>NC_136287.1:7988129-10923129 GCF_964198595.1 Lampetra fluviatilis | reverse complement strand
TGATTGAGGGTCGTGAGGACTGTCGGAAAGACAGCGTCTGAATGGCGCTGTCTTTCCGACAGACCTGTTCTTCACCTGAGGACGGCTGCTTGCGTTGTGGCCGAAACGTCGTGAGAATTGTATTTTATTATGTTTTCTTTTTATTATTTTATTATTTCCCTTCTACGTGACTTTACTGAAAGAACCACGAAGATGAATCCCTGCAGTCACGAAAGCTTTAAATTGAGAAGCACTGATTTGTATGAAGCAGGCTTTCACCGTTGCATTGTGCCCGACATTGGGCCAATCCAGGGTTAGTAAGAAGAGATGAAATCAGCTCGTCTGCATTGCCATATTTGGCCATTTATGGCATATCCGATCGAGACCTTTACACGGTTCATTCTACATAATACATGCATACTGGCTCTGGTGTCATTTTTCATTTTTTTTTCAAGGAGCCGCTGAGCTAATCATTGCTATGCCTAGGAAACATTACGTCTGTTCTTCCGTCTGTCCGTGTGTCTGTCCAAGGGGCCCTCACATGAATTTGGAAACTCACAACTCCACGTTAGTACAAAGCTGTGAACCCTACTGATGCTGGCTTACCGATATAAACCTCCGAAATATATGTTTGGAGAAAAATCGGCAATTTAATTGAACAATTTAACATGATGCTACGCACCAGTTGTGCGTGGGTGTTAGCGGGCAGCTGACACGCATCCATTTGTGCGTTTGCGCGCGTGTTGCGTTTCCACGCAACCGCATTTCTTCGCGTGGTCAAAACCCCCTGAATAGACTGGCTTCCCAGCTCACAGCACATACATTGATAACTGGTGTGCGGTCACTGAAGCTGTCGTGAAGTGTCGAGTGAGCGCGTGGTGGAGATTCCACATTCCCGCGGGCCGATGGAGAATAACCCACTGACAGTCTATGGGCTAAAGCAGTTGTTCAGTATCACTCGAGGTGGCAAGACTGTTGCGGTGGTAAGTAAAGCAATTTTAAGGACCAATTAAAAAAATTATGATCACGTGATAACTTATTTGGTTACTAGCCTGTAGCCCGTCCAATGACGGGTGTGCATTGCA
This sequence comes from Lampetra fluviatilis, assembly GCF_964198595.1. Lineage (NCBI taxonomy): Eukaryota > Metazoa > Chordata > Hyperoartia > Petromyzontiformes > Petromyzontidae > Lampetra > Lampetra fluviatilis. The sequence continues at coordinate 10,922,065 of NC_136287.1, read as the reverse complement.
GTTAATCTAAAATATTCAATCGAAAATAATGACCCGCTCATGATTATTAATGAGGGGGTGGGGTCCACATGAGTGACGTCATCAGCTTATGATTATTGATGAGGAGGGGTGCCCCATGTGGAGTGACGTCACCAGCTAATGATTAATGAGGGGGGGGGTCTCACGTCATCCGCTCATGATTATGAATGACGGGGGGGGGGGGGCCTCGTGTGGAGTGACGTCACGTGCGGGACACACACACATTCTTGGCTTATTATACTAGTAATTCTTCACTGTGCTGGTGCAATCGGGGGTTTTAGCACCGGTTCAGATATCATTGCCACTGACATGAGTCGTCGCTGCCTGGACTAGCAGTCAGTCAGGTCGCCGAGTTCATGACGCGGCATGCCAACCACTGCACCAACCGCTCCACCCCATCGATTGTTGATGTCATCTCGATTTGAAGCTTTCGTGACTGCAGGAATCCATACTCTTTGGTTCTTTCGGTAAAGTCACGTAGGTGATTCCCACTTCAGCAAAAAAAATGTCTTGCTGTGGTTTTCCCACCTGATGACGATTGATTGTGTTGCAATCGAAACTTCGTGATTTATTTTACCTTTATACCCACGTGACTTTACCAAAAGAATCAAAGAATGTTTATGTCTTGCTTGCGTTGTGGCCGAAACGTCGTGAGAATTATTTTATTATGTTTTATTTTTATTATTTTATTATTTCCCTTCTACGTGACTTTACCCAAAGAACCAAGAAGATGAATCCCTGCAGTCACGAAAGCTTTAAATCGAAACGTTGATGTCATTTCAACTTCGCGTGGGGTCCCGGGGTGGTGGAGGTGAACGTGCTCGCACCGAGCCAGCCCTTGTTCTCGCGACTGTAGCAGACGTCGCGCTCGGCACTGGGCAGCACGAAGCCGACCACGAACATCTCTACTCCGTCCGCCATGAGCGCCAGGCCCAGCGAGAAGAAGAGGCCCCATTGGAAGCGGCCGTGGCCGCACTCCTGCAGGATGACCTCGTACTGCTGCGCCAGCTCCTCCTGCTCGCTCACGCGCTCCGCCTCGCCCTCCAAGCCCGTCTTACGCACATCCTGCAAACACGAAGAAGGCAAAGGTCTTCTTCTTACCGCCCCCCCCTCCCCCCTCAGCGTAGCCTTAACAGACTGCTGGGGAAAGTGCTGTTGGCGAGCACGTGTGTATGTTTAACTTTGTTGAACGCTTGTCGGGAAGAAACTATGGGAGGCCGGAATGGCACACGAGGGGGTGGGTGGCTAGCACCACGCCCACCCACACCAGGTACTCATTTGAGGCTGAGTCGGCTCTTTGGAATTCGGAACTGATAGAGAAATTCAACCCGACAATTTTGTTATCACATTTGATAGACGGACACGCACAAATAACTTCCACGTGTGCCTAAAGAGCGCCGCATGTCCAGAACGGTTAGTGCTTTTTTCCCATTTTATTGAGCCAACTCTGTGGTTCCAATAAAAAGACGGTGGTGATCATGGCAAAATAATAAAAACAATTGGAAATGCCACATACTCTATCCTCCCCATCACGCACTTCATGGGTGCGTGACATCCAACGCACGAACTGCACATCCTGTGATGTGTTGAGATTTAAAAAGGGCAATTCTGGACCTTTGGCATCAACGATGATTCACGGTTGTCGTGAGCCACTATTGCTGCCCCATCTATGCAAGTCAACTTTGCACGGTGCCCAGACGATACAAACTGCGTGGAAAATACGTCCGTTGGGGTTGTTTTTATTGACCTTTCAATTTGGTTCCACTTTGCACAAGTGTCCCATATTCGTGTGTGTGTATGTAGGTATGCACACCGCATGTTGTGTGTATGTTGAACTTCTTTCGCACCATACGTAGCCAACCGTACTAATCGGAGGTGCGGGGGAAGGACACAGAACTAAACACAAAAGCGGTTTTAAAGAAATTAGTTTTCCATGCAGATTTAAAGGTGCATAGACCGAGTGGCCTCCAAATATCGGAAGGAGGAGCGTTCCAGACGGCCACAGAAGCGCATCCGAAAGCGCGCGATGCAGCGAGACTGTCTTTGCATGTCGTGTGTACGTGTGGTGTGATGTGACCACGTGTGTACGTGTGGTGTCGTGTGTATGTGTGATGCGATGTGACCACGTGTGTACGTGTGGTGTGATGTGACCACGTGTGTACGTGTGGTGTCATGTGACCACGTGTGTGTGTGTGGTGTGATGTGATGTCGTGTGTATGTGTGATGTCGTGTGTATGTGTGATGCGATGTCACGACTTGTGTACGTGTGGTGTGATGAGTGTATGTGTGGTGCGATGTGACCACGTGCGTCTTTGTGTCTTACGTTCTCCCACGCCGTGGCGTGACCCGATTTCCCCCCGGCGGGGACCCCCTGGTACTCGCCCTCGTAGACCTCGTCCTCCTCGTCGTGCCCCTCCGTGGCCTCGCTCGAGCCCTCGCTCTCCCCGGCGCGGCCCGTGGGGGACCCCGCGGCTCCGCGTCCCACCCCGGCGTCACCGGCCTCCTCGTCGTCGTCGTCCTCGTCGCCGAAGCGCGAGTAGGAGCGCCGTGTGTGCTCATCCTGCACGCGGTCCGTGCCGCGCGCCGCCTGATTCTTCACGTGGCGGGCGATCTCACGCGCGCCCCACGCCAGCGAGCCCTGCTGCTGCCTGTCCGGGTCCTGCATGGCCGCTGACGACGTCGCTGCTTCTGCTAAAAGTTTTGCACACGCGACGCAGGAAAAAACAAATGCGGCTTCACGTTTGAAATTAATTCGAGATCTTCAACCCCCCCCCCACTGCTGATGACTTTGAATGGAAACGCGAGCAAGTGAGCGAGCGAGCGCCTTCAAAGCCGTTTTCATACAAAGCTCTCGTTAACATTCTAACTGTTGAATTTGGAATGCTTTGGTGGAGCTCACGTAATGATTTTTTACTTGGTAAAACACATTGATTTTTGTTTGTTTCATGGACTGCAAGGTAGGTTGGTGCTTTATCAATATTCGTTGACAGTATTGGCATTAAGATGATATCGAAGTCACCACGTTCCACCTTCCAGTTATATGCTGGCATTACACGCGCTGCCTGTGTGTTAGCGTGCGTTGGCTTCCCTCCGTTGATGTTTCTTCAAGTTGGCTCAAGAGAAAAATGTAAATTATGTCATGATTGTCATTCATGTAATCTCCAATGTGTTGAGAACACTCGCCTGCATCTTTATACACTACAATATCGGCGGCCCGCGGCTGCTACTCGGCGCTTTGCCCATCGCCCGTTTGACCCCACTGATGTCCTCCCCCCCCCACAATGTGTGCAGATACTACGGACTATTGGATGTAGGGTGTGTAGGAATATATGCCTACAAAATAAAACCTGTTGGATCAACTTTTTACTCCCACATCTTGGGGCGGGGGGTCCACTTTCTATAAGTTTTTGATTCAGGCCTTCCAAGAGGATCTTCTAATTTAGTTGATGGACAAACGGAACACCGGGCTTTTATAATCGATTAATGCTGCACTGTTTTGTATTGCTTTGTTATCGTATTGTTAAAGTTTTTATGCCTTGAAAAATAAAATAAAATGTCAGCTCTTTCTGAAGTCACTGTTGGATGAAGGCCTTTCCTTTCCGCATCAGCCAGGCAGGTCGCTTGACCACACTTCACCATGCTGGTCAGTGCGGGTTGGCTTGAAGGAGAATGGGCCGGACCAGTTCAGATTTCACTGGCCACAGGAATCAAACTCTAGGTGGCCTGGTTCGTAGCGCAGTGAACGAATCACTGTGCCATCAACCCTCCCTCCACTCTTGTATGCTTTATTTTTACTTAAATTATCAAATTATTTTACCATCCTCATAATAATCATCATCATTGACAATTATAATCCAATTTACTAAAATTATATTTCAGGATTTTTTATGACTGAGCTAAAGTCGTTGGTAGAAATGACATCCCATAATACACAATGGGATGTAATTAATGACATTAAAACCCAATATTTTTACGTAGATACCAAACATACGGTATTTAGTTGACAGTGTTTTAATTAAATGAGTATCCTCGAAGGGAAAACTCACAAACTCGTGAGTCTGTGAGTATAATGCAAGTGAACAATCGTGTAAATAATTAATGGTCGGTTTCAATACTAAAAACTATTTTTTTTATCTTAACAGGTAAGGCCCACTGAGCTATGTAGCTTTTTTGCAGAAGCGACCTGGCCACAAATGATAGCCAGAGGTGGGACAAAGTCATTGTTATGCAAGTCCAAGTCGAGTCGCAAGTCATCAAATTCATGACTCGAGTCTGACTCGAGTCCAAGTCACATGACTCGAGTCCACATCTCATAGGTGGGACAAAGTCATTGTTATGCAAGTCCAAGTCGAGTCGCAAGTCATCAAATTCATGACTCGAGTCTGACTCGAGTCCAAGTCACATGACTCGAGTCCACACCTCTGATTGATAGCTCAACGAAGTGGCTTATCACGTGCAAATGTATAACAGTCAAATACTCTGATCGCCTGATATTGGTTCTAAGTGTGGGGGGGGGGGGGGTAAAAACTGGTGGACCCGGAGATGAATCCACGCGACCACGGGGAGAGAATATGCAGGCGTCGTCAGGGTCGAACCTACAACCTCCTGCATACCAGGCGAGGAAGTTAACCGATCGTATGCCACCATCTCCACTGTGATCGTCCTCTCGGATGCGTTATTTCCATTGGGAGCCATTCGGCCACTCGTCTCACCCGGGCCGTGTCGTCATCTCGCCGTGCGCGTGAAACTTCACGTCATTATTTCATGATACAATTGTTGAAATGGTGGCCAAAAATAATTGCGCAGCATTTTGACAATCCAAATGCTGGACGAAGCCTTTTCCCGCTACTGCCAGTCTCGACAGTTTGCTTGACCATACTTCACCACGCTGGTACAGGTTCAGGCATCGCTCGCCACTGATATTAGCCACGGCTGGGAATCACAAACTAAGGTCGCCAAGTTCATAGCACAGTGCGCTAACCACGGCACCACCGCTCCTGATCAATGCACGCATCACACTGAAAACACTCTCGACATGCACACATGTACATACGCATCAATACGTATGCACACATATGCAGTGCATAGATATAATACAGAAAGTAATGGAAGCAATTCCTAATGGACTATAAATAGTGTCAGCATTGTTCTCGCCAAAACCTCTTTCTATCGGGCAACTGCTCCCGCCCATTTGATACAGTAATTAATGATCCATCCCGTGAAACTGGTTCTCGCGACAACAATAGCCACTTGTCTTCCCAAGGATTCCAATTGTCTGCCCTGAATGCGTGTACTGCAAAGAACTGGCAATCTGCCCGCGACTTGCAGGGCTTTTATTAAACCAGCACTACAACAGCGCCAATGCCAGGCACCCCGTTTGTCCGGCCAAAGAGACCCGCGTTTGTCTCGCGTGCACGTGGCACAATCGAAGAGTTCGTGCCCTCCCGTGATATTGTAACCGGCAACATTCGCATCGGTTGTGGGTTCAGGGGCGTAAATTGCGTTGGTTGTTGGGGCTTGTGAGTGGTCGTTCCACTGAGCGCGGTTTGATGCCCATTATGTAACGACCGCTCTCGCTGCAGCACTGTGCAGCAGATAATGGGGATTTGCCCTTCCGTGGCTATTGAGACGAAGCTCAACCCTTGCGTTCGTGGGCCGTCGTGTGCCCACGTCGACGTCACATCGCTCTTAACGTCAGTGCACAGAACGACGTTCCCCGTGGAGGTAACGGGGCTGATCTGCGAATGAGTTTCGTTGTACTGCAGCTCCTTTGACAAGAGCTCAAAGGTGACGCCCAGAACCGGTTCAAATAATCGTCACTAGTGACACGCCACTTCGTTGAGCCAATTGCACAGTGGGCTTTACCGAGAGATTTGCTTCGTACTCCAATCGTTCTTCTGTATCCCTTGTTCATGTCATTTTCTGACACCCCCCCCCCCCCCCTTACTGGACATCTGTGAAAAAGAGCGTCATAGTTAATTGGATTTCTCCAGGATGAATCAAGATTCTGAGCGTGATTTGAAGTAGTATTATCGGCTTCATAGGGTGGCGCGTGCGAACCACTACACCATCTAAATGTGCCACCACTCCCCACACGAATGTAAAAACCCCCCATCAATCCTTGCACACGTGATGCATTGTATGAGCTTAAGAATCAGGTGTATTAATTGTCGTAACGACGCATTGACACGGCTGCAATGCCTTTGCAGGAGTTATTTTTTTAAATGGAATCACTCTCAATCAGTCCCAAAATGACACCACATTTTGTCATGAAATAAGGAAATTGTTTAAATGAACGTGGTTTCATGCAGTCGCACATTTAAAAAAGATATAAACACAGTCATTTGAATAGCTTACCGACCTCTTCTTTTTTTTGCTAGTATTAACACGACCCACATTATTCTCATGCACAGACACTCACTGCTTGCAGATCGGCTTCGATGGGACTGCATTCACATGGGACTGAGCACAGATCTCACAGAAGAAACGCATTAACCCCGAGTTTGCAGCAAGGAGGGCGTTCCCTTTTCATGTTCCCTTTTCAGACAGCTTCTTTCCTACTGTATGCATTAAACATGTAATGGGCCTGCTGCTGGCGTTGAGTGTAGTGGGGAGGAGGAGGGGTAGCGAAAGCGCTGCTGGCATTGCCCCTCGGGTTCCTGGAATATTCCCCAATGCGCCGCCTCAACGCCACTTTAAGCCCAGTGTGAAATGATACATTACTGCATTAGAGGGGGCCTCTGCTAATCCGCCAATTACGCGGCACGCATATCCGCGCCATTGTGTTCGCGGGTCGCTTCGCTCGAGACAAGCGAACTCGTTTCTGCGAATCGATGGTCGCCAAAATTGTTTCAATCGCGTTGTTGTTGTTGTTGTTTTTATTTAAACTGCCACGAGTGTCGTTGTTGTCGTTGTTGTTGTTTTTATTTAAACTGCCACGAGTGTCGTTGTTGTCGTTGTTGTTGTTTTTATTTAAACTGCCACGAGTGTCGTTGTTGTCGTTGTTGTTGTTTTTATTTAAACTGCCACGAGTGTCGTTGTTGTCGTTGTTGTTGTTTTTATTTAAACTGCCACGAGTGTCGTTGTTGTCGTTGTTGTTGTTTTTATTTAAACTGCCACGAGTGTCGTTGTTGTCGTTGTTGTTGTTTTTATTTAAACTGCCACGAGTGTCGTTGTTGTCGTTGTTGTTGTTTTTATTTAAACTGCCACGAGTGTCGTTGTTGTCGTTGTTGTTGTTTTTATTTAAACTGCCACGAGTGTCGTTGTTGTCGTTGTTGTTGTTTTTATTTAAACTGCCACGAGTGTCGTTGTTGTCGTTGTTGTTGTTTTTATTTAAACTGCCACGAGTGTCGTTGTTGTCGTTGTTGTTGTTTTTATTTAAACTGCCACGAGTGTCGTTGTTGTCGTTGTTGTTGTTTTTATTTAAACTGCCACGAGTGTCGTTGTTGTCGTTGTTGTTGTTTTTATTTAAACTGCCACGAGTGTCGTTGTTGTCGTTGTTGTTGTTTTTATTTAAACTGCCACGAGTGTCGTTGTTGTCGTTGTTGTTGTTTTTATTTAAACTGCCACGAGTGTCGTTGTTGTCGTTGTTGTTGTTTTTATTTAAACTGCCACGAGTGTCGTTGTTGTCGTTGTTGTTGTTTTTATTTAAACTGCCACGAGTGTCGTTGTTGTCGTTGTTGTTGTTTTTATTTAAACTGCCACGAGTGTCGTTGTTGTCGTTGTTGTTGTTTTTATTTAAACTGCCACGAGTGTCGTTGTTGTCGTTGTTGTTGTTTTTATTTAAACTGCCACGAGTGTCGTTGTTGTCGTTGTTGTTGTTTTTATTTAAACTGCCACGAGTGTCGTTGTTGTCGTTGTTGTTGTTTTTATTTAAACTGCCACGAGTGTCGTTGTTGTCGTTGTTGTTGTTTTTATTTAAACTGCCACGAGTGTCGTTGTTGTCGTTGTTGTTGTTTTTGTTTAAACTGCCACGAGTGTCGTTGTTGTCGTTGTTGTTGTTTTTATTTAAACTGCCACGAGTGTCGTTGTTGTCGTTGTTGTTGTTTTTATTTAAACTGCCACGAGTGTCGTTGTTGTCGTTGTTGTTGTTTTTATTTAAACTGCCACGAGTGTCGTTGTTGTCGTTGTTGTTGTTTTTATTTAAACTGCCACGAGTGTCGTTGTTGTCGTTGTTGTTGTTTTTATTTAAACTGCCACGAGTGTCGTTGTTGTCGTTGTTGGGAGAACTGCGTACGCTGGATTACGACGACGCTTTCGTGCCGCCAGCTGCAGATTACGAGGTTTATTAAACTGGCCGGCTCTGACAGGAAATTAATAAACGCGTGGCGTGCCCGAGTGAAATGAGCTTACAGATGGGGGCAGCGGGGGGGGGGCTCAGACGTAAATGTTTATTGCATTGCTATAACCCAGTGGTTCTTAACCTTTACTGCAGACTTGCGTCCCTTTGGTCCTCAATCGTTTAAAAAAAAGTATGATATAAAAAAATACATGGGGTTTGATGAAACAAAGTAAGTTGTCTTCTTGGTTCTTTCGGTAAATTCACGTAGAAGGGAAGTAATAAAATAATAAAAATAAAACATAATAAAATCAAATAATTCTCACGACCTTTCGGCTACAACGCAAGCAGCCGTCTTCAGGTGAAGAATGAGACACTGTCACATGAAGACGGCTGCTTGCGTTGTAGCCGAAACGTCGTGATAATTATTTGATTTTATTATGTTTTATTTTTATTATTTTATTACTTCCCTTCTACGTGACTTTACCGAAAGAACCAAGAAGATGAATCCCTGCAGTCACGAAAGCTTTAAATCGAAAAGTAAGTTGTACTTACGTGCCCGTGTTTAATTAGTGTTTTCGATTATTTATTTTCTAAAAAAAATCTGTCCATTTCTCGCACCCCCAGAAAGGGCATCTGGCACCCCCAGGCTAAGAAGCACTGTGTAGACTTCATGATGACGGTCTCCCCAATAGCTTTTTTACGTTCGCGAAATATATTACAAATGGAAGGTATATTTACTAAATTAGAAAAAAATGAAATTGCCTCAGCCACATGCTGATTAAATATGTATGGGAAAATAGCGTTCATATTTTAGGCAATTACTAGTGCCGAAATCCGTTGACCTTTTTTTGTTGTTGCAACAATGGCATTGCCCCAAAACATTGCTCCTAAAATCATTTTGTCAAACAACCCTTAGCGTGTAATGTTTGTTTGAAATTGACGGTTGGAGTGCGTTTTGCATAATGAACTCCATCCGTATGATTACAGTGATTTCGTGAAATAAATATTTGACCTTTTCTTTGACCAACGGAGATTGCACATTCTACATGCGTCATGGCAAGTTCTCGATCCCACCTCGTGCGCATCTTGGCCGGGCGTGGTTGTCGGCCAAACCACAATCCCCTTCGTGTCGCCTGCCAGCCTTCATAGGCGCTCCCTAACAGCACGTACGCCAACAGCCTGTGTAGGTGACACAGGGGATATTTGTATTTGTCCGCGTGCGTGTGCGTTAGTGAATGCGCGTGTGGGAACGGTAGTGTAGCAGTTAGCACGCTGCGAGACGAAACCCGTCAACCTGAATTTGAGTCCCGCTTGTGGCCATCAACACCGGTCCTGTGCTTCCCCTAGGTCGACTCAGTCTCAACTGAATACCTGGTGCAGTTTGTAAACATCGAAACTAACTTGGAAAACAAAGGCGGCCGGCCGTGGTGCTGGCCGCCCACTCCCTCGTGCGTCGTGCCGGCCTACAGAGGTGCTGGCTTACAACACTTGCTCCTCTCCAATGCTGCCCCTGAACCAATGATGTGTAGACTCTCTTTTACGGGTTATGCTGGGACTAATACTGACGTTATTCACCCATATTGTTGACCAAAGGGATAGGGCTTCGTTGACAATGGCTAGGATTTGAACTCATTAGCACACCTGGGAGTACTTCTGTCCTACTGTATGAGATTGAATTAAAACTGGACGATGGTAACAACGCTTTATACCCTTTTGTCAATTCACTGCTGGATGAAGGCTGTGTCGGTCATGCATACTGCTTGACCATATTTCACCACACTGACCGTTACGGGTTGGTAAAGTTTAGCAGTGGCAGGAACGTGTCAGATATCACTCGCCACTGAAGTTAGGCATGGATGGGGTTTGAACTCAGGTGCCGGGGCTCACATCGCCAATTACAGAATTGTAACGTTGCGATCATCTGAAGCAGTGCCAAGTCGACTTACTGCTCTGGTGAAACGGAGAGCTTTAAGGTTCAGCTGACCTCGGGGTGATGCAGGAGAGGTCCTAATATGACTTTCCACCGATATTAGTCACAGCCAGGAATTGAACTCAAGTGTCCTGGTGCGCACAGCAGTGTGTGCCAACGACTGCTCCCATTCAAAGACAAAGATCCGTCAAGCACCCGCCAGCACCGCACCCCCCTGCTCTCCGTTTCACCGGTGCTTAATGTTAGCCGGAACATTCCAGACTGCAGCGATAGGAATAATTTTTGCACACCATATCCATCCGACCTCATTTTGTCCTCATGATGATTATACGCATGTTCATATAGGATTATCGGAATACAGGGTGCAATACTATAAGAATGATTATGTCTAGACCATGCCTTGTACTGTAATGGTAGTGCCTTATACCGACAACCCCGACTCTTAGCCAGCCTCGCTGCGCTCCGGAAAATGTCGAGTAAGAACTTAAGCGCTGCGTATCTCACGTCCCGATTTCGAAGTGTCCATTTGGAAACTCTTGACAGATCACCATCGCGTGTTGGAGGACTCCTCGAGCGTGATCCGGATGGGATTTGGAACACACGCAAAAAAAGTGCCTTTGATCTGTGCACGGACGCGGATTCCCAAAAGATGATCCTTGCATCCCACCTCTTAAACCCGCCGCTCCCACTCACACTCAGAGCCCTGCCCCCCCCCCCCCCAGGCTGGCTGCAGTCCCCTGATGCTGCTCTCACGCTTACAGCGCCACACACCCAGCCACCGTTTTAATCTAACAGAGTCCTTCATTATTCATTCTGACAAGGTGCGCGTGCGTGCGCGTGCGTGGTGTCGGCCACCCTCCCCCCTCGTGTGCCGTGCCGGCCTTCATAGGTGCTACTCGCTAACAGCACTTTACCCTACAGTCTGTTCAGACTATACGGGGGATCTTTGTCTTGTTTTGAGGGAGCGGTCGCGCAGCGATTCCCGCTCACGGTCAACACCAGTGACAGGTATCTGAACCGGCCCTGGGCCTCCCCTAGATCGACTCAGCCTCAAATGAGTATGTGGTGTGCGTAAACATCGCATACTTGGGAGACAAATGCGGCCGGGCGTGGTGCTAGGCCTCCCACCCCCTCTTTGTGGTGCTCGCTCACAGCACTTGCACCCCCCTCCCCAAACAGTCTGTTAAGGCTACACGGGGGATCTTTGTCTTTGAGCCGAGAACACTGCAGTACTCCGGCAGCCGGCAGGCAGTCCGCAACAATAACTCATCGCCGTGGCGGTGGTGGCCGGAGGGCTGCCTGTGTGATTGGGATGGAGATGCTGGGAAAGAGGAGGAGGAGGAGGGCGGGGGGTGTGTCTATGAATGGCTATGTTTGCATGTTCTGCCAAACTAGTTTTTTTTCTCTTCCTATCCTCTCTCCGCTGAGCGGTTTAATTGGATTGGGAAAGTGCGTTCCACTACCGGCTGAGAAATATCGCCCCGATATTGCAATCCCACAAAAGTGGCAGAGAAGAGGACAAATTGGCTTTCGTCTGCAAAAGAAAAAGATCTGCGCGGAGAAATGTGGAGTATAAATAAAATGTGGAATATAAATAAAATGTGGAATATTAATTAAAATAATGGGATTTAAAATAAAAAAAACAGAGCTACGTGTATTAAAAAAAATACTGGTAAACGTGTGCACACACGTAACTATAAAGTCGTTTGCGGCAATAATATCAAAGTGCGCACTGTGTGTACGTGTTTATTTAACGTTCGCATGTAAGCACGTTGAACTTCTTTCGCACCGTACGTAACCAGACGTGCTCATCGGCGGTACAGGGGAAGGACGACACGAGAGGGCACAATTCAGCTGATAGAAGTCTGTGAATTTGAACCCGACGAAAGGGTGTTCCCTTTTAAGGCAAACGAAACCGGGATAACGTTGATCCAGACGACTAATTCATGGATGGAGATAATTCTACTTGATTTTGACGAACAAAATAATCTTCGCAGTTATTTTACACGTTTTTGTTGCGTGGTTATGGTTGTGTATATATGAAATCCACAATACCCAATATAATATAGGCTCCATACATTCTGTATCTCTCTTTCAAGACGTCTTGCCATCGCGGAGAATATTCTAATTACCTTCCCGAGGGGCTCTCCAGAGCTCCATCTAAAGGAGGCCCCCTTTCACGAACAGCAACGTGGCAAAAACAATTGCAAGGCGGCGCATTTGCCTCCTACACTTCATCTCACCAGATCCCACGAAGGTAGACCCGATCTCGTGTACGTGTTTAATTTGTTATCATCCGCAATGCACTTTCGGGTACAACGTCATGCATCAATATTTGCATCTCTTGACTTTTGTTTTTTAAACGTTCCAATTATTGCCGGACAAGCTCCACGTCCGCTCTCGGCGAGCGCGTGCGACAACTTCAGAACAGCGGCGCTGCGAACTTTGACAACTTTAGGAACGGCCCTCTCCGTTGCCACGAACGATTGACCCGAACCGGCGCTGTTCGGTCGGGCGATGAATGAACGGCAACGCTGTGGACACAATCTCGCGCTGGGTTTAGTGTGGTGTGTAACTGTGAGCAGCAGCGTTGGACTTGCAGTCCAGAGGTCCGTCGGTTGAATTCGATCTCCTGGCGCGGCGGGTTGCTACGGTGGTACGAGTCGTTATTTACGTATTCAATCATTATTCACATAATTAGTCGTTATTTATGTATTTAATCGTTATTTATGTATATAAGCGTTATTTATTTCAACCTTCCTACCACCGTCCATCCAACGGTGTAAATTGCTGTAGTCAATCGGCAGGTTGGCTGTGTGGTGGGGGTAAAGTGTGGGTGGGGTGCTCGATTGTAAGTGGGGCAAGTAGCCACAGTGGCATGAGCAGGTATCTGCAGGACTGCACCTTTGCCTTCATGTATTATTTATCGCCATTGACTGATTCCTCTCCAAAGCCCTTATAGAGAGACACAGGGCCACTTTCTCTGCACTGATGAATTATACATACGCATGTTAATAATTCATTAGCAGATTATCTTAAGCGTTTCATGTGGGTTCTGTCTTTTTAAACAGAATACATTTTGTGCTGTGTGGCATTTAACTTTGATGTTTTAGCGAGCTTTAATTAAACTCTCGTCAAATATGGGTCACTCGGGTCAGAGGGCAATGAAAAAGAGATAATCGCCCAGAAAGTGTTACTAGAAAGAAAGAAAATTTGAGAAAATAACAAAGCACGATTGTAGGGGCATCGTTAACGAATTGTTCATTGGAGCACTGATGCTGTGTATTGCAAACATAATTCTCATTTAACAAACTAAATCTTGACAGGCGGTGCTGAATGTTACTGTGCAGGTGAAAGTGATTTAAATTGCTATACAGTATATGCAATCATGTATTTTCCCCACCTTTTGGGAAAGGTTCAATTTTTTTTTTATCAAAATAGTTTTAGCTGCTGGTGTAATTGGAATGCATTAAATAGGCAAGAGGGAAAAACCATTAATTAAAAGTTGAATGTCAAAGTCTACAAGTCAAGGAGTTTCCATGGTCAAGCAGAGAGCAGATTATGGGCATTCCACATTAACAGAGAACAACTCCTGATGTAAAAGTGGATTTCAAATAACAATAATAAAACAATGAAACAAGAGGAAGGACATTTAAAATATATTCTGCTTCAGTGGCTTTCGGGATGGAAATGCCATATCATGACGACGTTTCAACTGGGTTCTGCTGAATCAGAGCAGAATTGAGCCTGGCATTAAATCAATTGCTTGGCGTACCACGGGCGTAAGTGCATCTGTGGGCACAGCGTTCATTGTGTGCGTGTGCAAGCCTGCACTTTGTAATATTGCATTCGAGCACCGATGTACTCTGCTCAATTGCACGCGCGCTACTTTCAGTGGCCCGTTTCCACCGGGCACGTTTTTTTTTCTATCCATCTGGCCACTCTTCAGCAATTTGCATAATTAGCTTTAATTTGTCAATTGGAAAGGGCATTATATATTTACGGCAGCGGCACGCGAATCAAGCGGAGGGCTTGTGAATAACAGGGCTGTGGATAGTCCATCGGATTTCCAGATACTTCACGTTGAGTGGCACATTTCCCAATAAGGGGCTACTAAAAGACTGACTCGGTCATTTACGTAAAAGACCGCGTGCAATATATTTTTTCTTCCCTCTCCATTTGATTCGAGGCGAATGGAGACCGTTAACTAATTGCTTGCTGCTCACAGCCTTTTTGCAGTGTCATTTGGGAAAATTCTGTTAGTGCGACCCGACCTTGATGTAATGGGATGGATCTGCACAGTGTCGTCAATTGGAGCTGATTTGGAATGCAAATTGAGGTGCATGGCAAGGACATTTCATAATTGTATCAGTCTCTCCACGTAAAGTTGGTTAAATGCGTGTCTCTTTTGCAAGCTTTTATGCCTCCAAAGATGGTCGCATCATCACAAATGTGGTCTCTTTGCAGACAGAATGACTGTTTGAAGGTTATAAGACCATGATTTTGTTTTTTTTTATTGGTCAACTCTATAACTTTAAGAAACCAAGAAAATATTGTTTTCATAAAAATGGCATTGCGTTAACCGATTTCAATGATTAACATCAATATTCTCTTCTCCGACTGTTGCCATTTTTAGTCATTGCTTGGATTAAGGTTGCTTCTTCATTAACCGTTCGGTTTTCATCAGAGCTGACGTGGTGACTTTCATCAGTTATATACAGAAAATATTGAATATAAACCATCATATATCGATTGCGCTATTACTGACGCAAATAAAAATGTGTATGTTTAACATGTAGGCTTTTGTAACCAATATCATCCATACTTTTTTGAGTTAGATGGCGTAAATATATGTGTCGTTAAACCTGCAACCACCCGACAAAGCCAATTAGTAAGGTTTGTCACGTAAACAGAACATGCCAATTCGTCACTAGTACAGCACACCGATGTGTTGGAGAGCAAAGCCACAACATTTACAATCTGAGTACGACGTTTTGCCAGTAATTACAACTAGCTTCATCAGGCGACGGCCATATTTGTTGATAAATCCTCCTGTTTCGTTCCTTACTTAGGGATAACATTTGTATCTCGTCGTGTATGGCACAGAGCAGAGCGCACGTTTGGCATTTGTCAGCGCTTCAATCCACCGTTTGAAATTGATTCCTACGCCCCTCGACACACGCGTAAATGAGTCCACCAGACGAAGGTTGAGACGACACAACTTTGTTTTCCACGCGAGATCACGTGCGTTGGACCACTCCATTCAAAACTCCCACCAGGAAGCCGTCCCGATCGCCCCGCCTCATCCGGTGACGTCACCGCTGCCCCTCCTGGGCGTAACCCTCTCGCTTACGCCCCGCCTTCTTTTTCCTTTCGTCCGTGACGTCTTCTTTCACAATAACCTGGGATCCCTTTTGGGTATTTCTACCCCCGGATCGCGTAAGTATCAACACTGACATCTGTATAAAATCGCACGCGTAAGAAACGATCACCTATGAATCGCGCAAATTAAACCCGTATTATATTTAGGCGAACGAAATGGGTAAAAGCCCTAATCACTATACGAACGAGAAAAGAAAGAAAAAAACGAATTTAAAAGTCGACCGATTCTTGAAACTCATCGCCACTTCCGAATCGTGATCGTTTGTGAAGATCATTAGAGTTGTCATTCTTGTTACAATGCCCAACACAAGTTATTCACATTCGTTCACTGTGGACGGAGCTGCGATACATCTCAGTTGGCGGAGATGCTATGACAACTATGGGTTCAAATCCTGGCAACGATTGACGCACCTCTTCATTGCTGTCTGGCTTCAGTGAGAACAGCGTCGCATTACTTGGTAGGTAGCCACCATGGCTTGGCCCGGTCGACATACTTCCATTTTCCTTACGCATGTGGAATGTTCATCACTGGCTCAGGACCACCAGGGGAGAAGCACAGAGGGAATTGCTGTTCGCAAAGCACATTGGGGCACATTCGGCTTATTTGATTAAGGGACGCAACCGAATATGAATATTTTATTTTTTGCAAGAAAATGCAAAAAAAACGGCATCATTAGTCAACATCACATTTCTGTCAATTATCTGTCTTAATACCTGCGTCCATGCGGATTCGGAAAATGTGAAATGCAGCCAACCTCTGTGCGACCATCAAAGGCACAGATTGCGCATATAGTGCACGGTAGAAGAAGTGCATTTCATGGTGCACCGAATTAACTCACAGCGATGACTCACCGGGGCTACGCGAGTACACACGTTTATGTAACGAGCGCGGGTTCAGCGTAAAAAAAACCGCAGTCGAACAAACAGGGACAACCTCTGGCCCAACCGTATAACCACTTTTAACTAAGCTCGGTGTAAATTTCTGCTTTGGTGGGGAGTTTTTTTTTGGGAGAGAATTCGCGAAATAGCATCACGACCAAGATGTTATCGATGGGCATTGCAGTCATGGGGGGGGGGGCTGGTTAGTGAACTGCTGGGGGGTGGCGGAGAAGACTAAGGGGGCGGGGGGGGGGACTGGGGGGCTTCCAACCACGTCCTCTTGCCTCCCGTTTTCCCACTGCAGAGCCACCGAACGCCATCGCCGCAGCCACCACTCCCAGAAGGGCCACGCGCAATGGGAGAAAACGCGCGGCTGCTTGGTAGTGAGCGAATATGGGGACCCTGCGTGGTTGGAAATTGAATGCACCGTTTGTCTACGAGTATGCGAGCATTGTGGATAAGAAGTCAGATGAGTATGTTGGGTTTAAAACAATTTTTTTTTTAAATAACCCCTCCTTTGGTTTGGCATTTGAACGGAGGTCAAACTTTTTGACATGTGATGCTTTGAAACGCAATCGCTCCAAAATAATGTTATGTTCATTATGTAATCGCACCCTGTTTATGTAGTGATGGCAGTAATTAAATAATTACGTGCAGCCCTTTGTCAAACAACTGCTGCATGAAAACCCCTCCCCAGCCCTTTAGGTCATGGGGATTTTTTTACCATACTTCATCATTATTGGTCAAGGGGTGGCTCAAGCCTGGCATTGATATTACTCGCCTCTGACGTAACGCTACGACGTTCGAGCTGACGCATTGACACCGTTTGTGCTGATCGTTACACAAACTAAATGTGTTAACATTCAACATAGCTGCATTAAAAACAAAGCAACCCCCCCCCATCAGTTAATAATCTTAATGCGTCGATCTCAAAACTTTGTTGACCGCTCGCGAGCGATACGTGTCCATTGCCTACCTTTACGCGAATAGCCCACACCCACGCACGCAGGCACCCCCATGCGACAAAGCTGAACGCCGTTGCACGGTCGCAGCAACACGCGCCCGGCTTAGCGATACGGGGCGAGGTCGAGGCGAATCGCACTCCGCCGTTGGGAGCCAAACTGCCGCCGACGCAACGCCCCACCCCACCCCGCCTGCTCACAACCGCGCGCGACTCGCCACGGAAGATGTCGCGTCCCGAGTCCGAGGGTCCGTCTGTTAATTCGCGATCGCTGACTGCGAGCGGGAAGACGCCAGGGCGCGCAGCGGATGGTTAACGCGAGGCTTGCGAGCATTTTTTTTTGCACGCAGAGGGTTCTTTATTTTTTGCGGTGCAGACATTGAGCCAAGCCCCGGGCGGGCAGCACCAGGAGATGGTTTTGGCATCGGCTCCCCACCCCCTCCCCACCACCGGCGGTGTCCAAAGTGGCACGGTCACAAACGCACATCGCTGGTTTCGCGAACCACGTGCTGATGCACCATTTGCCTTTGTCTCATATCGACATCTGAATATTTGCGTCGCACTTATTCATTGTTTGTGTCCGCTAATAAACGCCGCTGTTTTACAAGAATGTTTTTTTTTATCGAAACCGTTAACAACAAATTGTAATTGCAAACTACTCCCAAAAAACACCCCGTTAATTTGTTATACATTGTGAACGCACGGATTGTTTACATTATATTAACGTGGCATATTTGAAATTCAAGCAAAAATGTAATTGGTTATTTGCACATTTCTGCATACTCTGGAAATGATGGTCCTTCAATAAATTTTCCTTCAATTTAATCCGGCCTACCTCGTAAAATATATGTATATGTACCTCAAACGGCTCTTACCAGGTTAAATTAAGTTTTATGCCTTTAAATCCATCTGTTCTCTCTAATATTTCATCTCATCAAAATAACCAAGCTGGTTTTATTTCAAACAATGGGCATGCTTGGATGGCGCATTCCATTACCAAATCGGTCATCGGTATTTTATTTAAAATCTATCGTGCGATCTCTTGTGCTGAGCAAGCCTGGTGTCTGAAAAAAAATCAACTCTCCTAATGCCACTCCCAACCTCGATTAATCTTGTATTTTTTTCATCTCTGTTCTTTAGCCCTGACCCCCCTGCTGAGAGGTTAAATGTGGTGCTGTGTGTGTGCATTGTGGGCGTGTGGACGCGTGTGTCTGCACTTGTTTGCAAAAAAAATCAATACTGGCACTCATCCATTCATCATAAAATGCATTGTGCTGCAGATCCCGGCATTGCGTGGCCCCATTGTGTGGCTTTTGTAGAAACGAGAAGCCTTCCGTGTAAGACATGGTCATGCACAAAATAATGCGCAAGTTACATGGAGATTTAACACACACACACACACATCTTATTTCACAATGCTTGTTTAGCTCTAGAACCAGATAAAAAAAAACACACACACTAACTTAAAATATAAGTTGTCGTCACCCA
Source organism: Lampetra fluviatilis (assembly GCF_964198595.1). Classification (NCBI taxonomy): domain Eukaryota; kingdom Metazoa; phylum Chordata; class Hyperoartia; order Petromyzontiformes; family Petromyzontidae; genus Lampetra; species Lampetra fluviatilis. Next base: position 10,903,126 of record NC_136287.1, on the reverse strand, counting down.
TCACATTTACAATGCAGCACAATAATGCTGCACTACGGCGCAGTGTTCGGCTGCGCTATTCTGCGATAAAGTTCCATTCTGCTCTTGCTAAGTATCCCCGAGGTCCACTGCAGAATATTGTCGCGACCCCACTGCGCTGCACTGTATGCGGCTAAAGGACGGCCGTACATCAAGAGCAGACAGACTCTGCTTACCGTTGGACAAGTGCAGTTTGTGCCTCCGTGCTTCGCAGGGTCTCTGGGCGCTCGCGTGAAGCTTTGACTCCTTGTCTCGGGAAACTCTCTCGATCTCAGGATTGCCACCACCGCTTCAAGTCGTCGTCGTCCTCCTCCTCTGGACCAGAGGAGTCTCCACCGGAGCTCCCCCTGGTTCCTGTAGCCCCCCTCTTGGTCCCTGGCAGGCCGGCCGGTGTGCCGGTCAAATACGCGCGGGATCACGCAGCACGAGGAGGGGGAGGAGCAGGAAGGTGGTGGTGGTGGTAGTGGTGGTGAGAGGCGGCTGCGGTGCAACTCAGAGCTGCATCCCTGCGCCACTCGCTCTCTCCCCAACTCCACCAGCGACGGCACTTCGCCCTGAGCCTGCCCGCCTTGCCTGCTGCCTGCTGCGTGCACGCCGCTCGCCTCTCGCTGGGCTGGGATGGGATGGACGCCGAGTATCGATTGATTTCACATGCAGGCGCACGCGTTGCGTCGCGCACCGTGCACGCTGGGCCGGCCCACTGCGGGACACACACAGCAAATAAACATTAACCCCTTTTTGTGCGCGTCAATCCAGTCTGCCTGGTTCTCCGCGTTGGCATCAGCTGATGATATTTTGATAAAAAAATTTTGCTTTAGTTGGTGATATTACACCCCCCCACCCCCGCCTTCCCCACTGCACTCACCCGCAGTGTTTTTCCATCTTTTCGGATTTGTCTCCGTACTTATCACACGATGTAATTGGAACTGGTGGCTAAAAGCGTCGAAATGAAAGTCAATGCCATGCAGATTGAATTCATGATGGGAATAATGTGCCTTATCATTGTAAAATATATATGACGTTAAAACAAAAACGAATTAAAATGTATCAATCGTGATTGTGCGATGGAGAAACATATCCACCAGAAATACCACGTGAAGCATCCACCACGGACTCACAGCCGCTAATGGAGATGAACGCTGCCCCATGGCCGCTTTGAGTAGGGGGGCATTTGACTTTCGATTGACTTCAAATGTAAAATAATGCAGTGATTGCTAAAGTGCTGGACACTGCGTTGAACTGTTTAAGTGCAACCTCTGCTTACAACTGAATTTTCCCTTCATCCTGAACCGGATTTTTATTTTATTTTATGCAATGTGGTCCCCTGTTCACCAACCTTTTCCCAATCTATAAATTACGGACCCCCACAATTTTATGCAACCCCATTCACAACCTAATGCCCATTCTTAATCATGATCATGATATGCAATCACATTTACACTATTCATGAATACAAATTCTATTATTACATTGCCACGTGATATGCATACGCTCTCATTGCGCCAACAACACACGCGATCCATCTAAGCATCCGTGAGATCAAAGTGTGTCTTTCTCCTAATTTTCAAGCTTGCGTACCGTACCACGTCGTCGTCCACTCATTGACATGCTAATTTTTTCTCTGCCCCCTCCCTCTCTCCGCCCCCGCCCCCTCTCTATATTTAAGACCTCGTCACAGAGACGATCCCTCTCTCTTTGTGCCGATACGTGTTCTCTCTCTGTGTATCTTTGTGATGTCTGTCTGCTTATATGTCTGTCTATAGTTTTCTGGTTAGATTTGTGTTGCTATTTATTTTATACCTGATGATGATTGCTTGTGTTGCAATCGAAACGTCGTAGTATGCTATTATTTAATTTATTATTTTATCTTTATACGTGACTTTACCGAAAGAACCAAAGAATAATTCCTGCAGTCACGAAAGCTCCAAAATTAAGATTACTCAGATACGGCTCATTCGTCACCGTGCCACGTGATTAATTACCAAACGTGGCCGAGTGGAAACGTTAACTTCAGACCCGATGAGTCAGACGCAGCTGATCGTTAAACCAATCCTAAACGGCGATGTGCATGATGAGTAACTCATCGGACAGAAAGAGTGAGCGCGGGACGGAAAGAAATAATATGATTCGCGCAGATAGTGATTTCTATGCGGCTAAAGGTGTGACTCTCACCGTAGGGTCTGTCCTCCCATCATGCTTTGCATCCACGCCTTGCATGTCACGTGACATCACCAAACTGCGTGTATAAGGCACCCAGCCTTGTCTTAAACAGTCAAGATTCAACCACGAGCTGATAGTTGGATCTGTGTGGTTGGCGCTCATCACTTCGTTTACAAGTGGGCACGGGAGGTTATTTTTTTTATTCAGGGAATGACCGCCCGCGCGTTCGGTTTGAGATTTAAAGTGCTGCCCCTTTCAGCGGCAGATTGAAAGTGGTGCTTGCATTTGCTGCAAGGGCTTGGAGAGTTGGAGTCGTGTTTTGTTGGGTGATGGAAGTGCGGTTTCTTACCCGTGTTTGTTTAGCACTTAAGCCATTTGTCAATACAATCAGTGTGTCTAAAGGGAGCCATTTCTTTGCTTGATATTCCATGCGAACGGCATCGTGATTACCGCTGTGATTAAGTCGCCTTCAGATTGAATACAGCTTTGCATTAAAGACAAATAATAATACCTACTTAGTACGTCGAGTAAGCAACACAATAGATCAATCACAGTCGTGTGGGATTTGAATTGCATTAATGCCAACGCCGCAAGCAAAGTCGTTTCCAAATACGACTGCGATAAATTACAGCATGCAATATGCATTATATTTTGAACACTATTTGAATTTCCCTGTTTGGTCCAGGGGTGTTTTATCCACATATCTCTGATGCGCTTAATGTAATCCAATCCTCAAAAAAACATATTTTCTGCGGTAGCCGGATGGCTTAAGGGTCAGACTACTGAATCAGCATTGCACAAATTCTGGGTTCAAATCTGGGCAGTCGCCCTAATTAAAACTGGATCCTCAGGTGTAACTCTTCAACCCACCGGTGTGCTGAACTAGTAACGAATTGGCACGTTTTGTTTACGTGACAAACCTTACTAATTGGCTGCGTCGACACATTAATATGTACACGATCTAACCCAACAACCTTTATTATGGATAGGGAGGGACGCTGCCCACTACAAAACATTCCTGCGGAGGGAGCTGGTAGGAACGTTGGGTTGCTCGGTCAATGGCCAGGGTCAACGGCGGCGTGGTGTATTCCGCAAATATGGCCGACTGTGAGGGCGGGCACAAGCCGGCGTGAGTAGGTTAAACGTTGAGTTTTATAAGGGCACCACGGGGTGACCAGCCCCTCCCCACCCAGCCCCTCCCCACCCAGCCCCACCCCTCCCACCCCCCACCCAGCCCCACCCTCCCCACCCAGCCCCTCCCCACCCTCCCCTCCCCACCCAGCCCCTCCCCACCCTCCCCTCCCAGGCCCTCCCCACCCTCCCCTCTCCACCCAGCCCCACCCCTCCCATTTTTGGATGCACGACGGACGGACACAATAATCCCCTGTGGGCTGTAACCAGTATAAATATCTTCATCTCAAGACGTGAAGCTGATAGCACAATTTGAATAATGCACAGGATGGGAGAAAGAGGTATGCAGATCTAGGAGGCACGTTCATGCTGCTGCAACGTTTAGGCAGAGCACGGCTCTCAGACTCGATGCAATTTAAATGAGAATCACACCTGACTTGCGTGTACGTATGTTGAACTTCTTTTGCACCGTACCGAGCCGACCGTGCTCATCAGAGGTGAATTATTGCAGTGCACAGCTCCCAGATAGGAGTCGTTCAAGTTGTCTTGATTATAATCACCGGTTTGGCATTGATTTCTGTGTGGCACTCATACTTGCATCAAAGGGCGCTCGCTCAAGGCTGAGGCAGCCCCCTCCCCCTCCTCCTCCTCCGCAGCGAAGCCCCTCGACCGTAACGCGTAACACCTCGTCCCGACGGGGAGCTCTATTGAGTGGGGAACACATCCTAGAGGAGAAGCAGGGAGCCCCCCTGACGGAGCTGCAAATGCTCGTTTCGCTCTTGCAGGAGCCACATTGCATGCAGAGGTCATAGGTCAAATGTAAGAGAATAGAAAAATAAGATTGTATGGGGGATGTGTGGGGGGTGGGGTGAGTTGCTACATGATTAATGCATTAATGCACTCGGCCCTTTGTTGCAGGCCTCACTGGTCCACGTGCAAGATTTAATTTACATCGTGCCACTGGGAGAATTGGGTCTGTCTTCACCAAGCCGCCTATTTTGCATATAAATGACGGTGGTAATTATACAATTAATCCATTAATTTACCAAGCAGTCTCGAGACTCATTCTTGTTTTTTTTTAAAGAGGGAGTTGGTGCTCGCGATCTTTGAGTGAGTATTTTTGTATTTTACGCGTGCAATTTTATGTACAGTCCATGTGCATGTGCTGGATCAAGGCCTCCCCACTCTGTGCGGGCACTGATGGATGATTTGACCCCTATCTCAGCATACTGGGCAGTGCGGATTGGTTCAGGTGGGGGGAGCATAGAAGTACGGTGCAACAATGCATTTTGTTCTGCATGGCCCTCTGCTCTCGGCCATGCACAATCACAGTCTGTGATATCTGTTATACATCGTAGCCGCACGACCAAGCACCATCAAGGCTCAACCCATCTTGGCTTCTGAGATCTGATGAGATCGGGCACATTCCACGTGATCTTTGTTTTTGTCCTAGACGTGCGTGGATGGACCTGGAGGAAATGATGATTTTTTACAACCCGCTCAGAATAATACACAAACAGTTGTTCAACCCTCTTGCTTTTGTTACTGCCATCAACCCTGCACCCAGAGGACTGTTTGGTGCCCGTGACAATTTCGTGTCCGTGCGCTACACCAACCACAAGCACTGCCATACTGCTGGATTTACAGGCATAATGCTGCCAGTGCCACACACACTCCATACTATTAATAATTCGCACGTCAAAACGGGTGTGGCTCTGTGTTTGCTTCCCCCTCCCCCTCCTCCTACCCCCCGAGGCCTCGCAGTCCCTACAGCAATCGACCCACTTCCTAGCCTCGGTCCCACACCGCCCACTGAATCCCCGCGGGCCTGAGCCCTGCCTGCACTGCGCGACTCGTTTGTTTCACTTCGCAGAGACGTGGTCAGCCAGGCAAACTCACGCCAGTTACAAGGTGGCAGTGTCCCCCTGCGCCCCCGTTCCTGAGCTTAACCCCCTCCCCCCTGTCCCTGTGCTAGACCCCCCCCCCCACCAACTTATCTGGCGATACTTCTTTGGCAGCCTGCTATGAAGAAGGGGCCATTTCCCCGAAACGTCGGCCTATTGTATACTTTGATTCCCCCTCCCCCTTTTAAAGCCACGGCGTTCATCGAAGCACGTGCTGAGTTTTATTTCACGAATTCTCTTTGGTGTTTGCCATCTCTGACTTAGCCCGCGCCGGAGGCAAGTGGAGGTGGGAGGGGAGGGGGCTGTGGGATTTTTGCTGAAAAGGCGGGGCAAGGAGGGCGAGGGGGTGGGGAGGGTGGGGGCGAGGGGGGTGAGGGGGGTGGGGGCGAGGGGGGTGGGGAGGGACCCCCGTCTCTGCAGCTTCATTTTCAAGAACCAGCTGACTTGCAGAGACACACACACAGAGTGTGAGACTCACCGAGAGAGAGAGAGCTATGCACTCTGTTTGAATTCCACTCCATTCGTACCTCCAGCGTCGCTTCCCGCACCGGAGGCTTGGCACGAGGAGCCCCACTGGACTTTAACGTTCAGCAGCTGCAAAGAGGAGGCATCGCAAACAGAACGGCGTTGCGCCCGAGAGTGTGGGAGAAGTGGCTGTTTGAATCACTCCTGCTTCAGCAAGGCGGTGTCTCTCTCCCCCTCCCAAGCGGGGCCACTGCGTTAGCCCCGAGGCTGCGTGTTCGTGTTGTTGGGAGCTTCGCGCAGCAGTAGCAGCAGGAGGTGAACCCAGGTCGAAGCCGTGTGGGGGGCAGCAGGAGGGCAGCTCGACACGTGGCATCATGAGCACCCCCCTGCTCCTGTTGCTGGGCTGTTGCTGCTTCTGTGTGTCACGTGAGTACGTTTTGTAACGATGCTACAACGTCAAGCGAGCGACTCATTCGCGTGATGCGCTACGCGTGAATTGAATTGAGGTGACCGGCACGGGCAACTGTTGGCCGATTAGTGATGGTCAATGCATTCACTCCTTGGTCAATGTTGTGCGTTTCCGGTTTTATTCTTAAAGCTGTCAGTCGTTCCAGTGGTAAATTAGCCAGAGTTCATTTCCTTCTGTGAGGTGGATGTTAGAGACCCCACGATGTTAGTTTCAAAAACAGCTGCGTTGTCGCTCGAATCATGCGTTTTTTTTTAATTGATCGCAACCACATGCGACATCTTGATTCAACTTGTTAGGAACTTTATTGGCAAAACCGTGGAACCCCAGCCTGACAATACTTTACCACATTCATCGTCATCATCATTATCAGCTTCATTAGATCTTGAAATAGCTTGCCATTTAGAGGCGGTTGTGAGTTACAGAGTGATGCGAATTCTGACGATGTTCTAGAAGGACTATAGAGATGAAATTAGCTATAAAGATATTAAAGTCTATAAAAAAAATGTAAACTGAAAAATGTACATTTCGTTGGCCCTCCCAAAATTGGAGGACCGCATTGATGAGCTTATTTTTAAGTGTTGGCCGACAACGTTTTACATCCAGAGGTTTTTCTTAATGCACCTGAAATTAAATACCATATAATACGTTCATAACTAAATTTTACGGGTACTTTTTAAAGAGTTTGATACTAAAAGCCTAAAACAAGTGTAAGCGGACCAATGCCCTCGCATACCATTGAGTAGCATCGTCTATGTTGGTGGTGGCAGATTCTTCAGAAGAGTTGTACATCAATAATCCACAGCCCTTTGTCAATCCACTGCTGATGAAGCCTTCTCCACGCTGTGTCGGTCATACTTCACCACATTGGTCAATGCAGTTTGGTGAAGTGGGGGTGAGCACAGCCTTAGTTTGGAAAACATTCACCACTGATGGTTTGCCATGGCCAGGAATCAAACTCAGCTCGCAGAGTTTATAGTGCAATGTAAAGTCCATCATTTGAGTATCTGTAATATGTTATTGTGTTTAGTTTGTTGTCCTTCCCCCGCACCTCCGATTAGCACGGTTGGCTTCGTACGGGGCAAAATAAAGTTCAACATACCAACATAATACAAGGGGTAATTCAATCCCGTGAATCTCAGTGGACTCAGATTTGTTTAAATAAATTAGACACGGAATTCCCGCTTCTTATTAAGCATCTATAAGTCCACGGTGTGTGTTTATAGTGTCAGTAATTGTATGCAGAACTCGCAAAAAGACACTTACGAACACCTTCGTAATTAATCGATATATTTCAATCTTGATTTGAAGCTTTCGTGACTGCAGGAATCCATACTCGTTGGTTCTTTCGGTAAAGTCAAGTAGGTATAAAATAAAACAAATGACGACGTTTCGGGCGCAACACAAGCGTCCGTCATCAGGTGGGAAAGCAAAGGGTTTAGATGTATTTTGCCGGTCGGGGGCGATGTTGCTGTGTGGCTTTTCATCGAAGTGTCGGGACCTACAGGAAGGGCGATGGAAGCAATCACCCCCCACCGCCCCTCCCCCACCCCAAACCTCTCCCCTTGAGACCCCAAATATTAATATAACATTTTTTTTCTCCAGAATGTACATTCATCACTATTAACGTATGGCCCTATAAAACAAACCAAAACCCCCCCCTGAAATTTCAAGACCACCCTACCTCCCAAACCTCGATCAGGTTTCTAAAATCCACTTTCTAAATCCGTCTCTTGTTTCAACCCCCTCACCCCCCGTTGACAGATGCGGCCGCCTGGCCGGGCCCTCGTCGACGCAGCAGCAGCGCCAGCGTCACGTGGCGGCCTCGTCTTCTGCTGAACCGAGGGCCCGTCGAGCGGCTCCGTGCGGATGCGGGATCCGGCCACGCTCAGCTCGGCATGGCGGGGCCGGACCGAGAGCCCGGCTCCGGCACGGATGGGGGCGGCCTCGCGGTTGAGAGAAGCGCCCCGGGAGGCGGCCGGCGCGGGAGGAACGGGCACCCCGCGGCGGCGGGCGCTGCTGCCAGGAGACGGCACAGGGGCAGGCAGGCCGGCACCGGGACGCGGCCGGCAGACGACGGCACTCGCTTCGGGAGGGAATCCCCGTCCTGCCGCTTCAAGCGCGGCACCTGCGGGTTCACAAACGACAGATCCGGGGAGTTCCAGTGGGTTTGGCGCGGTGAGTCGACTGGCAGCAGATTCGTTTTATTTCTTCTCGTGGGGGAGCGACCTCAACTGAGTCTCAAGGATTTTGTGAGAAGGGATCCTTGCATTGGGATCCTTGGCCGATTCCATCGATGAGTGTTTGGCGTTTCGACCGACCAAGTGAAACAGACTCAAAGAGAAATTAAGCATGGTCGGGTTAAATTTCGATTTAAAGCTTTCGTGACTGCAGGGATTCATCTTCTTGGTTCTTTCGGTAAAGTCACGTAGAAGGGAAATAATAAAATAATAAAAATAAAACATAATAAAATACAATTCTCACGACGTTTCGGCCACAATGCAAGCAGCCGTCCTCAGGTGAAGAACAGACGCTGTCTTTCCGACAGACCTGTTCTTCACCTGAGGACGGCTGCTTGCGTTGTGGCCGAAACGTCGTGAGAATTGTATTTTATTGTTTTATTTTCATTATTTTATTATTTCCCTTCTACGTGACTTTACCGAAAGAACCAAGAACATGGTCGGGTTGGTCAGTAACTCACCACGGCTCGCCAGGTGGTGTATGCGTGGAGCTGCAAGGTGGCCAGGAGATGGCAGTGTTGAGTGTTATTCCCGAGTATGCATGGGTTTTATCAGGGTTTTCCAGTTTCCTCCCACATGTCGAACACTCATTCATGGGATTTGGCAAAAACATCCCCAACGCAGGACCCTCGTGCAAAAAGTATTGTGACTCAGAGAGGCTTTCTCCGGTAAATAATTGTGACTTCTGCACCACCGGCACTAGCCCAAGGCTTTCTCAATTGTAACCTGTGGCCTTCTCGTGTTGTCGTGGGCATGCCTCTTCCTACATGCCGTACCACGTGCATCACACACTGGCCTTGCTGCGACTTGGATGCACACGTGGTACGTAAGTGGAATTGATTTAATGCCGCACTCAGTGTTGCGTTGGTGCAGAATGGCCCAGTGGAAACGAATGATATAGCGTTTATTTTTGGAGAGAACGGCGCCAGAGAATTCCGTGGTCTTCCGTTATACATTTTCGACACGATTACTAAACATTCGACGCATCTCCAAGCGCATTTGCCAAAGCGGTCAAATTCAGCCGCCACTCTGAACGCTGCACGAGTGTGTCAATTAAAACGCCGTGATTATTCTGACACGTGGTGATTAAGTAAATTCACCTCTCGCTCGCCAGTGGGAACAAGACAAAGAATGCTCGCTTGACAGGGAATTACATTTATGCCCTTTTCTTTGTCAGGATATTTTATTTAGACTTGCAGGAGAAATCCGATGAGCTATGAAGCTCCAGTAAGGACGGTTCATCGAGTTACAACAGCACACAATACAAACACAAAACGACAGGAGTGCACACTAGAGAACACGGTAGGCAAGTCACTAAATAATACATAGATTCATTAATTATAAGTCTGATTGATCAAGATTGGGCAAGCCAGCAAAAACAAAACAGTCCCACACCATAGTAAGCTAACACGGAGTAATCCTATTCTTGGTTCTTTCGGTAAAATCACTTTAAAAAATAAAAAATAAATAAAAAATAATTGAAATTAAAAAAAGCAAAAAAAAAACACAAAAAAGTAGTCCCTCAGCAATGGGGGCGGAGGGGCCTTGAGAAGAAGTGCAGGCGATGATACCCCGCACCGTGAGCCCGGTGGCCTGAGTTCAATTCCCAGCCACGGCTCACATCAGCGGCGAGGGATATTTGAAACGTTCCGAGGAGCCCCCTTCAACAACCCCACGTGACCACCAGACCAACACGGAACCCACGTGACCAACACGGCATGGGGTGCCCTTCATGCATTGGATTGACAAAGCGCTGGTAATAAATTATTTTGTTACGGTTCAAATTGTTTTTAATGTTGATGGGCGTGGTGGCACATGCGTGCAAAGACCGGCACTTGAACAAAAAAAAGCCGGGTTGGTGGATCACGCATTGACGGACATCGTATGAATTAGACGCCCAATGCCCCTTCCTGTAGAGATCCAAGGTGGCCAACAGAGGGCAGCACACAAAGCATGTTTCTGGATCTGCATGAATATTTGAGTGTACCTCCTCCTCCTTGGTAAGCGCGGCTCTCTTGCCAGTCTCAGGTCAATTCCCACTTGCAAACGAGGCCGCAGAGGACCCTGCATCGTTATGCATGGCCCCTTTGTCCAATTCGTTACTGAGTATTCATGCATCTTCAGAATCGGATAAAGATTTGGGGCCGTCCATAAATGACGTCACACACCTAGGGGGGGGGGAGGAGTCAGACATTTGTGACGATGTGTGACAAGGGGGGGGTGGTTGAGAAATGTGACGTCACATCAAAATGCGCAACTTTAAATAAATATAGACAACACGTTCTACTTAATTAAATAGACTTTTAATACATGTTTTCTCCTACAACATCAGAGTACAGCACCACATTAAATACGCACTACAATGACAATAGTTTAAAGCGATTTGAAGCATGTTTTATGAAAAAAAATTGGGGGGCGGAATATCTTTGTGACGAAGAGGGGGGGGGTCAAACATCGTCCAAAATCGCGTGACGTCATTTATGGACGGCCCCTTTACTGGATAAACGACAATTATTATCCAGTATATGTAATGAGATGTATTATATTTGCTCTAAAGCAGATACTTGAACACGAGTTTTAAATAATAATGTGAAATATTCTTTAGAAGGCCTCCTGAAGGCGAGTGTGTTATGACTGTACAGATTATGGAGATGCAATCACCGAAAGGTAGGGAAGCGTAGAGCGCAAGACGCTTAGATTCAAATCTAGATTGACACTTAGTAAACTCTGAAGTCAGCTCGAGTAATTACATTCAACCACCAGGAGAGGAAATGAAGGCTCATCTGTGGCTATCTTGTGCGTTTAAGTGGCTGTGTGGGTGTTACTGTGCATTGTGGTGTATGTAGGTGTGTGTATGTAGGTGTGTGTGTGTAGGTGTGTGTATGTAGGTGTGTAGGTGTGTGTATGTAGGTGTGTGTATGTAGGTGTGTGTATGTAGGAACAGGTTTGCAGATTTGCTGAGCATTTCTGTGAGGTCCTGGGGGAGGGAAAATCTCTCAGCCAGGAAAACATCATGGCACAAAGTGGGGATAACCCTGCTGAGGCTGCGGTGCCTCAAATATTGGAAGAGGTCACCCCCTGTGAGTGGCTGGCTGAGGTACCGGCTGTTGAGGAAGTACTGAGGGCGATCCGGAGTCTGAGACCAGGGAAGGCACCGGGCAGAGATGATCTCCCAGGCGAAATGCTGAGGGAGGGTGGCGTTTGTGCACAGACTGCCCTATATGACATCATAACAACAGTCTGGACCACTGGACGGGTTCCGCAGGACTGGAAGGATGCCCTGGTGGTCCCCCTCTTTAAGAAGGGGGACCGTACCGACTGTAACAACTACAGGGGCATCTCACTCCTCAGTGTGCCGGGTAAGGTCCTGGCAAGGATTATTCAACATCGCCTTGCTAGGCATGCTGAGGAGAGGCTTGCGGAGCCCCAATGTGGTTTCAGGAAAGGGCGGTCCTGCACAGATGCCATATTTTCTGTCCGTCTGCTACAGCAGAGGTGTAGGGAATTCCAAAAAGACCTACATCTCTGCTTTATTGACCTGGTCAAGGCCTATGATACCATCAGTAGGACTGGGCTCTGGGTTGTTCTTCGTGCTTTCGGAGTCCCTGACCCTCTGCTCACGATCATTAAGGACCTTCATGATGGTGAGCGGGCCCGGGTAAAACTACGTGGCCGGGAGTCGGAGCCTTTCCCTGTACACCTTGGGGTGCGACAGGGATGTCCTCTGGCTCCCACATTATTTAACATCTATTTCGACTGCGTAGTTCGTGAAGCCTTCAATAGCTGTACCGGGGGAATTACCATTTGGTACAGATACAATGGGAGGCTGATCGACGCCCGGGTGCGATCAAGGGATGGCTCCCTATTGGTCAACCACGTTATGTATGCCGATGATTTGGTAATAGCTGCTCATTCAGAAGAGGAGTTGGAGACGCTGCTGCTGAGACTGGAGCGTGCCACTAAGAGGTGGGGCCTTACCATCAGCCCCACCAAAACTAAGCACCTGCCTGGGTATTTTGTACCATCGGGCACTCCGCCCCCACAACTCCCAATCGGTGATGGGGCAGTTGTGGAGAGAGTAGAGAGTTTCCCATACCTGGGCAGTGTGCTCATGACCGGCTCCAGTTTATCAGCAGAGGTCTCACTCCGAATCAGTCGAGCGGCAATATCTTTTCATCGGTTGCGTAACGCTGTGTGGAAGCTACCTGGTCTGTCGCTCCGCACGAAGCTTCAGGTCTTCTCGGCCACGGTCATTCCCTCCCTTCTCTATGCTTGCGAAACGTGGACCCCCCTAGTGGAGCATCTTCGCCGGTTGGAAACATTTAGGCTGGCCTGCCTACGATCCATCCTGGGTTTAACCAGGCTGGATTGTGTGAGGAGCTCACAAGTCCTTGAAAGATCTGGGCAAAGTCCCATCAGTGAGCTCCTCCGGCAGGCAAGGCTGCGTTGGCTGGGTCATGTAGCCCGCATGCCCAGCCACCGCATGCCTAAACAGCTTTTGTTCGGCCGGATCGAGGGGGCTAAACGGGCGCGGCACGGGCTAGAGAAGAGATGGAGTGATGTGGTACAGGAGGACGTGGAGCTGAGTGGACTTGCCGATGACTGGTACCAGCGGTGTCAAGATCGGCCTCAGTGGAGGAGGCTCGTGAAGGACGCTACTGGGCAGTTGGAGGCAGTCGCCCTCCAACAACAACGGAGGGCGGAGGAGCGACGCTCACAACAACGAGCGGAGCGCCGGGTGGCTAAAGCACAGCAAGTTGGCACAGTAGGGGGCACAGGTGGTGCATCAGCCAGTCATCTCGGTCATCTCGGTCAGTCGACCCGTGGCACCTGGGTCTGCCCCGTGACCTCCTGCCAGCGGGCGTTCGACACTTCACGTGGCCTCAAGGTGCACATGGCCTGGCACAAGCGTCGTGGTGACGTCACCGCCACTTAGTGGCGAATGGCGGTTGTTGTTGTTGTTGTGTAGGTGTGTATGCAGGTGTGTGTGTAGGTGTGTGCATGTAGGTGTGTGTGTAGGTGTGTGTGACGCCGTGTGACGAGGGAGGGGGTAAAATTTTTTCCAAAATCACGTGACGTCATTTATGGACGGCCCCATACGTGTTCGCCATACCACTGTGTTCTGTGCCATGCTCAGCTGATTTAGATGCCTACTAACAGCACTTGCTTCAGCAAGTCTGCGGGGCCGTATGGACATCTGTTTCTGTGTGTGACTGCATGCGATTGCCTCTGCTTGTGTGCAGGCACAACTCTGCAATGCCTCGTTTAGACACGCGCACACACGTACACGAAAGGACGCGCACATGTTAATACAAAGACAAAGATCTCCCGTATAGCCTTAACAGACTGTAGGGGCAAGTGCTGTTAGCGAGCACCTATGACGGCCAGAACGGTACACGAGGAGGTGGGTGGCCAGCACCACGCCCGGCCGCCTTTGTCTCCCCAGTGGCGATGTTTACACACATGTTCATACATACACACACACACCCAACAGCATCTGCAAAGGCTGTTTAGTTGAATTGCTTAAAATAACATTCTCTGGGTCCGCCGGTTTTTCCCCTCCACATTTAGAAACACGTGTTGAGAGTGTTTGGCTGCTACTATACATTTCCGGACGACGATAAGACGCTTCGTTGAGCCCATAATTTGAGCCCAGGTCCATTCTGAACAAGAGCTACTTTATATAGCTTAGTGCGCCTTACCCGGTCGAATTAAAAAGTTAAGTTTTAGTTTTTAGCACGTGCGTACAGACATTTTGTAAGCCCACATTATGCTCACACAAAACTTCCGGGAATAAAAGCGCACACGCCACTTTTAAAATATGGTCAATGCATGCGGATCTCGCCAGAGTTAAATCTGGATATCTCTAGTAGGGCGACCACAGTGACGTAGTAACTATATTATCGTTGATTTGAAGCTTTCGTGACTGCAAGGATTCATACTCTTAGTTTTTTTCCCTAAGAGTATGATACAGTAAATCTAGCTGTGACGGTCCCACCTGATGACGGAGACTTGTGTTGCCTCCGAAACGTCGTGATTTATTATTTTATTTTTATTATTACTTTTATTGATGTTAATTTTATTATTATTTTACCTACGTAACTATATTATCGGCTCAGTGGGTGCAGCAATCGGTCAGATGGGGCCCCAAAACTGCTCTAATTAAATTAAAACAAAACGTGGAACGTTAATGTAAACCGCGCTGTAATTACGTTATTTTGTTCTTTTACACTGTTGTTGACACCGTATCTCATGTTGGTTGTCAAGAGGGGCCTAACTCGTAGATTTGGCCACCAGGAGGGGGGGGGGGAAGTCACCCCCCCCTCCCCATGCCCCCACTCTCGTTAAGCTACTGGGCGACCACCATGCATAAGAACAGGTGTCGTTGCTTTCTAGCCAAATGCCCAGAAATTTGGTGGCCCAGTCCTCGCCTGCATATGCCTCAGACTGCCAGGGCTCGCTGTCCAGCCCTCTGGCACCGTGGTTAGGTGCCTCAATTCGCCATCGGAAGGATAGAAAATCAAACTCTTGGCCAGAGATTGGCGTTGCCCATTATCCCTCTCGAGCCTATGGGATGAGCTTGCCGTTTGTGGAGGTCTCAAGAGGTTCGTCCCTGCCATGAGAATGTGCAATTTCCACCGCTGACTCAGGGCTGCCGATTGAGGCGTGCAGATTCAGGCACTGCCATTTTTTTCTCTCTTGACAGAGGGGTACACTGACTTTACTTTTAAAATTATCTGACAGCTCCACTGAGCGTGCCACTTCTGAGGCACAAAAAAACCCAGGACATATCATTGGAAAGGAATATCTCACAATTACAGAATCAGAATATGTACGCTTGAGGAATCCGATGAGTACTCTTAGGTTTTTTTTCGGTAAAGTCATGTAGGTAAAAAAAAATTAATCCGATGAGCTATGAAGAGTGGAGACGGCATGTGCGTGAATCGTCGTGAGCGCGGCGTATCATTACGCAACTGACAAAAACCGGGATTTTGAACGTTCCGGGAAGGCTTCACAGATTTTTCCAGGACAGCTCCTTCAAAAAGGGAGTTCAATCCTCGAACCAAAAAAAAACCCACCTGGGACGGGTGGCTGCCTATTCGTCTCCTCCCGTAAGCTCTCTCAGTGCGTGCGCCCCCCCCCCGCCCCCCCCCCCCGCCCATAGACGGCGTCATGTCGGTGGGCAAGTCCGTGCCGCCAGAGGCTCCCGCGTCGCGCCTGGTGGGCCCATCGGTGGCGGCGGGCCGGCGTGCGTGCGTGGAGCTCGTGTACCGCGTGAGCGGCGGTCCCCGCGCGGGCCTGGCGGCTCGGGCCCTCGTCCACGGAGCCTTCGTTGCGGCCGACGGGGCCGACGGTGCCGCCGCCGCCGTGTGGACGAGCGTCGCCCGGGGGGACGTGAACGACGAGGGCTGGCGCTTCGGGGCGTTCGACGTGGGCCCCTTTGACGAGCCCTTCCAGGTGAGGGTCGGCGAGCCGGGTGGCTTCGGCACGGCGACGGCGCGCGCTGCTCTGCGGTGTGTTTTCAGGTCGTGCTGCGTGATGCTCAGAGTGGACGTGTGCTGTTGTGTCGAATTTCTGTGGCGCCGTACGTAGCCCACCATGCAAATTGAAGGTGCGGGGAAGGCATTGGACTTCACAGTCAGCCAAAACGACTTAAAATGCATGCCAAAAAACTCACTGTTGGCAGGCACACTAAAGTTTATAACGTAACATTACGTAACCTTGTTTCTTGACTAAACTTTTATGTGCGCAGGATGTATGTATTGATGTTGAACTGTTTTGCACCGTATGTAGCCAACCATACTGATCGGAGGTGCGGGGAAGGACAACAAACTAGCCACAAAATCAGTTCTAAAGAAATTCGTTTTTAATCTAGAGTGAATCGTCAAATGATGTCTGACGGTTCGCTCCCTGTCCTGAGAGTTTCTTCTGAAACCGAATTCATGCGCCAGGAACTTGTTCAGGACATGGGCTCTCGAAGAAGCTCCCAGCATGTGCAGCTAAACGTCAGACATCACGATGAGCAGCACTTTGCAAAAACCGAAATGGCATCGGAGAGCTGTTGGGCACAACCCGAAAAAACGAGGGCAGAGGACATCGGCACTGTCCGAAAGGGAATGTCACTGTCATCCTGCTGTGGTGATGCTTCCTAACAGCAGTTGATCCAGTCCAACACATGTATGAATGATGATCGTGGACACGACGTGACCAGTGTATTACTCAGCATGCGCACGATGGGAAGCGATTTGACCTTGCAAGCTGACACTGTGCAGTTGGCTTAGGAATCCCACTTTGTCAAGGCCTCTCCCTTGCTGATGATATGCAATGAAGTAAAAACCAGTTTAGGTGTTTGTCTGGTTTACACCAGAGGTCGCAACCGGGTACCCGATATCCGTACCCTACCCGATACCCGGCTACCCGTACCCGGCCGGGTACGGGTACGGGTACCCGTTTGCGACCCTGGTGCGGCCGGGTACGGGTACGGGTAGGCCGTGAGTCACTGGTGAGTAACTGTTTGTCACTCATTTCCCAACGTCTTGTCTCTTCTCACAATTCAAGTTCCTAGAATCAACCCACCCGCGCCTGCAACATGGCTTCATCCCAGAGGTCGCAATCAGGTACCCGATACCCGTACCCTACCCGTACCCGGCCGGATACGGGTAGGGTACGGGTAGGGCCGGGTACGGGTACCCGTTTGCGACCCTGGTGCGGCCGGGTACGGGTAAGGAATCAAAACCCGTTTGCGACCTCTGGTTTACACTATTCATGACCGTGATTCTTTCGTTCACGAATACCAGTATGCTGTGGTGTGAATGGTATGTCAGTGTATAAAATGCGATTATGTATTTGCAAATGTGTTTATTTTTTGTAATTGTGTTCATTTATTTCAGCAGGAAGGGCCCAACGAGCCGTTAGGCTCGATTTCCTGGGCAGTCTTTGATGGTACAGAAGTTACCGCACGGTAGAGGTCTTCGGGTGAGAGGGGGGCAGGGGGTAGAATGTAGACTGGAACAGGGAAAACCCAACACCGCTCTTCCTCGGTTTAACACGTAGGCGTTCGCGACCAATATCATCAACAAATCTGGCTGCCGACTGATGATGCTGGTTGTAATTACTGGCGAAACATCGTACTCAGATTTTAAATGTTGTGGATTTCGTCTACAACACACCGTTGGCATGTTCTGCTTACGTGACAAACCTTACTAATTAGCTTTATTGGGTGGTTGTGGGTTTGTTTATTTACGCGCTATAACCCTGAAAAAAACGTACTTCTTGTTGCTCAGCCCCAGAGCGTTGTGGCTCGAGAGGTCCCGGCAACGGCTGTGCATGACGGCTCGGGGCAACTTCCCCTTGCGATTAACGCTCACGGCAGCGCCAGTCAGCCCCCCCCCCCACCTTTCACGTCTAAGCAAGAACAGATGCCCAGGAAACCTCTCCGAAGGAGTAAGCCTTCAAGATTTGCGACGCCGCCGCGGCCCATGTGATTTCCACGCCAGACACTCGAGACGCAAGCGATGACTGGTTTCTGCTGCGTGTGATTAATCACGCCGGCAATGAGAAAAACGTAAACACGTGCACTTACGTCCGCAATTGGCGTGGTTTCGTCTCGCTAAATTTAGTGAGCACCGCCTGCTACTTCTATAACCTTAGTGTAAGAGCCTGGGCACCTAACGGATGATAGAATTGCTAAAAATACAAGTAGTTGCGTGTATTTGTTGACAAAAGGTCCCTGTTTCCTGCATGATCCTTTTGTCCACTGCTGGTATGAAGTCCTCTTCACCCCCCCCCCACCGACACAATTGTCAATCATCGGGCTTGTTTGACCATACTTCACCACGCTGGTCAGTGCGGGTTAACAAAGGGCTGGTCAAAACCGGGCAGATATCAGTTGCCATTGATGGCAACCGTAAGCCAGGGATTCGAACTCGGGTTGCCGTTTCATCGCGCCGTGCGCTAACCACGGCGCCACGGCTCTTTCCGCCCGTTGAATCCTCAGCGTGGGTAATGCAGCAAATTGAACTTTCTCTGGTATGAATGTCGTTGCTTTTCTGGATTTTCCGTTTCGACCGGAGGCTTCAGCGGTGTCAAGAGCGCTGGAATGCTTGTCTGGCTGCACCAAGCAAGCGCCATCTATCATTGTTCTTAATTTATTCCCCAGATGCATGAACGTTTTGGACTGTGGTCTGGTTCGAAAAAATTAATTTATATACGCGTCAAGCTTATGCACGTATATGCCAATGACCAAATGTGCACACTGTCTTCGGATCTCAGAAGCTAAGCAGGTTGGGCCTGGGATAGGGCGTGTTTGGGTGACCACCAATCACAGAACAGAGAGCAAAGGAGCGAGTGCACCAGGATCCACTGTTGTACGGTTCTTCTATGCTCCAGCGTCCATGTCCCCAGCCATCACCAACTCGGACTTACCAGCGTGGTGACGTTATTGTGAGCTTACCCCCTTGGCTGGCATGGCGTGGGGCAGCCCTCATCCAGCAGTGGATTGGCAAAAGGGCTGTGCATATGTACCAGTTGCATGTACGTACGTGTAACACGTAGGCTTTCGCGACCAAATCTGGCTGTCGCCTGATGAAGCTAGTTGTGATTACTGGCGAAACGTCGTACTCAGATTGTAAATGTTGTGGCTTGGCTCTCCGACACACCGGTGTGCTGTACTAGTGGCGAATTGGCATTTTCTGTTTGCGTGACAACCCTTACTAGTCGGCTGTGTCGGGTGGTGGCGGGTTTTAACGACACATTTATATATTTACGCGATCTAACCCAAAAAAAACCTCTGTTATGGATGTATGTACGGCCTGAAGCATATTCCCCTTCCACATGCTGTACATTATGCATTACATGCACACCAGAGTAGAGCATTTAAAAAAAGACAAGCATATGTAGTATTTATAGCAATTTCCTGTAATACATGTGCATGGAAATTCCATGAATGCTCACTCGCAACATATCTGCCCCGCACTCTCTATTCATTAAGCGTGGGCATAGCTCCTCCAGTCAATCCCACCACCCCCAGGATTCTGAACACTTTGCATCGTAAAGACCGACTTTGAACGGCCACGTTTGGTGTGAACCATTCGATTGTGATACAATTCCAATTTGAGTAATCATCCCAATGGGATCGCCTCACAAGACGCTGTGCTGAACTGGAATAAAAAACATTGTGAAAAGGTAATTCAAATCGGCAGCTCAGCAGTTAGCGCACGGCCGGGCCTCCTCGAGGTAGACTCGGCCTTAAATGAGTACTCGGTGCGGTGTGTAAACATCTGCATTGATCAGAAAAAGGTGGCCGGACTTGGAGTTGGCCAAACCACTCCCTTGTGCGCCGTGTCAGCCCTTAATAGGCGCTCACTAACAACACTTGTCTCAACAATCTATCCAGGCTACATCGGGGTATCCTAGTCTTTTGTATGTACATTGTGTCCCTGCGTGTCTCGCCTTTTTGTTCTTTCTTTCTATGTTTGTAGCTCATAAAAATGCTAAGAAAAATACATTTTATGACGAAAACTGCATGTTTATTGAAACATTTCTCAGATGCTGTCATAGGATGTCACGTGTAAAGCAGTGAAACCACACAGCATGCATTATATGAGCTCAGGAACGTGTCAGCTGTCACATTTGCACACATTCATTGTCTCGAGTTTCACGGGTTTCTTCAGTGTCGTCACCCAGCTCAGTGACTTTTGGCCGGATCTCACAATGAGTATCTGGAAACTGAATCCCACATGTTTCTTGTTGGTAGAAATGTTGCATTGTATCATACACGCAGGCATGTATGATAATTGTTTTTTTACTCTTTCATCTGGCAACAAAACTGACACCTTTTTTTTACAAGGAGTCATGTTTGCATAGACCACAATACCTGCAGTCGTAATGCAAACAAAAAACATAACTCTGATAATGTATGCACTGTCCTTGAAGTTGATTGGTCCACACCCGAGACGGCTTTCCTTAGAGCCTAGTCTCACGTGGTGTTGGACCAGATGACGCCAAAAGGCGCATGTATTTAACATGTTTCACAAGGTAGAGCTGCTGTTTATTTAACTTTTCTACAATTTATCGAAATTCTTTAACTACAGCCAAATACGAGAACTGCATCAGTGTGTGTGTGTGTGCCAGTGGTTATCACGTTGTGGGGAGCGGTAGTGTAGCGGTTAGCCAACACCGGTGACGATCATCTGAACCGGTCCTGGGCCTCCCCTAGGTCGACTCAGCCTCAAATTAGTACCTGGTGCTGTGTGTAATCATCGCCACTGGGGAGACAAAGGCGGCCGGGCGTGGTGCTGGACACCCACCCCCTCGTGTGCCGTGCCGGCGTTCATAGGTGCTCGCTAACAGCACTTGCCCCTACAGTCTGTGAAGGCTTTACGGGGGATCTTTGTCTTTTATTTACAGCATGAGTCACCGTGTCAGTCTCCAAAGATTGGGTTTGTGAATTCAGCAAGTACTGCCACCCCCCCCCCACCAAAAAATAAAAACAATAACGGCATGACTCGTGTTATAAGTTCATAATTGTGTTGGCTTGAGGCTTCCCACCAATTCCAACCACCGTCGCAATTCGACACCAGCACGGTGGGCACCTGTCAACGATTTCAGCAACGCGCTTAAACGTTTCCATCCAGGTTGTCAGACCCAAGCCCCTTTGTCAACGTAGGAGCTGTGGGTGAGGCAAGCAGCAGGGGTTGACGGGGGGCTGCTCACGCGATTTGCCTTCCCCATTGGGCCCATCACACTCTCGGCTCAACTCGAAAGCTCAACTCAGTTTCAATCGGCCTGCAGCTAAACTGGCTCCTGACGAGTGCGTGCGCGCCCAACTCGAGGACGAACTCGCCAGGCGAATTGCCGTTCGCCCAGTGGGCCGGTGCAATGACGGCAAGAGGGGCAGAAGGGTATGCATGTATGTACTATGTTGAACTTCTTCCGCAACGTACGTAGCCAACCGTGCTAGTCGAAGGTGCGGGGGGAAGGGCAACAAACTAAGCAGCTTCAACAATCTCTGTAGACAAACTTCAGATCTAGATTGTAGGCATACTATTTGGGTCTTTCGGTAAAGTCACGTAGATAGAAAAAATAATAAAATGATTTTTCAAAAATTCACGACGTTTCGATCGCAACACAAACCAGAGGTGTGGACTCGAGTCATGCGACTTGGACTCGAGTCAGACTCGAGTCATGATTTTGATGACTTCAGACTCGACTTGGACTTGCCTCATCTTTGACTCGACTTGACTCGGGACTCGAGAGCAAAGACTTGAGACTTACTTGTGACTTGCACAACAATGACTTTGTCCCACCTCTGACACAAACAATCGTCCTCAGGTGAGGCAGGGAGAAATGCAGCGAGAGAGCTGCTGCAGCCAAAGGTTATAAAGGTCTGAGATGGGCACAACCCAAGGGTAAGTGTGCGGGGCTAGAGATGGAATTTGCAAGTAAATGTAAGATCGCAGAGCTAGGCATACCTCGGCTAATCATGTTTGCATTAACCACCAGATTTCACCTCTGTAGGTTATACGGGCGTGTAAGAGAGCAGAACGTCTGGTCTGCCATTTTGGCGGTTATTAATTGAAAGGGTGATTTAGGGCATTGGGCTGGCCGGGTGCCACGTGGAGTTACCGCCGCTGCAGATGTTGCCGCTGCCTGCGCTGGTTCGGCGGTGGCCGTACCGTGGCCAAGACGGGAGCCTGCAGAGACACTGTAACGCCGTGGAAGGGTGCCAACGTGTCCCATGCCGACTGAAGAAACAACACTGAAATCCGCGTAACACTCCGCTGAAGTGCGTGCGCATTTGCGTTGTGTTTCAATGCACGTTTCTGTTTTTTTTTTAATCGTCTGGGGGCAGTGAGACGTGTCTTTTTTGCACGTCGGTTTGAGTCTAGACTGCTCAGCTGGCAATAACCGCATCGTCAGCAGTGGTCGTCCTACGGAGTGACCAAGCACTGCCGTAGGAATGTGGCATTTCGGTCCTTGGTAGGGGTGGAGATAAGCAAAGCCCAACGATTGTGTGCGCACAAGGGCACTTGGTAATTACTGGTTGAGCAACAATGACGCCGCTTGTGAGATTGTGATTTCAGGTCAGGTTCCCGAGTCCAAGCTCAGTCCACCGTCCCTCCAAGATGAATAAAATAGCACATTTACATGCTCAAAGCTTTCGTGACTGCAGGAATTCATATTCTTGGTTCTTTCGGTAAAGTCACGCAGATTGAAAATTAAATAAAAATAACAGATAATAAAATTAAATAAAAATGAAGACCGCTTGTGTTGCGATCGAAACTTCGTGGGTTTTTTTTTGCTTTTATTATTTTCAATGTATTATATTTTTGTTATTTTATTATCTGTTATTTTTATTTTCTATCTACGTGACTTTACCGAAAGAACCAAGAATACATTTACATACCTCAGATTGCAGCACATGGTGATTTGGGTCTGCAAAACAGGTGATTTAGGATTTCCACCACTGGCTCAGGACCGCGAGTGGAGATGAAGCTCCACAATTATTTGAGCGTGGAGGTTCATTTAAAACAAATAATTGCACCACTTTGTTCATCCACTGCTGGCTTGTATGTACATACGTTTAACTTCTTTTGCTCCATACCAGCCCTTGCAAAGTGTTCGTCCAGGGACCGGTTCGGATATCACTCGTCGCTAATGTTTACCGTGACTGGAAATCGAACGCAAGTCACCGAGTTCACAAATCAGTGCACAATGCATTTCACCACTGCTCCCCCCCCCCCCCCGAGCAGAGAGGTACTTTAACATTTAGTAATTGAATAGGTTTTTTAAAAAATCGGTGAAAAACCTACTTGCATTACTGCTGCTAATGAACAGCAAACCTCCGGCCCTCCTGGTGCACATGCGCTTTCAAATAATGGCCACGTCTCTCCCGTGGTCCACCAACCTCGCCTCCGTGTCACCGGATGACAGGCGCGGGCAGCCGCCACGTGACACGCGCCGTCTCCTTCACCGCCTCCTTACTCCCACAGCTGGTGTTCGAGGCTACGCTGAGCGAGGGAGCTGTGGTGGTGGCGATAGAGGAAATCAGCCTCTCGGACAGGTTCTGCCTGGGTGAGACTCGCCCCCCACTGCTCGCTTTACACAGCCCGTCCCCCCCATCGCTTCTGGCCACACATGTGGTTGTGATTGTCCGTGTCTCCTGTCGTGTTCTGTGTAAGTGCTGCTGTTTACCCCCCCACCTCCACCCTATCCATGAGTGACCCAACTTTCCTGTGCACTCCCCTACCCCCAAGTCTCGTTTGTGCTGCTTCCTCTCTACCCCCCATAGCTCGTGGTTTTGGCTCACCGAGACGTTTACTTCTGACACGGCATTTTCTTGAGCGTAGTCAAAAAAAGGGCAGGGGTTGTATTACCGTGATGTCACGGGGTCATTCTGTTCTTGATGGCCGGTTCGAGTAACCTGTGGAGGTGGTGGTATCGTGTGTGCAAGTGTGCGCTCCCGCGAACGGCACTGGCCCAAACTAGTCTGTTGTTGGGCCATGCAGGGCATCGTTATCGTTACGTCTGGGGAGCGGTGGCGCAGTGGTTAGCACGCTGCGCTGCAAGCCGGAGGACCGACTTTGATTATCTGAGCACCCCCGTGTTTGCCTTACGATGTGCTCGCTAGCAGCAGTTACCCCAACAGTCTGTTATAAGCTATACAGGGAGTCGTTGGCATGTATGACACCTACCTATTCACGTGTAAATCTATTTTTATGTATCTCTTATTCAGGTAGGTAAAGAGTACACTTTGGGTCTTTCGGTAAAGTCACGTAGATAGAACAATAAAAATAAATCACGACGTTTCAATCGCAACTTAAGCAATCGTCTGAAAAAATAGAGCAGGCGAACTGCTGAGGCAGGAGAAATATATTTTTTCACCTGAAACGTCGTGAGTTTTATTTTATTTTTCTATCTACGTGACTTTACCGAAAGACCCAAAAGAGTATGAATTCCTGCAGCCACGAAAGCTTTAAGTCAAGATTTAGGTACAGAGTGTTTTGTAATACACATTTTCAGCTGTATAGGTATTTTTTGTTTGCATATTTCCACTTTCCATGCATTTCTTTGTGCTCACGCATACTGTGCCACGGTGGCGAGATGTCAACTACCTCACCTGGTTCTAGATTTGAAGCTTTCGTGACTGCAAGGAATCATATTCTTAGGTTTTTTCGGTAAAGTCACGTAGGTAAAACATCAAAATTAATGAAAATAAAATAAAACAAAAAATCACGACGTTTCGGAGGCAACACAAGTCTCCGTCATCAGGTGGGACCGTCACAGCCGAATTAGCTGCATCAAGTGAGGCAATGATTCAAGATGTAATCCCTTATAAGCCGATGAGTTGTACTAACATTCTGATGAGCTCCCCCCCCCTCTCCTCCCCCCTTCAACTTGCTTATAAGGGATTACATCTTGAATCATTGCCTCACTTGATGCAGCTAATTCGGCTGTGACGGTCCCACCTGATGACGGAGACTTGTGTTGCCTCCGAAACGTCGTGATTTTTTGTTTTATTTTATTTTATGTTCATTAATTTTGATGTTTTACCTACGTGACTTTAGCGAAAAAACCTAAGAATATACCTCACCTGGTATACAGGAGGTTGTGAATTCCGTCCCGACTCTGACTCCTCTATATTTGGAGTTTGCATGTCTCTCTCCCTGTAGTCGTGTTGATTTTTTTCTCCGGGTCCTCCAATTAATCCCCTTCACATTTAGAATCAACATGCGTTTAGAGTATATGGCTGCTATACATTTACACATGATAAGCCACTTCGTTGAGCTATCATTTGTGGCCAGGGTCTCTTCTAAAATAGAGCTACATAGCTCAGTGGGCCTTACCGGGTGAAATATAAATAGTTGCGTTGTATACGTCTCCACACTCGGCGTGCCGTACGATCGGTGTGCTTGAGGCTCGTCAGCGGTGACCGCCTCCGCCGTGCGAGTGCAGCGTGCGGCTTCGAGGAGGAGCACCTGTGCGGCTACGAGAACGAGGCGGAGGAGGAGGCGTCGTGGGCCATGCGAGGGGGCGGGCGACGCTACCCGGCACTTTACAACCGACCCATGGACCACGACAGCTTCCTGAGCCAGCAGGGTGAGTGGCTCACTCGGACCGCAAGTCACGAACGCAAAAGCCACCGCCAAGACCTCGGATCGACATTCCCCGTCGATCCGTCCTCCATGGACGTGGGCCATCAGCTCCGTCAGTGCACGTCAACGGTACCACCGCACAATACGATCGGGGTTCGCAATTGCTCTAGAGACACGGACGTGCACGGTCCTGTGTTTGTTGTTTTCAATGAGCTAATAGGTATACCGAGCCTCTCCCTGCTGCGCGGGGTCGTGGAGGTTACTTTGACCATGCTTCACATGGCCGGTCGGCGTGTGGCCTGGTGAGAACGAGGGACGCATAGACGATGCATATTAGCACAGTAAAACGATGGATTCTGCTGCAGCCTATAACACCTGTTTAATACGTGGTGGTCGCCCATCCGAGCACTATCCACGCTCAATCCTGCTCAGCTTTCCGAGATCTAGTGCGATAGGGAAAAAAAGTCTGGTGATTTGGTCATAGGGCGTCTAGACACTTAGTTACACGAATTATCCCAAGGAAAAGCGTTTCGCTATGTTAAGTCCATTGGCCAATTGCCGCACGGGAAAATAAGTTTTCCTCCCAGCATATGTCACCAGCAGGCAAAGCGTGGACTCGTTTCACCTTCTCGAGTCTCGTCTGCAGGGTTTTGGTTGCTACAGCAGTGCTTCACGGCATCAGCAGCAACACTCTGTTGGCGGGCTGGGGGAAGAGGGGGGGGTTCTATGAGAGTTGTGAGAGGCAGGAGACAAATAAACTCCAATGCAGTGCAGCTGAGAATGAGTCCAGCATGGAGGGAATGAGTCCAGCATGGAGGGAATGAGTCCAGCATGGAGGGAATGAGTCCAACATGGAGAGAATGAGTCCAGCATGGAGAGAATGAGTTCAGAATGGAGAGAATGAGTCCATCATGGACAGAATGAGTCCATCATGGAGGGAATGAGTCCATCATGGAGGGAATGAGTCCATCATGGAGGGAATGAGTTCAGAATAGAGAGAATGAGTCCATCATGGACAGAATGAGTCCATCATAGAGGGAATGAGTCCATCATGGACAGAATGAGTCCATCATGGAGAGAATGAGTCCATCATGGAGGGAATGAGTCCGATCATGGAGGGAATGAGTTCAGAATAGAGAGAACGAGTCCATCATGGAGGGAATGAGTCCATCATGGAGGGAATGAGTTCAGAATAGAGAGAACGAGTCCAGCATGGAGGGAATGAGTCCATCATGGAGGGAATGAGTTCAGAATAGAGAGAATGAGTCCATCATGGAGGGAACGAGTCCATCATGGAGGGAATGAGTCCATCATGGAGGGAATGAGTCCATCGTAGGCAGAGGAGAGCGTCACGCGAGAGCGTCTGGTGAGGCCACAGAGAACGTTCCAGACGACGGGAGCAGTCGAGGGAATCTACTGACCTCCTCCCAGATTTGAAGCTTTCGTGACTGCAAAGATTAATATTCTTAGGTTTTTTCGGTAAAGTCACGTAGGTAAAAACAAGTAAACCCGTAAAAACAAAGTTTTTCACTATAAATCCTTTATATGCGTGGCATCGGGGCGGCTAGAGTCCTCTCGTCCTCTGGCTTAAGATGGCTGCCACCTATGGGTCAGATGATTGTCTGGCAGCATGAAACAATTGGTAATTAAATATAAAAAAAATTCCCTAAACAGTGTAAAATTTAGGAAATTTTTCTTCACGAAAATGCAATGTCACGCACAACGAGTCTGTGTGCAAAATGTCAACTCGATTGGATCACGGGAAGTGGGTTAAAAAACGACCGAAAGATTTGCACGGTCCTAAGCAAGCAAGCGAACTTAATATAAAGGATTTTAAAAAGTTAAAGACGGAGGCTTGTGTTGCCTCCGAAACGTCGTGATTTTTTACTTTTTTTTTACCTACGTGACTTTACCGAAAAAAACTAAGAATATGACCTCCTCCCATTGAGCGCAGGTTGTCTGGAGGTTTCAACAGAAGGCCTTGGTTTTCTGGTGCGGAGGACACATGGACACATGGCAGGGGTGGTTGGGGGGGTTGGAGTGAGATGAGAAGGGAGAGGTAGGTAGGAGCCAGTGTAAGGATCTGTTCTTGAGACCGCGGGCAACAACAGGGTGAGCTGCTCCCACAATTGCTTCTTCCCCCCCCCTCCTTTTTCAGCGATGGGATTTTAAACCATTTTAATATCAGGAGTTCTCTGGCGCCGTCAGCAAGCGAATGAAAACAAACACCGAGGGGCAACGTGAAGCGGGCAAAGGTTCAACGTCAAAAAAAATACGTCCCCGTCAAATGCATCACTTACCTGCAGCACTCCTTTCTGATGAGCAAAACATCCTGAATCTGGACAAAAAATAACACTTTCCGAGACGCAGAGCCTTTCAATCTAACAACGGTTATATAATTTGCTCCTCTTGGGGGTCGGGGGGGGTGGGAAGTTTCGAGATATTTTAAAACTTCTTTCACGGCTGGGCATCATTACCACACAGTTGTCCGCGACTCGGGAGCCGGAGCTTTGACACGGTGACCTGCAGAGCCATGTGCCCGCCCACACGATGATTCGTTATCGTCGTCTGTCCCTCTGAGCTGAGAGTGGAGCCTCAGTCTCACCCCGCTCACCCCGTCATCACGCTGATTTATAAACACCCTTCGCAGGCGCCTCGGCGTCTAATCCACTTGAAGTGATTTTTCTCTTGTTTTCAACTGACGGCCGTTTTTTGTTGGCTGTGCCTCATCACCGACAACACTGTGGCTTGGTAAACAGAGAGTATTGTCACTTGATGATGGGTTTGCGTGAGTGGTTGTGACGGTGAGTTGTCCGTGCACTGCACCACGACACCAAGTGGAAACGTAAGCGGATCTAGACACTTTCCAGGGGGAAAGGCAGTCCCAAAATTTCAAGATTTTAACATGGAGCCCGACATTAAAAATAAAAACATTTAATGTTTTTTCTCTTCTAACAACAATAACTTAGCCATTTTAGTAATCTCAAAACGGAGGGGTGGGGGGGGCATCACCCGCTGCCCCCTACTTGGCTATGATTAGAAACTGGAATCTGAAAATATGAATACGAACATAGCCTTCTCTCGACCAACCAGTATAACATGAGTACCTGATGGGTGGTAGGGAGGGAAACGTGACGGGGTAATTGTGTGCACGTGGTATCTTGCTCGCTGTGCCGCCTTTGATTGGCGCTAACTTATAGAAAATTGCCCCAACAGTCTGTAACGTGAAATGTGTGCATAAACTTTTTTAGTTGCATACACGCGGATTGGCGGTGCAGTGCTTCGTGCAACTCGCTTCATACCTGGCGGCTTGAGTTTGACTCACTGCCAGTTGCTCACACAAGTGATGAGTGATATCTGAACTGCTGCTTGGCCTCCCCATAGGTCCACTCGTTATAAATGATTAGCGGGTACCACGAACACTCACCAGCACCGCGGAGAGATAGGTGGCCAGCCACGGTGCTGGTTGCACACATCCCCTTGTGTGTCGTGCCGGATTTAATAGGTGCTCACCAACAGCACTTTGCCCCAGCAGTCTTTGTGAGTTGTACGGCGGTCTTCGCGTGTGTTTTTGTTGCTGTTGGTTATTGTGTGTGTGTGTTTTTCCCTTGTGTAATTTGGCATTTTAAATCGGAGTGACATCAAATTTATCACGGTTGTCAGCAAAGTCCCTTCCAGATTTCATTAAGATTAAGGAGACTGATCACATTGAAAATATAAAAAAATCCCTCCACAGATGTGGCCCATGAGCTGTTTACGATATATTACCTTATTTGTCCAATTGCCAACCAGTTTCAGAGACTGCACTTCGAAAGGGACTTTGAGAAAGAACATCTTGACAGCGTGAATTTTATTAGACTGTAAATTTACTTCATTTAACATTTTTTGCCGAGCCTTATGTAAGTTAAGTTAAACAAAACACAAATTAATAGGAAACAAACCAGTTAATGTTGTGCTGCAGACATAGGAATAATTATCATTATAATTTCATGTATAAACCTGCATCGTGAGATGTTTCAGTGTGCAACAAATAATTTCGTTTGTTGCTTATGTAGTTTTTTTGATGTAGCAAGTGGGAAACGAAAAAACACTGAAAATTTGTAACACAAAACACGCCGTTGGCTATCAGGTTCGAGCAGGATGTTATGGGTTTACCCATAATGCCATGCAGGCCTGTTTTAATATCTCATCATGCATTATTTGATATTGTGTCTCAGATTACACGAATTTTTTTTATATCACGAATGATATGGAGTGACTCATTGCCTGCGATGTAGCACTGGATTTCTGCACATTCAGGGATGAGGTCATGCGGCCGACGCAGACGCAGCTGTCATTCTGTACAGGACAAGCGCGGTTGTTGTTGTTGTTGTTGTCGTCGTAACATTTGTGCCTGCACTAGAACGGAGGGCAATCGGGGTGACGTGAGCGTGTGGGGTGTGTGTGTGGCACAGTAATTAGCGCGCTGCGCGACGAACCCCGGCCACCCGAGTTCAATTCCCGCTCATGGCTACCACCAACACCAGTGACGATTACCTAAACCGGTGCTCGGTCTCCCCTAGTGCGGCGTGTAAACGTCGCCACAGGGTGTGCTGGCCACCGGCCTTTTGTAGGCGCTCGCCAACAGCGCTTGCCCCAACAGCCTGTTCTGGTTACGCGGGGAAAACTTTGTCTTTGAATTTCGATTTAAAGCTTTCGTGACTGCAGGGATTCATCTTCTTGGTTCTTTCGGTAAAGTCTACGTGACTTCTTTCGGTAAAGTCTACGTGCCTTTACCGAAAGAACCAAGAAGATGAACTTTGTCTTTGTGTTTTTGTTGTGCAGGTCACCACTACCTGCTCGTGAATTGGCATGGCACCCAAGGGCTCGGAGGCACGGCGCGCCTCGCTTCCCCGATGGTGAACGACCCTCAACCGGGCTGCCTTCGCTTTCACTACCAGGCAAGGGCCATTAGGGTCACAGTTAGCCAGCCACGTGTAGCGGTAACCTTTTGTTGAAATGGGGGGAGGGGGGGGGTTATGCAAACTTAAGGGGGCCACGACACAGTCAATGTTGAGCTTTTAACAAATGTTAAACGCTTCATACAATGAGTAAAGGTATGGTCTCCTTTTGTGCCTCGTGCATTCCGCTAGCTCTGTGTATGTGACGATAGGCTTCCACTGGTGTTAGTTATTGCACCGACATATTTTGATTTGACCGTGGGAATGATTCGGGAGGCTGAGCCTTCAGCAGGGGGCCTCATCCCCCCCAGCCCCTCTGATACTACAGCGCTGCTGTAAACAAACCCCGCTGCCCCCCGACTCCTTTTTAATTTTTATTTCCCCCTCTTGATTATTCTTTGGGTCTTTTGGTAAAGTCACGTAGATAGGTTCAAAAAAATTATTATAAAAAAACTACGACGTTTCGATCGCAACACAAGCGATCGTCATCACCTGACTTGACAATCAGGATGAATCTTGACTTAAAGCTTTCGTGACTGCAGGAATTCATATTCATATTCTTTGGGTCTTTCGGTAAAGTCACGTAGCACAAGTGATCGTCATTAGATGATGACGATCGCTTGTGTTGCGATCGTAACGTCGTAGTTTTTAAGAATTATTTCTTTGAACCTATCTACGTGACTTTACTGCAAGACCCAAAGAATATGAATTCCTGCAGTCACGAAAGCTTTAAGTCAAGAAGTGACCTTTGCTCCACACAGCGGGGGGGGGGGGGGGGGGGCAGCACTTCACTCCGCACACTCCTGTGCTGTTGTGTGCAAGCTCCGTGGTGCCACCCTGCGAGTACCAGCCAAGAGAGAGAACAATTATCCCCTTCCAAGCGATTCGATACATTGTATCAGTGTCGCAATTCTCTTGTAGAATTGGTACTGTAATGACACTGGTCAACAAAAAAAATAAAAAATTTTCTGGCCTGGACTTTTGCAGCTGTTTTAGACTAATTTCAGGGTGCTGATTCCAAATCTGATCTCAGATTTGCTCTATCACATAATTTGTATGCTATCGGCATACCCCATTTTCATTGATTTTACCCGAAATTAACTCCGTCACTTATGATTGCAAGTTGTTGCGAGTCAGTGACTGCTTTAATGTTAAAATATGGTGCTGTATTTTTAGGATAGTGTGTTTATAATATCATTTTATGTAGGTATCCACATTTATTTAATATTTTTCTTCTGCAGTTTTTATTGAAAATGCAATATTTAATATCTCAAAAACCTGATGTGATAGACAAAAACTGATGCCAGATTTGGAATCGGCACCCCAAAATTACCTTAAAACCGTTGGAATACCTTATGCCAGAAAAAGTGTGTTGACCAGTGTTATTTAACAAAAAATGTTTAGCATTGGCGCAGTAGTTTGCCAATTACCCTCCGAACCCAGGGGACCTGATTTTGATTTACGGCCACGGCTAATATCGGTGGCGACCGACATCTGAAACGCTCCCAGAGGAGGGCCGACCCAGAACTTGTGTGGACGTCCCGTGCAGGTGGAGGGTGGCGGCGAGGATGGCCTCATGGTGCGTGCGCGGGAAGCTGGCGGCTACGTCCACGAGCTGTGGCGCTGGGCCGGTTCGACCCTGGGCAGCTGGGAGGCAGCGTCGACGCATCTGGAAATGACGCACCCCTTCCAGGCAACTCGCGCCTTCGCGACGGCCGCCGGCGATCGCCCCGTCGCTCAATCAGTCCGCCCGTTGCGCCAGAGCAAGGGGTCGGCGAGCGCTTCAGGATTGTCAACGTTTGTCGCGAGCAAAGCGTTCAAGGCCGTACGATCGAGGGAAGAGGAGTAACGCCTCATTTGTACCTTTCAAAAGCACAATAAGAATGATAACGATAAATGCCCCTTCTCCGAGAGTCAACATTTCAATTCTTCATATCCCTGGGATGTAAGCCAGTGGTGGTAACGTATTTTCTAGCTGTGTTCTCCGTAACGCAGCCAACGTATCTCAGAAATTACGTGGGCACTTGCAAACACTGCTCTAGAGGGCGGATTGCATAATCGTTCAGACATTTGGGATATGTATTAGACACCTATCTGCATGGCTGTGAGGTGGTAAGCAAGTCATAGTACAGCAAGCAGATTGCTGAGCAGTCTGTGCAGATTTGAGCGCTATTCCTCCACACTGGTTGTGTCTTTATCGGGGCAGTCCTGTTATTGTCGATGCTTATAACAATTTAAGACAGAATTGGCTGAATGTCCCATGCAGGAAACCTGAATAAGGTCTTGAGATTCAATTGAGTCTTCCCTGGCTAAATGAAGGTCAATGTGAAAGTCTTTACGCAATTGAATGCCTGTTCTCCTGGCACATTACCATTTATATTTAAATCTTCAGAACATATGTGTCAATCTACTTGTTGAAGGACTCCCCCACACTGTCAGTCAGGCCTGGGCTTGATAATTGGTTTTTTACCCTTCTATCTGGCAACAAAACTGACACCTTTTTACAAGGAGTCATGTTTGCATAGACCGCAATACCTGCAGTCATAATACAAACAAAAGACATAACTCTGATAATGTGCACTGTCCTTGAAGTTGATTGGTCCACACCCGAGACAGCTTTCCTTAGAGCCTAGTCTCACATGGGTTGGACCAGATGACGCCAAAAGGCGCACAACTCAAAGACTGTTGACCCTGGCACAGCGTTGTACTTGTTTTCATCGACCCTACGGATACCATCAGAGTATGAGAGCTCGGGGCAAGCATCTACACTATGGGAACCTCATTTGCCAGTAAAAATATGATAATTGTTTTTTTACCCTTCATATTTTTACTGGCAAATGAGGTTCCCATAGTGTAGATGCTTGCCCCGAGCTCTCATACTCTGATGGTGCATTGTCTTTGAGTTGTGCGCCTTTTGGCGTCATCTGGTCCAACCCATGTGAGACTAGGCTCTAAGGAAAGCTGTCTCGGGTGTGGACCAATCAACTTCAAGGACAGTGCACATTATCAGAGTTATGTCTTTTGTTTGTATTATGACTGCAGGTATTGCGGTCTATGCAAACATGACTCCTTGTAAAAAGGTGTCAGTTTTGTTGCCAGATAGAAGGGTAAAAAACCAATTATCATATTTTTACTGGCAAATGAGGTTCCCATAGTGTAGGCCTGGGCTTGTTGGGCAAAATTTCACGACTCTGGCCAGTGCAGGTTGGTGAAGTTTAAAGTGGGGCGGGGGGGCGGGGGGGGGGGGGGCTCAGGACTTTTTGAATTATAAATCGCCGTTGACGTTCGACAGTGATCAGGTTCATAGCGCAGTGATGAACAGATCGCATTTCACCGCATTCACACCACAGCGTGACCCGTTGTTATCCGTTTGTGATTTTAAATAGCTGCATCTGCCACACTTCGATCGGACACGGTTTGAGGAACAGTTCATCCATTGAACGATCGCTGTTGACCCTGGCACAGCGTTGTACTTGTTTTCATTGACCCTACGGATACGATAGGCTTCGTTATCCCTTTGGCTGAGATTTTAACTCGTGACTTCCAACTTCGCCCCATGCCAGACATTATTCGAGTAACCTTACATTCCTTGGGACAATCAACTTGTTGGTGCCTGCACTAGCCCTCATGGCATTGTCTACCTGCCTAGCCCTGCCACAGGTGTGGTTGCCATGCTCCTCAGACCACCTGGAGGCAATGGGCTGTGCCAGGATGATGGATTGGGCCTGCATTCCAGTACAGGCAAATTCCTCGCCCTCTCGGACCTCCCCACCCCTCTCTCTCCCAGCCGCCTTCACCGACTGGTACGGGTTGAATATTGTGAGCCGTAAGCCCAGCAGGTTAAAGAAGTTTGAGAGAAACACTCTTGGCACATGTGAGTACATTGTGGTTTTTCAAAGTCTCAATTTGAGGCTTTTAGGCTGGACTGGAAATAGAGGCTGATGTTCAAAAAAATTGTTGACAAATCTAATTATCTAGATTTAAAGTTTCTAATTGACAAATCTAATGATCTAGATTAGAAGTTTCTAATTATAATTATTACATGCAACGATTAGTCTGTGCTATGTTGATGATGTTGCAACCTTACGAGGTTATCAATATCGAGTGATCGTTATTTATCAAGAAATGCCTAAATTAGACTCGGTACTTATTTTTTCAGGAGGCTATTGCATTTGGCCATTTTGCCAATTGCTTTTAAAATATAGATTTTTTTTATACATTTCATTAGCAAAAAAAGTGTACCTGGAGAAAGATGCTTTGCATTTGAGGGGATAGCAGTCGCAAGGTCCACACAGATTGATCCATTGCTCCGTTTATTACACCGCTCTATCTTGGCCACCTTACAGCCCAGCAGATATTGGAGTGTAATATATCCACACGAGTCACCAAGCCCTGTCTGGAAACCACCGCCATGGCTCTATTGGCGCAGTTGCTCTCTGAGCTTCATTACAATTTCTGATCGTGGCACACCTCTGGTTGTCAGCCCTTCCCAGAATGCATCCCTTCTACTCCGTCCCCACGACCCCACAGTTCAGGTTTATATTTTAATTGGGTTCTTGCAAGGTTTAACTATTTAACCCTCGTTCGACAAATTATTTGGTGATGCTGCGTTGGCTCAAGCACCATTAACAATAAAACACAACACATTCGTCAATAACACAAAAATTAAAACAAATATATATCACAGGTGACATATCGGGTGACGGTCCTTTTTCTTAGCCGTAACGACGTCACCTGTTACATGTGTTTCATTTTTAAGGCACTGTTATTGCCGAATGTGTTGAGTTATTTTTTTGTTCACGTTAATTTAACCATCTTGTCATTGGCAGGGTTGTTGATCCAGAAAAATTACGTGCAAATCTTTGATCTGTATTGCTTAGCTTTTGCTAATTTAGCTTGTTCATAAATTGAACGGAACATTTCCAAAGTCAAACGGATCCAAACGCCTCCGTGCTCACACAAGCAACGGAGCTGCACCCACTCCTGTTTGAGACCCAGAGTCATTAGAGGAAATTCCACATTCCTATTGTGGAAGGGGGGTGGTCGTTCCATTATTTTCAATGATTGGCCATGAAAACTAAGCTAAATTATATTTTTATTTTACCAGGTAATGCCCACTGAGCTATTTAGGTCTTTTTCAGAAGCAAACTGGCCACAAATGATAGCTCAACGAAGTGGCTCATCACGTGGAAATGTATGGCAAACCAAATACACTAAACGCCCGTTTCTTAATGTGGAGGGATAAACCGGAGGGTCCGGAGAAAAATCCACACAACCACGGGGAGAGAGACACGCAAACTCCAAATATGCAGACGTCAGGGTTGGAATCGAACCCACGACCTCCTGCATACCAGGCGAGGCAGTTAACATCTCACACACCGTGGATCGTCGTAATGGTACGTAAGTGTTCCTGACATTCCTCAAAGATGTTGTCAAAAAGCGCTGTGTCGCTTAGAAACAGAACCACTCTTATCGAGAGCTCATCTCGCGTGGGCTCACGGCTGCCAGCTCTCACCTGGTATGAGTTTTTATTCACTGCTTGGCCTTGGCTCGTGGATGTTTTGTTGTTGTTGTTGGTGCTTCTGAGGCAGCATCTTTAAAGGAGAGCCACAATGTCAAAACCTTTTGGGGACATCAACTTTCATCTTGGGGCAGAGTAATATTTTAAAATATAAATACAACCCAGTCTCTCTGTTGAAGACGGGGCAGGTACTGCGGTGAATTACAGATGGAAAATGCACGGCTCTCACACCGTTGAAATTGATACGGAAAAACAACGCGTGCTTTTCATTGCTTAACTTTGTGTTTGTTTTTAATTGAGTATAATGTCATCAAAGTTAAACAAATCTAAATATCTCCCCGTTCAACATGCAATGCGCTGGCACTCAATGCCCATAGAGACCCTGATTTGTTTTGTTATCACGCCTGTTGACTCAGGAAAGCCTCGCCGAGCCTCATGACTACTTTTTCAAGAGGGTCCTGCCAGGCAAATTTTGACCATGAGGCCGG
Source organism: Lampetra fluviatilis (assembly GCF_964198595.1). Taxonomy (NCBI): domain Eukaryota; kingdom Metazoa; phylum Chordata; class Hyperoartia; order Petromyzontiformes; family Petromyzontidae; genus Lampetra; species Lampetra fluviatilis. The sequence goes on along the minus strand of NC_136287.1, from coordinate 10,866,697 downwards.
CACACGTCCAGTGTGGTGTAGATGGCTGCGTATGTTTGTCGGTAACCAAAACCGTGAACCTTTGCAACAACCGGCGAATGCGCCACAGATGGGGCCATGTCACCGCCCGTGTGGAAATTCCTCATTTCTTGTGGCGGGGCAAGTTATTGACTTCCCCGTGAAGCGTTCCTTCATTTATGACAAAAACTCAACACATTTTTTCAATACACTGCCCTACAGATGAAGAACATTTACGTACCAGGCAAACATTTTAGGCAGGGGGCCCTTGTTTCGTGCGAGGGGGAGAGTCTGAAGAATACTCCTCTCAGTGCATTCGCACGCTTGTTGCTCGCTAACGCGGGCCCTGCTTGCCACAGGTCGTGTTCGAGGGGACCGTCCTGGGCTCGTCCAAAGGCTTCGTCGCTCTGGACGACGTGTCATTCCATCCGGGTCCCTGCGAAGAAGAGAAGCAAGGCAAGACCACGGCCTTTCTTGGCTGAGCAAAATTCACCCTGGTGCTGGATTAAGGCTTAGAAGGGGACCATTGTAAATGTTGTGGTTTCACGCTTCAACACACCGGTGGGCTAAAGCAGTGAACAATTTGTCTTTTGTCAATGTGACACTTTTTTACTGATTGGCCGTGTCGGGTGGTGGAGGGTTACGACACGTATAAATAACGCGATCTAAACCCAAAAACGTTGATTATGAATAATATTGGTCGCGAAAGCCTACGTGTTAAACTAGTAACAGCTTTACCAATGAAGATCCCGATGAGATAGGCATCTGCGTTGACCACCTCCGTGAAGTATGGTCAAACAACCCCCACGACTGACACGGCATGCATTGATGAATGGTTGTATGTCAGTTGGTGTAGCAAGTATACGGCTTCTGTAGCCATCTTCACGATGGTATTGGCTCGTCATTAGAGGCCATCCTTTTGGTCATGGGTCTCCAACACGAGCTGATCGTCATCGTCAATCCGGCTCCACCAGCAACTGGGGACGTTTTCCATGCCGTGGCCAAGGACGGCCCTTTCAGCTAGCTCACTTGTGAACTGCACATGCAGGTGCTTTTTTAATTACACAAAAAATGTAATGCATTAAAGTTCATCCGCGTTATTGCTTTCTAACAAATCAAGCCAGTCTCATGCACGAAATATATTCTTACGATGTAAACATTTTGCTTTGAAGTCGCTCGTAATTTATTTGAATGCAAATGGAGTGGCAATATCGATCAAATCGCTTGCATTGTATTCTGGTGCAATTCCGTTTAACACTACAGTACAGAGATCATGATTTATTGCTATCGTATTGAACTAATTTTCTTCCCAGAAGCTAATGAAGGAACTGGACATTTTTCTAAGCTGTCCGCATTAATGCACGTCTTGTTTGATTGGCCCTTATTTTCACGCTCGACTATTTTCACTCCAGACCGGGCGGCGCGCGTGGAACCGGGGACCGTTTAGCGTTGTGGTGCTGCCCTCTGTCCACGCCTCTGCTCTGCTGACGGCTGCACAGGCTTCCTGAAGCAGATGACGGACTGCGATTTCGAGAACGGCTTCTGCTACTGGAAGCAACAGCCGGGGAACTCTCGCTGGAAGTTCAGCTCGGGCTCTACTTACACCACGCCACAGGGAGACCACACGACGGGCTATGGTGAAACCTTCGTGCCGCATGTGACATTTAAAAAAATACACGTGATTCTTGCCCTGTTGTACTGCCCTCCCCCACCCAGCCATTCCGTGCTGTCGACTTCGTGATTCTCTTAAATTCCAGGCTCCAGACCTTCCTCCGTGCCTCTGCTCATGATAGACTGTCTCCATCCCCAGATAAAAAATAAATACCCGAATTAATAGCGGCCTCCGATTAGCATGCTTGGCTACGTACAGTGCGAAAGAAGTTCATCACGCACAAACAAGCAGATAAATAATTAGAATATTCCATGTCATCCTGTTCGACCGAGTATTTTGTGATGTTGCATTTACAAGCAATATACATTCAAATTATATTTGTACATTATCCCTGCCACCTTCCCTATTGGTGGCGGTGGGGGATACTGACTTTCACGTAAAGGGATGATTCATCTTTACCCCTTCCGTCGTGAACGCTCATAGGGAACGGTGCATTATTAAATCAGGATGATGATGATGACGATGTTACGCAAGTACTTCTGGCAGCACTTCAATTGGCCACGACCAGACAGTGCACCGTTACGCCTTGTAAAGATGTCATTGGTGGCTGGAGTTTTAACACCAGAGAACCTGGTTGAATCGTGAGTGGCTGTCTGGATTCCAACCTAGGATCTCAGTGATGTTGGCTCAGTGAGCTGCCTGGCCTCCTCTGGCATACTCTGTGTAGGTACCACTGAGTGGTGTAGTTGGGCTAACACAACCACTAATTACTGCGTTTACACGAACCGCAGAAACTCGAGTACATACTACACTTCCCCCCCTCCTTACACCCCATTTCCATGTTTTTAATCAGCAGCAGCACGGCTCGTAAGCCTCACTGCGACCAGGCAGCTCAGCGGTAGAGCCAGTGGTTCGCAATCACAAGCTTGCCACTTCAAATCCTGGTTGGGGGTTGACTCGGCCTCATGGCTCTTCCACGGTCAATAAACGAGTACCACTTTGTGTGGGGAAGTCAACAGAGGTTGTCAAATGGAGAGACTCGCCCACCGTCATAGGAATGTAGAATTTCCGCCGCTGGCTGAGGGCTGTAAACAAGCAGACGTGCGGCGACTTAATGCACATTTGAGCCGAACGTCACTTGGATTTTTGAGAATGCTGCGTGAGTGCGCGTGAGTGCACTCGTGGGGCCCAAGTCCTGGGCCGCCCCAAGGTCGATTGAGCCTCAAATGAATACCTGGAGCAACCTATAACCATTGCCACCACGTGGTGCTGGCCACCCACCCCCGTCGCTAGCACCACTTGCCCCCAACGGTCTGTCGAGGCTTCACGGGGGAATCTTTATCGTGTGCGGCCGCTCACGCGCGGGACCGCGTGCAGGTCACTTCGCGGCGGCGAGCGGACGGGCGCTGTCACGGGAGCCGATCGCGCGCCTCGTCTCTCCGGAGCTGCCGCCCGAGCGCGAGTACTGCCTGCGCTTCTTCCGCGCTACGACGGGCGCCGCCCGCGCCGCCACGCGCCTGCACGTGCGCGCGTGGGACGTCCCCGCGCCGCGCTTCACGCGGGGGCGGCCCGAGCCGGCGGCGCCGGCGGCGGCGGTGGCGGCCGAGGAGACGCTGTGGAGCTCGGCGAGACGCCCGGACCACGGCTGGCTGCAGGCGGAGATCAACGTCCGGCGGTCGCACCCGCATCGGGTGCGCGTCGGTCGTCGGCCGATCTCGCGTCGTACCAACGGGACGTGTCGTGCTCTCGGCCATCACGTCCACGGGTTGACGCGTCCGTTCGAAAACCCTTGCACCGGGGTGGCTTTTTATGTCACGCCATCCCCCCCCCCCCCCGCGTGGTAGGGGAAATGGCCTGCTGAAACGGATTTCACAGAACTTCTTGTGAGATCCCTTCAAGCGATCGCATTGCTATCTACACACGTTCATCACGTGGCAATCAAACGGATGTTTTGTAAATCTTAGAGCTGGAATTAAGCCAATTAAAGTGAAAAAAAAATTCAGGATTTTTTTTGTGCAGTTATTGGTGGCCTGGCTGGGATAATTAACTTGAGAACCCAGTTTAATCACGGTTAGCTACTCCGGCACCACCTGATCACCTCTTGTATCACAATTGCTTTGCCATCAAGAGTTGTGTCAACCAACCCATGAAGGATTGTCCCTCTGAAACATCGATAGTTAACTCCCCCCAACCCTGACCCAAATTGAAACAGGGAAGCAACCGTGCAAGAAAACGCCACTGAATTAATTTCCGCAATCACTTCATTTTGTGCCCTGTACCCAACAACAGATGAAACACTTTGGTTAAAAACGTTCATAGCCTACTCGATCATATTACTTTATCAACAATTTCTAATGTAGAGTTTTACTTCTCTGGAGAGCTCTTGCCTGCGACACAAGACAACCCAGCATTATTTATTTTTTGGGCCACACGCTGCTGATGAAGCTTATTAAGTCAAAACCAATCAAAAAATTTCCCGCTTAACAAATGCTGCTGAAAAATACTGGCACAGAAGGCCCATAACCTGATGGACAAAATATGGATTTATTATAAAAATATGGTATGGAGAATTCTAGATTTGAAGCTTTCGTGACTGCAAGGATTCATATTATTAGGTTTTTTTTTCGGTAAAGTCACGTAGGTAAAACATTAAAATTAATAAAAGTAAAATTAAATAAAAATCACGACGTTTCGGAGGCAACACAAGCTTCCGTCTTCAGGTGGAACCGTCACAGCCACGATTGACCATGCAAAAAAGATTTAACTACACTTATTTGGCCAATCTTATTTGACAGACAACTATTACAGGTTTACCATGTTCAGTTGTTTTCTCCTTTTCACAGGTTGAGTCACAAACCGTACCTCTCCATAACAAAGGCTCACCCTCTTAAGCCTCACCTTACCATATGAATAAAAAGTGTGCTGTACTTGGCCCTTCCCCCCTCTCCAACCATTATATAAACGGAGTGGTAGCTCCTGCAATCTCTCATTTACTTGATACAGCTGTCGTGGCTGTGACGGTTCCACCTGAAGACGGAAGCTTGTGTTGCCTCCGAAACGTCGTGATTTTTATTTTATTTTACTTTTATTAATTTTAATGTTTTACCTACGTGACTTTACCGAAAAAAAACCTAAGAATATGGTATGGAGAGCCCATACCCTCGTATTTATTTATATACTGCCACTTGTGTATTCTCTGTTAAGAGCGGTTTGCCGCTTTAGTTGCGTTCAATTTGACCCGCGTACATTCTGCAAATTTCTAGTTCTGTTTCCCACACTATCATCCACCTGTGCTTGTCCATCGGTGATCATCCCTTGTAGAAGGGTGTTCAGTCCACGTCCGCATGGTGCCTCCTCTCAGCTAGCTCTTCATCATCATTATCAACGGTCGTGTTCTCTCCACCGATGAGTGAAACCCTACCCCACACTCTGACAATCCCACATGGCCCTGAAATGCCACGATCCGTCTGACTGCTGCGCACGAGCCGGTCCCATCGCTCCATCTCAGCTTCCATTCCAAAATCATCACCCAAAACCCTATGACGAACACCGATACTGACAGTGTAAGAATTTTACATCCACATACGTTAGCAGTGTAATGATTCACCACTGTCACCGGCGATTCAATTCAAGTCGCGTTCAATTTTTGGCACTGCAGTGAATGGTAGTGCCTTTAAGTAGCTGCGGGGGGTCACGTGTGCCGGTCACATACAACGTACACGTATTTAAATTGAATACAAATGTAGGTTTTTTATGCACGTGATTTGATACATGCATCATGAATTTAAGAATCTACATTTATTGGAGAGTTGATGTTTCGTTACAACCCGTTATATCTGTGTGCTTTGGGCAGCATGACGTGGTTATATTTGACAGGACTCCTGCAATTCTTCACATGACACTACTGCAGCAGGAAAAAAAACACAGAATCACTCATCATCTTGTATAAAGTGTTTCATGCTTCAGCTATTTTTACAACCAAACAGTTCATGGGGATTGCTGAAATATGATGGTTGATTGGTGTGCTTTTTCTAAAGATAAACTATAGCCTGTAAAAAATTCAATACACACCGCGCAGAGACTTTGCTATTTTTTATTTTACTCGGTAAGGCCCACTGAGCTTTTTAGCTCTTTTTCAAAAGCGAGCTGGCCAGGTCATCACTAGGATTAAAGATAATCATGGCCATTGTCACTGTGATCGTCATCGGTAGCAGCATTGTTGCCATTGAGTGTGACAAATTGGCACAGCGGTGTGACACTCATAGCAAGAAGGGCCTTTGTTCAATTCCTGAGTCGGGGGCCTTTCCCTGGAGTTGGTTTGTTCTCTCCGTGCTCGGCATGGGTTTTCTCCGGGTTCTCTTGTTTCCTCCGAGAGCCAAAGCATAGCCGTACAATGTAACTGGCATTGGCCCACACCTGCCGATGGTGCAAATGCATCTTCAAATTACTCATTTGGGATTACACGTATGACCATCGCCACCCCCCACTGAAACAACTTATCCAGATCACCAGCTCAAAGAAAAATGCACGTGTTTCGCCCTATCATCAAGCACCTTCGGATTGAGATGGCTGTCAGTTTCACATACAGCAATTATGTCACGTGTAATTCAGTGCAGTCATTTAATGTATTCCTGTGCTCTCATTGCAGATCATGTTTGTGGTTCACTGCTTCAGCCCATTGCTTTGTGGAAAGATATCTCTGGATGACATCACTCTTACCCATGGCAACTGCATGCAAAGTAAAGGTACTCAATCGAAACTCCACACCACGCTGTTATGCTTCACACTTCAGTTTGATTTTGCATTGTATCTAGATCATATCGATTATGAGTTCACTCCAAAAACAATGCAATCAATTGTCAAAATTATATTTCAGAGCTGATTTTATTTGCTCATTTTCACCATTCTGTTTGCATGTCTCTGTATTTATTGTTCCTTTGTATATTCTTAGTTGCTCACTTTGCCTAAGTGTAACGTTTACAGTTCCTTTGTCATATACTATGCATAAATCAAAGTCAATTATTAAAATAATGTTTCCTTAGCATAGGAGTTGATTTTAACATTCAAAATGTAGTTTATTTCTGCCCATGGCATGGCTAGAGTTTTCTTTTACTTTGGGCTGAGTGGTGCCGTGGTAAGCTAACTCGACTCCCAATCAGAAACGTTTGAGGTCAAGTCCTGGCTAGGGTCAACTTAGCCAGTCATCCATTCCGGGGTAGATGAAATCAGTATCAAATTACGGAAAACTAACGGTGGTTGTCCTACAAGGAGACCTCATCTCATCACAGGAAAGTGGGATTTCCACCTCTAGCTCATGGCCACCTAAGAAACAATCTACAGATGTCTCATATTTTCGTCTGCCACCCACAAACCCAAACTCCCCAATACACTAAAATGGAATACAGTGCATCTCCATAAAACAATGCAATTTGGATTCATATGGTGTCCAACTGCTGCTGCATTATACAGCTCTGCACTGCAGAGAAAGCTGGGACATGCGCATCACCTTGTCAACTTGTGTCGTCAGGTCGAGTACGACCTCTGGTGACCTCCATGACCAGACTCCGCCAGCCACACTGCCTGTCTCTCGCTGCCTCTCGTAGCTGGGTTAGTGTGTAAGGCCAGCGGTGTTCCTGATGTCATCCATCCACCTCCTCCGAGGTCCACCTCTGCCCCTGCTACCTTCTCAATTCCCAAGCCAAGACCGATTCCTCTAATCCAGAGGTCCTCATAATGTGTCCAAAGTATGGACATTGCGCATCAAGGGGTGGTGTTTATTTTTTTCGGAGTGAAGTGCCATTGGAATCATGATACACCTACAGCTGCATAACGCAGCAACAAAGTTGCGAAAAAATGTAAATACTCGTTCGACATAAAATGCTGATAAGCCACGTGGTTTATGTTATTTTAATTGACAGCTTTGCTATGTGATTCTTCAAGGCACACACAGCACAGAGGAGTATACGTTTTTGTTAATTGCTAAATGCACCTGCCTATGACTCTTTCCCAGTCGCAGGGCACTGCTCAGCTACGCTGATAGAGTGACTCGGCACATTTAGGGTGTGTTTATGGCAGAGTTTACGTCTCGTCACTCCCTGCAAAGGGACACTTTGTTCTCCAGACTCAATCTCCGGTTGGCGTTTAATGGTCTCATCCGCCAGAGTGACTCGCGGAGGATGAATGCTTAGCGCATCAGCAGCCCGCTGAGCGATCGATATAGGTGCCGCGCTGCAAGTTGCTTGCTCACGCCACCGCTGGCGTGAACGTCCTTCACTGAAGCGAACTTTAGAGGGTATTTTACGGCATAACTCTTCATGAAACAAATCATGTCCGTGCGACATTTTTGGCCGAAAGGGGAATATTTCTCCACAACTTCTGGCTGTCGCCTGATGAGGCTGGTTGTAATTACCGGTGAAACGTCACAATACTCGAATTGCAAATGCTGTGGGTTTACTGTCCAACATCGGTGTGCTGAACTAGTAATGAATTGACACGTTTTGTTTACGTGACAAACCTTACTAATTGGCTGTGTCGGGTGGCGGCGGGTTTGACGACACATTCATATTTATGCGATTAACCCCCCAAAAACTCTTATTATGGCTGATATTGGTCGCGAAAGCCTACGTGTTAAACTCACTAACCTCGTGTTTACACAATGGAGCCATTGTGCTCAATGCACTTGAGAGTTCCTTCACCCATCACTGCCACGTGTAGTTGGTTCAGGATCAACTTTCACGAACAAAGCGCTCGGCGAGCACCCGCCAATCTCCAAATGTCCCCACCGACGTTTTACAGCGACTGGCTCAGCACCCGCGTCTACGTGACGATGCCGTGCGGAGGCGTGTCACGCTGTTCCACTCGAGCGATGAAAGTCAAGCAGAGGTTGCGATTGCAACTGCATCCGGTGAAACTTCTGGAGAGCTTCAGAGATATTTACTTATGCAAAGCTTGAATCGAGGAGATCTAATGGACCAGGGTGTACAGCCATGGCAAGGAAGCGTTAGCCAGTGTACACGTTTCGGATGAAGTATTTAAAAAAAAATTTTGGCTCATTATTTTCCCAAACATTTTGCATGTGTATTTTTCACTGTTCCTGACGCATTTGTACATTAACTTAAAACTCACGCTATCATGTCATGGGCATAAATCATAAATCACCTCTGCATGAATTATGCAATGCGTGTGTCGCGAGCATACGTATCGATTACAATAGATGAATTGATGTATCTTTACATAATTAGTTTTCTTTTGCACCACCAATTGAAATGAACACAGTGCTCTTTTCAGCGGGCCTTATTTTATTACTAGTTTTTAATATACAAGACAGTGTTAATGGCAGGAGAGGTGCCGGTTTGGTGAATGAATATCATTTTCTGTTTACATGTGATTGCAACAGTCATCCGATATGCATTCAGGTGCTCTGCAACTTAATTGTAATTGTACCATGGTCAGTCAAAAAAGGAATCTGCCTGAGCCGACTTCTGTGACATGAAACGCATTCTTAATATTAATTTGCGTTCGGGCAATAATTTAGATTTTCTCATGGCGACAGAGTTGATTTTGCTCCGATTTCTATTTGGTTGATTTCCTCTTGGCATTTTGGTGACCCAGCTCACCTATCCTAGTCCCTTGGGATCTCACACCGTTGGCTACGGCGCAAAAGAAGTTCAACATACATCTCACATGGTTAAAAACAAACTTGAAACTAGACCGGACAGAGGCTGCAGGCTTGTGCAAAGGCCTCGTCGTGACTGCGACTGCCGCTGCCACCGCTGTTGCAGCACCACTACGGAGCTTGGCCAACTGCGACTTCGACGAGGGCCTGTGCGGCTACAGACACGACGTGCGGGAGACGTTCAAGTGGCTGAGGCGGAGCGGCAACACGCCCACCTCGTCCACGGGCCCCCAGGGCGACCACACCACCGGACACGGTGCCCGGCTCGGCCGTACTCCCTCCTCCTCCTATCCTCCCCTCCCCCTGTTCTCATATTTTATCATCATCATCGTCATCGCGATCCATGGGCAGATAGCCCGTAGGTGTCTCCTGCACATTTTCTCATTTGTTTCCCCCTTTGCTCTTGCCTTATGCCAATTTTCTCAAGTAATGCCACATCTTCTTGGTTCTTTCGGTAAAGTCACGAAGAATGGAAATAATACAAAAATAAAAATAAAACATAATAAAATAATTCTCACGACGTTTCGGCCACAACGCAAGCAGCCGTCCTCAGGTGCTTGCGTTGTGGCCGAAACGTCGTGAGAATTATTTTATTATATTTTATTTTTATTATTTTATTACTTCCATTCTACGTGACTTTACCGAAAGAACCAAGAAGATGAATCCCTGCAGTCACGAAAGCTTCAAATCGAAATAATACCACATCTTTCTTGCACCGATCTCTGATGTCGTCGTCAAACCATTCTCTGTTCTGGTCTTCCTCTCTTTCCGGCTCCTTCCATTTTTCCAAACAACACACTTTTAATTTTCCTGTTGTTGCCCATCCTACGTATGTGTCAAAATAGTTCCAGATAGTTTTCTTATTCACGCGGATTTTTTTTATCTCGCTTCCTTTGCTGTTCATAATTTAATCGAGCTACTGGCACCGTGTCATTGCACCCGCTTTGTTGATGTGACAGATGTCAGTCGCCGAGTCTGCCAAGGCAAAGGCTGACTGGGTGAAATGAATGGGTGTCAAGACGGCATCCCGCGATGAGTTTTGGTCAAACACTTGCTGTATACCAGACCACAGAAACAGAAATTTGGTGCCAACGCCAATTTGGAACTGACAGGGAGTAGAAGAAGTTGACACCGCGTCATGTGACGAAGACATTGCTGTTTCCAAGTGTCACGGCAAACAGGAAATCTTCTTCTGTCAGAGAACAACTTCACAGAAATTCTTATCCCTTCAATAGGACTCTTATTTTTAAAGTGGTGATACATTCGCAAAGGGAAAAAAATGTTAAATTCTCACATTGGAAATCGCCAAATTAAGTGATATTTTCTTTTTTCAACGAGTTTATTTTGTTTTGCTGCAGTCATTTTGGTGAACAACATTAGAGCGTCAACTCGCTACAATTGAGAACTCGGTTTGTGGGTGGATGAAACCTGGATTCAAACCCGGCTTGTCGGCAGTGCTAGCTCACTGCTCTGACATGAGTATAAGCCCCATCGCCAAGCATCGCAGCAGCGGCAACTTATATTTTAACCCGGTCTGGGCCTCCTCGAGATCAACACGACCTTATGCGATACTCAGTGGACATCAGTCGTGCAAATACAACAAGGATTTCTCAGGGATAAATAAAGATTCCGATTCCGAGGTGTTTGGTTTGCTCACAGGGACACCACGGTGGTGAGATGTTAACTACCTCGCCTAGTATGCAGGAGGTCGTGGGTTCGATCCCGACCCTGACACCTGCTGTATATTTGTAGTTTGCCCGTCTCTCTCTTTCCCCATGGTCACGTGGATTTTTTCTGCGGGTCCTCCGGTTTTACCCTCCACATGTGGAATCAACGTGCATTCAGAGTATTTGGCTGTTCTAAATTTCCAAATGATAAGTCACTTTGTTGAGCTATCATTTGTGGCCAGGTCACTTCTCAAAAATACCTATAGAGCCCGCACCTCCAGTTAGCACGGTTGGCTGCGTACGGTGCGAAAGAAGTTCAACATACATTCACACAGTGGGCCTTACCTGGTAAAAAAAAAAAAAAATTAGTTTGTAGTTGGTGCTGGTCCCGTCGTGTTCCACGCCAGCCTGCCAGCCCTCACGGGCATTCACCGCCAGCGCTCCCCCGACCGCTCAACAACTACCCGCCCGTTGTGTGTGTTACTGGAGCAGGCCACTACATGTACATCGAGGCGAGCGGCATGCCGCCGGGCCGGCGCGCCAGCCTGCTGTCGCCCAAGCTGCGCGGCGTCCCGGGCGCTCGCTGCCTCTCGTTCTTCTGCCACCTGCACGGCGCCGGGGTCGGGGAGCTGAGCGTGAGCCTCCGCGAGGGGCAGGACCCGGCGCGGCGCGACGCGGCGCTCTGGGCTCGGTGGGGGGAGCACGGCGACGTTTGGCGGCGGGTCCTTGTGGAGTACAGCAGCAGCGTCGACCACCAGGTGCGCTCGCTCGGGCACTTTTCTTTTTCCCGGTGGGTCAAAAAGCGTCCCGCCCCCCACCCCGCCGATTGCCTCGCCTTTCTCTTGCAGATTGTGTTCACGGCAATCTCCGGGCCGAACGCGAGTGGTGACATCTCGCTGGACGATATCACCATCCAGAAGGGTCCGTGCGATGGTGAGTTCGGCCGTCTTGCTCGTTGCAAATCATTTCACGTCTCGCGGATTGCCTTCATTTCTGCTGGGAGCTGCTGACGAGCAGCTGATGGGATGCGTTGCGCGCACAAAGCGGGACTGGTGATGGCACCACCAGCTCCCGAGGTGATGGAGCACCAGAGACAAAGCACTGAAGAGCATTGTACACTGCATGTTGCACTGACCTTTAATGTGACGCGAAGAAAGCACGAAGGCTTCCCTTACGGCAAAGATTTACGACTGAGAAACTTACAGACATACATTCTAAGCACTCGTGTAATTTATCAATGACCACAAAAGTAAAATTGGACGTGCTTTTGTTTGTTATTAGTGATTGGGATACAAACATTGATCGTCATGCACTTAAACATATCTCTACTCATGAAGCAAATAACAATGTTGCTTTGCAGTTTTTTCCATTTACATGTTCAATTCAACGAGGATGTAGTTATTTACAAAAACGAATTTACGTAAAGCTGGCTCTTTGCCTACGGCTAAATTAAATTCGCTCTTTCCTGCCCTGCTTTAACCAAATACGGTAATCTATCCCGGTGGTTTTAGCGATGAGTGGGTGGCAATGCAAAGACGGAGAGTAAGATTCCATCCATTTATACTGTCGTCCCACGTGCTCTTGACACTCCTGTGATAAGCTGAGAGAAAATAAGTAATTGAATCTTGACTTCGACCAAGTGACGATAGGTGACATCAGAATAACATCACTATATAGTTTAAGCACACATTGAAAGCTGACCATTTGAACAGACTTTGTGCCCATCAATTTTCGTTTATTTCATGTTTTTTGCCTGCTGCGTGACTTTTGTTTTGTAGATGACACAACGAACCATCATGGGCCAGAAGACGGTTGGAAGAATTACATCAAATAATGTCGATGAAGGAAGATTTACAACGAGTGGGTTTGTAGGAACGGAAATTTGAGAATTAAAACAAGTTTACAGAGGCTGTTTTTGTAAAGGTCAGGGTGTGGTCTGTCGTGTAACAAACAAAAAAATCTGACAAAATATGGGGTGTACATTTTAATTTTTTCTTAGGAAAAGCACTTTCAATATTACGTTGGCTTCGTGTTCCCTGGAACACTGCGACATGTTTCGGTCTAAAGACTCTGCACCTAAGCTGAGATTGTGTTATAACACAAAAGAGTGTGAATCATTAGCAATTTACCAAATCATATTAAGAAAAAAAAGTTTCAAGACAAGAGTAGGCCACATCGATGGTGAGTTGCATCTGATGGTGAGAGGAATCTGTGCCCGGTATTGGTATCCCCTTAGATCGGCTCAACGCCACAGTGAGCACGTTCATCTTCTTTTTATTATTTTATTATTTCCATTCTACGTGACTTTACCGAAAGAACCAAGAAGATGAATCCCTGCAGTCACGAAAGCTTTAAATCGAAATTTAGTGAGCACGTTGTTGCTGTATCAGCAAGCGAAGGGATGACGATGCAGTGGTGACTGGGCAACCCCCGTCAGTCGTGTTAGACACTCACCGACAATCCACGTCTGAATAGAGCAAATAGAGAATACATTATTTCTGTTTTAATTTATACGCATTGTACATATGCCGTTCCTGAAGTGTTAGGCTTGATTTGTGGTTGTAATCAAGATAATTGTGTAGAGTCCATAAGGGTGCAGTATAATGTGATGTGGATTGACAGACCAATCAATCCCCCCCACCTCTCCCTGCAGTACTCTTTATACGGTAATGTTTTTTGTTTTAATCCGCGAGACAATGTTTCTAGACAAGCTATGGTTATGTTTTAGCATTAAATGAGAGAAACGCGGATTAGGGACGGGAATTGTCTGGTTAAATAATGTATTCTTTTAAGAATGGAACAAAACGCAATAAAAAAAAACCCGTAATCACAGTCGCCTATTGCGCATCTCAATTACTTTCAATAAATCGTTTGACGTTTCTAAATGTGCATGGCTCATATGATGGTTGTGTGTAATTGAAGGCTCGACTGGGTAATTGTATAAAGACCGCTGCCGTTAATTTACTTCTATACGAGCTCCTTAACCGTTTATTTTGAGGATATCACACACACGTGACCGTATGTAATCTATCATGTTTTAATCGTGATACCGGCTGGCTGGTATCGCCTTTGAATTCTGAAGATTCCAGCATTAATCCGAGTGGTGGTCCTCGTGGTCTCTCCAAGTCTAAGTGGTCGTCTAGGAGGTTCCTCTGTAGTTCTAGTGGTAATTCCTTGAAGTTGACCCCGATTCTAGCCAGCTGGTATGAACCAAAATAACCACTGAAGCATATGGCCGATGCAGCAATGCGAAATTGGCCAGAGTCTACCCCGATTGCAAGTTTTCAAGCAATGAGGCAAGGATCGTCAAGTCTGACCAGACTAGTGGATATGCCATTTAAACGTATGGCGTACGCAGATGAAATACGTTTCAATGGCGATTCTGGTCGATGGCGGCTGGTTCGTATTTGGGTCAGCCACTTGCGTTACCACCCAGAGCCACCGCCAGGACTACCACTGGGACATCCTGGACTACTGCTAAGACTACAGGCACCATAACTACTTCCACTCGGACCACATGAACCAATGAGTCTGCCAACAAGACCTCTGGGGCTACACTCAACACATCAGAACTACCACTGGAACCATCGGAATGACTACTTGGACGACTGTCAACTTTGGGTCCAGGGTGACTGTCAAAATTAACAATGATACCACCGAGATCACTGGGACTACCCCTGGCAACACACGGGGATGAACACTGAGTCCGTCAAGACCATAGCAACCACCACCGTTACCACCGCAACTACCCTCTATAACCACCGCTCCAACCACTTCCTCTACAGGTGACACCGGACATTCCTCAAGGATCGCCAGAACTACCACTTGGACCATCAGGGCTGCCAAATTATTGAGTGCTCACTTGCACGTGTAGACATACAAACAGACAGATGCTCACTCAAATATGCATTCATGCAATTTCAGATGCTCACTCATGTACATGTATGTGTTTATATAAACTGGGGAGCGGTAGTGTAGCGGTTAGCGCGCTGTGCTATGAACCCGGCGACCTAGGTTTGATTCCCACTCATGGCCAGCACCAGTGACGATTATTTGAACCGGTCCTGGGCCTCGCCTAGGTCGAATCAGCCTCCAATGAGTACCTGGTGTTGTGTGTAAACATCACCACTGGGGAGACAAAGGTGGTTGGGCGTGGTGCTGGCCACCCACCCCCTTGTGTGCCGTTCCGGCCTTCATAGGTGCTTGCTAACATCACTTGTCCCTACAGTCTGTGAAGGCGATACGGGTAATCTTTGTCTTTGTGTGTATATATATAAACAGGGCAATCGTCTGAAGACCAATCACAAATCCTGCGGGAGTCACCTAGGCGGCAATTGAATGCGATTCTTGGAGGAGTCTCCCACCTCGAAGGAACCCGGCGTGAAACATGATATTCACACGCGTGGCGTATGACATTCGTGTCTGGAGTAGTGGAAGATTCTTGCTCGAGTGGCCACGGATTCTCTACTCCCGTGGCTCGTGAAGTGGCAAGAGCTGTGCTCGGGGCAAAGGGACACCACCCAGCCCTTGTGATGGTCTCCACATAAGGTTAAACAATTTATATAATGAAGGATTTGGGGACACCTTCTCAGATACACAATGATTAACTAATGCTTTGGCTCCATTGCCAGTTTATTATACGAGCTTTGGACATGGACTCGGGAGGGCTGCAAATCTTATTAATTTTAGCAAAGTGCCTTTCTGGATTTGCGTCAAATAGTAAAAAAAAATCGTGATTTAGGGATTAGCTGAGTGTACGGCGTTAGACGGGTGATTGATAGCCCTCCGCGTGATATTTTCACCGCGGGATTGAGTACACATGCGTGTTGCTGATGGTATCGTTGGTTTATATGTGGGCTACTTTGAAAAGCGTTCAGCCTGATTGCTGAAGCCCGAACATTTTAAAGTTATATCCCAATTGATTACATTTATGATTACTTTTATATGAACATTGATTGAACCTTGGCGGCCATGGCACAGCGCTACAACTGTGGGCTCTGTAGCCGTGACGTGAACGCACCAACTGCTGCTGCTCGCACATTAACCCACGATTCTGACATGAGCAATTCGTCACTGTGATTATTATTTTTGGGAACAATATTTTGTGTCGTTGTAAAATTAATAGTAGAACAAATATTTAACCCGGTACAGGCCAAGTAGCAGTTATCCGATCGAGCGCTGAACAAAACAGAAATCATCATGAGCCATCGTGAATCCACTGCTGGATGAAGGTCTGCTTATTAAGCCATTGTCATCTCTAACAACCCTGTGATGCAACACTCATCTGGCGCCTGAATAAGAATCAGAATATGTATTTATACTGGCGGAATCCGAAGAGCTATGAAGCTCTTTTACACAGACGTCCAGTCGTTTCACAGATGAACTAACGTCATCGCTCCTTCACAGTGAACTTACTATCGAGCGTTGTTCCCTCCTTTGCCTGCCACTCCGTCGTTAGTCTCGACCAACAGCCATCGTTCCTTCTGGCGATGTCCCCTGCCCAAGCGCACTTGTGGATTAGAGAACACGTGCAAGTTAGGAGACGTCGTGGTGAAGAAACACTCAGTACAGAAACAGGGATACATGCCTGCCTTTGGTAATCTGATAACAGTAAGATATAATGGTAGGAACCACCTGGTTCCACCAGCCCACAGGGGATTATTGTGTCCGTCCGTCCGTCGTGCATCCAAAAATGGGAGGGGTGGGGCTGGGTGGAGAGGGGCGGGTGAGGAGGGGCTGGGTGGGGAGGGTTGGGAGGGTGGAGCTGGGTGGGGGGTGGGAGGGGTGGGGCTGGGTGGGGAGGGGCTGGTCACCCCGTGGTGCCCTTATAAAACTCAACGTTTAACCTACTCACGCCGGCTTGTGCCCGCCCTCAAAGTCGGGCATATTTGCGGAATACACCACGCCGCCGTTGACCCTGGCCATTGACCGAGCAACCCAACGTTCCTACCAGCTCCCTCCGCAGGAATGTGTTCCCAACACTGCCTATAATGACTATTTTTAGAGCCGGGGTTTTTCTTCAATACAATACTTGAGAGGGCAGTTTGGATATTACATTACACGCTAGTACAAAGCCAATGCTCAAAGAAAATGGCTCATTACATGGAGCTAGGCCGATTTAAAATAGAGTATTGCATTTCAACTTCACACACTCCTGTTGAATCTTTGAATTCCTCTCTGTAATTTGACCGCGTGTGGACAATCACAGCACAGCTTTTTTTAAAACCGTATATGCAGTGTACACACACCATAGTCGTTATCTGTTGTATGCAACATTTTCTGCAGCCACTGGAATGTGGAATTTGTATTATTGACTAAGGATTACCAACGGAGGTGAACGTCACTCAATGCCAATTTGAGTGAGGAGGTACTTTTAATTATTTTTTTACACTAAATTTTGTTAATAGTCTACCATTAAAAAAAAGCTTACATAATTCCTGGTTGTTACCCTCAATATGGTACGTACGGCACTTGTGTCAAGAAAACAACCAAATGAAAAGACTCAGAAAGAGCCAAGGCCTCTGAGCCTGAATGTCCTCAGACCCACGAGTGAAACCCTCGTCCAATGTACGCAGCCCAATGTACGCAGTCCAAAGTACAACGGACGCAGTACAACTCTCATCATCAGTATTGCAATTACAAATTTGTGTTCATCATCTCAGCGCGGTGGGATTTTCTTCCAAACGTCATGATCGCAGAACCCTAGATGGCATTCATTACGTGTAGTAAGGCAAGGGGCCGTCCATAAATGACGTCACGCGATTTTGGACGATTTTTGACCCCCCCCCCCATCGTCACACGGCGTCACAAAAAGTCAGACCCCCCCCTCAAATATGACGTCACAAAGCCCTGCCCCCCCCCAAATAAAACATGCTTCAAATCGCTTGAAACTATTGTCATTGTAGTGCGTATTTAATGTGCCGCTGTACTCTGATGTTGTAGGAGAAAACATTTATGAAAAAGTTGTTGTGTGATGAGTAGCAAAGCTGGGAATTAAAACCAAGACCAACAAATCAGGTGGTACAACATTCACTCTTGAATTCTCAAAACCTTTGGACTCCCCCCCCCCCTCTGCGCCCGCCCTGCAACTACACCGACAAATATCTATACACCCATACATCTCCATATATATAAAAGGCAAAGTTGTGAATATGTGTGTCTGTTCAAAATGTTTAGCGTACTTCCCGACATGCAACAAACTGCAAATTTGCCATGTGGGTACTTTCCAGGCTGTACACCATGCACACATTATGAAAATACACTTTTTTTTTGGGGGGGGGGGGGAGCTCAATAATGCATATATTTTTTGCACAGCAAGTGAGCTGTGACGTCAAATCTGTCACGTGACCCGCGCACGTGGAAACGTAACGCATTGTAGTGTAGTGGTTAACGCGCCGCGCTACGAACCCGGCGACCCGAGTTCGAATCCCGCTCACGGCCACCACCGGTGACGATTATTTGAACCGGTCCTGGGCCTCCCCTAGGTCGACTGAGCCTCGAACGAGTAACTGTTGTGGTGTGAACATCGCCACTGGGGAGACAAAGGCGGCCGGGTGTGGTGAATCCAAGTCCCAGGGGTAGTACAGCTAGTTTATCATAAAACAGAAGAAAGCACTCAGCTCACTGTGACAGAGGCACACAAGATCCATTAAACTAAGCCCATAAACGTGTCGCTGCCGTCATCGACGAAAATAGACTTTGAAAGCATTCTTTAAAAAAAAATATTGTATCCGACTCACACGATGCCATTATACACGGTGGCACCAATACGCTCTGACGCACGGGAGAAAAAGTGGCTTGCATTTTTTATGCAATGCGATCGCGAAAGTACTTAAATTCCACAAAAGCTTTTCTGTGCAATATTAATGCGAAGCAAATACACAGACGACTACTCCCAAAAATGTTTTTGTTTCCAAATAAAAACGGCAGCATATTGTGCGCAACGGTAGAATTAAAACCTACACTTGTAATGTTGGTGCTTATGCAACTGTTTAATCTAAGTCTCATGCTGATAGACGTGGTGGTGACTGGTAGCCAAAGCAACTCTAATGGCAATATTTAGAGGCTGGGTTGGTGCATCACACAAATATCACCGTGTCCTTAGCCACCCAACTGAAGTGGATCTGAGCTAGCCTCTACAAGGCAGTGATGCAAGTAGGTTACTCACCTGGGTGTGCAGACTTCTTTTTTAAACGTAATAACCCCTACAAGTGACACATTCCAGGTACTCCAGTTTTATTCCACGCGTAAAGAGTACTCTGGAAGTCATCTTCTTGGTTCTTTCGGTAAAGTCACGTAGAAGGGAAATAATAAAATAATAAAAATAAAACATAATAAAATAATTCTCATGACGTTTCGGCCACAACGCAAGCAGCCGTCCTCCGGTGAAGAACAGGACTGTCGGAAGTGTGAACACATCGAAGGTGGGGCCCTTGTTAAAACATAGGTGTCCCTCGCTTTACGCGGTAGATGCGTCCGAAAAACGAGGGCGCACAATGTAAAACCACACAAGACAGCCGCCTGCCGAGTCGCGCACACAGTACACACGCGATGTTGTTGCACGTCCGACCGCATCGCCGCATTTGAGTGGATTAAAACCGCATATAGCGAATTTTAGGTTAGCCGCATATACGCAAAATTGCACCAACCGGACACACATAAACCGAGCAAAACCTGCATCCTTAAGACCCAGTGAGGCTTTGCTGCCTAAATAAAGCGGTGTATAGAAACAAGTGGCACAGCTGCAGAGCTGCGCTCAGGGGAGAGGCATACGTTGCCCTACATGGTCTCTGCCCTCTGACCTCTGCACTGCTCTCGATTGGGTGCCTCTTGAAAGGCACCCAGCAGCGCTGTTCTGTTTGGCCGTGGGTCTGCCGAAACGAATTTCGCATTGCCACCTCTGCAGTACAAAAAAACTGAAACATATCATGGAAAGAATAATATTTCACAATACAGGAAGAGGGCCGGGGGGGGGGGATACATATAAATATGTCTTGAGTGTTGTACTGATACACAACAAAACCAGGCCTTGTCATTGTACAAGAGAAATGTACAGATTTAGCAGAGGACAATCCTGGGCAAACCAGGACAAGGTGGAAACCATATGCAAAGTGGAGTTTTTCAGCAGAGGGGAACAGAGGCTGTGCCCACCAAAGTTGATAGATGTAATTCTAGATTTGAAGCTTTCGTGACTGCAAGGATTCATATTCTTAGGTTTTTTCGGTAAAGTCACGTAGGTAAAAAAAAAGTAAAATTCTAGATTTGAAGCTTTCGTGACTGCAATGATTCATACTCTTAGTTATTTCGGTAAAGTCACGTAGGTAAAAAATTAAAATTTATAAAAATAAAACAATAAAATCACGACGTTTCGGAGGCAACACAAGTCTCCGTCATCAGGTGGGACCGTCACAGCTGCTGCAAATCTGGCTGTGACGGTCCCACCTGATGACGGAGACTTGTGTTGCCTCCGAAACGTCGTGATTTTATTGTTTTATTTTTGATAGATGTAGCCAGTTCGCCCTGTCGGCCTGTCCCCTCTCTCCTCCCGTCACGAATCCTTGCGAGGAGCGAGGGGTGGGGTACAGATCGGCTAATTAGACGACACTAATAACGATAAAATTCGGAGACGATGAATAGAGATTCTGTGTTGTGTTCTGTCCTCCGGAGAAGTGGGCGACTCCACAACAGCTTTACACAAGCGGGCGGGAGGTTGCGAAACGGCAACATTTTATTTCAAAAGTCCTCTTAAGAAGGACAA
Source organism: Lampetra fluviatilis (assembly GCF_964198595.1). Taxonomy (NCBI): domain Eukaryota; kingdom Metazoa; phylum Chordata; class Hyperoartia; order Petromyzontiformes; family Petromyzontidae; genus Lampetra; species Lampetra fluviatilis. The sequence continues at coordinate 10,845,989 of NC_136287.1, read as the reverse complement.
ACGCGTATCTGCAATCGCGATCACAAAAACCCTCCACGTCACAGCACCGCAGCTCAATTCCTCAGCACCAAGTCCACCCAAATCTAAATTGGGGACGTGCCTCGTACCCTGCTGTGCACGTGGGGCTCTGGGTCCAAACCCCGATCACCGTTGCATTCACTCAGAATAATAATTATCATAACAAATAAACGCCCCTAGCTCTCCGCAGCTATGCAAAATGGTTTATTAGGTTCCCATATGCTACAGAGTGAACAATTATACGCGCGATTGATCACGGGTGAGCTCACACGGGCTACGTGGACAATTGCCGGTGCTTACCAGCAAAGTGATTTCTGTGGCTCACATCATAAACGATTCTGCTGTTGGCAAATGGTGGCGGCAATAATGACAACAAAAACTGAAGCTTGGGGTTTTATTGTCTTGGATAATACACGCTCGTGGATTCATTGAATATCTGCAATGCAAACACAATGGGCGTGTTTAGAGCTTCCTCCACCGGATGAATAATAAAAAAACAAATCTATGCTTGATAATTGATCATTGGGTTTTTACCCTTCTATCTGGCAACAAAACTGACACCTTTTTTTTTATAAGGAGTCATGTTTGCATAGACCACAATACCTGCAGTCATAATGCAAACAAAAAAACACGTAACTCTGATAATGTATGTACTGTCCTTGAAGTTGATTGGTCCACACCCGAGACAGCTTTCCTTAGAGCCTAGCCTAAAAAAAGGTGTCAGTTTTGTTGCCAGATAGAAGGGTAAAAAAACAATTATCATATTTTTTACTGGCAAATGAGGTTCCAATGGTGTAAATCTATGCTTCTTCCCTGCACTGGTACAATATTAATATTACACGTTGCCTCCACTTTCCAATTATCAACGAGTCACCTGCATATTTTTTATTACAGTTGCTAAGCAGAAGCTTTAGTCTGAATAACACAAGGCAGCCAGTAATAAAGACAGATTTTATTTGGAGAGTGAGGCTGATAAACGTCTGAATATAGTCAGATTATATCAGGTCGAAAGACAATAGTTCTAAAGCCAAACTGTTTGAGTAAGTATAGCGGATTCTTTTTTCCACCCCAACAGGGAAGCAGTTTTATGAAATGCATCCCAGGGACGGGACGCGGAGCAAAGGCAAGTAGCTATTCTTGACAGCCAATGACCACGATGGTGGCAGGAGCAGAGTTGGCAGGAGCAGCAAAAATGAAAGGCTAGACTTTAACCAGATTGACTCTCGATTTAAAACTTTCGTGACTGCAGAGAATCATCTTCTTGGTTCTTTCGGTAAAGTCACGTAGAATGGAAATAATAAAATAATAAAAATAAAACATAATAAAATAATTCTCACGACGTTTCGGCCACAACGCAAGCAGCCGTCCTCAGGTGAAGAACAGGTCTGTCGAGAAGACAGACTCTGTCCTCAGGTGAAGAACAGGTCTGTCGAGAAGACAGACTCTGTCTTCTCGATAGACCTGTTCTTCATCTGAGGACGGCTGCTTGCGTTGTGGCCGAAACGTCGTGAGAATGATTGAAAAATGTTTATTTATTTATTTCCATTCTACGTGACTTTACCGAAAGAACCAAGAAGACAGATTGACTCTATTCCACCGCACAATTCACTGCTGCAGTTCATGTGCCATCCTTGGTTTCTGGAGATTGATCCGGGCCTCTGCAGATGGCGTGGCTGAGTGACCCAAACCCGCCAACTGTAAAAGGTATAGTGCCACCAGGGTTGTCACCTCTGGGGTACAAAACAAACCGAGACATGTCACGGGAGGAAGAATATCTCACAATACTGAAAAAAGGGAGAAACCTGACGTGCATGCGTTGTCTTGAGTGGTGTATCATTACGCAACTGACAAAGCCACGACATTCAATGTCCTGAGAAGGCTTAAGAGATTTCCCAGGAGACAGTGGCGTAGTAACGACATTATCAGCTCAGGGGAGTGCGGCAGTCTGTCGGATGGAGCCCCAATATTTTATTTGTCTCGCACGGTCGTACCGAGGCTATATATCGCAGATCCTCTTGCCTAATGACGTCTACACATACGTGTTTAGTTCTTTTACACTGTTGTCTAATCGTGATTGTCAAGGGGGCCCCAACTCGTAGCTTTGTCCACCAGGGGGGAGGGCGGTAGGCCAAGGCACCCCCCCCCTGCCCCCCTACCACACACTAGTTACCCTCCTGCCTGGACAGCTCCCTCAAAAAACGGGACGATCCCAGAATAAAAATTATAACCCCGGGGAAAGGTGGCAACCCCACATGCGTCACCGGCACACCGGCACACCGAAGAAACTCAGCAGTAGGCGAGGCCGGCGGGCGGTGCCAGGCCCGTGTGCAGGACGAGCATGCCCGGCTGATCGAGCGCGAAGGCCGGCTGCAGGAGACCCTGCAGACGCTGCCGGAAGCTGAAGAGGAGCTGCCCTCGCTCGGCGTCGAAGAACGCCAGCCGCCCCGCGTCAAAGTCGAGCAGCACCCCGATCCGGGCCGGCACGAGAGTCGTGCGGATGTCGGGCGTGCGGCTGGCGTGCAGGAACTCGTACTTGTGCCTGTGGCATCCGTAGATGTGGAGGGGGAGGCGGTGGGAGGAGGTGGTGGTGGTAGTGAGTCATGTAACTTGTGATACTAATGTTTTCTTTTTATACAAATCACAGTTGCTGTCTCCCCCCCTCCCCAACCTTTTCATGTTCTTAAAGATGCTGTTCCTGATCGTTTCCCCTAACAAGGTAGGGCGGTGAGCCCGAATGTCCTCGTTCGTTCCGTAATTATTAAGGGAGCATTATGTCTGGCCTTTTATACGCTAGATGTTGTTGTTTCTCTCTCCTTTTGATGTTACCGCTGTATTGTGGGTTTCTTGAGAAACAATGAACAAAATGCTTACACCACCACTCCCTTGTGCGCTGTTTCGGCCTTCACAGGCACTCACTAATGGGCACTTGCCCCGGCAGTCTGTCAAAGTTATGGGGGGGGGGGAGGGTGGGATATTTTGGGTTAGATCGCGTAAATATAAGTGTCGTTGAACCACCACCACCACCTGACGCAGACAATTAATAAGGTTTGTCACGTAAACAAAAACAGGAAGACTTCTTCACAATTGTGACAAATCGCCTGATCAAGCTGGTGGTGCTCACCAGCGAAACGTCGTATATCAAATTGTAAATGTTGCGGGCTTACTCTCCAACACATCGGTGTGCTGAATCAGTAACTAATTGGCACATTTTGTTAATGTGACAAACCTTAAACATTGGCTGTGTCGAGTGGTGGCTAGTTGAACGACGCATACTTACGCGATCTAACCCAAAACGAACTTTATCACGAATAACATTGGTCGCGAGAGTCTACGTCAAACTATAGGGGACGGGGGGGATCTCCATATTTTTCATGTCATGTGTTGCATTGTGGGGCATCACCTGGCAGGCGTGCAGACGAGTCGCATGCACCAGGAGGAGTCGTTCTGGCCCAGCAGGCCGTCGCGCGGCGTGTCGGGGTACGCCACACCGATGCGGTAGCCCTCGCACTCGCCCACGCTCACCTCCCAGTAGTGACGGCCGCGCGACGGAGTCAGCTCCCCAAGCACCGCCATGCACCTGCATGATAGGTACACGTACGTAGGTAGGTAGACATACGGCCCTCTCGTCCAGGGGTGCAACTATGGGGTGGGGGTATGTGTGGCAGCGTTATGCGGCGCATAATAGGAGGCCCAATTAGAATCAACAGATAAATGTGTAGAAAAAGTTAAGAAAATAATAATAAAAACATTCCAACAACTGACCATAAATACCAAAAAACATTGTTACAAATAAAAAAACGATACTTCTGTAATGACTTCGTGACATCTACTGGTTGGAAAAGGGAAGCAAGGGTACAGGCACCACTATAAACATCATTCAATCCCAAAGGGAGAGGTGTCTGGGCCAAAGGTAAAGGGGCAGGGCTGGTCGAGATACTCCGGGAACCGGCTCGAAGGTTCCACGATAGGGCGTGGCCGGAGGCGGAGCCTAGCGGCAATATAAGCGGAGGCGGACTCGTGGTCGGTGTGGGGAGCCTTGGGTCCGGACTGCCTTGCTGCTCGCCGTCATCTCTCTCCGGCATTCGGCCACGTGCAAAACCGGCCCTAGACCTTTGGGGGCCCGAAGCAAAATTTGGTTGGAGGCCCCTTTGATGTATGATTTTTTTTCACCCACTCGCTAGCAGTGACTCTAGGGGGCCCTCTGCTGGCCACGGGGCCCTTTGCAATTGCAAGGGTCGCTTAGTGGCTGGGCCGGCTCTGGCCACGTGGCACATCTCCTGCGAAGTCCCACCACCCTCGCCGGCACGCCGTCAACCAGCGGCGAGGCCGGGTGTGGGCGGACGGAACCACGCTGTGGGATCGACCACGTGTAGTAGCCTGTAGGGATGCTAATATCTACGTGTGTACTCGGAGAAGGAAGAGGATAAGGTGGTGTGCCCGAATGTGAATACCCTCTACACGACGTGTCGCGGAAGCCGCTCATTACACTTCCGAAGAATACACACAGCGTAAAATGTAGTAACGCTACTGGCATTTGTTACTGAACACCAGGTTTATCTGCTCACTGACATGCGCATGAAAGCAAGACGCATGATAACTTAATTGTGAGTATTGTACCTTTACATCTTTTTCATCAATAATGTCACTGTGAGACTGTCTTCCTCTGAAACCTAATACACGGTGCAACTAAAATAATAAATATACATAGCTATAGCCTCAAATATGATTGTATGCGGGTTTTAAAAACATCCGTAGCTATTTCAGTAAAAGTGAGTCGGGAGAAACGAGGGGGGGGAGGCCCACAGTCGCATCTTGCACCCCGTTGAAGTAGGTCATTGCGTCCCTGCTCTCATCAATCCACTCCCTGGGCGAGGGCCTCTCCACGTGGTGTAGGCCACTGAGGTCATGATTGCCATGCTTCACAAAGCTCGTCAGTATGGGTCAGTGCAGGCAGGAAGTGCATACGAGTTGGAGCGTAACGCACCACAGCAATGGATCTTCCGCACCTCCGATTAGCGCTGTTGGCTACGTACCGTGCGAAAGAAGTTCAACGTACATACATCCATTTCTGCACTCTGCAGACAGGTTAACCCAGCGGAAGTCTATGACAACTGTATTAAGCATTGTGGTCGCCTACCCAAGCACTTCCAACCATGAATCATGTGCTCTAACCACAGCTCCGCGTATTGCAACATGTGGGGGTAACCACCAGAGGTGTGGACTCGAGTCATGTGACTTGGACTCGAGTCAGACTCGAGTCATGAATTTGATGACTTGCGACTCGACTTGGACTTGCATAACAATGACTTTGTCCCACCTATGAGGTGTGGACTCGAGTCATGTGACTTGGACTCGAGTCAGACTCGAGTCATGAATTTGATGACTTGCGACTCGACTTGGACTTGCATAACAATGACTTTGTCCCACCTATGAGGTGTGGACTCGAGTCATGTGACTTGGACTCGAGTCAGACTCGAGTCATGAATTTGATGACTTGCGACTCGACTTGGACTTGCATAACAATGACTTTGTCCCACCTATGAGGTGTGGACTCGAGTCATGTGACTTGGACTCGAGTCAGACTCGAGTCATGAATTTGATGACTTGCGACTCGACTTGGACTTGCATAACAATGACTTTGTCCCACCTCTGGTAACCATAGCCTGTGCGAGTAACCCTTCACTCCACATATTTCAACTCAGCATTCTTAAAATGGGCTCAGCATGTAACAATTCATCAAAATTCAGGTGCTCGATTGTAGTTTGTACTGTCTGTACTGCCTCACCTGTAGTGTATTTCTCATCTGCATTGAATCGCCGGCACTGTCTATCTCATCTGTACCATCTCGTCTGTTTGTGTCCGTGTTATTTGTACCCTCTCCCATTCATTCTGACCCATTCGTCTAAATGACATAATCTGCATAAACGTTGCATCACTTCAAAATAATATATTCTTAAGTATGTATGTTAAACTTCTTTCACACCGTACGTAGCCAACCGTGATAATCGGCGGTGCAGGGGAAGAACAATACACTGAACAAAAAAAGCAGTTCTAAAGAAATGAGATTTCAATCTAGATGATTGAAAAGTGTATAGCTCCAGTGGCTTCCTAATATCGGAAGGAAGAGCGTTCCAGACAACAACAGAAGCGCATCTAAAAGCGCGCGACGCAGTGATCGTTTTACCATCTTTGTTCAATGACTAGCCAAAAGCCAATGCATGAATCATGAGTGTAATAAATCGGTTTTAATCAATTAATTTCTAAATACTTAACACATTCCTGCGGAGGGAGCTGGTAGGAATGATGGGTTGCTCGGTCAATAGCCAGGGTCAACGGAGGCGTGGTATATTCCGCAAATATTCCCGACTGTGAGGGCGGGCACAAGCCGGCGTGAGTAGGTTAAACGTTGAGTTTTATAAGGGCACCACGGGGTGACCAGCCCCTCCCCACCCAGCCCCACCCCTCCCACCCCCATCCAGCCCCACCCTCCCCACTAGCCCCTCCCCACCCAGCCCCTCCCCACCCTCCCCACCCAGCCCCTCCCCACCCAGTCCCTCCCTCCCCACCCAGCCCCTCCCTGCACGACGGACACAATAATCCCCTGTGGGCTGGTGTAACCAGGAGGTTCCTACCAGTACTAATTGTAACAGAGATACCTCTATCCAACTGCGCCCTTGGGGGGTCCGAGAGTCCCTGTACAGAGGGCCTGGCCAAGCTGAGGCCTGGCCAAGCTGAGGCCTGGCCAAGCTGAGGCCTGGCCAAGCTGAGGCCTGGCCAAGCTAAGGCCCTTGCTAGGGTGCGGCCTCCTCACCTGGAGAATCGGTTTGGGTTGGGGTCCAGGTACTCATCCTCTCGCCCGTCATACTCGATGACAGCTCCATCCTCGGAGATGATTAGTCTTGGGTGAGCGGACTCCTTCCTCAGCAGGAATTGGGTCCCTGCATGGCCAGAAGTAGTGGGATGTCCCTGTTAAAGCAGCTTCCGAACAATGCTGTTTGCACAAGTCAGTGGGTCAGGTATCAGTTAATGGCAGACTGCACCTCTGAGATCAAGTCATTATTGATCATGATTATTGCATGACATGAACCGTATGGAATTTTGTGATGTCAGAATTATATTCATCATCATCATGGATGAAGGCCTCCATAATCTGTCACCACCTCTCATGATCTTTCAATGTCACAATCCATCCAGCACCTACACACGGACTGATTTCATCACTCCATCTCCCCGGTCTCAGTCGTGCTCCAGGCTTTGACTGCCACTCCTCTCTCGTGACGTGTTCTGCTCAAGCCAACTTACGTTTCTTAATAGTTTGGATTATGTTTATAACCTACATATGTTCTCTAATCCTCTTGTTCATATTTCTGTGTTGCAACGTAATGCATCTCTCCATGCTGCTTCGCACAATTTTCAGTTTGTGTTTGTTTGTTATAAATGCCCATGTTTCTGAACCATATGTTATCAAAGCATATAGTACACGCTGATTACAAACAAAAATAACACATTCTACTGGAATTATCACAGTTAGCAGAGCGTCATGTCAGGAAAACGGCATTACAAAGATGACACCACAGAACCAGGAGTCACTGCAACCGGCCTCTCTTACCAAACGATGTAATCCTCTGAAAAGAGTGTTGTGCCACTTGCCAATGATCTAATATACTTTAGAAGATGTAGCCATCAGAGCTGGGCTGGGTCAAACTGATTGAAGGACTAAATGCACATGATGGCGATTGGGTTGAGACCATCAATGTACTGCACTCGCAAACTTATTTCACAATCTCACGCGGCTGTGTGTTTCAAATAAATTTTCTCAGAAGTACTGGCTCAGTGCATATAGACCACGAGCTCCCTGAGCCTCCCACCTTAATCCCATGGATCAATATGTACCAGATTACATGTCTGTTGAATCGAGCTCCGATAGACTGCACTTTCTAAAACGTCTTGATCTGCTCTGTGGACCCATCATGATAAGCGGTGCCGAAGACCTGACCTCGCATCGCTCATAAGCCTTAAAAAAGCCAGACCTTAAACCGCGGCGTAACATCCAATCAGGGCTTACCCACAACAGAGACAGAGGTGCAAACATCCCCACGAGCGGACGGAGACACTCTCCCTCGTCAAGGAGTCACTCTGACGAGGGGTGGCAGCTCTACTACCCCTCTATCGGTTTCGCAGATCGGAAGGAGATGGGCCTCGCAGATAGGCTGTCACGCCGTGCGCTCGGGGGGGGGGCTCGGTGTTGGGATGAGCATATGGAGTGAGCGTGGGGGCGGCTGGCGTTGGTGCTGGGTGCTCGAAGGGCATCTTCACTCCATTCTAGATTTGAAGCTTTCGTGACTGCAAGGATTCATATTCTTAGGTTTTAAGCCTCACCTTACCATATTAATAAAAAGTGTGCCGTACTTGGCCCTTCCCCTCTTCAACTATTATATATACGGAGTGGTAGCTCTTGTAATCTCTCATTTACTTGATACAGCTGTCGTGGCTGTGACGGTTCCACCTGAAGACGGAAGCTTGTGTTGCCTCCGAAACGTCGTGATTTTTATTTTATTTTACTTTTATTAATTTTAATTTTTTTTCACCCACGTGACTTTACCGAAAAAAACCTAAGAATAGGCATCTTCACTCTCGGTGCAACTCCGTAACCCACAAAGGTGGCTGTGGCTGTGTGCGTGAGTCTGCGTGTTGGTGGAGTCGGTGAGCGCATAAGCGCCAGATGCAGGGGGGGGGGGTGGTTTATAGCCGAATGTGGAACATGTCACCAGGCTGCCAATAACGGTGATCGGTACATCCCGTCAACCGCACGCACTCATCTCAAAATAGACAATGCTGTGAGTCTTCGTTTCCATCCCTGACGACCCATCGCATGGAAGGGCCTCGTGTCAACACTGCCAAAGTAACACAGTGCACGGCGGAGACAGAATGCAGAGGCCTAGATCAAGATCAGACACCACTTATAACTGATCTTATCCCCAAGATCAGACACCACTTATAACTGATCTTATCCCCAAGATCAGACACCACTTATAACTGATCTTATCCCCAAGATCAGACACCACTTATAACTGATCTTATCCCCAAGATCAGACACCACTTATAACTGATCTTATCCCCAAGATCAGACACCACTTATAACTGATCTTATCCCCAAGATCAGACACCACTTATAACTGATCTTATCCCCCAGTTAGGAATCAAACCCAGATTGTTGGGATCATTGCAGAGTGTGTGTTAACCAATACTCCCTTCCTGCAACACACGAGACTTACATGCACGGACCGCAGCGGTGTGCACTTTCTAAAAAAAACACTTCACGAGTAAACGTGACAACACGGATAAACCTCAAGTGCCAGAGATGCTAGCGTTAAGAAAAATATTTGAGCGCAGACGACAAAGCCCGATACGTTTCCAACTAATCCCGTTATCGGACACAGCCAGGTTGAGCGCTACCAAGCAGAGTGGAAGTCGCTTCATGGCAGTGGTCAACACAAGAGGAGCTCCCTGCTCCCGAGTGAGACGCACGGATGAACCTAAGCACAAGACTCACCCCCGCAAGCATCACATCAGCATCCCCTGCCAGCGTGCTGTTGGCATGCCCTTCAAGCCCGGCACTGAGGTGTCATCTTCACTCCCTTTACGTGTTATTATTTCTCCCCTCAACGTCTGTCTGCGAAGCATCGCGCTGCATTACGCAGACGTGTTCAAAGATGACTCCGTGCCTCGATTCCCCTCTGCCACTGCAAAGATGCTCGTGTCAAAACAATTAATAACGGTCAGTATTCCAGACCGTTGCAGAAGCTGGGGGTGATTCCACTGGCCTCTGACTCCACTGGGTCACATGGGCAAACCTGTCAACCCCTTATCAGTGCCCGCTACCTTATTACAGACCTTATTGGTCACCCCGTGCCCTTATAAATCTCAAAGTTAATCCTACAAATTCGCATCACAAGGGAGAAACAGAAACAAATAGGCATTCTTTTTTTAGCCCGTATTGAAACGGCTGTACGCCGTACGGACCTGAAAACTCAATTCCCCTGTACAAGAATATGGCTAAACCGTATGTGTTGACAGGTATGCATGGGGTGGTTAAAAACAATATATATGTTTTAAAGAGCATTCATCCAAGCAGCCATGCATGAGTGCTGAGTCGCATGGTGGGTCATGTTGCCAATCCCTGTGGTCCATGTCTATACTTTAGTGGTTGTCTGTGCGGGGTTTGTGAATGATGAGATCTTGACACCCAAGCTGCAGGCCTACGAGTTGAACAGTAGATGGCGATGCTGCAAGTTGGCTGCTTACCTATCCGCAAATACGGTATGATTAGGGTTTATCCCATTATTAAATGTAGGTTTTTCCAAGCACCTCGGGTTACTTCGCAAATGTAGAAAACTTCATATATAACTGGCCAAACATCAAAATGCAGGACTTTTTTTATTCGAATCGGTCCTGGGCCTCCCCTAGGTCGACTCAGACTAAATTGAGTAGCTGGGGCAATGTGTGGACATGGCCACTTGAGAGACAAAGGCGGCCGGGCGCGGTGTTGGCCACTCACTCCCTCGTGTGCCGTGCCGGCCTTCATAGGTGCTCGCCAACAGCACTTGCCCCAACAGTCTGTTTAGGCTATATGGGGGATGTTTGTCTTTGTGTATCACTCACCACTGAAGTTATCCATGGCCGGGGGAATCGAACTCAAGTTTCACAGGTTCTCAGCAGAGTGCGGTAACGACATCGCCGTCACTCCACCCCATTCCAAATTGTGTGTTTCAAATACATTCCAGAGCCATTTATCTGTGATCTGTACCGTAACATTTGTTCTGTATGTACGTATGTTGAACTTTCGCACCATACATAGTTCCACGTGCTAATCGTAGGTGCGGGGGAAGGACAACAAACTAAACACAAAACGCATTTCTAAACAAATGAGTTTTCAATCTAGATTATTTTAAAGTGCATAGCTCCAGTGGCTACTTCAAATCGGAAGAGCGTTCCAGACGGCCGCAGAAGCTCCATTTGAAAACGCGTGATGCGGTGACTGTCTTTGTTCAATGGCTTAGCGTGATGGTTTATGCCCCTTACCAACAATCGGCAGATTCTGCCTTTCCACCAACACGGGAAGGAGGCTCCTAATAGTCACGTACCTTTGGTTCGGATGAGGACTGGCTCGGACCTTTGGCTGGGCCCCGCCGAGTTTACCGCACGTACGTACAGGGCATACGTCTGCCCCGGCTGCAGCCTCACGACCCACTCGCAGTCCCGGATGCCCGAGATGCACCTGCGTGAAAGGTGGCACGGGAAACACATCGTGGGAAGAGGAATATATCCCACGATAGCGGGAGAGGGGAGGACTACGTGTAAATGCATTGTCTACAGTGGTGCATTGTTGTGATGTAACAGAAGAGAAACAGGACTTTTCATGTCCTGGGAAGAATTACAGATTTACTAGGATGGCGCACTCAAAAAGGGAACGATCTTGGGAATATCAGAACAGGTAGCAACATGAGCGTTTCTCCAGAGTCTGCTTATCCCCATTCCTTTAATATAGTGGTCTGAATCCTGCCTTTAACATCAGATGATTGCCAATTTGGAGACCTTAACCATCTGTGAAACAATGCGTATGATTACAAGTTACATCCCTTTATCAATATACTCCTGGATGAAGGCCTCCCAACGCAATTTTTTTTGGTGATGGGTGGTTTGTTCAACCGTACCTCCAAAAGGGTTTAAGATTCACTTACACTTTTTGCATGAACCAGTTTTAAATAAAACACCAACTTCATCGAGGCAGAGTCATCATGAGCAATGCTTTGAAAAACAAATCATTTTATCTTGAGTTGAACGTGTGAACTGATTTGTCAACTCGGTTGTACTAATTGGATTGAAAATGACATTTCCAAAGGGTTACTAATGAGGCGCTCCTGGTTAAAGATAAAACAAATAAACACAAGAGAACCAACAAAGGGAGCAGCAGCAGCATGTCACCGTGGCCAAGCGTGTGGCAGCATCCTGCACTGGCCCAGATAGGCACAACTGCGGAGGTTTGCACTGCTGCACTGTACAGGGTGGCCCAGATGTCTTGTGACCCCCCAATTAATTGACCCCTGACATTCCTTGGCTTATTCATTTCTGTTTTCACACCCATTGGTAAACAACATTGTTAAGTTTTAGAGAATCAAATGGGGGGGGGGGGGGGTCACAAGACATCTGGAACACTTTGTACATCTCTCCAGTGTCCAACGTTTTGCTCCACGTGCTGGAAGCTTCATTTTCACGACTTCAGTCTCTGAAGAGGCTCCAAATGTCGGACATCACGCTTCTCCAAACGACTGCTGGGCTTTTTTCGATTTAAAGCTTTCGTGACTGCAGGGATTCATCTTCTTGGTTATTTCGGTAAAGTCATGTAAAAGGGAAGTAATAAAATAATAAAAAAATTTACATAATAAAATACAATTCTCACGACGTTTCGGCCACAACGCAAGCACGCTGTCTTTCCGACAGCCCTGTTCTTCACCTGAGGACGGCTGCTTGCGTTGTGGCCGAAACGTCGTGAGAATTGTATTTTATTATGTTTTATTTTTATTATTTTATTATTTCCCTTCTACGTGACTTTACCGAAAGAACCAAGAAGATGAACTGCTGGGCTATAGCGATATGCTGCCCTCCTTGGCTCCCCTCTGTTTATTTCATTTTATTTACCAGTTAAGGCCTACGGAGCTATATAGCTTCTTTATTCAGAAGCGACCTGGCCACAGATGAGAGCTCAGCAGAGTGGCTTATCGTGTGGAGGGAATAAACAAAAGGACCAAGAGAAAAATCCACGCGACCACGGGGAGAGAGACATAAAAACTCCAAATATACAACAGTTGTCAGGATCAGGATCGAACCCACGACCTCCTCCATACCAGGCGAGGCAGTTCAACACGTACGCACGTTGAACTTCTTTCGCACCGTACGTAGCCAACCGTGCTAATCTTACTCTTAGGTTTTTTCGGTAAAGTCACGTAGGTAAAACATTAAAATTAATAAAAGTACAAAAAATAAAAATCACGACGTTTCGGAGGCAACACAAGCTTCCGCCTTCAGGTGGAACCGTCACAGCCACGACAGCTGTATCAAGTAAATGAGAGATTACAAGAGCTACCACTCCGTATATATAATGGTTGGAGAGGGGGAAGGGCCAAGTACGGCACACTTTTTATTAATATGGTAAGGTGAGGCTTAAGAGGCTGAGCCTTTGTTATGGAGAGGTACGGTTTGTGACTAAGCCTGGCCTACATAACAATAGTGTGAAAAAAGAAACAAACTAAACATGGTTAAACAAGCCTGGCTGTCTATCAATAACCTGTAATAGTTGTCTGTCAAATAAGATGGTCCAAATAAGTGTAGTTAAATCTTTTTTGCATGGTTAATCACATCTTTCCAATGGTTGGCTACGTACGGTGCGGCGCTCACCCGAAGCAAGACAGAATCGGAGAGAGCCACCGGACAGGCTCACCTGGTGATGTGGCTCTCGGAGGTGTCGTCGTCCACGTCTCCTTCCGCCTGCATGCAGTGCTCCAGCGAGTACGACTCCACGGCCGTCACGTTGCCCGAGTCCCAGCGGATCGTGGCTGCGTCCATGCACGCCGTGCACTCCTCGACCAGGATGACCGGCGGCTCGGGCACTGTGGGGAGGAATCCGGGCTAAAATGAGCGCACGTGACAGTTTCAATTTGATATCGTTTGACCGGGCGAGAACTCAAAGAGAACTACACGTACGCGCGCGCCTCCGATTAGCACGATTGGCTACGTACGGTGCGGATGAAGTTCAACGTACATACATCGTGAATGGAAATTAAAGGCAACTAAGTGTTCATGGCTATGACGCCCCCTTGTGTGGTGTCTTAAGTGCTCGCTCACAGCACTTGCCAAAGTAATCTATGCAGGCCGAAAGGAAGACCTTTCTTTTTTGGGAGTGTAGATGCGTAAGTGGTTTATTTATAAGTTGCAGAGTTCGGCTGCATTGATGTTCTACGGGGTGTGGGGTTGAATGCACATGTGCATGCATGAGAGTTTATGTAGGGTAATGGATGTGAGTGTGAGCGTGCGTGCGTGTGAGTTTGCAAATGAATGTGTGCCGAGTTGAGCTTGATGGGCATGTTTGCGTCTTGATACTTGTGTGTTGCTATGGATGATATCACTCCTAAGGGGTTTATTTGGGTAACAGACTGCTCATTAGACATTCATTCACATTTTCAAATGCAACCATTAAAACACCATCCTCTCAAATGTGCCATTTTACCTTCAATGACCATTCACACGTTATGCCGAGCAAAACAACAACTGTACGGCATAAAAATTACCCATGTAAATCTCATCACAGTAAAAAAAAATCATGTTTTGACATGGAACATGTAACATCGCAGTGTATGCTGCCACCTAGTGTGATATTTGGCAAAACAAAACAAAGGAAATGAAACTGCAAACATTACTCAACAGAGTAAATCGGCGCCGCGGAGACAATGGCGGCAGGGCGTGCACCTGGCCACACAGCCCGCTCGTGTGCCATGCCGGTCTTCATAGATGGTCGCCAACAGCACTTGCCCCAACAGTCTGCATGGCTATACGGGGGATCTTTGTAATTGCTGACCTCGTCAGGGAACATAAACCATCACAGTCATCCTCGCAGCGACTTTTGGCTAACCATCGAACAAAGATGGTCACCGCATGGAGCGCTTTCAAACGCGCTTCTGCGGCCGTCTGGAGCGCTCTTCTGATTTTAAGTAGCCACTGGAGCTATGCACTTTCAAATCTGGATTGAAAACACGTTTTTTTAGAGTAGCTTGTTGTGTTTAGTTTGTTGTCCTTCCCTCGCACCTCCGATTAGCACGGTTGGCCACGTACGTTGCGAAAGAAGTTCAACATACATACATGCACACAATTGTAGAGGTGCCCTCACCGGTGCAGTAGGTGACGCAGTCGCTGGGTGGGCTGGCTCCTGCTGTGTTGACGGCCGATACCCAGAAGACGTAGAAGGTGTTGGGCTCCAGGTCCTCGATGAGGCAGGAGTCCTCCCGTGCCTCCTGCCTCACGTTCACTGCGCACGCCAACCACAGTCCACACACGGCAGCGAGATCGCGCGCAGAGACGTGTACTCCAAAAAAATATTGAAACAACAAAAATTTTGTACCATGTAAGGCTCATTGAGCTACATAGCTCTTTTTTTTAGAAGCGACCTGGCCACAAACGATAGCGCAACCAAGTGGCTTATCGTATGGAACTTTAAAGCAGCCAAATACTCATGTTGATCCTAAACGTGGAGGGAAAAACCGGAGCTCCCGGAGAAAAATCCACTCGACCACCGGGAGAACATGCAAACTCCAAATATACAGTCATCAGGGTCAGGACCGGGCTCTTGACTTCCTCCACACCACGCGAGGTAGTTAACATCTCGCCACCGTGGCTCCTGTACGCACACTTCGCCCCGCCACGGTTTACCCAGTTGCACAAAAAACGAGAGGGCCGGGACCAAGACGCCGCGGGAGGTCGACGCGGGCGACCCACCCGTGTCGGTGTCCTCGCACTGGAAGTCGTCCTCCGCCAGGTAGAAGACATTGTAGTGGTCCACGGTGTCGTCCGGCTCCGCCGTCCACTGCACCAGCACGGAGCTGGTGGTGGCTCCGGCCGGCTCCTGGGGCCGGATCGTGGGCGGGGACGGCACTGCAAGGAACGGCCAACCGTGTTTGGCAGGTGCGTGGGGTTAGTGGGGGAAGGCGTGGAGGGCAGATTGGACCCGGTGGCATTGCGGGTTGGAGGGCCAGGCGAGCGATTTGGAAGGGTTCAATTCCCGGCCGAGGGCATTGAATCAGCCTGTCATTGATTTTATTTATTTTTTTACTTATTTTTTATTTCACCAGGTAAGGCCCACTGAGCTATATAGCTCTTTTTCAGAAGCAATCGGCCCGCAAAGAATGGCTCAACAAAGTGGTTTATCACGTGGAAATCTATAGCAGCCAAATACTCTAAACGCATGTTGATTCTAAATGTGGAGAGAAAACCCGGAGAGAAATCCACGTGACCACGAGGAGAGAGACATGCAAACTCCAAATATACAGGCATCAGGGTCGGGATCGAACCTACGACCTCCTGTATCCCGGGTGAGGTAGTTAACATCTCGATGAATTGAGTGCCACGTTAAGTCAACAATGGTTGTCCTATGCAAAGACTGGTCCTGGCATAAGAATGTGGAATTTAGACCACTAATTCAGCGATATCAACAAAGGTGAGTGCCGCCCGATTGCGCATTTGAGAGGGGAGGCATTTTGACTCAACTTGTGATTTGCATTGTTGGTGGTTGATGGGACAATTCTGGCTGGGGAAGTTCTCGGCTTTAAAGTCGCTGATGGAAAACATATTAATATGTGGAGCACTAGGCCAGATAGATATGTCCCATTCACCACCATGTTACTTGTGGCCACTGTTCAATGATGCAAGGTATTTAATGATAAATATTAAAGATTTGTGACATGTATCGAGGGTCATTGATTTTAGCGTGGAGGTTATCCTGGTTGTGACACTGCATTTTGCATAATTTATGTACTCCTCTGGGATCTACTAAAATCCAAATGCCTCATTATGCGGCCCATAAGCAAACACAGTGCATTTGCTCTGTGCAAAGCACGTGGTAATCATTAGCAATTACAGAATAATTTTTCCGCTGTTCTATGCCAAGACACATCAAAGGTCTTCTCGTAAAACAAATTTTTATTTATTTTTATCACTAAGTGTTTACCACCTGTGTTTCTTAAGGCGACAATGTGGAAGCTTGGTATTGCAGAGACATACTGAGCGTGAAAATGTCACTGACACATCTCTGTACATGTATAATACTCAAACGGCTGGGAGGTGCTTCCACGTGTCAATAAATCTCCACTCGTGTGCGCTACCTGACATTTTCTAACCTTTACTGACTGCAAAGTAAACAGAAGCTGCTCCACCACTCTGCCAATCATAGAAAGACTCCCTCCACTAAAATCACCATTACAATTTGGTTCGATTTTGCCACAAAAACCCTGTGCATTTGTTTACTGCTCACCTATACCTTATTATCCCAGATATTAAAAATATATATAATAATGTATTTGTAATTTTAAAACATCTTTCTCGAATTTCGATTTAAAGCTTTCGTGACTGCAGGGATTCATCTTCTTGGTTCTTTCGGTAAAGTCACGTAGAATGGAAATAATAAAATAATAAAAAATAAAACATAATAAAATAATTCTCACGACGTTCGGCCACAACGCAAGCAGCCGTCGGCCACAACGCAAGCAGGACGGCTGCTTGCGTTGTGGCCGAAACGTCGTGAGAATTATTTTATTATGTTTTATTTTTATTATTTTATTATTTCCCTTCTACGTGACTTTACCGAAAGAACCAGGAAGATCTTTCTCGAAGTTAATAATAACAAAAGAAAAAGTAATAAATTGCTCACACCGCTGCTGGTCACAACATTCTATAGCGGGTATTTTTGGCCTACTCTTCAACGCTGCAAGAGGTGGAAGTGCCCACACTTAACCTCACCACATGCGACCTGACATTGACAGTGGCATACCCACAGTTAGTGAGTGGACAGAGATGGGCGGTGGGAATTAAGAGGTTTGCCCATTGTTGCAAATTACGCTCAGAGAGATCGAATTGGTGGCCACTGGGATTGCAAGGCCAGTGTGCTCACCGTGGCGACATCTAGCAACTACAAAGCCACGTTAATTAAGTCGGCATTTCCGAGGCACACTAAAGCCAGTAATATTGTTTCATTATACAATCATACTCTGCAGAGAGAAAACTATTTCTGAGCAGAACGCTTATGAGTCACTCAATTTTACAAGATAACCTCTACTAAAACCGATATACAGTGTTGTATATTTTTTTCATTTGTGAGCAGCCTGACATGAGTAAAGCTTTCATCTTGCTCCGTGCTTGAAGATGGAAATGGATATCCCCCCACGTAAGATTGCGGAGTTGTCTGGTTGTGAACACAGTGATTGGACCTCTTGAATTTAATGAGCACGAGTCCTCACCGCTCACGCAGCTGCTCTCATCCAGAATGATTTTCTCGTGAGACAGGTCTGGCATCGCGTTCTGGAACTCTGCTGATGCGCTCGGCTGAAACTCATCGACTTGTCCTTCTGTTAATGCAAGATCCAGCCTGCAAACAACCACCAAAGTCAGTTTAACACGTAGGCTTTCGCGACCAATTATTCATAAACAACGTAAATTGTAAATGTTGTGGTTTCACGCTTCAACACACCGGTGGGCTAAAGCAGTGAACTATTTGTCTTTTGTCAACGTGACACTTTTTTTGCTGATTGGCCGTGTCGGGTGGTGGAGGGTTACGACACATTTATAAATAACGCGATCTGAACCCAAAAACGTTGATTATGAACCACCACAGTGTCACCAGTCACGTGAGGAACATTCCCATTTGTGCTCTTATGGCACATTTATTGCCGTTCATATAATTACAATTGTGATAATGATCAGTCGGCGTTGATGATGCCGTGTGCCAAAAGCAATATCCTGCGGGCAATAAAACAATATAGGAGATATAGAGACTTTAGCCCTAAAGTACAGTTGGTATAACGCACCTGAACATAAATTACCATCATCCTTTATTCAGCATCATTTCTAGCAATGAATAAATCATTTACACATGCACTTGCACAGGTGTGAAAGCATTTATACAATCTTCTGGAAAATCCTTCAAAATGGTATGAAATATATTTCTCAAGTCTTATACTTATCAGGTGTGTAATGATGCATGGATTATTTTGCTCACGATGCATGCATTGAAAGAATCGATGATTTACAATGTACGCAAATTGTCTGCAAATTATATGTTCACGTTAAATTCATATTCATGTAGCAAGCACGACTATACAAATGAGATACGACGAGAAACAGGACAAATAAAAGAGAAAATGAGCTAAAAGAAAAATATTCTTGAATTGAATGGATCAAATGAATCGTTGCTGGGGTGAATCATGACGTGCTTACTTATTTCTATGCTACATGTCAATGGGCCAGGGACTAAAATCTTGTTCAATTTGTTTACCACACAACAGAAGGTTTTCCTCTTTCATTTAAAAATAGAATATCAGAACAATTCCCACACAATTTTTGCGGTAATGAAAAAAAATCAGAGGTCGGCAAACCACCAAAACCAACTCACTGCCCTATGCATAACCGCTGGTTAGTAGCAGATGGGATGGTGGTTGTGTCTCTGGAATAGGGATACGTTGATTAGAACACGATGGTAATAGCGCACACTCATTTACACTCGTTATGTCACCCTTAATATTAATATCAACGCACATGTTTCGGATTAGCTCACAGCCAGGCACATTGAAGAGCCTCAACGTTAGACAGGTTGCTGTGAGTTTTTACTCAAAACTTTGACCCCTATTTATCGCATGCGGGGATGTATGGCAAGTAACGTTACACTTAAGACTTTTTTTAATTGCAAACTCTGTTTCCCAATTGCTAGACATGTAGTAAACTGAAAAATGCAATGCACGAAGCAGACATAAGAAAGGATCTTTGTTGCCAGGACTCGTTATGCGCTCATAATCACTTAATATAAATGCAGCACGACGGGCTTGAAGCGTGATGCACGGACGGTCCTGCCGCTTTAAATTGAATGAAATTAAAGGATGAAGAGGGCTCTGCCAAGGGGCCTTATATTTTCAATTGATCTCCCAGTGGTTGCGTCAAATACGATCGGGGATGCGTGCACCTCGCGTGGTTTACGGTCAAAGCGTGCACGAGGGTGACGCAGGAGCCGAAGAAGCAAACGGAATTATAACCACTAGGATGCTTCGTGTGCAGGGGTTCTTTAGGCCTATCAACGTACTATCCAGTTTCATCATTAGACCTCCTTTGCCGGTACCAAAATATAATAATAGGGGTTTTCCCCTTTTTTCTGGCAACAAACTGAAACCTTTTTTACAAGGATTCATGTCTGCATTAACCACAATACTTGCAGTCAAAATGCAAACAAAAACACGCTATGATAATATATGCATTGTCCTTGAAACTGATTTGAGAAAGAAAGCCGTCCCTTTCTTTAAGAAAGAAAGCCGTCCCTGTGTGTGGACCAATCAGTTTCAAGGACAATGCATATATTATCATAGTGTGTTTTTGCTTGCATTTTGACTGCAAGTATTGTGGTTAATGCAGACATGAATCCTCGTAAAAAGGTTTCAGTTTTGTTGCCAGAAAAAGGGGAAAACCCCTATTATTATCGTACTTTCCAGTGTTTCTATGTTTTAACGAGATGGCAATAATTGACCATATGCATAGCATGCACATGCGCCGCTTTCAAAATAAATACCGTTACCTGGCTTTCAGATCTTCTGCAGACTTTAGGACACCCAGAAAGGTTTCAAATACACAAGGGGACAAAACAATGGGTTAATTCAACATTGTTTACGAAAAACCCAACATCGTTTATTGCAAAATTATAACGATCGCGTTCGTGTGGCGAAGGCAGATCTGCTCTCAGTGTCTCACAATGCTGTCAACAACACAATTACTGCGCTTTATGGTAATGATATGATGCCATATGCTACAGGATTTGCCTGCTCTGAAACTGCGCGTGATGCCTTATTTACAAAACATCACGTTGCAAAGCACAGGATGTAAAGTGTAATTTAAATCGCAAATGTTCTCACAATTCTGTAGTATCACAGCGTATCGTGGTTAGTTTACCAAGCGTAATTAACAATCTTACGAGTTCCCACTCTCTCTCTGTTTTTCTGCGAAGGAAATCCTGACGTTAGCTCGACGTTCACTGAGCATTTTTTGAAGAAGCAAGGACATTTCCCACGCTAACACACGACTATGAACGCACACTCTTAAGTTTAATTGCAAGCAACGCAACGCGCCCACACAAACTCCGCGACGGGCACAACAATCACCAAGTGTTCTTGGTTCTTTCGGTAAAGTCACGTAGAAGGGAAGTAATAAAATAATAAAAATAAATCATAATAAAATAATTCTCACAACGTTTCGGCCACAACGCAAGCAGCCGTCCTCAGGTTGGGTGACAATCCATTCTTCACCTGAGGACGGCTGCTTGCGTTGTGGCCGAAACGTCGTGAGAATTATTTTATTATGTTTTATTTTTTATTATTTTATTACTTCCTTTCTACGTGATTTTACCGAAAGAACCAAGAAGATGAATCCCTGCAGTCACGAAAGCTTTAAATCGAAATCACCAAGTGCTTGTTCGCACCATTGCTGGCCCAAGGATCTGCACTAGATGAAACTGAGAGCCTCTGGGGGGTTAATTGGCTCACTTTTCCACGCTGGCTACACACCTACTTAAGTTACATTTAATTATATTCCATATTTCAACTTAATTATTTTGTAATTGTACTATGATCGGTGTGAAAATAACCTGCCCAGTCCCGACTTATCCTGCACGGAATTTAATAGTTGACGTTGATTTAACATCGATTAATGTTTGCGCAATGTTTTCAATTTCTCCGTGAAGCCACAGCGATAAAACGGTAGCGGGAGCATATTCTTAGGTTTTTTTTCGGTAAAGTCACGTAGGTAAAAAATTAAAATTTAAATTAATAAAAGTAAAATAAAAAATAAAATAAAAATCACGACGTTTCGGAGGCAACACAAGCCTCCGTCTTCAGGTGGAACCGTCACAGCACAATAGCTATTTTTATTTTACTTTTATTAATTTTAATTTTTTACCTACGTGACTTTACCAAAAAAAACCTAAGAATACGAATCCTTGCAGTCACAAAAAAGCTTCAAATCTAGGCAGCGGGAGCACCAGGCCATAAAATCGAAGTTTCGCTCACCACGAGGAAGCCCAGGCGGTCGGCGACGGGATCCAGCGCCTGCGCCTCTGCGATGAGAGCGCGCGTGCTCTCGAGGCTGCACCTGCACAGCACCAGCTGTTCGTAGAGCGCCTCCAGCTTGGCCTTCTTCTCCTCCTCTAGGGGCACGCACAGCTCGGCGTAGCGGTCCGACAGCACCCTCATGAGCGTGTCGAACTCCTCCTGCATCGCCTGCTCCTGCTCGCTGAAGTTCTCCTGCGACGCAGAGACGCGCCCCCCCCCCCACCATCACCGCCGGCCCGGGCCACCACGGGTTGTCGTTTGGAAGGAGTGACACCGTTTTTGAAACATGTGACGGTCAAAGGAAGCGGACTCGCTTGTGACTAACAGGACGGGGCAACGTGTCTCACCGTGACTTAAGACGAGGCGGATACATCTCGCTGTGAACTGAAATAAGTCAACTGGAACAAGTCAAACTCCTACCAAACAGATGGGACTGGCAAAGCTGCACGTTATATGCACTGTGTATGGCTGGCCACAAGAATGCGGCATTTCTTCTACTGAGGGCCACCAACAGAGAGGAGCAATATCCGATGCTTATTTGAACACGAATATTATTTGACGTCGTCCCCCCCTCTCCCCTGCCAAAAGCTTTATTTACAGCTCTTAGGTTTTTCGGTAAAGTCACGTAGGTTATAAAGTAATAATAATAAAATAATAGAAATAATAATAGAAATAAAATAATAAATCACGACGTTTCGGAGGCAACACAAGTCTCCATCATCAGGTGGGACCGTCAAATTTAGCTGTGACGGTCCCACCTGATGACGGAGACTTGTGTTGCCTCCGAAACGTCGTGATTTATTATTTTATTTCTATCATTATTTCTATTATTTTTTACCTACGTGACTTTACCGACAAACCTAAGAGTATGAATCCTTGCAGTCTCGAAAGCTTCAAATCTAGAATTCATTTACAGCCTTTATTTATTACGAAGAAAGAACCCAGGTACCTATGGAAAATCAATTAAAACTTTAACAAAGAGGGATGCGAAGTGGAGCTCAAGATAAATGCAAGAAAGAAAAATTACTTCAGCTGGATGAGGATAAAAAAAAAATCTGAAATAAAGCAGTCTACAAAAGCAGGATACAGTCATTTCGTCAAATTGACTTTGATCATAATAAGCAACACACCAAGGTGCTTTCAAAAAGAAGATGTTTGTTAATCAAGTGCATTACTGCTCTGACGTTGATCAGAAGCAGGGTCATGCACAAATAAAATGGAACAGAGGCTGCAAAGTTCACAAAGAAGCATGGGGGAGATGCATGCTTGGAACAACACTCACAGACAGAAATAGGAACATGGAACGGGGAAAACATGCTGATTAAGGAGATAATGTTAACGGTTCAGGAAAGTAATTGGGCTGAGGTAGGACACATCGATTATAAGTGATTATGTCCAAAGAACAAGACTGCTGACAGAAACGGAACCAAAGGAGGAAACATGCTGCAGAGGATGACCATGGTGGAAATAGAGTAGTGAGATCAGCTGATGTGAAGGAGTGCCATGGATTGTGGCATCATGAGACTCCCATGGGGAGGTCTTCGTCCAGCAGTGGCAAGTGGTGAAGAGCCAACTGATATATTTAAACAATTTCTAAAATTAACCTCCCTTAATAGGTCATGGGCGTAGAATGGACGAACTCACACTGCCCGGGTGGGAGTTTTGTCCGCCCAAAATAGATCCATGACAGCCGTGCTCATGCACTGCACACGAAGCACGCGTGTTTATATGATGGGACCATGACCACCGGTCAGTTGTTTATTCAAAGCGTGGAAAGTCATTTATAATAAGGCCCGCAGAATAATTTGGCAACTTAACGTACAGTTTATCGAGCACTCCAGTTTCAAGGTTTAATGCCGAACATCGCTGATTTTCTTTGACATTTCATAACGCTGGGTGTGGTGGCTCATGTCTGAAATCCAACATTGAATTTGTGAAACTCCCAGACCTGCTGGACTATGCGATTGCCAGGAGATGGCAGTACAGCAAATAGATTGTGAACTTATCTCTGGGAACATTTGAGTGATGCATTAATCTGTATGTACTGTTAGTTGGTCAACAGGTAGTTCGTTAAAGTCAGTTAAAGTTTAGGCACTCCAACCTCTGTCAAGACATTTAGCCAGCGTGGCAGAGTAGGCCAAAACACATGTTTGAGTTGCCTCTAGTGGTAGCGTGAGCAAGTCACTGACAGTACAATCGTGTGTGTAAAAATGTGCAAAAGAATCTAGGCAGAGGGAAATTCACAATCTTTTTTAGAACTTCCAACAACAGAGCCATGCATTGCATTGGGGGGGAAACACCTTGAAAGTGACGTCACAATATTTCACATTGCTGCAGCTACTTTAAGGACCTTTAATTACAGCAACCTTTAAATGGCATTTTAGGCAGACGGTTTGGTGCGATTCTGTGCCAATCTGCCAAATGAGCAGAGGTGTGGACTCGAGTCATGTGACTTGGACTCGAGTCAGACTCGAGTCATGAATTTGATGACTTGCGACTCGACTTGGACTTGCATAACAATGACTTTGTCCCACCTATGAGATGTGGACTCGAGTCATGTGACTTGGACTCGAGTCAGACTCGAGTCATGAATTTGATGACTTGCGACTCGACTTGGACTTGCATAACAATGACTTTGTCCCACCTATGAGATGTGGACTCGAGTCATGTGACTTGGACTCGAGTCAGACTCGAGTCATGAATTTGATGACTTGCGACTCGACTTGGACTTGCATAACAATGACTTTGTCCCACCTCTGCAAATGAGCACTTACAGCGCTGAATAGCCAAATAACGGGCAGTATTGCGTGTATGTTGAACTTCTTTCGCATTGTACGAAGCTGACCGTGCTAATTGGAGGTGCAAATGTTTCATGCAACTTACTGCTGGCTGTGCTGCGACCATTAACTCGCTGGACTTGAGAACCTCCGTATTATCTTAAAGTAAATGCTCTTTCATAGTCCACAAAAGCCAGTCATAAAGGTATCTGATATTATTCAACAGTATCTTCTGTATGGTCAGTGATAGAAAAAAACGTAAAAAAAACTGTCATTTGCGAATAATTTATGTATTTACTGGGTTAAGGTTAGGTCAGCATGAATTGAAATCCAACAGAGAACGTACTAATACTGCGTTGTTATAGCAGTGACTTTGCCATTTCATAGCAACGAAAGTACTTGCCTCTAAGGAATCTGAGATCTCATACAGCAGTTTCTGAAGGTCCACGACATCATTGCTCCGTTCCATGAGGATCTTGGTGTTTTCCTTCAGCACCGCCTGGACAACGCACACGTGCATTAGAGACCACTCGGATACATCTCAACAATGTCCCAACTGTAAATCGTGCACTGTGCATGTGCGCACGTATGCACAGTGCGTGCGTGTTTGTATGTATGTTGAATCTCTTTCGCACCGTACGTGGCCAACCGCGCTAATCGGAGGTGCGTGGTTGGTGTTTGGTTGGTGGTTGTGGTGGTGGTCGTGGTGGTTACGGTTGTTGTGGTGGCGGTCGTAGTGGTTGTGGTGGTGGTCGTGGTGGTGGTGTTTGTGTTTAACTTAAAATATACACTCTGGTACCTTGATCAGTCTCACGGCCGTCTTAAGAGCGGTCACCCTGTGGTGTTTGTGATCTCCGAACAGTTTATCGAGCGCCGGGATGGGCTTCTTGCACGTGATGCAGTACACGTCGGGATGCTTCAACTTCCTCTCGGCCTCAGAGCCCGACTCGAGCTCGGCAAGCATCGCGGCGATGTCAAAGTCCTCCGCGTCCATGTACTCCTCAACCTCCTTGTCCATGGCATCGTCAAAGTCCTCGTCCTCCACTGAAATTAGCGAGGCATCCGGGTCCTCGATAGACTCTCCAGCCTCCAGGGAAATGTCATGCTCATACAGTTCCGCAAAGTCCCCTAATCCTCTCTGCGCCTTCCACACTTCAAAGTCAATGCCTTCCTCGGATTGAACCTCTGATCCCAAGCTGGCCTCTCTATCCAGCTCAAGGTGGATCTCATCCATTCTACCTTCAAATGAACCTTCTTCTGCATCCAGCAAATCTGTGACACCTTCGTCCATCTCTTGATCAAACATTTCATCGTCATTTAGGCTAAATGCATGTGTTTCTTCTTGATCCATGACTTCAGTGGGCTCTTCTTTCCACAGGTCTTCCGTAAGTCCAGCGCTGACCGTATCCGCGTCTTCGTTAACGTTCTCGGATGCACGGTCTTTGAATGCTTGGATGCATTCTGGATCCAAGACACCTTCGGCACTCTCGGGGCCGTGATCTTTAAATGCTCCAATTGATTCGTAATCCGAGATATCGAAATGTTCACCTCCGTTTAAATCTTCTTCAAATTCGGTGAAGGTAATTTTTATCTCTTCATCAACACCAAGGGTGACATGCTCCTTAGTGTGCCCAATATTTTCTTGATCCAAGACATCTATGCATTCAACTTCCTCGATGTCTCCGGCAGGCTCTGTGACGAATGCTTTTTTCTCTTCATCCACGTTTGCAGGAGCATGCTGTCTGAGTCTTCCAATGTTATCATGATCCAATTCATCGAACGCCTCAGCTCCCTCGAACTCTGCCGTGAGTTCTGTAATGATTATCTCTCCATCTTCACCAACGTCCCCACCAGGGGCATGCTGTCTGAGTCTTCCAATATTGTCATGATCCAATTCATCGAACGCCTCAGCTCCCTCGAACTCTGCCGTGAGTTCTGTAATGATTATCTCTCCATCTTCACCAACGTCCCCACCAGGGGCATGCTCTTTAAAAACTCCAATATTTTCCTGATCCAAGCCAGCTAGCATCTCAAATTCGTCTAATTCCTCAGCAGGTTCTATCACAAAAGGTTTTATTTCTTCGTTATCGCCCTCTACAGTACTCCATTTAAATGCTCCTATTGATTCATAGTCCATGACCTCAGCGGGTTCACCTTCATGCACATTTTCTATTTCTGTAATCGTTACTTCGTCAACATACTCATCAGGTCTTCCAATTTCCTCTTCATCCAAGGTACCTAAGGACAAGGATTCACGTTCCTCTAAACCTTCTGCAGACTCTGTAACAATAATTTTCGGAACTTTGTCAGCATCATCCAAGATGCCTTCTTTAAATGTGCCCAAATATCTTTGATCCAATATATCTATAGGCTCTTTCATCTGCAAATCTACACGCTTTTCTTCATCAACATTGTCATTGATATGTTCTTTCAATGTCCCTATTGTGTCATGACCCAACATGTGAGGCTCTTCCATCAATTCTGTTGCAGGTTCTGTAAAGACTGCGTGTGTACACTCAGGGACATTCTCTTTCAATGCGGCACACACTTCACTCTCAACAGCATCGCAGGGCCTGATTTTATTGACTCCATCAGGAATTTCCTCCTCGTGTAACGCAGAGACAAACACTGGCAATTCAAGTTGGCCATCATCCCTCGGGTCACTAGGGACAGCCACATCATCAGACACCTGCGTTACAAACGGTTCAGAAGATATAGGTCTATATCCTTCTCCTTGTGTTTGATCATCCACATCGACTGCGGAGGTCTCAGCTTGTATGGGTTCAAAAAGCTGAGTGTGATCGTCCCCACCGTCCCATGGTTGAGGTGTTCCTTCTTGTAGACTGTTGTCAAACTGAGTAGAGATCTCACAAACGCCATCTGTCGGCTTCTCTGTCAGTAGCTCCATCTGTGTGTCCTGTTGTATGGAGACAGGGAATCCTTGTGATCTCATAATTTCAGCCTCTAGATGAGCTTCTTCTCTATCAATTGACTTCTCAAACATTGGCACGCTGATCACGTGCTCTGGTCTGTCACCTGCAATAGGCGCATCGTGCCCCTCGGTGATAACACCTTCGTACAATTCTTTGCCGGATAACTTGTCTGCTGCCTCTCCCTCTTCTTCTTGCAAACTATCTCCAGACTGCTCCACCTCCACCTTCACCTGGCGAGTGATATCATGGAAATTTTCAACCTCAGCGACAGCCTCTTCTGCAGTGTCCATCCCCATAGCATTACCCTCACCCCATGTTACTTCAGATGCATGAATGCACTCACTTGTGAGCGGTTCATCGGGAGGTATGTCACTTGCTTCATGTTGCTCCCCACGTTCTGCAGAAACGTGTGTGCCCATATCCTCGAATGGCTTCACTGCCTGCTGTGCCAATTGAGCTGTGGCCATTTGCTCTGACATTTGCATCTCAGATTCCTTGACAAGAGTTGCAAATGTATCCGCGGCGTTATCTTTTGGGACAGCGTGTTCCCCTGAAACATTTTCCAGTGGATAAACAGATTCTTCATAGCACAGCGGCGCCGTATGCTCAGTCTGCCTCGGAGTGATTGCTCCTGAAATGATCTCCGCCTGGGTTGCCATGGGTTCTTTACTTTCCTCAAGACCTTCGCTATAATCAGCATCGTAGATTGCTTGAGCGTCGGTGCTACTGGTTCCCACAGGGGGGTCGTGGCTGTCAGGCATAGCGTTAAAGCCCCGTTGGCTGTCATCGGGTCTTTTCACACCGCCACCTGTTATTTCATCAGCTGGATGTCTGTCGCTGGTCAGGATATTGGTGTCTGCGCTCCCCCTCTCTTGGTCGCCAGCCGCAGTGATTCTTTCCCAATCGTCAACGTTTTCGTTAACGCCGAAGGCTCCGCGGCATATTGCATCGCGTGCACCCTGTGGAGCCACTTCAGAGACACCGTGGTCTTGTTTTTCTCTAGCAGATGTTTTAGCTAACTGTTGTAAACAAGGAACTTCAGAATTTCCTTGCTCAACGTTAATTTTGGGTGCGTTAAGAGCAACAGATGCAGCTACTTCGTAAGATATATTGGACACACTATCCACTGATTCATCTTTAGCATCCTCATTCACCGTGACTTCTGTTGTGATGCCCACAGCTGTTGCTTGTGATACAGATAGCAAGCTTGGAGTTTCAACCTCCAATTCCTCACATTCAGTAGAAGCCCCACTTGGTATTTGTGACACTGAATCCGTGTCTGCAGGGAGGAATTCATCAGCATGCAAAGCAGGCACATCTGATGCAGTCACGGTTGTTGAAATTCCTACCACTGCACCTTGCTTCACTGTCTCTTCAGCCTTGATGTCATCTTTAGCCTCTCCCTGTTGACCTTTGTCCAATGAAAGGCTGCCGACTTTATTTTCATTGCCAATCAGCCCATCTCTTGGCACGGCAGTGTCAAGAGCGGTCACACTGGTGATCTCTTTAAATTCATGAACGCTGGCATTTTCTGACGGTGTGTTTTCTTTAACCTCGTCGGGTGATTTGAAAGCGCTCTTGATACTAATTGGTTCAGATGAAAGAACCTCTGCAACACTGACCTCCGTTATTTGAGTGAACCCACTAAAAACTTCGTCACCATCACCCACCGCGCCACCATCTCCTGCCACCAGTGTTCCGGGAGTCACGTGACTATCTGCAGCTAGCTCACCAACAGACTCAATGGAAGCTTCAGACAAGGTGGATTTTTGCAGTTGCGTTGCATCTCTCAAGTCATGAGCCAAAGAGACATCCTTTTGCAGTGACATTTCGTGGGCAATCTTCCTCGTCTCCACCAGATCGGCTCGTGTAAAACCCACGTTGGCGGCAGCGGCGGCCGTGGCGAGTAAATCTCCTTTACCGTACTCTTCGGCCAGACGCTGAGCACCAAAGCGGCCGACGCTCTGCTCCAGGTCGCTCTCCTGCGACATGCCAACGCCCTCGTCCGCCGACAAGACGCCCGAAGCGTACCAGCCGGCGGCGGTCTCATCTTCCGATGGCTGATCGCCCGACTCGGATGCCGCCACTCGCCGTGAACCCGGGGCAGCGGCGGCGGTGGAGGCGATGGTTCGGGGCCGTGGAGCGAGCCCCTCGCAGTCCTTGCCCAGCACCACCTCTTTGCCGCTCATGATGAAGATGATGCGACCGGGGGACGCGGCCAGTGGCCGTGACGGCGGCGGTGGCGGCGCCAGCCTCGGCGGTGGGCTGTACACGCCCGACGTGCTGCACCCCGAGGTCCAGGAGGAACGCGAGGAGGAGCGAGGGCCGGGCGCCGTCTCCCACAGAACGGACACGCCGCGGTCTCTGCCTTGGGCGCTCAGCATGGAGAATGACGGGCTCGACACGACCACCTGCACGTGCGGCTGTGCCACCGGGTCCTTCGTCCATGCTCGGAACCTGGGCACAGATCACCCAACACAAGCCGTCATCGTCATCATTATTTACATTTTTGCCAGCATTATTGTTGTTACTTTCATCACCTTGTCATCGTCATCATTAATATTATTCTTATCATTGTCAATGACATTCCCATAACCATTGTCATCACAGTGTCATCATCAGTGTCACTATTCATCAGCAACCATGATCAATCCACCGCTCATCGCATGGAAGATGATGCTGTTTCTGACGCCAATGGACAAATATGGGTAGCCCACAATCATGTTTTTGTCTCTTTTTGTCTGTCAAAATAATTCTAAGCATACACCTCTTCATTTCCCTTTCCACACTTTCAGTTGTTGTACCATGTTCTTTGTTTTAATCAGTGCATACTACCTGCTATGATGTAGGACCCACAAACATGTACATTCACGAATAAAATGGACCAAATACTAAAAATGTCACTATTATTCTTATTGTATTATAATTGTTATCAATGCATCTGTCACAATCGTCATCATCATAACTGTAATCGTTATAATCAGCATCATTGTAGTCTTAAATAAAATAGTGATTAGATGTTTTTAACTATAAACTTTTTTTATTTTACCAGGTAAGGCCCACTGAGCGATATAGCTTTTTTTGAGAAGCAACTTGGCCAAATGATAGCTCAAGGAAAGGGCTTAACACGTGGAAATTCATAGCAGCCAAATGCATACTACAAGATAAATGTAAGTCCTGCATTCCAATAATAATTGCCTTCAGAATTCTGACGGTGAACTGGAATATCAAGAGGATGATATATAAACCTATACTGATAAATCTCCTATTTAAATTATACGTCAATACAAAGGTTTTTCCAATAACACTCAGTCCACTCTCATCAACAAACATATATATCTTGTGCTGCGTTTTCCTCTCCAAGGTTTTCAGCTGAGTGCAACAGTTTTATTTTAGGCAAGTATTTCCTAAGGTCGTTTGCAAGGGCTGAGCACACAGCTTCATATATCACGACAGCCATGGATATTAAATGTTGGACTATGGGGCAGCGATCCATCACACTGGGGTTGGCTGTTGCAGCGTTTACGTCACCACGCCTAAGAATAGCGCGCATCGTCAAGTTAAAGTTTAATTGCACAATGCCCAATTACATAGATGTGCGTGCCACATTGAAAATAGAGCAATCTTGGTGAAAACAAGGTGCATTGAAAAGTTTAAGCTGTCAATAATTTACAGCTCACATAAAATTATACCATTTGTCTCTAACCGTTGTCTGGGATATTATTTCAGTCGGTTAAGCCTTTTCTTAAACTACATTGTGAATGTCACCCTAACCTAAAGGAGAACATGAGCATAAACACCCATTATGTATGCACACATGTAATACCATATTTATTTATGGATTCTGACATTTAGTATCATATATTTGGGTCAGCGATGACAACAGTCTCAGAGACCAAGCCAGCTTGTTTTCATCAAAGCAGCATGCGATATTCAGCAGATGTATGATGCGATGTTATTTATTTAATCATCCTTACATTTTTGGACCAATAGTCAAATCCACCACCTCATACGCTCTTCTCAATGTTACATGATTAAGGTCTCACAATTGTTTGGTAATAAACCATTATGTTGTTTGGCCAGTTATTCCCTTCAATGCAATATTTTATGTAACATTGTAGAGCCATCCTGTACCGTGAGCGTTTTTTAAAGAGGGGGTTATACAAAATAATCGGGAAGGGGGGGGTCTGCAGAGTCAGTTTTAAATAAACTGCATACTTGACTTGACTACAGTATCAATATACATGTTGAACTTCTTTCACACCGTACATAGTCAACCGTGCTGATCGGAGGTGCGGGGGAAAGACAACAAACTAAACACAAAAATAACAGGTCTAAAGGAATGAGTTTTCAATCTGCATAGCTCCAGTGGCTTCCTAATATCAGAAGAGGCGTCCCAGACAGCCGCACAAGCGCATCTGAAAGCGCGTGATGCTTCCAGTAGCAGGGCTCTGTCCCATCAAGTGCCTCTGAAGTTGCAGGCCTCTTGTAGGTAAATAGTATAGTGCACTGTGCTCTAAAAGACATTACACAGTAGATTTACTGGCCGTAATTTATCAAATGGATGTTACCCGATAAAGGCCACACATCTGCTTTATGACAACTATTTAAAGCCGTAATGTGCTTTTACTGTACGTTATAGTCATTAAGATGTAATTCATGGACACATTGCTTACGAAATTGTAAGTTTTGGCAGAATATATACAGTCGTTTTGAGAACCCAAATGACTTTAGCTTAATGATACTACCAGCAGCAACAACAACAAAAAGCATGGAATCATATATTTTGACATAAATCAACACCGTGCATAAATTCAGATAGCCGAAATAAAATGCAAGTTAAGTAGACATGGTTAGGAATATTCCCAAAGGTGCAATTTCTTACCCTTCGGTCATTTCTCGAAGATCCTTGTCATCCAAAAAGTTCTCCTGGTAAGAACTGTCAGGAGACATTACTTCACGAGAGAATCCAGGGACAGAGTTTATTCCATGCCGCGTATCCATCTTCGGGTTCATTTTTGCGGCCATCATGTTCACTTCACAAATCTTTAACTGCAAGCCCACTCCTACTTGTGTTTCGACGGTCTACACAAATTAAAATTTGAAGGTCAGGAGCTAAAGCGTTGTTACCATTGCCCCGCGCGGAGATGACACGCGCGCCGTGGTGGGAGACGCGGTAGTGAAGCGCAACTCCACCACGGATATAGTTAGCCACCCACGACAGGCACCGGGAGACAAGTGGCATCTGGCAAACCCATTGCGCTTTGCCAGAACTATGTGCGCTACGGCATGCCAACGCTGGCCACGTGACTGACAGAGTTACCGCCATCGGTGTCAAATAACGGCCAGGGCGAGAAAGTTTACGAAGTCAACGTAGAGCACACAGGCCACTGTGTATCACTGCTCCGAAGGGGCTTGTGAATTAAGGTGATTTATGGGGACTAAATTACTTTAACGTGTGCACACACTTGCTAAGTCTTTGCCGGTCCTCCATTTTCACGTGAACTTTCGAAAGAACAGCAAATTCTTCTCCCTGTAGGAATGGTAGGCTTTCAGCAATTCCATGCCACTCATTAAATAAGGGAGTGTGTTCCCCTTACTGTATCCAAATCAGCAGCAGTACTCATCTCAATTGTTGGTAGAGTACTGGAATTCCACATGCCCATCGCAGGGAATTGTTTCTCCATAAAGCAATCACTGTGTACCACGAGATGTTAATTTATAAATTAGGCAGATCATTGCGCACTTGAGAATTGAACGACAGGAATACACTCTAATAAAGTAACACAATGAGATTGTGGTATTGTTAAATCACTACAATAAACTGCCACGGACAAGATTTTTCTCAAGATTCATGGAGATTCCTACACATTCGTAATTTTGCCAGAAATGCTTATGGGACTTCACTGATTTTAAAGCACTCTTAAAAAAACTGTTTAAAGTGTATTAATAATCTCCTATTGGGATTTGGAATAACATTATACTTTACTTGCGTGCTTAAGATTGCCTTTAGATTTCTGCTGTAATATTCTGCAGAGTTGTGGCGCAGTGGTCCGCGCACTGCACTACGAAGCCGGCAACCTGAGTTTGATTCCCACTCACGGCTACCTTAAGTGACAGGTGACATCTGTACTGATCCTGGTGAAGTATGGTCAAACAACTTTCATGACAAACATGTCATGGTGAGGGCTTCATCCAGCAGTGGATTGGCAAAGGGTGTTCTAAATATATGCTGGGCTTGGTTGCAGTATCAGCTTATCACATTATTTTGGATGGTACCAATGCCCTTAAAGGAAAGTATAAATGCTGTGCTCCAAAATATTCGCTACTGTATCTGTGGGAACGATAAGAAACCAATGGTGTAATTTGTGTGTTGTCGTGTGTGGCGTGTATTGTCGTGTGCCATGCACTGTAGTGTGTGCTCTGTGTGATTGCTTTATATGATCTCGCCGTGCCGTTATTGATTTTGGGCATGATGTTCAGTTACGAGACACGTAAGAATGATTAAGCCGTGCTGTTTGATCAGTTTTGTTCTGCAAAGAAATAGAATCGTGTTTCACAACCAAGCAATTACTATATATTTTTGGCTACTAAAAATCACTTCCTATACAAAATTGTTTATAGATTGTAGACAATGTACTGTGAAATACACACACACTGTATGCACAGGAAGCATTAACGAACGACAAGGGTAGGCCCTTATCCAGGATTGACATTATTATTATTTAACTTTCCGGTGTCAATAAAAGGTGTACAACTTTGTGGTCAAGTTGACACTGGTCGTATAAAAACACTGACCCACCACGATTGGAGTGCGGAATTTACAATGCCGGTGCATGTCATCCCATTGCCCATTTAAGCAAATGGGACTGTTAAGACTTCAAATTGTATGACATCCCTCTTACGAACTACACTTGCCTAAAGGGTTTCTCACCTTTAAATGCGATTGTCTAATCGTGCACTGTATGCTGAATACAACATACTGGGCAAAGAGTTCATATGGGGCGTAAATGTTCTCCCTGTTTGGATATATTGGTAAAAATACAGGCGCTGTGGTATTGGGTATGCTGTGTAGTGTATGTATTCGGTTTATGCACAGTTAGTTCATTATCCCTTGATGTGGATGATGAGAGCTGAATCTCTCATGCAAAATATATATATCATGTTCAAACTTTATGTGTTTTTTATTCCTAATGCTACAGTTCCACGAATGTCAAAATCACGTTTTCATAGTTTTCATACGAATGTGGAAGCTTAGAAGTAAACCCGTGCAAAAATAGCAAGTTTATAACATTTAAAACGCCTTTCTTCAACGAGTGTTGTTTTGCCAGTCAATGTTGACTGGAGCACGTCTAAAATTAGCAAATGGTTTTGTATGCCAACTATTAATCAGCTAATCTCCTGCCCCCCGCCACCCTGGCTACTTTACACTTACCCTTATCTGAACTATTAATCAGCTAACCCCCCCCCCCAAAACCATATTTCCATTTTGAAAATAAAACATGCTTCAAATCGCTTTAAACTAGTCATTGTAGTGCGTATTTAATGTGGCGCTGCACTCTGATGTTGTAGGAGAAAACATTTATTAAAAAGTCTATTTAATTAAGTGGAACGTGTTGTCTATATTTATTTAAAGTTGCGCATTTTGATGTGACGTCACATTTCTCACCCCCCCCCCTCGTCACACACCGTCAGAAATATCTGACCCCCCCCTAGGTGCGTGACGTCATTTATGGACGGCCCCTTTTCTTTTTTGGCATACAAAAAATAATACAAAATATATTAACTGATTATTTCATAAAAATATTTTCCAGCTTTTTAAATAATGAGATCAAATGAAACAATTTCAAAGGAAGAACATGCTAAGACGGATATATAAACAAGCAGCTAGCAAATTCAGATACAGTACTGATGAGGTACACACAATTCAAGTGCTGTATCATCAAAGGGATTCGACTGGAGAAAGAGCGAGTCAAAGACCGTGGTGTAGGGAGAGCAGATTATGGTTACACTGGTAGGAACCTCCTGGTTACACCAGCCCACAGGGGATTATTGTGTCCGTCGTGCAGGGAGGGGCTGGGTGGGGAGGGAGGGGCTGGGTGGGGAGGGGAGGGTGGGGAGGGGCTGGGTGGCGAGGGGAGGGGCTGGGTGGGGAGGGTGGGGAGGGGCTGGGTGGGGAGGGTGGGGCTGGGTGGGGGGTGGGAGGGGTGAGGCTGGGTGGGGAGGGGCTGGTCACCCCGTGGTGCCCTTATAAAACTCAACGTTTAACCTACTCACGCCGGCTTGTGACCGCCCTCACAGTCGGCCATATATGCGGAATACACCACGCCGCCGTTGACCCTGGCCATTGACCGAGCAACCCAACGTTCCTACCAGCTCCCTCCGCAGGAATGTGTTTGAGAATGATGGGGGAGGGAGAAGGTTTGTATCTGCTGGATGATGTAATGAGCTAATGGGAAGAAGGGTTGGAACAGAGTGACAATGTACTCAAGTTATGTGACGAGTGCAAGACTGGTAGAACGAACCCTGCTATTATGTCCTCTATGCTGTAATCGCTCCATACAATGGCCAGAATCACATTTGTTGAATTTGGTGAAACCACTAAGAAAGCCTGTTCTCTTAGAACACGAGAGAGCCCGATGATATCACCACATGTATATCGTTCCTATGATCACTGTTACATTGTTTTTATAGCTTTATTTTGGTGATTTTGAAAACGTTTTGGTTTAGCCATGTTTGTTTGTTGTTAGCCTGATAACTTTAATCTACATTGTCTTATGGTTGTTATTGTTTGACTTGCATCCCACTGGGATTTTTGCACACAGCGTTGAAATACGGTGTTTTTCTGGAAGACTTTGCTGTTTTTTCCAGGATTTTTCTGTTCGAGTGTAGTCACTTTAAGATGTTTCTTGTTCATGTTTTTGTTTTGTTGCGGTTGCACCCGAGTCAAGAGCCGCATGGCTCACAGGGTTATACCTAATACATGAAACTGAAACATACGTACAGATATGCAATTTATAGAATTGTATTTTCTTCAACCAAGAGCCCAGTGAGATCACCGTAGTTCTTATTCGTCTGATGTGTCCCCGCTTAACTTTACAGAGGCTGTCCAGATGCTGGCAAATATTGCCAATTTGTACCCAGATGTGATTAGAAGCTTCACTTACACCGCCTTCCGCTGGCTATTTCAACTGAGTGCCTTGTTCTCAATGTAACCAAGCAGGCTTCCCTTGCGTTTTACATACACACAGTGTAACAATAAATGTATTTTAATCAAATGTGAAATTATCCATTGACATACGCCAATACGGAACTGCATATGGGGAAGTACACGCAAAACACACGTCTGAGGTCTAATCCAGAATAATAAAGGGTCACACTTAAACTTGAAAATGCAACTCAACATTCAAGAGGGTTAAATTTCGATTTAAAGCTTTTGTGACTGCAGGGATTCATCTTCTTGGTTCTTTCGGTAAAGTCACGTGACTTTACCGAAAGAACCAAGACGATTCAAGAGGGTGTGAAACTTTAACACTCGGCGGGAGTTGTTCTAGATACCACAGTGCCCTTTTGTTGACGTGTCGACTTTGTCAAGAGAGAGCGTTGCGACTGATGCTCGTGATTTGAAGTTTTCGTGACTGCAGGGATCCATACTCTTTGGTTCTTTCGGTAAAGTCACGTAGGTAGAAAATAAAATCAATCACGAGAGATAGAGAGGGGGTGTGGGGTAGGGCGAACAAGGAGAGCAAGGCAACATGCCGGGGGGGAGGGGGAAAGTGGGAGGCTGAAGAAACTGGAGATGTGGATATGAAGGCAACGCCATGAAGCAGTTCAGACGAATACTCTAAAATGACATCACTCCAACATGCTAGTGTCCACATTCTTAGGTTTTTTCGGTAAAATCACGTGACTTTACCGAAAAAACCTAAGAATATGAATCCTTGCAGTCACGAAAGCCTCAAATCTAGAATTGATGCTTGTGTCCCTCAAGCTGATGCGTCGATTAATCGATACGTGCTCAATTCGATTATTTAATCACCACCGCGCGCAGTGCACAACGAGTCGTGCTTGTGAGAACACACGATATGTGACCCATCTACTGTAATAAAAACGCTCAACACATTCCTCAATAATTATGTTTAATGAGCCACTTCGTTGAGCTGTAATTAGTCGCTTCTGAAAAAAATAAGCTAAAAGCTCAGTTGGGCTTTACCTGGTAACAATTTTTTGTTTTATTTGTATTTACTTTTAAAGTTATTTGTTTACATTTTCTATACTTTTTTGCATTGTTTGTTGTTGTAACGTTCTAACCCCGTGCTCCTACAGGACATCTGTGATCAAGAGCTTTATAGCTCATCGGATTCCATCTTGCAGTATAAATAAAGATGCTGATTCACTTCACCCACGGTTCATGAGGGACTCTTTCAAACGACGGCAACGTCACCCGCGCGCGTGCCGTCAATATTCGGCAGGCGCGCGTGACGTCATCCCCCAAAGCTTTTGTGACGTCTCCGCGATCGCCGATTGGTTGCACGTTAACCTTGTCCCCCCACTCACTCACTCCCGCGTTGCCCCTTTCGCGCGTCATCGTGTCCACTCTCCCGCGCGCGCGTGACGTCATTCCCCCTTCCCGCGCGCCAACCTAACGTCATTATCGCTCCAGCGCTCGCGTGACGTTAATCCCCCTTCCCGCGCGCGAGCCCGACGTCATTCTCGCTCCCGCGGACGGGCGTTACGTCATTCTCGCTCCCCCGCGCGCGCGTGATGTCATTCTAGCGGAAGCTTCCGCGCGTACATGACGTCAAGCGTGGGGTGTGGGTGGGGGGAAGGTATTTTGGTAATGGCGCTTCCGCTCGTCGCGCGCCGCGTCCGGTGAACGGCTGCGCTCCGCCATTAGCGCGCGCTCGCAAATCCGCGGCGGTTCTGGCAGCAAAAGA
Source organism: Lampetra fluviatilis (assembly GCF_964198595.1). Classification (NCBI taxonomy): domain Eukaryota; kingdom Metazoa; phylum Chordata; class Hyperoartia; order Petromyzontiformes; family Petromyzontidae; genus Lampetra; species Lampetra fluviatilis. The sequence continues at coordinate 10,807,422 of NC_136287.1, read as the reverse complement.
AAAAAGAATTCGCCGCGTTCGCAAAGTTGTACGAAACGAGCGACGACAACAACAACAACGGGCGTTCGTTTTAAAAACAACAACAACCGGTCACGAATAACAACTAATAATCCGTAACAAAGATGAGCGTGGACGCGTACGGGCCGAGCTCGCAGAGCCTCACGTTCCTCGACACGGAAGAGGGCGAACTCATCGGCGCGGACACGCAGGCCACCGACTTCGACTACACGGACTTCACGCTGCCCTCGCAGAGCCAGGGAGGTCCCAGCCAGGGCGGGCAGCTCGACGCGCCGCCGCACGGACAGGTGTGGACGCACCGGTTGACGGGGTTTTTGTTGTTGTTGCGCCCGTTGTGGAGTTATTTGCGTTTAGGCCTGAGCGCAAGCCTCGGTGTTGCCTAGCGGGGCTGCCCGCTGAGGCGCGTGTGGCGACCGCAAGTCCCACACGCGGCTTCGCGGTGCCGGCCGAGCGGCGTGGGTGGTTGCGTGGGTTGTACGTCGGGAGTTTAGAATGTGATTAATGTTAATGTCATTGGGTGTTTCTTTAGAGAGTGTGTTTTGGTGTCTGTGGCTTGCTGGTTAACTGTTTCGTGGGATGTTGAACAAAGTTGACTGAAGTGGAATATCACAGTCGTGACGTACTCGTGTGTGTGGACATGCACGTGGCAGAATTGGTTTAATCTTTTTACGATTTGTCACCCTACGGGGCACAGAAAGACAAGTACGTATGACTCTACACGAGGCGGAAAAGATGACGGATGAATTCGACAATACGAGCAAAGATGGTTAATGTTACATCGCAGGGTCGTGGGTTTTGGGGAGGCCTCAAAGAGTGTCTCTCGACCATAGCTCTTGAAGACATTAAAGACCAAACGGATTGGATGTACAGAGTGCAATGGAGATATTAGATGAAAGACAATCGATTTCCTTTTTTTATCGAATCGTGATGTGTCAATCGTGGCAATCCGGGCCACTGTGCATTATTACATGCGTAGTCCACATTTTCACGCGTCATATGGCTTACAGTTGGTTACAGTTCGTGATTAAAAAATATATATAACGCTTACACTAATAAAGACATTGCGTATTAACATGATTTCTAATTAAAAGTTAGATAATTTATTCAACAAAAAATTACATTTTTTGCTTTAGTAATTTAAGGGTTTTTTTTCGCGTAAATGGGGTTGGGAAACTCTTTAGAACCTACCTAAGACCAGGACATTTTACGTAATTTCTTTTTCCCGAATACGTTTACGACAAATTGAGAAGTAAATTTTACTTGCAAAAAAAAGGAAGGATATTCTAAAATATCCGGAAATTGTATGAATAATTGCGCAATACATTGTTAAATATACCCTTTTCGAATTACTGCCTAAGACGCGCGCACGACTTTTTGAAAGTCTTAATATTGATATCGTATTCTCGTAATGAATGAGTCCACTCAATAACAAATGTGCGCTAATTATTATGTATATAAGGCTCAAACTTGATTTGAAGCTTTCGTGACTGCAGGAATTACTCTTTGGTTCGATTGCTATCGAAACGTCGTATTCTATTAATTTGTTTTCTTTCTACGTGACTTTACCGAAAGAACCAAAGGCTCTTTGGAATAACAGTCATTTTAACACGCAGGCTTTCGCGACAAATATGATTAATAATGCGTTTTTTATTCGATCGTGTGAGTATAAATGTGTCGTAACCCTCCACCACCCGACAAAGCCAGTAAGGGATTTGTCACGTCAACAAAACGCGCCAATTAGTAACTACAGCCCACCGGTGTGTTGTAGAATAAATCCACAACATATACAATTTGATTACGACTTTTCGCTGCTAAATTACATCCAGTATAATCTGGCGATTTGCCAAACGCCATACTCAAATTGTAAATGTTGTGGATTTCCTCTCCAACACACCGTTTACGTGACAAACCTTACTGGCTGTATGGAATAACAGCGTTTGACGTTTTTTGCTACATTGGCTTATACTCAAGCATAGATCCCGAACATCAGCCGGTAACTGGTCCCGAGTCTAAGGTGCCGGAGACCTCTACACTCTTGCTAAGCCGTGTCGCAGAACTGTTGTACGCAGGTTCCCATAGGCTGCAGATCTTTAACGGCTTCTGTCTTGATCCGGTGAGGCTTGACGCACACTGCTCGGCAGGATAGGATGGGGAGCGGATTGATTTAAACGCACTCTTGGTTGGTGACGAATCGGCTTAGTCTGTAAACCAAAGGCAACTAGGCTTCTTGACAATACAGCGGACAACTGCGTATCGATTTTATAAAAACATGTTCTCCAATTAAGGGACATTCATATATATACAAAAAAACCACAACCCGTTGACATTTGGTTTTACGTTATTATGAATAACCATGTCATTGGTATTGCTGGGAAGGAGTGAGGGTTATTTCGGCAGGTTGCAGCTGTCATGAGTAAAGTTGTAAATTGTGTCGTCTTGCCAGGTACCGTACACGTTTCTCATGAATTCGTTGACATTTTCGTGCTATAAGCCCAGTGCTTAAGTGCACCTTTTTCCGTGTTACAATCTTAATAATAAACAAAATTCATGTCAAGATGTAAAGAGTTATTTAGGTCCCTGAAAGTACATGTGTGTAAATTGGATACGAATGAATGAATGCCTTTTGTGCTTGTACGCATGCGGTTACCTTGCTTAAATACGCAGTCAAAATGTGATTTTGTTACATATGTATGCCAACACTGCCTGTTCACAACGACTGTACCGATGATATTGTAATCTAAATATTACAACTTTGTTGCCGTATTTTGAGTTCAGTTTTTTTGTTGGCCTTTAGAGGATCAGGTGTCAATATGCACGAACGGAATACATTTGGAACAAGTGATCCCATCGTTGCCCAGCACACACCACACGTATTGCGGTCGTCATATTTTTAAGCGGGTTTATTGAGCACCCACTGCACGCGTTCACTTGACGAAGTCTACGAAGGGAGATGTATCGCGCGTTGTTAATATGCCGTGTGCGTCGGCTGTATACAGATGTTGCTCTCTACGATCTCATTTTAGTTGAATGGACCAGATGGGGCCCTCGCGAATGGGATGGATGAGGCGGTGGCAAAAGCGACTCAGTCTCTGGCCGAGCTCAACTTTGAAGAAGACGAGGAAGATGCTTATTACTCAAAGGACCTCCCATCGCATGCCTGCAGGTAGGCGTTTGTCGCTTCCGCCGGGTGGTTTTAGAGGAAATACATTCTTGTGGAATTAAGGGAGGTCCACTATAAATAACTTTTAAGGACACTGCATTTGCAAATTGCAGTGTTTCGATATTTTGTTGTACCATATGGGTTTTCCTCAAACTAGCACATCTAATTATGTAATTTTAACTGCAGAAGCCTTAAACAAGTTATATTTATTATTTAAAGTACATTTTTATTTTATTTGTCAGTTGTTTACATGGCAATGGTTAAATTTCGATTTAAAGCTTTCGTGACTGCAGGGATTCATCTTCTTGGTTCTTTCGGTAAAGTCACGTAGAAGGGAAGTAATAAAATAATAAAAATGTTTTATTATGTTTTATTTTTATTATTTTATTACTTCCCTTCTACGTGACTTTACCGAAAGAACCAAGAAGATGGCAATGGTTATTTTGTTTAATGCTATTTTAGCAGTACACCTGTTGCATGGTATTTTAAACATATTGTTTTCATTTAAACTGATTATGTTAAAATGAGTATAACTTGTTTTCTTTAATAGATATGTTAATTGCTGAAATATGGTCATTTTTTTTCTTTTGCAGTTACTGTGGAATTCACGATCCCAATTGCGTGGTGTATTGTAATTCCAGCAAAAAGTGGTTTTGCAACGGCCGTGGGAACACATCCGGAAGGTGGGACAGATGTATTACTTGTAATGTTTAAGCTAATTTTATAATCAAAGCAAATGTTTACAAATCAGACAGCATTTCCTGATTATTTTCCATTTGGCTAAACAATGTCAATTATGATACAGCAGCTTAAGTCCACTTACCCTGTGGTGCAAAGTTAATAATGTTATAGATATGACATTTGAATTCATTTCTTGTAATTAGTGAAGGAATTTGGTGATGTATGTTGAGTCCATTCGTAAGTTGAAAAATGCGCGAACCAACATCTTTTTTGCCCCATGTGCAATAACAATCTTTTTATAAATACAATCTGACAATGATATAAGTTTACTTGACTTTTAAAACGTACCTATTATGCTGGTCCGGCCAAACCAGTTTGATCTCAAAATGTCAGGTATATGACAAATTATAACTGGGCACTTAAAAAAGCACTGTACCACGCGGAATAAATTCACGAAAAAATGTAAGCGACCGCGTACATTCACAGAAGCAGCTCATGTCTCCCCTGGAGTTGTACGTAAAACCATGTTTACGTTGTAAATGTTTAAAAGGAGATTCAGTCTACATCGTACATGTTAGAATGTGTAACACAAAATAGACTTGCATTTGGTCCACAAACATTTTAACAGGTGTAACTATCAATGTTATTCCTACTATTTTTGTATCGGTTTCCAATGGCATTATTTTGGAAAAAAATGTTCTGGGAATTGATTGAAAAGCTGCTGCCTATTGTGGGGTTACTTAAAGCCTCGGATGACTTATGTTCCATTGTAGTGTTTCAATTGAACACTGATTACGGATGTTGAAGTTTGTTACTGGGTAGCTTATTCTCCCATTATTATTTGTGGTAGCATGTTAAATATTTCACGAGTTATCTTCATGTCTCACACATGGTCCTTGAAATCAAAGGATGATGTTGCAAGAGGGATGCAATGACATTGTGTGCATGCATACATTTGATTACATTTTATATATTAATGGGAAATGAGACTAGGTAGTGTTTAGCTGTGACATGTAATATGTAGTATAGTAGACATCTCAGTTCAATACATTCTTTGGGTCTTTCGGTAAAGTCACGTAGATAGGTTCAAAGAAAATAACAAAACTACGACGTTTCGATCACAACACAAGTGATCGTCATCGGGAGGAAAAATAGGGGGAAAGCTGCTGAGATAGACTGTTTTAAAGGTTTAAAATGGGTGTAGCCCAAGGGTCATCAACAAAGTGGGTGGGGCTAGTGATGAGAAATTACCATGTTAATATTCGATCGGAGAGCGGCCTCCACTACGAGGGCGCTGAAGTGGAATTTTTGGATCGGAAGAATTCATGCTTGTCACAATAAATAATTTAAAAACCTAACGAAGGTTAAATAAATTAATCCACCACACCGTTGTGAATAACCAAAGGGTACGAAATTTTCAATATTGCCTACCAACCAGTTTACATATAAAATAAATTACCCATGTACTGTACAATGGGAAAATGCTGTGAAATAAGCCGATGTGAAACACATGCCCACATTAGTATATTCAAATTCTATGGGTCTTTAGGGAAAGCCATGTAGATAGAAAAATAATAAAAATATCCCGACGTTTCGATTGCAACACCAGCAATCGTGAAGACTGAAGACGATTGCTTGTGTTGCGATGGAAATGTGATAATTTTATTATTTTTCTATCTATGTGGCTTTACCGAAAGAACCATAGAATATGTACTGCTGCAGTCACGAATACTTTAAGTCAAGATTTAGAAAATTCAATTTTACAGTTGCAAAATACTGGAGCCTCGAAAGGGCACTGCAGATGGAAACAGAAAATCAGTCGCCTATAAAGCACATTCAGTACGTAAAACATAAGAAAATAGTGGATGAAACAACGTATTTAACTTAAATCTTGACTTAAAGCTTTCATTTCACACGACTATCCTCCTTTATCACCCCTTCCCCTAACCTCATTGTACAAAATGTATGCAGGTAGGACGATAAAGATGTACAATTCGTTTATATACCCGTGTTTTTTTGTTAATATTTTTTTTCTTCCCGCAGCCACATCGTGAACCATCTTGTGCGTGCCAAGTGCAAGGAGGTAACACTGCACAAGGATGGGGCGCTTGGTGAGACTGTGCTGGAGTGCTACAATTGTGGCTGCCGCAACGTTTTCCTGCTGGGTTTCATCCCTGCCAAGGCTGACTCGGTCGTGGTGCTGCTGTGCCGGTACGCTTCCCACTACGTACGGAATACAAAAGTTTCTTGTATTGTGCCGTTTACAATATTGACCAGCAGCACATCACATTTCTGTTATTAATTATGAGTTTAAAAATAAAAGCCAGGTGGAAAAGATACGATTTTGTGAAGTTTCTAACGTTATTGGAAATAGTTGATTCATTTTCACCTTGATAATGTGACTGCAAATGCATTTATTACTGCAGTATTTCCACTGGTTCACCACGCTCTTGGCACCTGTTGCAGTTCAGTATGCCTACAAATACAACCATATGCATAGCATGCATTGCAACGATTTATCACTTGAAACTTTCGTGACTGTAGGAATTCATATTCTTAGTTCTTTCGGTAAAGTCCGCCTGAAGACCGCTTGTGTTGCGATCGAAACGTTGTGTTTTTTTGCTTTGAATTTCAATTTATTCATTAATGAAAAAAATTCTATCTACGTGACTTTACCTTTTAGAACCAAGAATATCACGATTTATAATTTTAGTTTTACGTTAGCATGTTTCTTGGTAATAGCGAGTGATGGGTGTGCCGTTTGTATTTGTGTCGATTTATCAATGAGCATTGGTCTTAACTTGACCATTCACATATGATGCTCTGCAATGATTGGTTAACACGCAGTAGACATGCATGAGCAAAACCTGGTTTGGTCTTTTATTTTGCATCACTTGTTTATGCAAGGCATGATCCTGGTTTACGTAACATGTTCACTGTATTGCACTTTTTGCACTCGCCATCATTTACATCGGAAGCGGTGTCGTAATCATGTTTTTCGATGGAACACAACCAAAACATGTTCCAGCTTAGGCTCCTTTTCCAATGCTTTGTTGACACATTTCAACTTGTTCTCAGCACCCATGGACTCTGCCCAGATTTTGATAGCAATGTTTCATTTCTGTACCCAATAAGTAAACGGCTAATATTTTTGTTAAGATTCAATTGCAATGCACGACAGTTAAGGGCATACTTTGTTTTTTTGCCCACTGCGATTGTCCACGTGAGTCTTTGCACAATGCGAGCTTCACAACCCATTTTGCAGGGAGAGACACAACACCGGGTGAAATCCTTTCTGGTGAATATCAAAAAGGATCAGTATTGCAGGGATTAAAATGGAATGTAGTTTGTACTGTGACACAATAGGCTTACACTGTACTGACATCCATGTTAAAATGAATTGTGTATCTATTCTGTGGTGGTGTTAAGCTGGCAGTGACTGAACACATTTGTTTGACAACAGTGGTAGTTGGGAAATATATGACACTCATTGTGAAACAGATTTGTTTTGCTCGGAATACTGTGGCCGGCTACACCCACACTTTATCACAGTAACATAACTTTAGAACAATTGATAAAGCTTAGCTCATGAAGGACTGGTAGTAACTATTAATTTACAAAGAAAAACGTGTACATTTAATTACATATTTTTCTTCTCTAAGTGCAACAACAAAGAGTAATGAATACTCATTCAAGTTTTTTTATTTGCAGTCGATGCCTGTTGCTAATGATGGTACTGATGCGTAAAATTTTGTCTTCAAATATGTATTATGTTTAATTGTGATATTGCTATTTAAGACCAAAGCATTCATGCTTTTTTTTCAAATGGTCTTCTTAAGGTAGTACTTTTTTGGATAAATATCTTAACATTTTACATGTCATATTCCTTTATTTTTATGTTTATGATGACTAATATTTACATTATCAGCAAATAATTTCACGTGGAAACCTAATGAGTCCTTTAATACTGCACACCACTATTTTTTTTTATTTGCTCATAGTTGCACTGCAATTAAAATCATGGCTGTCTTTCACAACATGAAACAATGAGCATGGGCAATTTCCCATAGGAATTTTGCATTGTTTAACGAAGTGTGTTTATGTGTGCTTGAAATCTTCGATTTTTATTCCACATCATTTGAATGGTTCATATGATTTGTGCATTCTCATTGTTTTTTGAGCCGTAATTTTTTTTTCCTGGTTAATGGTTTTTGATGTATAATTCAAATATGGAATGTCCTCACTGTCAAATTTTTTTGGGATAATTGTTAGGCAGGTCGTGGGGAGCATTTTTGCCATGCAGTATACATGAGTTATGCGAGCTAACATAAGCGTTCCCCAAGCGGAGGTGTGTGGGTAGAATTTATTGCTGCAGCATACCCTTGTACGCTGCAAATCTGTATTTTAAAAAACCCTAAACTCGCATTTGTGTACGGTTACTATGGTTGCAATTTCAAGTGCCCATTCAAGATTAATGTTCATTTTGCAATTTTTTTTTATCAAATTGAACAATTTTATTTGGTGGCTGTTTTTGCAGTTTTCTAACATTTGACTGTTTAGTCATTTTGTTTTAAACAATGCATTTAGTCTGAACTAAACAAAGCATTGGTGATATACATTTCTTTAAGGATTTTTTTTATTGGCATTGAGCAAATTAAACAGCAAATATTGTTTTGGCGTCATCTGGTCCAACACCATGTGAGACGAGGCTCTAAGAAAAGCCGTCTCGCGTGTGGACCAATCAATTTCAAGGACTGCATATCATTATCAGAGTTGTCTCTTTTTGTTTGCATTTTGACTGCAAGTGTTGTGGTTATTGCAAACATGATCCCTTGTATAAAGGTGTCAGTTTTGTTGCCAGATAAAAGGGTAAAAACCTATTACTACAACTTTTTTTTGTTACATAACATTAGCTGTTTTAAAGATATTTTATAAAATCATAACAGGCTTTTACAACCATTCTTGTTTGCCTCTAGCCATCAGTAGCTTGGCTATATATGCTTAACAGCCTTGCATTAACTGAATTTATTTTATGAGTCCATAGAGTTTAAGTTCTTTAAGGGTTTTCATGTGATTTCAAAATGTACGATAGAATACACGATTTTTTTCTTCTGTAAATCAAAATTATCATTACCTTTGAACCACTGTGGGCTGCCTCTTCATTCCACATTCTGCAGTCCTTGTGTAAATGGAGTGTGACATTATAGATGCATTAAGCATTTTTATTGGGTGCAATTGTGAACAACAGCAATATCAGACATGAGTACATCTCATCGGCATAATCATTGGTTCACTGCAGCTCAATGACTCAGTTCTACAAGGCGTGTGGTAATGTCCATGTGCTCGGCATTTGAAGACCTGGAGACTAGAATCTGTGATTTCACGGACAATATGTTCAGGGAGGCAGTTCCATATCCGGACAGCAGAGTGAAGTGAGCTTCTGTCCAGGGAGCATGTTCTGACAGCTAGGGTCACTGCATACATGCCACATTTTATTTCACCATTGTTATTGTGTTTATTTTGCTTACATTTTGGATATAATGCATCACTGCTCCCCCCCCCCCCCAACCATTGCAGGCAACCATGCGCCAGCCAAAGCAGCCTGAAGGACATGAACTGGGATGCAACGCAGTGGCAGCCACTCATCCAGGACCGCTGTTTTCTGCCCTGGCTCGTGAAGATCCCTTCGGAGCAGGAGCAACTCAGGGCACGGCAGATTACGGCCCAGCAGATCAACAAGCTGGAGGAGCTGTGGAAGGTGATGCCGGAGGTTTTCTATTTGTGTGACTGCCAGTGCTGCTGTGTGAAGCAGGGCAAAACTTAGAGGATCACAAGACATAATAGGCTGTCGTGATGAAAAGGCGAGATGCGTTGTCTGTTCTATATTGTCACTTTGTATCAAATATTTTTTAAGAGCACAACTTTAAATACGAGACCACAGTGTGGAAATGTAAGAATGGAATTGTTTTTCTGTTATTGTAGTGCTAAAACACATGGGTGGTTGTCCGAGTCAGAGACTGGCACCCGCCATAAAATGTCAAGTTCCCAAACGTTGGCTCAGGGTGCCACGGTAGCGAGATGTTAACTACCTCGCCTGGTATGCAAGAGGTTGTGGTTTGATCCTGACGCCTGTATATTTGGAGTTTGCATGTTCTCCCCGTGGTCACGTGGATTTTTTTCCGGGTCCTCCGGTTTTTCCCTCCACATTTAAAATCCACAACGTGCGTTCACATTATTTGGCTGCTATAAATTTCCACATGATTAGCCACTTTTGTTGAGCTATCATTTGTGGCCAGGTCACTTGTGAAAAAGAGCTATATAGCTCAGTGGGCCTTACCTGGTAAAATAAAATAGTTTTAGTTGAATAGACTGAGATGAGCACTGCTCTATATTTGAGCATGAAACACACGGCTATCTGGAAACATTGACACTGGGCAAGCTTTAGCAGTGTGGGGAAGGATGACTGGTCAAAGGGAAATTATGGAACATTTCTAACATTACTTCTAATACAATTCTTATTGAAAGATCTTGCTCAAGACTAATTAGACTAATTGAATTTCATATGATTATTGAATGAATTAGCTACATTTCTTATATCTACCGAGTGTTATACAGTGGTAAACGTAATGTTTTCTTTGCTTGAATAGTTTGTGTTGTGCATGCTGCAAAGTAATTTTGTAAATAAAGGTTGATGGTGCAAAGTAAAAAAACAGGTCTAAGTAAAGCTTTTGGAGCAGTGTACATATATACTGCTACATATATTCATCAATCATATCACACATTGTGGAAACATTACGGAATCAAATTGCTTATTTGGCCTAAAGGGCACAGGGCTGCTTATAACAGGAAACAGGTGTCTGAACACAGATTCAAATGTATGTATGCATGTTGAACTTTCGCACCATACGCAGCCAACCATGCTAATTGGAGGTGTGGGGGAAGGACAAGAAACTAAACACAACAGCTATTTATAAAGAAATTCGTTTTCAATCTAGATTTAAAAGTGCATAGCGCCAGTGGCTTCTTAATATCGTAAGTAAGAGCGTTCCAGACGGCCGCAGAAGCGCATCTGAAAGCGTGCGATGCAGTGACTGTCTTTGTTCGATGGCCAGCCAAAAGCCGTTGCTGCAATGATGACCCGAGTCCGTGTTATGGTTTATGCTCCTTGAGATTGGCAAGATATTGTGACTCATTTGTGTCAAGCACTTTGTGTGTAATGAGTGCGACCTAAAATGGTGTTTTGAGGGCAACATAGGAGGTGGAGCCTGCTATTTGGCAACATGTCAAATCAGCTTTTGATTTAAGCAATGTGGAGAGTATAGATTAAGGAGACAGGCGTTCAAAGTCATTGCTTACTGTTTAGTGGCTATTATCAGATGGTAATGAAACTGAAATAAAAGAGGCACTGTTTTGTGGAATGCATATGACTTACACACACATCGACCTGCATCCTACTAGCCTATTACGTTCAGTCATTCCTCATTGAATACGGTAGATGCAGCTTTAAACGAAAACACTGTATGTGAGGAATTGTCTAGACATTACTGGGCATATATAAATCAAAATAATGCAAATTTAATCACATTTGCACTTTGAAATCAGCCTGCGGTTATCCCATGGCGGAAAAAAAGCTGAGATGAAGGTACGCCACGCATTATCATTTTGCGTGTATACCCAGAATTCCCTTGTTGCTCAGCCACACAACTCAACAAAGTTTCTTGTCGTTAACTGCTCAGAAACCGCGGTGTGCATTCCACGTTGTGCGAAAAGTGTTCCCTAATAACGAAAACGCGCCCTAATAACGAAAACGCGTTAAGCATGGACTTAACATACATACATTTTAGGAAGTTTCACACTTTCTGGTGCTTTAGTTTGTTAGGCAATATTTGTAGTACACAAATAACTATGCCTTTGACCTTGTATTAATTAGCCATTATCGACTGAGCCACTGATGCACAGAATAATATCACATACAAAACTGTCTGCTGTGTTTAAAGAAATACTAAAAAACTGTCAGCTTGATATAAAGATGTACATCGGTGTACGTGTGTGCAGACAATATGCTGTTTTTTTATGCATCCGAGACCAACATTTCTGGCTGAGCCTTGGATGCAGTGTGGGTGGGAGCTCTGTTTGTGCTTCCTAGGAAGTCTGTATCACTGCCATGTCTGTTACAGGAAAACCCCAATGCCACCTTGGAGGACCTGGAGAAGCCAGGCGTGGATGAGGAGCCTCAGCCTGTGTTACTACGCTATGAGGATGCCTACCAGTATCAGAATGTGTTTGGGCCACTTGTCAAGCTGGAGGCCGACTATGATAAGAAGCTCAAGGAATCCCAGGTTAGTGCCAAGGGCTTGGGTGCAAGTGGGGTACAATGCCAGGTGTTTATTAGATGGAAATATCAAATTTTTGGTAGATCTTTACAATTTGAGTGGCTCAATTATTGATTTCAAATACCTGGTCACTAGGTTATGCTCACGCGTAGCATAATGATTCCATATTTATTTAGTAAAGCCGCACTTGAGGCGGAAGTTTTGAAGTTCCTGAATTGGCCAATACCAATTACATTGTATGTTTTTAGCTATGGGGGAAACCGGAGGACCCGGAACAAACCCATACAGAACAGGGGGACCACATGCAAACTTCACACAGAAAGGCACCCGAGTCGGAAACCGAACCTGCATGCTTCCTGCTTTTAGGCTTTTAGGCACACGTGTTAACCACTGTGCCACTCATGGTGGATCTAATTGTATAATTCTGTGAAGAACTAGAGCTATGACGATAGCGATTGGCTGCTTCCAACTACACTGCATTACGTGCATGTTTTGTATAATGTAGTATGATTATTACATCATGAAATAAAGCTTGGACAAAGTACATTTTGAGGGTAATTATGTTTGGCAGTAATTAGGCTTATGGAATAGAATACTTTCGGTACACTGTTCACCTCCAGGGGCATTTTAATGATATAATTAACCTTTGTTTTCACGTTATGTTGCTGCTTATTTGTCACGTGTGTCAACTAGTTGCTTGCACAGGAAATTGTTCCATTCGTGTAACACTTTGGCAGTTGTACAGTCCTGAAACATACTGATTAACGTCTGTGTATTGACACACATTTCCATTCCCTAGACTCAAGATAACATAACCGTGAGATGGGATGTGGGGCTGAACAAGAAGAGGATTGCCTTCTTCAGCTTGCCCAAAACTGACTCAGGTTGGCTTTGTAGTTTTTTATGTTTGGCACCATATACTCGTTTTGCTCTTCGTCGGATGTATAGGTACCTATCGACAATATACATGTTCACGTTTGCTTAGATATTGCTCCTAACCTTTGGTAATGTAAGTGAGTTTAACGTTTACTTTTTAAGTTTGCATTACATTGTTTTCATTGCTTTGCCTTTGTGCATTATATGCTGTCCACAACAAATTTAATAATTCTGCAAGAACTCTGTGGCTAATTTTGTATTAAATAACTTGGGAACAATTTGTCATTGGCCTTGTGCTGTCTGCTACTTGTGATTTCCAGCAGACATGCGGTTGATGCAAGGGGATGAGATCTGCTTGCGCTACAAGGGAGAGCTGGCTGCTCCCTGGAAAGGGATTGGCCATGTCATCAAAGTCCCGGACAGTATCCATTTCCTGATTTTGCCAAATCATAAAGTCCATAAATGTTTGTATAATGATGATAAATACACCGTTCTTGAATTATCACGATGTGTGTGTTTCGACAATTGCGTACATATGTCTGATAATGCTACTTGCTATATGAATGATAGTTGTGTACAATTTTCACCAAATATGATAATTACAGTTTCCAAGAGCATTGGCAAAGTTGCATACTACCTTGTGAAAATTGAATTTAGTTCATCCTTTTCAACCTACCAGTTAGAGCAGTGCGTGTTTTTTGTGCTGTAACACTAATGACAGCCTCGGCTTTTAGTTTTCATACGTCTGATTTCCTTTACATTGTACCCAGACTTTGGAGATGAAATTGCAATTGAGTTGCGCAGTAACACTGGCGTGCCAGCAGAGTGCACCCACAACTTCCAGGTTGATTTTGTGTGGAAGTCAACCTCCTTTGACAGGTAAGCAAGGTATTGTTTGATAAGTGCTTATTCAATGTCGGTGTATCCTGAATGGCCTTTTCCTAAATAAACTAATATTTATAATGTTCATACAAAGGACATATGTTCAAAAATCTACTTTGAAATGTTGGTGTTCAGTGTACAATGTGAAGAGTAAATGTTTAATGCCCGTAATTATTTTTGTTCTTTAAATATCACAGTAATTCTCAATTAAGATGTTATAATAATTGTTGATTATAGAGGTTTAGTGAGTTATGAATTTAAGTAAGTGTTATTTAATACTTTCAATTACCTTTGTCATCAAAATTATTTAGTTGTAATTCATTTCCAGGCAGAACTCATTTTATAACTATCTGCTTGGTTGAAGTTATTTTGTGCTTTTCAAAATCGCTATTGATTCTCTAATCTTTGCCAGTAATAATTATTTTTACACAGGTCTTTGACCTTAAAGTCAACTTTATGCCCTTCATGACATGCGTGTTCTGCAATCACAGATAATTCAGTCTGTATTTCATATTTCATTGATTGTTCTTTCATCTTTATACTAATTTGCAATCTGTCTGACCAATGTAACAATTCCCGCAAGCGCACGGAATTAATTGGCTTTGTCAGGTGGGGCAGGGTTCACGACACATTTTTACACAACCTAGCCTGCAAGAAACCAATTGGGAGACATAATTATGGCCGTGAAAGCCTGCGTATAATAGCCTATAAACACTCGGCTTTTACATCGGATGTGAATGCAATTCGAAACGAGCACAACACGTGAGGCTTCCATTTTTTCTATTATTGCCATGTGGCTGTGCTTAAAAAGTTAGTTTTCCCGTTCCTGAAACTAGGGTGTCTCCCCTTGGAGATGAAGGCGATTTTAGTAACAGTCTGTTGACGTGTGCAGGATGCAGAGCGCCCTGAAGACCTTTGCGGTGGACGAGACCTCGGTGTCTGGATACATCTACCACAAGCTGCTGGGCCACGAGGTGGAGGATGTACTCATCAAGTGCATGCTGCCAAAGCGCTTCACTGCCCCAGGCCTGCCTGACCTCAACCACTCTCAGGTGTGACACTGCTGACAATTCTACCTCTTCTTCTTGGTTCTTTCGGTAAAGTCACGTAGAATGGAACCAAGAAGATGAATCCCTGCAGTCACGAAAGCTTTAAATCGAAATTTAATTCTACCTTTTTTTTGTGTTCCTCCCCCCCCCCCTGCTGTGACAGTCTTTGATAATAATTATGAAATAAAAAGGAGCTGGCATTAGCTTGCAAGGTTAAATTTGCATTCGCTTGATTATTACAGGGACTTGGTTGTCTACGATCACGATAATGTGGTATTTATTCTACATAATCTACAAAGTTAAAGCATTTGTAATAAAACGGTATTATTGTTGAGTAAACATTTTTACATACTGATTGAGGTGGTACGACCAGGTTGTTTCTGTATATTTACTATGTGTGGTGTTAAGGTTCAGTTTCATTCCGGTTTTTTCCCTTAAGTTTCAGTTCCTTTAACAAAAATGCTTTTTTCGTTTGTTTCACATTTTTTCAGGCTGCTACGTTTATACATTGTTCATGCTTAGTTTTATTAAACAAATGTACACGGTCTCCGTTTTAAACGTGGGTTTCATTTAAATAATAACGGCAGTATCAGATCGATTACTAAATCATGAAATTTACATTGAGCGATGTTATCTGGGAAGCAGGCAGGGGCATAGATAGGTTCTATCCTATTTTGGTCTTGCCCTGCAATAACATGGAAAAGAGAGGTGTGTTTTGTATTTTCATGATCGTGTTCTCACCTAAATAAGTTGGCAGCCACTTTATCAGTCAATGACCAATATACTTTATCAGTCAATGACCAATATATGACATTCAAAATATATATTTTTTATTCATGATTGAGGTTATGCATGGTGAGTGTTTTTACTCGCGTACAAAATACCTTGAATCGTTATTTTTAACATTTACAAAACACTGCATATAGTACACAACTATTTCACAGTAAGCTGGTAATCCTCTGCTAAGTTTCATCTTTCGTCAATAAAAATAAAATTTTGAAGAAGTGAAACGGGATGTCTAAAAATAGCACTCTAAGAAGGCTACACGCATTACTAAGTGTAAAATATGTACACCCATTGCCTCGTGTGTTTCCAGGTGTACGCTGTGAAGACTGTGCTGCAGCGTCCACTCAGCCTCATCCAGGGTCCCCCTGGCACTGGGAAGACCGTCACCTCTGCCACCATCGTTTACCACTTGGCCAAGCAGAACAGCGGGTCAGTGCTTTCATATGTAAAGCAGTGTAGTGGTTGACAGTCTTTTTAAATCCTTTATATTAAGTTTGCTTGCTTGCTTAGGACCGTGCAAATCTTTCGGTCGTTTTTTAACCCACTTCCCGTGATCCAATCGAGCTGACATTTTGCACACAGACTCGTTGTGCGTGACAATGAATTTTCGTGAAAAATTTTTTCCTAAATTTGACACTGTTTAGGGAATTTTTTAAAAATATTTATTTACCAATTTGTTAATGCTGGCACACAATCATCTGACCCATAGGTGGCAGCCATCTCAAGCCAGAGGACGAGAGGACTCTAGCCGTCCCGATGCCACGCATATAAAGGATTTATAGTGAAAACTTTGTTTTTACGGGTTAATTTTTCCCTGTGGGTTCTGCTGGCTTGGCACATTCAGTGGAAGATTGTCTTCTCCCCCTGTGGCTCTGCTTGCTTGGCAAATACAGTGCCAGTTTGTTTGCTGTGTCGGAAAGTTGTGCAAAGTCCATGCCAGTCTAACTCGTAGTAACGTGTCATTGATGAACGTGAAGAGCTTTAGTAGAAACGTAAGTCAGTGGGTACACGAGTGTGCAGTCCCATGCTGTTGGAATTGCATAGAGGCATAATAGTGGCTCCTTAGTTCCAATAAGGTGAAAGCATTGTGGAAGGGTGGGGCTCCTGAAACTAAATAAAATGTAACTTTAAATGTTTATCGTGCTGCAATTGTGGGTTCCATTTTAGTCGCACTACATTGCAATGGCGCACAGGTGTTACCAAGTGTAGTTTACAGAGTTATTTATTGCTTGTAAATAGTATTGCCCATGCAGTCGAGTGTGCTGGCATGCATCAGTCTGCAGCAGAAGCGCAGCTGACTCATTCTGCTTAAACTATTCAGCATATTTTGTATGCAGGTTATTGATATGTTAACAAAATGCTCCCCAAGTGAAAAATGTTGGATGTGCTTTTTAATATTTTTGTGTTCTTTTCTCTTTGTGCTTGCTTCAACTGATTTACACTCATGAAAATGAGGTTGCCTTGTTTTTATGCTACCCTTACTAATTGGAGTACATTTCATTTTGGAATCTAATATGGATGGGTAGTTAATTGTGAGTGTGTTTGACTCAGATCTCTGTTCTGTGGGTTAATGTAATTTTATTTTCAATTCAATGGTTGAAGATTTTCACAGCATTATTACATTCGAATTATATTTAACTTTGCAAGTTAGACTGGATTTATCATAAGCAGTGGATTACCTTCGAAAAAATGGTACAAGGGAATATTTGACCACAACATATTTTTGTGCATCGTCATCCAATTCGGCGGTTAGGTTGTGACCTTGGGTACAATTATGTGTGTTAGTTTGATTGTTGGTTTCATATGCCTACTGATTGTTTGCTACGAGTCTTTGGCATTGCCGTTCCTGCTCATCTACGAGTTAAGCTTGCTTAAAATGAGAAACTGTCAATCTTTGCTAATGTCAGTACTGTTGGTGAAGCTTGGTGTGGGTGCTTGTTCTGCGTACAGGCCCGTGCTGGTGTGCGCCCCCAGTAACATCGCAGTGGACCAGCTGACGGAGAAGATCCACCGCACGGGTCTCAAGGTGGTGCGGTTGTGTGCCAAGAGCAGGGAAGCCATCGACTCCCCCGTCTCCTTCCTCGCTCTGCACAACCAAATACGCAATATGGACAGGTGAGTTCTACCCCCTGTTGTTGTCTCTCCTTTATATGGATATTCTGCTCGGACAAGGGCGAAATGGTAAAATAACACAGCGTTTACCGAAAGAAAACACATACTGACGCCTATCTGAATGCAGAGTCGCACCATCACCCCGCACAGAAATCTGCTGTTATCAAGATGCTCATTCGTCGAGCTTAGAAAGTGTCACATGTGACAGTCTGAGAAGTGAAATTAAACATGTTAAAGAAGCGCTGCAAATGAACGGTTATAATGATGCACAAATAACAGGGCATTTAATACCAAAACCAAATCCAATAACACGAGCATTGAAACTGCCTAAGTAATTAAAACGATACAAATACCGTACATTGCGGGAGTAGCTGATAAACCAGCCAGATGTTTGGAAAAACAAAACATCCGAGTCAGATTTGGCACAGTACATAAAATACAGAAGTTAATATCTGGTACAAAAGATGTATTCCCGAAGCCATCAACAGAAGGTGTGTAAAGGATTATTAACTGCACTTGTGGCAAATGCAATGTTGGGCAAATAGGACGAATGATCAGCACGATACGAAAAGAACATCAGAGAAATATTAAATACTCCCAAATACAACTGTCAGCAGTAGCAGAACACGTTTGCGAACAAGGATACTCAATAGATTTTGATAATGTTGAAGTTCTGTGCAAAACGAGTTGCTACTGGCCAAGACTAATTAGAGAATCTTTCGAAATTGAAAGAAAGAAAAATAATTTTAACCTTTCGGATAGCTACCAGACTTAGTGCTGCGTGGAAGCGAATACTCAAATAATAGATTGTTTGAATGCATGTGTATACAGAGCACCATACTTCAATAGGGATTACCGTTGGTAGGGCTATTTTAATAAATACAATAGACAGGAAGGACAAGATCAAAGGGCTCGCATAATGCGTGTGCATAATGTATGTTGACTCATTAATCTCCCCCCCCCCCACTTTGCGCAAGAGCGCAGAAGTGTGGTTACCACATCTATGCCTCTATATAAGGAACGAAACAGGTGGACTTCTCCACAAATCTGGCTGTTGTAATTACTGGAGAAACGTCGTACTCACATTGTAAATGTTTTGGCTTTGCTCTCCAACACACCGGTGTGTTGTACTAGTGACGAGTTTTAACAACGGATGGTAACCATGGACTGGTGTGCTCTTGGTGTAGCTTGCCGGAGCTGCAGAAGCTGCAACAGCTAAAGGATGAGACCGGAGAGCTGTCTTCCGCCGATGAGAAACGGTACCGGGCCCTCAAGAGGAATGCGGAGCGTGAGCTGCTGATGGTGAGGGCACAAAGTAAACGGCTGCACCAAGCATATATATTCAGAATCAGAATCTGAATATTTATTTACACTGGAGGAATCCGATGAGCTATAAAGCTCGTTTTCACAGATATCTAGTAGGGGCAGGTCAAAACGTTACAACATTTATGTATTTACCCACCCACCCACCCACAACTCTGCCACCACCAAACAGCTCCATGCCAACTACCGTTGTCATGATCAACATGCCACTTCACCTGCATGCCCACGCTCACAGCAATGGTGCTCTCACCCCCCATGCTCTCCCCCCACAACTTACAAATGTGAATTACGCCGCCAACTATCGCGGCGCATTCCGATGCGCTTGTTTAGTTTTGTGCAAGACAAATGTGTTTTGCAATTTATTCTTAAGGGACCGGTTAAACAAGCCATTGATTTATCTTCGTGGTTCTTTCGGTAAAGTCACTTTACCGAAAGAACCAAGAAGATGAATCCCTGCAGTCACGAAAGCTTTAAATCGAAATTTAAGCCATTGATTTTTTAAAATGTTCGCTGAAGTTTCTGTAAATGCTGACATGTCTTCAGGTTTCACTTGCGGTAACAATTTGACACTGCCCACATGCTCGTCCAATTATTTTTAATGATATTTCTCTCTTGTACCTAAAGGAGGAGGTATGTCTTCAGACAAAGTAATTGTGCCGAGTATGAATTGAATCACGCTACACTCGTAACATAGCTGTTTTTTCGAGGGTAATGTATAAAATACAAAGAAACAACTATACTGTTGGTTAATTTTACCTAATCTATAGTAATAAGTTGCACCTGTTACCAGAAAGTCAAATCACACGTTGGACATTGGCATCACAATGCACAGTGGGCTAAGAAAGTTAGTTTAACACACATTCATAAATCTCGGTGTTCATTGTTAATTCCCAAAGCTCAATGTGCCAGACTCAGGAATATTTAGGCTGTGGCTCAGAGACCTAAACAAAGGCACCTTGAGGATTCTAAGAATTGTTCATGTGTAAGTCTCATAGAGCCAGGTTAAAGCTCTCTTATGATTTGGATGATGATGGATGATTCTTAAGGTTTGGAGTTATTCCTTCAGACCCCCAGAGCCAGATCGTTTCATCAGTGATTTTCAATGTTCACCATTAATCTTGACGGTCACAGAAAACAGTTAACACGAACCCGCATATACATCCCCTTGTATCCAATTACTTGTTCTTATTATCAATTCTTAAACTAACAAGTTTTTTTAATGAATCACATTGCACCTAATTTTTTGCCATTTGCAACAAGCCTTAAGTGTATGCCTGTAGCCCTGATGTCCGCAAGGCACGTTTGCAATGTGTGTTGATGCAGAACGTTGGTTTTTCAGAATGCGGACGTGATATGCTGCACTTGCGTGGGAGCCGGTGACCCTCGTTTGGCCAAGATGCAGTACCGCTCCATTTTGATTGACGAGAGCACCCAGGCCACGGAGCCCGAGTGCATGGTGCCCACTGTCCTCGGTGCAAAGCAGGTATGGCACGAAAGGTGGCAGCTTTTGGTGTCTTCAGGGTCGTGTGCGCTCCTCAGAGTATTAGGCCATGCCTATTTATAGAACTGTTAAATAGTTGCCGGCGGTATTAATTTGGGTTTGGCATTATGAAGTAATGCCAGCCTTTCGGGTGGGACCTTTTAAGCCACAAATAATTAACTTTTATGTTCCCGAGCGATGTAACTGGTGAATCGGCTGTTTTGGCAGACTCTTTGTAAAATGTTGTTTTCAAGTGTAGGTGCCTCTGACACATCAGCCTGTTTTGTGTGGATGGCACGGTGAATGTGAGGGCAGAATGGAGGTTTATGCCAATGGCAAGACATGTGAGTTTAACACGTAGGCTTTCGCGACCAATATCATCCATAATAGACGTCTTTTGGGTTAGATCGCGTAAATATATAAATGTGTTAAAATATTCTAGATTTGAAGTTTTCGTGACTGCAAGGATCCATACTCTTTGGTTTTTTCGGTAAAGTCACGTAGGTAAAAAATATATAAAATAAATAAAAAAATAAAAAAATTGCTTTTATTTCATTATATTTTTTAACCTTCGTGACTTTACCGAAAAAAACAGTATGGACACATGTATATATTTACGCGATCTAACGCAAAAGACCTCTATTATGGCAAGACATGTGACTTGTGTGTGTTGAAAGTGACTGCTGCTCGTGGAGGGAGGGGTGTTACTAACGTGGCATCTGCATCCGTGTGTGTAGCTGATTCTGGTGGGCGACCACTGCCAGCTGGGCCCCGTGGTTATGTGCAAGAAGGCAGCCAAGGCTGGACTATGTCAGTCGTTGTTTGAGCGGTTGGTGGTGCTGGGCATCCGGCCCATCCGCCTGCAAGTGCAGTACCGCATGCACCCAGCACTGAGTGCCTTCCCTTCCAACATCTTCTACGAAGGCTCGCTTCAGAACGGCGTCACTGCTGGTACAAAATACTCCGCACAGCTGTGCTCTACATGACTTCGTGTTCAATTTAGCAGATCTGCGTTGTGCTTTATTTCTGGATGTTTTTGTAGGTTTGGTATAAAATGGCAGTGTGTGTAACCATACAAATAAAAAAAGATCTTTGAAAATGAAAGCTCTTAGAATGAAGTACAGCTTTATTTTCCTGATGTTGCATATTGTTCTTCTTGGCTATTCGCATATTGTTGATTTATAAACAGGATCTAGATTACAGCACTACTAAGTGGAAAAGTAGACGGCCTACAATAACATAGGTTGTGGGATTATTTCATAAATTGGCCAAGACATGTTTAGAGTGTATTGTTAATAGGAAACTGCAAAAGTAAATAAATATCCAATTTTTCATATTATCTTGATGACACATCTAGGAGGAAAATGTCACATTTATTGAAAGTAAGATGCAACACCAGAAACAAACAGCGCATCTTTGTAACTACCTACCTTTTGTCTTCCAGTTTATCCACAGGCTTGAAGCTTTGTTAATGAGCAAAAAATACTTTAAAGTTATGCTTATGGGTGACATAATTATAGCGATGTCATTACATTGATGTATTGAAAAGCATGGGAGTTATGTAGCAGTTTTGTCACCTATGTGCTGTAATGATGCGCCTGAGTTTTTTTTAATTCTTTTACTAATGAAGATTCAGGTTTGTGTAGGACAGACCGGGGCACATCTTAGGTACATATCTGCAAGATAATAGCGATTGTTTATTGGGTTTAATCTTTTAAGCGGGCTTCGAAAATATTTTCTTGACACGTAGATATTTGGGCTTGTTGTTTCAGCGGAGCGTGTCAAGAAAGGCTTTGACTTCACGTGGACTCAGCCTGACAAGCCAATGTTCTTCTATGTGACCCAAGGCCAGGAGGAGATAGCAAGCTCTGGCACCTCTTATCTCAACAGGTGATGTCTCACTTGCTAATGAGGAGCAGAGAATGTTGACCCCACTGCGGGGGTCAATGCAATTGTCTGCTCTGGCTTAATATTGCCACATGCTGTGCGAGATTTACATCAATGTAAAATAAATGTATGCGTTTTATATATATATCTACATATTCTCTCCATTATTTCCCATTTGTAAGAATAAAGCAAGTTCTTGGGGTCAGTGACCATGAACTAAAGACTAATGATTGGAAAATTTACAAGTTACGCTTTGTATATGTACAATAACACTTTGGATGTACGCAGGACATTTTTTTCTATCTATGATTTGGTCTCGGATGTCGCACATTATAGTATATAAAAAAAAAATGTCAAGTGATTTTATGCCTGAGCTAGTGACGGCAATTCCACATTCCTATGGCGGGGGCGAGTCCATCTATAAGGCAACCACTGTTTACTCCCTACAACGTGTCAGTCGTTGTATAGACCCCCCCACCCAACCTCCTTCCCCAGTATTTGAACCCATAACCTTGCGATTGCGAGCTGCTCACCCTACCGCTGAGCCACCAGGCTGAACAGAGAGAGTGTGTGTTGTTGGCTCATGCTTAAAGCCAAATGTTGTGTAGGACTGAGGCCTCGAACGTGGAGAAGATCACAACACGCCTCCTGAAGGCTGGAGCCAAGCCAGACCAGATCGGTATCATCACGCCCTATGAGGGTCAGCGCTCGTACCTGGTGCAGTACATGCAGTTCAGCGGCTCCCTGCATGCCAAGCTCTACCAGGTGTGTGTACCTACTGGACATCTCATTGGATTCCTCCAGTATAAATACATATTCTGATGATAATGTGTTCACTTTACTCAGATCTTTCGAGGTGAATTTTTTTACGACTTTTGAAGATTGTTAACAAGTCTTGAAATGGCCAATGCATCTCTTACCATTTTTACCGTTTCAAGCATAACACGATTACTTCACATTGCCTCACAAACATGGTAGCCTCATCAGTCTTTCTCGACTGATTCTCATTCTGTGAGTCCGTGATCGGACATTACCCACAAACCAACATCACCTACTATAAATGTGTTTAAGAGTATCTTTGTATACCTCTTATTTTGTTAACACCAGTTGGCAAAAATGGCAATTTATTGTTTCTCTGTGACATTATTAAAAACCTGTTATATTTCATCGACTTGTTATCTTACGTGTAAGTTCACTGAAGCAGCAAATTGAAAAGCAGGATAAAAGTACCGCTCGCAATACGTTTCACGAATGGTGCTAATTTCGTGTGTCCTGCCCACTATGCAGGAGGTGGAGATCGCCAGTGTGGATGCATTCCAGGGTCGCGAGAAGGACTTCATCATCCTGTCATGCGTTCGTGCCAACGAGCACCAGGGCATCGGCTTCCTCAACGATCCTCGTCGACTCAATGTGGCCCTCACGCGAGCCAAGTATGACGTGTTCATCCCCCCTATGATAGCTCGCAGAGTGCTCTGAAATTGAGTACTCAGGCTTACGGCTTTGGTTCTTGTTTGCTCTGCTCCACAGCACAACGTATAGCATTGAAATTGTGTTCTGATATGGAAGTAAAGATTTTGAATATGAATCCCTGCAGTCACGAAAGCTTTAAATCGAAAATGTAAAGATTTTCACTATGGGAACCTCATTTGCCAGTAAAAATATGATAATTGGTTCTTTACCCTTCTATCTGGCAACAAAAAAAAGGTGTCAGTTTTGTTGCCAGATAGAAGGGTAAAGAACCAATTATGTAAAGATTTTGTTAAGAGTGGTTGTAAAATATGTAGTTGTCCACCTTAGTGGGTTCTAAATGATGATGTGAACACTTTTATGGGTAAACTATAATGTCATTCAGTATTTTTGTGACGGGGCTTTATCGGGCATCTGTCCATTTTTTGCAACTATAACTGCCATGATGCTTAATGGCTCACGTGTAACACGGCATTTCAATGTCGGCATGCTTCATGGATTATTTCTTTCAAGTGATTAAACGGATTCAAAACTCAACATGCTCATGCATCATGATATTTTACACTTAATTTAGCTTAATACAATCATGTCTGTGGTTGCGATGGTGGTCGCGGTGACTTTCGTGCAGGTATGGTGTCATTATTGTGGGCAACCCAAAGGCTTTATCCAAGCAGCCTCTGTGGAACCATCTGCTCAACTACTACAAGGAGCAGAAGGTGCTTGTCGAAGGACCTCTGAACAACCTGCGCGAGAGCCTCATGCAGTTCAGCAAGCCTCGCAAACTTGTCAACACCGTCAACCCCGTACGTCGCCACAGCATGCTACTCCACCACCGCCTACATACATTGCTATTACATGTACCAAAAAAAGTAATTATTCAGTTCAATTGAACGGCTAAAATAGTATTTCCTGCCAAAACCTTGGGAATATTTGGTGAGTGTTTGCACTTGTCTAGGATTCATTAGAAGTGTGATGTTGAGAAAATTAAGTTAGATTTTATTCTGGAAGGAGTAATGGGGTGTATGTTTCTGTGCTCTGTCTGTGTGCACATACAGGGCGGTCGATTCATGAGCACGGCGATGTATGATGCAAGAGAGGCCATGATTCCGGGCAGCGTGTACGACCGGAGCGGACCGGGTCAGAGCGCATTCCTTTGAAGCAGCAATAATAACTTGACGTCACTGGTGTTGATCGTTGTGAATAGTTTTCTGTTTGTGATAGTGGAGGGTGATTTTTCGTTTGTGTGTCTGTACAGGTCGAGCTCCACACAACAGTTACTTTCAGACTCATGACCAGATGGGAATGATTGGGCCCAATCCAGGACACCCAGCTGCCTTTAACTTGCCTATCCCTTTCAACATGATGATGCCACCGATGCCTCCGCCAGCCTATTATGGCCAGATGAATGGACCTCCAATGGGTGGGCATCTTCTTGCTTCTTTGCCTGTCCAGTTCAATGAAAAGATGAAAATGTGGTGACAGCATCACTTATTGGTTGATTGATCTGTGGCGAGTTGTTTTCACGATTGCGGTTATTCAAAATAGCCGTTATATAAGCTACGTGCATTGTCGCTGCGTGTGGGGGGTTGCGTGCGCCCATGTGTTTTTCAGGCCGCGGGATGGGCCGTGGCAAGCCAGGCAAGGGCAAACAGCAACGCCCGCGTGGAACGGGACGGAGCACGGGCAACGGCCTCGTGGACAGCCAGGCCAGCCAGGACGTGGGCTCGCAGCCCTTCTCGCAGGGCCCTCTCACGCAGGGCTTCATGTCCATGAGTCAGCCTTCGCAGATGAGTCAGCCGGGCCTCTCCCAGCCCGAACTCTCACAGGTAAATTATGCCAATTGTTTATGCTGTCATTGTCAGCGTTGTGTGTGGTCGTCGCGTTGTGACTAACCTATAACGACGCAATGCCAAATCCACAAATACAAGGAGACATCGCAGCGATACACATTGCACTGCTCCTGACGCAGTTATCTGGCTCGATCACCTGAATGTGAAATTGTAGTTGTTGCTCTGTATCTACATCGGCCATGCCAAAGAAGAAGAAGATGACTAATACTCTTAAGTTTTTTTGGTAAAGTCACGTAGGTAAAAAATAAATAATAAAATAATACGTGCCTTTACCGAAAAAACCTAAGAGTATGAATCCTTGCAGTCACGAAAGCTTCAAATCTAGAAAGATTACTAATCTCAAACAAAGCCCTGAATATTAAGAATACCGTGTTTGCTTGATGTTAGCTTGGCCTGGCCTGATTACTATGTTTTGAAGCTGCCTCGAGGAGTAATTCCAAGAAACCGCTGCGCGGTCCTGCAACGTCACGTCGTCTGTGCCACCACCTTTGGTGTTGCAGGACAGTTACCTCGGGGATGAGTTCAAGTCGCAGATGGATGTGGCGCTGTCTCAGGACTCGACGTACCAAGGCGAGCGCGCCTATCAGCACAGCGGCATGGCGGGGCTGTCGCAGTACTAGAAAGCAGGTGAGGGGCCCCAAAAAAAATGACCAACCCTGTTGTACACTGCATCTCGTCGTTGTGTAGTGGGACGTGTACGCAGTGCTCAGGTTTTGTTTTTTGTCATCTGATAGTGTGTGTGTATTGGTACCTGTTGCTTTGTGTAAGGAATTGGCCATATAATATGATAATTAATTTAGCTTTTTTTGGTTTTGATATTTTATTCGCTTTTTGAACAATAATCTCATTTAGTTGTGAGTGGAGGGGTATGTCAATTATAATAATGTTCTAGAATGGCTGGAGAGATGAAATGTGGTACCCATATAGTCGATCCTGTGCCCATACGTAAAACATTCCAAAAAGCTGTTTTTTTCAATTACAAACTTGGCATTTTTTTCTATTTGAAAAACTGATGTCAATTACTTCAGCACACTTAAAAACCTCCATATACAACCTATTATAGGTCTAAGTTCAAACATTTAATAGCCAATTTATTGGGGGTTAACATAGGCCTAGAAAGATTTGCATCTGGAGGTTTTAAAAGGGGAATCTATAATCTGTCGCTGTATTTTGAATAGCTGCTTTTTGTTAGTTTTGCAAAATTGTGATGCTGCAACCAATGGAAAGCGGGCAAGCAGTAAGATGTACATGCAATATTTTTCAGAATAAAACTTAATAGGACTGTATTAGGCATCCTTGTGCAAGCACAGACAGAAATACCTCACCACTAGTGTCATTAACTGTGCCTCATAATGAAATATACAGTACGTTAACCTTTTGAGTAGTGGCCTGAAACAAAATGTTCACCCAGAATGCATTATTTCGAGGAAACTTGACGATGGTGAGAAATGTTCAGTCCGTGTTAGTATATGTATTTGCGTAGCACTGAGCCCGAGCAATGTAACGCAACATCAATTTAATTTGTGCAGGTGTAGGTCTAAGCAGCTGGGCCTGGAGAAGGCTTGGTGACCAAGAGAGAAATCGCAAACACAACGAGGAAAAACTGCTACCGCCGCATCGACCGACCCATCGGAGAATGGACTGACGAAGGAGGGGAATGCAGGAGGAAGAGGCAGACCACAGGGACCGCGTGACCAACAGACAGACGCACGAATGAAGGGATGCGAGAGGGGGGTGGGGAATGGTGGTGCACACACGGAATGGTGGCGCACACACGGAATGGTGGCGCACACACGGAATGGTGGCGCACACACGGAATGGTGGCGCACACGCCAGGAGGCACGGTCGCCCAGAGCTGTGGGCGCGACACGCATGGACGCCATAGGAACGCCTGGCTTGCCTTGGCATTGCCCGGCTGTCGCGTGGTAAGGGTGCATACGGCCAGGGAAGCCCCTGCCGGTCAGAAAATCCGTCGCTAGACCTGTCAGCTGTGAAGGAAGTGTCAAAGCAATTAAGTGGGAGAGGTGGAAGCTGGTGGATTGACTATGCCCTTGTATTGCTTAGTTTGTCGACGCCACCGTTGCCTTGTTTTACATTTTATTTTTGTTTATTATTTTCTTTATTAACTGAAAGTCACATAAGCGACTAGACTTTGGCAGAGTAAATCAGAGTAAATCACATCAGCCTCAAAGTCCTTGACAGTTCAATGACTACAGTACCCCATGTAGTTTGCTTTCATAAATTTGCATTAAGTTCCTTGGTAAGCAGGCAAATCTCACCTAACATGGGACCAGCTCCTAAGTGCTTTGAGATAATACATTCATCTGTTTGGAGCGGTTCTTCCAGTTTGCTTTTATTTAATTATTTTAATTTTAAAATGTAAAGACAAAAGGCATTTTAATAGCATCACTCTGCAAGAGGCCAGCTTGTTGGGCTTGACATTGGCAGTTGCGTGTGCAGTTACGGATACGGACGCAAGTCGCGTGATGTGCGAGGCACAGGGTAGGCTCGGCCATGCCGCAGCAGGGGAGAGCTCTGCCATGGGTGGTGCGTGTGTCCACCTGTACGGTGGGGAGTGGTGACGCAGAAAGAGCAGTCTGGAGAGAGACAGACCGTGGGCCACCAATCATGAGGCCAGCGTGGACAAGGGAAGTGCTCAGCGAGCGAACGGTAGCACGAGACCAAGCAGGGATGGTCTACTTGCCTGTGGTGTTCAGTGGAAATTGGCAGCGGAGGTCTGTCCAAGCAACCTGCCTTTGGTATGGTTCCCCTTCCAAGAACTTGAGACAGAAGCAAACAAAACAAAAAAACTGGCAGGAATTACTGATTTAGTCAAGTGGTGGAAACTTGCCACTTTTGTCTCCGTAAGCACCTCATTCATAAAATCAAGGGGACAGCCACCACCACAGCGTTGTTTCACCATGGCTGCGAGGCCAGTTGATTTGAAGTTGAATGAGTCACGTTAATGTCGGTACAACTGTGACGAGGTTCCCCAGAAGTGCCAGAATCTTTTCCACCGTTTACATCCGCTGGTAGCTGTCTCATTGTGCAGCAACATTTCTAGGCTTAGGACTGCACTACCCAGCTGTTTGGAACAAGGCTTCTGGTCGGCCATCTCTGTGACTTCTCAACACTTACACCTAAAGCGAGGCCGTAGCAGGACAAGGGGCCACCTTGCAGCTTGCGTCTGCTCGCAGCTGTGAGCGCCATCGTTGTTGCGATGCTCCAAAATATGCATGGAACCATTGGGAACAGCAGACTCTTGTTCTTTGGGAATGTTGAAAGTAATGTGCGGTGTGCTTCTGTTCTTTGTGACTTATTTTAAGGGCATAGAGGCTGTTCAGTATGTGTTACTTTTGTCTATGGCTATTTTCTTTCACGAATAGATTAGCCTGCTCAGATTTCTTATTTAGAAGTAGTTATCCTTTCACTGGTTAAAGCTGAAGTTAAATGGTGCGACACTGTCTTGTGCATCTCAACTAAGGTTACGTAGTGCCGTATGTCAAACATTGCTCAAGGAGCCTGCAGCTTGGAATAAAATGTACTTGCTTGCAGCTCCATGTTATGCACCTTAAACTCCACATGTTGCACTGCTTAACTTCAGTTGGAAGTCTGAAATTAGATCTTACGTTACACAGTAAAGTGTGAAGCTAAATGTCAAACAGTTGATTGATGATTCCAAAAATCTATATCTTGTGCTGATGTGTGTGCTTTTTCGCCAGTAGTCAATCTGTCGCTGCAGTTTTCATTTTATGTTTTGAGTCGGCAGTCAGATAATTTGCTTTACACCGATGTGATGACGTTTCTCTGTCTTGCCATTTTAATTTTCTCAGCCTTACACCACCCACAGGTGACGTGGTGTTTATTTTTTGGCTCGCTTTATATTTTCGCAAAATGCACTGGAGCAAGGAAGTCAACAATCTGGACATTAATTAATGTGAGGGTTTGACATCTCTTTCCGTTAATGATATTGTAAGTAAGCTTTATACGTAGGCAGTTGATGTACAATTCATTTTCGACATCCCCCCCCCCCCCCATATCAAAGTTTTTGTTCCTCGTCCCCCACCTCAGTTTTTATCTAAATTGGACTATAATATTCGTAGTATCTTTTAAACAATATTGAAAGACCAGAAATACGCTTTGTGGACTGTAAGACTTACACAAACACCAAGATTTAAAAGGAACAACAGTTTTTACTAATAATTTTTGAACGATCAGATGTCAACTCGTAAAGCGCCAATTTTTGGTTGTGCGTCGATCTTAATTTTGACATGAATGCACAGCGCGCCCACTGAACAGTGCCGCAGTGTCCAACAATGAGTTTGTGGTGAATGAGCCACATGCTGCATGGTCTTCATGACACTGCTGCACTCTTGGCTGTTCAGGATAACCAAAGGATTTGACTCGTCCTTGATGCGGAGTGCCGCGTTTAGGCTTCTGCCGTAGGGATATTACATGTTCTCCTAACTGGCTGTGCCTTTAACCGAGAGGAGCATCGACAATTGGTCGCTTGATTGTGGGGACACTAACTTTGGGCCAGATTCGTATTTTGACAAAACAGCTGAAACATCAGCTTTTGGCCATTTTTTTTGTCAAATGATGAAAAAAATACTATTCACTACCACGTGAATTGGGTTCTTTAACATTTTTCATGAAAGAGGTTACAGGTTATCGTAAAGAGTATCCAGGTCTAGGACTAAACTAAAATGTAGACTAAGATTGAACGTAGATTTGAATTCATGCCCATTTTATTTATTTACAAGCAAATAAAATATTCAAAAAATGTCACGGATTTTTCTGTACTTGCAAGATAATTTAAATTCAAAAGGCTGAGAAAATTAACAGTGGCCATACATGCAAGGGCTGTAATGTGAATTATATTTCTATAAATTATGCAATTTGAAATCCATTTGAACAGTAATTTGGGTTCAAACTTGCATTGTGCTCATCATAGAGCTGTATAAGATAGCTTGCTGATACCTGCTATTGGAACGTTATATTATGCATTCAAATGAAACCTTGCTTTGCAAGATTTTCCAAAGCTTTTTTATCTGTCAGATTGGATATAGCAAATAGTTAAAGTATGTTTTGGTCACCAACTTTATCTCAAATTAGAAAAAATCAACTCCTTATATTTTGTAGCAAAATAAAAACTAAAATTCAAAGTTACACAGAATGTTTTCACAATGCAGCTGTAATGTGGTTCATTTGACTTCATTTTTTGCACGGAAAAGGATCTCGTTTAGCTGATTCACCAATACTGGCTGGTTATCCTTTTTGCGAGAATTAATTTGTGCTCGTGTTTGTGGCTGCATACTGGAACGGCGCATTTTTCTTGGTGTTAGGCTGTCGAAAATAAAGTTTGAACTTTGTTTCAATATTTTATTGCATTCAATTTTTTTTTTCAGAATTATTTTACCTAGAACAGATGGAAAGCATTGATTAATTTGTGCATCCCCCACCGCCTTTTAGTTAGTGCAATCGGACTGCTCAAAAGCAATGTCGTTGGTTCTCAGAGCCCGAGTCTGTACGTTGACTTTACCGTTGTGTTTGCTTGTCCAATGTTCATCATGAAGCAACGCTAAGCAGGTTGGTTCTGGGGTCACTGGTCCACCTCGGCTTCTGGGAGAAGACCTGTGTGTGTCTCTTAAAAACGATGTGTACATCATACCTAATAATATTGCCCTATTACCTTTGCTCCTACCGCATCTTATGTAATGTTCCCCCATCAAACTCTTAAAAGTGCCAGAGCAGTGCACATCCTCGACTGCAGTTCTACAGTTTAACCCGAGTCCCTTCCCATGACCCTGAAGCAAAGATTGAAGGCTGTGAGCGTCACTGGATGTGGCAGGATGACGCTTTTTTTCTTACAGGCTTGAACAATTTATTTGTAAAAGAAACTAAATGTGAGGTAGCAAAGTATATGTATTTAGAATTGCTATTGCATTATGCATGTTTAACTGCACAGACTAATTAACTCATGAACAGCGTTTAGTTTGGAGGTATTTTAGTAATTTGCGTTTTGGTTTATTTCGTACAACTCCAGCTGACCCCAAATGCGGACTTGAGTGGCTCAGAGGTTTTCTGTACCAGCTAATCAGTCATGCATTGGTGATGCACCAACGATGGGGTGGAAACCAGCGTGAATGGTCGATGCGGCATTCAACACTCCCCAGGTGGCACCAGTGATGGTGCCTCCTTCCACGGTTGTCAAGCAACGGCAGCAGCAGGGAAACATCCAGGAGATGAGAAGCTTTAGAACCAAGTTTCCACTTGAGGTTCACACCAGGAGCCTCTTGTCTGGCCAGTCCTACTAAACGCCCCGTGAGTGCATCCAATGTGCTGTGACAGTTCACAAGGTGAGCAGGCAACAAGATAGTGCATACAATTTTGATTTAAAGCTTTCGTGACTGCAGGGATTCATATTCTTGGTTCTTTCGGTAAAGTCATGTAGAAGGGAAATAATATAAATATAAAACAATAAAAATTCTCACGACGTTTCGACTGCAACACAAGCAATCATCAGATTTTCTTGCAGTGGATTTCACACCTGATGATGATTGCTTGTGTTGCAGTCGAAACGTGAGAATTTTTATTGTTTTAGATTAATATTTTATTATTTCCCTTCTACGTGACTTTACCGAAAGAACCAAGAATAAGATAGCACATTACAACTATGCAAGACGTCCAACCGCCAAATATATTGAACCCACACGTTTTTTTTTTACGTGGAGGGATGTGCAGGAAACATCGTCTGCACATGCAATTTTGTTATTTAACAACGGCACTTGGGAGATGTAAGAAGCCAAAAAGCAGGCTTCGTGAGAGTACGGGTGGCTTGGCTGCTTCGGGGGTGTTTGTGTCAGTGGGCACACGTGGAAAATTACCCAGGACTCCCAGTGGTGACATTCCACCCCCCACGCCCAACTGCGCTGGCAGACTTGTGCATGTCAGACGTGCAATTGGTAACTCTGAAGCATGCCGCCCACACATTGTCTTTGCCATGGCCACTGGCGGTGGCAGTGCTGCTCTACGGCCTTGGCTGGTAACTCTCAGCCAGATGTCCATTAGGCAACCCGTTTCTAGTGGGAGCCCTTGGCAACAACAGCAAAGAACAGGCTGCCAATAACGGGCAGAATAGTAATAGCCGGTGAATTGTGAATCTTAATGGTAATGTACACACATATGCGCTTTAACTTTATGAAGCCCATTGCTGTATCCTCCCTTACTCTAAAGATAGACTTAAAAATGAATGCAAATTTCGATTTATAGCTTTCGTGACTGCAGGTCTGTTCTCCACCTGAGGACGGCTGCTTGTGTTGTGGCCGAAACGTCGTGAGAATTATTTTATTATGTTTTTTATATTATTTTATTATTTCCATTCTACGTGACTTTACCGAAAGAACCAAGAAAATGAATGCAAACTTTATATATTTATTGCCATCCTTATTGTTAGCCGTGTTAACTGATGGTTTATGAGAAAAGTAAACTGAGAACCCTTTTCACATTGAACTATCTGGCGCTTTTTCAGATGCTTTGAAATCAGGTCGTGCAAATCCACTTAGCCATTATTGGTGTAACATTTTACCAATTTCCAAATTCCTCATCTATTTGTATAAACTCCTTAAGAGTGGTTGAATCGCAGCTTCTGCTTTATCTTTAGTGCTTTCATCTCTAAGAAATTCAGTCTGGTGGTAATATATACCTGAGATGTTTCTGCATCCTTTGACACCGTTGAATGTAACATTTGGTTTGGCTCCCATTTCTAGTATTTTGGAATAATGAATTGCATCTTTGTTTATAATTAAGTTGTAAATCCAGTGCATGGCAAAGCACAAAGCTTAATATTCAGGTTATACCTACGATAATCACCCAGGAATGTCCTTAACGCTCGTGACGTCACTCCACATCGACCAGCCCCCCTAATTAATATTCATGAGCAGGTGACGTCTCCACATCGAACAGCCGCCATTAATAATCATTAAGGTGACGTCCTCCAAATGGACACCCCCTCCATTCATAATAATTAGCGGGTGACGTCACTCTACATGGGGGGGGCGAGGCGCCTCCTCCCCCCTCCTCGGCGTCAACTCACAACCCTCACTACAAAGGCAGAACCCTCACGTCACGTGATCTCCGTGACGCTGTTGAGACATCAAAGTAAAAAGGACGTCACGATGAACAAGGCATTTTAACCTTTAAATGAAATAGGTCTGTGTCACCGCGGCCTTACAAATTGCACACGAATTGATGCAATGAACATCACGTCGCGGTCTGCTTTTCGCTTGCAAGTTTCAGATTTACTGCAATACACCTGTCCTTGGACGGGCAAAAGTCTCGTTCTTTATAACAAACCAGCAGCATGTCTGTCCTTTGGACGTCACCCTCTCTCCGTCCCTCCAGCCTGCAAATCTTTTTTTTTTATAATGTAGCGAAAGTACCCGTCGTGACCAAAGGTCCTCCCCACGTACACGTCCCCACACCTGGATGCCCCTGCCTCGCGCTTGACGACTCCCAGGGCCCCCCACCATTACCACAAATGAGCCACAATACCTCGCTACAAATCCCTTCAAGGAGCATAAACCACCTCACGAACGAACTCTGGTCATCCTTGCAGCAGCAGCCGCTTTTGGCTGGCCATCATCACCGCATCGCACGATTTCAGATGCGCTTCTGCGGCCATTTGGAACGCTCTGCCGATATTCGCCACCACTGGAGCCATGCACTTTTTAATCTAGATTTGAAAACTAATTTCTTCACAACTGATTTTTGGGTTAAGTTTGTTGTCCTTCCCCGACACCTGCAATTAGCTACGTAGTGGGAAATCTCAACATCCACCTCCCACCCCGCTGAGCATAACTCAGAACTCATTGCCCGGTACATCCTTCTGAGGCATTACGGTCCTTGATGCAGAACTCGTCTGTTCATACGACTACTTGTGTGGCTGGCCCTGGTGACGACGAGAGCTTGTCAAATGAACTCTAGACACTCAGGAATCATCTTCCATGAAGACTTTAGTCATGTCCCTCAGAAGTTTTTTCTAGGACCTCAATAAATGGTTCTTTCGTAAGGAATAGTCACGAAGAACATAACATGAGCAGTTGCATACATAAGTTTATTATTTTTTAAACGTTACCCACTTTGAGATCCATTAAATATTTTCTGTAAAATATACATACATTTTATATACATATACACGGTGTGCTTTTGTTACGTTTTACCAAAAAGTGGAACATTCAAAAACTTGCCAAAGAAGCACACATTGGAACATAAATCATGCTTAATAGGCAAGTGACCGAAAATTTCCGCTAAGAAATCAAATTGCTCGTTCATTCATCCAATTCTAGCAGGCCAATGTGTGCCATTGCCTGAAATGCTGGGTGTTATATCCTTTTACGGCAGTGTCAATGATGAACGTGTTGCATAAAAAAACACAGAAAGCTGAAAAATTACAGGATTTCAATGGGAGCTTGTGGCAAGCCACAAATGGCTGGTGAATTTCCCAAATCATGGTATTAACTCCCCAGAAAACCCACATATGACATCAATGTAGCATTATAAAGGGGTTAAATGTCAGTAATTCACAGTTAATATTTGAAATTGACTTAAAATCACTTTTATACTACTACGTCGTTTGGTGTGCATTGGATTTCCTGCGGCCTTCACGTCTGCTTCTGCTTTTTCTTCTCGAGCTTTTCTTGTATTCTGGATGCGAGCCTTTCCTTTTTGCGTTTCTTTTTAATCTTCAGCAGCTCTGCCTTCCTCTTCACCTCAATGTCGGGATCCTGAAGTTGACAAAAAATTAATCTCCATCAGAGTTCATCAACAAAAAACTTTGGAAAATGTACGTTTAAAAATTGAAAGCGTCCCTACCTCCCCTGCATTAGCCATGGGGCAAGCAAATCTCGTCCCAAGTCAGTTGTGGAAATTCCACCGTCCCTTGGCAGAGGCTATTCACCGAAAAGGATGCGCATTGTAGATTTCCCACGAAGTGGTAATTGTTGTAGAATCCAGAAGTGATGAGAAGCTGAGTTGTTGTTCCCCAATTGAGATTTCAACTTGAAACCTCATTGCAAGTCTAGTGCTATAATCACAGCAGTACCCAGCGAGATATATGAGACATGTGCATACGTTCATTGCCCCTGTGGAGGTGGACGCAAGGTCTTCCATCATAAGAAAACATCAGATCAAGTAACCTCCGTACGACCCTGTGTAGTGTAAATCAATCTCAAATGATAAATGGGGCCACCAATTGCCATTACAACTCATTGTATCAACAAAAAAACTACAGCTTGATACATGAATTGCATTAAAACACAACTTGTAAACGATGACCATGTATGTAGACTTACCTTCCCTTCCAGTATCATCTGCTTCCGCTTATTAGTCTCCTTTCGCTCATCAAAGTCCTCCTCCTCCAGTTTCTGAAACGTGCAGATCGATCACAAAGAGCGTTACGTAACCCGTGTCGTCACTGCAGTCAGGTGTGATTGGCGTGCCGAGCAAATGCAGTCTAAAGATCAACACCTCGGCTTCAAACATCATAAACTTGCACTTCATCTCAGCTGAGAAGCCAATACACAACGTATTTAAATAACCAAGTCCATTGCATTCACCAACATTTAGCTGCAAGTACTGTAGAATGTACCCTAAACACAGGTTAGGGTTGATAACACGCAGAGGTATAGTCACACAGCGGAATGCAGCAAACAAAATAAATCAGACTTGTCTGCTTCCCATATCTGTCCCTTTACACAAAAAAAATATGAAGCAATTTCTATGCATCCCATCAGCCACCATGGCCTTCTGGGGGGAATGCATAATTGCAGCAGTATTGGTTTAACACAAGGAAACTCTGGAGTGGGTTTCAAAAAATCAGTGTCTCATCAGCATTAAGGCTTGCGTGAACAAATACTAGATAACTGCCAGGTGTTTATTGGCAAGAACCCTTTTTGATAGATATGGGTCCTATCTTGACACAAAATGCTATTAAACACAACACAAATTAATGATTAGCATCGTTGTGGAAAACAAAACTATAAAAAGATTATGTCATTGTGACTAATGTTGTGTGTAGAAAAACTTGAATTTTTTGTGTGGAGGGACAAATATGGGGAGGAATATTGTTTGCTTATTTATTTGTGTTGGTTATATTTAAAAAAAAAATATGTTACGAATAATTAAAAGGGTATTTTACGAGTTCGACAAATCCAAGCGAATCCCCATTACATTCGTGCTATTCTTCACAACGGACGTTTAACCCATTTCCTCTTTCCTCGCCGCCACGGATTGTCTCGTGTCAACAATTCTTTAAAAAGGCGTCGAGCTCTGAGAAGCTGAGAATGCGAGGGGACTTACGATCTCGCACTCGCGACGCTTCACGTTGACTTGCGTCAGAATCTTGAGCACTTCCTTCTCTTCCGTTACAAACTCCTTCAGCTTCGTATCTAGGGGACAAGGCAAACACGGAGGGGGGGGGAATGTGAAACCCATCCACTTCCCCACACACCTCTCCTTGGGAAAGTGCCACAAATGGTGAGACATGTAGAACTTCGTTTGCAGTGTACGTAGCCGATTGTGCGAATAGAAGGTGCGGAGACCTACAATTACTATCAATGTCTTCAGATTCATTGAGCTTTTCCAAAAACAAAGTACATTATTATTACTACTTAATGTGTACGCAGTGTCAAATTTTTTGTAGGGCTCAAGAAGTCATGTATATCCCAAGTAAAAATGTCTTTCTAGCTGCTTAAAGGTATTGTTTCCATAAGGATATATATTATACGGCAGGTACCAAGACAACCATTCCAGAATTAATATTAATCCTTTCATGCTCAGGATGCATGGATACAAATTGTACATGCAATATTTGATTACGTACCATTGATGTAAGTTACTTTTAAATGATAGGCTATATTAAATTTAGGCTAACGGAGTGACGAGTTTGTAATGTAGAGTGGATCAATTGATGGTGAATTTTAACAGAGATGTTTGAAAGTGTGAATGCTCACGGATCGTCTCCTCGATGGCTTGCACCAGGTGGATGTCGTACTGGGTCACGATGGTGATAGCCACTCCATTGCGCCCTGTCAAGAGAGCAGAGTGATGCGTAATTCACACAAACAACATTTACTGCTGCGTGCTCACACGCTGCACCAAGTTAGATCACCAGTTAATTATGTAAAAAAATTATGCAAAAAATATGTTTCAAGTTCATTACTTGAACACGAAAAGTTCCTGTGCATAAAAAAAAAGATTCACTTGATGAATGAGCAGGTGTTTCCAACATTGCGATCTGAATCATGGTTTTAATGTCTCCACAGACCAATTAAGCCATTCATAATTATATATTCATGATCATAATTACCCAACCCAGCAGTGCCACTGCTTTAAAATATGAAATTCCTGTGGCAGGAGAAACGTGATTGTAAATTATGTTGTGAGCGGCTGTGCAGTCGTTCGTCCACTGCGCTACAAAACCTGGCAGCCCGAATTTGATTCCTGGCTACGGAATACATCGGTGGCGAGTAGCAATACCTCATCTGGTTCCCCCATTCACCATCCCGCACTAACATGCCTAGTGGGGTATGATCAAAGACAAAGATCCCCCGTGTAGCCTTAAAAGACTTTTGGGGCAAGTGCTGTTATAGCGAGCGCCTATGAAGGCCGGCACAGCACATGAGGGGGTGGGGGTGGCCAGCATTACGCCCGGCCACTTTTGTCTCCCCAACGGCGATTGTTACACACTGGCCGAGTCGACCTAGGGGAGGCCCAGGACTGGTTCCGATAATCGTCACTGGTGTTGGCCATGAGCGGGAATCCACCTCTGGTCGCCGGGTTCGTAGCGCGGCGCGCTAACCGCTGCATCACTGCTCCCCATGATATTGTCAAGCAAGCCCCATGACAGACGAGGGAAGGTCTTCAATCAGCAGTGGATTGACAAAGAGCTGCAAAATATTACCACTCGATTCATTTATTTTTGGGACTTGGTGCAACCGTAATGTCGGTTAGGCTGGTACAGCCAATTAAGTTTGTACAATTGTAAAAACTGATACGGTGAGATCTGTGCTTTACCCACCTGCACGTGCTGTGCGCCCTACGCGGTGGATGTAGGTCTTTGGCAGCGATGGTGTGTTATGGTTCAGCACGACTTGTACCGTCGGGATGTCCAGACCCCTGGCCCAAAAGGAACGCATGAACAAAAACAGTGGACTGAATTTCATACGTGAATCCGACAAAAAAAATGGGATTAGTGCAATGATATACATTTTCAAGACTGATGACCAGCGAGTGCCTATCGATTAGCAGCTATTGACACATTATACTCTTTGGTTCTTTCGGTAAAGTCACGTAGGTATAAAATAAATCACGTTTCGGGCGCAACACAAGCGCCTGAAACGTCGTGATTTATTTTATACCTACGTGACTTTACCAAAAGAACCAACGAGTATGGATTCCTGCAGTCACGAAAGCTTCAAATCAATATTG
Organism: Lampetra fluviatilis; assembly: GCF_964198595.1. Lineage (NCBI taxonomy): Eukaryota > Metazoa > Chordata > Hyperoartia > Petromyzontiformes > Petromyzontidae > Lampetra > Lampetra fluviatilis. The sequence goes on along the minus strand of NC_136287.1, from coordinate 10,768,030 downwards.
ACACATTATCTAAATGCATAAGCGCATTAAGATTGAAAAAAGTATAAGCAGAATAATGAAACCAGCTTTTTAATGTCATGTGTCTGTGAACTTCCGGGACAATTGGGACATTACAATTCATGTGATATCTGAAAAGTTCAGCTTACCTTGAAGCCACATCTGTTGCAATGAGGATCTTGAACACGCTGGACTTGAATTTGGAAAGCGATGCAAATCGCTCAGTCTGAAAAAAAGAAATTGCCGCTTAATTGAAGTCGTAAATGATTGGGAATATTTTCTGGAAACTGCAATTTGATTACAGAGATGAGAATTACCTGTCTCATCATGGAGTGCAGTGCCACACTTGGGAAGTTGAAGTGACGCAGCATCATATTGAGAACCTGGCAATTCCTGGAAGCAAGCAGAGAATAATTAACATACAATGACAACAACAAAAATCAACTGGGCTTGTGTACTAATGACTCACAATGCCATGAGCTGGGCAAGGCCACGCAGATTTAAACATTGCTTGGGTGAGGCACTCACTTGCAGGTGTTCGTGAAGACAATGATGGACCAGTCGTCGTGAGCGTCTTGTATCTTCTGAATGATGTGCACCAGGTAAGCGTCCTTCACCTTGTCTGCCACCAGGATGTACCTCTGGTCCAGCTCCTCCACTGTCCGTACCCTTTTGTGAAATCGAAAGCATTGCATCAAACGCTGACAACTACTAAAGTCTGCCACATGCAAAACATGATATCTATAGGTATATCAAGCCATGGCATTGCTATCAAGTAATTTACCAAATTCAGTATATTTGAGAGAAATATGTAAGTTAAGCAAGGCAAAAATTCAAGGTACTGGACATTTATCAGAAGCACAGCAATAACAGCTCGCAGCAACGACTGATACCGAGAGTGATGACAAAGGTCTTGAAGGCACTCACGGCTCCTTGGACTCCCAAAAGAAGGGGTTGGTGAGCGCAAGGTTGCGTAGCTCCTGCAGCGTGTCGGTGAGCGTGGCGCTGAACAGCAGCGTCTGCCGCTTGGCTGGCAGGGCCTGCAGGATGACCTGGAGGTCCTTCGTGAAGTCAGTGGCACCCTGCTCCAGCAGACGGTCAGCCTCGTCCATGACCTGCGGCAAGCGAAACACCGTGACGGCTTGGCAACAAAGCAGCAAGCAACAACTCACTTCCAAAATAGAATTCACCAATGTCTTAAATTATACTTTAATTATTGATTTTACATGTGTTCACCTATTCTAAGATATATTAAGGTTCAGTTCACTTGGCATAAAACATTAGATATTGCTGGTAGCATCAATAATTTGCTGATAAAGTATCAGAAAGATATGATAGTAGCTTAGGATATGCCTATAAAATGACAGTAAAATTCTGCCAATCTGCTATTAAAAGTATATGACCAATTCACAAATATATTAAACATTAAAAAATTGATAGATGACCATGTTTTCATTAATCAGAAACAATTTTAATAGTGATTTTCTTAAAGTACCTAAAGTAGTGATAAGATATAGATATATAGCAATGCTAGGCTTACCAGGAATTGTATTTTCTTGAGGCTGAAAGTGTTGGAACTGCGGAGGTGATCAGCCAAGCGTCCTGGGGTAGCGATGACCACGTGAGGCTTCCGGGCCAATTCCTGGGCTTGCCGCACAGAGTCTGTAATACACACACACACATGCCACCCATTCCAGTGTGAGTGTATTGGACCTGATCTTAATATCGGACCAGATCACTTGAGGGGTGTTAAGAAATGTAACTCTTAAGCTCATCATATTTGGGTTGACCTTATGATAGCAGCTATTCTGTAAAAGAATAATGTAGTGTTATGGTGAAGCAACAACTTTTTAGCTAGTGTCTCTCAAGACAAGCATTCACATTTTCTGGGTGCGAGCATTAATATGTATGACTGTAACTACAGTTCTGAGTTGACAACATGAAGTGAACTGTAAACAAAACAACTTTAATGCAAGTGATAAACTGCACTGATAATGTATGAGCCACCCACCCATGCCTCCAACAATGACTGAATCCTTGAGGCCCAATGGTTTTCCCATAACACGGAACTGCTCTGCGATCTGGTATGCCAACTCCCTGCAAAAAAACATCAATGTTAGGAAACGTTAAAAACATACAAAATTGCACTTGCATGGTAATATGACGACTTCAAATTGTCAAATAAATTGCCCTCATTTATTTGACAGCCACAATGTTGTAGAAGTGCACACATTCAACACCACAATTATCACTATTACCAATTCACTTTTTGGCAGGAAAATAAAAGTGTTCTCCATGATACAAGGTACAACGTTAGTCCATTAGGGTGTGCTACCTTCACAAGTTTTAAACACTTCGGGTTTGATTGTTCAATTTAGTGCTAATAGCTTGTCCTGTGCTTTTCATGACAATTATTTCCAGCAGCATTAACCAGACACTGCATTGTTTTTTTAGTACCTTTGTGGGTCTCATCGGTAGTCAGGATTGTTTAACAAACACCGCAGGGTTACCAGACGTTACGGGCAATCTTCTTTCCACAAAATCTGATTTAAGACACCGTCTTACCGGGTGGGTGCGAGCACCAAGCAGAAAATCCCATAAGGGTCCTCGGAGAGTTTCTGTAGAATAGGAAGCACGAACGCGGCCGTCTTCCCACTGCCCGTCTGAGCACAGCCCATGCAGTCCTGGCCTGATGTCCATACACGTTACACACACACAGTATTTAACACGTTACACACACACACACAGTATTTAACACGTTACACACACACACAGTATTTAACACGTTAGATTTCGTTACCCAGCCCATGCAGTTCTGACCCGATGTCCATACACGTTACACAGTGTTTAACATTAGCTGGCGGGTTCAGTCAGGCAGGCACACGGCACGCGGGACCCGGCCGTCCAACTCAGGCAAACCGTAAAACGCCTGTCCCGCTAGGCCGCAGGCCTCGCTCTCTCGCTCACCTCTCAGTATTGGCGGGATGCAGTTCTCCTGCACCGGCGTGGGCTTCGATATGCCCATCTGCTTACACTGCTGCATGAGCCAGTCGTCCAGGCCCAAACGTTTGAAGAGGTTCGCCATGGCGTGCCGCACTCCACGCGCTCCACGGAGCTCCGAGAGGGACCGACGGCGGCAGAATGGCAACGCCGGCACACCGGAAGAGGGGGGGGGCGAGGTGCCCACGTGGGCCACCACGTGTTCCGGTATCCACAATGCTATTCGGCCGCTTGGCATGAGCGACTCCACGTGGTGGGGTGGGAGCGGTGTGGTGGGAGCGGTGGTGCAGCGGTTAGCACTACGATGCGCTACAAATCCCCGAGTATCCGGGTTCGATTCCAACTCACGGCCACTAACACCCAGTGACGATTATCTGAACCGGATCCTGGGCCTCCCATAGGTAAACTCAGCCTCAAATGAGTAGCCGGTGTGGTGTGTACACATCGCCACTGGGGAGACAAATGCCACCCCACCCCCTCGTGTGCCGTGCCTGCTTTCATAGGTGCTCGCTTACAGCACTTGCCCCAACAGTCTGTTCAAAAACAATAGGTCAGAGGAGCTCACAACAACGAGCGGAGCCCCGGGTGGATAAATGCAGAAAATCGGCACAGTAGGGGGTACCGGTCATCTCGGTCAACTGACCCGTGGCACCTGCTGGGTCTGTCCTGCGACTTCCTGTCAGTGAGCCTTTGACACTTCACGTGGCCTCAAAGTGCACCTAGCCTGGCACAGGCGCCGTCAGTGGCGGATCTTGGTTTGAGTGCAGACCACGTGTGCAGCTCGAGCTGCATTCGAACCGGCTCAGACAATGCTGTGTAATACACAACTACTCTTTGGTTCTTTCGGTGAAGTCACGGAGAAAGAAAATAAATAAATTACTGCAACAATCGTGAATTGTTGGGCAGTCATTTTAGGCAGTCGTCTTTACGTCTTAGTGAGACTTGAGGTCAATTTTTGTATCGGATGAGAGCTCATCGAGACCGGGGAAGATAACGATTGTAGAAAAAAAACACGTTTTATACGAACACTGGAACACACATCTTCATCAAGGGCTATCAACTAGCGGTGGGAAAGCCACATGGCCGAAACCATTCGTTAGGAAGGCGGCTTAAAAATATTAAATCATGAATGTTCGTGTAAAACAACCACCGTATTCTCCATATAATAAAACGCTTATGAAAGTACAACGCTCTCCAACGTGCCAATAAAATGACAAACTCGATCACACGCCTACTAGATTATTACTACTATAATACTGGTAGGAACCTCCTGGTTCCACCAGCCCACAGGGGATTATTGTGTCCGTCCGTCGTGCATCCAAAAATGGGCTGGGTGGAGAGGGGAGGGTGGGGAGGGAGGGGCTGGGTGGGGAGGGGTGGGGCTGGGTGGGGAGGGGCTGATCACCCCGTGGTGCCCTTATAAAACTCAATGTTTAACCTACTCACGCCGGCTTGTGCCCGCCCTCACAGTCGGGCATATTTGCGGAATACACCACGCCGCCGTTGACCCTGGCCATTGACCGAGCAACCCAACGTTCCTACCAGCTCCCTCCGCAGGGATGTGTTAAGCCAAGAATGTGTTTCGCTCGTGACGTCACTCCACATGAGGCCCACTCCAGCGCCTGACGTCACTCCACATGAGGCCCACCCCCCTCATTAATATTCATGAGCGGGTGGATTTTTACACTCCCGTCGAAGAAGGTCGAGCGGAATGAAATAATTTTACCCAAATTCGCTTTAAGTTTGACGTTGATTTATTGAAAAAAAAAAATCTACGCAGGCGTTTTGTTACAGAAAGTGAAGGTATAAAATAAATATACGCAGTACAATGCTACATCCGTACGTGACGTCACTGCACAAAAGGCCCCCCCCTCCCCCGTCATTAATAATCATGAGCGGGTGAATCACACAAGAAAACGTAAATCTTCATCTTTAATATTTAAGCTTCCGTCCTAGGACGAGCAAACAAGCCAGTAAGAATTAAGTGGGCCAATTGGGAGAATACGGAATGAATGCATGCAATGCTTATCTGGCCACAAGGCTTTGTTATACATCAATTTGCCTGCAGGTGGCTGTATTGCACAGCTACGAAGACTTGATCTGCAGTGTCAACGTCACGTGGCTACAGTCTCGGCATACATTTACTTTGTGGTCACCCCATTACCAGAGCACACTTGGACACGTCAGTAAAGGTCTCTGTTATGATGTCAGTCAGCTGGCATCGCTTGTTTATAGAGATATCTCCTGCCACGTTCAATCTGAGCGTGTAGGTCATTTCAGTGTACTTCAACGGCCCTGTGTCATGTACTGTTTTACACCGAGACAATTTAAGACATATGCTGGTATTCACGAGAGGAGGAAGGCAGAATCCCTGGAGAACATCCAGGCAAATGCAAGAAGAACATGAAAACTTTACACGTGTCTGTGACATAATGAAATTTAGTAAGAAGCATGTTTTCGTATATTTTAATGGAATTGCAGTATGCACCGGCCATGTGAAATATTGCATGTGAATGTGTTTAGATGACTTGGCAATGCTTATTGTAATTGCATTATCTCAGCTGACAGAATGAATGGCTACAGGCCAATAATGTATAGACATTGAAGAATGCCCAGCCATTGTAGGTCATCACTTAGTCTAGTTGTATTTGGCTACCAAACTCTGTTTTTTTTTGTAAACAGGTAAGTTAGGAAGGACAGCTAACCTGAAATAGTCTATCCATAGCCTACACTCACGTGGTTGACAATTGTATTTTTCATTTAGTAATCATCATTGGCAATGGCATCTCTAAGAACAAGCAGAGAGGAGAAATGTACTCAATGGACCCTAACATCGATATCAAGTTGGACGAATATATTGTTGCATCTACATGCAACAATTCACAACGCTGTACAAAACTGGGACTTGGGCATCCTGGAAAAAAGGTGGATTTTTTTTATAAAGTGAAAGAGACAGCCATAGGCAGGGCCAGATCATGGTCCCGTGAGGCCATTGGGCACATGTCTTTTGGATGCCCCCCCCCCCCCGCTTTGCTATATTGGTGTCTATCTTGCCTTCCTCGCAAAATCATCCACTAGATCGTCAAAATCGAGCTGTCTGACAAGGTCTGACTCTATTTACATAAGTGACAATGAGCTGAAACGTGTTTGGCACATGCTACTCCGCAGCTCATTTTTTATTCTGCCTAATAGGGAAAATGTCCACTCACCCTGGCAGTTTGTCACTGGCAAAGTTAGAAAAATCTGAAGTGCCACGAAAACATTGGGGAACACTGACTGCAGATTAAGTGCCTGCAACGTTTCAAGCAATTTAGTTGGGCACTTCTCACCCTCAGAGTCAGACATGAAAGACTTGAATTGGATGAGTTCGTTGGCAAAATTAATGTCCAGGTCTGATGGATATGCAGTGGAGAGTGCATTTACCTTTTCCACTATGACATCACTGCTAGACACCTGATCTGACAAAAACAGAACTCCAAAGAGACTGGTGAAACGTTTGTAAGCGTCCAAGCGATGTTCAAGGCATGCCACTAGCTTTTCAATTATCACATAGAATGTTTTTATTTTGAACTTCTCCCTCCCCTCAAGTGTCACACCTGGCTCTGAGCTCTCATCTGCAAATGTTTTGCGTTTCCTCTTTCGCTGAAGATCGTGCTTATATGACTGAGAGACACCTGTCACATTTAAGGCTGCCCTTTCAAAAGCCTCAAACTGGTCTCGCTGTCCCGCCACAAAATCCCTCAAAGAAGACAAAAGCTGTGCTGCTACAGAGATGTCAATGTCACTTTTCTGTAGGTGCATACGTATAGCATGGAACCGGTCAAGTACGACGTCCCAGAAATGTGCCATGAACACCATCTCTAAGGTGTCCTATTTAGCACATAGTCCAGCGGCCTCAATTCGAGTATCTCTTTTCTCATTATCATCATTGCACATACCACCGAAGGCCTCTCTAATGTGGGTGTAATTTCTCCACAGTGCCTTGGTTGACTCTGCCCGAGCACTTTTCCGAGTACTGGACAGCGATTTTAATGCCAGTCTGACATCTGTCTTCCGAAAAACTTTCCTCCATCTGTGTATGGATGAAGAGCAAATGTGTACAGTGACTGCAACATATAAAACAAAACTCGTCAGCCTCTGGACCACTGCCGTCTAAGGTTAAGAAAATGCGCTGCGCAAGGCACATACTCTGTCAGACGGTGTTTTTGTTTCAGGTGGGCCTGTAGCCCATTGTATTTTTCTGACATGTTGCTTGCATTGTCATATGACGGACCTCTACAGTTTGAGAGGTTCAACCCAAGGCCCTCCACCATCAAAGTCACACAGCCTGCTAAACTTTTACCAGTGTGGCTCTCAATTTGTTCAAAGCCCAGGAATCGCTCCACCACATTTCCGCTGCTGTTAACAAACCGGAATATGAACGTCAGTTGGTCCACATGTGACAGGTCTGGGGTGGAGTCAACAATTTTTGAAAAATATTTGGCATCCCGAATCTCATCTGCTATTGTTTGGCAAGTGTTCTGACCCATTAGCTCAATGAGTTCTTCACTTATTGTCGATGACAAATATGACACTGTGCCTCTTCCGTTTCCGCCAAACTTTTTAATATGTTCAGCTAAGAATGAGTCAAATTGTGATAGCAATTCTCGGATGCCAAGGAAATGACCGTGATGGGTTGACCCAGACCGTTCATCATCTCCCCTAAACGCAAGTCCTCTTTCACCAAAGAACTTGATCACTGCTACAACTCTTTTCAAAATGTCCCTCCAGTATTTACGTTCCACGTCAAGTTGCTGTATGAGATATGCATCTATAGCAACGCCCTTTGTCTGCTGGGGCAAAGCAAGCATGCATGATCTGTGTTCTGCACTCTTTTCGTGTTCCCCTATTCTTTCAGAGTGCTTCTAGTCACTAAACCTCTGACTAAAGCCACCGAGCTTGCTGGAGAACAGTTTGCACGCAAAACAGTACACACAACCTGTTGGGGTTGAGTACAGTAGCCACTGTCTATAAACCTGCCCACTTGGCAATATACAGTTCAGAAGTTCATGTTGAAACTTCGAGTCTTTCCACCAAGCGCTCTATCTCGGACTGAAGCTGGGTATTTTTCACTGCGTTTTTGGAAGGGGACTTTCAATAAGCAGACTTAACAATGTCACTGAAAGTGCTTTGCAATAATGCAGGGTCAGTGACGTCATAGCACCAGGAATGGCTTAGTTGCTGATTTGATTCTTGTGAACTACCCAACTGCTCCTGAGGTGGAAATGATGGTTCTTGTATACCATCAGCTGTTGAGGTTTCGCCTTCAAAGGATGGCTCTGGGGGAGTGACAACATTACTGGAAACTGAATTAGTGCGAGTTCCTTCCTCACAGCTGACAATAGTGCTGCTGTCGTCATTGTTACTATCAGAGGTTTTTGAAAGAAGTTGGCAATGAGTGGAACACTTTGTAGCAAAACTGCCTCTCTTGCCTCCTTTTTTTTGGCTTTCCTTTTGGAAGCACCACTATTCCAACGTTTGTGGTCCATGTTTCAGAACGAGAATGCTATTTATATGAATATATTTATAGCATATCTCAATACTGATTAAATAATAATTTAATAAATGTATATTAATAATGACAACACCCTTTAAATAATGTGGTTGGAAAATATAATCAAGTGGTAGTATTTTATAGTCTACTTGTACCTAAAGGCAGCTTTGAATAGATAAAAGAAGAAAATATAAAAGCACGTTCAATTAAATAACCCTAAACCTTTAAAAAGGCTGTTAGAAAATATCCCGTAGGAGGGATTGTTAAAATAGCCTTTAACAAGGCTGCTGTTTTAGAAAAAGATGAAAAAAGTCTCTGAATATATTACTGTGGCATACCAAGCAAGAAAACAGGCATCTGTCTGTGGCTTTTCCTACCAAGAAATGTCTTATATACCTGCCTGACACAGAGAGAATTATGTTGCATGAAATTCAAAACATAACTTTTTTTCGTTGGCTGAACAAACAACGAAGGTTTCTGATGAGTCAGTGAAATTACTTGGTGGAGACGATGCACGTAGGCCACACCCCATCAATCGGGAGGGCTGTCGACAATTTGCATTTCAACGTTAGCATTATCTACTTCAATGAATCTAGAAACAGACGGTCTACGGGAAAAAATAATGGGGTTTTCCTGAATCTTTAAGTATGGATTGGGTCTCATGCGTTAGTGTATGAAAAAATATAGCTTTTGGCATATTTATTTTAATGTTTCACAAAACCGCGGTGTATTTGTGATAATTGATTTGTCAACGGCTAACTAAGCTTTCAACAAACGACGAGCCCTAGGTCTCACTAGCTGGCTTTTTAGTGCAGCTAATTTGGTTGTAAGGGCAGCTAGATGGCAAAAATGGCAGCTAGCTAACTAATTTCTGTTAACGAGCTGAATCATATGGACAGCTAGCTAGGGGAAATGGGCAGCTAGCTAAAATAAAGAGATAGCTAGTTACGGTAAGTGAAATAACGAACGACTTGCCATAATATGATGTCCTTCAAACTGTCCTGTTATGCAGAATGAACTGACTTGTTGGTGAATATTGTATCACGTCACAGCGCATTGTAGCGTGCCAACCGGTGGCTCAGTTCTACAGAAGCACTGTACTCTCCGAGAGGCTCTCGTTTTAAGCATGCACTGCATGTACCAAGGGGCCCCAGCTGTCACGCTCGATGTATGCACCGAAAGGCCAGGGGGCCCTAGTGGTCAACTCACGTTGTAAGCGCCGCGGGGTCTGGGGGGCAGTAGTGGTCAGATCACTCTTTAAACACCAAGGGGTCTGGGGGCAGTAGTGGTCAGCTCACGCTTTAAACACCGAGGGGCCTCACATTGTAAGCGCTGCGGGGCCCGGGGGCCCTAGTGGTCAGATCACTCTTTAAACACCAAGGGGTCTTGGGGCCCTCACACCGTAAACACTGAGAGGTCTGGGGGCCCTAGTGGTGAGCTCACATTGTAAACACTGAGAGGTCTGGGGGCCCTAGTGGTGAGCTCACGCTATAAGCACCCAGGGGCCTAGTGGTCAGCTTGCGCTGTGCGCACTGAGGGCCCTGGCATTCAACTTCCTTTAGAAGTCTTGGGCCACGCACCGCACGCGGCCTGAGGCTTGGAGGCCCCCTGGCAGTCCGAGGCCCCGGGGCACTGGCCCCACTGGCCCAGTCCATAATCCAGCCTTGGCCATAGGCAGAGGAGAAGATGCAGGTCATGAACCGAGAGTCTAACAACAGGGACGGATGGGGCAGAGAGCCAGTCCACAACAGCAGCAGATGTAAATGCAATACATGGATTGGCCATGAATGTGATTGGTGCGGTTTTAAAATTGACAAATTGGTCTTTTACTCGGCATTCAGCACTGGATTACAAAACGCTGAAATGCGCTGATAAAAAGCGGGTCGATGGAGCTTTGTTTTGGTGCTTAGCGACCACTAAATGTAATCCTTATATGCTACATATTTCTGTAGTGGTGGAGGTTCGTGGATAATTGAAACAAGATGTTTTCGCTTGATTGCCTGCAAGGGTTTGGAAGCTGAATTTATGTTGAAACAGTGCTTTTATGTGAAATATATTGCAAAACAATTACAGCGTAGCACTGCATTGCAATTCAAATTGTCATCAACTTCTGGATGTTTCCATGGTGTATTCGTAAGCCACACTGGGCTTGCATTCCAGAGCTCCTCGGTTCGAGAGGCTATGGCACTGCATACAATTGGAACGTTTCCTAAATTCTCCCCACCTCTGTGTGCCAAGCAGTTTATAAATTGGTACGCCACAATCAACCGGCAGGTCGCGTGTGGGTACTGTCACTTCTTTCAAAACCACTGGCCAGCAAAGGCTGCACATTCATCTTACAAATAGACAACTCGTGTCACGATACTGTTCTAGGATTTCGATTCAAAGCTTTCGTGACTGCAGGGATTCATATTCTTGGTTCTTTCGGTAAAATCACGTAGAAGGGAAATAATAAAATAAATAAAATAATACCTAATACATATTATTTTTTAAAACATAATTAATTTTATGTTTTTTTCATAATAATACAAATAAAACGTAATAAATCGTATGTTTTGAAATATTTTTTTTTATTTCCCTTCTACGTGACTTTACCGAAAGAACCAAGAATATGTTCTAGGATTGCCCATTTGGATGCTAACCTATGATTTTTCATTTGGTAATCAATGGTAGTAGTCTGTTTTGACGCTAGTACCGTGACAGATCATCTAAGTGCGAATGCATTTCATTAAATACTGTACACCTCTCACACAAAAAGTAACATTTGAGAAATGTTACGCGTAATCTGATTTATATTATGCGAAGAGGTTTGAATAGCTTTTGCTGGGTACATATTTACTTAAAATTGTTTTGCCTATTCGTCACACATTGACGAATAAATAACTCCGGTACTGCATATTATTATTATTATGTGTGAGCAGTGTGGAATGATCGTGGTTATAATTTATATATACAGTCCCCTTTTTCATGTGAAGGCGCCTGTTGTCATTGGCACTCTTGCATGTTTTGGAAAGATGTTTTGCCAAAGGTTATTTCACTGTGACATATATACATATATATATTTAACTATGTGTGCCCTTAGTGCTTACGTGGCACGGACCGCCCTTTAAATTAATGCGAGCCCAGGCGTGGTTGCGATTTGGCCAAATGTCAACTCATTCTTCTCCACATCAGGCGTGACCCATTGACTTCAACCTCAGGTAATAACGACGGTACAGGAGTGATAATTGTTTTTTTACCCTTCTATCTGGCAACAAAACTGACACCTTTTTTACAAGGAGTCATGTTTGCATAGACCACAATACCTGCAGCCATAATGCAAACAAAAAACATAACTCTGATAATGTATGCACTGTCCTTGAAGTTGGTTGGTCCACACCCGAGACAGCTTTCATTAGAGCCTAGTCTCACATGGGTTGGACCAGATGACGCCAAAAGGCGCACAACTCAAAGACAATGCACCATCAGAGTATGAGAGCTCGGGGTAAGAATTTACACCATTGGAACCTCATTTGCTAGTAAAAAATATGATAATTGGTTTTTTACCCTTCAATCTGGTACAGGAGTGTTTACCGATGGGGCCTATGCACACATGCTGGTGGAAGGGCTGCTTCCGCCCGACTTGGAGAATTGTCCTTCTTGGCAAGGGGCGATGGAAAATTGAAGAGCCAGCAACGTGCCTCGCGAAAATGGTCCATCCTCCAACGCCCCCTTCTCGGTGGCCTTTGTTTATCTCCGCTGATAACGCTTACGGCAAGGGCAGCGTTTCTCGACTGAAGCCGATGCAATCTCGAGGTACAGCGGTCGTCATGGCCAAACCAATCGGGTGCAGTGGATTCATTTGCGTGTCAATCGTGGTAGTGGTGAAAAGGATGGACTGTTGGGGTTGTGATGCGGAGTTAAGAAGCACTGCAGGAGGCAAACATCAGCAACAGGGCTGTGGTAAAGGCCGTGCAGGGGTATAGAGTCGGTGGGTGTATGCTCACCTCTTTTTAGTGTAATTATTTGGCGTGCGTCAAATTCTTCGGGCTGTTTGTGGACATTTAAAGTTAATTCCATAAGCGTGTCTTAACGGCGGTGACATGGCAGGTACGGATCATCATTTTTATGAAGTGACAAAACAAAACCGCGATGCAGGCTAAACAAAAAACAAAGAGTCAAGAAATATAACATATTGTTGTATCGCATCACGACTCCGAATTCTGACGACTCGACAACTTGGCTGTACACGTTCGCTCTGCCACGTGTCCAGCCAGGCCGTCGTTCACAGGCTGTTCCTTTGTGCCTCGTGTGCCAAGTCAACCCGTGGCTGTAAAATGTTGCAACAGTGAATGTAAGTGGTGCTTTTGATCCGCATTTTACTGGTTCACTGCTCCCCATTAGCAGCTCGGTCACATTCACCCACGAATACAAGCAAGGCATTGCTCATTCAACTTGCTCAACCTGTTACTATTTTACTGGTGGGGGGGGGGATTATCAGCTTTTGACACGATCCCGAACCGGCAACCAGTTACAGTTGCAGGTCACGAAAGTAATTTCACGACCAGCAGTTTACGTTCAAAGGTATTCATCTTGATCATCGGCTATTATTAATCCACTGTTGGATGATGGTCTCCTGAAGCCATCGGAATGTCTCAGTCTTGCGACGCAAGCCCATCGAGCTCAACATCAGCTGATATCATCGCCCCAACTCGTTCAGTTGACTGCACCCAATTTTGAGCGAAGTTGCCACTTTCGAAACTGACACTTTCAAAACGTGCACGGCCGTGTTGCAAGCACTAGTTGGTATCATTCGAGGCCTTATTTTGTGAATGGATCGTGTGTCGTCCAATATCCAGTGAACAGTGTGAATCTTGGCCCTGGCTGCAAGTGTAACACATAATGTAGTCGTTGTGGTAATCATAACAACAACATCGCTGCAATACATGTTTTAACATCAACTCAACCGGCTTCTACCTGGTGGGTTTTTTTTCTTCCTCCCTATTTAAAACCTGTCACTGATTTACAACGAGGCCCCAATAAACGCGTGTGTAGTAGATTGCGGTAGTAGATGGCAGGTGCCGCTTTGACCTATGCAACGCTGTTAGGGCCTCGTTATGGTCGCTGGCGTCGTTCACGACACAAAACCTGCCCTGGGGCGCTCTGCCGGTGAAAGGCAGCGACATTAGGCTTGCCAAGTGGGGAGAGGTGCAGGTGTTCAGACAAAGGCAGTGTGTTGTGTGTGTACATTACAGTGTACAATGACCATGGGAGATAATCTGTATGCAGTGTCGTGTGTGTGCGTGCGGTAGTGTGGTGGTGAGCGCGACGCTGCCCTACGAACCCAAAGACCCGAGTTCGATTGCCGCTCACGACCACCAACACCGTTGACGGTTATCTGAACTCGGTCCTGGGCCTCCCCTAGGTCGACTCGGCCTCAAATGAGTACCTGGTGTGATGTTTAAACGTCGCCACTGGGGAGACAAAGGCGGTCGGGCGCGGTGCTGGCCACCCCACCTTGTGTGCCGTGCCGGCCTTCATAGGTGTTCGCGAACGACACTTGCCCCAACTGTCTGTCAAGGCTATACGGGGGTCTTTGTTGTTGTTTTAGCTGGGATCGCTGATCGTACTGGTGGACCTGACCGAGGACAGTTGAATTGAATGCCCATGGGGCCGTCCATAAATGACGTCACGCACCTAGGGGGGGGGGGTCAGACATTTGTGATGATGTGTGACGAGGGAGGGTCGGTGAGAAATGTGACGTCACATCAAAATGCGCAACTTTAAATAAATGTAGACAACACGTTCTCCTTAATTAAATAGACTTTTTGATAAATGTTTTCTCCTACAACATCAGAGTGCAGCGGCACATTAAATACGCACTACAATGGCAATAGCTTAAAGCGATTTGAAGCATGTTTTTTTTGGGGGGGGGGGCAGAGCTTTGTGACGTCATTTTTGAGGGGGTGGGGGGGGGTCTGGCTTTTTGTGACGCCGTGTGACGAGGGGGTGGGGGTCAAAAATCGTCCAAAATCGCGTGACGTCATTTATGGGCGGCCCCCATGTTCCCCAAGTTTCATTCACCCTGGCATCTTACAATGCCCCTGGAAATTGAAGGAACAGCTGACCGGTGCTGGTTTTATGACATGGGAAAGTTCCTCCGTTCAGCTGTTTCTGGTAAAACCTGTTGTGCGAAACGTTAAAGTTGTCGCGTGGCAATGCGATGAGTAACTGAAAAGTGGCTTTTATTTATCTATAAATTCCTACTGGGTGTGTTCGGAGTCAGCCTTAAAAAGCCTACTGTGACCGCCGCAGTGTGTGAACGGAGTAGTGGGGAGACAAAGGTGGACAATGATGAACGTGGTGCTCGCCACACGACGCATTCGTGTGGCATGCCGGCATTTGCTCCAAACAGTCTCGCACGACTAAATAATAATCTCTATCTGTGCGCGTGTGTGTGTGTCTGTGTGGTCACTGTGTAAATATTATTGTAAAAACATATTTGTCGCTGGTCACAACTCAAACATCCGTGCATAATTAAAAGTAATTCGCATTCAGATTACAATCTTTTATTTAAAAATATAAATACAGCTCCAGTGCCATTCCTCATTTGCTTGGGTTTATAAACGTGACGCGCGTAACGCGCCTCTGTGCGTCTCGTTTATTTAGGGGTTTGCTCACGACCTACTGGAAAGCGCTACACCAGTGACGAAGGGTTAGCTAAGTCAGCGAAGTGGTCATCTGTGCGCATGGCCTCCCTTCACCCGACTCTCTGTGCCACGCCCGTTTCCTGCCGCACGAGGTAGTGGGGAAGGGGAGGGCTGTCAGGTGAGCTGGGATGGGTAGGTAGGTAAGCTTTGCTCGGAGCTCCTCACACAGGTGAGTGCCGAAGCGTGCAGACTGCGTCCTCTGAAGTCGCTCTCCACATTTTCGGTGGAAATTCATTCATCTCTCTCTCTCGCTTTTTTTTCTGCTCGTTGATTATTATTTTTTTCTTCTTCTTACAAACAAACAAAAAATTGTGTCGCCAACAGTCCGGCCTGCGATGGCGCCTGCCTCTTTATTCTGACTCTTCCCTCTGCCTCGCACCTGCCTCTTCCTCCCATCTCGCGTGTGCCCTTGCGCCCGAGGCCGCCGCTGCCACTGCTGCTCTGGGGGGGGGGGGGTGCGGCGAATTCTCTCGTAACGCATCCCCCGCTCCAGCGCCCCCCACCCCGACTCAAACGCCGGGGGCTCTCAAGCGCCGCCGATTCTCCGCGGCGGATCGGATTCAATGTAAGGGGACCGAGAAGGGCCCCCCCCCCTCCTCACCCCACCACCTCCAACCTCCCCGTCGTGCCTGCGTGTGGACACGCGACGCAGTTGCACGTGGCCGCAGCTCTCGGCGGAGGCGGGACAGGCGCCACCCGCCGGCTGCCGTCGTCCTCCGTCATGGGGTGAGTCGGGACACCGCTGCCTGGCACCTGGGCTGCCGCGCGTTGTCGTGGCCGCGTTGCGCTTGCCTACACTGAGGACGCCTCGCCGAGTCAGTCCTGCCACGTGTGGGTGGGTGGGTGGGAGGCGTGCGATGATTGCTCGGTTGATCCCAGTGAAGAACATTTGCGGGTAACTTGTTTTTCGTTTTTTTTTTTCAAACGTGGAATGAAATCGCACCACGGCGGTGGCGGAGGTGGCACACACAATGGCCACCGACTCTTCAACGTCCGCCGTGTTCAGCAGCGTTAGTCGGGGGGCACGGTCGATACACCCAACACCGCAGCATTAATCAGCGCGGCCGCCGGAATTCGAACCGCGAATTTCTGCCACAAGCGGCCACCCCTGGGCCGTGTCACCGCCCTAGTGATAGCAATTTGTCGACGTCGTGCAGCGTGAGAGGGCAATTCGTCGTCGCAGTTAAAACTAATCACGGAACGCGTCACAGCACCTGGCGTCACCCAGGTTTATCGGGGCTGCGAGCTTAATGAGATGCTGGAGGTTGATAAGGCAGCGGGGAAACTGGGGGGTGGGGGGGGTGAAATCCTGTTGTATTGAATTTGAATGTGATTGATGATTAAGCAACACGTGCGTCGTGAACCGCTGTGACGCTACAGTGTTTACTTGTGTAGGGAGTAGTAGTATTATTGTTGTTCTTAGCAACAGCAGCAGACGGTGATGGAAATAAGGCATTTTCCTTGTACTTTTAGTCAGTGCAGCGGGCATTGCCAGTGCGCTCACTTCACAAACAAGAGGGTCGCGAGTTCCAATTGCAGTCAAGGAATTGACTGAGCCCATCACCTCTCCGGGATTGTTTAAAAACTAAACATCAGTTTCTTGAAATATTATTCTCCCTTTATACCTGGAAGGGTGATTGAGGAGTCATTTCACGATTGAGGTCTGCTCATTTTGATCCAAAAGCTGGTCCCCCTTTGTTGATGTCCACAATGAAGTTTATCTCGTCCAGGAGCTCTTCCTGTTTTCATATTGGCTAGGAGAAATTATGTTACATCAGGACCATTTTCCACTTTATCTAAAACAATGATCTGTTTCCCCGGGGAATATTAAATAAGCGTTGTTGTAGGAGATGGATTTTGGTGTCTCACGACCGTAAGGAGCATGGAACAACCGGGTTCGGGGGTGGGGACTTTAGCTCAGGACTGCCAAAAGAGATGAGCACCGTCATAACATTGATTCAATAAAAACAATGATTGTTCGAACATGGACACCGTCTGACTTGAATATTCATACTTGACACCGGTCAAAGACATTTGGCTGCTGGGTTTCATGCGAGTGGTGGGAATGTATTCCCCTGGAGACTTAGCCTCAGCCCTAACTCACTCCACCTAGGACTGCCATTACAGGCTGTTCTTGATGAACACCGCGTTATGGAAAAAACGCGTTATAATAAGTAATATATAAGATAGGGTAAAGTACAGGTCACGATAACGCGTGAGATGTGCACGCAGGCTGAACGAAGACTACTGAGGTGCGTGGGTAGCATCTAGAAGCATCCAGCAGCATCCCAGCGCATTGTGCGATGCTGCGCCAATGCAGCCGTAACAACCGCTGCTTGGATTTGCTCTCCGACACAGCGGTGTTGCTGCACTAGTAACGAATTGGCCACGTTTTGTTTACGTGACAACCCTTACTAATTGGCTGTGTCGGGTGGTGGCGGGTTTAACGAAACATTTATACATTTACGCGATCTAACCCCAAAAACAACTATATTATAGACATAGCTCCGTTCACTCAATCGCGTTATGAAAAAAATGTGTTTCCGAACACATCCGTCGCGTTCTATCCAATTCGCCTTTTGAAAACACGCGGCGCTCTTGCAGAACTATCCGTGTCTCTTGTTCTTGGAGTGTCGATCTCTTGAGGGTGAATCGCGCCGGTTCCCCTTGAGCTGCGTTGGTTGCCGTTGGCCGACCGAAATCACATGTGGGCTCTTATGCACGCTCACATTCTGGACACTTAAATCGTTTTCCAGCACCTTGGTCAATCCGCTACTGGATGACGACCTTTCCAAAACAGTGTCAGCCGCGGGGGTTGTCGGACCATACTTCATCACGCTGGTCCGTACGGTTTGGTGAATGAGGTGGGTGTGGGGACCAGAACCGGTTCCGACATCGCTAATGTTAACGATGGTTGGTAGCCGATCACAGGTGGTCGGTTTCACATACGGTGCAGTGAGCTAACCACTGTGACACCACTCCTCCGACCCCCGCCCCCTCCCTGTGTATACTTCGTAAAGCCATAAACATTGCCCTGGTACATCGACTGTACACTATGTTCCGATAAAGACTCTGATATTCTCCGTATTGGTACTTATGTTGGTCCCAAGACATCGATTCAAAGGGGCTGGGGCCCATGCCATTCCAGAGGAAGGCCTAAGACTCTGCAACTCCCTACTGGTTGAAATGGGTGTCGTTCCAACTTTGCTGGGATTTGGGAAAAAATGCAAGGGCTTTACGTTCGCCCACGCGTTTTATTGCAAGGATTTGTGCGCTAGTTATGAAAAACAAAAAAGTTATATAACCTATGTTAAGGCACTTTGAGGCCCCACGAGGGCAAAGGTACCATATTAAACTTTAAATGCCGATAATGACGTGGAAATTAGTTGTGTTGAATTGAAAGCCCTCAATGAAAAACAACGGCCCTGCCTTGGCAATGCTGTGGAGGAGCTCCTTAAACTCACATTCCTCGCACTGCACCATCGCTCATCTCTCCAATGTTTACCACTCCTCCATTCAGACGCGTCTTCTCGTTAATATTAAGTCATCACACGTGGCGCACGTCCGATGATTCGCGGACATGGGAAACTCGGACCGAAGTTTCCCACGAGGACTGCGCGTTGAGGACACCGTGGCTGACCTGTGTTTAAAGGTCACACCGTGCGGCCGAGCGCCAGTGTTGGGTAATCCGTCAGGTACCGATTTATTAATTTGGTTGGTGGGGAGCGGGGGGGTTTATTACCTCACGGTCAAATCGATGCGGCAGATGTGCTCGTTTTATTTATTCATTGTCCTTCGAAGAATTAATTTAGATTTTCGGGAAATGTGTTTTTTTTCTAGGCGATGGCTTCCCAGCATTGGCGTGTTCCGGTCACTGTTTAGGCTCCGCCAAATGCATCGCGCAGCCTCTGCCGAGTGCCCAGATGTTGCGAGCTGAATGTGTTTTTCTTGAAAGTGCACGTCAAGGGAGATTTGCAATCAAACGGAATGTATTGTCAGAAAGTGGCCTGATGCTAGACGTAAACATGTTGTGAAGCTTTTCTCTCGGTAAGATAAACACTTTATTTTTTACATTCAGATTGGGAACGTCCGATTTTAAATAAAAAGGCATTCATTAACACGTGCACAGGCTTACAGTGTTGCTTACATTCGCGTGCACTCGGTGAATTTACCCGGTAGGTGTGAGATCTATGGGTTCCCCAGTGGGGCGTCCTAGCTTAAATGCCCTTTTGCAGGTCCAAACTAAAAGTGGTTTCCCCACTCAAACTGACATGGGGTGATGTTTGTTTCCGATTTAAAGCCCCGATCCAGTATTGGAAATTCCCCATTTCTTAGACGAGTAATTTTTTTGCAGCTGTTAAATCGGGCGACGGCGCATGCTCGCAGGAGCTTTACGACACATTTAATACCTGTGCATGGGTGTGAGAGCTGACTTCGCGTTCCCTTTCGAAGGGGCCGCGTTTAAGGATGTATTTAAAAGCCACGCTTGTGCTGTTTAAACCTGCGCTGGAGGGTTAGGTTTCAAACCGGTTTGTTTGGCCAGAGCTGACAATGCAACGGTGTGACGGGCGTGGCTAAGGCCTGGATTGCCCAGCTTCGTCAGGGCAGTGCAGGCCTTCAATTGGCCCGAACTTCAGGTGCAGCAACCCCAGTGGAAGTTAAAATTCGATTCGTACGAGGTGGCTTGGTGACTTTGAAAGTGTCAGTTCAAGTCTGAGGGGTGTTCAGCCTCCCGTGATCAAGCTGGGTTCTTGAGTGTCCAGTGCTCCCTCGTTATTCACAAGGGATACATTCCGGAGATGCTCGTGAATTACAAATTTCGCGGGTGATGATATTGGCCCGCGAATATGGCACTCACAACTTCTGCAGATGCTTCTAAAGTTGCGAGAAGTTTCTATCTATCTCTCTCATCTCCCTTACCTCATCATTCTCTCCCATCACATTCTCTCTCATCACTCTCTCTCCCATCACATTCTCTCTCATCACTCTCTCTCATCGCTCTCTCCCATCACATTCTCTCTCATCACTCTCTCCCATCACATTCTTTCTCTTCACTCTCTCCCATCACATTCTCTCTCATCACTCTCTCTCATCACATTCTCTCTCATCACTCTCTCCCATCACATTCTCTCTCATCGCTCTCTCCCATCACATTCTCTCTCATCACTCTCTCTCATCACATTCTCTCTCATCACTCTCTCCCATCACATTCTCTCTCATCACTCTCTCCCATCACATTCTCTCTTGTCGCTCTCTCCCATCACATTCTCTGTCATCACTTTATCTCATCACTTTCTTTCTCTCTCTCTCGACGCGTGTCGTGTAGAGTTCCAGATGCAATTTGCGGATCGCCAAACTTGCGGAGAGACATTTCGTGAATAACGAGGGAATAATGAAATGAGTTCATGGTCTCAGCCCAGTCACTGATCACTGTATAAAAAAAATACATATTAAATACGTGTGTTTGCTTTTTGGCGAAATTCTGCTTCTGAGTTTTAAAACATTAATCTGACCATCATGTGGAAATATAATATCAGAGTTTTGTGTAAAGGTGTGACCCCTGCTGTGTGAAGGTTCGTCCACAGCCCTTCTCTGACACACCCAGCATACCGCTCTGCTGCGAGATTCATGATGGGATTTTTCACCTCGTGGCATTGCACTATCTCATCTCACGCGGTGACATAATTGGGGATATAATGGGAAAGAAACACCGAATGAAATATACAAAATTAAAGTCTATTCCACATTTAGTCTCAATAGTTCAATTCGACAGCATTGAACTGATTTTTTGTGATGAAATTGTTGCCCTTCCCCCTGAACCCCCGATTAGCACAGTTGGCCACATACGGTGCAAAATAAGTTAAACATACGTAACATACATAACATACATACATATCCATTCGGGGCATTTGAGAAGTGGTGGGAATTCCATATTCCCGTGGCAGAGGTCAGTCTCTCCCTGAGACATCCCTTGTTGACTTCCCAGAGAGTGGTTCTTAATTTGATGGGCCAAGTTGATGCCCGACTGGGATTTTGAACTCCTAACCTTCTGATTGTGATTTGTGTGCTCTGTCACAACAGAGCACATCCATATTTCATATTTAGTTGCAAGCTTCAATATTGTAATTAGACTAGGCTGGCCTGTGCAGCATAATTGAAACCGTGCCTCTTTGATGCTCATCGCTGAATATGCCATATGGGCAGTTTTAAAATAGATCAGCTGTTTCAAATAAACAAACCAATTAGAACCAAAAAAATATCTGCCAGATTTTATTTTTTTCATGTTTTATTTTCCATTGTTTTAAAATGTTGAAAGGCATCCAAAAATGCTCAAGTAAAAAAAAGGCCCAGTCAGTGAGATGAATGCAGAAAATGTAAAGAGCTATTTTAACAGGGGTCAAGTTTGTCCGTTAAACGCACCGACGGTTATATAAATGCTCGCCAGCGGAGCTGGGTTGTTTATGTTCACCATTTGTATCCAGGATGGTGTAGCAACGTAACGATGGCTCGGAGCAGCAGAGGCTCTCTCAAACTGCTCGAGTGCAATGCAGAAACGGTACATCACGAGGCCAAAGCATGCGTGATGTTCGTGGGATCCAAGCCGGTGTTTACGTAGCCAAGGCAAGCTGGCCGCTCTGCCCGACTCGAGTGTGGATATTCTTGACGCTTAAAGCAAGAGTAATTATAGTAATGCTTTATTTTCGCAGTAAAGCCTCATGGAGTCAGATGGCTAACTTCTTCAATGCATGTCCGGCTTGGGATGTTTGGCCGGTTCCTTGGGAAGTATTTTTTTGTGGATGGGAGGAAACTGGCGTGCCTGTAAAAAAAAAACACGCATGCAAATAGGTAAAAAGAAAACTACTTGCTATGCTGCTTCTTACACATATCTCGCTACCTCTTTCATGATCACAATGTGATCTCGATCTACCATCTCCACGAACAGAGCACTGCAATGTTGGTGGATTGACTTGATCCTTGACCAGGATTTGAATTTGTAACGGTCAAATTGTGAGTCGTGTGCTCTTGCCTCTTAGATACTTCCTTCCGATATTAGGAAGCCACTGGTGCTATGCACCTTTGGATATAGGTTGAAAACCTTTTCTTTAGAACTGCTTATTGTGTGTTTAGTTTGTTGTCTCCCCGCCTGCACCTCATATGGTTGGTTACGTACGGTGCGAAAGAGATTCAACATACACGCATACAGACAGACAACCGAGCACGCTTAAAAGTGGGGTACAGTGGAATAAATTAAACCTGAGGCTTACCTGCCTCTCGGGCCAAACTGGATTTCTCAGAGTGGCGGTGTCGGGTGTGGCACAACATAAATTAATGCATCCCCCCACCCGCTGCAGCTGCTGAACTACGGCCGCCGTCGGAACTCTGCCAAACCAAGGGTGACCCATCGGGCAGGTACGGGAGACGTCGATGTCAACCCCCGCGATGTCGTAAAAGTCTGTGGATGTTGAGGATGTGGGCGCATCGTGGCTTGGGCATCCCATAACGAGTGGTGAACGGAGCAAACCTTCCTGGCCATGTCGTGAATTCTGCCCGGCCACTGTCGCCCAATTTAGAGAGCGCGTGTGGCTTGCATAATAATACCGTAATCTAATTTGCACATGAACAACATGCGGTGGCTGACATGGAAAGCTGTGCCATGTTGTGCCCCTGAGGACTACAGATAAGCATCATTGACCTAGTTACAACACTGACGTGTGCAATCCTTTGTCCATCTGCTGCTGGATGAAGGCCTGCCCACACCTTTCAGTCACGGGGGTTGTTGAACCATACATCACCGTGTTTTGGGCGGTGCGGGTTTGGTGGAGTTGCGGGGGGCGGCCCAGTACCGGTTCACATCTCGTTCATCACCGATGTTGGTCCACGGCTGAGAATCAAATTTGGGTCGCGGGGTTCATAGCGCAGTGCCCTAGCCAATGTGCTACCGCTCCATCCACACAAAGCCGAATGATAATACAGAATGCAATTGCGGTACTTTAGAGTTCCATACACCGTTTAGACTGGGGCAATATTTCGATTTAAAGCTTTCGTGACTGCAGGGATTCATCTTCTTGGTTCTTTCGGTAAAGTCACGTAGAAGGGAAGTAATACAATAATAAAAATAAAACATAATAAAATCAAATAATTCTTTATTATGTTTTATTTTTATTATTTTATTACTTCCCTTCTACGTGACTTTACCGAAAGAACCAAGAAGATGGGGCAATATTGATCCACGAGGTGTTCTTTTGTTTCTATTGACGTAGCAACACGTTCATCGTTGTTTACGTAGCAACACGTTCATCGTGTTTACGTAGCAACACGTTCATCGTGTTTACGTAGCAACACGTTCATCGTTGTTTACGTAGCAACACGTTCATCGTGTTTACACCCGGGCGTCAGCGGCAGTTTCTCGACTGAATTGGTTTGCCGGCATTTTGAGTAAAAGGTGTCGTTGCTCATGCCACTGGTGCAGGAAGGACCTCCCTTTGAGGGGGAGTTCTAGAGGGTAATTGGCCTACTCTTCCTCCCTGGCCAGACGTCGAAGAAGAGGTGGGAGCCAACCTCACTTTACCCCACCGCATGCTATCTGCCAATTGACGGATTGTCTTGTAGCCATTTATACTGCTGGGTGGACAAAGGTGGTTGGGACTTGAGGAACATGCCCAGCGTTTCAACTGCCACACCTAGAGGTCAAAGAAGCGACCGCTGCATTGCAAGTCCAGAGTGCATCCCCCACATTGTGGTGAATTGTTTTTCCAAAATTTCATAACGCCAGGAGTGCATGACCGTCGGGGCATTGTGCTTGTGATGGCAAAGGGCCACTCTTCATCGGTCTCCATTGGCTACAGCTGGTGTTTGGGATTCATAAAATCAATTGGAGATCAGCATGTC
The DNA here is from genome assembly GCF_964198595.1 of Lampetra fluviatilis. Taxonomy (NCBI): domain Eukaryota; kingdom Metazoa; phylum Chordata; class Hyperoartia; order Petromyzontiformes; family Petromyzontidae; genus Lampetra; species Lampetra fluviatilis. The sequence goes on along the minus strand of NC_136287.1, from coordinate 10,743,922 downwards.
ACATCTGTTATTGCTGGAGTCAAGCTCTATCACTGGGCATGACGATGTTTTTTTATATAACAGATTCTAAGGTTTGACAGGTGAGTTTAACACGTAGGCTTTCGCGACCAATATTGTTCATAATCAACGATTTTTGGGTTTAACAGGTGGTCAGTTCATTTTACAGTGGAACATTCTGTCGCAAGTGGGCATTGTTCTCAGCGTGAGAGATTCTTGCCCTCTCTCTCACCTTTGGGTCATCTACCGAGGACAAAATGATAGTGCAGAACGTTTGTTGCTGATACTTTCTTTTCGAAATTATTTTGAAATATCCGCCAAAAAAAAAAAGCCAAAGTCTCCCCCATGCTCAAATGAGCATTGGCCGGCCGCTGCTCATCCCGACTGGCAGTTCTAAAGCGATTGGTGGAAATTCCTCATTCGCATGGCAGGGACCCACCATTATTACATTTCTCCGTAGTGCACCAGGCACACGAGCACCGTCACCCATGGAGGCACGCGTCGCACGCGCCCAGCAGAGGGACGCCGCGTGCGTGGATGACCTCTCGCTGTCAATGTCGCTTTTATTCTCGGAGGAGCAGCAGCTGCATTAAGGCGCTTTTGTCAGCATTGCATTGATGTTGCGCCAGAGCCCCGCTCGCTAAACATCTCGAGAGCGAGAAACGTTCCCTTCGATGCTAACATTTGCAACCCTCGCTGCGACGCTGGGCACGCGCTCGTTCCGGTGGCAATAAAAAGCAAAATAAAATAAAAGACGGAGAGGCCAGAGAGCGCACGGCGCGTTCACGTACAGTGATCCACCGCGATCCGGGGGGGGGGGGTGGTGGTGGTGGCGAGTGCGCTGTCATGCAGCAGCTATGCGTGGTGGCGTGGCGCGCACAGACGGCGCATGGCCACATCGACAGTCACCGCCTAAATTTAGCCGCCATTGGGGACAAGTGGAGATGTCATCTGGGCTTGGCCGGCTCGAGACTTCCTCCGGGAATATATGCCGCTTGACGGCACTCTCTTATTGGCCGTGCCAGAATTGCCAGAGTTGAGGAGTGAGTGCTATTTAGTTGGCTATGAACGGATGCATCATGTTATGGTGAGTCGATATTATTTTTTACTTCTTCACCATCCCATGCCATTGATTCGGTGTTTTTTTTTTTGGGGGGGTGTGGACGCGTCCCGTTAGGTCGCAGCGGCTGTTTCGACAAAGGGGCTGCGTCGTAGCCCCACAGGCAGCGTGTGCACTCGCCCGTCGGCTCTCTGCTAGCAATGTATTCGCAAGGTACGGCGAGGTAATATTGACCATTTTGCTCGTTTCGACTGTCGGTTCCGCGTGGTGCGTGCGGCGCGAATGTTGACGGCTACGACAGGCTGGGGACGAGCGTTCCAGTCGATGTGCGGTGGGTTGTGCATGTAATCAGGGACGTTCGTTACGCGGGGTGGGATATTCACGTCGAGGCGAATGCAACGCTGCGCTATTCGGTTTGCGCGAGTCGAATGCGCAGCGGTGCGTCTTTGCGGGGCAACAACGGTCATGGTGCTCGTGATGTTTTTCTTGCGAGCGTCGTGCGTTCGAGCGTCGAGCGCTGTCGTGCCGTTGCGTTCGTGGGACATCTCGTGAATTGTTGAACGCGGTACGTCGTCTGATTTGCGTGGAATGCGTATGAAGGATCGTGGGCGTGTGGTACGTTAAATAATCACGTTGGAAGATTTAAAAAAAAAATGATGCTTGCGTATTTTCAGGAGTCTTATCAGTCAATGTTTGCACGTTGTGAGTGCATTTTGTTTACCCTAATTATAAGCAGGAAAAACGCTCATTAGTCATATCCTGGCTTGTGTGCGTGGCAGCGTAATGCGCTCATCACCCGCATTTGTGGGTAGGTTTAAGGGGTCAATCTAAATTTGTTAAAATGATATACCAGTGGTTATTTATTTAACCGAGGACGGCTCACAGTCGCTCTACATTCATTCTGTTAAGAGCAAGGTCCTGTGCTTGGTGTGTTTGGCAAATCCTGCTTTCAAAGAAAGTTTCTGCTTATAGGAGGAAACCAGAGTGTCTGGAGAGATGAAAAAAAATATCCCATATGCGCACAATAGGGGGAAAAAATCCCAATGGAAGCTGTCCAGACAGCTCAGGATACCTGCTTCCTGCACCGCCGTTAGCCTGCCCCACTACTTGACAGCCCAGCCAGATTGCACATGATCTTCGCACGATCCACCAACCTCCCCCACCCCCCACCTTTAAAGTACGGATGGATTACACAGGCAACGCCTAACCGGCAGCCTGGGATGGGATCGTAACAGCGCTGCCTGTTTAAAAGGATCGCACCGGCGATGCGACGTAAAGCAACAACGACGCACTCGCGATGATGAATGGGTGCAGGTGTCAGGCGCACGCCGCAGAATGCTGTGGCTGTCGTCTGGCTAGCAGGGCTGTAACATTATTGGCAGCTTTAAAAAAAAAGGCTGGGGTTATGTTCACAGTTGTGAATGTTGAGGAATGTATGTGTGTGTGTATGAGCTTCGTACGGAGCCAACCGTGCTAATCATGAATGAGCGTGTTGACGAAATTTCACTGTAAGACAACGCGTGTGACTGACACAGCATGGGGAGGCCTTCATCCAGCAGTAGATTGACAAAGGACCGAGTTCTTTTTAAATCCTTTATATTAAGTTCGCTTGCTTGCGTGCTTGCGTGCTTGCTTGCTTACGACTGTGCAAACCTTTCGGTCGTTTTTAACCCACTTCCCGTGATCCAATCGAGCTGACATTTTCCACACAGACTCGTTGTGCGTGACAATTAATTTTCGTGAAAAAATTTTCCCAAAATTTTACACTGTTTAGGGAAAAATAAATAAATATTTAATTACCAATTGCTTAATGCTGGCAGACAATCATCTGACCAATAGGTGGCAGCCATCTCAAGCCATAGGACGAGAGGACTCTGGCCGCCACGCATATAAAGGATTTAGAGTGAAAAACTTTGTTTTTACGGGTTAATTTATTACGTAACATGGTTCCATGACTTGCCATTCCCATTCCACCGCTGGACAAGTGCTTCTCTGCGTTCATGCCGGTGTAGCATGTGTCTCTTAATGCTCCCAATTCGCTGCCTTGATAGCATCGCTACCGCTTCACTTTGTTTGTTCCTCTCCATAAACCCTGCAGCTGCACACTCGCAGGGTCCAGCCACGTTCCTTCACAGTGAGTGCCGTCTCTCGACTCGGTCGACGCATTTCTCCCTGCCACCTGTAAAACGAGACCGCATTACCCCAAGACTCCCAGTCCCTATGCCGGCTCCCAATCCAGTCATGGATAAAATATCGAAATCGTGCTTCATATCCCCAAGGTCCTCCATTGACTCACCTCCGCTGCCTGCTTTGTCCCCTCTTATCTCACTCTACCCCCGCCACTCATTCTTTGCACCAGAAACCAGAGCTTTCTGTCAAAGACTCCGGTCATCCTTGAGTCAGTGGGAAGTTGCTCTTTTTCCTTTGCCGTGATAATAATCTGGAACTCCCTTCACACAGACATCTATGCTGATGACTTCCTGCCAATGTTCAAACACGGGCTGAAGGTCTTCTTACTTCCCCTGACTGTGACCGACTGCCTCTCTCGATGTAAAATGAATACAGAAGCGGACTTTCTTTCCCCAGAATTCCCCTGTCCCAATGTTCTGTCCAGCATCTTGAGATGTGGCTATATTAAGACGCTATATGAATACAAATGGTATTGCACTGTATCTTAATCGGAGCTTGTTGAAGGAAAGATAGATGCGACTCACAGATGGCTTATTTGACACATTGTTGAAATGCTGTCTCTTGAAGAGGAAGTGCGCGAGAGGGCCGTTTGCAGATTTGTCACATCGCTGCCTGTCAGGGTGACACGCTTCTACGCACGTAACGAGCACAAAGTTATCGCCGCAAGACAGTGCGACATTTCATATCATCTGGTCACATTTGCCCACCCCGCACGGCCATTAATCAGAAACTTGTTTTTCCCATGCTGCGTTTTTTGCTCGGCAAAAAAAAATACACAATCCGCCGTTTAACCGATAACCAAGCGATCAAATCGCGATTCCAACTTTTTAAAAAATAGTTTTTTTTATTTAATTTGACAAGAACCCGGTGAAGGGCGTTGTAGGGGAGGGGGAGTGGGGGGCACAGAAATTCCGCGGACTGAATTCCGAGCCCCGTGCTCCTGGGCTCCGGGAAGGGAAGAAGATTTGAGCTCCTCAACATTGTTTTTGATCAGGTCGTGAGTTCAGCTGCAGTGCGCAGAAAACACGAATGATAAATGAGAATTAACGTCACACGAGGGTTGTTTGGTCAAGATGACTCTCGTGTGAGTGAGAACAAATGAGACGGAGTTACGATGTCCGTGGCAGATTTCAATTCTAGATACGCCTGAGTGAGTGTGAAGTTCTACACTCACGTGCTTGTATTTTAGTACATTTGAATGTTGCAGTACATTACCACAGCACTGTGCTGTGCCCTTATATGCAGTGCAGTCTCTGTGTGTGAGTGGTGTCCTTTATGTACCTGGTAATTTATTAACACAGTGCTTCATTACATTGCTTTAGCTAGAAAAGCCTCAAATCATGTTTCTTGGAGAGTCTTAGGATTCATACTCTTTGGTTCTTTCGGTGAAGTCACGTAGGTGAATAAAAATAATAAAATAAAAATAATACAATAATAAAATTAAAAAAATTAAATCACGACGTTTCGATTGCAACACAAGCAATCATCATCAGGTGTGACAACTACAGCAAGAATTTGTTTTTACTGAAGTGGGAGAGCTGCCGGAGTTAAGGGGTTTATATGAGCACCTCATTTGCCAGTAAAAATATGATAATTGGTTCTTTACCCTTCTATCTGGCAACAAAACTGACACCTTTTTTACAAGGAGTCATGTTTGAATAGACCGCAATACCTGCAGTCATAATACAAACAAAAGACATAACTCTGATAATGTGCACTGTCCTTGAAGTTGATTGGTCCACACCCGAGACAGCTTTCCTTAGAGCCTAGTCTCACATGGGTTGGACCAGATGACGCCAAAAGGCGCACAACTCAACGACAATGCACCATCAGAGTATGAGAGCTCGGGGCAAGCATCTACACTATGGGAACCTCATGGTGTGGACCAATCAACTTCAAGGACAGTGCACATTATCAGAGTTATGTTCTTTTGTTTGTATTATGACTGCAGGTATTGCGGTCTATTCAAACATGACTCCTTGTAAAAAGGTGTCAGTTTTGTTGCCAGATAGAAGGGTAAAGAACCAATTATCGGGTTTTTACGAGTCAGATAGGGCGGTGGGGGGGGTAATAAGGGGAGGGGGGAGCGTTGCATGTGCGCTAGGGACTGGGACGTGGGACTGGGCAGGGGGGCGGGGCTAGGACTAAGTGGATACGGAGCCTGGAGGTGAGCGGGGGGGGGGAGAGCAAACCGCCAACAACGGTTGCGGTCAAAACAGATGATGGCGCTCAAAACAAACCAAATAGCCGCACTGCTAAACGCTGAGGATGCAATTAACTCGGTAAAATCTAGAATGGAGACTCAGCATTTGTATATTTTCACCTGCTGGAGGGAATCGCACTACCCGTAGGGACCTAATGCATATGAGGGACACCACTCAGAACCTCCAACACACACACGGAGAGAGATTGGCAATGGCTGTCTGGTTTACAAGTCACCTACACCCAAATATCCGATCTCATCGTATCTCATAAGCTCGGGGTATTGAACCTGGTGAGCGGGAATAGCAGGTGTTGTAGGCTTGGGATGAGGGGGGGGCGGCCAGGGGGTGACAGCAGAACAATTTGATTTTGTATCTAAGTGTGCGGAATATTGAGCGTTACCCCATCGTCTGTGCGAGTTTTCGCAAAGTTAGTCCAGTCTCTTGCCACGTGCTGCCCACTCATGGGCTCGAGCAAGAATCCCATTGCCTCAGGAACCTCCTGAAATAGTCTTGAGAGACGCAGTTAGGCTTTGCTGGGTAAATAAATGTCGTCGTATTGTGATTATCATCACACGATGGTTGCTATGTGACCCACCAACCCTTAACTCCACAAAAACGCTGCGTTGCAGGCGCGTGCCATATTGCCCGGGTAAACATTTGCAAAACAAAATTTAGCAAATGGGACCCTAAAAATAGGCGAAGGATCAAACGTATTATGCAGTGTTTACAGTATCTGTTAACGTCAGCGCCATTATCCTATAATTAGTACACACGGGGTGGGGGCTTTAGAATAAGCAAACCCATTAGTTCGGTATGACCTAATTTAGTATCGAATTCTCTAAAGTTTTTCCCGACCCCTCGCGTAAACAGATACAGCGTACATTGTCTCACGAGTCGCACACGTGCACGACCATCACACCAGTTGAGCATTCTCGACAATCTACATTACGTTGCCAGCAACATTTTGTGGGTTTATTTTTGACAGAAATTCGTTCATAGGGTATTAAAACATGTTTTATTACTAATAATAAGAGTTAAACGATAAACAATTTCCGATTATAGGTTAATATTCATATTCCAATTTTAAACGATTCATCAGGAAATATATTTTAAATGCTACTGTCGGCAGGCCCCATGGTGGACAGTGCAGTCTCCAACTTTGATTGCTATTATTACTAGCTGCCACTGTCTCCCTGGCTGCTCTATTTACGTAGAAGGGCATTTTAACTTTATGGCGGGACCCCGGGTCCCAAATAAACAGAAGTCAAAATCGCAATTAATTAATTTATTTTTGGCAACTCCGTCCCACCGCACACATAAACGCCGCGACCCACCAGAAATCAGTCCTCTCGTTCTTCACCAAGCACCCGTCGTTGTCAAAATTGCCGTAGTCATGAACACAACTTTGATTAGTGCATCATGCAGAACTCGTCGAGAGGAATAGATTGCCGTGTCGTTCGCCTTCAACAGACATAAATTGACGTCGCAACAAAGTTTATGCGAGAGCCGGGGGCTTATGGGACCCCAGGGTCCCGCCATAAGGTTCAATTGCCCGAAATGTCACCTTTTATATATTTTTCCTTTGAAGGCCGCAGCGTTATTGACGGAATGTTTTGAGTTTTTTTATGATTTGTGCTTCTGCAACACTGCCGAAGAAATATCGCCAAAATAACTTTTGCTTTACATGAAATGTAGGTGTTGGGCAAGGTCACGGTGCATTTATTAATCAATTTAATATCGATTCGTAAGCTTACGATGCGTTCGTAGATTCGGGTGTGTGAGAATCGACCGTCCATTTAATTATGCCAGTTGTATGTAAATGGTACGGAAATTGCTGTATTCTTGAACAGAACTGCAGAAAAGAAAATTAAAACAACTCAAATGTGACGGTGAAAATGGGACCTAAAATGATTGAATCTTGAACCTAACCACGACCGTCAGTTGTAACATATATTTGAGTCAAGCTCCAAATCAAGTTTGATATATTTAAGTCGCTGGGAGTTTGGCATTACTAGGTCTCTACGAGAAGGTATGCCATCTCAACGAGAGTTCCCATTTCTACGTTTACATACATAGCTCAACATAATTTATCAACACTAACAGGATCTGAGTAACATTATTTAGACTGGAGAAACACCGATTTTCCTAGAGGCTTCTTACACCACAGGCCTGCAGGTGTCGTCGTCGTCGTAGAAATGCAGTAGCACATTTGGTTGAGCAGCAAGGCTTTCCGTCATAATTGCAAAGTTCAAATCCCAGACAAGGCCACCTCAACACCATCAACACTCATCTTGGGTCAGTCAAATCAGCACAACCTTCTGGGACTGCACCACTTTGTGAGACGTCAGTTGTGGTCTTATTATGGGTCAACTGACCTCTGCATTAGAAATATAGAGTCCCTGACCACTGACTTAATGTTACGCATAGAAAGCAGTGCCACTTTACTGGCAATATTAGCAGAGGCACTTGCATTTTTTTTACGGTAAATATTTGGCTGGGTTGTGAATATCCGGTTGGGTTGGGCTGCCGTTAAGTGGTGAAAGCGCTTGGCTCACAATTGGAAGGTCTCCGGTACAGAATCTCAGTCAGGGGTCAACTCAGGCAATCGTCCCTCCAGGGTTGTTTTATGATACGTGGCACTTTGTGGGAAGTATATAATGGTTGTCCTACGGAGAAACTGGCTCCCGCAGTTGGGAATGTTGAAGTGGACAGCTCAACGATTTTGGACATACGTTATCATGAGTGTAATCCTGAAGAGGCTTTTTTTTACGTGGGAGTAGCATATCGACCAATTATGCGTCTCATTCAGATTGTAATCGTTTATCAACCTTTCTAAATGGGTGAGAAAATGCTCATAAAATGCAGAGAGATATACAGCACAATCATGAAAGCCTGTACTGTAGTATTGCTCACCTGTGAATCGCCTTCACGGGGAGGAAGCTTGCAACTTGAACACGACACGCAGCAGAATCTCACGACACGGCAGACAGCTTGGTGTCCGGCGTTCCCCGGTGAACTGACCATTTTATCCACGCTGCGATGTTGCCTTAAATTTCATGTGCTGTCTGTGTAAAAACCCTTGATTGATTGATTCCATATAGAAGCCACATTTTCCCACAATCACACCCCATATTTATGGTTGTATGATGATGATGATGACTTATTTTTTTACTGTCAAGTTATCTGATTTTCGGAGCTACCTGCCACCTCAGAGCCACCGATGAGAGAATCCACAAGTACATTTAAAAAAAAATCATTATGGGTCAAAAATATATAAGGAGAACCCCATTCTGTGCATCTACAGATAAATCAAATATAACAATGTTTTGTCTATTTTTGTCAATTTATTTTATTATTATGTGGAGGCCGAGAACAGAGTTCTGTCATCATGTGTTTTACCCATAATGCTCCACGATAACGCATAATGAGTTTGTGTTGAATATTGCTCTTTGTGTTGAGCAGGTGGCCATCGTTTAGTTGGAGTGCTGTTGCCAGTGACATCTGGTTACCCAGCAGCAAAGATTTAACAATCCTGACTCTGCTCACGAGACCCAGAAGTTCGAAACTGGTCCAGAGTTTGATTGCCTGCTTAAAGAAATCCAGCCAGATGATATTAGTCCAAAAAGACAATAAGCCGATGAATGAAACATTTATTTGTATTTATAAGTGTATTTCGATTTAAAGCTTTCGTGACTGCAGGGATTCATCTTCTTGGTTCTTTCGGTAAAGTCACGTAGAATGGAAATAATAAAATAATAAAATAAACATAATAAAATAATTCTCACGACGTTTCGGCCGCAACGCAAGCAGCCATCATCAGGTGGAGAACAGGTCTGTCGAGGAGACAGTCTGAATGACTCTGTCTTCTGAATGACTCTGTCTTCTCGACAGACCTGTTCTCCACCAGAGGACGGCTGCCAGCAGTGTGGCCGAAACGTTGTGAGAATTATTTTATAATGTTTTATTTTATTATTTTATTATTTCCATTCTACGTGACTTTACCGAAAGAACCAAGAAGATTTATAAGTGTAGTCACAGCTCTCGTCTGGGCCCAGGAGACACGTTGGCACTGTCCGCGCACCAACGCTTGCCCGTCGTGTGCGCGCTCTGTTTCAGGGAGCAGCCCGTATTCTCGTCCGAGGCGCAGGTGTTCCAGATCGACCCAACGACGCAGCGCTCCTGGCTGCCCGTGAGCCAGCAGGTGGTCCGGGTCTCCTTCTACCACGATGCCGTGCGCAACATCCACCGCATCATCAGCATCGATGGCACCAAGGTGCACGGTTTGCATGCACGCACGTAGGCACGTACGCACACACGCACGTACGCGCACATGCACGTACGCACACACGCGCGGACACACACGCGTGGGAGGGCTCCAGCGGCCTAATAATTTGTCCGGCTGTGGAGAATTCCAAAGTCAAAGGCTCGTGCCGTTAACACCACGAGCAGTTAATTGTGTTACTTTAAGCATAATCTCACAGTTTACATGGTTTTATCTCGTCATTCACAATAGAGCAATTAGTGTCTGCTTGCTCACACGAGAAGTGATAGTAATATTCGTGGGTGTTCCTGAGCCAGTGGTTGCGGATGCCAGTCTCTCGTATGAGAACGGACCTTCATCTGTCATGGGAAAAGGCTAAAGAGCAACACGTGATTAACTTAGGAATGGCAGCTGACACGTGCCTTATCATCGACAATGGGGACGTTGAGCCATGAAATAGGGGAGGGGTGGGGCTGTGTAGAAAGGTGGAAACATTTTCCGCCATATTTCGCTCCGCAGATAATAAACGATGAGAGATTTTCATGACGTTGGTAATACTTTGTGGCGTCAATAAAATTCGTAACACTTCCCCGAGTGTTCGACTCATTTAACTGAGCCAGCCATTAAGGATCATAGTCTGAGTCAGTCCCTCTCCGGAATTTGAACTTGTAATCTTGCAATAATGAGTTGAGTTGTACTGCCATACGGAGGGAAAATCTGGTTTGTATTGTATACATTTGAATATATATTCTAAAATAACACGTGGGAGAGCAGTGGTGCAGTGGTTAGCTCGCTTTAGCTATGAACTTGGTGAGCTGAGTTTAATTCATAGCCACGGCCAGCATGAGCAGTTCGTAATGATACCCGATCCACTCCTGGGTCCTTTCTTCACCTACCCGAAGCTTCTTCTTGGTTCTTTCGGTAAAGTCACGTAGAATGGAAATAATAAAATAATAAAAATAAAACATAATAAATAATTCTCACGACGATAGACAGTCTGTCTACTCGACAGACCTGTTCTTCACCTGAGGACGGCTGCTTGCGTTGTGGCCGAAACGTCGTGAAAATTATTTAATAATGTTTTATTTTTATTATTTTATTATTTCCCTTCTACGTGACTTTACCGAAAGAACCAAGAAGATGAACATGCTTCTGTTAACCCTGTACATTAAGAGGCAGTGCTTTGAGCCGTATTTTTCTGTGGGCTAGGAAAAGTACTTTGCCACACGTCGTCCAGCACAAATCCACAACTGAGCGGAAAATCCCCTCCGTGTTTATCTTTTGCATAGTGGCTGTACTTTGGGCTGTCATCTCACCTCTCGGCACGGACCCCTCTTCCATGGCGCCTCACTTTGTCCGTAGTATGGTGTGCGTCAGCTGCCGTCCCTCCGTTAATGTTCCGTCTTGCTGTGGTCTTTTCCGGTAGCGATGCGTTGCGTCTTCTTCAGGTTCCCTTGCTCTCCTTGACACGGCGTTGAGCGCGATATCCGTCATCCAGGCATTCGCTGAATAAAAGGTCATCGCTTTTTGGACATTGGGCGAGATTGATGTAAATAAGTCACAGCTCTTTTTTGGTTCTCCACCACTGCTGCTCCTGCGTAGGTTATCCTGACTTGGTTGGTAAGTTGGGATTGTGGTCTGCGATGCGACCTCATGGACGAATTTATTTGTTGTGTTTTTTATTGTGTGCGCTTTTTGTTTTGGTGCCATTGCTTAATTTTGTTTATTCAGTTCAGATTTCGCTTGGTAGTTGGGTCTTCATTTACTTGGGGAGTGGCTGTACATGGGATTTGGTCCTCCAATATAATTCGTGTACAGAGTTACGGGATGCTATTAGCATGAATGCCGCTATATACAATGAAGCATTAGTATTAGTGTTCACGATCATCAGGTGCTGCATCGCTTCGTGATTACTTGAGCTGAAATGCGCTTCTTTCAACGCCCCTTCGTGTGCGTTTCAGCGCTCGTGCCGTTGTCTTTGACCGCACATCCAATACGGACATCGCAGATGTCGGCGCGTGTTGATTGAAGGAATTAGAGTAAAAATAAAAGCTGCAAAAATGACATTCTTTCCAATGGAATTCTGTTGTCCATTTGTGCAAAGGGGATACAGAAACCATGCACGAGTAACTTCCCAATCCTCGCTAGACTCTTACTCGTGAGTGCTCTTCGGTAAGCGCTAACAACAGTTGCATTCTATCCCAGTTTAAGCCTCAAATTAGCATCAAAACGTTTTCAGAAGTGTGCTGCTTGAGTTCCTTGGCCAAATTTAACTAAGGCCAAAGGCGTAAATCTGTCCTCTTTGTCTGTCTGTGACAGCGCGTTATGAGATATCATGAAAATGCATACCTCTCAACCCATACGGTTTACCCATATTCTTGTGAAGGGAAATTGAGTTTTCAGGTCTATACAGCGTACAGCCATTTAAATACGGGCAAAAAAAGTCTTTGTTTGTGTTTCTCCCTTGTGATGGGACTTTGTAGGACGAACGTTGAGATCTATAAGGGCACGTGGTGACCAATAAGGTCTGAATTGGTCTGTAATGAGGTAGCGGCACTGATAAGGGGTTGACAGGAATGGAGATGGTATATTTCCCGAGTGAAGTCCATTGAGCTAAGAAACTATCTTTCAGGGAAACTCAGTCTGCGGACAACGTCAAAGCATTCCACAATTGCAGTCTAAAGTTATTTTACTGTTAGCCCCACTTATTCTGTAGAACACCAGCCAATGTGATCAAAAAGATGGGGATAAATAACCAGCACTAAAAAATATAAGCCTTGTCGGTCGTGATGACGACGTGATTGTGTGTAACGGCATGTCTTGATGATGTCATTACGTGTGACGCCATCTCGCGATGTCGCACGCCACGTGACATCATCTCCTTATGCGGCTTCAAACAAAAACTTTATCTCAAATAATATACTTCCCAGCACAAACGGTGCCCGTGGGTACAGCAACCATACATATGCGTGGTTTTTCTTCCTTGATGATAACAAAAAAACCACACCTGACCACAAAGACAATGCTGTTATTCATTCATACATTGCAATTAAAAGCACATGCTGCCTTCAATGTTGCTTGGATACTTCAGGTGTAGATCGGGGCTATGCGTGTGAGTTTTGAACTCCTGCGTTTCCCCCCCCCCCCCCCCGTTCGGTAACGCGTGCAGCATCAGGCCGTACGCTGGATCAGGAAAAAAAATTGCGCCAGTGTGGTTCATGCTGCTGGCGCAAGTTATTCTTTGTGTTATTCCTGTACGCTCCAAATCTGTGTTTACTTTGTATACCTACCTGCACCTCAGTATTTTGAATAAAGGCTAAAGCAACACTAGATTGTTGGGGTGTACATTACACATACTATTTTCTGCCTTTTGTGGAAAATATTTTTTTAATTTCAAAGAAAAATAGTGAACAAATATATTTTTGACGCTGTGTTCGGGCAACTTTTTTTTATTTTTGGTATGAAAAGTTTTTTAGTTTTTTAAACCAGATGCTGCGAATTGTGTGCACTTTGAGTTATTCACCAAGGTGGAGGGCAATTAAGATATAAACTGCTGTCTAAACGAGGCTGTGTACACATGCCTGGCAGGTCATCATCAACAGCACTATCCTGCCAAACATGAAGTTCACCAAGACATCGCAGAAGTTTGGCCAGTGGGCTGACAGCAAGGCCAACACGGTGTTCGGGCTGGGCTTCAACTCCGAGAAGCTGCTCATGGAGGTTGGTGCAGGAGTTTGCCGACAAATCACATCCATGGCACCCCGTAAATAATGAACAAGCCCCATGAAATCAGGAACAGTGCTTGCACTTTCAATTAACTTTTTTTGTTGTTGCTGAACTTAACAATAATGTGGCCACAATTTCAGATCTCTTGAGTTGGTGGTCTAGACAAGGCTGAGAGCGTTGTATAAGCACCGTGGTGGTCACCTGGCATGCAGGCAGGGCATGATGGGAGTCGTGCCTTCCTGCTGTTGGCGAGCACATCTGTGCGTCTTGTTATTTCTAGTTCACTGCCGGTGGCACTAATGCGGAAATATGCACGAAACTCTACACGGACAAACGAGTTGTGTCGACTACAGTAAGGAGGATCGTAGTCTTCGTCTTTTCGTCAGGTTGAAATATCATGCAGTTGTGCCGGTTTCGATACGAAATACCGTGCGATGAGGTGAGAAGAGGGGGGAAGAGCAGACAAGGCATGTAAACGATCCAGAACATATTCCAGGAGACTGCGTTTTCTAAAGAGCAACCTTCTATAGATGGCTGTGCAAATTCGCATCACACTTAGTTACTTTTCCTGACAGGGAGTTCTTCAAAAAGAACATCTGGCTGATCCCATTAAATATTCACCATGCTCTGGCTATAGAATGAATTATAGCAGTGGTCACAAGTCAATTTATAATTCTGCAAATGCATGCAAACTTGGCTATTCTGAAATGTACAGCTGCTCTGACATGTCTACTGAAATGTTTGTGCAATGTGTAATGACCGTGGTGATGTTCCTGTATAATTAGCCGGTGAGCCTATCATGTTTTGCCTCCAACCTCTTTTACAGTTTTCCCAGAAGTTCGAGCAGATGAAGGAGGCTTCTGCGGGCAAACAGCAGCCGACGCAGGACGGGGTGAATGGCGCTGCCACGGTATGGGCATGGACACCACTCGACTTGCACACAAAGAGGAACAAGAATAGCCTTTCGCAGAATGCTTATTATTATTATATACATCTAGCCAAAAAACTCCACTATCCTCACTATCATCATGAGCGAAAAGAAGCTGACCGGGCGGTTATAGCTCTCCACTCACGAGCGATCGGAGGTTGACTCAGCCCATCATCCCTCTAGGATGGATAACATAAGTACTGCTTTGTCAGAAGTGAAAAGTGGTTAATTCTAGATTTAAAGTTTTCATGACTGCAAGGATCCATACTCTTTGGTTCTTTCGGTAAAGTCATGTAATTTTGCTGTGGCTGTTCCACCTGATGACGGAAGCTTGTGTTGCCTCCGAAACGTCGTGATTTAATTTAATTTAGTTATTTTCATTTTTTAAATATATTTTTTATTTTTTAATAGTGGTTATCCCATGGTAGGGCTGGCCACCAACCATAGCAATGTGGAATTTCTACCACTTGACCTCGGGGCCACTAATGGAGATGACCACTGCTCCATTTCAGGGAGGCAATTTTACTTGAGATGATACTGCTGTCAGGTGTTAGGGGTCCTCCTTGCTCCCAAAGGATTTAGCCTGCTCTTTTACCAGGGGCCAAGACACATGCAAAAAAGGTGGTTTCCTTAAGCTAGTCGTTGCATGCATTCGATCTGACAAGCCATGAACCTGGAGGTGAGCGTGCTGACCATTAAGCCGCTAAATCGTGTTCCTTCACATGCAGTCCTCAAGGAAAAATGTGGGCAAAGGGCAGCTTTGGCAGCCGTGTCATGCGAATCAAGATGAACTCGCTCCTCTGCCAGAACCTGCACCAGTGGCTGCCAGGGGTGTGCAAGACTCCATCATTGGCCGCACAAAATATTCTGAACTAAGGCCATAGCAGTTGTTGGCAGGGCATCGGGGATGAAAGTCTGAATATTTATACAAGTCCTGTGAAACAAGGCATTTGGAGCTGTTGTAAAAGTGTGTTTTTCCGTGCTAGCAAGATGGATTTTATTAGATGGGGTACCCACAATTTACAAAAGAAAATCCAAATTAACTCGCTTTGCTGTACCGCATTCGTGCGTGCTGGATGCATTCGTGTCAATGTAAACATAAACAATATATACGTAATTAATATTTGGCCTCTTTGGGTCTTTCGGTAAAGTCACATAGATAGAAAAATAATAATAAAAATCACGACGTTTCGATCGCAACACAAGCAATCGTCTTCAGGTGAAAAAATACAGCAGGTGGACTGCTGAGGCAGGAAGAAATGCAGCGAGAGAGCTGCTGCAGTCAAAGGTTATAAAGGTTTGAGAAGGGCACAAACCAAGGGTAAGTGGGCGGGGCTAGAGATGGAATTTGCAAGTAAATGTAAGATCGCAGAGGTCGGTATACCTCGGCCATTGTATTGTTAGATATTAGCATCTCAATCTGTTAATGTAACCCCACGACTACGGTGCTGAAGAAGCCATTGCATTGGTCGAGATTAGAGATTAGCGTGTCAATGTGAGACGGCTCCCGCAGCAGCGGCTGTGTTGATGAGAGACATTCAGCCGATTAAACAACGAGCGCCACTGCCGTATTGATGAAAAGGGAGCAGCAGCTATGTTAGTGAGACATTTAGCCTGTTAATGTAGAGACATTTAACAAGGTAATGTAACTCAGAGAGTCGGAAATAACTGCTAACATAGGCAGGTAGGATGGAATCATCACAGCCAGTTGCGACTTTATCTGGTTAATAACGTCCTTCCAATGATTGCTCAGTTTGTACCCATCCTCTCGGTTGAAATTGTGTCTGTGTTTATATATCTGGATGCCTTCATGAACAAATCTTTCTTAATTTTAGAACTTTCGTGACTGCAGGAATTATTATTTGGTTCTTTCGGTTAAGTCACGTCTAAAGATAAAATAATAAATTAAATTAAATAATAGAATACGACGTTTCGATTGCAACACAAGCAATCATCATCAGGTATAATGAAATAGCGACATAATATCTAACCAGAAAACTATAGACAGACATATTAGCAGACAGATATCACAAGATACATACATAGCGAGAGCAACACAGGTGACAGAGAGGGGTGATCGTCTCTGTGGGGTGGCCTTAAATAGACAGAGGGGGGGCGGAGGCAGAGAGAGGGAGGGGGGTTAGAAAAAATTAGCATATCAATGAGTGGTCCAAAAGAAAACGTGGTGCTGCGAGTACGATGGCACAGCAAGCAAGCCTGAAAATCAGGAGAAAGACACACTAAGACACACAATCTTTGTTGATTTTTTTTCTTATTTTCTCATTTTTCTATCTACGTGACTTCACCGAAAGACCCAAAGAGTATTATGAATTCCTGCAGTCACGAATTGTTTAAGTCAAGATTGAATATTTGGCCCCCTTTGGCAGTCCACTTCTGGATGAAGCCCTGGGGGTCGATTAACTTTACACGATCACACTGGCGAGTCTGGGTTGGTGGACATCAGGTGAGCACCCTGGCCCGCGTAGCATCACACTCGCCACTGATGTTAGCCTTGGCCAGGAATCGGAGGTCGCTAACGGGTTTTGATTCCTTACCCGTACCCGGCCGCACCAGGGTCGCAAATGGATACCCGTACCCATACCCGGCCGTACCCTACCTGTACCCGTACCCTACCTCTGGGATGAAGCCATGTTGCAGGCGCGGGTGGGTTGATTCTAGGAACTTGAATTGTGAGAAGAGACAAGACGTTGGGGAATGAGTGACAAACGGTTACTCACCAGTGACTCACGACCTACCCGTACCCGGCCGCACCAGGGTCGCAAACGGGTACCCGTACCCGGCCGGGTACGGGTGGTCGGGTATCGGGTAGGGTACGGGTATCGGGTACCCGGTTGCGACCTCTGCCGGGAATTAAACCGAGGTCGTCCGCGAATGTGTTGACGAATCCAACACTGCCGGGACAAATTCTGAACGCGTTTCTCTGATGCCCTCAACTTTGGCCTGAGTACTGGAAGCACTGGTGGCGTGGCTCAAGGTACGGTGTGAGTGTTTTGAGCCTCGGTTGTTGTTTTGTTAGCACAGCTGATAGAAGCACATTGTTTAAACACACAAATCACGCAACCAAACCAAGAATGATTTGCTTTGGAGTTTTGCCAGCGGCGCTCACCAAGCCAGCTTGCATGAACCCCGCACACTCTTGTTAAACGAGGGAAGTAAATTAATAATGAAATAGCCAAAAATATTAACGTTAAGCCGGAGAAGAACATTTTACAAATTAACGTATTTAAAAAATAGCAATAAAAATAACAAATGCTATTTTGTATAAACATATTTTTTCTTCATTTAATCCATCGTGTGTTTGGTCTAAACGCCAGGCACCAAATATAGAATGCATAAAACTTAGATGCATTTTTTTCCTGTGGGACTTGGCCATAAAAACAGCAAAATAAACAGCGTAGAAGTTTTTCTAAAGTTATACATACACCTTCGGTCATGCCAATTTCGCAAAATACAAGCACATTGAGAGGACCGCGAAGGGATAATATATCCCGATGCGTTTCTATATTCCTGTATAAACATATATATATTACATCTTACCAAAATAACTGGCAGATGTGTATTGAGTGTTCTGTTATTTAACTGGCAGTGAGAAAAGACGTAGTCTGTGGGGTTCATCTGAAATTGATTGTACACGGGATAGAGGCAAACATCATCCCCCCTGCAAGGCCTTGCTTTCAGGTGCCATGCACTCATTGTCCATACAAAATTTTGCATTCAAATGTTAAGGCATTCTGTAAAGCCGGAATGTCAGTGGAGCACGCAACAGCAAGACAAGACAGTTCCATTGAGAGTATATGCGTTACGTACATTTGTGCGGAATTTCTAGTTAAAAACAGAATGTTTATCCTGTAGAAATCCGATGAACTTTGAAGCATGGTGGTGGTAGTTCACCACCACCACCACCATCACTGACATTCCATACTGGATGAAAGACTCTCCATCCCGATGCCATCCTTCACGGTTCCTGCACACGAGCCAATCTCATCACTCCGTGCCAGCGGCGGTTTTCAATCCTGAGTGCTTCTCTCTTTTGGCTGCCGTCCCGTCCTCTGTTTCGTCCGTCGGCCGTCGTCTCTTCTCGTGGTGTGTCCTGCAGGAAGAGGAAAAGTAGATTCCAGATCTCGCACCTGAAGAAGGAAGTAATCTCTGTCCTTTGCACTGTTAAGCAAAAAAAGCTTCCAGACTCGATGCAATAATTGTGGACATCAATAACGTAGCGGGGTCCAGTTGTTTAAACAAAATTAGTGGACCTGTTTACGAAATGTTTACAGCTTAAATGAAATACCTCATCATGGATTGAATGCTGAATTATTTTTCTTTGAAAAAAAAAAAGGATACACAACTCATTTGAGGAATTACAGACCCATTAGCCTGCTGTCACACGTATATACCGTCCGTTGTTCTACAGCAATTCATGTGAAGTGCGCAAGGAGCAGTCGGGTCAGCTGACTCCTATATCCCAGCTGTCAGTTGCAGACATACCTTGGCTCTTTGCTCCCGACCTCTGTTTATTTCCCATACTCGTTTTAGTGGAATTATGTCATGATGACACAAAATTTGTAATTTTTTTTCGAGGCACCACACAAAGAGAATGCCTGGTTAATATCTCAATGTGGAGCTGATTAACCATGTCATGTCATCATGACCGATGTCCCATTTTGTGTCTGCTTCATTCTGAGACACGAATCGCCCTTCCAGCCCCTGTGTTTGTGGGAGATGGGCAGCAACGTTGTGACTTCAAGGCAACCTGTCCCATTTCACGTGGGGGGTCACCGGTTACAGACAAATTGTTGGCTTTCTGTTCGTGCAGGGGTCCGGCACGGGGCCGTCCTCCACCACGGACACTGGCAAGCTCCCACCGAGACCTCTGGGCCCGCTGGAGAGGCTCAACAAGCTGAACGAGAGGCCGCGCCCTCCGGTGTCGGAGAAGTACGTGTGGCTTGGGAGATCCGCTTAACCCGGTCCTGTTGTGATGACGTACACACGTGCGCACGTGTGCACTAACCCCACTTGCAAGTGAAGTGTGCGCCTGGTGTGTAATAAACCAGGGCATTCTAAGCCTGCCGCCCGTATGCCGAATACAGATTCCGAATGCCTTTCCACAATCAAGCACACAGCTAAAGGGCTGCATCTCTAGGTTTTCATGACCCACTGAGTTGAAGTGAAGTAGGACTGACTTGCACAACAATATGCGAACGTTTGTTTCCCAGAGGTAGTGCGCGCAGCTGTGTGCATGGTTGCATTTGTAATACATCCCCACATTGTAGGAAATTAATCTTTCTTGTTATTTAATTCATGGAGTTGCTTTCAAACAAGTTCTGCATATTGGATCCCCTTCACAATTTAGCACATCGAGAAGAGTGACCAATTTTTTCCCAACTTTCCAAAATGAGACGGATGTGCATCGTTGGCAGTTGTTGGCAGAGGCACGTATTTTTTCGTGAACGGGTTCTCAGCGGCGTCTGTGGCCTCGGATAAAATTAAATTGATCGCGTTCGTGGCCACGTGGGCCGCCAAGTAGGAGGAGCCGCGATGACAACTTGATAACGGCGATCGGGCACACCGTTTCCCCAAGGCCTCGCCACTCGACCTTGCTACTTGTCTCCCCGGCGCCGGAGCCACGTTACTCTCCGCACCACCGATGAGCACGGTCGGCTACGTATGGTGCGAAATAAAGTTGAACGTACTTGCGTACCATACTCGTCATCGAATCAAGGGGTCGACTGAATGTGCTCGTGCGTTCGTGCGCAGGCCAACCGAGGCGGCGGTGCTGCGCCGGGATGGGCCCCCGCAGAACGGCAAAGGGGTCCGCCCCCTCTCGATGGGCCCTGTGGCTGGCATGCAGGCCCCGGGCCGCACGGAAACGTGGGCAGCGGAGATGGCAGCGTGCCGGCACGAGTGCGAGCAACTTCAGCACAAGGTGCGGCCAACGGCAAGAAGAAGAAGTGCGTTCGTTCTCAGCGCAGCGGCTACAGGACGTCGCTGCATTTCATCGTCCTTGAGTTCTTTTCACCTGCATTGAGAAATTCAGGGTGGTGTTAAACTAATGGGGATGAAATATAGGGAAAATTACATTTCATTTCTGAGCCTCCTACATGTCTTCCTCCATTTTCAACGAACGTATTACATCTTTTATTACTCGCCTTTGAAAGATATGGGCAATTGCTTCCCGAATATCCAATCACCTGTTCAGAAGAAAGAGTGCTATTTTGAAATAAATGGGATATCCGTGCGTGGATCACCGTGGATAGAGAATAGAGCGCCACTGCGCAACTTAAAGTTTGACGGCGATTGCTTTGGCACCTTGTGAATTGATCTCGGTGAATAACGATTGCCGGAGCCAGCGCGCACGAATACGCAAACCGGGCAGGGGGCTCCAAATCTCCCATCGCTCGGCATCGTTAAACATCGTCAACGCCATCAAACTGCACCCGAGGTGCACGCTATTTCCATCTGCTGCTCCCCTTGAGAAAGAGCACATTTTACTTCGAAATTTTGTTTACAACAGATGTGGACAGATAAAAGCTCTCCTAATATAAGCACCGTTACAATATAAGGAACACACCTCATATTACACTGGGGGGGCGGGGGCAAAGGGCAACTTCTGATACATGCACACTACTTCTGATACATGCACACCTGGCCTAGCCAGCTTCTACCACGTGAGGTTCTATCTGCCTCTTCCTTCCGCTCTTCCTTCGTGCACCCTTGATGAACGTTAATCTTCCGACCAGCACGGTCGGCTACGTACGGTGCGAAAGAAGTTCAATGTACATACATAAATGAAGGTTTCTGCAAGATTTCACCTTCACGTACCTCGTATACCTCAACAATAGCCAGCAAATGCTGTTTAGAGGGCAAGCACAGTGGCAATGTTTTTTTTATTTTTTAAATATTTACCCGGAGAAGATTCACTTGAGGATAACGTTTGGTTTCCAAGAGGATTCCCGGGCAGGGGAGGTTATTGGGCGAAACCGCGGCTGGTTATTTCGCGTGAAACGAGAACACCAGGACAATGCCCCCGACGGATAACACAAAACACGACGTGCCTTGAGGTATGTCAACAAGCCACTTGCTCTACTGCCATCTGCTGGCCGCATCAGCCAGGTGTGGTGGTGTACACCTGTAATCCAACACTTTTGATGCATGGCTCAAAGACAATTTATAAACCCTTCCTAACCCACCGAGTTGCGAGGAGTCCGGGAATTGGCTGTTATGTTCATGATCCCATCTGTGCGGCCTTTTGGGTTATCCCCCTGTAGTCTTTTTTTTTCTTGGGCATTTGACTTTCGTTTCATTTGCAAAGCGTTATTTAAAAAGGAATTGGCTGAACATCCAAATGTGGGACAGATGCAGAAAAATGCTTGAGGCTTTGTGGGGCCTTCCAGGAGATATAAATTGTGTTATTATCGATTTAAAGCTTTCGTCTTGGTTCTTTCGGTAAAGTCACGTAGAAAGGAAATAAGAAAAATTGTGAAAATTGTATTATTTTATTATTTCCCTTCTACGTGACTTTACTGAAAGAACCAAGAATGTCTTATTATCATCATCATAACACTGCGTGGTGAATTTTGTGCAATCCACCTATCAATCCCATCTCAAACGTGCTGGATTACAGACTGCACTTCAGGAGGGCTCTTGTGCTGTATCACCAAAATGACAAGCAAGATTATAGCAATGAATCAAATAGAAATGAGAGCAAAAACAACTGCGTCACGAGTAATCAAACATATTTAACAAACAATAATCAGTGTTAAATAATTCGTAATTTTCAGACCAATTATAGTGCAATTATAATTAAATTACAGAATTTACAGAAACATGAAACAGATATGGGGTGACTATCGTACTAATGCGTAAACTGACAAGGGTATTCGTCAAATGCAATTGCAAGTGATGTCGTCAAAGAATCACAAGCTTGGCATCCCAGTGCATCATCCCCACACCCCAAGGAGGCTTGAACCACCAGGCCCCCTTCCTTGCTGGACGCACACTGCGTGCCCGCTGAGCAGGTGTGCGCTGCTCGTGCTGTTTTCGCGGCGCGCGCGCACGTACTTTCGTGACCCCCCCCCGTGACCCCTCCACGCTGCCCCCTCCAGGTGGCCGAGCTGGAGGGCCGGAAGGCCGAGGCTGACGCGCTGGCGGTGCGGAACGCGGAGCTGAGCGGGCGCGTGGCCGCGCTGGAGGCTCGCCTCGCGGAGCGGGAGCAGGTGGGTGCACGTGCGTCGACATTAACGAGGGCGGCCGCTCGCGGTGCCCCCGCTTGCGTGCGAGCCACCTGCACGTCCTCGCCCGCTCTCCCCCTCGCCGCTGTACACACAATGAGTGTGCAGAGACGCAGCGCTGTCCGCTCGATGTTTTAGTTCGTAAACCTCCGCGTCAAGTGTCCGTTCACTGAGGAAGCAGGAAGCTTTGAAATGTCTGAGTTTGGCCGGGGACTGTTCACATGAGAGTGAAGCTACCGAATGCCCTGGTTTGGCCAGTGCAGTCCCGGTTTCCCGGAAGCCTGTCCCGATGTCCAGAAACACTTTTGGAAAAAATCGTGATTTCATTGCGGTTCAAAATTTGCTGGTTTCATACCGGCCAAGAGCATGACCCATCTGAGGATGGCAGGGCCAAGCTCAGGGAGAGCGAGGAGGAGGCCACTCCGTGTGGACGCAAGGCTCGTGATTGAGTTGGGGTGGCTATGTAAAGTTGGTGGGGCTTACGGAGAGAGGTGCTGCCTGCTCACCTTTTATACTCGTTGAGCCTCCCAGAAATGTGGTGTTTTTTTTTCTTACGCGACATGCCTCACGTGAGCGTGTAATTTTGTGTTCGTGGCAGGAGCTGGGGACGCTGAAGATGATGTCAGAGGATTCTAATCAGGTGCACAGACAGAAAGAGGATGTCGTTCAAAAGCTAAAGGTAGTTCTCGCAAAACCTGCAATAGCACATTTACAGAATGACAATAATTTGATTGTTACTGAATATATTAATAAGGAATTGAAAAAACAAACCCAGCCAGGATCCTACTGAAAGAGTAGAGGATTCTACTCCTGGCCCGTTATTTTTTGTAACCTGTTATTTTTTGTAAAGTGCAGCATCGAAGGAGACATCGACAAACATTGCTTTCCAAGACAGTAAATCCCATGAGCCACAGCGTGGCTCCGGCGGTATCAACGTGTCTCCACCGCATCGTGCCGAATCTTCCCGTGAATTGTGGCTTTGTCAGGCGCCAAACAAAATTGCCCAATGCATTTTTATAGCCACTCTTGATGGGAGGGTAAAGCGTTGGCAGGAGAGGACCACATTATTCATCATTTACAGCAATGGCATTTACTCTGCATTGTTTATTTGCATGTCAGGGTTATTTATATATTTGTTTTGGTCTTCGATGGACGAAGCTCACGTGTTTTACCACAGTGGGCCCTTATTATGTTTAGGGAAACAACAACATAAAAAAACTCCCCTGAGTATTTAGAAACTGCATATCTGATTCCCGTCCCTGATCCAGACCTCAGAGCATTCCCACATTTTGGCCCCCACGGGTGTTTTTGCCGCAATAAAGACTGGGAGCGGGATGTGTGGCCAACAATGCACACGTGGGTGATTTGGCGTGTCTCAGCGTGGCGCTTCTCAAGCCACGTGGGCCGTCTTCCTGGAGTTACACTGCATTTTTCGCCATCTTTAGGGTTCTCTGACTGTTTGTTTTTCTTCCCATCCTCAGCGCTCGCTCGTTGCAAAGTTTTTTGGGATAGCGTTTGGCCATGCAGCTGCTTAAGTTACAATTACATCTGAGTGATAGTTATTTTCCTTGTGGCTCCGTTATTCCAATACAGATCATATTCGCGATTATAATGTTTTTTTTAAATATCGTATGGCAATGTGCTTCTTTGCGTTTATTAACTACGTGATGAATTAATTGTCACGAACCTAAAACGTGGGTCTCATTATTTTCCATGCGCTCAAATGTGGAAAAAACAATGACGCATTGTAGGAGATATTTCGTGCCAAAATTGGTCTCCACGCTGAGATCAATAACACTCCACTCTCGAGAAGTTGGTATCATAATGGATGGCTCTCTGGAAGAAGCAAAGATCTCATCAATACTGGCTTAGCAGTCAGCCAAGGCCACCGTGAGCTCTCCGAGCAGGCCTGTCACATCTGAAAGCCTCCTTGACATGCCCTCCATGATTCATTGCAGGAATTTATTCTTTTTTGTCTTGTTTATAGTATTTTGTTTGTACTCTGTGTCCAGTGTGCACAGTCTACATTGTCGGTCTCATGTATACGGCCTCACCTGTAATATCTCCTTTGTCTCCATTACGTACCTCATTTGTTCTGTCTATCTTGTCCTATCTTCTGTTTGTTCCATCTTATTCATTCGTCTAAAGGCAACGTCACAAAATAATTGCATCACCCAAAAAATGATTGATTCATGATACACACAATTCGGTGCCATGTATGGTGAGTGTAAACTTTTCTTGTTTTTCTTATTTCATTTATTTTGTCCCAGATTTAATCCCGATTGTGATGTTGCCATCACGGCGAGACGCAGCATTACGTCCCTTTGTGTTAGAAAATGAGCCGTGGAAGTAAATATCACAGGGCTACCTCTGAGATTCCGGTCCACACAGTCGAGGGAAGCACTTTCGTGACCTGCTCTACGTATAAGAGGAATCTTTGTCGCATGTGAGTCAAATCAATATCACATCTTTAGACCTGGAATTTGTTCAGAAGCAATTTTTTTTCTTTGACGCTTTCATTTGCGCAGTCATTGGTGAGCAGGCTGAGAAGAATTGCACTTTAGTCAGTCGTGAAAATATATAATAGGCGACATTTTGGGCAATGGGTGCTTCTTCATAGCACACCGCACGTGTGCGAAACATCACCGATTATAGAATCCTAAGGGCAGTGTTATAGCCGAACGTGTTGAGCATTTGTCGCTGTATGTTTTCGTGCAACTCTGCCAAAGCGACATCGTCCAACAATTTGTCGAGTCTGACGGCAAATCATTTCATTCCCGGTATCTCCCCCACACCCGCCGTCACACCTGGGTGTGAGCAGGCTGCCGAGGAGCGCGCCCATCAGATGGAGAGCCAGCTGCGCGAGTTGGAGCGGCGCCTGGCAGACGGTCGCGCTCGCGACGCCACGCGCAGGGCCCAGCTGCAGGCGTCGCTGCGCTCGCTCGACGGGAAGATCTCCGAGCTCGCCGACCTTCGCAACTCGCTCGCACAGCTAGCCGTGTGAAACGCCGCCGCTGCCTCCGCCGCCTCCGCAGCTTTCGTGACGATGAACTCGCGTGTTTGTGTGTTTGACAACGGATGTAGGCGCGGCGTCGAGATACGGTGATTTAAGCGCGCTACTCGGCGCTGGGGTAGCGCAACGATGACGGCCTCGCGCTTGCTCATCCAGAATGGTTGGCGGCCAGCTGACGCACCTCACCAATTTCTTCGTGGTGTTCGAGACGAGCCCGAGGCCAGAATTCTTTGCTTCTGTATTATCCGTGGGCACACTTGATCGTTATATATATATACACACAAAGTTATTAATATAATAATAATTAACAATAACACATCCGGCCATCATGCATCTAGAGAAAGCAGCACCAGCAACACTTGATAGTGTCATCTACACGATGTAAACTTTGCTCATTCATTCAATGCTCGGTTGATTATAATAAAAATAATATTTTGGAAACACAATAGCAAATTCATGAATGAACAGGTGTTGGTTAAATATATGCACTCAATACCCATGTGGTTAAAATGCCACCTAGTTCCCGAACTCTGAAGACTTTCGCCTTTCAAGTCGCCTGACTCCCATGCCTGATATTCCATGACTTATGAACCCTGGGGAAAGAAAAACATAGGTTGCATTCGCGGCGTTTTTGCAAGAATGTGCAGCTATTGCAACGAGAGATAAATTAGGGTCATGCACTTCGTCGTATCCCTGTATGTGTTTGTGTTGGCGTGCGAGCACGTGTGTGTGTGTTTTATTTAAATTATGTAATTATGTAATGTCCAGATGTCAGCTAACTACCATTGTATCAATTGTCAGCCTTATAATTTCGAATGTGTACGTGAATAAATTTAAATGTTCATCTTAGGGTGGATGGTTATGTTCCCACCCTCAGTGTGACTTGCAGGCTCGCCGAATGATCTGTACTCAGATCCTCACTCGATTCTCGTGCTCATCGGATGCAGTGTAAGCTATGGCTCGAGCTTGACCATGCAGGATCCATGCTAAATAGTGATGCACAGAGATAGCAAGGGCGATGTGATGATTATTGGGTCTACAGTCGGTTCCACTTATCGTTTTTTTTGCCAATACATTGTGAGTCTCCAGATGGAGTGCCTTTACTATGACAGTACCTACTAGAGAATGGTATTGCTTGTGGGTTAACATAAAGGTCTCTGTTCTCAGGGTTCACTCTCAAATAGTCGGTGAAAGAAAAATTTGAAAAAGCATTAGCTTCTCTCTGCAAGCGGTCCACCAATCCTAGCCTCTGGGCAGGAAAACTGCGGAGTGCACTGTGCCATGGCTGGCATCTACAGCCCAGTGTCTGATGTCAGAACATGTTCTAAGAATCGGAGAGGCGATTGTTGTGGTAGGTATAACGGTGGAATGTTGTTTTGCTATGGTTTACACACCGTTATTGCTGTCTTTATTGTCAACCGCATTTAACGCCGATGGCCACGCGAACGCCGCTCTTTCTTACGCGTTTGAACCTGAGGTCACTTGAAAATGTTACATTTCACAATTTCCCGTAAATTGGCACGTGCTACATGTCAGCAATTACCCTACGGTGTTCCTGTACGTAAGAGAATGTAAACGATGAAATGCCAGGCTAAGCACACAACGCAATATAGCCACTGGTAAATTATTTATTGGCCTCCCGTTTTTTTCAAGCTTTCAAGCAAGCCACAGCACCGTCCTGTTTGTGTTTTTATAATTACTCTGCAGAGGGTGCCGTGCCCGTACACTGTTGCACAGGGGACCCACACGGTCAGGGTTCCGCATCAATATTCTAGCTCTCGACAAGTGACAGGCACATATCAGGTAGAATGTCCGACTGCTTTTTAATGGCAACCGTTTTTCAACATTCACAACGCTGTGCTTGCGACGTTTTACGGTGTTTAAAAAGTGAGACATTTAGTTTTGAGAACATTGACAGCCGTGTGATGTATGACTTTGTGTGACTTTTATTTTATTCATAGCCCTGTTAATGAAGATTCGTGAGGATAATATTTAACTTTCGATTTAAAGCTTTCGTGACTGCAGGGATTCATCTTCTTGGTTCTTTTGGTAAAGTCACGTAGAAGGGAAATAATATCAGAATAAAAATAAAACATAATAAAATACAATTCTCACGACGTTTCGGCCACAACGCAAGCAGCCGTCCTCAGGTGAAGAACAGTGCTGTCGGAAAGACAGCGTCTGAATGAACACCACGTCTGTAGGTGTCTTTCCGACAGCCCTGTTCTTCACCTGAGGACGGCTGCTTGCGTTGTGGCCGAAACGTCGTGAGAATTGTATTTTATTATGTCTTATTTTTATTATTTCCCTTCTACGTGACTTTACCGAAAGAACCAAGAAGATGATGTTTAACCTTTAGAAGACTGTAGTCAACCTTGTTTAAATGTGCAGCCTTACGGGCACTGCCAAAGAGGCTGCGTGCACTGATGTAACTTCACCCAATGCGGGATCACACGTTCACCACGGGAGGGTGACGTTTTACACTTTATCCAAACTCATTTCCTGAATTTCCATAGACGTTCCAACCGTACTCTCGACTTTCTGAGACGATCTTCTTGGCTGTTCGTTTGGACATTCGCAGTAAATCACTTGTCATACGCCAGTCTGCGCAAAATGCGTCGCTGCTTCGTGAGTGCAACGACAACGTTGCCTCGGCGATCAGCCGCACCGATGCACGAAGTTTCGTTTCCTACCACGAGGCCTCGGAGCCAGTTCGTGTACGAAAGTTGACAAGCAGGGTGCTAATCCAGGGCCCGTGCCCTGGGACACAAAATGTTTACAACGGGGTGGGCGAGTATCTTGAAACGAAGGTTGTTTCCTGAAAGGGGATTTAAGCACGCGTCAAAGGTGCATCTCGGGTTCAGCCTGGTTCACCGAATTGTGATGTTCCCTGCATGATGAATAGCCCCCTGCGTGACCGCCCTGACACATTGCCGCTGCTCTTGAAAGCCCTTGCGCGCGCGCACGCACACACTATGTGCCCACGTCGGAAAAGCATTGCCCAATTTAGTTCGAACTCGTACATCATGTGCGTCACTGGATTCTGCTTCATCTATCACGGCAAGTGCCGCGGGGAGGACTCTTTTATAAGCGGGTGACTCGGGGGGGATGGGGGGGTGAGAAACCTTTTTGAAAATTGTATACCCCCCCCCCACTTACGCTGCAATTGGGGGTCAAGGCCCAGAGTCAGAGGTCGAGAAACCTGTGAAGCTGAGAACGCAGCTGGTTGGTTATAGCCCATGCAGCCTGGGGTATTACATTACCGAGGGCAACACACTATCCTTTTAACGATTACAAGTTAATTGGCAGTATTTTTTTACAGTGGCTTGTTCCAAAGCACCGATGCACACTGCTCAGCTTGTACAACTGTTTCTTTGAAAACACACGAATGTGTGTCGCGGCTCATGGAAATTCTTTCTTGGCAAAAATATATAGTATATACTGTACTCTGTTAGTAAGTATCCCATTCCAGAATGAGTATTAATTTAAGCAAAGTAGTTTATTAAATACAGGTTACTTAAAAATGTGTTTTATTTTTATTGCCAAATCATGCATTCTCATACACATCTGAAAGATAATTAAGGTCTTTGGTCTTCTAAGTCTACAACTTGTCATTCTCGTTGTGCTGGTATAAGTACTCGAGTTCCATGGCCTATGGAAACACAGCATTGTACAGATCTCTCCAGAGAGCCTGGCCAATGTAAGGTGGAAGTCGGAGCTGGTAGCCCTATGCTGCTTCTTGCTCACGCTGGAGAATGAGCCCTGCACAGCCCAGCTTGAGCTCGATAGGAAGAGCTGTGGTGATCAGTATCTGGGAAGGTGCAATGTGCATCCAAAGCTCATCATAATAGTGCAATTTAAACCCGTTGCTGAAGTCACTCGCTACACTAGTCAATGCCAGGAGGGGGGAGAAAGTTGATATGGCCTGTCCACACTGACACACGTAACATCGCTCAGTGAAAATGAAGCAAGCGGCTGGACATATTGTGCTTTTGAAATGGTGTTTAACATAAACCGTATGTACCTTATCTTTACGAATGCACACAGCGATTGCATTCCATCAAAATGTGCAAGTGGTGGTATTTTGTGTGGCTAGTGTCGTGCAAGCGTAAAGAATGCGACGTTACATATTTTAGCGGTACACGTTAAAACATTAGTTGCTTTGTATTTGCAATTCTTGGATGATGGCCATAGTCAGCAGGGCGGGACCACGTTTCACGGGTCACTAGACATTAAAAAACAATATATTAAGATCATTTATCATTTCCTACAACTACACCCAAGGTTGTTTTGGTCTGGCAGTGTTTGCCAAATTCACTGTTTAGGTAAGAATAGACGTTGAATTCACCAATTTGCCATACACCGTGGGCAAAACATCAAATTGATGCAGTGGGACATATTGATGTGCACAAATGGTGGAAAGCATTGATCGTGGCTGGTGAAATCCATTGTTGTGTAGACCCACATGGACATGAAATTGTGGTTTGGTGAAGAGTAGTTCTGAGGCCGCTGTCTGTAGGGTTTTCAGGCCACAATAAACTCCACACAACAGTATTTACAACGTACAACTTTTTTCTGAATTTGATGAACAAGCCAATATTGTATAATTCTTTATTTAACTTCCATCACACTTTTTTTCTCCCAGGAGTGTATAATTCCATTGTTACCACGAACAATTAGTAGCCCACGGCCAATACTCCACCCTGCTCCCCATAGGACTTTGCTCAGACACATCTGTGGATCTGCTGTCGATGGCAAGCCCTGCCGAAGCAGCACACTCACGTCTCCAACAGTCCTCACCATGGGAATCCACATCCGTTACTCATCGCCAACATCACCCGTGTCCTGCTCTGAATCCAACCTCAAATGGTTTGCCAAATCATCTTGTAAACATAGAGAGGCATGGTCAAAGGGACGACCAGGCACAGGGCCGACACTGCTAAGCCAGTACTGCTATATTTCATCACTCCCACACTGGAATCAATATTTTTCGGATCCCACATGCAGCAACGTGGAAGTGCTTTGATATTCAGTGTGGTTGAATTAATGAGTGCTTGCACACAGTGGTGCAACAAGCTCCGCATGCTGTTGTTCCAGCAAAAGTATTTCATTATTATGTTTACAATGTGACATTCATGAAAAATATCAAAAATAGTATTTTGCATACAATGACCTCTAAAAGACTTTAAAGGGTGGGGAGCAACTGCCACTACCCTCCCTACCCTAGTGGCCCTTTGCTTGAACATCTACACTTCTGATAGATTCACACCTTTGGCTGGAATCCATATAGGTGTAATGACAGCGGGACACCTGTCGGCTGGGAGTGGTAATTACGGTCACGGCTGCATTACATAAAGCCTTATTATAAGGGGGCCATATCTGGGGTAAAGGTGAAAGGCGGAGTCAGTCGAGAAGCTCCGGGAACCAGCTCGAAGGTTCTGGAAAGGGGGCGTGGCCAGAGGTGGAGCTTGGCTGCGCCGGGACAGATATAAGGGGGACCGAACCAGAGGTTCGTGGTT
Organism: Lampetra fluviatilis; assembly: GCF_964198595.1. Taxonomy (NCBI): domain Eukaryota; kingdom Metazoa; phylum Chordata; class Hyperoartia; order Petromyzontiformes; family Petromyzontidae; genus Lampetra; species Lampetra fluviatilis. Next base: position 10,712,778 of record NC_136287.1, on the reverse strand, counting down.
GTTGCGGGTCCTGGCTGCGTCGCCGCTTGTCATCTCTTCATCTCCGACCACGTGGCTGATCTTCTGGAAGACTCTCTCCGTCGCTGCGCTGGTCGAACAGCTCGCGTAGCGAAGCCGGAGATGAGGCTATGTGTTAGGATCGTCTATGTGTAGCTGCGTTACACAATGTATCGCCCAGTGTGCTCTTAATAAATAAGAAGCCTTCTACTCGACGTGTCTCGGGAGTCGCTCACTACATAGGTATAAAGCAAAGCGTAATATCATAGATGTACCTACTTTTGTTTTTTTCTAAAATTACTCCTTGAAATCGTTTCCCTATTATTCAACAAACAGGACTCTTGTTTTTTTTTTATAATTCAATTCACAATTGGGCACGTTAAAGTACTACACCATGTTGGCAAGTTCACCCAAAGCTTAAAAAATAAAAAGCGTATACCCATTACAAAACTATCAGCGGCCAATTTGTGACCCAGTGCCTTAAAGTACGCTGAGATGGTGAAAAGGTATATTTGGTTCAATTTACCGTCAATCAACGTTCTGTACTACCTATCGAAGGGGTGAAATGTTTCGTGATAAGAAGGATGTTCGTGTGGAATTTACAGCACACTGCCAACCGTAAGGGCCCAGTGATAAACACCGCAGCGCACGTGGAATGCCTAACGCTTCCAAAAAAGAAACCAAAAAGGAAATTCTTGCGGCACAAAAATATATTGCAATTCAGACTACAGAAACGTTTCAATGTGAGGTATGATTATTCCTTGAACTACCAGTAATTAATATAATGCTTTTTCCTTTCAGCCAAAAGCCAAAAATTGGCATCTGGCCTCAGTTGTGTTGTTGCACGGAGTGCCACTTGGCTCGGCTCTGCGAAGGTGTTGCGTGCGGCGGTCATTCACAGTCGATACACCATGGGAATTTAAGCCAAACTGAGATGCCATTGTCCATCAAATACAACTCATGCCAAAATGCTAAATTTAAAACACTATAATAATAACTGTTCGACATTTAATTTTCAAGGTCATCCATCTTTCTGCCATGAAGGAAAAAAATGTTGGATAAATTCATGTTTTGTGGTTTCTTCCACAGGGTGATACTGACACATTTGGTCAGATCATATGCGAGTATATGACCTCGTATTCTTCAACATACATATACAAATATACAAATGTCATGTGTATATTAGATTAAAAAAACTATTTTCCTGACTTCTAGTTGGAATTTGTGGATAGTCAATGACTGGAAAAACTAATTTTCTACCGCGAATAAACATTCCTATTTTACGATAAATAAATACAAATGTGAGCCTGCCAGCTAGATAATGGTGGCGCGCGACTAATAATAATAATTCAGAAATGAATAAAATACCTATCCAAGCGGTGTCCTTACAAAAAAAACTGGTGTTCGCCGCAATTTGCCTAAGTCACACCAGACAATGTTTAGGATTCATCAGTGGCAAGTTGGTGGATCAAAGTTTGATGGGGCGGTGGCGTCGTCTCGGTAACCAGGGTGGTGCAAATGAAACCTGCAATGCGGTTTGTTATTGACCAGGGGTGGAATTATTTGCACTCCTCTCTAGCTTCATAATTTTGCAATGGGTAATCCACTGTGCAATTGAATTAGGGGTTCCAGATTCAGTTACATTTATCACACGTAATTTTATACAGGACTGTACATAAAAAAAAAAGTTTTGCTGGCTGGCGAACGGGCGAACGGGCGGACACGTGTGCGGAGGTGACGTCACCGCGCACATCTGCGTGACGTCACGCCTCCCCCCCCCACCCTGCAACCCAGCCGTGGGCAGTGCGAGTTTAAATCGAACAACCAACAAAAATACGGAGCCAAAAACCCGGATTGTTTGCAAAAACACCGTGGAGATGCATGCTTAGAATACGCAGCGTGGCGGACTCAGTCACGCTGCGCCATAGAGTCACGTTCCACCCGAATCTCGGGTACAAATTATTTATGAGTATTTGACTGCTAGAAATTTCCACGCGATAAGCCACTTCGCTGAGCTATCATTTGTGGCCAAGTCGCTTCTGAAAAAGAAGCTCATAGTTCAGTGGGCTTTACTTGAAAAAAAATAAAGCTTTGTTTGTATATATTTTAAGCGATTTGTTTACCTTTCCTATCCTTAGTTTTGTTGTACTGTTTGTGTTCTCACGTTTTGACCCCGTGATCTTACTGGACATCTGTGAAAAAGAGCTTTATAGCTCATCGGATTACTCCTCCATTTTTGGCCAGGTGGCTTTTGAACTATAAGTTGATACCCCAGTGGGCTTTGTCCCGTAGAATGGGGAATGGTTTAGTTGAATGCCTTTGGGCGATTTTTCTTTCCATTTTAGTACTTTGCCCTGCTTATTGTTGCAAAGTTCTTACCCGCCCCGACTGGACGTCTGTGAAAAAAAAGCAGCTTTACGGATGATCCGATTTCTACCGATTGTTTAAAATAATAAAGATCCTGACTTGCTGTGTCGAGCCACCACCCCGCGCACGTGCAAGCGCACGACCCGCACGTGACCTCACCACGCGCAGGTGACGTCACGCGCGTAGGTGACGTCACGCGCAGCCTAGCAACGGCTTCCCTGGTTACAACGGACGCGCGGCGAGGGGGGTTGAAGTCCATAGCAACAAACAACCATCGTCGTCATCGTCATCATCATCATCACCTCCATCACCACCATCATCATCATCGTCACCAATATCATCACCATCACCACCACAACACCATAGTCGTCATCGTCACCACAACACCATCATCATCACCACCACCACCGTTGTCGTCATAGTCGTCATCACCACCACCATCATCGTCCTCACAACACCATCATCACCACCACAACATAGTCATCATCGTCACCACCACCACCACAACATCGTCATCATCACCACCATCATCGTCGTCCTCACCATCATCACCATCACCACCACCGTCATCACCACCACCACCACCGTCGTCGTCACCACCACCACCACCGTCACCACCACCGTCATCACCACCACCATCGTCGTCGTCACCACCAAACACCACCACCGTCGTCACCAACACCACCACCACCAACATCTCCACCCTCACCACCGTCACCACCACCCCGGGGCTCACTCGAGTGTCCGCCTGCTCCATCAGCGCCGTGCGGAGACGGCTTCACTCACACGGCGAAGGTAGCGGAGGCGGTGGTGGTGATGGTGGTGGTGATGGTGGTGGTGGTGGATCGCTCGTTCGTCAACGAGATACTCGTGTTAGACTCACGTGTTGTGTTTGTTAATGTATTGTTATGGTGTGTGCTGTATGTGTGTTTGTTAATGTGTTGTTATGGTGTGTGCTGTGTGTGTTTGTTAATGTGTTGTTATGTTGTGCTGTGTGTGTTTGTTAATGTGTTGTTATGCTGTGTGTGTGTGTTTTTTAATGCGTTGTTATGTTGTGTGCTGTGTGTGTGTTTGTTAATGTGTTGTTATGTTGTGTGTGTGTGTTTGTTAATGTGTTGTTATGCTGTGTGTGTGTGTTTGTTAATGTGTTGTTATGTTGTGTGTGTGTGTTTGTTAATGCGTTGTTATGTTGTGTGCTGTGTGTGTGTTTGTTAATGTGTTGTTATGTTGTGTGCTGTGTGTGTTTGTTAATGTGTTGTTATGCTGTGTGCTGTGTGTGTATTTGTTAATGTGTTGTTATGTTGTATGCTGTGTGGTTTTGTGTGTGTTTGTTAATGTGTTGTTATGTTGTGTGTGTGTGTTTGTTAATGTGTTGTTATGTTGTGTGTGTGTGTTTGTTAATGTGTTGTTATGTTGTGTGTGTGTGTTTGTTAATGTGTTGTTATGTTGTGTGCTGTGTGTGTTTGTTAATGTGTTTGTTATGTTGTGTGTGTTTATTAATGTGTTATTATGTTTTGTGCTGTGTGGTTTTGTGTGTATGGGGGAGCGGTGGTGTAGCGGTTAGCGTGTTGTGTAAGTATATAAAGGCGTTGTTACATGTTGTGTAAGTATATAAAGACGTTACAGGACGTTACGTTAACGTCGTTGGAGCGAAAACGATTCCGTCGTTGGTAAAGGTTCGAGTGTCCTTGATGGACACTGGTGAGGCTGACGCGTTATTGTTGTTGTTATTGTTGTTGTTATTGTTGTTCTTGTTGTTGTCTACCTCTCTTGCATAGCCATTGGCCGGCTCTGAATCGTATATTGGTTTGTGATGTTTCAATTGGTGCTAATACTCGTATCTTTGTGATATTGTGGTGCGCGACAAGCGCGTATTACAAAAAACCTCATCAGAATTCATCGATATCTCTGTTATGAAGAAGGGTCATTTCCCGAAACGTCGCCTACTATATATATATAAAACATACTATTTTTACGACTGTTTTTGGCGAAAGTCTAGGTTTTTACCAAGCTGTTCCTTCAGTCTGTTCGTCTGGTGGATTGTGCTTTTATGGAGCTGTGTTCGGAGGATTCGTAGATTGTCATTTGATTTCCCTACATAGAGGTAGAACATCGGAATTTCATGTTTATAATCGCACATCACTCATTGTTAAATACGGTAGAATAATTCTAATCATAACCGTAAGCATCGTTCGTATTCAGTAGTAAGAGCATTATAATTGTGATGATATGATTTCGCATGGCAAATGAAGAGCAACAATTAAAGTTGATTCGAGAACTGAATCCAACCGTCTTCATAAATCCTCGCAAGTGTTACTAACAACCAATTGTTATAATAATTAATTATAAATATGAGCATTCTTTGACATGGTTGTGTATGGCAGCAATATGTCCAGGAGCTGCTACTTTTGCTATTGGTCCGTTTAAGGAGTGCAGACTACATCGGTTTACTTAATACTTTGGGTTTCATGGATACAATTGTACTGTGGGTTGTCTTTTCCTAAAGATAAACATGGTGATGGCGAGTATATGAGTGGGTGGTGTTTGCGTGGTAAGGGGACCACAGTTGTATTGTAAACTGTGTTACTATTAAATGTTTACTCATTTAATCGACGATTACATATAACTCTTTTACCGATTATTACGTGGTGGAGGAAGGAGGATGTCATACGGCTCGCGTAAGTATAAATGTGTCGAAACCCTCCACCACCCGACACGGCCAATCAGTAAGGGATTTGTCACGTCAACAAAACGCCGAATAGTTCACTACTTCAGCCCACCGGTGTGTTGGAGAGTGAATCCACAACATTTACAATCTGAGTACGACGTTTCGCTGGTAATCACATCCAGCATCATCGGGCGATTTCATTATTCATTGTTATTGTGTATCTATCTGGTGCTCTGAAGTGTGTGAAAGTTGTGTAAAATAATTCGCCAAATAACAAAAACCCACCCATTTCACCTATTATTAACGAAGGCTTGTCGTTACATTTCCATTTGTTCTTAGCCGCAGCAACAGCAGCACGGATTAAGAGATCAACAGCAAGGATTAACAGAGTAGAGCGGCAGACGGAGCAATGAAACAGCGCAAGTGCATCTGCGAGATCTGCACCTGCGGGTAAGACGGATGAGCGCGCAATTCAGACGCAATGCACAGGGGTACGTAGCACATCGACCGCACTCGAGTGCGCGAACTGAACTCCCCGATCAATTGTGAAGCTCAGCGCGTGTGGCGATTGTTGGTGCGTTGCTCGAGCTACGAATGGATGAGGTCAGTGGCGACCCGAATTGGGTTTCAGACACCCATGGAATATATTCCATATGTACCCCTACTCTGGGAGTATCGTGCTAGAGCGTGTGCTCTTCGGTGACTTAAAACAAAAACTGTTCGTTTGCCAACTTAACGTTGAAAGTGTCGTCTTCATCTGCAAGTCAGTGACTCTTAATCCCTCTCTCTGCTCCGAAGACGGAACGTTGCCTTACACATCAGCCTACAATCTACGTTTCTGATGAGGCAATTTAAATGACGTGGTGGATTTTGTTTCTGACAATCTGTGTTTGCACACCATTGTAAATGCCGAAAAGTACCATCATTATTTGTTTACAAGTATGGATAGTCACCTTTTAGTTGTTTTCAAAACACAACAATACCATCAGGACCAATGCTATATGTTTTTGTACTGTACTCTATTGCCAAACTGTTTGTTTTGGCCAGAAGTTGCCCAAAAAAATGCTGGATTGAGCATATTTCTAGCAGGCTTTTTCATCTGCTTTTCAACCACTGCCACGTTACATTATTTATTGTTATAATCTAGTATTGTGTTATGTTTTGTGTGGTTACTTCGGTTTCTTCCTACGTGCGCAACATAACACCCTTTCAAATGGAATTGGCCAAACACACAATGCAGAAACTCTCCTGAAAAATTATTTGCTCATACACTCAGGGGGAGTTTTTTGGATATATAAATTACACTATAATTAGTATGCATATTATATAACCAGCAAACCATTTACAGTATTCACAGTATAGTTGTTTACTTTACCATTAATTATACAACATTATTATGTATTAAGGCAAAGTTTACTTATGGTAGGGTGAAATTGGATGTTTCAATGGCCTTGGGTACTATTGTAATCATGTAACACTTTGTTACGCAAAACGCATTTGAAAGCACAGCCAATTTGTCTCCAAACTCGATGCAGTACAGGAATGTAATTGGGTTCCACCTTATCCTCTGCTTCTTTCGGTGAAGTCACGTAGATAGAAAATTTATGGATCTACGTGACTTTACCGAAAGAAGCAGAGAGTATGGATTCCTGCATTCACGAAAGCTTTAAATCAAGACTGGGATCCACCTCGTGTAACAATTTTTTACTTCTATCACCACGGCACCGTTTAAGAATCACGAACGTAGAAACACATTCGTTGTTCATTCCTGTAGCGCGAAAGGACACTTGGGCTACAATATGTGTCATCTTCAGGCATTCTCCGTGGGTAAAATGTAATATGATCAAAAACAATATATTTCATGCTTAAGCGTGTAACAAGTATTCTTTGGTTTTTTCGGTAAAGTCACGTAAGGTAAAAAAAGAAAACAAATAGATTAAATCACGACGTTTCGGGCGCAACACAAGCGTCCTTCTTCAGGTGGGGACAACGTAGCGAAAGCACAAACGCTTAAGTGTGTCTTTGTTATCGCGGCATCTCTTGAGGAAGAAGGTTGTTGCGCCCGAAACGTCGTGATTGAATGTATTTGTTTTCTTTGTTACCTACGTGACTAGCGAAAAAACCAAAGAGGATGGATCCTTGCAGTCACGAAAACTTCAAATCTAGTGTAACAAGTATTCACAGATGGCCCTTATGAATTGATTCACACACCGCGTTTATGCACGGGTGTGTATTATTCATTACCTGATAAGTGTTTATGTTTCACACTCTCTAAAATGTTACTCTTTGGTTCTTTCGGTAAAGTCACGTAGATAGAAAATGTATAGATCACTCAGCAGTTCTCCTGCTGTGTTTGTCTCACCTGATGACGATTGCTTGTGTTGCGATCGAAACGTCGTGATCTATTAATTTTCTACCTACGTGACTTTACCGAAAGAACCAAAGAGTATAGATTGCTGCAGTCACGAAAGCTTCAAATCAAGATTGGTGTTTTTCTGTTTGGTTTGTTTATACATTTGCAATTTTGTGTTTTAATGTCATGTTTTAAACCCAGGTTCTCTGTGGAAAGTTGCATAAACAATCTTAAGTAAAACAATATATATTTATTTGCCATCTAGATCAATGTAACCTGAGGTGAATATTTACTTACATATATTTTTATGCAACTTCAATGGGCTCTTTTCTGGTTATAAAAAAAAATCTACAACGAGCACTATTGCTAATCTGTATCACGCGCAGCAATGTGCAAATTTACCGGTGGGAGTGGAATTACAATATATAGCACACGGCAAGTTTTCCATGTGCCACAATTATGTGCTGTGCCTGCAGTGGTCGACACATCCACAGCGATGAGTATCGGTCAACCTTGTTCTACCACACTTGCCTCTCCTCTTGACTCTGCCTTGTATCGATATGGCTCATCTCCCCTTGTTGATTTTAGTTATGCGTACACACATGCCAGGTATGCTAACATAGAAAGAATGGTGATATAAATATACACATTTTCGGGGGACGTGGGTCATCAAGACAGTTGTTTTCTTTGGCCCCTGACATGGAAGTGTGTAATTTCCACGGTTTGCTCAGTGCTGCCAGCGAAGATGAGCAATACCTCATGTTGCTCATATGGGCAGGAAGAAACTTAAACTTTTACACGTACATATGCTCATTGATCTTGAATAAATGTGGTATTTTTCATGAATGACAAATAGCATGTTTTAATGTGTGTGATTTTCTACACCATACTGTAACTCTCTACTGAACCTTAAAATATGAAATAGTCTAGAATAAAGAATAAACTAAATAGGAGCATCAATCTTATCCATTGTATCCCTTCACATTGCCTCCCACACACCCTCCATCACCGCCACCAACAATGGAACATTGAGATGAGTCACCTACCCCACTCCATGGGTGTTCAATCTGTTCTGTTTCCCCGACTCTAAAAACGTCCCTCGTTCCACAATCAGCATCACACATATGCCCCGGGGGTGGCAGACGAGGCTGCAGCGCCATGGCTACACGACACTATGGTGCTTAATCCACTGGGGCTCTAAGCAGGATCTACTCTGGCTTAGAGATAATACATTGACAGTGCTTTGTGAGTTTGTGAAGCCAAATACTGCACCCAATCTTATAACATTTTATTTTGACTCGACTCTGCTGCACATAACATCTCTACTATACTTAATCTCCTCATGCTGCTATTGTTCACGGTGCATTCGTTTGCATGGGAAATATTTTATTCCTAGCAAACACCAAGAAATGTTCTGTTGTGCCTGCTGAGACTGGATTATAATTGCAACATGTACATTGCTCGTGGGCAATCTACGCTTTAATTTATTCTGTTTTCTGGAGCGATGTATGCTACAGTCATATTGATCCCAGTCCATCGGTGATAACCACAGAGGTGTCCATAATCTGATGTATTTTCAAATTGTTAACATCGAAGGGATATCATAACTTGTTTACCAACTTATAGGGCAAGAGCAAATTGAAGTGTTTTTGGAGGCTTTATGTTAATAATAAAAAGCTAAATACCAATGTGCCTAAATTATTAAGTTTTTAATCAGTGAATATAGTTTGCTTTGACATACGTATCAGAAACAAAGACGTAGACAAACAAAATGCAATACAATCTAAAAAGTGTGCAAAGAAGGAATTACACTGGAACACATGGGTCAAGTTTGAAACGATATATTGCGTCTTAGGAAATATAGATTGGCTTAGGCTGGGTACATCGCTCGAAGGTATAATTATCCTTGGTGGAGACTGATGATGGAGTGACAGCCAAACTGGGGAATACACACCAGAGCCAGTATCCACGATGGAGATGGAGTGATGAGACCAGGTTATGTGCTGGAGCTTGAAGGATTGTTGCATTATGAGACTGAGAGATATTTATGGCTTGAGACCTTCATCCACCTGTGGATAGATCATGGCTGAGGATGACGTACAGTACTCTACAGAGAATAACTTTCAAAATACTATTGGGAGTGAACATTTGTCTGAGACCACAAAATATGTGTTGAGCAAGATAAAAAAATATAAATACACATGTGAACTTCTATTTATCACCAAGTCTTAATTTCTCAAGTTTATTTTGTAACAGCAGTGTTCACACATTTGGCACTACTTTATTATTTATAGCTTGGAAAAGGGGTGTCATTACATATATTTGACTGAGGAAATCTAAGAAAATGTAAAACCAGAATGGGCGGCAGTTCAGGGCCTTTATGTGGAAGGAGTCACCAAAGCAAGAATCAATTATCCTCATCAAAACGGACCCTAAATTTCAGATCATCCAAAAATACTGTTAGCAAAATGCATGAGGTGCACGGACTCATCTATGCCTTCATCATACCCCCACTTGACTATTGCAACTCTCTCATCTCTATACTCCAGGTGATCCTAGATACTGCTGCCAGACTTCTCACCCCCTCCTGTAAACGAGAACACATCACATCAATCATCCAATCCCTCCACTGGCTCCCAATCTAAGCCCAGATCAATTTCAAGATCACACTCACCACCTTGTACAGAGCCTCCATGGTCTCGACCCTGTCGAATGCTATCATTTCATCTGTCCCCTCCACATTTTCTTTTCTGTCAACCTAGCATTTCTATCGAAGACCCCAGTAAACATTTGCTCAGTGGGATGTTGCTCATACTCTGTTGCCCTCCAAGTCTAGAACACTCCTTTCCTTCGCCTTCCATGCTGTTGACTTGCTGCCCATGTTTCAATCGAGGCTCAGGACAGGTGATAATCCACGTATGACCTAATAATGATCCACATATGACTGACTGCATCTATAAAATATATATGCCCAATGTTTGTAAATAAATACGTGATGTGCTTGGTCTTACCGACATGGTCACACTTGTGAAATCGAACCTTGTCCTTAAAAACTTTCTCGGTGACAGATTTTTTTTACTGAAAACCTTCAATGTTAACTCTGGTGATGAGAATAACCTTGTTTTGAGCAGCGTGAGGCAGATTATCCTCATTGTGTGCTAATCCTAACCATCGCTTCAGACTGACCTGTTTTTAGCAGGGTCAACTGGTGGACAGGCTCCTGGCCTCATTCTAGCACAGATTAGATTAGTTTCCTCCCATGATATACAGCACAATCACGTCTTCTTATTATTTTCTTCTCACTCTTACACGAATTAGGCTATATCAAGATGGATAGACAATTTAACGGTCCTTTGTCGATCCAATGCTGGAAGAATGCCTCCCCACAACGTGTTCGTCATGGAGGTTGATCATACTTCACCACGCTGATCAGTGTGGGTTTGTGAAGAGGGGGCCCAGAACCGGTTCAGATTTAACACTCCACTGATGGTAGCTTTTACTGCGTTCAGAGTGCGATGTGCTAACCACACGCCACAGCTTCAGCCCTGTGCGTATATTAATGCTGTATTATACAAAAAGAGTCGATTTATTTCTAAAACAGGATTATAACTTTTTCAGATGCAAAACTTAGTGCAGTGCCATTTTTGGAAAACTTACAACAAGGGACAAATGTCTGTAATGTGGTAAAATTAAGTGCTGGGTTGGTGATTAAAGGCTATTATCCAGGACTTTCGAGCCGAGGTTGGTTGATCGTGCATTGATCATCACCTACCTTGTTAAAGACAGTAGAGGCAGTACAGAAAGTAGGCTGGTGATGTATTAGTGGAAATGAGAGTTATCTCCTTGTAAGCATGTGTAAAATAAGAAAACCCATTTCGATTTAAAGCTTTCGTGACTGCAGGGATTCATCTTCTTGGTTCTTTTGGTAAAGTCATGTAGAATGGAAATAATAAAATAAAAAAAATAAAACATAATTAAATAATTTTCACGACGTTTCGGCCACAACGCAAGCAGCCGTCCTCAGGTGAAGAACAGGTCTGTCGATAAGACAGAGTCTGAATGACACGTCCTGGGCTTGGAGCGTCTAAGCTTAAATAGATGCTCCAAGCCCAGGACGTGTCATTCAGACTCTGTCTTATCGACAGAGTCTGAATGACACGTCCCCCAGCTGCAATGTGTCATCAGGAACGTTTCCCATGCGCTACGAGTAATGGGGGAGCATTCATTTTGGTGCATGAATCCAGCGACCTAGGTTCAATTCCCCCCCTCCCTACACCAATCCTATACTTACGAGCATGATGTACTGGACAGTCAAATATTCCCCATGACTATCATGGTGTGGATAGTACTTTTGTCTCGCAGTAATAATGATAGTACTCGACGGAGGAAAGCCCCAACTGAGTCTACTGTTGCATTAAGCTGTACTTTTTAGAAAATGTCGTCATTCATATATTTTACAAACCCAATATTATTGTGCAATTGTGCATTGACTTCGACAACGTTGCAGCTGCATATACCACCGCACACACATTAAGAAGCAACAACAGGCATTATTGTAAATTACAGTTTGTTTATTCCAAGTCAAAATTTCACACTTGATGGGCACGAGGGGCCCTGTGTGACGACAAACAACGGGACGCCACAATAACACCGAAGAAGCTACTGGTGCCATGTAGACAGTGTTTGTGTGTGTGTGTGCCTCTGTGCCATAGCTACGTACTATCGCACTGTTTATGCGGGGTAACAAGTTGCATACACACAAGCTGATGGTAGCTAAGGGATTATTGGCTGTGGGCCTGACAGCCCCATAAAGGTTTTGCACATACTGCCCTTCAAATGGAATTTGAGATATCCACTTTGACATTGTAGACAAATTAGTAATGTAAGACACCAGCATTAAGCTAATATGACGATGTGTTTTTGCAACAGTTTAAGCTGACAGTTCTAGTTTGTACGACAATTTTGAATGAAGAAAATTAATCATCTACAATTTCAGTTGGGTTAATAAAACCAATTATATAGTGATTATACTCTTTGGTTTTTCGGTAAAGTCACGTAGGTAAAAAAAGGAAAATATATTAAATTATATAGTGATTGCTGGAGATGTGGTCTCAACACTTAACCCTGACATGGAAATGTTTTTGCTTCATTAATAAAAATGGTTTGTAAATGGGATTGACAGTGGCCTCTTGAGATTTTACTACATATATGTTTGCTTAAACAGTTCATAGGGATTTATGCAAAGTTAACTTGTTTATACACGTGGACAAAATGTGCGTTTTGCTATTACAAGTGTTTATACCCACTGGTATTGAACCTTTCATTGTCTACACCTGGCTCAATCAAGACAAGTCTCAGCTCTCTATTCCTTTAAGGAAAGTAATTGATTAGTTTGCTGATTAAACATGGGGGTTATATGCACAGGCAAATATCAGGTCACTGCAAAGGCACGCGCTAAAAACAAATGACTGGCCAAATGAAATACGACTTGGGATGAACACACAAGATGAAAGTTGAACAACACTTATCCATGCTGTGGTTACAATGGGCCCACAGGTTATAAACAAGGGGGCAATTAGCTATAACATTGTGGGGCTGCGTGGGCAGGCACGCAGGCAGGAAAGGCGTTTTGCAGGAAGAGAACGTTCTGTTGTGGATACGGCAGTAACCAGCAGTGTTCAGATATAAAGACAGGCAAGTATTGACATGCCGCTGTGGGCATGTATTTAGCAGGCATGTGTTTTACAGCTGAAATCGAAATGACTTTACCCCCCGCCAACCTGTGTGATTTTCCTGTGTGTGTGTGTAACATTGGTTTTTATTGCAGGATCCACATGAAAGGGTTATTATAAAACTGTTGGAAATAGTCATGGAAAGCTTTAGTTTGATGCATGGTCGAAAAAAATAGCTCGTAGTTTATTTTGTTGACGGACAAATGGACAGACAAACGGCATGCCGGGCTTTCACAATAGCTTAGTATTTGTGTATGTATATGTTATGCTTTTAAGAGAAGTTTTGAAATATATTTTTTCCCCGGGGCAACGCCGGGTACTTCCCGCTAGTATACTATAAATTCAAGCAAATGTATCGGAAGGTTATAATTGACTTTGATATTTTCCAAAAGGTAATGCAGATTTTTTTGACAAATAACTGCTCACAAACATGCATGTTGTTTTTTTGTGTACACATTTCCTCCAGTATACATTTTCTTGTTCACAACTTATAAATCATGACTTGAAGCTTTCGTGCCTGCAGGAATTAATATTCTTTGGGTCTTTCGGTAAAGTCACGTAGATAGGTTTGTTATTTTCTTTGAACCTATCTACGTGACTTTACCGAAAGACCCAAAGAATATTCACAACTTATATTTCATGCGTAGGTCAGAGCTGTATCCCATCTTCACTCGTAGGAACTGATATAAATTCATAACACTTTTAACGGTGCATTTCTGTTTAAAATATTTGCCAGTTTTGGTAATATAGTATTGAACGACTCCCTACGAAATTGATTTGAAATTGCATACGTGGTGGTGCACACCTGTAACCCAGTGATTTAAACTAAATTAAAACTAAATTATTTTAGTTTTACCAACTAAGGCCCACTGAGCTGTATAGCTTTATTTTCAGAAGAGACCTGGCCGCAAATGATAGCTCAACGAAGTGGCTTATCATCACGTGGCAATTTCTCGTGGCCATATACTCTCCACACATGTTGATTCTAAACGTGGAGGAAAAAACTGGAGGACCAGGACAGAAATTCACCTGACCACGGGGAGAACACGCTAACTCAAAAAATACAGGTGTCAGGGTCGGGATCGACTTAGAAGCAAAAGGTGTTGTCTATCATATGGGGATCATCTTGTGTGAGACACCCAGCTGAAGGGCTACTAGGTGGCCTGTGGAAGGAGTACAGCAAGTAGGTTGTTGACTTATTGTTGGTGTTTTGCCCTTACATTCCTACATTTTCTCTGGGCAGTTCGGCTTCCTTCCACACGCAAAAATGCTCTATCAATAATAACCAAAGCAGGACCCACCGGAATCATTCTTCACACTAAAGTTAATGTTTCTTGTGTAAATAAACGAGTGTTGTTATTAATAGTGTACTGTAGTTACATAGTTGTGTTGTGACTGAATTATAAGTTGCTGTCCTTGGACCAAAACTGTACGATGACTGGTATGGAGTGGTTGTTCTATAGACAATCTACCATTCACTGCCATGTAAATGTGGAATGCGGAATCATTGACTTTTAGGTAGTTTTACAAATTAACCAAACTAGCAGTCAATATTAAGAAGTCAGTTCGAGTGAGTACAACTGACACCATTATATTTATTGAGCATTTCTCTCTTATCAAGAAAGTAATTGACATAGTATTCCTAGGGATTTTTTCTTCGTTTCTGCTGATGATAACTGGTTTGTAAATATATGAACCTTATGGCAGTACCCCGGGGTACCACAGTACCCCGGCTCTCGCATAATGTCCGTTATGCAGTATTTTTTAGTCTGTTGATGGTCGGTGATGCGGCAATCGACTCATCTCGACGAGCTGTACACGATGCACTATGGTGCGTGCGAGCGTTCAGGGTTTCAGCACAATCCTCCTCGCTGCGTTTCGACATCGCGGAGTGTGGCACTGATTTCGGATTGATTGGTACCCCAGTCGCGGAGTGAAATACACCCCTGGAAAAAATAGTGTCCCAGAAATAAAATATTTAATTGCCTCGGCCATTTTGTAATATTTGGTACCCCGTGGTACTGCCATAAGGATCATATGTCCAAAATTGTGGATTAGCTCTTTCATTGGACTTTTGACTTGAATGAGCACACACTGGACTGAGTGAGTGAATTAATGAACTGCATCATCGGCACAGGCGACACCGCTGCCCACACCAGCCCACGGGGATCTACACACAAACGGAGAAGCCATGCCTCATCACAGAGTATGTGGACCGCTACCACGATTATGGGCTTGGGGGACCACGTGAGTCCTTCCGCCCACAGCACATGTATCAGGGACCGCAAGGCAAGATGGATGGCATCACCACCTTTCGGTAGGACGCAATTGTGCCCACCCCTCTGTGCACATCTGTTTTCATTACAGGTTCAGGTAGCTGTTAATGCTAGTATGTTTAATTTGTAGTCCTAGTATTATGCAGGTTATATATGAAAAACAACAACTATCGACCAAAGTTAGTACGTCACGATGTAAGATATTAAATTATAGAAATGAATCATGTGCAATAATATGGTAGCATAGCAGTAGCACTGCTGTATGTTTTTCCCACCACTTAAATACCAATGCTACCTTCATGTACTCTTAGCTGTACATAGCTGATGTGGATGCAGAAACGCAAAGATTGTTGTCGACAAAGTCATGCTTGTATGTGACATTTAGCATGGTATATTAATGTTGGAATGATAATGATAATATTGAGGATCATGCTGCTTCTGATCAAAGATTAAGCACGTTGTTGATTATTCTGCTGATAGATAATGCTTATGGTGTTTGCGCAGATCTGTAATGATAGTAACTACGACGATGATGATGATAAGGATGGTGTGTGAGGCTGTTCGCAATGTGACAAATGTATCGCTGTGACGACGACAGGGCTGACTACATTCCCTACGAAGCCGGGAAACGTCCCGTGCGCCCCGTTGAGGCCTACAAGCCTGTGCCTGGCACAATGAGCATGGACACGACCTACAAGACAGACTTTAACGAGATGCCTATCCACCTGGTGCTGCCAGCCCGGCCCATGGAGAACCAGCACCAGGCGCACGGCAAGATGGACACCATCCCAACTTACCAAAGTACAATCTCCCCTTCTGTACTTTGGGAGCATGAGCACATTGCAACATCGTATTTATCAAGCGTCAGCAAAATAAATCAACGTCTGTGGTGACAGCATGCTGTGTCAATTTTAATGATCAATGATTTAATTTACAAATCGATAGAAATAAGATTTTCACTGAAAACTGTATATATTTGGCATGGAATGAACCATTTGTTTTGGTACCATTTGTCAAATTGTATTGTAAGTGAATTAATATACTTGAAAGTAATGGTTCAATATTGCAATGTAAAACATTCTTTATTATTATAATTAGTGCTTAAACTACCATCATGCATGAAACTGATATTTAATTAAATTCTAAGTTTCTGTAACAAAAAGCATTACAAACACAATGCACTTGCATTTTGCCTTATATAGATGACTACAGGCAGTGGGAGATTCTGAAGCGTGAAAATGCCAAGCCCAACTACACGTACGTCCCATCAACAAACAAGTACGGCTACATGACCACCTTCCAGGACGACTACCATGCCAAGCAGGGCGGCCCCAGCACCAGCTTCAAGCCAGCCAATGTTGTGAAGCCGTCAGAAGGCGCCTTTGAAGACAGGACGACGCACCGCTCCGCCTACGTGCCTCACCAGCTGGAGGCTCGCTTCGTACGCGAGCCCGAGCGCTACAAGCCCAGTATGCAGCAATTCGACAGTCTCACCACCTTCCGCCGCGACTTTCAGTCGCTCGGGCCTCAGGAGCTCATGAAGAGCTTCAAGCCGGAGCACGTGAGGGTGGGCTCCGATGACAAGTTCAACGACAGCACCGAGTTTAAGGACAAGTTTAAGGTGTGGCCCCTGTCGCCACCTCCGGTGCGCCAACAGGCCGTGTATCACCCGCCCACGGGTACCATGGACACGACGACCACGTCGCACGATGACTACGTGCAGCACAGACAGGAGCGCATACTCCTGGCGCGGCCAATCTCGCGCGAACGCCGCCTCTCTCTGCCGTTCGACGGCCACACGACCATGCGCGAGGCATACAAGCCCTGGGCCGCCCAACGCGAGCCCATGATCAAGCACGTCGAGCAGATGCAGCGGTCGCTGGGCAAGTTCGAAGACATGACCACCTTCAGGGAGCACTACGTGCCGCTACCGCTGATCCCCATGCACAGCTACAAGCCGAAGGGTGGGGCTGTTATAAGCAGTGCGCCATTTGAGAGCGGCACGATGTACCGCTCCGAGTACACGCCCAAGAAGGTGGCTGTCTGCCCGGCATCTTATCCACAGCCGCTTGGGTATGCCTTCCAGGAGAAGGATACGCGAGGCCACCTCTACTTCCGCCGTCTCTCCGACGCGCACAAGATGCAGATTGCTGCGGTGCCTAAGCTAAACGGCATAGAGAAGCCATTCACCAATGGGCTGCTGGAAACTCAGCCCAAAGAGCTGATGTCTCTTGCCTAACTGGCTTGCAGACAATTTTTTGCCAGAATATGTTTTATGTTGCCAATTTACTCTGGTACGAATTTATATTTAGTCAACAAATAACTATTTTTGGATATTATTCCAGGGATGTTCTAAAGGAGTAATTTAGTGCCTAGGGGATCCAGATTATTAATTCATGTGTGGTTTTGCTACAGAGATGTTTTAACTTGTAATTATCCAGTGGTGATGTGTGTAAGTATATGCAGAAATTGTGACAACACAGCTGATAAGATGCTGATGGAAAATGCAGTGGAAATCTGAAAGTCAGGCTCAAAATATAAAATGCAATTATTAAGCCAGAGTTCATGCTGTAATGGGTTTTCTGTAAAAAATACGTGTTGTCAATAAAACATACATGATTATTGTGTTTGTCTAGTGTGGTCATTACAGTAAACTCTGCTATTGGTGATGATGAGAACATCAGTAAGTAAATGTAAAATTGCTGCATGTGCCATTGCTAGAGGCAGGGCCTCCGCTATAGGGAAGCATTAGAGAGCCCGTACATCTGAGTGTCAGTCAAAAAAGATTGACATGCATTGCACTTATTCCAGTGTTTTAATAGTTAACCACTACAATGTGTTAGAGAAAAATTATATAAAGATGGGACTGTAACTTTATTTTGGCTACAGATTGGTACATTACAGTGATAATAACCGTCTTTATTTAAATGTGGATATTCACATCTTCTGGTAAATGGCATTGCATCGCAATGGGCACTTTATTGGTTAAGTAAAGGATATGAATTATTGAAACATAGTAATGGAAGTCCAGATGTTTTTGATAAAATTAACAGTTCATCTCAATGACATTAACTTCCTTGAGAATGAAAAACACGTTTTTATCCAAAGTACAATGAGAATCAACAAAATGTTTGATCCGGAATGTTTATTATTTTGCCATTCCATCGTTTATTACAATCCTTACAAAAGCAATTCTGTGCTAACTAGTTTCCAAAGCAATAATTCATACATTTTGCATGTTAAGAAATACCATACTTTAGGCACTATTGTGATACTTTGATTAAAAAAATATTAATAAAATAAATCCCATTTCCCTCCCCTTCCCTCCAACAACAAAAAAAAATCAATCCTTTACAAAAACAACGTAGAATTACACCATATTGCACTTTATAAAAGTTCCTTATAAATATTTACAGGAATACAATATATTTTACAAGTCATCCTATAAATTAATATATAAACTCCATAATTATGACCCATTGCAAGGAAATAATTTTTTCCATGTCAAAGCAAATGTACACGCATTTTGTTTTGAAATGCAGAACAAATATGGTGGAGGCAATCTATGATAAAGTAATGACAGTGTGTAAAAGTAAATGTCCTGCAACAAAATGTGCAGTAAGGTCTAACAGAAGTAAGCATCGTGACACTGCAGCCTCATCTGGTCAACGTTATTTTTGCAGATGCCAAAATAACAGTGATTCATGGGCACGGTTCAGGTTAGAATTGTAATTTTACATTCAATCCGCTGTTAGCTCAAAATAACCATTTTTTGAGTGGTTGGTGAATGAGATATACGGCACACCAATTTCCATTTTCATCACCATACACAGAGGGCTCAACGTTACCTCCAGATCTATCTGCATGAATTGCCTCTGCGATTCACAGTCAGATTTAGAGATGTATCTACTGATATTGTACATCAAACCGACATACGAATGCATGTTTGATGCAGACATATTCTCAGCATCTAAATGCTTTCTTTAAATCGCCAGTTAAAGTACAATTCCAATTTTACCACGGCTTCGTAGCGTGAGACAAAGCAGCTTTCCTCTTGCAACTCACAGACGTACAGGATGAGATGATCAACTTGCTATGCTTGATACATTTGTTGCTAAAACTCAACTTTTGAAACGGGGATCTATCTTGGAACCAGCCAGCCACCTCCTAAGCTGTTAAGTGCATGCATAACACGACACAAACAGAAAGCCATGCAAAACCTGGCCAGAACAAGTCAAGTGGGTGAAGGTAGAAATCTCGCCTCTTATTTTGATAGTAGGATTTATTTAAACCCCTCGTCTAATACTGCACTTTACATTTCAGAGATTAATAGCATTAAAACAATAACATTTTAATTATTAATTGTTTTTAACGTAAATTGTTAACTTAAATAATAGACACACACGGAGTTGACCTATCACATTAGAAACTAAACCTATGTAACTTTAATTATCCAGAATTACTGTGCAACTATGAAGCACCATGGGTAATCAAAACGCACTTTGACAGTAGACGAGGCAGTCCGCAATTTCCTCAGTGCCACGGAATGCGATGCGGAGAGAGCGAGTTCTACGCACTCCGTTTAGGCACCGCACTTTCCCCGCCCGCTACCCATACGCCTCATTACTCATCATCACAGGAACTATAACCCGCTCTTTATTAACACGAGAAGAACCCCGTGGAGAGAGGAAGGGAAGAGAGAAATAGGAAACTGATTATAACAGTGCAGCTCCCCTTGAAAGGTAAAGTGTAATTAACAGCGAAACAATTTTAGAGCGTGAAATGCCAGAACAAACGCGTCTATCTCCCCTGATTATCGTGCGACGAAATCCTTGACAAAACTCTCCTAACAGATTATGACTCGTAGTCTGTCGAGGGGATGGATGGATGGGAGACCACGCCAAGTTGAAAGCCGGCGCTCTCTCTCGTGCCGATCAAAGCCGACGATATTTTTGCAATTGGACAAGATGATCAATTACCATTGGCTCTGAAACTTGTAAAAACTACGTTTGGGAATTGCGGATGATCACTGCACATTGCATTTGCAAGGCCAATGGGAGCAATTGGGCGCCATGCGTGTAGAATGAGTTATACATTTTAACGTGTTAATGTGAGATTTTTACTTGGAAATAAGCAAAAACTAAAAGACAGTACCGATAGAAAAAGGAATAAAGGATGCACATAGAGCTTCACAACTTCCCTTGGCTCTACCTGTATTTAGTAACAACTTTTTCTTACTTAAATTCTCCATTGGATGGCTCTCTCCTTTGTACCTTTTCCAGATGCACATGAAAAAAACCCAGTGAGGATTATGGGTAGCAGGCTGGGGGAAGGCAGGTGCCCTGACGGGAATCGCGAGTAGCTATGAATAGCTACCAGTGTACGGCTGCATCGACGATGGAAAAAAAAATAACCACAGGTGAAACAAACCGTCCAATCCCCACTCAATAACCACATTCATCCAACGAGATAATCAGCGTTCACCGCCGCTGCGTAAACACATCGTGCTGAAACAAGGCAACGGGCACTATTGAAAATGTTACAGCCATCCTACAAGCAGGTCTAAAGCTGTGTCCACACCTTCGGGATCTGTCGTGCACCTTGGTTGCTTGCAACGGAAGAGATTTACGTGTGGACATCTCTGTTGTCAGTTGCAAGCAGTTGCATCATAAGTTGCTTACAGTAGAGTAGACGCTACTTCCAAGCGATCGGCTCAGTGATTTATCGTGACATAATCATCAGCATCATTGTGGAGGATATAAGTAACAAAATAGCATCCTGGGAGTACGTAATTTCAACAACGCTGATTTAATTTGCAGAGTGTGCCTTGCAATCGAACCGACACTGCTGACACTTATGCACTTCCAGAAGGCCGCGGGGCCGTTGAGTTATATTGTTTTAAGTAGTGGCGAGAGTTCACCAGGTTACATTTGCGAACTATGTTCGGTCACTCTGATGGTCGTTACACTCATGACGTGGAGGGGTGGAGCTGACCAGAACAATGTGCGAGTAGTGACGTAGGAGGGAGCGTGATCAGACGCGCACGAGGCACGCTCGGGCAAACATCCTTGGCACTCTATCACCTTTTTGCTCAGATGCGGACAAAGCTGTTGCGGGCAATTAGGTTGTGCCATTTTGCTAGAGAAGGATTTGGTTGCGCGATTGATCACTCAGGTGTGGACGCACCTTAAACAAAGTTGGAGACACCCCCATTGAAATGTCCAAAATATGAGTGCTGTATCATTCGTGGTAAACAGAATATTAAATGTCACATAGCAGGCGTAGTCTCACTTGGTCATACATTAAAAAAGAAAAGAAATCACCACATTGTGTAGACTTCAACCATCTTGTTAAGCAATGTGTTTTATGGAGGTAGGAAGCAGAAGTTAATGATGACACCAAAATAGCTCATACATTTTAAAATAACAATAGTTGTCGTGTTTGATTAACACTAATTTAATAAAACTAGTGAACGTCTGTATCTGCTCAATATACAAAATGTGCTTCGTAAAAAAGTAGTTTACTTTTAAAGTTGTCGAGAAATTTAGGCCAGAAAATTGCAATCCTTAAGGAAAATGGTTAAAGGCCATTTGCAATTAGGAATTGTGAAATATTCCAAAGCTATTGATAGGAGCTCACATAATTAATGTTGCCAGCTCTTAATTAGCTGTTGTCTTGTACCAATTACCACTGTGATAGATAGACACCCAATAAAATAGAAGTTACTTGCTAAGTTCCAAAGCGCATTGGCGAAATTCTACAATTCATGAATGCATATTAGGCAAGTATCAATCTTCATACAAAAACATGTTAAAAGTGTGATGCTGTATAAGTGCTGACATAAAAACACACATTCTTAGGTTTTTTCGGTAACGTGACTTTACCGAAAAAACCTAAGAATATGAATCATTGCAGTCACGAAAGCTTCAAATCTAGAAATAAAAACACACGTTACATTTTTTTATGGTACATTTCTATATTGTACTTTATGATAACTGGTGGTAATGACTATGCTCTTGAACTGTTAGGGAGGGTTTAAGTGCCTTAGCATTCATTGCTTGTATTAATCAAATTCGGTGATGAACGTTACAAATTTTTGGTTGGATTTTTGTTAATATTGCTTTGGCCACTTGTGTCTGTGTGTTTTTACTCCCAAGGTTGCCAGAAAGTTCACCCAAAAAAACTCGTTTCATAAGATCAAGGCATGATACACGTTATTGGCAGTCAGACTACCCTGGCAAGTCTCAAAGGTAGTCATGCTTTTATTGTTTTGCTCTTATTAGGTTTTGTGTTGACAGATCTCATGAGCCAGAAAAAGACTCACACATCACAAGAGTGTTGGAAGGATCTTGAGTAAATGAGTACATTCCTGTGATTAAGAGAACGATTTTGGGTTCATCTGCAGTTAGAGGAAGCTGGATGTTTCCTTGCTTTTCCGCTGCTTAGAAGACTGTGATGTTTTGAGGATATGAAGCCATGAGCAGAATAGCATTACGTTGTTTTAAAACATCCACTCATTCATCTTTTCCTTGCAAAAGAAAAATGGCTA
This sequence comes from Lampetra fluviatilis, assembly GCF_964198595.1. Taxonomy (NCBI): domain Eukaryota; kingdom Metazoa; phylum Chordata; class Hyperoartia; order Petromyzontiformes; family Petromyzontidae; genus Lampetra; species Lampetra fluviatilis. Next base: position 10,689,836 of record NC_136287.1, on the reverse strand, counting down.
TGGTTCTTGGTAAGTTTTTTTTAGTCATGTAAAAGATTTACATTTGCTTGGCAGTTTCTTGGAAACCATTTCTTGAAAGGTTTCCATATTCTGACACATCTTCCGCAACTCCAATTTCCTTCTGTATCTTTAAATATAAAAAAAAAAACTTTGAAGACATGTACAGTGGTCAGTAAAAAAAGAATAGTTTTTGGAGAGAGAGGAAAAAATAAAGGTATTTTCATCAAAAAAAGTTCGATTATTTTCAGTGGTTGCCCCAACTTGTGCATGGACTTCTTAAGAACGCTGGCTGAATGGTAGGGCGCACAGGGGCAAGCAGAGCCGTTTGAACGAGCAGGCCATCCGCAGGAGGTGCGCAGGCCTAGGATTCTCTGCAAGCCTGGCAGCAACGCAGGCGGTAGGTGGGCAGTTGGCAGAGGTTCAGCTTTTGCACCATCTCACAGTACCGGCTGCTGTCCCGGCACTCCGAGGCTAAAAACACAAACAACAATTATCATATTATTGTGATGATTATGTTTATTGAGTAAAGCAGGCGAGTCTTTAATTCCCCGTTCAGGGAGATGAGGTGAGCGATAGCAATAGATTATGATCCTTTTGAGGAATGATGGAGTTTACCTCCATTTGTGGCCCTAAGCAAGCGGTGGAAGTTTTACTATAAATATGCCAGCCACTGTTCATTGTATTGACCAATGACCGGCACTTGAATGCGTGGCCTTCTGATAGCGAGTCGAGCACTATTACCAATAACCAACCATGTCCCGTCGTCCGATGATGAGACAACACAAGTACTCTATCAGGAGCACTCAATCGCGTCGCGAGAAAACGCAGTGAGTTACAATAAGTGCAAGACTGATGGACACTGTGACATGACAAGTGCACCAAAATGTTACGTAAAGGCTAAGAGACGACTATTGCATAAATTATTGCACGGTCTGCTCAGACAGGAGGGAGACATAGCAAGCTTCCTTTGCAAATTCCTCTTCTGAAACCCATCATCCCGTTGACAGAAAACTTCTTCTGAAATATGAAATAAAAAAATAAAAATAAACCTCCATCTCTGACTTACGTTCAAAGTCAACAAATCCACACATTAGTCGCTAATGGTGTAGTTCCACTCATGGCAGAAAACATTCACAAGGGTAAAGCTGCACTCTGCCGCTGCTTAAAAGGGCTGCAGTGGCGGCTCTGAATTAGGTTGCCGAAATTCCACATCCTTGTCGCAGGAGCCAGTACATCCACGGTACGATGACTGTCGACATACCCGTAGAGCAGTGCATGAGAGAGGGCCCTCAATTCACAAATACGGCAGGCGGACAACTACAAGAACATTTAACAGCCCACGACAACAAGGTGACCCAAGAAAGATTGAGCACTCTCAACTAAACTATAAACTATTTTTTTCAGAAGCGACCTGGCCACAAATGATAGCTCAACAAAGTGGCTTATCACGTGGAAATGTATAGCAGCTAAATACTCTAAAGGCATGTTTCTAAATGTGGAGGGAAAAACCGGAGGATCCGGAGAAAAGTCCACGTGACCGCACGGAGAGAGACACGCAAACTCCAAATATACAGGAGTCAGGGTCGGGATCGAACCCACGATCTCCTGTATACAAGGCGAGGTAGTTAACATCTCACCACCATGGCGAGATGTTATCTGCCTAGCAAAGCTCGCGCACGCACGCGGGTGCGAGCGTGCTCGTTCGCCGCTCACTCGTGGCGCAGGGCGTGATGTTGCAGCGCTGCCACGTCGCGGGCTTGTGCTGCCACGCGCAGTGCGCGTCGGGGGCGACGCGCGCCGTGCGCACATGGGCGCACTCCACGCGCCGCGCCTGGAAGCCGTGCGTGCCGCAGCTCGCCGTGCACACGGCCCAGGGGCCCGTCCGCCACTGCACGGCGCACGCCTCCACGCTGCAGTTCTGCACCGAGCCGGGCCTGCGTGTGGCAGAGATTGACGCGCACGTGCGGGTGAGGGTGCGACCTGGCAGCACATGGCTCACGTCCACTGCTGGCGGTAGGGCCCCCACTTGAGAGGGCCATAGAGAGCATCTCGAGAGAGTATTTGGGCTACTCTTCCACGCTGGTCAGCGCGTCTTGTGGAGTACCCATACTTTTATTCTACCACCGGCAACCTGCAGATCGACTGTGGTTTGCCTATTTATGCTGCTGGTAGACAAAGGCAAGGGGATAAAAAAAAAAACACTTGACCATTGATTGTACTGCCGTGCTGGGAACATCAAAAAGTTATGAACACGTTAAAAAAATACGAGAAAATAGGGAAAACTTTAAGGCACATCATGGCCAACCTTTATATTGAAAGTTACGATGGGAAACCTGTTGCGATATATGGAGCGCTTTTAAACTGGAGTCATAAGTCACGCTCCAAGGTTTACGAAATCACAGAAAGCTGTCTCACCTTGCCTTGCCGGCACAGTCGCTCTCAGGAGCAGCCGTGCCATTGTGCAGGAAGCAGAGGACTCTCCGATGCTGAGTTCCGATGCCAAGTCCAACGCACCGGCCTGTACACTGAATGCACAAAGAAAATAACATACCCCCCCGTAAAGCCTTTAACAGACTGTTGGGACAGGTTGTGTTAGCGAGCACCTATTAAGGCCAACGCAGCACGCAAGGTGGTAGGTGGCCAGCACCATGCCCGGCCACCTTTGTCTCCCCATTGCTAATGTTTACACACCACGCCAGGTACTCATTTGAGGCTGAGTCGACCTAGGGGAGGCCCAGGACCGGTTCAAATAATCGTCACTGGTGTTGGCCATGAGCGGGAATCGAACCCGGGTCGCCAGTTTCGTAGTGCAGCACGCTAACCTCTACACTACCGCTTACTGCACACACACCCACATTGACCAGACAGACGTCAGCGAAAATCTCATGGATACAATTTTGTTGTGTTGTTACAGATGATAATATATATAGTAAAGATCATGATAAGTAATATGTCAGTGATCATGAAATCAATTACCATGATCCCAACAATAATATTAAACATTTAATGTCGCGTACATTTTTACATTCTTTGTCAATCCACCACAGGGGGAAGGTTTCGCCACCTCTGCCAGTCGTGGAGAATGTTTGTCCAGAGTTCACGACACTGCTGAGTGCAGCTTGGTGAAGGGGGGAACGGGAGTGGTTCATCGACCACTCGCCATTCATGTTGGCCTCTGATGGGAATCTAACGCAGTTAGATTCCGAGCTCCGAGCGCAGTACGGTAAACCACTGCCAACACTCCCCCCTGCCTGGATGATCATTCTAATTCTAGATTTGAAGTTTTCGTGACTGCAAGGATCCATACGCTTTGGTTTTTTCGGTAAAGTCACTAGGTAAAAAAATGAAAACAAATAAATTAAATCACGACGTTTCAGAAGCAACACAAGCAACCGTCATCAGGTGTTTACTGCTCCAGCAAAATTACTGAGCCGTGTGAAGAGAGTTATTACGAGACACCGTGTTTGTATCGAGTGTTAAGGGGGGGAGTCAAGGGGTCGGGGGGGGGGGCTGTGGCAAGCAGTGTGGACGGTCGTGCACGGGATTAGCATGAGTTAAGCCGATAGATAACCATCTGTATTCTTTGGTGATGTCAGGGGGGGGGGGGGGGGGAGCTTGCGCACGTGTGCAGTGGCCTGCCCGACGCGTGATGGTGGTGTATCAGGCTGCGAGTAAAAATAATGATTGTTATGATGAACATAAAGACAACACTGATGATGAAATGTATCATGACATTCATAATAACATCACCATCATCATAAAGATGACGATGCAATTGAGCCATCGTAGTGATGAATGTTCCAATAACAACAACAATAATTATGATGAATGACGATCACGAAAATTACGATTACAAACAATGACGATGCCAATTCCTCGTGCACTGGAGCGGTGAGCGAACAGAGAGAGAGAGATGAGGGGGCAGTGACAGATGATCCTCATAGCAAAAGTGGCTACACATGTAGCTACGGGCCCCGCACTATCAATGTCCCCGCACTAAATGCTTTCAAGCTATCAATTCCGGTTCAGTGAGTATACACTTGCTCTATTACTATAGTACTATACCGCCTTCAACTTTTATGAACGACTGGGTGTTTAAGATGAGCGATTTGTAATATTATTTGGCTGTGTAGCAAATGAATGATCCTCATAGTAAAAGTGGCTACACATGGAGGTAAGGGCCCCACACTTTCAAGGTCCCCGCACAATGCTTTCAAGCTATCAATTCCGGTTCAGTGATTCTACACTTGCTCTATTACTATGGTACTATACCGCCTTCAACTTTTATGAACGACTGGGTGTTTAAGATGAGCGATTTGTCGCATTATTTGGCTGTGTAACAAATGAAAAAATACAATTACTTTACTATGCAAGTTAAAAAAAATGTGTTTTAATATTTGTGTGTTTTTTTTTTATTACTTAAGGCCCCCTTTATAACATAATGCTACAGGTCCCGCACGAACTTCATCCGGCACTGGGGGGAGGGAGGTAGGAGGAGGGGGGGGGGGCAGCAGCACCACGCCCGGTTGTTTCCCACCACCACCACCCCCCACCATCCCCACCTCTGCCCAGGCTCCGACGGCCCACTCGGGGCATCCGTGGCGCTTGCAGGGCTCGGCTCGTGCCGGGCGCTCCGCCCCTCTGCAGCTGGAGTCGGGCAGGGCGGTGGCTCCAGCCGGCGACCGGCAAACGACGCTGCGCACCCGCACGCCTGCGCCGCACGCCTCGGAGCAGGCAGACCAGGGCCCCGTCAACCACCTGTACGCGCAGGGGACCGTGGCCGTGTTCAGGAGTCGTCTAAATCTCTCTCTCTCTGTCTCGAGACTGTCTGACCGTGGTTCTATTTAAACCGCTTCGATTTTCTTGTTGATTTACCCGGTAATCCTGAGTGATTCTGTAGCTGCAGCTTAAAAATAAAAACCTACTATAATGTTCCCTTGTTTATCGCAAGACAATTGAATTTAACATATTTGAGGCGTTTTAGGCATTATCGTCTTGTTAATTATTCTTAAGTGGGGTGCTTTTAAGTTCGGTTTTTTTGCGTTGTGGCCGAAACGTCGTGAGAATTATTTTATTATATTTAATTTTTATTATTTCCCTTCTACGTGACTTTACCGAACGAACCAAGAACATGAATCCCTGCAGTCACAAAAGCTTTAAATCGAAAAATGATAACTATCGTCACGGTGAACATGAAGACAACGATGGAGATGGTATTGATATTACTAATCTGGCTAAAGAGCCATCAAATAAGTTTGGTTTTCTTTTCCATGTCAAAGCCTTCCGACTATGAGCGATTGTTCTTACGATACAAAGCACACACTGAGCTCAGGTTGTTTTTCTCAGGGGCCCCACAGTGGAGAGTGGGATCTTTAGCTGTAAGTTAATCTCTACGAACTCTCTCTTTCTCCTCCAAAGAAGGGCCGTTACCCAACGCATACGATTCTTAGATATTTTTCTTGCCATAATGCAGTATTCATGGAAAATATGGTAATTTTGTTGTTGTTCCTGGACACTTTAACAAGGCAGAGGTTACGATGCTGGAAATTTGCCTACGGCGTATCGTCGACTTGCCCATAAAGGAAAATCACATTTAATTTCACGGTGAATCTCGCGAATAGGACATTACGGATAAAAGTGATGAGAAACTAAGATTGTGCCGCACCTGACTGCTATACAACATAAAAAATATATCAATTTAGCCATTAAAACATGCTTGATTTGAAAATGCTATTGCGCAAACGTTGGCCTGTTACATTTGATTGTGATTCTTATTGTTTGGCACGTTTTATACTCGCGCTTTTTTAACGTGTGGCCTTTACACCACGTTGAATTTACTGCACCCGCGTGAGCAATTAATCAGCCTTTGAAACAAATGCTTTTCGGTTTGTGCACTCAAACATTTGTTGTGAAGTTTGCCTCTTATTATTTCACAGTCCCCGCCGCCCCCCCCCCGCAAGACCGAGATATTCATCTTGAGCGCCACTCGGCCGGTTCTAAAGCAACACTCAATGGTTTAATCAAACCACTCTGGATGACTTTATGATGACACAGTATTGCACTGCTGGGAATTCATGGCGGGGCCAACGCTGTTGTGCGTTTGGTTTTGATTATGCAGCACTTGCAGCTGATCGTTCCGCGTTGACAGAAAAGGATCAGATCGTGCTTGTTAACGGCATTTTATGATCTCTAACGCACAGAAGATGGTTCAATAACTTACACTTGTGTGATATAGTATGGCACCTCATTTAATAAAGTAGGTTGCCAAACTATTTGCTCTCAAAAGGGAAAACGTGATTATGTTTAAGCTTGCCTTCTGTTGGCATCCGTAATGAGAGAAGAGAAGTGGGTGGCTATGGGAGTCTTAGTGAAGAGCCTACTCACCACAAAGGTGATGGAGCACTGCTTACCACATCGTAGCCCTGGAACTCGCATAATTGTCAAGTCACCGATCTCAAGTGCTTGCCTCTGCTAGGGGCCCTGAGTCAGCAGTGGGAATTCGACCGAGTTGACTTCTTACTCCAAATTTAACTTGTGACCTTCTGCATATGAATCAAACACTGCCACAATCCCACCTTGCCCAATAGCACTGGCAATATCCCATAACATCATCCATCCACAGATTATAAACACAACGTCAACACAAAATGAAAGCACCACAGCGCATTTTGCCAGACGGCTACGACGGCTCGCTTGGACGCGGGTTCGCCAACGGGGGCTGCGCATGTTACTCCCTTTTTTTTTCCTTCCTTCCCATGGGCGGTCAAGAAGGAGCTCACCATGGCTGACAGCCGACGGCCGGGCACAGGGAGTTGGTCGGCGGGTGCGGCCTGGGCAGGAGGCTGCAGAAGGTGTCGCTCACGACCGTGACATTGTCGCGCACGCACCGCGGCACGGGTGCGACGCGCGCGCTCGCGTTCCCGCAGCTCGCGGGGCAGCTGGCCGTGTCGTTCACGAACCACCGGTGCTCTGCGTAACAAAAAAAAAACGTTTGCCGTCGGTGACGGCGGCGACGACGTCAGCGGCCAACGCACCTCGCCGTTTCGTCGTGTGTCGCGTCGTTTGCGTCGTCAAGGGGGTGCTCTCTTGTGAAAACGAGCAACGTCGCAGTTGGCGGCCCTCAGGCGAGCGGTTAAAATGCCACACTCCTATGGAAAGGGACCGTTGTGCCAAAGGAAAACCACTCTTGTTTTTTCCCAAAAAAGTACGCGTTTTATTGATTCCAGAGGGATGTTGGTCTGGGTCAAGCCTTGGCAGAGACTTAAACTCATCACCTTCCTCTTGTGATGAAAACACACTGCCACAAAGACACCCAGATGGATATAATGATAACACCATGTCGATGAATATAATATTCACTTTTGAATTGTTGTTTGTTTCATAGTGATTCAGCGCACCAACATCAAAGTGTCCTCTTGCAAAAACGAGCTCTGAGCCTGTGAACGATTTCCAGTTTTGTCTCTGACAGGCGCAAGTCTCTCCATCCGACAAACGCTCCTGACCTCCCACCAAACGCGCCGCCTCATTCTCCTCATTTTTACGATGATGCCTGTTTGCCCAGGAGACCCTCACTGCGTCTCAAGACTCCTTTTAAGGAGGCTTCCGAGTGTTTATTTACGCAGTAGGGGGCGATGCTGTTGCTATATGTGATTTCTATTGAATCATTATTATTTGCCGGCAAATTTTCAGCATTGGGGTGTTTTGGCCAATACTAGTTACATTATACGTTCACAAAAGGCACGAGTCGGGAATCATTACCACTGCACCACCCAACATCTTGATCATGATGATGTCATCATCATCACCATCCTGATGATGGTGGTGATGACATCAACATCTTGATCATGATGATGGTGGCTAGGATTTGAACGCAGAGCTTCTGAAATGACAGCCCTACTGTTTTACCAAATTAGTAATATTCTAACTATTTTAAATATTGCATCGTTTTTTTCCCTTGCACAGGTCAGTCGGCCAAAACGTTAAATTGTGTGTTACCGCTCAGTGACGGTAACAAAAAGCATGTTGTTTTTAATTCATCTGTTATATATTTAACAATCGTTTTTTCACATTGCACAGTTAAAAATCAATGTTGCTTTACAATTCCGAAAAACTGCCAAACGCATGTACATATATATTTTATTGGTATCATAGACTATTATTTCAGAAAACCACATGGGGCATTACAAAAAAAGAACAAAAGCTTTTCAAAGACCTCATGGACAGACAATTTCCAGTTTCCTGTGACTCAAACATTGGCTGGGAGAGGCTGGTCCTGTGTTCAATGAGGCATCACTTGACGGCACGTTGAGCATCTTCAGCTTAATTTGAACCGCCGTATTTATTCGATTTCAAATCGAGAGCGCCGATGTTGCACAACGGGCACTTTTATCCAATATGGCGACCACTCAGCTGCTTTCAATTTGGTGCGACGAAATCTGAATTGATTCACAACACCGTGTGCCGTAAACCACGGTTCTGTTAAAGTCTACAGATTTGGCAGACGTATTGAACTTGATAGTTAAATATAAAGACAGCACTTGTACAGATTCACACCACTTTCTGTTGGCGAGTAATTTTTTTTGCTATTATTTATGGAATGCTTCTCGCGATTGTGTTGCCTAGACAATCAGTGATTACTAATAACTCCCGAGTATGAATCATTACACTATCTGCTATGATTGATTATAATCAGGAGAGGAACAATTCATTGAGTCTTCGCTTAACGTTGATCGCATAGCAGAGTGCGCAGGAATCAACGCTTTCAGATTCGCATGTGCTGTAAGTAATAGGTTCACATCACCCCCGCAGGTATTGGAGGTGAAGTACTACCTTTCCCTGTAATGTAAAAACAAAAAGTATCGATTCTTGGATCGCATTGTGATCCTGAATCGTGAAAATTCCCCCAAACGGCAGAGCAGTTGAATCATTCAACCCCTAGTTACAAGACATGCTTTACATCTGCCTCAAAGCATAACGAAAATTAATACTGTACACTCCCTTCGCACATGTTAAAAACAGCACGTTGACTGAACCAGCGCCGCTGAGACCCCGTGCATCCACCCAAGTCGGGCCTGCTGCTGCTGTGTCTCGCTCTGAGTCACTTGTTAGGAACATGTGAAATATTGGTCGATGTGATGATGATGATGGTAGTGGAAAGTCTGAGCATACATGCAGCCTCCGCATATTTAAATGGCAAAGCTTCACTGCATTCTCCAGAGTACATGGCACAAGAGCCTGGTGTTGATGTGTAAGTGAACACATATCAACACGCATATGCATCGTGAACGTATTCAATGCGGGAGTTCTTAGAGAACTTCAACTTTTTAAAACTGCTTGCATGTGCTCTGTGCTGAAACAGCGTTACACAGGTCGCCTCAATTCGAGTCGATTGGCTTCACGGATAATTAAATCTTCACTTGTAAATTGTCATCGCAATCACGCGATGCCTAAATAGACATGGTGCGGTCATTATTGATTTTAATATTTTACACACATGCTCAGGAGATGATGATGAATTGGCTGCCTCTCGTTAATGTTCCTATGCAGTTTTATTTCTGATTATGCAAGCCACGGGGAAAAGGCAGGTTTGTCAACTGCAAGCCAACACCAATACCCATTCCCAGCCAAGTTAAACTCTTCTCTAATAATTGGATTTTCTGGGGTTTTAAAATAGCCAGTGGTACAATACCAAATCCACTTAAAAAATGTTGAGTTTTCTACATAGTCAATGGCCCACTTTTAGGCTACGATTATTGCTTTTAAATGTATAAGAATAGAAAGGTATACGTCTAGAGTTCGCAAGTTTGATCTCTTGGCAAGGCAGTTGAAACAATGGGGCAATATTCTTAAATACTCCTCACCCCTGTCCACCTTGCAGCATAAGTGAGAGCACCACAGGTTGCCCATCGGTAGTTCGTATGTGGTGGGACGAAAGTGTGAATACTCCCATCTCTTCCAAGTCAACTGGTCAGTGTGGAAGAGTAGAGAGGCGGTGTACGTATCTATGTTGAACCTCTTTTGCACCATATGTAGTCAACCGTGCTAATCGGAGTTTCATAAAACGAGTGCAGCAAAACAGTGGGTGCCCTACTCAAAGTGAGGCCCCTAACCTTGCAACAGGGCCACCAATAATGGAGATGAGCACTCTCCAGTGTAGATGTTGTTGTTGTCATTTTAAGATCTCAAAGATCTTGATGAGAGGGGAAAGGATTGGGAGAGGGTGGTAATGCTTCGGGTCATCTTTAGCACCGCCTGTCACGGTGAGGGCACAAGAGAGCCGATGTCCATTTAGGAGGGATGTGATGTGCTCCAGAATGAAAAGTCCAAACGCGTTGGCCTATCGTTTTGTTCCTTCCCAGCGTTGACTTTTATAACGGGTCGACGCTTCCGGGCGCGGCGTTCACAGACCTGCGGGCTGCACGGTGACGTTCGCGCTGAGGCGTCCGCCAGAGGCGAAGGAGGAGGTCGAGGCGTTGCCGTGGGCGTTGCCGTGGGCGTGCGACGGCGAGCAGGAGTAGTGCCCCGGTGGGCCGGCGCTCGCGGGCGGCAGCACCAGCAGACGGCCGCCCCCCGCAAACTCGGGGCCGTCGGCGTCCCTCTCCGCCGCCGCGACCGCCTGCCCGCCGAGCAGCCAAGTGACCGGGAGGAACGGGTGGCACACCACCGGGCAGCCTTTTGGGGGGCGGGGGGGGGGAGAAGTGCGAGAGAGAAACGACGACGCTCATCGCATGCCACTCCGCGGATGCTCCGGTCCGCGGTCTGCTCTCCACGGAATGGGATCGGTGCCGTGTTCAAGATTCGGAGCTCCTTTTGAAAGCAGGGCATTGCCGCAATCACGTATCGCAGGCAGGCCTATCGCACGCATTTCAAGTTAGCCAAAGTTCACCGAAAAAAAGTAGCTCTACTTTAAAGCATGGCTGAGCAGAAACAACACCCATCATCCCATGTAGGTGCTCAGAGACCACCACTCTATTGCTGCCAAATGGCAAAAAGTTTCTCGCGTGACCTGCTGCGGAATTTGCAAGGAGTGTGTGTGTGTGTTGAGGCTTGCCCAGCCCTCCAGCCACGACTGCACGAGCCATCTGCGCTTGCAAAACATCGCCTTGTCATTCTCAATCAGCACAAGACCCTTTGGATTACCCCCTCGTAACGCTGCCACATCCCCTGGATTAGGCTGGCCGTGGTTTCTTCTGTTTGATTTCGCGTTAGCCTTGGAGAGATGCCATAGGCGGAGGCCTGCAGAATGTGCCGTGCATATTTTCAGTCAGCCGTTCCGTGGCTCTCGAGATGCAGAAACTCGTGCGCCTCCTCTCGTCTCGGCAGGCCCTGGCGCGCGTCCGCGAACGATGACGCCCTCGAGCATGCGTGGCGCAGCCCTGAGCTGGCTCATTAGGAAACACCTCCGGCGTGAGCTCATTATTGCAGTTACAATCTCCATCGTCTTCTTCTAGTTCCCACGAGAAATAAGTAAACATGCAGCCCAAATAATTTCCCACTTATGTCTCTGGTGTCAGCAGAACCTCCACGAGAGAGAACTTCAGAGAGCCGCTCTACATGGTATCTTGGCCTACTCCTCTATGCTGGCCAGATGTCTTAGTCTCTGCTATATGTTTTACGTTTCTTTTTCCTCTATAGGCAGCCTGTGTCTATATTCCTATAGAATTTAATACATGCACACAAATCTGGACAAGTGGCACTGTGTTCAGAGCAATTCGAATCACAATTTGCAAAGCCTGATTGGGGGTTGACTTGGTTTATCGTCTCCCTGGGGTTGACAAAATGAGTGCCACTTGGAGAGAAGTCGACAGTGTCCCATCCTACGGAGAGGACGACCTCCACCGTTGAATTGTGGGGAAAGTCCATCACTAGACTAGGAGCTGTCAGTAGAGTAAACAACAATAATGATTTACATTTATTTGTACGGCGCCTTCCACTAATGTCTCAAGGCACCTTGTAGGAATAAGGATAATGAAAGGCCAAGAGAGAAGGAGAGCTACATAGAATAAATTGACTTAAAATGTGTTTTAAGACGAGACTTAAAAGTAACCACATTAACAGATAAACGAATTTCCAACGGTCGGGAATTCGACAACCGCGGGCGCAGACACAGCAAGTGCTCGCTCACCACTTGAGTATGAAAACTATTTGACTTGAGTGATTGTTAGAAAAAAAATGTTCTTTAAAGTATAACCGAATATTCAACTGCAATGACCACAAACCAGTGCTTAGTGTGGTCTCTGGGCTGATCGTTGTGCACCCAACAACGAGTCTGGTTTGCGACATGGATTAAACATAATGTCGTCGAATTCTCAATCTCTCTCTCTCTTTTCTGTATGGCAATTGAAAAGCAACTGACTAAACGTGAGAACTGGATGTTGACTTTGGTCATTCATTTGACGCTTGACCAGGAGTTCCTCGATGCACAGCGTTCGTAAAGCCCGTGTGTAAGCGTGGGCAGCGGTCGGTTAGAGCAGTTTGAGAGATCTGATTTAAAGCGGTAACTTAACATTCATCATTGACAGAGGGCCGACACTTAAAAGGCATGCTAAGTCTGAATAAAATGTGATTTTTTTTTAAGTAACGATACGGCAAATTTGATCCTTTATGTTCTTTATAATAAATGGCACACAAAGGGTTTCAAAGTCATTTATCCAGAAGTGCAGATGTTATTGAAGTATTTGCTGATCAGCAGAACCTTCTTTGTTGTTGAACACTGGAAATTTTCCAACTTGTAACTTCAACAAGTGAAATTGAAGGTACTCGAGGGTTCAAAACAATTAGATTGTATATTTTATCTGCATGTACCACTGCAGCAAGCCAAGCTGCGCTTGCAGATTCAACAAGCGATGCGCTCAGTTTAAGATCCTGCAGATGCGATCTTGAAGATGTGGTTATGCCAGAAGACAAATCATATAAATGCATTAATGTTGACTGGAAGTCCTGGAACATCAATGTAAAATTACGTTTCCTTTGTTTGTGGCTCGGTGAGAACAAACTCAGATGCGGATATCGTTTACACATGTGAACGGAACGCTTTTGTGAATTTCAAAGTTAATGTTGCTCCATGCCTAAATCAGTAATGGGTTGTGTTATGTAATGGTGTGGACCAATCAGTTTCAAAGACAATGCATATATTCTAATAGTATGTTTTTTGTTTGCATTCTGACCACAAGTATTCTTGGTTAATGCAGACATGATTCCTTGTAAAAGGTTTCAGTTTGGTGTTTTAACATCTTAACACCTGTTTTGTTGCCAGAAAAAAGGGGAAAACCTATTCTCAATAACAGCGCAGCTATTATTAGTGAATAATAATTCCATATAGCAATGGCAGCACCAGTAGTTTCCCTTCTACAATCATAATTGACTTCCCACTCTGTGGCAGTCATTTTATTGAACCGTCAATGATGATTGAATGAATTCACACCTAACCCAGCTGAATTTTGAGTAATTTAATCGCGATACATTTCTAAACCTGGAGTTTTGGCTATGGCCCTGGCACACAATAGCCCAATTCTGTAAATAGTAACAGAGAATATGTAACATCTGCACTTCAGGATGTGGTCAGGTTGACTATTTTCTGACTGATTTTGACAGCTGACTTACGAATGGTCCTGACCACCCCTCCAGTCTTTCCTTGCTTCACGATGATTTATTGTCTTGGGTCGTCGTGGAAATGGGGTTACGACTAAGCCTTGCTCTCCACTGGACTTGTATCATTGCGCAAGCTGTTCCCTCTACTCACCCCCCACAGGTTGAAATGTGGCTGCATCAAAGCTAAAAGAGCATTTATGTCCGGTGCTACGTTTTCACTGTTGTATTGTAGCAGTGGAGTTTATTCCAGCAACGCACATCCTGTGAAGAATACGTCATTTGCCGACAGTGCATGAATCCTGGTGCATGCACTGATAAGCCTTTGTTATATATGTAAGTTATATTGCTGTTATAAATACTAACATCGGGTTTCCCCAATCACTTTACTAATCAAATAAGTGCTGTTCAATCACACTAAACACAATAATTAATAATGCAAGTAGCAGCATTTTTGTGAAAAACAATTCACAAGTGTTGGATTTCACCCAGGATGCTACTTGTACATTAAATGAGCTGTGACAGTTGAAGGGAATTACATTTGGGAAGCAGCAAATTACCCAATTTATTAAAGTAGAAACAGGTAAATTTTTTTTATCTTAAAACGCTTTCTTTTAAAAATCCAAATTTGCAATGAAAACAAAAGTCTATGTTTGAGTATAGATTCTCATTGTGGTAGAATTTTAAAAAAATATATTAATTATTTGTTTCAACTACTTATTTCGAGGGAAGAAAAAACAAATGGCTGCATTTATACCTTTGTAGTGACTGACTTGGAGACGTAACTTCTTGGAGACAATTATTTAATTTAACCGAGCACACTTTGTACACTTTATACAATACACACCCTACACTGTTACACACCCTCTGTCTTACACACAACTCTACACTGGTTGCTAGCCTACACACAACGCTAGCCGTCTGACACTGACGGCGCTGAACCGAGACAGCCAGCTACGTCTAGCAGCGCAATTATCAAGTGGAGACGACAGCGATGATGGCAACGATCTTCAACAGCAACAACAACGACGACAACAACGGGGATCCCACTCCAAACGACAGCCCCGAGCTCCCCTCCCGGGGCCCCTCTTATACTGTCAGCGTGGCCTGGCTCCGCCCCTGGCCACGCCCCCGTTCTGGAACCTACTAGCGGGCTCTCGACGTGTCCCTTTCGTAACCTTTCCCAACCTTTCCCCTAAATCCTCTGGGGTCTATCACGTGGCCTGCTGTCAGTCAGGGTTGCTACAAGCTGCAGATCACCTTCCCTGCCAGCAGCCAGCGCTATGCTACGTAGTGACCAATTTTATGTCACTACACCTTCACAAGAACACTCATCACGTTGACAAAGTTTCTTATTAAATTCATGAAAGCTAATAGAGCGAGGGCCAAAAGTTAGATACCTGAAAGGAGTTGCAGCAGCAGCAGCAGCGTAGCACGAACGTGCTCAACGCAAAGCTTGTTTACGATCAAGATCACAATGAAAGTGTCAGCCACGTTTGCTTTCGCCCACGCGAGCCAATGTGCGATGATGTCTTGCTGGCAAAAACTTAAAAGGGAAACCTAGATTATTACAGAAGAAGAATAGCGGCAGATTTTTTTCCAGCGGAGTTACGTAAGTTCCTCATGGCCGCGATTCCAAAGCAATAAACATACGATTAGTGTGTGTCATGAGCACGGAGTGTTTACATTGCAATGTGTCATGTAATATGCCTGTTATAAAACAAAGGAACCGACAGATATATTTTATCAAAAACAATGATCACAACCTTATGATAGGTATTGTTAACGTTCTTAACGTATCCATGGAACCTGGTTGATTCTCAATACTCTTTGAGGTCCTCTTTGGGAATTTAGCTAATTCATTACTGAGCATGTTTATATGTCGAGGCAAAACTGGATTACAGGCATACGAGGGGAAAACAAAGACAAAGATCCCCCTGTATAACCTTGACCGACTGTTGGGACAAGTGATGTTAGCGAGCACCTATGAAGGCCGGCACGGCACATGAGTTGGTGAGTAGCCAGCACCACGCCCGACCGCCTCTTTCACCCCAGTGGTGATGTTTACACACTGCGCCAGGTACTAATTTGCCGCTGAATCGACCTTGGTTAGGTCCACAACCGGTTCAGATAGTTGTCACCAATGTTGGCCGTGAGCGGGAATCGAACTCCGATCACGTTAACCGCTGCACTACCACTCCCCACACAGATGATGGGAAACACACGTAGACCCAAACATCCGCAGAGAGCTCGAAAACCGACTTGCTGCGCTGCATGGTCACCTTATAGTACTGCAGGTGGGTGTCATAGGCACATAACGACCGCTGTCTGACCCATAAACCCCTTCTGCAGCGTGTAGGATTACTGTGTGCACCTCTGCTGTTCCTGGCCTTACATCAACAAAACATTTGTGGCAGCTGAATCTCTTTAAAATCAGTCACAAGCACCCCTCAAAGAAAAACATGAATAATCCATTGGCAACTGAAATATTGCAACACTATGGAATTTCCAAAGGCAGTTTTAGAATTTGCAGTTTAATCTCCATAATACGGGTTTTTTGGGTTAGATCGCGTCAAAAGAAACCTGTATTATGGATGATATTGGTCGCGGAAGCCTACGTGTTAAACTGACAATTGAATCTGTTTATATCAATGACCTCTTGGAAGGATGAAACTAAGGCCTGGCAGCTAAAACGAAATGTATCAGGTGTTATTTTTTTCTCCCATTTTATTAAATACATTTTGATGTAATAAAACAAATATCCTCACTTGGTAACTATTCAATTAAATCAGTATAATGCAGTCAAATCAGCCTGTTTAAAAAACTTTAAATTTACCTGGAACTAGCCAAGGCAAGGGTCACTTAGCCCAATTTACATGTAGATTCTGAGAGTAATTAATAGCTGACATATTCCTTTGTCATCCAAATCTTTGTTCATCTCCCCTTCCCGAACTCTTTCCTTACTCGTCAGCAAAATTACGTTATTCATGCCTTTTTAATTGGCCTTGATAAATGCACTCACACTCACTCAGTGGTCTCAAAGGGAAGCTCTGCTTTTAAACAGGGATGTTTTGTATATAACCAGCGGGTTAATTTGGTCATTAATCCACATGTTGGCACACAGTGGAATAATCCACCAAAGACGGTCCCCGTATGATGTTAAACATCTGCGCGCAGGCAGCACATTTGCTTTAACACTCGGCAAAGAATGACAACATTTTCACTGCTGGATCTGCCAAGCAGCACGAAGGAACAGGATTAAGTTTCCATTTGCTGAAACTTGGACTGGGAGGCACTTTCCTTTGGAGGTACCCTGCTGCCCCGGTACTTCATGAATGCCTTGCGTTATAAGTGGCTCAGTTCGGATAACATCTCACAGTTGGTTGCCCACTTGCGGGCGGCAAAGACCACAACCGCAAATGTGCAATCTGTGAACTCGGGGTTTGTAAGAACTCGCCAGACATTGAAACAAGCGGTTAGCGCGCTGCTCTACGATACTCGGCGACATGAGTTCGACTCCCGCTCGTGGCCAACACCAGTGACGATTATCTGAACCGGTCCTGTACCTCCCCTAGGTCGACTCAGCCTCAAATGAGTACCTGGTGCGTTGTGCAAAAAAACATCGGCATTGGGGAGACGAATGCGACCGGGCGTGGTGTTGGCCACCCACCCCCTCGTGTGCCGTGCCGGTCTTCATAGGTGCTCACTAAATAGCACTTGCCCCAACAGTTTGTTAAGTAAATACGGGGGCGGAACTTTATCTTTGTATATAGCGAGCACAATTCCACGACCTCTTGAAGTAAAACAAAAAGAAAAGGCGCTGAATATGTTTTTCCACCACGAGCAAGGATATATTTTGATATTTTCATATTTATAAGCACATTTGAAACATATTTGATCTTCACATGGTCCGCTCATGCTGCCAGAGAACGTTAACGGAAACGCTTCTTTATTTGAAGTAACGCGGCCCTCGTTTGAAGCCTTAGCAGACTAATAATGGCTTGCTCAGAACAACGACAAAGTTGGGGGAAAAAAACGTGAAAATATTTTCATTATAAGAGAATCTTGATTTCATTTCAAGGGATACAAATGTATTCTGCATAGCATTAATAATGCAAGACGGCACCGATGTACACATTGAATGCGTTATCAGAGCTCCGTGTGATATTTGAATGCTATTGAATGTTCATAATCCATTTCACATTGTAGCCATCACCACCTCAAATTATGAAAGGGTTTACTCACGCTGCATTCATTTGCACGACATACACGGCTGGATTTGGTTTGTTTTTGCAGGAACAAGAACCCATGCAAAACGTAAACCTTATTGGTCAGGTCATTAATCTAATGTCGGTTGTGACTCAATCACGTTTCGTGGTGTGTTTGCTAAATACGCATCGACTCTCTTCGTCCGTTATTGCGAGACCGTGTGACTACATTGTGCAGGAAAAAAAAATAATGTGACTGTTATTGAATATATTTTCATAATTTATTCTTTAGTAAAAAAAAACAAATCTTCAATCGTATATTTTGTTTTATTAATGTGCATTTGCATTTACTTACGTGTCGGGCATTCGGTCATTAATTAATTATATGCTTGTATTGCTACCAAACACAGCATTGTTTACACAGTTCAACTAATCTTGAAAGTGTTTATGTTCAAGCTCTGTCCGTCTGCCTGTTTGTAATGGGGGTCCACGATAGCTCTTGTTATGATAATCCAGTATAAATACTTACAAATATATACATATATAAATTGGTATTGCTTTTATGGGCTTACTCTATAGAAAACTGGCCAAAATTATAAATACGTTTGCTCAAATCTTGGCGACAAAAGTCAGCGATAAGAGTATTCGCCTTGCTTGCTTCGGCGGTAACAAACACAATGTGTGGCATCAACAGATGATGTCACACATTATGCGCTGTTGTAACATCATTATTCCTAATTAAATACTTCCGAGGACAAACACGTGTTAGATAGATTTACAAAAGCCATGCATATGCACGATATTTGTTCTTTGTTTAAACATGCACTGACCTGTGTTATTTCCAAACGATTAAGGACATTTCATACACAGTGATCTTTGATTTGATTTATTTTAATTGATATTACTGGCAAGACCTCTATTCACGAATAAAATTCGGCACTGCGACAAAACGTATTAATGATTTTGTGCTCTGGTGAGCATAGGGTAGAGCTCGTTCCCTCTTGACAACCTTGAGCCAGCAGTGAATATTCCACATTCCGATGACAGAGGTGAGCTAAATCCAGAGGACAACCACCACTGACTTTCAGATTGTAAATGTTGTGGCTTGGCTCTCCAACACACCGGTGTGCTGTACTAGTGACGAATTGGCCACGTTCTGTTTACGTGACAACCCTTACTAGTTGGCTGTGTCGGGTGGTGGCGGATTTAACGACACATTTATCTATTTACGCGAACTAACCCCCCAAAAAAACCTGTATTATAGATGATATTGGTCGCGAAAGCCTCCTACGTGATACATTTTCAAACATCACCATATGAACAAACACGTGCTTATTTGTGGCAATACTCTTAGTGAGATTGATCACTCAGAATCAATGCTGCAAAAGTAAGCGTTAAAGTTCACTTTCTTATCAAAGGCCGAAAGGCAAAGTGCAATTCCATGGCTAATCATGCGAAGGGATGGCAGACAGATGCAGAAGGCTATTGACTGTGTTCAGTCAGAATATTGATCATGTATTTGTTGCAGCAATGTAACGCGTATGTAAGTTAGAATGTCTACAAACGTGTCCTTTCTTAAAGAGCCATATATTAATCTTTGCCATGTTAAATCTGTTGCTAGAAAACAAGCAGTAAAGGAAGTTATTGAGGCCAGCCATTCCCTTTGGGTCTGTTCCTACTTGAGTGAGATTAATAGCGGAACAAATACAGTGTGTAAATAGCATTTACGTCTCCACCTAAATGGCGATTTCATTATAAAGTTCTCTCCGCAATACAACTTTGTTCAAACACATCTGGAAGTAAGCACTACCGTAACGTGGAGGTTGCAATAATAGTGTGCCCCAATGTAACACAAGCACAGAGTTACAGCAATCGGGACACGTGCACGTATTTCTATTTCCATACTTGAATGAGCCATATTGTTTCACAGTGGTGTCAAGGGACACATTATGAACTAAACAATTGCGACAAAAACGTTTGACTTTGGGAGCTTCAGGATTCAGCTGCTCTGCCAATGAGGGTTTGATTCTTTCCGCAGCAGGCAGTGCACAGCTTTGAAAGGGGTTCAAAGGTAATTTGTCCAATTTCGATTTAAAGCTTTCGTGACCGCATGGATTCATATTCTTGGTTCTTTCGGTAAAGTCACGTAGAAAGGAAATAATAAAATCTGCCACGACGCAAGCAGCTGTCCTCAGGTGAAGAACAGGGCTGTCGGGAAAACAGCGTCCTAATGAACACTGCTAGAAAGAACCAAGAATATGAATCCATGCAGTCACGAAAGCTTTAAATGCTAAGCAGTGTTCATTCAGACGCTATTTTACCTATACAGCTCGTGTCATTATTATTGGCTTTTACTTTAGTTTCCAACCTTATCTATATTGTGAGTATAGTCATTCTTAATTTGTCATTGCTATTATTGGTTTTTACTGTATTATTCCAATTAGATTATATCGTTATGTCCAAGTTTAGTTTTTTTAAGTATTGGGCTTTGAGATATTTCAATAAAGGGTTTTTAAAATAGAGATTATTATTTTAATAATTATTCTATTAAATTAAGATTGTTACATCAGTCAAATGGATCGTTAGATTGCTAGAAAGAACCAAGAATATGAATCCATGCTGTCACGAAAGCTTTAAATGCTAAGCAGTGTCCATTATGACGCTGTCTTCCCGACAGACCTGTTCTTCACCCGAGGACGGCTGCTTGCGTCGTGGCCGAAACGTCGTGAGAATTGTATCTTAGCATGTTTTATTTTTCTTATTCTATTATTTCCCTTCTACGTGACTTTACCGAAAGAACCAAGTAATTTGTCCACTTCAGAAACACACGATTGCCACTGTGCTATGCAGTGCCATGCAATTCCACTGTCGGACGTGTCACTCACACTTGCAAATGAGACCCCATCACTCTAATCTTCACATCGCTTCCTTATCTGCCTTCCAATCTGATTCCACAACATGACTTCCACCATTTTAACATCCTTCTCACACGTGCACTCCGGTCTTATGTCACTCTATCAACCTCCCCATATCCCTGGTTTTGATCTTCCGCGAAGCTCATGATCCACGCTAAACCGCATCCGCACAAGCCGTGGCAGATGCTGCTGACTGATGCACAAATGGAAAATGTAAAACTCTCCGGTCCGCCGACTGTGCCCATCCAGAACAGACCGTGCGAGGTGTAACGACGACGCAACGCCCGGTCCACAAACATACGAAGGAGACATCAAAGCGATGCACATTCCACTGCTCCTGACGCGGTTGTCTGGCTTGACCACGTGCACGTGCAAGTGTAGTCGTTGCTCTGCATCTACATCAGCAGCCGCGCGAAAGAAGAAGCAGTAGCAGAGGAACCCTCCCATGCATGCCAAGCCAGCAGCCAAAGGCTCCTGTTGGATCCCCTAGTTTACAAGCTCAATGGGAGGTTGAACCTTATCCTCAGCTGATGCTCCTTGCCTAGAACTCTGTGCGCCTGGTCAAGCTGCGGAATTTCTACCAAAGCCAGGATTTTCTCCACTGCCTCTGTCCCCCCATCAGTATGAATGTGTACACCACAGTTAGTTGATCTGCAGGGCGTAGGTGGTGCGTTCGAGTGTGGGTATTGCCACCTCTTCCAAGCCATCAGGTAAAAAATAGCCTCGACAGGGGCCCCCTAGAGCACCCTCGAGTGGAGGCCATTCCGCCAACGGAGGCATGAGCAAGCAAGTGCAGGGCTGCGCCTAAAAACCATTTAACTTTTATACGACACATAGAGAGGTTGCTTGTAACGTACACACTATACACAAAAATGCACATTTTACCGGAAACCTTCACACCCATCAATGCGGACCACGTGTGCGTGTGTCTGTGCGGTTATCCGAGAGTGCACGGTGTTCATTTACCGACGATGAGGAATTCTCCAGGGGCGGTGCGGACGTTCGCTCCCCGCCTCGATGCCATCGCTAGCCGCTTCCCAGAATTCCATTCTCTTGGCAGCAGGCTTGGCAGCTCTGTGAAAAGATCGTGACTCGACGATTGGCAACGCTCGTAGGTGGTCCCTTAAAATAATAATAATGTACTGGAAGATGTAGTTTATATTATATATATTACTGTAATAATCAAAATATTATTAATAGCCAAAATAACAATATGAAAACAATACGAATGGTTTCGGCAATTTCCCGTCTTCTGATTGTGAAGAATTAAAT
Source organism: Lampetra fluviatilis (assembly GCF_964198595.1). NCBI lineage: Eukaryota > Metazoa > Chordata > Hyperoartia > Petromyzontiformes > Petromyzontidae > Lampetra > Lampetra fluviatilis. The sequence continues at coordinate 10,667,854 of NC_136287.1, read as the reverse complement.
AACACCCTAATCATTACAAGTTTGTACATGTAGAAATATTTAATTAATGTCTGCCACAGCCCATGCATAGACGTGTATTTTGGTAAAAACACAAATAGGTGGAGTTAACTTATAAAGAAACAAACACACCCAATCGTTCAATTTCCCAGCTGAAACGGAATTTTAACAGAAAGGCCATGCATTCAGGAATAATTAAATCAGACAAAGAGCTGGAGCATTTACATTACAGCTTCTTAAATCAACATGGAGGCATCAGCATGGATAATCATTTAAGCAGCAATGGAAGGAGAGAGGCTAATGCTGATTGTGCATTTATTATAGGAGATGTCTTTAAAAAGAAAGCACTGCTACATCATATTTTGAAATTAATTACTGAAGCACAATTTACCAAAAAAGAACAAAGTTCAACTCTTCTAGCATGCGCTGTTTCCGCTTCCAGAAGGCACACCTTTCAAAGTCTATTCATTACCTTCAATGTGACATCTCGTCCGACTGTTCACAGCTTTGTTCGCTTTAATAGCTTTCTCCAGGTCTCCCATCGCTGTTGGGTCCCATCAGCAGCAACGGCCAGTAAACAAAAAAAACGACAAACGTTAAGTCAGTCACGTGTTCGCGTCGGTTGATTGTCTCGGGATTAATTGCTGTTCTGTGCACGGAATACGCAACGTGCAATTGGAGGACTGCGAGTGTGACAATCGGGGTGATCGAGTAGGCAGAGTGGCTGAGGTCAAAAAGCTGAGCCAGCAATGCTGAGTGTGAATTCCTGGGCGGTGTCCGGGTTTCAGTCACCTGGCATTAAACAGCGTCCTAAAGAACATTGAGTTGATGGTCTCATTCGAAAATGCAAGAAAATATTTGTTGACAATCACATTTTGATTTGTGTGTTTTTTTCAATATGCGGGGAGCGGTAGTGTAGTGGTTATTGCGCTGCGCTACGAACCCGGCGACCTGGGTTAAATTCCCGCTCATGGCCAACATCAGTGACGATTATCTGAATCGGTCATGGGCCTCCCCTAAGTCGACTCAGCCTCAAATAAGTACTTGGTGGGGTTTGTAAACATCACCAATGGGGAGACAAAGGCGGCCAGGCATGGTGTTGGCCACCCACCCCCTCGTGTGCCATGCCGGTTTTCAAAGGAGCTCGCTAACAGCACTTGTCCCAACAGTCTGTTCAGACTATATGGGGGATCTTTGTTTTTTTAATACTCTGTGCCAACTACATTGCCAGTAACTGTACACTTATTCATTGGTAATACCTCCATTAAACTGGATAATTTTACATCGGAGTGTCCAAATGCACCATTTAAACACAGAGCTCTCACATGACAAACATATATATATGCTTCTCGCCATGGGCTCCCGTTTGGTTTTATACAAATAAAAAAACCTTTGACTGATTTCACTCCAGGGTGCACATTAATTTATGCGTTCTCGATCTGGTCCAACACAGGCTGAATTCTCATTACAGCTCAGACGCATGTAAAGTTTCACAGCTCGTCGATGGGGTGAACATACACACACACGAACACACGCACGCGGGCAATCATACATTCAATAACACGAGGGGCTCTCCGGTTGCCGTATGAACACAGAGCAATGAACGGCAGATTATTCACGAATCTCCTCCACCGCTGTTCAGCCTATTTCCCCCAGTATAATTTGTAATATTCACAACGGTAACCATTATTTTGCTCGCTCTCGAAGACTGCGAATTACTCGGAAGCGCCAGGAACCACAAACAAGTGGAAGGGCAGTCAGGCGGTGAGCCGGCACCAAGAGTCTCCCATAAGCTGTGGTCCTATATATAACATATATATGTAAACTATAACGCCTCTTAACAGCGGCAATTGGTTCCACGAAACAGGTCGTTAAGTGATGTGGTCATTAAGCGAGTATAGGAAATACACGTTAAAGGCTTAATTCGTTCCTATAGCATCTAAAGTTACCCATTTTTCACCCAAAAAACATACCTTATAATATTGAAACAATTGATATTATTACTTAAAGATAATACAAGGATTATAAACACATCATATTAAAATAAACATGGTTAATCAATGCATTAAGTAATGTTTACTGTACCTACAACAGCCGGTCGTGAACAGGGGAATGGTCGGTAATCGAAAATATTGAGCAATATGGAGGCACTACACTACTATACACTACACTATTAAACACTACACTACTATACACTACACTATACACTACTATATACACTATTAAACACTACACTACTATACACACTATACACTACTATACACACTATACACTACACTACTATACACTACACTATACACTACACTACTATAGACTACACTATACACTACACTACTAAACACTACACTACTATACACTATACACTACACATTGAGTTCTATTGAGGCCCGTCGTTAAGTGATTAGTCGTTAAACAGGGATGGTCGTTAAGAGGGGTTCTACTCTACACTACTATATAATACACTACTATACACTACACTATACACTACACATTGGGCTCTATGGAGGTTCATTGTTAAGCAATTAGTCGTTAAACAGAGGTGGTCGTTAACATGGGTTCTACTGTATATACATGAGGATGTTTTCAGTCACGTAATGAGTGTGTACACATTGCGGGAGGAAAACGGAGCACCTGGAGTAAGCTCATGCGCGCGAGGGGAGCAATGCTATCCCATACAAAGGAACAGATGGAAAACCAGTCCACGCTTGCTCTACCGCCTGCTCCTGAAAAGCCATGGCATGCGCCATTCGACGCTCACGGCAAGAGCGTCAGTGCATGTCTGCAAGTTTGACTCTTGGAAGCCGTGCGTGCAGATCACACCGACGTCACTACGGGAAACACTCGCTTGCAGGAGCATCCACGTACGAGGTGGACCGGTGGCGCAGTGGTTAGTACACTGCACTATGAACCTGGGAAACTGAGTTGGATTCCCAGCAATGGCCTATATCAGTGGTGAGTGATATCTGAACTGGTCCAGGGCAACCCTTTGCGAGCCTGCACTCACTGAGCTATGCAGCTCTTTTTCAAAAGCAACCTGGCCACAAATGATAGCTCAACGAAGTGGGTTACCATGCGGATTGTTTTTGACAGCAGCCAAATACTCGAAACGCACGTTGATTCTAAATGTGGAGGGAAAAACCGGAGGACCCAGAGAAAAATCCACATGACCACCGGGAGAACATGCAAACTCCAAATTTCCAGGCGTCACCGTAAGGGAGCTTAGATCTAGTTCTGTGACATCTGCTTCCCTCGGTCGATGTTGCGAGAGACCACGATGGATACTTGGCATTGTGGCATGATGCCGTCACCACGATCGGTTGTAAAATTGGGAAAAACAAGCAACCGAAAAAAAAATGAACGACCGCGTCAAAAAAAAATGCCGCCATATGCGAGCCAGCAAACCCCCCACCTGCGAATGTGATGAGCGTGGACTCGTGGTCTGTGCCAGCCTCGCCAGTGGCGCTGCAGGTGTAGAGCCCGGCGTCGTTCACGCCCGGGTTCAGGATCTTCAGAGACTTGTCTGGCAGCAGGAGCACTCTACGAGATGGAGGGCGCACGTCACAAGAGATATGCATCGGCGCCGCTCGCCAGGGCTCAAAGCCTCGGGAGAATACAAATTTGCTCTCAAAGAACGACACGGGAGTGAGAGGTGGCGGCGGTGCCGGCCAATATGCTGTCAAAGGAGAGAAATTAAAAAGATCGTTGTTCTTATGCAACGCGTAAGAATTGCACATCAATTAGACGCGGGTTTATTGAATGCGCATGAGTGTAGGGGCACATTTAATAGTACACCATATGTGCAGTGTCTAATACGTGCAGTATATTTAATGTCAACCCAACTGCCGGATGAGGGCCTCCCCGTGCTGCACAGGCCGTGGCGGTTATTTGACACAACTTCACCACGCGGGTCGGTGTGGGTTGGTGAAGGCAGGAGGCATAGACACGAGAGCATATAAGTACGGTACAACAATACATTTTACTGAATATCTGCTATGTTCATGAAGTATACCGGACGTGGATAAGGTGTGCGTCCAGCCAGCTGATGCTCCAGCGGAGTGCTCGCCTTATTTTTGAAATTCGGATGTTGACTCATCACTGATCATCCGTCCAGGATTGATAAGATGGGTAACAATTTCGGAGAAGTCAACAGTGGAAATCCAATGGACATACTCCACTCGTCCTAACCATAGGAATGTGACATATACAGAATCCCTGCACTGGCTCAGGGCTGCCAACCGAAACGATTTACTGACCCAATGTGAGCTTCAGTATGTAGCCACCTTGAATTATTGTTGAATAATCATAACACTATTGCGAATTCATATCACGTCCGAGTGCAACACACTTCCCATGACAAGCATACAACCGTAAACAAACAGCACGCTCAGACAAAGCAAGTAACAAAGAACCGAATAACAAAATGAAGTCAAAACAAACACATGGGCAGATTTGGCAACGGCGTTGCCCACACCTTGTGCCTGTCACCGCTACCCTCATGCAGATGAGGGCATCACGGTGGCGAGGTGTTAATTACCTCGCCTGGTATACAGTAGGTTGTGGGCTCGATCCTGATCCCGACGCCGATATATATTTGGAGTTTGCATATCAACGTGCGTTTAGAGTATTTGGCTGCTATAAATGTTCACGTGATGAGACACTGCATTGAGCTATCAATTGTGACAGTCAGAGCTATAAAGCCCAGTGGGCCTTACCTCATAAAATATAAATAGTTTAGTTTAGTGATGGCCTGTGCCATTAAGCGTAGCAAGTGAGGCAACGGCACGTCTAATTTGTCCAAAATGGGGCAAGAACGACACGTAGCACCTATCGGATATGGTCCTCATCAGCCACGATCTGTCTCACTGCCGCATGAGACTCCCCCCCCACCACCCAAAGCAGTCACCATCTCTGCAATGCGACGACCAGCCTGGCCGGCGCTTGCACGCGGCCCGCACTCAGCGCTCACCGCATGCAGCAGCCGAAATTTCATTTTAACGCCAAGAAAGGAGAAAGGCTCACTAGTAGAGTTTTAGAACCCACGTGTTTTCGGGAAACTCTTATGCTCCAAATTTCGATTTAAAGCTTTCGTGACTGCAGGGATTCATCTTCTTGGTTCTTTCGGTAAAGTCACGTATGCTCCAGTTTGTCGGTGATAATGAGGCTCATTGGTTGCGATGTGGCCTGCACGTCGGACTGACTCGCCCCGCATGGCGCAGCGATGAATATAAATATTGGTAAAAAAAACGAACGTCCATGAGAGTTAAAACATTACATGAAAAGTACTTAATACAATTGATACCATGAGGCCGATTAGAGTAGGTTACAATCAGACACACGCAAACGCATGCTTATCTCCTCGATGAATGTGGACACATTTACATTGTTACAACGTTGGTGGCCGGACACAGGTTCACTTAATCGCCATGCGCACCCTCCTAACCGAAAACGAACCACCTCTCGCAATACAGAGCAGGACTAGGTAGAGTAAATTAATTCACTCGGTGAAAGCAGCGCGTGGCATTTAAATATAGCAAGCTGGTATTAAAAATATACACCGCAGAATGAATAGCACTTTTAAAAGAAGGTTGGGTGTTTTTAATATTTTTTTTCTTCCTTTTGGATCAGATAGCAGCTTATGCCGTCAAACAGCCCCTTCGTCGACATAGAGCGAGCATTGTTCGTGCGCCGGGCACGAGCGTGCGAGCCACATGACTCGCACGAGTCTTTGCCGAGGCTCGGAATCGGCTCCGTGCCGATCCGCCGAGCAGCTATCAAAGCAATCGCCCTCGCCAAGTCACACACACGCACACACACACGCACGCGCGCACACGCACACACGCACACACACGCACACACACGCGCACACGCACGCACGCACACACACACGCACGCACGCACACACACACGCACGCACGCACACACACACGCACACGCACACACACACACACGCACACACACACACGCACACACACACGCACACACACGCACGCACACACACACGCACGCACACGCACGCACACGCACGCACGCACACGCACGCACACGCACACACGCGCGCACGCACACACGAACGCGCGCGCGGACGGAGAGAGTGGGCCAGACCCTAGCAGCATTGCCGTTCCTCCGATGCCGCCGGCTTGAGCCGCAATTGCTCAGTGGATGACAGAAGGCGTCGTCAATTACCACGGCGGAGATGGCAAACCTCCTTCAGTCGTGGAGACCACCCGCAGGAGGAGCGGAGGCATAGTGGTTTAATTTCACCGCGCGATGGAGCCGGCGACCTGAGTTCAAGTCTCAGCCGTCGGTGGCAAGTGATGTCTGAGCCAGTCCTGGGCCCCTCCGTCAGGAATGTGCACTGGCCAGCGTGGTGAAGTATAGTAAAGACAACCCCTATGACTCTTACAGAGTGCGCAGGCCTTTACCCAGCAGTGAATAGGCAAAGGTGCGTAAATGATAATGATGATTCATTTTAATAACTCAGTTTAGACCGATTAAGGTGGGCTTGGCACCCGAGGGATGGTGGGGATAGAACTGTTTTATAATCATGAAAAAATATAGAAATGTAAAAAAATTGTGTTTTAATACACAGTGGCACCTGGTTAGATAATTATCCATTGAATATGTGAATCAATCCAAATGTTTACATCATCTGGACAAGGTACACAATCCAATCCTGTGACATTCTTTGTATTTGTATAATCCTTAACCAGATAAATATCTTAATACGAAACATCATCCGAGAGCTGCGAAGTGATGTAAAAAAATTTTTTTTCTCTGGAACACATTCTTAATGACGCCTTAACAACATAACACAGCTGCCATCCTGCTGAAAGATGATTACGAGCCTCGAGAAGCAGCTCACGGACGGAGGAAACGCCGGAGAGCTCGCGTACCTCCTGCTGGTGGCCACGGGGCTCCCGTCCCTGCTCCACGCGACGTGCGTCTTCACGAGAGGCCCCTCCACGGGGCACAGCAGCGCGAGGCTGCGCGTGCCGAGCCCCACCACGGCAAGGCCGCCCACGTGCACCGTCACGTCCTTGCTCAGCTCCGTGAGCGCCGAGCGCGCCTGCCGCCGGATGACGCGCGCCGACCCGCCGCGCTTGCCCTCGTGGGCGCCGGGTGGGCGGCGGCCGGGCTGCTGCCTCGACCCCGCCGGCGCCGGCCTCAGCGACGGCCACGACGAGGGAGGCCTGGCCCCGTGGCCCGGCGGCTTGGCCTTCCGTGCGTGCGTGTTCTCCTTCAGCCCCTCCTGCGGCTCCGAGTCGAGGCTCTTGTCCTCGGAGCGCATGCTCGACTCGTTCTCGTCCGCGTCCGCCCACTGCTTCTGCTTCGCCCGCGGCTCCGCGGCCAACTGGGCGATGATCTGCGCGGCGTGCACGTCGCTCAGCTCCGGCAGCTCGAAGTGCTGCGTCAGGTTGCGCATGATCTGCTGCAGCTTCTCCTGGTCGGTGACGTAGGCCCAGGGAACGGAGGGCTCCCTGCCCAGGTGGAGCTCCTCCGCCTCCTCGGAGGAGGAGAGGTTCGAGTCCCTCTCGAGGGATTCGCGCGAGTCACGGCTCTCCATCCTCTCGCGCGTCAGGAGCTTGCTCTCCAGCAGCAGGGACACGATGTGCTGCCGGCTCTTCTCCACGTCGCGCTTGTCCCCTCCTTTCTGCGGCTGCTTGCCGAGCGCGCCGCCCTCGGGTCCCGTCGCCTCGTTGAGCTTTGCCTTCCCGTCGCCGTTGCGCTCCTTGTGCCCGGGCGCCTCCAGGACGCGGCTGTTCTCGCCGATGAGCTTGATGGTGAAGCTTTCGCGCGCCTGCCCGGCCACGCACGTGTACACGCCGATGTCGTCGGGCTGCAGGCAGCGGATCTTGAGGCAGCCCCAGCGCGTGACGCTGTGGCGGTCGGACTCGGCGAGCGAGCGGCCGTCCTTCTCCCAGCGGACGCGCGAGTGTTGGAACCGCGCAACGGGGCACTTGAGCACCACCATGCTCTTGGGGAAGAGGTACGCCGTGCCCCCCACGGGAAACGCCAGCAGGTTCTCCCAGGGCGACGGGATGTAGATCCGACGCACCCCCAGGATCTGCGGCCCCCCGTTTGCGGACGATCCACCTTTCCAAATGGGTTTGGTCTTGCCGTCCTTCAGGTTCATCTCTGCGGGAGGGACGTGACACATGGCGGCATTGTGATGGCGTGGTTAAACTGCCCGAATCAAAGTCGGAATACGCAAGGTCTCCAAATGTCAGTTTGCATCGATTCAGTCCGTCGTCTTTGCAGGGTTGATCAAGCAAGGAACACTTTGCGATACATGGAGTAGTGGTTGTCCGATACGGAGACTGGCCTTTCCCAAAGGAATTTCATATTTCCATCAAGGAAAACAAGAATGTATACGTCTGATCTACTTTACAAACTATGATTAATCTGTTGGCCAACGGGCCCTCAGGGTTGTCATAGTTGGAGACTCATAGCATGGATGACGCAAACGCATTTCGTTCTCATAAGGGCTCATCAGTGAGCCATGCCAAGATACGAACTGTCACAAACACCATCTGTGTTACAGGAGAAGAAGCAACAAAGAATCTCCACGGTCGCTTAGAAATGCATTGCCTTGTAATATTAGTTTTAAAGTCACCCGCAAGATACCAGCAGTCCCTTACATTTTTATAAATTGCAAGTCGCACTTTAAGATACCGACAGCCTCCTGTATTGTTGAACAGTCGAAGTTGTTTGTATCCTATGATACCAGCGGACCCGCGCTTTGTGATAACAGCGGCAGAGACTTGTACGAAAGGCGAGGGAAGGTCTCTTTTTGTATACATTGCAAAAAGAACTGGATGTCCCGAGCGTTGATGGATGTCCCGAGCGAAGTACGCACTGTTGCAGGGTGGCAGGGTACACGCACGGCTGGCCAGTAGCTTAGGAAGTGACGAGCACTGAGAGGCGTTGGCCACGGACGTGACCTCCGCTGCTGCTGTGGAGAACTGGCAGCTCACATCCCTGTGCTGTGTGCCAGTGCCACAGCTTCCCAAACACTGCAAGATAAGACACACACACACACAAGACAGAGATTCCACCCCCCCCCCCACACATAGAGCATTGAACAGAATGATCGTGGGGTGGGGGGGCAAATGTTGTTCGAGCACCCACATACGAAGGCCGGCCTGACCTGATGCACGAGGGGCGGTGTGGCCAGAACACCTCCGGCCTGCCCACCTTTGTCTCCCCGACCCCAGCGAGGATGTTTACACACCACATTAGGTACACGCTTGCTTTAAGGCTAAGTGCCAACACAGTTTCCCTGATGTGTGTTTATTTTAAAAGTGAACGTTGCAAAAAAGCTGCCCGAAGGCCGAAGCAGAAAGTGACGGTGGTTGTTGAACGTGTAATGGATAAGAACGAACACGTATCTTGAATCGAGTAATGGTTAAATAAATAACACGGGAAAGAGAAGATTGGAAGGGATTCGTTACAAAAGGGACGGTGCAAGGGAAGTAGCAGAGAGGCTTTGGTGCGCCCACCCACTGTGTGGTGGTGGGCGGCTTAACTCGGTATCGGTGAGCGTGGCAGTAGACCTAAACCTCAGCATGGCCAAAACAAAATCATCGAGTGGAGTTCACGGGAACGGTGACCTGGGTTACAGGTGTGAGGGGGTGACTGAACGTGAGTGAGTGACGGGGCGATTTGTTTACCTTTCTTATAATTTGCACTCCTCTTTGTGTTTTTTGTATTGTTTGTTGTTGTTGTACCGTTCTGACCCACCCTTTACAGGCCATCTGTGAAAAAGAGCTTCATAGCTCATCGGATTCCTCTCGTGTAACTATATATCCTGATGATGATTCTGAACCGGTGAGCGACAGGTCGTCAGTCGCCCCAACTGCTTTACGCCGAATTCCATCAAGTGCAGCAGGGAGGTAAGGAACTACGGCAACGCTATCCCAGATATGCCGATAGTTTTTCAAACTCTGGCCAAATGTGCGCTGTGATGACGGCGGCGAGCAGTGCGCGTTCGCACACGTGTGCTCGAGTGTGTGCTCGAGTGCGCGTTCGCACACGTGTGCTCGCGTACCTGGCCCCACTCGGAGGCCACCCATTCGGCAGGGCACTCGCTCTGGCCGCCGCACGCCTGCTGAGCGAGCGGCCTGCTGTCGGGACACAGCTGCTCGTCCACGTCCCTCGAGCTGCCATCGGCCAGCAGCTGGCGGCAGCGCAGGCTCCGGGACTGCACACCGCTGCTGCCGCACGTGCGCGAGCACTGGGGCACGCGCCACGCGCCAGCGCCAGCGCGGCACACAAAAGACAAAAACAAACATCCACCGTGCGCGCCTTGAACAGACAGTTGGGCGGAAAATGTGCTATTAGCGCACGAGACGACAGCAATTTGAACGTATGGAATTTGAACTTATATACCTTTGTCTATCTTCTTGGTTCTTTCGGTAAAGTCACGTAGAATAGAAATAATAAATTAATAAAAATAAAACATAATAATTATTATGTTTTAATAAAACATAATAATTATTATGTTTTATTTTTATAATAAAATAATAAAAATAAAACATAATAATTATTATGTTTAAAACATAATAATTATTATGTTTAATTTTTCTTATTTTCTTATTTCCATTCTACGTGACTTTACCGAAAGAACCAAGAAGATGAATCCCTGCAGTCATGAAAGCTTTAAATCGAAAATTACCTATGTCTATTTAACATATTTATTTTGAGTCATTTATATACCTTTCCTATACTTTGCACTCTAATCGTTTTTGTTTTATTGTTTGCTGTTGTAACTTTCTGACCCACCCTGACTGAAAATTTGTGAAAAAGAACTTCATAGCTCATCGGATTTCTCCAGGATAAATATTCTGATTCTGAGCGGGTGGGTGGACAGCACCACGCCCGGCCGCTTTTGTCTCCCATGTTTACACACCGCACCAGGTACTAATTTGAGGCTGAGTCGACCTAGGAGAGGCCCAAGATTGGTGAGAAATAATCATCACTGGCGTTGGATGTTGAGCGGGAATCGAACTCGTGTCGCCGGGTTCATAGTGCAGCAGACAAACCCGCTAGACTACCACTCCCCACAAAGAAATTCGTGCACACATTATGTTAAAATTAGGGTTTATGAATAATATGATTCATAAGTCTACGAAAAGTAATAATGACATTACCTACAGACTATTGCATGGTCGTCTAAAATCGATAATATACACATATGAGCATGTTATTTATTTTCCTGCCTTTACAGCTTCCTTGGCGATCAAGGAAATCTTTTCGAAACATATTTCACCACGTGTAAACCCTTGCACATATTAAAACGATCTTGGTTTTCGATAAAAAAAAAAATTCCTAAAACGAATCCACAAACCTGCTGGAATAAAAACGAAAAAAAAGGTGAATTTTAACACCCGGGTCTGGACTCAATGTCTCATATGCGGCCACATTTGTTTTTCTCTGTGCAATGACGGCAACACTGAAGTGAAAACAATTTCCACCACCGAAAGAACAACAGCCGCCCATTGCTTCTCACTGCGGTCGTCATAACCGTAACGTCCATGGGACCTTTTTGCCAGGATCAAAAATTATGGAAAAATAAGAAATGAGTTTTACCCTCTATGTTTGCATTTTTTGCCACAAGTATGCGCAGTTAACACAGACTTCAAAACTGTAATAATGGCCGAGGCGGGCCATCTGCTTCACAGCAGACGTTCAAGATGCCCTGACGTCATTCGCAAGAGGAGGCCGTTGTGTGTCGGTGTCAGGGTCCACATTTTCCAAACTTAAAACATTACTCCGCAAATTGCTCAATTGGGATTGCGCATTGCAATCAGCACCCACAACTTACAGACTGATGCCCCAGGGGCACTCTTGGGGATGACACTATCCTGGCTTCTTCAACTTTCACCCGGTTAAACAAAATAAACTTGACTCGGGCCACATCGGCAGAGGTCAGCCCTTTGCAGTAAGGCCCTATTGTTAAAATGCTTCATCACTGCGAATTTGATCAGCTTATCATCCGGCCGATCTCTGTTATGGTGTGTCTTCAGGAACTGCGTCTGTGCTGGAGACCAGACGACGCTTCACTCATCTGCTCAAGTATCGTCTGCTAGAGGAGCCATGCACAGCTGATGACTTAGGCACCGCTTCTGACCGAGCAGGGTGGCCTGTGCCTGAAACTTCCACCAGCATCAGAGGAACAGCAATGAAGCTAGAGTCTGGCCCACTTTCCTTGGCCGGGAATCAAACCTAGGTTGCTGGTTTCATAGCGCGACGCGCTAAACAGTGCTCCACTAATGACCGCAGAAAACGATGATAAACTATTTAGATTTTTTTTCATTTTAGCAGGCAAGGCCCACTGAGCTACATAGCTTTTTTCAGAAGCGACCTGGCCACAAATGATAGTGAAACGAAGTGGCTTATCATGTGCAAATTTACACCAGTCAAATACTCTGAACGCATGATGTTGATTCTAAACCCGGAGGACCCGGTGTAAAATCCACGCGAACACGGGAAAAAGAGACACGCAAACACCAAATATACAACAGGCGCCAGGGTCGGAATCAAACCCGCAACCTCCTGCATACCCGGCGAGGGAATTAACATCCCGCCATCGCGGCGCCGCTGAGACGTTAATGATGACACATTCAAAACAGGGCCTGGCACCCAACGCAAGCGCGCCAAGAGGAAGAAGCTTTGCTCGCCAAACGTTGTCGGTTCCCCTAAAAACATGGGGCAGGGCGCGCGCCGCCGTGGTGTGCACGCGGCCGTGGCAACGCCGTGGTGCAGCCGCATACCGAGGCGGTTGCGAGCGCGGCCGGTGTTGAACGAAAGCGCAGGGCTACGTGCGCGCCGTGGACACACACCGGGGCTCCTGGGGACTTTTCATCGGTGGGAAAGGTGCGGAGGCTTCCCCACCCCACCGCTGACAGTAACTGCCGCCACTTGGGTGTCGGGAGTTTGACCCTGACACAGACGGCATCTGGCACTAATTATGATGATGTCTCTGTGTGTGTGTGAAATACGTGGTGCTGTCACGTGCATCAAACAGAAGCCGGAATCCGAGTGCTTTCAGCGATCGTCGAGAATTGTAATTGGAAATGTGTTTGTTTGTTTGTTAATTCACTGCATTAAGAAAATAACAGCATTCAGTGTGTCTTGGTGATTCGTGCAACAAGGCTGGATTAAGTTTGATGGGGGGGCTCAGAGCGGTTTTAGGTCTGGGGGTCCCTATTTGCCGATAAAATTCCTTCCCTTTACTTACATGCCCGATGCCAAACACCATGGTCATTTCAGTTCCAGTTTTAAACGTGATACGCAGATTGTTCATATTAGACGACAGTTACATCGAAAAGAACTATTTTAATTCCGGCACATAACTGGTAGTGATACGCAACACGATGCTATTCCTTCAATGATCAAATTACGAACAGGATATTCATAGGGCTACAGTACAGCAATCAGGATATGTGTTATTGGGGCCCCTCGACATTCTAGGCCCCCGGCTGTGACCTCTAAAGATCCTGCGTTAACCTGGCCATGCCGCGTATCACCATTAGCTGCCCTGAGTCAGCGGGATATATCTACTGGTTCCCATAGAGTGGGGAGCAGCCTCGAGTTCATCACAGTATAGGACTTTTATCAAGCAGTGGATCGTGAAAACTATCAATAAATAACGATGTTCCATTACTTATATAAACCTCAATTAAGTACAAGGTTGTGTTTTTTTAAAGAACATCTTGCCAATGAGTTTGTTGTATGTTTTGATTGTACAGAAGAAAATCACCAACTGGAGTATCTAGTATGTTGCAAGTGGTGCTGGAATATCATCACTTGCTGTACTTCCTCATAATTGCCACTTCTTAGCCCTGCAAGTTGGGTGTCTTGTGCCATCTCCGAAGTACTGCATTGCAGCCGTGCACTACCGTGCCACGCACAGCACGACACGGATGGACACACTTCATAAAACACATCCGCTATTGCCACATTAACGGCTGTCACAATCTGCGCGCAACCACAAATACAAGTTTCATTTTCCAACTCCTCCGTCCAACGTGCCCTCCCACAGCGAGCCGTCGAGCCGTGCGCGCGCGCGCCGATCGGAACAGATACCAGTTCCCATGAAACGTAACATCTGGCGCAGACTCGTGCATCATGACTGGCAGCTTCAGAGTGTCGACTGAAGGGGCATTAACCCCCGGCCCCAGGGGGCAGGAAACACCTGGGCCCGTCCAGCTTCACAGCCCGGGCCCTCCCCCCCCCTACGCACATCCCCAGGGTCCGCGCGGTTTACTCTCTCAAGCGGAATGACCACGCGTAATAAAGGGCACGCGCCACGCCTCTCGCTCGCGCTCGCTTTGGGAAAGGCTTTGCATTAGAGGGGAGCCCCACGCGAATTTGTGTCAATGTCCGCCGAAGTATTCACTCGCTACTTTGCTCGGGGGGGGGGGGGGGGCGGGGTGGGGGGTACAAAAAAGCAAAAACGGATTTGCTCCCACTCGCAAAATGAAAAAGATGAATTATCTCTCGTTGACAGCCTTGCCGATCACAACGGCAAGTTCAGTTAGCGAGCAACACGTGGGGGTCTGGCGCGAGGGGGCTCACGTGGCCAGCCTTTGCCTCTCCACTGCCGAGGTTGAGATACTTTGTCACGTCACTCGTTTAGGGCTGACGTGACCTAGGGGATAGTCAGGACAGGTTCCGATGCAAGCTGCCCACCGGTGTTATCCGTGGCTGAGCATTGAACCGAGATTCCTGGGGATTGCAGCACAGGTTGTGAACCGATGTGTATTGCACTGATTTAATTGCCATGTCATGCAATTTACGTTAGTGTATGTGACCTTTCTAATGACTAGCTGCTCACACAGCCTAATTCTGATTTCGAGACGTAGCAATTAAATATAAGAGAAATGAACACGTGAATTAATACGCTTGACACATCAAACAAATTGTTGCAAATCAATCCCGCTTCAAAATGGTCAAACTCTTTCTGCGCGGTAGCTAATTCGCTATCCAATGTGCGAACCGGCACATTAGCAACGAGATTAATGCCAATCTAGATTTGAAGCTTTCGTGACTGCAGGAATCCATACTCTTTGGTTCTTTCAGAAAAGTGATGTAGATAGAAAAAAAAATTGATCCCGACATTTCGATCACAAACACAGCAAGAAAACTGCTGAGGTTCAGCAGTTCTCCTGTTGTGTGTCTCACCTGATGACGATTGCCTGTGTTGCGATCGAAACGTCGTGATCAATTTTTTTTTCTATCTACGTGACTTTACCAAAAGGATATTAATGCCACTCAACAAACGCGAGCATTTTGAAATTGTGAACAAAACTCACGTGCAAAAAAAAGTAATAAAGCACCGTGAAACAAATAAAAACAAACACTGGGGCCAGCTTCACAAAAACAAGATTTCAAGCCAATTTCCTAAGAGCAACGAAGTACAACACATTCTTTCATAGCCGCAGGTTACAGAACACCTTTGGGGATAACTTAGAGAAGAAGAAAAAAGAGTGTGTAAGAAAAAACACAACAAAGCCACCTTGTTGTGTTTATACCAAACCCCTTACATTTGTGGAGTGTAATAGATACGCAGCAGGGCTAAATTAAGGAAACAGGGGGCCCTGGTTACTTGGTATATCTAGCTGGGTGGCGATGTGGCCGCATGCTGGTCAGGAATTAGACTCAGTCCATTATAGAAGTAAAATATGTACTACTTTGTAGGACTTTAGCAGCGGTTGTCCTCTGGAGACACTGGCATCATCCACAGGAATGGTAGAACTTTTACCTGTGGCTCAAGGTAACCAATGGGAGATGACCACCACATCATGTGAACACCGAGACACTTTCACTTTGTTGACGTTAAGCAATCACAGTCCCAACGCGTCCCTTACAAGCGGGACGTAGAGTGGGAAGGGGGTAGAAGCACATACAAATGCATCGCCATTAAGATACTGACAACGAACGAAAACTGCAACTTATAATGTCCCGGGAACACTCAAAGACTTTTCCCAGGGACGCTATCTCCAACCAACACAGAACCGCCGGTCGCGCGGACAAGCGGGCACGGCGCAAGCCGCGTCGCCGCGTCACTCACGGGCTGCCAGTCGCGAGCGTGCCACGCCGGCGGGCAGTCGCTGCGCGCACACGGCTCCACGTCCGGCGGTCGCGGCCCGGTGCAGTCGGCGGCTCGCTGGCGCTCCTCCGAGCCGTCGGCCTCGCGAGACACGGTGCGAGCGCAGCCCACGCTCCGCGCGCGCAGCCCGGCACCGCAGCTCGCCGAGCACGCGCCCCACTCGCTCGTCTCCCACCTGCGGCCAAGGGGAGATGCGCCAAGGGGGGGGGGGGGGGGGTTAGGTCACGGAGCGAACGCGAGAAAACACGCGCGAAGCGTTGGCGCGGCAAGGTTGAAAAGTTTCCGCGCAACGTCGTTGCGGTTGCCCGCGGCTCTCCGATGGGTTTTCGGGTCGTGCCGCGTTGTTCGGTCGGCGCGATGTTTGACGGTGCAAAGTTTGCCTCGCCAGCACGTGGAGTGGAACGTCAGACAGCGTGCCGGGCAAAAACGCCGTGGTGCAACCCAAAAAAAACCCATCGAAGAACTATGCCGGACACGACCTGAACTGAAGAAGTTCCTGCAGAAGCTGCCAGCACAAGGAGTGAAACAGTGTGGACATCAAACAGTATGACCAACACTTGCTACAACCTGACATCACATTTCTAGAGCAGTGGCGCAACTGATGACACAGGCCGCAGCAGTCCAGGCACTGGGCTTTGCAGGGACATGGGGGGGGGGGTAGGGAATTATACAGGGGGGCCCAAATAATTATTTGGACCAGGGCAATGCCAACCTTGCTATGTCACTGAAATAAATTCCAGCAAAGTGAACATTTCTTCGTTGGGGCGGTGTGCCCATATCTCTTGAGCCAGCGGTGGAATTTCCACGTTCTCTTGGTGGAGTTTAGTCTTTCCCCAGGAGAATCGCTGCTAATTTTCAACAAAGTTGAGGGATGATGCTGGCGCAGCATAATCTGTACACAATCTACAGGTGTTTACACCGATATATGAACGCTTGTAATGCTACTGACAATTTCCACCATCCCTCTGGTACGGATAAGGTGAGAACAACTTAATCGGCCATCGACAGTGATCTTCCACTGTTGAGAACCAATGGCCCCACCATAGAAATGTGGAATTTCCACCACTGGAGCAGAGCCAACAATAGAGATGTCCAATGCTCATGCGAACAAAGAGGTATTTTGATCACCGAATATAAGAATTCATGGGAAATAAACACAGCATACAATTATTCAATGAATACTGTGGAATAGGCTAGTCGTCGTAAAGAAAGATGGCTAAGCCAAATCAATATCCTGCAATGAATGAAAAAAACACGAATCTTTATATCTTGTATCAATGAATCTATATGCACATGTATACATGAATACACAAACATCATGTTAATATTCAATATAATTTCATATCATATGACACGAGCAACCGCTAATGCACAATATATCCTGCGGATGCATTTTACCGATGAAATACATTTCTTCAACTTCAAGAATCTACGTACGTATGAACGTTGAACTTTTTTAGCGCCGTACGTATCCAACCGTGCTAAACGGAGGCTCCCGTTGCACGTTGTTATGGTCGTTATTTGTCGGTCTGCCCCATCACAGTATAATGGCCCTGCAGGAGACATCACTTCAGCAAGGGGCCAACCAAAACAAGCTGGAAATGATCAGCAGCGTTTAGAGGTAAAGTGTAGCCACTGACAAATGGCGCTGTCTTATGTTTGCAAAAGAAAACACGTGTGAGAAAGCGGATGCTTTTGAGGAGGGTAGAAAAAGGCAGTTGTACTGATTCCTTCCCATTGTCAGTGTTAATGCTGATTGGTGTGAGTCCAGGAAGGCTGCGTGGAGACCGATGACACGGTTGACTGCGACAAGAAAAAAGCATTCGGCAGATGGACGCACTGCACTTTG
Source organism: Lampetra fluviatilis (assembly GCF_964198595.1). Taxonomy (NCBI): domain Eukaryota; kingdom Metazoa; phylum Chordata; class Hyperoartia; order Petromyzontiformes; family Petromyzontidae; genus Lampetra; species Lampetra fluviatilis. Next base: position 10,649,894 of record NC_136287.1, on the reverse strand, counting down.
TCAGTGAGCAATCCTCGCTACCGTGACAGCGCGTCCGAGCTACTTGCCAACGCGACAGGAGCGCACAATTACTGTTGGAAAGGCCAAGAGTGTGTAGTCAAGCACGCTTCAAGTTGCGACGTGCGCAGACAGCAAGAGCCAATCCCCCAAACCCCCCCCCCCACCTCCATTCCTTAATATTGCTGGCCCGATACGGCAGTGCAACACTGCACCTAACTGTAGGCAAGACCCTGGGGTTTAACTCCGGTGCGGTGGCGGCCCATGCTTAGTAACATAGTGCTAGTGCTTCGCAGCCAGGCCTGGATGATCACGAAGGCAGAGACAGCCATGCACGAGTTGCCAAACTATCAGTGCTGTACGGTGGCCACTAGATGGTAGAACGGCCTCTCGGTTCATGACCTGTTTGAGTGGATTTTATGTGGTTTCTTGTCTGTGCAGGTTTTTTCTTGAAGCTCCAGATTCGAACAAAGACGGTCACCGCATCACGCGCTTTCAGATTCGCTTCTGTGGCCGTCTGGAACGCTCTTCCGTCCGACGTTAGGAAGCCACTGGAGCTAGGCACTTGACATCTAGACTGAACACTAATTTCTTGAGAACTGGTGTATTTGTTCAGTCGGTTGCAAAATAAGTTCAAAATACATAAAAACAAATTCCCCAAGAAAATAACAGTACTAAAGTAATTGGCTCAATATCCTGGGACAAGACCCTCTTGAAAAAGTAGAAAAATTCAGTGAAGCTAATAAAGGGCTATTATTAAAATAATATTCAATACAACTTATGTCTTCTATAATACATGAAACGCAGCATCTACTCGTGGATCAAACAAGGAAAACAAATCTGTACAGTATTTAAGAACCTATCAATAGCAGCTGAATCAGAACCTGTGTGTGTGCGTGTATGAGGTGTTGTCAACAATCAATGTTTATATTTCGTTATGAAAATGTGTTGTCACATTGGTAATACAATGGTTGTTGGTGATTTGGCTTTATACATGTAAGAATTTGGTTCCACGCCGCTGCAGAATATTAAATGTTAAAATGTCTCCGCCAAGTATTTTTGTAAGGAAGTCTAACCTGGGCCAAATGTGCATCAACTATGATTTTCTTTTTTTAAATCGTAAAATGTAGAAGGTAGATTTTAGACAGATTATTGGAAAGAATAATGGTACAAATACTTACGTGATTACATATATGAATACGGACAAGAAATTTGTACAATTTCCTAAAGAGTGGATCATTCATAAATGCTCAGCCTATGCTGACACTTTCCTTCCTAGTTCCGACCCACACAGGGTTCATGTTCCCAGGTTTGACCTCTGGCTTCAAAAAAAGGCAGAAAACCCACAGACGAGGGGCTCAGAGAGTGTCCCATTTCCCAAGTGACTGATGGACAGGGCAACTCTTGAGCAGCGTCTGAGTGTGGGGTCACACTGCACTATTTCCATTACTATCTGACCCCAAGCGACCCATAGCCAAGAGGGTATGGCCCACCAGCAGATTAAAGTGAAACGTGAGCAAATCCTGAGCCCGCTCGACGGCAGTCACTACCAGGTGGTCGTGCCCTCGCAGGAAACGCAGGGCCTTGCAATTAGGGCCAAGAAAAGTCACCGTGGTAATTGGAAAAACAGAATACTTCCATTATAGGCAACAAGAGTTAACTAGGGCAAGGCCCTGCTATGATCGAAGTCAAGGAAAGTCCAGCCAACCATTGGATAAGCTCACCCTTCCCATCATAGTCTAGGTGATTTGAAGCCTCGGATGAAAAATGTACAACATTCCGGTTATTAGACTAATGGCTTGGAAGTGCACAACATTTCCATATTGGGCCTCTGGCTACTGGAGCGACTGCAATGCCGTTTCCCAGTTTGGGAGGTCCCAGGCCATCATCATTTTGGGCTCCCTTCCTGCAGGCCGTGCCAAGACAGTGTTATGAAGCGCACCTGCACAAATACCCGACTCCACTCCATCTTAAACGACCGCTTGTTGTGCTTTTATGACAGAATGCAATTAGCCGAGTGTGTTCTCTGCTGCATTAACCCAATCAACAATGCAACATGCGCTCCGCTCACAAGTGCTTTAAAAAAAGGTTCGCAATTCCAAGAGGATTCTGCAAGAGTTTTAAAGCACTTCTTTCAGCCATACGAACTCATTCAACTCATAATAGGACCCAATAGAATTGTCTTTAAATAAGACGTCCTGTCGGGTTTTTTTTTAGTAGTATGGCCAAGAAAAATGCGAACCATGGTTAAAACGAAACATTAATGTAAATGGAGATGTGTGTTATTGAACAACATACAACTATATGCACTTTAACAACTGATGATGAAATAATCCAATTACAGCACTGTGAGGGATCATAAGAGATGAATATTAGCGCAGTTGGCTAATGTCAAAGGGCAAACTGGAAAAACACAAATGTAAGTCACAAGTCGTATTCATATATCGCTGATGGGCTCTGTAATGGGTTGAACACCTGTGAGTAACGGACCACATTCACGTCGATATGGTCTTCTCATCAACACAACGACGCACGTGAACATTTGCCACAATTGTACCTCAATATGTTAAATGTATAACGCATACGTGCACACGCATACATATGAAGTGAAGTGCCATCTGTCCAGTGCTCATCGACTCATCGACTGCCGAGGCATAGGTGTTTGCTTGTGAACACCTGCCAAGGCCAGCATGCTATATACGAGAAGTTGGCGTGCGTTGTGATCCAACTTTGTTTCCCCAGTCCTGATGTTTACGTGCTCCACACAGGGTACAGATTTACGTCTGAGTCGACCCAGAGGAGTCCCACAAAAGGTTCAGATACTAATTGCCAGCGACTTTGTTCGTGGCTGTGAATTGAACCCATCTTGTTAGGATTATAGTCGCAACACGATAACCACGACATTGACCAAGCAACAACTACCCACGATTCACCAATAGGTGGTGGTGATGTCACCACCACAGAGCTTGTACCAGGAGTCTATGTGAAGCGTCAATGGATTGTTGGCAGGTCTCAGACAATAAAGGCAAGTGCAATACCTACACTTCCACTGTGTTATCTTGCAATGTTTTAGCCGCTGGCTCTATGCTCAGTGCCGTGAGCATCGCCCCACTCCTGCTGCTGCTCCTGCCCCTGGAGTGCAGCTGCCCCTCCGAATGCCCATTAGCTTCTTTCACAGAGGCCTCGTCCACAGAGGCCGATCTTGACGTCGCTGGTTACCAGTCGTTGGCATCTCCACTTAAATCTGTACAGCCTCATCTCTTCTCAAGCCAGTGCCACACCCTTGCAGTTCCCTCAATCCAGCCAAAAGAGAAGGCGCTCGAGCATGCAGTCACTTGTCACGTGGCCTGCATGGCTCAACCAATGAAACAGAGCAGTACATTTGGCTGTGACGGTCCCACCTGAAGACGGAGACTTGTGTTGCCTCCGAAACGTCGTGATTTAATTAAGTTATTTTCATGTTTTTTTTTACCTACGTGACTTTACCGAAAAAACCTAAGAGTATGTATGAATCCTTGCAGTCACGAAAGCTTCAAACCTAGAACCTGCTGGAGGAGCTCACTGATGGGGCCATGTCTAGGATCAGTGATCTTACAAGACAATCCATCCTGGCTAAGCACAACTGGAGTAAAATTGGGAAAAATAATATGAATAAAGCATTTCTGCCAAAATGAGCGGATGAATAACGTGCATATTGAACCAGAATATTTAAAAAGCAGCTCAAATAATTCGCAACAACATTTTTTCCAGCTCAACGGATACCAAAGGGAAATATTACTACGAAACTAATCCTGGACATTCACTTCAAATCCTGCTTAATTTTCTATTCTGGGGTAAGCACACACATACGTACAACAAGCCCCAAACATTCCCAAACCAGAGAAGCAAAGAAAAATGTTTGAATTAAGGTGGAAACCGGTACTTAATTTCGTGCAACAAAATAAGCCTGATACGGTGTGAATATTTCAACCATAGCCTGGGGTTATAAATGCAAAGGGGTATTTAAAAAATAGCATTAATTTCCCACGTAATATAGTGGATAATTAAGGTAATGGCACCACGTTTCCTGGCAATTACGGCTACGAGAGGAGAAACAACGATGTGAAGTAGCGCACTAGAAGCACAATCACTCATGCAAAGAAAGGCGGCATTTTTACGGACAGAAATGGATTTGTACCGCTCCAACGAGCCAAGGGGAGCGGTGGCGCAGTGGCTCGTACACCGCGCTCTGAACAGTGACCTGTCATAGAGGCGTTTTTGGGTTAGATTGTGTAAATGTGAATGTGTCGTTAAACCCGCCACCATCCACACAGCCAAGTAGTAAAGTTTGTCAAGTAAACAAAATGTGTCAATGAGTTACCAGTTCAGCAAGCACACCGGTGTGTGTTGGAGAGTAAACCCACATCGTTTACAATTTAATAGGGTGCTTATTGAACCAGAATATTTAAATAGGTACTCGAATTGTAAATGTTGTGGGTTTCCTCTCCAACACACCGCTGTGCTGAGCTCGTAACTAATTGTCTTATTTTACTTACGCGACAAACCTTACTAATTGGCTGTGTCGGGTGGTGGCGGGTTTGACGACACATTTATAATTACGCAATCTAACTAAAAAAAAAACATCTATTATGGATAATATTGGTCGCGAAAGCCTACGTGTTAAACAGTGTCCTAATTTATATTCGTGGCTACGGCTAACATCAGTGAATGAGCAATATATCAACCGGTTCTGGGTTTCCGCGCTCATCAACACGTACTGACCAACGTGGTGAAGTATTCGTCAAAGGACCTTAATGGCTCGCACGTCATGGGGAGGATTTCAAGCAGCAGTGGATTGACCAAGCGCTGTAAATTATTTTCAAATGTTTTATTGAATTAACCATTACAGCTTGAGTCTCCATAAATTCAGTTGTGTTAAGCCATTGCTCTGAATACAATGACTGGCAGTTTGAGTGCAACTTACGGTCTATCTCACGTTTGCATCTGACAGCTGAATTGTGAAAAAACTCAAGCAAGCACTTTTTGCCAAGCTGTGTGGAGGTCGTGTTGATTTCTTATCGGCTGCTGCTATTGACGTAAATACCACAGTAGTTCGGCACCAATATAATGATGTTGTGCATTTCAATGAGAGACTGTTTATTATTAAGGAAAGTGCTGAGCATACCATGCTTGAATTGTAAACATAATTTATTTGCCTTCGTTAATGTGTATTTGAATTTTTCTCGAGAAATACATGGCCATTCCCATACTGATGTGCAAGTTTAGACGGGAAAAATGTTTAATCGGGTAAACTACATTATAAACATTTCATTTGGAGCAAGGCTATAACAAATCAAGCGTGTGATGGCCAAGTGAAATTAAATCACAGTGAATTACTAAATTATTTTGAAATGCAGCCAATTTATTTACCACAACACATGGGTGTCAGCAAGTGATGCTTTAAAATGCTACGGTTAAAGCAATACATTGATTTTTACCTTGTTACGAATGAGATAATATCGCACCAAGCACTTTCCAAAACACGTCCTATTTAGCACGCGTCCAAGAAAAACAGTAGTTGGTTACTTTGGCTCCCAAGCTGCACAGAATTCTCCGTGGTAGGAAATGCAATCCCCCACAATCCCCCACGATAAAAGCGCTGAACATTTCTTCGGCCTAATTTTGTTTTGTTGAAGCGTGGAGATATTCCACGTTCGGGGAAATCAGCGCCACCCAATTAAATAATAATTGTGCTTATTTCCAAGTAGATTGCTTTTACCTCTCAACGATATTTTAAGCTATGCTAAATACAGTAGTGCAGATCACCCAAGGGGTTTTGATTTGATTCATATAAAACTGAGTTTTACTTACTATTAATACAATATCCCTGTGAAACCCTGGAATTAATGCAAATGTACTCGACCAATTCACTATGTAACACAATTTTTGTTCCTGGGTACTAAGTGTTATTTTTTGATTGCTTATGCCTGAAAAGTATAGAAAATGGCTATTATTCCCCACAAACTTTGCTTTTCGATCGCAATGCTTACGTCGTAGTTTTCTGTTATTTTTAAAAAAAAATTCTTTGAACCTATCTACGTGACTTTACCGAAAGACCCAAGAATATAATGGACATCTGTCAAAAAGAGCTTCATAGCTCATCGGATTCTTCCTGTCTAAATTAATATTCTGATTCGAATGCCTCCCTCCCATATTATTGTCCTCTTCACATAAAATTGCGTATATCCCCCCACAACTCATTGGCCACGACGGCATTCTGGGAGGGCATCTTATCAGCAGCACTGGTTCACTACTTGCCAACTCTGGATCGGTTTTGATATTCAGTGCCTCATCATCACCAAGCCTGCTTATAAGACCACTATCGATGACCTGGTTCCCCTATATGCCCACCGCCCCCTCTCCCCCACCTCAGGGTGTGCGCATTACCGGGAAGGGCAGGGCAGCGTGTGGCAGGGCCGCTGAATCTGGGGCGGGCGTGCGTCCGCGTCGCACAGCGATTCGTCCGCTGCCTCGCCCGTCTCCTTGTTCACGCAGATCACGATCGCCTCTCGGTTCCCTGTGCGCAGTGGGCAGAGTGAAACAGACACGTTCAATTTCAAGTTCATTTATTAGGTATAGCCCTCTGAGCCATTCGGCTCTTGAATCGGGTGCAACCGCAACAAACAAAAAACAAAAACATGAACAAGAAAACATCTTAAAGTGAATATGTGACTGAGTGCAAACAGAACATCCAAGAAAAGACAGCAAAATATTGCAGAAAAAACACCGTACACCAACGTTGTGTGCAAAAATCCCAGTGGGATGCAAGTCAAACAACAACAACAACCACAAGACAACTTAAATTAAGGCCATCAGTCTTACTCCGTACTACAACAAACAAACATGGCCAAACCAGTAAACTTTTCGAAATCACCAAAATAAAGCAATGAAACAGTGATCATAGGAACTGTGACGGAATTTTCACAATAAACGACAAACAACATGTACTACCAAAACCCTACAGCCATAGCTGGCTGCATGAGTCACTCCACAACAGCAGGAGCATCAATCGGAGTATTATAATTTTTCAAAGCACCTTTAAGATCAGCACACTAAATCAAAACACAGGTCAAACTTTGCAGTCGCAGACGATTACACTCTCGGCTTTTGTACCTATGTACATTGAACTTATTTTGCGCCGTACGTAGCCAACCGTGCCAATCGAAGAACAACAAACTCAACGCAAAAATCTGTTTTATTTTAATTCAGCGTGAGGTTAATTGTGTCTCTACAAATGTGATTGGCGGATTGCCTGCTGTTTTCAGTTGCATCTCCAATGGGGTGTCTGTTTTTTTGCAGGGAATCACTGGGTGAATGTGTGTGACTTTCTAATTGCTTTGCGATGACACGATAAGTAAATTCGGTGTCCGATTAAATTCACTGCTATTATTTTGTGCAGCTCGGAGGACCATGGCTAATTTTGTAGACATACTGGTGAAGTAAAATAAAAATAAAAACCGCTTGGGGTCAGCTAAAGAAGGGGTTTATAATAGTAATACCTTTTAACTTAATGAAAGATATGAGTTAACGTGGAATACTATGGTATTATTCATTCACCTCTTACTAAGTACGGTGGTAGACGCTTTGGAAAGGATTGAGGGGTAGTTGGAGGTGGTTGATGGATCATACAACGTTCATCATGTACATGAGACAACTATCAGTACACAAAGTAGGTTGCTGATTTTTCGGTATGGATTGTTGCATGGCATCCTCTTACGTGCATTCATTTTACGTGAGTTTCTTTTCATATTTTTTTTTTATAACACAAAACAGAATTGACCAAATATTCAAAAGCAGGACCCTCCTGACAAGGATTCTTACGTGTAGTGAAGCTTTCCTGGATAAGAAAAGGTCTTAATTATGAATGTTATTCATTAGAAAACTAAATAATTTTAATCTCGCAAAATTTGAGTCAAATCACATGATAAAATGGGGCACTACCATGCGGGAAATGCAAGAAAAGTGGGTTTGCGTGGGACTCGTTGTTAGAAGGGATGATGTCTGGTAACTAGTGAGTGGCAGCCAAGGAGTGTAACCGCCGTGGAGATGGAGCGGTGACATCCTCTCATGCGCAGGTGCTGGATGGATTGTTATATTGTCGGACTACTGATGATGACGGCAACTTGAGGAGGCCTACATTTTGACTTAAAACTTTCGTGACTGCAGGAATTCATATTCTATGGTTCTTTCGGTAAAGCCACGTGGATAGAAAAAAATAATAAATATAAAGTGATTAATCACTTTATTTTTATTATTATTTAGTATTATAATGTTTTATTATTCTTCTTCTATCTAGGTGACTTTACCGAAAGAACCAATACAAATTTAGGCCTTTTAACATAATCATCATCATGACGATCATGATGATAATGACGTTACAAAGATGGCCCTTGCAGCACACGGCAAGTGGCAACACCGATCACGTGGGCGCAGGATCACCTCCGGCGCAGGAGACGGAGCAGTGCGAGAATCCGCCGTACTCCCAGTCGAAGGCGAGCGCCTCGTCGCCGCCCTGGCCCCGCTCCTCCAACGCCTGCGCCTCCTCGTCCGTCAGGAGGCCGTCGGCCGCCTCGACGCAGGGCCCCAGAGCGCAGGGACGTTCGCTCGCTGGCCGCTCGCCCTCGCACTCGCCGTCCGGCAGCTCCACCACGGAGCGCGAGAACGGCAGCAGCACGCGGCAGCGCACGGCGCGCGTCCGCACGCCCGGCCCGCACGAGCGGCTGCACGGGGACCACGCGTCCGGAGCGAAGCTGCGTGCCGCCGAGACGCCGCCGGGTTAGCGACGCTTTTCGGATCGATCGCTCGCCGTGTGCTGCTGCTGCGGTGATGGCGGTGGTGGTGGTGTAGGAGCACGCTGGGATCGCAATCCGGAGGTTGTCAGTCCCGTCTCTTTAATTCCACACACCTCCCCCACCCACCCCGCTTCTGTCCGCCAACGGGCAGAGGTCGCAACCGGGTACCCAATACCCGTACCCTACCCGATACCCGGCTACCCGTACCCGGCCAGGTACCCGTTTACGACCCTGGTGTGGCCGGGTACGGGTACGGGTAGGCCGTGAGTCACTGGTGAGTAACTGTTTGTCACTAATTTCCCAACGTCTTGTCTCTTCTCACAATTCAAGTTCCTAGAATCAACCCACCCGCGCCTGCAACATGGCTTCATCCCAGAGGTCGCAATCAGGTACCCGATACCCGTACCCTACCCGTACCTGAATAGGGTACGGGGGTAGGGTACGGGTAAGGAATCAAAACCCGTTTGCGACCTCTGCCAACGGGGCAAAGGGCGGGTAATCTCACCTCTTCCCATATGTCTGGTGAGTGTGGACGAGGAGGTGAAATGACCCAAAAGTGGAGGAGGCACTTCCACCAGCAGTGATGTGAGCAAGACATGTGGGGGGGGGGGGGGGGTGGGGGCTGCAACTTCACCTTAACTCTTTAGTGGGGGTTAACGGAGATTGCGCGCCCATAATGAATGCAGAACTGTGCCGTGTCCCAGCCTCGTGCTGCCTGGCTCTCAGCCTCATCTCTTTGGTTCTCTTCGGGTGGCGTGAACTCTCTGACTCGAGTTGAGTTTCTCCAGAAGCGTGCAATGATCTCTAATTGTTACCCACAAAGATGTGTCAAGCACCGGCTCGAGCGAGCCTGCATCTGATTAGCACGGTTGGCTAACGTACGGTGCGAAAAAAGTTCAACATACGTGCGCACATACGAATCCACTTTTGAACACTTGCCACTCGGAGTGCTTTAAACAAGCCTATCTTTGGAGATGTAACTTTTATGGTATTGAAAAAAAGGAGTGAAGCTGATGACACTGACTCAAAACCAGTCTGATGGCAAGCATGTGAACAGCAGCAAGGAGAGGATCCATTCTAAGCCAGCTCGCACAACCACACTGCTTTTTATAAAATTACATTTGATTAAATTTGATTAAATCGAATTCAATTGAATTTCATTAAAGCATGTCAACATGCGCTTATTGCCAAGCTTTGTACGTAATGATGAGTGTTTACCTGCTAAGCTGTATTTGCCAGGCACGGAGGCACGCATGGGTAACCCAGCTGTATAGGTTCCCGGATCACACAGGTTTTATGATGTTTGCTGTAAGACCACTGGAGTTTGGCACCCGAAGGCTACGTGGGATGAGACTGTACGAGTAGATCCTCGTGGTCGGGTGTTGATTGTGCAACAGCTGAAGGATCGAACAGAAGTCACCAATGCTGGCATCATTGCCATTGGCTGCGATGTTGGGCCTTAAGGTGCCCAAGACGTGGCAATACGGCAAGTAGGCTTGCCATCAGCCTGTGATGATATTTGAGAATCAGATGCGGACCACTGCGATGTCAGCCAACTGAGCGGAGGCTTTGCAGATTCCTGGCACTAAAACGTCCATCACAAATCAGACTTTCACGGCCTCTCGATTCGAGCACTTGATGGCAGCAGAGGACCAGCGCACACGAGGGGCAATCCCCATGGAGGCGAAGCGAAAACAATCTGAGCAGGCTTACGAGGCATATTTTTCAGCTCTGACCCAGTATTTACAAAAGCCAACTTAATCCGTCTTCAAAGTCCCCCCCGCACTGTTTTTGCCCGCCGCATCCTGTTGTTGCGCGAGGTCGCGTGGGGGGCCCCCGCGCCCGTTCCGTGTGCGAGCGCGATGTGCCGTGCGCTCCGGAAACTCGACGGCTCGGTGCGGCGCGAGAAGACAAACAAGCGACGGGGACGGAGACGGACGCTGGCTGTGTGGCGGCGGTGGCGATGTGGTGGGGAAATGCGTAAGGCGGGGCTCCGAAAAGGGACACGATTGTAAAATTTAATGTGGTGCGGTGCGTGGGCCGGTGCTTGTTTCTTTTGTTTCCATAAAGGCTGGTGCATTGTGTGGCCATAAAGGCTGGTATACCGATGCATTGAAAATACTCCAGCGCAATTGCTGCTGGAGGAAATAAAATTATAAAAGTAAAAAAAAAGACGACCGGGCTTTCTTGTGTTTTTCCTGGCCGCCTTTGCCTTGGCTGAGCTTTTACACTAAATCCCAACTCGCGCTGCTCAGGGCGGGGGGGGAGTGGAGCGAGTGGAGCGGGGGATGTGCGGGGAGGCAGAGCGAAGCGTAAGAGATGGACAGAGACTTACGCTGCCTCTTCTGATACCGCCGGGCCCTCTATGAGCTCCTGCGCTTGCTTGAACCAGGGAACTTTCGCCTCCACAGGAAGTTTCTCTAAAAACAACAGCAGACAAATGAAATCACTCTCAGCGCCCCGCGTCGGGTAAGAAGAATAAAGTGGTGCTTTGAGACAAAAATAAGACGCAGTTGTTTTCTTTGATGGTCACTACGAGAGGAATGTGGAATTACCACCGTCAGTCCATGGCTGTCAACAGGGAAGAGAACTGTTTGATTATAGATATTTGAACGCGGCGACATTTAGACTCGACTATATCTCGACTGCGAAAGTTCAATTCCTGGCCATGGTTTACATCAGCGGCGAGTCATATATGTGAATCGGTGATGCCCCCTTCTCAATCCGCCGACTTAATACATTCACATTGAGCAGTGTGGCAAAGTATGATAACCCACCCTGCAATGACATGGCCCACAGTTTACTGACATAGCATAGGGATGCCTTTGTCCAACTGAAGAGTGGCAATGGGCTTTACTTTATTCTTAAATTAAATGTTGTCTGTCGATTTTTTTCCCCCGCGCTTTATGAATTAACCATCTTAAGATCGACATGAATAAAAAAAACAAAAGTCGTAACTTGTTTTTTTCGCAAAAGGACACGTTGAAATCGTGGTATCAGTGCAAAGACATCAACCCAACATTGCCTATCAAAACTTGACTACCATCCGCACACACGTGGTGTAGCGCTAGTTTGCAATTATGTTGCTTTTCACTTAGCATTCAATTAATGTATAGCAACGACATAGAACGGTTGTGTGTGAAAGTCTATTGCAAATGGAATATTACGGCCAGGGTACTCCACGCAGTTTACAAAACTGTTTACAAAACTGTGTAGACACAACTCAAAAGTAAAATCCAGTCACTGAAGACACTATAAGATGTATAATATATACCCTAGTTTGACCCCCCCCACCCCACACCGTCTCACCTCTCTACATTGCACGGTAACTCACAAATCACTGAGAAGGAGCCCAATTGTGTTTACTCAGTGGTAAAGAGTTGCTTTCGGACAGGACAGGCATTATTAATTGCTCCATGAAGGATCTGAGTGTGGCTCATTCACTGTTGTTATGTCGTCCGTTGAGGGCAAAATAACTCCGCATCACGAGCAGGCCCGGTTTTTGCGAGGTCTGCCCGCCGTTTGGGTCTCGCTCACTCTCCCTGACAAGTGCAAACACTGCCTTCATCTGTATATGCGTGCAGCCTATATAAATCACGGGCCTCTTTAGTACAAAGGAGAGAAAAAAGGTCAAAGTGTCTGCGTGTTAAAGTGAGCATGGGCCTCTTCTCATCTCCGCTCGCGGCCCTGAAGCCAGTCAGTGGTGAAACTTTCACGTCCAGAATCGGAATCTGTATTTATCTTGGAGAAATCTGACAAGCTATGAAGCTCTTTTTCACAAATGTCCAGTAAGGGGCGGATCAGTACGTTACAACAACAAACGATACAACAAACACGATAGGAGTGCAAAGTATAGGAAAGGTAAGCAAAGCACTATAAATAAATAATGTTCAACTAAACTATTTTTATTTTACCCGGTAAGGCCCCTCTGAGCTACAGAGGTCTCCTTCAGAAGCGACTTGGCCCCAACGACAGCTCAACGAAATGGCTTATCACGTGCACATTTATAGCAGCCAAACACTCTAAACGATCTAAATAGCTCCTCCCAATGGCAGGAGCGATTCTTTCCATAGGATGGCCCCTGTTGATTTCCCACAAGGTGGTCCTAATTTTATTGATCTCCAGAGGGATGAAGGGCAGAGCTAAACTCACCAGAATATGAACTCGTGATCTTCCAACTGTCATTCACTCGCTCTACCCACAATGCCACCCAACTGTACAGCAAGATTGTTATGCTGTCACGTTGTTTTAAGATTTGCTCTTTTGTAGCGGTGAATGTGAACGTATCTCGCGTCCCATAATATCCAAAATAGATCAACGTTATTGGTGCGTATGAAGATAACACTTCAGGTATGTTAGTGTTGAATTTAGGAATCACAAGTTCTTGTTGTGTCGCAAATGCGTGACTATACTTATAACGTCTATGCCAATGAACTCCTGAAAGATAAATAAACATAGGGAATGTATCTCATCTGTATTTACCATGTGTTGAATTGTCTCCCTCTGTACAATTCAACATGATCTTGAAACGAAAGTGCAAGTCACTGTCATGACAACGAATATAAAACAATTGACTTAAAACTTCCGTGACTGCAGGAATTCATATTCTTGGTTCTTTCGGTAAATTCTAGATTTGAAGCTTTCGTGACTGCAAGGATTCATATTCTTAGGTTTTTTTCGGTAAAGTTACGTAGGTAAAAAATTAAAATTAATAAAAGTTAAATAAAATAAAATAAAAATCACGACGTTTCGGAGGCAACACAAGCTTCCGTCTTCAGGTGGAACCGTCACAGCATGATAGCTGTATCAAGTGAGAGAAATTCCAAGAACAAAGAACACAGTATTTGTTCTTGGAATTTATCTCACTTGATACAGCTATCGTGCTGTGACGGTTCCACCTGAAGACGGAAGCTTGTGTTGCCTCCGAAACGTCGTGATTTTTATTTTATTTTACTTTTATTAATTTTAATTCTTTCGGTAAAGTCACATAAATAGAAAAAAAACCCCCAAGATTTCGTTTCCTAAACTTTCCAACAACACCTGCTCATCGACGTACTATTCATCGCGCCACATTGTACAGGGCGAGCACGTGAGTAAAGTCACGTGATTGATGGGAGTTGCCCATGAGCCCCATCCTCTGCCTCGCGTGCACGTTGTGTGTAGACTCATTGTCCCTCCATCACCCATCATCGCACCTGTGCATCCATCAAGCCGGCTGTCCGTTCACACGAAGCGCGCACGATCCAATGCATTTTGCATCCATCAGCCTGGCCACCCCCGAAGACATTGGATTCGTCTGCCCGCATGCTCGCCCACCCACCCATCCGCGCTCACATCCGAGCATTAAAAGCCCATCTGCGTGCCCATCAATCCATCGGGACATGTGCTCCCGTCGGTCCATTATCTACGCATTCATTCCACGCCCCCCCCCCACCCCACGCCCCCGTGCTCAAGGTGGGTGGCGGAGGGCCTGAGCGGGTACCGCGGGGCTTGTAGCACGGCGTGGTCACCAGGCATTCCTCCTTGACGTGCGGCTTGATCTTGGTGTTGCAGCCGCCCGTGTGCTGCCCGCGGTGGTCGATGCAGAGCACCACGCGGTACTTGAGCCCACGGCCACACGTCACCGTGCACTGCGGGAGAGCAACAGGTTTCAAGTTTAATTTATTAGGTGTAGCCCTGTGAGCCATTCGGCTCTTGAATCGGGTGCAACCGCAACAAACAAAAAAACAAAAACATGAGCAAGAAAACATCTCAAAGTGACTGTTAGCAAACAGAAAATCCAAGAAAAGACAGCAAAATATTGCAGAAAAAGCACCGTACACCAACGCTGTGTGCAAAAATCCCAGTGGGATGCAAGTCAAACAACAACAACAACCACAAGACAACTTAGATTAAGGCCATCAGTCTAACTTTGTACTACAACAAACAAACAAGACCAAACCGAAAAACTTTTCAAAAATCACCAAAATAAAGCCATAAAAGCAATGAAACAGTGATCATAGAAACAGGCAGTGACCGTGGGCTCGGGGTCAACGCGGACAAGAATCGATCGATCTTCACCACGGCAGACGTTTCAACCGCGTTTTTCGTGCTGCGGTTAGTGTGCTCGGCTGGTCATCAAAAAGGCTGTGAGTTTAAATCGTGGAGAATTTTGTCGACCGGCCCATCGTATCTCGGGGGGGGGGGGGGGTCGACAAAATTCGTAACGTTTTTGTAGGTCAAAGGTGACCATCTTACGGATAAAGTGGGCCCCACCATGGGAATGTGCAATTTTGACTTGAGCTCAGAGCCACCAAATGTCGATGAGAGCCCACGCAATTATGACAACTCCTGTGCGTTATGTTTCTTTTGTAATTGTACGTATGGTTTGTTGATAAAATGCTTTTAATAAAGTTACAGAAATGAATAACCAATTATTAATTGATTTAGTGGAATTGAATAACGGGGAGTTTCATTATTTTGGTAGTTTGCTAACATTTTTTTACATGTGTAATGACCGAAAAATGAAGCCAATGTGTAGCCTAACGACAATTTAAAAATGAACAAAGGTCTCCGATTGGTAGAAAGAGGCTTCCATGGTGATTGGTCGGGAGGCAGACTTTTAAAGGGATTGGAGGAATAAGGTTTGAACAGGATTAAGCAGAAAACAGAGAGTACCCGTTCGAGGGGAAGGACAGGGATTGGCTAAGGCAAAATAACAAGGACATGAAGGTTCCAGAAAGGGGGGAGCATGAGGAGTGGAGACATTCGGAGGAGGTTACAATCTGAAGACAAAGCACGAAGCCTAGGGTCCCTTATTGTTGCTGTGCCCAAATAAAGTGGCTCTAACTACATCGTCGTCGGAGTCGTTACACATTAAACTAAACAAAGGCAACATTATATGGATTTCAAATGTTGCCGTTTCAAAAAACAAACACGAGGTTTTTATTGAAAGCTTTCGTGACTGCAGGGATTCATATAAAAATGTAAAACAATAAAATGTTATTGTTTTATATTTTTATTATTTTATTGTTTCCCTTCTATGTGACTTTACCGAAAGAACCAAGAATATAAACACGAGGTTTTTTTGTGTAATGGCCCAATAGTATTCCCGTTGGAAAAGCACAGTTGAATGTTGACATACAACTTTCGTGACTGCAGGAATTCATATTCTATGGTTATTTCGGTAAAGTCACGTAGATAGAAAAAATAATAACACTAAAATAATAAAAATAAAGTGAATAAAAAATAATAAAAATATCACGACGTTTCGATCGCAACACAAGCAATCGTCATAAAAAAGTCGTGATATTTGCATTTTTATAATTTTATTGTTATTATTTTTTCTATCTACGTGACTATACCGAAAGAACCATAGAATAAGCACAGTTGAGTTAATTATGACAGCTTTTGGCACGAAGCTACATCGTACACTGACTGACCTGTGCAAAGTGAGCAACGTGGTGAATCTGATGTGGCAAATGCCCCTCAAACTGCCTTTGATATCCCACAACGATGACCCCTTTGCTGGCTCCACAAGTTTTTTCTGGCCTCTTAATAGTTTGTTTGCTCGGGGGAGGAGGCATGCTGAGCGATTACTAAGCATGTGTCTGCCTGTTGCACCATGAATGTTGCCCTTGATGGGAATCACAATAAATGTAACTGAGATAAATTCATTCCACACCATCTGCTGTTTCCAGTCTCTCATTGCCAGCCACAATCAGCGATTTATGATGCATTTAACAATACCACATTTCAAGAATAATTTGTCAAATTCAGTCGAATAAAATAAACAAACTTGGCTATTGTTTGTATTACTTTGGGAGGATGACCAAGAGCCCGACCATAGAACACAAATATAGCATTGTCTCTTTGTTCAATGCTGTTATAAACACTTGAAGATGGTGCGTTCAAGTTATGGTCAGGGGTCGACTCAGACTCCTGTCCCAATGGGTTCGATAAAATGAATACCACTCTGTGAGAAATTATCAAAGTTTTCATGGAGAAACTGGCCTCAGGCATGGGAATGTGGAATTTACACCACCTGCTCAGTACTGTCAATAGAGAAGAGAAACTTTTACTTTGACGTCTATTTGTGTTGTTGCAGTAATTGACAGCAGTGCTGTCTGTGATCATCATCACACTTTGTGTAAACTCTTCACGAATACCATACAAAAAAAAATTATGGTCAATTTAGAGACCAACCAACCGTGAGACCAAGCTGGTTTTAGAAAGTTTTTTTTGCAATTGACCATGAATAGACTATTAACCAGATTCATAAAAAAGACAAGGAGATACAATCTCACCGTGGCTATTCACAGCAACAACAGAGATATTTTGCAAAAAAAAATCGAAATTGGATAAATTGAATTGGCGAAACGTGATTATTATTTGCCACGTGTTAGGGTCGTGATCGTCGTGGACTGCCTCTCCAGGCACCACTCCTCCCTACCGAAGACCACTCCTGCGCCATCCACTTGGGGCAGTCGTAGAGGTTGCAGGGCTGCGTGACCGCCGGCCGCAGCACGTACATGCACTTCCACTCCTCGACGGGCTCCAGGTGGCCCTGCTGGTCCTCCTCCACGCACGACACGGAGCGCGACTGCACGCCGCCGCCGCACGAGCTGGAGCACGCCGTCCATGGGCTTCCCTCCCACCTGCACGGTCCACGTCCACACCACACTGAGTTTGCGTGCCTCTCTCTCTCTCATCCCGTGGTCGCGTGGATTTTCCTCCGGGGTCCTCCGGTTCTTTCCCCCCTCCGCATTTAGAATCGACGTGCGTTCAGAGTATTCGGCTGCTACACATTTGCACGTCATGGGCCGTTTCGTTGAGCTGTCATTTGCGATTCCCAGGTGCGATTCAGAAAAAAGAGCTGTGTCGGTCATTGGGCCTTACCTGGTCAAATAAAAATTGTCTTATTCTTTCGTATGGATCAATAGCAGCAGATTAAAGATGTAATCTTAGATTCGCCATCCACTCAATTGTCTGTTCAGAAGCAGAGTGTATCTCGTCCATTCCTCTTTTAAAGGAGTGAAGACAATTAAAGAGTGAATAGATGTCCTGATCTTTCACAGGCAGGCCGCTGGGCAGACAATAGCCATATGCCCCCCCCCCCCTTATCCCTCTTTTTCCACTGTACAAATGAGCAGAGCCAGCCCAGCGTGGCTCAGCAGGTGCCCAGTTGTTTTCCACTGCGGAAGCCGAGCTGTGGCTCTGATAGCACAAGTAACGAACAGCATCGCCGCATTGTAGATGGCCACGATGATGCCGTGTGCTTGCATTTCAATATCAATTGAAATGCAGACGTCATTAGCCCTCTTCCCCCATGGTCGCTGGATCTTGCAGAGGTCCTCGTGTGCGTGATACACCAAACCTTGCAGAACTCTCGAGATTCTCAATAGATTTTGCAGTGCAGCAAGTAGGCTGTTTGCATTAAATTGCATTATTTTGAGCGTTATCTCCTCGTATGTGTGGGGTGTTCTCCGGTTACCTGTCAGATACTTGAGAAGGAAGGGGACAAACATCCTTAACAGGGCTTTCATGAACAAATGTTGTGAGGCATTTGTGTAAAAATAAAGAAATCGAGGGCATTCTTGTTATTCTTATTTCCATCACCCAGCCGCGTGGCACCGTCATATCAAAGGAGCTGATAAAATGAGTAACACTTTTTTGAGGAGTCAAAAAGTAGTTATCCTCATGGTGAAACCGGACCCTGCCATGGAGTATGGCATTTTCACCGCTGGCTCTGGACCACCAATAGGGCGGACTGCTGCCCAACGCTCATTGAGAAGGGCGACACGACCATTCACGGGGCCGAACCCAGATCGCTAGATTAGTATCGTAGATCGGTGCAAGGACCTGTCGCACGTACGCAGCCATGCTCAAACGCACACGTGCGCAGATACAATTACACGCTTGCACACTTCCACATCTATCATTCCACAAGGCTGTTAAGAAGGTGGGGCGCTGGTGTGGATTTTGTAAAAAAAAATCGACTCTCAGGAAAACAAACCTGGCACCCACCAACCGCCCTAACTTACACCTCTACACAATACAGAAGCCCTTACTGGGGCCATGCACGTGTGAGGGATTAACTAGAGAATGCACCTTGTTTTCTGCAGGGTTTTTTTTCTGTACCACTCCAATTTGTGTCATCAAACTCAGTCAGCTGTGCTCGTGTGAAAAATTGCCAACTCGCCTTCGGCTAATGTTGCCTAACCCGAACCTAACCTTGACGAGTCGGCTTCATGACCAATATTTTCCCACCCAATTAATCCTGATCTAAGTTCCTCACTCGGGTTCCATTGCAGTGCGTACAAGCTGGATTTCAGCATGGGGCAGTAACCCACCTCTCTTGCTATACCTGAGCCAGTTTTGGATATCCCACATTCTTCTGGCAAGAGCCATTCCCTCCGTGAGACTTTCACTGTCCCGCAATGTGGCACTCAAAAAAGATGGTGAACGCGTTGTAGTGCATGAAGGTGCTTCGTGGTATTACACATGATTAAATACAGCTTCATAATCATGTGTAATACCACGAAACACCTTCATGCACTACAACGCGTTCACCATCTTTTTTGAGTGCCACATTGCGGGACAGTGAAAGTCTCATGGAGGGAATGGCTCTTGCCAGAAGAATGTGGGATATCCAAAACTGGCTCAGGTATAGCAAGAGAGGTGGGTTACTGCCCCATGCTGATTTTAGCAGAGAAACACTTTGACTTGTCTGCCAGCATTGGGGAACTATGTATCTATGTATGTTGAACTTCTTATAGGCCAGACACAGGCCATTGTTCATTGTTGTTAAATGAGAGATTCCATATGGCGCCTATTATGCTATTTACAAGCTAACGGATTACTCGAACATTTGGAGATTTCCTATCCCTATCGTTAATAACTATTGCGCTGGCAAAAATTACTCAACTGACATGTATTTCTTGTAATGCCAATGTAATATTTCCATGCTATTGAATTGGCTTTGAGCTGGACGCAGTGGTGCAATTAGGAGGCGAGCGTTGGTAGATCAAACTACCCAAATCTACCGGGATGCACGGTGGCTGGGAGACAGAAGCACACTGAGTGGATGGAATCCATCTGTGCGCAGCTCTGCGTGTTATCATCTCAAATGTTGGTGATTTTCTATAGGTACTCCAATTTCCTCGCACTTGGAAATATCGAAAACATTTAATTGGCCAAACATCTCATTGCATAATAAAATAACACGATTCTTGTTATTATTATCATTAAATATATGTTTTAGATTTGAAGCTTTCGTGACTGCAAGGATTCATATTCTTAGGTTTTTTCGGTTAAGTCACGTAGGTAAAACATCAAAATTAATAAAAATAAAATAAAATAAAAATCACGACGTTTCGGAGGCAACACAAGTCTCCGTCATCAGGTGGGACCGTCACAGCCAGATTAGCTGCATCAAGTGAGGCAATGATTCAAGATGTAATCCCTTAAAAGCAAGTTGAGGGGGGAGGAGAGGGGGGGGAGCTCATCAGAATGTGGTAGCCAATGAATGGAACGTATCGGGAGGGAGGGGGGCGGGGCTCAAAGACGGCACGGAGTGCTATACCACAGAGCCCATGGCATTTCTGACCAACACCACCTGACCGGTGAATTAAGACATGTACATCGGGCCCTCAGGATGAACGGATACTCTGACCGTACTATCCGCCAAGCTGTCTCTCCCACCACACAGAAACAGCCACATGAAACTCCGACCAAAACTATCACGTTACCATACATAGCAGGCGTGACCATAACGATCTCCAAAATTCTAAACAAACATAAGATCCAAGTCCGATTCAGTACAGTGCACAAAATCCGTGATCTGATTCCATCTGTGAAGGATGTCGTTCCTGACTTACAGTATCCTGGAGTCTACAAATTGAGTTGCATTTGTGGTGATTGCTACATTGGAGAAACGAAACGTCATGTTTCTGATCGTGTCCGCGAGCACAAGTCAGATCTGAAACACGGCAGAACTGATTCTTCTGCCGTGGCCGATCATTGCTACAACTCGGTGGGCTCTCATGAAATTGTCTTTTCCGAGACCAAGGTTCTCTGCAAACCTCCTGGCTACCATCAAAGGTTTGTACACGAAGCCATACAAATATACAAACACAGACATAATTTCAACCGTGATGATGGGTACAAACTTAGTAATCATTGGAAAGATGTTATCAACCACGCAAAAAAGACTTAATTACACTTTTTTGGACCATCTTATCTGACAGGCACTATTTTACTTTACCGAGTGTTAACATCCCCAGTGTTTAACAGTACTCTCTTCATTGTTCAGCCAGCATTGGTATAAACATGGGCATTTTCGTTATTTTCTATCATGTGTGTCAGGCCTCCCCTCCCCCTCTCTGTCCAATGCGTTGGCGTGTGCAGCAGTAGTTGCTTGCGCACAACCGCGTCCACGCCGTCGACATGTACCACGTCTTCTTGGTTCTTTCGGTAAAGTCACGTAGAAGGGAAGTAATAAAATAATAAAAATAAAACATAATAAAACAATTCTCACGACGTTTCGGCCACAACGCAAGCAGCCATCCTCAGGCGTTGTGGCCGAAACGTCGTGAGAATTGTTTTATTATGTTTTATTTTTATTATTTTATTACTTCCCTTCTACGTGACTTTACCGAAAGAACCAAGAAGATGAATCCCTGCAGTCACGAAAGCTTAAAATCAAAAAGTGTACCACGTCGTTCATTCTTTTGGCCCCGCCCCCCCTCCCCCTCCCGAGGCGTTCTACGTGACACGTCGTGCCGTCTTTGAGCCCCGCCCCCCTCCCTCCCGATACGTTCCATTCATTGGCTACCACATTCTGATGAGCTCAACCCCCTCTCCTCCCCCCTCAACTTGCTTTTAAGGGATTACATCTTGAATCATTGCCTCACTTGATGCAGCTAATCTGGCTGTGACGGTCCCACCTGATGACGGAGACTTGTGTTGCCTCCGAAACGTCGTGATTTTTGTTTAATTTTATTTTTATTAATTTTGATGTTTTACCTACGTGACTTTACCGAAAAAACCTAAGAATATTAAATATATGAACAAGTGTCTCCATATAACTGAACTGACACAGGGCTATGTTTAAAACAAGTGATGTTGACTCTGAATGGATTTTCACCCGAAGGACATCAATGACTGAAATACATTCATCAACATGCTGATGTTCAAATACAATTCTGAAATAACGAATTGTTAATAAAGGTCTGCCAGTGTTATAAAATACCAAAAAATTATTACATAAGGAGAAAATAACGCTATCTCATACATATGCCTATCATTGGAATGAAGAGTTAGTAAGAAAGCAATAAAAAGCAAGGAATATTGCCATTATAAATACAGATGCCCTGAATGTACTTTAAAACGATTATCGCTCTTTCCCTGACACAATCCTGCTTGCAATATTTTCCACATGTTGCCAATTTACAGTTCAGCAAAACGGGACACTTCACATGCATTTCATTGAGTAACAACGAGTCAGCCAGCTCTGGCACTTGAATTATTAGACCCTCGTACGGTTATCGAGCAGCGCGTTGCTTTAACTGTAATAATACGAATTAATGCCAAGAGAAAAATAACATCCACTCTCAAAGCGCGTCAGAAATCAGCAGCGTTCTTTCAGCGGTAAGAAAAAAAGTGACGTGTGCAACGCATCAAGCTGACAATTTCGCGTTTGTCTTGGCTTTTTTAAAAAAAAAACTATTCATTCACGTGTTCCCAATTTTATACATTTTTCTTTCGCACATTTATTTTTCTTGAAGCAGCTTCATCGCGATCGGCGAGCGTGGAGAAAGTGAGGGGTCGGGGGTCAGAGCGTGCCGCGCGCTAAGTGTTCCCGCATGCCGTCATCACTCACCGTGGGAGGGGCTGGTAGTGGTCGTAAGACATAATCTGTTTGAATCCATCGCTGCAAAAACAACGGCAGAGAGTACACAACATCACACGCTCACTTTGTTTTTAAATGCGTTAAAGCATTACCGCACATCGGTTCGCGTAAAGTAAAGTACCTATGCATGTGTGTGCCTCTGTGTGCAAGCTTATATTCCCGCAGAAAAAAATGTCGTCTCAAAGGAACCAACAGCATTGGCAAGGTGCTAGATAGGACACATTGTTTAGTTGAAATTAGATCTTTGAGGAACAAAAATATGAATAAGAATGCAGAGTGAATCTGCTTTAAAGATATCTACAAACTCCTTGAATATATTTAGGAGAATTTCTTTTTTTTACGAAATGTGGGCGGTGTGCTGACGCGGTATATAGCGCACTACGCTATGAACCAAGTTCAAGTTTAAAGTTGATTTTGTTTATTTTGTTTGTATGTTTGCCAGGTGAGAGACCCGGAAAATTATCATTTGCAAGATTGACGGGGTCACGAACACTGGCAAAAAAGGAAAACGAATGAAATGAAGAATCGCATTGAAGCAAATAGAAATGAGACCAAAAACACAAGCCTCAAAAACAAACTGTATCACGTGAGAATAAAAAAATATTGCACAAACATAAATACTTGCGAATTCAAAGTTAAATAGACAATTTCCTGCAGTGCATGTTGACTCAGCCGGATTATTTTTAGACTGATCATAGTACAATTACAAAATTAATTGACAAAAAGATTAAACGTTTAAACAGATATAGGGTGACTTTAGGACTAATGTGTGGACAGAGAAGGATTTATGTCATATGCAATTGCAACGAGGCCATCTGAGTTTGATTCATGACATGGCATCGGAGACCTTCAAAATGCAGTAGATTGACACAAGACTGTTATTCATTCATTTCGTTATTACAAATAACCACGCCACGTTTAAAGTTCACCATTTTTGACGTCAGCACGTTAATGGCAATAATAGCTCCGAGTTTGTAGAAGGTTTCATGCATCTGTCGCCATTGTTTGCGATTCCTCGTGTTAAAAAAGAGAGTAAATATTTGAGCTGCACATGTGGATTTGGCAGCTGAACGAGCGTGCGAACCCGGTCACGAGGCAGATGCAATGTGACACCACGATAAGCAGGAAGAAAAAAGGGCATTTGCTCCCGATAAATTACTAAAGTTCACTGCAGTACACGGCCACAAAACTGTGGCTCATTGCAGTTCTCCCAATCTATGCAATCTTTTACGCGAGGTTTTTCTTTTTGGTTTGTGGAAGAAAAACAATTCCAAAACGTGTCGAGTGACTCGTACGATTGGCTATTGCAGAGTCACATGACTACTGGACCCACAATGCTCACTTGTGAAATTGCTCCAAAGCTGAGATGAACCAAACATCTTTGTGAATAAAATGTTTTTTTTGGACAAATACAATAGTGCCACATATGCACTATAGGAGCAAAATAATATATATAAAATAATTATGGGGGAAAGTCTATGTCTTATTTAAAACATAACCACCACGCAGCCCTATATTCGTGAAACACGACACACTAAGTCTTTCAAATGACAGATGTAGATTTTACATTTGTTTTTTTACATTTTACTTATTAGCGCAAATGAGTCCGCAGCTCCATTCAAATCAAAACCACATTTTCCCTTAGCAAGCTTCCTATAAATGGCATTCACGGGGCTCGGGGTAGATCGGCACAGAATCGCATTGCTCAATGCGTGCATTGCAGGTGTAGCCACGCAGTGCAGTGCGTTTGGCCTCATTGCCAAAAGACCGTCTGCATCAGTTACAATTACACGAGAACAAACCCCGTTGGCATTGTGCCCCAAGCCTGATATTGCTTCGGCAGCTCAATTATAATTATCAGGCGAGCTTTGGCATGCGCTCGTGAAGAGAGGTAACGAGTTCCCAGGCGCTGTTCCCGAGCAGAAAAAAAGCAAACGCCGTCTCTGGCAGACGCGCGCTGACACCGCTGCGCACCATGTCCAAGCGCTGATGTCACGGGGAAGAGATTCTCTAACCACTTTTTTGTCTCGCTCGCCCGAGTTCCTTTACAAATTCGAGCCGCACTCGTACGGAGTAAACCCCCACGTGCGATTTACAGGGCTCGGCTTCGAAACATGCGAGATTGCAAGCAAGTGCCATTCTCCTAGGGGAGAATTATTTTTTTAAAAGGCGAAAGGTGGCCTACATGGGAGGAAGGATGACCCCGCACTTTTGCTGCACTGCGACGAGCAGCCAAGAGAAGTGGCCGCGGTGGCACCACCCCTCTGCCGTATTCACCTTTGACCCTTTCGCATGTGCACCTGCGCAGGCAACGTCGCACGGCACGTGCGTTCCTGGTGGAATACGTTATATGTAGGGGGGACCTTTGTGCCCTCCGTACACGAAAAGCCCCCCCCCCGGTGCACCGGCCGTTGTTTGACTCAGCCTTGCTTGAACGTTTACGCAACCCGGGTCTGGGAGGGTTGGTCCTCCCCCCCCATGCCCCCACCTGCGGTTTGGAAAACATTCTTTCCGAGTCGACTTATAGACTCTTAAAAAAGAGATGCTTCTTGCATTGAACAGGCATTTCACGGTGCACTTAAATCCGGTCACCTCCGTTACTAATCTCTCCCCGCTGTGATTACTTTTAACACCCGGGGACACTGCGGACTGCCGTTCGCATTCCGTCAGCCCACGGGGTGGTCGATGCGATTAGACATTAACAATGCGGGACTGCGTTTATCGGCGATGCCTTCGCAGCTGCAGACTATGCAGCAAAGTGGCTGTGACGGTCCCACCTGATGACGGAGACTTGTGTTGCCTCCGAAACGTCGTGATTTTATTATTTTATTTTTTATTAATTTTAATTTCATTTTTTACCTACGTGACTTTACCGAGAGAACTAAGAGTACGCACTAATGTCACTCACGAAGCCGAAGCAAATGTGCAGGGTTGGTGGCGGGGGATCGTGAGCGGCGTAGGTTGCTTACCCCAGTGACGGCAGCAAGGGGGTCTTTTATTATCATAAAAACACCGTTGCTGGGGTGGGTCGAGAAAACTTACACACCACCCTGCATATGAACTCAAATTGAGTCTCAGAGTGTCCATACACTCGAGAACAAGCCCGCCGTCCATACAGCATGTGTGGACTCAAAGAGGAAGCTGACCAGCAAACGCCACACAGTAAACAGAGACTCTTCTACTTACGAACATTCGACTTACGAACTTTCAGAGATACGAACAAACTTGGTCCGTATGTCCCAGTTGCTTGTTCGTACCGAGAGTCGTAAGTTCGACCGCCCCGTGCAATAGATGGCGGTGGTGGCATCTACACCTGTAGAACATGAAGAACCAGTGGCATCTATAACTTTGAAAGCCATTCCCCGTGTTTAGCGTACATGCCGTACAACATGTTTGGAATCGACATGAGTAAAGTTGGACTCACGAACAGACCTCTGGAACCTAACTCGTTCGTAAGTAGAGGAGTCCCTGTATATGCAAACGCGATAGAGTACATGTGCCACACAGCGCGTTTCCCGAGGGCGGAGTGGTGGCGCTGCGTCACGCACCGCAGCTATCAACCCACAATCACTCGAGTTCCATTCCCGATCACAGCTAACATCAGTTGGCGAATGACATTTGAACCCGGACCATTGCCCCCGTTCACCAAACCCTACACTGCCCAGCGTGGTGATGTATGGCCAAAGAACTCACGTGACTGATACGGCATTGGAGACCTCCACCCAGTGGTGGAGTGATACAGGGCTTTAAGTTATCCAAAACAGAGGTTGTTTTGTATTAGATCACGTAAATATATAAATGTGTCGTTAAACCTACAACCACCCAACACACCCAATTATAAGGTTTGTCACGTAAAAGAAACATGCCAATTAGTTACTAGTTCAGCACGCCGGTGTGTTGGAGAGCAAACCAATGCTAATAATTGGCTGTGTCGGGTGGTGGTGGGTTTAACGACACATTAATACTTACGCGATTAACCCCAAAAACACGTCTATTATGGATAACATTGGTCGCGAAAGCCTACTACGTGTTAGACTGACTGGAAGTTAGTTTTGCTTTGGTGAATATCTTTTACCCATCGAGAAGATAATCGGGCCACACAATTAGCAACGAGACAGTAGCAACAGCAGCAGCATCGACAAAACCTGGAGTTGCCCAGCCACGTGACTTTCACTTAAAGCCCAAAGCACGGGCACCACGGGCTGCTTGAGTCACTGTGACCGCGCCCCACCTTGCCAGGTGCTCCGCCTTACCTGGATGGACAGGGCTCCATGCTGCATTCCCGTAGCCTGGGCTTCGGCTTCTTGTTCTCGGGGTAATAGTTGCAGAAGTGGTCGGAGGCGATACGGGCGTTCCGCATGTCCACACACTCGGCCGACGTCAGCTGGTAGCCTGAGCCACAGACGGGGAAACTCAATGGTCAGCTGATCGCGCTGCACGGACCCGGACGTTCCATGTGTCCGCTTGAGAAGCACGAAGATTCTTCGGTGGCGGCACAAGACAAAGGCAAACTAAGCACAAGCTTCAGAGCCCCATGCGTGTCAAGAGGCACCGGATTCACAATACAAATTATGGTTACGCCGAATTAAACCTTTATAAACAGTTGCATTTAGAGGCTTACCACCCTTTTCTCTCCGCCTGATGACGAACGCTTGTGTTGCGATCTAAACGTCGTAGTTTTTGTTTATTTTATTTTTTATTAATTTGAACCTATCTACGTGACTTTACCGAAAGACCCATAGAATATATAACCTAAGATAGTTTTTTTTAAGTAAAAGAAAGCTCATAATTTTCACAACAATATTAAACTATTCTAAGCGTAATGAGTCATATTCTCAGGTTTTTTCCGTAAAGTCACGTAGGTAAAAACATTAAAATTAATTAAAGTAAAATAAAACAAAACAAAAATAAAATTCACGACGTTTCGGAGGCAACACAAGTCTCCGTCATCAGGTGGGACCGTCACAGCCGAATTAGCTGCATCAAGTGAAGCAATGATTCAAGATGTAATCCCTTATAAGCAAGTTGAAGGGAGGTGGAGAGGGGGAGGGGAGAGCTTATCAGGCTGTGGTAGCCAATGAATGGAAACGTATCGGGAGGGAGGAGGAGCGGTGATCAAAGACTGCACGCAGTGCTCAACACAATGAATGGAGACGTGTCGGGACGGAGGGCGAGCGGCGATCAAAGACTGCACGCAGTGCTCAACACAATGAATGGAGACGCGCCGGGACGGAGGGCGAGCGGTGATCAAAGACATCACGTAGTGCTCAACACAATGAATGGAAACGTGGCGAGCGGTGATCAAAGAACAATGAAGAGATTACTGTTAAACACTGTGGATGTTAACACTCGGTGAAGTAAATTAAAATAGTGCCTGTCAGATAAGATGGTCCAAAAAGTGTAATTAAGTCTTTTTTGCGTGGTTAATAACATATTTCCAGTGATTACTGAGTTTGTACCCATCATCACGGTTGAAATTATGTCTGTGTTTGTATATTTGTATGGCTTCGTGTACAAACCTTTGATGGTAGCCCGGAGGTTTGCAGAGAACCTTGGTCTCGGAAAAGACAATTTCATGAGAGCCCGCCGAGTTGTAGCAATGATCGGCAACGGCCGAAGAATCAGTTCTGCCGTGTTTCAGATCTGACTTGTGCTCGCGGACACGATCAGCAACATGACGTTTTGTTTCTCCAATGTAGCAATCACCACAAATGCAACTCAATTTGTAGACTCCAGGATACTGTAAGTCAGGAACGACATCCTTCACAGATGGAATCAGATCACGGATTTTATGCACTGTACTGAATCGGACTTGGATCTTATGTTTGTTTAGAATTTTGGAGATCTTTTTGGTCACGCCTGCTATGTATGGTAACGTGATAGTTTTGGTCGGAGTTTCATGTGGTTGTTTCTGTGTGGTGGGAGAGACAGCTTGGCGGATAGTGCGGTCAGAGTATCCGTTCATCCTGAGGGCCCGATGTACATGTCTTAATTCATCAGTCAGGTGGTGTTGGTCAGAAATGCCATGAGCTCTGTGGTATAGCGTTTTGATGAGAGAATTCTTTTGAGATGGGTGGTGGTGGGAATCCGGTTTCAAGTAGGAATTTGTGTGGGTGGCTTTCCTGTAGACAGAATGTCCCAAGGATCCGTCAAGCCGCCTCTTAAACAGAATATCCAAGAATGGTAGTTTACCGTCTTTCTCCACTTCCATGGTGAATCTGATAGATGGGTGTCTAGAATTGATGTGGTCCAAGAAGTGGTTCAATTCTGGGAGGCCATGTGGCCAGATGACGAAAGTTTGAATCAGACGCCATCCAGACATCCACCCTGCGTCCTTCCCTGTGGAAGAGATATGTGGATGACACTTTCGTCATCTGGCCACATGGCCTCCCAGAATTGAACCACTTCTTGGACCACATCAATTCTAGACACCCATCTATCAGATTCACCATGGAAGTGGAGAAAGACGGTAAACTACCATTCTTGGATATTCTGTTTAAGAGGCGGCTTGACGGATCCTTGGGACATTCTGTCTACAGGAAAGCCACCCACACAAATTCCTACTTGAAACCGGATTCCCACCACCACCCATCTCAAAAGAATTCTCTCATCAAAACGCTATACCACAGAGCTCATGGCATTTCTGACCAACACCACCTGACTGATGAATTAAGACATGTACATCGGGCCCTCAGGATGAACGGATACTCTGACCGCACTATCCGCCAAGCTGTCTCTCCCACCACACAGAAACAACCACATGAAACTCCGACCAAAACTATCACGTTACCATACATAGCAGGCGTGACCAAAAAGATCTCCAAAATTCTAAACAAACATAAGATCCAAGTCCGATTCAGTACAGTGCATAAAATCCGTGATCTGATTCCATCTGTGAAGGATGTCGTTCCTGACTTACAGTATCCTGGAGTCTACAAATTGAGTTGCATTTGTGGTGATTGCTACATTGGAGAAACAAAACGTCATGTTGCTGATCGTGTCCGCGAGCACAAGTCAGATCTGAAACACGGCAGAACTGATTCTTCGGCCGTTGCCGATCATTGCTACAACTCGGCGGGCTCTCATGAAATTGTCTTTTCCGAGACCAAGGTTCTCTGCAAACCTCCGGGCTACCATCAAAGGTTTGTACACGAAGCCATACAAATATACAAACACAGACATAATTTCAACCGTGATGATGGGTACAAACTCAGTAATCACTGGAAATATGTTATTAACCACGCAAAAAAGACTTAATTACACTTTTTGGACCATCTTATCTGACAGGCACTATTTTAATTTACTTCACCGAGTGTTAACATCCACAGTGTTTAACAGTAATCTCTTCATTGTTCTTTGATCACCGCTCGCCACGTTTCCATTCATTGTGTTGAGCACTACGTGATGTCTTTGATCACCGCTCGCCCTCCGTCCCGGCGCGTCTCCATTCATTGTGTTGAGCACTGCGTGCAGTCTTTGATCGCCGCTCGCCCTCCGTCCCGACACGTCTCCATTCATTGTGTTGAGCACTGCGTGCAGTCTTTGATCACCGCTCCTCCTCCCTCCCGATACGTTTCCATTCATTGGCTACCACAGCCTGATAAGCTCTCCCCTCCCCCTCTCCACCTCCCTTCAACTTGCTTATAAGGGATTACATCTTGAATCATTGCTTCACTTGATGCAGCTAATTCGGCTGTGACGGTCCCACCTGATGACGGAGACTTGTGTTGCCTCCGAAACGTCGTGAATTTTATTTTTGTTTTGTTTTATTTTACTTTAATTAATTTTAATGTTTTTACCTACGTGACTTTACCGAAAAAACCTGAGAATATGAATCATTGCAGTCACGAAAGCTTCAAATCTAGAACGTAATGAGTCAAATTATTATTCTACACGACTGTGATATATAACTGCCGTGGGACTTGTCCAGCATAAATTGTGTGCAGCCAAGTGACACACCCAAAAATAATATCTGCGTAGGGCCCTAATGGGCTGCTGGTACCACCGCTGCGTGTCATTGCAATGTGCCCAACCGTGAGGTCCTTAAGTTTTTATACATTTTTTCTATGTTCTTCATTTAATCAATTCCCATAATTTTGTAAAGTGAACAGCAAATATATTTGATTTTTAACTCGGAGTTTTTGGGGCTTAAAACGTTCTTGCGAGTGCCACAACAACTTACAAAAAACTACCTACATCAGCATGGCGGATATTGGGTTTTCAATACTCATTAATATTTCCTACCGAGTTCTGACATTCGTCCGATATTTATTCATTTATTTGCTACGAAGAAGGGCCATTGCTTGAAACGTCACCTTTTATATTAGATTTTTTCATTTTCAGGCCACAGCATTATTGATGAATGTGTTTCGTGTTTGTGCACCACTACCAATGCAGAATTACCAAATACTTGATTTTATTTGAAATAGTATTATTGATTTTTTAACGATGACATCATGTCCTACTGTCTACAAAAACCAGGATTTTATTGGCTGCAAGGGTCAACCAGATTCTGTAGACTCCGAGATTGTTCAATCAATTACCATGATTCTATAGATGGCATTTTTTCTTTGAATACTCAATTTCCAATTTCTGGTAATACATTAGCACGACATTCATCATAATGTAATGAACACGGAAAGAATGATGCACAAGACATTATAAACGACAACATAGCACTTGCTCTGGCTCTCCACGTAAAAGAACTCAACTCAACCTGAAATCAAATTTATACAGGTAGGAACCTCCTGGTTACACCAGCCCACAGGGGATTATTGTGTCTGTCCATCCGTCCTGTATCCAAAAATGGGAGGGGTGGGGCTGGGTGGAGAGGGGAGGGTGGGGAGGAGCTGGATGGGGAGGGTGGGGAGGGGCTGGGTGGGGAGGGGAGGATGGGGAGGCGCTGAGTGGGGAGGGTGGGGCTGGGTGGGGGGTGGGAGGGGTGGGGCTGAGTGGGGAGGGGCTGGTCACCCCGTGGTGCCCTTATAAAACTCAACGTTTAACCTACTCACGCCGGCTTGTGCCCACCCTCACAGTCGGCCATATTTGCGGAATACACCACGCCGCCGTTGACCCTGGCCATTGACCGAGCAACCCAACGTTCCTACCAGCTCCCTCCGCAGGAATGTGTTACCTTGATGGCCCACAGCCAATAGGGTGCAGTGTGGTACTGTACGAGCACATGTGTTTCTTTGGGCATGAGTTGAGCAGAGGTGCCATGGTGGTGAGATGTTAACTACCTGGCCTGGTATATATAAGTGCGTGGGTTCGATCCCAACCCTGGCGTCTTTATATTTGGAATGTGCATGCTTTCCCTACGGTTGTGTGGATTTTTCTCCGGTTCCCCCAGCTTTTCCCTCCACGTTTAGAAATGTGCGATTCGAGTATTTGGCTACTATACATTCCCACGTGATGAGCCACTTCGCTCTGCTATCAGTTGTGGCCAGGTCGCTTCTGAAAAAAAGCCATGTAGCTGAGTGGGCCTCGCCCGGTAAAATAAAAAAAATCGTTTAGTTTAGGAAGAGGCCATGTTGAGTGATTGACAGATGGTACATAGCAAAGAGATCTCAAGAGAGTGTTGACCTTCTGATTTAATCTCCCTTACATATACACTTAACATCAGGTGTGATCCTACCAATGGCAGCTTTGTTTAATTTATTAACTTCACCTGTCTTTATAACACCCTTTCATATACCTCGCAGTTGTAAGTTGTGGTGTACTTAAAACATGTGGTGCTATGTGAATGGTGCGGTGTTTGTAAGCATTCTGATTGATCTAAGTGTCGTGCGATGAGGTTGTATGAGATTTGACTCAAGTCAAGTCCAATAGATTTAAAATGCGGGTTGGGTGAATATTAGGGTAAGAGGTTAGATTTATAGATAGTGGTTATGGGTGGCGCTTTGGAGTACTTTGTAGTTGTGAGCTGAACCCCACTGACTCAGTCGACACATTTCAGTTTCAAACACAACTACCGAGATCACATTTAAACTGATCACGGACCCATCAACATGAAAGACACTCTGTTCAAATAAAAACAGCATTGCAGAACACTTCTCTGGAATGCTTCACCGCACTCTTCCAGCGCAGTTTTACGTTTTGCATTTGAAGCAATCGCAATTTTTGTCGGCGTATTTTCTGAATGTTCCTAGGTTATGTGGAGGCGGGGTGCATCTAACTGCAGGGAAGTCAAGGTGAGCAGGTCATGTTTGTTCTCTCTATAAATGTCACCAATGCACGCTCGGTTTTTTCTGCAACGGTGCCGGCATAAAAAAAAATCAAGAACATGGAGAAGAGGAAGAGGCCTATACAGAGACGGAGAAACCAAGACATGGGGGCAGCACACTGAGAATACCTCCTTTGTCCGCTGTGTCTCTGGACAACAACGTTGTCAAACATTTGAAGATACGCATGCCAGAGGGGCACAACTGGAAAACACACCAGAGTATTGAATACCTCGGGCATAGGTATGAGTTTTGAATTTATAACATTTTGGATTTAAGAATTTTTTTAAATTCCTTTTTGTGGCTTTTTGTTGAAGGTGAACCGGGATCAGGGAAATTAAATGCACGTATGTATGTTTGACTTCTTTTGCACCGTACATAGCCAACCGTTCAAATAAATAAACAGAAGAGTGAAAGATGGTGAGTTTCTAGAAAGTGACATTTGAGAATGCAAACCTTTTAATGTGATTAACGATAGTTTACAAACAATACATGTTACCTGCCATGGCATATGTATAATTGACATGGACACGGATACAAACTAAATGGAACAAATACTGAGAGGTCCACAAAAAAACTTGTAGAAATACATGGTGGGAATTACACTGACAGACAGAAATAGGTTACATGAAACAGAGAACGCAAATTAGATACATCACTGAAAGTAAGTGAACTTGGCAGGACATATCACTGCAAGAGATGATGGCTGATTTGACAAGGCTAGCGATGGATTCGTAGGCAAATGAGGGAACCCCACCCAAAAGTGTGATTGCCCCAGAGATGGAGCTCAGCTCATCTGTGGGAGTGAGACGGATTGTGAAATTGTCGGACCATGAGGGATACGATGGCGTGGGAAGGCTTTCATCCAGCAGTTTACAAAAACATGGTTGACGACGGAGTCATGGAGCTGAAAATTACGACAATTCCAGATGCCATCATGAACGTCTGGCATCAGGAAGTGATGCTGGAATTTACTTGGCCGGGCCCTCGCTGCCCTGAAATCTCAGACATTTCCTTGAAGAACAGAGGCTCTGCTTTGTGTGAAATCATCGTGATGCTGGGCACACAGCAATTTTACAGCCCCCGTGTTGGAATTCACCCCATGACGCTGCCACCTCCACTGCCCTTGTGTGGATTACAGACACAAGTTAGAGAATTTGCAGCTGAATCGCATTAGTGTTTTTCCTGTTCCCAAGCGGTATTTATGACTCCGTGAGATATTCTGTTTTCTGGGCATGATTGCATCATTACGTGATTTTACGAGTTCTATCACCCACCTTGAAAGTTCAACGCAAGTGCAAATGCCTTCCGCCTGCGTTCCCATGTACTGTGATACTTCCT
This sequence comes from Lampetra fluviatilis, assembly GCF_964198595.1. NCBI lineage: Eukaryota > Metazoa > Chordata > Hyperoartia > Petromyzontiformes > Petromyzontidae > Lampetra > Lampetra fluviatilis. The sequence goes on along the minus strand of NC_136287.1, from coordinate 10,615,614 downwards.
CCAGTATAAATAAAGATCCTGATTCTGATTCAGTGTTTTATTATCCTGGGACATTCCGTGGATAAGGTTCATCCAGGTGGAGTCACATTCTCTACCCAAATAACAAATTCTCCTCTACACATGCGTGCTATTAGGAGCGTGATGATTCACTCCCTCAACGATTTGATGACCTCTCACCATGTGAGGCCAAAGTTTCATTTAAAAAAATCACAAAATGCTGTCCTTGTACTATATGTAAAAGCTAGAACAGTTACGAATCTATAAAACTCTATAGTAATTCATTGCGATGTTAGAATATATGTATAAATATTAATTGTTGCATCTTACATACATAGTTCAATGCATGCACCATGAGTATAATAATATATGTCCATGTGAAATGTAAAGGTTCAGCCCTCAACTGGCTTGCCCACGCCACTGCTGACAGAAGGGCCTCCACTAGCGGGAGCTTTAGAGAGCCCTTCTCTGGAGGGAATTTTGGCCTACTCTTGCACACTGGCCAAATATCTTTGCAGAGGTGGGAGTACCCACACTTTACCCCACCACCACACGTGACCTGCCTGCCGACCAACTGTGGCGTGTCTATTTAAACTGCTGCATTGCAAGTCTAGTGTGCTAATAATTACACCACAGCAATATCTCCGCTTTTAATGTATCCGCAAATATGTCCATACCACATATTAGAACAGCCTCGAATAATTTACCAATTGGCTCCTAGGTCTTGAACAATGTGTGGTATTGCCTGTGCAGGTGTAGTGTATGTAGTTGGGAGTGCTCTACAATTTAGAAGGGTGGCTAGGATTTTTGAGTCTCCCCTGATGATGGATATGAAATCATAGCCAGGCCAGCAATACATGAGCCAAACACTTTGGGTCTGTAAGTTGTTGCAGTTTCAACGTAAAGAAAGGCAATGGTGTTGTCAACCAAGTGTTGCTTGCTTTTTCATACATACTTAGGGCATTCCCACAAGCTATTTTTTCCGTATTAGGTAATGCAGCAATAATTACAAAACAATACATTTTACATTCGGGGGGAAATACATTTTCTCCATATTTTAACGGTCTCCGCACACACCCCTTCCAAGTTGTTTAAATTCTGCTCTGAACATTCCAGACAAAATGAATGACATAAAAATTTACATGCCAAACTATACGCGTCTAATGTGTATATTTATTCCACATGGTTCTGCCGCTGAATTTTACACCGATTAGTTTACATAACACTTATAAGCGGACAATGTTAGTTTTCACAGCACTTACATTTTCAACATTACATTCCAAGGTGTGTTTAATTTGAAAAAATGTTTCACTCCAGATTGAAAGATATCGATGCTACAATATTTTTGTTGTTGTTTCGAAATCGTATACCCTAATTAAAAGTTTTAAAGTGTTAATACATTATAATGATGAATTAGATTTGTGCAATATTCAAACGTGGACTCAAAGAGTTTATTTATATGTGTTTTAAATATAGGGCGAATATTTCTGCTCTAAGCAGCCAGGGACATCTGTGCCTGTATTCACATGGGCGGTGCGTCCTGCAGGGAGTATATTACCATCAATTCCACTATAAATCACACGGCACTCCACGATTCATACAAACACCTGTTGGAGGCAACAAAACACCATCTGCCTGGACCGCTCGAACTGGAGGCACCAACTGGCAGTCTCCCACCAGCTCAGCACCGACTCCGGTGCTTTAGGTCACTCCGATTCGACAAACCGCCGCGAATTTTGCGCAGCGAGAAGTCACACGCTATCCTCCACAGCTTCGCCGCTCTGTCACTGGCTCTGATTTTCCAACGTCGACGTGCCATTGCAGATGCGCGCTTGTTGATGTCTCAGATATGGTCTAGGTCCCATAGTCCACGCCATCGCTCGTCTCGTATCTCACGCATTCCACTGCTGCTCCCGTCAACGGCAATGCGCGATCAACGGCCCGTGAAGTGTTTAATTTTGGACACGGCAGATGACGAAAATGTACGTTTTAATAATATGCACGTCAAAGTGTGCTTAATGAAAACGAGACACTTGCTTTGTGTAATGTTACAATGACGTACACAAGTCAAACTGTTTGCCTTAATTGGGAGGCCTAAACCGATGGGTAGAAATTCCCACAATCCTATGGCAGGGGTAAGTGAATCCAGTGGAGGCAGTCGATACGTACTAACACGTGCTACGTTGGTGAACCTGGGGAGTGGAAGTGCAGTGCAGTGGTGAGCGATGTGCGCTATGAACCCGGCAATCTTGAGTTTGATTGCTGGCCGCAGCTGATATCAGTGGTGAGCGTTATCTAAACCAGTTCTGGGTGTCATTCCCCCTCCACCAACTCATACTGGCCAATGTGGTGAAGTATGGTCAAACAACGGCCATGACCAACAGTGGCTTGGCAAAGGACCATAAAACATAATTATTATCATTGACATTGTAGCTTTTTTTTTAACAAGTATGAAGTTTTTGAAATGCATTTAAACATTTTCAATACACTGTTTAGAATTGATACGTGAAAAACACACAATTCGTGTTGTATGTACGAACTTTGTAAATTGAAACTTGATGAAGAGGAAAGGAATGTGTTGAGCTTCGTCTCGCAGAAATGTTGCCCATTAAGATCTTTAATAAAAATGACTAACACCACGTGACTAACACCACATGAAAAGATGCAAAATGTGAAACGCGTCTTATTTTTTCTGAATTCCCTGAATTCGTGAGGTTATTAAAATGAAGGTCAACTTAACTCATATGTAAGGCCTATGAAATTAAAACGGGTACCAGTAAACATCCTGACCTCATCGCAATCTGCGATCGTGTCTGGAGTTTTTCAGACCAAAACACCAAACTTAGAACAAGGGGCAGAATTCCAGTTCTTGCTGTGACAAAGTCTAATCACTTTCAGAGGGAGGCATGTCATTGTTCATGAAGATTCCTACTTTAATGACTGTTCCACAGTCAAAAGAGCAGAACATCAAAAGGCAAGAGAGTGCTTGCAAATGCAAAGTACCCCATGGATATCACCCATGCCGTACCGCTCGCGTAATACCCCCCAACAAGGGACGTAATGTTCCCCCACCGCCGCTTGTAGTTCCGTAAAAAGGTCGTGGCCAAACTCACTAAAATGTAAAAGATTGCCAACACGAGCGCCTCGCGAGCGATCATTTAAAAAGGGGGATCGCTCGACTTTGCCACTCGCAACGTCGCCCTCTGTGGTAGCTGCCAGCGCCGAGCACGCTAATCCGTCTTGACGGGACGCGTCGTGTCCTTTGAGTGACGGTAGCTGGACGGGGCAAAAGAAACGGCGGCGGTATCGGGCTGCCTGCACGTTCCAAAATACTGCACGGGGCAGCGAGGATTTTTTTTTTTTTGACACCAACAGCCCCGCTTCTCCATGACACCCGGACACGTCAGAAATTAATCTGGTATGCAACAAATTGGAGGCAGAGGCCACGTTAACAGAGAAGAGAATAATGATGTGGCCCATTTGTTAGCAATAACAGTTTTGGCACCGCGGTCTTTGCAATGTTGCTGCAATAACATTGCACACGAGCAGTCAGTCCCACTTAGGGCTGAAATTCGGTTTTCGGTGACAGCGCTATTATTGTTTCACCCTTGGCGTGTGCACTCTGTGAAAATCGCGGGACGGTAACTGCGCGGAAGGTGCGAAGGGGAAACACTGGGGCGAGTGCGTAATGAGCGAGGCGGTGGTTAAATGCTCAGAACCTCGGGGCAGTTGTTTGGATAGCCTTCACTGGAGGATAAGGAAAGCAACTGCATTGGTTTCGTGAACCTTAAGGCAGAAAGGCATTGAGAAACCCCGTTAAATTTCCAGATACTGGGTGATTAGGCTAATGTTTCTGTTGCCGCTGAACATGCTGGTACTAAAGGCATGCCCAATAACCTCGGGCGCTAATTCAATGAAGTCACTAATGCCATTATTAATACTTTGTTGCACATCAGAAGACCACCCACACATGCACACAAACAGAGGCAGGCTCATGGGGCGACTAGACCACCACGACATATTACAAAAAGCGCAGATACACAAACACATTAAACGGGTCTGTCCGCATGATGCCAAAATGTCAACGTGTCTGTTTGCTCATAAAACACGATGGTATTCATGAACACACATGAACGCATTCGACCGCATGCTGCTCCAACCATAAGACTCGTTCAGGGTACATCACTAGACAAAGGAAGAAGTCACATTGAATTAAAAGCGTCGGTTTTACATCAATATGGCAAACCAGCTCAATGATTTCCAGAACTGCACTTACACTTTCCCATCGTTACCGCTTAGCACGAATGGTTTCATGCCCACCACGTGGCTTGCAGCAGTACCGCTGACGCCAATGAGGCCCCGTCACTTTCATCGCACTATTCATCTCAATTGAAAACCGTTTTCAAGCGTGTTACTTTTCTGGGAGGTATGTATTATGCTGAACTTCTTTCACACCGTACGTCGCCAACCATGCAAATCGGAGGTGCGGGGGAAGGACAACAAACTAAATACAAAAGTTATTCTCAAGAAATACATTTTCAATTTAGATTCAAAAGTGCATAGCTCCAGTGGCTTCCTAATATCGGAAGGAATAGCGTTCGAGGCGGCCACAGAAGGGCATCTGAAAGCGAGCGATAGCGGTGACCACCGTCTTTCTTCGACGGTTAGCCAAAAAGCCGCTCATTCGCGCATCAGCCGCGGGGCTCCAACTCATTCACGCGGTGGTGAAAGAGGTGGGAGGAGCGATTCTTGGCGGCGGCGTTTTTTTTTTTACCTCCGCCGCAGGAGCTGGAGCAAGGAAAGAAATCGGTCTCCCTCCACTGGTGCGGGATGGGCTGGTAGAAGAGGAAGAGCACCACCGTCTCGGCTGAGGACACGTGCCTCGCCTGGGCGAGAGAAGAAGAACGCACGAGTACACAGTCACGGCGGCGAGATGTTAACTGCCTCGCCTGGTATATAGGAGGTTGTGGGTTTGATCCCGACCCTGGCAACGCCTGTAAATTTGGAGTTTGGAATGTTCTCCCCGTGGTCGTGTGGACTTTTCTCCGGGTCTTCTGGGTTTTTCCTCCACATTTATAATCAATGTCCACGCGATAAGCCGCTTCGTTGGGCTATAATTTGCGAAAGCCAGGTCGCTTCTGAAAAAGAGCTATATAGCTCAGTGGGCCTTACCTGGTAAAATACAAATTGTTTATAATTTAGTTTACACGTTATTGGTGAAGACCACTCTAGCCGCAGTCACGTGCTCTACGGCATAGTCAAGTCAATTTATTTTTTGCTCACACACGCGTGGCGCCTTGGTGGCACAAATCTGACACTCAAAGCACCGGCACATTAATACTCAAACATAACAAATAGAGAAATTCTATAAAGTGAGAAAAAAATATGTTAACTAAAGATGTTTAAAATATAAAAGCGAGTTGTGGCCGTGAGTCACGATGAGAGCCATGCTGACAGCAAAGAGGAGGCACTTTTAAAATGCCGGTCACATGCAGGGGTCTTTGCGACGTCTGTCTGGTCCAAGTCTAACGCATCTCTCTTTCCGTGACAAACAATTATCGTACACCAGTGATACTTATATTAAATATATATCCAATGTAATTCAGCTTGTAAAATGCCCTCAAAGCGAAAAATACATTAAGCCGTTGCATAATACTGTACCTTATGGGGTTAAATGTTGAAATTGCCACCACCAATTGCTAATTTTACTAAATGTAATCAACAGTTAACTGGGTTTTGATTAAATAATTTCATTGTCAACAACGTATTTGTGCGTTAATAGTTTACAACTTAATATATGCTCAGACTTGTTGTCTGTGTATATTGGAGTCAGGGGTTATTTATTTAGCAAATTATCCATTAATTTACGTGTTATTGTTGCAATACTTTTACAATGGCCTGGCCCTCAATATTCAGTTTCATTCAAAGTTAAAGGCACCGTTAACTTCCGTGAATTTGTGGCAAGTTGTTCTAAACAGTAACAGATGTGCCTTTACAAGATATACGCGTTTATTTTCAGTTTAACGTGTTTTGCAGGCAATGAGTTTAATATGGCTCCTATGCATTTTACATCATTGGCTTTTAAATGTGCTAACAAAAGTTTTAGAACCTGCATTATGAATGTGACTGTTAAAATCACTTGATTTTGCCATCATATTGAACCTTAAAAAGTCACAATTATCACAAAATGTCATATCAAATATAAATTATTATATTAATGCGCTCACATTTCCTTTCAACTATGTGCACTCAATTTAGAAAGCTCTACACTCATACACAGCGTACTCATGTCAACGATCAAACGGTCATTAATTTGCATCATAGACAACGCTTTTTTATGAAGAAGGGCAATCATACGCTCTAGAGAAGGTCACATGAACTAATTAGGCAAACTTAGATTCAAAACGTCATGGCAAATTTGAAAACCCTTACTCTTAGTCTAATTCAGCTTCATAGCCGTAGGCGAATTGGAAGCTGTGATGGCAATTGTGCCAAAAAATCACCAATGAAAATGTATTTATGCGTCCAAAAATGTGAAATTGTAGATTAGTACTGTTGATAATCCTGGGCAGATTGAGAACGAGTGGTTAAACTCCCCTTGCGTGAAGGATTTATCTGATGACTGTCAAGCTAAAACAGGTGCTCCTATGCACGTGTGTTCAGCGATGTGCCAGAAAAAAACTATTTAAGTTTGATTAAGATGACAACAACAACACACACAAGCTCTGCGAACGCGCATTATAATAATAGTACCCTTACAGCATGTGCTTCTTAATGCCTTGACTGGCTGCAACGTACTCTTTGGTTTTTTCGGTAAAGTCACGTAGGAAAAAAACAAAGAGTATGGATCCTTGCAGTCACGAAAACTTCAAATCTAGAATGGCTGCCACGTGTTTTTGTAACCGACTTCCAGAGACAAGAATTTATTTTAAAACTGTTTGGGTTCTTAATATGCAAATTCAAGATGTTTATTCATTGCTATTGTCAGACGTAATCGAACTACGGAAGGTAAATAATGGAAGGGGTTTGTAATGGGCACACACAAAATTGAAGTCAGTTCCACTGGTGAGGAATCAACAATGATCCATTATCCAGTCTTGTAAATGAGGGACATACTTAGAAATCGCCTAGAGGGAGAGAGAGAGAGGCATCGCATAAAGGTGAGAGCGACGGACGTCACGCAGCAGCATCTGTCCCCTTGCCTTACGGTGTTCTCGTTGACCTATCAGCAGGCCAAATTTGGGTGGGTCACATGGACTTGACAGAAAGTGTTGCCACGTGTGCGCTAAACTGCGGGACGGTGCCACGAATTCAAAGCTGAGCGCCCTCGCCGAAGACACTCGGTAAACACACGCCCCCCTCTTTGCACGGCGCCTTGAGGTATGGCCATATGTAGGGCTTTTGCAAAATTCAACTGGCATCGCACTTTACTTTTCGGGGGTGTACACGAACGCAGAGCTCGGGAGAACGAATCTCGCGAGAAGGAATAGTTGTGGCGGACCGCAAACACCTACGGCAAAATCAAATCTGGCACGATTCAAATATTGAATTGGTGAATGGGCCAATTCCACTGAGCGCAGTGTTCAGACTCAAATTGTTCATTTTCTCCGCTTTCCTTGCCTGGTCCCTCCCATTCCCTCCCATTTCCTCCTTTGCACGTCTGTACTCTGAGACGTTTGTTACATTAGAAATGGAGTAAGTTGTTTTATTGCTGTTGAATCGTGCCTATATCTGAGCAAGCAAAGCACCCAAACCGACGTGTAACGCATCGCTCGCGCGGCACCTTGATGGTGAAATCCGCTTGAATGGGGCCTGCGATGTGCAGCACCCTCTTGCCCGGGTGCCTCTGGAACTCGAGCGAGCTGTTCTCCAGGCTGAACGTCCCGGCGGAGGTGAGGCTGATCTCTCCCCGCCGGCCCTGAAGGGTCTTGGTCTCCACCACTGAGGTGGACATCACGAGGACAAGGGGTTAAAAGCGAGACGCCGAGCGGTGACGATGAGGACGGAGGGGGATCTCTGGCGGTCCACAATGGAGGTGCCGTTGCTCCATTACGCGTCGTTGCAGCACCGTGACAAATTGCAAAAAGAAAAGCGATCCAAATTGTTTGCTGTTGAGCACGTGGGGCTACAGACGAATAATTACACTCGACAAGCAGTTGGGAGCCAAGAGGGCGGAGAGGGTCGTGAGTACGTCTGCCGCCGGAGATGAAGTGATGCTAATCAACGTGTGTGCAGGAGCCAAGTGGATGGCTTGCATCACAACATTGCGAGGGAAGGAGGTGGCTTGGGGAGGTCTTCATTCAGCAGCAGATTGCTCATGGATGCTGCTGGTGATGATGATAGCAACTTGCTGGGTGTGATGGTTCATGGCTGGTCCAGCACTTTGGAACCATGGTTGGGAGATGATGCATTGGTCATGTACACTACCTGTGAGTGCGACACCCACCTGCAAAGTGTGATCACAGTACAGCAAGTAGGCATCCAAACTATACATTTTAATTTGTATTTTATTGCATACAAGGCGTTTTCAGGGCATTTCATATTGAATTACATAAACAAGAAAAATACTCGATAAGGAATGGGCCAAATACGCCAAGCAATACCCTTCTGCAGAAGAGTCTTGGGAGTAATCGAAGATCAACTCGTTCATTTATTACGACCGATATTAATGTGACAACACGACTAGTGGATGAGCAGGTTGTCTTTGTTGGGGTAAAGTGAGGGTGCTCCCATCTCTTCCAAGACGTGCGGCCAGCATGGAAGAGTAGGCCAAATACCCTACAGAGGGCCTCTCTGCAGCTCCCTCGAGAGCAGAGCAGATCCTCTTGTCAGCACCCTTACTTTGTAATTATAATGATTATTAGTGTTCCTCTGCTGAATGATTGATACCAGTCGGACATTGAGAGATGGTCAGTTGACTCACGAGTGGTAAACTTGTAAATGGTGCACATTTACTTCAGGTCACGGCTGCAAGAAAGGACCACGTCGACAGCAAACATATACACGCCGTTGATCGGGAATGCGTTTACTCACAGAGCTGATCTGGTCCCTTTACCGTGATCTTGATTTGGCGGCTCCCGAACGGGATGGCGATCACCGTGTCTTCCGCTGTCGCACAAGACACGGCGATCAGATCACCGCTTGGTAAGAATGGGGCCACAGTGTGAGCAAGAATTAAACAAAACATAAAAAACACGTGGAAATATGAGACTTAGTTCTAATGGAATCTCAACACTTGCCAGCGTTTTTTTATGAAACGACCGATTGTGATGGTTTTTTTTGCCATCGAAAAAGGGGATGATGGAATTGTTGTCTACTTGAAATGTGTGGGTTCTTGTGGACTCATAGTTCGCGCTCAGACACAGGGTCACGTGCAATGATGCAAACACATCCCTCGATGGTAGAGCTGTGGATTTGTGTTTATTCGCCAGTTTGATTCTGTGAAAATGAATGCAGGATATGTCTTGAAAGAAGGAGCAATTCTTTTTTTCATGTCCCCTGACTCTTAGGGACTGAACGCACAGGCCTGCATTAATTGATATTCGTGTGATTTAAGTATACGTTATTATTAAAAAACGAAAAAAAATATCTTAAATTTGGGTGCAAAATTAAATAACTTATATAAAACAATATTATTAATATTTACACTTAAGTGTGCTTGAATGTGTTATAATTAAATCTCAATTTAAATCTCAACTTAATTATAAAACAAAAAACACAAAGGTGTATATGTAGATGTTCTGCCTCATCAAATCTCAAATATAATTAATGCGGATTGATTTTTAAACAATAAATACTGCCATAACTCTAATAACCACGTCTGTCAACAAGGTGGGACCATGCATGCTAACTGCAGAATGACACATTTAATAGACTCTGGCTTACAAGTGAACCTTATTAAGTGCAACATGAAAAGTTACGTAGTTAGAAATGGAAGTTTCATGTACAGGGTGCTTAAAAAAATGTTAAAACTTATAGGAACTATCGTTTTTAATGGAAAAAGAACAGATAATACACTTTAACATGATAACAAATGTATGTTAATAGCCTCTAAAAGTCAGTCTCCACTTAAGTCTTGACTTGAAGCTTTCGTGACTGCAGGAACTCATATTCTTTGGGTCTTTCGGTAAAGTCACGTAGATAGGTTCAAATAAACTAACCAAAAACTACGACGTTTCGATCGCAACACAAGCAATCGTCATCAGGAAAACTGATGACGACCGCTTGTGTTGCGATCGAAACGTCGTAGTTTTTGGTTAGTTTATTTGAACCTATCTACGTGACTTTACCGAAAGACCCAAAGAAGAAGAGTCTGCCACTTGTTCGCCATAATTGTCAAAACGTGCCTGGAATCTTCTCCAGGTGGTCTCCAGAGAGGCACATGTCTTGCGGTTTTCTTGCAAATTCTCAGAAGTGTTAACATTTTTTTTAAGCACCCTGTATTATATAAGCAGTAATATGCGAACGATTAAATGGAAGGAAAATAAGCAGGGCCTTCAAGAGATAGCCGAGTGGTGCTTCTGGGAATTTGCCTCTGAGTCAACTTCACCCGATGCCAAAAGCATCAAATGATCGGCCCCTGTTACTTGAGAAATGGCGCTCGCTGTGCCACGCACTGTTATTGTATCAAAGTAATTCAAATAATATCAACTTGCGCATTACACAAACAAATGAGAGCACGATACGGTGCGGCAACACAACGGCCGGAAGAACACGATACCATCGGACCACTGCACAGTCACGACACTTGGCTCCATTGCGGCGCTCAGGACCGAGAGGCGGGCAGGGAGGTGGGGTGGGGGTGGGACGTCGCCACCCCATCAAAGCGACCCCCTCTGAGCGTTTTGCACCGGCGGTGCCGATCGCCGGACGGGCGGCGCTGCACAATGGGGGAGGCCATCCCGGCAATTCTGCGAAAACCTCGTCACCGCTCCCTGTCCTGTCCTGCCACACACCCATCCACACCCCCCCCCTCACGTCCCCCCCCCCCCGCCCCCACCCCCTTCCCGTCTGCACATCACGCCACTCCTCACCGATGTCCACTTTCCTGTCCGTCGGCCACCCATGGCTTTTTTTGTCCCCGTATCGAATTCAGGAGGTTTCACGTCATCCGGTGACAAATGACGGCAAGGTACGTAACCGACTGGGTTGAAAAACAACGAGAAATATAGAAAAAGAAAAGATCTGTCCGTCAATTGCTAAAGAGTAAATGTCAACTCTGAGCTCATGTGTCACCAGCTCCGGGGCCCACAAACTGTTTCATTTCACATGTTAAAAGGGGCTTCCGCCAGAGCGGGCTGTCAACTTTGAGACATGACTGACTTATCACGCGATAGCATAGCTGGACATTTTAATAACGTTCAACGTGTCATTATCGGTAACACTGCGCCATGTGTTTGTCAAAGATAATTCCCACAACTGAGCCCTTTAATGCCGTAATTTTGGCTCTGCGGTCGTGCGGGCGCGCGCGCGGGGGGGGGGGAGCGACAATGGCCGCGTTCTTGTGACTGAGATGTCGAGGAATTAAAGGGGGTCAGGTAATGGTCTCACGCTTGTCAGCGGAGGTCTGCGGCTTGTACTGGCCGCGCACGAGCCGGCACGTCGAGCCGTCTCCCTTGCACGTGCCGCAGTTGTCTTCCTTGGCTCCACTCCCAAGCTGGCGGTCGCAGCCCACTGACTGTCACGACAAAGGGGGGGGGGCGGGGGTCGCACGGAGACGGGGGGGGGGGCAGGTGAGTGGGGTGGGGAACAATGATGAGGTGTGGAGAGATGCTGACAGTGTGGGACGATGGTGAAGGGATGGAATGGGCAGAAGAGATGGACAGGGTTGAGACGGGGAGAGGCGAAAGGGAAACACACGAGACTGGGCCTGATTGGTGTGTGAGTGGAACATTTTTTTTGGGATTTTTTTTGCTGCACTCAAACATAGAGAAGTCGGCACAAATGAAGACAAGTTGACGTGATGGTTTTTAACCCAATGTTGGAGAGAAGCGCCTTTGCGCACATGAATGAGGTATTTCAAATTAAGTGTTTTTGTTGGAAAATTAACAGCATTGTACCATAGAGAGACTGACCTGGCCAAGGGAATAAGAACATTTCAGCATTAGTTTGGGGAGCCAAGTGAAATGAACACAAACATAATCGTCATTCGAGCACTAAGACTTTGTGACTTGACTTTGACTCTATGGGCCAAATTATCGTAGAAATTTTATCTGTCATTTTGTCACTTTTTCGCAGAATTGATGGCCCTTTTTCATTTAATCGAAAACCAGCCCTATTCTACGTTGTGCAATTCACGAGCGACTGATTCCACACAGGCATAACAGAGCGCCCGTTCTGCCACAACTAATTCTGCGATCGCAAAAAATGGCCAAACGTAGTCCCGGGGTCAAGGGTGCATCGAACCAACGATGGTGGAAAGTTTTCCACAAACAGGTGAAAAAGTTCCGTCGTTGTGGGGAAATCCACGCCAATCGCGCGTTGGGGCGGCTTGGCCTGCATGGTAAGCGCTCCGTTGGCCGCTCTGAACTTTGCACAAGCGTCAGAATGGAGGCATACATCCAGACGAGGAAAATGACGGTGATGACAAAGACAAAGAAGATGTTCATAATATCGTAACGATGTCATTTTAAGGTTGTGGAGGTGATAACTTTGATAACGATGACGTTGATGATTATGGAAGTTGATCATCGGTCTTAATTGGAATTTACAGTTAATTCCAAAATTCCAGAAAAGCATGAAAACAAACCCGACCTGAATAGGGCCATACATCTCTCTATGTTTCACTTATTCTATTACGGCGATATGTTTAGAACCTGTTAAAATGTAGGGTTAGAATTAGGGTTAAATGGAATGATTGGCCGTCCTGAAATAGACGAAGTACACTCCAATTGGTGCGAGAAAAAAAAAGCATGCATTATTTATTTGGCCCTACAGACCCAAAGTTCGCCATCTGTGGTAAAAAAAAAAATCCCTCCTTAAAACAACAAGGAACAAAAAACACACACAGCCAAGGCGGATGCTACGCAGGAAAAAAATGATCTTCCCTATTTGAGCTCGGTCAGAAAATAATAACATTTAAATGTGTCTCCGCGGACCACTCCCCTGTTTCAAGAATAAGCAGACCTCCCCACCCCCTCGGCATCACGCAAACAGAGCAGCTGACACGTGCAGATGCACCAGGGAAGTTGAGTGTAGCAGCACTGGCAGCGGTGGCTTGGCGGCCCACGGAAGCCGGAGAGGGAGGAGGGGGTGAGACACAGAATGAGAGGGAGAACTCAGATACAGGAGGCCACCTCTTGTGCGGACGGCTGCCTGGGGAAGAGGTCAGTCTTGCTGGTTGCAGCTGTACTAACTGCGGCGCGCACTTATTACACTAAGCTGTTTTGGATAATGTTCCAACGCAGTGTGCCAAAAAAAGGAGATTTTTTTTTTGCTCTAACAATCGCGTGTAATGGTGACCTGATACGAAGCCAACCGTGGCCGACTGTATAACCGCAATGGGCGATGCTAAATGACGCTTCGTCTGGGCGTTAGAGCCAATTTACGAGATGTCCGGCAAATAGAGGCAGAGGTTGCACTCCCTCCGTAAAAATAATGAGCCTGCAGTGCTGGAGCATGAAGTAAAGGTTGGTATTTAATGATTTCCACACCCACCCACCGAATACTTTTGGCTAAAGGACAATAAAACCAACGAATGAATAACTTCGAAAGCAACAAATGTATTTTAGAGCGGATACACTCAGGGGGGCTAAAGTCACTTGTCGATTAGCTCTAAACGTCCGATGACACCTGCGGATGTCTCCGCTGCAGATTCTTTAATTTTGCCACGGTGCAATGCAGTGGCGTGAATTGGGACGTATTTTGACTGCTACAATTGTTCCTCTTAGTTTTTTCGGTAAAGTCACGTAGGTAAAAAATGAAATTAAAATTAATGAAAATAAAATAATAATAAAAATCACGACGTTTCGGAGGCAACACAAGTCTCCGTCATCAGGTGGGACCGTCACAGCCAGATTTGCTGTATCAAGTATCAAGTGAAACGTCGTGAATTTTATTAGTATTTTATTTTTATAAATTTACATTTAAATTTTTACCTACGTGACTTTACCGAAAAAACTAAGAGCATGAATCCTTGCAGTCACGAAAGCTTCAAATCTAGAAAAAAATGCTACAATCGTTCTCAGGCTTCAGGAGGCGCGCACACCACGTGCTCGGACGCGTGCGCGCTTAGAGCGCCGCATCGGCGAACAACCACCCAGCGAGGAGCCATGTGGAGAGACTTAATTAATTCCCTCCAGACCAAACACCCCATGGCAAACGGTGACTGAGCACTTGCAGTGTTCCTGCAATTACACGTGATTGAGTGTCACAACAATATTTTTCATACACTTACAAGTTCCCTGCAGAGTTTCCAAAGGTATTTTCTCCTATTGTGCAATGGCCTTTCCAGGTCGTTCATATTAATCAATGGCTGCCCCCTCTTAACATCGCACTTGTTTTTCCTTCCAGAGGCTTTGTGCGCCTACACCGATGCAGTAATGGGATCCCACGGGTGGGAGAAGCGATGATGTCCGACGGTCAAAAATAACAACTGAGTGGCAGCCTAGAAGATAGAAGGCATCTGAGGGGATGCCTATCGAGGAGATGGAGCTAAGTGGATTGTTACTCTGCAGAGACCGCGAGAGAATGGCGACAGATTGGAGAGGGCTTCATATCCAGCAGTGGGCTGATGATGATGAAAATAAGTTCTCTGCCCTTAAATTACCCTGCATCTGTGCTGCGCCAGATGTGGCACAGGCAAGCGTCGGCTGTAACACATCCAGCCCTGCGCCGTGCGATAAGGGTGTACTCCCTCTGTACTTTCTCCCCATCTCACGACGGCCCCTTGCCATCGATACTTCCAATACCTCGCACGTACGCGCCCGTGAAGGTCCAGGTGTCGTCCTACACGACCAGAGTGCAGCGGAGCATTCGCAATCCTACGCAGGCGCAGGTGCGAGGCTGGTGCGGTTACGAGGAAAGGGGATGCTGAAGGGGTGACCATGTTTAAAGTCGGGGCGGGGTCATTACAAAAAGTCAGTAGTGGGGGGGGGGGGCAAGACACAGTTAATGCTAGACATCCTGTGAACACATGTTAAACGCCAAACAGAACGAGTGAGGGTACGATCTGATTGAGTCCATCAAGTGTTCTGCGATGGCTCTCACCCCCCCCCCCCCCCCCATGAACATTAATGAGCAAAGGCTGCAATGTTTGTCGCTTAATTTGACTATAATAATTTAAAGAGTAGGGGGGGCGGGGGGAGTGCACAGGCCCCCTGTAGGCCTCCCCGAATGATGCAGGGCTGGAACAAAATAACGTTGATCTTGAGTTGCCAGTTCATAATAAGAGAGCAGGCTCGAGTTCTAAAATTCAACGCAGTAATTGCTGAAAAGCATCTGTGACTTCCTGGCTATTTCTCCGTAACGGACAACTGCCGCATGCCGCCAGCACCATGCCGTGGCGTGCCATGCGGAGTGCCACTGCGCAAATGGGAGAGCGATGCATTGTCGGGAAATATAATTTACGTCGATTCAAGCCATCACCGCTGATGGCCAAGGATGCAGCTCGGTTAAGCAGAGCAACAGGGTATGTTTATCTGCGCTTTTTTCCGCAAGCATGTGTGGTTAATCCAGAGTCGATGCCTTGTGAAAGATATCTATTTGGTGTTTGACCATCCCAACAGCTGTTTTATTGTCATAAACGGTAAAAAAATGCTCTTATTTTTCGTTATTTTGAATACGGACGAAAAGGTCCCCTCCATACAAAAGTGTTCTCGATTGTGAGATTGCGAGCTAAATTCCAGGCAAGGGTTGACTCAGCTCATCGTCCCTCCTGCTGGGTGAATAAAATGAACAGCACTTGGTTAGGCAGCACTACCCTGAAAGGAATTCAACAGCGGTCTTTATAAGAAGAACCAGGATCAGCACCATAGGAATGTGGAATATTCACAACTGAGTCAGCACCGCCATGGAAGGTTAGCCAAATTGTTTGTTTGAACATGAAGACACTCAAAATAAGCACAGACAAAAACCTTTAAAGTTCAACCCTGTGAAGGTTGTTTCTTTTTCCTTCCTGGAAATGTATCATATAAGAAAATAACACAGCCATTTATACATCCTCAGCTGTACTGAAGTACAAGGTTGATCTCGTTAAAGTCCAGAGCGTCTGCTAAGTCAAAACGAACATTGGGGAAACCAATCATCAGCCTTGAGCCAGTCATCCAAGTGCCGCATTCCAATCGGAGGGACCTCCACTGTGGGTAGGGTTTTTTTG
Organism: Lampetra fluviatilis; assembly: GCF_964198595.1. Lineage (NCBI taxonomy): Eukaryota > Metazoa > Chordata > Hyperoartia > Petromyzontiformes > Petromyzontidae > Lampetra > Lampetra fluviatilis. The sequence continues at coordinate 10,599,302 of NC_136287.1, read as the reverse complement.
ACTCACAACTGAAACATTGCCTTAAACCAATTATCGTGGTCTAATTAGAGTCTCGTAAACCAAGCAGGTTGGGGCCTCGTTAATCCGAGGATGGGAGGCTATTTGGCAATACTATATATTGTAGGCGTGGGCTGTGAGGTGACTCAGAGCAGACCTTTGCATGTCATTCTCTCATATCCTTGGGTTTTCTCTGGATAGTCTGGTTTCCTCCCACATGCCAACCACGCATTAAAGGCCCATTACTGCAATTGTATAAACATCCTCATGCAGAACTCTGCTGAAAATAGTCACAGGGCTTGATAAGACGTTTCCTTGGGAGAAGGAATTCATATTGTTATCATTAACATTCAAGTTGTACGTTGACTCAGCCCACCATTGCTCCGTGTCAATACAATGAGCACCAATTCCTCTGGTCAGCCTACATCACGGATATGCCTCGACAACGGCAATGGCAGGCCATCATCGCTGGCCAAGGCCAAAGCCACGGTGGTGACCCTTCAGAGGTGCCACCTGCCAGAGGAAACCCACTTGAGCTGAGCACACGGTGTGCTTGTCCTTGACAACAAGGTGTGACCACGGGAGAGAGAGAGAGAGAGAAATCAGCCCATCTCCCGTTACATAGCAGGCACCGGGGCTGTAGCCAACTGGCAATGGGCAGAGCTCGTGCCTCGGGGGGCTCAGTTAAAAGGATGGGCAGCCTCCTTACATTTTCACCAAGCCAAGGGCGGGCGGATTGTGCACAGTTCCGGTGTGGCTCACTTGAACGTAATAAAATACACTGCAACTAAAATTGCCATTTTTTAATTACAGTTGTTGAATTGGCCCTTTTATTTCGTGGAATGATAATTTTTTGATGTTTTTCGGCCAGTGAAACTATTGTGTTTTATCAATAGTTCATCCTGCGTTAGATCGTCGCTTAGGTATGATGCCAATTTCGAGCTATACCCTCCGACACCCGAAAGAGCCAGTCAAACCAAGTTGTCACGTGGGCAAACAGGCCAATGGATTTGTTTTTTAGGTGTTAACAGGAGCTCAGCTCTGAATCCACGCGAGAGGTGAGCTTCTGTTAACACCCGATGATGCTGGATGTAATATCCAATGAAACGTCGGGCACAACTGTCAAAATGTTGCTTTGATTTTCAATACTCCTCCTCCGGTTTTTGGAAAACCCCAATCAAATTGGCACGTTTGCCCACGTGGAAACTTGATTCCATTGGCTCTTTTCAGGTCCAGGAGGGTATAGCTGAAAATTGGCATTATACTCATGCGACAATCTAACCCAAAACAACCACTGAATGAATCGTAACATTTGTCGTGAAAACCTACGTGTAAAATGATTGCATGTTAACCAAAGTACATTTGAAAATTAAGCTGTGGAAAACAAAGAAGGGCGCTTTTCCTTGCCCAGCCAGTGAGTAATACGCATTATGGAATTATTTATGTTGGGTAATCTAAAGGTCTCTCTTGACAGGGCTGGGAATATGCCATTTGTTCCCGTTTCACTGTTTAGCCACTTAGGGGCCGTCAAGTGAAGTGAAATTCATTAATACCACATTAAAAAAGAGTCATTTTTTGTTATTGTGCAGCAGCAATGTCAACCAACACAGAAACATAGCGTGAGGTAGAACTGGGGCTTATGCAGATCACTCACGAGCACAGGAAACGTTTCTTCGCATTTTTTGTTCTGCACTGGATTGTAAGTTGGTCACGAGGGAAGTTGTAAGATATGATTTTACTTGACGAGATCTATGGTAAAACAAAGTGAAACCCGGTCTCAAGCGCATATGCAAAATAAATAAATGATGACAAATTTGACGTGTTCATTTTTTTTAGTCGAGCTTCCCTTTGACTTAAAGGTAACTGCATCTAGAAAAAAGCCAAACTATTATTATCTTGTCGATACGTAACTGGTGGCTGTGTGTCCCAGAGGCAATGTGCCACTGCACCAGATGCACCAGAGGCCACCCCGCTCAGATTTTAAAGCCTCTCTCGTTCATCAGAAAACAGAACTTAAAATCACGCCCAGGAAATTCCATCAAGTGTGGCTGCAGTGACGTCAGACGCTGACTTCACTGCCAGAGAATTTGAATACAACACCATTGCAGTGACACATTGCCAGAGTGTTAGCAAAGCAAGTCTAACGGCGATTTAAAAGTCTATTTTCTCATCAAGTAAAGCTTTAAAAAGTTTTCACTCAAGCGACCTGGTGGGACAAGTCACCTTGCTACATTTCCGCGCCTCTGAGTTGCGGCCACTACGTCTGCAAATTTGCACGCGTTACAAATTGAACTATTATTATTATATCGACAAGACAAGATATCACTCTCTCTCTCTCTCTGTTCCTCGATGTGTCTCCTCCTCTCAAAAGAAACATTCACAAGCTGCACCACACAATGAAATTAACCCACCACTCACTATGGTGGGGGGGGGGCAGCATTTTGTCAGCTGGTGCGGTTGACACCTGGGCATTACGGTTACGCGGACGTGGGGATGATATCGTGCACGAACGTCCTGCGGTGCAGCCCGCCAGCTAAGTATAGCCAGCGCTGACAGATTCCTGATGCTCTGACAGATGGCATGGCATGCAGCATCGAGGCATTTTCCTTGGGGTGTGGGAGGTAACAAGCGCCGTTTTGGAGAATGCATCGGACAACAATTCTCAGCCTCGTGTGGAAGAGGCATTTGCTGTGCGTTGATGTGACACGGTGGTACATTTCTACATTTGCTGATATCTGTCGAAAAGTGCTCCGCTTTGGGTTAAAATAGCATTTTGTACGGACATAATTGAGAATATGGGACCCTTTCGCTCATATCAAGATATTGAATGATAATAAAAGGCTTTACCCTACACAATTGTCGTGCGTGTACGGAAAAGGTTATGTCATGGATGATGCAGAATGGCTGGTAATGCAAGCACAGGGTATGGAATTAATATATGCTGAACAGCGCTCCTCTTTGTCTAAAGGTGACAGGCATGGTTATCTGTCCCAGCATGGGACGTTCATGCCATGATGACGACTGTGAAACTGTTCAAGACACAGTGTTTAGGAAACTAACTTAAAGCATACCACTTGTTTATGACACGGGAAACAAAATCGTGACTTTTACTGTCCACGCTAAGTTAAACAAACCACATCCGCTGGGAAAAATATTTTCTCAACTTTATGCGGGCAAATTGAAACGCGTTCCCTGCGACTGCATTGCAGTTTGCCCAGCAGATGAGACGCTAAAATGTAAAAAAAAATATCAATGTGCCTTGATCCGTGTTTCCTAAAGCTGACAGATGGCACCATTTCCGACGACATGCAGACACACACACTCCGGTGAGCCCCGGAGTTGTCCGAGGCGTTCCGTCTCTCTGGGCGTTAAGCTACAACGCCATCCACGTCATGCAGAGGGTCAGGACAGAAATCCACAGCAACGCGTCGTAAAGTCATCCCCCAAAGACACGGGGTATTTTCGCCAGTCAGATAAGTAAATAAGCGGCCGACGAAATAACTAAATAAAACACCCACCCCTCTGCTTGGCACGCGTTGCAAAGAATTTTAAATCAAGCGATGAAACAGAACTCGCCAGTGTTTGAGGCGGTGTCAGGTACCGGCCGCAATCAGTTCCCACAAGCCTGTCCCGGGCTCTCACCTCCACCACGAACGTGGCATTTTTGCGGCTTTCGCAGTCGTCGCCGGAATGTGTGAGAAGGTTATGAAAAAATGGGGGCCACTTTACTTTGGGGATTCTTATTTAATTTTTTTTCACGCTTTCTCACACGTGCGTTTTTTTCCTTCTTCCTCCTTCTCTTCCTCAGACGCGCGCGCACGCGTGCCGCTCCATTAGATGCATGGGTTTTAGTTTTTTTTTACTTACAGAAGGCATTTCTTTCCCGACTTGTTCTGTGCATTCTCATAACCGCTGGTAGTTTGTGGCTGAATACAATTCACGCACGGTGCGCAGCACCGCTGACGCACCGAGCATTTTTACGTCGCTTAACTGCCACGGCTCTCTGGGCGTGTTTTTAACTTCCCATAAAAAGAAAAATCCCCCAGACGGCAGCGTGTGTTGGTTATTTGCATGGCTTTTAGATAAAAGCTCATTCTATTGATGGCCAGGGAGGCAGGTGTGCCATCAACACTCCGCAACTCGGGCCTTTTACAATGCTGAGCGCCAAAATAACAGATGCCAAAGCGGGGTTATGAGTAAATGGATTTTCTTTTCTTGTTTTTGTTCATTGTATTCTAATGGTTAATAGAGATGTTCAGTGCATGTAAAAAGGTTTCTACACTTACCAAATGGTGTGGATTACGGTTGGAGTACCCTGTATGTGTTTTTTTGTGTTACAGCCCTTTGTTACTCTACTGCTACATGAAGGTCTTCCCACACCACGTTGATTGAGGGCTTTATTATACCATACTTCTCCACGCTGGTCATTGTGGGTTGGCGAAGGGAGGAGAGCCGGGCCTGGTTCGGATATCACTCACCACTCATATTGGCATAGTCAGGAATTCAGCTCAGGTGGACCAGGTTCGTAGGGCAGTGCACTCACGACGATGCCACTGCTCCTCCCCACCTCTATATACACGTATTTGATTCAATACTCGTATATGGACATACATATTTTAATAAAACTTGATAAAATAGCCAGATTAACTATCTGTTACAAAGCACTGTAAACATGATTGCACGTCGAATGAAACTAAACGTGCTTGATGCGCGTCCGCCGCAATTTAATCGGCAGCCGGCTCCTATGTCTGGACAAACACGTGTGTCTGTGTGTGTCTGTGTGTGTGTGTCTTCTGTGTGTGTGTGTCAGTGTGTGTGTCTCTGTGTGTGTGTGTCTGTGTGTGTCTCTGTGTGTGTGTCTCTGTGTGTGTGTCTGTGTGTGCCTCTTTGTGTGTGCCTCTGTGTGTGTGTGTCTGTGTGTGTGTCTGCGTGTGTCTCTGTGTGTGTGTGTCTGTGTGTCTCTGTGTGTGTGTGTCTGTGTGTGTCTCTGTGTGTGTGTGTCAGTGTGTGTGTGTGTCTCTGTGTGTGTGTCTCTGTGTGTGTGTCTCTGTGTGTGTCTCTGTGTGTGTGTGTCTCTGTGTGTGTCTCTGTGTGTGTCTCTGTGTGTGTGTGTCTCTGTGTGTGTGTCTCTGTGTGTGTCACTGTGTGTGTGTGTCTCTGTGTGTGTCTCTGTGTGTGTGTGTCTGTGTGTGTCTCTGTGTGTGTGTGTCTCTGTGTGTGTGTGTCTCTGTGTGTGTGTGTCTCTGTGTGTGTGTCTCTGTGTGTGTGTGTCTGTGTGTGTGTCTGTGTGTGTCAGTGTGTGTGTGTCTCTGTGTGTGTGTGTGTCTCTGTGTGTGTCTCTGTGTGTGTGTGTCTCTGTGTGTGTGTATTCGATAGCGTAGCGGTTAGCGGGCTGCACTACAAACCCGACGACCCGAGTTCCATTCCATATTACGGCCAACACCGGTGATGAATATCCGAACTAGTCCTGGGCCTGCTCTAGGTCCACTCAGCAACAAATGAGTACTTGTTGCGGTGTGTAAAGATCGCCACGAGGGAGACAAAGGCGGACGGGCGTGGTGCTGGCCATCCACCTCGCCCTGTTGCTGCGCCAGCCTTCATAGTTGTTCGCTAGCAGCACTTGCCCCAACAGTGTTGAGGTTAAGGCTATACGGTGGATCTTTGTCTTTGTGTGCACTAACATTCAAGATAGTTTTAAGGCCTCCATTAAAAAATATAAAAACTGATCGCTATAATCGAGACCAGACAGAAAGAACGGAATGCTGTTGGCTTTACAATCAACGGAAACACCCATGGCTACAAATACAGCAAGCACAGAAAGAAACCAAACAGCAGAGAAACGCAATCAGTTTGTTAACGTGCAGCCGGTAAAACAAAAACAACAACAACACAGATGCGCTTTTCGATGCGGGCGAACACGACAGGCAGATGTTGACACTGCGAGCGGACACTTGTCTACAACATCTGTGCACCTCGCCTGGGTTGGATAAAAGGGCAAAGTAAAACATCCCCCAGCTTACCCTCTTCGCAAGTCTCAACCCTTTCACCTGCCAATGGCAATGCTTCTTGGCACATCCCACTGTCGAGATGTATAATTTTCCATGATGCAGGGTTTTTTGGGTCAGATCACGTGAATGTAAAAGTGTCGTTAAACCCGCCACCACCCGACACAGCCAATCAGTAAGGGTTGTCGCGTAAACAGAACGTGGCCAATTCGTCACTAGTACAGCACACCGGTGTGTTGGAGAGCAAATCCACAAGATTTTAAATTTGAGTACGACGTTTCGTCAGTAATTACAACTAGCATCGTCATCAGGCGGACAGCCAGATTTGTGGAGAAATCCTCCTGTTTGGTTCTGTAAATACAGGGATAGATGTGATGACGTCACTTGTGAGCCCTTGTGCGATCGTATTATTTTGCAGGGAGAAGCCAAGAACCAGGTCCACGGCCAAGCGACAAACGGTTCATTGGTTCATATGCATCCGTAAGCTCACGGCGCATGCGATTAATTGCTTGAAATAATTTATGTTTTTACAATTTGTGTCGGTTGTATGTAATGGCTTAACGCGACCGCGGCAGCAACTGGAGGTGCTACCATATACCGCAAAGTCAAACATGATCATTGATTCTTGAATCAAACTGTGTCCATGAACCATCTGACGATTCAGCTGATTAGCGGATAGGTGCTTGCTGTAGTTACATCCCTACTAATAGCATCAGTAAAAATATCGACACACTCTGCTGAATGTCTGTGTATCGATTGGATCCCGTGTTACACCCAATCGAGCCAATAACTTATTGTTGCATCTCCCAGAAAACACAAACCACTTGTGCTAATTACTTCATGAAAAAATTATTCCATTTTAACTTATACATACGATGTTTTTATAGCTGCCTGCATGTTGGCCGTCGTGTATTTTGATTCACCGATCCTCACTATCTGCATGGCTGTGCCTAAGGATTGAGGCGCTATCGCTGTTGTGGTCGATTTTTCCTTTCAAATTGTTCGCCGTTATATTTTTGATTTTCAATGATTGATTTTTCTGTTTTCCTCCAATCAACCTGCTTGGGGTCCCCCCCCCTGAAAAGTAGAATTTAAGCTCAACGGGTGAACAAAAAAGAAGCAAACTTAACAAAAAATACTCATCAAGATCTCGTGCTGCATGGTGTTACATCAAGGCGTTGCGTACATGACATCTGAACGGAGCGTGCTGGCATAGGGGGATGCTGCGCTGGTGAGATGGGTGGGCGCGCGAGCTTGCGGAAGTTTGGGAGGCGATTTTTCTACCACGTGCAGTTCATTGGCGCGATTTGAAAAGGTCCGTCAAATTGGATCATAACCGCCGCTTCTTCAAACGTTTGACCTCATTCGCAGGCCCGGCAAGGAAATTACGCAATGTGCCATTCTGAGTGGCGAGGTGTTCACTCAAGATGCAATGCGCGCTCATGTCAGCACCACTTTGGGAGGCTTGATACGATGACCATAGTCACAAAAAATGGGCCATCTTTCGTTCACATTGCGCTTAATGTGCCGGCGGGCATAGGTTGACACAAGGGTCAGAGAACATATAGAAGAGGAGGCAGACATTTGAAATTCCTCGACACGGAAGGAGGACTCACCATGCCAACGCATGGTACGCACCGAGCCAGCACACACACGCTTCACATTCTTACTCTTCCTCACATTCCTGTTGTGCCGATTCACCGATTTTTTGTGAATGCAAGTAGAAAAAAAATCATTAATGGTCTTTTAGATGACTGACATTGAGATCTTTGTTCAAGTGTTGCACTCAAGGTAGCCTCACTGGAGGGAGAGATCAAATTCTTGTCAAGGGCACACAAGGTCAAAGCAGCTTCTGCCATATGGCATCGAGAGCCTGCTTGCGATTCAGATCACAGACAATACTCGCATTCTGATTCAGCATTCAAAAACTGGAACTACATAACCCCAGCAAACATCCAGATTTAACAGCAGTTTTTTAAAAATGTAAGCCTCAATTAAACATAGCATGTTTGATGCCATGTAGCCAGGTTTTTGGCAGAAAAATTCGTCCATTTAAATATAATTTGTGGCATTTAAATATTAGTTTCCATCGAGGCTTTGCAGTGTATTTGTTATTGAGACTACTCTTTCTAATAAGTCATGGTCAGTGGAGATTGAGCAAGTTGGTGATAACATTTGGCCATCAATGAATTCTAAATGAGTGCATAACACAACTAAGTTTCATTTAGTATGATAAGTAATTAAATACTGAGTAGATATTTAAATATTTTACGGATATTAGCTGTGCTAATATTTCCGAATTAACAATTCTGGCCGAGTGCTTTGTGGACCGAGTCAAGGATTGTGCAGAATTAAGTTTGTGACGCACGTTAAATGATCACACGGAGATGTGGCCAAACAAACGCAAACACAAATCTGGGCCCATTTATTGACAGCACGTGCATCCTCACCACGATTGTGTTAAAATTATAAATTTCGCAATTCACAAGTCAGCTGTTATATGCGCAGCCATATTCACTAAATTGTAAATTTTAAGCTCAATCCTGTATCTAACTTACTTAATTGCTGCTTGATGAATGAACTCTAGCTGTCTGTTTTATAAAAGTGGCTGCCCCAGCGGTATGTCCTTCTTTTGGTTGCATCCATGCCGCGGGGATTCATGGCAGACTGAAGGAAGCTTTTGGATGTTTGTTCGATGAAGAGCAACATTTTGAGCGAAACTACACCACAAACCCTGGGTGGACAACAGATTCGTATTAAATGTCACGTAGCCATAATTCACATTCATTCCGAAAATCTGTGAACCTTTGTAGAAACATCCGTCGCCGTGACTTATGTACAGGGTGTTTTTACAGAAGGAATTTGCAGGAGGAGGTTATTGGATTTCATGCTGATGCACACATTAACGTAATCAAAACAGCAGTCCTTGCTTTAATTCAATAATGAAAAACCTTCACTGACTGTGTTCAACATATAATCCATTCGCCTCGTAATTAAGAAGGAAAGGTTTTTTTAAAACTTTTTGTATTTAATAAAATAATAATAACCTAGTGAACTCTGGTCTGTCATTGTTGGAGCTCATTTATCGTAAAATTAAGCTCAGACTCAACTCCTCCCGCGCTGTAATGTTTCTCATGTTGTATAAAAATGGTTCTCATCAAGTTGTACATGAAGGTTTCATTCACTTTTCTTTACGTTTTTTTTTTACTCGTAAGGATAACACGATAATCTGTTATTTCACCAGTGCTACGTTATGCAAGTATTCTGTTCTCAATCCGTTGGCCGTGTTGACCACACACGGTGTCAGGAATGTTAGTGGGAAGAAAACGCTTCTGCAATAGATCATTATGAAGCCACGTGACCTGGTCCAACCGGAACACACCAAATCAGGAGCATCGCTAGTTTTGAAGATTGGGGAAATAGCGGGCTTTAAGTCATACATCATACTTTCACGCTTACTGCCCACTGTAAATTAAAACCCAATAGGACATCTATGGGAGGCCTCGGCATCAAGCGCAGTTTCTAGTTCGGAAATTCCGATTCAGCAGATCACACCATAAACCCCTATACACACAACCCCCTGCCCCTTAGCATTGGAAGGGAAGGTGAGGGGGGGGCAGGAGGGAGCTAACCCCCCCCCCCCAGCTCCCCCCTATGAAAGTTATTATCGCCAAAAGATGTCCGTTTGGCCCTCTCCTCACCACGACTCCAAGAGGGCTAAGGGGTTCAGTCCGTTAATTCAACTTCCGTCACACACAGATCCCTCCTTCACCCACAGCTCTCTCTCTCTCCTCGTCCCTCCTCCGACGTGCCCTCTTATCTCCACGGTCCCCTCTCTCATTACCTTCCCCTCCCCTCATCCCTGTCACCTCATTTCCAGCCACCCATCACATGTCATCGCATCTCGGACCATGCGTCCTCATCTCCCACCACCAACCACAGATCTTCATACCGCGGGGTTACTCCCGATCCAGCGGGTGCAGGGATCAACGTCACCACGTAAGGGGGTAGGCAATGCTGACGTGGACGCGCGCGCACGCGTGTGTGTATTTCTACGTCGAACTTCTTTCGCGCCGTACAAAGCCCACTGTGTTAAGGCGCGCCACGCTGGTTACCTGGCAGATGCCGCTGATGCACATGTCGAACGATCCCGGGGCGCAGCGCGTGCCGTCCAGCACCTTCGGCGAGAGCTCCTCCACGAGGGAGGTGCCCCGCGCCACGCAGTACAGCGCGCAGGGCTTCTCGGCGCCCTCGTACACGGGCTGCCACTCGCGGTACTGCCCGCGGAACTTCACGTCGTTGTGGGCCGAGCACTGCTGCGCTCGAAAATCGCCCGCCTCTGCCGGGCAGTCCTGCCGCACACCCACGAAATTACGGGGGTCAGTCAGTCCGTGTTGTTTTCTCCATCGCAGTTACGACGGTTGGCCGCGTACGGGGGGCACCGCAGTGGCGAGATGTTAACTGGCTCACCTGGAATGCAGGAGGTCGTGGGTTTAGACCCCGACCCTGACGCCTGTTGTGTATTTGGAGTTTGCGTGTTCTCCCAGTGGTCGCGTGGATTTTCCTCTCGGTCCCACCGCATTTAGAAACACGCGTTTAGAGTATACAGTAGCTCAGTGGGCCTTATCTGATCACGTAAACAAGTTTTAGTTTATATGGTGCCAAAGAAGTTACTAAGCACTGGCACCAAAGGCCCAAACGTGCAAAATGGGTCATCAACAAAAGGGGACTATTTGAAGGCCAAAGTCACAATGTGGTTTTCTGCTCAAAGGAATATCGAGGCTGTGATCATCTCCCATTTACAGCACTGTGCCAGTGGTAGGAATGTCCGCATTCCGATGGCGGGGGGCATAAGACAACCGCTGTTGATGTCCCCACAAAGCGATATTCATGATATCAACCCCGGAGGGATAATGGGCTGAGTCTACCCCCAACCAGGATTTGAACCCACAACCTCCCAATTGCGAGCTCCTCACTCTGTAAGAGTTCATACATTTCATGAATTGGTTAGCAAGATCATTGGAACCTGGGGCAGTGTGGATCAACGGTCGGTGAGGGGTTAGCAGAGAAGGTTGGGCTTGTACACGAAGCACAAGCGACGGAAAGAAGACCGGAGATTTGCTGGATGTTTATCACGCGCCCCTGATTGATGGACTGATTATAGTAAACGTGTCTCCAAGCTCAATTAAGGTGTAGGTCCTTCTCATCTTCCCTTAGTGGACCTACACCAGAGGTGGAATTTCTACATTCCCATTGCGGGGGGCCAGTTTCTCCAAAGTGTTGATCATCTATTAAGTGGTGCTCATTTTTATTGACCTCAGAGAGCTGGTGGGCTAAGTTTGTACCTCATGAGGATTTTAACTGAAATTCTCACAATTATGAATGAAGGGATATAAACGTCGTCTTCTGAAAAAATATCATGGGTATGCTAACAAATTATTGCAAGTAATCGATCCATTTTTTACCGACTTAACGGTTTGTTTACGCAACGAATAAGAACACACAAACACATTTTTAATGAAGTCGCAACCCTGCTTCGTGTGCCACTGCATAGGTGATGGACAGGGTGTGGTGACACCATTGGCATCATCAGCCACGTCACGCTGGGCGTGGCTTGTAGGGGGTTTCCCGCCTCCCGTGGGGCAGTTGAGTGACGGGCGGTCATCATTATCAGGGGCACCGTGTAATTGACGTCATCAATTCGGTGTGCGAGTGAAACTAAATGAGGGACATTACCGAAAGTGTAAGGCAATTTTTTTTTCCAGTTGTAAGGTAGCAATTTGTCAAGATGACACTGATAAAGTATTTATACACTTAGCTTATATTCTTTCTGGCAACTTAAGCTCTGAAATGTTTTCAACGGTGTTGCACATTGGACGCAGTTTCATAACCTGATGGAACGCATGAAAACAAATGTGTGGCTGAAAAAATATTGGAAAATGAAACCCTATCTCAGCGAGCTGTAAGAGCCATCTCAGTTTTGTTGGTGGCAGGTGTCTCCGTTACAATTCCGTCACGAGCACAATCAAATACGTACCGAAAATTTAGTTTTTAGACAAACGACACGGTTAAAATGCGTGCTTATCAGGTTATTTGTGCTGCAATTCAGTTGACCAATAACAACAGCCACAATTGACCACGCAGTGGCGATGTCGTCGCCGCTACGGTTGTGCCAGGCTAGGTGTACTTTGAGGCCACGTGAAGTGTCGAAGGCTCACTGACGGGAGGTCACACAGTACAGATACAAGTGCAATGGATCGATTGACTGAGATGAATGGCAGATGCACCACCTGCGCTCTCTACTGCGTTTTAGCTGCCTGGTGCTCCGCTCAATTTCCTTGAACAACAACAACACACACACACGTCTACATATATTGACCGAAGCATGACTTTTTATTTATCCTCCAATTCTTGCAACCTTTACATTGGGTTGCCATGACGTCCCAAAGTTGGCAAACGACGAGGGTGGCGACGGTCGTCATTGCGGCCCGCGCAAATAAAAGCCCCATAGCCTTTAGGGGCCGTCCATAAATGACGTCACGCGATTTCGGACGATTTTTGACCCCACCCTCTCGTCACGCGGCGTCACAAAAAGTCAGGTCTGCCCCACCCCCCCAAAATAAAACATGCTTCAAATCGCTTTAAACTATTGTCATTGTAGTGCGTATTTAATGAGGCGCTGCACTCTGATGTTGTAGGAGAAAACATTTATTAAAAAGTCTATTTAATTAAGTAGAACGTGTTGTCTATATTTATTTAAAGTTGCGCATTTTGATGTGACGTCACATTTCTCAAACCCCACCCCTCTCCGTCACACATCGTCACAAATGTCTGACCCCGACCCCCCCCAGGTGCGTGACGTCATTTATGGAAGGCCCCTTATCTCTCGTGACGCCAAGGCGGCTCGCTGGGGGTGGTGGGGGGGAGAATCTCGACTTCGCGTGACGTCGAGCGGGTCACTCGTTGCCGTCGCCGCCGACGAGTGACGCGTTAATTTCACCGTCGAACGCCGTCAACATTTCCCGGGCTCGCTCCCCTCGGGGTGTCAGTCACAACGCCTCGGACCTGATCACCCCCCCCACTCCACCCCCCCGCGTCAACGCGCCTCGGAGGCTGCTCGCGCGCAGGGCGTGACGTCAAGGGGAAGACACGCACGCGCGTCGGGAGGGAGCACGCGCGTGCACGCGCGCGCACGTGCGCGCACCCGTCGACCTTAACAATGGCCACGAAGAAGAAATGGGATAGCGTGTATCATCTCTCTGTCGCGATTAATTTGCTCGCACGCCTCCCCACCCCCTCCCAACCCCACTCATAAATTTGACAAAAGCATCACCCCCCCCCCCCCCGTTTGCGAAGACGCTTGACTGTGAGCCCTTTGAAACATCCAATGGCAGCAGCGCTCCGCATTCCGCCCGTCTGATCTTAAGGCACGCGGGCAAATCAGAGAGCGGCCCGCCGCCGCTCTGTGAAATCGCAGCCAATTTTTTTGCGAATGGTAAAAATAGCCACTCCAAAAAATTAGTGGAACTATGCTCGCGCACACGGCGCATAAACCACGCGCGCGCGCGCGCGCACACGCCCAATGCACACAGACGGGTGTGCACACATTCACACGCGCAGAGACAAAGATCCCCCATTTAGCATTAGAGACCGTAGGGGCAACGTTGCTCTTGTGAGCGCCTATTAAGGACAGCACGCGGTGGGCTGTTGTGGTCAACACCACACCAGGCCATCTTTCTCCTAGTTAGTGATGCATGTACATCAGAGTAAGTACTCATTTAAGGCTTCATTGACCTAGGAGAGGTCCAGGACAGGTCCAGATACCACTTGCCACTGATAGTGTGTACAGCAGGAAAGCAAACCTAGGCCAACAGGATTGTAGGGCAGTACCCTAACGACCGGACCATCATTTCCCATATGCCTGTGTGCACACACACACACGTATACTTCCAATTGTGCATAGAGCCAAGCAGCAAGGCTCTTGAAAGACGACACTTCAGTCGAATTCAGTATCTTAATTGTGCCAAGTCATATCGTGATGGGCAGACTGCGCTATGTGCACAGAAGTGACCTGGGCTCTCTAGCGCAGATGCCTCAAGCAAAATGAAGGAATGTTATGGAGTGACAAGCAACAGGCTGTGTGCTGTACATTCTAAGCCTGCCAAGGGAATCCAAAGGGCAGCAACAACAGGGGAAATAAATCAGAATGCCTGAACTTGACCCATGTCAAATTAAAACTGACACACGGTTCAATGAGTACTATTTTTGGAATGTAAAACTTCAAAATGGTTTTGTTTATTTATTTATATGAACACACATATAAGTGAAGCTTTTGTTTAATTTCATCATCAGTGTAATATTTAAACCGTGTTAAATGCATCTTTGATCAAATATCAACCAGAAACGGTTCATTTGATGCATATGGATACAATTAAATGAATATTTAGTGGAATTTAGATTTTCGCTATTTTAAAATATACATTTTTCTACATTCATTTCACTCCGTTGTCACTTGTTAGTTATTAATATAAAACGTGTCGTGTTTAACCTAAAAAAACCGCGACAATTTCCCGTGGAATACATCGACGCATTACACAACACGGTAACACTTTATTTTCTTGCGATGTATTATTTGGGCTGTCATACCTGCCGTTGTTTGGCACGACTTTCAGCACAAAACACCGCGCAGAATTCTACAGCACGGCCCGTGCGAAAGCCCACGCAGCGGTAACATGTATTTGATTGTTTTGTTGAATTGCCATATTCTCTCCGTTGTTTGCTTTAGATATGTATCTCGCGTTCGGGCGAAACCGGTGACTGAAACGCGCCTAATGCGAGCGCTAAGGCGTACCTCTCCGTTCGTGCAGCAACACAGGCACTGAGTGACAGGAAGGTATAGTCGCGTGCGACCAGGGCTTTGTGTCTCTGACATCCCAATGACCCACTTTGCTTTTAGAGGCATTTTAAGCTATTGCATTACATGCTGCTGGGTGCCCTCCAGTTAGGCTGAGCACCTGTGTGATGTTTTTGGCACAGGTCCAAACAAAAAGTGAGCTTTACTTATCCACTAGGTGGTGGTAAAATCAAGTCAACTTAAGGGAATGGAGGAAAAATCTGTGTATGATTTGTCCGTGAGCAGCATTCCTCCGATTTGTATTCGTGTTTCGTTTTGCTTTGCTTTTAAAGTGCCACCCAATAAAAAAACAACTACGAAGTGGATAGATGTCATGCATAAGGCAAGGTGCTGTTTTCTGCTGGTGTGATTTATTGCATGTAGCAGCTCGCAGAAGTGAGCGGCTGGCATTTGACCATTGCGTTACGGATGTGCATGCCATCACTCCGTTTGAAAAGTTGTATTTTATTTTTTTCTTAAGGAATTAGATTCGCTGTAAATGATCCTTGTAAAGGCATAGAACATTCCGTGCTCTAACGCCAGAAGCTAGAAGATCAATGTAAAATAATACAACAAGGGTAATGTGAAAAAATGCTTCATGTTAATTTTGGCAAGTATACTCCACGCGACACAAATTTTAACTACAATAACTTACAGTTTGGTCTCGTAGATTCGTGTAACGCATCATAGAAAGGTGGTGTAATAAAGTAAAATACATGTGGAAAATGAACACCGGATGGAAGTCCATAAAGGAATGATTGACAGCGGTGATAGTCCATCTAGAGAAAGCCGTATCGAGGCTAATGCTGATTTATGGTCATTTTAGAGACTTAAAAAGAGATGCCCCTATAGCTCACCGTGGAGCAGTTGCATGCCGCGGGCTCGGTTTAAGCTTACGATGTTGTCCACTATGTGTTTTCATCATTATAATCGACAGGTGTGGCTAATAGCGGGCAGGTGAACATTTACTATGGTACGGCCCTGTAATGCGGTAAACCCCAAAGGCCTGACCTGGATTAGGAGGTGCGAAAAGATATGATAGACCGCACAGCTGGCCTGACTTGAACTTGCAGCACAGCAATAGCACTTGGTGAGGTGGCAGGGTTCAGACATTACGTCTGCATTTGGATAAGACGGAGAGAGAATAACTAAATCACGCCAGTGTGGACATTTCCCTCGCAAAGTAAATTCACGTTCCACTGGGTTAACTTTAAATTTCCTGAACACATTTCACGAAATGCTTCAGGCGAAGGTGAAGCCCTGCAAATACTTATTTGGGCTTCCACTGGAGGGAGTTCCACAAAGCCCCTCTCGAGGGTATTTGCGCCGACTCTTCTCTGCTGACATCTTGGAGAAGGTGGGAACACTCACACTTTAACCCGCTGCACGACACCTGCAGTGGGTTAAAGGCGAATTTAAGAAACTTGCACCGTTGTATCAACCGCCGCGCCTGGAGTTCTCATCGCGTCAAGGAGCATAAACCATCCACGCGAACTCTGGTCATCCTCGCAGCAGCAGCAGCAGCAGCTTTTGGCTAGCCAATCGAACAAAGACACTCACTGCATCGCGCGCTTTAAGATGCGTTTCTGCGGCCGCATGGAATACTCTTCCGATATTAGGATGCCGCTGGAGCTATGCACTTTTACATCACCTAGATTGAGAAATCGTATCTTTAAAACTGATTTTTGTGTTTAGTACGTTGTCATTCCCCCACACCTTCGATTTGCACGGTTGGCTACGTACGGTGCAAAAGAAGTTCAACATACACTACACACATACGACCTGGCGGTCTTTGGATTGCAAGTCCAGTGAGCTAACCGTTACACTCCGGCCACAACCCATGCATCGAGGTGCATTAATTCATCCCTTCAATTTGGTTTATGGCAATAACAGCTGGAGAGTGTCAATCCTAAATCTTGCTTGGGGGGGGGGGGGGGGGTCGACTCAGCCAATGCTTCATTAGTAATCAATAAAATAAGTACTACTTTGTGAGAAGTCAATGATGGCTGTGCCGGGGAAGGTCTGGTTCCATCTCAGGAATGTGGGAATCCACCACCAGTGCTGCCCAATGATAACCGAAGTGTGAATGCACCTTATTGAAAACACACACTATCCCCATCAGGTTTTCATTCACTTTAAATACCATTTCAGTTGCTAAATCTTCAACAACGACGGCAACAAAAACGTGATGCCAATATATACAGAAGCCAGAAAAAAAATTTGCTTAAAAATTCTGTGTAAAATCGAAATGAACACGCTCCTTGTGTAAAAATGTTGTTGATGTTTCCGTTGTATAATAATATAGCACGTTTCTCATCCTCCGCCCCCCCCAACCCCTTTGATATTCGAAACCATTTTCAAAACGGGCGCAGTTACAAAATAGTTGCAAACACGTGGATACGTGCACGCACATGCAATTCAACATGAAAGACCACGGGCTGCCCCCCCCCCCCCCCCTGAGCCATTTCACTGCGAAAAATGAAAATTGTCACCGAACAAAAGTTCTCACACTCGCCAAGCGTGCGTCAGACAGAGGGAAACAGCGGGGAAACAGCGGGGAAACGCGTGAGCATTGTCACGCAGCTCTGCGGTGGCTCGTCCTGAGCCTCCCCCATCGCTCTCTCTCTCTCTCACCTCAGTGCTGCACGATTTGTATCGGATGGTCTGTCCCACGCAGCTTCTGCAGAGGCAAATGTGCAAGGTTAGGATGGAGGCTGACACTGGGCGCTCATCTGCGCCTTAACAGGATAAACAATTCAAGGCAATGTGGACGTCAAGGCAAGCAAATTTATGCTGCAGATGATTATTTTTATGGACATTTAAAACGATTTGCATCACCTATTCATTTTAAGTAGGGTAATAAAAAGCAATTACACATTCCCATAATAAGTTATAAGGGTAACATACACAAAACATTGATAATTCTTTACAGCCCTTTGGCAATCCACGCCTAGAAGAAGATCTCTTGACACCGTGTTGGACATGATGGTTGTTTGACCATACTTACTGTAACTAGTGTGGGTTGATGTTAGCCATGGCCGGGATTGAACGTAAGTCATGAGGTTCATCACGTAGTGTGTGAACCATTGCACCACCACTCAACCTATAGAAATGTACGATGGCATACTAACAAATGTGATCACCGTACAGTCAGGCTGCCCCAACCCTCGGTATGCGATTTTTTTAAATAACTGAAATCAGCATAACCATATGCTTTTCGTGAGCATGGAGACATATGTATACGTCTTAAGCAGTCAGAATTGAAGGATTAAAGCAATGTTTATACAGGGAGCAAATAGGAATTTAAGTTATAATGAAGTCACCAGCATCACCAGCAGTTTCATGTTCACTCTTCTTGACACCGACTCCCAGAATACGGTAGTCACGAGCAGAAAGCGCCATGAACTAAGAGTACATTCATTTTAGCAAGGAAGGTAGGGAAATTTCCATGGGATATACTGAAGAGCACCATGGTTTTGTGGGGATTGCGTGCCGGTCGTCTTTACAAATGGAGACAAATGATAAAGCGTTTCCGTTTGCAATCTTCACCAGCCTCTTTATCAAAAGCAATTCTTTCAGCACTCCCATCCATCGCTCCTCGAAAAAACCCACCCCATGATATGCATGTGGCCGGCGCATTATCTCTATCTGACAACGGCAGGTCCTGCACTTGTCTGCTTTGAAACAGAGCAGAATGCAAAGAAGCCGGCTTCTTTGCTAAAAAGCTGAACCGGCAGTCTGCTTTAACCTGTGAATGCTTAACGGGGATGAGCAGAGAGTGGTTACATGCAAGACATGTTTGTTTACATGCTTTGCAGAATATTTAATGCATCCCAATCAAATATTTGGTCAATCAAACATCCAACAATGTGGCGACTTAAAAGTGATATGTTTATTGCAAGTTTTGCAAATTTAAACTGAGGATTGGTGTGGAAACAAAGCTGAGTTCTGTATAGCGAAAAAAAATATCTTATGAAAATTGCTTTATACTGTGAGGCTGGTGTGGTCATGAAATTGTTAGGAATCATTTACCTCATGTCACTGAAATACAACCCTGGGCTAAAGTGTACGTAAATAATGGCTGAATTACAAGGCAAAATCAGGGTCACGTATGGCCATATTTGCAAAGCAGGCTGCTTAATATGTGAGCACACTGGGATAGGGTTCTTTTTCTCCGCGTAAAAGGCAGCATTCGAGCCAACGTGGACCCTGCATGCACTGCGACCACGTGAATTAATGAATTCATGAGCGCTGAGGGGGGGGGGGGGGCAAAAAAACACAGTGGCCTTCATTATTGCCGCTATCGTCCGTTAAAAGCCCGAGTTTTGCGGAGTTTTGCTAAATTTTGGCTCGCCCGGGCCTCCCTGCCACGGACAGGAGTCCAGGGAATCCGAGCGGCGGTTACTCCAGCAACGGCGACCACCGGGGCAAGCGCGCCTCAGCTAATGGGGCCACGACGCTGGAAATAATGGGCCTCTAGCTGAGTGAATGTCACGCCTGCTGACCCACGCACGCTCGCACCCCCCACCACCCCCACATCGGCGCAATCTCAAATGTCTACAAGCCGCTACGATGCGTGAAAAGCAATCCCCCCCCCCACCCCTCCACCGCGGCAATATCTGCACGATTTGCTCAGTCCAATTTGGACGCTAGGCCACGAATGCCGAATTTGTTTAGATAGAGCTCAGGACCGCCCCGCCAAAACAACAACAACATCGTCGTCACGGGGGAGGTGGAAGGAGGAAAGGCATTGTTCTCCACTCGGATGTAAACAAAGTTGTTCATTTCCCTGGCTTGGGCTACGTTTCTAGATGACACTTAAACGAGTATCAATTACGACCAGCACAGTGCGATGTTTCCCCCAATTTATTCACAACGTGGTTATGGAATTATGTAAATTGCCACTGGGATTGTGTGTTTGCACGCTGGTGGGTGTGGCATCGCACTGCAGGCCTCTCTTAATAGATGCCATGCTGGCAGCATTTGTGGGCCTGATTTCTATAATTTCCGGAGGCTATACAGCTGTATTGCGGTATTTAGAAGCCAGACTGTGTGGGAACCCACGTATACCCCCCTTTTTCTTGCATGTGTGTGCTCTGTAGACAACACATGTACATATTTAGCAAATGTTCTGCAAATACTGAAATCAGATTACTACACACATTTTAAGTGCAGTGTGCCCATTCCCTTCTGAGGTTCTAAATTCAATGTATAGATATCCAAATGTATCTCTTTCCAAGCAAATAAAAATGGTCATCCTATGGAGAGACTTGCTGCCACCATGATAATGTGGAATGCCCACCAATGGCTCAGGAACTCCAGGTGCCGCTCTAACCTGCCCACAAGCATGCAGACCACTTCATCAATGATGACTTGTTCAAAAATGTGAACTGGGATGCGCTCACTGATATACCACATTGGTGAAATAAAAACAGGCCCAAAACAGGACGGCGGATGTAGTTCTGCCCAACTACCTCCATTGGCCGAACACAATTTTGGGGACATTATACAAAGTATTACACCAGGCTAATTGCTCTGATTTGACTGCGGAACAAAACTGTACATATGAGAGGCGTTAATGTGAACCACCGAACGGCCAAGTAGCACTGAGAAACAAACGGGTAAAAATGTGCCTGTGGCTACAACACGCAGGCATGCTAGCTTGTTTAAAGCACAAATTCATTAAGATATAAAGCAAATAATCCAAAGCATTTATTGGCCGCTTTTAAAATGTTGAAACAGAGCAGAAATCCATTTGTACTCAACACAATAAACAAGATGTTATGACCTGTAGTTTCCCCCCAAATTAGTGAATTCAGTTCACTACCATAACATACAGACCTAACCGTGGGTGTCCATCCTGTATAACAGCCCTCAACAATTTATAGTATTTACCGTAACATTTTAAAGCAGCTTGTCGTTGGGAAGTACAAAACACGTGAACATAAACGAGACGACCACCACCGAGGCCTAGCTATGTTAACTGCCTCATTGCAGACAGACATAGGTGTGGGTTTGTCCATCGCACACGTGGTGGGCGTTGATTGCTCGCTCATTGTTGAGTGCGAGACCGAAGCAACTTGCTGCGCTGCCATCCTCGTGGGATTCACCGACCACGATGAGTAATCCGAGGAGCTGATGATGCTGGTTGGTCACACATGTTGCCTCAATGAATATTGCCTCAGTGATGCAAAACGGATGCAGTCTATTTGCCTGCACGGAGGCAAGCGGTCGTTTATATAGTATTCTGCCGTTGATTTACTCTGGAAAGCCTCACTGAGGCTAATGACTCGTTTTTGGAATTATCCTGCTTTGGATGTTTGGCCAATTTCATATCGAGTATATTAGCACGTGGGAGCAAACGTATATGAGTAATGAACGCCCATACGCATCGGTCAAAAACCTACTTGCTGTACTACCTCGCCACCGATGAGTACGGTTGGCTACGTAGAGTGCGAAATAAATCCAACATGCATATATACATAAAAATATAAAACTACTTAAGCGATAAACTATTGTTTATCTTACCAGGTAAGGCCCACAGAAGCGACCTGGCCACAAATGAAAGCTCAACAAAGTGGCTTATCGTATGGAAATGTATTGCAGCCAAATACTGTAATCGCACGTTTCTAAATGTGGAGGGAAAAACTAGAGGACCTGGAGAAAAATCCACGCGACCACAGGGTCGGGATCAAACCCACGACCTCCTGCATACCAGGCGAGATAGTTAACATCTCGCCACCGTGGCGCCTACCTTCCCATCCTCTTACCTTCTACTAACCCTGTGGCTGGGTGCTCCACCATGCATGATAGTGCATTTTCCACCAAACTCACCTCATTCATTCATTAATCACACATAGTCAGCGAAGGACCGTTGCGCCAAACCTGTGACCTCTTGCGACAGCGTTCGCACGAACTGCTCTTGCTGCCACACACCGCCGTCTCGAGTGATTTGTTTGATCAACGGATTAAGGGGTCCACTTTCGAACCTCAACCGCCAACTGAAGTTGCGCAATTTGCTGAAGGAGTTTGCGCATCAAGAGAGGCGACGTGTCCAAAAAGTGACGGCCGCCTCCCTCGACCCGAGCTCTCAATCGCTAGGAGACCAATCGCCGATGCAATGGTGACATTTCTGAAAGAGTCAAACCATCGGATGCCACCTCTGAAGTTGCTATGTCACGGATGCGCACCGTCACACTCGAAGCAGCGGCTCAAAAACTCACTCCCACGTCCCGCAGCAACGAACTCACCTGCCCGCCAGGCACCGTCGGATGGAGTACGAGGCCCCACCTCCGCACGTGCGCGAGCACTCGCTCCACGGGCCCCAGGCGTCCCAGGTGGGGTCCCTCTCCTCTTCCTGCTGGCTCCCAGGCAGGACCTGCGAGGAGGACACAAGAGGACAATGGACGGGAAGGAGGCAGGGGTGAGAAGGGAGCAAGGCATGGTCACGTTTGCGTGCGCGTGTTTGTGTTGGGGGGGCTGCGCTTTGAACCCGGCGACCTGGGTTCGATTCTCGCTCGCAGTCAACTCCAGTGATGATTATCTGAACCGGTCCTGGGCCTCCTCTAGGTCGACTCGGCCTCAAATAAATACCTGGCGCGGTGTGTAAATGTCACCACTCGGGAAATAAAGGTGGCCGGGCGTGGTGATGGCCACTCACCCACCCCCTCGTGTGCCGTTCCGGCCTTCATCGGCGCTAACAGCACTTTCCCCAACAGGTCTGTTAAGGATATACGGGGGATCTTTGTTTTTTGTGTCGGGAGCCGCACTCCGGCAAGCGACATCGCGAGCAGCGCCATCAACTTTACTCGCAGGCAAAGAGGCCCTAGGCAGGAGAAATTTGATGGAAATTTTATCTCCTCTATCACTTCAACTCTCGCACACGATCCCCCCCACCCCCGGACAAAATAAAACAATTCTAATCGACGCTTCTGTCCCACATATGCGCAACAAGAATTTTGAAGATCAAAATTTCCCCGTGAAAAACGTAAACGTTCCGCCACCACTTGCCCACACCTGTGTGGCTCTTGGTGGCTCTTAGGGGGTGCGCACGTGCTGGTGATTAACCGAGGAACGCCCCACTGCTTTTTTGTCGGCTCGTTTCGATGGGAGGGGAGGGAAAGGGACATTTTAGGTTTTCTTTTTTGTATAAATCTCCTCCTTTCCACCTCCACCCCCCCCCCCCAGCTTCTTCAAGTTCCCTGCTGGGTTTGCCCCTGGAGCAATGCAAGTGGTGGTGCGGTGAAACAAGCAAGAGATGTGTTCTGCCGAGTGTTCCATTACAAGCGGGGATCCAACGCTCTTGCGCGCGTCACGGTGCCACTGCACGTACACACACGCACGTGCAGTTACGGAACACCTGCTTGCAGCCGCTGTTTTGTAGAACATGCGTACTTTTTTCCTGCGGTGCCCAAATCAAGTGCCCACTGTTTTCGCTTAGCTTGTGGCCACTTGCGAGGGTTGCAAGTGGCTACAATTTGGAATGAGAAGGAGACCATTAAGCCCATCTGGCTCATTCTAATATGCACCGACGCCTTCTCATTCACTCTTGGAGGTTCTCATGGCATTGCCACGTTTTCCCACCATTAATGTCTTACCCAACCGTCTTATTTAGTAACCACGTACTCGTTCCTACCGCTTTTGTAAGTCCAATTCGTTTTGCTTATCCAGCAAATATTGGCAGGCTTATTCTAAGAGATCAGTTCGTAACTCACTAGGAACCAGTCTTCAGTGCAGTACCATTTATTGCAGGTTTTCTCAACCTTGCTATTGGCCACAGAGATGTTTCAGTCAGAGTGCGCAATGGTGTTTGTCAATACACGTCAAAACAGAAACCTCTACACTTCACGTAGCTCAAAATAAGGTGCAAACTCAAACTACCACCCAGTTGCACAACCGTGACCAAAAACCATCCCATAGACACGCACAGCTCAGCCTTGTCCGTTAAATGCCACGTGTTTTCATTTTGCATTTTATGAGGCCCAATATTAAACGAAACGATAACACGGCTCAATCAAGTGTTAGCCTCGGTGACCGGAGCCAAGGAACATCTGCAGAAGACTGAATAAATTTTTTGTTGCAAAATGTCGAGCGTTTTTTTACTACTACACGCGTAATTGCAGAAATTAGGCAACACACGCAAAAATGTGCACCTCAACTGGAATAAAAGCCTTTGCACGAAACCATTTATTAGTGGAGGAAAAAATTATATCAAAACATGTTCGTGAACAGACGTGCATGCCTCCACTCAGTCTTGTTCGTCCCCAGCCTGCCAACTCTTCGGGAATATCGTCAACACAATTCGTGATGACAATGTCTGCCTCTTTGCCGCCCCCCCCCCCCCCCAATTATTTAGCATGAGACAAGCAGACAAGAGGCAGGAAATCAATTATTGGCACTTTGTTTGCAGTGCATGATGTTCTCAGACCCAGCGTGCCATGAGCCATGTAATATGAATTTAATTAGGTGTAATGCGGGCTAATATACCACAGGTGCTTCTGCTCAGCGGTCACAATAACATAACCTCTCAGACAGGAGCTCAATTATATGTCCGATTGAATTTTAAACGGTGCACTTTACACTAAAGAAAACATTCGACACCGGGACATAAATTGATTGAGCATGTGACAGACAAGCCTTCTGTTATGAAATTATGTTACAATAGCCCCCTATGTTTACCAAATTACATAATAAGGCTTGTAATGACCGCATTGGTTTTTAGCCATTATTTTCTGGCATTGATGCGTTTCGTTAAGTGCATCTGCACAATTTTGAATTCTGCTGTTGTACATTAATTATGTTCTTTGGCTAAGCTCCTGCTAAATCCTGGCATTAAGAAGATTTGTAAAGCCAGATCTTGGTTCCATCCCCATGTACGAGGGCAGAAAATGCCCCTCTTAGTCAGTGAGCAGTGGCATTTATAGGCTAACACTAACACCCTGTCATAAACCCATAAACTTAATGGGAAGAAATGTTGGTAAAACAAGAACTGCACTATTTTTTTACGTGCATTTTGCTGCGTGATTTACAGTTCACGCGGACAATCACCAGCTACAGGGGGGTTATCAGCTGGCTGTTGCAGACTTCCCACCACTTTGCCCCAACTTGTGTCGACTATTTCCACTTGTTTTTTACTGCAACGACATCCTCGGACTTCGGCTGCATTGCGGACAATAAACCAAGCGTGCAAACAAATACCAATGCAATTGAAAACACATCACAATAAAGTACGATCATACGTACGGCTATGATTTTGTACTGGGAACAGCAAATAATTGTTACTGCACCGTCGACCTGATTACGTTTAACTAACACGCGTTGACAATACTCACAGGGGTGCGGTGGCCTCGTGATGAGCACAACGCCCTGACAACATGCTGACGTGAGTTCAACTGTTCAACATGGCTAACGTCAGTTCAAATTCAAGTTCATTTATTAGGTTTAGCCCTGTGAGCCATTCGGCTCTTGAATCGGGTGCAACCGCAACAAACAAAAAAACAAAAACATGAACAAAAAAACATCTTAAAGTGAATATGTGACTGAGTGCAAACAAAAAAAAATCCAAGAAAAGACGGCAAAATATTGCAGAAAAAAACACCGTGCAGTGGCGAGTGATAACTGAATTGGGTCCTAACCTCTTCTTGCACACTGACCAGGGTGTCAAACATTTGCCATGTCGACAAAAGATGGGGAGGAGGGAGGCCTTCATTCAAAGGGCTGGTTTGTGTTGTTATTATTGTTGTTGGTGTTATTTAGCACGATCAATATTGATCCATATTCGCGATGTTGCACGTCGGTAAGGGATATAATGTTGCCCTCGGTGGTGATGTCATTCCCTTTTCAAATGTTCCTTCCAATTGGCTGGTAGAGTGTGAGCAAAAACGATTGCAACAGAAAACCCTTCCAGTGTTGCCAAAACCTGAAACTATGTTGTTTCCTGCATGATTTTATGGTTTATTTACAAAGAAGATATTAATGGTCGTCTCGGATTTATACAAACTTCACTCTGAATGGTTAAACGAACCAGCCTGGGTTTTTTTGTATGTGATGGGAATTGCAGAGGAGACATTTCAATCATGGCATGAAGATATTTTTTGTAACAATATACACACATGAGCACATGGACACAGCTCATAAAGCGGAGTGATATATATATGTACGCAGCTTTTTGGTTGGGTGATGAATTGCAAACTGCGGTGCCCGTGATCAAACGCGTGGAGCGTAGAGGACAGGGTCAGGGTGGCAAGAGCCAAAGCTTTCATGTCTGAATTTGGCGACTCCAAATCCGAGTCACGCTCCCAAACGTTCTTTCACAGCCGGGCCCGTCCGGCCGCTCTAAACAACGCCGCCAGCTCGCGCGTTGCTTTGATCAGCGGTCTCGTACGCCGGACCGCGGCTGCCTCTCAATCAGGCTAACGCGGCAGTTCTTGGCAGAGTGGGCCCCTTTCACAGGCCAGGCCACGCACTGCGTGCCGGGGCGACGCGCCGCCGGTTACCCAGCCGCACCTGCTGTTTTGCACCGTGTGCGACGGTGCCGTCGATAACAGAGCTCTCTTTTGTGCTGGTGGGCAGTGGATCGTTTAAAAGTCTGGAACGGCAACAGTATTGAGACGTTCGCTTCCAGTGTGACATTGGACTACGATGAGCATGGCTTCATTTAAAACGTAGCTGTCTGGGGTTGAGCCCCAGAAACTATTTCCTGCCTCCCCCCCCCCCTTTTCCCAGAGGGGTCCAGTGGGTTGGGGGTATTGGGCGTAGGGGAAATCTGAAAAAGATTTTGTGAAAAATTACGCCGCGATAATGAGAATGGGTTAACGGCTTTCATAATCGCTAACTGAAAATGCGTCATAACTCGCATTATCATCACCCTGTGCAATGGTACTTTTTCAGGAACAGCTCAGCTCTGAGTAAAAGTCATAAACTGAAACAATATTGTAGTTTTCATGGACAAGGCCATGTGCGGATGTTGGTGATGTTTTCTTAAAATCAGTCGACACTTGCGTAATGATAGATGCACCTAATTCAGGCTGGCAATCGCGCCAAATTATCGCAATCACTTCACATTACCATCTGCACACCGCGATAAAGAACGATTCAATTACATCGGGTCAAGGGCCAAACTCTACAGATAAATTATAGAGCAAGCTTACAAGTTTATCCACTAATGATTTCACAGCACGGAGGCTGAATGTGCGCCCTCACACACGCACACGAGTGCAAGCGCTTTAAAGAACCTTGAATAATGTGAAGCTACGGCTCATGTGTTCACGTTCACTTTAGCAAGCGCCGAATGTTAATTGTGCGCATCGAATACACTGCCTTGCCAGGGGTTTGGGAGGGTTCACAGCCAACGTCAATGCAAAGGTCAGTATGTTATTTGCTGTTATTTACTGGCAGAAGAACCTCTCCCATTAATAATAACAAGCCTTTCCCGGTCATGTCATATCTCCCAGGTAAGAAGGTCATGGGCACAAAGCCCTCCAAAAACTATCGGCCCCTGTTTCAGAAACCTTTATGTTGGGCATTAATCACTGTGACGCTAACCATGCCTTTGGGAGGGCCGGTTTAAAATGGGGAGTTACATTTCTCAGGGCTATTAGCAGGACTATTATTATGCCTGGCTGATCAGCCAGAGATAAAAATGTGGCAATAACCAATGTCAGCATGCTCCCACTCGCTTTACCGGCAACACACGCTGGCTTGGAAAATCCACACGTGCTTAATCTTAAGCAAGACAGTGACAAGCATCCAAAACGTGGTGAACTGTGCTTTATCACAACAAGTGGTGCTCACCATCAGCTTTGCTAATGAGTGCATAACAAGGTTTCTCAAGGAATATATTAAATTATTGAGATTTATAGCAGATTAGGAGATGTGGTTCTAACAATTGTTGACTTTCAGTGGCACATTATTTAGTTGTGGGTTATTTTTTTAAAATACAAAAATGCAGCAAATTTAATATTAATGTAATTGCAGTTGCTCAATTACTATTAATGCTTTACAAAAATAAATAATTTTACGATTATGTGTTCAGCTAATATGTGGTAAAGTATTTAAAGAAAAGTATTTAACATTACATTCTTTCAGACCAAAATATTTTGATTATCTTAATCAAGTTAGAAAAACAACTGAATAATATGTTTTTCGTAAAATTATTAACTGAAAAACGCTCATTAAAGCAAACCTTTTTTGGTACGAAAGAATGCTGTGCTTTTAAGCTGATGGAAATGACTCACCAGTCAGCGCCATGAGTCAATTAAACTCTGGGATGCGATGAAAGTGAGGGCCAGCATTAATGTCCCCTTAATAATACATTCCCACAACAATGAGAAATTTGACCGAATCCCCATTTGGGTCATTCTACAATCGGCTGGGCAATGCTCTGGGTAGCGTCCCAACACTACAGCTCTTTGGGCTTGCCCCCCCCCCCCCCCCCCGTATTCCCCCCACCCCCACCCTTTAATATTTGAGATATATATATAACAAAAATAATTTTCGTCCATGTCTTTATTTATTAAAAGGAACAGCTCTGAAGTTGACCTCTGCGAGATATGCCGATGACCGCTCGCATCTCTTGTAAGTGTGTGTGGCTCCCTCTGTTCAGCGGTGCTGTTTTATCATCAGCTGTGAAATTCAGTCTGGAAAGCAAATCGACTGGTGGACTGAAACATATTTGTATTCATCATGTGCAGATACAGAATGGAGAAGTTTAGCTTTTTATGCTTTTATGCGCAATGCCCCACAGCAACGCTGAATAAGTTAGTGTAAAACATTTTTATTTGTGCTGAACATGGCCTCATAGTGTATATGGAGTGCTCTTGCAAATAACATCTGGCTGATGAGACCCAGAAAGAAAGTCCAGAGTTTCTTTCTGAAACAAATGCTGTTGGACGACATTTGTCCGAAAAGCTGCTGGACTAAGAAATATTGCATTTGCACGTGGGGTTACACCACAGAGTTCTGATTATGCACAATGTGTTTACTTATCAAGCTGTGGGGCCTTATTGCAGCCTGCTAGCTGGATTAGGCTGTCATGGGAACCCAGGTCAGGCCCACTTGCCTGGGTCACGGATAGGGCTAGCCTGGTTTCAAGTCTTCGTGGGAACGCGGCATCAGATTACGCTCTTTCAATTGTGGCACGTCCAGTGTCCCACTCAAATACACCTGCCATGGCCAAAGCCACCGATAGCAAACGTGAAGTCATCCGCCCAATCGGTGTTGTCGGAAAAAGGAGCTTATCTAACAAAGTGTGGTCGTATAACTTGGAGGCTAATATTGATTAGCTTGCTCAGTTTGCTAATCAATTCGTATTCTTTTTCTCAGACAAAATTCCCACGTTTTTATGGGGTCGGCTGCCTGAAAATAGAATAAATTTAAATGGTATTTTTTTCATAACTTTACAAGCTAACTACACAGACCAGTATGTGGTGATGTGTGGTCCAACAACGCCCCACGCCTTACACACAGTGTGGGGAGGCCTTCATCCAGCAGCGGATTTACAAAGGGATGTCAATGTATTTGTATGGAATTTCTTCGTATGCATTGACAATATAGAACGAGCAGCTGAAATGATTTTAATGCCGCGCGTTCTTTCCACACGTATCGCGATAACAAATACCGATTCGTCGTTATTTGCCGATGTGATCTGCGAATATTTGAACGTCCATTCGCCGTGGCCGAAAAAAATTCACGTTTGCGCGCGTCAGCCGAGGAAACCCACGACGCTTAATCCCACGCCGTCATGTGGGGCCGTGAAAATGACCTATTTTGGACGTAACAGGATACAGCGGCAGCGGAAGGCTTCTGCAACGGAGTCACCCAGCCACCCACCCACCTTCTGACAATTCCGCACGTGGGATTGAAAGCGGGGCTTGCGTTACAGCCTCGCTCGGAGCGTTAACGGCGCCCAACTCCTTCACGTGAGACCGACAGGTAACCAATACTCAAGCAGCAGCAGCAGCACAAATATACGACAGACGGAGAGGTCAGAATTCTACTTTTTTTTTTAAACAACAAAACCAAATTCCAATATTTAGTGCATCGCATTGAATACAAGGTTTGAAGCAGCGCCGTCCAGACACTTAATGAACAAAGGCTAACATCTACAAACATACCACAGGACGAACGTCAACCGGGCGAGCACAAATAGCCTGCGGGCCTACGTGCAAAAGGCATTCCGGTTCCAGTAGCAGGCCCCAGACAAACAAGGCTGATGGACAATACCTATGGGCAGGCATTGGTGGTGGCAATGATCCGCCTGTGTGGACACCATCTGCAGTGCGTGTAACTGTGAGGCTAAGCGTGCTCTTAGACATCGTTTTGGAAAGTAATGACCATTCGAAATGAAATACATAATTGGTGGGAAATGTTGATGGGATGCTGCAATGCGTGTTTCGTGCTTTTTTAAGTGTTGTGGCCTGTGTGTGGGCTAATGTCAGACACGTGAAAAGTTTAATTTTATATTACGCAAAATTACCTCACCGCGTGACATCACTTGTTGTTTTATACAAAGGGAAAAGACTTAATTGTGGCCAATTATTTGCAGATAGGGTATTTCTAGTCCCATGAAAATACTTCTAAATAGACGTATTTATTTAACATTTAATAAAAATGTTCCTGAGAACATGGTCGAATGTATTTTACGCTGTACAACTATTTAAACGGTAAGAATAACCGCTCAATCACGCTTTATAAAACATGTCCCGCCGGAAGGTGTTTTATTATTCGCAGCAACAAGCCATTGCACACAGTGTGCAGAGAACAAATATTCCCACACAAACAAGGGACAGATATGTGATGTTGGTGTTATTTGAATGAATCGAATTCATTTGGTTCATCTGCTCAGCACAATAAAAACGAGCTCTCCCACAAACGTATTAGCCAAGATTGTGTATTTAACGCCTTTTTATTTCTCGAGTTGTATTTTACACTGGTTTTAATCTAATCCTTTTGTCCAAAATCTCTACTTTGATCCGCCAAAAGTGTAGTGGCCATTGCATTCACACTTAACTGCTTTGCCAGTGATAAATTGCCTGGCTTTGTGGGCCAGGCAGCCCTCAGAACAAACACTGCTTGCTTTGTTCTGAGCCGAGAGCAGATGGACAGTTTGTACACAATATCAGGATTGTCCACAAAGGAAAAAAAATTGGCCACTCCAAATAACAATAAATTCCACAGGTGCCAGGTAGTATGGGTTCAGTAGGCCTATAGGGATGACCTATGTTGACCAATGAATCCAAAAGAATGATTGCTTACACGCAGCTAAGCCTAAAGCACTATTTTGTTGACCAGTTGCTCAGGACAACTATGGGAAAAAAACTGCTTATTGTGAACAAAAATGTTCTAGTTGTCCAGAGGAATGATCAAGACGTGCGAGTGTGTGCCGTAAGCGTGCGTATTTATATAAATGTGAGTGAACATGAATGTATGTGAACGTATGTATGCGGGTGAGGTGCTCGCAAACAGCACTTGCCTCAACGGTGTGTTAAGACTATACGGGGGATCTTTGTCTTTGTGTGTGTGTGTATATATATGGGGAACGGTGGCACAGTGGTTAGAGCACTGCGCTATTAATACGGCGACCCCGAGTTAGATTCCCGCTCACGACCAATAACAGCGGCGAATATTTGAACTGGTCCTCAGCCTCGCCTAGGTCAACTTAGCCTTAAATTAGTACCTGTTTTGGTGTGTAAAAACGTCAGCTATGGGCAACCAGAGGTGATCGGGCGTGGTGTTGGCCACCCACCCCCTCCTGGTGTGCCGTGCCGGCTTTAATAGGTACTTGCCCCAAGTCTGTAAACGCTATATGGGGGATATTTGTCTTTGTAGATTATGACGTTTGAGGGAGTGGTAGTGGAGTGTTTCACACAATGCACTCAAAGCCCGATGACCTGAGTTTTATTGTTGGCCATGGCTAACAGTGTTTGAATGATATCTGAACCAGTCTGGAACTCCCTTAGGTCGACTCAGCCTTAAATGAGTACCCGCTTTTGTGTGTAAACATTAGCACTGGAGAGAGAAATGCAAGCCACGTGTGGGTTGCTGTCGTGCAAGTCTTAACAGGGAGTTTACTAACATCGCTGTTCCGATAGTCTATAAAGGATTTACTGTGGACCTTTGTCTCTGTACGTATGTCTATTAGGGAGGGAGGTGTGGCGTTGTGATTTGAGCACTGCAACGGCATCCTTACAAACCCAGACTTGATACTTGGTCACACGCAACACCACTGTCGATTGTTATCTGAACTGAACCCGAGCCCCGGTTAGACTGGGCCTCATCTTAGTATTCTATTATTTAATTTAATTTATTATTTTATCTTTAGACGTGACTTAACCGAAAGAACCAAATAATAATTCCTGCAGTCACGAAAGTTCTAAAATTAAGACTCATCTTAGGACTTGCGACCATGCTATGGTCCGGTCAATGTCGCAAGTAGGAAAGACAAAGGCGGTCAGGTGTGCCGCTGGCGCACACAGCTGGTGAAGAATGGCACAGCTTCGTGAGTTAATAACACAACAGCGAGGATCATCGACTTGGCGAGCACAATGATTGACTGAAACACGATTTCAGCAGTGGGAACTCTTCCCGTTGCTATATACGTGGGCCACAATCACGCATTGCATCTACGCAGTAATGTATAGTAGAGGTAAATACGTTTTGGTGAAACATTTTTGTGGGATTAGGGAGAGATGTGCAATCGGAATTGCTATGGTTTCTTGTTCAACCGCTTCACAGCTGGTTCTGACATATGTACATGAAATTCTTGATGATGCAAGGGCTGGTACTGCATTCAATCACCCCCCCCCCTATTCAGGAAACAAGTTGTTTCCATTAATGATAAGCTTTTAGACTGGGGAACTGCTATGCCAAATACACACATGCATAAATACATATACACATGGGCATAATATACAAAAATGCCGCACATACACGCTCACACTTACACGTAATTTGATTGACTTATACCAGACACTCTTTGCACGGTACATCTATTGGTACTTATTTAGGTTTGAATGTGCTTGTTCGTCCAGGAAAACCTCACTGAGTTTCACAACGCAATTTTCAGGAGAGTCCTGCCAAGTTTGTTTTTGCAGTAGGGAGGAATGATCGCTGTGCATATTTCCAATTGAGTCATTTATTGGGTATTTTTTCAAATTTGACAAATTTGGACAAGGATGCCAGCACACAATGGCCTACTCTTGACAATGACATCACAGGATCTTTAATCCATAATACATCTTTAATGTGCCCTTGTCAAGTAGATGGTGTATACCTTTAACGCTCAACACGCCGTAAGTATTAATCAAGCAGACTGCTGCGTACGAACCTTGAACCTCTGCAACAAGTGGGGAACGCACTACTGCTAGGCAATGTCACCACCCTAATATAAGAGGTGTTGCCTCTGTTGTGGATAAATAGGTTTCACTGAGTAGTTCAGTAGCGTTATCTTCTGAGGCTATTCCCTGACACAAAGCGATTTGCTGTTCACTGCAAGAATTCTGGAAAAAAAAGATAAAAATTATTGAGGTGTAACTTTTCTCAAAACGGGAATAGACTTGCAGAGAAACAATCAAGACTCTTCACATGTGAACATTCGCACATTTAAACATTGACACATGCCAGCGCAGCAAGAAC
The DNA here is from genome assembly GCF_964198595.1 of Lampetra fluviatilis. Classification (NCBI taxonomy): domain Eukaryota; kingdom Metazoa; phylum Chordata; class Hyperoartia; order Petromyzontiformes; family Petromyzontidae; genus Lampetra; species Lampetra fluviatilis. The sequence continues at coordinate 10,565,774 of NC_136287.1, read as the reverse complement.
AATTCCCAGATCTGATGACGGTCGCATGGCACCGGCAGCGTTTTTCACGGGTGTGACCACTTGGGATGACTTTTTGCCGGATATTTCCAAGTCAAGTGGCACATGTAGCCACGACACCTGGTGCAAATATTTATACAAATCAGGCTTCCTTCCCACGCGTGGGAACGAGTGCGGCCGCGCCTCTGCAGTGAAGCGCACGGTGCCCGTTTAAACCTTACGTCCGCACGGGGTGGCTCGCTCGCGATGGAACTCTGCCGCGCGGTCCTCTTCTCTGAGATTGCCTGGGACCGCGGGAAGCGTGTGAATGTGTCTGATGAACGAGCGATAGCAGCAGTGAAAGGCCACACCGTTTAATCGGTTTGGCTGAAACGTTAGAATGATCAATTTGAAATGCGAATTTATTATTCTTCTTGGTTTTTTCGGTAAAGTCACGTAGAAGGGAAATAATAAAATAATAAAAATAAAACATAATATGTATTTGATTTTTATAAAATAATCAAAATAAAACATAATATGTATTTTATTATGTTTTATTTGTATTATTTTATTATTTCCCTTCTACGCCACTTTTCTGAAACAACCAAGAAGATGAATCCCTGCAGTCACGAAAGCTTTAAATCGGAATTTTTTTTATTGTTGCAGCCCGCAGTACATATGAATTGTAAGTGCACTATTTAGGCTGCACATGCACATATTTGCACGTATATTTATTCAGTAAGGTGAAGGTAAAAAGGTTGGTGCCGCAACCTCCGATTTTAGTTATAGCAAGCGGACTGGCCACTTGCACCGCCATCGGGATGTACAGAGTGTAGGCTGTAGTAATATTACGAGCTCTGTGAAACAAGACCACGACCAGGTGTTTTCTTCCTCTGTCTAGGTTGCCCCAAGTTTTTGGAAGTAAAAACCACACACACACACCGCGAGCCTTAGCTCATGTTGCATTTAAAGCGTGGAAAACCAAACATTGAATTAAAAGCTAATAAGGGGTGTGTGCGGGATTTTTTTCACCCAATTGGACAAACTGAACAGGGATCAAGTAGGAACTATGCCTACAGCTGCCGCTTTTTACAAGCAATAAACGCAGGGCTTCAGTGTTTCCGCAAAGCAAAGACTCGTAAACTTTCAAGCTGGGCACCTGCCCAAGTGGGAAAACAAATGTCTTTTTAGTTAGTATTTTATTGCCTGGAAAAAATCATAAAAATTTTTGAATAACAGCAAGCTACCCAAAGTGGCAAAAATCAGGGGAAGCAAAGGGTAAAAAAAAATAAGTAAATAACCTAACAAGCAACGTTATTTTAAGATGCTTGCTTGCAGAAGTATGAAGGACCAAACTAATAGAAACGTAAAAACTATTTATAATAACTATTGAGTGAAAAATTAAGAATTCGATGTCCTTCCTTTAATTCTGCAGAGCCTTAGATTCAACGTCACACAATTCTCAGGGGTCAACTCAACTCTTCTTCCCTTTAGGGGCGAAACATTGAGAAACACCTTTTGGGATATTTCGATTTAAAGCTTTCGTGACTGCAGGGATTCATCTTCTTGGTTCTTTCAGACTCTGTCTCCTCGACAGACCTGTTCTCCACCTGAGGACGGCTACTTGCGTTGTGGCCGAAACGTCGTGAGAATTATTTTATTATGTTTTATTTTTATTATTTTATTATTTAAATTCTACGTGACTTTACCGAAAGAACCAAGAAGATGAACCTTTTGGGATAGTCAGTGTCCTGTAGCCAGAACCGGTCCTTGACATGAGAGTGTAGAATTCCCACCACTAGCCCCCAGGTACATTGGTGTAGAATGACACCAGCAAGTGCTTGCTTAGTGTGCGAAGACATTTTAAATGAACAAAATCAAATGTTCAACGGTGCGGCCCAGCAATTTTTTAAGCTACTGCTAGGATGAGAAAGCAGAAGGTCTCCACTAGAGGGAGCTCTAGAAAAACCCCTCTAGAGGGTGTTTGGCCTACTCTTCCCCACTGGCCAGCCACATTGTAAGATGTGGGAGTATCTCCACCACTGGTTGATCGTGGTGTCCCCATTTATATTGCTGGTTGGACACAGGTGGGAGTTTAACTAACTTATCCATTGTTTCAAACAATGAGAGCTGACACAGATTGATATCACCTAAATATTAAACATAAATCAGTCGTTGTCAAAGAGGCAAAGCACAATTTAAACTGTACAAGTGTAATTAAACCAATGCTCACAAAGTGATCCGGTATTATAACTTATAAATATTTATAAATGCAATTGCATGTGTGCACACAAAAAAACTCTTGACAAGTCAAAACATTCGGCGATAGTTTTTTTGTGGACGCTAAATTACATGATGTATGACTGGATAGTCAGACTAATGGGCAGATCTCAAGTTAGAGTGAAGCTTCATTAATTTGTCAGAAGGAAAAAAAACCGAGCAGCTTAAATTACAAACTGCACAAAGGCCAAAGCATGAAATCAAGAGGCTTTATATAATTACAAGCCACACACTGCTAAGTAATATACAATTTTGGCATAAAATGTATATCGCCATCCAACAAAACCAAATATCTTCCACGGACAATAGCTATCATGGATAATTGTAGTCTAACTGCAAGAATGTTCCTGCTTTATGGGAACCTCATTTGCCAGTAAAAATATGATAATTGGTTTTTTACCCTTCTATCTGGCAACAAAACTGACACCTTTTTACACGGAGTCATGTTTGCATAGACTGCAATACCTGCAGTCATAATACAAACAAAAGACATAACTCTGATAATGTGGAAAGCTGTCTCGGGTGTGGACCAACCAACTTCAAGGGCAGTGCACATTATCAGAGTTATGTCTTTTGTTTGTATTATGACTGCAGGTATTGCGGTCTATGCAAACATGACTCCTTGTAAAAAGGTGTCAGTTTTGTTGCCAGATAGAAGGGTAAAAACCCAATTATCATAATGTTCCTGTTTGTTCTATGTCCATTTGTCCATGTTGCGAAGAGCACCTACTTCCTCCTTACTTTTATATATCTAGACTCTCGAGAAAATCACAAGCACAGATTTATTATTTTTTAATTGAGGAATGTCGTGAGTCGCTTGGCAATTGTGTTTTTTTTCCAAACATCATGACAATGAGCCACAGCCAGTCATACCATTGTTATACCAGAACGCTCACTTCTTCAGTCTTGCCTTTTTAAATCCTTTATATTAAGTTCACTTGCTTGCTTGCTTAGGACCGTGCAAATCTTTCGGTCGTTTTTTAACCCACTTCCCGTGATCCAATCGAGCTGACATTTTCCACACAGACTCGTTGTGCGTAACAATTAATGTTCGTGAAAAATTTTTTTCCTAAATTTTACACTTTTTAGGACAAAAATATTATATTTCATTGCCAATTGCTTAATGCTGCCATGCAATCATCTGACCCATAGGTGGCAGCCATCTCAAGCCAGAGGACGAGAGGACTCTAGCCGCCACGCATATAAAGGATTTATAGTGAAAAACTTTGTTTTTACGGGTTATACTTGTTAGTTGATCAATTATAGTTGGTTTGACTCACGTTTAACAAACAGGCATGCACGCACGTGCTTGTGCAAATTGTCGCGGCTATTTCCGATAGGAACCGTACTTAATTCCTGCGATTCCATCCTGGACAATTCCTGTGGGAACCACAATTCTTCTATGGGAGATTCCCCATGCTAACATCTCCATGTATTTGAATGGGATGCAAACAGGGATTCTGCCTCGGAAGACGTTTTCAACAGAATGGGATTCCATTGAGAATCTTAACTGAGCTAAGCTTGGGCTACGCCAGGCCCCACGACTCCTCCCTTCTTGGCTTGTTGCCATGCCAAGATACACACAGTCTGACCCACCCCCCACCCCCCACAAGGCTAACTATATGCTAATCTTTTTTATAGTTCCATAGTTCATTCAATCCCTGACTTTTACACAAGTGAATAAAACAAATTCAAGGCACGTGACAAATGCAGCCCAAACCTTTCTATACATAAATACTAAACGTTCAACAAAATGCGTGCTGTTCATCGTTGCTCGTATGCCATGAGCCAGTGGTGGAACCTTCTTGGTTCTTTCGGTAAAGTCACGTAGAAGGGAAGTAATAAAATAATAAAAAATAAAATAATAAAAATAAAACGTAATATTTTATTATGTTTTATTTTTATTTTTATTATTTTATTACTTCCCTTCTACGTGACTTTACCGAAAGAACCAAGAAGATGAATCCCTGCAGTCACGAAAACTTTAAATCGAAATCCAGTGATGGAAGTTCCACAATCCGATGTTGGGTATAAGGGTGGCTTCACTTTTGACTTCCCACAAAAGTGGTACCTATTTTTATCAGCCCCAGTGGGATAATAGGCTGAGTCACCTCCCAACCGAGATTCAAATCCACACCTTCCAATTGCAAACCACACACACTCCAGCACCTTCAAGCTCACATTCAATAATGCACTTGCTCATGACGCGGGTCAGAGCTCGTAACATTGTGCTGCGGTGCAAAACATCACGCAAATAGGCTCTTGGAGACAACAACCAAAATATTGCAATTAACACTGGCGCCGGCTACAAGCATCTGAAGTAATGAACGGAGGGGGAGGGGGGGGCTTTCAAATATATACAAGGCCTATTATTGGACTTGCAGCTTTAGGAGGTGGAGGGAGGGAGTCATCAGATACCGGTGTCGTCTGTCCCTACGTCAGAGGTCGCAACCGGGTACCCGATACCCGTACCCTACCCGTACCCGGCCGGGTACGGGTACCCGTTTGTGACCCTGGTGCGGCCGGGTACGGGTACGGGTAGGCCGTGAGTCACTGGTGAGTAACCGTTTGTCACTCATTTCGGGTAGGGTACGGGTAGCGTACGGGTACCCGTACCCGGCCGGGTACGACCCTGGTGCGGCCGGGTATGGGTACGGGTAAGGAATCAAAACCCGTTTGCGACCTCTGCCCTACGTGCTCACCGAGAGCTGTAAGCGTGCGGTGAAAAGTTGGCCACGATCTGCTAGGCGCACGGCCGCCGTACCCTCCCGGCTCGCGGCTCTGGCCCCTCTTGTTCCCCGTTTCCTGTTTTGAATGAGCGCATGCGTTTTCTGCTGGCCGGCAGTCAGCACGCGAACCTGTAAAATGTAGGCAGCCTCTGCTCAGAAGCTACATTTCCTGGTTCCCTGCAGACAAAAATCACTGTCCTTGTCTTGTTCTTGATTTGGTGCTTGCGTGTGTTTATTTGCGTTCTCTGGGTTTTTTTTTTTCCACGTTAAATTTGGTTTTCTGAAATGGTATAATGCACCCTTGATTGACTCTATGAATTCCTGCCTATCATCATTCCGGCGGAAGCTGACAGCGGTTTATTTTTTTAAGAGAATGGTCTATGTCGAATGAATATGGAGTTGACACCATAGGCCCAGGACTACCAATAAAGATGACCACTGCCCTGTGAAGATTTGATTGTGTGGCAAATGTGGCTTTAATACAAACTGCGTATGGTCATAACGATTGACAGCCAAACAAAGGAACATGCTCATGGCTGAAAACCTCAAGAGGATGTTTGGAAGCCTTCATTCAGCAGTGGATAGAACATTTTTGCGGTTGATGAGAATGAACAGGAATATGATTTTTAAAAAATATTATTTACACCACACTGTAGATTATTCTCCCATTGTATTATCTAAGTTATGGTATCCAAAGTAAAAAACCTATGTGAAGCATAGCATGATGTTGGCCTCAGTCTATAGAGTGACAGAGCCACCTCGCAATAAATAATTTGTAGAAGTTGCACACACACTGAGGCATCTAACAGATACCGAGTATATGATGTCACTTTTTGGACCGCGTGGCTTCTTATTTATTTAATGATATAGCTTGAACAGTAGAAACCAAAATAATCTACATTTTTTCTTTATCATCCAAAAAACTCAAACTGGGACAAGCATTTAACTCAATGTTGTTGTTTCAAGGAAATTCTGGCATATGTTTACAACCTGACAGAAATTATACATTATGGAATATTTAGCAATGTTTCCACCAACGTGTATTATTATGTTTCTCTACCCAGGAAAGCCTCAGTGAGTCCCAATATACTTTTTCAAGACAAATCCCAATTGAGAAATTAGCAGGTCATGTTTTTGTTGTCGCTAGTTTCGTCACCGGTGTAAAATGCACGAACATAACTTTGCTCCCACCATCCCCCCCATGGAAGACATTCAAATAATAAAAACGTTTAACTGCCAGGTCTTTACGATGTCCATTGGACAACAACGAAGTATGCATTCTAGATTTGAAGCTTTCGTGACTGCAAGGATTCATATTCTTAGGTTTTTTCGGTAAAGTCACGTAGGTAAAAAAATGTTAATTAATAAAAGTAAAATAAAATAAAAATAAAAATCACGACGTTTCGGAGGCAACACAAGCATCCGTCTTCAGGTGGAACCGTCAGAGCACGATTGCTGTATGAAGTATGCATTATTCTCGGCGCGTTGTGTCGCTTGTTGCTGTGGATTGTTTTGGTGACTGTGGTCTCCCCGGTCTCACTGCTGCTACGGGCGCATTAACCAACGTCAAACATCGCATGGCGGCGTGACTGGAAAAAAAAGCGGAGGCCCTGCGTGCCGGCGTCACGGCTCAAATTCCTTAAAATTACACCCCAAATTACATAATCGGTATAACCGCAACAACAATATCGCCCTCTACTGTGAAACTACCAGAGACGTGTAGTCGTGTGTGAAACAGAGTAGTCCCTTCGTGATATCCTTGAGATACGTGAATGGCGGCATGAGTCGCAAAACAATGAAAAAATATTTGATTTTAAATGCCAGTGTCTGTTCGTGATATCCTTGAGATACGTGAATGGCGGCATGAGTCGCAAAACAATGAAAAAATATTTGATTTTAAATGCCAGTGTCTGTTCGTGATATCCTTGAGATACGTGAATGGCGGCATGAGTCGCAAAACAATGAAAAAATATTTGATTTTAAATGCCAGTGTCTGTTCGTGATATCCTTGAGATACGTGAATGGCGGCATGAGTCGCAAAACAATGAAAAAATATTTGATTTTAAATGCCAGTGTCTGTTCGTGATATCCTTGAGATACGTGAATGGCGGCATGAGTCGCAAAACAATGAAAAAATATTTGATTTTAAATGCCAGTGTCTGTTCGTGATATCCTTGAGATACGTGAATGGCGGCATGAGTCGCAAAACAATGAAAAAATATTTGATTTTAAATGCCAGTGTCTATCTTCCCTCTCGGGTCAATAGCGTCACTATCACCATAGCAGGCTATATATTTCGATGTAAAGCTTTCGTGACTGCAGGGATTCATCTTCTTGGTTCCTTCGGTAAAGTCACGTAGAAGGGAAATAATAAAATAATAAAAATAAAACGTAATAAAATAATTCTCACGACGTTTCGGCCACAACGCAAGCAGCCGTCCTCAGGTGGAGAGCAGGTTAAATATTTACATCAATAGCTCAGAGCCGCCGAAACAGTTGAGCGCCTCCCTCCACCACCCATGTGAACATTCACACACTCTCGACTTTGACTTCTGAGCGTTGCTTACTGGGTTCCCTGTGTTGAACCGAGTAGGTTAATTTTGCCTGAATTACCCCAACGCATAAACCCGAGGAGCTACATGTGAATGATGGAATGAACAATGGCAGTGCAAATACAAAATGCCAAGATTTTTGTCCTGCCAATAGGTGTTACAAAACGTTCAACATTCACGAATGAGCGCACGCATAACACAAAGCGTTTTCATTAAAGTTCGTACAACATGGAAATTTAATCTTTTTGCTGTAGACGTTCTGACATGTTTGCAATAATTTAACTATGTTATTGTTGTGTAAGAGAGGTCACAGTAGTATCATAAACATACAATGTCTCAGTCCCGTGGCTGGTTAAGAAATTGATTTGATTTATTTATCACAAATATTTTTTCGTAGGCAATGTTTGGCATAAGCCACATAAGAGCTATATAAGAACGTAACTAAGCCCTTTTGTAATTTTCCCAATTTAATTTTTGAAACATCACTTTTTTGCATGGCAAAAATTATAAAACCGTAACATTTGTCTAATCCATTCAACCATCTGATTTTAGATGTATATGTTTCCTTGGCAATAGTGGTGAACCTTACCAAATAAATACATCCTTTTGTTTCACGGCTCCCCGAGTGCTACAAAAAACCTTTCTACAAATTTTGTAAAACAAAACAAAAGGCACGGCTCTGTTTCACATTAATGAGCAATCGGGTGTCTCTGTGACATGACAAATCCATTCTCAACGACCCAAGATCGACCTTCCTTTTTTCTCGGACACCCTGGGCACGATGGTTGTTCCTTCCTTGCCATTGTTCAAACGCTTTTGAAAGGTCCAGCCTGGGGTATTTTCTGTTCCTCACCACGGCGCTGTGCTTACTCTGGCTGCTGTGGTACTTTTACCTTCTCATCCTGTTACAGCGTTCCCAAGTGCCTAATCGGTGAAGCGGGCTGGATGCAGGATGGGAAGTACTTGCAGGTCCGTACATTCATTTTGGCGCTTTGACCTGGCAGCGAATCCCCTGCCACGCTGTTATTATTACTAAACTTTAATTTGTTTCAAGTGGTCTCTTGCCAGTAATGGCCAAACCTGGTCATTTACAAGCCAGGTCAACTGCTGGAATCAATCACCCTGAGCCAATTTATTTAGGGTTTTTTTTTCCATCGTGAAAACCAATCTCCATTAAATAATACAAATTTAAAAACACAAGGTCAAAACTCTTCACTAGGTTTCAAAGCCTACGTATGGTTAGATGGCCGCTTTCATATAGCAAGGTCCGACAAGCTGAAATTAATAATATCAGATCTCAGCGATCCAGCTGGTATGCCACATTCCAAATATTCTGGTCACTTTGGCAAGCGGTGAAGTCATTCCGCACGCAGGGTTATGGCAGTGCACATTTCGCGTGAGTGCCGTGTGGCTTTGGCACGGTGTGGTGGGGTACAGCTGCTGGGAGTTTGTGCCCAACATCAGCCAACTTTGGCTATTTTTATACATGGGGCTTCTAAGCGGTCAGTGGCAAACATTTATCTGAAAGTTTTTTTTTCTCTCCAAACAATGGGCATAAAAAAAATATATTTCATCCATGCAGCCACCAAAGGCTCTTGAAAACGCCATGCAAAACCCATTGACAAATTGATTGATTGTTATTTTAAAAAATCAGTAATTTAGTGTATATGTACTCAATTACAGTAGTTGCTGAAATTAATTAATGTTAAACAGTAAACCAAATACCTGACATCTGAAATTTCAGGTCCCAACATCACAAACACGTTTGTAGCACAAGGTTAAGACCATCTCTGCAGCCTTGAAGATAGTATGTATGTGTCTGTGCCAAATGTCGTGTGCAGATGTAAACAATTGGAAAAAAAAAACGCGGCGCACAAAACAAAATAGGCATTCATAATTATAAAAAATATTAACTAAAAGAAGAAGCTATTATAAATATGTTAATGTCAGTGTTAAAGTAAATGAAATAACCCATGTGTCCTGACTTTTCAGCCACCCTGTATATGGCTGTAGCAAACATATAGTTGGGGGCCATTGAACATTTATTAATAATATATAATATCTGAAATAATGACCCCATTATTTTGGGTTTTCATCTCGAATTTACCTATGTACAGTCGCCAATGAACACAAATCTATTATTCTTAGTGGGCAGGCCAGATTCGAGGAAGAGAGAGAGAGAGAATAAATACCTCCTTTGAAAAATGATGTACAGTTTGCACGCGAAGAAATGAAAAGCAGCTTCCATTTAAATGCACATTAGTCTAAAACATTTTTAAAATAATCGTAAATTGTTGCCATGTGGTGCCATGGTTATGCCCATGAAAGGGGTGTATGTGATGTAAACATTACCAAATTTCTGTTACATTCATATATTACCATGGCTAATGATATTAAATATAAAAAGAGTGCATACTTTTTATTTCTTTGGTGCAGAATATTGTAGAGCAGGGTCTTTGACCGAGCGCGGAATTGGCACAAAACGTGTTTTTAAAATGGTACGAGTTAAACTACGAAAATAAACAGTTGCCACATGAATGATTTAACTTTTTACACCGAGTGAGCTTGTGACCAGAGTTTAATGCTGTGAGTTTGTTTTTTTGTTTAACTTTAATACCTCAGACAGGCTTGTGTTACTCTATCAATCAACAGCAGTACTACCCACAGTGGTAACTACGTCAAGCACTTAATGCCACGTTTATTTAAATAAAAATGTACCGAAGCCGGACAAAAATTACACCTCTTTGTGATCCTCATGAATATGAAAATTATAACAGTGGAGTAAGGGAGTGGTTATAAAGGGTGCAGTGTTGGCTACACATGAAACATAATCTTCTAATGTCAAACTTGTGCACATACGATGACCCCAGTATACTCAACCTGTTACTCATGTAATTTGGGTGGAAGGGTGGGCATAGTGGTTCACTCACTACGCTTTGCACACGATCACGTGACATTGATTCCTGGCCAACATCGGTGGCGAGTGATATCTGAAGAGGCGCATCAACCCCACAGTGAACACTGCAGTGAGGCAAGACCAAAGCAACCTCATAACCGGCATGACACGGGGAGGCCTTCATCCAGTAGAGGGTTGACAAAGGGCTGTACATAAGAATAGTTATGATTGTAAAATTACAAAAAAGGGGTGCATGTGATGTAAAAAATACCAAATTGTAAAATTGCAATCATATGTGGCGGGCAGTAGACGTCATTGCAGCAAAATCCATCACGGTACTGTACTTCTAAGCTCCCACGTCTATGCCCCCTGCCTTCGTGCCTTCATCAACGCACACTGACCATCGTTTTGAATTGTGGTCAAATAAACCTCCGTGACTGACACAGCCGTGGATTAACAAATGGCTGTACACGTGCAATGGAAAGATGCTTGCATGAGACATCTAACACAACACTGTTTCCTGTATGGTGCCCATATACCACAGCGATACAAATGAAACTTGTGCAATATCAACAAAATTACCTTGGGGACACGAAACTCAAGTGCAATCAAGATAAAAGAGCTTTTTCAGGCTGCGATGGCCTCAGGGATGCATCTGCAGGGGACCGGCAGAGAGAGAGAGAGGTCACGGTGCAGAGGGGAAAGAGATGGGTGGAAAGTTGAAGGAAGTGCCCAGACTTTTTTTGCAAAGCATGGTTTCACACAATGGCTTGTTATCTTGTGCTACGAGGAGAGTGTTTTCACGTGAAACATACGTTCTTGATTTGTGGCCAAATAATCAGGATTCCCACTTAAATCCTGCCATGGTCTTAGGTGACACGTGCGGGGCCGGTGGTGTTGCTTTAAGCGTACCAATGGCGAGCGTGCAAAGTATGCTGCAGGGGCAGCAATAGTTTTGATGGATTTTCTTTTGCTTGATTTGCACGACACAATTTCCGGGTTAATGTGCAACTCTCTTTCAGCAGTAGCAAAAAAATTGAGCATGGGGCCCATTGGTAGAAAATCTGGGTTTGATGATGAATGCAAAAAAAAAACCACTACCCTGCAGAAATGTTGTAGAGGGAGTTGGCGTTCCCAAGCTAATGTCCAACACCTGCTCACGGAATAAAAAAAAGGCTTTATAGGCAATGACAGATAGCGGGCATTGATGACATTTAGTTTTCTTCAAATTATCCTCTGATACGCATCCTCCTCAATTTCCTCTTTGCCCGCTTATGCCAAAACACCTGGGTGGTATCTTGAGTAGACTTGCTAAGTGATGTGCTTGAAGACAGGAAAAAAAAAATCAATGATATCCCTGGTTTTGTTGTAGCAGTTATAATCAGGTCCAACAGGCAATATCCTTTGCTGGCAGTGTTATTGGCCGCATTCCTGGCCAGAGCTCTTCACTCCAAACAGAAACGGATACTGTAGGTAGACATCAAGAAGTCTGATGCCTTTATCAACATAATTGTCATCACATCGGCACTTCGAGAAAAGCAGATGCAAAGGAATTCATGTTGGCATCGGTATAAAGGAAAACCTGACAGTGCAAAAAAAATAAAAGAACGAAGTAGCGTTTAACTTTTTTTTTAATACTAGATGGATAAATCCTTTTTAATGGCACCATCGTGTAAGTCAATAAGGCATCAATTAATGTATCTATTTTTAATTAAGTTACGAAGGGAATAATATATTGCGAAAAGTGGTCCAGCAAAAGCGGCCCTGTGGCACACTGCTCAACTCAGTGACGACTTAAAGTCCTGGTCGGGGGTGACTCAGCCCAAAACTTCTCTGGGCGTGGAAGATAAATGGCAATTAGTGGGAAGTCGACAGATTGTTCCTTGGCTATCGTGGAGCCCTACCAGAGGAATGTGAACTTCATACCACCATAGATGAACAATGTCCAATGTTCATTTGAGCATGCAGATACTCTCACTTGAATTTGCATATGCTGAAGGCCATTTTTTTTTCATATACTGACAGAAGTAAAAAAACATTGTTTTGGAAGCCTTGAACTAAATTATTTCCAGCCTCGAAATCATCTCGCAGAGCCATTGAAGCCCCACAGACACCATTGTAATAATCTTATAAACTCTTGCAATTTATGAGTAAACAATGTACCTATTTATTCAAATAAGCAACATTCATTTGAATAACAGTTCTTTGGAAAATGGAAGCATGGTTAAAAATGTAAATACTATTTCCAAGAAAAAAACATTATATTCTCCAACAGAATAATGATTTGTATGCTCTTTCTATTTTGCTAAATAAATGCATTTAGGATGGAGCAATTAGATGCTAAGTGACAGATTACATAGAAGAACAGACATATATAATCGGGAGGCTACTGAAAAAGCTAAATTGTAAATTACAATACACAACACCAGTGGCATTTGCAAAAGAAACGACTCTGTTTTGGATAATGGTACGTTTTGGAATTTGGTTTGAATAAGCCGACGTATTTCTCTTGCTTCTTAATTGAAACCCATAAACTGTTGAAAGAATTTGCTAATGTCATGTAGACGAAGATGAGGTGGTAAGCGAATCCTTCTTGCCACACAGAACAGATGCATTAACCCGGTGATGGCCAGGAGCACGCAGGATGAGGCTTTGCTTGGCCAGACGTTTTGGTCAGACTGTGACTGCGTAAACAAAGCAGCTACTGTTTGTGTGCACTATTCAATTGTTTATATGATGGCTTGTCAAGCTAGTTAAGACAGAACCATATGTCAAGTCCAGTCAACGTATGCTCTGCAGAAACACTGTGCTCTGCTCATCGCTGTACGTAGCCCAAAGTCAGCGGTGGACATTTCTAATTCACATGGTGAGGGCCAGTCCACCCAAAGCACAATGTGGTATATATATGTACTCGTAAATGCATAGGTCTGCCCTTGGCACTGGTCAAACTCATGGCCAGCATGGCACTGCTAGTGTCGGCCTAGCACCACATAGAACAATCTAAATAAACCATTCTTGGAAAGTTTACTCTTCAGTAGAAGCAGATATGGCGGTGGTCTATGAAGTGACAGGAACAGGTCCAACACAAACACATCCTGCTCTATCGCCAGACGAACGCTGATAATTCCAGCATATAAATCCCAGTCATATATACGTAACAACAATAACAATGGAAAGCACCAGTCTTAAATTCCACAGGGTATAAATTGTGCAATGCAAAAAAATATACAAATAATACAAATGTCACCTCTTGATTGCAGTGTACTGGACTTTATTAACGTCGCTGGTATATGGAGGAACTGTAAACAATCGAAGAGATGACATCACAGGCATTCCTGTTTCATGTCTTAGTCGAGAAACCAGAAACACATTTAACTCCTGAAAAATGTAACGCAGCATTCAATATTATTATTTTAAACTATCTGGAGCGCTCACTTGAAAACGTGCTTAAGTACACATTCACATGCATGGGCGCACGCTGATTGTTTGGGTTTAAAGCACAACAGGTGCCCACGTTCCATTTTTTCCCCTCTCTCGCACACGTCCTGCATTTTGTCAGACAGGCTTGAAATGACATTCGCCATATGGTGGATAATTTATTATAGTCACCATCATCAAAGAGCTCGCACTCAGTGCAATTCCCAAGAGAGTTCCGAAAACTCGTGGTCTTAATTATAAAAAGGGCGAATTAAAATCTACATTTAAAAGAGAGACATCGCACACAGGAAATCCATTTGATGAGATACATTAAAAAGGATGTTGTTCCGCGGAAAAAAAAGTTGTAATTGACATCATTGAAGTTTATATTTCCATAAATTAATAATAGTACAATGTTACATGGTATCACGACAAGGGTAACGATAGATGTGTTTAACCTGCCTGACATAAAGGAGCATTAAAAAATTCCGGCCTCACGCTGCTATTAAGACGTGTGACTGTTTCCTACTTGGTTCTGCAGGGCTCTTGAAAATCGAGCGGCACGTACCACGAATTCCAGTAATACCACAGAGCTAAGGAGGAACCTAACACGCACCAAGCTTGTTAAACATGAATTCTGTTTAATATGAGGCAGACAGCCTCCGTGACTGTTAACTCGGGAACTCCATTGCAAGGCCACCCACCCACATCAACACGCAGAGACACAACCCATGATGATCTACAGGTTCCTTAGCCACCATTCTCTCACACCAGGAGAGGGACCAAGGAGTAAAGACATCGTGTATCGATGGCTAATCCCTGAGCATTAAAATGTGGAACAAAAAAATGAGCAACGCCTATTTGGATTTTGCCTGAACTGACCTGGTCTGAATGGTTGCCAAAAAAAAAAGATTTTGGCGAGTCTTCAAGGCGAGAAATTACAAGAAATATGAACATTGCCTATTTCCAGACAACAACGGGATTTAATGTATGGAACTATCCCAGTTGGAACAAGTAAAAAAAAAGACACATTTTCTCTCGTGAATTGTTGAGATTGCACTGAACCTTGATGCTAGGATTAAGGCTAAATTACTGTAAATCCTACCATATAATTCAAATTTTACATCTGCCAAATGCCCACATTTGGAGATGGATTTTTGTTTCGTCCACAGTGTGGTCATTGCCTAAGCAGTGACCTCAACTAAACTGTAGATTTATGACATTATAATGTTAGTGTAACATTTCCAATGATGTTACTTTATTGCTGCATACACAGTAATAAGGAAGCCAGCATTTACGTAGGTAATCCATCAGAATTTTCGAGCCACAACTCGAAATGTAAAAAAATTATGTTTCTTATATTGTTGCAATAGCCTAAGAGAATAAACTAGCTTCTTTGGCACCTTCTACACCACCTTGTTAACATGGTTGCAATCCGACCACTATTCTGTTCTTGCATTATGGCAGCAATATGTCCAGGAGCAATATAGCAATGTCGAGGTTTGATAACCATGAGAGGGTTTCAGGCGAGAGTTTGAGTAGTTTTGCTATTCCTCCATTAAAGGAGAGCAAACTACAGTTGTTTACTACGTAGTCCGTTAGTTCGGGTAGCATGGCCACAATCACACTACTGTGGCTTGTCTTTAATTTTCCACTAATGAAGGAGGATGTACGCATCGTATTGTCGATGCTCTGATGCGATTGATGGTTACACCAATGTCTTTGAGGAATTCAGAGCCAGGAGGTGCGGTGTTTTCAGCTGTGTTCATCAGCAAGGTGTACCCTGCAAATAAATTTGCTGAGCATCGCGTTGATTATACGAACAGTAGAACGGCATCTGATGATTTTGGCCAACTTCAGCAGCAGGCGATGATGCCAAACACTGCCATAGGCAGCAGAGGGTTTAACCAATGCCTTGCTAATTTTCTGCTAATTTTCGGCAGCCAGTTGGTCGATAATGGAGGAAAGTTTGGCAAGCGTGGGACGTTCCATAAGCTTGGAGGTGGAGGACAAGAGGGTTAGTTGGCCTGTAGCTGGTGGACAAGCCTTGCCGCTTTCCATATTTCAGAATGGCAATGGACGTTGGCAAGCTTCAATTGTTTTCAGATGTTGCCTCTCCTGTGCATACGAAGGTGAAGAGATTTGCAAGCCAATGTTGCCCAAACAGTCGCAGGTTCTTTAGGAACTCAGGACACAAGCCACCCATATTTCAATGCCTCGTTGGACTTTGTGGCCCTGAACTGACGGCCACTTCCACTTCAGTGGCAGTGTCTGGTCTCGTTGTGGATGGATGGCAAATGGTGTGCAATCCACACTCTGTTTAACACGTAGGCTTAGGCGACCAATGTCATCCATAATACTGTTTCTTTTGGGTTAGATCGTGGTGGCGGGTTTAATGACACATTTTATATTTATGCGATCTAACCCAAAAATCTGTATTATGAATCTACACTCTCTCTCTCTCTTAGCCTTGTCCGAACATGCACTGTTTGCGCACTTACTGGCATTTTCGAAATATCTGCTTTATGAACCAACAAAAAATGGCAGTGGTTTCCGTACGCCGTACTGCTGCTTTTCTCCGTTAAGCACGTTTTTTCTCTGCTCTCCAGGTCAGGTCAACCTCTCGCAAAAAAACGCACAAACTTTGGAAAGGGGGATTAGCTTGATTTAGTTTAGTTGTATTGCTCATCCGTGTACTACATGAGTTGGTAGTTGCAGTATAAATAAAATGATGGATGAACAAACAATTTTCAATAGATCAAGAGTATAATTTGCATATTTTTTGCAGTTAACATTTGCATACCTTAGAATGTTTAACATGTAATTTTACTGATTGTTATTTTAACACTGATATAGAGTGTTGCCATAATCCATTCAATGGTGGAATAATGCTTTAAAGTTAGGTGTTGGGTGTTGATTGCACAACAGTTGTGGAATCTGGGTAGAATGCAGGAAGCGACAGAAACCCACGCTAGCATTGACAGTATTGATCGTGGTGATCTCTAGATCTTGTGAAATCTAATTAAGTAAGTAATTATGAACGTTTATTGTCGTGCACTCACATGGGAACGTGCGCTGATCACACATAGTAGGCTCTTTGGAACAGCACTGCAAAACTGTAGCATAAACAACATTTATCTGAGGATGGTGCACACCTATAAACAAGTCCATGGTAGCAGGAGTTTTTTTTTTAAATATATAAATTTAAATGTATAGTACTTTGTCAGTTAATATATGGACGAAGGCCTCAACACACTCTCCGTTCATAGTGGTTGTTAAACCGTATCTAACCACGCTGGCAAGTGCAGGCAGGTGATAGAATTTCCCGGGACCAGATCAAATATCGTTGGCATTGATGCTTGCCATGGTTGGGACTTGAACACTGGGTCAGCAGGTAAAATGACTGCATATAAATCATTATTATAACAGTGAAATGATTTACAGGGCAGATCCCTAGGTTTTGTGAAAGGTCAGCCATACACATTACCAAACCCTCCCTTGGATCACTGCTTTGTGTTAAAATGTCCCAATGGTTATCTTGTTCGCAATAAGCAGCAAAGCCCAGTAAAGCCGGCTGCAGAGGGCACATGGCAACTCTAAAGTGTACGGCACGACGCTCTTTTCAGGAGTTGCATTAACCCTTCACCCCACTGTTGCAGCAAGGCACGGCACGCTTAATCCCCAAAAGCCTCTTATTTGTCATGCATTTTTACAAGACATAATCCCAGCGACCAACTCCACGCTGCGTTATACCTCATTAGGCGCTGTGATGAAAGCTTTGTGATGATTATGAAATGGAGCTTGGTCCTTCCTAAGATCCAGAGCTCTCTGGAGGATGGACATTGGCAGGCCGCATTTCTCACGAAGCACCTGCACTGGGTCCTGCGGAATTAAGATACATGCAACGGGCTGCACTAGTGAAAACCAGAGCCCTTTTTTGGGGGGGGGGGGGCATTAAAGCAATTGGGGTTGAGGTGTACACTGCTGTGTAGGATACACACCCTAAGCATACATATGCGTAACTGTATTGCAGAGTTCTGTTGCAGTTAGCATATTGTTTCTAGATTTGAAGCTTTTGTGACGGCAAGGATTCATATTCTTAGGTTTTTTCGGTAAAGTCACGTAGGTAAAAAATTAAAATTAATAAAAGTAAAATAAAATAAAAATCACGACGTTTCGGAGGCAACACAAAACGGAAGCTTGTGTTGCCTCCGAAACGTCGTGATTTTTAAAATTTGATTTTTACTTTTATTAATTTTAATTTTTTACCTACGTGACTTTACCGAAAAAAACCTAAGAATAAGTTAGCATATTGCTTTACGAACTCAGTGGCCCAAGTTTAATTCCTGTGCCATACACCGCATCAACGGTAAGCGATGATGCAAGTGTATCCCGAGTGTCCCCTTTATATTTTAGTGTGTAAACATCCACACTAGGCAGCAGCGTGTGTCTGTGTGTGTGGGGCAGGGTGGCTGTATCTTCTTGGTTATTTCGGTAAAGTCACGTAGAAGGGAAGTAATAAAATAATAAAAATAAAACACAATAAAATAAATTCTCACGACGTCTATTCAGACTCTGTCGCCTCGACGGACCTGGTTTTCACCTGAGGACGGCTGCTTGCGTTGTGGCCGAAACGTCGTGAGAATTATTTTATTGTGTTTTATTTTTATTATTTTATTACTTCCCTTCTACGTGACTTTACCGATAGAACCAAGAAGATGAATCCCTGCAGTCACGAAAGCTTTAAATCGAAATTTAGGGTGGCTGTAGTTGAGGGGGAGCGGCGGTGTAGCGGCGAGCGCACCTGGGAACCCGAGTTCGATTCCCACTCATGGCCAACACCACTAATGATTATCTACAACGGTCCTGGGCCTCCCCTGGGATGACTTAGCCTCAAATGAGTACCTGGTGCAGTGTGCAAGCATCTCCACTTGCGAGACAACGCTTGCCGGGCGTGGTGCTGGTGCTGTGCTGGCCTTCATATAGTGCTCGCTAACAGTACTTGCTTCAAAAGTCTATTAAGGCTATACGGGGGATCTTTGTCTTTGTTTTGTAGTGCTGGCTTTCCCATTCCCTCGTGTTCTGTGACTGCTTCACAAGGCGCTAAATGAGAGCGCTGGTCTCAATAGTGTGTGGGGTTGCATGAAGATCTTGGTTTCTTGACGTTCTTTTCCACGACCAAAGGGAAGCAAGCCAGTTCTGTGTTTGAACCGGACTTCCAGGCCCAGTTTGAGTTTCCAGGGTAGCCATACCCTGGCCATTCTAGCACCAACAAGACGGCCAACATTGAGTGGCCAATCGAGCTCGCTTTTCATATCACGCTGCACACTTTCGCTCAGGACTCCATCAGAATCGGTCGTGACATCAAAGGGTGAGAGCAGATGGTGGGTGGTTGATGGCATCCCTCGCTTTTATCAACTTCCGAAATGTGTTTTTGTACAAAAAAAACATGACACACAATTCCAACAAATATTCACGGATATCTTGGGAAATTCCTAATCTAACCCTATCCTCTGTGAAACATTATTTGAAAGAAGTTCCTTTCTCAAGATTGTTTGCGGATGGGTTTCTGAGAGTAAGGAGGGCGTGGAAATGAGGGGGAGGGAGTTCGTGGAGCAGAGTGTCAGAGGCCAAACCCATGGGACCTGCCATAGCACACGCAATATGGAAACTCATGGCCTCGAGCTCTGCCGGCTGATCCTGAAATTGCTGAGGGCCATGCATTGGGCCACTGAGCCTGGCTCAAAGTAGCAGCTGTGGGAACATTGCACAAGGAGAAACATTCTTTGGTGACGATCACACCTTTCCTTCCGGATGGAATTTTGAGGAGTCAAATCCAGTCCTTCTCACTCGGCAAAACAGGTGGTTCGTTATCAGACTTTGACATCTGCCGTAAAAGTGGATGATGGCGAAGTATCCTGCGATGACGTTCTCTAGAATAGGAGCACTGTGCTGGCAGTCGCAGGCTGTGCTTGCCAAATTGGAGAATCACCCGCGACAATTAACATTTCAAACGTGTTTGCTTACAGCCCGCGTGTCTCTCTCTCTCTCTTGTAAACTTTACCAACGTAAGAAGCCTCCTCTGCTCAACGGAAACGGCGCCCTAACAGACAAAACTGTCACACAGTTCTAATACCGACTGCATTGACGAGGATGATACATTGCGTACACTCGGGGTGCAACTATACTCCCTTCCCTTTTCCAGTCAATGGGTCGAAATTTCAGTTCAGAATTGATTTTATTTGTAACAATGCGTTGAATGTGAGGGTCTCCAGTGGCTAGAGGGGTCACACAATGCCATTGCGCGACAACATTGACAAACCGAAAAGCATCGGTTCTTACGAACGCGATGCGATGGGTGTAGAGTGAGCTCAAGAATCGAGACGAATCGATGAATAATAACACTTCTAGTGCACAGACAAATGTGACGCGTCATAGAGTTACGTTTTTTGGTGGTCTCAGTGTTCACAACACAATTGAATATATCAAACGCTCAGAAGGCAAGTCGTGAGAAATGTATAACTTTTTAAAAAACTAATTAAAAGCACTTTGCCATTACAGTGCAAGATAAACTACTTTGAAAAGTCCATCTGGGAAGCTTCAAGAGTGTGTCATGCCATTCCTTGGAATTTTGTTCAAAATGTAATCACCATATATAATACAGGGTGCTTCAAAAAATTGTTAACACTTCCGAGAATTTGCATCAAAACCACAAGAAATGTGCCTCCAGGCTCTGGAGACCACCTGGAGAAGATTCCAGGCAACGTGTTGACAACGATGGCGAACAAGTGGAGACTCTTTGACTTTTTGAAGCTATCAACGTTACTTTTGTTTTCATGTTACAGTGTATTATCCGTTCTTTTTCCATTAAAAACGATGGTCACATATAATTGTCAACATTTTTTTAAGCATCCTGTATATAAAGATTCAGTATGCATGAGGATTACACTAATTAACGACCCTGGAATGGCATTTGACTTGCGGTGGGCACGGGGGGGTGGGGCAGGAACGCGCCCCATTAAAGACTGGTTAGATCGACCAAAGAATGGCACCCAACTTGATGATGGAAACTCATCACATTATTATTATTACTTGGTTGCATATACTTTGGTTTAAGTCCGTGTTTTTCTCAACAGTGTGTGTGGCTAAATTTCGATTTAAAACTTTCGTGACTGCAGGGATTCATCTCACGTAGAATGGAAATAATAAAATAAAAACAAATAAAACATAATAAATAATAATGTTTTATTATTTTTATTATTTTATTATTTCCATTCTACGTGACTTTACCGAAAGAACCAAGTCGATGAGTGTGTGTGGCTGCTATTTACTTTCTCTTGAGATACCGCTGTATTTAGACGCTACGAATGTAATATCTGTTTCTTTATTTCATTATAATTACGTATGGTTTCATACGAGGTATACAAAGATGGTCAGGTTTTTATTTATTTATTTGTGCCCCACATAATCTGATCATATATTAAAGAGTTTTAACAATAAGGGTCATTCTTTCATGAAGAATCTTGACAGACACACATTAAGAATACAATTTGTTCCATGTAATAAAAGGATCTACTGTACATAGGATCTAGTTTTTTGTTGTTGTTAATCTACAGTGAGAGAAAGTTGACGCTTTACTTGGCTGCAAAATGCAACAATGATCTTTCTGCTCAGTAAAAAAATAGTGTTTTTTAATTACAGGTTTTATTTTAACAAGTAAGCTTTCGCGACCAACATTATCCATAATTGAGGATTTTTTGGGTTAGATTGTGTAAATATAAATGTGTCGCAACGAATTTCCAAGGTCTGTTTATGTGACAACCCTTACTAGTTGGCTGTGTCGGGTGGAGGAGGGTTTTAACGACACGTTTATATATTTATATATTTACGCGATCTAACCCAAACAACTCTTATGGATGATATTGGTCGCGAAAGCCTGCATGTTAAACTGGCACATTCCCGTTTAATTTGTCTTTAAATTTATCGAAGAAGCAGCAAATCATGGATTCACGTCGCCCAGGATGGGAGACTGTGAGCAAACGTAGGAAATATGCTTTCCTGCTCATGTCTTCTTCTCTTAGGGTTTTAAAAATAAACCGATAATTCTTGCATTTAGTCACCTCGGCTATAAAACAACCTCCCCCCTTGACTGTACACTTTACAATTTGGGCCAAAATGGTAAGAAGAGCACCAGCAATAAACTCATTTTATAAGCACTCAGATGTCAGAATAACACTGCACAGCACCGTGCAATAGAGGCTGACTTCCATGTAAAGATAACCGCGTGTAATGAAAAAATATAAACAGAAGGGCTGGAGTGACAGTGAGTGCCTTTGCGCTCCTAACCCACCAGAGATGTGAATTAAATTCCTGGCCACGGCTAACATCGGCGAGTGGCATCTGAACTGATCCCGTTAACCCCCTTCACAAACCAACACTGACCAGCATGGGAAAGTACGGTCAAGCACCACGTGGGGAGGGCCTTCACCCAGCAATGGATCGACACAGGGGCCGCACATTTTAAACAGCAGAGGTGTCCCCGTCATTTCCCTCAAAGCAAGAACGCCGGGTGAGCCAAGGGGCATCCGTGTGGTCTTCTCTGTAAATCTGGTGCGACACAAGCGTTCATTGCGAGAACACATACTGCCTACCTCCACGTTCATCATCATCACAATGGTCTGATTGTGTGACAGTCGTTTTGACCGCTTACTTTACCAAAAATATAGACTTTTGGTGCTAACGCCGTGTTTCCATTGCATCCTTGGCGCTGGGGTTTGCCATGTTTGGGTCGGCTGTTGTACCTTAAATGCCGAGCGTGGAAAAAATGTTAAGTCTCCCAAACCGCAGCCCAGCCGCGCTCGGAGCTGGCGCCCCGTGCTAAGGATGAGATGCCCCCTCTCACACGTGGCTTTAACTATAGCGGTAGAGACGGTGGCTACGTAAGTGCCGTACGTAGTCAACCGTGCTAATCGGTGGTGCGGGGGAAGGACAACAAATGACGTGATTATCCTCATCACCAGTAATAATTGTCTACCCACTGCTGGATGAAGGCCTCGCAATACCATCACTGTCCCGCCAAGTACTTCAATGCCATGCTCCATCTATGGGGTCGTCGTCCTCTCGGGGACACGGTCTGCTTGGGCTACAATCTCATCACCTCTCTTGTCCATTAGCCATCACCGCTTCTAGCCATGCGTCCTGTCCCAGCCCAGATACTTTAACAGTCAACGCGATGTCTCTAATCTCTGTTGACGCACTCATCCGTGTGTTTCTCTTTCAGTTCCCTTTGACAGTAGGCCAACGTGTAGAAAATAACTGAATGAAATACATACTGAAATGTTGTTATGTTTAGCTGTAGAGTACGAACTGTTTCCAGAAATAAATTCCGGAATTGTGTGGAAAGTACTCAATGACGCTTTTATTGCTTACAATAATATTTCAGAGGCTAATGGTAATGTGAGATGATGCGCCGTTTGCGGTAAATAATCAAGGACACTTTGTATGTTCTAGGCCAGGGGTCGGCAACCAAAATAACAAGAAGAGCCATTTCTTTACAATTCGGTACAAAATTCAGTATTTCAAGAGCCGCAATGCATCTGAGTACATACTGTACATACGTACATATCGTCAAGAAGCAGCCCGTAAAGAGCCGCATGCGGCTCCGGAGCCGTAGGTTGCCGACCCCTGTTCTAGGCCAATGAACAGAGCACTTTGTGATAGGAAACGCAGGATGTTCTCGTATCAGATCAAGCAAGTTATGTTTCCTAAGTATGTGCCAAATGATTAACTCGCATACGTACAAAAATACGATTTTTTGTTCACTCTCTCTCTCTCCTCAGGATGGATTGAGCACAGCGGCAGGAGAGCCAACAAAAGAGAAATACAAAATTTTAATTACAGGATCAAAATGTTGTCAAAAACTATATTTTTTTCAGTGACACAGTTATGCTTAAAAATATTAGAACTTATTGGAGGAAATTGCTTCAGCATGTGAGGTGGTGTGTCTGGCAGAAGAGCAGATCATGGAAACCCACTAATCTCAGCCGAACAGCTGGGATTATAGCACACAGGGAATGTTCCTTGACCGTTTTTTTTTGTTTAATCAAAAATTATAATGGCAACAAAAAGTGCGTCCTCGGGCACCAGTCCCTCCCCATGTGATGAAGCTCATCAGATCTTGGAAGATGAGCATAATTCTGCTTGAATACCGCTTAGATGGATGACCACCATGAATAAAACAGGTGGCATAGGCCTTGCGGGGCCGTGTGATTAGCAGCAAAGGGCAGTGCAACATACTTCTCTGCTTCCACATGTCTACTCCATGCGTTTAGCAAGCCGCACTGAGCAGCTTGGTGGAATGTGATCACATAATCCTCACAACCTGCACATCGTCGGGAGGCCCTCATCCAGCAGCAGCGGATTGACAAAGAGGGCCGGGCGTGGACAAATCAAGCACAACTTGACAATTACACCCTTTATGTACTTCTTCCCTGAATGACCTCCAGCCGTGTTGGTGAATTCAAGTAGAAATAAATTGGCGATGCTAACTCAGTTACCACTGAACCGGAGCAACTTAGGTCTTAAGCACAAGAAAAAAACTCCCCGGGGAAAGATTCCAAATTTCAGTTCGGAGAAAGAAAAAACTAATAATTTGCTGGAAACACCCCACACACCCCACACCCCCCCCCCCCCGCTCTGTGCCTCAGCTTCGAGCGCAAACGTTGCCACGAGGGAAAAGGCTCAAAACAAAGTGCCATTAGTCGTACAGCACCAAGTGTGCAAGCTTGTATTTTATTTGAGATGTAATTTGGTACAGCTCTCTTGGATGGGCGTGCACGGACGCAAAGGGCAGTGATCTCTTTATGTAATGCGGCTTTTATTAATATATTTCTAATGCCGCTGGAATGTAACGTCGCTTTTACTCATTTAAATAGGAAGGCGACGTTGCAATTAGTTATTCTACTTTAATTTAAATTCACGTAAGGTGGAATTAAATTGTCCACCATCATTTGGGGGGGAGGGGGGGGATATGGCCACATTTTTACTTAGACATTTTTTTCTGATCTAAAATTGGTGATAACCTAACCATTGATTAATATTTTCCCACTCAGGAATACCAGCCCACTCAAATAATTTGGGCGCTGGTCATTTGAAAACAAATCAGGATCCTGGTATTAAACTTATCAATAACAACAAAAACAATGCATCACCATAATAGGCCACAATTATGGTTTAAGAGTTGATAGGTGAAAGGGTGTTCAGTATTATCTTGATCAAGAACATTTATGTACACATTGAATAGTCCCTTACATAACCACTCATCACTTAAATTTGGATTTAAAGCTTTTGTGACTGCAGGGATTCATCTTCTTGGTTCTTTCGGTAAAGTCACGTAGAAGGGAAGTAATAAAATAATAAAAATAAAACATAATAAAATAATTCTCACGACGTTTCGGCCTGAGGACGGCTGCTTGCGTTGTGGCCGAAACGTCGTGAGAATTATTTTATTATGTTTTATTTTTATTATTTTATTACTTCCCTTCTACGTGACTTTACTTTAGCATGGAAGAGTAGACTCAACACCCTATAAAATGGACACCCCTGCCACCAGCAGCAGTTGCGTGATTCACCAATTGCAGGGCTGTAGCTTTACACGTTAGCTTCTACGTCAGCCGTTGCATTTGTAATTATGAATGTCGAACACTGTGTTCAGCCCACTGCCACCTAGTAAGTCAACGACGATGCGTCGATAGTAAAAACAAAGGTAAGGGGAAACAGGAGGAAGCTTATTGGGGGCCTCCCTCCATGGATGCATGCCAGACTTCCCCCAAATTGCACTGAATTGGCCCCACAACTCCGGCAGTTGCTTACGCAATACAGATTTTTCTTCGAGAACGGAAATTCTTCACTGGTTGTTGCAGTAGACAGTGGTGGGTCCATGCCTGCAAGCTGGGAAGGAGGCACAGTGGCCCCCACTGTGCCTCCTCTGTTAATTAGCTGCACGTCTATTATTGTCCAAAAATGTGTGCATTACACATTTAACGAGGAGGTGAGAGCAAGAGCGGCACAGTTCTCCCAATCCTGTAATTATAACTTCAAATCAGTTGCTAATTGGCATGACTGCAGGTCACCGGTGTCTTGAAATGACTTCAGTCTGGAGCGAGATGTACGTACACCACAGCAGCACGGACGTACCGCAAGCCCGAGTGTGTTTTCCGTGAAAACCGCGAATTGATCAATTGGTGTCAGCTTAAACCACGCCCTCGAGGAAACTAAGCCCCCGATCCAACAAGAACTGAACAATAGCCGTGGCCACACTCTGGCCCTGTATGTTGGCCGCTTGTTGGTGTTTTAAGGATTCTTTGAAGCTGTGAATGACTTGTCACAACATTGGAGGTCAGAGAATAATTTCAGAGACATTGCTTCTATTGTTTTAAAAGCTGGTTTCCTTGATTGATAACTTTACATTCCCTTGGGTTTATTATGATCTGTAGTCGAAATTAAACGCATGTTCCACTGCGCAGATAGAATTACATAGACCCATGGACCCCCTCCATCTACCAGTCACATTATCATCTCTCTTTAACAGACATAAAAGCCAAAAATGAAATCCTTGCCGGTGAAACGAAAGGTTCATAACTCACTGCCGAAGCTCGCGCTACTCCGCAAATGCTAAAACCACAATGATAGGATGGTAGATGGATTATGTAAGCAGTGTTTTGCTCTCACATTACCGCAAGTGTGGGCCACCCACATTGATCAATATGATACACGTGAACGCACTCCCTCGCATACTAATAGAGCCATCAACAGCGCACACAACTCCGCAGAGTTGTATCTGGTCGAGCAAAAGCAGGCAGTTCTGATATGTTGACACCACTGTCGGGAGGTAGCTACTACAACCCGCACCGAAATATGGGAACGCTCCACCACGCATAGCAGCCATCGCCCACAAGACGCTTGTGTCCTGCGAAGATTAACAGCCGCTCATGCGATCGCGTGATGCCGCAGCTGCACACGTGGAATGATGGCGCTATGTGAACAATGAAGCGGTTCATTTACAGGTTATCGGGCACACAGAGACCGGTGATCGCGACGGAGGATTGAAGCGCGCTGCGAGGTTGGAGCCACAACTGAGCACACAAAGGCAGGGGCGGCGGGGGGCGGCGGGGGGCGTGGGACCCCCCCCCCCCCCCCATCAGAAAAATCTGCTGCTTCTGCTCCAGAGGCCCTCTCGTCAAGTTGTCTCTGAGTGACGCACATTTATTCACGGATTAACCGGCAATTATTTTGATGTAGCCACAAAATGTGGATATGTGTGACGGCTGTGAGGGACCAACAGTCCTTCACGTGCGAATATTTGAAGTTCCTCCAAGCAAGTATGCGCTTCTTGTCTTTCCTGTCTCACATCTCTGAGGTTTAAGTTCTGACCTTACGGCTTTAGGCAGCCTTAAGATGCGCATGTTTACATTGCGCTAAAGTCGCGATGTGTGTCTGGCATTCGTCCACCGTGTTTTTTTGTGTGTGTTAATTTCGACCATCAGGTAGCAATCATTGCACCCTCACAGCAGCGGCGTGCAGGGCATTGCTTTAAGGAGGGTGCTGTTTCTGTTTCGCACGTAAAGTCTGCCTGAATGAAAACGAATTTCTCTATAACTGCGTTTTGTGCTCCATTTGTTGTCCTTACTCAGCACCTCTGATTAGTACGGTTGGCTAGGAATGGTGAGACAAGTTAAACACACACACGTACCCATGAATGAGTTTGAGTGAAAACAATAGAAGCCAACAAACGTTCAACGTCTTCTCTGCACACTGATGTTCGCTAATCGTGTCAAATAAAAGTGTATCCCAACACCCCAAATGACCATTGGGGTGGGGCTTATTTGTGTCGGAACTCATGAACCAGTGGTAGCAATCCCGCTTTGCTATGGCGAGGAGCAGATTGTTCATTGGACATGGAGCCGAAAGCATTTGATTATTGAATTGGTCTTATATATTGCAAACAAAATAAACGATTTTGCCATGAAGCAGTGATTAGGCTGAGAATAATGACACAAAAAGCGGAGTGTGTAATTTTGAAAATGATTCAAATTTACAGATTTTAATTTGCACAAACTAGACAAATCCCATGACGGAAAAAAATATGTGCACTTGCACACGCACACACGTCACCGCTGATGGGATGCGATGTGGCGTGATTATCCCTAGCGAGGTGAGCACTATGGTTTGTCACTGTCAAAACGTGAGCACAGCACTCATAGGAACTTGGCCTTCCAACACAGCAGTCAAAGCTGATAAAACCATGATTAACGAACACGAGATCTGAAAGACAAGTGAGTCAATGAAGTATCAGATGTAACCACGCATAGTGTGGGATCAGCAGCAGAAACCACGGTTAAATTTGGAACGGCTACTAACCACGCTCGTGAAATTTCAACAATTCTCGTGTAGCTTTGCACGTGATGCCCTGAGCCCTTGCCAGAGTCGGCCGTGCAGTGCAGTGTTGCGAGCTCCGTCTTATGTAACAGCAACATGCCACGCAACACATGCTACATTGTGAACTGTGAGTTATAAAAAGATAACAAGCTGCAGTTGTACGATAATGCACACAGGTCAGAACTTGTGCTCTGGCTGCCAGCTCTTTTAAAGTAATATTTTCATGGCCTGAATGAAACAAAGTTGGGCGCACCAATCGCTCAGTAAACCGTACCGCCGCAACCAACGTGGAAAATAAATTATTAATCTTGAAAACTTCTTCAATCAGAGGAGCTGTATTTAATGGAGGGTGGCAGAGAGGGCCGAGTACACGATAAAAACAACATGGACTCAAGCTCATCATTCCTGTGCTTTATGAGAGCTCAGCTTCCTGAATTGTATTACTCAGAGTTTCTAAAGGAGCTGAACTCTGGAACAACTATCACAATGGCCCTCCCCTTTTTTTACTGAGAACAAAGAAACATACAATTGTTCGACTGAGAACGTTCACTTAAGCCACCAAAAACATTCACTAAACGACATAGTGATAGGATAATGATCTTCCACGGAAAGAACAACAATTCTACTGAACATTATTCGGAAGCCTCGGATATTAAATCCTACGACAGAATTGTGCAGTGGTTACACTTGGTAAGCTGTTTGGCTGCACCCCAGGTGTGCATGTCATGCCCAGATTCCCCCCCCCGCCCCATCAGTTGGCTACTGATGATCTGGAATGTGGCCAAATTGTGCTGTCGTTAAAGAACTGTGCTCTCGTTTGCCAGGTATTGACTAAGCCCATCATCCATCGAGCATAAAAAAACGAGCACAACTGAATGAGATATACAGTGGTTGGCATATGGATAGACTACTGCCCCAGCAATGAGGAATGTCCACCGTTGATTCAGGGCCACCAACAGAGATGAGCCATAATATAGTTTTTTTGGGGGGGTTAGATCACGTAAATATACACGTGTCGTTAAACCCACCACCACACGACACAATCAGTAGGGTTTGTCACGTAAACAAAACACGACAATTCGTTACTAGTTCAGCACACCGGTGTGTTGAAGAGTAAACCCACAACATTTACACTTCGAGTGAACGACGTTTCGCCGGTAATTATGACCAGCATCATCAGGCCACAGCCAGATGATGCTAATTGGCTGTGTCTGGTGGTGGTGGGTTTAACGACACATTTATATTTACACGATCTAACCCCCCAAAAAAACTACCTCTATGATGAACAATATTGATCGGGAAAACCTACGCGTTAGAGAGATGAGCCACTGCCCAATTCTTATTTGTGCAGAGACATCCTTCGACTTTTACGTCGGGAATGAAGTCCCTTTAAGTAATCTATTCTAACAAAAATGGTAAAAAGGTCCTGTAAGTTAAGCTGCAAAGAGCCCATGGAGGTGAGGTGGAGACGTTCAAAAATTCTTGTTTCCTGGACTGGCACACAAGGGGGAGAAGTGCGGCCAGCACCACGCCTGGGAGTGTATATTTCTTCTCCAATGTTTTTCCTGCAATGGGCACTCGTTGCATGCCAAGTTTGTCTGCATTAGATCATTGCTGGTTTACGGAGTTTAATAAACAAAAATCACTGGCAGATCCACTGGCCTAACACAGTATTTGCGATGGTGCTTACTTTGTGCCAGTACCTAACATCCCCATGCATTGAGAATCAAATCCAGTGCAGCTTTCCGCTTTCACAGACTACCAAGCATTGTTGTATTTAATGCGTATCAAGTGATTTAAGCTGAAAAGCAAAGAGATAGCTCTGGCAAGGTAGATGGGTTGGATTCAGCCTCCAGGTGCAAAAATTTTGAGAACCATTTCCATTTGCCTTGGCCCCAACATACATACTGCTCATTTGTAGGCTGGCCCATACCACTGGCTGGCAACCAGAACTAACAGGGCACATTTCTATCGCTCACTATGGGGCACTCGCAACAACAAGTCGAGGCTAAATGCTCGAGGAGAAACAGTGCGATAAGGTTACGGCACACCGCACATTGAGACAATGTTTTGATAAGGCTTCAAGCAATGGCATCACTGAGAACATCAGGCGTATGACCAAGATCAGTATTATGAATTCCACTAGGATCCCTGCAGAACGTGGTATGTGCCACAGCAAATGTCATACACGTTTACGAGTGCAGGATTAGGCAGGATTGGCTCAATACACATTCAGCATTTTTATTATTTTGGTGCAGTGTGTGTGCTATTTTCTCGGGGGGTGATATTACCTGGATTTAACTGGCTTGGATTGTGTGCATCTCTCTACAATGATGGCTCAGAATGTGCATGTGCCAACGATTGAAAGCCACAAATCCTTCAAGAATCATGATGATATTTCATTTAACACTTTTATCCCCCTTTAGAGAGACGAATTTCTACATTCGACACAAGTTATAAAGGTGCTAACACTGGAATTAAAGACAGATACATACAGCTCACAATAAATAAGAAGCTGGCAAGACAGTCCTTCAGGAGAGTCTACATTTTGTTGAAAGTTTTACTGCACTGAGCAATGTAGGCAAGGGAAGAGGTGGAATGTGTATACGAAGGGACTCCTCTCTTAGACAAGGTGAACTTACACCCACAGACTCACGTTCCAATCCACGCATGATAATCACACTAGAATACAGCGTAACATTCTTATTATTAGCATTATTTATTTATAAAAAATATTTCCTGAAAGTATTTAATTGGCAGTCTTGGCCAAAGACTAGACAGATGTGGTGTTCGTAAGCTGTGGGTTCGTCACAATATGCCTTCCTCGCGATCCAACGAATCGTTACAATTTGTGGTTGAAATTTAATTCAAGAGTCATTTTTTGTAACTGCAAGGATTCGTGTCCACCCATTACATACAAGGCAAACAATTCTATTCATCCATAGTAGAAGTTTTTTTGGGTTAGATCACGTAAATATGTCGTTAAAACCACCACCCACACAGCCAACTAGTAAGGCTTGTCATGTAAACAGAACGTGCCAATTCGTCACTAGTACAGCACACTGGTGTGTTGGAATTGGAGGAATTTATATATGTACGCGATCTAACCCCAAAAAACCTCTATTATTGATGATATTGGTCGTCAGTTTAACACGTAGGCTTTCGCGACCAATATTGTTCATAATCAACGATTTTTGGGTTTAGATCGCGTTATTTATAAATGTGTCGTAACCCTCCACCACCCGACACGGCCAATCAGTAAAAAAAGTGTCACGTTGACAAAAGACAAATAGTTCACTGCTTTAGCCCACCGGTGTGTTGAAGCGTGAAACCACAACATTTACAATTTGAGTACTTTCGCCAGAATTGCCCGATGATGCTGGATGCAATTACCAGCGAAACGTCGTACTCAAATTGTAAATGTTGTGGTTTCACGCTTCAACACACCGGTGGGCTAAAGCAGTGAACTATTTGTCTTTTGTCAACGTGACACTTTTTTTACTGATTGGCCGTGTCGGGTGGTGGAGGGTTACGACACATTTATAAATAACGCGATCTAAACCCAAAAATCGTTGATTATGAACGATATTGGTCGTGAAAGCCTACGTGTTAAACCAATTCTATTAAGTCACAATTTTATGGATTTATCTTGATCGTCAAAAACCCCTATTTTAATTGATTAATTGATGCATCAATATGTAGTGACACCCCACAGAGTAGTTCTCCAGCACAAGACACGATATTGAAGGATTCCCTTCACTCCAAGCGTCTCGAGCTCTCGCGTTCCCCCCTCCTTATAAATCCCTGAAGCTCCTTTGTCGAAGGCTCCTTGACCCACCTTCCCTCTAACCAATCACCTTCCCGCTATCTCTAATGCATCCCAAACGACCTCCCTGTCAATCATCCTCCGTTTCCTGCCCTTTCCATTTTATATTTCTCCTTCAATTCCTTCAATTACCCTGCGTCTAATAAATCCCCTTTCAGACCAATTAAGTCCCAATCAGAGGGGCTTGTTTTTTTTCTGCCTGATTATCCGTGTCACGTGGTGTCCACCACGTCACGTGAATATCGTTGGTAGTGATACAATCTCAACAAATACACCGCAAGTAAGCTGTGTGGTAGGATTGATCGGGATTGATCGTGAGAGTTGTGTAAAAAAATGTTCCGTGAAAACACGCGAAGCATCCTCAGTGGAACACCTTGAACAGACATATTTCCTGGGCGCAGCAATAGGTATTCTTCTTGACTCCCTTTAACATAAACAGAGCTACTTTGCAAACATTTAAACACACGCCGAATCAAGGGAACGCAACCTTCACATTCCTGCGAGGTACACGTCTAAGAGAGCGTCAACCGCGGAGATGGAACCATGAAAATCAGCTCATGTGCAGATGCTGGAACATGCTCCCTGGACAGAAGCTCACGTCACTCTGCTGTCCGGATGTGGAGCTGCCTCCCTGAACACAGTCGACGAAATCAACGAGTCTGATCTCCAGGCCTTCACATGGACATCTAACTTTACCACAAGCCTTGCTAGGGGTGAGTCTTTGAGCTGCAGTGAACCAACAATGATTAGTTCGATTAGATGTGCTCATGTCTGATATGGCTATTGTCCACAAATGCACCCGTAACAATTATTGATAAAAAGATAGATTTCTGCATCATGAGACAGAGAGATAGTGACGGCTTGGGGAGGCCTTCATCCAGCAGTGCATCAATCATGGCTGGTGATGGTGATGATGAAATACACACTCTCCATTGAACCCAATAATTAAGCTGTCTCTACCACTTACACCCATCAGCCACGTGAATGAGCTATGGCTGTGAGTGGCACCAGTTGCCGGACAGGAATAATGGACCGATTAAAGCATCACTCTCCCTGCTAAAGCATTATCAACGCTCATTCACTACAGGCTATAGGCAACCAGTGTGTATATTTGCACTGACTCGAAAGGTGTTGACAGTGTGTAAAGCAAAGAGTGCTACTTATGGAACACAGCTCCATCTGTGCGCTCTTGTGTTGAATGCTATTCAAATATTGGGCACGGCTAAAGTGTAAAGCTTTCAACCTCGTATCAACACCTGTACATTGTAAAGTGGCTCCATCTCATTCTCCTCTGTATGTGGAAGAGCATTCGACTTACCGTACTTCACACGTGTTTGTGTCTGCCACACAATCTGGCAATTCATATATCTCTCACTAAAGTTGAATCTTTGCTTCTGTTACATTTGTGTGTGTGTGTTTTTAATCATATTACGTCCACTTAAAATAATTGCATTATACGTAAAAAAATATACATTTAAATGACAAAATGTCCCCCCCCCCCACCACACTCCTTTCCCCCCTCCCCTCCCATGCTCGATACACGACTTCTCCCCTTCTCGAAGCTCCCTACTCAACGTAACTGCGACCCCCCCCCCCTTTTACCTACAGGCTACCCCCCCCCCTCAACCCACACCTGTCGGTTTGTACAGCTCCAGTGGATGGATCCCACGCAATTGTCACCATCGGGTCTTACGTATCTCATGATGCGCTGGAACGGGCACTGTGATTTGTTTGGCGCCAGCACCGACAGAAGAAAGTCACTGAACGTGTGGAGCCTCTCGCTCGCACCTGAGTACGGCACAGAAGGGCTCCCTAGGGGGAATCGTCCTGGTGACAGTGAGAGAGAGAGAGGTCGGGTGAGGACAGGACACTCTGGGTGAACCCGAGAGGGCACGTGACCGGACAAGGTGGCAAGGGGGGCCCCCAAAACGGCGTTAGAGGGACACGTGATGTAGGGGCCAGAGTCTTCGGGAAGGATCTGGAAGGGGGGCGTGGCCAAGGGGCGTGGCCAGGGGGGCGTGGCAAAGGGCGGAGCCCGGCCACGCCGCGGCCCATAACGGCCGAGTTCCGAGTCCCGGTCGGGGCTGTCCCTGGGGAATGGAATCTGCTGGCCACGTCTTGGATCTTCGGGCATCGCGCAAGACATTGGGGACCAGGCAGCGTGTTTGCTAAACTGGCCGGCTATATAGTATTCCGTGAGGGGTTATGTAGTTAACCGTGGTGGTCACCACCCTATGTCGTTACCCTGTTGAATGGTTATGTAGTTACCCCATTGGGTCCGGAAAAAACGTGTTGCCTCCAAGTTAGAGTGCGCGCCTCAGTGGAACCCACTACAAAAAATACAAAATGTCATATACGGCACTAATTAAAAACATCCACGGCTTTGGTAAATAAAAAAAAAGCAGAATGTTGTGTGGAGCGCCCTGACAACGTTTGTTTGAGGGCGCTTTGCCATTTAAATTATTAGTAGTTTTATTATTATTATAAGCAAACGGACCTTCTGCCACGTAAAAGTGTTGCCTCGGAACTGCCAATGCCAATGAACGCGTTTTAGCAGAAAGACAATACGCCTGACGATTCTTGATGCAGAAAACGCAACCGTGTTCTTACATCACGTCCGTCAGGGTAAAGGGTAAAGGTGTCGACCATGCCAAGGGATAAGGTAAAGGGTAGGGTAAAGGTAGCGTGGAAGAATTACCCGGTAAATACCTTGCTTACCGCTCGCCTCCCTTTTAAATTGGAATCATCAAGAGTATTCTACATGAATAAAGCGCTCTACCTAGCATTTACCTGTTATAAACCTTGTTCATGTGTAGTACCCCAGTAATTACCCTGTAATCGGGTAATTTGTATGGGGTCAGGGTAAAAGGTAGGGTAAAGGTAGGCTCGTTGCTTTTGACCTTTTACCTTACCTTGCTAAATGGTAAAAGGTAAGGGTACAGTGATTGTATTGCGGTAAGGTAAAAGGTAGGGTAAAGGTAGCCTCGTTGTTTTTACCTTTTACCTTACCTTTCCGAGCCCTACAGTCAGCCGAACAGATGTCTCTTACCAGGACCGTTCATTCTCACGTCTCCACAAGCAGCAGGGTTTGTGCAAAGCTCCCGCTGCCCAATAGAGGATGGGTGTCACTTTGGCCCTCGACTTGCGAGCAGAGATTTCCCAGGGTAAATCATCGGGGTGCAGCGGTGGCTACGACGCGGATGGGAGGGAGAGAGCCAGAAGGTGGCATTCATGAACCCGGGGAGTGACTAAAGTGGCATCCTGTCCGGGGGCGGCGGGGGGGGGGGGCGGCGGGGGGGGGGGGCATCGGGCTTAGCGTCCCATGGGTGGAGTGCTCCTGGCCTGGAATGGTTCACGGAGGGCGCAGGCCCCCTTCCCGGTCTCACCTCCATCTGCTGCTCGGAGAGGTGCGGCACGGGGTAGGCGTGCCATCAGGAGTGGAGCGGATGCCCGGTTTTGAAAGTGACGGGCAGCTCATTCAGTGGGAAACCAAAGTGCTCCAGTTCCCAGGACAAAGTGTTTGCAATTGCAGGGGCCGGTGGGGTGGGGGCAACACGAGCCGCCCAATATAGGCTGTCCGTTCACTCGACTCATAGGTTAGTTTAGTCAAGTTACTCTCACGCCCACACGGCAGCACGTATAGGCCCTTCCTTTCAAGGAGGCCAGATTTACAGGAGAAGAGCAGCGCCTGTCATTATTACCGAGTTGTTTTATTTTGCGCGCTGCATTCTTGGGTGTTCTCGGACGTGACCAAATATGGTCAATTTCGCCACTTCCGTAGGCGGCAAGTAGGCCGTAAATTTCCACGTGTCCAGACTTGGCAGCAGACAAATCAATCACAAGGGCTAGGATTGTATGCGAAAATAGCTCGGTTAATTGCGTTATATCCACATATAAAACATGTGTTCAAACGAACCACAAATGCCTGTGTGACACGAGTCAGTTGCTTGAAGTTGCAGCCTTGAGTCACAAACTGCTCATGCCTCAGACCTACAAAAACACACACTGGCCATAACTGTAAGCAGTTGCAGGGGCCCTTGAATTAGGACCGTTTATTATTTTTGACTGAAAATAGGGTAATGAGGAGATCTATCTTGAGGGCAATGAAGATGTACAGATGGTGCTAGTTTTATAAGTGGCGTGTGCGGGAGAGAGTGTTATATAAATCTTTCATGAGCAAATTGAGTTCAGCGTTAGGAAGATAGAATGACCCGGTTGTGTCGTGCTCATCACTGTCAAATGGCCACAGCTGGTTTTAATACCATCCGAAGACTATCGTTCCAGGGTTTCTCCTCCACTTGCTAACGTTGAAAGGCCAAGAGGTTGCACTATTGTGGGAGGAATGTTCTCTAAGATGATGGCTTTGGCTGCTGCGGAAGGTTCACAGTTCCCTCTCTAAAGATTCATGAATCAAGAATATGGCTCTTGGGATTTGCTGCATTGCATCCTCTTTGAGGAATAAACGCAAACACTACTGAACACAACACTATTGAAAGATTGAAAACAAAACCCATATATTATTATAGAAGACACCGCAAGTTCGCAATTGTGTGTGTTTTTTCTCGGCTTTTTTTTCTCTCGTTCATTTCCACACGAGCGGCACCGACGACAGCGGGACGCGGTTGGAAGCCGATCCCCTACTGACGCGATCCTGGGAAGGGGGTTGAAGAGTGTGCCCCGAGGGTGCGGCCGCAAAGGGCAGCAGTGAGACGGGAAGGAGGGCAGCTGGGGAACTGCACGCCCTTCCTGGTTGGCCGATAAGTGAAGTGCACCGCTCCAAGCCAAACACTTGCCCCCCCCACCTCCTGCCACGGTGGCTCAAGTGCTTCCACCAGGAACTCGGCGCTGTACTGGTGCAGGGGGAGCCGTACCTCGAGCAGCCCCGTGCCAGAGCAGGCAGGGAGGACAGGAGGTACCCGGCTCGGCTACCGCCCCTGGGAGGGCTTTGTAGAATTGCGGCACCCACAGCACGTTTAGGCCGCCGCTCTCGTTTTGAAGAAGCGGGGGAAATTGTTTTAAAAGATTTGGGCTTTTAGTTGATCGCTTTTAGTCGATGTGCTGTCACCACCGATGAGCACGGTCGGCTACGCGCGGTGCGAAAGAAGTTCACGTTTGTGGAAAAGCTACGATCTCGTGTGATAGCTAAGCAATGTATCCTATTGCAGCCTTTGTGATCAGCTGCTGGAGGAAGGCCCTCTTAATTTAACGTATGCATGTTTCCTAGCAAATGGTAAAGGAGCAGCCCTGCAATCGCTCGCTCACCTCCACTGCTGGTGTCGTATGTGATTCCTGCGCCAGTGTAAGGACGTGTGAAATGCACCACACCTCCAAAGAATAGAATGGCGCTGATGGTGGCGGTGGAAGTTGTGGTGATAACAGGATCGGCCAAACATCCCTAAAATCTCAATTTAGGACTCTAATGAAAAGCAGTCTATAAACTGAGTGAGGATTTTCCGCGTAAAAAAAAAACTGAATTATTAGTTCTTTTATTTATAGCTTGACTTTGTGAATGCTATCTGTGAGTTTTAAGCCAAGTTTTAAGCAAAATGTGGATCACTGCTGCAGCAAATGGAATATTTTTTCTGAGCTGCTGCTATATTTTTCACTAACTGTCATTACAATGTGGGGTTGAAGCCAACACAAATAGTAGCTTCCAACAACTGCCTGATAGTATCTGTGGCAGCCTGAGGAAACTCACACCATTGAGGGGTCCCACGATAAATATTATGAAGAGTAAAGGCAAAGAAATGCTGATTTAAGCACTGCACACACCCTGCTGTTGTTCCAAATCGAGTGTGGATACTGGAGAAGGCACACACACACACTGTCACATCCCTCCATGATGCCTCTGGGCTTACAGAAATGTCCTCCTGTATTTATACCCACATGCCCGGTACTGCGAAATTAACATCAGTGACGTTAGCATCATTAACAATAGAACATGGCAAACCACCTGCCTGGCTATTGTCTTAATCACATGAGGAGACCATTGATAACAGACAGATACCCCGGCATAGAGAATAAGTGGGTGTTTTCTTGGCTGAAATTTCTTGAAATAACAATGACTGATAAATGTGAGCTATTATGTGCATCTGGATAATGCGTTAGAGTTGTGCAGAAACTTTGTTAGCGACTTTTTTCATATACGACAGTGGACAGAGCATAGACGTAAGTGACAGGACAAGCGAATGCAATGGGACTCACTGGTTTTTTTTATTTGCGATGCAATCACAAAAACACGCACATTTCAACAAATAGCGATTTACACACAGGTAATGTTCAGGCTTGGGTGCCACCCAGAATTAGTGCACTCTGGCTACGATTCGCAAAACCTCAAGAGATAAGGTCAACACAATCAATTTCAAACACAAAAGCCATTTCAACGTCGGTGAATTTTGTCCCGAGACAAGAAAGCCATTCACGGGTTGTGCGCAAGTAGGAAATTACATTGTTGCATCACGGCGCCATAAGAGATGGTGCCAGCTGGGGCTGGACTTTATCAATCAGTGGCTACATCTTGGCTGACGATTTATATGCAGAGAGAGAAAAACTCAGCATGTAGTTCTTGTTGTGCAATATGCGCAAGCGCTGTAAGCGAGCACCCACTAGGGCAGGCGCACACACACACACACGGTGCCGCTGAACTGTGAGCGGAATAATAGCGTTTGTAATGAAGGAACAATTCTGTCAGAACAACAATACTAATTCTCAGTCTTTGGCCAGCACGTGCACGCACACTCATATTTATTTAACTAAATTACACGCGAGTAATGCTCACTTCTGATTTGCTGTGGCTCTAACTCGACACATTTATGAAAGTGGTGCCCAGCAGGTCAGTGTCACCATTAACGTCTGAATGAGGTCTTTGTGCGAGCATACATTTTTTTTCTAAATCGTGTAATGTGTGGAAAAATCACATCTTTTTTTTTGGTGGGTCCATGTAAACCCAGAACACGGATAACAGCGGCGCATTTAATGACATTGCACTTGGATTTTGTGTCTCCTGGGTTGCCGCAAACTGTGGGCATTCACCACAAGGTTCAGTAGAAAAACGTTGCATGGTTGAATTGCTCCAAAAAAACCAGAGGACACTCCCTTGCAAATGGAAAACGCAGGGTTTTATGCTATAGAGCCCAATTAACCTTTGCTCTGTAGGCAGTTTTCAGTCAACCGTATAAAAATGAGTGCTTCTGACTAACCTAAACACAATAAGAAAAACATAAAATGAAAAACCAGGCCGAGACTCTGAATGTCAGGCCTTCAAATTGCATCAGTTTGAAATTTATTTTAAAGAAAAATGTTAGAAATAACAAAAGCTAATGGTAATGTTTAAACACATACAAAAATCAAAGCTCAAAAATTATGTTTGCTGTTTTTACTCTTTCTTTGACAATGTGGCTCTGTTTTTGTAGAAAAAATTACTTTTTTTTCATTTACCCTAGATACCACTGGTTTAGCCCACGGTTCTTCAAGGCATGTGTATAAACTAGGGCATGGGAAATCCTGTGAGTAGAGTTTGACTGAAACATCACACACAGACAAGAAAGAGAATTTGCCAATGGAAACTAGAATCACAAACCACAAGAATCAATTAACTTTATTTAAAAGGACAACATGTGTGACAGCCAACAGAAGCGTAAGAGACCAAACATCTGTGCTGATATTCACCATTCCCTGTGGAAACAAGACCTTAATAACCATGAAGATTGGCATGACTCTTCTATGCACGTTTCAATAATGTCACATTGTTGCGATGGATTCCTCAAAGAAAGGCAATGTCTTACACACGCTGCCACAAGGACTTTCAAGTATAATTGCCGGATCATCGTCATCATCATTACCATCATTTAATACACATCCAGGAAACTTCAGCAGTGTCAAGACTTAAGTGAGTCCCACTTTGAATTATGCGGCCAATTCATGTTAGAGTGTTTTTTTTACAAAAAAGGCGATAATAATAATTAAAATATATTTACAACTCTTGAGTAGCCTACTTGCTATGTTCGCCTACAGCAGGTACCACGTTGTCTTGTACTCGGGTGTCTCATACAGACGATGAACTCTGTGCGTCAGGGCACAGTGGCTTAGATGACATCGACGATTGTTTGGCGACTAATCCATAGAATCCTCACAAACGGGCTCGCAGATAAAGAGTCGCTCACTCCGGAGCTCCTCAGCCACCCACCTGAAGCGTGACTGTGCCTCGGTGAATTGGATGTCCGGTATGGATCGAATTCAAGCCCTGAGCCGGACTTGGAAAAATATTACGGCAAATTAATTAGGGGGTTGTTTTAAAATTAGCAATCAGCTGAAACACATGCATTTAATACAAATCCGCTAAATGAAAAAAAAATGTAATATCTCTGGCACTGATATAAATTCAGTTGGGTCTGGACACTTATCAAAATATTATGAACATGAAAATGGTCATATCAATGAATGCCTCAAGAGGATACACTAAACTGTTGTGTAATATAAAGTCAGACAGTGTTTATTTTATTACACAATGTTAAAGCATAATATTCATCCGAATGTGTTCACATTACTTGGCAGAAATATAACTTCCCTGCCATCAATGTGACCTAAAATTATCTGCGTTATATGGCACACAGCATATCAGCATCTAAATTCTCTTGCATATATATAAACACACATAAAAGATAAAGATGCCCTGTTTATCATTATAGGCTGCTGGAAGAAGTGCTGTTAGCATGCACCTATTAAGGCCAGGACATCACACGAAAGCGTAGGGGCCAACACCCATCTGGCTACTGATTGTTTTCTAGTGCTGTTGGTTACACAGCACACCATGTGCTCAGTTAGGGGTAAGTCAACTCAGGGAGACCCAGGACAGGTTTATACTGGTAGGAACCTCTTGGTTACACCAGCCGACAGGGGATTATTGTGTCCGTCCGTCGTGCATCCAAAAATGGGAGGGGTGGGGCTGGGTGGAGAGGGGAGGGTGGGGAGGGGCTGGGTGGGGAGGGAGGGAGGGGCTGGGTGGAGAGGGGAGGGTGGGGAGGGGCTGGGTGGGGAGGGGAGGGTAGGGAGGGGTTGGGTGGGGAGGATAGGGAGGGGCTGGGTGGGGAGGGTGGGGAGGGTGGGGCTGGGTGGGGGGTGGGAGGGGTGGGGCTGGGTGGGGAGAGGCTGGTCACCCCGTGGTGCCCTTATAAAACTCAACGTTTAACCTACTCACGCCGGTTTGTGCCCGCCCTCACAGTCGGGCATATTTGCGGAATACACCACGCCGCCGTTGACCCTGGCCATTGACCGAGCAACCCAACGTTCCTACCAGCTCCCTCCGCAGGAATGTGTTTTAGTTCGTGCCCCTGGTATTATCCTGATCAGTGGATAGCACCCCGATGACAAGGCTCACAGTGCATGGCGGTAACCACTGCACCACAGAAGGGCTTAACGTACGTAACATAGTTACACACCGATCGTCTCATAGAGCCCTTCCCACATCTGGCAGTCAGTGGGTACAATAAAACATAGGCAGAAGCGAGATTTGACAAGTGAGATCATACTGGGGATTCGGGAGGAGGAGGGGTGGGGGGAGTCAGACTGGGGGCCTGAGCTGAGCATATGGAGTCACTAGGGAGCCACCAGAATTCAGACTAACGCACAGTGAGCACACTGCCACCACGTGCTTTCATGCACACTCATCAATAGCAGTGGGTTAACACCCCCCACCCCCCGCGAAGGGAACGCAGAGTCTTTCTCAGGAGCTATGCAGAGGGGCTCTCTCATGTGAAACGGTCGGTTTGACGTAACATTCAGGAGGCATGACAGCCCTGCATAGCCAAGCCATAGCACTCGCCCGATGTTCGATTGCAACACAGTGTGAAGAAGAGCTCTCCAACACACACACGATGAGCCGTAATGATCATTCTTCGCGGTTGTATTATTACACACATTCACGTTACAGTTGATGGTTGTAACGCCTCTCAGAATAAACCCACACAGCCATATTCTTAGGTTTTTTCGGTAAAGTCACGTAGGTAAAAAATTAAAATTAAAATTAATAAAAGTAAAATAAAATAAACACAGCCATATAGAGCATGCTTGGAGCAAGTGGTGTGGCCAGCAGGCACGCTCAGTGTCTTTGTCTTTCCAGTGCTGATGAATGCTAGATACTGATTTTTAGGCCGAACTGACCCAGGTGGAGGTCCGTGACAGTTTAATGTACTGCTTGCAATTGGCTTTGAATCAACCCCAGGTTGCTGTGTTCTCCGAGGAGTGCGTTAGACCGTTGTACTCTACCAACGCTGCTCAACACATGAACAAATGCTCTTGTTACAACAGCCAATCAATTCCATCTGCCATGGCCAAAGAAGTTTTCTAAAAGTCTTGGAATATGCTGCAGGAAAACAAATTCGAAATATAATTAACATGGATAATTGTGTATGTATGTGTCTACAATCATTTAAACAGATCTGAATAATGTATTAGTACAACCGGGTTTAAAGTGACGTATATGTATGGTACAATGTTACAGCACAAATGATAATTCTTCTGATTTACGAACTATGATGAGCTATGGTGCATACTAGCCTCACCACGAACAAGTATAGTGATTTACTGCTGCTGCTGCTTAAGTGTGGCCTGGTTGTCTACACTGAGCCGTACACTCTATCCAATGTCTTAGCCCGTGGCCATGATTAATCAATCATCGAAAAGTGCCACGGCGGACTACGTTGGATGCCAAGCATTCGATATCAGAATTAACCCTACATTAAATTTCGATTTAAAAGCTTTCGTGACTGCAGGGATTCATATTCTTGGTTCTTTCGGTAAAGTCACGTAGAAAGGAAATAATAAAATACTAAAAAAACAATACAATTCTCACGACGTTTCGATCGCAACACAAGCAATCATCATCATGTGTGAAACCACAGCAAGAACATTTGAAAATCGCCACTTTTTTAAAAAAATTCTTGCTGTGGTTTTCACACCTGATGACGATTGCTTGTGTTGCGATCGAAACGTCGTGAGAATTTTGTTATGTTTTATTTTTTATTATTTTATTATTTCCCGTCTACGTGACTTTACCGAAAGAACCAAGAATATGTAACCCTACATTATTGGACAATTACATATACATTATATG
The DNA here is from genome assembly GCF_964198595.1 of Lampetra fluviatilis. Taxonomy (NCBI): domain Eukaryota; kingdom Metazoa; phylum Chordata; class Hyperoartia; order Petromyzontiformes; family Petromyzontidae; genus Lampetra; species Lampetra fluviatilis. The sequence goes on along the minus strand of NC_136287.1, from coordinate 10,522,552 downwards.
ATAGGCATGCTGAAGGTCGAACGAAGGGCATAATTAAACAGTGTACCTCTTTTTGAGAAGTCAGCAGTTGAGGTCCCCCCCCCCTCCTACACCATAGGAATGTGGAATTTCCACCACTCGTAACACAGATAAGCATTGCCAAATGCTTGCCTGAGCATTGAGGGACACTGTGAATGTTGTTTCATGCAGGCATACAAACGATCTGTTTTGGTAAGTAACTTGAAGTAAAAAGTATCTGTTAAATTTTGACATTTAACATTCTCACATAGAACATATGGTGAATATTACAGCAGTTTGCAGTTCAAAATTATATCTGGATGTGCGAATTAGAAATGGGGTGCTGACCTGATTTTGAACCCATTTCTCAGCCGACAATAATCTAGAAATATTTGCAAGTTAACGTGCCCATGTTGCGACGGGGACAAGCCATCAGCGAACTTACGGACGTAAAATGACCCTGTGACATTATCCAAGACAGGGTGAGCCATCATTTGTCAATGTTACTGCCATTCTGCAAAATTACCCACAATTACTAAATTTGTCCAACCAGACAAGACAAAGAGTCCACATTCATTGCAGCTGCATGCAATGTATACGCTTATATACCGTGACTATATACATGTATATATATAATTATAACTGAATATAAATACATTTGTATTTAAAGCTTTCGTGACTGCAGGCATTCATATTCTTGGTTCTTTCGGTAAAGTCACGTATAAGAGAAATAATAATGGATTTCACACCTGATGACGATTGCAGTCGAAACGTCGTGAGCATTTTTATTGTTTTATATTCATATTATTTTATTATTTTCCTTCTACGTGACTTTACCGAAAGAACCAAAAATATGAATATATATATAATTATCCATTCTGCAGTTAAAAGGCCAGTAAATCATACCAGCCAGCATTCCCTTAATACACAAAACAACTCAATACGATCACTACAGCTGTGGAGGTCACGTGTCAGTCAGTCGACTCGACAGAACGAGGCTCTGTTGTTGATGCTTGATGACGTGTGGCTGTCATCCGAATCATACGAAAAGATGCGGGTCGAACAAAAAAGAACCAACGGAGCTAAACATTCCTGAAGCCCCTTAGATAATACAAGACTTAATTCTAGATTTGAAGTTTTCTTGACTGCAAGGATCCATACTCTTTGGTTTTTTTTCGGTAAAGTCACGTGGGTAAAAAATAAAATAAATTAAAATAAACCAAAGAGAATACCAGACTTGCACACGCTGTTGTTGCGCATGAAACGAGAGTGGTTTGCGGCATGCATCACTCGTGCGTAGTCCACTCTATTCGTTGTATTGGACATCGTGGTTGTTCGATACCCCTTCAACAATATCAAGGTATCATCCTCCTCGACTGACTGTATTCCCATCGACAGTTTGGTTAGTTGCAGAACAAGATATTTCTCTTTGCCTGCCATTGCTTTTTAGTGATCGACTTTGAAACGTCTGTCCATCATTTATCCCCCCCGCCCCCATTAAATTCCTTTAACCTTGGTAATCGCAAGAAAAATCATTGTTCTCATCTCGTATATTATTATTATTGGGTGATCTATAGTGCTGTCCACTTTGCACTATATGCATTTTCGCCCTCTGTTCAGCGACTTGCTAAAACAACAACAACAACAAAAATCAGGGCGTTTAACATCAGAATTTGCAGAACTCGTGCCATGAGTAATTGCGTAAGGGGAGAAACTGAATCGAGGTGGTAACAGCAGCTTCACTTGTCATTAACGTCATGTACAGACAGCCAGCCAAGCCCTGTCATGGGATATGAATGGCATATTCGCCTGGAGGTCGGCACATTCTTTAGCATCGGAATAACATGTTGGCTGTCTATGCAGGAACTTTGCTTGCTAAACTGATGGCAAGTAACATATCGCGCTTACTTCTGATACGAAACGCGGATGGACGTTAATAGGCCGTGAATAACGCACCACGTACATGCCACCCTAGCGCGTGCATACGCCTTGGAAATCGGTGGTAAAGCGAACAAAATAATGACAGCGGTGAAATGATGTTAAATAAATAAATAAACGCGCGTGTCGCTATTGTGTCGCTCGACACGGAATGTTGTTAACGCGCGTCGCCTGCGCGGACTCGTGCGTGGCGTGACGCCGATCAGAGGCCCTGACCGCGTGTTCGTGAGTGAACTTCGAAAAAAATCGTGACATTTGGTGCCGTGTAACCTGACTAAGAAAGTCGATGGATTAAAAGTTTTTTTTTTAGGACATTTACCACACCCACGCATTTTCATTTCAACACCATGATCCATCTTCTTGGTTCTTTCGGTAAAGTCACGTAGAATGGAAATAATAAAATAATGAATATTAAACATAATGAGATAATTCTCACGACGTTTCGGCCACAACGCAAGTAGCCGTCCTAAGGTGGAGAACAGGTCAGACTCTGTCTTGACAGACCTGCTCTCCACCTGAGGACGGCTACTTGCTTTGTGGCCGAAACGTCGTGAGAATTATCTTATTATGTTTTATATTTATTATTTTATTATTTCCATTCTACGTGACTTTACCGAAAGAACCAAGAAGATGAATCCCTGCAGTCACGAAAGCTTTAAATCACCATGATCCAGTTTAACACGTATGCTTTCGCTACCGATATTCATCATAATAAAGGTTTTTTGGGTTAGATCGCGTAAGTATAGATGTGTCGAAACCCTCCACCACCCGACACGGCCAATCAGTAAAAGATTTGTCACGTAAACAAAACGCCAAATAGTTACTACTTCATGACCCAATTTGCTTTAAGCAAATGCCCTAGACATATAGACTCTCACGTAAATAAACATCACATACATATGTTATACACACACACACTTTAAAGAGTCACATGCTGCTCAATAAAAATGGGATTTATTTATCCCTCAAAATCCCTGACATTTTATAAACTGTTGCTACTTCAAATGTTGTACGCAGAATTTGTTTTCACTGATATAATAGACGTGTGATTTTTTACGAGGAGAGAATACATTTTAGTCAGCTGTTGCACCCCAGCCTGTAGACACTGTTATGGATAATCTATATATGAAAAAAAACTGATTCACCAACAAAGTTAAAGTTTGGATATTAAATCTAAGTTATGAAATATAAATATGGAACGTACGATACAATTCAAGAGGATACAACACAGTCAGTCGTTCGGCAGATTTCGTGCGTAGGGGAAGAGCGTGGGTACTGTAGCCTCTTACAAGACATTTGGCCAGCATTGAAAGAGTAGGCCAAATACCCTCTAGAAGGAATCTCTAGAGTGGGGCTTTCAAGAGCTCGTCTAGTATAGGGCTTTCCGTCATCAGCAGCGTGAGAGAGAAAAAGCAGGGCTGCCTCCTTACTCCATAATACCAAAGTACACCACCGAGGAAATGTAACGACTTAAATTTCGATTTAAAGCTTTCGTGACTGCAGGGATTCATCTTCTTGGTTCTTTCGGTAAAGTTATGTAGAATGGTAATAATAAAATAATACAAATAAAACATAATAAAATAATTCTCAGGACGGCTGCTTGCGTTGTGGCCGAAACGTCGTGAGAATTATTTTATTATGTTTTATTTTTATTATTTTATTATTTCCATTCTACGTGACTTTACCGAAAGAACCAAGAGAAATGTATCGACCGTTTCGAGTCAACTTCTTTTTTCGTGCAGCTGATGTCGTCGGTGCAGAGCATCAACTACAATTTCACATTCAGGTGGTCAAGCCGGGAGCAGCAGAGTGTCATCGCTGTGACGTCTCATTTGTATATCCATGGATCGGCCATTGCATCGTAACGTGTTGTTATGGTCTATTCCGGATGACCACAGTCGCACCGCCGAGTACGTGAAAGCTAACTAACTCGGCTTGGCTGAGCAAAGGTAAACAATGTACATGTACGCACATTCGAAAATTCGACCACGACCTCCAAGTACGTCACAGTTGCACTTTTTAAAGCCTCCTAGGCTAGGCAATCCCTCCAGCCTTACAGAGGAATGCAAAAATGCGTTTGGTATGTGTCGCTCGGAATTCCAAACAACAAGCAAAAACTGCGCTTCAGAATGATGTGCGCAAACTCACTTGCCCTCGAGTGCTTTCATTAGTCTGTGGGTGGTTTCTCACCTGCCGGATTTCGCATGCTGCGTTATGTTTTTCTTTGCTTTGTGCCGACGTTGTTTTAATACTGGCAAGGGGGCCGGAATGAGAGCATGGATCTCTTGGGGGCACCGCAGTTGTATGAAAACAAAGAACCCCCGTATAGCCTTCACGGCAAGTCGGGACAAGTGCTGTTAGCGAGCACCTACGAAGGCTGGCACCGCACACGAGAAGGGTGAGTGGTCAGCATCACGAGCTACACATCGCAGCAGGTACTCATTTGAGGCTGAGTCGACCTAGGGGAGGTCCAGGACCGATTCAGATAATCGTCACTGGTGTTGGCCGTGAGCGGGAATCGAACTCGGTTCGCTGGGTTCGTAGCGCAGCGTAGCGCTAACCGTTACACTACCGCTCCCCACTATGCGACAGGCCCACACACACAATTGCATGCATACCAACAACACGTACAGAGTTATCCCCCCCCCCCCCTTACAGTAGGTTAATGTCAATGGTTGTGGCTGCAGGGTGGAGTTTTTGTTAGTGGTAATAATTGAGAAGGACTAAGGCTGTTATTAAAGTAATTGCTGCAAAGCAGGTAATTTAGGTATGGATTTCATTCAAATCGCTTGCATTTTCTCTCGAACAGAAGAAAAAAAAACCACGTCCAACAAATATACGGATGAATTCATAGCAATGGCATCCCCACTCAAAACACTGTCAACATTCATGAATATTTCTCTCAGCGTGTAGAGCTCGAATGGAGAAAGTGGGCAGCAACCCAAAAATGGTTTGTGGATTTACATGCAAGTACCACTACCATACAGGCCATGTCATCAGTGGCCCCACATCGACGCACGAAACAGGGTGCCTGAGGTCAGATCTGGCTTTCGACACCTTTCTTCACCACATTGTGTCGAAGCCGAAGACACACGGACACCTGGACAACGTTGCCCCACCAGGTGTAAGTGGTACACACACACACACAAAAACAGCATGCTCTGCATTTAGAAAGGACTGACCTGGCCATCTTGTCGGTAGATGAGTAGCTGCTCAGGGGTCTCCTCCAGCATGCTCTCCCCGCGGGTCAGGCTGAATTCGGGGACATACTCCAGCTCTTGCTCATAGGGACTCTGGGCCTGAGTCGGCAGATGGGAGGGCCAGTGGCAGGCGCGGTGGGACAGAGGGGAAAAGGTAGCAGAGTCGGGTTCGTTACTCGAACACAAACGTCACCGGTTTATATATATGTGTGTGTGTGTGGCAGTGCCGCTTGACAAATCGCGCTCAGTCGAAAACCGACGGTGCTGCCGAGCGGGGTTAATAAGTGCACGCAAAATGTCGTGGCGTGTCTTTGAAATGAAACATTCAAACTGAAGTCGTTCGCGTGTCTAAAGCATTGCAATTGTTTGTTGCCAAGTGTAAATGCAATCATCCTTGTCTCGGCCTCGCTGTGCGCTGCGTCACCACTATACGAGTAGTTAACCTCGTGTTCAATAAACTTTCAGAGTCAGGGTGAACATCCGACTCCAACGAATTTAATGAATAGTACGATGGAAAATTGATGGAAAAACACAGCACAAAATACAGCATCTGTTAAAACTTGTAATATGAATACAATTCATGAACACTGCAGCATCATAACATTGTCTTAGATAACATGAATCTCAATAATAGGTCCTGGATGGACCAGGAACCTACATTAGCACTGAATAGCTATACAACAAGAGAATAAGCTACTGTGTTAAATAAGGTCACTTTGTGTAATCACCATACTGCAGTCCAAATGTACAGCGCTGCACATAACACTGAACTGTGGATGAGATACTTCTTCATCCTTGCTCTCAAGAATGCATTAAAGTTACGTGGGCACAAGTCTGGCTTGACTAATCCAATTACAAATAACATTTACAATAATGCAAGTGGCAGGCTTCGTTGTTAACTAGGCCTCATATTTATCATAACAATTTAACAGCATTATAAAGGCATTCCCAGTATTAACACATAGGCTTTCGCGACCAATATCAGCCAACTTACAGTCAATGCTTCTTAAAGTCCCACAATGAACAGACGCACCCGTCTTCACTGAGACACTAATTGTGCCTCCATTTTGTACTCTTTGTAATGGCTGACACCCCTGCCTTGCCTCGTGGCTTTGAGACCCTTAACTCGTAACTTCCTGATCACGTGACCAAACTCAATACCATCATATCAGGAAGTTCCTGTGTAAACACACCCCCCATATCTGCCCTGGGTCAGAACATCTATTGCCTTTAATGTGAGGCAGTTTTCTACCATCACAGACTTGAAGAGTGAATCAATGTGGCAGACTGGGATCAACCACGACTTAATAAAAACGATGAATTATGAACTGCGTATGCATTATGTAACTGTATAAACAATTTTAATAACGTTAAGCCCATTGGCAATCCACTGCTGGATGAAAGCCACCCCATGTCAGTCGTGGGAGTGGGGGTGGGATTTGACCAGTGTATCTTGGAAGAAACTGTGCGCTTATGTAAAACTGTAATTGTACTAAGTATTAGCTTCATATAATGTTAACAAATAAACAAAAACATAACCTCTTGTGATCAGAAACATATCCAAGATGTCAGAGTTTAATTAATATAATGAAGCTAATAAGAACTACAGCGTCTATGTATGTTGAACTTTTTTCGCACCGTACATAGTATTATACCCAACAAACATTTGTCAGTTAGTATACACTGGTAATGATGGATTTTTAAAAAATAATGAATACATTTACCCAAGTCATTGCAAAATCACTCATGCATGCTGACTCATATTTGTAGGTTCGAAATATGAGCTAGCACCCAAGAAAATAAAAATCTATTTTATTTCTATCCTTTTAGGCGATTCAATTGTAAAATGAATTAACTTATACACGCGTAATCCATGTGATGTTGATTTGTTGACGTGTTTCTTTGGAATGCTTTGAGAAAACATTTATAGAGGAAAATTATGGGCTTCACGAGGGCCCTTAAATGTCAAACTGAGTATAATTTAAGACAAAGCTGCTGATGTGCAAATGTACCACTTGCTGGCACGAATGGTCTAATTTTATTGGAGACCGTTTGGCTAGGACATTTAATTTTCAATTCAAAGAAACTTTGCTTGTCAAGCAAAACATTCCGGGTACTCAGATACTTTCCTTGAATAGACTACTGTGTTTAATTTGTCCTGTAAATTGGATTCTTTCAATGGTTTTAAGTATTTATGGGAGTTTGGAAGACAACGGTAAAAGTATATCCATTAAGCACATGTTTTAGGGTTCAAATGTATCTCGGAGTATCCAAGAGACATACTCTGATATCTTTGACTGTGTGACTGTTGATGGAATTGCAATTCCTACATTTAACAACATCTTGCAAAACATTTATATGCAACTGGGAAACGTGTGTGTGCTGTGAATGAAAACTCAGCTGAGAAAATGTAGAGTTCGCCATGCAGACACTCCACCGTTCCCCTAGTTTCTCACAATCCCCGCATGTCAATGGCCCCAAAACATTTTCATATTTCACGAACATACACCGATAGCAATATGTTGGCTCTCCACCGGGACATGGGGCCACATCCTTTCTCGACTGTGTATGCGTATCGACGACCAGAGCACAGACTACACAATCGAGAAATGGGTGGATGGGTGGGTGGGGGGGTCAAGTGAGCAGGGTCAAATGCATTAGGGAGGAAAGGTCAATGGCGGCAGTACAAATCCTATAAGCACCATTCACTGCCACTGCGAGTGGCTGAGGTTTGCTTGGGGCCCATGGATCCTGATGGGAGGCGAGTGCTGTATTCTTAGGTTTTTTCGGTAAAGTCACGTAGGTAAAAAAATTAAAATTAATAAAAGTAAAATAAAAATAAAATAAAAATCACGACGTTTCACGATAGCTGTATCACTTGATACAGCTATCGTGCTGTGACGGTTCCACCTGAAGACGGAAGCTTGTGTTGCCTCCGAAACGTCGTGATTTTTATTTTATTTTTTATTTTACTTTTATTAATTTTAATTTTTTTACCTACGTGACTTTACCGAAAAAACCTAAGAATATGTATCCTTGCAGTCACGAAAGCTTCAAATCTAGGCGAGTGCTGCTCATGGGGTCTAATCGCCAGCTTTGGGGGTCACTTGAGGAAGCACCTGCACAAGGAGCAGCACCATTATTAATGGCATCCTGTCTTGTGCAACAACACTTTGCGCCGAGGAGGCCGAACGGGCGGAATACAACCAGGGTGCCATCGAAAGGGGGACATTTCCTTACAGCACCGGCAGGGAATTAAAAAGTGACCGACGTCCGATCGTGAACAGGTGGCGCCGCGGCAAACCCGCCCGCACCTCGGCATGGTGTGCGCACGTGGGATAAGACGAGACTAAAACGTTATCGCAGCCGTGGCCCTGGCGGAATGCCTGCGTGCGCAGACTGTGAAAAACGTTCGAGAAAAAAAAAGGTGAGGTATCAAATCTGTCGTGCGCAATGATAGAACACCCCCGTTGAAAACGCGTCCGCGGAGATTTGCGGTGTAAAGTCAAGTTCCATCTGCAGGGTTCATTTGTTTAGCTCCCTCGACCATTTTTGATGTTGGATACATGTGCATGTCACGTCACGTGCGCCGGCCTGGTTTGTTTTTTTGACACATTTTAAGCTCCAGTCTGAGCCATTAGAGAAATAAACTGGTCAGCTCCTGGGACAGTATTGTTTTTCAAAATATATATATATTTTTTCTTCAGCCAGCCATCTATATGCCACGGATTTTAGCAAAAATAAACCCTTACGATCATGATGTATCACTAAAATTTGGTTTAGCAAAACAAGGCTCTTTTTTAACCCAGCAGCACAAACATCAAATGAACTTTGAAATGAATGGCATAGAACATAAACAAGCCACTGTTGTAAGCATCTATCAGTTGCTATGAGAAATGGGTCTAGTAATTCTACATCATAGACTGAATAATGTAAAAGTAACACATTCTCCCAGCATATATATTGTCAGTGCGTCTGTTTGCTTTCCCAATTGCAGCAATTTCATCTTCTAATTTTGTAAACGTGTGCATTAAATGTCCATTAAACATCAAATCAATGAACATATCCACCAATAAAACCTCCGTATACAGTTATTCCACGACACAAAAATGAATCTGATAAAGCACCCAGGGGCACCAACAAAATCGCAAGAACAGGGCTCCCTCCGCCAAAAGCCGCTGAGCAACGCACGCCTGGTAAAAGTCCTGGAACTTCGTCAAATAAAAAATTAGGCGCGCTTCCCAGCTGTACATAATACCCCAGGTTTAATAATGTATGGTTCATAAAGCAACTGGCCTTTTCACATTAACTTTTTGTCTTACTACTGGCACGACATCTGGCCAGGGGAGTTTGGTTGAGTCCCTCCATCCTGTAACCTCCCACCTCCCACTGTCCCACTGCCCTCCCACCCTCATCACAGAAGCCAAGAATGTTTGGCATGAGGATTAGACAAAATGGGGCCTCAATGCACTTCACTCCACACATGATTTACTTTAGGATTCCCTTTCTTTTCGCTATTGTGTTGCTTCTCTAACGCACCTGTGCGCAAGCCCAAGCCAATGCTGTATGATCAATGACAGCTCTTTTCTAAGCACATGTACAGGCTGCTCGGCGTATATTAGGATCGCATGCTTGGTAAAACAGCAGTCATCTGTAGGCATGTGGGAAAGCGGGGAAAGAAAAAAAGTGAGGACGCAAAAAATATTCTCATCAAGTTTCCATTTTAACAGCGGTATTGAAAATGTTTAAATATACCCTGGTGGGATGCACATGGGGGATTTGGCAGTAATATAGTCTTACATTAGATTTATTTTGGTAAAACTAATATATAGATTTTAAGTGGCTGGATGGTTAACATTCTCACGATTTAGGTAGATTGTGAAAAAAAAACAAGTAGACCGGTCCAGTCGTCTAGGCATGTGGCATTTTCTGTGGAGTTCGTCGTTCAGTATTTTCTGTGTGGTATTACGAACGCACATGTAATGCTAAGGATGCTTTGACATCATCCACGACAGTGAGGTCTTTGTTTTCTAATATTGGAGCACAAAAGTCAGATATGAAAAGTGAAAATGAATCACTTTTTATTGAGATTATTAAATACCTTAATGGGCTCTCTACTAGTAAATAAAGCTCCCTTCATTTAACATATTTGTTATATACCATTACACATTGTAATTATTATTATGGCATAAACATCATTAATGTTCTTGAAAAAAACATTTCCAACTATCCTGATTCATGGAAACTACCATGTTATTCATTATGAACCAGTGCAACAGTTGAATAAGAAGACGTGCGGCAAATACAACTACATTATTTAAATATTATCTGAGCATCTTGAAATATTTGGCATTGGGTTTTTTTGCATAAATCTTAAGTGGTGTTAAGCCAAACACAGGAATGATAACTCATCCAAGTGACCCTTTTTTCATGCGCACACATTAGCAATTTGTAAATAAAAGACATTTTATTGGATGCGATCATACGATCAAGTATTTCCACTGGTGATCAGTAAACTATTAAATACAACTTTGGCGCCCGTCAACTGAAAAGGGCAAGTTTCAGTTTGATCTTAATTTAACTTGCCAGCCGGAGAAAACCCGAGCCACAGCACTGGCCGGGTGGGCACAGCAACAGCGGGGTTGCACAGCTTGCAATCGGGAGGTTGTGATCAAATCTCAGCTGGGGGTTGACTCTTCATCCCTCCGGGGGTGGATAAAATGAGTGCCACTTTGTGGGAAAGTCGACAGTGATTGTCCTCTGGGAAGACCGCCCCCCCCACCCACCCCCCTCCCACCACCTCCCCCCCCACTATCGCCATAGCAGTGAGTTATTTCCACTACTGGCGCAGGGCTGTAAGCGGGAGACGAATGCCACCCTACGCTCATTTGAACGGGAAACCGGTGAGATTTATGCAATTTGATTGTTACGGCCGAGCGGCGTGTGGGAATACTGGTGGGCATGCGTCAATCTGGAAAAAGTAAGCTCGCAAATGATATTGACATTAGCCACTCTTTACTAGCCTCGCTAACTTTAAAAAAGCCATGCTAAATTAAAACTGATGTCAGATTCAAACATCTTCTTGGTTATTTCGGTAAAGTCACGTAGAAGGAAAGTAATAAAATAATAAAAATAAAACATAACGCAAGCAGCCGTCCTCACCTGAGGACGGCTGCTTGCGTTGTGGCCGAAACGTCGTGAGAATTATTTTATTATGTTTTATTTTTATTATTTTATTACTTCCCTTCTACGTGACTTTACCGAAAGAACCAAGAAGATGAATCCCTGCAGTCACGAAAGCTTTAAATCAGATTCAAACAGTTGCGGGATGAATGGTAAGCACAACCCATACCAGAGAAACTTGAAAAAGAACCAACGTTTTTTAATGCGCGCGTGTGCGTGCGTGTGTTCCGCAATGCGTAAAATATTCACACGTTTGCCCAACTGAAAGTGCCGGTGATACGGATGAGCATTTAAACGCGAAATACCGACAGGGATAAAAGTAAAAAGCTTGTTTGCGATCTGAGATCGGGGCTCGGTGCGAGGGAGGAGAGGAAGGTGAGAGAGGTGGGTGTGCAGGTGGGGGGCTGTCAGCGACTCGGTCACCGCACGAACTGGATTTTCTGTCACGCGACGAGCGGACAGTCCCGGTGGGGAGACGTTGGGGGGTGGGGGGGGTCACGGGCAAGCGAGCGAGTGACCCCACGGCTTGATAGATGTGCGATAAGCATCCGGTGACTACAGCGTCTCTCAGCATGCTCACACTCGCCTTTCCGCCCTCTCGAACGGTGTTTGCGGTTGCCTGCTACTAACGGCTGGCACGCAATTTTCTCCTTTTGCGTCGCTCACATCGATAACAAACACAACATTCGCAACGAGAAGTAGCTTTTACGCCGGATAAATGCAAGCAATGCTTTGTGTAAAGCGTACGACTGTGATTACATTAAAATGCATTGGGTATTTTCAGGTTATGCACAAATCATAACCGAAGCTTGCATATCTGTGAAGCGTGTTGTTGTTGTTTATGACTATGAATGCTACAATTGCAGCTGAGCTACTTAGCCAACCAAAATATACGAATAATGTTGAGCAGCTTTGTTAAATAAGATTGGAATGAGTAATAATGCTCAGCATGAAATTTTCCTTCTGTTTCTGTGCTATGAATATTAAAAGTGAGGCTTGACAGACAATTAAATGAGCACATCAGCAATCACACTTAATCTTTCTTTCGGTCCGTTTAAGAATCACAAAATGCTCATCACCGTGACAATGAATCGATGGATGACGGAGACAAGTTGATTGATGGATGCATGAACGTCATCGAAGTGGAAATACAAGATTGCAAACTCGACTCGACAAATCGCAAAGGCGCTGCTTTGCAATGGTCAATGTGACGACGCTTTGGTGAGCCTGACTCACTCACCGTGCGCTCACCTAACGAGCACAAGTTTTGCAAAAAAGGAAACTTCTTAAGCAAAATGTTCACCATGAAAACGCCAAAACGAGAATGTTTAAACAGCTGTAATGCTTTGCCTCTGGCCTGCTCATTGAAGCTACTGCATTGAAAATTGCGATACACCACATTTCAAGACTTGCAAGAACATTAAAAAAAATGTTCATTTGCAGCCACGAAGAGAGAGAGACACAGAAAAAAATACCCCAACACGCACACGCGCAGGAGCATGCGCACGCATCGCTTTGTGCGCGCTTGACGCAAACGCTCACTGCAGACACGTGTGTCTGTCACTGCCATCAATATTATCACGGCTGGCGGGTGTTATTTTGTTCTGGGGCAAAGCACGTCTTGCATCGCCTCCGTCGTCCATGTCTGCGCCGATGTCGCCTCCAAGGGAGGGGCAGATATGGGTCCCAAAGTCTGCGCGTAAGAGTTATTTTCGCAGGTTTTTTTTTGTCGTGATAACAAACCTTAACCAGCCTTCAGACGAATGACTTTCTTTTTACATTAACGTGCTACTACAGGGCGATCCATTTACAGACACCCCAGATATAGATTGTATTTTTTGTTGACCCTCTTGCATTCACCTCAACAGGTGATTGAATCTTGTGAAAGTGATAGCTCTACGTCTTACAGAGGAGGATGGTCAAATATTGCATAGGTGTGTTGAGATTGGTGGGAGACGTAAAGACGCTAAACAATAATGTTGTTTGCTCTATACTTTAATTTATTTCTATTATTTTCGTTGGCTATCTGTCAATGGATCAACCTGTCTACATGTGATATTATATTCTGATCCAATTAAGGTGTCGAATTCATCTGTGACGTCTCATGGAGATGCTACAAATGAATATTATCACTTTGTTGAAAATCAACAGTTGTTGCACTAAGGATAACATGGACCTGTCAGAGTAATGTGGAATGTCCACTCCTGAACAAGTGGAGATGATTCCCCGAGCTTAACTTTAACATGAGCAGGAAAATATGAATGTTTGTTGATGACGAAGTTCCAGGATTTGGTTATTCACTCGGTTCTAATGTGGAGTTTTGTTTGTAGCATTTCAAAGTGAAGAAGTACAAAACAGCGTATTTGTGCGCATATTCTTGGAAAGCCGACAGCATGTGACACAATGTAAAAGTGCAGTTGCAGGAGTGAGCATCCATCTTGCTCACAGACACAGTTTATAACCCTCCAGCCACATGCTTCCCCCGCCCCCCCAATACTCCCAATTCCCAAAAGGTCAGCTCCACTTTCATGTGCACGCACAACCCTCCTTTACTGGGCGTCCCGCAAATTGTCAGGGGCTGACACTGCCCGGCCATCCTGATGCCTTCCAGATTCCGAGGCCGCATTCACCTGGGACTTATATTGCGCTGCCGTCGATGACCTTATTCGCAACGGGTGCCAGGTTTAATAGGTTTTGTTTTTTTTACCATATTTCCACACTCTCCGTATTTGTGCAGGAAATTAGGTCACTGTTAAGTACAGTGATATCAAACGCTGGGCAGGAGGAGGAGGTTTATTTGGGCTAGAAGATTGTGGCACGAGGCATCTGGAGTCTTCTTTGTTGTTTCCTCCTCGTATGCGTGGGCTGTCTCTGGGTCGGACCATTTTCCCATGAGCTAAATACCACTTGATGCAGTAATTTTAGCGGTGACGGTCCCAACTAAATACCAAGTTAAAAAGAAACTATCTATACATCCCACTGACGGACCCACCTGAAAAAGGTCTTAAACAAGGTCTGGGCATTCTAGATTTGAAGCATTCGTGACTGCAAGGATTCATATTCTTAGTTTTTTTTCGGTAAAGTCACGTAGGTAAAAAAATGAAAATTAATAAAAGTAAAATAAAAAATAAAATAAAAATCACGACGTTTCGGAAGCAACACAAGCTTCCGGAAACTTTACCGAAAAAACCTAAGAATAAGGTGTGGGCAGTGATAATATTCCTGTTTTTACTGATAAACAAACGTTTAAAAAAAATCTAGCTTGGTAAGTTGAACTGTTAGGCAATCTCCACATGTCTGGCTCAAGTTGACAGAATCTATACTTTCCCTCAGACGCATAGCCCCCCCCCCTCTCAAATTTTAAATACACAAACACAAAATTGCTTCTGCAATACATTTCATACATCCCATGGGCCGATATATAACCCTTGAGCTACACCCATTTCAAACCTTTTAAAACAGTCTGCCTCAGCAGCAGACCATGCGCTTTCCCACCTGATGACGGACGCTTGTGTTGCGCCCGAAACGTCGTGATTGATTTTATTTTCTACCCACGTGACTTTACCGAAAGAACCAAAGAGTATGGATTCCTGCAGTCACGAAAGCTTCAAATCAAGATTGATACATAAATATATAAATAAAAATGTACAACCCAATAAACTTAAACGCTAAGTAATCTGATCATCGCATTTTGAAAGCGATTACATCATCTGAACGATTACATGCAAAAAACTTTCCCGAATCTGATGCTTAATGTATTTTAAAACTCCCATGCAGCGCACGAAACTAAAAGTGCTGCCCACTCAGTTACTTACATTGATACTCTTACGTTTTTTTCGGTAAAGTCACGTAGGTAAAAAATACAATTAATAAAAGTAAAATAAAAATCACGACGTTTCGGAGGCAACACAAGCTTCCGTCTTCAGGTGGAACCGTCACAGCACGATTGCTGCTGTATCACTTACTTTATACAGCTATCGTGCTGTGATGGTTCCACTTGAAGACGGAAGCTTGTGTTGCCTCCGAAACGTCGTGATTTTTATTTTACTTTTATTAATTTTAATTTCATTTTTTACCTACGTGACTTTACCGAAAAAACCTAACAGTATGAATTGTTGCAGTCACGAAAGCTTCAAATCTGAATTACTTCCATTGACGTCCACTGATGGGCATTGATACAAATGTGAAAATTGCCACTCCCGTGGGAGATGTCAATATCTCCCATTGGACAGTCGCTGCTGACTTCCCACGTGGTGTAACTCAGTTGGTTAACCCCGAGAGATGTAATGGCACGAGTTGAGCCAAAACCAGCACTTTAGCCACAATGCTACAGCATGATTCTATGCAAAAAAAAATCACACGTGTGAATGTGCATACAATGAGTACATATTCAAGTAGTACGTACAAAAAAATTCGATTTAAAGCTTTCGTGACTGCAGGGATTCATCTTCTTGGTTATTTCGGTAAAGTCACGTAGAAGGGAAGTAATAAAATAATAAAAATACAACATAAGGGGACGGCTGCTTGCGTTGTGGCCGAAACGTCGTGAGAATTATTTTATTATGTTTTATTTTTATTAATTTATTACTTCCCTTCTACGTGACTTTACCGAAAGAACCAAGAAGATAGTACGTACATTATCAATAAATATATACAACTCGGTTGACTAAATGAGTATATCCACAGGCGATATAAATGTTATTCTGTAATATTACATTCCTGTATATTTGACTCCAAAGTGGATTATCCATCGAGTTGTGCAGGCGGTACAAATGTGCTGGGGCCCGAGGGCTGGAAGGGTCCTGGGCTATGAGAGGAGGGAAGGGGGAGCGCAAAGAGAGGGCGCTATTTCAGTCTTTTGTATCAGGGGCACATGCCAACCACGCACCATGCTATCTATGCCGATGCTTGGCTCAAACGTAGTTTTGGATTTCCCACTAGCACTCTCGTTAATGGAAAACTCCATGCACATTTGAATGCCAAGCTAATGTAAGGTCAGTCAGTGTGCGAGCCTTGAAATGAGACCCGGAAAGCTTCATTTTCAAATCACTTGATGAAGGAAACTCGTAACACTTGCCTATCGCGAGTGTAGGTTAACAATGAATAATTCTTCTCTCGTGAGCTCGCTACGCTATTTTTAAGTTGATAACAAAAGTTAAAACAGTGGCTATATTAGTTACACGTGAGCCAGTTTGTAAGTTACCTAAGCCTTTAACACTTAATGTATAATTATGAAGATTGCACTTTGTGGAAATAAAATCTACCACTTTAAAAACCATTAACACACAGCACGCATAGCACACTCAACTGAAATATGCTTTATCTCAAGCCTACTCTTTGCCACCAATTGGGTTTTTTTTCCAACAAAAAAAACTTTCAGCAGTGAGCACACGTATAAAACACACCGGTTTGTTCACATCTGTAAAAAAAGCCTGTATCTATTTCACGTATATCATTTGTAACTCTATCAACCATTTTTTGTTGTTAAAAAAGAGGGGCCGTTTGTTCAATTACCAGTGGCAGCTTGAGGAGGCAATTAGCCTTTCCTTTACAAATTGCACATCTAATCATGCAGCAACGCAGCAGTATTACAATGTGTTGACATTTCTGCAGGCTAGAAATGCCCCAAGATTGCAAGGAACTTCATTTCCTGAAACCCCCGTTTTAAAAAAATGTGGCAAAAACCGCGGCTGTTTATACTTCACGGTGTCTCTGTGAATTATCGATGTCTGTGACTCTGGATAAATGCACAAGATCATGCAGTCCAACATTTAAAAGCAATACATCAGATCTACGTCCAAGTTTTATGGCCGTGCATAACCGCGGTGATACGAAAAGAAACTCCCTTCTGAGGAAGTAAACAACTGTAAAATATGGCTTTCACACATTTTATTTTGCTCCACCCGAAAATACTTAGACCATGAAATAGTTTGAGCCCACAACGCCCACTGTATACTAACAAAAGATTATATAAAACTAAAGAATGCTATGTTTTCTTTAAATAAGGATTTCCCTGAAATACTATTATAAAGGAAGTGTTTTATTTGTAGTTGTTTTTCTAACCTCCAAAATATTTCCTGTTGGATTTGTCTCACTTTATGAAATACCGATTAGCAGAACTGCATGAACACTGTTACACAAAACTATAAAGTCCTGCTAACCCATTCAGGATGCATGTGTAACTGGGTCTTTCGAATGCACTGTATTCGGTTAAAGTGCCATGCAATATTTTATTGCCATGTCATGTCAAACACTGGATGCTTGATATGCAGGCCAAAACATACCGTTTTAAAATCCAGATGTTGTGATATGCATACTCCATCTGCTGAGCATTTTGGCCTAATTTTAAACATTCCCAACTTGAAGTAAAAATACCAGTAACTCTTTTGTCAATTATTCGGTCGAATGTATTAATATTATACGTAGCTTAACACTTTCTCACGTAAAAGTAAACTAGTATGCTCAGTGTGGTGGTCGTGACCTGGAAACTATATTATTAGCGCAGTGGGAATCTGGCCTCACGCGATCAGCCGGGCTCTGTCGGTCACCTGCACGGGCCGTCCAGGAGCAATGTTTTATTGTGAAACAGTGAATCTATGGCTAACACTTTTAAAATGTGTATTTTCCCCCCCTTGATTTTAGTCCAACTATCTTATCGGTGTCTTGCCATGAGATGTATGTATGGTGAACTTATTTCGCACCGTACATAGCCAGCAGTTCCAAAGAAATGAGTTTTCAATCGAGAATTAAAAGTGCATAGCTCCAGTGGCTTCCTAATATTGGAAGGAAGAGCGTTCCAGACGACCGCCGAAGCGAATCTGAAAGCACGCGATGTGGTGACCGTTTTTGTTCGATGGCCAGCCAAAGTTTCTGCAAGGATGACCGGAGTTTAGTGATGGTTTATGCTCCTTAACGAGATGAAGAATCCATTCGGAACTCTCCGCGATGTGGTGACCGTGTTTGTTCGATGGCCAGCCAAAGTTTCTGCAAGGATGACCGGAGTTCAGTGATGGTTTATGCTCCTTAACGAGATTAAGAATCAATTCGGAACTCTCCGTGCTCTACATCATCCCTTGTTAGGGACATCTCACAGAATGACTTCTGAGAGCACTTCAATTGACTTCTTATTCACACGAGCAGGCAGAACGTTCCCACCTGCCCTGCTGCAATGTTCACTGCAGAGCCAACTGATATTTTTTAATGGGATTTAGCCAATTTAGGTGTGAATGCAGATTTAATATTTTACTGCAATCATCGGTTACTTGGCTGAGATCATCAACGCACGACACTTAACCCTGTCCCGTTACGAGACGTCTGCAAGTTGCAGGGTGGTTCCCGTTCACCGCTGAATCGCGGACGCAGTAATCATGCATCTTATTTAGAGAAGCATAGCGTCATTGTTTTAAAGATATTGCACTCACCGCAGACAACTGTAGTGACACGACCGCATTCTGTGATAGCTGGCGCCAAACTGTGCCACACGCCCCCTCGCATGGCTTTGCAAGAGCCTTGGTACCGATGAAGATATTTTATTTTAGTTTTTCTTCCAGTTCGGAAGAAGAAAGAAAAACTGATAACGTACACATACGTCATCGGAATGGGAAAGGGTTAAGAACCCTGTTTAATCATGGGCAGCTGCTGAGATTCAAACTCCGCTGTGCCAGCTTAACGCTCTGACCTCAGCCACCTTTGGCCATCTCAGCTTTAGCTATCTCTCATTCCTGCAGCACCATGAGCTGCACTCGCAGAGATTTGGGTATACGTGTGTGAACAATGGCAGTGCACACAGAGTGAAAGAGTTTATCGACACGAAAGCCCTGCACGACACCAAAAAGGCAATTCCATGAAATGTGTATCTGAGTTCACTTCTGCGCTTTAAATAACACGACGACGCATGCAGATCGCTCAAGGTGGCCAAAGTTGGTGGCACCGACAACGTCAAAGGGTGACGCCAATCGAAAAAAGATGAACGA
Source organism: Lampetra fluviatilis (assembly GCF_964198595.1). Lineage (NCBI taxonomy): Eukaryota > Metazoa > Chordata > Hyperoartia > Petromyzontiformes > Petromyzontidae > Lampetra > Lampetra fluviatilis. Next base: position 10,503,261 of record NC_136287.1, on the reverse strand, counting down.
GATGGCGATGACACTCAACAAGGAATTGACGTGGCGATCAGAACGAGCGGTAAAACAGCATAATCATGCACCACCCTCAACCAACAAAAATGTTCCGCCGGTTAAAAGCGCAGCAGTTTTGCCGGCCTCGCGTGAGTTTGCAATTGTCGCCAACGTCTCTCGGGCTCCCTTAGCAAGCCGAGCAGACTTGGGCAGCAACTATCAAGTGCGCTGTCACTCCCCACCACCCCTGCCCACACGAGTGAGTACGAACAGCACGCGCACGTGACAGCTGCTCCCAGCGGAATCAAATCGGAACCGCACACCGCCCGTTGCACAAAAACCAGACGCGGGCACAAGGAAGGAAAAATGATTTTTTTTTTCTCAAACTCAGGTACGCACACGGCTTTAGCTCTCTGAAAACGCGAGAGCGTGTCAGGGAATCAAAGGCGGGGCGTGTTTGTTGAAGGTAATAACGTCGGTATTGTTCTTTGCCTCATTGTAAAAATACATTGCCATGTACATCTTGGAAGGAAAGCAATTAAATTGCGGCATTTCCTAGAAAAAACATTCGTGGCAGAATTCCTGGATGTATACCTTCCTCTGCGGCCATTGTTTCAGAGGTTTTGAGAACCGGGTCGTTATTTTGGATGTGGAAAACGGCTTCTGAAGTGTGGAAATTCTACATGTCAAATTCAAATAACGCACGCACACGTGTCCGTGTTGCATACACATTAATCGGCTATCTGCATGAAGAAGACGTGTCAGCGGAAAAGCTGAAATGTTCCATGAACGAATGTTAAAACGTCTATTTAAAAAAATGATAGCAATCAAGCCGCTGAAAAGCTACGAGCTTGTGCTCAGTGCACAACTGCCCTGTAGATTGCGCGTATAATTCTTTGCAGCACTTAAATCAGTCGTGGAATTCATAGATTTTGGCATCTCGGGCACTGAATGCAATGTTGCCTGCTGTACCGATTACGTGCATTCCATGTCTGTTTGTTCTAATTATAATTTTCCCTGTAGGGTAACATTTCCACCCCCCCCCCAACCCCTGGAAATTGTCGCAATCATGGATAAGGCAATCATGACTGATGGTTTCAGTTTGGGAGGGTTCGGGGATGGGGAAGAATGGAGTACATCATTTTGTTCTACCCCACCCACCCCCAGTATTATGGGTTAAAAGGATTTAGCAACAACAACAACAACAAAACAATGCGCAGAAATTTGAATCGAGCGAATCTGACAAGTGTTCTTGTCCTGTGTCACCGTCACCATGAAACATATCGTGCGTGACATTTCACGATTGGACACCGGGGTTAAGGGGCAACATGGAAGTGTATGAAGATGATGTGAAAAATACCCCCCCTCCCCCCCAAAAAATATATACAATTCCATCAACACATCCATGCAGCAAATTATCCCTCCCCTCCCCAAGTCTCCACTCAAATTAAGGAAGCCAGACTCTTGCCAACGTGAGTTCATGATCCAGGATGGCTGAGATAATCCAATTCAAATAAGAAAACACTCCAAGTAAAAAAATATGAAGAAGAAATTACTGCTTAAATAAATACGCCTAATCACCTACATTTATTCACTGCTGTGATGCACAGTTGGTATGCTGATGCCAAGATCTAGAAATACTAAAAAAGAAATTCAGTGTTTTGTAAAGCAATATAATTTCTTCATGTCCTGTGCAAAGAGGAGGGGGTGGAGGGTTACAATGGAAAGTACAGTGTGGAAAAATAAAAACTTAAGAAAAAAATATGTAGCCATAAATTGTAAAGCCAACTGTGTATGGCATGAGCCAAAGTGTAGCAATATATCTTGGCAAAGATCTTGTGACAAGAGCAGTAGGTTGTGAAGGTGTCTGTGTGTGTGTCGTGCATGTGGAGCAATATTAGTACACTTCATAGTTGCACCGCCATCAGAATTGTCCTTATCTAAATAAAGAAAGTCGTACCATCAGCGGTATCATTTATTTAACCAGGAGGTGAAGTATACATGTCGATTCCTTCCAGCATATGTGTTTATAGATGGTCAGTTGTGAAGATTTTAAACATAGCACTCGGGGAGTTTGAAAGCGGTTGTTTTCTGGAAACCAACAGCAACGCACGGCAAATTGTGCAAATTTTGTGAGGAGACATTCTATGCGGAGAGAGAGAGAGAGAAAAAAAAACGAAGAGGGAACATTAATCACGCTTGCCTGCTTACCGTGACACGGAACGAGACGGGGTACGCTGCACTGTGGCAAACCAACGGGAGTCTGACCCAGCGTGACAGAAAGTTGCGACGAAAAAAACCCACAAGAAGCACAATTGCATTTTGCCAACGGGAGGAATGTCCCTTGGCAACGTAACAAAAGCGCACCTAACACGAGGCAGAGAGAGAGAGAGGAGTTTCGAGAAGCGCTCTCTCCTCTCTCCTCTCGATGTCTGGCGTCGTTCAGATTTACAATGCCACGTGCGTGAATCGGGTGACTGGGTGCACGCGGTGGGGCTGGGTGGCTGGGGGTGGGGGGGGTTTGGGGGGCGCATTGCACAAGTTTTGGACTTCTCTCGATGGAAACCAAAAAAACAAAATCTACGCACCTTCATTATTACCACTGCCATTGTAACTTCACGTGCACGGAAGGCAAATGCATCAGGCGAGGGACCTTCTTCACAACGAGAAGCCCACCGCCTGCCTCTCTTCAGATCAGGCCAATGCTTTAAACGTCAGCCGACTTAAACGATGTTTATCTGTTATAAGGCAGTGCTCATGAAAAAGGTGGTTGGAATTTGTTCCAGCATGTGTGCTTCATACCGCTGTCAAGGCAGTGCTTAATTTTAACGTTTCACACAATGCATTTGCTGTTTGGCAGCCTCCACTGTCGTTGCATATTACAATTTCAAAAAGACACCCCAATGCACTCCTGAACGGACTTCTAAATTAATCCACGCGGACTGAGCGAGCACGTGTCTCCAGCCGGAGTCACGTGTCTCCCAGCCGGAGTCACGTGTCTTCTAGCCGGAGTCACGTGTCTCCAGCCAGAGAAGGTGCGCCTTTTGGCGTCATCTGGTCCAACACCATGTGAGACTAGGCTCTAAGGAAAGCTGTCTCGGGTGTGGACCAATCAACTTCAAGGACAGTGCATATATTATCAGAGTTATGTTTTTGTTTGCCTTACGACTGCAGGTATTGTGGTCAATGCAAACATGACTCCTTGTAAAAAAAGGTGTCAGTTTTGTTGCCAGCTAGAAGGTTAAAAAACCAATTATCAAGGTGGCGGTGGTTGTTGTGGGTGGATGGGTGGATGGGGTCCACGGCGGGGGGAGGGAAAAAGCTTGCGGGCGGTGAGAGTGGGGGGAGGTGGGGGGGAGTCGGCGAGAATCACCTTCAGCGGAGCCAGGCAGAGGAGCGCCAGCCAGGGGAGGCAGCGGAGCTGCGGGGCCGATGTCGTCCGCACAGGGGCAGCCATTCCAGTCCCGAGCACGTGCTCGCTGGTGCACCTCGCTCGCCCTGCGGATTTGCACGACCACCGATCATTCATTAGCAGCGCCTCGTTTGCGGCAAGCACCCGGGGGACAGGGGAGGCTGCGCGCCACGAGGGGGAGTGGAGGGGGTGGTTCTGCAACGCTCGCAACGGGAGAGAGATAACAACAGCAACAACAACAACAACAAAACCTCACCGACGCTAGACGCAGGCGGTTATCTCTGGGTCAGCTAGCTGGTAGTTTCAATAATTATGGCAAGCAGAGTCGTGCACGCGTGTGTATATATATAATTGATTGATTCAATCACCGGGTATCAGCACTCTTCTTCAGGTGAGTCCTGGATGGGAAGATTGGCCGATCGTTCGATAGGCGTCTTATGCACGTAGGAGAAAAATCCGTGCACCCAAAGAAACCCAATGCGACATGTTCGGAGGTAACCCAACGAATCTGCATTGAGAGATCAGCCGCCTACCTGCTGTACTGCCATCTACTGGGCACTTTATGAGCCCTGCACACGAGTGTCTGACGCACGTGCAGATCCCTGATTGATCCACCGACCCCCACCTCCAGAGTGCTGGGGTATGCCCAAAGCCTGTTGACTGGATGACATGCATGGCTGGAGCGTGTGTAGCAGGACCTGAGGCTGAACATCCAAACGACTGAAGCACGCGAAAATGTGAACAGTACCTCGTCTTCTGTCAGTCTATCCTGGATGAAGGCATCACCACGCAAAGTCAGTGGTGGGGGGGGGGGATGGGGGGCCGGATGACCATGCTTCACCACGTTGGTTAGTGAGGGTCTGGTGAATGGATGGGCTCCAGGAGAGACTTAGATATCACTCACCACGGGTATTATCCGCGGCCAGGAATTTTACTGAGGCGGCCAAAGTTTGTGGCGCACAGTGCAACAATTAAATAAGTACACCACTCCTCCCCTAAACCTACTTTCACCATGATGCAGTCTTGATCGGTCCACTGTGGAGATGAGGGAACGAAATCAGCTCTTGTACAGGAGCAAGATGGACCGTTGTAACCAACTTTACACAGACTTCATGATTGCAGTCAGTACCATATATAGGAACAACTCCATGAAGACACAATTGGCACATCCCTTGTGTGATGCGGTTGCATCATAAGTGCTCTACCAGTAACGGATGCACTCACTGCATACAACCGTGTACCTGACCCTGCAAATAACAAAAAACACAGCCTCTTAGAGCGAACTTGTGTTTCCTCAATTCACATTAACCCCAGGTGACACGGGCAAGGCTACACGGGGCGAGCTAGTTGACTACTCCCCATAGAAGCGATGTCCTCTCGCGGGCCATTAAATGTGCCCTCATGACCCCCTCCCCTCCCCCCGGCATGTCTCTGGGATTAGTGTTGACGAATGAAGACGCGCGAAACTGGTGGTGGCAGTCAAAACGCAGTCCTCACTCTGCCATCCCTCCTGCCAGCGAAGCGAGGCTGATTGCTCTCCGGACGTCCCCGTCGCATTGGCAACACGTGACATTAGCAGGCCTTGACAATTCGTACGTAAACAGCCTTTTAAACTGACTGTGCCCAAGCGCACATCGCCCGGATTGTGCCCCATCTCGTCAGATGTCTTCAAGCTCAGCAGGCGCTGTGCCGCGATCGTGCTCGAATTTGGCGATTACTTTGCACGGGACGCAGGTGCAGTGTGGGGGTGGTAGTGCGAAGTGCAGCAAACACACATCGTTCTGCAACCCCCCCCCCCATCGCCACCAAATCGAAACCACACTGACCAGCGTGGTGAAGTATGGCCAGATGTCTCGACATGGTTAGCAATGCAGTGGATTGACACACACGGGCTGTGCATGCAACACGCACAAGCAACTTTGCGGCATGGGTGGGCTTTAGACAACACTAAGTTACGTGCAAAGTTGCGTACAAACAAAAGTTGCGTTCAACTTTGCACGTACAACTAAGTATGGGTAACGTGTGAATCAATGTTCCGTACTTCAACCGGGGTAGGCTGCACTCTTACACTGACAAATAATTTCTTTAGAACTGATTTTTCCCCCGTGTGTTTTCGAGTTTGCTGTCCTTCCACCGCGCACCTCCGATTGGTGAAACACATCGATAAAGCGTGTCACCGTTGAAATATTGTAAAACTGGACATGTTTCAAATGCGCTTCGTGAAGTTTTGACAGCGAACAAGAATGGCTAATATCGGATATCCAAGGATCACGATAGTGCGTTACACATGACACAACACGTATCATTGCACCGTCCACGCTTCAGCACGGCATCACTTGCATCACGGTACCACTCCCGATATCACGCCCCCGCCGATGCAAGTTACACAGGGCGTGCAGTTTGCGTTGGCGCTCTCTCGCAGCAGCGCAACGCCTTTCTCTCGCCCTCTCTGAAGGCTGCCGCAGATTTCTCGAGCGCCTCGAGGGGACCACATCTCACAGGCGGGCGCACGGCACATGACAGCCGAGACACGGGGGCAATGCGGACTTGCAGCGGAGCTCTCCGAGTGTCAATTCTCGTGGAGGAGCCACTCCGAAACACAGCAGCGGCAGCAGCGGCAGCCACACCGCACATCTGCAAGCGCTTGGGGTGCACGGGGCGTGGGAGTTGGAGAGTTGGGGGGGGGGGAGTTGCCAAACCCACGGCGCTCTAATGAGCTCTGTAATTACAGGGACGCGTTAATAGCGGCGCATCTCTCGCGAACTGGCAGGGTGGCGGCTTGCAGAGAGATGAGTGCGCGCGCCGATTTTACGGACGGGTCGTGAATTGAAGCCACCCCCGATTTAAACGGAGGGAGGATTGGTCCCGAGGTTTGATTGATTGAAAAGAGGAATTTCTTGATCACAACTATCGGGTTTGTCGATAACGGCCCCACGCAGCGCAAGTAACGCTGCGTCACTCCGTGGTGATTGTTTTGTATGGAGTTACTCAGCCCTCGTCACGTGATCAAAGCCGCCGACTGAGACGAGTACTTTCCAACACTGGCCTGGATCATGCAGATGTTTTCTTCTTGAGTTTATACAGGAGAGAGTAACAAAAAACGAGGACTTTGTAGCTCCCCAGGACAGTCACGTTGACGTCGTCTCAAAGAGCTTAACCGGTCCTGGTCTGCCCCCCTTAAATCCGCAACTGACCAACGTGATGAAGTATGGTCAAACAACCTCCGACGACCGACACAGCATGGGGAAAATGTATTCGCTCAGCTGTGAATTAACGAGCGCTTGTAAACTGTTGTTAAAATGATAATGTAATAGCCCTAACTCTTGGGGAAAAAAAGAATCCGACACACGGGTAATTCTGCTGCTGCTGCTGCGTGTGTGTCTCTCTGCTCATAAGCTGGCGCATGCCATTTCATAGGCGCTCGCTCAAAACTCAAAACACATGGACACGCACAAGCCTTAAAGTTCTAACCCCCACGTAATTGAGTGAAGTATATATTGAATGGCTTTTTTCCGCGGTGCGCTTGCTGCTTGCGCTCTTGGTTAACCTTACGGTAAACGGCACTTTTTTTTAAAGGGGGGGGGAGGGGTGGAATAGGCGTGCATGTCATACAGGATAAGCCCTCCGGAGTTCACTTATCACGATACGAACGGCAGCGATTGTTGCCACCGTGTAGCCGTGCAGGCGGACACGCTATTTGCGACGCGCAGCCGCGGCACAGTAGAACCTTTGTATTTTGCCTTGGCATTTACGAACATATCTTTATTGACTCTAGCCTTTTATAACTAAACGTTTTCAGACGCTCGGAGCGCGTTCGCGTTGCCGCTGCCGTTAGCGACAATAATTGGCAGCGCTTTGGTTAAGTCTACTGCTGGATGGGAGGTCTGCCCCGCTCCGTTATTGGTGCTGGGCTGTTTCTTTTGACCATACTTCACCACGTTGGTCACTGCAGGTTGGGCGGGGCGATGCAGGGGGGGGGGGCCCAGAATATAGTTGAAAGGACCTACCACTGATGCTATCCGTGAACGGGTGAGTGCAAGTGTGCCAACCAGCGTGCCATCGCTCTGCATGCTCGTCAAATCTTAAAGCAAACATTTGTCTTTGACTAAGATAGCAAAACCAAGCTGAGGATCATTGACTTCAGTTTCAATAATAATAATCATCATCATCATATCAATTCATTATATGAGATAAAAGTTTTACTCACCGATAACCCAGACAGCGCAGGCAGTAATCAAACTGTCACTCAAGCGCTGGATAAGAGGAGACCTCTTCGGTGCGGCGGTACAAACAGCATCCAGCCTCCAGGCAAAGTGATGAGATGATCGGGCAAGGTAACAGCAGCCTCGGTACCCAACCACGATAGCAGCAACAACAAACCTCCCCCCCTCCCTCACCCCCCCCCCACACACGACGCACACGCACGCTGCGAGCACAGCAAGAGGGCGCGCTCCGCGTGTGCGCGCGTGCGTGTCTGTGTGCACGCGGCACGGTTGAGCGTGTGTCTATAGACTGGACACAGAACTCACACACACACAGGCGCACGTGTGTGAGTGTGTGTGAGTGTGCGCGCGCGCGCTGCCGGCTTCTAAACCACAAAGCAGCAGCGGCGCTGCGTGCGCGCGTGTGCCGAGTTCCACCCTCGCGCGGCACGCAACGAACTCTCATCAGCCGGAAAGGAAAGTGAAATATATATATGTGTGTGTGTAGGGGAGGGGACATTGGGGGGGGTGGTGGGATGGGGGGTTCCTGGTGTTGGGTAGCGAACCGGGGAGGAAGGCGGGGGTGTAATGCTCCCCCCCCCACTCCTCCATTCCACCCCATCCTCTTTCTCTCTTTAACATTGTCTCTCATTTGTGTTTATATTTGAACGTTTGGGTGTTTTTTCCTCTCTTTTTCTCGTGCAGCTAAACTACCTCTCTGCTTGTTTTTCTGTTGTTGCTCTCTCCTCTTACTTTTCAACAACCCGGTGGGTTTTGTCCTTCACGAATAAAGCTGTCGGATTTAGTTTTTTTTGCGACTACGACTCACGTAATTCCCTGTGTGTGCTAAACGACTTAGGAATTGGCAAAGCGATCTAAATGTGCATGGGGTCTCGGGAGAAAGAGAAAAAATCATTGTCACTCAGCGATCACGGTGGAGGCTTTGCCCCTCGAACCTTGTAACGGATCGGTTCGCTACCCATCCTTCGTCCAAAGGCCCAACTCAGGTAAAAGAACATTCATTCATAAATTGTTCATGTATTCCACGGTATCTGTTCCCCGTTCTACTTTAATAAATCCGGTAGCAGCCGGGTAGAATTACATTGTAAACAGAGATCAAATGAATAACGCCCAACACCCAAAACGTCAGCCCACTACATAACGTGTTTTGCCTTCACAAAGATGACAATGCTGAGGTTTGCACTGTATACATTTCCATCCGTTCGCAAGCTGCTCATTGCACACTTAGCCTGATGTTTTGGAGTACAGCAAGCGGCGTCATTGTTAACGCTCTTGACCATGCCTGTTTTTTTTATTATTTCTACATTTTATATCTGACACACTACCAAACCGATTATAATCTGCGACCTCTTTTTCGTATTTATATATTCACCCCTCCTCCCTGTCAAAGGCTTCGATTGCGGGCAGGGGACCAGCAGCAGCAGTTGTTTCACATTGCAGAGTTCACAACTCTGATCTGTGGCTGGAAATTACGAATACTTGTTTTTAAACCATGCCTGTTTATTTTCACGGGGTTATCCTTTCTTTGCAACCGCTTGCCACTCGAACGTACCGTAGAGTCAGATCAGAGGGCAACGCCTTCTCTTCCGAGAACCCAAGCCACTAGTTCGAGTCTCAGCCTCGGTTCAAAGGGCCGCTTGCTCGAGAATGCATGTTTACGTTTTCGGAGTCCGTGACGCTATTGGCAAAGAGTTATTGGTGTGTGTGCGTCAGTGTACTCCCATTTTACCTGGCCACAATCGTCAGGTGGCAAGCCAACATGTGTTCAAAGCAAGGTGCTTAGTAACAAGGAGGCGACGACAGTCTTAGTATTTATTGTAATTCGAACCGTAGCCCCCCCCCCAATGAAACCGACGATATCATCGCGTAAAGGATGAACACAGCGAATGCACACGTGAGAAGAAAATCATGTAGAGTGCAGACATTTGGTAGAGCGGGGGATGTGAGGAGGACAGTCCTTTAGGTTGTGACATTTAATTGCAACAAACTTCACATTCTGAAAAATATTAAAGGCCAGTTTCACGTTGATATCGTGCCACTGTATCTTTCACCCACGTTTATGTGAAGCGACTAGCGCCGTGGGATGCTTGCTGAGACGCAGTATCACGCCCTCACACGCCACGCATTGAGACACAGAGTGAACTTGACCCCGGGTTCACACGCGAACTGCCATTAGGGCGGCACGCGTGGTATTTTAAGGGACACCATATACTACGCACGCAACACACGGCGCAGTGGTGAGTGAGTGGGACTGCTTCTAGGTTCGAGTCCCGACCAAGGCTCACAACATAGACAAGTGTGATGTTGATAATTGATTTTTTTACCCTCTTATCTGGCAACAAAACTGACACCTTTTTTTTACGAGGAGTCATGTTTGCATAGACCACAATACCTGCAGTCATAATGCAAACAAAAAAAACAATTATCATATTTTTTACTGGCAAATGAGGTACCAAAAGTGTGATGTTTTAAACCGGTCCTACGAATCACCCCTCCCCGCGCCCCTCTCTCCGTTGACCAGCGTGGTAAAGTATGATCAAGCAACCCCGCACGACCTACAGCTCGCGAACAGCGGAGTATTCTCGGAGACAATTCACATTGCTATGCATCCACCCGCAGCAGCACACGCCGCAACATCGCAGCTATGGCACAGCCTCCTCGTTTTCTCGGCTCAAACTCAGCTGAAAGAAATCGTGGAGGGGGGGATAAAAAACAGGGGGTAGTCCGTACACCCATCTAGATGAGGCCATCAATCCGCAGCTTTGTTTAAGAAAGTCTGTTTTTCATCCGCGCCCGTCCAGCCATTAGCGGCTCTATATATACACGTGGGCTGTAAAAATGCGAACGTCTCGTTGTTTTGTCTCGCAGGGCTGCTGCACGACGCGCGTAAAGCCAGAGGGGTGGTGAAGTTCTAAGCGCCTTTGCGAACACTGTTTGTGGAACACCGGAGGAGGGGCAAACGAACCATCATCATCCTCCACACTGCCGCAAACAACTGCGGGATACGGGCTCCCCCTACCGGAGATGCGGTGCAGTGCCACTCCGTTGGGAGACATGTCAAGATTCCCGTCTTGCTGTGAGGCACGGGGGTTGCCACTGCACCATCCTAATGATTGTTAAGTTCACGATTATACAGCCCATTGTAAGCCACTGCTGGGGCGAGGGCCTCCCCACACACCGCATCGGTCATTGGGGCTTCTTTGACCGTACATCGCCGTGGTTGGTCAGGGCAGGTTTGGTGAAGGTGGAGGACCGAGGAGTAGGACAGGCTCAGGTACGATACAACACGCCAGTGATGTTAGCCATGACCGGGAATAGAACTCTGGTGGAAGGTCCAAAGCACGCTGTGCTACCATACAGTTGTATGTATACTCTTAGTTCTTTCGGTAAAGTCACGTAGGTAAAAAAATGAAATTAAAATTAATAAAAATAAACAATAAAAAATAAAAAAAAAATCACGTTTCGGAGGCAATACAAGTCTCCGTCATCAGGTAGGACCGCCTCCGAAACGTCGTGATTTTTTATTTTTTATTGTTTTATTTTTATTAATTTTTATTTCATTTGTTTACCTACGTGACTTTACCGAAAGAACTAAGAGTATGAATCCTTGCAGTCACGAAAGCTTCAAATCTAGAAGTTGTATGCATGTTTGTTGAACTCCTTTCGCACCGTACATAACCAACTGTGCGGGGAAATGACAACAAACTACGCACACAGTTAGTCAAGACACACTGCCTAATCGTGAGCTAGAAACGCACTACCCTTAGCGTTGCATCGTTATAGATAAATCGTGCGGTGTTGATTGAACGTAACCACCACAACAATAATAATCCATATGAAGAAGTTTCCTTGATCAAGTGAGTGTCGGGGTGTTGCTCTTTTAAGTTGCCCATGTTGTGAAAATTCCACATTCCTATGCCAATGGTCAATTTCTATATAGAACAACCACCATTGGCATCAAACAAGCGGTTACTTATTTCGTTAATACCCCACCAATTGCTTAAGTCAAGCTCCAACGTGAATTTGAACCAGTAACCTCATTATGAGCGGAGCACTTTACCCACAACACCAATCCAGATATGGAAACATTTGACCACTACCTGGCTTGCTAGAATGCTGTACAGACAATTCATGGGTCGATGCGAAATTACACACTTATTGCCAGCTCGTTCTACGGATGGGTTGATTCTTTTTCTAAACTATAGTAAAAAAAAATGCATTGCATGAGTGATCTGATGCCTCGTTAGCCTTAAAACCTCATTGAATCCGGATGTTGAGCATTTCTGAGTGTGTGTTCTGTACCGAGGTCAGAGGTAACATAACATACATAGCACCACAGGTGTACGGTTCCTTTTGGTCAGAATAAACCGTGCACGATGACAACCACTCAAGTGGTTGCTGTCACTGACAGACTGACTCATTAGTGGATAAGTGAAGTTTCTTATAAACCAGATAAAACAAGAATTAAAAAGAGTTCACTTTTTTGGGGCAGGAGTAAGGCCTGTTTTTACTATGCAGACCAGAAAGCTGGTCCTCACAAAGCAGCCGCAAAATAAGTATATGATCATTGGAACAGACACATGGAGAGGATGTTAGGGATTTCAAGGACCGACAGGGTAAACAGCTTAGTACAATATGGAAAGTCTGTGATGTAATCAGGAAGAGGAGATTGTGATGGATGAGACGTGCACAAAGGACGGTGGAGGGCAGGTTACAGAGACGTTTATCGCAGTAGCACCAGAGGTCAGTAACCAAGGGAAAGATCTAAGGCCAGATGGTTGGAAACTGAGAGAGCAGATCTTGGAGATGGGGGTGTTGACGTTCTAACAACGATGGGATCGAGCAGAAGAAAGAGTCGTGACGGCGAGGTGGAGAGGTACCAGCGGATTTGTCGTGACAACTGCTTGACCGTGATCTGTTTTCTTAATAGGAATAAAAACATAACTCTTATAAAGATGATTAACAAATTAAATACTGTCATTAAAATCAAGAATTTATCATTTTCTTGCTGCATGCTTTCCCGCACATTGTATCTCATACCTGACAAGGCATGTGACACCAAGCCTCGTTTTTGGTCTCGACACTTAATACAACATTATTCAGTGGAGTAGCAATTTCCATGACTGATCGAATTCCTGCTTATAGGCAATTGCGTAGAATGTTTTTTTTTTGCCAAGAGTGCACTATTCTAGTTTAAATGAGTGTTATTGAGCAACAATTGAAAAACCCAACTCTGAAAAAGGCATCTTTCACTAAACGCCGTCTTACGATTGAGTCAAAGCAAAGCTAAACAGACGGTCTGAAAAAGAGAAGTTGCAACATTGTTAAGTTCTCCAAAAAATGTTTCCTTTACCTTCAATTAGCTACACAAACATAAAATGGGAAAATGGATAAAGGCCTAACCTTAGCCGCCCCTCTTGAGAAGATATATCGTTCAACTTCAGGGGAGGCTGCCCACATTCCCAGCATCAATCTTTGAAGACATAACGGGAACTCATGGGGAGGCTTATTTGACTACGTCAACTAGAGGCAAAAACCTTTCATACGTGGGTTGCATGTTTTCTCTAAATGGCATGGAAAGGAATATCGCTTGCATTAAAGTAAAAACATTTCTTCAAGTAAATAAACCATTATTACCGTAATTCTTGTTTAAACATGTCTGTAGGCCTCCATTCTTCACACAGGCCACTCCAGCGTTTTCCCGACGTACGCCGGACTGTATATACATATTTAAAACTGTGCTCAACGTGGGTGGGACCATAAACTGACGTAAAATGTACAAACTTTTAAAACTTGAGTCTAAACAAAGCATATCCTCGGAAAATGGATTGCCCCTTAAGAAAAAAAATTGCCAATTTGCAATGTTGGTGTTGTGGAGAGCTGAGACATCGAGGATTATTTCACGGGCGACTGCTTGTATCTTGAAACCACTCAGATGCTCCGTCTTGTATGGGACAACATTGCAATACAGGATCTGTGCGGCCATTCCTGACCTCTGGCTGGGTCCTAAGCAGCAGCATATGACCTTTTGAGAAACACATGCATCCAGGGCGAGATTAGGTTTGAAGGGGGCCTGCATATTTAATTCCGTCCATATTTCTGTTTTATCAGCACCGATGCCCGATATCAAACACTCCCTCGTTCTTAGCATTTGTTGTTTCGGTTCAAGTTTAAAATGCGATACATGAATTGTAAATCTAAATCATAGTCGTTAAGGACAAAACTATTTTCATATTGGCACCACAACTGCTACTAATACACACAGTGTTGGTAGGACTTTGATGACCAAACGACCCATATGATGTATCATAGTACTTCAGTATTGCATTTCAATAATTATAGCATCATTACAACTTAGTAAACAGAACCCCTAAAATGTTTAAATATGAAACACAAGTGGAAATTTGGCCTATAAAAAACATACTTTTTAAAAATCCAACATCCATCCCTACAATATGGTAGCTACGCCCATGTGTGTTCTTGCTTGCCAAAGGAACCCATTTTTATGTACATTGCTTGTGAGATTTCCATGCAATAATTGCAGCTGATTGAGAGACTCATTGTTGTGCAGACTGACAGGGCAGGCAGCTTTCACCACAGCATTGCATTGATCTATAACACCTCCGATTCTATTTGGAGTGACCCTTGAAAATCGGTCGAGGAGCCATTGATGGCGTTTAGTTACAAGCACAGGTACGGCAGCATCTGCCGCTCAATGATCACTGTGCAAGTCACGGGAAAAAATTAACCCGTAAAAACTAAGTTTTTCACTATAAATCCTTTATATGCGTGGCATCGGGGCGGCTAGAGTCCTCTCGTCCTCTGGCTTGAGATGGCTGCCACCTATGGGTCAGATGATTGTCTGGCAGCATTAAGCAATTGGGAATTAAATATTTATTTAATTTCCCCTAAACCGTGTAAAATTTTGGAAACATTTTTTCACGAAAAGGCATTGTCACGCACAACGAGTCTGTGTGCAAAAATGTCAGCTCGATTGGATCACGGGAAGTGGGTTAAAAAACGACCGAAAGATTTCCACGGTCCTAAGCAAGCAAGCGAACTTAATATAAAGGATTTAAAAAGGCGAGCCACCAAACACTCTGTGCATATTTTGATTTGAAGCTTTCGTGACTGCAGGGATTCATCTTCTTGGTTCTTTCGGTAAAGTCACGTAGAAGGGAGATAATAAAACAATCAAAATAAAACATAATAAAATAATACAATTCTCACGACGTTTCGGCCACAACGCAAGCAGCCGTCCTCAGGTGAAGAACAGGTCTGTCGGAAAGACAGCGTCTGAATGAACACCACCAAGCTTGGCAGCGTATATTTAAGCTGGGTTAGGAGGGGGAAGAGCGCCTTGACTCTGTGCATACCCACACGCCCATATATGGTATGCGTACATGGAACCCAATTCCACACGGAGCGCTCCGACTGATTTTTCTTGCCCTCGGCAGTGCGGAGAGTCCTGTTACGTGCCAGAGTCCACGGTTCACGGGAGGTACCGGGCATTGCACACCTCGCGAGACCAAAGTCACATGACAAGCCACCACACAAGCTCCGCATTTGGTCTCCAACTTTAGATAACCCAAGGCACTCCTCCCCGCCCCCACTCCACCTTTCTCAATCCCACAGTTGCACAATAGTCTTGAAGGTCAACCTTACATTGTCACTGTGCCACTTTCCCACCCCCACCGTTGTTTCCCAGTGTGGCGCTTGCCTACAGCTGGGCCGTGTACAACTGCCACTCAACGCCCATTTGCACGAGTTTAAAAATGGTCGACATTTCCTCCCTGGAGGAAGGGCTGGGGGAAAAAAAAGAGGTCTATTAAGTACGCCTCGTGGAAGCGGGAATCGGCGGGCAAAGTATGCAACGAAATAAACCCACCTTGGCTCCGTTATTCCGCGCTGAGGCTGTCATTTTTTCGGCCCTGAACCGCTCAAGGAGATGTTTTGGTGGGGGTGTGTCTGCTTCAAGGCTGGTGCCCACGATCTGTGTGGGATGATTTAGGACAACGAACACAAGTAAACAGTATGACCATAGTGGGCCGTCCATAAATGACGTCACGCGATTTTAGACGATTTTTGACCCCCCCCCCTCGTCACACAAAGTCAGACCCCTCCTCAAATATGACGTCACAAAGTTCTAGATTTGAAGCTTTCGTGACTGCAAGGCATCATATTCTTAGGTTTTTTTCGGTAAAGTCACGTAGGTAAAACATCAAAATTAATGAAAATAAAATAAAAACAAAAATCACGACGTTTCGGAGGCATTTTGATGTTTTACCTACGTGACTTTACCGAAAAAACCTAAGAATATGACGTCACAAAGCTCTGCCCCCCCCCCAAAAAAAAAAATAGAACATGCTTCAAATCGCTGTCAACTATCGTCATTGTAGTGCGTATTTAATGTGTCCGAGAAAACATTTATTAAAAAGTATATTTAATGAAGTAGAACGTGTTGTCTATATTTATTTAAAGTTGTGCATTTTGATGTGACGTCACATTTCTCAAACCCCCCAACCCCTCGTCACACATCTTCACAAATGTCTGACCCCCCCCCCCCCTATGTGCGTGACGTCATTTATGAACGGCCCCTGACGTATATTTTCAATTAACGTCAATACGGCGGCAGTAAACCCACTTTGCCAGCAATGCGTTAACGCGTTCGGATTAAAATCAAATGCATTAAACTCTGTATTTTTAACTAATTCAAGCACAGTACTCAAAACATGGCATAAGTGGTAAAATTGTGGATAATGGTAGTTTGGCGACATCTGTGCGAAATTTTGAAATGTTACGGTACATGGAAAGAAATGTAGTCTAATTGGAAGTAATTGAACTCACCTGGCATACAATGTAGCGATAATGGTGCAACACTTATCATTACAGTTTACAACGCAATAAACTCCACTGAAATGTATAACGACGCATGTATAAACGTATACGTTACCACGTACGATACGTGCCTTCATAAAATATTCATACAATTGACAAACACACAAATTGCAGCTTTGGTGACTTCAACAATGGCGTTGAATTTTTAAAATGTATGGAGTGCAGATAATATATTGGGACGCCATATACATATTTTGGTTGATTTATCCTCAATTAAAGAAACCTCGTGGGTGGAATGGATCAGTGGCGCAGTGGTTAACGCACATAGCACGATTCACCCGATGGCCTAAGTTTGATTCCCGGCCATGGCAATCGTCAGTGGCGAGTGATATAAGAACCGGTCCTCTTTCACCAACCCACACTGATCAGCGTGGTCAAGTACGACCAATTCTACCACCATAACGCAAAGGCATGGGAAAGGGTCTTCATCCGTCAATTGAATTGACGAAGATATCTAAATTCTTGATTTTAAGCTTTCGTGACTGCAGGAATCCATATCCTTTGGTTCTTTCGGTAAAGTCACGTAGGTATAAAATAAAATGAATCAACGACGTAACACAAGCGTCCGTCATCTGATGACGGACGCTTGCGTTGCGCCCGAAACGTCGTGATTCATTTTATTTTATACCTACGTGACTTTACCGAAAGAACCAAAGCGTATGTAAATTAACGTTATTATCATTCCGATGTATCCTGAAAATACATCGAAGGGTCTCGCAAGTGCATAACCTAGCGGCGCGCAATGCAACGCCATCGCAAGCGTCCAAATGGTAAACGATCTTGTTCTGGGTCATCGAAAAAAAAGTTAAACAGCGGTGAAAAAGTTACACAAACAGCGGGTGCGCATAACTCGCCTTGCACCCACGTTATACCCTTCAAGTTTCCCATTTGCAGGACGATGCCGTGCGGACCGTGGGGGCCGTTACGGTTAGGGGCTTGCCTTCGGAGTGGAAACAACGCTGCCGTGGGCGCGAGGCTGATCACTCCGCTCTCGGGAAATATTCGACGGGAACACGCTGGGGTAGCACAGCTGCTCGTTCGAGCCTCGATTGGGTTACCGCAAGCAGAAGCGTGGCCTCACTCGGAGACTTGGGCAGAATCCACTCTTTTAGTTTCTTAGACCCTCCTTTTATAAACTCCCATCCCTCTGGAGAAGGTGTTCTTTTCGTCTGAAAACTCACAGTCGGAGAAACAAGACCGACTGAGAGAACATTAACGGCCGTGTTTGTGCCGCCGCTTAAACATGTACGCAATCTCCAGCGGCACGGTTAAAGAGCACAGAGGCCCTCTGCCTCTCCATCTCATCGCAGGGCCTGCTTCAGATGACCGCACGAGCCAAGCCCAGTGGTGTGTATGCTTCATTCACACACAAGTGCCAATGGCGTCAACCACCGTGGCTTTTTTCGAAACCGAATGAAGACCTGAAGCGCTTCGACGAAAAACACCACCCACGGGACATCTCGCTGGCTGTTTTCACCTTTATTATCTGAAGTCTTTCATCGCTTAATGCACGGAATTTTGTAAGTGGCTAACCTGCTCTGCCCAAACAAGCGCCTCCGATTAGCACGGTTGGCTACGTACGGTGCGAAAGAAGTTCAACGTACATGCATACAATGTGGAAATTTGGTGGGGGTTGAATTCCACATTCGGTGAGCATTCCACATTCCACTGGCAGGGGCCAGTCTATACACTGTATGAGCACTGTTAAATATTCAATGAGTGACGGTGTAGTACACCAGGTATAAGTGTTTTTTTTTGCAAGTCCATACGAGTAATCTTTAGATGAAAAAAATACATTTAGAACATCAAAGAAATGTTTTTATCCAGTGAAATGTACCAATGATCACTGTAAAACCGTTATGAATTTACTTTAATACGCTGATATCTTTAACGGAATGGCAAGCCAACTCTCATGAATTGATTACACCAAAGCTGACCGTTCTAGGAATTTGTAATCTTGTGTTGGACACATTTCACTTATTTTAAGAATGTATACGACAAGAAGGGGCACATTTTCTTTTTTAAAAAGGGGTTCTACATGTTGAAGGAGGGCCTACACATAATGGAGGATTGTTTAGAGGAATGTCAAATTGGAAGGAAAAGTATTTGCAATGATTTGGCATGTTTCACTGAAGGTGCAGCTGAAAGGCACATTTCATGAAGGCAAAATAGTAAAACGTCAATTTATGAAGAAAAAAAAAGTGATTCCTCGCCCCCCCCCCCTCCTTCTCTTTTGCTGTTTAGCCAAAACATGTTTAGAATTGTTATTTGTTTTCAGGTTCTGTGTCATTATTTCATAATAGCTATATTAATGAAGATGAGAACACATTACATCCACTTAGCATCTGAAAACTACGGTGCTGGGCAACCCACGCTACAGACAAGGTGACGTGACATTCAGCGTACACTCTCACCTGAGCATCGTTAGACATTCGCCACTTATTATTTCCTTCGTACGGCTGATGTAGATGCAGAGCAACAACTAGAATTTCACATTCAGGTGGTCAAGCCAGACAACCCCGTCAGGTGTGTAGCGGAGTGCGTCGCTGTGATGTGCCCTTCGTATTTGTGGATTGGGCCATTGCGTCTTCAGCTTACCGATTTATACAATACGATGTCGTAGTAGGAACCCCATTCAAATTCAACAGCTCCACCCTGACCCCTGCACACCCCGGACCCAAGCTACCCGTCTATCCGTGGTATGATTCTGAAACACGGATGCTGGGCTCCCATCGTGTGTCAGCTTATTATGTCAAATCGTGAAGCGGATAAGCAGCGCCGGGATGGATCGGGCCAAATCACGCGAATCCATTGTTGGATAAAGGCCTCTCCTTCGCCACGTGGGGGTTTACTTGGCAAAACTTCACCACGCTGTTATTTACATTGACAATTATAAATGTTGTGGGTTTACTCTCCGACACACCGGCGTGCTGTACTAGTAACGAATTTGTTTTTTTCGGTAAAGTCACGTAAGTATAAAATAAAATAAATCACGACGTTTCGGGCGCAGCACAAGCGTCCGTCATCAGGTGGGAAAGCATGCTTATGTGAGTTTACCGAAAGAACCAAAGAGTATGGATTCCTGCAGTCACGAAAGCCTCAAATCAAGATACAGTAGTAACGAATTGGCATGTTCTGTTCACGTGACATACCTTACTAATTGTCTGTGTCGGGTGGTGGTGGGTTGAACGGCAACATTTCCATTCACGCGATCAATCCCAAAGACCTCTATTATTGTAAATATTGGTCACGAAAGCCTGCGTGTCAAATTCACCACGCTGGTTGATGCATCTTCATGAAAGGGGGGCGTGGAGGGATGGTGGTCCGAGGAGTGGCTCTGATATCGCTCGCCACTGATGCTAGCCGTGGTTGGAATAATCGAATTCAAGTTGCCAGTTGCAGAGTGCACCACGACACAGCCGCTCCCCCCCCCCCCCTCCTGGAAATGCTTTCAGGGTTTATATTTATACAATGCTGGTCTGTAAGCAAAAACAATATGTAACATTTTTTAAAATCAAGTTATGAAGGTTTATAAAGGAAATGATGTTTGACATTACAGGGTTACAGACACCAATCTCAATTAAATGTCAACGTTGTTCAATTAAAGGCGATAACTCTGTGTGTGTAAAACACCAAGACACGTATTACCCGCAGCACAACATGGATGTGAACCTCAACGAGTAACAATGTTGTAATTTTCCGGATTACGGGTACGCAGTGTGTACAAGTTTGGTCTCAATTAAAACCATGCAGCAAATGCTCTGGTGTTCACACAATTCAGTAGGGGCATCAATAATACACTTATGCACCGAAGGAAAAAAAATCTGCTCAAATTAAGTTCAGCTTACGAACGGTTATGAAAACACGTCAGAGCTGTTTTTTTCAATATTCGATTGCTTACACCGTGTTGATAATAATTTTTTAAAATAATTCGGAGCTATTGTGATGTGACTTGCATTGTGCTCTCTCCCTCCAGTTATTGTTCTAGAGCAGATTAGCCATCTGCATCCAATATTTTGTACAAGAAGCTTTTGAAAACTCTACTTCTGGTCTTATTTTTTTTTTATAAATCCCACAAGGATTTTATTGAAACAATTTAAGAACAAGTTAGAAATTACACATTTTACAAACAAACTGACCATGACTGAAGTAGCATTTAAGCACGTTTACACAGATGGATTCAATTAAATTACCCGTAAATTAGTTATGAAGAGAAACAATGTAACTACTGAGTTATCGCTTTCTCCGAAATGTTTAACGGGAGCTAATGAGCACAAATTATACATCATTGGAAACAATATGCGGCATGATTATCTGCATTATGGCACGTAGATGTACCGTTAACTCCGAATGTTATGACGATGATATCTTATTAGTTGTTGTTCATAGATGTTCAATCAGGCTGTGGCGGTGGGGATAAACACAAATAAGCACGTGGCATTACAAACGGCTGCAGCAGAGTTAATCAGGAATCCATTCGGGAATC
Organism: Lampetra fluviatilis; assembly: GCF_964198595.1. Lineage (NCBI taxonomy): Eukaryota > Metazoa > Chordata > Hyperoartia > Petromyzontiformes > Petromyzontidae > Lampetra > Lampetra fluviatilis. The sequence goes on along the minus strand of NC_136287.1, from coordinate 10,482,260 downwards.
AATTTCAATTGCCATGACAGAAAGCACCCGATCTTTGTAACGAATCTGCTTTGCACGACTGCACCATGCCTCTCAATTCACTGATGTCAAATTGAGCAAATGCATTCTTTTAGGTATTCGTACGGCGTGTGCGTGACTGAGTGCCGTGCACACCCAAGGCAGGGGAGCGGTCGCGTAATGGTTAGCGAGCTCAAATGTAAACCTGGTGACCTCAGTGTGCGATTGCAGGCCATGGCTAACATCAGGGGCAACAGTTAGAATTTGTCTTGGGCCTCCCCTAGGTCGATTCGCTCTCGAACGAGTACTTTATGCAGTGTGTAAATATTATCTTTGAGGAGACAAAGGTGGCCGGGCGGGGGTACATGCCACGTCACCACCTCGTGCAACCATAATGGCCTTCATAGATGGTCACTCACAGCACTTTCCTCAACAGTCTGTATGGCTATAGTGGGATCTTTGACTCTTTAATTTCTTTGTAATGAAGCACAAACACACACAAAATCACCGGTTGTGTATCAATGCATTCACAGTTACATTGTGGCAAAGATTCTAGATTTGAAGCTTTCGTGACTGCAAGGATTCATATTCTTAGGTTTTTTCGGTAAAGTCACGTAGGTAAAAACATTAAAATTAATAAAAGTAAAATAAAATAAAAATCACGACGTTTCGGAGGCAACACAAGCTTCCGTCTTAAGGTGGAACCGTCACAGCCACGACAGCTGTATCAAGTAAAGCTGTGACGGTTCCACCTGAAGACGGAAGCTTGTGTTGCCTCCGAAACGTCGTGATTTTTATTTTATTTTACTTTTATTAGTTTTAATGTTTTTACCTACGTGACTTTACCGAAAAAACCTAAGAATATTGTGGCAAAGGTATTCGAGGTCACCGCCTATAATCCCTGAGGGGTTTATACAACAATAGCCGCTCGTGCTAAGTGAGTGGTGTAGTTGTTCTATCTTAATTTTAGAACTTTCGTGACTGCAGGAATTATTATTTGGTTCTTTCGGTTAAGTCACGTCTAAAGATAAAATAATAAATTAAATTAAATAATAGAATACGACGTTTCGATTGCAACACAAGCAATCATCATCAGGTATAATGAAACAGCGACATAAAATCTAACCAGAAAACTATAGACAGACATATTAGCAGACAGATATCACCAAGATACATAGCGGGAGCAACACAGGTAACAGAGAGGGGTGATCGTCTCTGTGGGGTGGCCTTAAATAGACAGAGGGGGGGGGCGGAGGCAGAGAGAAGTTGTTCTATGGAGAGACTGGCCTCCATCATGGGAATGTCGAATTTCCACCACTTTATCATGGTTGCCATCATGTTTTGACTTTCTGGGTCTCATCAGCAGACTCAGGCTATGTAAACAAATGCTTCGGGTTTCTGGATTGTAATACAATGGTGTGTGTGTGTGTGTGCGTTGAACAGGGCCCCCTAATTTTGACAGAGCCATCTTGTTAGAGCAGGATTTGTTTCACAAGTCTGACTGCTGATGAGAGCCATAATGTCAAAACTGATCCAGAGTTTGTTTGCTGAAACAAACATGGCTGGATAATATTCGTGTGCAAAGCTCACGGGCCGGTGCCAAAATAAATATGATTTGTATGTGGAGACTCATACCGGAGATCTGTTTATTTATGGTATCTGAGCAGGGAGACACTTTGAATTGGTCCTCAACTGATAAGTTGGGTGGCGTTTGCGAAGCTTTTCCTCACGAACTGTCAATGACATCAGCCGCACGGCTGCACCACAGGCAGTGCTGGATCCACACAGGACGCACACGTGGATCTCGCAGACGTCTCATCATCGATGCTTCTGCCTGCGAAAACCTGGGCCCGCTTCACGAAACCCCACGAGACCCCGTCCTCAAAGATGCGGGACCTGGGGCAACGGTAGTAATTTTGAGACCCCTTTCAGATGCCCAGCAGCTAGGATTCGGTTTCAAACGGGCAAACGTTGAGTTGCCGTGCAAGTGCACCGCTACCTCTGGGCCTGACTTGTCACACTGTGTTGTGTGAGGTATTCCCGCAAGAACACACGTTCGCATACAAACGCGTGTTCTAATGTCACGCTTAGGATTCTCATTGCAATTGCTACAAGCGGTGGTCTGGCTTGCAGCTGACAGATGACTGTGTGAGTGTAATTAACATTTCGATTTAAAGCTTGAAAACCACGCCTGATAATGATTGCTTGTGTTGCAATCGAAACGTCGTGAGAATATTATTGTTTTATTTTTATTATTTTATTATTTCCCTTCTACATGCCTTTATCGAAAGAACCAAGAATATGTACTTAATGTTTCGATTTTTGGCTTTCTTACCTGCATTTATATACAATTATGAGTTACATATTAGACATCAGCGTTAATATCGGTATGTGTTATATTAAAATCCCAATGTTTGCAGAAAACACCATGTCCTGTAAATGATTTAACTCTTCGTAGTGGCTGGCGAAATGCATCGATTCATTAATATTGGTTCTTAATCTCACGATACATGCGTTGAATTGAATGTAAGCATGTATGTATGTATGGGAAAAGATGTTGGTTAAATTCATGTGTTGGATGTAATGGGTTTAAGTGACATCTGCCGCCACTAGAGGTGCCATCATTCACCACAATGTAAAACATTACCTATCCGGAATCTCAAACAAACTACTGCTCAAATGATCTCCCCCAATGAGAACCATTCGGCTATGATGGAATTTCCACATTCCAATGGAAGGGGCTTTTATGATTGAAAAAGACAACAGACAACCACTGTTGGAAAATACTATGTAATACTGACTAACAAATCGTTCTATGAACATGTAGGCAGGCATGACATTGTTAATGCCTTTCTATCCCTAACATGCAAATCCTTTTTCATTCCAAACACAACCCATGTTTTGGTAAAACTGTGGCAAAATAATCATAAAATAACGTTTTTATTTATAGAGCACGTAACTGCATCTCAAGGCGCAGTAATTGTCAGAATAGATTAATGGCTATAAAAATTGTCTTTGAGGAGAAGGGAGGGGAAAAAAACCCCATAACGAAAAAAAAAATTTAACTTAAAGAGTTGCGTGCGTAAGGAAATACGTTTGTTAAAACAAATAAAAGTCATTCCTGAGATGCCAGCTTTATATCAGCACGTGTAAGGCCCCCCCTCCCCTCCCTTAGGGGGCCCGTGCGGTATTTCCATTCGACTTCCTTAGTCCGAGAGTCGTGGTGGGAGGCCCCAGCGCTTCGCCCTCGCACCCCCCCTCCGACTCGCCGGGACTTCCCGCTGATTCACCCACGAGCTCACAAAACGTTGGCGCGCTGTTCTCCCGTGCTTAACGGTAACGACAAAGGTAGAATGACGAAGTGAAGCGTGCCATACGCTGCAACGGCACCGCGTACGCACGAACGCGCGCATTCGTGCATGCATGCGCCACGGTTGGCTACGTACGGCGCGAAAGAAATGCAACCTACGTGCACACCGAATGATACGTTAAAAATAGAATAATGGTTAAGCCCTTTGCCAAAAACAAGTCGCTGCATGAAGGCCTTTCTCGTGCCATGTCGGCCATGGGGCGGGGGGGGGGGGTTTAACCATACTTCACCACACTGGTGGTAACGAGGTCCATGTCTGGTTTGTATATGACTTGCCACTGATGTCAGCCGTGGCCAGGAATAAACTTTAGTTTGCCAGGTTCATAGTTTCGTGCATGAACCACTACACTGCCCCCTCCTGCCCCAGCACATGTTCTGTGGTGTAGATGTATAAAGGGTTATGTAGACAGAATATTGTATAACTATATATACATCAATGATGTTGACAATGATGGTGATTTTAAAAGTCAAATAAAGCAATGGGCAGCGCTCCACAACGTTTAAATCCCTGATCTCGCTTTGTTAATTCCACATTTCCATGACAAGGTCTCGTCTGCTCTCAGGATGACCACTGGTAATGTCGCACAAAGCAGTACCTGTCGTATCTTCTCTAGAAGGATGACAAGCTGAGCCAATCTCCGACCAGGATTTTAACTCGCAACACTTCGATTTGGACGTCAAGTGCTCCAACCCACAGCACCACCTCCTGCCGGCTCGCACTCGATATGCTCCACTACATTTCTGTGAATTGGTTTGTTTGTTTGTTTTTCTAATGCGGTCCATAATATCCTCCTCGATGTCACGCGTCCAGCTCACCGCAGCCCCGGCGTCCCCACTTGAATCACAGTTCCTATGATTACTGTTGTTACATTGTTTTTATAGCTTTATTTTGGTGATTTCGAAAACATAGGGTTAAGCCATGTTTCTTGCGGAAGTGCGGAGTTGGCCTGATAACTTTAATCTAAATTGTCTTATGGTTGTCATTGTTTGACTTGCATCACACTGGGATTTTTGCACGCAGCCTTGTAATACGTTTTTTTCTGGAAGATTTGCTGGTTTATCCAGGATGTTTCTGTTGCGCGTCGCCGCTTTAAGATGTTCTCTGTTCATATTTTGTCTGTTGCGGTTGCACCCGACTGAAGAGCCGCATGGCTCACAGGGCTATTCCTAATAAATGAAACTTGAAAACTTGAAATTGCACCCAGTAACGATGCCCCCTTAGGGAGCGGTAGGGGTAGCAATGAACCCGGCAACCCGGGTTCGATTCACGCCCACGGCCAACACCGGTGACGAATACCTGAACCGGTCCTGGGCCTCCCCTAGGTCGACTCAGCCTCAAATGAGTACCTGGTGCGTTGTGTAAACATCGCCACTGGGAGACAAATGCGGTCGAGCGTGTTGCTGGCTACCCACCCCCTTGTGCACCGTTCTGGCCTTCATAGGTGCTCGCTAACAGCACTTTCGTGTTCAGCTGCCCCAACAGCCAGTTAAAGGCTCTACGGGGAATCGTTGTCTTTGCTTTGTTTATTTTTTAATGCGGCCCATAATATGCTCCACAATGTCACCCCAGCCCCGGCCTCACCACCAGCACTAAGTGACGATGCCCCCCCCCTTAGGTCAATGACTCCCACTTTCCAGAGGTCCTCTTGTTTATTTTTTATACCCCGCTTCCCTTCACACATGGGCTGAGACGGACACTCGGAATCATCACAAGTGATGGTGAGGCTCGTGACCCCGATGTTTAACCCAGGTCAACTGAATTCAGGGGCAGTGATGGGTGTCACGCTTCAGTTGTATGCACAGGATCAGTTCCAATGAAAAAAATAAAGAATGTTTAAAATATCAATAAAGACTAATCTTCAATTTGCAAAGAAAAACAATTTGAGTGACCGAATAGCAAAATATCTCTTTTCAGTAAAGTTGACCTGATCAAGAACTATATTTAAACATCAACAACAAATATGAGATGGAAAGCAGTGTGCAGTTAATAATAATAATAGTTTAACTTCCTGTATTGCATACACATGCTGACATTGAAATGCAATATCTGTTAATACACATTTAGTTTTAATGGTGATCTCCACGGTATGTGCTTATGATGAATCGAAGAAAGAAAGCAGAGTGTTTGCAAGTTCAACTGAGCATTGCATTAATGCTAGAGTTAAAGCTTTCGTGACTGCAAGGATTCCCACTCTTAGGTTTTTTTCGGTAAAGTCACGTAGGTAAAAAATAAGTAAAAAATAAATATTTTATTATAAGAGTATGAGCATTGCATCAAGGGCAGCACTCATCGGATGTTGGAGGCCAGAGGTGAGCTGTGCAGAATCCACCTTCCTTTGGTGGCAACCGGCCGATACGCGAGACCTTTTTTTATATTCAGTGAAATGAATACATCTGTACATTAACATGCAGTGACCTTGAGGAAGACACCACTGTCAAAAGTTCAAATGTGCTTCTTATAATCACAGTCACGGCAGGCGAGAGAAGCAAACTTACCCTCCCGCGTATACCTTCATTACGCTGGGCAAAAAAAAAGAGTTAATTATCCACTCCGGTTATCTGCATTAGACAGGAATGATCTGCGTGCAGCCTATTCGGGTGCAATCAAGGCACCTGAAGTGTTCTCATAGGGTGGTCCTCGTCTCGCTCGCATTGCCTGCCACACTTGCGACACACACGGAACTAATCTGCCCAAGGATGTGCAGATCATGTTCATCCATTACAAGCCACATGTTGCACAGGGATGTGGCAACACATTTCGGGGGGGCTGATTGAACGGCCGCGAGTTAAAAGGCACCGAAGTAGGACAAATATTTTCCTAATACATAAAGCACCAAAACCCCACCAATGCAATTTCGTTACATTAACCATATCGGTTACTATTTGAGAGTGCAGCTGCTCTCCATGTGGGGTGTTTCATTAAAATTAGCAAACTTAGCAATGATGTGTATGACCTACGGAGACTGCGGAGTGCTTATGCGTGTAAAAGAGCCCTCGTTTTGAGGTTTTTCCTTACCCAGCTCACGTGTGGTCATGCAAAGCCACGCTGCTCAAATGAGTGTGGAAGTGTCGTGCTAGCCAGATCAAACTAGGCGCAATCAGGGCCCGAATACTCGTCCGCAAGTCCCAAAATGTGCTGCTGCTGCTGCCGCTCTATCCACAATCGGGGACAGCTCACCCGCGTGTGCTCAGTGCAGAGGTCGCAACCGGGTACCCGATACCCGTACCCTACACGATACCCGGCTACCCGTACCCGGCCGAATACGGGTACGGGTAGCCGTTTGCGACCCTGGTGCGGCCGGGTACGGGTACGGGTAGGCCGTGAGTCACTGGTGAGTCACCGTTTGTCACTCATTTCCCAACGTCTTGTCTCTTCTCACAATTCAAGTTCCTAGAATCAACCCACCCGCGCCTGCAACATGGCTTCATCCCAGAGGTCGCAATCGGGTACTCGTACCCGTACCCTACCCGATACCCGGCCGGGTACGGGTAGCCGGGTATCGGGTAGGGTACGGGTACCCGTTTTCGACCCTGGTGCGACCGGGAACGGGTACGGGTAAGGAATCAAAACCCGTTTGCGACCTCTGTGCCCAGTGTGACAGTAAGACGAATGGCATTGTGCAATCGCCAGCTTCACGTGAAGGCATGCTGAATGTTAATAGTGCATGCAGAGTTAGCAATAACAGATCAATCTTTTTTACCACGCGGAGTGTATTTTCCTTTGTTAAATGGCCTCTCGCTTGGGTAACAACTGCAGGACCTGAGCTGAGTGTGATGATATGCTCTTTAACAATTCTTGGAAGAAACCAAGTGCATGCTTGTGGTTCTGTTACTGAGAATAAATGTTTGCAAACCAGATACCGTACTTGCAGGGTTATGTTACCATTCACATGCTTCATTGGCACAGTTAATTAAGTTTAATCTCTTAAAAATGTTAATGAAAATGGTATATAATCGATTTTTATCAGAGATCGTTGACTTGACCTGCATAGAGAGTAACGCATTGTTCATTACGTATTGGTAGTCATGATGATATTGCTGTATGAAGTAAGTTTCGTGAATTGCCTATATCTTTTTGCCTATTTCTAGAACTACTATAGTACATTCTAGATTTGAAGCTTTCGTGACTGCAAGGATTCATACTCTTAGGTTCTTTCGGTAAAGTCACGTAGGTGAAAAATAAATAAATAATACATTTTTTTTTAATGTACTATAGTACAATTCAAAAACAATTCCAGGTATAATAATGCATAAATTCCCAAGCTCATATATATTGAACCATGTCCACTTTTGTTTTCGTATATGTTCTATGTCATAGGTTAACGTGACCCCGGCAGCCACCGTTAGTGGCTGCTACTTTCACTACAATGTGAAACAAAGATAATTGATTATTGATTTGGATCACGGCGCCTGACACGTCAATTTGTTGAATCACTCGTGGTGGTGGGTGGGGTGGGGGGTGTCGATCCTCGCATCTCTAAAATTATATGAAGACAAATATTCATTTTCGCCAAAAAAGACTTGGGCCACGTGATGTTAGGAAGCGACCGATAAAGGTTGTCATCGCTCACAGTCCTACTAAGGGCCAGAGGGAACCATGTGCAATACTAACTTTAGGCTGAGTTGACCTAGGGGAGGCTTAGGTCAAGTTCGAATAGCAACTGCATGTCATGTTCATGGCCTGGAATCGAACTTAGGTTGCTCGATTCATGGACACAATGTTCTTCGCACGACATCACTGCTCTGCACACGTACAGAATATGAACACGTACACACACACATGCATTGAAATAAGTGCACAGCAATTACACTTTCTTCAAGCAATCTGTAAGAACTGGGCTGGAAGCCAACAAATATATGGGCATTTATAATCATTAAGATTCCAGCTTATTATTTGCTCCTTTAATGTGTAACTTGGTAGTTGAATTGTTTCGGCGTTCTTTGAAGTAAACTTGAATTGTTCATTATTCTTCGTTTAAAATAACACCAGAGCCCGCTGAATAAGCTTGCGACGTTGAGTGAAACAGGAGAGGACCTTCGACTGTAGTTCACGAAAAGCAATGCCGTACGACTTTGTTAAATTATAAAAAAAAAAATCTTTCCAAAACTCCCATCGCAGTCACCATCCAGGTGTGTCCAGTTTGTAGTCGTTTGTAGTCGTTTGTAGTCGTTTGTAGTCGTGGCCCCCACGCTACAGCACCGACTTTGCAACAAGCCGCCCTCTTGTTCCCGCACACAGAGCCGACCGGGCTCTTCAACGTCTCCGCTCCCAAGAAGTGGCTGAACCTTCTTGGTTCTTTCGGTAAAGTCACGTGACTTTACCGAAAGAACCAAGAAGATGAATCCCTGCAGTCACGAAAGATTTAAATCGAAATTTAAGTGGCTGAACGTTCAAACTCGTCCTTTTAAAAAAATATTATTTTACACGCTTTTATTTAACTCACTATGTCTGTTGTTGTCGTTGACATCGTTGTTGTATCCTCAAATCGTGTAACTTAATTTTAACCCACTTCCCAATGTGGTATCGACTGCAAACTTCATATACTTATGTCATACTGATGACAATACTATATTCTATCATAAAAAAATATATTTTTTTAAAAACATTGTTTTATATGTTATGTTTCGGCTTGGGTCTAATTGTCCACGGTCAACTGACGTTGCCTGTAATTGGCCACGGTCCCTTACGTTATGGCAAGCTTCGGGGCCACTTCCTGGAGTCGTGGAGTTGTCCCATTACTAGTACGGTACATTTCATTAAAGCGTGCTTAAAAAAAAGTTTAAAAAAATATTACTTATTTTAATCGATAACAAAACTGCCCGCCGCTCATCCCTGCCTCACATCACTCCCCTCCCCTTTACCCCCTCCTATCTCGATTGCATCTTTCAGGCACGTTGTCATGAATCCTTACCCCACGCCGCCCCTCCTCTGCACCCCCCCCTCCTCCTCCACGTCCTGTAATCTCACAAATGCTGCTTGCCGTCGACAAGCCAGAGGCTCGTGCCTCGTTCGTTACGCCACCCCACCTTCTTCCCCGCGTTGTCAGCCTGTCTGTTATTCAGAAAATGTAGGTCTTCTTGAAATCAGAGGGTAAGAATGGTAGCTTTTGTTTTGAACATAGGAAGCTGGTATCGAGTGGCTTTCAATGGTGCCAGCTCCATAATTTAAATCAGATTTTTAAAAAATATATCGATGAAGTATACGATTCCCCTCAAATTTTGCTGCCTCAAAATGTCCCTTTTAGTTTTTGACCCAATTATGGGCCGCTGAAATGTTTCTGAGAATAATTGTGACACCTTCCACACACCCAGTTCAAAACAATCTTAGAAGAATAATGCATTTTTAGTTTCCATCTGCAGGATTTCAAGTGGGCTAAATCCATACCGCTCTGACTTACTTTAGAAAATGTTTACACGAAAATGAAATACCTGTCATGTGGATTGATGCCTCAGCCATTTGCCTGCTTTCACGATGTTCATGAAGATCACATTGAACTGAAAATTATACATTTTAGAGGCTAATCAACTTCACAAACAAGCTCAATTTATAATCTTTTTCCATGATTCACCGCAAACTATCAATCAGATCCTCTAAAAAAGTCAAGCGAATATCAAATGTCTGGCTTTAATAGACTATAAAAAAGACATTTCATTCATTGCAGAATTATGCCATCATCTAATGTCTTTTGAAGAAAAGCTTTAGATATTTTTTTTAGAAATAACTAAAACCATTTAAAAAGATAGAACAGCTACACTGAGATTGCATTAAGAGATCAACAAAGTAAATAGCAGAGAGGAGTTAGTGGAAGATATGCACTCTATTCACATGATAATATAATATGTCCGAACAAAATAGACTGGAGAATTAAAGCATACACATTAATAGAGAACATATTAGCCATCCCAAATTATATAAAATTGGTGCATATAACATTTTAGGGCTCCCAAAACTTGAGAAAAAACATTAGAATATTTATTTATTAATTACCTAACCCGATGAAGGTTTGCATCAAGTGAGTTTCAAGGCTGCTAAACCCAAATGTGAAAATTATATTTTAATTTGACTGTACGATCCACGTAAAAACACGAGTTACTCCAAAACAACAAATGAACCTTTAAAAACTTGTTTGTTTCTGAACCTATGCCTGGGAAAGTTGTCAAAGTTTACAAGGGTGCTGAATGCAAAAAAACATGCAGCCATATTTCATCTCCATAACATTTTGGGACAAGCGATTTGAAATATATTTGTTGCAATGCCATTTTATTAAATGCATTCATTGAGTAAACAGTTCTAAGAAACGTATGCATCCAATGTTGCATTCGTGTGTTCAATTTTTATTGTATTGGTAGTTCAACTTGAGCGGTGAGCATTGCTTTTGTTATTTGAGGTATATTTGTAAGACTTTCTTTCACGCAGTTATGAAATTCTTGACTAAAAACAGTAAAAAAAAATTTAAAGTGCACGTGTAGCATGTTTTGCACATTAGCCTCAAATCTGTTTTTTTTTTACGAACAAGTTAGGGCTTGATAATTGGTTCTTTACCCTTCTATCTGGCAACAAAACTGACACCTTTTTACAAGGAGTCATGTGTGCATAGACCGCAATACCTGCAGTCATAATACAAACAAAAGAACATAACTCTGATAATGTGCACTGTCCTTAAAGTTGATTGATCCACACCCGAGACAGCTTTCCTTAGAGCCTAGTCTCATATGGGTTGGACCAGATGACGCCAAAAGGCGCACAACTCAAAGACAATGCACCATCAGAGTATGAGAGCTCGGGGCAAGCATCTACACTATGGGAACCTCATTTGCCAGTAAAAATATGATAATTGGTTCTTTACCCTTCTATCTGGCAACAAAACTGACACCTTTTTACAAGGAGTCATGTGTGCATAGACCGCAATACCTGCAGTCATAATACAAACAAAAGAACATAACTCTGATAATGTGCACTGTCCTTAAAGTTGATTGATCCACACCCGAGACAGCTTTCCTTAGAGCCTAGTCTCATATGGGTTGGACCAGATGACGCCAAAAGGCGCACAACTCAAAGACAATGCACCATCAGAGTATGAGAGCTCGGGGCAAGCATCTACACTATGGGAACCTCATTTGCCAGTAAAAATATGATAATTGGTTCTTTACCCTTCTATCTGGCAACAAAACTGACACCTTTTTACAAGGAGTCATGTGTGCATAGACCGCAATACCTGCAGTCATAATACAAACAAAAGAACATAACTCTGATAATGTGCACTGTCCTTAAAGTTGATTGATCCACACCCGAGACAGCTTTCCTTAGAGCCTAGTCTCATATGGGTTGGACCAGATGACGCCAAAAGGCGCACAACTCAAAGACAATGCACCATCAGAGTATGAGAGCTCGGGGCAAGCATCTACACTATGGGAACCTCATTTGCCAGTAAAAATATGATAATTGGTTCTTTACCCTTCTATCTGGCAACAAAACTGACACCTTTTTACAAGGAGTCATGTGTGCATAGACCGCAATACCTGCAGTCATAATACAAACTCTGATGGTGCATTGTCTTTGAGTTGTGCGCCTTTTGGCGTCATCTGGTCCAACCCATATGAGACTAGGCTCTAAGGAAAGCTGTCTCGGGTGTGGATCAATCAACTTTAAGGACAGTGCACATTATCAGAGTTATGTTCTTTTGTTTGTATTATGACTGCAGGTATTGCGGTCTATGCACACATGACTCCTTGTAAAAAGGTGTCAGTTTTGTTGCCAGATAGAAGGGTAAAGAACCAATTATCATATTTTTACTGGCAAATGAGGTTCCCATAGTGTAGATGCTTGCCCCGAGCTCTCATACTCTGATGGTGCATTGTCTTTGAGTTGTGCGCCTTTTGGCGTCATCTGGTCCAACCCATATGAGACTAGGCTCTAAGGAAAGCTGTCTCGGGTGTGGATCAATCAACTTTAAGGACAGTGCACATTATCAGAGTTATGTTCTTTTGTTTGTATTATGACTGCAGGTATTGCGGTCTATGCACACATGACTCCTTGTAAAAAGGTGTCAGTTTTGTTGCCAGATAGAAGGGTAAAGAACCAATTATCATATTTTTACTGGCAAATGAGGTTCCCATAGTGTAGATGCTTGCCCCGAGCTCTCATACTCTGATGGTGCATTGTCTTTGAGTTGTGCGCCTTTTGGCGTCATCTGGTCCAACCCATATGAGACTAGGCTCTAAGGAAAGCTGTCTCGGGTGTGGATCAATCAACTTTAAGGACAGTGCACATTATCAGAGTTATGTTCTTTTGTTTGTATTATGACTGCAGGTATTGCGGTCTATGCACACATGACTCCTTGTAAAAAGGTGTCAGTTTTGTTGCCAGATAGAAGGGTAAAGAACCAATTATCATATTTTTACTGGCAAATGAGGTTCCCATAGTGTAGATGCTTGCCCCGAGCTCTCATACTCTGATGGTGCATTGTCTTTGAGTTGTGCGCCTTTTGGCGTCATCTGGTCCAACCCATATGAGACTAGGCTCTAAGGAAAGCTGTCTCGGGTGTGGATCAATCAACTTTAAGGACAGTGCACATTATCAGAGTTATGTTCTTTTGTTTGTATTATGACTGCAGGTATTGCGGTCTATGCACACATGACTCCTTGTAAAAAGGTGTCAGTTTTGTTGCCAGATAGAAGGGTAAAGAACCAATTATCATATTTTTACTGGCAAATGAGGTTCCCATAGTGTAGATGCTTGCCCCGAGCTCTCATACTCTGATGGTGCATTGTCTTTGAGTTGTGCGCCTTTTGGCGTCATCTGGTCCAACCCATATGAGACTAGGCTCTAAGGAAAGCTGTCTCGGGTGTGGATCAATCAACTTTAAGGACAGTGCACATTATCAGAGTTATGTTCTTTTGTTTGTATTATGACTGCAGGTATTGCGGTCTATGCACACATGACTCCTTGTAAAAAGGTGTCAGTTTTGTTGCCAGATAGAAGGGTAAAGAACCAATTATCATATTTTTACTGGCAAATGAGGTTCCCATAAGTTAGGGCTTGTAGGAAACTCTGATTAATGTGGTTTCAGAATGATCAAAATGTTCAGTTTTTTTCTTCTTCTACACTCATGATTGCCAAAGTCAGCACGGCTGAAAACAGGCAATAATGCGCGGTGCATTTATTAAACATCAACATGCCATGTGTTGAAGTCGGACTGTGAACCATGCGCCGCTTAAAGCCTGGTGGTGTTTCATTCAGACGCTGTCTTCCCGACAGACCTGTTCTTCACCTGAGGACGGCTGCTTGCGTTGTGGCCGAAACGTCGTGAGAATTATTTTATTATGTTGTATTTTTATAATTTTATTATTTCCCTTCTACGTGACTTTACCGAAATAACCAAGAAGACAAACCAGGGGGGGGGGGGGGGTTTCAACCATGGCGAGCAGTGTCTCAAAGGGGACTCAAGCCGCATCATCTCCCCCCCCCCAAACCGACACTGCCACCCTCCGCAACGCGTACTGCAGCACGGCAGTAAACCGAGCAGCGGCGGTGCTCTGGGTGTACGCGCTCTTGCAAAAGCGTGGAACGGGCATTCTTTCGCTCACGCCGTAACTTTTACGTCGGCCCAGAAAAAAAAAGAGAGTTTAGTGATAAAATGTCGAAATGATGCTGCTGTAGTCTGCGTGTGCCGGCTTAAATAAGGGAAGCAGAGATCGTTGGGAAAGCTTGTGGGCTTTCTGGACTGCGGACTGTTTTTCGCTCATTTTTCAACTTTGGATTCTGGATGCCTCAGCTTTTTTCTTTAATTTTATTTTTAAATTGGCTTACAAGAAACAAGCACCAGTTCATTATTGTTTACCGGAAAGGATTTATGCTCCGGGGGGCTGTAACATGATTCAGTGATGTGTTTTTGTCCTGTTCAAATTTAGAGCCAACTTGAAAATAACTATGATTTTAAGAAAACGGAGCTGGGAGTATGTTGACATTTTCATTTATTTCTATGACTCTTTGAGCTTAAGGCAATTGTTATACACCAAATTCCCATTACACATAATTAGAGCAATTTCAAGCTTCAGAGGTTGTACAAATTCCTTAAATCATTATATTAGATTGAAAACTAGATAACACGAAATATACGAATGTGGAGGTGACCATCGCCGGCTTAAGCATGTGGTCCCGTTGCTTTGTGACACGTGTGTTATTTTAGGAAACCATGAACGTGAATTGAAATCTTGTTTGGGTCTGAATGAACTAGATTGGCTTGAATAGGCAAAGTATGATTGGCTGAAATTGCTTTATATAACAAAGGCCCCCGTTGCTTCTTTTTTTTAAAGGTGGAGGTCCATGAGCACATGTGGATAAATATTGAATGAATGCAACCGTTCACAAAGTAAGAGGCTGTGATTTTTTTTTTTTAAACAGGACACTAAAAATCGGTGTCTGTCAGAACTCTGGGTGATGCCCCCCTCGGAGAGAACAGGAAATTACATCATGGTCCCAGATGATTCACGGGTTATATAGTTTAACTGCAAAGCAATCCCTGCTCAAGTACGAGTGTGGGACTTGTATTTATACTATTGTAATATAAGGTATGGACAGCACTAGTGTCTGCCATACGTATGTGGGAATTTCTGCCACAGGTGCAGTGCCACCAGTGGAGATGTGCATCATCCAGAGCTGGTTGCAGCATGGAAACTTTACAAACTTATTCCTAAAAAAGCATGCATTTGCATTGGTTATGTAACGTGTTAGAATAGACGTTGGTGTTTTGGATGTATTGAATTAGAGGCAAAGAACCTTCCAGAGTAAAATGTGTTTTCACAATTGAAAAGTCATTATTCTTTCCTCTGGTTTGTGTCTTCAAGATTTGGACAACCCTTTAATAAATTTGACCAGTCTTCCGCCGGTTGCCACACAACTCGCGACCACAGTTTTGTTCGTAATGGGCTATCTTTAAGAGAGTTTAGTGCCTCCACCATCAATGGCAAAAGGACGGTGTCAACGCACAGTGCTTTCAATTTTGTTAAAATGCGCCAATAAAAAAAAAGCTTTTCATTGATAAAATACCCATTAGTCGTGTGACATTCCACCTTAGGGTTTAAAATAATAAATCAGATAGGAGAATTAGGGAGGTTGTGTTTCTTAGCTAAAGAGGCCCAATGAAGAACCTTCTTATTTTCCTCCAAATAAAAATCAATCAACCAATATCGGCCCTCTTCTTGGTTCTTTCGGTAAAGTCACGTAGAATGGAAATAATAAAATAATAAAAATAAAACATAATAAAATAATTCTCACGACGTTTCGGCCACAACGCAAGCAGCCGTCCTCAGGTGGAGAACAGGTCTGTCGAGAAGACAGCGTCTGAATGACTTCTCGACAGACCTGTTCTCCACCTGAGGACGGCTGCTTGCGTTGTGGCCGAAACGTCGTGATAATTATTTGATGTTTATTTTTATTATTTTATTATTTCCATTCTACGTGACTTTACCGAAAGAACCAAGAAGATTAATCCCTGCAGTCACGAAAGCTTTAAATCAAAATTTAATATCGGCCCGCTTTTCAGGTCCGCGGGGGCATCAACTCCACCAAGGCCTTCCATCCTACCCTGTCCTCTGCCAGGGGCATCAACTGTGACTCCCACATCGCCGGTCTCTTCTCGGGGCAGGCGCATCACCCCGGTCATTCCAGCGTGATCGCGGGCGGCCTCGGGGTCTTTGCCTGGAGGACGTTCTTCGAACATCTCCCGTTGGGGGGGGTGGGGGTTAGTCTTCCTTTCGGCATCCTTAGCAGATGACCCCATCCCCCGTAGCTGACTTTGCTCCACGTTCAATAGTGCCGACTGGACGTTGAGTCTAGCGCAGGGGTTGGCAACCTACGGCTCCGGAGCCGCATGCGGCTCTTTACGGGCTGCTTCTTGACAATATGTACGTATGTACAGTATGTACTCAGATGCATTGCGGCTCTTGAAATACTGAATTTTGTACCGAATTAGAAAGAAATGGCTCTTCTTGTTATTTTGGTTGCCGACCCCTGGTCTAGCGGATAGCTGTGCTTCTCACCCGATCCTGGAGAGAGTCCTGTTATTCCACGCAGGAAGTCCACTTCTGTTGCTTGCACCCTTGAGCGTGTCTTTTGCGTCAGGATCCAGATTTCCAATTAAAAAGAAAGGCTTAAAGCCGACACCATAATGTACATGTAATGCGTATTGTGAATATGAGTAATGGTAAAGGAGATGCCATGTCTACTGGACATGTGTGAAAAATTACTTTGCTTCTCATCTGACTCCTCCAGGAGAAATACATATTCTGATTCTGATGTAAAATAAGACTCTCTGATTACCGGGGTGGTGCAAACTTTCCACGGTCAAAACTCTCATCGTGGAAATAAATGATGTCATCAACTTGAAAGGCCAAGATTATGCAATTTGAAAAAAAAACATCAAATCTTTAACAAATACTGAAACTGTGTTTTTCATCATGGCTGGCAATGTTAAAGTATCACTGTTTTTTTTGCCAAAAAAATTAAAGCTGGGAAAAATACCAAAAATGATGCAATCGATTATAGTACAGCGTTTACACAAACCCAATGACTGCTATGAAAATGGATAAACAGTTTCTTTAATAATAAGCATGATACAATATTTAGAAACATACAAAATAGATGGCTTCTCTATATACACACAAACACTTCATATTTATTTGGAGCATGTAAAGGCTGAGCAGTTAAAACGCTGTTTATAAATAATATGCAGGAATATACGATGCATCATCTGCTGATATCATTACAATAAAAATAGATTGTTTCATGTTTCAACATTTTTAATGGCTTTCGTTATACATTGGGAATTGACCCTCAGCAAGTGTTTTCATGTACATATAAACCCTTCCACTAATGGATCTGTCAAAGTTTCCAACGGGCATTTAATTTGGCTGAGCAGGCAAGAGTAACTGTAGACGATTTTAAAGCCGAATAATGCCTCAAGTTTTCCAGTGCGGGTATTCACATTAAGTAGATCTGCCAAGATAGCATCTTATCTCGTGTCATGCCTGTGGAAATGCTAACCCTGACATCGATAGAGTTACTGACAAGTAAATACTTGCTCCAGACAGCGTGGACAGCATGTATAACTCAACACAGTTAAGTTGACGTTTTTGTCTCTTGCGTGACACAGTGCCGTTTGGAAACTGACCCACCACTTGCTTAATGTCAAGCAAACGCTTATACATGTCAATTCCCTTACCAGAAGATCGACAGGCATTGTTTGTGATCTTCCTGGATTGATTTTCAACTATATGGGACATGATAATGATGACAACTACCGTAGTTACCCAGGAAAGCCTCACATCGAATCTCAGGACTCATTTTCAAGAGGATCCTGCATGTTGTGTTGTTTCACCGATTCCATTTACGAGTTTGGCACATGGGAGGAAACTAGAATACCCGATGAAACCACATACACACAAGGGGGTAACAATCAGAGATTCCATTTAGATTAATTACATTCACAAACAGGCTCATTCAAGGGAGTGGACTCATATTCTTAGGTTTTTTCGGAAAAGTCACGTAGGTAATAAATTAAAATTAATAAAAGTAAAATAAAATAAAAATCACGACGTTTCGGAAGCAACACAAGCCTCCGTCTTCAGGTGGAACCGTCACAGCACGATAGCTGATACAGCTATCTGATACAGCTATCATGCTGTGACGGTTCCACCTGAAGACGGAAGCTTGTGTTGCCTCCGAAACGTCGTGATTTTTATTTTATACTTTACTTTTATTAATTTACATTTTTTTACCTACGTGACTTTACCGAAAAAAACCTAAGAATATGAATCCTTGCAGTCACGAAAGCTTCAAATCTGGAGTGGACTCACTTTAATGAAACGCTTCGCTGCGGCTGACGTTGTCTGCCGGCTGAGTTGCCCGTAAACAAAAAGCTTCGCAGCTAAATGGGCTTAACTCGGGCAATAATCTTCTGATTTTGAAACACATCAAAGGACTGCGCCCATTTTTGGACTGCCACTTCCTGGCCTCATGGCCACAATGCCTTGCAACGTCCGGTAAGCCCCGGTGGTCCACCCACACCCATCTCCGACCCTCCGCAGCATCCGAGATGCGACGAGATTGCGTTGCATTCTGGGTGAGCTGGTCACACGCACGGCCACTTGTTGTACCGCAGGAACATTTCACACACAGTGCATATCATTGTCATTATCAGAGTTGTTTCTTTTTGTTTGCATTTGACTGCTTGTGTTGTGGTTATTGCAAACGTGATCCCTTGTATACAGGTGTCAGTTTTTGTACCAGATAAAAGGGTTACAAACCTATTACTATTTCACTGAATGTTTGATGTTGAAATATTTCTGGGAGCCCAGTTGGAGCCCCGGGCTCTATCAGACCTCCGGCAACCCCAATAACCCCAACACCTTACGCAATTTGTACTGATATACTGTGTGTGTTTATTTCGTGACTTGCTTACCTTTTCTGTATTTTACACTCCTATCGTTCGTTTTTTTTAAATTTGGGATTTTTGTCGTATTGTTTGCTGTTGTGACTTGCTGACCCGCCCCGACAGGACATCTGTAAACCATACGTCAAACCACGCTGGTGAGTGCTTGTTTTTGTATGAAGGGGGGCACAGGTTCGGGTTCAAATACCATTCGCCACTGCTGTTGGCCAGGGCTGGGAATCAAAGTCAGGTGGTCCGGGTCCACTCGTCACTGCGACACTGCTACGCCAATTGCTGTAGTTCACGCATTTCACCAGGCACACAAACATTGGTTGAACATTCCCAGCGGCTGAAATGGCGAGGGCTCTCAGGGTGATTCGCACGCATAATGCCACGCAACCCTTTTGTGAAAGTGGCGCTTGTGTTTTTTTTTGACGGGCGCCCACATCCGCCAGAGATGATTCACTCAGCGGAGCAGTGGAGACGTTGCCATTGCCATGGCAGGGGTCTCCTCCTCCTTCTCTCGTGCAAAAGTGTGGGGCCCAAAGCAAGGAGCCCTCCCTCCCCACTCCACACCCCGGACCCCACCCACCCCACGTCTATTATTTCACCACCCTCCATGTAAAATGTGCGTGCCGTTCACCTCTTATGATTTTCACATTTATCAGCGGTGCTTAAGAACCGGGCGTTCTTATTTTAATGGAGATAGAGCGCGTTCTGTTGCCGATTTTCTTAAGGAAATCCACTAATGGGGCAGCTACATAAACGCAAAGTGAAGGGCACACCCCGGCCTGCGCTGGTCTGACGCTCGCTCTACCCGACTTGACCGCCGCTGTGTGTTTTGGGAGGACGCGACCTCATTACGTTCAAATAATAATAAAAAAAGAAATGCCATTATTTAGGGGGCTCCTGTTGGCGTGCGCCAATGTTGCTGTGCGCAGGATTGGAACGTCGAAGGGATGTCGGTCTATGAGCAATGTTTACAGGTGTTTAGAGGGAGAGAAGAAGGGGGAAAAACGGCGCCATGGTATACGACGGGGACACGTACATGTATGGGAATACGTTTTTCCCCTTTTATCTGGCAACAAAACAGGTGCTAAGTTATTAAAACATCAAACTGAAACCTTTTACAAGGAATCATGTCTGCATTAACCACAATACTCGAAATGTAGTATTCTATTATTTCATTTATTTTCTTTCTACGTGACTTTACCGAAATAACCAAAGAGTAATTAACCACAATACTTGTCAAAAAGCAAAGAAAAAACATACTCTGATAATATATGCATTGTCTTTGAAACTGATTGGTCCACACCACAGACAGCTTTCTTTTGAGCCTCGTCTCAAACACATGTTTTGTTTTTTTCTTCATGGTTCTTTCGGTAAAGTTACGTAAAATGGAAATAATAAAATAATACAAATAAAACATAATAAAATAATTCTGACGACGTTTCGACCACAACGCAAGCAGCCGTCCTCAGGTGAAGAACAGGTCTGTCGAGAAGACAGAGAACCAAGAAGATGAATCCCTGCAGTCACGAAAGCTTTAAATCGAAACATGTTTTGTTGCCAGATAAAAGGGGAAAAACGTATTCTCATATGTTGGTACTGGCAAAGGAGGTCACATGACGTACATGTATCTTCATGTAAAAAAAAGAAACGTGGCGATAATATTCCAGGAAAAGAACGATCGCGTAAAGCAAACGGTGGCATCCTGCATTCGATCAACTCCTCGTATTGGAAACGGAATTGAACGTGGAGAACGAGGCGTTTCACTGCGTCGCGTTGTTACGCCTTCCATTCTTTCGGCTCCAGATCGCTGTGGCACGCAATCCCCCACGGTTTTTCCCTGCGCAAAACGGTCTCGCTGCGTGCGATCGCCGTCGTCGCGAGGGACGAACGAAAAGCATCGCGATGAAATTCCGTGGGATTTCAGAGCGACGCACCCACCGGATGAGTCTTAATTCACCCGCTCAAAAAAACGGACTCAACGAAATTTCCACGAAAAAAACAAAACCCAACAACCCATAAAACGACGGCGGGAGCAGTTTGCACAGAAGCGTCGAAAGCAACGAGTCAAAATCTGCGACTGACGCACGCACCGAGGGAAGGCAACGTCTTCTGTGTGCTTAGACGGGGTGGGAGGGTGAAGAAGCAGAGCCCTCTCACTGCAGCATTGTTCTCATTTGAAAGCCTCTATGAATACGTGTGTGTGTGCGTGTGTATTATATGTGTGGGGAGCGGTAGTGTAGCGGTTAGCGCGCTGCGCTATGAACCTGGCGACCAGGGTTCGATTCCCGCTCACGGCTAACACCAGTGACAATTATCTGAACCGGTCCTGGGCCTCCCCTAGGTCGACTCAGCCTTAAATGAGCACCTGGTGTGGTGTATAAACATCGCCACTGGGGAGACAAAGGCGGTCGAGCGTGGTGTTGGCCACCCACCCCCTCGTGTGCCGTGCCGGCCTTCATAGGTGCTCGCTGACATCACTTTCCCCTACAGTCTGCTAAGGCTCTACGGGGGATCTTTGTCTTTGTACACGCTATTGAATAGCAGTTAATGTGTACATGTTTTACAGGGATGAGCGGTGGGAAAAGATGTTCGCTATGGACCCAGCCACAGTGAGACTCATTCCCAGCCAAGGCTGACGTCAGTGACAAGTGGCGTCCGATCCGGACCTGGTCACCCCCATGTCGCTATCCCCTGTCCCCAAATAACGCGCACCAGCTTGGTGAAGTATGGTCAATCGACCCTCGCGACCAGCAGGTGAGCTTTACGCCGTTATTACTGGTATTTGTTAATATGAATGTTTTTGGTTTAACACGTATCTGATTGGCTGATTGGCTGACAAGTGACAAGTGACGACAAACCTGCTACGCATTACACAAGTAGTACTAATCGCATATCTGCATTTCCCATAAATATGCTAAATTCCTCTCAGCTTAAATAGACGCTCTAATCCTGGGGTTGTCATTCAGACGCTGTCTTCTCGACAGACCTGTTCTCCACCTGAGGACGGCTGCTTGCGTTGTGGCCGAAACATCGTGAGAATTATTTTATTATGCTTTATTTTTATTATTTTATTATTTTCATTCTACGTGACTTTACCGAAGGAACCAAGAAGATGACATCACATTTATACTGCTATTTGAGGCCGAAGCAGGAGGATTCCTCTCCGACTCTGGCAGTCGCCTGATGATGCTGGTTGTAATCATTGGCGATACGTCGTACTTGATTGAATTGTAAATGTTGTGGGTTTACTCTCCAACACACCGGTGGGCTGTACTAGTAACGAATTGGCACGTTTTATTTACGTGACAAACCTTTCTAATTGGCTGTGTCAGGTGGTGGCGGGTTTAACGACGCATTTATATTTACGCAATCGAACCCAAAAACCTCCATTGTGGATTTTGTTGCACCCTTTAAAAGTTAATTAATATATTATACCCAGTACAAGGGATACGGGGGAGTCGTCGTTCAATAACACATTTGCCTTTTCATGTAATGGCAACAGATCTGTATAACAACAACAACAACAACCTGGGTAAACGGTCATTATTGAGGCCAAGTCAAAGTATCAATGTCCTCAAAATGTCTCCTCGCAGTGCTCGTCTTCATTCACGGTCCTAACCCAGGGGGTGGAATCCCACCTTCCTGTAGAAGGGACCACCAGCCTATTCACAGGACAGTCACGACCTACTTCCCACACGCAGGTGTTGCAGCTTTATCGGGGTGTTGCGCATTTTAATCACGAGATAAGGATCCGAGGTGACCTTTACCTGGCTGGGATTTTCATGTATGGTCACACGACTTGGAATCCCCTACTGCTTTAACAACTGAGCTACATCCTGACCATTTAATAGTCGCTGCCCCTAGTTAATGCATTGCATCCATGTCTGTTGTGTGTGTGTCAAACGTGCAAGTGAATAAGTGGGAAGGGAGTTATTTTTTTTTATCATGACCAAAAAGGAATGGTCATGTGCCAGCGAAACTTGGTAAACTGTTATGCAGTTTCTAACCAATGTCACACATTTTTTTTGCCACAAGTCAGGTGGGTTTCCTTCCTTCCCTTATGGGAATAGAATCCAAGTCGTATTATTGGCTCTGAAAGTAGGCTGCGACCCATTAATGAATGGTGCCTGGCCCTGTAATGAATATAATCACACTTTTAACTCGGCAAGAATACTTCATGAATACTATGCCTCCTCCGATTAGCATGGTTGGCTATGTATGGTGTTAAAGAAGTTCAGCATAAATTCATACCACGCACGTACCAAGTTTCACTGCCATACAATCTGTGGTTCTGTGTCAGAGGAAAACATTTTCACCACGCCCTCGTAACCACTCTACATTAAAGCACATCTACTTTAGATAACACGTATATGACACAAATGAACCACAATGCCTTGCTGATCTCAAGGAGGATAAACCATCATGCAAACTCTAGTGATCCTCGCAGCGGCTTTAGGCTAACCATAGAACAAAGATGGTCACTGGATCGCGCGCTTTCAAATGCGCCCCTGCGGCCGTCTGGAACGCTCTTCCTTCCAATATAAGGAAGCCGCTGGCGCTGTGCACTTACAAATCTCGATTTAAACATAATTTCTTCACAGCCGCTTTTTGTGTTTAGTTTGTTGTCCTTCCCCCGCACCTCCAATTGGCACGGTCGACTACGTATGGTGCGAAATAAGTTGAACACGCATACGTTTGTGCCAGACCCTTATGGGCCAGGCCCATTATGAGCACTTGCACAGATGTGAAGCCCTGAGTTTATAAAACACATTCGTAGTGCTTGGATAGTTGCGTGTTGTTTCCTTCTTTTAAATGCATAATTGTCTCGGTGCGTATGGCCTGACTGATGTTATGGGACTGTTGGGACAGATATACCATTGAATGCTTCCCATTGCTTAGGAGCAACCTCATGTCGCATCCAATAGCATCTGCTTTCATTGACCTGAGCATGCGGCGTGTTTGTTAGAATGTGCAGAATATGTTGCAGACCCCCCCAAAAAAAAAGAAGTGGTCCATACAAACGCGCATTGGTTCAACGTGCCTGCCAATTTGTCCTGGAAGAGCTGTCGATGTCTATAACGACTGCCAGCAATCTCACACAGCTGAACAAAACACATTTGCTTTCAAGAAACACACGCGGACGCACGTGCAAAGACAAAGATTCCCCCATATAGCCTTAACAGACTGTAGAGGCAAGTGTTCAAGTGTTGTTAGCGAGCACCTATGAAGGTCGGAACGGTACACGAGGGGGGGGGGGTGGCCAGTGCCACGCCCGACCGCCTTTGTCTCCCCCAGTGGCGATGTTTACTACACACCGCACCAGGTACTAATTTGAGGCCGAGTCGACCTAGGGGAGGCCCAGGACCGGTTCAGATAGCCGGGTTCGTAGCGCAGCGTGCTAACCGCTACACCACCGCTCCCCACACACGGATGCGCGTTCACATACAACAACCGCCATTCGCCACTAAGTGGCGGTGACGTCATCACGGCGTTTGTGCCAGGCTAGGTGCACGTTGAGGCCACGTGAAATGTGAAGTGCACGCACGTGCACACACAGTCTGCTATGCGATGTGTTCAAGCGATATGAAAACACGTTTTAGGGTTGATCAAGAACGCTTACGCACCCTTTCCGAAATGAGTGTGCTAAATGTTAAAACAAAACAAAAAAAAGGCCAGGCAGTGAGTGAAGCTTGCTGGGAGAACAGGGCACACGTCACACTGCCGAGGATGCAGCCAAGGGGACAGTTAGAGCGGGACACGGCTCAGCGTCGGGGGGTGGGAGTGGGGGGCCCACTCAACATCACGTCTGCCCCTGAAAGCCCAAGAGGGCAGACTGCTCCACCCGCAGGCGCCCGTCGCCAAGGGGGTAGGCAAGCCGATAAAGCACGCCGCCTGAGAGAGGAAAGCGAATGGAAATTGAGCAAAGGACGTGCAAACACGGGCGTTGGATATATTGTGGGAGACCTGTGGCTATTTTTGCAGAGACCCGTTGGGTAATATTCAGAGAAATGTTTTTTGGGCTCTGAGCCAGAAAACTCTTTCGGCCTTCGTTTCCAGGGTTCGCATAAGTGGATTTCAAAGCCAAAGTGCACCCAAAGCTCTTTAGATAACATCCTTTCATCACTCATCTATTTGAGGTTGAATGGGTTTTTTTTTTGTACCAAACACGGAAGGCATGTGTCGGTGTCTTTTAGGCAAAGGGTGTAGTCCTCGTGTCAAAATTCCCATGCTCAACTGGGTAATCTGTTGACGTGCTGACAAGTAACATGTCATGTTTATGTAAAGTGTGTTTGATTATATCCTGAGGAATGAAAATTTGACTTTGAGACAGCAGCATAACTTTCGGTCATGTCCAGAAGATCGTTGAGGATATTAGAAATCGCTTCCTTTTGAAGAACTTGTCTTATTGCTTCTTTCGAACATTCACGTTGGTTTGACGCAACAAGATACGTACAGAAGATTAGTATTTAACACAATTTTAATTTACACTATGAGACCTCCTTTACCAGTGGCAAAATATAGTAGTAGGTTTTTACCCTTTAAACTGGTACAAAAACTGACACCTTTATACAAGGCATCATGTTTGCAATAACCACAACACAAGCAGTCAAACGCAAACAAAAATAAACAAGTCTGGTCCAACACCAATGGAGACTAGGCTCTAAGAAAAGCTGTCTCGGGTGTGGACCAATCAACTTCAAGGACAGTGCATATCATTATCATCATCAGAGTTGTTTATTTTTGTTTGCATTTGACTGCTTGTGTTGTGGTTATTGCAAACATGATGCCTTGTATAAAGGTGTCAGTTTTTATTCCAGTTTAAAGGGTAAAAACCTACTACGATAAAATTTTAATTCCCAAACTCTGGTAATTTACCGTTATAATTATAAAAAATGTTACCGAACAGCTTTGTATTCAAATCAAACCACTTTATAATTTAGCGACAAAATATCAAAAAAAATAATGCCTTATTTTGCATTGACTCAAACATATGGGTGGCAGGGTGGCCCAACAGTAACACGTGCGCCTGACAGCAAGAGGAGCCTAGGTTAGACACCCAACTCAGGTTACTTTTTGTGTTTCATACTTAATTTGGAGCTTTCGTGACTGCAGGAATTACTCTTTGGTGCTTTCGGTAAAGTCGCGTATAAAGAGAAAATAATAAATTAAATAGTTGCATACGACGTTTCGATTGCAACACAAGCAATCATCATCAGGTATAAATGAAATAGAAACACAAATCTAGTATACTTAGAAATGTAATGTAATACAACAGAGAGTCGGATAACATAACAGTCAACACCCTACCTATTCTGAGGTTTTTTTCGGTAAAGTCATGTAGGTGAAAAATTTAAATTAATAAAAGTAAAATAAATATAATGATACAGCTATCGTGCTGTGACACTTCCACCTGAAGACGTAAGCTTGTGTTGCCTCCGTAACGTCGTGATTTTTATTTTATATTTATTTTACTTTGATTTATTTTAATTTTTCACCTACGTGACTTTATCGAAAAAACCTAAGAAAATGAATCCTTGCAGTCACGAAAGCTTCAAATCTAGAATTAACACCCTACCTGGTCGATTACGTTCTTCCTGAGAATGCTGAATTTGAGAGAGAGATAAAACACAGAGCCAGAGACATATAGACAGACATATAAGTAGAGACGGGTATCACAGAGATACATAGAGAGAGACGTACATAGGCACACAGATAAACCACGTCTCCTTTTTGTGTGGTTGTGTATATGCTCTCCCGGTGTCCTGCATGGATTTCCTCTTGGTTCTCTGGTTTCCTCCCATGGCAAACAAAACAAAAACACGCAATGCCACTGGTATTAGCCAAACATGCCAATGCTCAAAAATTACCTGCAAATTACCCCAATGGGGATTGCACATAGCAACTTTACCCGCTACCGTTAAAACTTGGCAGGACCCTGCTGAACAACAGCCGTGAGACTCCGTGAGGCTTTATTGATTTAACAAGCATAATAATAATACGTGAAAATATCTTTAAAAAATAATTGCTTCTTCTGCAAGTGACCCCAACACAATGTTATGCGTTCACCTATATATGTCACTTCAACTCAAATAAACTGACCAAACATAAAAACACCTGACTTGGCTTTGATGTCTGACCACGGCGAGGCTGCAAGGTGACACGGCTTGCAGGCGTAGACGCCCAGGAAGAAGGCGTCGTAGCAGCATCTGATTACTTTCAAGGGGAACAAGTAAGGATGGGCTTGTGTCCCTCGCTGCATGGGCAATGACCCCGTGGGTTAGCAAATGGCTCTGCCACAGCCTGACAGCAAAGATGATGAGTGAGATTGATGTCCGAAATTAGCGTTTGGAAATCCGTGGTGTACTTAAAAAATATTCTATTGCACAAAACATTCCCTGGAGCTGTGAAGAGTGGTACACACATGTAAGATGATTTATTGCTTTACCAATGCTGGACACACAATATCTCATTTGAGCTGAAATTCCCTACATTTTTGGTAATTTAGTAGACTTATGTAAATGCTTTTGGTAAAAAAAAAACAGCGAACAGACTTCAGTGGGCCGCAAAACAAATGGTAACAGATGCACACATTGATTAATGTGCTGCTTTTGACGGCAGTTGTGAATTTGTGGGAGCTCGATAGATGACGCTCCTTAGAATTGTTTAGTGGTACAATATTTTTTAATGGCCAGCTACACTGACCATTACAATCGTAGGTGGCGTGGCATTCCTAAAGCACATTGCTAGAGTTGTGCTATACAATTATTCCGCACAACTCTGTATAAAATACTATTTGAGTATAATTTGCATCATGGGAGTCAATCGGTAACTCGTCTTAACCTTTTGACCTCCGTGAAAAGTGTTGGAGATCCTCTGCCTCTTCCGTTGGTCATAAACCAACTGGAACACATTGCCAGATAATTATATAATTACAACATCACAGCAAAGGTCTAAAGAAACATGCTCAATCAAGAGCTGTCACTCGCATAATGCATTAGCAGAAGGCCGCATCATCATTCAAATGAAGAAAAACAAATTAAATCAATACTCGACGACAAAATGCAGTTCATGGACAGTGCATGAAACTAGTGCGCAGTTTCTAATGTTTTTGACTTGAGCCATTCAAATTAAGTTTTTCCAAGATTATAATGGATAATATTGGAATGCATAGAATGTTTTTAAATACACATTACCTTCCGAGACTAAGTGTTAAGCAATTTTAAATGCCTCCTAATGATTTAGGAATGGGCATTTTAGTGGCGGTGTGGTGGTTTGCGTGGCCACTTGAGTTTAATTCCCGGCCACGGCTGACATTCGTGGTGACTGAATTCTAACTGGCACTGGGACTTTCCCACCAACACGCCCTGACCAATGTGGTGAAGTATGGTCACACAACTGTCATGACAGAGCATGGGAAGGCCTTCACTCAGCAGTGGATTGACAAAGGGCTGTACATTGAATGCATACTCAACATACATATTCTTTGGTTCTTTTGGTAAAGTCACGTAGGTATAAAATCAAATAATATGTTTACGTGATACAGGCCAAACTTTGGCAAAGCGATATATATATAAAGCATGACTAAATGAAAGAACAATCTCTACATTGTATAAATGTGTTGCATTTTGCGCATATGAGCCACAGCTGTTGGAAGAACAACAAGCATTCCATGTAGCCCTCCTTATCTTGGACTTTTGTCAATTAATGTTATGCAAACATCATGAGTGGGAGGAGCTGAGTTTTTGTTTGTGTGTATCGGAAGCACTGTAAGTTGAACACAGAAAATGGGTCCTTTGCTTCCCCAGAAATACTATGAGACCTCCTTTACCAGTGGCAAAATATAGTAGAAGGTTTTTACCCTTTAAACTGGTACAAAAACTGACACCTTTATACAAGGCATCATGTTTGCAATAACCACAACACAAGCAGTCAAAATGCGCCTTTTGGCGTCATCTGGTCCAACACCAATGGAGACTAGGCTCGAAGAAAAGCTGTCTCGGGTGTGGACCAATCAACTTCAAGGACAGTGCATATCATTATCAGAGTTGTTTCTTTTTGTTTGCATTTTGACTGCTTGTGTTGTGGTTATTGCAAACACGATGCCTTGTATAAAGGTGTCAGTTTTTGTACCAGTTTAAAGGGTAAAAACCTACTACTATATTCCCCAGAAATGTTTGACTAAGTCTGGAGAGTCGTCTTCTAGAGAGTTCTGCTTGCGAATGGTTTGCCAATAGCTGTTTTGGTATTGCTGGATATCGGAGATATGAGTGGTCAGATGGGTTAGAAGTATATGTTCCACACTGCAGTGGCATTACCTCGCGCAATTATCTCACCACATCGTTAGACCTCCTTTGCCAGTACCGAAATATAATAATAGGGGTTGTCCCATTTTTTCTGGCAACAAAACTGAAACCTTCTTTTACGAGGATTCATGTCTGCATTAACCACAATGCTTGCAGTCAAATGCAAACAAAAACACACTATTATAATTTATGCATTGTCCTTGAAACTGTCCCTTGGTGTGGACCAATCAGTTTAAAGGATAACGCATATATTATCATAGTGTCTTTTTTGTTGGCATTTGACTGCAAGTATTGTGGTTAATGCAGACATGAATCCTTGTAAAAAAAGGTTTCAGTTTTGTTGCCAGAAAAAAGGGGGGGGAAACCCCTATTAGTATCTCACGACAGTAAAGCATTCTGGGTCACGGGGAAGGGCTGGTCGTCCACAAGGCTGGAGGAGAATGATCCGTGGAACCGTTGCAGATAAGAGGGTTTTTGTTGTTGTCAAAATGCCATATTCCTTACCGCGTGGTCATCCGCAAAAATTGTTGAGGGTTAACAGTGCTCTTGTATTTCGATTTAAAGCTTTCGTGACTGCAGGGATTCATCTTCTTGGTTCTTTCGGTAAAGTCACGTAGAAGGGAAATAATAAAATAAAAATGTTTATTATTTTATTTTATTATTTCCCTGCTACGTGACTTTACCGAAAGAACCAAGCAGAGAGTGCTCTTGTAGGTCCAGAAAAAGGTGCCGCTTGCACGTGCCACCACCACCACCACCATCATCATCATCTATAATTCTGAAACTGAATTTCGTAAAAAAATAATCTTCACTTTGGTTAATTGTTCGTTGTGATGCACACCTGGAACGCAATGCTATTGAAGTGGCGATGGTGGGTCGTGCGTTATCCTCAACACGCACGAAACTCCCAACGTGATGTGAGCTGCGAGGTGGCTAGGAGATGGAAATGCAGGAAATGAGTGGCTGGTAGGATTGTCATTTTTCTAAGGGACAAAAAAAAAAGCCGGGACATATTATGGGGAGAATAATATCGCGCAAAGCAGAAGAGGGAAGAACTACATGTGAATGTCATCATCTTTGACGTTATTATACAACTGACAAATCACAACACTTTCAATGTCATCAGAACACTTAATAGATTTGCCAGCACAACTGCCTCAAAAAGAGGATGATCTTTGGAAATCCAGGAGAGGTGGCAATGCTTGTGGCCAGCCACTTGCATTGCCGATTTCAAATTGTATTGCCTCGTATTTGTGGGGTTTGCTCTGGGTGCTCTGGTATTCTTCCAAAATTCGTGCAGGAAATAGCCAAATATCCACATGCAGGATCTTCCTTAAAATGGAAACCGAGACTCAGTTCGGCTTTTCTGAATAAATACGACCTAATATAGTGCAGTTGTACTTTTTCTTCCTCCTTACAAAATGCGCTGCAAAACATCAGAATGTGGAAACGTGAAAACGATAATGACACTTGGAGAATTTACAGGTTTGAGAGCCATCAGAAACGCACACCAGGGCACGGACGACGTGTATGTTAGTTGACAGCCGCGGCTAATAGTTTGTTTAATGCTGCCTGAGCCTCGATGGCCCTGGACGCGACGAAGTGGTTGCAGTCGAACGAAGTGAAGCCACGCGGGGATTTCGGGGAGGGAAATTCACCGGAGGAGGCTGTGGGAGACCGTCCCCCTGGGTCCTTGTGCCGCCGTGACTTGGCTGTCCAAGAACCAAAAGCGGAGGGCCGCGTTCTTTTTATTTAATTTCGCTCGCCCTTGGCCCGGCTGCACGACTGAGATGTCACTTCCCGTTTCATAAGCTTCCTGTTGAATAAAAGCAGTAGGTAGCACTGGTACAAAAATGTGTGTGTGGGGGGGGGGAATGTATGGTTTTGATCATAGTCGTAAGATGGATATGCTTAAACATGTTTTGATTAACATTTTTCAGTAATGTGCTTCACGGAATGTATTTATTTGAGAATACCTTTCTCGAGTTACAAAAAAGCGCACTTTTTAATCGTGGATTGATGCTCATATTTACAAGTGTTGATTTTCTTAATATTCTTGCTTTGCTCATGCCTTGTATACAACATTGTCAAAATACCATAGAGAAATTATTTAAATGCAATATCATACAGTTCATACAATAATTGGAAAATCATCCTCCTTTGGAATATTTAATGAAAATGATCAATCATACCGTTTACAAATTAAACCTGGCTAGACAAAAAGTTGGCGATTTTAATATTTGCGATCATGCATTACATCAGATCTGTCCCGTTTCCATTGTGAAAGAGCATTAAGATGGTTCAGCAATTTGACTTCTATTTTAAACAATTTTGGGCCATACGCTTAACTAAACCATCGCTCAACTGATTAGACCAAAGCTTGGAGGAATATGACGTGCAAAAAGTTAGGCTCTCATATCTTGCTTCCAAATCCTGTAAAATTATCACAACATAAATGTCACAATTGACAGCTGAGAATGTAATTTATTCCCTTTAAAGGTTGTCTGACTGTCACAAGCAAGATAATGTTTTGCGTGAACTCAATTTGAGTTGCTTCGTCGTATTAACGAGCTTTGTTCAATGTTGCCCTTGACTTTGAACTGACAACTTCACATTACCGCTGATGTTTTCACGGTTGTGCTGTGTAGCTCTCCGTCGAGTTTTGCCGGTTTTGTACCAAGAAACAGCTCCTGGAGAAGCCCTCGGCACCTGGGAGCGAAACGTCAGACATCGTGCTGAACGACATGTGGTACAACCCGAATGAACACACGTTGGAGAGCGAGCCACTGATAATGTTTGTGTGGTCGTCCACTCAAGAGCCCTGACCATTCTGCGGTTTACGAACAAAACAACTGAAACACAGCATGTGTGTGCTAAGTGGGTGTTGGAGGGGGGTATAAGATTCACCTTATAGCAAGGCCTGAACCCAAGAATACAACCTGGATGGCCTCTCTGTGTCACGCAACTTCAGAGAAGCTTCTTTGCAAGACATTCCACAAATGCTTAAAGGGGCTGAGAATTCTAAAGGAGAGTAAGTGATTTTTTTTGTACATCAAATGGGCTTACTTTTTTTTAAGCAATGCGAAATAAGGCAACGCAAGGAATTTGGTGTGAAAAGTGTAATGTCTGTGACTTGTGTAAGTATTCCGGTCACAAGAATTACAAAACTTTAACAGCAAAAAATAAACATTTACTAACTAATTAGCATTCTTTATAAAATAATGAACACAGTTAATTCCTTTCAGATATTTTGGCAATTTGTTTCAATATAATCTTTACAGGTCTGCAGATTCTGGCTGAACATAAATGCGAGCAGAGCAAAATTCATGGACAAACTGTTTTATGATTTTTTTTCAGCAGGACACCTACTACAAAAAAATATATTAAAAACAGTTCCCGTGATATATCTTGTCAATGAAAATCACTTAGACGTCAATGACAAGATGTCTTCCTGCTGAACTGAGAGTCCTAAACCAGTGGCTGAAATTCCACATTCCTATGACAGAATGCTGTCGACCACAAAACAGTACTTTTATTGACGAACTAAATGACGAGTTGAGTATCCCTTCACAAGAATAGGGTCCATTCTGTACACATGCGATGTATTTAAACAAGATAATCATTAGGGTGAGGACACATGATAGTGTTATGCCAAAATTCATGACATGACCTTCCATCACCCAAAAAAGATTGTCATGTTTACAAAGATATTATTAAAACGTGCCAATGTATTAATACAAGTCTAAATATATTCGCCAACCATTCATCCCCTAATGCTCTAAAGAAAGGTCAATGCTTAAAAAATCAGACTACCAGATGTATGTTTTTTACATCTAAGGGGACGACATTGCTTTGTGTGGGGGGGGGGGGGGTTCCACAACACATTAAGTAATTCATGAGAAATTGTTCAAATTTGGCACATTTTTTGCATAATGTCAGAAAATACGGCCTACCCTATTTTTGAATATTAACGTCACATGATCTTTAAAGTCCACTGCCACTGAGAAGCAGACTGTGCATATTTGCAGTTAATTACACCCGCAGTATTAACCATGGTGGCCCCAAAGTTCGAATGACAAGCCTCTGCAATAGGCGGTGTGGATGCGACCGCGCTCAGCCGCATTGGTATTCACAGCGCGCACATAAAACATCCACAACACGGAAACAAACCCAAATCTTCCCCAGATGAATTCCATGCAAAGGGTTAAACAAAATAATTTCACCAAAAAAACAATTCAGTATAGATCCTATCTTTCTGCACCTCGAATGACCGCCATTTGCTGCAAAGCCCGGATAGGGTTCATATTTGTCTGACAATTGTTTGATCTGCCCGTGACCCTGCACCCCAAAGCACGTGCATTCTTGACTTGAAGGAGCAGCTGCACGCATGATCAAGACACATGGCAGAAATGTTGAGCAGGGCCCTGTCCACCTTGCCTGAAGTCACCCCCAACCCCCAGTGGCCCAGCCACAAGGCTAGTGATCTCAAGAAAAGTGACGTCTCATTTCAGAGGATGCATCACATTGTTAGCTGCTGTGAATTTTTACCGTATCGTTTCTTAAATGTTTCTTCATCGTGCATCGTGCATTCCAACTCTTTCATTTTGTTCTTCACCCATGGTCTTACGAAAAGTCCACACTATGTATGTTGCTGTCATTGTGTAGGTGTGCATGTAAAGTAACAGTGACATACATTCAGGAGTCAACGTGAGCACTTTCAACAAATGGTCAATTTTGTTGGACGATTTTCATGACGCTGTCAGCGTTGAAAGTCAATAACTAAAAATCCTGATGAGTATTCAACTCAACTCATTACCCAACTACCCTCCAAACGTCATCTGTGTAGGAAGTCAGCAGTGGTCGTGCTGTGGAGATAATGCCACCCCCCACCTCCATAGGAATGTGGAATGTCTACCACTGGCGCTGTGCCAGTAATAGATACGCATTGCCCAGTGCTCAGTTGAGCAGTAAGACACTCTTGCCTTTCGGTCACGATGAATGCCTCGTAATTGGTGAGGACAGTTCTAAGAATACAATTATATGTATGGACATAAATATACGCCGTACACACATTGTCTCCATTACGCTTTCCAAAAACAGCCTCTAGCATTTTGTTGGAAATACACACAGGCTGGATAAAAGACCTTGAAGACATTACAGCACGAACAAAAAGCTCGGCATCGGCCAAACACTGAGCAAGTGCCTCACTGCGGATTTCGGTTGTGTGAGCAGATTTACTGGATGCTGCGTCAGCAAGGCTGACAGTAGATTAGCTGGTGTTCGGGTGCCAGGACAGAAAATCCATGGTTCACAGCAAGTCATAAGCACATCAGCTCAAGGCTCATGGAACATCATCTGAATGTTCACTGGGCACAAATCAAATTTTTTAGTTATTTTCGTTTTTTTGGTCACAGAGAACCATTGGGACAAATAACACCATTGTGGTGCATTTCACACAAGTATGGAGCTACTTTTGGATTTGTCGTGCAAGCAGTGGAGCTGCTACATGTAGTGAGTTGCATCACAGCTCCTACAGGATCACAATAAAACTTTCAATTCCAACAAGATCACAATAAAACTTTCAAAAGATACATTTTAAATGCGTTGTTTTAAAACCGCATTTAGTATTCCGAAATATCTGGCTTGGTAGGCAGAATCCTGTTACCCTACTATGAGACACAGGCTACCGCCATACGAATGTGGAATTTCCACAACTTGTTCAGGGCCACCAACAAGTGATTCCCTGCTCAAATGATAATTAAGGCACAGCACGCGTCTCCTGTTTCGAGCACTGAGCAAAGTCGTGGGAACCCCATAGTCCTGTGACGGCGGCAAATCTATCCATCGGACAACCGGTCTTGGCCTCCTGACAAAGTAGCACTCACTTTAGGAACCCCAGAGAGATGATGGGATGAGTCAAACGGCCAGCTAGGATTTAAACTCGTAACTTTCCTATATGAAGGGATCTTTTTTGCCAGTATCAAAGTGTGACAAATGAGAATCGGTTTTACCCTTTCTGGCAATAAAACCGGTGTTAAGATGTTCAGTAGGATACCGGCAAAAATGTCCCATGATATAGAGCTGCTCATCCCGAGCTACAAATGCTCTGATACGTGCAACGTTGTCTTCGTACTGTTCGCCTTTTAGCGTTCTCTTGTCCCACACTGGTGAGACTAGGCCATAGAGAAGCCTGTTTCTGGTGTAGGCCAATCAGTTGCAACGACAATGCGTATGTTATCAGAACATGTTCTTGGTTCTTTCCGTAAAGTCACGTAGAAGGGAATATGAATCCCTGCAGTCACGAAAGCTTTAAATCAAAATTTATCAGAACATGTTTGCTTGCATGTTCACCGCAAGTACGTGTGGTGAATGCAGACTTGTTCCCTTGCAAAAGGTTCCTATTTGGTGTTTGAACATCTGAACACAACTCCTGTTT
This sequence comes from Lampetra fluviatilis, assembly GCF_964198595.1. Lineage (NCBI taxonomy): Eukaryota > Metazoa > Chordata > Hyperoartia > Petromyzontiformes > Petromyzontidae > Lampetra > Lampetra fluviatilis. The sequence continues at coordinate 10,446,710 of NC_136287.1, read as the reverse complement.
TATTGCCAGAAAGGGTAAACACCTATTCTTATGTTTCATAACTTTGCTACTTGCGAGCCCTCTGCTCTCCCGATGAGCCACCGACTAATCGGCAAGGAAAGATGAACATCCCCCAAAATCGTTGAAGATCAGGTGGACATTATCGGTCTGACGACGTGTTCTCAACTCTTTTCCCAACGCTCTGTGATCCAGCTTCCTTATAGTTCATTGACAAAAGCAGCAACACATCCCCTTTTCACTCCTGGATGATGTGACGAGCTGAAGCTAAACAGAATCTGTCTGTCGCACCATTTGCTTTGCATCTCAGAGCCAAACTGTTCAATCAAACTGTGCGCGTGCACACACTGGGTACGCACGATATATGGTTGCGGTCGTGCGATCATATAAATGTTGATGTGTGCATGACATGGAATGGTAATCTTAAAATGCTATTGCAAGTTGTTCGTAGGAATGGTGTTATAATCATGTTTTATGCTAAACTATTTTTTTTTATTTTACCAGGTAAGGCCTACTGAGCTATATAGCTTTTTTTTCCGAAGCGAAGTGGCTTATCGCGTGGACATTTAGAGCAGCCAAATACTCTCGAATCGTGTTTCTAAACGTGGAGGGAAAAAAACAGAGGACCCAGAGAAAAATCTACACGACCACGGGGAGAACTTGCAAACTTCAAATATACAGCTGTCCGGGTCGGGATCGAACCCAATACCTCCTTGTATACCAGGTGAGGGAGTTAACATCTCGCCACCGTTATATTGGAATTATAGTAAGATAAGTCGTACTTCCAAGTGAACTATCACACATAATCACCGTGGAAAATACCCCAGCAAGCGCGGGTGACACAGGGTCTAAAAAAAGAAAGCGCAAAAGCTTGCTTTCAGTGCAAAGCACTGAGTGATCAGTTTACGTGAAATCATATTCTCTGAAGCACAGATGAGAACTGAAAACCAATAAACATTTCTGGAGGGATTTTCGCTCGTGCCCGATGCTGCTGTACCAAGGAGACAGCCTGCCGAGGTGAAACACTGCACCATGGCCAAGACATTTAAGGTCCAATGGAATTTTTAATATTTTTTAAAAAATCAATTAGGGCATGCGAGCGAACAAAAGTACATTTGTAGTCGCACTGCAGGAAGAATTTCTGAGTCATCGTGTGGCAGGCATTTGGGTAAATGTTTGGAGGTGTGTGTGTGTGTGTTTTTTTTCCTGCGCTTAATCCAATCAGGATATATAAGCCTATAGATCTCTCTGTGGACAAAGAATGCTTCCAAATAAAGCACGTGCCGCATGGTTACATTGGCCTTCAAAGCCAATTGAATGCACTGTAATATAAATAAGAGTGAAAAAAATGCCCTCTTGCTCAAACGAGCATTGGGTGGTGGTGGTGGTTGTGGTGGTGGTGATGGTGGTGGTTGTAGTGGTGGTGGTTGTGGTGGTGGTGGTGATGGTGGTGGTGGTGATGGTGGTGGTGGTTGTGGTGGTGGTGATGGTGGTGGTGGTTGTAGTGGTGGTGGTTGTGGTGGTGGTGGTGGTGGTGGTGGTGATGGTGGTGGTGGTTGTAGTAGTGGTGGTTGTGGTGGTTGTGGTGGTGATGGTGTTGGTGGTGGTGGTTGTAGTGGTCGTGGTTGTGGTGGTGGCGGTTGTGGTGGTGGCGATGGTGGTGGTGATGGTGGTGGGGGTGGTGGTTTTTTTCCACTGGCATCCCTGAGCAATTGGTAAAAACCTCTGCATGCCAAGGCTCAAGAGAAAATGGTCTACATAGCACGGACATCCCTCAAAGTGGTACCTATTTTATAAATCCCGCGGCGATGATGGGACTGAGTTTACCGTTGAATGTAATTCAAACTCATGGCCTCATGACCGAGCTGAGCTTCGTGCTACAACCGTCACCCAGCAGGAATTCGACAATAGGATTTGCAATAGCGATTTGAATGAAAAACGTTTTTCAATACACTCGCAGCACTGCAGAATGAAGACCCCCCACCCCACCCCATGGCACGTTAGTCACGGGGCTTTAACCATACTTCACCAGGCTGGTCGACGAGGTGGCTGGGTTTGAAGCGCTGAGCACTAATCACTGCGGCGACGCATCGCCCCAACAATAATTAGTTTTCCGTAAATGGTCGTTCGTGAAAAATGACGCAACCCCACATGGCCACAGGTCACTGGATTAATACCTCGCTCCATGTAGCCGTAATGACTTTTATATTTCACGACAAAATATTGGCCGTACAATGAGTAAACTACATTCCGGGCACTCAGAGTAATAAAATCAACAATTTGGTGTGTACCGTTGGCGGTTCTAAATTTCATTCAGCTCTTCTTCTTGGTTCTTTCGGTAAAGTCACGTAGAAGGGAATTAATAAAATAATAAAAATAATAAAACAATAAAATAATTCTCACGACGTTTCGGCCACAACGCAAGCAGCCGTCCTCGGGTGAAGACCACACCTGGTCTTATGTTTTATTTTATTTTTTTTATTTTATTACTTCCCTTCTACGTGACTTTACCGAAAGAACCAAGAAGATGAATCCCTGCAGTCACGAAGGCTTTGAATCGAAATTTCATTCAGCTCTTTGATGTGCTCACGTGAGGTTGTGAAACATTTCGCAATGTGATGTGTTGCATTCGAGCAACAAACAAGAGTGTTCAAGCACTCCAGAGGCAGTGGTTGAACTAACAACAAGCTTCACCCCACCAGCATTACAGGGATGACATTTGAAATATGTGCAAAGAGAGACATGTAATACATTCACACGCGCATACATTCTGAGCCAATTCAAATTATTCATTGCCGCAGTCACACCAAAAATGCGAAAACTTTGAGTAGCACTGACTGCGTTCACATACACGACTCCTGAAAAATCTCAGCACATTTGTTCAAGCAAGCCTGACTCTTGCCGATGGGACGTGGAAAGTTAAAGCCGGTTCAGTGTTTGCTTGTGTTAAACCAATGCAGCTGATGAGATGCACTCCCAGATGGCTGTTCAGAGAGCGGGATTTATAAAAAAAGAAAAAAACACTTTCAAAATGTATGTGGAGAGATAAATATGGGTCTGAGTTACGTTTCATGTTAGTACAATAAATACGAACTCTACAGCTGCGAATGGATACAGTGGGCAGCGGTTAACCGGCTCTGCACGAACCGTGGAAGATGCGGATATCTAACTAACGCACAAGTGTAAATACAAGACTCTGCCCCGAGTATACAAAACTGAAGGCGCTGTATAACTGCAAATCGCCAACTCTCAGACACGGCAATTGGAATGGCGAAATCACTTGGAACTGAATCTACATTCGCTGTTCTTCTGACCGCACGGAAGAACACCACGAGAGAAAGTGAGAAGTATACTCTTAGTTCTTTCGGTAAAGTCACGTAGGAAAAAAATTAAATTAATACAAATAAAACAATAAAAATCACGACGTTTCGGAGGCAACACAAGTCTCCGACATCACTTGTGTTGCCTCCGAAACGTCGTGATTTTGATTGTTTTATTTTTTATTAATTTCATTTTTTACCTACGTGACTTTACCGAAAGAACTAAAAGTATGAATCCTTGCAGTCACAAAAGCTTCAAATCTAAAGTGAGAAGTACACCAGGGACTGCCTCGCCTACGTCGTGGATGAAGACGTGAGGCTTGCCGCGTAGAGGGGCTGCGTGCTCGCGTGTGCTCACAGCATCGGCGAGAATGTGAACAGCGCAACGGGTGAGCATGTTACCTGGATCGCTTTACAAACGTTTAGCGCGTGTGAAGCAAAGCAGATACTTGCCTGAACAAAAAAAAGCCATTAGCAAACCGGTGGAGTTTATATTTATTGCAATACCTCTGATCGCTACTGGGAATACTCGCTTATTTTTGGGGACGCGTTGTGTATGCATTAAAGGAAACGAATTTATGCGTAACACATACATATACAGTACACGCACGCCTCCGATTAGCACGGTTTGGCTACGTACGGTGCAAAATATGTTCGACATACGTGCATATCAACCTTTGTTTTAGTACGATACCGGAGTCTGTCCAGTGAATATATATCGTTTTTTTATTCATAATATAGGTTTTTGGGTCAGATCGCGTTATTTATAAATGTGTCGTAACCCTCCACCACCCGACACGGCCAAACAGTAAAAAATGTGTCACGTTTTTCAAAAGACAAAATAATTCACTTCTTTAGCCCAATAATTCACTTCTTTGGGCTAAAGAAGTGAATTATTTTGTCCTTTGAAAAACGTGACATGTTTTACTGTTTGGCCGTGTCGGGTGGTGGAGGGTTACGACACATTTATAAATAACGCGATCTGACCCAAAAACCTATATTATGAATAATATTGGTCGCGAAAGCCTAGGTGTTAAATCGTGTTTTTTTATGTTCACCAGCTCCTCAACGCAGGTCCAACAGGCAGTCTCTGTCCACGTGGCTTCAACTCTGCCACGCCGTCAGTGGGCCCTGCTGGGCAGGTTCCCGACGCAGGGGTGCAAGGTCTCTGTGCAGCCAACCCTCCACCGTTGGGGGGGTCTTCGAGACAACCCACACTGCGGCTTGTGGCACCGTGCAATGAACGTGACACTTTGCCAATAACTGCGGTGTGCCAGGAGAAGTGCACACGGCCACCGATGACGCTGTCGCTTGACTGGGCGATCTCACACGCGCTGAGGAAATGGGTTCACCAATATACCAAAGATGGCAAAGTCAAGAGTATAAAGAGAGCATTACACCTTCGTAGCATGTAACAACCTTCCTCCGTGGCATTTTTTCTCACGTTATTTCCTGCCCTCGTGGCAGAAATGAGATTAATGCGGCATTAAAAAAATGCAAATTGTTGTTTCAGACGAGGGGTACAAACTTGCACAACACGTTTTATTTGGCTTTGGGAGAACGCCTTCCCAAGTTTGGTCTACCTAACCGTATACTTCACGCGCACATTTATCAAAGAACACACGAATACCTAAGAACCTAAAATTATAAATACCATTGGCAATTTATAACTGTCTACATTCCAAGCAAAATGTGAGAATCTATTTTAAATAAGTAATGAAACAAATTTAATGGATGAAAAAAAATGGGGGGGGGGGGTAGGCAAGCAAAGAAACACCGGTGCAACTTGTTGGATGAGAATAGTCTTGCGAGAAAATGCATGTGTTTACAAGAACGCACGATTTCCTGTGTTTTGCTGGATTTCTTACAGAGGAGAGTGCTTGCAAACCCATGTGGAACGCAGCTGCTGCTGGACGCGTTTGAGGCTCCGGTTGGGAATGTCAGTGGTCAATGTCGCGCGCGCGCGCGTGCGTGCGCGTGCGTGCGCGTGCGTGCAAGTATGCGCGCACGCGCACGCGTGATCACTGCTCGCCGTGCACACTGCTGGTGTGCACTTTTTGAATAAGCCACGCGCTTGTCCCAAGCCAAGCACGGACCGTTGCGGAAAAACAGAGCAGCGTGTGGCGCTTTCATCATTTTACTCCTGCTGCTCTTGGCTTCTGGTCGGCATATTTTCAGCCCGAGATGTTCAAGGCATCGCAATGTGCCCCCTTAATTCCTCGTGGAAACATTTCAAAAAGACTCGTCCTTATTTGGTTGTGATAAGCGTCGTTTGCCGTATACGTTGTTGCTGATATATTCTTACATCGTAATGGCATTTGGGGGTTCGGCACATTACAAGTAGCCGGTGTTGCTGCGTTCAATACAAACATGGGCAGTGACCCGTCTCACATGGTGACTCAAAGACAACGATTAAGATTCCACATTCCTATAGCGGAGACCATTTGGTCAAAATGATGGCCACTGTGGATTTTGTACAAAGTGGTACTGATATTTTTTTCAGCCCCAGTGGGATGATTCACCGAATTAGCCTGATGTCATTTAAAAAAAAATCACAACCTTAGATCCAAATGGGAGTAAATCACTTTGACACAGTGCTGCGAGACTGGAGTCAGTACCCTACTATGGAAGTTTAATTGATATTTTAACATTATTAGCATTATTTAAGAACACTCACGTGCCAAGTTTAATGTGTGGCTTGTAACACAGAGACATCACTTCCAACCAATTGGACGTCTATACTTAAATCAGTGAATGAGTTTTCAATTGTGCATAATTCACGAGCATAAACGAGACTGCGTCAAGCTTTTCTGCTCCTGTTCAATCTATTAAAAATAAGCTTGAAACTGCAAAGGGAATTGCTTCACTTACAATGCTGCGGAACCAGTTATGCAACTGCGTCTTGGATGCAGAAACCATGCCACTGATGAACCTGCAATTTTCATTGTGTGCCCTTCAATTGTAAACAACTCCCTCGACAGAGCTCCCCGAAGACATGCGTTCTCGAAGCCAAGAACATCTCAAATTATTCCAAACTTTGATTCGGGATGTTTATTTCACAAAAAGACAACTTGTAGGCTTCCCTAACAGTTGTAATTACTGGCGAAACGTCGTACTCAGATTGTAAATGTTGTGGATTTGCTCTCCAACACACCGGTTTGCTGTACGAGTAACGAACTGGCATGTTCTGTTTACGTGACAAACCTTACTAATTGGCTGTGTCGGGTGGTTGGCGGGTTCATCGACACATTTATATTTACGCGATTTAACCCCCCAAAGAAAACTATATTATGGATGACATTGGTCGCGACAGCCTACGTGTTAAACTTGCATAACAAGCCTTCCCTCTGTCTCACGTAATGTATTTCCGATTCAACAACCTTTCAAAAATAAATGAAAGAAAAACATCTTCCCTCGAGTTCCTCCCCCCAACCCCGTGCCTTTGTAAGCAACTAGGCAATAGTTTATCATTGTTTAAGAATAATAAAGCAAGCATGTTAGAAAAACATGTTGTTTTTTCTTCTGTGGGGCTTGAGATTGAGAAACCCATTTCGCTGGGAGCGGGGGGGTAGGTTCCCGCAGCCTGCTTATCAGGGAGGGGAAGGGAATGTCAGAATCCCATTGGACGACTCACACAACTTCGCAACCGTTGGGTGAAACGGAGCAAATCAATAGAGGCAGTTCACCGAAGTCACGTGATCTAGATACCATTCAAATTCGTTTTTTTAACAGATTATGTTTTTTTTATCAAATAAAAATGTAAAAGTGCCCCCTATACTCAAATAACGCAGGGGCTTGACTCATCTGCACTGCTGACCCTAAGCTAATGGTGGAAATTCCACATTCCTGTGACAAGGATAACAACTTTTTTTTCAAGTGTATTGATCCCCGAGGGATAAAATTTTAATTAGGTGCGTTGCACCTAATTAAAATTTAAATTTGTTTAAGACCTTCTAATTGCATAACTGTCAACCCATACGGTTTACCCGTATTCTTGTGCAGGGAAATTGAGTTTTCAGGTCCATATGGCGTAAAGCCTTTTCAATAGGGCAAAATTTTGTCTATTTGTTTGTGTTTCTCCCTTGTGATGGGACTTTGTAGGATGAACGTTCAGATTTATAAGCGGCACGGGGTGACCAGTAAGGTCTGAATTGGTCTGTAATAAGGTAGGCAGCACTGATAAGGGGTTGACAGGTGTGTAATTGCAATGCAAATATACACGAGAACATTTTTTATTGCAAATTAAATGAGCAAACTCACGCGTTTGGTCAACTGACTATTGTCGTTGTAGTGTGCAGCACGTGCTTTCAGCCATTGGGGGAGGAAACAGAGAATGGTCAGCCAAGGGCTTGTCTGCCTTCCAATAATCATTGTTTATCCAGGAAAACCTCTACTGAGTTTCAAGGCCCTTGTTCAAGAGGGCCCTGACAAGTTTTTTTTTTAGTTTCGCAGCTATCCCTATTGAGTGATTTTTCAGGTGTGTTTAAACATTGGAATGTTTTGACCGATACCAGTTACATTGGATGTTAACAAGCCATGGCAGGATCCGGAGTAAATCCATGCCCAGAAAGAGAGAACATACATATTCCACGCAGAAGTCGAAACAACACTAGTGCCATGAGGCACTAGTGTTGTTGCCAACACACCTACCCCGCTGCCCAAATGACCGACTCTGGGTTGTATGGCAATCACCACCTTAATATTATGGGATTTCACGGTGGCACGGGTATGTTACTGGACTATGGGTTGTATGGCAATCTCCACCTTAATATTATGGGATTTCGCGGTGGCACGGGTATATTACAGGACTATGGGTTGTATGGCAATCACCACCTTAATATTATGGGATCCCACGGTGGCACGGGTATGTTACAGGACTATGGGTTGTATGGCAATCTCCACCTTAATATTATGGGATTTCGCGGTGGCACGGGTATATTACAGGACTATGGGTTGTATGGCAATCACCACCTTAATATTATGGGATCCCACGGTGGCACGGGTATGTTACTGGACTATGGGTTGTATGGCAATCACCACCTTAATATTATGGGATTCCACGGTGCCACGGGTATTCTACTGTAAAGACTGAAACAACAGACGACTTGCCTGACATGGTGCATACTCTGTATCAACAGTGACAGTAAGAAGCGAATCGAGGCCTTTGATTGGTACAGAAGGGCCTGGAAAGGGATTGGCTGGAGACAGAGAATGTGAACGATTGGAGGAAAGTTGTGAACGCAAAGGGCGGGAAAACGAAGGGGAACGTACTCTTTGGTTCTTTCGGTAAAGTCACGTGGGTATAAAATGAAACAAATCACGACGTTTCGGGCGCAACACAAGCGTCCGTCATCAGGTGGGAGACGGACGCTTGTGTTGCGCCCGAAACGTCGTGATTTATTTTATTTTCTACCCACGTGACTTTACCGAAAGAACCAAAGAGTATGGATTCCTGCAGTCACGAAAGCTTCAAATCAAGATGGAAAGAGAACGGTTGACAACCGTTCGAGAAGGAGGACGAGGATTGGCTGTGGAAAGCAAGTCTATGTGACTTTACCGAAAGACCCAAAGAATGTGAATTCCTGCAGTCACGAAAGCCTAAAGTCAAGATTTAAGTCAGGGAAGATTCGAGAAAGAGGGCTCGAGGGATATAAAAAGGGGAGGCACAAGGGGAGGAGGGGACGCTTGGGAGAGAAGACGAAGTTGTGCCTGGAGAATAGAGCTCGTGTATGGAGACAGTGTCCATGCTGAGAAATAAAGGCTCTCAATAGCTTGAAGAACGTGTGTCGGTCGTCATTACGCTACAATGAAACACCGTTGAGTTTGCTTTGTCAGCTTCTTTCTGTGGCGCATGTCCCGTCCAGACACAGCCTTGTCCTGCCACGCTTCTCCAAGCAGGGCTTCGCATCGTCCAGTAGTTGCTCTGTGCCGGTGTAACAGGCTAAAATAACCCCTGCCCCGATTAAACCCGGGTATAGTTTGGCCCAGGCCAGAGTATACCCGGGGGGATAAAGTGTCCTAGGCTAAACTATACCCCCTGGCGGGTTAAACTAGACTAGGCCAGACCATACCCCTCCAGGCCAGAATATGCCCCATGTGAAAGTTCAAAGGCAAGTATTCATACAGAGAACAGCCGACAACGAACTTCAATCGATATCTAACAAGCATTTTTAGGGTTAGGGTTATTATTAAAGTTTTTCTGGTTGAAGCAATCAAAGTGTATGTGTTTACAGTTTTAAATAAAATGTTGAAAAAATGTAGTAATTTATGTGTTTATCGCTCAACACTATTACTATCATGGGGTTATGATTTGGCATAGAGGGGTCTAATTTGGCCTAGGCCATAATATACCCGGGTATAATCTAGCCTAGGCCGTTGTAACCCCGGGTATACTACGGCCTGTGGGTATACTACGGCCTGTTACACCGGCATCGCACAGTCTGTGAACGGTTTTGGTTTAAACTGCGTCCATCCCTTGTTGAAGTTCATGTTCCAGTTTTTTTTTTAGTTTCACCAAGTGGGATCACCAAAATAACAAAAAGCTAAAATTTAACAAAAACAATTACCGCACAGCAATGAAGCAAATAAAAATTAGAACCAAAAACAACTATGTCACGTGAGAAATCTAAATTACTGCCCAAACATAAATGCATGTTAAATAATGCATTCCCTGCTCTATAAGTCGGCACGGGCATATTATTTTAAACCGATGATAGTCTTATGACAATTGCATTGCAGAAACCTGAAGCAGATGGAGGGTGAGTATTGTATTAATATGTAACGAGACAAGGGTTCCATGAGACAAATTCTATTGCAAGTCGAGGGCTAAGCATCGAAATGGTGATGTCGAGAGGAGGCAGAGCTCGCGATTGAAATGGGAGTGCTACGTCTGGGCTGTGCGGTGCAGTTCATACGATGACGCGATGCAGAATTTGGATCGTATACTCTTGCTGCAATTAAATTATATTAATTTCCTCTCAAGGTCTTCTTACTGCAACCCAACAGTGCCCTCTCAGAAGGAGATGCATTCTCGATCCATCATCCGTGACCATACGGTGTGAAATGTGCTCCCTGAATAGGGTGTTCTTTGCGTAACAAATGTCTTCTAATAATAACGGTAAATTATATTTGATTTTTGACGCACGTCAACAGTTGCGAGGGGATGCATATAAATCACTTTGCGGAACGAATGAAATTGGTGCCACAGGCAATGCCGGTTGCGCTGTCAAGTCCAATTACTTTGGTTACAAACTTGATTTCTCTTGAAACCTTATACACATTTAACCTTTTGGTATCATGGAACACTCTAAATGTGGCCACGTTACATTATATTGATCCTGTAAATTAAGTTATCTGAGTTTGTACAATATATTAAGTGGAAGAGAATGTGTTCATTGCTGGAAAAACGATGTCAAGAATGTGTTTGTGTATGTATGTGCGTAATGGTGGTGCTGTGGCGAGCGGACTGAACTATGAACCTTGAAACCTGAGTTCAGAGTTCAGATCCCAGGCATGGCTAACATCAGTGGCGAGCGATATCTGCTGGCCATACTCCCCCCCCCCCCCTGGGGTCCCAGGCTGGCATTAATAGGTACTTGCTAGCAGCAATTTCCCCAGGAGTTTTTGTTTACACGTGTGAATGGCCATACATGACACTTGTGGAAATTGTTAATTGTTACCTGAATTTAAATCGGAGTAGCCAAAATGAGCACCTGGTGCAGTGGGTCAATATCATTAACGGAGAGACAAAGGAGGACGTGCGCAGTGCAGACCATATTATCGCCCCCCCCTTGTGAAATACTCGCTAGCAGTTCTTTCTATAATGCTGAACTGGTCTTTGCTGTGATTTTTTTTGGGTATATGTGTAATGACGACTTTGACGCACTTGTCTTGAGATGGTTTCTTTTATTTAGGCGCCACGTGCTACACTTGACCCCACTGCAACAGCCCCGAGTCTCCCGCGCATCTTCCTTATATACGGTCCTAGGCCACGCTCCCATTCCCGAACCTTCTCGCTGGTTCTAGACCGCTCGATCCACCAGCAGACTCCACCGTCCTCTTCCGTCACCTGGCCACGCTCCTATTTTCGATCATTACCGTAGCCACCAGTCCATTCGTACTGCAAGCTGACTCCCCTGTCATTACCTCCCGTGGCCACCAGTCCATTCGTATTGCAAGCTGACTCCCCTATCATTACCTCCCGTGGCCACTAGTCCATTCTCACTGCAGGCTGACTCCCCTGTCATTACCTCCCATAGCCACCAGTCCATTCGTACTGCAAGCTGACTGTACTGTCATGACATATGTATGACTATAAAGTGCTTGCCACAAATGAACCACAAAACCTCACTGAGCTCGTCAAGGAGCATAAACCATTACACAAACTCCGGTCATCCTCGAAGCGGCTTTTGGCAAACCAAGCCAGTCACTGCATCGCACACTTTCAGATGCGCTTCTGCAGCCGTCTGGAACGCTCTGCCATCCGATATTAGGACGCCACTGGAGCTGTGCACTTTAAGATTTATATTGAAAACTCAGTTTTTTAGCACTGCTGTTTGTGTTTAGTTTGTTGTTCTTCCCCCGTACCTCCAATTAGCACGGTTGGCTATGTACGGTGCGAAAGAAGTTAAACATATATACATAATGGAACAGCTCAGTACCAGTTTAAACTTTACAAATGAGAGAGCCCAAATGTTCTCTTTCTGTATTGACCGTGAATTTGGGCACCAGAGATAGTTTAACGACTGGATATTCTCTACGAAATTCCCCGAACATGGAATGATCACGATAGGCAAGCGGACTCGAGAAAGCTCAGCCTGTTTAAATTAAACCCTGAAGGAAAATACTGACGTGGGTAATACTGCAATGAATGAGGCTAAAATATCTAAACATGCACTTGTCAAGCGGCAGTTACGTATTAATATAACACCGGTTGAGGTTACGTCAGGATAAGTACGACCTTAACGTTCAGACTTATTTTGCCACATCTCACATTATTTGTTGTGAAGCACTGTATCCTTGCACAAGCAAAGTTGCCATGGCCAGCGTACAGCTCCCAAACAGCTGCGTCTGTCCCACGGAGCCACCCAATGGCCTTGGTTGTGCCACTGTGTGAACAGAATGCTGGCAAACCACCTCCAAAACAGACCGAGCATATGTGATGGCAGCTATACAGTACAACAATGCAACATTCTCCAGTCAAACATAATCCAAATAATTGCAGCTTTTTGAGAGACTGCGGTTTCAGCCGTGCATTAGATAATGATGGATAATGCACATAGCATACCATCAAGCGCAACCACATGGTCCTGATTAGGCCTTGCACATATATAGGGTTAGCAGTATCCAGGGATTATTTAACAGGGAGGCACGCCAGGGGGTATTTTCGTTTTGAAGGATAACGGCAATTCTAGTCTGACCACTATCCCAAGGTGTGTGACCAATTCTACGGGCAGCAGATGGGAGGCAGCTTTGTTTTCAAATAAGGTGGGGGTCATACACCCATCAGTTTTCCCCTGTCATCGATGCACCACCAGAAGGCGAATACAGATTCATAACAATGCAAAGAGAAAAACGCCACTGCTACTCAGCTTGCTCTTTCTGCACGCATACCCGATCCCTCTGGGAAAGCTTTCTAACCCAACACAGGCCGGTCTTTGCCACAAGCTCGCAGGATGTGAACCAGATTCATGCTGCAGACACGGAGAGAGAGAGGAAAAAAAATGCCCCTTGCAGTGATTAAGATTGATGAACGCCGCGGATGAGTGAGCTTCCAAGACACGTGAATGTACTCGTGATTGCCCCAGCTCTCAGCTGTCCCGAACACTGCGACACTTTTCCTACCTCCTCCCCCCCTCCCCTGTTGAATCCACTATTCATGCACCGCCATCTCCACGGACTGCAGGGATTACTTTGTCCAGTTCAGTTATCACGCTGCCAGCCTCGCGGGCACAACTCAGAGTGGTGACTTAGTTGCGCCACAATGAAAACCTCTGCAAATCGCTCGACACGGAGACGAGACGCTCCACAGCGGAAGGTCCACAACGTAGTAGACATTTTCCGCACTACAATGACATCCACTTCGGCAAATCGGCGTCAACTTTTATTGATTCTGAATTTGCTCTTTTCGCTCGCGAACTAAGTTCAAGGCCTTTGAGAATCATAACGCCGCAAAGTCTCGTTGATGGGGAAGTTGGCGTGCACGCACCGCGCGGAACACATTATCTCGCGAGCAGTGAAATAACACGATCACCTGGCTCTTAACGGATCACTCCTTGCGCTAAGCTGACTCTGCAATATCCTGGCCTATGGAAGGGAGCCCTGCCTGATATAATGTTATATATTGTGTGCTATATTCTTAGGTTTTTTCGGTAAAGTCACGTAGGTAAAAAATAAAAATTAATAAAAGTAAAATTCAAATAAAATATATATTTTTTACTTTTATTAATTTTAAATAAAACTAAAAAGAATAAAAGTAAAATAAAAATAAAAAAATATATATTTTTTACTTTTATTAATTTTAATGTTTTACCTACGTGACTTTACCGAAAAAACCTAAGAATATGAATCCTTGCAGTCACGAAAGCTTCAAATCTAGAATTAATACTGTGTGCTGCCTGCTTAATGCCGAAGCACCGGGCAGGCGGGCGAGAGGGATGGTAAAGCAATCGCCTTGTCTGCTCCTCTCTGAATTTCTGGGGAAAAAGGGGGGGGGGGGGGCGGGGGTTGACAGAGTTGGCGATTTTAAATGCATCTCAGTTTCAGAAAACCGACAGCGTGCTCAGATCTCATTAAGGCGTGCGGCATTTTGTCTGCGCTGAGACTTTGCGTGCAAGAATTTAAATGCGCCTCACCTTACTGCTCTGTGTGCATATGGAATCAATTCCACTTTATCAAGGTCTGCGTATGAAATACAAGAGTGGACGAAATGCAAGATAAACCGAGAGCTATAGCATGAACACTCGCCTAAGTTGAAGTGAAATGATCAACATGTCAGTGAAGATATTTCAATTAAAGTGACTTTGTATTATATAACCTCATTGTAAATGACTGTGTGCTGTCGATGTCACGACACGAGATGAAGAATGCATTCGAAAATCAGTGCACCCTATGTGTGCAAGAGCACGTCTGCGGAAGAAATTATTCCCAGGATTTATGATAAATCCTGAAAGTTGCCTTTTTATCCTTTACACAGTACGGGTCCCACGTTCCCACACACTCTGATATTTTGACAAACGAATATTTCGACGGACTAATGTGTTTATTTGGCAAAATGAAGTGTGATACCAACCTCCATGTGCTGGATTGTTTGTGAGGTCTTTGGTGAAAGGACTGAGTCCATTAGCACAACATACTTGAGAATGCGGTTTAATCTCAGGTGGTTAGCCGTCTTCAAAACCTCGACCTCTGGGCTGCTAGCTCAGCGACTTGAACCTGTGAACCACTCGATTTGCTAATTTTCTGTTCATCGCGTATCCAATGTATACTTTGAAACAGTGGCGGCTCCTGCAAAATCTCTCAGGGGGGGCAAATGTCTGGATGATTGATAAGGATAAGGTCCACCCATGCAATGGATAAATTAACAGCTTAAGCATGTAAAGGCAACTTCACTTCTTCAATATTAATGAAAAATAAAGTGACTCTTACAATACATCTTGTTTGTTTCTATACTCACTATTAAAACAAACCACTCAGGTTTATTTTATTAAAGATTCCACTAGGTGGCGACAAATTATATTGTTGGATGAAACGTGCTTACGTATGATGACGTAAGCACGTATGATGACGTAAGCACGTTAGGGCGAGCCCTCCCGGAACCCATAGAGAATGCATTGCAGCGCCCCCGTTCCAAAAAAAACATCTTTGAATGTAAGTCTATGGGACCACTCGGGGCGATTCTCAGCTGGAGGGAAATCGCCCAAAAAGAGGCGGTACTCCACAGAACGTAGCATGACGCTGATTGGACTATATCCAGCGGCACAGTGACGGCTAGCGTGACTGTGGTTTAATGACATTGGTGGTGTGTCGCCCAATCGCCCTAATGAAGAAACCGCCCCTGCTTTGAAACCAGGATAATAAAGTGAGAGAGAGAATATAAATGTTATTGTAGCAAAAACACCGTCAATTGTGCCCGTAAAGAATAACGACCCACCTACAAATCCTTTTCCACAACATGTGCAAGTGTATATTTAATAATGTCAATGCCGTAGCATATAAAGGTATTCACCGTGCAGAAATGTTGCCCGAGGGGATATGTAAGGCGTATGTGGCACCGCGATGTTCAAGACAGCTCAACGTATTCTGGAAAAGCGGCCGTAACTAAAAAAATATACATTAAATCTTACCAAAAAATAAAAAATGCTTTTTTTTTTTTACCAATTAAATAATTGAGGCGCGTATAATGCCTTAAAGCCTAACTTGCCAAGTAAAATGTTTTGCCCACTCACAGTCCCTTGGGCAAAACACATCATGAGAACAGCAGATGAGAGATGGACGAAAATTTACGACGAATTGGAGACCGAACGGAAAAGGCGAGAGAGGCACAGGACCTCCGATTTGCACGGTTGGCTACGTACCGTGCGACAGAAGTTCAACATACACTGCATACATACAAGAGAGGAAAGGAAGGATCAGAAGAACATTTGGGTAGGCTTTTGTCCAGCAGTGGGAAGTTAGAGACTGACAACATCAACCCTGACGACAACAACAAACCCTTGTTTGTGTGGCATTCAGTAGGAATTATACTTAACTGTGATTTTTGATTTAAAGCTTTCGTGACTGCAGGGATTCGTCTTCTTGGTTCTTTCGGTAAAGTCACGTAGAAGGGAAATTATGAAATAATAAAAATAAAACATTCTAAAATAATTCTCACGACGTTTCGGCCACAACGCAAGCAGCCGTCCTCAGGTGAAGAACAGGTCATTCAGACGCTGTCTTTCCGACAGACCTGTTCTTCACCTGAGGACGGCTGCTTGCGTTGTGGCCGAAATGTCGTGATAATTATTTTATTATGTTATATTTTGATTATTTTATTATTTCCCTTCTACGTGACTTTACCGAAAGAACCAAGAAGATGTGATTTTCGCCTATAGGCTGGCAGAGTTAATTTTTTTTACAGACATGAAGGCGGCGGCTAACGAAGTAGAATCACATTTGAGCTGGTGCCGATGCTGCGTAAGGCAGCTTATAACACGTGCTCACGCTAACTGCAGCCTTGCCGCTGCAAGGCACAGTTGTGCTTTGAAGGTGCACGCACAAAAGCCCAACAAATAATAAACAATCGTCTGAGGAATGTGTGCAATTACATTTACGAACACTTCATGTTGGCCCGTTGTACAAGAGTGCAATTTTAGTGCCAGTCGTGTAGCTAAAAACACATTGCACAGCTAAATCTCAGATGCCCTATTGCATTATATATACGCATGAAATAACAGCCTCACTTGCAAGCACACTATTTGAAACGTTAAGACGTAACAGTACATAGTAATGGCCTTTAAATGTGGATTTCCTAATCACAAATATGAATGTGGATATTTGTTGTGCAATGATGGCAGTTATGTGCCGTAATATGTTTTTTAAAGATTGAATTTATGACTATAGATTTCACAATCCAGATTTCACAATCCAAATTGCCATAGTCAAACGATAATTGGGGGGCATTGCTCATCACCAGCGCTTTCCCTGAACCAGTGGCTCAAATTCCACATTCCTACAACGGGAGGCCAGTCCTTCCAGAGGATACTGGAAGAAAATGTATCAGTCTTCCACAAATCTTGAGGCTGTCGACCTCTGACCAGGATTTGTACAAACGCCTTCCGATGTTGCGAGTCCCAGCGCTCTGCATGCGGCAGCATGAAAAAAAGAGAAAAACCTCTGCTGACATTCGCGGACGCAAAAGCTTCGAACGGCTGCCGCTGCTGCTCACGAGAAAGGCGAAATGTGGACGAGGAAAAGAACAAATAAACGAGGGTCGACTCAACAAGGCAGAAAAACCTCAACGTAAACAAGACGACGTTCTAATGTTAGCTTCTGTCAAATTAAATTAAAGGCGAGCGAATGAAAACATTCATCAAGGCGGCGAGTGTCGCCCCTGACCATTTGAACAGCGCGCTCATTGTTTACGTGATGCAACGTTGTATATTTTGATACGCCATTGTAAACCGATACTCCAGGCACGGCAGCATTTTCTGGAAATAATTCATGTTATGGCCTGTTTTAGAGCTTTGCAATGCAACCGTGATTTACGAGGAGTGATCTCAAAGTTTTTGAAAACGTGGTGATGAACAAGTTGCACAGAGCTAGTATTGGGGTAATACTCTCCTAACGCTGCCCCCCATATTCTAGAGCTCGAATTCCCCCATAAATCCATGGGGTCAATTGCTACCACGACTCATGTCTGGGCTCACGACCTTTTTTTATTTCCTCGACCTATTACTGGCTCCATCATTTTTTTGTATCATAAAAAACGTAAATAAATGTCCCCTTCCCCCCCACAATGTCCGTGTCTCACTGTTCGGTATAGCTTCTTGCGATGCGGTTGCATTTGGACAATATTTAAATATGGTGGGCCGCGCAACTGCGCTATGAACTCAGTGATCTAGGTTTGATTCCTTGCCGCTGCTAACAACCCACACTTCACCTTCCTGCTCTGAGCAGCGTGATGAGATATGGGCAACGACCCCCACGAACAACACGGTATTGGGCAGACCTTAATCCAGCAGTGAATTGATAAAGGGCTTTATAGTATAATTACAATGAATACAAATTGTATTGCATTGTATATTTTGAAAAGAGTCAAAGTGTTAAAAGTCTCTCCACGCTCAAACGAGCAATGGGATCGTGTCATCTCCCATTGGTGGCCTTGAAACAGCGGTGGAAATTCCACACTTCCATGGCGGGAATCACAACACCCACTCGACAACTCCTGCTGCTATCCAATCAAGCGCTGTATATTTTATTGACCCGGTTAGGATAATATAAACTGAGCCAACCCCCCACGTGGATTTTAAACTCACAACCTTCTGATTATGAGTCGTGAACTGTGAGCACAGTGCCAGGCTGCAGCGGGCTAAAATCAAAACGTGGCCTCGTCCTCAACGTGTCTTTAGAAAAGTAAAGAGAGCAAAAAAAAAGAAGTGCGTGAATATTAAATCTTGACTTAAAGCTTTCGTGACTGCAGGAATTCATATTCTTTGGGTCGGTCGGTAAAGGCACGTAGATAGAAAAATAATTTTAAAAAAATATCACGACGTTTCGATCGCAACACAAGCAATCGTCATCAGGTGATGAATAAAACATATTTTTTTTCACGTGATGACGATTTCTTGGGTTGCGATCGAAACTTCCTGATATTTTTTTTTCTATCTACGTGGCTTTACTGAAAGACCCATAGAATACGCGTGAATATTTTTACGTTCATGTTCTCTCACCCCTTTTGAACGCGCCACATTCACATCGCTGACCTCCGGTAATTAAATTGCCTGTTTTGAGATCAGAGGTCAACGGTGGAACATCCGAGACTTTCGTGCCCCCGTAGAGAACACCTACAAATACACTCGCGAAGAAGTCCAGGAGTGCGCTCTTAACAGAAGCAACCACCTGCTGCTTCTGGCTGCGACTGATAACTCCAGTTGAGATTCAAAAACAAACAGGGCCGGTCAAGGTTCACTCCAAGGACAATGAGGATTTGGCGCCACAGAGCAACGCAGGGCAGTTATCCCTTGTATTTGTTCGTTGAACTAGGACCACCGACAACTAACACAGAGGGTCCTTGCCTATAAACATCTGGCATTTCACCAGGATTGGTTTAAGTAAGCTTGACTCTGCCGATTAATTATTGCATGTCAAAATCGGCCAAGACTTTGCTCGTGTTCAACCGATATTGCTGCAAATGCGCACTCCCAGAAGGCCGTGCGGCTGACGGGAAGTGTAAAAAAGTGTTAATATTTTACGTGAGGGGACAGATATGTGGAGGTAAATTGACTGCGCGTATGTAATGATCATACAAAGTGCTTTCTTGTTTTTAGATAAAGACATTAGGATCGAGTACAAGCTAATGTGTACAACTGTACGTTCATTTTGAAAAACAATTGTCACCATATTCACCATTGCTGAAGATCTTCCTCTTTTTCTCTGCCTATGACTCACTCCTTATCTATTAATAATGTCCAAGGGTGCCTTCTTACTTTTCCTGCCCAGAAGACTTCTGCCACATTTCCATTACCATTTAACACGAGGCTGGCCCGGTTTGCAAATTCGGCAAACGGGGTTAGGACCGGATTCCGAGCTATAACCAGGCCATGTGGCATTCTTAATCTGGGCCACGCGGCTCGTTTTACAAAGAAGGCTGCTCGCTTTCTCGCTGCGTTGCCCTCAGAAACAGTCGTGATGTCACAGGGTCAACGTGGAAAAATTGTGCCATATTAAATGGATGTCCCTTATGTAGGTCAATTTCAGGGCTATGTTCTTATAAAAACAAAACCATGTCAGAAGCTTACAAAAGCAAGAGATTTTAGCCTGGGATAGTGTAAGCTAAGCCAAGCATGTGTTGAACCTTGTTGAAGAAAAATTATGACCGCGTCCCTCTGGCCGCAGAGAAAATGGAAGAGGTGAGGGCAAGAAGGGTGAAGGGGAGCCACACCGGGGCAACAAACGAGGCGAGCTTTGCCGGGTCATATCAAGAATGGCCCCGCACAGCTTGGGATCCGGCTTTTAATGACCGTGGAAACACAGCATGCAACTCTTGAGTCCATCTCAAAACAATGTTCCCCTCACGTTATCTCAACAACGCATGTCCGCCCTCGTATACAGTGGATTGACATGTGGTCACAATTAAACGATTTATGAATCCAAATCGTATTATATTGCAAGACACACTTTAATGTTTGGTCAGTTACGTGTTGTTATTTTTTAAAATCTCGTTCTTAAAAACGATTTCAACGCTTATCCACATGGGAGCATTGTAAAAAAAACATTTCCATGCGGGGGCAGTGCTCATGAACGACCTGGCAATTAAGCGGGACATTCAACTTCAGCGTGAAGATGCGTGACGTTGTTATGGATAGGATGCGTATCATTGGAGACATACCGCAGAGTAATGGCCACACAATTTAATACTCTAATCTGCAGGAGTGGCACTGTGCTCGAGTGACCCGACTGATCATTTGTAGATTATGAGTTCAAGCCCTGGTAAGCAATCGACTTAGCCTGTCATACGTCTGGGTCGGGGAAGGGGGGGGGGGTAAAATTAGTTCTGCTTTATGGGAAGCCTGCAGTGGTTGTCCTTTAGACAAACTACTTTCCATAATGGAAACGTGGAATGTCCATGACTGGCTCAGGACCACCAACAGAGATGAACGCCCTGCCATTTCTAATTTGAGTATCACCGACAGATTCCAACTGCTTGGTAATGCGGCTAATTTCTTACATTTTTTTGACTCCTGCCAACAACGACAGACTGACAAGTGTACTGAATAATTCAGCCTGGAATCATCATCCACACGCAGAGAAAAAATAGAGCTGACGAGAACAAGAGTTATGCCTAAGGGAGTTTGTGTACCGGCCAAGTAACATCTTGTTTGCATACTCACTAGGGGGCAGGAGTCATATTTGGGAGGCCTAGGATAGGCTTGTCCAACACAGGGAAAGACGGGGCACTGATGCTTCCAACCGGCTTAAACCGCTTAAGACAAAAAAAAGCATTGTTCATATGGAAAAATGGGACTCACATTTGAAGGAATGAGCTAGATCAAAATCCACTTGTACAGCTATGCAATCGATATGTTTTATAGCCAGTTACATTATCAAGGCCTCGCTGAGCTTCAATCAAGCGTTCATCGCCATTTGCAGAACTCGGGCAGCATTGAAAATTCCGCAAATCTTGTGACAGGAGCCAGCCTCTCCATTTGACAATCAGTGTTGGATAACCATTAACTCATGTCTTAAAGAAATAGTTACGTGAGTGACATTATTGTGTACACAATCAACTCATTTTTTTTTTATTAAAATCACTGTGGAACCATTAATGGGTACAAGAAAACGATTATTACGGGATTGCATACTATACTTGGTAAAACATTATCTGCATTTTAGGGATTTTTTTTACGCGTCGGATTTGAGCTATAGGTGGTTGATAATATATGAAGATGCAAAGTAAGGAATGATGACCCTATTAACAACATTTTGAGAGACTGTTAAGTTAAAACACTTGGAGAGCACGTTAACTGTCTGCTCAGACATTAAGGCTCGTAGATTTCTTGAGGCAAGCAGCATGTGTTTGAATAATTTAATCAACGATTTATTAATTGAATAATGTAGTGTCTGCGTCTCTGATAACCTTGCATTGGTGTGAATTAACACTTCTTAAGCAAAACATTAAAACACTATACACTCTTACAAACGAAGGAAGAGTAATTCCCTTGCTAATGCATCTGCAATAAGTGAAGCCCACTTCTAATAATAACTAAAACAAAATTACGGCACAATTGTACGTGGCTACAATTCAGACTGAAGGCAAGCTAGGTTAAGTTAAACTATGGGCAGTTTCAGTAATGATTTATAGCGTGGGCTGATAAATTTAAACACATCGCATGCACTTCAAAATTAATAATTATTCACAGCTCTTTGCCTTAACCATTACCGCATGAAGGCCTACCGCGTGCCATGGCAGTCTTTCTGCCGGATGGCATTTGTAAAGCAATTCGCAAAACATTGTCCCACATTGGCCATTGGGCAATGGGCGATTGCGATATTTCTCCACACTGGTGAGTGCTGGTTGGTGAAAAAGGATGTAGGTCTGGTTCACACGTAAATCACCGCTGATGCCAACACTGCAGAGGTCGCAACCGGGTACCCGATACCCGTACCCTACCCGATACCCGGCTACCCGTACCCAGCCGGGTACCGGTACCCGTTTGCGACCCTGGTGCGGCCGGGTACGGGTACGGGTAGACCGTGAGTCACTGGTGAGTAACCGTTTGTCACTCATTTCCCAACGTCTTGTCTCTTCTCACAATTCAAGTTCCTAGAATCAACCCACCCGCGCCTGCAACGTGGCTTCATCCCAGAGATCGCAATCAGGTACCCGATACCCATACCCTACCCGTACCCGGCCGGGTACGGGTAGGGTATGGGTACGGCCGGGTACGGGTACCCGTTTGCGACCCTGGTGCGGCCGAGTACGGGTACGGGTAAGGAATCAAAACCCGTTTGCGACCTCTGCAACATTGGCCAGAAACAGAACTCCATCGAGCTCGCAGTGCGCTCCATCCTCCATATCTTTCTAAATTCGCAATATATTCGGAAAGTATAAGTGCATTGAATCGGGGGGGGGGGGGGACACACTTGTTCACCTCTGCTCGATATTTAAATATACGGCAGTTAATGTGAAAATGGCAAAGACAAAGCTGCATTAAGACCCGTAAACACAACTTTCTTTCAATTGAGAAAAAAATCTAGCGCCAAGTCTCTGTCTAAATTTGGCAGACAATACAGCGAAACTGATGGCGGCAGCATTGATTGCAA
Organism: Lampetra fluviatilis; assembly: GCF_964198595.1. Taxonomy (NCBI): domain Eukaryota; kingdom Metazoa; phylum Chordata; class Hyperoartia; order Petromyzontiformes; family Petromyzontidae; genus Lampetra; species Lampetra fluviatilis. The sequence continues at coordinate 10,423,872 of NC_136287.1, read as the reverse complement.
GAATGATAGTTTTTTGCCAGTTTCTTCCATTTATTGTTAGATTCGCTTTCACACCACATGTTTTAACATTGTCGCAATCATGAAAAAATCCCTGTCATGTCCAAAGCATTTAACTTTTGACAGTGACGTTAACTGTTGCCAAACCCACATGGCGAGTAACATCTAAAAAAAAAAACTGGAAGCTGCAGATAGTTACACAAGCGAGGGAAATAGCACAGCATTGATCAATGCGTTTTCTTGCACCAAAAAATAAACTAGAAATACCTCTGAGAGCCCAACAAAAATATGGCCCCAGAAACTTATGAAACTCGTAACGTCGTCAGGCAACAAAAATCTCACACAGAAGCCCGAACGCTAAACGAAAAGAGCAAAGTTCACACGTACAACGAGCATCCAAATGCAGGCTCCGTTTTCCGTTCGCTGCAAAACATCCGTGCGTTACATCACCATCAGAGTGGGGGTGGTTGTTTGGGCCCGCAGGAGCCTCTGGACCCGGCGTTCCGAGCTCCCTTTATGTCCCCAACAAGTTCCCCCCAAAACCGTCCGACATGCACCCCGAGCTGGCGATGAAAGCCATTGGAAGTGAATGAAACACTTGCAATGCAGTTTAACACGTAGGCTTTCGCGACCAAAATCATCCATAATCGAGTTCTTTTTTGGGTTAGATCGTGTAAATACATAAATGTGTCGCTTAAACCCTCCACCACCCGACACAGCCAACTAGTATGGGGTTGTCAAGTAAACAGAACGTGGCCAATTCGTCACTAGTACAGTACACCGGTGTGTTAGAGAGCCAAGCCACAACATTTACAATCTGAGTACGACGTTTTGCCAGTAATTACAACTAGCTTCATCAGGCGACAGCCAGATTTGTGAAGTCCACTTGTTTCGTTCCTTATAGAGAGGCGTAGATGTGGTGACCACACTTCTGCGCAAAAACAGCAAAACTGCAGCAAAACGCTGAATCTATTAACCCCCTCCCCACACATCACACCCAACCCTAGGCCTCTCAACCTCAAAAAACCAACCACCAAACCCACCCCACCTTGCAGGTTCAACAGAACGTCCATTATTTTCCATCGGCCGCTCAGCGCGGCGGTTGCAAATGCGTCCGCGCGCCGATCAAGATAGTTTTAATAGGAGGCAATCCAACGGGTGGAGAGGGATGAAGTGAGCTCGCGTAAAGAACAGCTGATGTGTCAACGGTGACTGGACATCGGCAATTGCGATGTTGATGCGGAAGGGATGGACGTGTGAGGATGACACTGTGAGAACTGTGAAGATCTGTCTCTCTGGGCACAGCTTGTGGTAGTGTCATTAAATAATTAAACGCACAATAATCACTGCCATCATTGTGTTGGCATTATTACTGAAGCTGCACGCGCTAATTTACCATGAGATGTTCATCCAACATCCAAAATGTCATACTAACACGGCTGGCCTGAAGTCAACAGAAACAGAGAATAGGTCGCTCAGTCGTGTTGACTTCAGCTGATTTGATTTAAAATATATAAACTTTTGGCTCTCAATAATGAGTCTGATCTCTTTACTAAAATGTTGGAGACAATATCACTACCTCAAGGCTCGCCCTTCATACTCCCATTATTCCCAAACTATTTAGACAGAACGAGGTATAAACTAACATGTTTGAACAAAGGTTTGCTTGCAATCCTAAATGTTTCCAAACAGAACCGTATCAATATTAGTGTTACAACTGTGTATTCAACTGTCCACTTTTCTGCACAGTGTGCAAAACATTCTTGTATTAGATAGTATTTAGCCATTTTTTTTTTTTCAGGGAGGTTTCTCAGGACCTGCTTTGGATGTTTGGCCGATTCCCTTAGAGACTATGTTTTGAGTGCGTTAAAAACAATCTGGGTTCTCGATTGCGACTTGTGCGTGGACTGGGATAACGTGACGCAAATGCACACATCGTTCAGTCCTGCCAACTACAGGAAGCCACCTCGAATTCCCTGAAAGATAGGAGCCTCATGACCACGATGACCTGACGGCATGGGCAGAGTTCACGGGGGGTGGGCACGGGGGGGGGGCAACACCACGCCCAAACTGGACACCTTTATTAATTGACTTTAGGATTCTTGGTTCTTTCGGTAAAGTCGCGTAGAATGGAAATAATAAAAATAAAACATAATAAAATAATTCTCACGACGTTTCGGCCACAACGCAAGCAGTCGTCCTCAGGTGAAGAACAGGTCTGTCGAGAAGACAGAGTCTGAATGAAACACCCCAGGCTTGGAGCTTTCAATCGAAATTTGACTTTCAGTAGTTTATAATCAAAGAAATAAAATAGATTAATTATATGCACCCGATATCCTGCCCTGCCGCCAAATATAGAAGTCAAACTTCGCCGATGCCACCCTCGCCCGCATCGTGGCAGTTGACGAATGTGCACCACCATGCTCAAGTTCAAGTTAATTTATTAGGTATAGCCCTGTGAGCCATTCGGCTCTTGAATCGGGTGCAACCGCAACAAACAAAAAACAAAAAAAATGCTGGTTCCCGTCACGGCTTGCAGGCGTTCAAAGTACAGGGTGCTTGAAAAAAAAAGATTTAAAACTTTTTTTGGACTATCGTTTTTAATGGAAAAAGAACGGATAATACACACCTGTAACATGATAACAAATGTAATGTTAATAGCTTCAAAAAGTCAAATAGTCTGCCACTTGTTCGCCATCGTTGTCAACACGTGCCTGGAATCTTCTCCAGGTGGTCTCCAGAACCCGGAGGCACATTTCTTGCGGTAGAGGTTTTTTTTTGCATAATGTGCGTTGCCTCATTAATCTCCACCCCCACTCCCCACTTTGCGCAAGAGCGCAGAAGCGTGGTCACCACATCTACGCCTCTATATAAGGAACGAAACAGGTGGACTTTTCCACACATCTGGCTGCCCCCTGATGAAGCTAGTTGTAATTACTGGCGTAACGTCGTACTCAGATTGTAAATGTTGTGGCTTGGCTCCCCAACACACCGGTGTGCTGTACTAGTGACGAATTGGCCACGTTCTGTTTACGTGACAACCCTCACTAGTTGGCTGTGTCGGCTGGTGGCGGATTTTAACGACACATTTGTAAATTTACGAGCTCTAACCCAAAAAAAATACTCTACCATGGATGATATTGGTCGCCAACGTGTTAAATTTCTTGCGGTATTGTTGCAAAATTCTCAGGCGTATTAACATTTTTTGAAGCACCCTATATAATTAATGAGCAGCCTTTAATGTGCTCCTCCATGTACAGCCGTTTGTTTCGACACAGATTACAACGCAATTGTTGCACATCAGGACAAATATACGGTGCCAATTCTGGGCCCTTTGGTTTCTTCCCACATGCCAAAACATCATTCATAGTATTGGCCAAACATCCCAATACAAGAGTCTCCGGAAAAAAAAGAGCCTTTAGACTTTCTTGAGTATAATAATTGACTTACTTTAATATTGTTATTCTGTCCAAGCACACTAAGCTATTGCATCTTCTTAGGTTTTTTCGGTAAAGTCACGTAGAAAGTAAAATAAAATAAAAACAAAAATCACGACGTTTCGGAGGCAACACAAGTCTCCGTCATCAGGTGGGACCGTCACAGCCAGATTAGTTGTATCAAGTGAGGCAATGATTCAAGATGTAATCCCTTAAAAGCGAGTTGAGGGGGGAGGGAGAGGGAGGGGGGAGCTCATCAGACTATGGTAGCCAATGAAAGGAACGTATCGGGAGGGAGGGGGGGCGAGGCCAAAAGAGTGGGCGATGGACGTGGAAGCGCTTGTGCGCAAGCGGCCAATTACTGCACACGCCAACACAATGGAGCGATTGTGCGCAAGCGGCCAGCCACTGCACCCGCCAACACAATGGGCAGAGAGGAGGAGGGGAGGTCTAATACACATGATAGACAAAAGAACGAAAATGATGATGGGTACAAACTTAGGGGGAGCTCATCAGACTATGGTAGCCAATGAATGGAACGTATCGGGAGGGAGGGGGGGGCGGGGGGGGGGGGCGGGGGGGGGGGCGAGGCCAAAAGGGTGGGCGACGGACGTGGAAGCGCTTGTGCGCAAGCGGCCAATTACTGCACACGCCAACACAATGGAGAGAGAGGGGGAGGGGGGGGTCTGATACACATGATAGACAAAAGAACGAAAATGCCCATGTTTATACCAATGCTGGCTAAACAATGAAGAGAGTACTGTTAAAATAACTGGGGATGTTAACACTCGGTAAAGTACAGTAAAATAGTGCCTGTCAGATAAGATGGTCCAAAAAATTTGTGATTAAGTCTTTTTTGCGTGGTTGATAACATCTTTCCAATGGTTACTAAGTTTGTACCCATCATCACGGTTGAAATTATGTCTGTGTTTGTATATTTGTATGGCTTCGTGTACAAACCTTTGATGGTAGCCGGGAGGTTTGCATAGAACCTTGGTCTCGGAAAAGACAATTTCATGAGAGCCCACCGAGTTGTAGCAATGATCGGCCACGGCAGAAGAACCAGTTCTGCCGTGTTTCAGATCTGACTTGTGCTCGCGGACACGATCAGAAACATGACGTTTCGTTTCTCCAATGTAGCAATCACCACAAATGCAACTCAATTTGTAGACTCCAGGATACTGTAAGTCAGGAACGACATCCTTCACAGATGGAATCAGATCACGGATTTTATGCACTGTACTGAATCGGACTTGGATCTTATGTTTGTTTAGAATTTTGGAGATCTTTTTGGTCACGCCAGCTATGTATGGTAACGTGATGGTTTTGGTCGGAGTTTCATGTGGCTGTTTCTGTGTGGTGGGAGAGACAGCTTGGCGGATAGTACGGTCAGAGTATCCGTTCATCCTGAGGGCCCGATGTACATGTCTTAATTCACCGGTCAGGTGGTGTTTGTCAGAAATGCCATGTGCTCTGTGGTATAGCGTTTTGATGAGAGAGTTCTTTTGAGATGGGTGGTGGTGGGAATCCGGTTTCAAGTAGGAGTCTGTGTGGGTGGCTTTTCTGTAGACAGAATGTCCCAAGGAACCGTCAGGACTCCTCTCAAACAGAATATCCAAGAATGGTAGTTTACCGTCTTTCTCCACTTCCATGGTGAATCTGATGGATGGGTGTCTAGAATTGATGTGGTCCAAGAAGTGGTTCAATGCTGGGAGGCCATGTGGCCAGATGACGAAAGTGTCATCCACATATCTCTTCCACAGGGAAGGACGCAGGGTGGATGTCTGGATGGCGTCTGATTCAAACTTTTCCATGAATATGTTGGCTATAACTGGTGACAAAGGGGAGCCCATAGGGGTACCCTCATTCTGTTTGTAGAAGGTGCCATTCCAGGTAAAATAGGTGTTGGTGAGGCAATGCCTAACCAGCGCAGGTGCATCAGAATTCAATCCATGTTGGACTAAGTCCTCAATTATTGTTAGGGTGTCCGGTACTGGGACTTTGGTAAACAAAGATACTACATCAAAGCTGACGAGGATGTCATCAGGAGATAGTACCATGTCCTTAACCATAGAGACTAATTGGGTTGAGTTGAGTACTGCTGAAGAGGTCTTGCCTGTGAAAGGGAGCAGAGTATCTGATAGAAAACGGGCTAGTTTGTACGTAGGAGAGTTTATCGTCGACACGATGGGTCGTAGCGGGGTGCCTTCCTTATGGATTTTGGGAAGACCATAGAGTCTGGGAGGTCTTGCCGCCGATGGTTTTAGAGAGGGACGTTTGCTTGGTTCGATTAGGGAAGTCGAACTCGTGATGATACTGTTGGTTTTCGTCGTTAGCCTTTTAGTGGGATCGTTTTTAATTTTGGAGTAACTCCCATCATTAAGAAGGTCAAGGATTTTGTTGTTGTATGAATCTTTATCCATGATGACGGTGGCATTGCCCTTGTCTGCCGAGAGGATGACTATATCATCTCTCTTTTTTAGGTCCGCGAGTTCAGAGCGTTCGTTTTTGCTGATGTTACTAGTGGGTTTCTTAGCATTCTTAAGAATAGTAGCTATTTCAGCTCTTGCTACATCCGCATGGATGTGTCCTATGCCTCTGAGGGCTACATCAATCTGGGAAATCATATCCTCTACTGGTATATATTTAGGGGTGACGGCGAAATTTAGTCCTTTGGCCAGTACCGTTTTTAGAGTGTCAGAAATTGGGATGTTACTCTGATTAATCACGGTCTTGTTAACATCCAGCTTTGCGATGTGTGGCTCTGGTTTCTTCTTAGATAGGAGGTTGAATTTAGAAATCAGGTTAGCTTTGCATTTGACTTACAGTATCCTGGAGTCTACAAATTGAGTTGCATTTGTGGTGATTGCTACATTGGAGAAACGAAACGTCATGTTTCTGATCGTGTCCGCGAGCACAAGTCAGATCTGAAACACGGCAGAACTGGTTCTTCTGCCGTGGCCGATCATTGCTACAACTCGGTGGGCTCTCATGAAATTGTCTTTTCCGAGACCAAGGTTCTATGCAAACCTCCCGGCTACCATCAAAGGTTTGTACACGAAGCCATACAAATATACAAACACAGACATAATTTCAACCGTGATGATGGGTACAAACTTAGTAACCATTGGAAAGATGTTATCAACCACGCAAAAAAGACTTAATCACAAATTTTTTGGACCATCTTATCTGACAGGCACTATTTTACTGTACTTTACCGAGTGTTAACATCCCCAGTTATTTTAACAGTACTCTCTTCATTGTTTAGCCAGCATTGGTATAAACATGGGCATTTTCGTTCTTTTGTCTATCATGTGTATCAGACCCCCCCCTCCCCCTCTCTCTCCATTGTGTTGGCGTGTGCAGTAATTGGCCGCTTGCGCACAAGCGCTTCCACGTCCGTCGCCCACCCTTTTGGCCTCGCCCCCCCCCCCCGCCCCCCCCCCCGCCCCCCCCTCCCTCCCGATACGTTCCATTCATTGGCTACCATAGTCTGATGAGCTCCCCCTAAGTTTGTACCCATCATCATTTTCGTTATTTTGTCTATCATGTGTATTAGACCTCCCCTCCTCCTCTCTGCCCATTGTGTTGGCGGGTGCAGTGGCTGGCCGCTTGCGCACAATCGCTCCATTGTGTTGGCGTGTGCAGTAATTGGCCGCTTGCGCACAAGCGCTTCCACGTCCATCGCCCACTCTTTTGGCCTCGCCCCCCCTCCCTCCCGATACGTTCCTTTCATTGGCTACCATAGTCTGATGAGCTCCCCCCTCCCTCTCCCTCCCCCCTCAACTCGCTTTTAAGGGATTACATCTTGAATCATTGCCTCACTTGATACAGCTAATCTGGCTGTGACGGTCCCACCTGATGACGGAGACTTGTGTTGCCTCCGAAACGTCGTGATTTTTGTTTTTATTTTATTTTACTTTCTACGTGACTTTACCGAAAAAACCTAAGAAGATGATTCCTTGCAGTCACGAAAGCTTCAAATCTAGAATTAAGCTATTGCAGTGAATGTAACCCCCCCCGTGTGTGTGTGCTCACACGATTAATCGTCACACGTTATTCAGCTATACCTGATGAGGCTAAACCTTCTGGACATAATATAGACCTCCAACCAAGCCATTCAGCTACCCCATTCTACACCCGACTACATGAATTGTGCTGTTTTAATGTACTCAGTGATCAGGGACATAAAGAAAAATAACTTTCCCAACATTCTTAACGAGGGTAAAAGTACACTTCACAAGTGATCTCTGCACGCTGGTATTACATTTATGACGAGTATTCACTTACTAACTAATACATCCCAGTTGCATGCCATTATTTTTCTTCCCCCATAATAATTTGCACTGGATCATGGGGACTTGCCAGCTGCATTTTTCCATTAATTGGCTTTCTGTAAATCTATGGTACCATCATTGCAGACCAGATGTTTCTACTCAGTTTGTTGTACACATTTTCTCATTTCATCACCGCACTGATCTTTCTTTGTTGGCAGTCACCAACTTCTCATGGCTTTCATTTATTTGTGCATGTTTTTAAGTACACATCTGCATTGCTTTTTAAGTTAAAAGGAATGTCTGTGATGTTCAAAATATATCAAGCACTTTTAAAACGTGCACAAGGCCCTAACGCTCCCCACGGCCATTGTGTGTTCTGCAGCGTTTGAACCCTTAGATACATTTTACTGGCAACAAACAGCTTAAGCATAAAAAAAAAATATCCCACCACATTTCACATCCAGGAACATTTCTCTCGAAGCATTATTCAAATGACGTGGCGGTAACAGTATTTGCAAGCGGCAATTTGTAAAATGCACTTATGTGCTTGAAGGTTTGTCGCAACGGAATAATGGTTAGCACACAGCGACTGACAACCTCTGCTGTCGAGGTTGCCAGTTCGATTTCCTGACGTGGCAGTTGCACGCAAGCTTATTAAAGCCATCCCGCCTCTGTATACGTACTCCCATATGCCTCGGAGAGGCCTCTCGAGCTCCTTCTGTCGGAGGCAGTGGCATGAGCAGGTAAATGCAGGTGTGCACCTCTACACGTTCATTTATCGTATCCGTCGGTGACACGAGGAAGACTAACAAATAGAATGATCACTTTTCGATTTAAAGCGTTCGTGACTGCAGGGATTCATCTTCTTGGTTCTTTCGGTAAAGTCACGTAGGTAAAAAAATAATAAAATAAAATAAAAATAAATTAGAATAACTACATTTAGTTAGTAAAATAATAATAAATGAAAATAACTAAATTTAGTTATTTTCATTTATTATTATTTGGCTTGGCAGCGTATATTTAAGCTGGGTTGGAGGGGGGAAAGGGCGCCTTGACAAAGGAATTTGCATACCCCCCCCCACCTCCTACGCATTCCACAAGTAGTGACTAATCCCATATCTGCATTTCCCATAAATATGCTACATTCCTCTTGATATGCAAATTCCTTTGTCAAGGCGCCCCTTCCCCCTTCCAACCCAGCAGCTTAAATATACGCTGCCAAGCCTGGTGGTGTTTCATTCAGACGCTGTCTTCCCGACAGACCTGTTCTTCACCTGAGGACGGCTGCTTGCGTTGTGGCCGAAACGTCGTGAGAATTGTATTTTATTATGTTTTATTTTTATTATTTTATTATCTCCCTTCTACGTGACTTTATCGAAAGAACCAAGAAGAAAAATGATCGCTTCTTGCAGTTGCCGAGAAAATACTTTATCTTTTGGCAATGTTAGTAAAATCAACTGGCATGCATTTCCGCAAGTGGATGTGAATGTGCTGTAGCTGTATTACTTGCTCCTGAAGGAGAATTCCTCGTGGAATTCTTCTCAGAGTCACACATGTGGTGACTACCTTGGGTCATTTAAGGCTCTAGCCAAGATTCTGAAGCTCGCTTGATTAACAAATGAAATGCCATCACACACGTCCACTGCTGTGTTAGTGTGGAGAAACATTTCCACAGCACTAAATTCTCAAGTTTCAAGTTCCTGAAGATCGAATATGCAACGTTATTACATTCGGCATGTCTTCAAACACCGACATGCATAATACATCAATAACACAGTGACCGTATTAAAAACAATTTACCGAACAATACATTGATTTGTATGAACAAATGTTTGAGCCAACGTTCGAGTAAAATGAAACCACCACTGCCATCATAGTTTCCCCCCCTTAAAATTGTACACGTGAGCGTGGTTATGTCAGTTGAAATGACAGGGAAACTTTTGTTCGTGACAACCACGGCAGAATGTGAATTCCATTCGAAGAGAAACCACGAAAACCCACTTCGCTCCGGTAAACTGTGGAGCAAAAAAAGTCCCATGCCACGTTTACGGTCTCAGACAATTCCTTGGGGAGAGTTTGGTGTAGAACACCAAATTTACCTCTCCCCCCCCCCTTCCCTCCCCCCCAATCCAAAGAAAAATCTGTCATGGTAATGCTTGATTGGTGTCCTCATTTTTTCCAAGGCTTACTGAGGAATGAAAGCCAAGGCAGCAAAACATAAACTGCCCCAGGGAGCAGAGCTGTGCGGAGGCAAAAGAAATCACGCATTGGGCCGTACATCGGAATGAACCACGACCATCGCGGGGCAGAGTCGAGATGAGCTTTTCTCCGAGCGTGGTGCCAGTGGCCGCACCCCGTGAGAAGGCAACGAGGCTCTGTTCTTCATCTTCCGTTGCTTTGTTCGAGTAAAACGCGAATGGCTGGGAGAGACAAGCTTCAACTGTTGTAGAAAATGAAGCAACGACCCAGGAATGCTGAACAGACACTCCAAGTAACCAGCATAGGGTCAATCCTGAAAAAACAATTATCGAATTCTCCAATACAACGGTTATTTTTTGTTTTATGCGAGAATGTTAATCGTCGCACTGCTGGAGAGTTTTGGATTTCCACGAAATCCTGACAAAGTCCAGATTTGAGGAGTTTTTCAGCAGTGTGTGTGGAATAAAATGTTCCGACAAATTTTATGATCGGAAGAAAACTGCACTTTGTTAGGAAAATGGGATGTGTAATTCTGCAGTGGCATGGCAAAAACAAATTCCACAATGATATTTAATATAATATAAAAACATCCGTTTGTATTCATAAAATGAGTGAATGAGTGAAGCCTGCTTCATGTCAGCAAAATGCACTGAAGATGTATGTCCTTGAATTCTGAAAAGGTATATTGCTACAGAAACAACATTTATATATATATATTTTGTTACGTGCGATCTTTAGTGGTCACAAAGTACGCGTGTCAGCCTTAGTTGGGACAAAGGGAAGCGTACGATCCCACAGGCTTTCATGACGGTCCTGTGTAACTGCGGTGTGTCATCGGATCACACCGCAAGTCGCTCGGCATGACGCCCGTTTCGCTCCCAGCACCAATTGCAATTACCGAGGTTGCCAGCACGTGCGGTGAAAAGTCAGACATATACGTAGCACGAGAACACACAATGTCAGAATACGTATTTATACTGGAGGAATCCGATGAGCTATGAAGCTCTTTTTCACAGATGTCCAGTGGACACTGGAGAGCTAGGCTCGAGAAAAAGTCCACACGGTGGCACACCAAAGTAAACTTGCACAAAGCAGCCCCGGATCATTTTCTCGGGACTTCATTAATGGTGCTGCCCGTTTAAACATCAATGTTAGTACACTGAACAAGTCAGGGAAAGGATGCAGGACTGAGGATTAACGTGGGAAAGACAAAGGCGATGGTGTCCGGGATGGAGGACGTTGAGAAAGAAGTAAAATTAGACAGCAGCAAGATTGTGAATGTAAAGGCATTTGTATACTTGGGAAGTCGGCTGACATGGGACGACATTAGCGTGAGGTTCACAAAGGCCACAGGAGTAATGGCAGCATTCAACAACATCTGGAGAAGCGAGCAAATCAGCCACAAGAACAAACTGAACATCTTAAGAACACGCGTGAGTCTTTACACCATGGGAAACTCATTTTGCCAGTAAAAATATGATAATTGGTTTTTTACCCTTCTATCTGGCCCACAAAACTGACACCTTTTTACAAGGAGTCATGTTTGCATAGACCGCAATACCTGCGGTCATAATACAAACAAAAGACATAACTCTGATAATGTGCACTGTCCTTGGCGTCATCTGGTCCAACCCATGTGAGACTAGGCTCTAAGGAAAGCTGTCTCGGGTGTGGACCAATCAACTTCAAGGACAGTGCACATTATCAGAGTTATGTCTTTTGTTTGTATTATGACTGCAGGTATTGCGGTCTATGCAAATATGACTCCTTGTAAAAAGGTGTCAGTTTTGTTGCCAGATAGAAGGGTAAAAATCAATTATAACACGCGTGAGTGTTCGGTACAGCGTTGTATACCTGCGAGACTTTGACACTGAAAGAGACTAACAGGGATTCGAAATGTATTTGCTACAGACAGATACTGTCTCTAAACTGAACCCATCGAGTGATCAACGTCGACGTGAGAAAAATGTTGCAATTAGAAAGAGACCTGATGATGGCAGGCACCGATGAGAAGGAAAACCGGGCACTATTTGGACACAATATGTAGGCAGTGCCGGATGAAGCTAGTGCGGGGCCTGTAGCATATGCTATAAAGGGGCCCTAAATAAAAAAAAAACTACGTAAATATTAAAACACAATTTTTCACTTGCATAGTAAAGTAATTGTATTTTTTCAATTGCAATACAGCCAGATAATACGACAAATCGCTAACCTCAAGCATCCAGTCGTTCATAAAAGTTGAAGGCAGTATAGTACTATAGTAATAGAGCAAGTGCAGAATCACTGAACCATAATTGATAGCTTGAAAGCATTTAGCGCGGGGCCCTTGAAAGTGCGGGGCCCGTAGCACGTGTAGCTACTTTTGCTATTGGGATCATCCGGCACTGTATGTATGATGGCCAACAACGGGAATATTAAAAGTGTGTTGTTCGGAAAAAAAGAAATGAACCGTAAAGTAAGGAAGACCTAACAAAGAATTGGCCTGACGACATCAGAGAATGGTGCCAGAAGGACGTGCACTACTTGAACGCATTGGCACAAGACAGAGCAAAGTGGAAAGAAATGACGAGATGGGTAGTGGACAACTTCGGGCTGTCTGCCCGTGGATCGCGGTGATGATGACGATGAGGCGGCAGTGTGGCGTGTGGCACTGTGTCAGGAGGTTGCTGTGCTCTACTTATTTTACCATTCACCGAGATCAGTCTGTGAACGTTTGCCGTTCACATGAATGACAACACCAGATCAATATTGTGTCAAGCCAATGTTCTTCCCTGCTGAACAGGGGACACACACACACAGTTGGGACAGTGGGGATAAACATGCGAGTTGGTGGCTCTGAGCCAGTGGTTAAAAGTTCCATAATCCCATGACGGGGTCCAGTCTCTCTGCAGGAGGAACACGGCCGTTAACTTCTCACTCTCGTACTTGTTTTATTGGCCGCTGGAAATACGATAGGCAGAGTCGACCAGGAATAGGATTTGGGCTCGCGATTGGTCTGCCAAGCACTGTAAAGCACAGCCCTAACCGGGCCTGATGGATATCACGGGAGGGAAAATAATTAAGATTACGGGAGACACGGTTAAGCGCAAATGAATGACAGATTGAAATGGGGCGAGCGACTTTAAAGTTATTGGCGATTGGTCATTCGAGGAGCAGTTGCTCTGCGCAGTGCTAACAAACCTCTCAGGAGAAGGTGGACATGCCAATGGGTTTGCGTGCCTTCTACCAGTAGGTGTGGCTTGCGGAAAAAATGCGGTGAAATAACACGTCTGGGTTAATGTAGGAAAAACCTGAGCAGATGTTTTGAATGTTTGTATTGATTATGATTGAACGGCAAATAGTTAAGTGATTAATGTGAAGAGGCACGACGTTGGTGTCTATTGCCACAGCAACATACCATCAGGAGAAGAACCCTGCTGAGGGTGTGTCCTTCATTGAGTGATAGATTGCTTTACAATGAGTGGCGTGAGTTTGTTGTTGTTGTTGGTGTTGTTGGTGTGCCAGCATTCAATGTGTCCATGCGACAGTGAGGTGTGCCCCAAATGCATGCGTGCGATGATTGAACACACGCGCATTGGACGTGGCAATAATATTGTCACACACGAGTGGACTTTATTTAATAAATGACTGAACTCACTGCAATATATATCTTCTTCTTGGTTTTTTCGGTAAAGTCACGTAGAAGGGAAGTAATAAAATAATAAAAATAAAACATAAAACAATTCTCACGACGTTTCGGCCACAACGCAAGCAGCCGTCTTCAGGTAAAGAATGAGAACCTGTCAAGCAGGTTCTCATTTTTTGACAGGTTCTCATTCTTTACCTGAAGACGACTGCTTGCGTTGTGGCCGAAACGTCGTGAGAATTGTTTTATGTTTTATTTTTATATTTTATTACTTCCCTTCTACGTGACTTTACCGAAAAAACCAAGAAGATGAATTCCTGCAGTCACGAAAGCTTTAAATCGAAATATATATCTTCTAAATCCTCTGTTTTGAAAAGTTTACATTATACGTGTTATCTCAAGAGCATGATTATCACAGAGTTCATTTCTCTCACTTAATACAGGTTAAATGTGAAGCACCAGAGTAGATTTAATATTAAAACAATGTTTGGAAGTTAAACTTCAGCTATCGTCTAATTAAGGGAACTTTGGAAAATATGTTAAGTGGAAGGAACGCGTACGAATTATTGATATAAAAACAATTACAAAGTGTTTCTTCCAAATGACATTTTGTATTACTATTATAGCCTGATTTTCGAGATTTTATCACAACATCCTTTAAAGCTAGGTTGTTGGAACAATTGTTCAACTGTGATAAGTTCCAGAATTCTGCCCCAAAACATGATCAGATACTGAAGCCAATTATACAGAGAAATGGCTCGGATAAATAGAAGATGCGAAAACAAACTATGCCTCACCATGCCAGGTCTCAAGCGAGACCTGCAGCTTAGACGGTGCATATGATTCACTACTCAAAAGCACATTGCAGAGAGCGTGCATCATTGGAGAAAATATCAGCACAAGCGTTGATATGTATTGCTTGAGCAGCGTGCTTAGGCACGTATAAACAACGACACCCTAGTGGAGAAACCTTCATCCAGCAGTAGATAGACAGAGGGTTGTAATTTCATTATTTGTTTAATCTATGCATCGTTAACATTGTCACACGATGGTAATTTCCAAATTTGACGAGTTACAAAATCATCCACAAATGACCCAATTGGGATCGCCGCACGAATAGCGATCATCGCCCCCTACCGACAAACTAATGCCCATTTGCATGCCAGGTGCTGATACACCTGCTACCCATGGGGACGGCTGCCACTGGGCGTGCCTTTTCAAACGTGTTGACATGAGATGGGATGGAAAGAGCTCTTAGATGCCCCGGCGTAGAGGAGGGTGTGATATCAAAACAATTAATAATTATTATAAAAAATTATGGTACAATTCTGGATTTAGAAAGCAAAGCCTCACCGAGTCTCACATTTTTATTTATTTATACTCCTACTTGCTGTACTGCCTCGTACATGCATCTCATTATGCACCGTTTCACACACCCTTACAATCAGACAGAGTCATGGCGGACGAAGAGATAGTTAACATCATTAAGAGCTATAAACAGACAACAGTGTTTCTATTGACATTGGCCCAATGTTTATCAACTAATATTAACACGAGCCGAAACATGTGGCAAATGATGTATAACATGAAGTGGATATAAGATATTACAAATAATTCTCACTAAAATGGAACTCCCTTAGGTATATTAATCAACTAATCCCAATGCACGCGCGCGCACACACACACACACGCGCGCGAGTACACGTGTTCACGGAAAAAAAATAATGGCGGAGTCATGGCGGTAATCTCTTTGTCTAAGTTTATTTATTCATTTAGCGGTCATCCCTTACATTTTCCATTTGGCTCTTGCAGTGCACAACTGCCTGAACTCATTTCCAAGCCACCAGCAATGCTCATTAGTGGGGTACATTGGCATCTGCTGCCAAGCTTACAAAACCAATCCATGTCCTGCTATTATGAGCTCAACATGTACATATATTTTTTGCACATAGACAACTTCACATATATATATATTTTTCGATTTAAAGCTTTCGTGACTGCAGGGATTCCGACAGACCTGTTCTTCACCTGAGGACGGCTGCTTGCGTTGTGGCCGAAACGTCGTGAGAATTATTTTATTATGTTTTATTTTTATTATTTTATTATTTCCCTTCTACGTGACTTTACCGAAAGAACCAAGAAGATATATATTTATGTTTCTTCTCATCATAGTCGTTGTCGTCCCCCCCCCCGCCCATCTCATCGTGTTCTGGTGGCATCTTTTAGCCATAGTCGAATACTGAACTTAATCTTGAATAGTGTTCTGTTTGTCATCGTGGTTTAAAAGTCATGATCTGAATATAAATCTCTGTTGGGAATTATTCGAGTGAGCCTCGCAACAGAGAATGGCCACAGAAGATCCAATCACGTGACTACTGTTTAGGTACCTTCAAGAGCCCCCTTCATTCACAGGAGGGGGCACACCATCTACAGTATATGCTTCCAAAAATAGTTTTCATCACATGGCAATGAAAATAACACCAGAATCCAATATCATCATACGCGCTTTAAATCAGTATTCGAACCCAGGATCTCAGTAGACACATCTCAGTATTCTGACTCGGCATTAACCCCCAGAGCAACCCAACCATCTCACATTTTAAGCTAGAGCAATGTCAGAATAAGGATTTGCATGTTTAGGGTGCTTGTATATCTCAGAAATTCCAAGCGATGTGCATCTCATCTCAACCATTGAAATGCCCTGCTTGCAGTCTCGCCAAGGGGACTCCCATTGGCAGCTGTACCTGCGTAGAACAAGTATACGCAGCACTGGTTTGCAAGTGGGCATTAGTCTGCCAGTAGGGAACCGATGTTGCTCTATGGGTTTTTTTTTATAATTAAGCAGATTTGCGAGTATTTTTTTCAAATTTGTCAAATTTCGACCGTGACGATTGCAGACAATGGGCTACTACATCATAGAAACCTCCTTTGCCAGTAGCAAAATATGATAATTGTTTTTTTACCCTTTTATCTGGCAGCAAAACTGACACCTTTCGTTTATTACAAGGAGTCATGTTTGCATTGACCACAATACCTGCGGTCGGAGCTCTCATAATCTGGTGGTGCATTGTCTTTGAGTTGTGCGCCTTTTGGCGTCATATGATTCAACACCACGTGAGACTAGGCTCTAAGGAAAGCTGTCTCGGGTGTGGACCAATCAATTTCAAGGACAGTGCATACATTATCAGAGTTGTGTTTTTGTTTGCATTCCGACCGCAGGTATTGTGGTCAATGCAAACATGACTCCTTGTAAAAAAATATGTCAGTTGTGTTGCCAGATAAAAGGGTAAACAACCAATTATCAATGGGCTATTCTTTTTAACGATCGTCCCCAGGCTCTTTAACGTCCACGGTGAATCTGACGAGGCAAAGTGTTTACAGTTAATCTCCCTGCAGTATTTAACCAGGGCGGCCCGCTGGACTCTAACCGCAAAGCTCTAAGCACGCGGGAAATGCGCTACTGAAAAAAAATGTGTGAGTCACTCTAGTTTCGGGGAGGGGGGTGGGAGCGAGTGGTGGCACAGTGGTTACTGCAGTCGCGTGCCGTGAACCAAAGTCACCCGAGTTTGATTCCCAAAGCGTGGCTAACGTCAATGGAGAGTGATGTCTCAAGCAGTTCTGAGTGTACATCTTCATTAACTACACTGGCCAGTGTGGTGAAGTATGGTCAAATTAATTCCCACCATTGACACAGGTTGGGGATTCCTTCATCTCACAGGGGATTGATAACGGGCTGTGAATTTTTTGTTATTGTTGCTAAAATTGCATGCGTTGTTTTTTTTACATTTGTGTCTTTCTTGTTGGTTGGTAAGCTATTTTTACTTTGTCATTTGTTAGCCAGAACGATCGAATACTGATTGATTGTGAAACATTAAATAATGGCAAAAAAAACCTGCCAACACATCACCAAAGCAAGGAATAGATTTGAAATATATAATTGAGTATGTGTGTGTTGTGTGTTGGATGTGCAACCAGACATTAATGCACACGCACGCTTTTACAATTTTAATATGAGTGGAGAAACTCAGCAGCCAGTTGGCACAGTTGTGAGAATGCTTCACTCCCAAGATTGCACGGTCAAATCCTGGTTGAGAGATGACTCAGACCATCACTTCTCCAGAGTCAATAAAATGAGTTCCACCTTGCATGAGGACAACAATTAAATCAGACTCTGGACAAATTTGGCCCTACAATGGGAATGTGTAGTTTTTACCATGGGTAAGGGCTGGCAATTGGAGATAGGCCCATGCCTTTGTGCATTGCAACAAGAGGAAACGTTTATTGTGACTATAATATACTGCAAAAATTATTTATTACACTGTTTATCCATTGCATCAAGGGTACAGTGAGTCGTGTGCACTGCATTTTGACCAATAAATCTCACATCAGGCCAAATAAGGTCAAGTAATTGTATGCCGAACACAAATCTACGGTCCTCGTGGGCCGAAATCCATGTAGATGGCAGCGGAAGTGAAGCCAAACGCATTCACTTGAACACAACGGGTTACAAATGTCCCGAAAGCTACGTTTTGGTCAATTGACACCCGCCTTGTCACGACCCCACGTGTGAGTGCACTCACACACACACGTGCGCGTGCACGCTACACACACACACGTGCGCGTGCACGCTACTCACACATACGCATGAGTGCACACACACACACGTGTGCGTGTTCACTCACGTACTTCACCTACAAATCAACACGCGCTTCCGTGGATTGCACAACTGGCAAGCCGCGGTGCGTTTGGGACGCGCCGTTTCGCGTGTAAAGAGTGGATCGTCAGACGATGTCTCATAGGGTGAATAAGCCTATTTAAGGACGCGCCGCCGTAAATATAAACCAAACCGCGGCAAACTTTGCCCTTGATGCTGCACAAATAACAGCAGGGCTTGTTTCTTCTTTTTTTAATCCGGGAACATTTTGAACACTAGTCCATTCTTACCGAGCCAGTGACTCACAACTGCCAAGAACATACCAATGGGTGACAGATTGGCGAATGTTTCACATTTTTTAATACCATTAAGTACAAAAAAGGCGTTTATTTTAATAGTGAAGTAAAAAAAAAGCTTATAAAATGGAAAGCGTAAATGAAGCATCGGCAAAATGGTTTACTTGAAAAATCCACGTGCCGTAAATGTTTTATATAAACTCTGCGCGCCGTGATTCTTGTGAGTAAATGGATAGAGCCGTTGCTCGTTTTGCTACCAAAATAAACATGCAACGAACATGGACATTACTCGGTTATATATTTATATTAAAAAAAAGTTGAGTTCTACTTGAATAAAAGTATGCACTGTAACATACACAGCTGTATGGAAGGCCTGGTGGATCGTGGTGGATCGTGACCTCATCGTGAAGGATCGTGACCTCGTCGTGGTGGATCGTGACCTAATCGTGAAGGATCGTGACCTCGTCGTGGTGGATCGTGACCTCGTCTTGGTGGATCGTGGCCTCGTCGTGGTGGTGGGGCTTTGTGTGTTCCAATAACCCTCAAAGCTACGTCGCCTGATTTTTTTGCACTTCTGGCGGGGTCTCCCTTGGCGAAGGGGTTTGACGGGAGGTTCCAGACACACAAAGGGCCAAAAAGGTTCCTTATGAATGGTAAAAAAAAAATCAACCGATTACTAAATGTTTTTTTTTATTAGAAGTCTAACGATTAGGTATGTGTGCAGCACGTGGATGCCTCCAAGTGTTTCTTAATAGCTGATGCACATTCTAATCATGGAACTACGTTTATATGCAAAAACACGCTAACAGTTCACACACATTGAATGTACAAATTATGATTTTCACACGTAAACATTCACGCGTATTAGGAAACCACTGGAGCGATGGGCTTTTAAATCTAAAATTAAAACACATTTCCTCCCTAGCTGTGTATGGTACGAAAAAAGTTCAACATACATACATGTGTATACTTGTGAAATCAAATATACATTATGTCGTAACAATAGATTGATTAGATTATTTTTGGAAATTTTTACAAAGAGGACAGCTGTTTGCATGAAACGTGTACCTCAAACATGCCATGGTGTCTCACAACTATAATCCAGCACTCATGGAGGCATAGATTTGAGAAATTCCCAAACTCCACTGGGTTGAAACGTGGCCAGGAGATTCCAGTCCACACCACGTGGGTTGTGAACCCACACGTGTGGACATTTCGCTGTTTACCCTCTTGTATGCGTGGGTTTTCTCTAGGTACAAGTCTCAATCTTATATGAATTCCTGCAGTCACGAAAGCTTTAAGTCAAGATTTAAGTTTCAATCTTATTTGTAAAAAAAAAACACTCATTCATGGAATTGACCGAGCTTCCGCATTTCAAGATCCTCATAAAAAAAACCCTCTGTCGTCGATGAGTTATATTTTTCAATCATCTACACTCCTGTATCTCATACCCAGTGCGTTGTAACAATAATCATTGTGCACGTAAAAACACTTTCAGCTCTGCGGTTATTTCTCTTTCAAACAAAGACACTGAATTGTACAGAGATAACAATAGACAACTATTACAATTGTCTGCTGTGCAGGAAACATCGACATAGTTACGCGTAACTTGACATGAATTAAAATAATGAGCGCACTAATATGCGTGCGAACAAATGTCTGGTGTGAAAGACTGACGCTCGCACGAGGATTCTCCTACACGCATACAATTAGACAAACAGTGCCGCGTTTGCCTCCTTCGCGATATTCCTGTGACCAACGACGATGCATTGAGGCCTTCATCTACCAATGGATTGACAAAGTACATTGCCTTATTATTATTAGTTTTGTATTCACCTTGTAATATTCAGCATTAGAGTCAGGAAATAATTGCGGCACAGTCAATGCCACTGACACTTGAGGTCGCCATAAATTAATTGTGCCACCCAGTGATCATTTTGTGGAATAGCAAGCACCGTGTTGCCCCGGCTCGTTAAAAGCCAAAGTTAGGAGAGGTTGGTGCTCAGAGGTCAGAGGTTGAGCGCTGAGCGGGCGCCGCTTACATCTTTGGTTTGAACCCAGGCATCTGTCTGCGATTAAATGGGGTTTTACGATTAAAAGCGGGTTCTTGAGCGCAGTGAGCTAACGGTCCCAGTTCCGATCATCCAATGGCCCAAACAAAAGCAAAGAAGTCGCTTTGGTTACGCACTTAATTTGTCCAAATTCCAGGTCTGATACATATAATGAAACATATCGGTTAAACTACCATGTGGGGTGGGTGGGAAAGTGTCACCCCCTACCGGGTGGACCAGATGTCCCTTGAAGACAGAGATCTCAGAGGAAGCCCTGTGACAGCCGCTGCCATCGACTGGTATCTTAACTCAAAGGGCTGCACTGATCTACAGATACCCAAATGGGTACCTCCTGCTGTGATGTGATGCTGATGGAAGTGTTAGGATAATATTGCCGGAAAAGATACAATAATTTTCAGTAATGTTGTGAGAATGTTAAATTTACTATGATATTATATAAATTCACGACAGAATGCTTTCCTACATTTTCTTATAGAATCGTTTTAATTTAAGGGGTTACGAAATAAGCCATATGCAATTTAGCAATTCCATTACAATTATACGTTTGAGTCACACTCATTCTCTATTCAAGCCCTGACTATTGCACTTTAATACAGCCAAAGAAAAAGCAGTAAACATTTGTGAATAGCAGTGCACACGAGGCATTCAAATACAAAACATGTGATAATAGAAGTGTAGAAGGAAGTGCATTGTTATACTGACAATGCACGCATCTCATCTCGTATGCAAGGATTGATAATTGTATTCGCAATTTTTGCTTAATTCTTTCAAATGAGTGCAAAACATGCGAAGGTAAACATGTGGTGGACAATACGAACGAAACAGGCAGTACAAATGATACATGATGGTCAAGACAATACAAATGCATTAATGAGACGGACAGTACAAAAGAAACAAGACGGCGATCAGACAGACCCCAGAGATGAGACAGTACACGATACAGGCAGTCCAAAGATCGCAAAGATGAGACGCTCAATATAGACATTACACATCGGACAGACAGTGCAAACAAAGCACAAAACCATATTAAATCTCGAATCTAAACATGACCTAAAAACAATGACATTTCATTAAATTGTGATGGAGGAGGGTGGGTCTGGATAGCCTAATGCGCATGCTGTTTTCCCAAGCTTACCTTTTTCTATAATGCTTTGTACATTGTAAATATAAATAAATATATAGATGTAGAAATATAACAACACAATTCTCATGGTGTGCAATATTAAGCATCTGAATGTAATAAATATTTAAAACATATTACATTTATTTCGTGCACGACATAGTTTTACATGCTTACAATAATATGCGTACCACTTCCATTAGCAGAGATTTCTTGTGAACTTAGCACAGGAGCAATTATCCAATGATCACTGGCAAGCATTCAAGAGGTAACAATCTGATAATTGTGGGCAATTACATAAATTTCTAAATGACACTGTCACACCCTTATCCCTGCAACCTCTTGTTTTACAGATGTTTTGAGATATTGTTTTACATTAGTGCAGAGGAGCGAGGAGTTCATTATCTGGTGTCTCCTTGTAATGCATTATAAGGAGATTGGGGATTGAATTATAACCTCTGACCTCTGGACCCAGAACCAGATGCAAGAACACAGTATTTGTCTATTTCCTACAAAGTAAAACAACACACACACACCCTTCGCCAATTCGGAAACAATGTCTAAACAATATGCATTACAGCATTTGAGAATAATTAAAAATTGGCATCATTACTGAGACCACATTGCAATAAAAATGTTACTTATTTACTTGAATGCATGTTTATTTTCGCATAAATTCCATGACCCCAACAAGGCCATAATTATTGCTTCCACAATTAATGTTTTGTTGTATGCTTGTTGCAAAATAGGGACTCCTTGCACCCTGGCAGCTGTCCATGGTGCTGAAGCAATATACCCTCAGGCAAACCCAGTAACCACAAGTAAATGCAAAACAGCGATGCCATTGTTAAACAGATTTTTTTTATGATTGATGCCATCAAAACAAAGTCACTTCCTGACGTTTTTTTTTTTACCAATATCACTATGTAACACAATTTTTGCCCTTGGGTAGTAAGTGTTATTTCGTAAGTGCTTATGCCTAAAAAGTATAGAAAATGGCTATTATTCCCCATAAACTTTGCTTTTGTGACCAGGACAGTGAAATTTTAAAATTTACCTATTTTCAATGAGAAAACTGGCGAAATGTGTATTTTCTTTCAGATAAAGTCAGAAAAAACATATTAATCAAAATTAACATGTATTTATACTAAGGTAATAAAAAAAATGACTACAAAAGATTTAGAAGTGAGTAGTTTTTCGAGACTTACGATTATACTGTAAATCACTTTCACGAATCAGCCCCCAAATGTAGTCTCCCATCATGTTCTCGTTATACTGTCCTTGGTAGCAGCGTTCAAAGTCCAGTATATCCTTGTTGAAGTGCTCGCCTTGCTCCTCCGAGTACGCTCCCATGTTCTCCTTGAATTTATCAACATGAGCACCAAGGATATGGACTTTGAGGGACATCCTACAGCCCGTTGTGCCGTAGTTTTTCACCAGTCTCAACCAGCTCCACGTAGTTTTCGAGCTTGTGATTGCCCAGGAAGCCACGAACCACTGCGACAAAGCTGTTTCAAGCCGCTTTCTTCTTACTAGTGAGCTTCTTCTAGATCTCATTGCACTCCAGGATCTTCTTTATCTGTGGTCCGACGAAGACACCGGCTTTGACCTTTGCCTCAGACAACTTCGGGAAGAAGTCTTGAAAGTACTTGAAGGCTGCCGACTCCTTATCTACAGCTCTGACAAATTGTTTCATAAGGCCCAATTTGATGTGCAGTGGTGCCATCAGCACCTTCCGGGGGTCCACCAGTGGCTCCCACTTGACGTTGTTCCTCCCCACAGAGAACTCGGTCCGCTGTGGCCAGTCCTGCCTGTGGTAGTGCGCCTTGGTGTCCTTGCTGTCCCAAAGGCAAAGATAGCAGGGAAACTTGGTAACACCGCCTTGGAGACCCATCAGGAATGCCACCATTTTGAAGTCTCCGATGACCTCCCAGCCGTACTCATCATACTTCAAGGCGTCCAGCAAGGTCTTGATGCCGTTGTAATCCTCTTTGAGGTGCCCCAAGTGGGCCAGGGGAAGAGACGGGTACTTGTTACATTATGGAGCAGCACGGCTTTGAGGCTCCTGGATGAGCTGTCAATGAAGAGGCGCCACTCATTCTGGTTACAGGCGATTCCGATTGCCTCGAACAGACTGGTCACATTGTGGCAGAAGTAGAGCCCATCTTGACGGGTGAAGAAGCTGCAAAAAGGTTGGTGACGCTTCCTCTGATTTGCAACTTGCACACTTTCATCCAACAAGTTCCACTGTTTGAGCCTAGACGTCAAAAGATCAGCATTGGACTTGGTGAGACCAAGATCTCTGATCAAGTCGTTGAGGTCTTTTTGGTTGGGGTAATATGGGTTTCTCTCCTCAGCACCACCTCTGAAATTGTCATCTGGATCTACAACGTCTTCCTCGCTCTCCGACTTGCTGCTCTCTTCTAAAGACGGCTGCTCTCTCTCTCCGGAGGAGTGGGTACGGGGAGCTCATGGCAGTGTGGCACCGGGGCGATGGATGAAGGAAGGTCCGGATACGTGATAGCAGGTGCATTCTTGATGGTCCGACGTTTGGAAGGGTCCACCATGCAGAAGTAGCAGTTGCTTGAGTGGTCAGTGGGTTCCCGCCAAATTCTTGGGATATCGAACTTCATGGCTCTCTTTTCCCCTCTGTATCCATCCTACAAAAATAAATGTATTTCACCTATGACTAATGTGTAAGGGATTCTCGCAACAATTTTCATATATGGTATCTTTTTTCAATAACATTGAAAATTGTAAAACATTTTAAAATACTTTTTATACAATTTAAAAAAATTCGACAAATTTTATTGCATAAAATTCCGAGCAACAATTGTCCATCTTACCTTCCAGAGTTTTTTTGCATTGCTCGCAGGTGAAATGAGGTGCCCAGGGTTTGTCTTGATCCCTGACAAGCATGTTGAAATATGCCTTGTAGGCCGCACAAATCTTAGCAAATGCTTCCACAGAGTACGTTTTCGCTCTTGATAAATTGGCCACAGACATAGCAAAATGCGTCTGCCAGACGCTGCAACCTCTTGATGCCATTTCAGAAAAATGCAGATAAGTATCCACTTAGGCAGCTGCAACTAAACTAACTGGTGGGCATAACGCCCCTGTATTTATACTACCATTTATATTACTGGAAAGTTCTAGAATGTTCTAGAGGTTACTCCAAGTTTATTTAGCACTTAATCTACTAGAATGTTCTGGAAAGTAGGTACATTTCTAAATATCAATGTACTGATCACAAAAGCAAAGTTTATGGGGAATAATAGCCATTTTCTGTACTTTTGACGCATAAGCAATTAGGAAATATTACTTACTACCCAGGAACAACAAAAAATGGTTACACAGTGTATTAAATCGGATGCTGATTAATCCAAGAATAAATTTGCATTCAGCATCGCTTAGAGGTAGTTTCTGATCTAATGAACAATGGCTTAACCTACTTAAGAATTCTAATTAGCATTTTTTCAACTATTCTTTGATATAAACACGTATGTTTCACCTTGTTTTATTCATTCATGGACTTTAAATTTTTACAAAAAACGATACAGTACATTAATTGGAATTAATCACATTTTAAATCAAAGGCTTGATGTAAAAAAAAAATTCAGGTAATGATCACTGAGGATCAATCATATACAGTGTTGCCATATTTTAGTAATCCCCTAACGAGTAATTGCTTGGAGCAGAAAACCGGAGTAGCTGAATATCGCGCACATTTCAGTTAATAAAACATATTTTTAAATGTAGTTATTGAACATATTGACACTAAGCGTGGTTCATGTACTAAAGTAAATCGTGTAAGGTGAATTCAATTATACTGCATTTAATGGATAACTTTCATGACATACACAATGTTTAAAATCAACAAAACGGAATTCAATAAATTGCATTACTAATAATTGTTGCATGAATATCATAGTTATATTCACACCGTTTTGTTAAAACTTTTACTAATTTTGCTTTGTTTTATATCTAGTGCTGATAAATTGAGTATTTTTAGTTTGTTTTTATATTCTCACATGACTCTAAGCCTATCCAATTGTCAAGGATATACCTGATTCATTCATTGATTTACACACATGCCATTGCAACTGTGGGAGCACGAAGATGCAATTCATGCAATTGGCAGTAGATGGCACCCAAGCTTTGTGTAGCAGAGAGTGTTCAGAGTTGCCTGCTTTTGTTCCAGATCTGCTTTGGGAGATAAAAAAAAATACAACCCTCTGTCAATCGACCATAGGATGAAGGCCTCCCCTTACCATATCAGTTACGGGGGTGGCTTACCCATATTTCACCACTTTTACCAGTTGCGGATTACCCATATTTCACCACTTTTACCAGTTGCGGATTAATGAAGGGAAAGTCGAGCAGTGCTGCAGATCTCGCTTACCACTTACGTTCGCCGTGGACAGGAATTGAAATGTAGGCATCCAGGTTCATAGTGCGTCGCGCTAACCACTGCACCACCACGCTTCGACACTAAATGCCCAAGTAAAATGCCCTTATATCAATCACACTCGAAGCTCATTAGCAAAGGTTAGTATCCCTGCCAGATGAACACTCTCGTTAATGTTATTATTAATTTGGTGGCCACTCCTGACACAATGGGCTCTGATATTAATTAAAGGTGGAACAAATGTTACCGGAAGTCCACCTTAATGGCATCACCACCACAGTTCGGTGGATATATTTTATATATTTTCCCCCGCTAGAATAACAAAATGTGATTTGCTATTTTGAAAAACCTGATTCTTACATCAAAGTTACACCGTTGCTCATATTTGCGTAAACATTTGCTTGCAAGTCAAGATCATACATTCGTGCTCACACATTTAACGAAGCTGTTTATTTCATGCTCTGAAGGCCACACAAATGCACAACAATCGGCCGAGTTGACATTAGAACTGGGGTCAATCACACCAACTTGGTCACCCCATTTGTCCTTAAAAATCGCAGCAGCGTAAGGTCAAGCAACTGGGTAATAGCCAACAACAATGGGCTTTCTCGTAGTAATTATCCTGCAGGAATGTGGGGATATAATTAGCAAACATTAGAGCACCAGGTTATCCCATTACACTGACCAAACCGACCGCATTTCAACTCCACGGTAATACGAATGAGTCTTACATATTTACAAGCTAAAATCAGGAATTTGAATAACTAGCGTCACATAGGACTGGAAGCAGTAGTGTAAATTTGCGAAAGAAATAAAGAACTCGTAATGTTATTTTAATCAAATGGTGAATACAAAATTAAAAATGAATGATTTAAAAATGCAATTAACAATGTATAGCCCCTTTGCCCCTATGCACTACCGCATGAAAGCCTCTCCACGCCGTGTTGGTCAAAGGATTTTTGTTTGACCATATTTCACCATGCTGGCTGGTCAGTGTGGGATCGTGAAGAGCGGACTGAGGTCCGGTTCCCATATTAAGTATCACTGACGTTAACTATGGCCGCGAATTAAACTCAGGTAACATAGTTCACAGTGCAGTGTGCTTGGCACAGAAAATGGACCATGTCTAATTTGAGCAAAATAAAAAATTGAGAGTCTTTATGAATCCAAGACTGACCAATTCGGATTTCAAAAAGCGTCTTTTGACAAAGTGCTGGCTAAACAATCAGCTGCTAAACGTTTGTATCAGTCTGCAACTATGAACTATAAACGGGCAGATTTCCGTCCTAAAAGAGACTGCTGAGAATGAATAACACGTGAACTATTGAGGAAAACCTTAGAGAAAAATGCAAAAAACGAAATGCTTCAAGTAAATGAGCATGTGGAACGTGGAGATGTAGAGAGGAAAAAATGTTAAGAAAAAGGCTGACATTGAAAGCAAGGGGATTTGGAGAAAAATGGGTGTAATGTAAAACAGATCACTGAGGCAAAATCGGGGAACCATCTGACTTATAATGTACGCCATCAGTTATGCCATTTAAAGATAAAACAGGGTAACGGCGTGTTTGATGACGCGATAGAAAATAAATTGAGGGAGAATTTTAGCGAGTTACTTAACCAGACAAATTTCACATGAATCGCTTTGCTTCCCAGACGACCAAGAAATACTGTAATCAAATGTTTAGGCGCATAGAGAGCATCAGAGAGAAAAGATTGCACATGCAGGGCGAAAACCGAGATGACATCAACACATCCTGTCGCTGGCAGATCTACATTTCTTCATTCATATTGTGGAGAAGATGTTGTTTAATGCTTGAATTATACAACACAGAAGGCATAAAAACAAAACCCCCAGAGATGAATTTATTTTTTTACGTGATTTAAAGATGTGTGAGTTCTTGGAATCATTTGAAATACGAATAATAATGAAAAAAGATGCCCGTCATATTTGAGGACTCGAGCATGGAGATTATAATTTAAATGAGAAAGTGGTAACACTAGGCAAGGATATAGATAGGAGGTAAACAAAAACAGCCAATGATGGGTTAACAGTTGGAGAATATGGAGTGATGATGGTGGTGATAATGGTAGTGAGTAACACGTCCCTGCCCAGAATCAGGCAACATTCTCAATGATCATTTATCTTCCAAGACCCCCTTGACTGTCGAGCACTCCAGATATAATTCGCAGCATTAAACCTTCCCACATTGACAATTTCAGGGCAAGTACTTCTTTAAAAAAAAAACATCACGGAAAGTGGGGCACCTTGACAAGTCAACCTCCCCCCCACCCCCACCCCCTCCCCGAGCATTGCGAGCGAGTGACATTCGTCCAGACGACAAGAGACAGCAGACGGTACCAACCACACTCAAGTTAAGCCACCTTCGCTAAGCAAAGGCACGTATCGGTAATATGTGTGTGCATCACAAGCCTATAAACATGTCTTGACATTGTATTACTGATAAAAAAAAAATGTATTGAGTCGGGGGAAGGAATAAAATCAATGCATTTTGAAAGCACCTAGCTTCTGGATAGCTACTCATAGGCAAGATCGTTTGCGTGATCCAAATTGAACCTTTTCTTTTTTTTTTGCCTTTTTTGCAGAGCACGTTTTGTTGTGCATTATTAATAGAGGATAGCTTTATAATGCGCGTAGTGCCATGCACGAGAGGAATGGCATTTTTTGAAATGCAACGTCATTTTTTTTAAAGCGAAGCTTGACATTTCCTGGCACATTCGAGTATCGATCGCCGCTCCACTCTCGCTCCGTGAGAAACCAATTTTTCGCACCCCTCCACCCACCCACCCTGCTCATTTCCACATTCCCACCACATTCGTGAGCGAGTCTGCACGCCAGGTGGTGTCAACTCCCAGTGCACGCTGCAGCAAATGACACGGTGCAGTCTCATCAAGCGTGATGAGAATACAGACGTAATTATTGCCCCTATATGGTCACCTTGGACACAGACTGAAAATTCACTGCCACCACCTCAAAACCGCTGCGTTCGAACGGTGACACGATCGCTGTACGGCACACCGATAAAGGCTTGCAATGTTACCACGCTATTGAAGTTGCTGTCGGTTGTTGTTGTTATCATTGTGCAGTACATACTGCGCTGTTTTACAAACTGACGTTGCCCTATGTATGAACCTGTCCTTGTCACAGAAATGTGGAAATTCCACCATTACTTCCTGCTTGCCAGCAGAAGAATGAGTGTCACCCAGTGTTCACTTCAGTCGAAGCAGGCTGTGCGATGTGTGTTACTGTTTCACACCAACTGTTGGAAACACCCACCCCCTATCTTTAATGCCCAATAATATTTCAATTATGTTGGGTTAGCAATGTGTCAGGACGATTTAAATAAAATGTACTTTTTTTTGTAAACGATTTAAAAAGTTGACTTGATAAATGTTGGTTTGTAAAGTTTCTAAAAGCACGAGTGTGTGTGTGTGTGTGTGCTAGATTATGTGCAACGCAATTTGCCAATTAGTGTAGTTGTGTGCAATTAAAGTAAGCATAAATCAATTGCGCTGTAAATCAATGCGGGCATTGAAGTTGACAGTTGCTTTGTACGGGATTTAAATGTGAAACCGCCGGCTGTCATAACAAGCCTTTGTAAAGGACGTTTCAATCGCGGGGTAAGCACCAATACACACCGGTATTAACAATCAATTCGGCTGAGATGTGTCATTTGTTTTTGGTCAAGAGCCTCAGGGTCATTCCATCACTATTTGTTGAGCATCTGTTGGGTCAGTGTTGAGATGCTCGTCACTTGGACGGGGCCAAAAGGTGTCTGCTGTTGTAGTACCAACATTGCTTATCAAACGCACGTTTTTTTTGTTTTAGTGTGCACGTGTACACACACACATGCGCAAGAGAGTATTTGCAGACATGAGCTCAGATAACCACGGTTGTTGGCTTGGTATTTAATGACATTAGTGCTTCCGTAGAATATTCTGCACAATGCTCATAAACATTTCATGTGTTTGGTAGATTTCCTTGCAACTTTAAAATCTAACGTAAGGGGACACGTTTGGTGATTATCATTTTTATGACCACAAAGAATGAAAAAGCACATGCTGAAATAACAAGAAGGAAACGTTAATGTGACCTGAAATATTCATAAAAGGCAGCAGAGCCGCATTATAATTACTGCAAATTATTGTGTTTTTGTGAGCGGTGGTACGCAGGAGAGAAAAAAAAACTACGTATGATGTGTACACGTAACAAAGTCATATTTACGAGGGCTTATTTTGCCAAAAAATCTATCAGACCTGGGACCGAGCAAAATTACAGCAAACCAAATACATTTCTATTGCACTATTAAGGCCGAAAAAAAAGTGAGAAGCTGGTGGAGCAGTTGGGATTGCTCCATGTCAACCTGAGAGACCTGAATTTATTTCCAGACCATGGGTAATTCCAGTGCCGAGTGATACCCGAACCGGTCCTGGCATCTCCTTCACCAATCAGCACTGACTATCATGGCGATTGCAACGAGATTTAAATTATTAGGAATGCATACATCCTCGAAAGCACATTAGACCGATTCCATGTTCAATAAGATGCCATTTTTTTCACCGTTCAACCACTCCTGTTGGAGCACGAATTACAGCCACAATCTGTGAGCGTGCATACACACAGATGTGCTCAATTATTTTACGAATTACATTGTGCATTCACTTATGTACAATGGTAGTAATGACAACATCAGCTCATGTGCAGAGGCTAGATCAATGGTTCTTAACCTTTATTGCAGCCTTGCACCGCTTTGATTCATAATCGTTAAAACATTAATAATTGTAACAAATACATCGGCTTGATGAAACAGAGAAGTTCAATCAAGTGCCCGTGCTTAATTTGTCTTTTCGATGATTTACCTTCTAAGAAAAGCTGGCCATGTCTCGCACCCCCAGGGGGGTGCAGCGTGCACAGCCCCAGGTCAAGAAGAACCACTGGGCCAGAAGGACTGTCACATCATGAGTCTATGAGGAATGGCAACAGCTTGGGGGGGGGGGGGGGGCCTTCAACCCAGAAGTGCATAGATGGGGGCCTAATTTCTCACTCGATATTGTCCAGCATGCTACTGGACCGGCTCAGGATAGGAACTATCAGCATAAGGCACTATCAATAGACCCGAGGGTACATCTATCCATCATCATCATCACAAGCCATGGCGGATCTACTGCTGGACACACAAGCTGGCACATCTCACGACCCTGTGATGCCACGATCCATCCTGCCAGCTGCATACAAAGTCAGGTTCCTCGCCGCCATGGCGAGGTCAATGTCCCCTCGGACGCGTGCTATTCCTTGGCATCCATGATGATGCTACGTACGTATTATAACTTATATTGCTATAATCACATGAACAGGTTTATGACGAATTATGGCGAGATTAATGTGATATGCCAAAATAACAGTTCGTGGCTAATGACGATGATTAGTAATGATAAATCGGTGCAACAGATGAGGTTAAATTTAACGATTTAATAAATACCAACGCCGCATATCTTGAGGCATCTGCTCTAAATTAGACACATCACATCATATAATCTCTGTTTTCTCAGCCAAATAATTTATGAACAGCGCGTAGTGGACTTTTGGATTAGTGAACACCAAGCTTGTTGGTCAATAGTAAAGGCAGACTTGCAGACTTAGGTGCCTGTGAAATAAGCTCTTTATACTCATTAATTATTAACATTTGAGCTCCGAATGCAACGAGAGAGAGAGAGAGATATATATATAGAAATAAATCGCGTGAAAATTTGTGCTGATGCAAACGGGAAAAAAAAAGTTTTCATTGTTGAAGCGTGAATAATTCATCTCTCACCTCCTCCGACTGACACATTGTTAGGTGGGGAACCATTATGAGGCCCATTGCATATTTCTATCGCGTGGGATGGGGGGTGGAGGCAGCAAGCACGTTGATAGCACATGTCCAAATACCTGTCATTTTCTCTCAACGAAATAACAAACACGGGTTTTTTTTCTTTTTTTCTCTGGAATTATGTCCCTCAATTTTCTCCTACATGCCTACAAATGCATCTCGGCTTTGTAACATTCAAGAAAATAAGCACGTTGCATGTCGTGTGCACTTTTCACATTATTAGGGCAGTCTACTTCCAGTGTAATACGAAAAAATATGTAATGAATTATTAAACGGGCTCCCTTTTTTCCCCCAAAGGACGGTTTGTTTAGCTGTGGGCATGTCTTAGTATGCAATGACATTCTTTATTTATACACTACCCTTGTATAAACCTGTTCATTAATCATCATACAGCCATAGATTGTTGCCATTTTATTTAACCAAGTGAGCGCCTATTGAGAGTCATCAATAATTTAGATTCCATTTGAATGTTGCACACAGTGCAGTACCCTTACATTGCACTGTGGATTATATTAGACAATATTTTACGTGGGATATTAATAAGAACAATACAACCAAATGTATACAATCATCGTCGTCATCAGCCGTGGTCAATCCACTGCTGAATGAACACTGTCAAGATGCCACCACGTCTCATGAACTTGCAGTGTACGTGTGTTGAACTTCTTTCGCACCCTACGTAAACCAACCGTGCTAATGTAATAATCCACATGATGCCCGCACGTGAACTGATCTAACCAACTCCATCTCCCTGGTGGACGTTATGACA
The DNA here is from genome assembly GCF_964198595.1 of Lampetra fluviatilis. Classification (NCBI taxonomy): domain Eukaryota; kingdom Metazoa; phylum Chordata; class Hyperoartia; order Petromyzontiformes; family Petromyzontidae; genus Lampetra; species Lampetra fluviatilis. Next base: position 10,391,130 of record NC_136287.1, on the reverse strand, counting down.
CGAGATTCGTTATTTTGTGCGTGTATCGGATGTTGTTAATAAAAACGTAACGCAACACAAACAAGACAAACATCAACTGCACGATGCGTCAGACGTGTAAAAAAAAAACAATCGTACTCACCGCACATTACTGTTTGGAGAGATAACATCACTTACGTTGTACAAGACAATTATTGGCCATTACATTCTTTACTTACATTATAATTGCACGAGCATGAACGTTAAATCGAGCTCCGTAAACATGCACGTTTAGTTAATTTCATATTTTCGTGGAGTGTACTTTTCTTTCTGCGTGACGCGACTTTAACACACACACACACACACTGTCCATTGGTGAGTTATTTTTACAATTCGATTTGTATTTCCCATTTCCCACTGCCTAAGTGTTTTTTTCTCTCTCCCCTTTTCCTGCGGTGTCGATGCTGTTGTGTACACGTTGACAGTTAATACGAAGCCTCTGGTGCAAGAGGAGATGGCTGCTTGAGCTTCCTATGTCCCCTGATAGCAATTTATGGTAACAGGGATGTATCCTTTCACTGAGCTTGTTTATTTTCTCCGTTTCTTTTCTGTCTTGGGTGAGGATTGTTATATACACAGAGCATGGAATTCTTCTGAGTAAATACCCCCCAGTGCTCGTCGTATAACCGACTGTCATGGGAATGTCGAATATCCACTGCCGGTTCAACATATACACAGACGAACACAGCCCTAGAGTTGCTTGAGCCTTAAACCATTCAACTTGACTTTAATCCATGGTGTATATGCATGATGAGTTTACATCCAACGGGGGAGATGGAGTGAGGAAATCAACTTGTGTGCTCCCGTTAGGTGAATTGTTATATCGCAGGAACATGGAAGACAATGGCAGCTTGGGGTGGTTCTCATTCAGCAGCGGGTTGATTACGACTGATGATTATTATTTATTTCCCATGGAAATAATATTCCATCATTTGTTTTTCCTCTCAAGGCAATATTTTGTTTTGTGTTGGCTCGACAACAGCAACGTATGAACGTTCACTCCACTTGGTTCATCAATTGAGAGACATGTTGCGCCAGCGAGTGATATGTCATCAATTACTGAATCGAATGACATTGTTTACATGGCTGCAAGATGAGCAGAAGCTGACGGTGCAGCATACGGCCTGTTGAGTTATCCCCGTGGAATTTTATTTTTCACATCGTCCACTCACAAACGTGGATTCTCTATGGCCACTCCAGTTTCCTGGCACAGTAAACACTATTAAACCAAAACATGGCTAAACGTCCCTCGGCAGTGTGTGGCTTCCTGCTCATCTGAGCATCGCACAGTGACTATGTATTGTTTAGAGCTCAGAGCCAGTGGTGGAAATTCCACATTCCTATGGTGCGTGTAAGTCTTTACAAAAGGTAAATTTCGACTTAAAGCTTTCGTGACTGCAGTGATTCATATTCTTGGATCTTTCGGTAAAGTCACGTAGAAGGGAAATAATACAATAATAAAATAATAACAATAAAACATTCTTACATTCTCACGACGTTTCGGCCACAACACAAGCATCCGTCCTCAGGTGAAGAACAGAGCTGTCGGAAAGACAGCGTTCTAATGAACACCGCTGAGCTTGGCAGCGTATTTTAAGCTGGGTGAGAGGAGCAGAGCGCCGTGACAAAGGAGTTTACATATCAACAGAGGAATTTGGAATATTGACGCTAAACCGATGTGAAAAAACTAGGTATAAACTACATCAATATCATCAAAATACTCAATATACTCTCAAATAAGCCTCGACCTTGCTGCAAAGTGGTACTCTTTTAGTGAACCCTGGATCGATTTAAGGGCCGTGACAATCACCGAGAGCGACATCAATTCACAGCCTTCCAATTGGTCGCAAAAAGCTACGTGCTCAACTGTTTCACGCTCACACTATGAGACATCTCCTTTACCAGTGGCAAAATATAGTAGTAGGTTTTTACCCTTTAAACTGGTACAAAACTGACACCTTTATACAAGACATCACGTTTGCAATAACCGCAACACAAGCAGTCAAAATGCAAACAAATATAAACAACTCTGATAATGGTAATGATATGCACTTTCCTTGAAGTTGATTGGTCCACACCCGAGACAGCTTTCCTTAGAGCCTAGTCTCCATTGGTGTTGGACCAGATGACGCCAAAAGGCGTACAACTCACTGTTTTTGAGTTTATTTTTGTTTGCATTTTGACTGCTTGTGTTGCGGTTATTGCAAACATGATGCCTTGTATAAAGGTGTCAGTTTTGTACCAGTTTAAAGGGTAAAACCCTACTACTACCTGTTTCACGCTTTCACGCTGGTGCCACCCAAGTCAGTACTTCCCAAAAAAGTGTCTTGACATTGACTCGTGCTTTCCTGGAAATGTTTTATTCATTTTTCGTAAAACCATTTCACACGTGTAATGTTTTAAATGTATTTTTAAAAATGTATTTCTGCCATTGGGCACGAAGTGACAGATCTTGACTCTTATTTTAAATTCCCTACTGGCACAAAATATGCCTCATCCCGGTGGGCATACCTAGCCGAGACCGAGATGTTTCAGTGCTTCTTCACCGTAATGTGCACCGTAGCCACATTGGGAAGCATCCTTATTATGATTGTTTATTGTACAGGCTGAGAGTCCATCTCGTGTGCTGTTTGGTAAGCTGCCGTGTGAACCCTCTCTGATATTTCAACTGACAAATCTGTAAAGCCACGTGTATTCAATGCTGTGATTGTGCCCTTTGTTATTTTTTTTATAAAAATCTTAAACAAAGAACTCATCCACCGAGGCAATGTTAAATGCCAGTGAGTCTTTACACTATGAGATCTCTTTTACCAGTGGCTAAATATAGTAGTAGGTTTTTACCCTTTTAAACTGGTACAAAACTGACACCTTTATTCAAGGCATCATGTTTGCAATAACCACAACACAAGTAGTCAAAAAAGCAAACAAAAATAAGCAACTCTGATAATGATAATATCATGTTCAGAGTTGCTTCTTTTTGATTGCTGTTTTGACTACTTGTGTTGTGGTTATTGCAAACATGATGCCTTGAATAAAGGTGTCAGTTTGTACCAGTTTAAAAGTGTAAAAACCTACTACTATGCCAGTGAGTCGTTATGTCCCCGTGCTATAACGAGCAACGGACGGTTCTCGTTTTCGTTGGCGATCCTTCACCAGCACTTGGTGTCACATTCTGACATTGCTCTGATGGGATCCAGTCTCCCATAATTAACATTCCACAAAGCGGTACTCAGTTTATTTGCTGTAGAGAGATGATTTGCTCAATTGAACCCCGGCTGATATTTGAACTCATGACTTTACTATTCTGAGACGACAACAACAACAACAACACTAATAACCACCGTTCACCACTAAGTGATGGTGACATCACCACAGCGCTTGTGCCAGGCTAGGTGTACACTGAGGCCAGACGAAGTGTCGAAGGCTCACTGATAGAAGGTCAGAGGACAGACCCATGTGCCATGGGTTGACTGACTGAGATGATTGGCAGATGCACCACCACCTGTAACTGCTCAGTAGTATTCAAGCCTCCTTCACAAGCCTCCTTGACAGCGCTGGTACCAGTCATCGGAGAGTCCAATCAGCTCTGTATACTTTTGTACCACATCAGTCCATCTCTTGTTTAGCTCATGCCATGCCTGTTACGTGAACCAGCCGATGCATCCTCACCTGCCCGAGTAGCTCACTGATGGAATTGTGTCAAGATCTTTCAAGGATCTGTGAGCTCCTCACACAATCCAATCTGATTTAACTCAGGGTGGCTCGTAGGCAGGTGAGACTGAATGTTTCAAACCGGTGGTCCCTTGAAAGGGCTCTACATTTCGCAGGCATAAGAAAAGGTTGGCCATAACTATGGCAGAGAAGACCGTGAGCTTTGTATGGAGTGATAGGCGAGGTAGCTTCTGCACAGTGTTACGCAGCTGATGAACATATACTGCTGGTGGACTGATTCGGAGTCAGACCTCTGCTGCCAAACCACAGCTGGTCATAAGGAGACTGCCCAGTCCCATCACTCATAGGGAGCGGGGTAGGGGGGCTAGTATATGATGACATAATTACCCAGGTAGGTGCTTTATTTTTGTGGGGCTGATGGTAAGGCTCCATCTCTTAATAGCATGCTCCAGATTCAGCAGCAGCATCGCCAACTCTTTCTCGGAGTGCACCAGACCATCCATCAGAGTTCCATTGTATCTGTTGTACCAGGTTTGAAATGCCACCCGTACAGCCATGGAAGGCTTCTCAAATGATGCGGTTAAAGATGTGCTAAATCGTGTAGAACCTCAAGGTGAAGAGAATATGGCTCTGACTCCCAACCACGCGGCTTTACCCACGACTGCCTGCCCACCGTCACGAATGTCCTTAATGATTATGAGCAGAGGGTCATGGACTCCGAACGCACGAAACATATTCGGAGACAGGTGCTCAGTGTTTGGCCAATGGTTTATCTTTAACATGTGCTGTGCATTGCTAGAATTCTATTTGTTGGACTCTCACTAGCGTCAATTTATGAGGCCATTGTTGACGAGACCCAGTGAAGTGAAAACCAATCCACAACTGCCATGTCCAAATAAATATTACGAGGAAATGTTGGCTTCAACATCCAGTGTCCCATCAGCATCATCGAGCTTGCTTGCAGTTCACCTGCATTGCTTCAAAGAAGCCTGGCCGCTGACAAGACGTTGAACGTCGACAAAGACTTCCAGTTGTGTTGAACCAAATGTCGTTGAAATCACGTGGATGATTGGATGTGTAAAGGACACTTTTGATTATGCGGAGAGAGCAATATGTGAATGAGGTCAGCATTCTGCTTATTTATTGTGTTGTACTTATATTCTCCACGATGACGCTAATGACCTATTTCGTGTCACAAGGTGAACCATGTACAATTTCACCACGGTGTTTTTTTTCCGGAGAATGAATTAGTGGCTGAGGAAAATGAATGCACGTCAGACGGCGAGGAGTCGTGTGCGATCTTGTGGCAATGGTGTGCATTTGGTCCACTACACTCTTCAGGACATGTTTTTTTCCCCCGCCAAACCCCCCCCCCTCCCCCAACATTTTGGGGGAAGTGATTTGGAAAGCTGGAAAAAATGGCCTCTGGACCCTGGGATAGATGACAGAGGCAAGCGCTGCTGTCCAAGTACTTGCAGGAGAAATAAAAATAAAACACCTTCTCACCCAAGGAATTTTACCGCTGCATAGTTTGGCAATTCTCTTCAGCATGTCCAATTCACTTTGCCTGATACACCCGGACGCTTCGGTTGTTCTCATAGTTTCATTGACTTTACTTTCCCTCACTGATTCACAGCTGCCTTAACATGAGCAGTAACTGGTCCATGTCATCCAACTATATTCGGTTTTTAAATATAAAAAACGTGTCATGATAAAGAAAGCAAATTAATTTATTTTTTTATTTTTTACAGAACAAACATTAAAATATCCTCACTGGGGTGATTGGAGATAAAGTTTCCAATTTGAATAAAGATACGTGGATCTCTTCTAAACATCTTCAAAGGCGTCTCATTCTCGTTCAAATTTTCGTGACGTCGCTTATTATATACGAAAATATCTTACGAAATTTAGAAAACCAATTTTGCTTCGTGAGGTATTTTGAATGGCACTGAAAACAAAACAATGCGCGTTAATGTTTGAGTCAAGGCAGCTCAAATCACTTCGTCAAATTTGGAACAAAGGTCTACCTGCCACAAAAAAAGACTACGGAGTGCAGTATTTATGTTTGGCATTCATTGTAATACTCCTTTATAACGGCAAACGACTCGCACATGCCGAGGCAGCAACCAGAAACGAGCACGTGCAGCCAGATTCATAAATCCCAGCGCACGAGGCTGTACGGCGGGATACACCTGTGGTAGATGGCGCCGTGGTGAGCGTGGTAAATGCTCCGTCAGAATGTTGAGAGTTCAAATCCCAGCCATGGATCGATTCAGCCTATCATCCACGCAGGGTCAACAAAATATGTACCAATATGTGGAAAGTCAGCAGCAAAGGCCATCCTACTGATAGACGAGCACCTGCCATGGGAATGTGTAATTCCACTATTGGCTTCGGGCTACCAACAGAGAGCAGCGTCAGTCCCATTGCTTACTTTGAGCAAAAAGACAATTAGACTCTGAATCTACACATTGTCCTGCGGAGGGAGCTGGTAGGAACGTTGGGTTGCTCGGTCAATGGCCAGGTACAACGGCGGCGTGGTGTATTCCGCAAATATGGCCGACTGTGAGGGCGGGCACAAGCCGGCGTGAGTAGGTTAAACGTTGAGTTTTATAAGGGCACCACGGGGTGACCAGCCCCTCTCCACCCAGCCCCACCCCTCCCACTCCCCACCCAGCCCCACCCTCCCCACCCAGCCCCTCCCTACCCTCCCCACCCAGCCACTCCCCACCCTCCCCACCCAGCCCCTCCTCACCCTCCCCTCTCCACCCAGCCCCTCCCCACCCCACCCAACCCCACCCTCCCATTTTTGGATTGACGACGGACGGACGGACACAATAATCCCCTGTGGGCTGGTGTAACCAGGATGTTTCTACCAGTATTAGGTACGTATGTACGCCGAACTTATTTTGCACCGTACCTAGCCAACAGTGCTAATCGCAGTGCGGGGAGGAGGGAAGAACAACAGTGAGGGGGCGGTGGTATGAGGAAAGAGGCATGGGATTGAGCTGTATTGCACGTGTGCTTTTATGGCAACACGTAGGCTGACATATGGCACGCGTGCCCAACGTAGAAGCCCTTGAAAAAGAATGCTCTGCATGCACATTTCTGCTGAGCCTCGTACCCGGTGATTAGTGCTGCAGATGCTTTGCAGTGCACGCGGACTTGCTGACAATATCGCAGGAAATATTAATACATCACAAAGTCCATAAAGTTAGTGGAGCATGAGGACAATAAAATAAGCGTATAAATAAATATTTAAGACTATTAAAATGGAACGTTGTGGGACGAATGGGGGGGGGGGGGGAGTGCGGTGGCGGGGGATAAGATTCAAAGTTGTTGAAAGCTTTTGTTGATGGCCCTTTAAATAAAAAAAACTAATATATTTATTCACGTCATACACAGGCGACACATGGGGAAATGCAATATTGCACCCAATTAAAAAGCAGCCATTTGCGAGAAGCGGCACGTACACTGCGTAATTTATCGTGCAGCGTTGAACGCCCGCGACACCGACGCACAACGTTGGCCCTACCCCTGCCCGGCATGAACCGGTCCCACGTGTGTGGGACCTTGAAGCCCTGGCGGAGTGGCGGCACCGTGCCACGTCGCGGGGCTGCGACGAGAGGCTCCGGGGATGGAATTAGGCGCTAAAAATTAACCCGTAAAAACAAAGTTTTTCACTATAAATCCTTTATATGCGTGGCGGCTAGAGTCCTCTCGTCCTCTGGCTTGAGATGGCTGCCACCTATGGGTCAGATGATTGTCTGCCAGCATTAAGCAATTGGTAATTAAATATTTAACAAAAATTTCCAGTCTACAATTTTGGACATTTTTTTTCACGAAAATTAATTGTCACGCACAACGAGTCTGTGTGGAAAATGTCAGCTCGATTGGATCACGGGAAGTGGGTTAAAACACGACCGAAAGATTTGCACGGTCGTAAGCAAGCAAGCACGCAAGCACGCAAGCAAGCAAGCAAGCGAACTTAATATAAATGATTTAAAAAGAGAAAAGTAGCTTCAGAAAGCAGTGCGATTACCTCTTGATGTTCGCCATCCAGACTCATTAACGCCCACGCCCGATGTTGTACAAGGAATAGGGGGGGAGGGGGGTTCCTCCCCCCACTGCATTGTGCTGCACTCAATTTCCTCTTGGCTGGCTTTTGAATGGAACAAATCAGCAAGGTAGAAAGCAATAGATGGATGGGCAGTGGGTTTTACTGCGTCTCTATCGCGCGCGCGCGTGTGTGTGTGTGCTCTGATGATTATCTGCGTGCATGTAAACGCCTGCCACATGCTCGCGCACTCTCGTGGGCTCACCTCAGTCCGTCTTTTGTCTTTTTTATTCCCTACCCCCCCCGCTCCCATGTTTAATCATTTGTGCAAACGCACCGACGAAATCGGCCACGCTTAACTCGAAAAGCAAGCCGCCGGCAACGCAGCCGTCAGCGCCACAGAAAGTAGCCACGCGGGGTGGTGACCTTGGCAACTTCAACACAGCGACTAGGAAGACGGCTTTGAGAATCGAACAAATGCAAACTGATGACATCGGTCCCGTTGCCATTTTCTTACCGCAAGCGGACGAGGTTCCATTGAAATGCCACCTCACCTATGCGCCACCCACCACCCCCCCCCCCCTGTGGCATTGCCTGTTTTGGATGCCTTTGAACCCTTTCGCGCGAGTCGAGGTCACTCCTCGAAGCTGGCAGGGATCCCAGGCTTGATCTTACGCTTTGATGCTACCGTTTCCAGCTACCGCTGCCGCGGAACGAGCTTTCAGAAGCGTGCCAAGTCGTTTGCTGCACTCCGCATGGCGCACCGTGCACACATACACACACAGAGACTGCACGACAACGCCTCGCTTGTAAGGAAGTCTATTAAAGTAAGATGTTCTGCTGTGGTTTTAACTGACAGTTTGTTTCTCTGATGTGATTGCATAATGATGCGTAACTGTCACTAATAACTATTCATTTTTGATATCGGAATATAACCTACTACTGCACTTTATTTAGCATTTTATTTGATGAAAACTGACCAAAATAAAATGCTATTTTGCAGGCATGACGTCATCTGATACACCTTCTCGTGGCTGTTTGCTTCTGATACGTGGCCACACACTGTTTTTCTTTCGTGCCAAAATGATTCACAATGTCTGCGGTGATATTACTCAATTTTTTGTTTGTTTCAAGAGCCGTCGCAATAGGCTCAAGAGATGTCCTCTGTTGCTGCGAACATGTTGCCACAGGGGTGTGCCCGCGGCTGGATATGCAATTGGTGCAACGGCTATAAAACTGAACTTGCAGTGTAATCCAGATGTTACCCGCACGATGTCCCCGTCAGGTAACTGAAACAACGGGGCGAGTTCATTACCCCCGCCGCCCCTGTCCTCCAAGCAGTAGGAATGGACACACCACATTTAGTCGATCAGCATGGTACAGCGTGGTGGGGTAGAGGGCGAGTTCTACTCCCACCTCTTCCAAGACATCTTGACAGGCGTATAACAGTCGGCCAAAAATGCCCTTGAGTTGAGGGCCTTCTGCCAGCAGTGCCGTGGCAAGAAATTGACGGGCTGCTCCTTTACCTTTCATGTATCTGTCAACATAGTGGTTCACGCACAGTGCTACGATCCCAACAAAACCATATCATTGGCAAATGGAAAATTGGCCCTTGGCTTCCCCGATGATGATTCAGCTTAAAATTAGGACAGTGGAGCTCCTCTTATTCATTGATAAGTGGGTGGGGAGTCACAATGCTTTTACTTTGCAGGCGTCACCGGAGAAATACAGATAACAGGAGTGAATTGCCATCGCATTTGCGTGACCGCTGCTAACCAAAGGATGACCACCATGGAGAAATTGAGTCGTGACAAAGCTTTTGACGATACTCCACCAATTGTTTCTTAGCCAATGGAAGGGTTTGGATAAGAGATGCAATTGTTTTGCCAGACTCCGGGGGGATTTTTTGTTTACCACAACAACAAAAATTAACCCGTAAAAACAAAGTTTTTCACTATAAATCCTTTATATGCGTGGCGGCTAGAGTCCTCTCGTCATCTGGCTTGAGATGGCTGCCACCTATGGGTCAGATGATTGCCTGCCACCATTAAGCAATTGGTAATTAAATATACTTTATTTTTTCCTAAAAAGTGTAAAATTTCGGAAAAAATTAAAATAAATTGTCACGCACAACGAGTGTGTGTGCAAAATGTCAGCTCGATTGGATCACGGGAAGTGGGTTAAAAAACGACCGAAAGATTTGCACGGTCGTAAGCAAGCAAGTGAACTTAATATGAAGGATTTTTAAAAAACACGCACATTAGGAATACTTTTCCAGAATGTATCTGCAACTCCTCTTACCCCGCAAAATATACGCGGATAATTGGAGTTGCCTTGGCCAGATTGCAGTCGTGGATAATGCGAGTAGTGGATAATAATGGCCCCGAAACAAGGAGTTCCACTGTATCTACTTCAGGATATTAATATCAGTAATGAAGAAAATAAATGGCTGGGCAAGGGACTTACCACGTCACTGTGTCTTATGCTGCCCTTAAGACGTGCATACCAACAGCACTGGCCACTGTAATATATCACACTAAAATTTGATTTTGTTTTCAGCTGTTTATTTGTGTGAAGAGTTTTTAGGTTTTTTCGGTAAAGTCACGTAGGTAAAAATTAAAATTAATAAAAGTAAAATTAAAATCACGACGTTTCGGAGGCAACACAAGCTTCCGTCTTCAGGTGGAACCGTCACAGCACGATTGCTGTATCAAGCAAGGTTGCTTGCTACAGCAATCTTGCTTGATACAGCAATCGTGAAACGTCGTGATTTTTATTTTACTTTTATTAATTTTTACCTACGTGACTTTACCGAAAAAAACCTAAGAATATGAATCCTTGCAGTCACGAAAGCTTCAAATCTAGAATGAAGAGTTGTTGTTTCTTCTCTCCCAGCTTCCACAATGGGCATCGAGTGTTCTTGCCACGAGGTCACCTGGACAACATTGGTATGAAAAAACATCTTCGTAATTTGTTTTTACAAAGTTAAAAAAAGAAACAAATTGCACAACAACTCTGAAAAACAACACAAACGCCCCCGTGCAACGCTGAAGCGAGTGCTGCAATGGTGGCAGAGGACACGAGAATTGTAAACAAATGAAATAATTGCCCTTCCTTATTCTGCCAATTGAACGTTGTGGACCACTGGAGACCATCGTACGTTAACACGAGACTTGTATTCAGGCTGCTCAGTACAATAAAAACAACTCTACATTTCAATTTAAAGCTTTCGTGACTGCAGGGATTCATCTTCTTGGTTCTTTCGGTAAAGTCACGTAGATGGGAAATAATAAAATAATAAAAATAAAACATAATAAAATAATTCTCACGACGTTTCGGCCATAAGTTAGGACGGCTGCTTGCGTTGTGGCCGAAACGTCGTGAGAATTATTTTATTATGTTTTATTTTTATTATTTTATTATTTCCCTTCTACGTGACTTTACCGAAAGAACCAAGAAAATAAAAAAAAACAACTCTGTTATTATCTCTCCAAGAGCGAAATACACCGTTCTTAACAATCACTGTGGTGCAGTGGTTCGCGATCTGGCCTACCAAGTTCAATGTCTGGCCATGGCTGACATCCGAAACTTGTTGACCTGAAATCGATTCCTGATCACGGACAGGATTGATGGCGAGTGATAAATCCTACCGTTCCTGGGTCCCACCCCATTTGCAAACGTGAACGAACCATCCTGATGAAGTATGGTCACACAACCGCCGTGACAGGCACAGGATGGGGAGGAATTGTCCTAGCACTGGATCTACAAAGAGCTGTAAATTATACTACAGTAATCACTAATATTCTGATCCTAAACATGTCAACAGAAAAATGTGGTGAACTGTCTAAACTATCTTCTTGGTTATTTCGGTAAAGTCACGTAGAATTGACATAATAAAATAATAAAAAATAAAACATAATAAAATAATTCTCACGACGTTTCGGCCACAACGCAAGTAGCCGTCCTCAGGTGGAGAACAGGTCTGTCGAGGAGACAGAGTCTGAATGACTTTACCGAAAGAACCAAGAAGATGAATCCCTGCAGTCACGAAAGCTTTAAATCGAAATCTGTCTAAACTAATTCGTGTTTTGGGTAAAAAGTTTGTGTTTTTGCAACAACAACTATTATATACTGTATTCGTATACTTTTTAAAAGGTTTAAGAAACTTAACAAACTATAACTTTTTTTTTACAGCCACTGATTGTAAAATGCCTGCTTATTATAATTTTCACATATAAACAACTTTTTTTTTTTACAAATGTCCATACATGTATACTAGCAAGCATCCGTTATTCAGTATGACAATTTTCCTCAGCAACATTTCGTGAATGATACTGCCGTTGAATCTATCAGAGGTGTGGACTCGAGTCATGTGACTTGGACTCGAGTCAGACTCGAGTCATGAATTTGATGACTTGCGACTCGACTTGGACTTGCATAACAATGACTTTGTCCCACCTATGAGATGTGGACTCGAGTCATGTGACTTGGACTCGAGTCAGACTCGAGTCATGAATTTGATGACTTGCGACTCGACTTGGACTTGCATAACAATGACTTTGTCCCACCTCTGGAATCTATCACCCGCAACTCGGTTTTAGCGACCCGAGGGTAATCAGGCATGATCTATCCACCGCTGAATTAAACTCTCGAAAAGCCGTTGCCATCCCAGACGAGCTCGCGATGCAACAATAAACATCAGCGCCTGCACACGAGCTGATCGTAACCCTTCCAGTCGATATTTTCTTGGGCACAGTCGCTACTCCATCCTTAATTCTGGATTTGAAGCTATCGTGCTGTGACGGTTCCACCCGAAGACGGAAGCTTGTGTTGCCTCCGAAACGTCGTGATTTTTATTTTATTTTTATTTTACTTTTATTAATTTTAATTTTAATTTTTTTACCTACGTGACTTTACCGAAACAACCTAAGAATATGACTCCGTCCTTAGTGTGAACCATCGATCATCATTTTCTTCCAGTGATGATGCTCACAGAGAACAAAACTATTCTGGGATTGTTTTTTTGTTGAACAACAAAAAAGTTGTATTTCGTTTCATTCTTTGTTTTAAATTGAGATTTTCTGTAAGCTTTTCTCACCACTTCACAAAGCATCAAAATAACATTCATGTAATGCAATGGCAATCAATTCAACTTACAAGAAAATCATCTTTATTATTGCCTAAACGTCCAAAGAAACCCCAATTCAACTTAATGTCAAGATGCTCAACGTAACGCGCCGTGGAAAAAAAACTCCGCAGAGTGGATGCATATTTCATTTGTTTACATTTCTATTACACAATAAATCCTAAGGGCGCATACCACACATACTTTACAAGCCGCGATGACAGTCAATATGATTTAATGACGCTTCATTCCCTACAGCCAGAGTGTTGTACACTATTGATTAGTGGTAGCGTGGACAGAATAATTATGCTCATGTTTATTCATAAACAAATGTAATTTATTTCTAATACTGACCTGAGGTATTGCATTACTTTGCAGCTATTGTTCACTATTTATAGGCAAAGAGGCGAGCTACGAGCACGTGTCGACACTCAGGCAGCATGCCCTAGATCATGTCAAGTGCGCTTACGCTTCAGATAAATTATCTTAATGTATTTTATAATACAACCTACGTATAATTACAAGTTGAACAGACACACACACACACACAAGGTCAAACTTTGACACAGTGCTTTGAATAAATTAGAGTCCGTGCGTGGTGGCAGTTGAGAGTTAATGTGAAGACCTCTCAACGGCGGGGATTAGAGATAGGTTAATTTAAATTGTCACCGCAGAGCATTTTTTTTATACAATTGAGTGGCTGTTCAAGCCTCGACCTTTAACCCGTAGCGTGCACCTTTCTCGCCGCAACAATGGGTGGATCAACAGACGTATTTCATTTTATTACGATATGAAAAATGTACAAAGACGCGATAGAAGGCAAGAGAGGAAAATAATCACATTGCCGGGAAAGCATTCCAGCTTTTGTACAAAAAATGTGCGTTATGCATTGCCTGTATCCTTATATTTCATTATCAACTTACCCATTAATTTATTGCTTGTCTCAAGGAACGTGGCATTGAATAAAATGCCATAACCCAATGTCACAGGGTCATTATGAAGCACAAATTGAAAGAGATACGTGTGCAGTATTTGCATTGCGTAGATTCAGCTTTTAACATAACCGTGCTGCTGTGATTTAATTTGATTCATAATGACCTATCCGATGTCACCCAATTACAAAACACCATTGCTCTCCGTGAGCTATCGCCTATTTAATAACGAAAATAATGAATCGACCAGATCATTTAAAAAACGTTGGCGATACAGTACACAATGCGAGGTTTTGATAGAGCGGCGTGACGCGTCAGCTTCTCGCTCGCTCGCTCGCTCACTGAGTTTGTAAGGGAAAAGATAACGATTTGAATGTTGAGGTCAGAGCCAACCAACCTCAACCAATTGTGTAACTTTGGCTGAATGTGCCCTATCAGTGCACGAAGGGCACATTGTTTCCACACGCGTCAGGAGGAATGAGATTTGCGAGTTGTGCCTCGATGCCTGGCTGAGACGAGAGGCGTGGAAGCCAGCTGCATTGCAGTACACGTTGCCTCCCGAGGCGCACACAACAAGGCCACTCTTAGAACGAGAGAACTAAGAAGGAAATTACTATATTTGTGTTTTTTCCTTAAAGCTAAATTCCTGCAGTATTTTACAAGCGTGGCAAATTCATTTCACGTGAAACACTTGTGGCATTAAGTTCCTTATTGTAAATTACCATTTATTGCAGCGTAACCAGGAACACCTGTGTCAACATCACAGACCGTGGCTTTTGGCGAGAAGAGGAAAGGATTTGTTAACGGGCTCTCGAGTTCACATGGCGCTCATATGGAACAAGCATAAGACACTCAGCCACATTCAGCCACACATACACAACACTTGCATTACAATTATAATTCAACTACTTAATGAGCGCCTGCTAACTTGTGACATTCACAGACACCCACTCAATCACACGTGACCGGCGCAAAATGAGAAAAAGACAAAGATCACCCCGTGTAGCCTTAACAGACTGTTGGGCCAAGTGCTGTTAGCGAGCATCTATGAAGGCCGGCACGGCACACGAGGAGGTGGGTGGCCAGCCTTTGTCGCCCCAGTGGCGATGTTTACACGTTGCTCGTTTGAGGCTGAGTCGACCTAGGAGAGGCCTGGAACTGGTTCAGGTAATCGTCACTGGTGTTGGCCGTGAGCGGGAATCCGGCGCAAAACACAAACACCCACACGCACGTGGGCACACACTGAGCACCACACGCCCGCTAAAGTTCATTGAACATTCACACGTCTCAGTGGAAATTTACAGTGCCACCTATCGCCGCCTCTGATCTCATTCAGAGGGGCCCACATATACGCTCAGAATAAAAAACAAAACAAAAACAAATGTACACACGCTACAGGTGAGCAGGTACGGCCGCAGCGGTGTGTATTTAATTTTCCACGTGCACCTTCACAACAAAGGCCGGGCTTTGCAAATGCTGGAAATGCCGTAGGATTCGCGTAGACGCGGTACGCAAAGCCGCGCCGTCTAAAAAAATTCCGCAGAGCATCGCTGCAAACGCTTTAAATGATTGCACTACTGAGCCGCGTTGTACGTAACACATTTTGTAGCACGACCGCAGCTGCGGCAATGAAAACCGTTTTGTTTTGTGGCTCCCCCGAGGGACGCGAACGCAATGTGTAGGCGGCCTGTGTAGTCTTCTGAACAGGGATGATTTTTTTTTACTCTTAACACACTACAATAATCTCAAGTTGATAAACGTTCGCATCAACAATTTTTTTTCAAACTTTTCATTTCTATTTATTGCGAGACACTTTGTGACTCTCCCCCCACCCCGCCTGTATAAAGCTGTCAATGCATTTTTGCTGTGAATTACTCTCTCCCCTTAGTGTGTTGTTGTTGTTACTGAAAGTAATTCCCCGGCTTGGTTGCTGTCCGTTTCATAATAATCGCTTACAAAACGGTGCTAAAATCCCAGAGTAATTTGCACCCT
This sequence comes from Lampetra fluviatilis, assembly GCF_964198595.1. NCBI lineage: Eukaryota > Metazoa > Chordata > Hyperoartia > Petromyzontiformes > Petromyzontidae > Lampetra > Lampetra fluviatilis. The sequence goes on along the minus strand of NC_136287.1, from coordinate 10,375,334 downwards.
CTTGTTTTACCTAATGATAATAAAAAAGATAAAAGACGTTCATGGAATGTGAACAAAAAAAATCTCCCACGCACAATCTCTTAAACAAAAAATTACACGAGTCGTTTTCCTTTAGAAGTCGTAACCAAAATGATGGGTACTAAATGAGCTAACCTGCATCAATGTATTATGTAGGATAAACGAGGACATTTTAAGAGGTGGAGAGTCGTATTTATTCTTCATTTAACTTTCTCAGTTTTTTACCATGATGCTACGTTTTCATTTGAAATTCTAGTCAGGCAATCAAAGGTGAGCGAAAAAAAAACACGTGGCTTACCACAGTAAACGCTGCTTGAAGATAGACTTACTTTTACGAGAAAATGTGTTATTTTTGCACTCACTGGAATCAGCAACTTGCGAGTTTCCTTTTTAGATAATGTTGCCAAGCACAGGCTGTCCAGTCAGCGTGTTGTCTAAAATGCCCCAGCTGTAATGTCATGACGGCGATGATGTAGAAAATAAACCTCCATCTGCAATCATGGACGTTATTTATTTATTTATTTCCAAATAACTGCAAATTGTACACTTCATATAATATGGATACAGTTGTAGTAACGCTCACGACTCGTTCACACCGGAGTTGGAGGCACACTTGTTTATTTAACACCAACGTTGTGACATACACATTTGAGGGGGTATCGGCCCCCTCACCCGTCTATCTGAGGACACACCTCTCTAGCTAACCCTAGCCTGCCTCTGAGTCCTCCACTAATGGGCTAGGGGAGGCTATCTTGGCCCGACACTGGTCAGTCGGGCCCGGTACCCAGAGTCCAGACCAGCACTGGCTCTGGCTCTGGTACCACGCCACTGGCTCGAGCCTGCGCGGTCCTGATAAGGACGGCGTACCAGGGGGAGTCCAGGGCTCTATCTCAGACGTCTTCCGCCTCCTCTTCTTTAGCTAAACATCACTCCCGAGCCCTTCGATACAATCCCCTTTTATACCCAACCCCTCCCTGAGGGGTGGGGCCCCGGGGGATCATAACGACCGAATCGACCCCCCAGGGTGTCTGGCGCGGACGTCGCAGAGGGCACCTGCTTGTGCACACATGTAGCCCCGCCTACTGTGTTTGTTTACCATAGGCTGCCATGCATAACGGGCTCTCTCTCTAACACCCCTACATCACTCCCCCCCGCATAGCATGCAGCCGTCCCGGCTGCCAACATACAAAAATTTGACAATAAAGGTGCCTTCACCCCCTGACCGCGCGTGTGCCTCACTATTTTTGAACAATAACAGGAACCAGAACAAGAACGCAACAACAAGATGAGAAACAACCCGACGCACCCCCCCGAATAAATACGAATTCCGTAAAAAAAACAGCTTATATACAACCAGCAGGGAACCCACCCCGCACACACAACAAACGGTGAACCCAGCATATGTACATCCGAGGAGCGGGAAACACACCATCCACACAACACCCAATAAACACAACAGCTATGTACACATTTTCCGGCCTCACAACAGTTTGCGCATTTTAGCGCGCGTCCTTGCAGCGGGCCCCTCACACGGGGTAACCCCGCGTGGCGGACAATCAGGTGGCGACTGTCCGTCTTGAGGTGAGCATTCCTCTGACTCCGCGTGACCCTCGGCATCCGCAGGAGGGGTGATCGGGCGTGAGCCCGTCACTCCTGATGCTCCTGAAGGTGGCACAGCCGGCAAGGCATTAGGTGAGAGCGACGGAGACGGACCCAGCAAGTCGGCCGACCCCCCACATGTTTGGCCACGCGCGTGTGAAGTGGGGTTGTGAACCGCAGCGAAGGGTTTTAATCTGGAGGGGTGCACGAACCATCGCCGCTTCCCCCACTTGATGCGCACGCACTGCGGACGTAACACCTCCACCACTTCCACAGGGCCCCGCCACGGCCGCACAAGTTTAGAGGAGGTTGCCAGTGGCACCTGGGGGCAGTGCAACCATGCCTTGTCCCCCGGCTTCCACTGCAGCATGTGCGCTCGACTCAATCTGAGGCGCTCATTTGCCTTCTGACGGAGGTCAGAGTTTTGCATTGCAGCATCCCGTGCCTCGGTCAATTTGTCCAGATTAAATTTAACGTGGTCAGCCAGATTAGTTTTTCCCTGCGGCACGGGGATCCGCAACTGGGCACGAACAGGCGGGTCTGGTTCTCGGCCGTACATAAGGTAAAAGGGAGAAAACCCCGTAGCCGCATGGGGTGCCATCCGGTACGCCGCCAAGACCCCCTGAATTTGTAGGTCCCAATCCGTTTGCGAGTCCGAAACTTGTTGTGATAACATGGACGAGATGGTGCGATGCAAACGTTCGACCATCCCGTCAGTTTGTGGGTGATATGGGGAGGTCCGAATTTTCTTTGTGCCCAGGAGATCGCAGACTTGTCTGAGTAGTTTACCGGAAAAATTTCTGCCCTGGTCGGTCAGCAGCCTCTCCGGAGCACCTTTGTCCAGGACATAACCCTGAACAAAGGCCTCCACGATGGCTGCTGCCGACTGGTTGGCCAAAGGCCAGGCCATCGGCCAACGTGTAAAATACTCGACACCCGTCAACAAATATCTATTCCCTCTGGGGGTGGCGGGGAATGGTCCCAAAATGTCCAGAGCGACCAGCTCGTTTATCCTGGACACTTTGATCGATTGCAAGGGCGGGTTAGACTCCCGTGCCGGCGGTTTGCGTTGTGCACATTGAGGGCACGATCCCAACAAATCCCCCACATCCCTCGTCATGCCAGGCCAGTAAAAATCAAGTTGCAGCAAGGCGAGAGTCTTTTGGGTCCCCAGGTGTAGGAGGCGCTCATGAGCGGCCCATACCACCCTACCCCGCAACCCAGTAGGGACAACCAGCCGATGTCGACGTGACTTCCCGTCCCAATGCATTAGCAGACCTTGGCACATTTCCCATGCGTCGGAACCACCACTTTTTCCCCCCGCCGCACCGCCAACGCGACGTCGCCACCCGAGGAGGGAGACATCCTCCATCTGGAGGCGCCCCCATTCAATGACGGGCAACCCCAACAGGGAATCTTTGCCCTGCTGTTCGATCGAATTAGGAACCATTGCATCGTCGTCGTTGGCGGCCGCCAAGACAGGTACCGATGTGTCCCCTGGAGGCCTGCAACGTCCAGACCCCAGGAGGCATGCACACTCGGAGGTGGTTGGCAAGCGTGACAGAGCGTCCGCGTTGGTGTGGCGAACGCCCTTACGGTATGTGGTTTGGAAATCGTAATCCTGGAGGACCTCCAACCATCGGGACAATTGTCCCGATGGCTGTTGAACCCTCAGGGCGTACTGCAGTGCCGCATGATCTGTGCGGACGGTGAAATGCCGACCGTACAGATATGGGCGATACTGTTGGACGAAATGGACAATTGCCAACAGTTCCCTACGGGTGACACAATACCGTTGCTCCGCTGGAGACAACACCCGACTGCCGTACGCAACCACATGTTCCACGCCGTCAACCACCTGGGAGAGCACGCCCCCAATACCCGTGTTGCTCGCATCGGTGTCGAGCAAGAACGGTTTTGAAAAATCAGGGTAAATCAGGGGAGGAGCGTTTACCAAAGCATCCCGAAGGGAGCAAAAAGCAGCCTCCTCCTCCTGACCCCAGCAAAACCGAACCCCTTTAGATGTTAAAGCATGTAGGGGTTTGGCGATAGTCGCAAAATTAGCGACGAAGCGTCTATAATACGACGCAAACCCAATAAAACTCCTAACCTCTCCCACTGAGGTGGGAGTCGGCCAGGAGCTTACACACTGCGTTTTGGCGGGATCGGTAGAAATACCTGAGCGCCCCACGATGTGCCCCAAATAACGCACCGACTCGCGTAACAAATGGCATTTTTGGGGCTTAAATTTCAAATTAGCAGCCCGCATCTTTAGGAAAACCGCCCGCAACCTCTGGAGATGTTCCTCAAAAGTTTTGCCAAAGACAATGACGTCATCCAAATAAATCAGGCACGACTCCCATTGCAATCCAGCCAAAACCAATTCCATCAACCGCTGGAAAGTTGCCGGCGCTGAGTGTAAGCCCATCGGCAACCGGTTGAATTGAAACAGGCCGTGCGGAGTACGGAAAGCAGTTTTAGGCTTTGAATCATCGTCCAGAGGAAGCTGCCAGAATCCCGAAAGTAAGTCCAATGTGGAGAAGAATCGCGCTCCCGCCAAGGCGTCAAGCGATTCGTCCATCCGTGGGAGCGGGTATGCGTCGGCAACCGTAATTTTATTAAGGCGCCGAAAGTCAACGCAAAACCGCAACGAACCGTCCTGCTTCTTAACCAGGACGATCGGCGCTCCCCAAGGGCTGTTGGAGGGAGAAATTATGTCGGCGGCTAGCATGTCATCAACAGCCGATTTGACATGGTCCTTTTCGGCGGGACTCAACCGAAAAGGATTTTGGCGTATTGGCGCGCTGTCACCCGTATCAATATGGTGACGCAGCAGATGAGTGCAGCCCAAATCGTATTTATCCCGACTGAAAACGTCGGAAAATTCCCTCAGTAGTGTCTTAAGACGTTGGCGCTCTAAATTTGACAGGTCCGTCGATCCCGCGCAAAGCGCCTCGAGCCACCCTTCATCGCTGTCTGAATGTGGTCGCGGTGCAGGGGCAGCGCCGACATGACTCGCGACGGGTTCCTCACAGGGCACCGGCGTTGCGTGAGCAAGCACGGTCCCCTGTGGGACCACCACCGTCTGCGAGCCCACATTGAGGACCGCGATGAAGGGTTCTCCATCCCCTCTCACTATGGTCTGGGCCGGGAGTAAATTAGGTCCACTGACCCCGGCCCTAGACGGTCCCAGCAAAACCCCTTGAGCCCCAATGCCCTTAGCGAAGGGCCGCCGAAGTCTCAAAGGAATTAACATTTGCGCCCCCGGAGGAACGCGCACCGTTCTATCTACGAACGCCGGCACCGTCGCGAACGCCGTCCGGCTCGTAGCGGGGGATGGCAAAAACGCCATGCGTCGGCCCGATGGGAGCTCAATGCATCCCTGGTCGATTAATATCCTAATCGGCATTTTGGCCAGGAAATCCGTCCCCAGCAGGCACGGAACCGCCAGCGAGGAGGAAACAAAAATCGGCCCAGATAATTTAATATCCCCGACACAAATTTGGGCTCGAATTTGTCCGATGATGCCAAGTGAACCCCCGTTAGCAGCAAAGAATGGCACATTAACAGGCATCAAAGGACGGCTCTGGGCAGGGAGAATGTTATAAATCAACTCCGAAATAATGGTCGCCGATGCTCCTGTATCGACCAGGATGCGCACCTCGACCCCATCGATGTGACCCACAACGGCCGACGACCCCGATGACGCGGCTACAACCCGATGGGCCAACACGGACCACTGGCTGGGTTCAATGTGAGTACCCAGAGCGGTGCGTGTTGGTGCCATGGTACGCGATATTTGCCCCCCCTTCGCTGCGGTGTTCGAGTGTGTGACGGGCGTGTGCGTGGGCCAAACATGAGGGGTGCCGCGACTCGCCGGATTATGATGGTGGAGCTTGTGACGAGGGCCGGCGTCCCGTTGAGGTGTCGTTCCGCGCTGCCGAGGAGAGCGGCACCCCGAGGCGACGTGGCCCCGGATGCCGCAGTTATAACAGCGTGGAAGCGCTGGTGGCGACGATGGACGTTGTAGACGGCTTGAACCGGCCCGGTCCTCCCGCGCTCCCGCTCCGTGCTGCCGTTGATGGTTGATGGCGCAAACCTCTCCCGCCGGGAGGGTGGCCGCAGCGACGGCGCGCCCGCTCGCCGCCTTGCTGGCCTTCCGTCGTTGAGAGGACAGGTTTGCGTGGAGGAGACGGGCCGCTTGGAGGGAGCACATCTCTGCATCGTCCTGTGCGACAATGACGATGTCTAAGTCGTCCGCCAGCAAAAGTATCTTCTCTGTCACCATGGCGTCGACACCCTCGTCATCCATTCGTGGAAAGGCCTCCTTCGCCAGTGCCAGGAGGCTTGTGCGGTACGCCAGGGGCGACTCCTTCGTCCCCCGCTGGCGATCGTAAAAGAGTTGGCGACAGTCCGATGGTGGACCATATACCGCCGACAGCACCTGCATCGCCTTCCGCAGCGTGGAGCGCCTCTCCTTCGAAGCCGATGTTAGAGTGGCGAGGGCGTCGCTGTCGAGAAGTGCTGGCAGCGCGCGGAGAGCCTCGGCGTCTGTCCACTGTGCCATCTCCTGGTGAGCGAGGAAGCGCCGCTGGAAGCCGCCCCAGTCGCCATCCTCGCCCACAAATTCCTTGAGTGGAGGTAGCCGCTGATGTAAGGCAGCGGCTGCAGAGGAAGAACGCACTCCCTCGTCCGCCTCACTCAACTCAGCGTCGGCACGAACCAGCGATGGCATCGCCGGTCGCACCCGTGGTGACGCGGCAGGCACTGTACTCCCGCCGTTGGACGCGATGCTTAGAGCGGCCACGCCCTCAACAGCAGCTGCGGCGATGGCGGGAGTTTCAAAATGTTGCTCCGTTGAAATGGCGGGAAGGCGCTGTGGTCGTTGGCTGCTGTCGCCTCGTGGCGGTCCCGCAGCCCCCAGCCGCGTGATGTTGTCGAGCATGGCGGCTGCGGCGTACAGCAGCTCGGCCAGCTTCGCGTGCGCCTGCCTCAGCCCCTCCGTCGACGGCTCCCCTTCCTCCAGCTGCTGTGGCGTGGATGCACCCAGCCCCGGCTGCTCGATGGCATCTTCAGCCATCTCGGGCCCTCCGACTGCAGCGGTGTCCTCCGCCCCTGGTACTCCGACTCGAGTCGTCCGGCGTGTATCCATGTTCGTACTTTGTTTCACTTCTGACGCCAGATGTAGTAACGCTCACGACTCGTTCACACCGGAGTTGGAGGCACACTTGTTTATTTAACACCAACGTTGTGACATACACATTTGAGGGGGTATCGGCCCCCTCACCCGTCTATCTGAGGACACACCTCTCTAGCTAACCCTAGCCTGCCTCTGAGTCCTCCACTAATGGGCTAGGGGAGGCTATCTTGGCCCGACACTGGTCAGTCGGGCCCGGTACCCAGAGTCCAGACCAGCACTGGCTCTGGCTCTGGTACCACGCCACTGGCTCGAGCCTGCGCGGTCCTGATAAGGACGGCGTACCAGGGGGAGTCCAGGGCTCTATCTCAGACGTCTTCCGCCTCCTCTTCTTTAGCTAAACATCACTCCCGAGCCCTTCGATACAATCCCCTTTTATACCCAACCCCTCCCTGAGGGGTGGGGCCCCGGGGGATCATAACGACCGAATCGACCCCCCAGGGTGTCTGGCGCGGACGTCGCAGAGGGCACCTGCTTGTGCACACATGTAGCCCCGCCTACTGTGTTTGTTTACCATAGGCTGCCATGCATAACGGGCTCTCTCTCTAACACCCCTACACAGTGAACAAAATTGCACAATGAGAAGTGCAAATAGAAAGAAAAAAGAAACACTGATTGCCACGACGAGTAGGTTTGTGCATGCGTGAAGAGCCACTCGGCGTGGATGGGATGCCAACAGTAATATGGGTTACAAGGGATGCTGCTGGTCTTGACAAAATGAGATCGTCTTGCTCTCGACAACAGCTCGTGGTTTTCTTGTCTGAGGGTGGTTGGAGGCCGGTAACTGAGCTGGATGGAATTTACATCATGGGACCTCCTTTGCCAGTACCAACATATACTAATAGGGGGTTTTTCCCCTTTTTTCTGGCAACAAAACTGACACCTTTTGCAAGGAATCATGCTTACACTAACCACAATACTTGCAGTCAAATGCAAACACGCCTTTTGGCGTCATCTGGTCGAACACCATATGAGACTAGGCTCTAAAGAAAGCTGTCTCTGGTGTGGACCAATCAGTTTCAAAGACAATGCATAAATTATCAGAGTATTGTTTTTTGTTTGCATTTGACTGCAAGTATTGTGGTTAATGTAAACATGATTCCTTGCAAAAAGTGTCAGTTTTGTTGCCAGAAAAAAGGGGAAAATCCCTATTTGTTTGGATGGAATTTGTTCACCGGAGGCTCATCCGCCGTTCGGTAGTTGTGCTACGTTAGGTGACCCACGGCCCCTGACTGAGTTCCATTCGCCAGTCTTGTCACACGACCCCTGCGAGATTCGCAACAATTAGCACCCAACTCGCATTTTGGATGAATTGTCACAAATTGTGGGTCACGGTTCAAATCACTCTTATTCTTAGGTTTTTTCGGTAAAGTCACGTAGGTAAAAAAACCTAAGAATATGAATCCTTGCAGTCACGAAAGCTTCAAATCTAGAATCAAATCACTCTTTTTTTTTACTTTGTTGCGAGCGTAGTACCTATAGTGACTGAACCAATTGCAACGCTGCACCGCGCGCTTTCAGATGCGCTTCCGCGAGCATCTGGAACGCTCTTCCTTCCGATATTAGGAAGCCACTGGAGCTAAGCACTATTCAGTCACCTAGATTCTACATTTGAAGCTTTCGTCACTGCAATAATTCATACTCTTTGGTTTTTTCGGTAAAGTCCTCGTCACAGCCATCTCTTGGACACACTTAAGCGGTTGTGCTTCCGCTACGTTGTCCCCACCTGAAGAAGGACGCTTGTGTTGCGCCCGAAACGTCGTAATTTAATTTAGTTGTTTTCATTTATTTTATTTTATTTTTTACCTACGTGACTTTACCGAAAAAACCAAAGAGTAAGTCACCTAGATTTAAAACCAATTTCTTAGAGAACTGCGTTTAATCTTCAGTATATTATCCTTCCCCCGCACCTCCAATTAGCAGAGTTGGCTACGTATGGTATGAAAGAAGTTCAACAGACATACATATATATGTATATATATATAAAAGTCAAGCGACGCGTTCGAGATGAGACACCTTACGTTGCAGCGCCTGCACCGTCGACGCCGACGATGAACTTCTTTTGTGCCGCACGTAGCCAACCGTGCTAATCAGAGGTGCTAATCATCGATTTCTGCACTCAATTCAGTGCATGTACGGCGAGAACATATTTCAATCAGACCCATCGATACGTCGTTATGCGCCAAGCTCCTACTCGTGGCGTTGCCCATTCCTCACGATGAGGACGACGGGTTTAATTTAGGTGGGGAGCGGTGATGAGGTGGTGGCAGCCCCAGTGGTAATGGCCATGACGACCTCTTCACGAAGCTCAACAATCGCTGGAACTGCGGCGGTAGTTCAAGGGGCAGCGATGGAACGGCGGCGTCGACGGTGCAGGCGCTGCAACGCACGGTGTCTCATCTCGAACGCGTCGCTTGGCTTTCAGACCGGGGTCCGGTCAAGGGGCGCGATGGCAGTGGCTCGCGGCAGGTCTCCACGCCGAGCCAAAGGGCCGGTCCAGCGGACCAAGCAGCAGCAGCAGCGGCGGCAGCAGCAGCAGCGGCAGCAGCAGCAGCGGCAGCGGCAGCAGCAGCAGCAGCAGCGGCAGCAGCAGCAAGCAAAATCACGCGCCGCGCTCCCGGCAGTATAACGCGACCAGACGAGGCTTCGTGTCGGCAGGCGACTGAGAACCAGCACAAATCATTGCCCTCATCCCATGAAGCTTATGGCATACTGATTAGCTTATTTTTTTATTTCACCCATCAGAAAGCAGCCAGAGTTAATTAAATTTCACTTCAAATATGCTTTGCATCCATGCTGACAATTTTTTTTTCAAATGGCATACACTGCTAAAAAATTAGCATTCTTTTTTTTTAAATATCATTTTATGAGCTACAACGAGCAGAATGGGATGTGTGTGCGCTAATAAACAAAATAATAACCAATATTTTTTGTTTAGATAACATATTGAGGATATTTTTTACTGCTCTCTTCCAACCTAACCTGGATTTATTAGCATTACAGTACTTAAACCTAGCCCGCACATGATTTACACGCCACGCACTGCAAATAATATATTTTGGCGATCTAAAAAAAAGTTTTAATTCTAAATCACAATGAATTGTTATTGTTATGACTATCGTGTTGTGTGTTTGTCTCGGTCCAGCATGTCGTCGTGATTAATCTAAGTTATTAAAGGCTCAGCGATTAGCACACTGGGCTATGTATGAACTTGGCGACCCCAGTTTCATTTGCGGTCATCATTTCTGGGTCTGGGCCGCCCCAACATGGTGAAGTATGGTCAAATCCAACATAGACATACATTGGAGATCCCTTCATCCAGCAGTAGATTGATGATGACCAGTATTACTAGACTCTTTGGTTTTTTCGGTAAAGTCACAGCAAAATTACTGTATTACTGTGACGGTTCCACCTGAAGACGGAAGCTTGTGTTGCCTCCGAAACGTTGTGATTTAATTTAATTTATTTTATTTTTTTACCTACGTGGCTTTACCGAAAAAAACAAAGAGAATGGACCCTTTCAGTCACGAAAACTTCAAATCTAGAACCATCATTACTCACCGTTATTATTGCAGAATATTCATATGTTCAACACGTAACAAACTTCATGTGCAGTAAAATAATCGATGTCTCAATTATTTTCTGGGTATTAGTTGTACAGTTTATAGTAATTTCAACCCACACTTACAGTACGTAGAGGTACGACAAAAAACATCCTGAAATTATGTTATCTAACATGTTTATAGAGCGATTCAAAACATGAAAATGTATCCACTGCAGTGGGTGCTCTAAGTATATGAAAATAAACAAATGACTTTGCGGAGCATATTAAAACACACACGTAAAAAAATCCTCCTAAATAAATAAATAGATGCTACAAAGGCGCATTTGATGGAGGCAATGTAGGTTTCATTGCCGTAATGAGGTAACGTTACAAGCACGAACACATGTAAAACACGACACCGCTCACAACCGTGCCACAAAACTATGGAAATGTTTCCAAGTCTACGGGGAGACCTATTTATAATATGTAAGTTTATCATTGCAGTTTTACCAAAACCAAACATTTCGAAATGGAAATATGAGCTGCAACACCACACATACACACACACAAGAACTGTGGTAAAGAAATGGCTTGTGAACCGCATGAGCTTCACAAGCTTTATTAACATAAGCATCACGTTTGAAATCGTGTTTGTAAATATGCTGATATGCGGGAAGTGCATGGTCAATTAGGTCGTAATAGTACGAAGCATCCGGCTTGATCTTTAATTTACCCGATGTATTCCATCTTCAAAATATTGAATTATTACTTTAGCTACTCAGTGTATTGTTGAGGGAGGGGGGGAATAACATTTGTGACTTTCATGAGGGGATTCTTTTCCTTGTCAGTCCACTCGTGCATGAAGGCCTCCCCATGCTCTGTCAGTAATGGAGGTTGTTACTGGTAGGAACCTCCTGGTTACACCAGCCCACTGGGGATTATTGTATCCGTCCGTCGTGTATCCAAAAATGGGAGGGGTGGGGCTGGGTGGAGAGGGGAGGGTGGAGAGGGGCTGGGTGGGGAGGGGAGGGTGGGGAGGGGCTGGGTGGGGGGTGGGAGGGGTGGGGCTGGGTGGGGAGAGGCTGGTCACCCCGTGGTGCCCTTATAAAACTCAACGTTTAACCTACTCACGCCGGCTTGTGCCCGTCCTCACAGTCGGGCATATTTGCGAAATACACCACGCCGCCGTTGACCCTGGCCATTGACCGAGCAACCCAACGTTCCCACCAGCTTCGTCCGCAGGAATGTGTTTAACCGTACTCCACCACGCTGTGCACTGTGGGTTGGTGGAGATGGTGGGAGGGAAGGGGCCGAATTCACTTGAGCTTTCACTTGACATTGGGCTAGGAATGCAACTTAGGTCTCTGGGATTCACAGCAATGTGCCAAACATTTGTACCTCCTCCGACATACACGGTTGGCTACGTACGGTGCGAAAGAAGTTCAACAGACATACACTGTTCCTCTCAGTCAATATCACTTTGAAATATTTATTATATGTGTATTAATCTTTGTTGTTTTTCAACCATATTACAGCCCATTGCAACACTTGGTCTCCTTATCTATTTTTCTAATTTTCAAAAAAATATAGGTACTTTCTTCTGGTATGCAGGCCGTTTCATAGTTGTAAAGCCTAGGAACACAAGAATAAATTGTACAATTATCATAATTAATGAATTCCCTATATTATGATTAGAAAAAAACATCATCGCTACCATTAAGGCTGATTATATATATACAAGAACAAAAACACATCTCAGGCTTTCGTAAAATATAAAATGACTTCAATAAATAAACAAACACACGAACATAGTTATGCATAATAGACAAGACTGTACCCAATAAAACTCTAGAAAGGAATTAAATCAATAAATATAACTTCTTTTCATCCAATAAGAATATCAATATAGCTAGGCTGCGTTATAATGCACACAGACCTTCCTCCATATTCACTCAGTCTACTCATTAAGTTGTGTTCTCAAAAATGCAAACGCATCGATGTTTATGTATTTAAATGTTTGTAGCAATTACATGAAACATTGCTGAATGACTAATAATGCAATATTAGCAACATTAATATATAACAAAAAAAGCTAATTACACGTATGAAAATAACACGATGCACTGCTAAGAGTCCGTATTACGGACCTGCAATGTTCCTCATGCATAAAAACACATATCTCGACGAAGACCGTGTCTGGTACTCGCCCTGGAATTTTTCGAGCGGTTGCCTTCGGTTGGAACATCGCACCATGATCTCAGATGCATCACCCCCGTCTCTTACACATCTCTTGTGGCGTACATGGCTGGGCGATTTGGCACAAAACTGGGTTTGTGTGTCACTCAGCAGTGGATAATAAAACATGTTATGCAATACTCTTTGGTTCTTTCGGAAAAGTCACGTAGGTAGAAAAATGTTATGCAATGGCTGAGACAGCAGGCATCATTCATTGTCTTAAACAAATCACAGCCCACTATGATGAGTGCAGTGGTAAAGACCAGAATGTAAAACTAGTAATTAGCATACGCACACACACCAGGAGAGTCAAATTGCAGGATGAAGGAATGTGGGTGGGGGAAAAGCTATTGATTTAATAACACATTTGAGATTCTACCAGGGATGAAAATGCCAGATCTAAATGGCAGTGCCACGCAATGCCCTCAAATGCTTAACACGTCAGTTGTTTACAGACGAAACGTGCAAGCACGCTTGCCTTTGTAGAGGTAAGTGAATCTGTCAAATAAATACTTGACCCTACATCTGGAAAAAAATAGAGCCATCTGTTATGAGCAAAAAAAGACACCGAGCAATACAAACCACCATTCACTGATGATTATAACTATGACGATGATTCAAAATTATAGATGATAATAATAATGGTATTCGTAGAATAAGTATGTGAGCTACCAAACTGTGTAATTACACACCATATATGCCCCCTATATATCGGCCAGTATATGTAATTGGATGTGTATGTGATGGTATAAACCGAATTACAGAATTCACCCCTGATATTTGATCACGCTCTATATTGGATTATGAAAGGAAATATACCAATGTGCCTAAGACACTTTTTTCAATCAGTGCATATTACCTTTGATGACATCTGGATATAGATCAAGAAGAGGCAGTTGAGGTGTTTCGGGCACCTGGTAAGGATGCCCCCTGATAGACTCCCACTGGAACTTTACCAGGCAGCAACGTCCCACTGGGCGAAGCCCCCGGGGCCGGCCCAGGACACGCTGCTGGCGGGGCTAAGTCGCTCAGCTGGCCAAGGAACGCCTGGAAATTTCCCAGGAAGAGCTAGAGTCTGTATATAGTAGTGTATAGTATAGTATCTTCTTGGTTCTTTCGGTAAAGTCACGTAGAAGGGAAGTAATAAAATAATAAAAATAAAACTTAATAAAATAATTCTCACGACGTTTCGGCCACAACGCAAGCAGCCGTCCTCAGGTGAACAGGTTAAGAACCAGGCTACAGTCTACATTGTAGACTGCCAGTACGCTCACCGAGGTTAAGAACCAGGCTACAGTCTATATTATAGACTGCCAGTACACTCACCAAACTTAATAACCAGGCTACAGTCAACACTATAGATTGCCAGTACACTCACTCCGATTAAGAACCAGGCTACAGTCTACATTAGTGGTTTTTATTGTTTTATTATTTAATATTTTAGTTCACTTAATTTTTTGTATCTTATTTTTCTATCTACCAGACTTTACCGAAAGAACCAAAGAATATGTATAGTAGTGTATATAATAGTGTATACCAGTGTATAGTGTAGTGTAGTAGTGTATAGTAGTGTATAGTGTAGTGTAGTAGTGTATAGTGTAGTGTATAGTAGTGTATAGTGTAGTGTTGTAGTGTATAGTAGTGTATAGTGTAGTGTATAGCGTAGTGTAGTAATGTATAGTAGTGTATAGTGTAGTGTATAGCAGTGTATAGTGTAGTGTAGTAATGTATAGTAGTGTATAGTGTAGTGTATAGCAGTGTATAGTGTAGTGTAGTAATGTATAGTAGTGTATAGTGTAGTGCATAGTAGTGTAGTAGTGTATAGTGTAGTGTATAGTAGTGTATAGTGTAGTGTATAGTAGTGTATAGTGTAGTGTATAGTGTAGTGTAGTAATGTATAGTAGTGTATAGTGTAGTGTATAGCAGTGTATAGTGTAGTGTATAGTGTAGTGTAGTAATGTATAGTGTAGTGTATAGCAGTGTATAGTGTAGTGTATAGTGTAGTGTATATTAGTGTATAGTGTAGTGTATAGTAGTGTATAGTGTAGTGTATAGTGTAGTGTAGTAGTGTATAGTAGTGTATAGTGTAGTGTATAGCAGTGTATAGTGTAGTGTAGTAATGTATAGTAGTGTATAGTGTAGTGCATAGTAGTGTAGTAGTGTATAGCGTAGTGTAGTAGTGTATAGTAGTGTATAGTGTATATTAGTGTATAGTGTAGTGTATAGTAGTGTATAGTGTAGTGTATAGTGTAGTGTAGTAGTGTATAGTAGTGTATAGTGTAGTGTATATCAGTGTATAGTGTAGTGTGTAGTAATGTATAGTAGTGTATAGTGTAGTGCATAGTAGTGTAGTAGTGCATAGTGTAGTGTATAGTAATCTGCTGGAGTCTGTCGCCAGGGACAGCAACACGCTGCCGCCGCGACCCACGCCAGGACAAGCGGTTTGAGAAACGAACAAACAAACGACATCTGGATATGAAACGTGGACACTTACAGAGAAAACGGAACGAAACCCAACACTGAAAAGTAAAAGTAGACACACAAGGATGGAAAAGGAATACGTGGATCAAAAAAGTAAGCGGGGCTTTGATGAGACGCGTCGCGAGAATTGACGGTGGCTGACGAACGAAAACGGGTAATGGAACAGAATCAAAAGGAGGGAACACATTCCGAGGAGGTTGGCCGCTTAGGGGAAGGACCGGATGAGGTTAGCTCACTGAGATGTAAAGGGATGGTGCGAAGACAATGGACTGATCGTGACCGCCGATGGTGACAATGATACGTAACACACAGATGTGTTACAAAAACGAAGAACACACACACAGACACACACGCTTGGTATTCCGCCGATCGTAGAAGAGGTAAACAGCAACAATAGAACCAAACTGCGAAGGCAAGATGAAAGTTCCGACTGCTTGTAGTGCACAAATGAAAGGATTCTAGATTTGAAGCTTTCGTGACTGCAATGATTCATATTCTTAGGTTTTTTCGGTAAAGTTACGTAGGTAAAAAAATTAAAATTAAAATTAATAAAAGTAAAATAAAAATATATTTTTTATTTTACTTTTATTCATTTTACTTTTTTTTACCTACGCGACTTTACCGAAAAAACCTAAGTAAATGAAAGGATGCCTTTAATGTTGTTAAACAGTGGTTTACTCCACACGGGATGCTGTTCTACTTCCTCGAGTGTTGACATGAATAACTAACACCACATCGGGACACTGCAGTCAAGCGCTGGTTCATGCGTCAGTACAAATACACAACACGCGCGCATCGCAAAGGTCCAGATCATTCAATGGGAATAGGGGTGTTCATTACTTTTCATCGTGCTCCACTGACGTGAAATATACACACACACACGTGCACTTTCAGAACAGCAAACGTGTTTCTGTTGACTGCCCCCACAGCACTAATAAGGCAGATTTGCGAACTCAACTAGCTAACAGTAATTTAACAGTTGCATAAAACATGTTGTTTTTAAGGGCAGTCTTAAACAAAGTTTACGGCTTTTGAATCACAATTAGTTTTCAACTCGTGTTCTATAGGTGAGATAAGTTGCTTACTCTATAAGCTTAGAATAGGGGAAAAATAATGTTCACAATAATGAGCAATATACAGTAATTAACATGTCCATGACTAGCATACTTAACTCAAATACAACATTAATTAACACATTTACTCTTTAATGTATAAATAAATACATTTATCAAGACATTAATTTTGCTTCTCCGTATAATTGGGTGGTAAAAGTCACAATTTATTGCTCATTGGCACCATCACAATGGATTAGTGAGAATTATCCTGCCTCCATTATCTTAATTACATTCATAGGCAAGTGAGTTACTGCTGGAGATAGGGCACTAAAAGACAATATGCTTCCTGGCATAGATGGAATAAAGAGTTTATATAAAAGCTGGTTCTATACATACATACGGTAGGTCAGGAGAGTGTTAAGAGACAACATGGACTGTGCAAAGGGTTCGAAACATTTATAAGTACGGCCCTGTAGGAATTCAATCGTGGCGGTCTTATGAGGAAGACTGGCCTCGCACCATAGAAATGTGGAATTTCCAGCACTGGTTTATAGTCATGGCAACCAACATTGATGAGCACCACCTCGTAGCTCAATCGAGCGGGGGGACACTTGGGCTTCAGTGAAATTCACAATTATAATCATAAATTGTGGGTAGTGCGGTGTTATGGACCCGGAGTTTGATTCCAGGCCACATCCAAAGTCAGTGGCGAGTGATATTTGAAGCAGTTCTGAGTCCGCTGTTAACGAACCTTCACTGACCAGCATGGTGAAGTATGGACGAACAACCCAGACCAACATTGAGCAGGCCTTTGCCCACATTTGGCTGACATAGAATTTTCGTACTGCGTAAAAGCAGAGAAAGTTCAATCTTAATGCGAGGAAATACGTGGGTAAGAATAGTAGTTTTTTGTTATAAATACGTTGTATGTTATGGGTTCACATCATCCATACAGCTACAAAGGCTGCTAAATTAACACAATTGGTCCCTGACTCGCAACCATAAATGGTGACAATTCAGAGACTCATGGGGTTGAATTGTTACACCCGACACCCCCGTCCCTAAGCGCTGGATAACACTGACACCACATTAAAATGCCACACCATTTTCAGAAGCTGTGGGCTCAGTATAACAACGTCTCATATCTGGCTTATAGTGTGATCATAGTGGCCTAATTTATTGAGAAACCAGGTGTGTTGGTGCACGTCTGCAAACCAGCTCTGAATGAGGAGTCGGTAGATCACACATATTGGTGGCGCCAGGCAAAAGCAAACCCAGCAAAATCTCAGGGCCCCAAAAAGCTGAAGGGGCTCTGTAGTAATGGAAATATAGGGCAGTATCACATTATAATGGTAATTGTAAACACCTGATTAATGTCTCTTGCGTTTATCTTGTCTATATCTGTCCTCTCTCATCTCACGAAGTATATTTCTTCTTTCATGTCACAAAGATGATATCACATTTTATAAGAGGGCTCCTAAAAAAATAATGTCTGCTTCGGATCCCACAAAGTGTGAGCACTGCTACTGCACAGACATGATTGTGTTTGTGAAAATACTCATCTGCAGGCCACGGAATGGCCCGCAGAAAGCAACCAAAGCCAGTTGGTTGGTAGCCTATCTGCAAACTTGAGACTATACTTGCGTTGTATAAGGGCAAACAGGTTTCCTCCCACATTAATTCTATATTTGAAGCTTTCGTGACTGCAAAGATTCATATTCTTAGGTTTTTTCGGTAAAGTCACGTAGGTAAAAAAGTTTAAATTAAAATCTTACTTGATACAGCAATCGTGCTGTGACGGTTCCACCTGAAGACGGAAGCTTGTGTTGCCTCCGAAACGTCGTGATTTCTATTTTATTTTTTACTTTACTTTTATTAATTATAATTTACATTTTTTACCTACGTGATTTTACCAAAAAAACCTAAGAATATTCCTCCCACATGCAAATGAGTTGGTCAAATATCTCAAGCACGTTCCTCCCGGAAAAGGAAAATGTAGTGACAACCAGTTTCGGCTTTATTGTGCAAATAAACCAATCAAGCGCTATTGTCACGTACACAAGTATATGATATCCAAGTTCTTCTCTCTCCCCCCCCCGCACCCCAACCCTTTCTACATTTGTGTAGTGAGTCACTTCGGAGACACTGATAGCAGGAGGCAACACACGTTTATTCTACACCTTTGAACACTGCTCACACACGAGATAACTATAAACGGGTCAGAACAGCCGGCACGCTGTCTGACCCACGACGCGGGAGACGAAGACGTAGCACCTTGGGTTCCAATCCACCAACAGACAGCCCCTATCCAGCCTCGGGACTTCTCTTTTATGCCCCCCGGCGTGGCCTGGCTCCGCCCTCGGCCACGCCCCCTTCTGGAACCGACCAGAAGGTTCTGGGCTATACCTCACGTACTCTTAGTTCTTTCGGTAAAGTCACGTAGGTAAAAAATGAATTAAAATTAAAAAATAAAAACAATAAAATCACGACGTTTCGGAGGCAACACAAGCTTCCGTCTTCAGCTTGTGTTGCCTCCGAAACGTCGTGATTTTATTGTTTTCATTTTTTATTAATTTTAATTATTTTTTTTACCTACGTGACTTTACCGAAAGAACTAAGAGTATGGATCCGTGCAGTCACGAAAGCTTCAAATCTAGAATTATACCTCACGTGTCTCCTCGGTCACGCTGCTCTGCCGGCAAGTCGGCCGTTACGCCCACATTCCCTCTCTCTGTCAGTAACCAGCGCTACGCGCCGTAGTGACCCATTCTATGTCACTACACTTGTGTATGGCAGAAATACGTTCAGGAGCTAAATGTCAATGTCGAGGTCTACTAGCCACGGGAGGGCTTCAGCAGAAAGTTCGTGTAGTTTTGCTATTCGTTTCTTGAAGGAGTGCAGACTTAAGTTGGTTTCCTATATGGTCCATAGTTTGGGTTGCATGGCCATAATCGCACTGCTGTGGCTTGTCTTTAATTTCCAATGCATTCAGGGGATGTGCGCATTGGCCTGTTAATGGATGTCCTGATGTGGTCGATGGTTACACCAGTGTATTCGAGGAATATTCAAGCCAGGAGGTTGCGATGTTTGGGTCTCGAACGAGGTGTTTATTCTGGTCGTCCACATTGCTCCACTCTGTTTGCCAGCATTATTCCAGATCTGGGTGACATTCTAAAATGGTGACAGCGTGATCCCATTAAAAACAGGGCTCATGCTTATTTTTTGCAAACCGTGGCTACTGATTTATGAATCACAGGATGACTATCTTTAAAAAATAGCCACTCGAAAATTATTGAGCCTATCGCCTTGTAATTAAACGGATGAATTCACCAAAAATTGGATAGCATTTTGAAAGCAAGTTCCTACATTTGTTGCGTATTTAGTCCGCAGAGATAAGAATGCTCGCTGCAATTTACGGTGAGTATGGCTTCAAGTGCAAATGTCACGAAACATTGAGCAGTTAAATCTTTAAGCTATGGCATGAACATACAGAATAAAACAAGCAAGGCCGGTAGTGCTTGATTAAGCTAGTGTGGGGCCTGTAGCATATGTTATAAAGGGGCCCTAAATAAATAAACAAAACACATAAATATAAAAACACACATTTTTTCCTTGCATAGTAAAGTAATTGTCTTGTTTCATTTGATATACAGCCAGATAATACGACAAATCGCTAACCTTAAACACCCAGTCGTTCATAAAAGTTGAAGGCAGCATAGTACTATAGTAATAGAGCAAGTGCAGAATCACTGAACCGGAATTGATAGCTTGAAAGCATTTAGCGCGGGGCCCTTGAAAGTGCGGGGCCCGTAGCATATGTAGCTACTTTTACTACGAGGATAATACGGCACTGAAGGCCGGGTGGGGGGGGGGCATATAATACAACTCGCTGTTTACCACACTAATGGGGGGGGGGGGGGGGGGGGCTCCTGCAGATGCCCGCTGAATGAAAACACAACCGTTAACGAATTAGGCGGACGATGCTGAAACTCTAGATAATGAAGGAAAAGACAGAGACAGCGCACACTGATTTGGTTAGATTGCCCTGCTATTACCGATGCACACCTGACGACTGACAATAGTGACTGGTGGACAGGAGATCTCATTGTCGTGCGATGCTGCCATGTCCCATTGCATTATGCATGCCACTTAGGCATGCGGCATGGCAAACAGCTTTCATGAATATCTCATGGTGTCCCATTCCTACTAGGATTCTGGCAAATTGTATCACTTAGGCAATGTTAATTAAGGGGGGGGGGTGGGATGTGTTAAATGGAGGGGGAAACACGTGGCAAGACGAATATCCAAACGTCGACAAGAAAAGTTGTCTGCATCTTATTATGCACCTGTTCGCTGCCACAGCTGATGTATGGACACTGAGTGGGTTCTGCTGAGATATGATAAACAAATTCAGAAAAATGGTGCGGGCAGTGTGTTATTTCACTTGGAAATCCTGACGCCTTGTTTTGGTTTATAGCAAGGCGGTCATGGTGAATGACCTGTCACCAAAACATAAAATGTCGGCCCATATTGGTCTTCTGTTTGCTCGGTATCATTTTTGATCTGTGAATTTATTTTGGTTGGTGCGGTATTTAATATAAATTAAAAAAATGTGTTGTTCTCATAATAATGTCAATGGAAAGCTGTCCTTTGTTGAAATATAAATGTTTTTTTTGCCTTCGGGTTGCTGTCGAAATCATTCAATGACCACATTGATTACAAGAACAATGCATTCCGAAGTGAAACAGTCGTGGTGAAGTATCACAATTATGGTGAAATAGTTAGTCTTTCCCGATGGCATTATAATTAAACAAAATTCAAGGGTTGACATTTGAAAGTAAAAATTGTGATATTTCAATTGCCCTGTGCTACAGGTTCGAATTTTACAGCATAATTAATTTGTACAATGCAACCAAAACACTAAAGAAATAAACGTCTCTCATTCCTACACGGCAAATATATTCGGGCATCTATTTAGAAATGCAACATTTGGGGAGATAGAAAATACGGTATAAATGTGACGTTCCAGTGCCCTGGAGCATAACAGCGGATCCTTTATATATTTCAGTGTGGATGTAATGTGGATGTATACACTGTCACACACTGTGCTTTAGCTCATAGATTCTCTTTAATTTAAGATCTTGGCTGGAACCTTCTTTTATCAATCAAATAATATCTGCTGGGCGCTTCGTCAAGGTCGTCCCTGGAGCGAGCGGCACAACAGACTCGATGAGCAACTGATTGGGTAGAGAAACACCTGCTGTCAAGAAACACACATCCTACCTGACAGCGCGCGCGGTCTCTCATCCCAATAATCTGATCATCTCCGCATGCAAAATAATAAACCACTAATGCGGAACAAAAATGAAAGCGCATCACACTCCTTTGGTTCGTCCGTGGATTCGGCACCACCGCCACACAAGATTAAATATATCTGACCCCTCAATGGCATTATTGATTAGCAAAAAAATGCGCTGTATTCCTGGAAAGTTAGATACATTTATCTTTATTAAGCCACCTACTGTTTAAATATATTAATCCTCACATCATTAATTTTAAAAAGCAGAATGCTCATTTTATATACGCAAAGTCACCTTCTGACACGTACTGTATAATTAATGACGACAACATGGCATGCACTAGAGCCGTGAAAAAAACCAACAGCAATAACAATTGGTTTATTTTAACATTGATTCTCCAAGTGCATGCCATAAAGTGCATAATAAATTGCAATGAATGGCTGAAAATATTATAAACCGGACAAAACAAGGCAAGCCGTGCAGCATAGCTTCAAGATTGTCTCGAAATGTTAATACATTTTTACAGACCGCGAAAGTGGATTTTGTTTTAAAATTTAGCGAGCCAGTTAATAGCCTCTTGCAAATGAATCTTCAGACTCGATGAGGATTTTCTGGATTATAAAATATTTATATCATCTTGGCCAATAATTCCTGCATTGAAAAAGGGAGATCATGTTCTCTGGCAGAGGAAGTCATGCACCGTTTGAGTTGAACTACAATAACAGATTGTCACTATCATTTTAAAGATACAGCATATAGTTTGTAAAATAATCCAACAATGCGTATTCACCAGTTCATTCATTGATCATGTCAAGAGCTAATTTCTGGTTTGTGTGTAGTTTTAAGTGGCAACACGAGGTCTGGAAATATTGCGTTGCAGAATGTCACATCTTCACAGGACTAAACTCCTGAAATCTTTATTAGAAGTCTTCCCCCCAGAACTTGGGAAGATTCTATTCCTTCATTACAAGACAAAGTGTGAACTGAGTTTGTTGAAACGCATCAGGCATTGCTGTTGCTGCTCGCGGGATTGAGCAGCGGTGCAGTCGGACTCACGCGATGAACTCACGCGATGAACTCACGCGATGAACTCACGCGATGAACTCACGCGATGAACTCACGCGATGAACTCACGTGATGAACTCACGCGATGAACTCACGTGGTGAACTCACGTCCTGCGTGATGAACTCACGTGATGAACTCACGCGATGAACTCACGCGATGAACTCACGCGATGAACTCACGCGATGAACTCACGCGCTGCGTGATGAACTCACGTGATGAACTCACGCGCTGCGTGATGAACTCACGTGATGAACTCACGTGGTGAACTCACGTGATGAACTCACGCGCTGCGTGATGAACTCACGTGATGAACTCACGTGATGAACTCACGTGATGAACTCACGTGATGAACTCACGCGCTGCGTGATGAACTCACGTGATGAACTCACGTGATGAACTCACGTGATGAACTCACGTGATGAACTCACGTGATGAACTCACGTGATGAACTCACGTGATGAACTCACGTGATGAACTCACGTCCTGCACGATGAAGTCACGTGAATTCCATTGCCGGCCACGGCTAACATCAGCGGCGAGTGATATCTGAACCGATCCTGTCCCTTAATATGCATATGCATGCATGTTGCATATATATATAAACATTGTATATATAAACATTGTATATCCTCAGTGAGGTATGGTCAAACCAGCTTGTATGGCATGGTGTTGGGAGGCGTCCACCCAGCATTGGATTGACAAAGGGCTGAACAGTACTATTGTTGGTATCATTGTTCACACAGAGCCTAAAGGTAGCAGTGGTGACATCTTTAAAATTACGTGTGTGTGCATTTTGTCGAGTGATATGGAATAGTGCAGAAAAGTAAAGATATATTAAGGGATTGTTCATAATTATCAATGGGTATCAATGAAGGGCAGGGAATTAAATAAAGCACCCTGCTTTGTGGATCACCCACAGAGCCTCGGCGATACTCTCAGCTGGGTAAAGCTCTCGATGAAGACATCACAGGAGGGTTTTTTTCTGAATATTCAATCAATAAACACTCATCAACTCAGATTTCTACAGTCCCCCCCGCCTCATCCCTAAGCGAGATAAAGCATCAGTTCTCAAATTTTCACCTCGTATCTTACCAACTCCCACAGTAGATTATTGAGTGTGAGCACCACTTGTTTTCTTTGATAACTGAACCGAACCACACCTTGAACACTGGATTTAAGTGGAAACCAGACACGAGGAAGTGTGTCATAAAATGTCTATAATTGTTGAACATCAGTCGCTGCCCTGGGCTTGTTGTTTAGATGATTAAAAGAAAGCAATTTAATTTGACCCAGAGTCATAAGCGTTGTCAGTCAAACACTCAAGCTAAGTGCATTACACTTTTCATGGTATATTTTTTCGGACGTATATCACACCTTAGTAAAACACACAAACGCTGAAAACGCACAATTCCACATTGCCTGTATATAAAGAGGTGATTTTTTTATCTTTTTCAGCGATTCGTATTCACGTGGAATGTATTTGAACCTACACAATAATTTTGAGAGAAAGATGAAAATCTTTTCAACATTTTAAGATTCGTTTGTTCTTTTTGTAAACCAGATGGTAACTCTCCTATAATACAGCTTGTGACAGCTTGTGAAATATCACCATTCTTTCATAATAACTTATCCTGCGTATATAGAAATGATAAAAACCTCAAATACCAGCTAAATTAAAATCTTCCCTGCATCAATAATACAAGTCAGGAAATTAATTGTCACGCGTATAATATCACATAACGAATGGCAATGCATGTACTTTTCTATGAGTCAGTCATATACTGGGTATAAATCTTTAATCTGTACCCATAGTAAATAAAAAAGCGAGCTTATATTTTCCAGCCAGTCTACATGAAGCACACGCAGGGAAATTAATGTCACCTGCACGTGGAACAAAAAAACACCCCTGAGCATTCAATTAATTATAATGGACAAACCTTGCACGGGCATATTGCAAAATGAGATACTAGGCAGCAGATGTATTTGAACAGTGTATTAAGCAGAGGTGGGACAAAGTCATTGTTATGCAAGTCCAAGTCGAGTCGCAAGTCATCAAATTCATGACTCGAGTCTGACTCGAGTCCAAGTCACATGACTCGAGTCCACATCTCATAGGTGGGACAAAGTCATTGTTATGCAAGTCCAAGTCGAGTCGCAAGTCATCAAATTCATGACTCGAGTCTGACTCGAGTCCAAGTCACATGACTCGAGTCCACACCTCTGGTATTAAGTGTGTATTAAGAGTATTAAGTGGTGAAAAATCTTGTCAGTATACAACTCGCACATTTGGCAATATTTCATTTTAGGGATAAACTATTCAAGTGCAGAATCACAAATACTTAAATTTCGATTTAAAACTTCCGTGACTGCAGGGATTCATATTCTTGGTTCCTTCGGTAAAGTCACGTAGAAGGGAAATAATAAAATAATCAAAATATTTAACATATTTTTCTTATTTTATTATTTCCCTTCTACGTGACTTTACCGAAAGAACCAAAAACACAAATACTTATTTAAAAAATCAGGTAAATTTGTTTTTCGTCTTCGTTTAATATACTGCCACTGCATTGATGTGGGACGCACGGCTAGGGGTGGATGGAGGGTGGTGGGAAGTCTGACGTCACAATGACGCACGAACCCGGCTCAACACTGAGTCGCAGGTGACGTCATCACGTAGATGTGAGCGGTGACATCACCATCCCACGCCAGGCAGCCAGCCAGCCAGAAAAGCTTTTTTCTTTCTCATACACTACGATGCATTGCTCTTCACATTGCTCCACACGATGGAAAAATGTTGACCCAACATTGTCTGTGTCTGAAATTGTGTCCATTTCTATGAATACACGTAGTTTGTCGTATGTACCACAACATGGCCTGGGCAACTTTTAGATTATGCCTGGCTTCAAAAACACTTGGATGGCATGTTCACATCAGCAGTGGAAAAACAAAAGTGGCCAAATGTGGTGTGAGCCACACCATTCAGTTGTTTGCTGTGCCCTCTTCAACATATGCTCTTCTACAGAGCCCTCTTTCAACAACATACATATGCTATACACAGCTAAAATAGGACTCTTTGTTTTCACGTGTGCTGTACATATTTGTAAATGCTGAGAAACGAAAATTGCATTCAAATTCACACACATAATATCAAGAGAGTGATGAAACAAGTTAGATGGAGTGGGGGTGGGAGGGGGCTATACTACCCAGGCTTGATCCGATTGTTTGCAATCCACGAACAGCCATTCCCACCACTCAGGGCCAGAGGTCGCAACCGGGTACCCGATACCCGTACCCTACCCGATACCCGGCTACCCGTACCCGGCCGGGTACGGGTACCCGTTTGCGACCCTGGTGCGGCCGGGTACGGGTACGGGTAGGCCGTGAGTCACTGGTGAGTCACTGTTTGTCACTCATTTCGGGTGGGGTACGGGTACGGGTAGGGAATGGGAAGCCATACCCGGCCGGGTACGGGTACCCATTTGCGACCCTGGTGCGGCCGGGTACGGGTAAGGAATCAAAACCCGTTTGCGACCTCTGCTGAGGGCCCGAATGTCCGTCCCACCTCAGGTGTGAGAGCAGAGTGGGCGTGGACTTGGACGCACCTCTGGACGTTGCCTAAAGAGTGACAGCCGCAATAAGTAAATGGGACTGGTCAGGGGTATCCTGGTGAAAATTCAGGGGTGCTTCACGCTACGGTCGCGTAACAGAATCACACCACGAAAATTCAGGCTTAGGGGCCGTCCATAAATGACGTCACGCGATTTTGGACGATTTTGACCCCCCCCCCTCTCGTCACACGGCGTCACAAAAAGTCAGACCCCCCCCGCCCTCAAATATGACGTCACATAGCTCTGCCCCCCCCCCCTCCCCAAAACCATTTTTTTTTTAATAAAACATGCTTCAAATCGCGTTAAACTATTATCATTGTAGTGGGTATTTAATGTGGCGCTGCACTCTTATGTTGTAGCAGAAAACATTTATAAAAAAGTCTATTTAATTAAGTAGAACGTGTTGTCTATATTTATTTAAAGTTGCGCATTTGATGTGGCGTCACATTTCTCAAACCCCCCCCTCGTCACACATCGTCACAAATGTCTGACCCCCCCCCCCCCCTAAGTGCGTGACGTCATTTATGGACGGCCCCTTAACAGAACCCTACCGTAAAGAGGGCAAATGCAGAGTAAACAAGTAGATGGGGGTCTACTTTGTTCCTGAATTGTCTGCCTGTCTTGTACAGCCAATATATATATTTTTAAACATACACATGTGGTAGACGCATACACACTTCTCACAATACACACGGAAGCAGTTACGTAAAAATAAGATCCTGTCAGATATAGGACTTTGAAGGATCACAAATTCGTCAAAGTATGCATTCATTCTTTGTATTCTTTCTTTTTGACTGGTTACCTATCCCTGTAACATGTAACTTGCCCCATAAAATAGAGCCTAAGAGCTCATTGGACCCTTTTTGCAGAGATAAATAAAATATATCTTTCTGTTAGTATCTATTATGTCGTCATATGAACGGTCGTGTAGCGGTTAGTGCGGTGTTCTACGAACCTGGCGACCCGAGTTCGATTCTGGTTCACGGCCAATACCAGTGACGATTATCTGAACCGGTCCTGGGCCTCCCCTAAGTCAATTCAGCCTGACATGAGCGCCTGGTGCAATGTGTAAACAATGCCACTAGGAAGACAAAGGCGGCTGGGCGTGGTGTTGGCCACCCACCCTCTTGTGTACCGTTCCAGCCTTCATAGGTGCTGCGTATCCCTCTCCGCGTGGTCGCGTGGATTCCTCTCCGGGTCCTCCGTTGTTTCCCTCCACATTTAGAATCGATGTGCGTTTAGAGTATTTGGCTGCTATAAGTGTCCACGCGATAAGCCACGTCATTTATGGGCAGCTCGCTTTTGAAAAAGGGCTATGTAGCTCAGTGGGCCTTAACCTGGCAAAAATAAAAAAATTGTAAAAAAATAGATATTTGTAGAGACTTTTACCTCTGGCTCTGGGTCCATAGCCACAGCCATGCATTTTCTTGTCAGTAACAGCAGGGAAGAAGTAGCAGGACTGGTTAATATTTTACTTGTCGCTACGGTGTGCTCTGGCAAGGAATCAATCTCAGATCACTAGGTTCGTACCTTCGTGCGCTAACCACCGTGCCGCTGCTGTTAAGATTCACGATTCAACTTGCAATGTACTTGTGTGAGAATCGATGTTTTTAGATTGTGTTGTATGTCCCTGGCACATTATGGAGGGTGCTGTTATTAAAAAAAATGGATAGTGAGATCACATTGAGTTGGGGGAGATTGAGACCTGAACACGCTACGGAGCACTCAGCAAGCTGTGACATCACGGCATTGTCTGTGCACTGCGATATCACTGCTTGATCTCTAGCATTTGATATCAAACGATACTCTCTATTCTACGTAACACCATAGTGTGCCACGTGAAGTCGCAGCATGCTCCATGCTTTGTGGCATCAAAGCCGCAACCGTCAACAATAAAATCACGAATTGCTCTGTACTCTGTGATATCACAGCATGCACTATGACATCACAACGCTCTATTCTCTACAACATCACAGCATGCTATGCGGTTTGTGACATCTCAGCATGCTTTGTGAATTGTGATATCAAAGCCTACACTGTATACACTGTAAAATCACAGCATGCTCTATGATATCGCAGCGTTCCCTGTTCCCTATCATCTCACAGCATGCTCTGTCCACTGAGACATGACAACATCCTCTGTGCTCTTTGACATCGCAAGCCGCTTTGGCATGTGTGCCTGCCGGAAGGACACAACTGAAAAACAAAGGAAAATATGTGTACCTATGGCAGTTACAGGATCAACATGATTACATAAGGAGGTGGATGAAGTGTTTTGGAGTGCTTTCAAAAGCTGAATTTTAAAATATGAAGCAACATGCCAATGTGCTTAAAGAAGAAAATGTTTAATTCATGAATATAATCTGAGATGACATAGGAATCATTAACATGGACACTGATAAAAGACATCGGACGACAGCTCAAAAGTCTGTAAAAACTAAAGACGTAACTATTTTTTATTTTACAAAGTAAGGGCCCTCTGAGCTATGTAGCTCTTTTTCATAAGCGAATTGGCCACAAATGATAGCTTAACACAGTGGTTTATCACGTGGAAATGTATAGCAGCCCAAATACTCAAAGCGCATGTTGTTGATTCTAAATGTGGAGGGAAAAACCAGAGGACCCGGAGAAAAATCCACGTGACCACGGGAAGAACATGCAAACTCAAAATATACAGGCATCACGGTAAGGATCAAAGCCACGATCTCCTGCACACCAGGCGAGGTAGTTAACATCTCGCTACCGTGGCACCCCAAAGATTAGTGGAGAGGTGCATGCTTGGGATTACACTAAGAGGGGGAAATAAGATCACGCGGTTTAGAGTACATGCACAGGCTACAGCCATAATTGTGTCCGTTGACAAAAAAAAAACAAGCGGACATGGGGCAGACACGTCTCTAGAAGGTATAATGGCCTCAAAGTGAGAGCTACATCGGTCTCGTCGAGCCAAAGGAGGAAACACATTTGAGGGGACATCTGCCACAGAGTTGGAGCAATAAAGTCACCATATTTTTTGTAATGTATATGTATGTTGAACTCTTTCGCACCGTACATAGTCAACCATGCTAATCGGAGGTTGCGAGGGAAGGAAAACTAAACACAAAGAACAGTTTTAAAGAAATATGCAGGTGCTAGGTGGATTGGTTATGGCTGATGATGATGATGTAACATTAACATTCATCATTTACAGAAAGGGTCACAGAAGCGGAAAATGTACGACTCATGTATTGAAAGGCTTTGAAAAATAATGTGTATTTCATACCAAAAAATTACATTCGCATTTACACATTTATATGTTAAATTTAGATTTAAAGCTTTCGTGACTGCAGGGATTCATATTCTTGGTTCTTTCGGTAAAGTCACGTAGAAGGGAAATAATAAAATAATATTAATTATTCTTAGGTAAAGTCACGTAGAAGGCAAATAATAAAATAATATTACCGAAAGAACCAAGAATACATTTATATGTGTTATATAATTAAAAAACATCCACCGAAAATCCAGTTTTAATTGTGTGTGCATAACAAGCACTGTTATGCAATTCAGTGTTTTTTTAATGTAATTTAGGCACTGCTACGAAGGCAAAAAGCACATCTTCAACATGTTATATTCTTTGCACCGCCATTGTGTGTGTGCATATCATAGGTAGTACATCACCGGTGTCTCCACTGATTGGAGTCTCCATCCAGCTTCCAGTGGTGGCCGTTATGCTGCAGGCAACCATCCGGTCGGTGTGTCGTCCATCGAATAAATCCTGCACCCCGCCATGAAGAGCAGCTTAAAAAGAGAGACACCTTGTGAATAATTAAATGTCATGCTTGATGGACACACCTGTAACCATCAACCTCTCTATGTACTGTGAGGTAGGGCCACTGCCTGAAACATCAACGAATTTTTTTACTTTTTCTCAGTTTAGTTTTGTGTGTGATTTGTGCTTTTTAACACCACTGCCAACATCGTATCACCAAATACTCTGTTACGATGGCTTCGTCTATAGGGCATTATGTCACTTATTTTAAAAAATATACCAAGAATCCTTTACTGGGTTTACAATTAATTATTTGTTCCGTTAAGTGCCATTTAAAAATAGTAAAAATAGTTGACATTTTTTGCTAAAAATATATGTCCTTCCAAAAAATGTATGCACGGGATAAAAATGTTTACATCCTTTACAATTTGTGTAATAAATAATGCATGTATGCAGTGATACCGCAATCATGAAACAATGACTCAACAATCATCCTATTAAAAAAAGGGCGAAAAACTAATTTTAAGCAGTACAAACCCGTTAGCCTCTTAGTGCTCGTATTCAAAATGTCCACGAAGCTCACTGGGAACAGAGTAATGGAAGATTCTGGAAAACACCAATAAATTAAATGACGATGCCGAGTCTTGTAGACTAGAACATAATCATTTGACTGTAGACATTACTCTTAAGTCACCCGTGCTCTCACAAACCTCGGCCAGATTTTTGTTCACATCATAAAAAATACACACTTAGAGAATGAACATTCTCATTGATTGGAGAAAAAAATGCATGAATGAACTAAGATTGTGCTGCTGCTGCTAAGTTATTTGAACGTCCAATGAAAATGTACGTCAGGAAATGTTAGAAGAACACAGTGAAAGAGGCTGCGACGTTGGGAACAAGATAAATATAAGCAAAACAAAGGTCAATTGCTAAATAATTGGAGATATTTGTCAGAGGGACCCAACTGGAAAACACAGCGGGATGTGTATGCCTTGGACAACGATTGAAAGTGAACTAGAATCAAAATGACAAAATAAGCAGGTGAATCAGAACAGGTTGGAAAGCGTATGCGAAAGTCGAACTTGATCATGAAGAGCAAAATATCAACGTGAGTAAAGGCTCCTTAATCAATGTGTATCAACTGCTCTGACATGGATCAGAAACGAGATAATTTACAAATACAATGGAATAAAAACGTAGATATATATATGTGAAGAGATGCACGCTCAAAATTAAATAGAGAGACAGAAAGAGAAACACGCGGATGAGAGAATACACAGTTTAAACGCGTAATTCCAACTGCTAAGAAAAGTAAGAGGGCTTGGGAAGGATAGGTCACGAGATGGGATAACGGCCTGTGGTCAATAACAATGATGGAGTAGCAGCCAAGGGATGCAGCGTGTCTGGGAGCACGTCCACTGGGGAGATGGAGCACTGAAATAAGCTCGTGTGCAGGTGCTATCTGGATTATTACGTCGCAGAACCGTGAAAAGATTGGATTGATCATGATTAAGGTTGACGATGAATATGTTTTAAGCTGAAATAAGCTTGACGGGACTGATCCCATCCACTTTTAATCAGGATTTTTCTACTATAAAAGGAAAATGGGTAAATGCCATCATAAGATGTCAGTAGTGGCTGTTAAAGATAAACAATTTCTGTCTTGGGAAACTGTACATTTTTCAACATAAAAGATACACTTTGACTAAAAAAGCTGAGTTATTTATATGACTTAATGGAAACCGAATGTATGTTTCACGACAGTATTTACTTTATCTTTTGATATTACAAATCAGGAATTAAAACAAAGCAATAATGTGCGTTTTTGTTTATCTCGATTAATTTTGAACTTTGCTTCGAGAATTATTACCTAATCATCAAAAAAAGAAAGAGAAAAATCTAGTTGAACACCTTCTGCTGCCAATGTAAATTAAATTGTGCCTTCAAGAGAACTTATCAGCACAAATTTTCTGTCAATTCAGTCAAGATAAGTATCGAGGATTGTCAGTATATTTGAATGGAGAATATGCATCAACAGAAGGTTGAGTGATAGACATGAATACCATCGCCTCGTGATAAATTCTGCAAATATTTTAGTTTATTAAAGTATCTGCAAGAGTGATATTATCGCTTGTATAAAATATTTACTGCTGTATTCATTTTTATATTTCTGGATTTGTGTTTCAAGGACTGAAGGGTATTCACTATTTTAATGACTTGCCCACTGAGATGTCCCTCATCCAGCAGTATATGAAGAATATCCGATGATAAAATTATTGCTTGTGCGCTATTTATCTATCAGTATGGTATCCAATATTATAGGCACCTTGTTTTACATGCATGGAATGGCACAAAATTACTGGAGGCAAAGCATTGCTACTACCCCTTGGCGAATGCCATCGAGAGGATTAGTAAAACAGACTGACGTTCTCTTCGGAGTTGAGTCGAACAATATGTCAAAAGACTGCACTTAATGACTGTAACTGATCATGTCTGGCCACTGATTGCAGGTCACCTTATGTTCACAACCACACTCTCGCTGTCCGCTCATTTATCAGCCGATTTATCAATGCCCTTGTGTTGCTACAACCAATGATAAATTTCACTTTTTTTCCCCCTTGGATCTCACACTGCTCCACGCACGGCTAAGCCCATTTTGCTACTCCCAGGAGCTGGCTACTACCTTAGTAGCCAAAATTGTTTTGATGCATCGAGAGCCTTTGATACCATCTCTCACCGAATCCTCGTGGCCAAACCGAAACATGCGGAGAACATTAATCCACTCATAACTGGCTACTCTCTTTTTGCGCCATAACTATACCCGATGCCGAGTCATCAATGGCACCTTCGCTGACAAAGCACTCGTTCTGTTACGGGTACACAAGGGATCATTCATTTTTCTTCGCAGCAATGACCACATCAGCATGCTTGCGCTCGCTACGGACACTGTAAGCGCTATTTGCGGACAACACTGCACGCGCTCTAAGCCAATTCTCTAGGCAGATGACCTCCGGGTCTTCCAATTTGACGCAAATTTGCTTTATGATTGATTCACGCTCCACATACTTTCTATAAATTCAACCAAAACCAAAATGCAAGATGCTTGCCACTAAACAAATACCCTGCAACTTGCCTCCCGCTGCTTCCCTCGTCCATCGGCAACAACCCCGCCATAGAGGGTTTTCAACGTGGCGAGATTCTTTAGTTTCGATGTAAAGCTTTCGTGACTGCAGGGATTCATCTTCTTGGTTCTTTCGGTAAAGTCACGTAGAAGGGAAATAATAAAATAATAAAAATAAACATAATAAAATAATAACGCTGAAACATTATTCGATAATAAAATAAAACATTATACAATAATACAAATTAAACCTAATAAAATAATAAAAATAAAACATAATAAAATAATAAAAATAAAACATAATAAAATAATAAAAATAAAACATAATAAAATAAAATATAATCAAATAATACAAATAAAACATAATCAAATTTCGATTTAAAGCTTTGGTGACTGCAGGGATTCATCTTCTTGGTTCTTTCGGTAAAGCCACGTAGAAGGGAAATAATAAAATAATAAAAATAAAACATAATAAAATAATTCTCACGACGTTTCGGCCACAACGCAAGCAGCCGTCCTCAGGTGAAGAACAGGTCTGTCGGAAAGACAGCGTCTGAAACGGACGGCTGCTTGCGTTGTGGCCGAAACGTCGTGAGAATTGTATTTTATTATGTTTTATTATTATTATTTTATTATTTCCCTTCTACGTGACTTTACCGAAAGAACCAAGAAGAAAAAAAAGAAGATTCTTTAGGTTACAGCTTTCCAATTCATTGTTATTGACCCCCAACATGTCAATATCGTTGCCAAAATTGTTTATATTTATATATTGAAAGTACCTTGCTTGTGATCAAGCGGATGTTTCAACATATTCCTGTTATATTTGAAGCGAAAACCCACACCAGTGCACGTGCAATCGGTCGAACGCATCAAATTGCAACAGCCGAGCACTGAAATCCGCTCGACATTTTCTTTTTTGCCTTCCCAGTAATCCCCAACAACTGGGACTTTAATTTATCTTACGGAACCATTTGGGCAAATGCATCCTACCCACAGCAGCAGCAGCAGCAGCGGCAGCTTGTAGCAAAAAAATGTCATTCAATGTCACGCGTGCAATGTAACACCTGATTTGTGGTCGTTGCCTGACGTTTCCCCCAAACAGCACGTGATACTGCCAGTGGAATCCAGTTCGCGCATCGCAGTTAAGACTGTTGTGCGTTTAATTCATAAGAAACAGCAGTCAGGGAGATGTTGCCAACGGACTAAGAACGGTGCTTTGACGTTAACTCTACACCACCTGGATTTGCTATTTTTAAATGAGACCTAATTGAGATGGGTTTTGAACCCACCTGGTGTACTCTGTATAATGCTTTACGCCAAGTTTATGAACAGAATGCCACTGTACAAACG
Source organism: Lampetra fluviatilis (assembly GCF_964198595.1). Lineage (NCBI taxonomy): Eukaryota > Metazoa > Chordata > Hyperoartia > Petromyzontiformes > Petromyzontidae > Lampetra > Lampetra fluviatilis. Next base: position 10,341,009 of record NC_136287.1, on the reverse strand, counting down.
CAACATGATATTATATAATTGATCTACGCTTCGTATTTTCTGACGCCACATTCCAAAATAACATGTTAGTCCTCTTTTGTCTCCCTCGAGCTGTTTCTAAGAATAATTTACCTCTGCACCACCGTTTTGCTTCATCTGTGTCTACTCTGGCTGGTTTTTCACGACAGCTTTATCCAGTTTTACATGACTTACTTCATTCTCTATACCTGTAAAGTAACATCGGCCTCTCTGCATACTTGTGGTCGTCTGTGAATAACCTCTAGGCCAAACCTGACGTTGTATATTGTAGAGGTGATTGCACTTGATCAAGTATGACCTATCTTATAGGTCCTACTTGCTTTGTTTATGGCTTAGAAACATAATAGGGCTGCGTGACCTTTGGAGGTCCCGTGTTGGTTTATGGTGGTATTTAAATTGTTCTTTACAAGGTACAATCTTTGCCATTGTAGTTCTTTTTTATTGTTTGAGTTACTTTAAATCAATTAGTATATTCGTTATTAATGTATGCACCTTTCAGTGCCCTTAATCGCTGTTCTCCACATTCCCATGACATATCCATTAACGCTACACCGTGCGGAAATTTACAAATAACATATAAATCCCTTTTTAAATGGAATTTTCATTATTCAGCACTATGCAGTAATAAAGCACCAACATATTCCGAGAAAAATTCAAATGCTCATGTCCGTTCGAGCGTGTGTATTGTTGCTTATGGTGGTGTGCAGCGCACTACACTAAGTACACAGACTTCTTTGTATGCAAATGTCAGCTGCTGTAAGTGCAAAAAACCTGCATTCAAAACCTCGTGTTTACATGTTCCAGGAAAGCCTAAAATTGGTTTAAAAAAAAAATTCCAGTGTTTAGCTTGGCCAGCAGAGTTTAAGCTTGCCATTGGCAATGTATAAGCTGATAATTAAATACATTAGTCATGTGTGAAGTGCTGTGCTTTTTAACACAATTTTTATGTAACTGGTGACATTGAATTTTCATGACATTTGAACGTGTCTTGAGTTTCAAGGTTAATAACCTGTAATTCACTTGCACCAATATGTAAAGTCTTTAAAAACTCTCATTTTAAATGACATGCCAAACAAATATGCTAGAGAGTTGAACTGACTTTTCTTATGTCACCCACAAAAAAAACATAAATTACTGAATAGTACTGCTGTCGAAGTAATAACACCCATTTTATTTTGCATGAAATAGCATCCCATTTCTTGCTGCCATTTTAACTAAAATATGAAGAAGAAAATTTCACAATTGCAAAATACTAAATACATGAGTGTAATTAGTACAGACCCATAAAAACGTTGCCAAAATGATCTACTAACCAGAATCCATATTTTCCAGTCCCCATGATTGTCACATTATACCAAAGCAATGAGCTAGAAATGGACCAAAAAAATATAGCAACGTTCTTTTGTCTTCGGCTGCTTGTTAAACGATTGAAAAATGGGAAAAAGTCCGGCGGTTTGAAAAGCGGAACCTAAGATGTGATCAGCTTCACCACTCAAACCACAGGGGTTTTGGAGCAACGGCTGTGCAGTTGAGACAGCACCGAACTGATCATTCATTCACTTTCAACAAAAATGGATGAATACAATTTCAAGACCCTTTTATGATGGCATCTGCCATATAAGATGGTGTTAATATTGTAACAAAATTTTTTTAAATTGGATAATATATATCTTTCTATATATATAAATCAGAAAGAATTACATATCATTGCATTTTGAGACATATAGGAATATTTCCAAGGCTATATTAAAGAAAAATGTAATATGAATTTGACATAACCGTCTGAGATGTTATCCTAACTATAGATTAATTTGTGAATTATGGATAAATTGTATTACATATAACAGAAGCAGATAGAGCGTTTTCTACCAGTATTTGAATGCCATGCAAAAACCAACACACAAATGTGTTGCGCTCAGTTTTGTTTACAGCTACACACAGCCACTCTATTAGGACGGGTGCTATTAGTGAGCACCTATTGATGTTGGCACGGCATACGAGGGGGTGGTGTGGTCGCCTTTATAACTCCAGGGCCGATGATGACACCATCTGAGTTACCCTACAATAATACTGTAATTATACATTCATGGCTTCATTAGTTTCACATTTATCCCAGACCAACACCGGGTTCTCATACCTTTTGTAAGTGGAGTGCATAATCAGGCATCGAAATTGTGTACATGGACTGGGTATTTCAGCACTTCGCCACAATATATATCCCACAGTCAACGCTCTTGCACTCACAGTTGACCCACACATCCACAGACGCAATTGAACACAGGGTGCACTTAAACAATAGTATCCACACACGATTTCTAACAACACGTTATGAGGCTAGTCTGGTGCTCCGCTAAGTCGACTGAGGCTAGAATGAGGACCTGCTGGGGTGGGTCATAGTCAGCACTGGGGAGACAAAGGCAGCCAAGTATGTTGCGTGTTGACTCCACCACCGTTGTTATACCATGCTGGCCTAAATGAGTACTTGCACACACACAACAAAGACCCAACCGTTAAGCCTCAACAGACTGTTGGGTAAAGTGCTGTTAGTGAGCACCTATGAAGGCCAGCAAGTCGGGTGGTGGGTTCATTGAGCAGTGCGCTAACCACTAAACTCCCGCTCCCCAAAAGCACACAGCCACACACACACACAAAAATCAACGGCCACATGGAGCACAAAATCAAAAGCTTCCCCCAGTTCGTTATATTTCACGCTCATTATTTTTACAGCTGTCAAACAAGCGCGCGTAATTCAATACCTCCCAGTTCCACCAGGGTGCTCATGCACTTGACATGCACAACGGGCTGACCTTGCTGATTGTATTTAATTCATCAGCCATCACGTAGTGGTTATCCAGTGCTGGATGAAGACCTTCTCAAGCAATCGGCGTCTATCGCTAATGCCATGCGATGTGGTAGTTAATACTTATCGGAGTCAACCCTGGTACCTGCTCGCGAGCGGATTTCATCGCTCCATCTCCGCGTTGGATGGCCTCTCGCGAGAGGTTCCATCCGCCGTCATTCTTGACCATCAGCCACAATCCCGAGTAGCAACTTTGTCTCGCCCATGCCCAATTTAATTTAATTTCCTTCAGTCATAATTGTCGTTAATCTGCATGTGCTCTATAATCTACGTTGTCTAATCCACGTCTCGCATGGATTACGCATATCAATTAAATGTAAGGAACGTGTCTCTCCTCCCTCTCCATGCTTTTTTTGGTACTTTTCAGCTTTTGTTCCATTTTTTTGGTTTAATTTCAATGTTTCTGGTCATATTATCGAGTATGCGTTTAATTAAAATAAAAGTTATTCCGTGTTTAAAACAGTGCCCAATTAAGATGCCGTGTTGGCAGTCTGCACAAGTACAGATGAATATTAATTAAAAAGATCCCCTTTATCAAATTTGCAATTAGCACTGCCTTGCAAAAGTATACTTAGAGTCCAAAGTTTCTGGTAATAGCCCATTTTTCTTCAGAGCAGGCATACAATTTAAAGATCTGACAGTGGTAGATCACACTTTGCACTCTCCAGGATGTTACCTTGAAAACATTGGGAGATTTCACGTTGAACTATGAAGGATATTTTGAATTGCGTTGTGCAGTGTCACATTAGCAGATACGACATCAGGTACAGAAGTAAACACACCATCAATAAAAACAAGATTCACTGATTTAAAACAAAAACACGTATCAATTTCGGACTGCAGAGCTGCGAATGTCAGCTTAAAATGAAATGCATATCTAGTGATTTTTCTTTTATTATTTATGAAAAAGGGTGAGTGCCCGAAACGTCACCAATTAAAACACAATATTTCTCCTTTTATGGCAGCGTGTTAATGACGCTCACGTTGAGCATTTTTCGTGTAATTGTTCACCATTGCCAAAGCAGTATCACAATTCAAGTTATTTTCCCCCCATTTTAAGAACCGTGCGAGAAAGCTTCAGTTTGGAGATGCGAACTCATCAGCTGACCGCTTGACGGCTACAACGCACAGAGGAGCCCCACGTGTCCGCCCCCCCTCTCCCCGTAACCCCGCCTCTACCCACCCACGTAACCCCGCCCCCTCCTCCACCGTAAACCCCGCCCACCTAATTAACATTCGCGACAACACGCGCGCGCCCTCCAATCGTAACGCGCGCTTTTCACGCGTGACGTCACACGCGCCTTGCGGGAGTGGGGGGGGGAGAGCCGGTTAAGACGATGGGCGGTGTTTGTGGTAGGAGGGAGGGGGTGGGGCGGAAGTGGCGCGCGCGTGACGTGCGTCTCCGCACACCCCCCCCCACCCATAGCCGCGCGCACTAACGACGTCGCGCGCGCTCGACGGCCGTCGCGACCAATGGGGGAGAAGCGGGTGGCGCTCTTCGACCACCGCGCCCCTCCCCCCGGGGCGAGGGGGGGGGCGGGGTCTTCGCGCCGGTGACGTCACAAAGCGCAGTTGGCGGGGCGCGCGCGCGGCGTGTGCACCGCTTTTGTTCTGCTCGCCGCCTCCGCCGCGCGCGCGCGCGCTCCCGAACATCAAACTCTGGTTGTTGTTGTTATTATTATTGATTACAATTTACAGTGTTAAATTATTGTTTTTTTTTAATTAGCGTCTTTATTATTATATTTTTTTTTGGGGGGGGGGGGAGGGGGTTACGTGTGATTATTATTATTAGCGTTTTTTTTTTAAGGAAGATTCGTCCGCAAGCCGCGGGGCTCTATGTTTACATCTCGTACCACGCAAATCTGGTATATTGATAATGATACAGTGCAGACCCGCATTCATTGTTGTTGGTGGCAGTGCCGATAATGTTATTATTTTGAGTAAATGGACTCGCTTTTTAATTCTGATGTCTGCGCCTTGTGTCAACCCTCTTCCTCTCTCTGTCCTCCTTCCAACCACTACCAAACTTTAACCCTTCGTTAATAAAACTCACATAATACAAAATACACGCGCATACGTAAACACGCGTAATGTACATTCACATACACGCACGCACGATAAACACGAACACTTCACATACAATACACACATATACAAATAAACACGTATAATACGCTGACAATACACGGTCAAACGTACTTCGCATACCATCTACTTAAACAATGCATGCACTCTGTATGCTCTATACACCGCTGACTCACTGACTGACATACACTAATCACATGCATATACAATGGCATACACACACTTTGACATATACACACTGACACACTTTGACACACACTGATACACATTGACACACACTGACACACAAACTAACACACACACTTTCACACACACTGACACACAAACTAACACACACACACTTTCACACACATTGACACACGCACTGACACACTGACACACACTAACACACGCTACAGATGTATCGCGACAGGCGATCACACGCACCGCCTCCCCTAGCAGCCGTGGTCGCCAGGAATCGCCTCCTCCACCATCCCCACGACCACCACCACCACCAGCCTCACCACCACCACCAGCCTCACCACCACCAGCCTCATCACCACCACCACCAGCCTCACCACCACCACCACCAGCCTCACGACCACCACGACCACCACCACCCCTCGGCGTCATGCCGAGCTCGCTTTTCGCAGACATGGACCAGCGAGGCGGCGGCAGCAGCAGCAGCAGCGGCGGCAGCAGCAGCGATGAGCTGGGCGTGGGTGGAGGAGGAGGAGGTGGAGGAGGAGGTGGTGGTGGTGGAGTCGCCCATCGCCACCTCCACCCCGAGTCGTCGTTTGACGACCGCCGGGCGTTGCAGATCGCCCTGGACCAGCTGACTCTGCTGGGGCTGGACGGGGTCCCGGGACCAACTCCTGGGCCAGTGGTGGTTCCATCATCAGCAGCAGCTGTAGCAGCAGCAGCTGGTGACAGCAGCAGCAGCAGCAACGGTGGTGGTGGTGGGGAAGATGCAGAGATGGAAGATGATGAGGATGATGAGGGCCATCATCATCATCAGTCTGTGAGCCACGCCGCGCTGCTGCTGTTTGGAGGAGGAGGTGGAGGAGGAGGTCTGGGAGGGGTCCTGGACGCCAACTCTGTCTCCTCCTGCTGTAGCAGCAGCAGCAGCAAGCGCGGCCACAACTCCACCGAGTGCGTCGCCGTGCCCAGCTCGGAGCACGTCGCGGAGATCGTGGGCAGGCAGGGTGAGAGGGGGCACTTGCTCGGGGTGGGGGCTTTGTTGTTGTTGTTGTGGTGGTGGTTGTTGGTGGTGGTTGATGGTGGTGGTGGTTGTGGTGGTTGTTGTTGGTGGTTGTGGGTGGTGGTTGATGGTGGTGGTTGTTGTTGGTGGTTGTTGTGGGTGGTGGTTGTTGTTGTTGGTGGTGGTTGTTGATGTTGGTTGTTGATGGTGGTGGTGTCTGGGCTGCACGCACGCTTCTTGCACTGTACTCATTGACACACTTACACAGACCACACTGTACGTGTACACACTTACACAGACCACACTGCACGTGTACACTTACACAGAGCACACTGCACGAGTACACACTTACACAGCACACTGCACGTGTACACACTTACACAGCACACTGCACGTGTACACACTTACACAGACCACACTGCACGTGTACACTTACACAGCACACTGCACGAGTACACACTTACACAGCACACTGCACGTGTACACACTTACACAGCACACTGCACGTGTACACACTTACACAGAGCACACTGCACGTGTACACACTTACATAGACCACACTGCACGTGTACACACTTACACAGCACACTGCACGAGTACACACTTACACAGCACACTGCACGTGTACACACTTACACAGAGCACACTGCACGTGTACACACTTACACAGCACACTGCACGTGTACACACTTACACAGCACACTGCACGTGTACACACTTACATAGACCACACTGCACGTGTACACACTTACACAGCACACTGCACGAGTACACACTTACACAGCACACTGCACGTGTACACACTTACACAGAGCACACTGCACGTGTACACACTTACACAGCACACTGCACGTGTACACACTTACACAGCACACTGCACGTGTACACACTTACACAGAGCACACTGCACGTGTACACACTTACACAGACCACACTGCACGTGTACACACTTACACAGACCACACTGCACGTGTACACACTTACACAGACCACACTGCACGTGTACACACTTACACAGACCACACTGCACGCGTACACACTTACACAGAACACACTGCACGTGTACACACTTACACAGACCGCACTGCACGTGTACACACTTACACAGATCACACTGTACGTGTACACACTCATATAGGCCACACTGCACGTGTACACACTTACACAGAACACACTGCACGTGTACACACTTACACAGAGCACACTGCACGTGTACACACTTACACAGAGCACACTGTACGTGTACACACTCATATAGACCACACTGCACGTGTACACACTTACACAGAACACACTGCACGTGTACACACTTACACAGAACACACTGCACGTGTACACACTTACATAGACCACACTGCACGTGTACACACACAGACCACACTGCACGTGTACACACACAGCACACTGCACGTGTACACACTTTCATGTACACTGTACAAAGACAAAGATGCCAAGTGTAGCCTTGGCCAGACTGTTGGGGCAAGTGCTGTTAGCAGTGACGATGTTTACTACACACCGCACCAGGTACTCGTTTTTTAGGCTGAGTCAACCTAGGGGATGCCCAGGACCGGTTAAGATATTCGTCACACTGTACTCGCATATTTAACACACGTACACGTACATGCTACACACACACACATCACACGTTATAGATATATACATATTTACCGATTGATACATTACACACATTCACATAGACTACACACATTTACACACTTTATTACATTAGCATATATTGATTGATGTACTGTACTGTATACATTTACACCCACACATACGCTCTTTGACATCTACAGGAGTGTACATGTACACACTTATACACATCCTAACGTACACAGTATACACACACTCGCTGATGCATACATTCAGTGCATCCATAGATGCATGTGCAGTACACGTGTAAACGTGCTTATACATACGCACAGGCGTACACATTGACACGGCTACATTCAGAGTAACAGGAATCATAATAAAATATACCCGCATGCGCGAATTCTAACGTACTGTAAACATACAGTAGTGCACTGTACACGCACGTGCGCGCACTCCGCCCACTGTACGTGGGGCACAGGTAGAAACACCGCACGTGTCTTCCTGTCACGACGTTCACACGTGGCACAGTGTACTTGGTCTTCAACCACGCCCGGCCGCCTTTGTCTCCCCAGTGGCGATGTTTACGCCCGGCACCAGCTACTCGTTTGAGGCCGAGACGACCTAGGGGATGGTCCTGTTAACCGGTTAAGACAATCGTATGTGAATGTATACACGTGCATTAATACACACACACACGCACGTGTAGCTAGCCACGCATTGTTAAAGTCTTCAGACGTTCTTCATGTGCAGATGTCAACGTGCATACTTTCACCACGAGTAGACACAGAGAGACATTGATACATTCACGTACATCGATCGTGTATATATTGCTAAGTTCATACACGCGCATCATTCATTCCGTCGGCCTTATACAGGACAGTTGCTGTTAGCGAGCATCTGTTAAGGACAGCGTGGTCACAATACCAACAAGCACATGTGTACATACACCGAGACAATTCACGTGAACGGCGCGGTGGCTGACTATGATGTTGACATGCACATTATCACATAATGACACCACCAGCGGCAATTTGTACCTGATCCTAAACCCGTACCTATGGATCGATTCAGCCCAAAATTATGTAAACATCAGCTCCGGTGCTAGTATCACTACATCCAGTTCTGTTCGCAGCCAGCCTTAATAGATGCTCGCTAACAGCGCTTTCGCCAACAGTAACAGCCCCTACGGTAGAAGACTGTGTATACGGCTGTGGCTTGGATGAATGGCCAAGGGTTAGATGTCTCGCCTGGAGAGATGTTGCAGTGGTTTACTGTATTGTGTGTGTGGTGCGTGCAAATATATATACCCAGTTACAGTGTGTGTGCACAAATCATGCATGTGCAGCAATATGACTTGTCTTGTGGTCATGTACACATTGGTCATGAACACAATAGTTCGGTGGAGACGTTCCAAGTTAGTGTTTCATGTTTAGCAATGCGCTGTGTATTGTTACCCACATATGTGAGAAACGTGCAGTACATGACATACGACACATTATGTATGCTGTGTATATAAGTGTCTGTGTAAAACTATACATTGCACGCCTATATTGTTCTGTGTTTACGTATACTGTGCATTAGTTCGTGTGTATTGTGGCCTTTGGTGTTGTGCAGTGCATCGGGGTTATATTGTATGCATGCTGCACTGCTTTGCGTGGATATGAGTGCATGGAAATTAATGATTATCAGCCATTGATTATCCACTGCTGGATGATCGTCGGCCGACCCACCTCGTTGGCATCCTTTATGCTCCGTTGATGCCCCAACATGCTTTCGTTGGCTTCTCTGTGCTGTGAAGGGCCATTGAATCGTCACCTATTATGGTTTTTTTAAAGGCAGTATTATTGAAGAATGTGTTGAGTTTTATCATTCAATAGAGCTGGGATAAATAATAAGAGTTGGAGATGACACTTTATACCATGGGGCCTGATGAAAGTTACATTTGTCTGCTACCCAACTGCTACTGTTAGATACCGATATGCCAATTGAAAAACTGGTCATCAGAAAAAAAAATGTAATTCTCATCAGACTCCATAGTGTAAAGTGCAATCTCCCTTTCTTATTATCCACTGTATCTCTCCGGTCTCTGTGTGATATGAAGAAGGTCCATTGCCCAAAACATTGTTAAACATTTTTTTACCTAAAGCAACTGTTATTGACGAATGCGTTGAGTCGTCATGAAGACAGTCATACTTCGTGGGTTTAAATGCTCAAGTGATGACCTGGTAGGAGATCTACATGGGCCAAATTTGCTGCAGGGCGGTACTTGCCATATGGAGGATGATGAGTAATGCTCGTGGTGTCACCTTCCCGCAGAATGTTTTTTTCCATCTCCAAAGAAACGCCTTCTTGTGTCGCCCGCCGTGATGCTCCGAAACGCGAGCCCTTTGTGTTGTGGTTGGAACCCGCGTGTCTCTTTGTGCATGTTACGCGTGGGGAGGGGAGTGGGTGGAGGAGCGAGTTCGCCCTTGCTGGGCCAGGGACCCTCCTCCCTTGGGGCGGCGACTGCCTGTGCTTCCCGCCTCCCCAGCTCCTGCTAGCCCCTTGTGTTCGACCCATTGGAGTGCACGTTTTATTTACCCCTCTAGCCACTTAGCCACGCGTGCCCATTTGCGCGTGTTGGCTTTGGCGATGGGCCCACCGTCGGATTTGCAATTCTGCCAGTTAACTCGTGTGTCATTTTCCCCACCATTTGTCCGTCACTAATTAAGACTGAACCGTGTCCGTGCAGGTTGCAAGATTAAGGCGCTTCGGGCGAAGACCAACACGTACATCAAGACCCCCGTGCGAGGCGAGGAGCCGGTGTTCGTGATCACGGGGCGTCAGGAGGACGTGGCCATGGCCAAACGAGAAATTCTCTCGGCCGCCGAACATTTCTCGGTCATCCGTGCCTCGCGCAACAAGCCCGGGGCCCTGGGATTGCCCAGCGGGGGACCCGTGCCAGGCCCCCCGCCCCCCGTGCCAGGCCAGACCACCATCCAGGTGCGCGTGCCTTACCGCGTCGTGGGCCTGGTGGTGGGGCCCAAGGGCGCCACGATCAAGCGCATCCAGCAGGGTACGCACACGTACATCGTGACGCCGAGCCGAGACAAGGAGCCCGTGTTCGAGGTGACGGGCATGCCCGAGAACGTGGACCGCGCGCGCGAGGAGATCGAGGCGCACATCGCCCTACGCACAGGCGGCCTCATCGAGTTCAACGACGAAAACGACTTCCACGTGAACGGCACCGACGTCGGCTTCGACAACGGCGGCAACGGCGGCGGCTACCAACCCGGCAGCCTGTGGATCCGCCCGCCGCGCAAGCCATTCTCCACTAACCGCAACGACAGCTCCAGCTCGCTGGGCAGCGGTGGCGGCTCCACCAGCGACTCGCACCTCGGCGGAGGGAGCGGTGGCAGCGGTGGCAGCGGCTGCAGCGGCGGCAGCAGCGGCGGCGGCGGAAGCAGCAGCAGCAACGGTGGCCGCTACAGTGCCGACTTCAGCCCGACGAGCCCGTTCGGCAGCAGCGGGGCCTTTGGATTCGGAGACTCGCTCACATCGCTCAGTTCCGAAGAGCTGCTCATCGAGTCGTCGTCTGGCACGTTGGAGGCAGGCCCCACGGCCCTCCTCTGGGCCCACTTTGAGCGCACCAACCCGCTCGCGGTGCTGGGCAGCCTTCCCGGCCATTTGCACGGGCAAGGCGGCGGCGGCGGGGCCGCAGGGCTCAGGGGCCGGCACTCGGTCGCGGCCATCATCACCAACGGGAGCCGCCTGTCTCCCACCTTCGGCACGGATAACGGCCCGCTGCTGGACCACCCGCTGGCGCGGCGCGCGCGCAGCGACCCGCTCACGCAGGGCTTGCCCAAGTACGGGCTGAGCCCGCCCGAGCTGGCCGACAGCTGCGGCAGCGGCAACGAGAGCGACGGCAGCCTGGGCTCCGGCTTTGGCGGCACTGCCTCGGGCTCCCCGGGCGAGATGGCCGACGTGGGCGAGGGCCGGGTGGCCCGCGACTGCGCGGTGTGCCGGGAGAGCGCGGTGACGGCCGCCCTCGTGCCCTGCGGCCACAATCTGTTCTGCATGGAGTGTGCGAGCGGTATCTGTGAGAAGGGGGAGGAGCCCAGGTGCCCTGTGTGCCTCACCACCGTTACTCAGGCCATCCGCATATTCTCGTAATCGTAAGCCACTGATGTATAGCAGCACACAGCCACTGTGTCCCTTCAAGTACTCCTATGTACATCAAAGATAATGCTATGAAAATACAGGTCAGGTATAACCATACTGTATACTCTTTATATTATATATTCACACAGATAAATATATTTTTGTTTTTGACTTGAAGAATGGCAGTATATTTCTTATAATAAATGTTTACTATTTAGTACATTAATTTAATTTATGAGTTTTAAATTGGATTTACTTTTTTTTTATTTAGGGTGGCCTTTTGGCTTCTATGGCATGACACTGTTAACTCATTTTATTAACAAGCTCTACTGAATATCGACACAATTGCTGTTTATGCATCGCGGTTGACAGTATTGTATTAAATATTACATAAGAACATAATATACTCATCTATAGCATTTCACTTAGCATGTTTATAATGGTACACTGTATGTGATAAATTCCTCTATATTAATAGAACAAAGAATAACCAATGTGTAAGTATGCTTTTCTATGCTATTTCTATAACATAAAGTAGTGAATGAAAATCCATTGCACCAATATACTTTTCTTATTTGCTATTTTAGTATGTTTACCACGAGTTTATGTATATGTAGGTAAAGTTAATGAGTCTATACTTTATTAAACAGAAGTGAAAATATATTTTTATTTTCTGATACAGGCCTTTAACGGTATGTGGCCAAATACTAATATTATATTTGCAGATATGAGAATTAATGAGAATTGTATTGTTTTATTTTTCTGCCGTATTGATGTTCCGCCTAATATCTGGTGGGAGTTCGTTGTTTATTTCTAGAATTTTATTGCACTCAAAAAAAGTTGAAACAAAGTTTAAGCACATGGCGTAATGGTCCTTGTATGAATAGCCGTATTGAACTGTGGAAGATGTTTATGCCGACATGGAAAGTTAGTTTGATGGATAATAAATAAACTTGACCATTAACATATATGTTTATTGCTATTTCTGCTGTCTCAGACCATCAGTAGAACATGCCTAATTTTATTTTGATCTCAATGGCAAGGTAAATGGAATTGACAAAGGAATACATTGCTGTATGCCAATTTTTTTGTGACAATCTTGGAATGACTTAAGCTAAATGGATATTGAGACAATTTCATTTGTATGTGTGTTAAGAAGCTAATGGTCTACATCTGGTGATTAAAGAAGCTAAATAAGACTAATATTTAAAAAGACATGTATGTATTAGACCGTTAGTCAAGTTTAGGCAGTGACATTCTGCTAGGAATGGTAATTTTTTTCTAAATGTATTTTATATGTGTGTGTATGTATGTATTTTAATGTATTTTTTAAATAAAATATCATTTAAGTTATGCAAGCTCTGATGCAGACTTGTGAGCTTGGAGGAGTGTCTACGATATGTGTACACATTCATTATCAAAGCCACTAAGTCTTTGGGAAACTGCTTGTTAAACACTAACAATTGGCTTGCTGGAAAACTTTTTCAATAAGCATCAAGTTTGAAATTATCATTGTTGCACTTTTGAAATGATCATTGTTGCAAAAACATGTCTGATAAGTGCTCTTCATGTAATTTTACTAGTATAAAGGTAATAGGTAGATTTTAGACCATTGACAAAGATATATATTTATTTTACCCTATGCAAGCTTTGAAGAGCAATTCAACTGAAATGGAGTACTTGTGATTGAACTATCTTGACAAGAAAAAAAAATGGCATTTTGTGCAAATGAAAGCACTTTGCCGTAAGCACAATAGCGACAACATTTATGATTTTTTCAAATATGCTCACTCTAAAAACCGTCGCAGCAAAGGGTTTCCGAGATGTGTAGGTGGAATTTTCAAGGAAAAGGCACCCCGCAGTTCTCACAAAAACTCGTCACTGCTTCATGCAGGAACAAACTCGCACAACACAGAGGCATGGGTGGGAACAAATACACAAGGGCTGAAACCAATTGGATTCATGCACTGTCTGAAATAATTTCCGAGATCTACTTTCTCTTCCTTTTTAGAGGAAATGTATTATATATATGGTGGCTTGGCTTGTATCAAGTGCATGCAAAGTAGTTTACACGTAATGGGAGCTGAACCACAATAATTCACCCCAGTGGTTTTATTGACCTTCACTTTTCAAGCGAAACGGCTCTACTTTTTTTTAACCATGCCTCTAGGAATGTCAGCTGGATTACGTTTAGGATATTTTTGTTACACATATAGTGATTAAATGAAAATGGATTTGTACAAAAAAAAATCCTGCTAAAATAACAGGAAATGGATGAAAAGTTAATCGTGTAATTTATCCAGGAAGACGTTTAGTCGTCGACTCTTGGGATGTTGCTGCATTTGTATATTAATTACACTGGTCAACACACTTTTTCTGGCATAAGGTATTCCAACGGTTTTAAGGTAATTTTGGCGTGCTGATTCCAAATCTGGCATCAGTTTGTCTATCAGATCAGGTTTTTGAGATCAAATATTGCATTTTCACTAAAAACTGCAGAAGTAAAATATTAAAATAAATGTGGATATCTACATAAAATTATATTATAAACACACTATCCTAAAAATACAGCACCATTTTGGAACTAAAGCAGTCACTGACTCGCCACAACTTGCAATCATAAGTGACAGAGTTAATTTCGGGTAAAATCAATGAAAATGGGGTATGCCGATAGCATAAAATGAGATGTGATAGAGCAAATCTGAGATCAGATTTGGAATCAGCACCCTGAAATTAGTCTAAGACAGCTGCAAAAGTCCAGATCAGAAAAAATGTTTTTTTTTTGTTGACCAGTGTTATCTGTTGGGGTACAAAGAGGGGGCAGGGGGAGCTACCATTCTTGCAGACAATAAGATTTTGTCTGCAAGAAATAAGCGATCACTCGTGCTTCAGAGGTGCTTCTCCAGTATTCCATCTGCAAAATAAAAAAACACGTGAGCCCTGCACAAGAAAGGAAGCATGGGAGTTTACTATAAACAAAAAAATACAGCATCACCCAGCAAAAGGGGACATCAGCCCAGAATTTCTCAGCTTACCTTTGCTTTTTTGTCATGTCTGGGTCCATCACTGCAATTGTGATCATCTCGACTAGGGTCATACGAGTACTTCGAGATTTACATTTAAATGAGCATGTTTCAGCAGTGTCGGCAAAATATTGCACAAATTAATGTAATGGTAGTTGTTTAGATGCATTTGATCTTTTTGTTGGCTGTTTTAATTTGTAAATAACGAACTTGTTTTAAATGTGAAATTGATGTTTTCACACCACTTTTGTAGCCGTACAGTGAAAGTTTTAAAACTAGGCAACCGTTTTTATCCACAATGTCACAGCAAGGAATGAGAAAATATATTGAGGTATGCACGTATTCATTTCCACATTCGGGTTATACACCACAGCACTGTGGCAGGACAACTTACAAGGAATATTGCACATCAACTGACACATGATCGCGCAGAATAATTGGCTGCTTGCTAGTTTTTCATTTATTTAATGGGGAGCACTGGTGACATTACACCCTGATCTTCGAATACATTTTGTTTACTGTTGCTGGTGAGATCTGTAACAATAGCACAAGTTCTCAAAATTTCATACCAGACCTATGAAAACGAATTATGCAATTTGCTAAATTTATCTCCGGACAATCAAACAAAATCCATGCTGTGACCTCTAAAAGTTCCATCAGCAACTGATGTGCTAATAAGTGGTAATCTTTTTGAACAGCATGCCCATTAAGACAATTTCCAATGATGTCACTGGCAGGTTGTCATTGTTGCTGGGTTTTGCCATGGCTTAGTTGGGTTCTTTTTATTAAGTGAAAGGATGTCCTGCTCAAATGTGCATTGGGACAGTGCTTGCGTCTTGTTTACAGCCCTGAGCCAATGATGGAAATTCCATATTCGTATTGCGGGAGCGAGTGAACCCATAGGGAAACCGCTGTTGACTTCTTCTTGGTTCTTTCGGTAAAGTCACGTAGAAGGGAAATAATAAAATAATAAAAATAAAACATAATAAAATACAATTCTCACGACGTTTCGGCCACAACGAAAGCAGCCGTCCTTAGGTGAAGAACAGGTCTGTTGGAAAGACAGCGTCTGAATGAACAGACAGACCTGTTCTTCACCTGAGGACGGCTGCTTGCGTTGTGGCCGAAACGTCGTGAGAATTGTATTTTATTATGTTTTATTTTTATTATTTTATTATTTCTCTTCTACGTGACTTTACCGAAAGAACCAAGAAGATGAATCCCTGCAGTCACGAAAGAAGCTTTAAATCGAAATTTTATTATGTTTTATTTTTTTTAATTTTATTATTTCTCTTCTACGTGACTTTACCGAAAGAACCAAGAAGATGAATCCCTGCTGCAGTCACGAAAGCTTTACATCGCTGTCGACTTCCCCACGAGGCTGAGTGCTCCCTTTATCAACCCTGGATTCTGGAGTAAGTCAACCTCCAACCAGGATTTGAACTGGCAACTTTCGGATTGCAAACTGCTTGCTCTACTGCTGTGCCAGCTTAATAAGTTAAATTAATTGTTAAATTTGCCAAAGACTATTTAAACATGGTATGGAATATACAGTGGGCAGGGCATTAAGAACACCACTGGATTTACCCTTGGCCATTGTAAATCGTTTAGGGAAGTCCTCTTAGGGAAAAAATATTCAAGTTGGCCAGGGCGCACAAAGACGTGGCATGACCATAACCACACTCAGCAGCGTTGTTTTTCTGATATCGATATTTACATTGTGCACCAGATAGTCAAGGCTGAGATCATCTTGAGTATGGCAAAGCCAGGATCAAATTCCACTCATCCACTTTGGTGTATCAAGCCCAAGTTAGTGGGATTATAGCATTAAGCGTGCACCGCAGTATGCATACGCACATGGCATTACACAAACCAACTGCGTACATTCAAATGTCCTTAAGCGTGACCTGAAACTGAGAATTTGTTGACCAGACTATTCTAAAGAAAGTTTAAAAAACATCCGGAAAAGGAAGTAGCAGTAACTTAACACTGGAAAAATAAGTAGATTTATTCTGGACTTAAAAACGTCCTTATATCCTCCCAGTGGAAGGATGAGACTAAGTTTGTGTGAAATAAAATCTGGGTTTTTTAACCAAAAAATCCATTTCAGAGGGTTGTTCGTAGTAGGAACAGATTGAGAGCAGATTGCGATGAGTGGTGGGTTTATCTGTAAACCCTGGAAAGAGTGTGGCTTTGGTTGGGTAGGTAGAGGGTTAGGACTGACGACTGCTGATAAGGGCTTGGGGTATTACCAGCAAATTGCCCAGAAACCATACTCACACTGGGAAAATAAGACTTCATGAAGAAGAAAATCGTGTATTGTGGAGCTGTTTTGATTCATACATTTCTGCGGTGGGCTCTGAAACAGCATTGCTTGACATTGCCATTTAGTTCTCATGAAAGCAACCTTTTAGTTGGCTTTGGATGCGCCACTGAATGAAGACGACTTGATTATGATACTGGTACACAATCACAATGCGCTGTTAAGTAAAGCAAGTGGCCAAGGAAGTGGGGTTTAAGTGCTCTATTTAGGACATGACGCACTTTGTGACATTTATACCTGATAGAAAGTGGAGTGGCAGTTGGGGGAGGGGGGTTGTTTGAGCTGCTAAACCAATTTGTAATGAGCTACCTTTTTTATGTGCTCTAACAGCATTAGAAGGTGGCGTTTTTCGATTCTACTCGAGCACAAAGGACATGTGCTCGATGCCTGCAATGGAGGCGGGGTGAGTGGGTTTGTGAGAGGAGGGGGGAGGGGCATATTCCTCTGGGAAATTCTAAATAATGACATTCTAAGAGTTTTGTTTTTGCACGGATTTTTTTTTTTACCCTGACAGCTGGCCGAAAAAACGGACAGTTGGCAACCCTAATTAAATGGATGAACATAGTTTGCATGATTTTATTTTCAATCTTATTCTTACAATTCATTGCTCTTATGTGTTGAAGTTGGCTGGAACGGCAGGGGGGAAATATATATTTAAGCTTACAACTTATGTCATCTGATCAAGTTGCATTTTATCAACCACAAATGCGTTGATGTCTGCTTGCTGAAGCAAAAATTTCACGTTAAAATACGACACGAGGTAATAAAAAAACATTCCTGCGGAGGGAGCTGGTAGGAACGTTGGGTTGCTCGGTCAATGGCCAGGGTCAACGGCGGCGTGGTGTATTCCGCAAATATTGCCGACTGTGAGGGCGGGCACAAGCCGGCGTGAGTAGGTTAAACGTTGAGTTTTATAAGGGCACCACGGGGTGACCAGCCCCTCCCCGCCCAGCCCCACCCCTCCCACCCCCCACCCAGCCCCACCCTCCCAACCCAGCCCCTCCCCACCCTCCCCACCCAGCACCTCCCCACCCTCCCCACCCAGCACCTCCCCACCCAGCCCCTCCCCACCCAGCCCTTTGCTCTCCACCCAGCCCCTCCCTGCACGACGGACACAATAATCCCCTGTGGGCTGGTGTAACCAGGAGGTTCCTACCAGTAATACTGCTCTGTACCTCTCAGTGCCGTGAGAGCAAGCAATATTCGCATTCACACTTGTGATGCACCACCCTTGACTAAAGGTGCAACGCGTAATGAGGCATCGATTCAATGACTACAGGTGATTCTGACACGATACACACACACACACGTGGGACTCGATTATTTCCAACTTATACAAATCGTACGCAAAACAATACGCTGTTACCCTTCAGGTAAATGAAGCGTACTATGGTCTAGAAGCGAGACCGTATACACAAGAAATACCACAATACAAATGAGGCAGTTGAATGAGAAAGAAAAACAATATTATTCAGTCGAATAGTGACCCTGACTTGTGACAATTCATCAAATAGCAGGGCAGAGTTGGGGTTGGGGAGAGGAGTGAATGGTCACATACATAGGGAATATTACTGGTAGGAACCACCTGGTTCCACCAGCCCACAGGGGATTATTGTGTCCGTCCGTTGTGCATCCAAAAATGGGTGGGGTGGGGCTGGGTGGGGAGGGGCTGGGTGGGGAGGGTAGGGGTGGGGCTGGGTGGGGAAGGGCTGGTCAGCCCGTGGTGCCCTTATAAAACTCAACGTTTAACCTACTCACGCCGGCTTGTGCCCACCCTCACAGTCGGCCATATTTGCGGAATACACCACGCCGCCGTTGACCCTGGCCATTGACCGAGCAAACCAACGTTCGTACCAGCTCCCTCCGCAGGAGGAATGTGTTCCGTGATCTTTAAGGTCTGCGTTCGTTCAAGCGCGCACATAGGGGGGTGACTGACCACCCTGGCCACTTGGCACTGCCTAACTCCCTGGTGGCCAACCTGAGCATCCCCTCGTCCTACAGAGCAACGAACGAGCCGGGTTCACAACAATTGCCAAGCTCCAGGGCCATTCTGTTGCGTCTCCTGAACAGTTATTTACACGCATCGGCGATGTCTTCTTACAAGGTTTCAAACACGTTCATTCAAGGTTTCACCACATTCAAGTTTTAATCTGCACACGACAGCAGTTGCATTCCTGTTACACGATTACGCAGTTTATTGTTCCAACGGCATTAATTGGAGTCATATGATAAGAAGATTATGGTTGTTATTGCACACACACATTTACCATTATTCTGTGGTGCACTAGAAGGCTCACACTGGCATATCTGCCAATGCGGATGGATGCTGTGATAATGGTTATATCGGTGTGGAACTTTATGAAGTAAAACAAATAGATTTCTACATGCTTATTTTATTGTGTTTTAAGACATTTCAAACCCTTTGTCAACCCACTGATGAACGAGAGCTTCCCCATTCCAATGTTGGTCATTGGGATTTGTTTGACCGTACTTCACCCGAGTTCAATTCCCGCTCGCTCCCAACACCAGTGACGGTTACCTGAACCGGTCCTAGGACACCCCTAGGTCGACTCAGCCTCAAATGGGTACCTGGGTACATCGCCACTGGGGAGACAAAGGCGTTCGGGCGTTGTACTGGCCACCCACCCCCTCGTGTGCCTTGCTGGCCTTCATAAGTGCTCGCTAACAGCACTTAGCCCCAAAGGCCTGTTAAGGCTATACGGGGGATCTTTGTCTTGTTTGCATTGGTTAGTGTGACCTAGTAAAGGGATGGGAGATCCCAGGACCGGTTCAGATATGACTATAGGCCAATGATACTAGCTGTGGCAGAGCATCAAACTCAGGTAGCCCAGTTATTAGGGCAGTGCACAAACCACTGCAAATACCCCTTCCACTCCCATACGCAGTAATACGAGCACTCAACTGACGACCAGAAGAATGCAAGTTTCAAATCCCAGGTGGGAAGTCGACTGTGGCTCATCATCTCCACGTGGGCGATATGTAACCACCTCGTGGAAAATCAACAGTTGTTGTCCTTTGCAAGAGACGGGACCCCACCAGAGAAATGTGGAATTTCCTAAACGGACCACGCTGTGTTTCGTTACCCGCCGTGAAGGAGAAACGCAACGTGGCCATAACGTGATTACAATTGTGGCACATTAGGAATGGACCACTCTTTTAATTATTTCCTCGTGCGGCAAGGGAGTAAAGTGTGGGTTTGTGAAAGTCCTTATGTGCTGTGCAGTACATCAATGCACATGTGTACACCAGCAGGCGATAACTGAGTTGGGCCTGTGGGTGGCTGGCAGGGTTATTGATTAACCCGACTGGTACACCAGTCACGTGGTTAACGGCGACTCGGTTGAAGATTTCTGTGTGTGACACACGTGCTGATTCATTTTACAGATTGACCACAATGAATGTGTTTGCCCTCGATTTGGAGAACCTGCCCACGTCCTTCATTTCGAGTGTGCAACATATTTTGACGAACCAGGCAGGAGAGTTTCCCAGAGTTCACTGGCGGGGATCAACTCTGCCAACGAGACGGACCAAGCAACTGTACAGGCAGCATATGTAAAGACAGTCGTGCAAGGATCTCAACGGTCTTCACATCATGGCACTGGAACAGCTGCAGGACAAGGCCAGTACTGCTTTGAATCAACTGAAGAGAGCCCAGCTCATGGAAACATGAAGATATTTGAAGTGTTTCCATGATGATGAGACTGGTGAAGATAAAAGCAGACGGGCTTTGATTCGTATGGCAGAAAGAGTACTCGATGAAATTGAAGACCTAGAAGAAGATGATGAGGTCTGTGCATATGTTCAAAACCTGCTGTCTTTCATTCAAACAATACAGCAGAAAGACAAAAACAGCAATGAAACAGGTCAAACACTGCCACCATCAAAACCATTTGAAGATATGGATGGTGAAATACAAGAGTCACAAGAAGAATCCATAAAAAACCCTTGAGGAAAAGAAAACCTCAAGCTCAAAAAAGAATGTGGCTCCTAAAATGACTAGGATGAATGCACTTCAAGCTGATTTGAAGGGTAGTAGGGAAGGCTGTCAGCAGGACTCACATGGACCATTTCAGGTGGTGACATCACCAATACCACCATCCAACAGCAGAAATGCCAGGACCAAAACAGAGAAGGGCAGCAAGACATCAGCAGCTGAAAGGCCATCTCGAGATGGGATTGAAAAGATGGTTAGCGAGTTAAGGGCTGAATTTGCAGAGATCAGGAGGTTGGTGGTAGGGTGATGTCACCCCAGACACCAAGCGAGGACACTGGAAACAACCAGCCCAAGACAGAACAATGCGACCAAGAGGCTGGAGAACGTGGTACATGTAACCATTGCTTCAAATATGGCCAGCCGGGACACCTGGCCCGTGGATGTCGAGCCTCTTGACAGCAGCAGGGAAACTGGCGAGGGTTGCTGCAGGGGGACCAGCAGTAACCTACACGCCAGGGTCCCGAGGGTGTCAGGGCTGTTTATGTGAAGAGAATGATGTTGTAAGAGTGCAGAAGAGCCAGGGTTGTCACGCAGTACAGTACTGCTCGAATACCTGCCATAAACAACACTGGCAAGAACACAAGGTACTCTGCAGAGCAATCAACACATTACAGAAGGAAGCAGAATGTGAAAAGACACCAGAGTGGAGGAACCCAAACATTGGCAAGGTTAGCTTTCTCGGGCCTAAATGCAACAACAGACTCTTTGGTTTCTTCGGTAAAGTCACGTAGTTAGAAATAAAATAAAACAAATCACGACGTTTCGATCGCAACACAAGCGACCTTCATCAGGTGGCACCGATACAGCAGAACCACTGCTGACATACTGTAGGTCGTATATACATAACTTTTCAAGTATTGCCAGGCCACTCTATGACTTGCTTTTAACAACACCTCGGCAATTTCAAAACAACAAAACAGTACAGGGAACAAATTCAGGCCAACTGCTTAGCAGAACACCAATAACATGAACAGATTCTCACCAAAGGGTTCTGATACAATTGGTTAATCACCTATCCAGTCCACCGATATTGGCATACCCAAACATTAATCAACCATTCATCTTGCATCGTGATGTCTCACAAGAAGGCCTGGGAGCTATCCCTTACCAGAGGCAAGATGGAATAATTTTAGTCATAGCATATGGGTCCAGAACTCTCACTCCACCGGAGAAAAATTACTACATTCACTCAGGCAAGCTGGAATTTCTGGTACTTAAGTGGGCAGTTTGTGAACGTTTCCGGGATTTTCTGTATCATGCCCCTTCGTGTGTGGTATACACAGACAATAATCCCCTCACCTATGTCCTCACCACTGCCAAACTCAATGCAGCTGGACAAAGATGGTTTGCCAAATTGGCCGACTTTGATTTCTCAATTAAGTACCGCCCGGGTGGAATACAGATGCTGATGGACTGTCAAGGATGCCACTGGACATTGATGGATTCATAGCTCAGTGCGCTGAAAAAGTCAGCCCAGAGGAGATTAGTGCCACAATGCAGGGAGTCACCATTCAGCATGAGGAATCAACAGCCTGGTCCAGATTGATAACACTCCATGCCATTGAAATAAAGAAGGATTGTGACTCACTAGCTGGCTCGGTGCAACCGATCCCAAGGGGTAAACTCAGACAAACCCAGTAAAGAGACCCAGTCATTGGCAAAGTATTGGAGTACAAAGGCAAAAATCAAAGGCCCACGGTAAAAGCAAGCCAGACAGAAAACGGCGATGTGAGGGCATTATTAAGATAATTGGCAACGCTTCACATCAGCAAGGAGGGAATTCTGTACCGGAAAACCAATACCAGGTCCCAGCTGGTATTGCCTAAACTGTATCACCCATTGGTCTATAGAGAAATGCGTCAGGAAATGGGCCATCTGGGCGTGGAAAGGACAGCGAACTTGATCAGAGATTGATTTTATTGACCCAGGATGCAGAACAACGTCGAGCATTTTGTCACAAAGGTATGTGACTGCCTAAAGAAAAGAAAGCCAAACACACCAACACGGGAACCTTTGTCTAACATCAAAACCACACACTCTTTTGAGATGGTTTCCATTGATTTCCTGCACCTATAAACATGTAAGTAGGGATATGAATATATCCTGATTGTAATGGATCATTTTATACGATTTGCTTAAGCCTATGCTACAACCAACAAAACAGCAAAAACAGTGGCTGACAAGCTGTTTAATGACTACGCCCTTAAATTTGGTTTCCTCAGAAAATTTCACCATAATCAGGGAAGAGAATTTGAGAGTCAGCTGATGGCCCAATTAAAGAAAAATGTGAAATAAGAGGCTCCCACACGACCCCATACCACCCACAGGGTGACGGACAGGTAGAGCGATTCAACAGGACCCTGCGATCAATGTTAAGGACACTTTTTATCTCCTGTTTGGGAGGTCTCCAAAACTACCAGTGGATCTTATTTTTGGTTTTGAACACCAGGGAAAGGAAGGATCCTATAAGCAATATGTGGACAAGTGGAGACAGCGAATGGTGGAAGCCTACAGAATAGCATCCGACTGTGCAACAAAAGGAGCCACTGAAGGGAAGGGCCAGTATGACAAGAACATTCATGGGGCAGAGCTACAGCCAGGCAATCGTGTCCTGGTGAGAAATATGAGTGAGAAAGGGGGACCAGGCAAAATTCGCTCCTACTGGGAGGACAGGGTGTGTATGTTGTCATTGGGAGAAAAAGTAATGACAGCCCAGTTTATGAGGTGAAACCTGAGAGCGGTGAAGGGAGAACCAATGTGATTCATCGGAATTTTCTGCTACCTTGTGACTTAGTCCCAATTGAGCAGCCATCACAAAAGCAACGGAGTAAGAAAGGAACAAAGAAAACTCACCAAACAAGGATAAGAGGCCCGTGGAAAGACACGCAGGAATCCAACAGACAGAGTGAGTTGGAAACGCAGGAAGGATTTGACAGAGGTTACTTCAGTTGGCCAAAAACTGTTCAGCAAGCTACAGTAATACAAGACACGGAGTCACCACTGAACCCAGAAGCTGAAGAATTCCACCCGCACAACACAAAAGGTGAACAACAGTTATCGGCAGCAGCCGAGGAATATTGATCACCAACTGGTATAGAGAGCAGGGAAACAGATTCAGAGAGTGAATATCAGTTAACTGAAACAACTGAGGGACGCCATTGGAACCTCATTTGCCAGTAAAAATATAATAATTGTTTTTTTACCCTTCTATCTTGCAACAATAAAAAACTGACACCTTTTTTACAAGGAGTCATGTTTACATAGACCACAATACCTGCAGCCATAATGCAAACAAAAAACATAACACACACCCGAGACAGCTGTCTGGGGTGTGGACCAATCAACTTTAAGGACAGTGCATACATTTTCAGAGTTATGTTTTTGTTTGCATTATGACTGGAGGTATTGTGGTCTATGCAAACATGACTCCTTGTAAAAAAAAAGGTGTCAGTTTTGTTGCCAGATAGAAGGGTAAAAAAACAATTATCAACTGAGGGACGGTTTTTGCTGAAGGGATCAGAATACGGTGAGACCGATTTGTCTATAACCAATGAAGGAGAACAGTGGAGTCCAGAAAGTGAATCTGCAAGGGACTTGGAACAGAGTGATGAAGAGGATGAGAGTAGTCATCACGGCAGGAGACTCCACCCTCAAAAAGAGAGGAGACAGCCGAAGAGACTCACCGATGACAAGTTGGGCGAACCTACCATCGTGACAAGGAGCCCTATAACGCAAAGGTTAACTGTTGGTGGCTACTGGAGACCATGGTGAAATTAGGGACTTTTTACTACAAAATGGGTGATCGAGACAAACTATAAGCTGTGGTCATTTGGTTAAGTTGTTTAAGATGTTTTTTTCGTAAGTGTTGTGTTTAATATGTTAAGAAGGGGCTATTACTTAAGATGAAAAAAATGGTGAGGAAAAGGTTTCAAGTAGGCCGATAAGTAAGTACCTAAGAGCTAAATTCCACAGGGCCTTAACAAGCTGCAAAGGATTTTTTATATCTTGACAGGTACTGGGAAAAGAATCCTAATCATTTCTGGTCGGTAAAATGTGAAGCAAGGCTTAATAATACCAGAGTGTCTGGTAATTCCAAAAGCATAATATAATTCTTGGGATCCTGTCTCTTCGTGCACAAAGAGTTGGAACTCACCCAAAAGAGAGAGCTTATGGAGTGGCATTATCTTGGAAGGGATATGATCCCGAGAGAAATTGTTTTCACGATTTCATCAACTCCTTTCATGACCAGTTTAAGGAGAAAGACTGCTAAAGGTTTGCAAGACGTGACGACACTCATTCTGTGGGGGAGAGTGTGGCATATTAGGAATGGACCACTCTTTTAATTAATTCCTCGTGCAGCAAGGGAGTAAAGTGTGGGTTTGTGAAAGTCCTTATGTGCTGTGCAGTACATCAATGCAGGTGTGCACACCAGCATGCGATAAACTGAGTTGGGCCTGTGGGTGGCTGGCAGGGTTATTGATTAACCGGACTGGTGCACCAGTCACGTGGTTAATGGCGACTCGGTTGAAGATTGCTGTGTGTGACACACGTGCTGTTGCATCTTACAGATTGACCACAATAAATGTGTTTGCCCTCGATTTGGAGCACCTGCCCACGGCCTTCATTTCGAGTGTGCAGCACAATGATCACTTCAGGAGGCGTTAAGTTGCAAGGATGTTGGCAGGTTCAATTATGCAATCAGTGGTATTGTTCATATCCATCCACCAAGGTGAAATGTGCTAATTATACAACTGTAGCAGTAAGAGTAATAATAACTACGAATCGGTGCTGAATATTCAGGTCTCGGTTCGAGAATATTTGAGCAAAACACACATTTTGCTACATAATTTTTGTTTTATTTTACAATGGAACGAAAAAGGATCACACTTGACTTCGGCGCTGTCGTTTTGACCTTGCTCCTCCAGGAAATGCTTGACAACGATCTTTATTGTTGCTGAGAAAATGTGCGCAGTGTGGCTTGATAGACGCGATCGCAATGCCAGTGCGTCTAAATGTCATGTACAGAGTCCACTTTTCATCGAGTAGCTGGCAACGGCAGGCTGCATTTAATGAACGATTCGCGTAGGTCTATTTTTTCCTGGATGCAAAGCAGAGATTTAGCATGTTCGCTTCAAAATGTGCGTTTGGGACGGCGCTATCTTGTTGCTATTTGCTGCTCTATCAGTACAATAAAGCAGGTGCTGACAGGTCTTACGATACGGCCACCTTACAAAAGTTAAAACATGCAACAGTGCCAAAATGAATGCTATCCACTATGTAATTCACCTGCGCTCGACATTACATAACTACTAACTAGCATATCTGTAAAGAAAACGAGCCTTAACCTTATCAGCGAAGCTCTGGATTTTTCTAATTTATTTTAACTGTCAGTTTGATCAAATAACGGCTATATCTCCAGAACACAATCCGCGGGTCCCTTTTTATCCATCAACATTATGCACCGTAAACACCATTTAATTAACGTGTGTTTATGATACATACATTGGCATGTCACCTACATTAATTATTACACTACACTGTACTCCGCGCTGCCTCATTAAAATGCACTGGACCGCGCAGATAGCCTTTCAAAGAGGATAGAAACAAAATTATTCTTGTAATAGGATGGCAGTGTCGTTTGAATTCAAGAGAACCGAATATGCTGCAGATTACCGCACGCATTTTTCTCGTGCAGATTTGGAAACTTGGATCCTCACTGGCATTAGTAGAGCTCATGTAATATATAACATTGAAAGTGTTTTTTTTTCTCTAACCAGCAAATGTAAATAAACGGTAGTACTGATGCGCAGTGGGGGAATTCAATGTCAGCTAATAATTCCACAGTCACGAACACAAGCAAAGTGTTCGTTCTGTGATGCCCTGTATTGTATAAACTTGCTGTTGATGTTTCCATTGCTTCAGTCAGTAGCTGCCATACCATCTCCTAAATGATATGCAAACACTGCGAGGCGGTGTATAGTTTCAGCAAGCAGCTGGTATCCGATAATACATGGCGGGACAAGTCACAGAAGCAGGGAGCAATAGTCACTCCCTCTCTTTAAAATATGGTCCACCATAAAAGCTCACAGCAGACGCACGGGGAGGGGATATGGAGATTTTTTTTTTTAAACATTCCAGACTTTACAAGAAAAGTTACTGTAGCTGATCAAAGAGGCTACTGTAGAACGATTGCTACCCGTTCCGTATTTTACGCAAACATTTCCTCATAGCGCTTTAATTTGGAACGGTTATGGGGACCGTGTAAATTAGCCGACGATGTTCGCAAAACAACTTCTATGACTTATATGAATGAGGGGGTTACAACATTGATAAGATACAACTCTCGGGTTCAAAGGCAATGAGGAAATGTCCTACAACATGCAAAACAGAAGTTAGGCCTTCTTGGTTATTTCGGTAAAGTCACGTAGAATGGAAATAATAAAATAATAAAAATAAAACATTAGAAAATAATTCTCACGACGTTTCGGCCACAACGCAAGCAGCCGTCCTCAGGTGGAGAACAGGTCGTGAGAATTATTTTATTATGTTTTATTTTAATTATTTTATTATTTCCATTCTACGTGACTTTACCGAAAGAACCAAGAAGATGAATCCCTGCAGTCACGAAAGCTTTAAATCGAAATTTAAGAAGTTAGGCCCTTTCTTATATAGCTCTCTGCCCAGTTGGAGGTCTTTTGGTTAAAAATA
This sequence comes from Lampetra fluviatilis, assembly GCF_964198595.1. Classification (NCBI taxonomy): domain Eukaryota; kingdom Metazoa; phylum Chordata; class Hyperoartia; order Petromyzontiformes; family Petromyzontidae; genus Lampetra; species Lampetra fluviatilis. The sequence goes on along the minus strand of NC_136287.1, from coordinate 10,313,064 downwards.
CAACGTTTGTCTGATCTTGGGCTTTCTTCATCGCACTATATGCCTCCCTTTCTTCATATCTTCAAGTTACATCTTTTAGTTTTCTCCCCCTCGGCCTTTCCCCCCTAACATCATTCCTTCTAGAACTTCTGGGTTGTTATAATTAGACCTTGTAACTTAATTGACTCTTTTTCCCTCTACATCTCTCTCATTGTGTTCCATTCGGCGCCATGACTCACACCTCAAGACTCCCACGTTTTCTGACGTCTTCCGTTCTCAGAATCCAGGCTTCCGCTGCACACACAATTACACTTCGTAAGAGGGTCTTTTTAGATTTAAAGCTTTCGTGACTGCAGGGATTCATCTTCTTTCTAGATTTGAAGCTTTCGTGACTGCAAGGAATCATCTTCTTAGGTTTTTTCGGTAAAGTCACGTAGAAAGTAAAATAAAATAAAAAACAAAAATCACGACGTTTCGGAGGCAACACAAGTCTCCGTCATCAGGTGGGACCGTCACAGCCAGATTAGCTGTATCAAGTGAGGCAATGATTCAAGATGTAATCCCTTAAAAGCGAGTTGAGGGGGGAGGGAGAGGGAGGGGGGAGCTCATCAGACTATGGTAGCCAATGAAAGGAACGTATCGGGAGGGAGGGGGGGGCGAGGCCAAAAGAGTGGGCGATGGACGTGGAAGCGCTTGTGCGCGAGCGGCCAATTACTGCACACGCCAACACAATGGAGCGATTGTGCGCAAGCGGCCAGCCACTGCACCCGCCAACACAATGGGCAGAGAGGAGGAGGGGAGGTCTAATACACATGATAGACAAAAGATCATCATTTTCGTTCTTTTGTCTATCATGTGTATTAGACCTCCCCTCCTCCTCTCTGCCCATTGTGTTGGCGGGTGCAGTGGCTGGCCGCTTGCGCACAATCGCTCCATTGTGTTGGCGTGTGCAGTAATTGGCCGCTTGCGCACAAGCGCTTCCACGTCCATCGCCCACCCTTTTGGCCTCGCCCCCCCTCCCTCCCGATACGTTCCTTTCATTGGCTACCATAGTCTGATGAGCTCCCCCCTCCCTCTCCCTCCCCCCTCAACTCGCTTTTAAGGGATTACATCTTGAATCATTGCCTCACTTGATACAGCTAATCTGGCTGTGACGGTCCCACCTGATGACGGAGACTTGTGTTGCCTCCGAAACGTCGTGATTTTTGTTTTTTATTTTATTTTACTTTCTACGTGACTTTACCGAAAAAACCTAAGAAGATGATTCATCTTCTTGGTTCTTTCGGTAAAGTCACGTAGAATGGAAATAATAAAAATAAAACATAATAAAATAATTCTCACGACGTTTCGGCTACAACGCAAGCAGCCGTCCTCAGGTGAAGAACAGGTCTGTCGAGAAGACAGAGTCTGAATGATAACCCCAGGCTTGGAGCGTCTTTTTTAAGCTGGGTTGGAGTTTTGTCAAGGCGCTCTCCCCCCCTCCATCCCAGCTTAAAAAAAAACGCTCCAAGCCTGGGGTTGTCATTCAGACTCTGTCTTCTCGACAGACCTGTTCTTCACCTGAGGACGGCTGCTTGCGTTGTGTCCGAAACGTCGTGAGAATTATTTTATTATGTTTTATTTTTATTATTTTACTATTTCCATTCTACGTGACTTTACCGCAAGAACCAAGAAGAAAAGGGTATTTTTGAGCCTTTCTTCAACTGTCAGCTCATTTTGTTATTCAAGAGCGTTCTCCACATCTCCAATGCCACTATTCCCACGGCAATCTTGGCTCTAATCTCATTCGAACATCTGGCATCATGTGTCCAAATACTTCCCGGATTCTTAAATTGTCTCGCTTGCAACAGCTTTTGTCAATCGCCATAACATTTAGCGCACCTCCAACTTTGCAACACAAGCAATCATCATGATGATTGCTTGTGTTGCAATCGAAACGTCGTATTCTATTATTTAATTATTCAATTTAATTTATTATTTTATCTTTAGACGTGACTTAACCGAAAGAACCAAATAATAATTCCTGCAGTCACGAAAGTTCTAAAAATTATGTTTGCATGGTATCCTCGTCGCTTTTATTTCTCTGTTCATTCATCCTCCTCTCGGTGTCCTCACGAACTTGTCCAAGCTTTCTGCCAGCTTTTGTAGCCCCTGTTTAGAAATGGACAATAAGTGGGCCATCCATCTTCTTGGTTCTTTCGGTAAAGTCACGTAGAATGGAAATAATAAAATAATTGAAATAAAACATAATAAAATCATTCTCACGACGTTTCGGTCACAACGCAAGCAGCCGTCCTCAGGTGAAGACCAGGTCTGTCGGGGAGACAGCGTCTGAATGGATTCTACGTGACTTTACCGAAAGAACCAAGAAGATGAATCCCTGCAGTCACGAAAGCTTTAAATCGAAATTTAAGTGGCCATCCATTCAGTACGTACCCATGGAGGGGCTAGGGGGGTTAACATAAATGCGTACGCTTGCGTATGGGGGGGGGGGTGGAGGGTCTACTGACAATGTACGCATTAGAAACGGGGGGGGGGGGGTGAAGCCTGGATAATAAATTGTCTACATTTGCCTTCAAATGAGCCACAGTTCAGTGTCTCCTGCTGTCAGACAACAAGCCCTGCCGGGAGAAGTGGGACTGTGGGAGAGGTGTCACTCGTGTGCCACCACCGTGCCCCTGACTGCAGCTATCACGCAGCTCAGCAGTGAGTCTGACATCGTCTGGCGCCTGCCCCACCACGGATTACCACACATCCTGCGATCTGGCCTCGCTCCACACCGCCGCTGGCTCGAGGTTTTAGCTGCCGCTCTGTTCGTGCTGCTGCTACTACTGCTGCCCGGACTTCAGCACGAACACTCGTCTCTACGTCGGGCTACTGCTACAGCAGATGTGCAGTCGACGCACTTCACATAGAGACGAGTTCACCGAGTTTTAATTTTGTGTTAAATATCACCATAGACGTGTTTTTGAATAACCAGTCAGGATGGATAACACGGTCAAGTATGACTGTACAAAATATCGGCCGTTCTATAGGATTCGGGGGGGGGGAGGGGGGTGCGTCAGGCGTACGTGCGCGGGGGGGGGGAGTACTCGTACGTACAGGGAGGGTCGGGGGGGGTCACATTTTGACAGATTTTTGCGTACTGCGTACTCAATGTATGGCCCCTAAGGATGTATCGTCAGCAAACCTGACCCCCCCCCACAAGCTTCACTCCTCCCCATAGCTCCATGCCTGCTTCCTTCACTCTCGCCTCCCCACAGATGTGAATCAGGATCCTTCCAAACAATAATGCCCACAGTTCTCCGTTAGACGCCGTTCGTCTTCTACCCAATATTTTGAGACATCGCTCGGCTTTCCATAAGCGGAGTGGTTTTCCGTTGCCGTCCACAAGAGTGTTTTTTTTTCAGGTGACACCAAAGGGACCGTCCATAAATGACGTCACGCTATTTTGGACGATTTTTGACGTCGCAAAGCTCTGCCCCCCCACCCAAAAAAAAACATGCTTCAAATCGCTTTAAACTATTGTCATTGTAGTGCGTATTTAATGTGGCGCTGCACTCTGATGTAGGAGATTTTTTTTATTATTAAAAAGTCTATTTAATTAAGTACAACGTATTGTGAATATTTATTTAAAGTTGCGCATTTTGATGTGACGTCACATTTCTCAAACCCCCTCCCCCCCTTCGTCACACATTGTCACAAATGTCTGACCCCCCCCCCCCCCAGGTGCGTGACGTCATTTATGGATGGCCCCAAAGACAAAGATCCCCCGTATATAGCCTTAACAGACTGTTGGGGCAAGTGCTGTTAGCGAGCACTTACGAAGGCCGGCACAGCACACGAGGGGGGTGGGTGGTCAACGCCACGCTCGGCCGCCTTTGTCTCCCTCGTGGCGATGTTTACACATCGCACTGGGTACTCATTTGAGGCTGAGTCGACCTAGGGGAGGCCCAGGACCGGTTCAGTTAATCGTCACCGGTGTTGGCCATGTCGCCAGGTTCGCATGCCATGCCCGTGATGTCTGCTCCCGGGTCAGCCTATTTCTCTGGTAGCAGACAAAGTTACTGCCTGGCCGAAATGTCCTCCGCGAGTGGTTTCAGGATTCGTGACAGGACTTCATGGCTCACGTAGCAGCTCAAGGGGAACAGATCCACCACCCTTGATACATACATACATGCGGGACGACACAAGAGGCGGCAGCCCATGACAATAATGGTTATATGTGTCATGCTGGATACCTATTTCCCTTACAATTAATGCATTTCAAAGCCCAAGTTTCTTATCCCTCCCTCCCCCCATCTCTTTGGACTTTGCAACATCCAATATACCACTGTACAGTTTTTAAAGTCAAATGCGAAGAGTGCATCAGCCTCCCTCCCATAAGTGAACTCAATTCATGGTTTTTGATTTGGTAGGAGAAAGTCGAGTAAAAAACAAAAATTCACTAAAATGACACAACCGTTGGGCCTTTTGGCCAGGCCAATGACCGATCCCATACTTTCAGTGGGGTGTGGCTGCAGGTTGGTTCTAGAAGCTCCGGAAAGCACAGTGATTGACAACGGCATTAATAGAGAGACTCACACTGCATAAAGACGGGGGTGTAATTTTCCCAATGCCTGCAAAACAAAGACATCATCATAAATGTCTGAAATTCCGTCCACGGCAATTGGAGCCACGGTGACGTAATTGCCGTCGAATAATAGAGGTCAAGGGTGTACAGTAATGCGTTCCCAATTCCAGCCCCCATCACCTAACCGTGCATCGAATTACAGAAGAGTCGACTACGGGCCCCAGCCTGCTCGGTCGGCACAGCGCACACCACAAAGCCACCGGGAACTTCCACACGTGTGAGTGTGTGTGTGTGTGCTCGGGACTCTGTCCTGCTCCGTAAGTCTCAACCGTGAACGGTTCATAAATCAAACCTTCACCATTTAACAAGAAAGACGTTGGCCCACACAGGGGCAACAGACCCGGGCATTTATGACATCAAGAAACTTTTCCTGAAACGCAGCAGGCGTGGCAATTATCTTACCGAGTGCTCAATTTGCAGACTACAAAATTACAGATAGACGGTCGTATATGATAATTTGCCATTTTGGAGATATCGAAAACATTGACTGTGGCTTGTACAGTGCATATATTAACGTATTTGTGCACTCACTTGTGCTCAGATGAAAAAAATGTCCTTTGGCAGTGGATATACCGTCACCTAATTGCATAACCAGCTTCACGCCTTCTCCCCAAATCTCATGATCAACCAACAGAAGGCATTTGCCTGGTGTTCGGTATATCCATTGAACGAACAGAATCAATGAAAACAAAAAAAATGTGTGTTGTGTGGCGTGACGCTCGCTTTCTCTTTCATCTTGGGGGACACTGGGGGTTGATGGTTCTCTTAAGGACCCAGGGCATGGCATTTTTGCTGCTGCCAAGTGCCAGGCAAGGCAATGTTAAACGTTCGTAACCCCGAGTCACCGAACACCCTGGCGAAATGAACAGGCCCGGGCATGAGACAGCAGCTATATGGCCCTTGCAGGAGTCTTGAAACCAAATCTTTGCACTAAAAAAAAAGATAGAAAAAACTAAAAAATAAATAAATAACGTGCCATTATAAGGAACAATAGCCACACTCACAGACTGACTTTTGTAAAGGGGGGAAAAGGCAGGCAATGTCTCCTAAGTACAGTAATGTACGTCTCATTGCCTATCTCATTCGCGGATAAAGCAATATAATTGTAGAAGGAAACATCTACCTTACACATCACTGCAATATCGAATGTTGTACCGATTGAGATTTGTGCAAAATAATTTCACTCAAAGCACCGCGGGTAATAGTTCACCAATTTAAGTGCTCCGCAAAAAATGCATTTCCTGCATTTCAACACGGCAGCAGCGTTGATTTTGCACGTCTCCGGAATATCGTTGCGTCCTTGTGCAGCACGCAACCTATTACCCTTGACTCACTCCAGGCAGCTTGTGTAAAACAATAATTTATGCAGGCAGACACACATCGGACAAGCTGCTGCTGCTATGTTAACCACACACACACACAGCATGGCCGAGTACGCCTCGGCAAAAGTACACAATGTGTTTGAATAAGGGAAGAGAATCCTTGGCATCGAGGGCATCCGTGCAAAGGGTACGCAAGGCTACTTTTGTTCCAGTGGAGATTGGAGTAATTATGTAGCGGATGAGTCTTCCCAAGAAGCCCCACTCTGTCATCTCTCGACTTATTGCTATTGGGCAAGGCAATGACAACCGTGCCTGCTCGCACACGCCGATACGTTTTCGCTATGGTGCAACGCAACGTTCGGGCAATTATGTGGCTAAGGCGTACGCACTGTAATGAAAGTGCTGCCCCGTGTATCGAGTGTCTCGAAATGCCTTTACGCACCGAGACGCGAAGACGGCGGTTAAACCAAACGTGCGGTGCGTGTGTTGGCGCGTCTCGTTAACTACACTACATTGTACAGAAAAAAATAGGCACCTACCCTGTGCAGTTAAAGCCAAAGGGCACCTGTATGCAGTGAACGTGGGACGTTTGCTCATCTTCACCGGATCCGTGGTCCTGAGCAAGTGCTGGGAGTGTCACGTTCCAATGGTGGAGAACAGGCCGTGATACAATATCGGTGTTAATATCCTCACAATGAAATAACAGTCGTCATTTAGAGCCATTTGTTGAATCAACCGCTGGTTTGGGGGTCTTCCTCCGACTTTCGTCGATCCATGAGAGTTTGTCCGCACTTCAACCCACGCTGCTCAGCCTGGGTTGGTAAACAAATGGGAAGTGATGTTCGCCGTGGCTGGGAATTAAACTCGGATCGCGGGGATTGCAGCACCGTGTGCTGCACACTGCACACCACTGCCCCCCCCCCCCACCCCTGCCACCTCCCCACGCAATATCAAACAAAATACGCCACTTTATATCAACAAATACCTTTTAATCTATCCGTATCACCATTGCTCGTGTGCCTTGAATGCAAGCTGAATATTACAGTGGATAAACGTGTGCGGGTTCTATAAAGCGCCATTAAATGCGACGTTGTGATTTTAATTCCTAGCGCTGACCGCGGTTTGCGGCGTGGCGTGTGCGTGTTCGGGACGGTGCACCTGGTGATTGCAGAGCTCGACTGCCATGTCCTGCAATCGTTGAATAATGAAAGTGTCTTCCACTGCACTGACAAATCATTTATGATCCCAGATGTCGCCCATTTTGCACTGCGGAGCCAGCGGTGCGCCCGGAGAATTCGTCTTCGGTGGGCAACTCAATATTTAAAGGGCAGGGGCACAGTGTCCCTCCGGAATAGTAAACACTGCACTTAAAGTCTCCTGTGGGGAGGGTGCTTTGTGGGGCAAGGCGTTCTGGATGGGGCAGTAGCTCAACTCGCCCTTCCTCTGCACGTGCCCTGAGTCGAGCGAGCCTTACGCATGGCAGTGCAGTCTGAGCGTATAGAGGAGGCCTAACTTGTGCAAAGTGCACGTGCTTAAAGTTATCGCGGTGGCAAATGCGTGCATCGTTTCCGTGCAGCAATCGCCACGTGGCTTTGGTGCGTTCCACCGTCAAAGATTTTTTCTAGATTTGAAGCTTTCGTGACTGCAAGGATTCACATACTCTTAGGTTTTTTCGGTAAAGTCACGTAGGTAAAAAATACAATTAAAAGTTGATGAAAGTAATAATGGAAATAAAATAAAATAATAAATCACGACGTTTCGGAGGCAACACAAGTCTCCGTCATCAGGTGGGACCGTCACAGCTAAAATGACTGCATCAAGTGGTTTTTAGCTGTGACGGTCCCACCTGATGACGGAGACTTGTGTTGCCTCCGAAACGTCGTGATTTATTATTTTATTTTATTTCCATTATTACTTTCATCAACTTTTAATTTTATTTTTTACCTACGTGACTTTACCGAAAAAACCTAAGAGTATGTGTCAAAGATTATGTTCATTTTTTGTGCCCTTCTTGTTTCTTTCGTTCCGAACAAAGGAAAGGACGACTGCAGTCGGGTTCCGTTCTATTGCAGGCAGAAACGTGTCCAAGGTTGCAACCAAAGCTGACCTTAACCCAGAACCACTGGAACTCACACACACACATACCAAATTTGTATCACTCTCGTGCAAACGTGAAATAGATTTTTTTTTGTTACTAAATACAGCAAATCAATATCTGGCGTGCATTGTCCACTAAAAATGGGAAATGTTTACCTCTCCGAGACAATGTGGGAGGAGGGGGTGGGGGGTTTCACTGATCGTATTGTCCGTGGGGATCGACTATAATCTTACTCTGTGGGAAAACACTAATGTGTGTATATAATAGAATTAATTTGCGAGTGAACTCCTATTATCGCCGAAAAATGTGTGAATGGGTCCCCATTCCGCAATGGACGATGGGTTGGTTAATTTGCAGACACTTTGGTGTGATCTCAGTTACTGGAAGGCACAGGAGTGTGGATGAAAGAGTTTTCACAGACCATGGTTTGCCCCACCAATAATAGTAACGATAGGAGTCACTGGTAAATATGTCTACAAATAAGAGGAGAAATGAGCAAAATGTATGTCAGTTAAAATGTTACGATATCATCATGGGACCTCCTTTGCCAGTACCAAAATATGCTAATAGGGCGTCATCTGGTCGAACACCATATGAGACTAGGCTCTAAAGAAAGTTGTCTCTGGTGTGGACCAATCAGTTTCAAGGACAATGCATAAATTATCAGAGTATTGTTTTTTGTTTGCATTTGACTGCAAGTATTGTGGTTAATGTAAACATAATTCCTTGCTAAAGGTGTCAGTTTTGTTGCCAGATAGAAGGGTAAAACCCCTATTAGTATGTTACGATACTTCAAAAATTCCTTGAGACTGGGAAATAGTTGTCGATCTGTCTTGCCTTCGATACATTAAACCGTTAAGAATGAAACCGCCTTAAAATATTGCTCTAAATGCAATTCTAAATAAATGCCGCTGTTTCTTTGAAATCGCCACCAGCAAAACGTGTGTACTTGTTGCTTTGCAGAAAACCTCACCATTGATTTTAAATCTCTGGAATGTGCCCAAGTCCGTAATTAAGTGTGCGCAGTTTTAACGAAATGGGTTAAACGCTTGCTGGAAATGTTCAAATTAATTTGACAGCATTGTAACTCATTATGTGCACTTATGTTGCAATTACAACTGCAACACGAGGTAATATTTTGCAATTACGTGGTTATGAAAGGCAAAGCATAATTACTGTGCAATGTGATACAATTAATTGTACCCGGCATTTCCATTAACAGTGCATCTGTAAGAATATGTACTCCATCCTGAGCACTGGTGTGTTGGTTCACGGTCAGTATGGGCAACTGCACTTTCAAGTCTCAACAGCATCTATCTTCAACACAAGATAAGCTTTAATGTGATCAATGGCTCGAGCATATCAAAGTATTGCTTGAGAAAAAGCTTGACTTTCAAAGACTCAGCATTGCAATGGCGTTCAATGTTTCCATTCTTTAAAGAAGAAGCAAAAAAAAACATTCGCCGAGATATCCGATGTGACCTGTTATCACACATCACGTAGCTCAATATGGACTGTTTTCCATGAATACAAATATATATGTTATTTTGCACCAACACCTACTTTGCAATTAGCCGGAGTGCACTGTGCAGGTTAGGCATTAAAGCCATTTTCTCGGCTCCATTTAGTCAAGAAAGCTCTTGCATGTTCCGGTTGAGATCAATTGATGTGAGTGAAGTTGTGCTTTTACCATTCACATTTTTGCAGGGCTTTTGTAAAAGGTGGTTTGACTTGACCTCTGTGGCTTTACCTAAAATAGTATCCATTCAATCAATACAACGATGCTGTGCTATTGGAATTCAATTCCACCTCGTGGAATAATTACAACATTGTCAAGGCACAAAATCCACCCCCTTACGTTTCCCAGCAGCGAGTAAGACCCGCTGTTAACACACAAAAAATGGCATTGCAACAATGCAGCGATGAACAGATGTGGAGGTCATGTTTGCCTAGGCGTATGTGTGTTTACATATGTAGCCTTGTTGTTAATAACCGAGAGGAAGAGCATGAAAGTGTCTTGTACTTGTCCGCGGGGCTAAAGATCCGTGCTGATGGAAGACTAAGGATGGCGTGCCTCCTCCACTCTGCAATGCAGCACAGTAAATCACCTTGCACCGCAGTGACAGACTGAGAGCCTTTTGCTACTGTGCTTGTGCTGCGCCCGTGTGCGACTCCCATACACATGCTGGATGTCCTCGTGTGATGATGATGATGATGCAACGTGTGCGTCTGCTTGCAGTAAAGCACCCACGACCACGTGTAATTGTGTGCCTTTACAGGGAAATGCACACATCGGCATACGGTTTCATTATTACCCGGCCCCAAATATGCGATTGCCCATTCACACAAAATGCCTTACCTTGGAAGAAACGTATTCTTAGGTTTTTTCGGTAAAGTCACGTAGCTGCATCAGCTAATCTGGCTGTGACGGTCCCACCTGATGACGGAGACTTGTGTTGCCTCCGAAACGTCGTGATCTTTATTTTATTTTATTTTTTATTAATTTTGATGTTTTACCTACGTGACTTTACCGAAAAAACCTAAGAATATGAATCCTTGCAGTCACGAAAGCTTCAAATCTAGAATTGGAAGAAACGCTTTCAAGTGCGTATTTTGTATTTTTGGGCGTTTTCTCATTACGTTCGAAATTGATTTTTTTGTCTCTCAAAAAAAATAACGATTTGTTCGCTCGAATTAAAAAGTGTCAGTTTTTGTGGCTTTAAAGGAAATGTGTAAAATTTAAAATCTATCTTTGAGTTAATGTATTTGCCAAACTCTTAGCAATTTAAAAAGAAGCCATGGACGGCATTTAACAAAATCAGTCGCATGGGCAATATAAAAAAAAACTAAGCCGAGCTAAATGTGAGCCTAGGAACCATTTATTATGCAAAGGAGAGCATATTGCGGTGCTTGATGCCCTCCCTGTCATCATAACATTTACATAAAGCGGATTAAAGTGGCCACATCAATGAGCTGCTAATTTCCCATTCATAGCAGCTCCCGGCTGTCAGAGGTTCCGGCACCGAGTTGACAGCTAAAATTGCCGCACGGCCTGCAATATATCACATAGCCCCTCTTAAAATGACCTTCCGAAACGTTTCTTCCTTCAATTCCCTTTCGCGCCGAAAGTATGTGTGCACATTGTACGAGTTGCGGCAATGTGGTGGGTTTCCATTGTCTGCAACATTAATGAAAGTGAGGCCTTCAGTCGTCCGCATTTCTGATATGCAATGGCATGCCTACAGCTCTGCTTTCTACAGACTTGTGCAGACACCCACCCTCCTTTGTACTCTTTACTGTAATGGCTCTCATCCCTTTAAATATTAAATTGAAATAGACGTGGCTTTAATAAATAATGTCCAATCACAGTTTCACCAGTTACTTGCAATTATGCACACGGTGGATGATATACGGACGGGACGCCGCCTGTAAATTCGAAATGTGTTGATGGTGCACGGTGCCATGCATTTTAAACATTTTGAACTCTCTACCACAATCAATATTCATCGCCGATGCATGCGCTCCATTAAAAAAAAAATATCCGTAATAATAGTTTACGTTTTTTTTATTCAACGGCGTGTTATATCTAATGACATAGCTTTGTGGAAAGCGCATGTATATGCAGTTCCATTGCGTGTGTGATACATGTCATAAATGGCACATTTTAATGCTGAAATTATTTCCCCAACTTCATTCCATAAAATTCGCCAAACTGCCCATGTCAGCCTTCATCTGACGTCAGATGCTTGGCGTGATGTCACGCACAACCCGGCATAATGAGGTCATTACAAAGCCATGTCATTAAATTATCGCCACCCATTAAGTCCTGACACCTAAATAAGGGCACTCAATGTAAATATGTGCAATAGATCGTAGCACTAAATTCAATTTAAGCCCCCTTAATACAAATATGAGATGCTGTTAATTATGGGTTAACGAGTCACAAAGAGGGAGTCGCTGCTCGTTTAGGATGCTGTTTGGACACGTGCGGCAGATGAGTGTTTTAAAAATACCATTACGTGTATTGGGAGCAGGAAGGATTTTTTTTTCTCACCGTGGCTTCTAAGATTAATCTTTTTACAAGAACATTGGTTCCCATACTTGAAAACAAATTACTGTTGTCACGTACAAATAGCCGTCGATGGCAGTTCACAGCTTTAAACATTTTAAAACAATACGAATGTTGAGGTATCTAGGATGCCACGGTGGCTAGGAGATGTTAACTACCTCGCCTCGTATACAGGAGGTTGTGGGTTCCATCCTGACCCTGACGCTTGTATATTTGTTTTTTTGCGTGGCTCTCCCCGTGGTCGCGTGGATTTTTCTCCAAGTCCACCCGGTTTCCCCTCCACATTTAGAATCAACTTCACGCGTTTAGATTATTTGACTGCTGCAATAAATTTCCACTTGATAAGCTACTTCGTTGAGCTATCATTTGTGGCCGGGTTGCTTCCGAAAAATATCTATATAGCTCAGTGGGCCTCACCTGGTAAAAACATTTTTTTTTTTACAATTTAAAACAATTTCATTTAGAAATATGTTTTTTTAGACTACTCATAAGAAATCCTAAAACAACGGCAATATATCCCAGCACTACGTGTTAGCTAATCCTTAACATGTCGAAACATTTATTGAATGGAATGTATACCAGGATAGTGTTCAATTGCCTCTTTAAAAAAAATCACCTTTAACATTAATAACGCGACCCTTAAGAATTCGGCGAGCAAACTGAAGTATCTGACAGAAGCTCTTAATCTTTACCGGGTTTTTTTTTAACAAATAGAAACCTTGCCAGCGAGCCAACGCGTGGCCAGTGTTCGAGCCAGATCAGCGTGGGGAGAGCTCCTTAAGTCCCCTGTCACAATTGCGATATCCTCCCAACTGGGTTTTCCCTTCTGGTTTAATAACCTCCGAACACAACATTGGCCTCACCTTTTCATTGTCTCACCTCTGTGTGTCTCGCGTAATCACCACCCCCCCCCACGCCCCCCACAGCAACTATCCATCGATTTTTGCAGCTTGCCCGATTAGCCATTGCAGCCGTTGTGTTAACAAGTGATTAACACCCACACTATGCTCCATTTGCCTCACATTGCTTGCTTAGCCGCACAAAGGAATCCAATTTAGGCACTGCATTAAGTCGATTGGAATTGAGGATAAACTGGAAGGGATGGGGGAATGTGAGGCACATTTTTGTTTCTTTTGTAAAGCATGCCAATTCACGCATAGGTATTCCGAACTATCAGCAACGAATTAATTAGTTTTTATCTCGTCATTTTATTTCGCACGCCTGGCAGCCTCGATAGACATTTCAATGTTATTAGTTCGTGACGTGTATGCATGCTCACAGATCTTACAATGACAGGTCAAAGGAGGCATTTTTTTCTTCCTGTGCGACTCTGACTCTTGCTGCATTTGTTCCACCATAATTTAAAAATTGTTACCGTTAAAAACAAATCCTTCCAGGCTTCATGCCTGTATTTTTCTTCAAATAAGGCAGCTCTAAACGTGGCCCCATCATCGATGCAAACACATTATATTGGCAATGAAATACCGATGGCACTATTGGGTACCCCAAGTGCTGCTGCTCTGCGTTTAAAGAAGCCATGACTATGTTTGGAAATTACACCTACCCTTTGCGGATTTTAAATAGGCCGTGACCGAGTCATAAAAATAAAACGATTTTCATATATTGGCCAAATGTTTTCCATAAAAAGGTATTGTTGAATTATTCTATATGTCAGGATTTTATAGACCAAAGCACAACATTAGGTCTTTTGACATCAAAAAACCCTGTGGGTATAAGCAGACACTAAACAGTTTTGCCTGAAAATGCAAAGGTGTCATTTTATTGTGTGAAAACGTATACAGTCGTCTGGGCTGGAGCGAGCGTTTAATCCACATTATTAGCCGGTATGTTAAAGGATTTAATTTTATTTAATCAATACCCTAATGAAGTAAACCTGAACGGTGACTCTACCGATATGAAAACAAGTGCTCTATGGTCAAGAACGGTTAATCTTGTTGCATCTAAGCCTATTCAATCTCATCGATACTAATAAAAATGTTCATCAACCTAAAAAATAATGAAAACACGGAAATCTTCACTTGTGGGGTTTATTAATAACAACTGAAATACTTGCTTTCGCCATTGATTGCCCTAATTCGTGCAGTTAATGAAACACTCAATCGCATCAATGTCTTCTTAGTACTGTGTATTGGATGGCAAGCATTTCATTATTTGTTTTGCTATTAGTATTTTAGCTGAAGGGTCTCATTTGTGAGATGGCCTGAGCTCTCAGCTAATCTTTCCCGTGTGAAGACTGTTAAATACGTCACGTTAACCACCCCTTCCCCTGTCCACAACGACAAAAACGTCACTTGTTTTTCATCGTTGTTCAACAGATGGAATGGGCACATCTTAGAGCATCTAAACACACGTTCCCACATACTCATTGATATATCGTGCATTTTATCCGATTTATCCGTGAGAATAAAACAATATACTGTGTATATATATCATAGGAAGGTTGTTCTTTGGAATACACTCACGTTATTTTCACAACAATGAATCACATTTTAGATTTGACCAGGTGGCTCACGGACGAGGGCATGGTGCTGGTACCGTTGTGATCCCGAGCTCCCATCACGCGAGGCACCCGTGATTCAAACCATCAGATTACATTTCCTTTTGGCTTATTTCAGCTCTGAGAGTTAAACGTTTAATATGATTACCACCACATGAAAACACATCTTTATAAGGCATTCCCCAAGTCGAGAGGCCTATCGAAGGAATATCAGACGCGGTTCTGCGATGTCATCATCTTGCGGCTGTTTTCTGACACAGCATGATTCACTTTTAGCTGCGGAGTTCCAAATTGACAATTTGCCATCTCATGACACGATACCTATCGAACAGTTTGAATATAATTGGGGGGGGGGGGGCAACAAATAATCATCACAATTAAATAGTGTCAGAAAAAAACTGCAATATAATGTGCTCTGTTTTTAATCAGTTGTGGCCAAATCGACTAAAACCTGAACATCATCACGTGTATTCCCTTAAATACCCAATACATGCCTTGATAATTGTATATGGTTTCGTTCTTTCGGTAAAGTCACGTAGGTATAAAATAAAATAAATTTACGTGACTTTACCGACAGAACCAAAGAGTATGGATTTCTGCAGTCACGAAAGCTTCAAATAAAAATTGTGCATGGCTTTGTATCGTAAATTTCATCGTCAGCTGCGAGATAGCCATTTCTGGATGAAGGCCCTCCCCCAGCCATCGTCACCCTGTCACGGAACGCGATAAAACAGTATCTGCTGCCCACAAGCGCACCTCACTGATCCATCTCCTTGGCAGTGACCCTCTCGGGCAAGTCCCTTCCTTTTGACTGCCACTGCAATGTTAGTATCGACCACCGATCATCGTCAAGGAAATATACATCGCCATGCCGATCAGTGCGACAAACATTTATCCGACGTCAACTAATTATCTGCCCGGTGCTACAAGTGCATACGGCAGGCCCAGCGTTGTGGCTTTTGCACTCGCCGTGCGTATCCGACACTTCCCGAATTGTATCCGTAACATGGCTCCGAGCAATAAACCCTTGCCCCCTTCGTTTTAATCCCACCATTCTATTTATTCATTTGCACCCTTCAAGGGAGTTGTTAGTGCGATCCCTGCATCGTGCTTGTGGACATGCACCCGCCTGCCCCCCCGGTGCTTACAACCCGGGCAACGTGGATTAATAAATAAAGTGGCAAACGAGCGCGTATGAAATAAATAAGCAACACACCATACATCATGCAAGCCCATCGGATGCACGCTCACTCGAATATCTCAACGAGACAGCGCCGAGTCCCTGGGACGTGGCAGGAAAGGGGGAGCCGCAGGTGTCAGGGCGTGAATCTCCAATGATCGCGAAGGAAGCGAAAAGCCTTCGAAACCTGTCACTTACACTTTGCCAGGACCTTGTCACGGGTGCTCGAGGTTCGGCGTTGTTTTTTTTAATATTCATTAGCCCCCCCCCCCCTAAACAGGCCAGCGATCAGAGGCGTAGACCTCTCTCGTTACAAGCCGTGGCCTCACCGATGAATGTGCGGGGGGCGGGGGGGGGACGTGAGGCTGCGTGTGGCTAAGAACGGGATCCTATCAAGCTCCAATTCCTCATTGACTCGAAACAACTCAAAAATCTACGGGGCGGGGGTTCTCGAAAATAAGCCGGACGAATTCTCCGAGCCGCCGTTTTGGTCGCCGAATGTTGGTATATTTGTACACTCGATCATCTTTTATAGAAAGGATGAATTGTCATTGTAAAGCATGTATGGCCGTCACACGGGGCGATGAGATGCGTTCCTTTTATTAATACATCTCATTAGGTTGGCAGGAGATCCAAGACACCAGTAAGAATTTTAAAAAAGCACACACATAAAAAAATAAAGGACTATACATCCGGTGTTTTGTAAACACTTTCAAGCTTGAGCGAATGAATTCCCATCTCTTTCAGTATTTGTAACGTATTCCCTTAATACTGTACGCAAAATTATTATTTAATCGAACTAAGTACCATTGCGACCATTATTGTAATGCTTGCCGTTACACGTCGGCAGTGCACTGAGCAACATCCACTTTGAGTAACACGGCTTTAATCTGGCTTCATTCCAAAAATCACTCACACGGTATTATCTTGCCCGATAGCAACGGCATTACATACACGATCCCATTGTACCCGTGCCACCTTTAAAATGCTGCCAAAGGGTGTGCCCGCCCGCACGAGGGAAGGGCGCACGGAGCAGTGGTTCACCAAAAGAGAAACCTTTCGATTTAAAGCTTTCGTGACTGCAGGGATTCATCTTCTTGGTTTTTTCGGTAAAGTCACGTAGAAGGGAAGTAATAAAATAATAAAAATAAAACATAATAAAATGAAACAATTCTCACGACGTTTCGGCCACAACGCAAGGAACCGTCCTGAGGACGGCTGCTTGTTTCGGCCACAACGCAAGCAGCCGTCCTGAGGACGGCTGCTTGCGTTGTGGCCGAAACGTCGTGAGAATTGTTTCATTTTATTATGTTTTATTTTTATTATTTTATTACTTCCCTTCTACGTGACTCTACCGAAAAAACCAAGAAGAGAAACCTTTGTAGCCAACTGTTGCTAAAGCGGCAATATTATGGACGGTCATGATTAACCGTTGACAATACAAAATGCCTGAGAATTGCAGTTGCTATGCTATGCTACGTTCCGTCGGTGGGCTCAGCGCAGCGTGAATGCCAACATTATTCTGCACTGGTCACCGAAAATGCAACAACAGCTCCAAAACTCTAAGGTGAAAAAAAAAATACATTTCTTGCAAGCTACCTAATGTCAGCCCTTCACATTTTTTACAACTGCGTTACTAAATTCCAAGTTATATTCTGCCAATCATAACAAGCGGAGGGACCCCGAGTGTGCTGCAGTTGTCGAATCTCAGAGCATGCAATTTGAAGTAAAATTCCCACACGGCATCGCCACAGTAAAGTTGTGGGTACCAGTAGGTAGAGCTTACCAAACATAGGTATGAGTACTACTTTAGCCAAGCAATCAACTATTGTGTTGGCAGTCAGTCCACTGCTGATTCAAGGCCTATACATTGTCTTTTGACCATACTTCACCACACTGGTCAGTGTGGTTTTTAGAATCAACATGCATTGAGAGTATTTGGCCGTCTTCTTGGTTCTTTTGGTAAAGTCACGTAGAAGGAAAAGAATAAAAGAATAAAAATAAAACATAATAAAATAATTCTCACGACGTTTCGGCTACAACGCAAGCAGCCGTCCTCAGGTGAAGAATGAAACACCACCAAGCTTGGAGCGTATACTTAAGCTGGGTTGGAGGGGGAAGAAGAGCGCTTTGACAAAAGAAGCCCTTAACATGTTTACATTTCAATGTGATAAGGCACTTCGTTGAGCTATCATTTGCTTTTGAAAAAGAGCTATATAGCTCAGTGGGCCATACCTGGTCAATTAAAATAAAAAGCTTAGTTTAGTTTAGATATCAGGGATACATGGCTGGTGACTGGGTCCATGGATCTGTGCACAAACCACTGCTCCACTATTCCCTCCAGGCCAATGGTTCGAGAACATATTTTCACACCGCTTGATATATTTGTACAAAAGTCCACTGCTGACGGCAGCTCCATATAATGGGCATGACCATGAAGAAATCTGTGTGTGGAAGAATACCTTGACAATGGAAATACTCTGAGCACACACACACACAGTCATCATGTGTTGGTGAGGATATGGCTCAGTAGGGATAATGCAAATTTGATAAAGTTGTAAACGTGATGCGTAATTAGGCGATTATTTCCATTTTATGGAGAATACTTCGGCCATGCAAACCGGGTATGATGCTGTGCATTCTCACATGCATTTATTAATGATATTATTAATGCTTGAGTAACTTTGATGTTGTAATTTTTTAGATTGTATAACCTTGGTGCAATGCGAAACATGTATATGGTAATGCTTATTTTGTTGTTTAGCTATCAGCATGAGTGATGCGTCACAGTAAGTTCTAACGCGTGATTCATGATTTTATTTTGTTGTTTAGCTATCAGCATGAGTGATGCGTCAGAGTAAGTTCTAACGCGTGATTCATGATTTTATTTTGGCATGCCGCCTTATTGGCCAAGTCTCTATTGCAAATGATATTTTAAGCTCAACAGGAGTTCCTTGTTAAACGTAGGTTAAAGAAAAAAGAAGAAAGTCCGATGGACTAATCACCATTCATGGAATAATACATTCACTCACATCTTTATGAATGTCACGATAATAGACGTGCACTTGTTATACTTTCAGCCCTGCTCTTAAAAATTCCCGTCATTTTCATCAAGCATTTCACGTCTTCAGCTGACTGAAGGTCTTCATATGTCGGCAACACTGACTTCAACGCCATGCAGCTGTAATCAGTTTTGCATTTCTGTGATTTAAATCACCACAGTCCTCTTTGGTTATCCTGTGGAGTTGGCTTTTCCCATTATTATTTTTCCAAAGTCCTCCTGTGCTTATCAGTAATAATTGGGATGTTCAGCATTCATGATCGTGAGCTCCAATCTTGAATTATGCCCAATTTACATTCGTTAAGTTACTGTCTGTTTATACCACTGTAGTAACTTCAGGTGGGAAAAGAAGCCCCTGGAGGTTATATTTCAACTGCGACGTTGAGGACATTGTCAATTCTGTACCCCATTCCCAACACTGTCTACACTAGTTAATCCTTAAACGTATTATTTCTGCCAAATTAAATGCAGAACCCAAATTTCTACGCCATCGGTGATTGTTCTGAGACCATCAACTCATCGCATGTGAGAAACATTGTGCGACTGGCCAGGATTTGAACCGAGGAATGTCTCAGCAGGAGCTCAGCTTCGTACATCTTGACACGAGCACTGGTCCCTCGAGCCAAGCAGTCACATCTCACGCCATAAATGATTTTATAGCACACGGGTACAGTACGATGCTGTTGAAATCTACCCGGGCGCATGGGTGCACTTGACTTGAGAGCAGTAGCAGAGGAACTATTGGTTGGAGAGCTCATTATCTCTGTGATTGCCATTACACAGCGAGCATTGGACTTCATGGTGCCCCGTGACAGTGAAACATGGGTTGTAAATCCCGAGGAACCTGGCAGAGAATTACTGCAAAAATGTTTTTGCTGCGAGCATATTGCTGATTTGCATTTTTTTTTTTAAACTTCCTTTTTTGTCTATAATTAATGTTACATCAGTCACATTTATTTTTTGTTCCTTAGTTTCTGTACCGGTAACCGTAAATATTGTTTTTTACTTGAATAAATGTATTTTTTTAAATAAATACAGTTAAGCTGTATGAAAAGGATTTCAAGCAAATGTGTTTTGTTATGGCAGGGAATAAGTTGTGTACGAGAGAGGAACAGTAGCACAGTGGATCAGGCATTCCTGCCAAACTGTGTTCAATTCCCAGCCATGCATAGCAAGCGGCATCTGAATCTGTCCTGGACATCAACTAGATCGAATCAGCTATGAATAAGTTCCTGACGCAGTATGCAAAAACTTTAACATCGGGGAGGCAAAGGTGGCCGGGCATGGTGATTGCCTCACCTTCCTTTTGTGCTGTGCCACCTTTTGTAGAAACCTGAACCAGCAGAGAGCATGGCTAGACGCATATCTCCGTGTTTGTGGATGATTGTGCCTCCTTGTTTAGCCATGGACACATTTTTCAAGTAGGATTCATTGCGGTAAAAAAAAATTGAAGATAACATTGCCTACTTTACTTTTAACATCTGATAGTTACTTTTCAGAAAATTACGTTTGACGAAATATTCTTGTAAAATTCAATTGTCAGATTTAAAATAACAAACCTTCTGTAGCAGTCGATGTTATTGAGTAGTTGCATTGAGCAATAGGAAAAATAAAAATAAAACAATATATTGAACCTCTCTTTGCGTTAATCAATTCATCAATTACACAGCCAGTCGTCACCAGTGAGCGAGCGAGTGAATGGCCCAGCAAAAAGCTGTAACGATGTTTTGTAATGGATGTAAAGCTCACATGTGGCACCAAAGGTGCTCAGTGCGCCAAATAAAAATCTAACATAAGATGAAAAAACAATTTTTAAAAAATCTCTGATATTGTTGATTTTGGGCCTCTCCTTGAATTGTGAAGGTGGGGATCACGAACAAAATGCCACTGTGTCGATGTCTGAACCTATGGCTATGAAGGTTTTAAGTTGGAGATGTTCAAAATGTTTGAAAGTTGGCATCCAGATGTATTGAAGGTTGCTGTATCCAAACACAACATTATCATAAAAAAAAAAATCTCATATTACACTTTTTGCAAGACTGTAACAATACAATCCGCACCTCCGATTAGCACGATTGGCTAAGTTACACATAATACATACAACCAATTATTCGTAAGAAATCAATTTTATCAGCAATAGCTGTAATGAGCGTTACACCATTTAATTATCAAAATGTAATCGGTATAGGCAACACGTTTGTGGCATCATCATCAGCCATGGACAATCCACAGCTGGATGAACGCCTCCCCAAGCTACATTTGTGACGCCACTTTGAATGCGTCTGCTTTCCATGGCACATTTCGTTGAGCCGGTTGTATAAACATAAATACAACAATATTCTAGTGATGTACATGAAAATATCTGAACTGCTGAAAAAATGCATCTGTTTACCGTGTACAATTATAAAGGTTTCCCTCCAAATGTATCTACACGAAAAGCAACACAATGTTCTGAATTTTAATAACAGCACACAAGTGCAATTTAGCTGAAAAAGCGAACTTAATATTGTATGGCATCTCAGCATTATTAAACCTAATGTATACACGACGATACTGCAATGTTCTTCAGCAGACATTCAAATCATCTTCCCTGATGAAGAGGTTTCTTATTGCAAACACAGCATTCAACATTTGTCTAATAGTCTGCGCCGAATTTCCATTATAGTAGTAAGCCTTTCCACTGAAATATCATCCATCACATTAAGGACAGCCATTCCATTTGCAAAATGTTTTAAGGAGCATTGTAATGCAAGCCAATGTCTGCCCCTGTGAGCAGTTCACTGTTAGAATAATAACGTGTATAACACGTTGAAAAACGCTCAGAAGCGCAGTTAATTTCTGTTCTAATTGTTGTTTCATATCCCTCAGTTTTAAAACACCCAGTGGTATCAAACACAAGTCAGAGACTTGGTTGCAAAGGCAACGTATAGCCATGAATCCCAAATGCCCTGTAGGAAGGAAGCACATCATTTATTTCGGCTGTAAGCGACGAGGCGATAACATCACATATCACGAATACACTCACAAATATAATTGGGTCTTTTTCAGTAAAAAAAACAGGGTGAACAGCAGAAGTTTTATTGTCAAACACTAGTCCATGTTTTGTTAAATCACATACCATCGTCTCATTATGAAAATCACATGCTGCCACTGCTCTGCTGGTGCCTGTTAAAAAAAAAACGGCATAAGAAATTCAAGCGCGTTACGAATAAATACCCATTTTCCGTGGAAAGTATTTTTGTCCATTTTTTACACCGATTATATTTTATCCCATAGGCACAACAAAAACAATTTCATCGACTAAAACATAAAAACAACTTCTGACACATCGGTGCTGGAAAGAAGAAACGAAAGGTGACGTTCAATTTCACCGAAATAAATTGTTCGGCGTCAAAGACGAGTTGTAAGTTTGAATCCCGTAGCGCTGCTCCTTAGATTATAGGGCTTGTGTGGTTGAACACTGATCTGGGCCACGTGGTTTAATTGTCTAGATGACTGAGCGAGGGTTGACTTTTGTGAGGATATGTCTGGGAATGAGGGAACGATGTCATAATGTCGCCGGTAATATATTGTTACACGTTGCTCTTAAAGATTAAAACTCTCGTAGCGCTTCCCGAAGGAAGCAATGACTAAAATGCAGTGAGATTATTTTATGTCGAGGCTGAGAAAAAATAAATAAATGACTGAATGTGTGTTAAAATGTAGCACTCGTCCGTTGTACAAAAAAACATGGCGTGCATGACTTTGACCAATCTCTGTGTGCTTTAACCATTTGCTCCCCAGAAGATTGATAATTACAATTCCATAACAACATGCAATTTATTGTTTTATTGATCCAATTATTTGCTTGATTATGTGACACAATTTTCATCTTCTTAAGAAGTCATGCCATTCTTCAAATGAACTAAAACGATTACTCAAGCACTGATAATGAGCTGCTATGTCGTTTAATACACGATTTTAACTCCTGAAGACTGATGTATCCATGTACCCCTCACTTGAACTGCAGAGCTGCAACATCTAACAGTCATTGCCGTTTGTAGACCAAGTAGTTCGAACATAGAAAGGAAGGTCAAAACGTTTGTTTATAAAATCAAGATACCTTTGGCTGTGTCTTCATCTGTACATGTGTGTGTGTGTGTACATGTGTGTGTGTACATGTGTGTGGGTACGTGTGTGTGTGTACATGTGTGTGTGTACGTGTGTGTGTGTACATGTGTGTGTGTACGTGTGTGTGAGTGGGGATCGATAGTGTAGCGGTTAGCATGCTGCACTACGAACCAGGTGGCCCGAGTTCGATTCCCGCTCACGGCCAACACCAGTGACAAATATTTGAACCGGTCCTGGCTCTCCCCTAGTTCGACTCAGCCTCAAATGAGTACCTGGTGCGGTGTGTAAACATCGCCATTGGGGAGACAAAGGCGGCCGAGCGTGGTGCTGGCCACCCACCCCCTCGTGTGCCGTGTCGGCCTTCATAGGTGCTCGCTAACAGCACTTGCCCCAACAGTCTGTGAAGGTTACACGGGGGATCTTTGTCTTTGTGTGGGTAATTGTTTGTGTGTAATGCTGGGCAGCTGGAAAACTATGGACCAATTTTAAACTTCTGGGTCTGATCAGCAGATGATGAGACGGAGCCAACAGGCCTATGGACTCAAAATGTTTGTTCACGCACGAAGACGAAGAATGTTTACACTATGAGACCTCCTTTACCAGTGGCATAATATAGTAGTAGGTTTTTACCCTTTAAACTGCTACAAAAACTGACACCTTTATACAAGGCATCATGTTTGCAATAACCACAACACAAGCAGTCAAAAATGCACGCATTTTGGCGTCATCTGGTCCAACACCAATGGAGACTAGGCTCTAAAAAAAGCTGTCTCGGGTGTGGACCAATCAACTTCAAGGACAGTGCATATAATTATCATCATCAGAGTTGTTTTCTTTTTGTTAGCATTTTAGACTGCTTGTGTTGTGGTTATTGCAAACATGATGCCTTGTATAAAGGTGTCAGTTTTTGTACCAGTTTAAAGGGTAAAAACCTACTACTACGTAGAATGTTCACTGTTTAAACGGTTAACGAGTGAACAGGTCAAAGGGTTCAAATCTTAATACAACGGACATTAACTTGCAACCTGCAGGGCTGGAGCCCAATTACCTCCTCGCAGGCTAGATCCCACTCGTATGGAGTCGGGGAGATGGTTGTGCACCCAATTATTAAATGCATTTGTGTAATGTCCTCGTGTGTGCAACTGTGTGAATACGCACCACGTGATGCTCAACAGCTGATATTCTGGACAACAACGCCAGTGGATCGGTTCAGTAACATATATAAGATATTATTTTTTACTAGAATGAAATAAGGGAGTATGTAAGTCACACGTCACTTGAACACGATACTGTACTTACGTTAACAACCTGAAATATTTATGGTTGGATTTACGGTTACCGGTCCACAGCCGTGAAAATAAAACATATTTTATTCACTCTGTAATTTCCCCCCAAAAAATGTGAATGCTATTTCTCAGCCGCATTGTGCAAAGGCGCACATTTTGTGTTGCATCGTGTACGCCGCGAGCACTTAATCTTGAATTCAAAACAAAAACGAAAAACAACTTCTGTTTGCATTTCCACTTGGGCTTGATTTACACGCTGCCTCTTTAGTAGTATTCCCTCTGTGTTGTATGGATTTATTTCCTAATTACAGGCACTCTGCACTGGAACCCAAGCTTCGTACAGATTCATTACGAGGTGGTGGGTGAGATCACTCAGGACAGATAAGGCAGCGGCACATGCTCTATAAGGTTTGCGGCAGCTGCTTCTGTCGGCAGGATTGGTATTGGCACCAAAGCACCCTATGTAACCAATATGCCAGTAAGGTACCTAATCATATCCTCCAGCCTTACTGAGAATGCTTATTGGCCAGGTTTTCAGAAGTACCACATTGATTTGGAAATCTCTCCTCTTATTCCCTTTGACTGCCAGTGGCTGTTTGCAAGCTGACAATGTCAGTTCATTTTGTTGTTGTTGTTGTTGTACTGGATCTCGGCACTCCAGAGGGTTTATTGCATTTGATGGAAATGCTGACGGATTGACGATGTTCACCATCTTTGAGGCTCGCGCTCCTGTCTCCCTTTGCTGGCCCCAGCCGCCAACTGCTGTGTTGGGGGCACAAAGTCGAAGATGTTGCGCGCGTCTGTGCGTAATCTCCACGCTGAGATGCGGCGTTTGACGTTTCGCAGCGGACGGTGAACTGACCAATATCGGGCATCAGTCAGTCTTGTCAAAACATGCTGCTGGGTTTGCCAGATGTTATTGGCAACAGAAACTACATCGAAACTATGGAGCTCTGTCAATTGCAACAAAGTAATATTGTATACAAACTCACAATGCATTGTTTGCATCACCAGACATGCTTTGGTGTGGGTTTATTTTATTTGCGTGTGCTTGCATGTAAGCGTGTGCATGCACACGTGTGTGCCTATGCATGCGTGTCTTTGTCTTTTTTTGCATGTGTGAGAATATGTGAGCAATCAGAAAATCGTACGATAAAATCCCAGGAAGGGATCAACACAACCCACAATTTATTTGAAGTTGGCAAATATCTACCATTTCATCGAAAATGAATTGGACGTTTTACGTATGGATTCAGACTGTTGCAGCACCAATTTCCAGCTGAGCTCTAACAGGGACTGCCCAAAGCTCATTTGAGCAAATGGACACTTTAATTAATATGCGTACACGAATGAGGTGGTTGAACAAGTGGGTGGCAGGGCCATTACCACCCAGCCACCTTCGTCCCTCCCGCTGCCAATGTGGACACATCATATTTTAGGCTGAGTTGACCTACCAAAAGCCTAGGCCATGGTTAGGCAGAGGCGGGTGTAGAAACTTTCCAAGAAGCAGTGGATGGAAGTGGTGCCAACATTTTAAGTTGCATAAAGAGGGCCCTGCATTTAAACAAAAAATCCCATAAAATATATTTTCTCCGGTAAATATTAATAACATACAAAGTTTCAGGGTCCCAATGATGGGGGGTGGAAGGGAGGGGCAATCGCCCCCATAGCTTCCTCCCCCGGAACCGCCACCGTGGTTAGATACCAATGATTTAAGTTGGTGTTGTGCATCATGACCGGGAATTGAATCCATGTGACCAAAAATCGCAGGTGTTGACAAAAAAAATCCCAAGAACAGGTGTTGTGCGATTTACCACCAGACTAGCTGCTGGGCTCAGCATTTCTTTTTTTGCACGTGAAGAGCAATGCCCTAAATAATACGACCACCGCGACTGCTTTCCCGAGTAGTTAAGCAATCAAGTGGAATTACAAGGGGCTTGAGGCCATCCACAGCATTCAGGCAGTGCCAAGGCACTGAGTGCCGCCACGTGATTATTCACCGAGACTTAAATTCCAATATCCTGCATCATAATCATGACACACACCCATCATTTTAGCAAGTTCCATTGTATCTGACTGGTGTCCTAATGTATCTGTGCTTTCCTCTGATTAATCGGTGAAAATGAGCAAGCAGGCTTCGTTTCCATGTTGTGGCAGGGATTTGAACCACGATACAAACCTACACATGTTATTAGTGCAATTTATTCTGCGGACCCACATCTGCACAAATTATAGCTGTAATAACGCCTGCTGCTGTAGAATTCATTACACCGTTATATATTGCTGGTCTTTTGAGCATATACACGCGCACAAAGGAATGCTGATGCTGCGCCCCACAGAAAAAAACAAAGTTCAGTTTAAAATTGAACGGTAATTTACATACTCTTAGTTTTTTCGGTAAAGTCACGTAGGTAAAAAATGAAATTAAAATTAATAAAAAATAAAATAATAAAAATCACGACGCTTCGGAGGCAACACAAGTCTCCGTCATCAGGTGGGACCGTCACAGCCAGATTTGCTGTATCAAGTGTTGTGATGCTTTCAAGTGATACAGCAAATCTGGCTGGCTCCGAAACGTCGTGATTTTTATTATTTTATTTTTTATTAATTTTAATTTCATTTTTTACCTACGTGACTTTACCGAAAAAACTAAAAGTATGAATCCTTGCAGTCACGAAAGCTTCAAATCTAGAAGGTAATTTATATGTTTAGTTGCTGCACCACTGCGATGCAGTGCACAATGCACATTGGCTTTTAATTATCATGGCTAGAAACATAATAGATTTAATAAGTTACTGGTCTTAACAGTTGGAAGTAGTCTTAAATGAGAACATGTTGACCCAATGTGCCTTTTTATAAACAGTGCCAATGCAATGGTGATCATTATGCTAAAATAATTAGGAGCTATTCTAATCCATGTGAGTATATTCTGTACAAATGCAATGGCATTACCTAGGCCACATTGTTAACATATCTACAATCATGCAATTGCATTTTACCTTCTTATATGTTTGTGATTGAATCTCTGCTTGCATAAAAGCAAATACATTTTCTCGATTTTAAACAAATATCTTTAGAACTGCTTTTTATGTTCAGTGAATTGTTCTCCCCCCGCACCTCTAATCAGCATGGTTCGCTACGTACGGCGCGAATGATGTTCAACACACTGACAGACAAAGATCCCCCGTATAGCCTTAACAGAGTGTAGGGGCAAGTGCTGTTAACGAGCACCTATGAAGGCCGGCACGGCACACGAGGGGGGTGAGGTTGTCCAACACCACGCCCGGCCGCCTTTGTCTCCCTAGTGGCGATGTTTACACATCGCACCAGGTACTCATTTGAGGCTGAGTCGACCTAGGGGAGGTCCGGGACCAGTTCAGATAATCGTCACTGGTGTTGGCCGTGAGCGGGAATCGAACCCGGGTCGCCAGGTTCGTAGCGCAGCGCGCTAACCACTACACCACCGCTCCCCACACTGACACACACACTGACACACATACACACACTGACACACACACACACTGACACACATACACACACTGACACACATACACACACTGACACACATACACACACTGACACACACACACAAATACCCTGTGCTAAGTCTACCACAGGCCAATAACTGGCATCTACGGTATGACTACAATTTAAATAGACACATCAGCGGGTGGAGCAGTACTGCAGTGGTTAGCATAGCCGCACTTGATTCCCAGTCACGGTGAGCGATACCGTAACATGCCATCGGATCCCCCTTCACCAATTTGCAATGGCTGTGGTGGTGAAGTATGGTCAAACGAACCCCCAGGACTGACACAGCATAGGGGAGACCTTCACGAAGTAGTGGATCGACAAATGTCTACGTCTGTGTTTCTGTTTCGTATGCAGTCACGTTGTGTACAAAGACAAATGATACCTCATTATAGCCTCAACAGACTTGTGGGGCAAGTGCTCTGAGCGAGCATCACGCAAAACGCGTATACACATCTTCACACGGCCATCGCTGCGCACGGGACAACAGGTTAAATAACCCTTGCAAAGCCCCAGCGTAACCCGGTTGTCTCAAGAATGCTTTTGCTCATGCCCGAGTGCACCTCGGCAAGCGCCGATTATTCAGCAGCAGCGCAGGTGTTGGCAACGAGCTGTGCACAATCCCATCTGCTTGGAGGTGTGCACGCAGGCAGGGGGTCAAGTGGCCCTAATGTGGAGGTCATCCTCAGGACGGCCCAGTAGACAAGTTTTGCCTCCATTAAGGAGCCCCAGAGATAGACATCTCCTCGTTGTGTGTGCTGCCCTCCTACGTGACGTCTCATCTCCTCGTTGTGAGGTGCTGCCCTGCTATGTGGAGTCTGATCCACTCGTTGTGTGTGCTGCCCTGCTATGTGACGTCTCATCCCCTCGTTGTGAGGTGCTGCCCTGCTATGTGGAGTCTGATCCACTCGTTGTGTGTGCTGCCCTGCTATGTGACGTCTCATCCACTCGTTGTGTGTGCTGCCCTGCTATATGTAGTCTCATCTACTCGTTGTGTGTGCTGCCCTGTTATGTGACGTCTCATCCACTCGTTGTGTGTGCTGCCCTCCTATGTGACGTCTCATCCACTCGTTGTGAGGTGCTGCCCTCCTACGCGACGTCTCATCTCCTCGTTGTGAGGTGCTGCCCTCCTACGTGACGTCTCATCCACTCGTTGTGTGTGCTGCCCTGCTATATGGAGTCTCATCCCCTCGTTGTGAGGTGCTGCCCTCCTATGTGACGTCTCATCCACTCGTTGTGTGTGCTGCCCTGCTATATGGAGTCTCATCCCCTCGTTGTGAGGTGCTGCCCTCCTACGTGACGTCTCATCCACTCGTTGTGTGTGCTGCCCTGCTATATGGAGTCTCATCCCCTCGTTGTGAGGTGCTGCCCTCCTATGTGACGTCTCATCCCCTTGTTGTGTGTGCTGCCCTCTTACGTGACGTCTCATCTCCTCGTTGTGAGGTGCTGCCCTGCTATGTGACGTCTCATCCACTCGTTGTGTGTGCTGTCCTGCTATGTGGAGTCTGATCCACTCGTGTGTGCTGCCCTGCTATGTGACGTATCATCTACTCGTTGTATGTGCTGCTCTGCTATGTGTCGTCTCATCTCCTCGCTTTGCGGTGCTGCCCTTCCAATGTGTAGTCTCCGACCTGACTCAACCTCAGATTTCCTGGGCAGCTGCAACAACGGAATGAGCCTGGGCTCACACTGGTGGAACGAACACCCCTCCAGCTCCCTCCCTAGAGGGTGGCCGCAAATTCCCCTTTGCTTTAAATGTCAACGCTCTTTTTTAATTCACCATCATTTCCGGGTGGAGTTTCGACACGGCAGACGTTGGTGAGTTTGCGACAGAGGAGGGACGAGCCAGCGAGTGCGCGGGTCCATGATCGTGAAAAGAGGCCGGTCAAGCCGTGAGGATGTAAGAACCAGATTTGGACCAGAGGTTCAAGAAAACTTCTCCATGATGGGGCAATGGGAGAAGAAAGCCATCAGGGGATGGGAAACGTTATCGATGGGAGGTGTTCTCGGTGGGAAGTGTTATCGATGGGAGGTGTTCTCGATGGGAGGTGTTATCGATGCCAAGCATTCTTGGCCATCCTGACTCATGTGTGGGGCACCAACATCGACACTGTGGAAGCACCGCCGTTCCACACACAGAGCCGTTCGAATAGAGGGTCACATTACCTGTTCGCTTTCCCCATGCAATGGGAATTCGTGGCCACCCTGTGCCTCACAACAACAACAACAACTGTTTCTGGACCTCATCCAGTGTCCCTTAATCCCCAGAATACGCAAGTGCGTTTGCCTCTGAAACATGAGATACAAACCACTGGCACGGAGCTGAAATACGTCGTGTGGAGAAATGGTGCTTGACTCCTCGGTAGCGTGGCGGGGAGGGGTGTGATTATAAAATTATTAAATTCATCAAAATGCATTGGTATTCGCACAAACCATTTGGTTTGTAAAATGTGTTCGCTGCAGCCTTAAGGCAAGTGGAAGGCATAGCCACGCGGAGATAAAGTGCCAATCCCATTAGCATATGACCTGAATATCCGAATTAAAGAGCACTGCAGTAACGCTGTGTATATTAATAGCAAACATTTACTCTTTGGTTTTTTCGGTAAAGTCACGGAGAAAGAAAATAAATAAAATCATAGAATACGACGTTTCGATTGCAACACAAGCAGTCGTCATCAGGTAGAACTAAATTTGAGAGAGAGAGACAACACACAGACACGGAAACACACAGACAGACACACAAGCAGAGAGAGACAACACAGAGAAACACACACAGAGAGACACACAACATAGACACACATACAGACACACACGCAGAGAGAGAGACAACAAAGAGACACACAGAGAGAGACACACAACATAGACACACAGACAGACACACAAGCAGAGAGAGAGACAACACAGAGACACACAGAGAGAGACACACAACATAAACACACAGACAGACACACAAGCAGAGAGAGACGACACAGAGACACAGAAAGAGACACACAACATAGACACACAGACAGACACACAGAGAGAGAGAGAGAGACAACACAGAGACACACAGAGAGAAACACGCAACATAGACACACAACATAGACACAGAGAGACAACACAGAGACACACAGAGAGAGACACACAACATTGACACACAGACAGACACACAGAGAGAGACCCACAACATAGACACACACAGAACATTTGTAGCCCTTTGTAAATTCGCTGCTGGATGAATGCCCCCCCCTTCCCCCCCATCCCCTCCCCCCCACCTCCCGCCCCCCTTCCCCCCCTACTTCCCCCCCCCCTGCTTCCCCCCCTGCTGCCCCCCCCCCATCTCCCCCCCCCCAACCTGTCGAAAGCTACATTACCAGTTCTGACAATGAGGGACAATTGTAAGTATACACATTTATATGGTGGTTGGCATCATAAAAAAATCGTGCGATAAAACCTCTCCAAGCTGGACTAATTTGGAGGAGAGCCTTTCAGGTTTTGTGACTTGTAATCGTAATGGAAGTAATTATATAAAACGCAACTCTTAACTCGTGAGCACGTCTGGTTTCGCAGCCACTGTTATGATGCACTTTTTTTACGAAGGCCACGAAATGGTCCAGAAACTCAGAACGAACTTTCTGGATTGTTAACTCTTTAATCTGAACCACTTATTATTATCATCATCATCAGTAGTCAGATATGGAATCATGATTCTTAAACCCATCAGAGGCTGCCTCTCGTGGGCTTTAAGAGTTAGGGGTTTTGAGGTAAATAATTAACAATTAATATTTCTAAAAATGAGAATAAGAGAGCGAGCATTAGCGATGCATGTGGATGAGATTGGAGTTCAAGAGCACCAAATTCCACACCACAGATAAGTAAATATAGCCGTAGAATTAATACAAATTCGCATCAGTCGTATGGACAGTACAATACTTTCGTTTGGCTTTGAAGAAGGGTTATTGCCCGAAACGTTGCCGATTATATCTCTTTTCTATTAAGGGCACAGTGTTATGGATGAAAGTTGTGCTTGTGTTCCATTGTCAATGCAGCAGCACCACAAAATCATTTGTTTAGTATTACAATGGGCAGGGATAGTGCTTTACACTTCAAGTATTAAAAAACATTTCTCGAATTTCCAACAAGATTCGCCTTGATAGTTATACACGCAGCTTCATTTGCATGTGAAGAGCGCTAATTTGTGTGTATTTCAAACATATTCATTCTCTTATTTCGATAGACTTTTTTTGGTTGACCCTGAATTCCGACTTACCCGAGTATAACTTGGGTGAAGTTTTTGTATTTTAACCGAACTACATTCTTCCTTGTTTTCAATCATCTGCCCAGAGTTATTCCATTTGCTGAGGGCAGTGATTGCTCCTTCAAGTGGGAGTGATTTCGCAATTGAGATCCGCAAAACATTATTGCACTCCTTTTATCATTCTGTTTCAATCATGCATTATGGCTCCATCCTTTGCAACTATTTGCGATTTTCCAATCATCAATATCCTTTTTGCCACATCATGCTCCGGTCGTTTATGACAACACATTAGAAGATGACGCTAATGTTGATATAACAATTTAATAAATAGAGAAAGAGTTGTCTTAATCATACACTGAACACACGCAACTGATATTATACACAGCAGGTATTACATGGCGTTATCTGCTTAGTCACAGTACGGGTGAATGTAACAATGAACAAAGTGCATTCAACGTTGCGGTTTTTTTGTTTAATAAAGAAGTCTGTGTGTTATTGATGCTCTCTAATGTGCGTGCCTTTGTTATCCCATCAGAGTCTTTGAAATGGGCTATATCTGCTGAAACATTAATGAACATTCTGCAATTTGTTCAATTTGTGAGATAAAAAAAAGCTGCTGCCTGAATGACTTAACTAAAGTGGAAGCATAAAACATGTAAGATTATATTTGTTCTTTGTTGTATTGAATAAACGATGCTAAATAGCTTATGTGTTTATGTTCTTTTAAATATTTTGTTTTAATTGGATTTTGCAGATATACAGTACATGTTTTACATCAACGAACATTCCCTGTTTCCTGAATTATTTAAGCACAGATTAAATCATGCTTGAAATTAAATATTCATATTAATATAAAATATAACCAAGTTATCTACTGGTACAATAATAACCTTGTACTTATCCTGCATGCTGACCATTATAAAAATGGACCAGAATTATATTTTAATATGTGAGAATTAATGTCAGATTTCAAAATTGTATGAAAGGAGTTCTCTCACCCAAAATACTAGTCACCCCCACCCACCCCCTCTCCTCCACCTCCCCCTTTTTAACCCAAGTAGCCATGACAAGGGAAATTCGTAATGTGTGATTTCATATATTTAAAAAACATTCATTTTAGAGCTTCACTACACATCTGCAAAAAAAGACGAAAAACCCTGGGGCTCTGTGGCTGTGCTTGCTAAGCTTTGTCTTCTAAAAGAAAAAAAAACCCACAACAGCCAGTCGGTGGAATTTCAGAAGAAGCCCAGAGGCTTTGTTTTGGCCCACAGTGATTACGGGACAAGGGGCAATAGAAAGGTCACTGTGTCATTGACTAGGGAAGTGCCCAACATTGCCTTTTGTAAAAAAAAAATGTATTTGCCAAGTCAGAAGCTTAATACCGGGGTGAATTAAGGCTGCAGCGATATAAAATGGACAGCACATCTAAGCTATTTACCTTACTAAACTTGTATTCATTTTACCAAGTAAGGCCCACTGAGCATATTGCTCTTTCTCAGAAGCGACCTGGCCACAACTGATAGCCCGATGAATTAGCTTATCACGTGGATATTTATAGCAGCCAAATGCTCTAAACGCACGTTTCGAAATATGGACGGAAAAACCGGAGGACCCAGAGAAAAGTCCACGCGACCACGGAAAGAACACGCAAACTCCAAATATACAGCAGGCGTCAGGGTCGGCATCGAACCCACGACCTCCTGTATATCAGGCAAGGTGGCTAACATCTCGCCACCGCAGCGAGATGTTAACACAGAGCAACCCAGTGTGCTCGACCCCCTGCAAACCGAATTCGTGTCGAGACCGAAGCTTTAAGAGAATGGTTGCTGCCTCTTAAAATAAATTCAGAAGTGTGGAAAACTTGGCCACATTATGTATGCTGTGGACTTGTGTGAAATTTCACACATGCTGTCTGGAGAGAGTATATATATTATATATATAAAATTTTAACACTTCATGCACATTTCATATATTACCCATTAACATACGACAGAATCCGGGAAATAAAAAAAAAGATTGCGAAACAACATTGCTATTTGTGCGTTTGTTTGGGGGCTTACGTTTGGAAACATTGTAAGGGATAAACTCTCCGCATTTAACACGGCCTTGCCTAAATCACGCATGATTTGAACGCGAAGAAATGCACGCACGCCTCTGCGCCTCTTGCAAAAATTGAAAATCACCGACTACAATAACAAGAGTTCCCCGTAATCACTTCACTGCTGCAAATCAATTTTTTTTGACGACATCGCCGCGCGAATCCTAATTCCAGCTGCGTCGTCGCTGCATGCCACCCAAATTCGTGGTGTTTCTCTCTCGCTCTCTCGCTCAGCTGTGCGGCAAAATGAACGGTTACAAATTCCAACCCGTATCATGGAACATCTCGGAAGAGGTCACCCGCACCAATTACTTCAGCTTCACGCTCATTGGTCTCAAGTCATTTGCTGTCATTAATTATTCGGAAAAATACTGCAGAATGCGCCAGCAAAAAGTTAACCCCACACACACCCCTATAAAACACGTGAATCCTTCGTCTTGGTTCTTTCGGTAAAGTCACGTAGAAGGGAAATAATAAAATAATAAAAATAAAACTGTATAAATTATATTATATTATTTTATTATGTTTTATTTTTATTATTTTATTACTTCCCTTCTGCGTGACTTTACCGAAAGAACCAAGAAGATGAATCCCTGCAGTCACGAAATAAGCTTTAAATGTGAATCCTTGTGTGAAGACAATTCTAGTCACTGTGCAAGGCATGCGGAGGAATCTGGATTGACTGCTTTTTCACTTCTGTTGTTCGTGCTAACGGCCACTGTTCTGTCACCCTTCGGTGTGCACACAGTTGATGTGGCGATGCGTTGACGGGTGAAACAAGATCCATCATTGATGCCAACGCTTGATAGCAAATCTGTCAGCACCTGCCAGAGTGGCTCGCGAAAAAAAAGAGCTGCTTGTTTTTGCATGTAATTGTATCCGCGGTAAATTCTGCTACCGGTTGCAACTCAAATTCCAACGGGGATCCAGTACGAATTCCGATGACTAAGTTTGTTGTTGTATCAAGATGTGTTAAGTCGACGATGTGGTAAGTAAAGAGTTGTTGTCTTATAGGGGGAGACTGGCTCCCGCCGTAGGACTAAGACATTCCCATCGCTAGCTCTTGGCTACCGATGTGAGATGGGAAACGTGTCAGTGCTCAATCTATTCATGGGGACACTTCGGCTCACACAGCGGTTTAGCGCACCGCATTCGAACCCGGTCCGCATGAGATTAGCTCCTGGCAAAGGCGAACACCAGTATCAAGAGAAGTGTGAAACTAGTCCTAGCCTCCGCCCCCTTCCCCCCTTTACCGACCTGCAATGATCATCAAAGTTAAGGCCGAACGACCACCACGACTGACACGGATTGGGAACGCCTTCATCCAGCAGTGGATTGGCAAGGGGCTTGAATAATTATCATTGCAATTAGTATTATTATTATATGCATTCGTATGTATCCAATATCATTGTTCGGTCGTTTGGCTTATTTAGTTTTGCATCTGAAATAAATAAATACATTATCTGGTGTAGAATACGCGAGACAAATATCCCAATGTTCAGCAGCAGCAATAATAATAATTAAAAAAATATTTGATAATAAAAAATCACAGCCCTTTGTCTATCCACTGGTGGATAAAAGCTTCCCCTGACGGATTTCTCGCACCACCAATGAGCACGGTTGACTACGTACGGTGCGAAAGAAGTCCAACACACATACATGAGGGTTGTTTGACCATACTTCACCGAACTTTGTCGGCGCAGCTTGATGATGGTGGGCTCAGGATTGGTCCAGATGTCACTGTCCACTGATGAAAACCACGCCTGGGAATAGAACTTAGCTTGCTGATACAGCATTTGAAACACTGCGCCACCACTACCAACAATAATAGTGGTAATGAAACATTGGTCTGTCTCCACATCTCTTTTGAGTCCATCAGCCTAATGGCTTTCCAAACAAATATTATCCAGCCTAACTTGCTTGAGCAAGCAAACAAACGTTGGACCAGATTCACCCTTTTGGGTCACATCAGCAGAGTCGGGTTTGTGAGACAAATGCTGCTGGGTTGGCAGATGCCATTGGCAAGAGCACTCCATCTCCACAATGGACTTTACAGTTCATATTGTATATAATCTCATGATGCATTGCCGTGGAGCGCACAATCATATATAGGCAAATCGGTCTTCTGGCTTCGTGTATCCAATAAACTATATGTATCCAATTGAGAATATATTGAGACGACATCTTTTTTTGCAAGGTGCCAGGGTTGACCGCATTCCAAAGGTATGATTATTCTGACGGAACTCAGCCACCACCCACCTCAAATACACAGCTAGCAATAAGTCTGTCCTATTCTTAGGTTTTTTTTCGGTAAAGTCACGTAGGTAAAAATGTAAAATTTAAATTACTAAAAGTAAAAGAAAAAGAAAAGAAAAATCACGACGTTTCGGAGGCAACACAAGCCTCCGTCTTCAGGTGGAACCG
Source organism: Lampetra fluviatilis (assembly GCF_964198595.1). NCBI lineage: Eukaryota > Metazoa > Chordata > Hyperoartia > Petromyzontiformes > Petromyzontidae > Lampetra > Lampetra fluviatilis. Next base: position 10,276,518 of record NC_136287.1, on the reverse strand, counting down.
TCACAGCACGATACTTGATACAGCTGTCGAGCTGTGACGGTTCCACCTGAAGACGGAGGCTTGTGTTGCCTCCGAAACGTCGTGATTTTTCTTTATATTTTATTTTTATTTTACTTTTATCAATTTTAATTTTAATTTTTTACCTACTTGACGTTACCGAAAAAAACCTAAGCATATGAATCCTTGCAGTCACGAAAGCTTCAAATCTAGAATTAAGTCTGTCCTACTGTACTGCCATGTGCACGCATTAATGGGATATTAAAATGTCCCCCTCAACCAGATGATGATAAATGTATTATCGTAATAATTGAGGAAATAATGTTGTGTGGGTGCGTGCACGTACAGCTCCCGCGCGTGTGTGTGTGTGTGCGTGTGTGTGTGTGTGCGTGTGTGTGCGTGTGTGTGTGTGTGCGTGTGTGCGTGTGCGTGTGTGCGTGCGTGTGTGTGTGCGTGTGTGTGTGTGCGTGTGTGTCCGGCAAAACAACCTCCTACCTCCTCGCGGTGCCGGACGGGCAACATTGTCGTGGGCAGTGCTGTGGGGGGAGGGCCAATGCCCATTGGCCCTCTCCCCTCATGGCGTCTGTGACCACCACAGTGGCTAAACGGGGGCTCTGGACGGGTGCGAGGGGCTGGTAACCCCTCCACCTTCAATTAACCACCACTAAACTACGAAGTAAACATAAACCTGTAATTAATAAGCTTGTGCCGGAGGCCCCGGGGGGTCAGGCTTTTATGACGTCTCCTGGCCAAACCCCGTTTGGCGGAGCCAGGAGATTGAATTTTAACCCTCGGGGCTCCTCCAGAAACAACGAAAAACCATTGCGGATGGCCACGTGGAATGTTCGAACGCTCACTGCGGAGGAGAGGCTGCCACTCCTCTGTCGGGAGCTGGACCGGTACCGCCTGGATCTCTGTGGCATTCAGGAGGTCCGGTGGACCGGTTCTGGCTCCTGCCACCATGAGGGGTGGACAGTCCTCTACTCGGGGCAGGAGACTGCCAAACAACAGGGTGTGGCTCTTCTTCTGAACAAAATAATGAAGGGGGCGTGGGAGCGTGGCGGTGAGGTGTGGGAAGCTGTAAGCCCCAGGATACTTTGGGCTCGCCTTCCCATCAACCAGAGGCGAGGAGTGGTGGTCGTGGTTACTTATGCCCCCACCGAAGACGAACATCTGTGGAGGGATGCAGGCAAAGCCGATGAGTCGGACGCTTTCTATGACCTCCTGTCACAGGTGCTGGCTAAAGTGGCCACTCGGGATAGAGTCATCTTGTTGGGTGACTTCAATGCCCGAGTTGGTCATGATACTGGCACCTGGTCTGGAGTGATTGGAAGGCATGGGCCAGATCAGCTCAATAATAACGGCAGGAGGCTGCTAGATTTTTGTGCAGCCCATGGGCTTGTAATTACCAACACGCTGTTCCGGCATCGGCGCATCCACACAACATCATGGATGCATGCCGGGTCCAAGCAAGAACATCTGCTGGACTACGTAGTGACGGACCAGCGGATGCGAGCCCATGTCCTTGACACCAGGACCTACCGTGGAGCTGATCTGCCCTCTGACCATCGACTAGTCATCTGTAAGATGCGCCTGCCATTCTTCCACTCCGGTGGTGGGTGTACACCCAGGATCCCATTCCAACCAAAAGTGGCCTGGTCTAAGTTAGCTGATGAAAGTTGCAAGCGAGAATTTCATCATCGCTTGCAGCTGGGGTTGGCATCGTCCCCCACTCCACCTGATGTCGAGGGTAAATGGGCGAGGTTTAAGACTGTGACTCATGCAGCTGCAATGGCTGCTTTGGGTACGCGGTCCAGACCTCCCCGGGAACCCTGGCTGACGGAGGAGGTGTTCAGGTTAATTGAGAAAAAGCGACAGGCCCACTCTCATCGCCTACAGCATCCCACGTCAGAGAATGAGGAGGTTTACCGCAGTCTTCGCTCGGAGGTTCGGAGAGCCGTGAGGCGCTGTAAGGATGGGTGGTGGTCGCGGGTTGCTGAGGAGATGGAGTCTGCCTCAGTGGCCCGCGATCACAAATCACTATTTAACTCCATCAAAAAAGTAACCTGCAGCGCCACACCTATTACCATCATTAGAGGAAAAAACGGTGATCCAATCTCCGACCCCCAGGAACAGGTTTGCAGATTTGCTGAGCATTTCTGTGAGGTCCTGGGGGAGGGAAAATCTCTCAGCCAGGAAAACATCATGGCACAAAGTGGGGATAACCCTGCTGAGGCTGCGGTGCCTCAAATATTGGATGAGGTCACCCCCTGTGAGTGGCTGGCTGAGGTACCGGCTGTTGAGGAAGTACTGAGGGCGATCCGGAGTCTGAGACCAGGGAAGGCACCGGGCAGAGATGATCTCCCAGGCGAAATGCTGAGGGAGGGTGGCGTTTGTGCACAGACTGCCCTATATGACATCATAACAACAGTCTGGACCACTGGACGGGTTCCGCAGGACTGGAAGGATGCCCTGGTGGTCCCCCTCTTTAAGAAGGGGGACCGTACCGACTGTAACAACTACAGGGGCATCTCACTCCTCAGTGTGCCGGGTAAGGTCCTGGCAAGGATTATTCAACATCGCCTTGCTAGGCATGCTGAGGAGAGGCTTGCGGAGCCCCAATGTGGTTTCAGGAAAGGGCGGTCCTGCACAGATGCCATATTTTCTGTCCGTCTGCTACAGCAGAGGTGTAGGGAATTCCAAAAAGACCTACATCTCTGCTTTATTGACCTGGTCAAGGCCTATGATACCATCAGTAGGACTGGGCTCTGGGTTGTTCTTCGTGCTTTCGGAGTCCCTGACCCTCTGCTCACGATCATTAAGGACCTTCATGATGGTGAGCGGGCCCGGGTAAAACTACGTGGCCGGGAGTCGGAGCCTTTCCCTGTACACCTTGGGGTGCGACAGGGATGTCCTCTGGCTCCCACATTATTTAACATCTATTTCGACTGCGTAGTTCGTGAAGCCTTCAATAGCTGTACCGGGGGAATTACCATTTGGTACAGATACAATGGGAGGCTGATCGACGCCCGGGTGCGATCAAGGGATGGCTCCCTATTGGTCAACCACGTTATGTATGCCGATGATTTGGTAATAGCTGCTCATTCAGAAGAGGAGTTGGAGACGCTGCTGCTGAGACTGGAGCGTGCCACTAAGAGGTGGGGCCTTACCATCAGCCCCACCAAAACTAAGCACCTGCCTGGGTATTTTGTACCATCGGACACTCCACCCCCACAACTCCCAATCGGTGATGGGGCAGTTGTGGAGAGAGTAGAGAGTTTCCCATACCTGGGCAGTGTGCTCATGACCGGCTCCAGTTTATCAGCAGAGGTCTCACTCCGAATCAGTCGAGCGGCAATATCTTTTCATCGGTTGCGTAACGCTGTGTGGAAGCTACCTGGTCTGTCGCTCCGCACGAAGCTTCAGGTCTTCTCGGCCACGGTCATTCCCTCCCTTCTCTATGCTTGCGAAACGTGGACCCCCCTAGTGGAGCATCTTCGCCGGTTGGAAACATTTAGGCTGGCCTGCCTACGATCCATCCTGGGTTTAACCAGGCTGGATTGTGTGAGGAGCTCACAAGTCCTTGAAAGATCTGGGCAAAGTCCCATCAGTGAGCTCCTCCGGCAGGCAAGGCTGCGTTGGCTGGGTCATGTAGCCCGCATGCCCAGCCACCGCATGCCTAAACAGCTTTTGTTCGGCCGGATCGAGGGGGCTAAACGGGCGCGGCACGGGCTAGAGAAGAGATGGAGTGATGTGGTACAGGAGGACGTGGAGCTGAGTGGACTTGCCGATGACTGGTACCAGCGGTGTCAAGATCGGCCTCAGTGGAGGAGGCTCGTGAAGGACGCTACTGGGCAGTTGGAGGCAGTCGCCCTCCAACAACAACGGAGGGCGGAGGAGCGACGCTCACAACAACGAGCGGAGCGCCGGGTGGCTAAAGCACAGCAAGTTGGCACAGTAGGGGGCACAGGTGGTGCATCAGCCAGTCATCTCGGTCATCTCGGTCAGTCGACCCGTGGCACCTGGGTCTGCCCCGTGACCTCCTGCCAGCGGGCGTTCGACACTTCACGTGGCCTCAAGGTGCACATGGCCTGGCACAAGCGTCGTGGTGACGTCACCGCCACTTAGTGGCGAATGGCGGTTGTTGTTGTTGTTGTGCGTGTGTGTGTGCGTGCGTGTGTGTGCGTGTGCGTGTGTGCGTGTGTGTGTGCGTGTGTGCGTGTGCGTGTGTGTGCGTGTGTGTGTGTGCGTGCGTGTGTGTGCGTGTGTGTGTGCGTGTGCGCGTGCGCGTGTGTGTGTGCGTGTGTGTGTGTGCGTGCGTGTGTGTGTGTGCGTGTGTGTGTGCATTATGCGTGATTAATGTGGTGTCTCTCCTCCGTATGGCGAGAAGAAAAATGCATAAATAAATACGAGATGTTGATACAAGCATTTTACACTCCTTTGCCATGTATATCTTAAATTCCAAGCTTCGTGGTCATGCAGTTGCGTGGAGAGTGGGGGGGGCGAGAGAGAACAAAAAAGCAACGGGGAGAGAGATCTTGACTCTCACAATAACCATGACAACGGCACTGTTGCTCCACAGCTCGATGGAAAGAGTTGTGTTGTCATTGACGAACACATTACTGACATTAGCTCACGGAAAAACTTTCACTTTTATTGTTGAACAGACAAAACCTAAGAAGGGTCTTAGTGCTTTTTGCTCAGAAGGGTCCTGCCATTGGACGTTTGGCCAGTTCCTCTTGCGTTGATCATGTTAGCACGCGGGAAGACACAGACCGAGCGCATGGGGAACACTCAAGCTTTAACTACGGAGATGATAACCATCCTACTTGCTGCACTGCATGCCATCGGCTGCACCCGGCCAGGTTGCAAACGGAAGATAGTGGGTTCAATCCTGGTTCAAGTTCAAGTTAAATTATTAGGTATAGCCCTATGAGCCATTCGGCTCTTGAATCGAGTGCAACCGCAACAAACAAAAAACAAAAACATGAACAAAAAACATCTTAAAGTTAATATGTGACTAAGTGCAAACAGAACATCCAAGAAAAAACGGCAAAATGTTGCAGAAAAAACACCGCACACCAACGCTGTGTGCAAAAATCCCAGTGGGATGCAAGTCAAACAACAACAACAACAACAACCACAATACAACTTAGATTAAGGCCATCAGTCTTACTCCGTACTACTCAGCCCATCATCGTTATGGGGTCGATAAAATCCGTACCGCTTTGTGACAAAGTCAACAGTGGTGGTCCTATGAATACTCGCCCCAACCATAGACACGTATAATTTCTATTCTTAGGTTTTTTCGGTAAAGTCACGTGACTTTACCGAAAAAAACTAAGAATGTGAATCCTTGCAGTCACGAAAGCTTCAAATCTAGAACGTATAATTTCCACCGCTGGTTCAGTGCCGTAAACGGATGAAGACGGCCTCAATGCCCATTTGAGAAAGAAATCCCTCTGATTTTTTATCTCAATCGACGCATTGCTTTTTTGTCGGAGGCAAGGTAACTCGTTAACGTCAAGACTCTTATCTCGGCCGCTTGATGAAACAACGCCATCTCCAAGTCACTGGATCACAAGTGCAGTTGTTGCGCCACAGCAAGCCCGTACACGCGCACAGGATGTGCAGTTGCGAGACGGGAAAGTGATATTTTTTGACGATAAATCCAATTAAATTTCGATTTAAAGCTTTCGTGACTGCAGGGATTCATATTCTTGGTTTTTTCGGTAAAGTCACGTAGAAGGGAAGTAATAAAATAATAAAAATAAAACATAATAAAATAATTCTCACGACGTTTCGGCTACAACGCAAGCAACCTGAAGACGGCTGCTTGCGTTGTAGCCGAAACGTCGTGAGAATTATTTTATTATGTTTTATTTTTATTATTTTATTACTTCCCTTCTACGTGACTTTACCGAAAAAACCAAGAAGATAAATCCAATTATTATTAATAGGCGTCGTCGTCCCACGCACGTCAGTGCCATGAATACAGAAAAGTAAATAATTACATTCATCTTCGAGACTCTTGAACGCAATGTAACCCCGTCTGTGTGCATGACCGCACGGAAATTTTACTCAATTTAGGGATGGAGGACATTGCGATGTGCTCGTCTCTTCTCGCAACGGAAAACTGGGAAGTTAAACGAATAAAAAAGATGGAAAGGACTCTCGATGTACTGACAATGCAAATTGTATCTTGACGCTCAAAAGTAACCTAAAACATTTAATGAAAAGAAAAAAATGTCCAGATAATGATGAAAACAATATGTACTTAACGGCCGTTAGCATCCACACCACAATTAATTAATGTGTACATTTGTTTAGAACATCGTATTTAGAAAATGTACAGGCCTTTGTCAATCCACTGCTGGATGAAGGCCTCCCCGCACACTACCGGCCATGGGGATTGTTTGACCATACCTCACCACGCTCGTTCATGTGAATTGCTGGCGTTATTAGGCAATGGCTCAGAATCAAACTCTGGTGAGCCGACTCAGCGCAGTGCACGAAGCACTCAATCCTGGGAGTGAGTGTCATTATATAACAAACAAAAACTATTTGAGCAGTTCTGGTCGTTTACAACTAGCAATGATATGAACAAAATAATGCCAGGCCATCAGCATCTCTGCCCCATCTTGTGAGTTCTGCTGACAGTCATTTTAAGCCAGTCACTTCAATCTTGTTGCTTATATTATGCTAAGAGATGGGATTTTACGTAGCGCTGTGGCGGGCAGCCAATGTAAGGCATTGGCAACATGACAAATTGTATATTGCACTTACTGTTTTTTTTACTTTTCTTAGAACCGAATTATTCTATAACATTTTAACGATTTTACTTCCCCCCCCCCCCCTCGTATGAATGTTTATATTTTATAAGATGCAACATAGCGTAGTGGTCTATCGATTGCCTGTATTCCTCTGGATTCAATTTACTGTCGACCCTAGTGATCATTAGGTGCTGTACATGGCATTTCTCATCACTTGGCACGAGGAGCAATGAGGTAATGTTTAATGACCGACTCTGCCTCCCACAAGCAGTTAACTTTAATTATGAAACCGATCCGTACCAACTTAAACACAAAACTTATATATATACACACACAAACATTTACGCGCCGTAATAATAACAAACAACCTTTCATGTTCTTTTTAGAAGAGCTTGCATTTAAATGTTCAGCTCTTAGTAACCGCAATATTTGGAAAGGCGCCAATGCAAGTGGAAATAAGTCTAGCTCTTTTGCCCTAGTTTTATTTGTTTTAACAATGAAGAACGCACGTGTTCCGTCTTTGCCGACATTTGCATAGCCAAAGTAAAGGTTACTCTCGGCACTCACCAGCATGAGAGCATGAGTGAGGGCAACGTGCCCACATCCACCGACTTCTGGAATTACCAGTTTGAGTCTCAGGCTTGGGCCCCATTTATAATTGCTGCGGTTGCAGCTCCATGGAATGTCTCTCTTCTGCAAGAGAAGACAAACGTTTGCTCGAAACGCTGGCCAAATTAACCACCTGCACTAAATAATCATTGCACGAAACAGGGGCTCCTCTATACGCCTGCGGAGTTCTGCTAGTGTGGTTACACAATGCACGTAAACTAGTCGATGGATTCTAATGGCAAATGGCATGTGAATACTTACGAAAGAAAAATTGTATCATTTATAGCTCGATGTAAGTCGACGTAGTTACGTTTCGACACGTGTGGAGGTGGCCGTAACTGTCTAAATTCATGGGTTACCATGGAATGAATGAATGTTTATACAGGCTTTACGAACAATGTTATTATACTATGCACGTGTGCCTTCAGTTGAATGAAGTAATTGTCTTGTAAAGTCTGAAGCTGATACAAATGGGTGTCATAGGATCTGCTATGCTCACCACAATAGGGGTTGCTCGCTTTCGTTTTGAGTTGCGAGACAGACTGATTTGTGGGAAATGTGGTTTACCTATGAACCACGCGTGCAATTATTCAGTATTTCCCAGGCTTAGAATCTAGAACTAAAAAGTAAAAACGGGTTAAAAAAAATAATAACAGCCCCTCGTATCATCTTGGGATCAAAACAACGAGTTGCGAACAAAAAAAACGAAACAAATGTATTTTGCAGAAAGTTTCCCGAGAATAAATCATCTCCTAAAGTGAACTGGGGTAGAGTGGTGGCGCAGTGGTGAGCGCACAGCGCTGTGAACATGGTGACCTGGGTAAGATTCGAACATCGCCGGTGAGTAATATCTGAACCAATCCTGGCCTCCTCGTTTTACCAACCCGCACTGACCATGACCAAGCTGCAGCGGGTACAACCTTCTCTGGCATGCGTCGTGACGGGCACCGCAAGATCCGACCGTGTCCGTCCAGTGCTCGCCAAGTTGCGTTGGCCTCCGCCTGCCGAACGAACACGTCATGAGGTCGCCCTCGTTACAAACACACAGGGTGCTGGCCGCAAATGAACCACAATGCCTTGCTGATCTCTTCAAGGAGCATAAACCACCATCACGTGAACTCCGGTCATCCTCACATCAGCGGCCTTTGGCCGGCCGTCGAACAAAGACGATGGCTCCCGCGGCCGTCTGGAACGCTCTTCCTTCTGATATTAGGAAGCCACTGGGGGCTATGCCACTTTTAAATCATCGTCGAGATTGAAAACCCATTTCTGTAGGACTGCTTTTTGTGTTTAGTTTGTTGTCCTCACCGCCCCGCCGCGCACCTCTGACGAGCACGGTTGGCTACGTACGGTGCGAAAGAAGTCAAACAACTCCACCAGCCCCCCCCCCCGCCCTCTCCAACTACCAGAGGACATGAGCAGGCCCTAATCCAGCAATGTTTTTTTTATATAGAGAGAGAGAGAGAGAATGAGACGGGCCCCTACACTGAGAAAGTGCAATTTCCAGTGGGGATGAGTGATGCCTTAGTGAGTGCTCACTTGAGCTAAAGAAGCTGCCGTGATGTTTAGCAGCTGCAGGTCATACACTTGTCACACTGAAAAGTGTTTTTTGGTGCGGAGAACAATTCCCAGGGGAGAGGCAGTTCGTGTGTGCGCGTGTGTGTGTGTGTGTCTTTGCTTGAACAGGTACTTCCTCTGCAAAAAAAAAAAGCATCAATACAAATTCTGCGATCACAAGAGGTCATACAAATGACCAATTCGAGAAGCATGACGGTGCAGGTGATTTGTTACTTTAAACTAAGGTTAGGTCCGGGTCAATTACGGTACCGTACGTTAACATTTCGAAGTACAGTCGGTTCCAATGGGATTTTTAAGTGTGACTATTATCTGAACCGGTCCTGAGCCTCCTCTATGTCGACTCAGCGTCAAATGAGTGCCTGGTGCGATGTGTGAACATCGCCACTCGGGAGACAAAGGCAGCCGGGCGTGGTGTTGGCCACCCACCCCCCTCGTGTGCCGTGCCGGCCTCAATAGGTGCTCGCTAACAGCACTTGCCCCAACAGTTTGTTAAAGCTATACGGGGGATGTTTATTTGTCTTTTTTTTACCGTACCAAGTCTACCCACACACAACCTCGTATCTCGGTGTCTTCCTATAGCCGTCCAATCCATTATTTCCCTTCAAAGCCGGTTAAACATCCTTCATCGACGTTTTCCTCTTCCCGCACTAAGCCCTCTCCGAAATAGGATGGACACGTGTTCTGCCACTGCCTACATAACCCCAGAGTCCAAACAAATACTCCCTAATAATATAGGGGTTTCTTTGGGGGGTTAGATCTCGTAAATATATAAACGTGTCGTTAAAACCCGTCGCCACCCAACACAGCCAATTAGTAAGGTTTGTCACGTAAACAGAACGTGGCCAATTTGTCACGAGTGCAGCACTAACCGGTGTGTCGGAGAGCCAAAGCCACAACATTTACAATCTGAGCACGACGTTTCGCCAGTAATTACAACCAGCTTCATCAGGCGACAGCCAGATTTGTGGAGAAGTCCACCTGTTTCGTTCCTTACATAGAAGCGTCTTGGTCGCGAAAGCCTGCGTGTCAAACCAAATACTCCCTCAACCTTGAAATTCACGCCTCAGCTGCGTCATGCGACACTATCCTCTAACCTGCACTTGGCCACGTCACTAAACAAATGCAGTCCCACAATCATCGCCGTGAACAAATATAAATTACACCACAGTTCCTTTTTTCGCCCCGGTGCATGAAGAACACTCATTACGCTCCGTAATTGTAATTATGTTGTTGCTTTATGACTTCAGACATCTAATCGCACGGAATACATCTTAGTAGCCGTTTCACTTGCACCTGGGCAACATATAATTGCTGCTATAATGAGAATGCACAACGATGTGATGTTAAGTGTTATTGCAGGGCTGGTAAGTTGATAACCACCTCGCATTTACACATCTATTTAGGTGACTTATTTATCCTCTGGGTAAAACTCCATCCCTCGTGGGCTGTTGCACAACAAACACCTCCTCCTCGCCGTTACCTCAATATACTTGGGGGTTTTTTTTATCACCCCGACAAATTATAACTAGGTTGGTTCGTTAACCAGGTAGCGTTACACAATCAACGCTGGCGATCGGAAGAACGTAACGGCCTCGAGGAATGGAAATGCACAATTACACTGGTCAACAACAACAACAACAAATTCTGGCCTGGACTTTTGCAGCTGTTTTAGACTAATTTCAGGGTGCTGATTCCAAATCTGATCTCAGATTTGCTCTATCACATCTCATTTTTATGCTATCGGCATACCCCATTTTCATTGATTTTACCCGAAATTAACTCTGTCACTTATGATTGCAAGTTGTTGCAAGTCAGTGACTGCTTTAGTGTTAAAATATGGTGGTGTATTTTTAGGATAGTGTGTTTACAATATCATTTTATGTAGATATCCACATTTATTTAATATTTCTCTTCTGCAGTTTTTATTAAAAATGCAATATTTGATATCTCAAAAACCCCGATGTGATAGACAAAAACTGATGCCAGATTTTTGAATCAGCAACCCAAAATTACCTTAAAACCGTTGGAAAACCTTCTTATGCCAGAAAAAGTGTGTTGACCAGTGTTTAATTCAAAGGGACTTCTTCTATCTGAAGTGCACACACCACATTCCTTCCCTTTACTAATTCTAACCTTACTCCCTCCCTTTGATACTGCTAATCCTGCATAATGCATGGGCATAATGACTTTAAACCCCTCGCCAAACCTCCTACGCATTTCACAAATAGTACTATTCGCATATCTGCATTTCCCATAAATATGCTAAATTCCGCTTGATATGTAAATCATTTTGTCAAGATGCTCTTCGCCTCTCCATCCCAGCATAAATAGTCGCTCCAAGCCTGGAGCGTGCCATTCAGACTCTGTCTACTTGACAGACCTGTTCTCCACCTGAAGACGGCTGCTTGCGTTGTGGCCGAAACGTCGTGAGGATTATTTTATTATGTTTTATTTTTATTATTTTATTACTTCCCTTCTACGTGACTTTACCGAAAGAACCAAGAAGATGCACACACCAGTCCGGGGCTCCACAGTGACGAAATTACAGAACAGGGCGCAGAACACACCACAAAAATCCATGGATTGTACCATCAGTATAGTTTATTCTTTTTTACGGTGCCAATATGTGTCCAGCACAGCGGGTTGGAGTGATGTCTAAAACAAACCATTTCTACAACGTCTAACCTGTTTGCCTTGTGTACGTAATGTATTTTTGTTACAATTGAAAGGCCATTGTATTTGAAATATATAGCATGTTTTCATATAGATGTATTGGTATAATTTTCTTTCGGTTTGCTTCTGAAATTACTCCCCTCCAAAGTAAAAATCATGGATTCTCGTTTCCTTTCAGTTTTGTAAGAACTTCCACAGGTTCCTATTGACCGACTGGACATCTGTAAACAAAAAAAAGCTTCATAGCTAATCGGATTCCTCCAGTCTTATCACATGTTCTGATATTCTGATCATCTGACTTGCGATACTGAGCAAGGAAAGGCTGCACAAAAGTGCCTGGACTCAGCTATTTCAATTGACCGTGTTCCATGTGAATCCAAGACTTGCTCCGTATCCTACCACAGTGGTTGCTACATTTTTGTTTTCAAAAGACGTGAACATTTTTTGCGGGTCAAAACAGGTGGAATGCTGTTGCACTCGCATCTTAAACACAAACGCAGTGCACATTCTCATTCATAATTTAGCACATCCACAGCGAGGGAGATTATCACTGATGTCAGAAGGGTTGTGCTTAAGCATGCTTGGCCAATCTCTTCAATAATGATACTGTAGTGTTGTAAATAACAGATAAATAAACTTCTTAAGGCACACACTGGTTTATTGTCTTTCTTACGACACAGTCCCTATACACACACAGAGGGATATTCGATTCCCTCACCCGTAGCCTAAGGAGGTACAGCCTCTGTACCTAGCGGGACCTATACACGGCTCTGACTGTTAGCCTAGGGAGGTACAGCCTCCTAACTGGCGGGGACTATTCTTTGTCTACCCGCTACCCTAGCGTCCTCCGGCTGGGACCTAGGGCAGGCTAGCTTGACCCACCGCTGGCTCGGTGGGTCCCTTAACCACAGGTCGCGCCGAGCCTCAGCTCTTACAAGAGCTGGAAGGCTGGGGAGCCAGGGTCCTTATTCTTAGGTTTTTTCGGTAAAGTCACGTAGGTAAAACATTAAAATTAATAAAAGTAAAATAAAACAGGGTCCTGCCTGCCAGGACCTATTCTCCCCTTGACCACTGGTAACACTGAGCCTTGCAGCTCTTAGAAGAGCTGCAAGGCTTGTTCCAGGGTCCTAGCCATCTTGAGCTGGCTTGAGTCTTCGTCGGAGGAGAACTGGCGCGCGCTCCCCGCGCTCGCCCTTTTATACCCGTTTGTGACGGCCCTTATCCAATCCCATGCTCCCTCGTGGGACCCTCTGATTGGTGCTCTAGAATCTGTGTTTTCGATCCTCTTTTACCCGAACTGACCCTTGGCCGTTGGTCTGGCGGGAAAGTGTGTTTACGATCCGCTCCCACCTTTCCCTGCTCCCGGCCGTTGGTCCGAGAGCGGTAACACTGCATTCCCCTCTGATTACATAATGCCCATACTCTTAGATCTTTCGGTAAAGTCACGTAGGTAAAAAAAAAATGATTGTTATTTTTTATTTTTTATGAATTTTAATTTTTTTACCTACGTGACTTTACCGAAAGAACTAAGAGTATGAATCCTTGCAGTCACGAAAGCTTCAAATCTACATAATGCCCCGTAGGTTACCGAATAGCACCTCTACAATGCTATGGTTGAACTGCGCAGAGAAAACCAACGAAGAGTATTGGTATAACTCTCAAATTCCGCAAAGATACGCGCTCGCTTTGTTGCGTCTTAAAGGCAGGTCTGTAGAGTTGAAGCGTATCTCTAGTTAAGAACTTCTGCTCAGTGTAAACATGATGAGATGCATGTTGAACTTGTTTTACGCCGTAAGTAGCCAACCATGCTAATCGAAGGTGCGGGGGAAGTACAACAAACAAAACACACAAAAAGCAGTTTCTAAAAAAATTCGTGTTTGATCTAGATTTTAAAAGTGCATAGCTCCAGTGGATTCCTAATATCGGAAGGAAGAGCGTTCCAGACGGCCGCAGGAGCCCATCTGAAAGCGCTCGATGCGGTGGCCGTCTTTGTTCGATGGCTTGCCACAAAAAGGGTGATGAGATGTACGTATTAAACCATGCAATGAAAACGCTACTCCTTGTTGTCATTCACCCTATCTTCTTTGACCAGCATATGGCTTCATTTATTTGTTTTGTTTCCCCCTTTTCCTTTATGCGCATTTTTTGTACAATTAGCACTGTGAGTGGATATATGAAGACGCCAGATGTTTTGCTTACAGTTCACGACGGCGTTATTGCGCGCGTTCTGGTGCGTCAACCACACCAGAATTTAACACGTCGCAAGAGGGCCCAAGAGATGTGCGTGTCTGTGCAAACACCTGCGATGCACAAACAAAGACAAAGGACCCCCGTGTAGCCTTAGCGGACTGTTGGGGCAAGTGCTGTTATCGAGCACCTACGAAGGCCGGAATGGCACACGAGAGAGGGGGAGGTGGGTGGCCAGCACCACGTCGCATTTGTCTCCCGAGTGGCGAAGTTTTCACACCGCACCAGGTACTAATTTGAGGCTGAGTCGACCTAGGGGAGGCCCACGACCGGTTTAGATAATCGTCACTGGTGGTTGAACGTTAGTGGGAATCTAACCCGGGTGGCCTGGGTTCATAGAGCTACACTACCGCTCCCCAGCAGCGATGTACAGCACACAAACACCGGCACACCCATAGACGCAGAGACCATCCGTCCCGCATGCTGATTGTTCAATGGCCAAACTGCCGCTCGCAATTGCGAGGCTGCTCCCATTAATCAAATGAGACACTCGCAAAACTTTAAGCCAACGTGTAACAGTGCAAAAAAAATCACACTTTACGTTTAGTTTCCTCCCATAGGCTGATACTTCATATACATTCGGCTGGAATATTCCGTAAAAAACACTTGTCGGGGAAATATTTTGGCATGCCACGTTTTACTCAGTGTACCCTATATTCTTATAAACAATTTAATGGGATTATAGGAAGATATGGTACAATAATACAGGATTAATATGGTTAGGTGAACATTTCAGTCCAGTGCCTTATGCTGATAATAACTACTCCAAGTTAGCCTACAGCATTCCAAAAAACATCGAGTGCGAAATTAGGCCTTACCATCTCCATGCACACATTATTTACAAATATGTCTATCAAAACAAAAAACATGATCATTAGTTGTGACAAACAGAAATTAAAATTTATATCATGTGGTTGATTTGAGAATATTGCGAGGTGAAAATTGCTATTTTATTCAAAAGCAAAATTATGAAAATTTTTCAGTTACATAATGGTAAATTTGTATACTATCACTGCTAAAAGTAAAACTTTTAATGAAGAAAATCAAGGAAATGATGCAGCAACCAGCGTATTTAACACCTGTGAGTCTCTGCAAGTTGCCAAAATCACACCAGACCATGTTTAGTATTCTTACAATTCAGTGCGAATGCCAAAGCCTCCAGCATGAAAACTAAAAATCAACTTATCGAAGATCCTACGAGCGGAGAGAAAAAGAAAAAAAACCGCCGCAAGCCCTCCTGCACGGCTATCTTGTTTAAATTTGAAACCCTCTATTAATATGTGGACAATGTATCACTCGCTCTTGGCATGCGATGCATTGAAGTGTGGCACTCATATAAAGCGGACTGCTGTCCCAGCGGGTCTGGTAGGGTCTTTAACTTCCACAAGTGGACAGTGCACATTAAACTTTACGTCGCCTATATATGCTGTCTCCATATATCATAGACAACCGGCACTGGGATTCAAACTAACATAAGAGAGATAGAAGCACTAACCACCGCGCAGTCATCAGCCGACATGTTTCAATATGGTAACTAAATATCGTGATGAATCGATGGGTTTTGTGCCGCACTGCCCCGCCATTTGGAATTTCGCAATAAATAAAACCCCAAAGCGCACAGAAGCTTGTTAAAGTGTTCAACCGGGCAGTAAACACAATTGGTCCCAAAGCAAGTGTCTGCTGGAATATGTAGCTTGAATCGTTTAACTATTTCGTCAACGGCATGACTTCAAGACGGCCACCGTGAAAAGTTATAATTTTGCATATATATACATCAAAGTGAACCGCACGATCATAATTGTACAGATTTCAAAAGCATCTTTTTTTCATCCGTAATTTGACATGAAATGCAAATGCGTTTTAAAATATGAATTCGAGCAACAACCTCCACTCTCTATGCATGTCCTTACGTGAAGTTCAAACTCACGTGGACTTTTTTTATTTTTGTTTCTACGCGTTCGCGATGGCATTTATTTTTCGCACTGACAAGTGTTCGGTTTCCGCGACTCGTTCAATAATAGGTAAAACAACAACGCCGTGGCGAGGGCGGACGGATTGTGGGGTTTTTTTTGGTTGTTGCGCCTGAAAGATGGAATTCTGCGCTAAAATGTAATAATTCAGTTCCCCCTCGCGAGGCGTCCCCTGGGAGTGGTGTCAGGAGTGTCTGAACAGATGCAATTACAACGACTGTCAGGCGACGAGCCAGTGGGATCCCCCCCGGAGGTCTCCCTGTCAAGTTATAGCTGTCATCGGTGGCATAAATCACGTGTCTCTCTCTCCGATGAAACCAGTCGCCATAAAATAAACATAAAAAAAATATCATTATTTGTTCTGAAAACCAATAAAATAAAATAAAAAGTTTAAACTAGACCGGAATGATTTTGTTTTCTTTCTTTCTTTCAGAGGCTGTATTTTAAATCAATCCACATTTTATGGCCGATGTGCATAGTTCTCGTTGCCTTTAAAAAAAAAAACTACTTCATGTGGGGAGGGGTCGGAGGGAGCGGTGGGAGTTTGTCAAGCCCTCCGTTTGAGACGTTTGCTTGATGGTGACTGAGGGAGCCTTGTCAAAATGTGTCATTGTATATTTTCTCGGATAAATACGCCACGAACATGCACGCTTCTTTTAAGTGGATTAAACATATTATTTCCTTGCGCGCATAAAGGCGCATCCCGTTATCACGCTCTACGGCAAGTTGGCCTACTTTGCACATAGTCAGACGCTAATAAAACACAAACTAAAATGAACGCAAAATAAACCGTCGGCCGGACAGTCTGCAGGGAATGCTTAAACCTCAAAAACCAATTAAACAACTCTATGCATGCGTACGTGCATGCGTGCGTGACCACGCACGAGAAGAACAAGAATGAGTAGGTCTCTCGCTTGCCAACAACAACAAGCGGCCGTGGAGGTGGCGCGTGCTCCGTTTAACAACGCGTCTGATAATCCGATGCGCTGGTGCATCGTAGTAGTCCGTGCGTGGCTACTACTGCCTGTGGTGACTCAAGCGTTGCTCGTGCCACTGGAGGGGGGTGGGGGCAGGTTCCTTCCAATGGGAGCGAGACGCAAGCGGCGACGGCCCCGTAGCATAACGGCTGCACCGCCATCCTCGACCGTGAAACATCGCGTTGTTTTTCCCGTGCCGTTTGGGGAATGTCCTCGCCCTCCGTTCGCTCGGACGCTGCCGTTGTGCTGCCACGTGCCCCTCATCATCGTAGGCCGCCTGCATGATATCCACCACGCTCATATTTTCTCTGGATCCTATTATTGCCGTGGATACATGTACGAAATTTAATCAATTGCACAATTTGGACGTGTTATTGTTATATATGAAGGCGCGTGTCCATTTTCATTGTTTGTATATACGTGAATATATTGAATGCCATATGATTTATTGCAAAAGCGTTGCATTATATTATAGCTGAAGATGGTTTTCGATATCACTGTAATGGTTTGGGAAATATTTGCTCATGTTGTATAGATTTTGCAAGTGTCTAAAGAAGGTAGATTTAGAATCATACAATGGCAGTAGATGTTCCTCAACAGTAAAGAATATGTTTTAAATAATTATTCACGGCTCCTTGCCAAACTGCTGTGAAATTGTCTTCCCTTCATTGTGCCACATTTATGAGCTTGTTGGACCATACATTACCGCACTACCAAGTGTTGGTTGTTCAAAGTGAGAGCTAAAGGCCAGTTCTAATTAAACCTCGGCGGTACTGATGTTTAGCTCTGGCCAAGAAACAAAATCAGGTCACCAGATTCAACCGCTGCATCACCTACTCCCCTAAATAAGGCAAATACTGGGTATATAAACATATCAGCACCATGCAAAGTTTTGCAGCGATTTCCCATAGAGTTGTTGTTTTCTCTCTTGAATAATTTGAAAGTTTTTTTGGTTTAATGTTTGTTTCATGTAACCATGATAAATAATTCATCCTGTTTTACTACACTAAGTATTAGCGTAGCTTACCTGTGTAAAAAAACCTGACGGTTATTGACAAATTATATCAGTAGGCTCATTCAATCGTTCGCGTCAAGTTGAACGAAATTTTATTTAAAGGCGTCACTCTATAAAATCATGGGGGTTTTCACCCTCGCGGTTGTGTGTCGGTCACTGGCTTGAGGACAAAAACGCACCCACGAACGGCCCGATTCCACCAGCTCCCGCTTCTGCCCATAAAGACCTCCTCCTGCCGATCAAAAACGACTGACCGATGCGCAGGAGGAGACGTGGCATCTCCACCGACGCCGTTCTGCCACGGGTGGCCTCGTTTGCCCCGTGAGTCGAAGCACCAAAGAGACACCACCACCACCACCACCAACAACAACAACAAAAACAAGTGCAACGGATTCTGCCCCGGGGTAGCCGTGCCCCCCCCCTCTGGCTCCCCCCCGCCCCCCGCAGTGTCGACAGCTGCAGGAGCCGTCCCCGACGCTTCGCCCAAAACGTAGGGATGGGGGGGGCCGTGTGGTCATCAGCAAAGAGGCCCTCCATCAGCGGTGAGCGCGCAGTTGCTGGCTGCACCGGGGGGGCTGGTTTTTTTTGCATGGCCGCCAGCCAGGAGGCTCCCCCCACCGCCCATTTCCCTCCTTCCCCTCTCCATCTGGTCAATAGCCGCAGAAAAACTCGTGCCGCCGAAATCCCCTCGAGAGCGAGAGCCCTGGGGGGTGGTGGGGGTGGTGGTGGTGGTGTTGGGGGCTTTGTACGCGGTGGCGGTACACCCGCCGTCCGCCGAGCTGCAGGCAGGAATAACAAGACGTGGGTGACTCGTGGGATGGGTTGGCTACGCGGGGTGAACAAAAAAAATCGCTTCGTATTTTTTGTTGTTGTTGCTTTTAGTGCGGGGGCCGGCTACATCTGGGACAACACCAGAAAGGGCCCCCGGTTTTTTTGTGTGTGTTACGTGCTTGATCAATGTGGGGAGGAAGTAGGGGTGCGTGGGTGCGTGGGTGCGTGGGTGGGGGGCACCCATCCTCTCAGTTGTTGTCGTGCAGGGAGGAAAACTTAGCCGCGGGCCACTTGAATGTGTCGTTCCACTGGGCGTTTCAGGCTTTGCGGATTATAGCCGCAAACCTCGTGCTCAAGGTTCTTCGGTCTCCGTTGCGCTTCTGGGTGATTTGTTAGATTT
This sequence comes from Lampetra fluviatilis, assembly GCF_964198595.1. Lineage (NCBI taxonomy): Eukaryota > Metazoa > Chordata > Hyperoartia > Petromyzontiformes > Petromyzontidae > Lampetra > Lampetra fluviatilis. The sequence goes on along the minus strand of NC_136287.1, from coordinate 10,257,508 downwards.
GGATGAGATCTTACGTTGCCGTAAAGATGAAATGTTGACCAATTTTTTGTTGTTGAATAAAGCGGCCGCGAACACATGTATGGTCTGAGTTACAGGCAACCAGTTAACTTTCCTATTTAAAATCCTTTACAGTCTCCTGGGTACGTTTTCCTAATGGTCGTAAGTCTTGGAGATATCTCGATAAGGGTCATTAATCGATGAAGATACAGATAGCCGTAGTCTGCAGGCTTGTCTCAGCTTGACTCTGCATCGTTGATATATCTGGTAAAATACCGCACAATACAGAGTTTGCTATGCAGTGGGTACATGTCTGCATCTCATCCGTTCGCATATTTCCAGTGTCCGCATCGACGAAAATGTGTTCTGGTGCTCGACGTTCCCACAGAGGGGGTGATCCCTTAACCCTTCAAGGTTCTTGGGGAGGATGCAATCAACGTCTCCATCGCAAAGAAGAACATGAATTAATGCTTGATCGTATCAGCCAGAAACACTCGTCTCTACGGTCTCCTTCCCAGCCATTATCTGCTCAAGAGGACGACAGGTCGGGGAGAGAGGGTGGGGGGGGGGTGAGGCACTAGCAACCAACACCTCATTGTGGATGTCTTAGCACCTAAGGGGCCACAAACGGCCAACGTCGGAGGAGCGATATCCGCTCAAACGTCGCACAACATCGACGTTTTTGCGGGCAAAACACACGCTCGAGTCAGCTGCCTCTAGAATTAACATTACATGATGACAATGGCCCTCTTGGACAATTGCAATAGGTGTGAAATCAAGAGGTTAATTGAATTTGAAAAATGTAATCGCCTTCTTGGTTCTTTCGGTAAAGTCATGTAGAATGGAAATAATAAAAAAATAAAAATACAACATAATAAAATAATTCTCACGACGTTTCTGCCGACAGACCTGTTCTTCACCTGAGGACGGCTGCTTGCGTTGTGGCCGAAACATCGTGAGAATTATTTTATTATGTTTAATTTTTAGTATTTTCATGTGAAGAACAGGTCTGTCGGGAAGACAGCGTCAGACGCTGTCTTCTCGACAGACCTGTTCTTCACCTGAGGACGGCTGCTTGCGTTGTGGCCGAAACGTCGTGAGAATTATTTTATTGTTTTATTTTTATTATTTTATTATTTCCCTTCTACGTGACTTTACCGAAAGAACCAAGAAGATGAATCCCTGCAGTCACGAAAGCTTTAAATCGAAATGTAATCGTCTTTAAGTGCAATGGCTGCAGTCTAATGTGCAGTGCCATGCAAGACGTTGTCGGAAAATGAAGCCGCAGTATGATCCTCTTACTTATTATTGCAAATTGTAAAAGTGGTTACATTATAGGATGTAATAAATTGTGATGGAAACGATAGCAATAGTTGAGAAATGGTTCAAAGTTTATCGTAAATTACCACGCCAACATTAATAAAATGGTAAGAATAATACCGATGCTATTTCCTAAAATAAATATTTTGAAAACCAAACTATGCATGGTGCGGTGCAAAATAATAGCGAGTGGTCGTAATCCCTTGACATACAATGAAACGCCGTGCTGGTGCAGTGTATTTTGGGTAATTGTAAACAAATGTTACTGTACCAGCTGAAGAACTGCTCGGGGTACAGAGCAGAGCACATTGCAATGTGAATTTAAGTTCACGCGTGAATACCTCACTTTACTCGTTACAATTTTATTTTCGCCATACTCTTCTGCAGTGCATAAAAACCTGATTTCAATACGAAGAACGATGCACATTTCAGACAGTATCACTCCGCACATTACGTCGGGGAATGTGATACAATTATTACGTTTTCAGAGAGGCATTTTTTAAATGCTCATACCGTCATCACCAATAGCAATAATGAGATTTCTCGTGGGAAAAAAAAATATGGAAAATAAAAAGGTTCTTCATTTGAGTTCGTTTAGATGAACGAGATACTACTGGCCCATCATGTGACTTACGAGACAATTTTGAGCATTGCCTCGAAAGTGCCGGGAATAAATCTTCATGCATAATTCACGGCAGTACAAAATCGCAGCACGGCTCTCCGTGGCCGCGTGCACCTTAGTGTTTTTTTTTAAATATCGATCTTTCTAAGGCAACCTTGATGGATCGTCCATCCTTGTGTGAGCACATTCGCTAAGAATCAGAACACCTCAAAAGTGCAGACACGGCAAGATTCTGCGCGCGACTGGGGATCGGCTAATGACGACACACACGGCTTGTATCGCTCCCTAGGCACTGCATTTTAGCATCACTTTCCCCGATATTCATTTATTAGCGGGGTGGGAGGGGGGGAATCCAGGTGGCTGGTATAAATAAAGGAAGGGGAATCAGGTTTCCAGGCAGTGAAATACAATACGGCATAATAGTGTCGTGAACATTCCGAGCTAAGCATTGATCTATGATCTACGAGAAAATGCAACGCAAAAAAAGCCAGCACGTCCGTTGCATACAGTGCGATAGGATAGCGCTCATTTTGAAAGGGGGATAAAAAAAAGGTAAAACGAACGCTTTGCCTGAGAGTTGAGAGTTCACTGGCTTCGTAACCCAATCTCGCCAGCAGTGCCGCATGGCTGACCTTGCATCGTGGAATGCGCTTGCCTTCCCTTGGCCTGGGCATTGAATTAGCTGTCCTGTGTGCTTGGCAGAAAATAAATAAAAAGACGGAAATAAATAAATAAGGACATTAACAACCAATGGCTAGTGTGTGGCGGCGTCGTGGTTACAATTACAAATCCATGACAATAAGTGACATGTTCACAAAATCACTGAGCTGCTTGCCCAAGACTTCACCTTTTCACAAACGCTTTAAATGCTATCTAGGAAAGCGACGAAAATATATACTTTCATATTGATATACGGTAACATTATGGATAATTGTTATAGGAAGCTGCTTGTTACGCGCGCACATTTCAAAGTCATGCTTGTTACACATTTACTGCATTGGTTTGTTTAGAAAATCATGTTTTTATATAAGCAGGCACATTACGCATACCACATATGCATTGCCACACACTGTGTATATATGTGGAAAGGACATCATTTCAAGGGTAAAATATAAAAAAAGTAAACGAAACAATTTTCGCCAAAAAGAAAATAAATGAAAGTCAGGATACCAGCGGACAGACCAAAATTCTCAAGACCACTCACCAAAATATTGACTTATATTTTCACTCAACTTACTTTTCATTTACGATGAGTGAAAATTATTCTTGTATCTATTTTTGTACTCGCCAATGAACAGTTCCTATAGCAAACAAATATTTATATGAAGGCCAAGCCCCCGTCCGTAGAAGGGCAAATAGTAATCAGAGGTAAAAAAAAGAAAACCCTAAAATTGTACACGGATACGAGCAATGATAGGGTATTAGATTGAACCTTATTTATAATCCTTTCCGAATAAAGAATTACATCATGCATTGTCAATCTGTTCGTCGCTTCATTCGGGGGACGCATAGTTTATCTCCGCTTCTCTCGCCCATAAATCACTCTTGGCAGTGCTTAGCTTGCTTGGCATGCCATGCTGGTGAGCCCTTATGAGAGCAATACACATCAACGGCTTCTATGCTGTGGACCGCCTTATGTCCATGGCAAAAGCCCGTTTGGCTGCCAGAATGAGCAAATCAACATTTTTTTTTATATATAAACAATAATATATTGGCTTTTTAGACTTAATGGCCATTGAGGACAACGCAGTTATTAATAACGTAACAGGAATACATTGTGGGTTGAGTGGCATGGAAGTCAGTAATGCCCTTGCGTTCTGAACTTGGGGGACCCTGAGTTAGAATATCGGCTGTGGCTGACATTAGAGCGTTATCTCAAGCGGTTCGGGATCCCACTTCTACCAATGCGCACTGACCAGCGTGGTGCGTGACGCATCCTCAAACAACCCCAGTGACCCACACAGCATCGGGTGGCCTTTATCCAGCAGTGGATGGACAGAGGGCACTAAATTGGTATTATACATTGCAGAGGGTCTAAATATTTCCACAATCTGACCACTGCTCAGCTGCTCCATCCACTCCGAGATTGTGCTTCTCCCTTAGCAGCAGCGTGGCCATAATAAGAGCTGTGTAATAAATGATCGTGCGTGATATGGCCGTGCGTATATTAATGGTCGTAATCTCGGAAAACAGCACCTACTAAATGGGTCATAAATAATCCATACCTCTTAAGTAATTCTGTATAACAATACTGATATCCTAATCATTCTCGAGGCATTGAGCAGTGGGGAGATAACCATGCAGATGGTTTTTCAGGAAGACGAGTGGGGATGTTTTGGCAGTGAAAGAACGGAGGAGAGGGTGGAAAAATGAAAAGCGTGGATTCTGCAGGTATGGCATCACGTGCTGAGATAATCGCACGGAAGGAAAATGATGACACACGGTGAGGAAAATATCCAAATGTAAATTCAGATGTGGCAACAAAATTGATGCAGCAGATAAGAACAGTCACACGCAGTGGCTTGAAAGGTCCTCCTTTAGAATGTGTGGAATTCGTGGACATGTATTTATTGATGTTCACACACACACACATCCATATTTCTCTCTGTGGAGTGTTCTCAATGTTTCTATTTTTCAATAATTTGAATGATTTTTAAAGATGTATTCTTGAGACACGATGAGGAGCACATTAAATTGATGCGTTATTACTTATTATTTTGCACATCATTAGGAAATATGCATATGAAAAAAATAGTATTTAACTGCAACAACAGTATTTTAATTGTTTTTTTAACGTGATTGTTAGCTGTGAGAAATCTATTTTCTGAGACATACATTCAAAGCCAGTTCCATACCTTTAATAATTATTTTTATTCTTCAATGTTTGTTATCATTTGTAAGAGAAGCGGCAGACACCAAGACCCTCGAGAGAAGAAATTCCAAATCAATGAATCGGTTTAGTCTAGATTTCATTTCTCACCTCAGCCTATACACACGTTAAGACAGCTTAGTACTTTTTACATAACCAGGTCCCTGCGGGGTGGGCTGGTAGGAACGAACAAATGAATGGCTATAATAAAATGAAATGGCGGGGGTACGATACGAAGGGAGAGTTTGAGGCCTAGTTCTAGGCTTTAGGCCTAGCTGTAGGCTTTAGGCCGCTGTGAGTTAATTTTGAATTGAAATGTTTTAATTTAAAACTATCGCTGGGAATTATAAGGGAATGTTACACTTGTTTAGCCAGGAAAGCCTCACTGAGTCTAAAGGTTTTTGTAGGGTCCTGCCAAGTGTTTGCAGTAGGGGGCGATGTTTACTACACCTAATCGGACATCGGACGGACGGACGGACGATATAATCTATTGTAGGCTGGTTCACTTCGTTCCTACCAGTACCAGACCATCTCAGGGAACATTTAGTTTCCCTGACTTAACATCAACACGTGCAAATATTTAACACGGAAATGTAACATTATTATAAAAGCCCCAATACGCTATTCTTCTCCTTCAAGGCCATTAATAATGTATTAATTTTAAATACATTACATGCATACACAAAAACATTAGAATGCAAAGGTCCCCGTGCGTAAACATTAACCGGCCGTTGTTGGGACAAGTGATATTGGCAAGCACCTATTAATGCCAGCATGGCACAAGGTGAGAGTGGTCAACACCATGCCTGGCCACACCAGGTACCCATTTAAGGCTTAGTCAACCTAGGGGAGGTCTGGGAACCAGTTCAGATATTCGTCATTGACGATGGCCGTAAGGGGGGATTTAACTTGGGTTGCCAGCTTGGCAGCGCAGTGCACTAACCAAAACACGAATGCTCACCACACACACACACATCCTAATAACATAATACAAATCAGTCATCTGCTGAGCTGTTATGAACGTGGACATATGGGGCACAATCAATCACGTCTTTATTTCTATAGCACTATTTCGTGCAAAAGATAGAATTCAAATGGCTGTACAGATAAAAAAAAACATTGTTAGTAGACTAAATCACAAGAAGAATAAAAGCAAATCCCATGCAATCCATTGGCTTCAATTCGTTTTTAACATGCGGCGGGCACGTGTGCGGGACTTGAAGCCACGTATGTGCGTCCAGCACGTTGAACTTCTTTTGCACCGTACGTAGCCGAGCGTGCAAAATGGGGTGAATGCAGAGGTGTGCGGCGTTGCCGTTTCAAACGCGGCCCTTCGTGGGATGGTCGCAATGTGGCACGACACTCGGGTGAGCTGCAGGTTTCACGAGGGCAAGGTGCAGCGGCTCACCCCGCTCTCATCTCACGCGGCATGAGATGGAGCGGCGGGGGAGAGGGGGAGGGGCAAGGTGCGAACACGAGGAGCGAGCAATACCCCGTGATATGTAGATGAGTGTATTAAATGGCTCACTCGGCAGTGTGTTAATTCGCCCACTCGGCAGTGTGTTAAATAGCTCACTCGGCTGTGCGTTTAGGTGAACACTCAATAGCGCTTGGTTAAAAATGCTCTCCGAGCCTAACAGATTGCCTTTGAGGGTGAAAGGTTGGCACCATTTTTTGTTGTTACATCAAATCTTTGCGCGTGTGTGTGTTTTTTTTCTTGCCCTATTGCCATGGTTTATTTTACTTTATTCTAATTATTTATTTACCATCCAGGGATACGGAAACGCAGAACAGCGTGGTGTTTACATGTCAATTGTGTTAAACGTGCTGAACTAAAAATCATGCCAAGTAATAATGACACACAGTACATTAGCTTAAGTTGCCAAACGCTATTGCATTGGCTTTTAAGATACGGACTCTACTCTTATGGTATTGTCCTTTCATGCCGATGTATGTTTAAAGGAATACGCTGCCATGCAATTTCGTTTTTACTCCATGCATGTATATTTATCCTAATTTAGGATCACATATGAGCCAGCTCAGAAAATCATTTGGTCAATCGTTCGTTTGAGATATTTAATTGCGTCAAATTAAATATGCAATTTCCTTGCGATTGTTGATTTTTTTTCGTAACGTTCTAAGGCTCTGTCGTCTCATATTTCAAACGCGAACATTTCAAATAAGTTCAGAGTTCAGAATGGTCCCATCTTTTTTTTAATTTGCATAAAGAGGTAAAGGAAACTGCGTTTGTAAATATTTTAGAGAGGGCTCCACTGTTGTAACATAACAATGATCACATTTAATGAGCAGCTGTTGGTGTAGAACTATTCACTATTGAATAAACCATGACAAAAACTCACAATGCTTAAAAGCAATTTGTAACACATTGTAAACTGTTATATCTATAATCTGTCCGAATTCATGTGCACTGAGAAACAATGAAAAACGTGGGGGGGGGGGGGGGGGGAGTGTTGTTTAATGGCAGAGTTAAATAAATAACTCAATCTACTAATTAATGTAAATGCTAATCCCCATGAGCAAACTCATGTCAGAGAACACACGCAGACACACAGGACATGATCATGCAATTACACATGTCTGCCTTTTTTCAAGGAAAAATAAATCACTTTGAAGATCATGATTTACATTTTATAAGCAGATTACATATACGCATTGCATAAACTGAGATGTTAATCATCACCATGAAGCAGTTTTTTTATGTTTCTCCATTATCACGGCAAGATAGATTAGTCAATTTATCTAGGAATCATTAAGCCATGTTTATTGAAGCATACTTAATTTTGTACAATGATTTTTTTCAAAAGAAAGAACCATCATATTTTCAAATTGCTGCTGTGTTGGCTGTGATATACTGTACAGCTGCACACAACCGACTTAAATAAGGGATGTCTCTCATATTCTATATTCTTGGTTCTTTCGGTAAAGTCACGTAGATAGAAAATCAAATAAAAAGTAATACAATAAAGTAAAATAAAACATAATACGATGAAATAAAATTACAAATAATATAATGAAATTAAATAAAAAAGAATAATAATAGATTGAAAATAATAAAAGCAAAAAAAACCCACGACGTTTCGATCGCAACACAAGCAGCCTTTATCAGGTGGAGAGAAAAGAGGGGGTGAGCCTGCAAATGCAACTGCTTCTAAGGGTGAGAAGAGGTTTTCCCCCTTTTTCTGGCAACAAAACAGGTGTTGAAATGTAAAACACCAAACTGAAACCTCTTACAAGGAACCATGTCTGCATTAACCACAATACTTGTGGTCAGAATGCCAACAAAAAACAAACTCTGATAATATATGCATTGTCTTTGAAACTGATTGGTCCACACCAGAGACAGCTTTCTTTTGAGCCTCGTCTCAAAACGGTGTTAGACCAGAGGACGCCAAAAGGCGAACTCAGGGCTTTCACAGTGAGCCAGCGTCAATGTCGGAGCAAAACACCACCAGCAGCACCAGTAGCACAAGAAAGGAGAATGAGTTAGACAATGATGGGAGGGAGGGGGCAGAGACAGGAGGAGAGAGATAGAGGGGGGGGGAATGTGTCTCTCTCACAACCTTTGTTCAGCATCTCGCAAGGTAATACCAAGAGAAATTGTGTATAAATAATTCACATTGCTAATGTGAGCCGTAGCAGATATATATATTGGGCCAGAAGGTTAATTAAATATTATATATGTGAAGTACCGGTAAGTACGCTGGACACCCAGGTTGAGGCACACGTATCTTTATTACAAGTTGTCGGTACAGGACAGCACTAGAGGGGGTAGCGGCCCCCTCACCCGGATAACTGGGGATACACCCTAGCTAATCCTGACCTACTCCCAAGTCCTCCACTAACGGGCTAGGGGAGGCTAACTGGCCCGACACTGGTGAATCGGGCTACGGTCTCCGGAGTCCCAGGGTACTGACCCTGGTTCACGGAACCACGCCTCTGGCTTGATCCTCCGCAGCCCTGACAAGGGCGGCGTCGAGGGGAGTCCAGGGCTTCTAACTAGGAGATCTTCCTTCTTCCTCCTTCGTTCCCAGACTGAGCCACGAGCTCTCTCTGTCCTCCCCCTTTATACCCCCCGTCAGGATCACAACCCCCCAGGCTGCCTGATGCGGACGTCGCTGCGGGCACCCCACCCCCGTGTACTCCCGGAGCTCCGCCCACTGTGTTTATTCCCCGTTGGATCCCATGCACCTACAGCCCTCCCGTAACAACCCTACATCACTCCCCCCATTACAGCTCGCAGCCGTCCCGGCTGCAACAATTCCAATAAAGGAACATTTACCCCTCAACCCCGTGTGTGCCTCATTTTTTTCAACAAAATGCAAATTGAACAACAACAACAAGAACAACAAGAAGAACAAGCACACCCCCGAAGGGAATGTCCGACGCACCCCCCCCCCCGTATAAATACGAAATCCGTAAAAGCGCGTATATACAACTAGCCAGGAACTCCCCCAGCACACACAGCACACCCACGACACACAACGCACCCACAACACACACACCCCGCCCACACACACAACACAACACACACAATGTGGCAGGAGCGCACCACCGACGCAGCATACAGTAACCATGACACGTGAAATAAAAAAAAATTTCTTCTTTCTGTATATTATAAGAGTCTGCGCATCTTAGCGCGCGTCCTTGCCGCAGGCCCGTCACACGGGGCAACCCCGGACGGCGGACCATCCGGTGGCGGCTGTCCCTTTCGAGATGAGGTCGCGATTGAAGTGGCGCGACCGTCGGCATCACCCGTGTGGGTTGTAGGGCATGAGCCCGTCATTCCCGGTGCACCTGTGGGTGGGACAGCCGGCAACACATCAGGCGAGAGCAGCGACGGACCCTCCGAGTCGGTCGACCCCCCACATGCTTGGCCCCGCGCGTGTGGAGTGGGCCCTCGCACCGCAACAAACGGTTTTAGCCTAGAGGGGTGTACAAACCACCGGCGCCTGCCCCATTTGATTCGAACGCACTGAGGCCTCAAAACCTCGACAACCTCGACGGGGCCCCGCCACGGGCGCACGAGTTTAGAGGAGGTCGCGAGCGGTACCTGGGGACAGTGCAGCCATGCCCTGTCCCCCGGCTTCCACTGCAGCACGTGCGCGCGAGCCAGCCTGAGGCGCTCGTTCGCCTTTTGACGCCTGTCAGAATTTAGCCTCGCAGCATCCCGCGCCTCAGTCAGTTTGTCAAGGTTAAATTTAACGTGTTCATCCAATTTAATTTTACCCAGCGGCGCGGGGATCTGCAGCTGTGCCGGAACAGGTGGGTCGGGTTCGCGGCCATACATAAGAAAGAATGGTGAAAATCCCGTCGCAGCATGGGGAGCCAATCTGTATGCCGCTAGAACCCCTTGAATTTGTAAGTCCCAATCAGTCTGTGAGTCCGAGACTTGCTGCGACAACATAGACGAGATGGTGCGATGCAGACGCTCGACCATCCCGTCCGTTTGCGGGTGATAAGGAGAGGTTCGAATTTTTTTCGTTCCTAGGAGATCACAGACTTGTTTTAGGAGTTTCCCGGAAAAATTTCTACCCTGGTCGGTCAACAACCGCTCCGGGGCACCTTTGTCCATGACATAACCTTGGACAAAGGCGTCGACGATGGCTGCTGCCGACTGATTCGCCAGGGGCCAGGCCATAGGCCAGCGCGTAAAATATTCGACCCCAGTAAGCAAATATTTATTTCCCCTGGGGGTGGCGGGGAATGGCCCCAGAATGTCCAGTGCGACCAGTTCATTTACTCGGGAGACCTGGATGGACTGCAAGGGCGGGTTCGACTCCCGTGCCGGTGGTTTGCGCTGCGCACACCGAGGGCACGCTGCCAACAGATCAGTGACATCCCTTGTCATGCCTGGCCAAAAAAAATTCAGCTGGAGCAAGGCGAGAGTTTTCTGGGTCCCCAGGTGGAGGAGGCGCTCATGCGCAGCCCACACCACCTTACCCCGTAATCCCGAAGGGACCACCAGCCGGTGACGGTGGGATTTGCTGTCCCAATGCATGAGCAACCCTGCGTGCATGCCCCAAGCGTCGGCCTCACCCGTCCCCCGCCCCCTCTCCCCGGCGCGACGACGCAACGCGAGGAGGGAGGTATCCTCCATTTGGAGGCGCCCCCATTCATTAACGGGCAACCCAAGCAGGGAATCTTTCCCCTGTTCCGCGATATCAATGGTGACCAATGTTTCGTCATTGGCGGCGGCCGCCAGGACCGGAACCATCATGTCCCCTGCCGGCTTGCAACGCCCAGACCCCAGGAGGCATGCGCATTCGGAGGCGGTTGGCATCCGTGACAGAGCGTCAGCGTTGGTGTGGCGAACGCCCTTACGGTAGGTGGTTTCGAAATCGAAATCCTGGAGGACCTCCAACCATCGGGACAATTGTCCCGATGGCTGTTGAACCTTCAGGGCGTACTGCAGTGCCGCATGATCTGTGCGGACGGTGAAACGCCGACCGTACAGATATGGGCGATACTGTTGGATGAAATAGACAATTGCCAACAGTTCCCTACGGGTGACACAATATCTTTGCTCCGCTGGAGACAACACCCGACTGCCGTACGCAACCACCCGTTCCACGCCGTCAACCACCTGGGAAAGCACACCTCCAATACCCGTGTTGCTCGCGTCGGTGTCGAGCAAAAACGGCCTAGAAAAATCTGGGTAAATCAGGGGAGGAGCCTTTACCAGGGCGTCCCGAAGGGAGCAGAAAGCAGCTTCCTCCTCCTGACCCCAGTGGAACCGAACCCCTTTAGATGTTAACGCGTGTAGGGGTTTGGCAATCGTTGCAAAATTAGCGACGAAGCGTCGGTAATATGATGCGAAGCCAATAAAACTCCTGACCTCTCCCACCGAGGTGGGAGTCGGCCAGGAGCTGACACACTGCGTTTTGGCGGGATCGGTAGCAATACCCGAGCGCCCTACGATGTGCCCCAAATAACGCACCGACTCGCGTAACAAATGGCATTTCTGGGGCTTAAATTTCAAATTAGCAGCCCGCATCTTTAGGAAAACCGCCCGCAACCTCTGGAGATGTTCATCAAAAGTTTTACCAAAGACAATAACGTCATCCAAATAAATCAGGCACGATTCCCATTGCAATCCAGCCAAAACCAATTCCATCAATCGCTGGAAAGTTGCCGGCGCTGAGTGTAAGCCCATCGGCAACCGGTTGAATTGGAACAGGCCGTGCGGTGTACGGAAAGCAGTTTTAGGCTTAGAATCATCGTCCAGAGGAAGCTGCCAGAATCCCGAAAGTAAATCTAGTGTGGAGAAGAATCGCGCTCCCGCCAAGGCGTCCAGCGATTCGTCCATCCGTGGGAGCGGGTATGCGTCGGCAACCGAAATTTTATTAAGGCGCCGAAAATCCACGCAAAACCGCAACGAGCCGTCCTGCTTTTTAACCAGGACGATCGGCGCTCCCCAAGGGCTGGTGGAGGGAGAAATGATGTCGGCGGCTAACATGTCATCAACAGCCGATTTGACATGGTCCTTTTCGGCGGGACTTAACCGAAACGGATTTTGGCGAATTGGCGCGCTGTCACCCGTGTCAATATGGTGACGCAGCAGGTGAGTGCAACCCAAATCATATTTATCCCGACTGAAAACGTCGGAAAATTCCCTCAGTAGCGTTCTAAGCTGTTGGCGCTCTGAATTTGTCAGGTCCGTCGATCCCGCACAAAGCGCGTCGAGCCACCCTTCATCGCTGTCCGAATGTGGGAGCATTCGGGAAGCAGTGCCAACATGGTTCGCGACAGGTTCCTCGCAGGGTACCGGCGTCGCGTGAGCGAGCACCGTCCCTTGAGGAACCACCACTGTCTGCGACCCCACATTGAGGACCGCGATGAAAGGGTCCTCGTCCCCTCTTACGACGGTCTGGGCCGGAATCAAATTAGGTGCACTAACCCCGGCCCTAGACGGTCCCAGCAAAACACCCTGATCCCCTACGCCCATAGCGAAGGGCTTACGAAGTTTCAGAGGCACTAGCATTTGAGCTCCCGGCGGCACACTAACTGTTCTGACGACAAACGCCGGTACCGTCGCGAACGCCGTCCGAGCCGCCGCAGGGGAAGGCAGGAAGGCCATGCGTCGCCCTGACGGAAGCTCAATGCATCCTTGGTCGATCAAAATACGAATTGGCATTTTTCCTAAGAAATCCGTCCCCAGCAGGCACGGAACCGCCAGCGAGGAGGAAACGAAAATCGGCCCCGACAATTTGATGTCCCCGATACAAATTTGCGCGCGAATCTGTCCCATGATGCCCAGAGAGCCCCCGTTAGCGGCATAGAATGGGACGTTAACCGGCAGTAAGGGCCGGCTTTGTACAGGCAGAATATTGTAAATTAACTCCGAAATGATTGTCGCCGATGCCCCCGTATCGACCAGGATGCGTACCTCTACCCCGTCAATGTGTCCGACCACGGCCGACGACCCTGACGACGCGGCTACCACGCGATGGGCCAACACGGACCACTGTTTGGGCTCGATTCGAGTCCCCGCAGTGATCCGCGTTGGGCCGTCGCAACGCAACATCGGCCCCCCGTTCGTTGTGGTGCGAGAGTGTGCAACGGGTGGTTGCTTTGGCCAAACATGTGTGGTGCCGCGACTCGCCGGATCATGTTGCTGGAGCTTGGGAGGAGGAGGCCCGGCGTCCCGTCGAGGCGTCGTCCCGCGCTGTCGAGGCGAGCGGCACCCCAAGGCGACGTGGCCCCGAACGCCGCAGTTGAAACACCGCGGACCCCCCGGTGGAGACGATGGACGGTCGAACCGGCTTGAGCCGTCCCGGCCCGCCCGTGCTCCTTGCGCCTGTTGCCGTCGGTGGTCGACGGCGTAGAGCTCCTCCGTCTGAAGGGTGGCTGCAGCCACCGCACGCCCGGCCGATGCCCTGCTGGCTTTCCGCCGCAGGGACAGAAGGTTGGCGTGAAGGAGGCGCGCCGCCTGAAGAGAGGTCATCTCGGCGTCCTCCTGTGCGACGACAGCGATGTCCAGGTCGTCTGCCAGGAGGAGGATCTTCTCCGTGACCATCGCGTCCACGCCGTCGTCGTCCATACGGGGAAAAGCCGTTTTGGCCAGCGCCAGGAGGCTCGTCCTGTATGCCAGGGGCGACTCTTTTTCACCCCGCTTGCGGTCGTAGAACTGCTGTCTGCATTCTGCAGATGGTCCATAGACCCCAGCCAGCAGTTGTAGCGCCCTCGGCAGAGTAGAACGCTTCTCTCTTGGCGCCGATGTGAGGGCGGCGAGCGCGTCGGCGTCGAGGAGCGCCGGCAGCGCGCAGAGGGCTTCGTCGTCCGACCACCTAGCCATTTCTTGGTGGGCGATGAAGCGACGCTGGAAGCCGCCCCAGTCGCCCTCCGCGCCAACAAATTCCTTCAGCGGAGGTAGGCGTTGTTGCAGCGCAGCGTTCGCCTTGGAAGTCTGCAGGCTGCTATCCCCAGGACTCGGCTGTGCGTCGGCGCGAATGGCAGATGGAATCGCCTGTCGCAGCCGTGATGACGTTCCCGCCGCTGGCGATGATGCGGCTGTCCCAGCGAGAGCGGTGTCGGACCCAAGGTTTAGCCCGGCCACGCCCTCTGCAGCTGCCGTGGCGATGGCGGGAAATTCAAAGTTGGAGTCTTCCGAAATGGCGGGAAGGCGCTCCGGTCGTCGACTCCCCTCGCCCCGTGGTGGACCACCAGCCCCCAGCCGCGTGATGTTTTCCAGCGTGGCGGCAGCGGCATACAGCAGCTCCGCCAGCCTCTCGTGAGCCAGCCGTAGCGCGTCTGGCTGCGGCCCCTCTTCATGCCGATGCCCCGGCAGGAACGCGTCAGGCCCCGGCTGTACCATGTCCTGGTGAGCCGTCTCGGGCTCAACGATTTCAGCAGTGTCCTCGTCCGGCACTCTGGCTCGAGCTGTCTGACGTGTATCCATGTTCGTAATACTTCTGACCCCAGATGAAGTACCGGTAAGTACGCTGGACACCCAGGTTGAGGCACACGTATCTTTATTACAAGTTGTCGGTACAGGACAGCACTAGAGGGGGTAGCGGCCCCCTCACCCGGATAACTGGGGATACACCCTAGCTAATCCTGACCTACTCCCAAGTCCTCCACTAACGGGCTAGGGGAGGCTAACTGGCCCGACACTGGTGAATCGGGCTACGGTCTCCGGAGTCCCAGGGTACTGACCCTGGTTCACGGAACCACGCCTCTGGCTTGATCCTCCGCAGCCCTGACAAGGGCGGCGTCGAGGGGAGTCCAGGGCTTCTAACTAGGAGATCTTCCTTCTTCCTCCTTCGTTCCCAGACTGAGCCACGAGCTCTCTCTGTCCTCCCCCTTTATACCCCCCGTCAGGATCACAACCCCCCAGGCTGCCTGATGCGGACGTCGCTGCGGGCACCCCACCCCCGTGTACTCCCGGAGCTCCGCCCACTGTGTTTATTCCCCGTTGGATCCCATGCACCTACAGCCCTCCCGTAACAACCCTACATATGCTACAACCATTAATATAATTATTAGCACGGTGCGTACACATTTAAAAACACATCATTATAATCTGTTCACACCACATTTCCCGTGACGGAATTAAAATAATAATAATACTACTGCAACCACAAGTAGGGCTTTATAATCTGGGCTCCTATGCAGCTGTGCAACCCGCTGCGCGTGCATTTCATTTGCAACTCCCGTGCACGGATGATGTTGGTCACAGTGCGGGTAGGTAGATATTACACCGACCGTTGTTTTTAAATCCTTTATATTAAGTTCGCTTGCTTGCTTGCTTGCGTGCTTGCGTGCTTGCGTGCTTGCTTGCTTACGACCGTGAACATCTTTCGCTCGTTTTTTAACCCACTTCCCGTGATCCAATCGAGCTGACATTTTGCACACAGACTCGTTGTGCGTGACAATTAATTTTACTGAAATTTTTTTACACTGTTTAGGGAATTTTTTAAAAATATTTAATTACCAATTGCTTAATGTTGGCAGACAATCATCTGACCCATAGGTGGCAGCCATCTCAAGCCAGAGGACGAGAGGACTCTTGCCGCCACGCATATAAAGGATTTAGAGTGAAAAACTTTGTTTTTACGGGTTAATTTTTTATAACATCAGAGCACGCGAGTTTGGGCTTATGAAGCTTAGCTTGAGGCCACCTTGACAGCGATGGCACGTGCCTGAGTTCGAACGCTGCCATTATTACTGCCGCGAACGTACAGAACATCTTCGGGGATTGAAAGGTGAATGTCTGAAGGCACTTGCAAGCGCGGGACGATTACACTGGGTTTATTATTTCAAGGTGCACTTATACAAGACAAGCCTACCGTACCACGGAACTTTTAAATGGCTACACACTGGAGCATTGCTTCGCAAGCACACATCGCCGACCAGAGGTGGGATATGACCTATAACAACAATAAGTGAAAATGTTTCCCCAAACTATCTTGGCAGGAGGGGTGGCGGGGCGGGGGGGGCATTTTATGCCTAAAATGTCAAACATCCCATTCGATTTAAAATCGACGTGCTGGTGCAAACAACACACACACACACATCCTTACTGAAACATGTTATTCAAATCGGCTGAATTCCCACGTACACGCGAGTCCCTGCAAAGAAACGGAATTTCTGTTTCTGATTTATTTATTTCACTCCTTGAAGCAGCTGGTGCTGCAGATGGTGCAATTTAGGCTCTGCGCCAAAGCACGCTGCCTTTAATCAGTTCCAATCCTGCTGAGATCAACTTACACTTGAGCCAGACATGCAAAGTGACTAGCAACACCGACCGGCCATGTGCAGTGTGCCGCTTAGGTCACAGCGAAGGCTGCTGCAAATGCCTGGCACACTGTACTATAATTTAGTTAACACGGTTAATAGAAATTCATATTTCCTGCAGACTCTCATCACGCAGATTTATTAAAAAAAAAATCATTTACAGCAGTGTAATGAATATTTTAACACCTCAACGTAGCATATACACAGATCGTGTATATGCTAGGTTTAAAAGTGATATGCTGCTTTCTTTTTAATTAGTTTATTTTTAATATATATTAAGCAGTGTGAACAAAAATTCATATCTGGTCATTATTTAAGGAGAGAAAACAAAGTCCCTGCCTATGGGGATACTCTGTCTTCTGACGATTTCTTAGAAAGGCACAACTTTTAAGTGCAGGAGACTTGGCTGCAGTTCTGACAATCGGTGAAAAAAAAATCTTCCAAGTAGCCACACATCACGTAACATCTGCTGGGAATGTGGTATTTGTCTTTTTGACGCGTGTGAGACCGGAATCACCACAGTTCTCGGATTACTTGAGAAGGGAGGGGAAAAAAATCCACAAGGCATGGCAAATATAGTTTGAGAAGCATTTGCTTATTCTTTGGGTCTTTCGGTAAAGTCACGGAGATAGGTTCAAAGAAAATAACAACGGCACTTGCCCCGACGTTTCGATCACAACTCAAGCCATCGTCATCGCTTGAGTTGTGATCTAAACGTCTTAGTTTTTTTGTCATTTTTCTTTGAACCTATCGACGTAACTTTACCGAAAGACCCAAAGAATATGAATTCCTGGAGTCACGAAAGCTTAAAGTCAAGCATTTGCTTCTCATATTAGTCTGGTGTGACGATAGCAACAACAGCGCCGGCACCACGGCGCCCGTGCCAGGCCAGGTGCACTTGAAGTATCGAAGCTTCGCGGACAGGAGGTCACGGGGCAGACCCAGGTGCCATGGGTTGACTGACTGAGATGACTGGCAGATATGCACCAGCTGTGCCGCCAACTGGTATGACACGCAAAGACTGGTGTGACATGCAAAGCTCCCCCCCCCCGATAGCCTGAGCAGACTGCCGGGGCAAGTGCTGTTGAAGACTGGCACGGCACACGAGGGAGGTGGGTGGCCAGCAACACGCCCGGCCGCCTTTGTCTCCCCAGTGGCGATGTTTTTACACACCGCACCAGGTACTCATTTGAGGCTGAGTCGACCTAGGGGAGGCCCAGGAGCAGTTCAGATAGTCGTCACCGGTGTTGGCCGTGAGCGGGAATCGAACTTCGGGCCGCAGGGTTCGGAGCACAGCGTAGCGCTGACCACGACACTACCGCTTCCCTGGTGTGACTCACACACAAAGATTTACTCAGAAAACAGGTGTTGGTATTTTGACTTAAAACTTTCGTGACTGCAGGAATTCATATTATTGGTTCTTTCGGTAAAGTCACGTAGATAGAAAATAAAATAAAAAAGAATAAAATGTAATAAAATTGAAATGAAAAATAAGAAATTATTTCCAATTTATTATTTAATTTTTTAACGTGATTTTACCGAAAGAACCAAGAATACACGTATTGATATTTTGGGAGTTAAACAGGCAACTTTTAAAGGTGATTCATGATATCCTTTGAAAATTAGACCGTTTGTAATAAGACTGCACAAGCAAAGAGGTTCTCACCACATTGGTCATTAAGGTTATCATAGCAGAGGGAATCAGTCCGTCTTGTCTGGGAAGAATGGCAATTGCCTAAAACGCCATCCTGTCATATATTTGGCGAGGCAGTGTTCACCTCACTACTCCCACACATTCTCTGCTCCAGCAATCAAGGTCTACCGTCAAACTCCGGTGAACTTTTGCTCAGGGGGAGGTTGCTCTTTCCCCGCTGTTGTGCTCACTGTCTAAAACTCTCTTCCCCCAGCCAGCCCAACTGATGAATCATTGTTCCTTTTCAAGTACAAGCTCAACGCCTTCCTATTTTCCGCTGCCTCTAACCATTTCTTTCTTTGTGCTTACAATAAACAAATACATATTCTAGATTTAAAGCTTTCGTGACTGCAAGGATTCATATTCTTAGGTTTTTTCGGTAAAGTCACGTAGGTAAAAAATTAATAAAAGTAAACATAAAAATCACGACGTTTCGGAGGCAACACAAGCTTCCGTCTTCAGGTGGAACCGTCACAGCCACGACAGCTGTATCAAGTAAATACATATTCCTGCCTCTTTTAACTCGGATTTCCAATGCGCCATTCTTCTGTACAACATCCCGTGATGCGGTTGGCATTGGGACGCTGCTACGCATCCAATTTTGTATTGTATCGGCATTATGTTGAGAGTCAAGTATTGTGTACTGCTGAGCCCCTACCGCAGCGGTCACTTGGCCTTTTCGTATATATATATTTAAAAAAACACTGTAATTGCGTGGGAAGGGACGATGCCAGAGTATTCAACTCAAGTTTGCTGCCGAGACAAGCGAGCGATGATCACGGGGCTTCTGCTGGTGTCTCAAGCAAGCCCCCCCTCCCCTCCCCTCCCCCATACTCACTCTGCCGTTTAATCCTCGTGTCGATACAGTAATGGCCCAGTGAACCTTTGCGCGCACCGAGTGCGCTCCGGCATCAATCCTGTGATTAAAGCCGTTCAAGTTTGGGAGTGGTTTTTTTGTTTGTTGCTGGGTGGTGCAACCCGAGACGTCTGGCACATTCTCCGTGACGCGTAAATGAGCCGCTGGCTGCCCCCCCCCCCGGTGATGGCGTGACACTCCGCAAACTGATCACGGCGTGAGTGGTGAGCACGTATAGATGATATTATTAGGTTTTTTTCGGTAAAGTCACGTAGGTAAAAAATGTAAATTAATAAAAGTAGAATAAAAATAAAATAAAAATCACTTGATACAGCTATCGTGCTGTGACGGTTCCACCTGAAGAAGGAAGCTTGTGTTGCCTCCGAGACGTCGTGATTTTTATTTTATTTTTTATTTTACTTTTATTAATTTAAAAATTTTACCTACGTGACTTTACCGAAAAAACCTAAGAATATGAATCCTTGCAGTCACGAAAGCTTCAAATCTAGACCGTGTAGATGACTTTAATTAGTGTCATTGTTGCATGGTTAACAGCGCCATTCGAACCAGGATGATAGCAGCCTTCCATAACACGACAGCGGTAAGCATGGGACGTAGTTTACCACGATTGTTTTTTCCAACTTTGCCCTGCGAGATGCGGCCCTGATGTTCATGTCCCTTCGAGACTCAGACTAATCGTTATTTTTTCTTTGAGAATGTCCAGATACTTGCTGTAGGATTTCGGAATTCCCACTTTTGCAAGTGTGGCTAATGGCACCAGCTAAAGAAGGCACGCACCCGCCTTGACTTCTCATTACCGGCCATCTGGGATTAAACAAGACATTTAAATTAGACATTTAAATAAGACATTTCAAGAATCCAAGGCTCGAAATGTAGCCATCTGTTTTAACAGCCACGCAAACCTGAAGTTACACTGCACAGGCGACAGCTTGCGATTGATTTTCCTCGTAATTTTTTATATCAGACTCACCACACAATGCACACGTGTGCAGGGCACACTGAGTTATCACACAAGGCCGCTTCTAAACTGCTCATTTAACACCCTGGCAGTATTTAGGCGGGATTCATCTTCATGTGGCTGACAATCTGCAAGTTTTCCTGCTGGAATATCTGTTTTAGATGAATAATCTGACCCGCAGTGGGGCTCAGCTTGGTTTCCAGACCTCCTGGTAGTGGAGTGTTCGTGCATGGAAATCAGTAGGGTTACCTGCATTGGAGTCACTATCTTCTCCAATGCACAGCCTCATTAATATTCACAAGAATGTGATTTCATTATTTATTCAGCAGCCACCGGCGTGGCGGCTACAGGTAAGCGTTGTGACGAACTCGGCGCGGCCCATATTGACGGATGTACGCGAACTGGTGAACAGCTGCGATGCTCAGTTGTCATAAAACTGCGGGCTAGAAGGCATCTGTCCGACGAAGATAACGCAGCACGAATGGCATTCCCATGGTGGGCCAATGCATTCTTCATTGTCACCTTAATTTCGATTTGACTCTATAACCACATTATATTCTAGAGGTTTGGGCTTTTTTGCTTATCTGCTGGGCCATGTCCTCTTTGATTCATATAGCGATTGCTGTTTTCCGCTTGGAAGAAATCTGGAGAGTGATGAAGTGATTTGTTATCTTGTGGTGTGTGCGCTGAATCTTAAGAAGGGCAGGAAGGTGAAAGCGGGAGCAACTCTGTACGCCTACTAAAAGTCTGTTTTGAGAAGTTATTCTGTTGCATACAAGTGAGCGTATATTGTACACATACAATAGAGACACAGTGCACACAGATGACACAGATCCCCTGCACAGCCTACACAGACTGTTGGGGCAAGTGCTGTTAGCGAGCACCTATTAAGTCTGGTAGAGTGTCCGAAGGGGTGGTGTGTAGTAAGCACCATGCCTGGCCACTTGTGTCTCCCCAGCGCTGATGTTTACACAATGAGGAAAGTACTCATTTAATGCCGAGTTGACCTAGGGGAGACCCAGGACCGGCTCAAATGTCGGTTCGCTGCAACTGCTAACCACCACCACCAAAGACAAATATCCCCCGTATAGCATGAACGGACTGTTGAGGCAAGTGCTGTTGGCGAGCACCTATGAAGGCTGAAACGATACGCAGGGGGTGGGTGGCCAGCACCACAGCCGACGACCTTTGTCTGCCCAATGGCGATGTTTACTACACACCGCGACCAGGTACTCATTTGAGGCTGAGTCGACCTAGGGGAGGTCCAGAACCGGTTCAGATGTAATCGTCACTGGTATTGGCCGTGAGCGGGAATCGAACTCGGGTCGCCGGGTTCATAGCGCAGCGCGCTAATCGCTAGACTACCTCTAACCACGCTCCCCACACACAGACACACACACAGACATACACACAGACACACACACAGACACACACACAGACACACACACAGACACACACACAGACACGCAGACACACACACAGCCACACACAAACAGACACACACAGACAGACAGACACACACACAGACACAAACACACAGACACACACAGACACACACACACAGACACACAGACACACACACAGACACGTTGCATCGCGGCCCTTTTAAATATTGATAATTTTTTGTTGTTACCAAATTAGAAAGAAATGGCTCTCCTTCTTATGTTGGTTGCCGATCACTGCCCCAGCTCCATGTTGCACACAAATAGGCAACGACTCTCTGATTCAGTGAAGTGACCAGCTGTTGCCCGTAATTTTCACTCTTCAAAAACAGCAGTTCGATGCGGCTGCATGGGCCTCCCCACTGCAAGGGGTTTTTAAATTATCTGCATCAAGTCACTTGACTCTGCTTGAGCACAGGAGACGAGCAGCGGCGCATTCTCCTATTTTTATCCCTCCACGACAAACAGCTGTAGATCTATCCGGGGCTTTCCTTAAGCGCGCGCGACCCGTGCCCAACACCGCTGCTGATGCTGACCTTAGCGAGCAGCTGTGGTGCATCCTTGCGAGTCCCGCTTCACCGCAAGACTCTGGGTTCACGCCATTCCCTGTGGCTATTGACGCTGTTGGTAACACCGGCCAGAGATCACGTTCACTGCGGGGCCTGTAGAATATGTTTAAAAATAGGCTCTAAATAAGAAAAATACAAATATTAAAACACTATTTTTTTACTTGCACAGTAAAGTAATTGTATTGTTTTCATTTGCTATACAGCCAGATAATACGACAAATCGCTAACCTTAAACACCCAGTCGTTCGTATAAGTTGAAGGCGGTATAGTACTATAGTGATTGAGCAAGTGCAGAATCACTGAACCGGGATTGATCGCTTGAAAGCGTTTAGCGCGGGTCCCTTGAAAGTGCGGGGCCCGTAGCATTTGGAGCTACTTTTGCTACTCGGTAGTCCGGCACTGCTGGTCATACGATTCGGGTTACTGACAACAACACAGGGGAATGGAACTCTGCTTAGTTCCATTAACGGCTTGGCCCCTTACTTTTCCACCGGGGATATAAGAGGCCCTCGTAAAAAAAAAACTAGGGCTGCACAACAAGCCACTGTGTGACCCTTATAGACCATCCATCTCCCCCCCCCGGGTGAAGAAATGTTGAAAAAATTAATTAATTAAATCCTAGCCCAGCCCGTGATGATGAGAGCATGATGGCTGAAGCTGCCAGGCATAGGCAGCTGTGTGGGCAGGCAGTTGGTGGTCAGGAAATCGTGTCGACAGTTTTTTTTTTCGTGTGCAAGCCACTGATGTTTTGAGCGTGTGCGTGTGTACGTGCCCTCAAAGTTGAGCAGTAGTGGCAGCGGTTAGCGCTACGCTGCGCTATGAACCCGGCGAGCCGAGTCCGATGCTCGCTCGAGGCCAACCCCGGTGACGATTATTTGAACCGGTCCTGGGCTTCCCTTAGGTCGACTCAGCCTCCAACGAGTACCTGGTGCGGTGTGTAGTAAACACCGCCACGAGGGAGACAAAGGCGGTCGGACGTGGTGCT
The DNA here is from genome assembly GCF_964198595.1 of Lampetra fluviatilis. NCBI lineage: Eukaryota > Metazoa > Chordata > Hyperoartia > Petromyzontiformes > Petromyzontidae > Lampetra > Lampetra fluviatilis. The sequence continues at coordinate 10,234,419 of NC_136287.1, read as the reverse complement.
GGCCACCCACCCCCCTCGTGTACCGTTCCGGCCTTCATAGGTGCTACTCGCTAACAGCACTTGCCCCCAACAGTACGTGAAGGCTATGCGGGGGATCTTTGTCTTTGAGGGCATGCATAGCCAGGTCGGACAATAAAGCTGCAAACCCTCAACATTCCATGCTGTGTGAGTCAGCCCTAGGGTTGGGGGGTTAAAACAAAATCTTCAGAAAATAGAAGGGTTATAATTCTGCATGTCTCATACCCAGGGGTATAAGGAGAGTTATGCCCATGGGCAGAATGTTCTGCTTGGAATCAGGATGAGCATATCAACACACGCGGCCTGGTCCCATAGGGTTGCAGTGAAGTAGGGAGTGTTGTGCCCGATGGAATGCGAATCAATTGTTCAAGTCTTGCGGAATACCGATATTGTATATAAATATGGAGGCCCTACCAGACATTATGAACCTGCCATACCACGGTCCCTTTGGTGAACCGTAACGATCCGATAAAAAAAGATGCCTTGCATCGGAGATGCATCAAGCCACCATAAACAACACAGAAGCACGAGACACCATTATCCGCACGTTAAAGATGCTTTAGGGAAGCGATTACTCCTCTCGCATGCTGCCGTGAGCTGTGATTTTTGTTTTCACCCTTGATTTCAGCCATACGTGATTTCTTGCAGTCGAGTAAGTGTTTATCTCAATTTACAGCAGTTGTTGTTTAGTACATCTCTTTGCAATTACGCGTCAGTGTGGCCTCATCCGTTCAGATGATGAAAGTTATTAATATGCATTTCATGTTCTTTCATCCTTTACTGCCCATTTGCACAAGCTTCATTAGTTATGCTAATTAGCCGTGCCCTTTATTGCTCTTGCCGTAATTATATTTTATTTGGATAGTAAACAAACTTCATACCGGGGATATGATGCATTTTAATAAATGCCATCAGCTGAAGGATTTTCTTCTCACTTTCAAACGAGCGGCATTTTCTCAGCTCGTCCCCAACCCACCCCGTCTAGCTGGGAGTCAGCCAGCCACAATAAACACGGCACGTACTCGGCAGCGAGGGCAACGCCATTTCAATCAATGATCGAGCGTAACCCAAAAAAAGGGGTTACATTTTTTTTTGTCTCGTCGAGTGACCGCAGGTGAATGGGCTTGAAAAACTGCTGTCCGAAAAAAAAGGTGGGGGGGTGGGGGTGGGGGAGTTAGAAAAAAACAATCCGTTGATTTGTGGCTGTCAGCTGATGAAGCTAGTTGTAATTACTGGCGAAACGTCGAACTCGGATTGTAAATGTTGTGGCTTGGCTCTCCAACACACCGGTGTGCTCTACTAGTATATTACGCTATACACTACACTACTATACACTACACTATACACTACACTACTATGCACTACACTGTACACTACACTACTATACACTATACTACACACTACACTACTATACACTATACTACACACTACACTACTATACACGACACTACACACTACACTACACTACTGTACACTACTATACACTACACTACTATACACTTTCCTACACACTACACTACCATACACTACACACTACTATACACTACACTATACACTACACTGTACACGACACTATACACTAGTGCTGTACTAGTGACGAATTGGCCACGTTCTGTTTACGTGACAACCCTTACGAGTTGGCTGTGTCGGGTGGTGGCGGGTTTTAACGACACATTTATATATTTACGCGATTTAACCCAAAAAAAACCTCGATAATGGACGTTGCTTTATTTTTAATGACAAACCGGTTAACGCGTAGTACGCACGGAATCTCCCTTGTCGGTAGACTTTCTATTCCGGCGATAAGAACGCACATGCATGCACCCTGCAGCAATCGCACTGCGGAGGTGGACGGGAAGGAGGCACTTTGATTCTGATGGGCGGCCAGGGACACCGGCTTTGCCGGCTGTCACAGATGCGCGCTCCTGCAGCAAGAAAACGTCCAGAGTTCCCCTTGTAGGTGACGCTCCCGATGTTCCCGATACGGCGGCAACGTCCCCAACGTTTCCACGTTTCCACGAATTCTCAAAGTCACCGCTTTCAGTGACTCCCATCGTTTCAAACTCGCGTTATTACTTTTTCTTTTTCTCAGAGAAATTATTACTCCCGGATTGAGTCGATGTCTCTTGAAGAAAATTGAGACCATTTGTTTACCCCCCACCCCGCCCCACCTTATTCGGGGCATTGGGTTAAATGGTAGTTCTCATTACTTGGCTAATCGTTTGAAAGATTATCCCCGCACCCTTGAGCCATGGGGTGAGCAGGGGGGGGAAGGGAGGGGGGAGTCCAAAATCTGTGCAATAATTGTGTTATGCAGAAATTAGGTCACCCGTGGCAGGACTCGTGGGGATGTGCTTACAAATCATGCGATCGTGTCAGCAGTCAAGTTGCGTTGCATGTGTTGATTTTATAATCAGGTGTGAGCGATGGTGCACGAGGAAGGTGCTGTTGGCTCTCGCGAGTTTGACTACGCCTCTTTTTTTGTTCTCAATCCTTCACAGCCCGGTGTATTTAATGTAAAATGCAAGTACAGCGCCGCAATTTACAGCTTAAGAAAAATCAATCAATGCGGTGATTTATTTACGAGGGAAGGACACGGCCTGGGAGAGAGAGGATGGGTGGGGGGTGCCTCTTGCGAGAAGCACCTCCTGTGAACAGCGAGCGGTGGGCAGCGGTGTCAGTGACGGTAGCAATCACTCGCCAGGCCATTAGCGGCGACATAACATGACCCAAAAAAAAAACAATAAGGGGAATTGCACCTCGGCAAGTAGCAAATATGAATACCGATACCGCACGACAAAAATGCAACTTTAGTGGTTAATTGGAGTGTTAAACATAGCGCCAGTTAACATAATTAAAACAAAATTTTAATCACTGTTCAGCTTCAGAAGAAAGCATTTCAAAGAAAATGTGGCAGTGAGTAATTTAATTGAGGAAATGACAATAAACCAATTAGGCTAAAACCAAACAATATGCACAGCGTGGGAATAACCCAGGATAATAAAAAATAAATAAACCAGTTTGTTGTATATTGTTTTATGTAGCATGCGTGGCTGCGGGAGAGAGTAAACTTTTAAGTGCATTTACAATTTTTAGATAAGAGGACAGATGAGCTATTTGAAATCATTTATGGGAAAGGATAAAGACGCGGTCAGCTTGGAGGCTAAATTATCGTGCAGATCAGTTGGACCTCCGATTAGCACGGTTGGCTACGTACGGTGCGAAAGAAGTTCAAACATACGTAGCTAAATTTCGATTTAAAGCTTTCGTGACTGCAGGGATTCATCTTCTTGGTTCTTTCGGTAAAGTCACGTAGAAGGGAAGTAATACAATAATAAAACATAATAAAATAATTCTCACGACGTTTCGGCCACAACGCAAGCAGCCGTCCTCAGGTGAAGACCAGGTCTGTCGGGGAGACAGCGTCTGAATGTCTCCCCGACAGACCTGGTCGGGGAGACAGCGTCTGAATGTCTCCCCGACAGACCTGGTCTTCACCTGAGGACGGCTGCTTGCGTTGTGGCCGAAACGTCGTGAGAATTATTTTATTATGTTTTATTTTTATTATTGTATTACTTCCCTTCTACGTGACTTTACCGAAAGAACCAAGAAGATGGACGAGTGTTGTTTGCATGGGGCAAGCGTCTATCCTGCGCAGTGTGCACGTTCGCAAAGAGCCTGTGTCACTCCGTGACCACAGTGCACCCAGTGAGTGGACGTCTCAGAATTCCATGAAGGTGCCGTACCGCTCCTCTTCTGTACTCGCGCGTGGGTTGATGGGAGGCCGGGCTGCTGCCACGGTGCGACCATTAGCACACCGGACTCGCATGTATGTATCTTGAACTTCTTTTGCACCGTACGTTTCCAAACATGCTAATCGGAGGTACGGTGGAATGGAAGGACAGCAAACTAAACGCAAACCGCAGTTCTAATTTTTTTTAGTTTTCAATCTAGTTGATTTAAAAGTGCGTAGCTGCCTTGGCTTTCTAACATCGGTAGGCAGAGCGTGCCAGACGACCGCAGAAGTGCATCTGAAAGCGCCGTGCGATGCAGTGCCCGTCTTTCTTCGATGGTTAGCCAAAAGCCGCTGCGAGTATTGACCGGCATTTGCGTGATGGTTTACGCATCTTTGACGAGATCAGCAAGCAAGGCATTGTGGTTTATTCGTGGCAAGCACTTTGTGTGCGTAACGCGTGCGACCTCAGAGAGAGAGAGAGAGAGACAAACACAGACACGGAGAGAGACAGAGAGAGAGAGAGACACACTCAGAGAGACACACAGGGAGAGAGAGAGACAAACTCTATCTCCCTGTGTGTCTCTCTCTGTATGTGTGTGTCTCTCTCCGAGCTTGCATTTACATGCAGTTCTCATCTGATGACGGTTGCTTGTGTTGCAATCGAAACGTCGTGCATTCTATTATTTATTTTATTTTTAATTTCTACGTGACTTTACCGAAATAACCAAAGAGTTGACAAAATGTTCGAGTTTATTAACCCTTTGTCCACACAGCAGTAAACATGATGGGTTCAGGACAGGCAGCTGATCTGTGTTGTCGCACGTGGAGTGGCAAAGTGCGAGCACTCCCCCTTCTTCGAGAAAGCTGGCCAGTGTGGAGAAGTAGGCCAAATACTCCTTCTAGAGACGCCTCACGAGTGCCAAGGGGCAAGTTATTTCAGTGCTGCACCGTGCACTGGTTACCATTTATTTTGTGTTACATTTCCAGTCAATCGATTTCACCGAGTTCCACGTCGTCCTGTATCTCCACGTGGGCATTATTAATCTATAGGATGTGTTCCATATTGATGTTGATTTGCTGCAGCAGGAAAGGTAAGCTGTGCACTGCCTGCGTTGCACATTGATCCAACACGCGGACTTCCCTGCTCACCCCGTCGGAGTGGACCAGTGACACGTGCACGGAGCGTGCTGCTTTTAAGCAATGCAACAGAGGACTGTTGAAAGCATTTTGTCTCATCAGGATGAGCCCTCTGACATGAAAGATTACAGCGATTAATGAGACGCCGCGGAAATTTAAGCATTAGGAGCCTCAACAAAGAGGTAGTTAAACGGGCAGAATACTGGTTCCTGTGAAAGTGCTTTGATGGTTTTAGTGACCTTCTGTAAGACAAGGATATTGCGAGCTATTACACGCTACATTATGGGACTTCACACAGGTAGCATGGCAAAAAACACACATTACCGATAATTGCGTGGCCCTAACCAGACTCATATTTGAACATGGCTGCCACGTTCCCATTAATGGTTGATTATTTGGCAGCCGACTCAATCGTCCAGATGTTCTTCCTGCAGGCTCAACATCTTATTTGGGACCGACTGAACTTTCGCTAAAAGTAGACGCAGTCTCCATAGATGTATCATCCAGTGTTAAATAGTTATAATGAGACGGCAGTTTTCATGAACTCTAATCCTTTACATCTTCACCGTGGTGTTGACGACGCAAGTCGAGTCAAGATTTGACAGTCCCAGCTGCTCATCAACATATGTTACGATTTAAGCCGCACCACCTCTACATAATAATAGGCTCAGTCAACCATTCTACACAACAAAGACTAATTTCCTGGCAGCGATTTCAGCCGCATCATCTCTACATAACAAAAGGCTCAGTGCCTTTTACACGCACCTTTACATCATCCGCACCTAGTTTACACAACAAAGGCTCATTCCTAGCAGCGTGCTTCAGCCGCACCGAACCTCACAGAAATAATATTCAGGGCCTACCTTGGCTCCTCCCACCCTCAACCAGTATATATAAAAATACGGTTTTCTTGGAATTTCTCTCACTTGATACAGCTATCGTGCTGTGACTGTTCCACCTGAAGACGGAAGCTTGTATTGCCTCCGAAACGTCGTGATTTTTTTTTTCATTTTACTTTTTATTAATTTACATTTTTTACCTACGTGACTTTACCGAAAAAACCTAAGAATATATGTTACGTGCTTGCTTCAAACGCGAGTTCACTGGATATCTGGGAAACGAGCTTCATAACTCATCGGATTCCTCCAGGATAAATATTCTGATTGTCGTGTGCTGTTGGAGATGACCCAAGCTCTTCAGTTTAAACATGTCAGTCACATAGTTCAACCTGCTGTATCATTATAATTCTTTAACAATGAATGATATCTTCATGGACACCCTATATATATTGATTAATGCTTCAATAGACAGCCATTGAACACGTGAATATGCTGCCAATGTGTTGATTGCGATGATGATGATGATAATTTAAAAGCACATAAAACACTGTTGGGATATAACATCATCAAGAGTATATTTAAGACTATATTTGTATGTATCAGGTAAATTAAGCAGAATTACTATCCACAATACCTATTTCGGATAGTGAAATGCTTTTTTATATAAAAAAAAAAAAATTCGAATTTTTTTTTATTTTTTTAACGGTAAAGGATGCGTGCTCACATTTTTAGCGAACACAAAAGTTGTCCGCAGCGACACTGTGGAGCTCCGAAAGCCGCTGCTCCATCCTTTGTCGCATCAACTCAGAAAGATGCAGGAATCAATGTCACCGCGCCCATCGTACGGGCTTTGATTGGACGTGCCCGGTTCCGAAATAGCATGCGTATATATGTGCGTGCACTCGTTCGCGATGTTGTCGGGGAGGGTAGGAGCTGTAAGCGAGCGCCTGTGACCACTGGGAAAGCGGCACGTGAAGGCATCGTGAACGGCAGCGATGTTCCACTCCGCGCCACTCCCGAGGATGATGCACCGGAGTGAGAGCATTGCCAGGGTGACTTTAGAAGAAGAAATACAAAAAAGCCCGAAACAATTGTATGGAAAGCGTCTTCGATGTGCATCGCTCAGAGTCAAGCCACAGCGACAACGGTTTCAGCAATACTCTAACCACTTTGCCCAAAGCTTTACCTATCGCTGCTACCAAAGACAGAGGCCTCCTCTGTAGCCTTGGGGCACGCCGCGTTCAGTGCGAATCTATGAATGTCATCAACGTGGCACACGAGGGCGGCGGTGTGGCTATGACCATGCCTGGTCAACTTTGTCTCCCCGCCGGTGATATTTACACACCACGCCAGCCACTGTAACTCATTGAAGGCTGAGCCGACCAAAGGGAGGCCCGGGACCGATTCGGATATTCGCTGCTGATGTTGGCCTTGAGTCGAAATCAAACTCAGGTCACCCGGGTTTCATAGCTGCAACAGAAAGACACGCAACTTGCACGCATGCAGAGGGCATGCACGCAGGCACGAGCGCATGTGCAGAACAACTGCCATTGGACATTGAGCGCTGGTGACATCCCCGCAACATCTGTGCCAGTCTGGGTGAACTCCGAGGCCATATAGAGTGGGAATGGCACGCTGGCAGGTCACAAGCCAGAACCCAGCTGTTGTTGGCTTCGTAGGCACAATTGCTCTACATACATCCACCCACGCACACACACACACACCGGCACCCATCACTTCACGGCGCGCTCATTCCCATGCGCGCACGCACACTTGCGCAGATCTGGCTGGCCCAGTACGTGCACATGAGTAAACAGCAACACTCCCCGCCACCTCCTTTGGTAGGGCACCCCGCTGTTCTTCCCGAGATCTGCATCAGGGTTGCGAGGAGTACAAGCTGCCCTTTTAGCGCGTGACCCTTGCTGCATTAGCATTTCCTACAAGTATGTTGTGTTTTATTTTGGCGGACGAGGAAAAAATTCCCCCCGCGTCGTTGTGTAACATTGCCCGAAAAGCAGAAAAAAAGTAGAATGAATGAACTCGTGTAGGAAAAGTAATTCCCCCCCCCCCCAGGCCTTTAAAATGTAAACCTCACAGGAAATTCCAGAGGTGTTCAAAGGAAGGCAGCCACTCTCCATCCAATTTGAAACACTGTGGGACACAATATATGTAACTATAAACCAGAAGCGACTTAAACACACACATTTATTTATTAATGAAAGCAGCGTTATACTCAAAAAGCCTTTGAATACCTTAATGATTTTTTGCACGCTTTTGTTACATTGGCAGGCCGCCTTACATTATGTTTCAGAGGAGATGGAATTGCATTAGGGGGAGTGTGAAGGCCAATCCTTGGCATATTTGATTGAGCCAGCTGCGAGATATTCCATTGAGAGAGCACGTGTGATATTAGCAAAGAAGAAAAACCATGCACATGGCGTGGTTTTCAGTCATGTTTCCACGGTGCGATTGTCCTCCGGAGTTCTTAATCCGCGATAATAATGTAATGCAAATTCCAAACCGCGCAATACTCAGAGCGACGAGCCCCTCGACCACCTTTTCCTCCACTTCCTCCTACTGCACTTCCTCCTCCTCCACCTCCTTCTCCACCACCTCCTCCACCACCTCATCCACCTCCTCCCCCTCCTCCACCACCTCCTCCACCACCTCCACCTCGTCCTCCACCTCCTCCACCACCTCCTCCACCACCACCTCCACCACCACCTCCTCCACCACCTCCTCCACCACCTCCTCTACCACCTCCTCTACCACCTGGTCCTCCACCTCCTCCACCACCTCCTCCACCACCTCCACCTCCTCCACCACCTCCTCCACCACCTCCTCTACCACCTGGTCCTCCACCTCCTCCACCACCTCCACCCCATCCTGCACCTCATCCTCCACCTCATCCTCTACCTTATCCTCCAACTCCTCCACCATCTCCACCTCCTCCACCACCTCCTCCACCACCTCCACCACCTCCTCCACCACCTCCTCCACCACCTCCACCACCTCCTCCACCCCATCCTGCACCTCATCCTCCACCTCCACCACCAGTTCCTCCTCGTCCACCACCTCCTCCTCCACCTCCTCCTCCACCACCTCATCCACCTCCTACACCTACTCCACCACCTCCTCCACCACATCGTCTTCCACCTCCTCCACCACCTCCTCCACCACCTCCACCACCTCCTCCACCACCTCCACCACCTCCTCCACCACCTGGTCCTTCACCTCCTCCACCCCATCCTGCACCTCATCCTCCACCTCATCCTCTACCTTATCCTCCACCTCCTCCACCATCTACACCTCCTCCACCACCTCTTCCACCACCTCCACCACCTCCTCCACCACCTCCTCCACCTCCTGCTCCACCTCCTGCACCCCATCCTGCAACTCATCCTCCACCTCCACCACCAGTTCCTCCACCTCCCCTTTGGAACTGCGTGTTCTGCTTAGTTCGTTGTCCGTCCCCCGCACCTCCGAAAAGCACGGTCGGGCTACGTACGGCAGTAAAGAAGTTCAACAGGCACACGTCCACACGACGAGGTGTCGTCACGTGGATGGGCGTCCTGGGCAGGGGAGGAGGAGACAACTGCCAAGGCGAATCCTTCTGGGTTCCATCTCCGAATTGTCGGCAAGCCTCTTGATCGATGTGGCGGGTTTTCAATAGACAGCAACACTGCCTCAGACTTTTAAAATAATAATATTATAGCCATTGACGTTTTGAGCAATGGCCCTTCTGCATAGCATGTGAGTTTTTTTTAGTTCGCTTGTGTACCACTGCCAATGCAGTATCATCACATAATGGGTGTTCAAGAGGGGAGGTTCTAAAAATCAACATTACTTGGTACTACAATTGAGTTTAAATTATCGTGGCCCTGCGCTTGAGACTGCCAGAGCTAATGCATTGGGCGCTTTCAACCTTAGTTGCAAAGCACTCATACATGTTCTAAGGCCATGCCACTATCTCAGGGAGTCACTTGGTACGAGAGGAATAACGTCTATTCCATGCAGCAGTGTTTAATTTAACCTCTATAATCTCTGTTTACGGATTACGTGAACAGCATTGATAATTATTATAGGACGTTTTCGTCAATATTGTCGCAAATTGATTATAGGAAGCTTAGGGAATAACATTGCAGTTTAGCTTCGTGCTTACATATTGATGCTACTTTGTATGATTTATTTGGCCAGTGTAAATCGTGTAGGAGGCAATGGTTTTGTTTTTCTACTGAAAATTGACCACTTTCAGCAAATTTGGACCATATCTCTAATAGTGTAATGATAGTAATGTGCACACATGCAATAATCACGCATTCAACCCATCCAGGATAAATGCTGCCTGTTCTGTTTGTTATGGAACAAAACACTTTGCAAGTAAACAATACCGCTGAATTTCATATTGATTTCGAAATACTATTCTGAAAATGCATTTTTAAATACACAAACATGAAACGGGTGAGTTAATTGTTCATGCAAAAACTCAAGATGATGCGAGTTCATATTTCAAAAACATTGTTTTCTGACCAACCAAATCTAGTTATTGTTAGGGTATTCTCACAAACTCTATCTTAGGTTACACCGTGTGTCAGTGTGCCCCAAACTCATTTGAGCATCCAAAAGTGCTTATTCACAGTCATGGTTCCAAGCCATTTGTTGGAAATTCCACATTACTGTACAAGGCCGTAGCTATGGAGTCAACATTGGGGGGGGATAAAATCTTCCAGGGGATCTAGGGTCCCCCCCAGAAAAAAAAAATCTAAATTTGAAAACTCATTTCCTGCCATTTCATGCCTAAAAAAAAAATCTCTAACACATGGGATGGACTTTTATTTGATTTTTTTACAATAATGTCTAATAGTGTATTTTATTACATTGGTGTTTTTTATGTTTTACCTTTTCTTGTTTCATTGTATGTAATGGCAGAGATATAAAGAACAACCATAACCACAATCATATCAACAGAAATCTATGCATTGTTACATGAAGACAAGTCCAAATATTGTGGCCAAGGTTTAGCAAATTGTTGTCTTTATTTACATAGCATCGCAATATTTATTTTTCAAAATATTTTATAGCAATATTTTGGGGGGGGGGCATTTTGAGCATATTTGATTATTGGGGGGGATGTGTATGTGTATATATTGGGGGGGGGGATGTGTCCCCCCCCCCCCCCAATATATAAACATTATAATTACGGCCTTGTTACCATCTCACCACGAGACCAACATTCTCAATTAAACGCAACCTCTGTCGATTTCCTGGACAGTGCTACGTGCGCGTTTTATCCACCGCCGATGTTTAATGGAGAGCTTCGTGTGCCGAAGACATCGTGCGCGTCACGACGCCACGCAAAGGTAGAGAAACCCTGACGGAACGACCCGGGCAGGAAAGCAGAAACGGACAACGACCCGTGGGTTAAGGCGAACGAAATATAACAGCCCACAGATGTACCACATAAATAATTATTGGTTTGTATTGTAATACTCCTGATCCACTGTCACGATAAATGTACATTTTAAAGTTTTTTTTGTATCCTCGTAGATTGTTTTATGAGCTAAAAGGAGTCCCCGTTAAAAAAAAAACAATGTAACGTCGTTGGCTCTTATTCTGGAGAGCTTTAGGTGTTTTTCTGCTGGTGCCAATAAGAGAACTAGCAATTAATCATCCTTCTGAGATTTAATAACAGAGTAGCCAGCAGGCGCCGTGGTGACAAGATGTTAACTACCTCGCCTGGTATGCAGGAGGTCGTGGGTTCAATCCCGACCCTGACGACGCCTGCTGTATATTTGTAGTTTTCATGTCTCTCTCCCCGTGGTCGCGTGGATTTTTCTCCGGGTCGTCCGGTTTTTCCTTCCATATATAGAATCAATGTCACGTGAGTATTTGGCTGCTATAAATTTCCACATGATTTGCAACTACATTGAGCTCACATTTGTGGCCAGGTCGCTTCTGAAAAAGATCAGTATAGCTCAGTGGGCCTTACCTGGTAGAATATTTAAAAAAAACGTAGTTTAGTTTCATAGTTGTTTCTATTGTACAATCACGATGTATGTTCACCAAACTTCTTTCGCACCACAACATAGTCAATCGTGCTCATCAAAGGTGCGGAGAATGGACTAACAAATTACCAAACTCTGTCGTGTAATCTGGTGTGTGTTGCAATTGTCACATTATGGTAATTCGTTGCGCGAAGCGGTAATGTGTGGAGAAATGCATGCAAGCGATCTTATCAGCAACGAATCGCACAACTATAATAATTGCTTACGATCATAACACGTGATTGAACTGCCGTTGTGTTACGTAATGATGTATTGCAGTCGGGTGCCCATTAACATTTTACTCCAGTCGAGGTTATCAGTCGCCAAGGCCGGCACTTTAAAACAAATATGAAACTGTAAAACTATACGGGGTGAGTGATGCATTTGGGGGCAACTCAACCTGAAACAAATATCTTCCCGCAAGTTTGGCATGGTAGGTGGGGGCCTTGGCTCAAGAATTCTACCCACTCCGTACGTCAGGCCAGGAAACACAATGAGTTCTCACACACAGAGAGTGTGCCCTTTCCATATTGGATTCTATATCCCATGCTATATTCTTACACATAAGTGTTACGCAGCAAAGAAGAGAACATGAAAGCAATTTAAAAAGAAGAGCCAAGTGGTGGAGTGTTTGGTTTAACAAACAGGCCAAACCAATGAATGGGAAATTTACGCAACTGCAAATCAACCAACTCTGAACAACAACAAAAGCATAATAGTTAATCATTTTCAGAAGAAACCAGAAAATCCCCAGTGTAAACAAACCTGTTTTTACGTTCATTTTTAAGAACCCCTCCACCCCTCCAGCATTCCCAAGAAAATAATTTAACAAAAACGCGCGCGCATTATTGACGCGTGTTGTTATTGAACTTCTCGAGGGGACATACATTTGTGCAGGATGACGTGAATTCAAAAACAAACGCAGCCACGATGACGAGACGAGAAGACAACGGGGGCACAGACTGTGACTGTTCCCAGACCACGACTTTGTGTTTGTGATCGTCTCAGCAGGCAGCATCTTTAATATTTCAGGGCCCCGTGGTTTACGGGCATAGTGTGAACGCAGCGGCGGCAGCAGCAGCAGCAGCCCGTGCCGCTTAATCGCTCCTTGAGAGGTCTCTCCAATCGCGGCCAGAAAAGTCCAAAAACAAGGCACAGCGTGCACCTTATTTATTACGCTGGCATCCGGCATGATGGCAAAGCCACCGCTTTGCAGCGAACAGCTTAAGTGCCACTTTGGTGGTCAGTCTTAAATAAGTCTCTAAACCACCTGGGTTCATCTTCTTGGTTCTTTCGGTAAAGTCACGTAGAATGGAAATAATAAAATAATAAAAATAAAACATAAAATAATTCTCACGACGTTTCGGCCACAACGCAAGCAGCCGTCCTCAGGTGAAGAACATGTCTGTCGATAAGACAGAGTCTGAATGACACGTCCTAGGCTTGTAGCGTCTATTTAAGCTGGGAGGGAGGAGGAAGAGCGCTTTAAATAGAAAAATTCACCTGGGTTCAGTTTCTCCAAACGTTCCTGTTATTTGTGGTTTCGCGGTGACTTGTACGGACGGCCTATTGCGCACGTTGGCTCATTTCGTAACCAGTGGCAAGCGCACGTTGTCACGGAGTAATGTCATAGTTGTGCATCAACAGACAAAAACAACTACTCGTGTTTTATCAAGTGGCATGACCTTAAACAATTACGTTTGGCAAATGAATCACAAAACTGTAGACAAATCTTGCATACATACGAAATAATTAAACACATGTTTCTTTTATACACAGCCAAAGGAGAATTAAAAAAAAACACGTAGGTCGATACTTGAAAAATAAGAATAGGTTTTACCCTTTCTGGCAATGAAGCAGGTGTTAAGATGTTCACAAACCAAATAAAAACATTTTGCAAGGAAACACGTCTGCATTAACCATACGTACCTGTGGTGAACATACTAACAAACATGCTCTGATATCAGTGTAACAAAAAAAAATGTTTGTTCCTGGGTAGTAAGTATTATTTCCTAATTGCTTATGCCTCAAAAGTACAGAAAATGGCTATTATTCCCCACAAACCTTGCTTTTGTGCCCAGGGCAGTGATATTTTGAAATGTAACCATTTTAAATGAGAAAACGGGCGAATTTGTGTCTTTTCGTTCACATAAAGTCAGAAAAAAACAACATATGAATCAAAATTAACATGTATTTATACTAAAGATACAAAAGATTTCGACAACAAGGCACACTACCACAGGCGGGATTGGCCACAACGGACCTAATCTCTGTGGGGAGGAACAACGTCAATTAAAAGCCACTGGTGTACCCCCGGAAGGTGCTGATGCCACCACTGCACATCAAATTGGGCCTTATGAAACAATTTGTCAGAGCTGTAGATAAGGAGTCGGCAGCCTTCAAGTACCTTCAAGACTTCTTCCCTAAGCTATCTGAGGCAAAGGTCAAAGCCGGTGTCTTCGTCGGACCACAGATAAAGAAGATCTTAGAGTGCAATGAATTCCCCAAGAAGCTCACTGGTAAGGAGAAAGCGGCTTGGAACAGCTTTGTCGCAGTGGTTCGTGGCTTCCTAGGCAATCACAAGCTCGAAAACTACGTGGAGCTGGTTGAGACTGGTGAAGAACTACGGCACAATGGGCTGTAGGATGTCCCTCAAAGTCCATATCCTTGATGCTCATCTTGATATATTCAAGGAGAACATGTGAGCGTACTCGGAGGAGCAAGGCGAGCGCTTCCACCAGGATATACTGGACTTTGAACGCCACTACCAAGGACAGTATAACGAGAACATGATGAGAGACTACATTTGGGGGCTGATTCGTCGTGACTTAGAGAATAATCGTAAATCTCGAAAAACTACTCTGTATGTTGAAGGTACATAGCCTTTGCCCTGGTTCTGTTTTATGTTCTGAAACTCTAATAATTATTAGAGGATTTTTGTTTGTATGTTCACCACAAGTACTGTGTGGTGAATGCAGACTTGATTCATTGCAAAATATATCTTAACACCTGTTTTATTGCCAGAAAGGGTGAGACCTATTATTATTTTGATACTTTGATCCTGACAAAAAGGTCCCATGATTTCGGGCGATATTTTTTGAAATGATGAAATATTAGACCTCGTATGAAGCCATGTCATTGCATGTGGGAGGAGCGGTGATGCAGTGGTTATGGCAGTGTGCTATGAACCCGGTGACCCAAGTTCGATTAACAGGAATACTTAACATCATCATCCCCCTACCTCCTTCACCAACCTGCACTGGCTAGCATGGTGAAGTATGGTAAACACAACCCACGTGACACGGTATAGTATCGGGAGACCTTCATCCTGTACATTGTAATATTAATTTCAGTGCAGGTAATTAGTTCATAACAACTATTATTTATATTTCCCATTTGAAAAAATAAAATACCGATGTAGTGAGTTACTACATTGAAAATTTGTAAACAAGTATGAATCGCTGCTTGTTTATATATCCCTTTGCAAATATATATATTCACAGTCCATTAAATATTACACTCATTTAGATGCCATACGTATTCAGTGTGCTAAACATACCAGACACACATATACTTCTTAATGTATTTCATGGCAATATTACAGTATCAACTCATCAACGCCCACAGTGGCAATTCATTAGACAGTACGATCCCTGACAAAGGAATGTTGTACTTATACATGAGTATCATCCTTATATCGAGGGTACAATTTGGGTGTTGGCAATAGAAAATTGTATATGTTTGGAAGATTTCAGCCCTTTTTATCAACCCACCGCTGGATGCCATGTCAATCATGGAGTTTTTTTAAAACCATATTTAACCATGTTTGCCAGTGCAGATTGAAGGGAGAAGAGGTTGTTCAGATATCACTCACTACTGATGTTAGCCAGGGTCCAGAATCAAACTTAACTCTGCACAATATTCTGAGCGCAGAGTTCTAACCACGCCAATACCCCTCCTCACTACAGAAATGCAGCCAGCGAGATTACACAGAGGATTCTATCTTCTCTTTTTGACAAGTGAGAAAAAAATAGGGGTGGTTGGACTAATAAAACATGTTTCTTTTTTTGCAGTGAGATAGAAACTATTGGAGATTGATAGGAAGTGTGTTACCGATAAGTGGTCTTGGGAAAGTGGTGCATTGTATTACTGTTTCAGCTTAAATACCTTTCATAGTTGCAAAAGTCGATTCTTAAATGTTCGGAAAAAGCAAAACAAATAAAAGCCAAGTTAAAAAAGACATTAAATTGTAACAAGTGGGGAAATGACATTCCTGTTGTTGATGGAACCAGAAATTATATCATCTTTCTGTGACAGGCCAGAAAACTCACAGTAAGGGGATCATCGTGAATATTTATTAGAATGAAAAATGAAGTCACGCACAATTTCATAAAAGCTTTAGTCATGCATGACAGACGGCCAAATTCTAGCTCGTGTGGTTATAATTTGACGCACTTAATACGTAAGCTTATCCTCCCATTTTATGGACGAAGGTACCACTAAATGTTTCACCATCCCCCCCCCACCACCGGCGTACACGCAATCAACACATGCAATTCACAATTTGTCCATAAAGAGACATTTTACAGATGTTCGTGAATTTCAGTTTCAGAAAAAAAGGGGCATCACTCTCATCCACTGCAAGGCGACACACAAACACCTTCAAACAAGAAGGATACAACCACGAATCCAGATAAATTCCACATCGGTTCACAATAAACGTAGCGTATTCCTTTTCCCATTGGACATCCTCCCGGGCTACTAGCCAAGAGTAGCAGGAAATTTTGACCTCTTATATGAAGGTATACCTGATAACCCCGCTCAGGTTGTATGAGCACTTTTTTAGGGCCGTCTATAAATGACGTCACGCGAATTTAGACAATGTTTGACCCTCCCGGCCCTTCGTCACATGGCGTCACAAAAAGTCAGACCCCCCCCCAAATATGACGCTACAAATCTGCCCCCTCTTCCCCCCCCCAAAAATAAAACATGCTTCAAATCGTGTTGTCTATATTTATTTAAAGTTGTGCATTTTGACGTGACGTCACATTTCTCAACCCCCCCCCCCCCTCGTCACACATTGTAACACATTGTCACACATTGTCACACATTGTCACAAATGTCTGACCCCCCCCCCCCAGGTGCGTGACGTCATTTATGGACGACCCCTCACCACGGCATTTGCACTGTAACACAGCGGCAAGCAGCAGCAATGCCACAGCATCGTCGCAATGCTTGCCATTGACGTAGCCCAATATCCGTTTTTGTCTATTGAAATGCGCCTAGGAACCCTACGTACATTCTTACAAACATGGATTTAAATAGTGAACAGGCACCTACGCTTGCACATTTTCATTATACCCATTTTTTTTTAAAGCGTAGCAATGTACATCAGTGGGATCGTGGGTAGGTTCGTCTCCTTGAGGCAATGGATGCATTGCAACAAAGGGAATTAGGGCAAATCAAGCCGAGCGGTCACACATCGCGTTGCGCCTGCCAGCACGCCATTTCCCAATTACCCTCCCAAATTGCCCCGTATCTGAAGGGAAACAAATTACGTGGAATTCCTCTCTTGGGGGTGAGGTGGGCCCTCTCTCTACGTCGAATTCTAAGGGGGCTTGGGTAGACGACTTGGTCAAGGCGACACAAACCAGTGCCGGATTAGCAAGTCGGAGCAAATGCTACGGGCCCGGTACTTTCAAGAGCCCCCGCGCGAAATGCTTTCAAGCTATCAATTCCGGTTCAGTGATTCTGAACTCGCTCTATCACTATAGTACTATACTGCCTTCAACTTTTATGAACGACTGGGTGTTTTAAGGTTAGCGATTTGTCGTATTATCTGGCCGTATAGCAAATGAAAACATACAATTACTTTACAATGCAAGTTAAACATTTGTGTTTTAATATTTACGTTAAAAAAATAGGGCCCCTTGAAAACATATGCTACGGGGTCCGCACTTTCAAGGGCCCCGCGCTAAATGCTTTCAACATATTAATTCCGGTTCAGTGATTCTGCACTTGCTCAATTACTATAGTACTATACTGCCTTCAACTTTTACGAACGACTGGGTGTTTAAGGTTAGCGATTTGTCATTATCTGGCCGTATAGCAAATGAAAACATACATTTACTTTAATATACAAGTGAAACATTTGTGTTTTACTCATAATAAAGGTTTTTGGGTTAGATCGCGTTATTTATAAATGTGTTGTAACCCTCCACCACCAATTGCCCGATGATGCTGGATGTAATTACGAGAGAAACGTCGTACTCAACATTTTAAATTATGTTGATTCACTCCAACAAACCGGTGGGCTAAAGTAGTCAACTCTTTGTCCTTTGTCAACGTGACACATTTTTTTACTGTTTGGCCGTGTCGGGTGGTGGAGGCTTACGACACATTTATAAATAACGCGATAAAACTCAAAAACCTTTATTATTAATAATATTGGTCGCGAAAGCCTACGTGTTATTTGGGTTTTTAATGTTTGAGAAATGTGACGTCACGTCAAAATGCGCAACTTTAAATACATATAGACAACACGTTCTACTTAATTAAATAGACTTTTAAATAAATGTTTTCTCCTACAACATCAAAGTGCAGCGCCACATTAAATACGCACTACAATGACAATAGTTTAAAGAGATTTGAAGCATGTTTTATTTGGGGGGGGGGGGCAGAGCTTTGTGACGTCATATTTGAGGGGGGGTCTGACTTTGTGACGCCGTGTGACGATGGGGTGGGGGGGGGGGTCAAAAATCGTCCAAAATCGCGTGACGTCATTTATGGACGGCCCCAAAGTAATTGGAGTTTTTCATTTGCTATACAGCCAGATAATAAAACAAACCGCTAACCTTAAACACCCAGTCGTTCATAAAAGTTGAAGGCGGTATAGTACTATAGTAATAGAGCAAGTGCAGAACCACTGAACCGGAATTGATAGCTTGAAAGCATTTAGCGCGGAGCCCTTGAAAGTGCGGGGGCCCGTAGCATTCGTAGCTACCTTTGCGACGAAGATAATCCAGCACTGATTGTGTCCCTGTGAAAGCTTCAATTAAGACGCGCGGCCAAATACACGGAGGAGGAGGAGCGAGGTTGAAAGAGACCCGCAGATCATCGCCGCAAACCTTTTAAAAGTAAGCCATTACACACCGCCTGAAGTTTCCACTCTACGGGTCCACAATCTCGGGACAAGCAGCATGAGAGATGTAAAAACAAAATATTGCATTGCTCAGCCCAAGCCTGCGTGAACCCATGTCTGCATTTCCCATAAATATGCTAAATTCCTCTGTTGATATGCAAATTCCTTTGTCAAGGCGCTCTTCCCCCCCTAACCCAGCTTAAATATACGCTGCCAAGCTTGGCGGTGTTCATTCAGACGCTGTCTTTCCGACAGACCTGTTCTTCACCTGGGGACGGCTGCTTGCGTTGTGGCCGAAACGTCGTGAGAATTGTATTATTTTATTATGTTTTATTTGTATTATCTCCCTTCTACGTGACTTTACCGAAAGAACCAAGAAGATGAATCCCTGCAGTCACGAAGGAAGCTTTAAATCGAAATTTCTGCGTGAACTGGTTTGTTGCATCGAAAAGGTTAAACCAGAGAGAGGGGGGGTGGGGTGGGGTGGGGGTGTTGCACAATTATATTGAGCCATTTGAGCGATGGGCCATGGCTCGCTTCAGCACTGTGGTCTGAGCCGAGGACCGATTACATTTTTGTCGTACGGCAAGGAGCGGTTTCGCGGTGGGCGATCGCACGGTGGAAGGGGGTGTTGAAGGGACGCCAAAGTGTTGTGCAACCGGAGATCGTAGAGCGAGAAGAGAATGGTTCATAGTCTACGGAGGTAACAACTGCGTTGACGTTCACAGCCGCGACATTCAGGTCCCTTGCAAGGGTCGTCGCACCGTGCCGTGTTTGCAATTTATGGGAAATGTTTGCCCACGTTTGCTCATGCATTCGGCACAATGCTGCGCCTTACTATGAATGCGAGTGCCATATAACAATGTCATGCTTAAGCTGTGTACTGTTGAATCCCGTCATGAAATAAGGGAACACAAAAGTCAATAATAATAATAATCAGGATGTAGGTTAAGGCTAGCCTCGGTTTACCAACAAGGTATCAATCAGATTCATTTCCTCCGAATCGGATTGAAACACGCACCCACACCGAGCGTGTTCCTCGAATTTCCCAGACGTCAGTCGACGGACCAAGATATCCACTGCCACATGCACACTCATGAGAAACGACCAGATAAAAATTGGCTGTAAATGTGAATAATGACCATGTAATATAATTTGCGCAAGTGGACCACGGAGTGCCAATGATGTAGCTTTAGTCAAACAGTTGGTGGTCACGAGTGAATTGTAAATTTAACTGCCCTTGTGTCACTAGATTATCCAAACTCCAACACAGGAGATAATGAATCTGAATGGGTTCTCACTTCTTTAAACATTACATTATATTGATATTATTCAAACCCTATTCCCACTTAAAATTGCGAGCAAGTTAAACATAATTAAATAACCCGAGCAGCATTTATTGCTTGGGATGAGATAGTACTGAATACATCTTTTTTGGTAAAATTGCATTTGAAAGTGAACTAATTCATATTAAAAATGTCACCGGGTACAAAGCTCGCTTAAATAGCGCATCATTATCATAAGGAAGCTTTCGGATAGTCGTAAAATGATTGTATATGGCTAGAAGACATTTCCTTTAAAAAAACAGAAGCGAACCATTTAACTTAGTTAGGAAGTCGACAGACAATGAAACAAAATCTGCAACCCAACGTAAAAAAGTACAAACTTTTAATTAAAAAATATTCTGATACACACACTGCCGTTAGCAAAACACATCTAACTCATCCTATTTGTAATAGGTAATGCTCGTTTTATGTAAATCTACAGATTTAGTGTACCAGTTTTTCGAGGCCAGGAAAACCTCCTGCAACAAAAAAACTGCAGTCGTGACCATAAAAGAGCAATTTATTACTGGAAGTAGAAAATAATTAAAAGTATGTCAACAAAGCTAGAGTGTAAACAACCAGTTCTTTGGTACAATTCACAGCAGTTTATACCATTACCTCCTATCCATTTAAATCACATTACACGAAGTGACCCTTATTTCAAGGGCACCTTAATTGGATAATTCGCAATTAAATGACACCATACTTAAGCAAAAGTTATTCCATTACTTCAGTTACTACAAAAGCACGCGAAAAAATATTTTTTTAAACGTATACCGGAATAGTCAAGGCAACCATGGATTAGTAATCATTCACCTGACGATTCCAGCTCAACTGGAAGTTTGTTGCTCCTTCCATGCATCATGCAAGTTGGCCCCTGCATTAACAAAATTGCATGTATCATGGGACCTTTTGGCCAGTATCAAAGTATGAAAAATAACAATAGGTGTATCCCTCTGTCAATAAAACAGCCGTTTAGATGTTTGCCTTGTGGCGTTCTCTGGTCTGACACTGGTGAAACTTGGCCATAAAAAAGACTGTCTCTGGTGTAGGCCATTCAGTTTCAAAGACGATGCATATATTATCAGAGCAAGTTCGTTTGCACGTTCACCACAAGTATGTGTGGCTAATGCAGACTTGATTCCTTGCAAAATGTGTTTGACAATCTTAACGCCTGTTTTATTGCCAGAAAGGGTAAAACCTATTATTTTTTCATAAAATCGCCTTTTAGTTCGTGTTGCACAGCAAACACACGTACAAAAATCCACGTAAACTTACCTTACATCGGGCTCCATTTGGAGAAAACCATCTCATAGCCATCACAATACACTCTCGGACTTAGGAAATATCCATCATTTGCGGTACACATTTTTCAATGCCAATGGCGGTGTTGTGCAAACTGTTTTTTGTGCGTCGCACGACAACAATATTACGTTTAGAATAATATTTTTTTCCATCATGTTAATAGCATAATGGCCATGAAAACATAGCAATCAAAACAAGAGTGACCTCGGCTTGACATTCACACATTAACCATAACGCTGAGGCTTAACAAAGGCCTTTGCACCTATGCACCAAAATCGATTTAAATATTCTGAAGCCTTTCAGCCATCGACACATCATACTTACTTATATAAGCAGAAAGAGGGACGCCGACAACCATTCATCCAAGCAGACTGAACCAACAGCAAAGGCTACACTCTACTGGGTTGATGAAGGGGCTTCGGCACCCATAAAAAACGAAGATGGATTTGGAACAGAAGCAAGTGAGTCGGTGCTCGACTCAAGAGTGGGCATGAAAGGAGATGAGAAAAGTCGAGGAGGGGAGGCACTCCCAACAATCTATTGCTTTCCCTTGCAGCGACTGCTTGCCACATTGGCATCACTGCTGCCAACACGTTAGCGCCAGGCCCAAAACGGTTTACTAAAAAAAAACGTAACTTGAATATAAGGCATTGTTTATTAGAAGCAATATCAGTATGTTACAATATACGATAAATCTGTTTAATTTAATAACCTTAAGCAATCTGTTATAAAAAACATTCATGATGGTATTTACAGAGCAATTGTATAGTTCCCATACACAATGCTAAAGTAAATAAGGGTTTTAAAAGACATTGGGTTTTTTCCAATTTGTGTTTAAATTATTGGCTTGATCCTTTATTTTGAGTAATGGAATGTTCTCTAAACATTGCTTTTTCTATAGGATTAAGAACTTTTAAAAACATCATTTCAAAACACTAATTTATTCTAACATTATTTGCAGTCCACTCCATATACAGTATATGTGCTCTTTTAACTCTGAAAATACACAAATTGTAAAGATTTCTTTTGCTTAATATATACTGTACAAAACTCACTGTATATAGTACAAAGCCCAGTAGCAACTGTCTGCAAAAATATTTGTAAAGAAATAAATCCCTTCTATTCATTAATAAAATAGAAAAACGTAAAAAGCTGTATATTTTAAAATCAACAGCTTTTAGGATGACAATTCGATTTGTAAGAAAGGCTGTTGTGCTTATAAATAGCATTAAATACACATACGACATTTTTATTTCAGAATGTCTCATCATTGAATGATAACAATAAAATGCCTTTACCCCAGTGGCTGGGAGCTGAAGAAGGGAGAGAGAGGGGGGAAGTGGGTTTTGGGGAAAACCCGCATTGGGTTCAAGAAATACTAGACGTTTTTCATTAAAAGAATTCATTCAAACAAACATTATAAAAAGTCATGGCTTGCTATGGATCTTTTTAGAGCAACATACATGAAGGTGAATGCAAAGTGCTGGCTGAATGTGCGCACGAACGTGTGAGTGACTTGGCGAGCATTGCTTCATGATTTTCTGCACCCAGTCAAAAGTGCTCCAACCTCCAGTAATTGTCTTTTGCCTGCAAAACATCGAGAAAAGAAACAGGGTTTTATTACTTACGTTCAACCCGGTTTTAATAGTTGCACTAAATTTTTTTTTTTTTTACCAGGTAAGGCACACTGAGCTCTATAGCTCTTATTCAGAAGCGACCTGGTCACAAATCATTGACGAAGTGGCCTTATGATGTGGAAATTTACGATTCTAAATGTGGATGGAAAAACCGGGGCGACCTGGAGAAAAGTCCAAGCGTCCACGGGAAGAACATGCAAAACTCCAACTATACAGCAGGCGTCCTGGTCGCGATTGAACCCATGTGCTCCTGGAAAGCAGGCGAGGGATTTAACATCTCGCCACGGCAGCGCCCGATACACAAATCAATACCGTTCCTGTTTCAGGACCAGAACTTCAACAATTGATTCACGTGACCTCCAGCCACCGTTTCCTCAGTGAACTGTATAACCAAACAATTCAAAGAGGTTACATCGAAACAATCGCGTCTAAGAAAAGCATGAGCTCGGTTCAAAGACCAACTTGACAATAACAACTCAACACCACAAGCCATTCAAGCGCCACTGTGCACTTGACTATCTTGCTGATACACCACCGGTAAATTTGTGAAGGTGGGAACAATTTTTGCGATGAAGGAAAGTGAGTGGGTGCGGATTGTGTCGGTGGCCAACTATGAAAACCAGCTTTAATGCAAGTGCTAAAACCCTGTTTATTCATACATTGGCCACAGACACTCTGACGATACAAATGAAGCAATGACAGCGCTTAACCGGAGGCAAAAGAAGGCTCTGCAACCTTCACTAATGTCCCAACTAGGTGACCATGGCCGAGAGCCCCGCATTCCCAATTTGGCCTTCTGGAGACCGCAGCAAAGCAAGCCTGTGAGGTTGTATGTTTGTTTAACTTATTTCGCACCGTACATAGCCAACCGTGTTTAAATCGGAGGTGCTGGAACGTGTGAGGTTTTGTGAATGCATGAGGGGAACTTTGCCGAAGGTACGCCAGCTTTGCTAGCCCAGGACACTGCCATCAGGGCCCGGAGTTCACTCACCCTTTGTGCCCGAAGTGATCGCCAACAGGAACACCGTTTTGCGAGTCAACAGTCTTTCAGAACACGTCCCCCCCCCCCCCCAAGGGTTCAAGACGAGAATCAAAGAGTGTTCAACTCCAGGTGTAATTTCCGGGGTGCAACCCTCGGGAGCAAACCCCGACCTTGTTGGTGGCCTCTCCCGCTTCATGGCCCTAAAGAGTCCTGACAGCATGTTAGATTACCTTACCGAGTGCCCCTCAACTTCCCCGTGGAAGGCCGAGATAGCCGCCAATGACCCTCAGGGCTGCCAACGAAAGCTGTTCATCGAACGCCTCCAATAATTTTGCAATGTTCACATCCCCGCAAGATACAGCTTCAAACCCTTCGCGTGATACCATCCTCAACACTTTTTTCCAGCAGGAAACACACTCACCAAGCGGCCTGTCTCCTGGACTTAAAGGGAGTAAATCCTGAACCCCTCTGTCCAAACCTAAGTCTGGAGAACCAGGCCATCTTAATTTCCACGTTGTGAGGTTCAAGGCAGTCGACCCCGACACCAGTCCCTCCCTCTGCGACAGCAGATCCAGCATCGATGGGGGCTGCAATGCGTCGCCCACCAGCATGGACTTCAGCTCCAAGAACCATAACCTCCTGGATCAGTTTTACAGCAACGTTGGAATTGGAAGGGGGGGGGGGCAAAAGTAACCAAATCCCTCCCCCTTCCCTGTTCAGCACTGTGGACATCCCATTCGTAATCACAGCTCTCCGATGGCAGTACCTTGAGGCGAAGTACCTCACTTTTGCGCACTCCCTCGCTCTCTGCCCAAGACAAGAGGCGAGCCAACTCATGCGTCAGTTTGTCGAACCGAGGGGAGCCCTGCCGGTTCACCATGGCAACCGCCATTGTCTGTTGCGCTTCAACAAGACATCCTTCCCCATCACTACTGCTCCTACTTGCCGTTCTAGCAATAGCCTCGAAAGCCCTGAGCTACAGGAGATTGATGCTCTCCTTCCTTTCCGCTGGTGACCACCTGCCCTGCAAGGCCTTTGCTTTGGCTTTAAGAAGCCCAGGGGAATTCCCTCCCGCAAGCACGGAGGCTCCAGCCATCATAACAGGCCTCGCCTCGGCAGCTGGAGAAGAGCTTCACAGAGTGCCTTATGTTGCCCTCCACAGGGGTCTGCGTGCTGTTAGCAAGCAGCACTGCATGGTGCTCACATGTCGCCTGGCCCACCTATGTGGCCCAGAGTTCCCAGGATGCACCTTGCACTCCCCCCACTTCGCCATGCAACCAGTCCAGGGTGGTCCAAGCAATGGGGCTTCTTTCACTTGACCTTGTCATCACCTGCAATCTTGAATTAGTCTGGGCTGTTGCCCCAAGACCATTCAACGGGCATCTTTGAAGCCTTTTGTTACATCTCCCAGGAGGAAGGGCCAAGCGAAAACCCCCTCTTCTGCGCTCAATTCCTCAGCCGATGAGCACATGCCTCCTCCTTTGCCTCTGTTTTTAACTTAACTTGTCTGTTATTCGAGTCCAAAATCCCCGTGGGTTTCTCAAATATTGTTATTGCCACAGTAGAGGTGGCCGAGACCCCGGAGGTATTCGTGAGCACACCCAGGCACCCCATGGATCCTTCTGGGCCTCCTAATTGGGCCCCTCTCTCAGGCCTGTCTGAGGTTGCTCTCAGTATTAGCTCTCAAACGCTCTGCCACCGCCAAGAACATCGTGTAATTTTCCTCCCTGAAACTCGTCGTCGCAGTCAGAAGCCTGCTCAGAGACACTCAACATATGAGGGGGCGATGGGCTGCGAGGACAATACCGCTCCAATTCAGCGCATTTTGCAACCAGTTGCAACCGATCTCTAAAGCATTGTCGCCCGACGGGCACTTCCTGGGCTCTGTCACTCTTTTGTAAGGATGCAAGTGTTAAACTTATTTTGCACCGTACATAACTGCTAATCGGTGCTGTGCCCCCCCCCCCACCCTATAAATGTATCACCCTGTCGGAGCTGGTGGACGTTGCTTGTCAGCCTTGGGGGAGGCCGCGCTTGCCTGCAGGGGTACATTGCCCATACATCACCATCTCTTTCTGGATGGCTCGGTGGACATGTTTGCGGGGGCCGTTGGTGCCCCCGGCTCCTCCCCGCCTCGGTGCGATTGGTCGCAAACCCACGTTTTCCAGAGGCATCCGGCTCGACTGGCCGCTCTCTGTCGTGAGAGCATGGACCTAGCGCAAGGTCTGGGATGTCCCAGCGGGACAACCACACCCTTTGGAGCTGATCGTAGCGCCGTTTCATGCTCGGAAAGAGTTGGATGGCCTCTTACCCCACCGGCGCTGCCATTAACTGTGGCTCTTTGGCACCAAATGCACCGCCTCCACGCTTCCCTGTCCCGTGAGCGTAGCGCGCTCGCTGCCGTCAACACGACACCTGTTTCACGTCCGAGGTGCTCCAAGCACCGTGATTGCGGATTGCCATCCTCAAAATGTAATTCCGATCCGCTGTCACGGCGCTCCGGGGCGCGTGGCCATGTCCTACTGAGCAAGGACCTCCATGTAAAATACCAAAAACTTTCTCGCACGAAGCCATTACAAGAACAAAAAAGGCTGTGCTACGCTGCTCAATCGCAGTAAAACCGCATGTATTACCCGCGGGATAATTTGTACGTTCCGCCTACGAAAGAATTTAAACTCTTACTGCTCGCAGACGACTAAACACTCTGCACCTGGCCCAGGCACAGAACTTAAAAAACACTAAGGAAATTTAAATTCTTTGGATCTTTCGGTAAAGTCACGTAGATAGAAAAATAATAATAAAGTGAATATAAATAAAAATAAGAAAAAATAAGAAAAGCCAAAAAACATTAATGTAGACTGTAGCCTGGCTCTTAATCGGAGTGAGTGTACTGGCAGTCTATAATGTAGAGTGTAGCCTGTTTTTTAAGCTTGGTGAGCGTATTGGGATTCAATAATGTAGACTGTAGCAATGGTTATTAAACTGAGTGAGCGTACTGGCAGTCCATAATGAGTAAATGGTGGCTGGAGGTCACGTGAGCTGGAAGAGGGGGGGCAAACCACCATCACCCCTCCACTTCAATGGTTAAATTATTAATTAATCACTCAAGTTCTGGCCCTGGTAATGTGTACAGTTGGAACTTGTCGGTGACCAAGGTATGAATAACAAATAAACTTACTGCACACACTGTAGTTATGCAAGCATTCCATTTTTTATGCCCACTATTTGTCACAGTACAATTAGCTTACAATGTGGACATTAATGTTCCATTAAGACGGACAGCATACTTGAGCCTCAGAACCTAAGTGGTGCCATTTATTATTCATACATGTTTACTGTCAGACAGCAAATGCACAGGATTCCACCACAGAACAGTGCTGTACCATATCAATTCCACTATTTTAAGTGGTGAATTGTAGAAGAACGGCTACTTATTGAATTAAATTTAGCAATGGCTCTCGTGTATGATGATTGATTGCGTTTGTCCTGCAAGGAGCAAGCCCTGTGCGCACATGCTGTAACACCCTTACATGCTGTTACACCCTTATAAATATACACAGCAGAGCCACACACTTAATAATCGCCCCGGATTGTATGTCACCTACTTGTTATTTCCAGCAGAAAATGTTTCACGTGAACCGTGCAGGCTTAACTGCTTACAATGTGATTTCTGCTCATTGCGGTGCATTAATGAGATGGCTGGCTAGGAGCTGTGCAATATGTGCCGCACAATAGGGGGGGTGTCGACACGCTCGCGAGAGCCGGACAATTTAATCGCCGACACCGGCGATGAAGTCCTAGAACGCTGCGTTTGAAAGAGTCGCGGAACAACAATGACACCAAATTAGCGAGCGCATCGTTTGCGAATTGGTAACGGACTCCCACTGGCACCATTCTGTTCCGCCTCGTGCATTTGCCGATGTGCCGTATGTGCACTGTAGACCCGGCGATATGCGTCAGATACATCCCCCATGCCCGTGTGAACCGCAGGGTCAGGTTCGGAAAAGTCACCTATGCCACAACAGCTTTTTGTGTCTGCTCGCCTCGCGTCGCCTCTTCTGCCCGTGCCACCACGTCGGCTGTTAGTGCCTCCTCCAGTCTCCTCCTCACACTCCTTACCCGCTCCTCCTGCTGCCTGCAGACACAAACACAAAAGCGCTCGTCACCCACGTGAGGCCGCGCTACCTGGAGGAAAATTAAAAAGCGTTTGCCATCCATCATCTGTCAAGAGATCTGCTGAACTGTGAGCCATTTGAGTCTTTCATTATTACGGCTCATTATTATGCAGTGTAGGTGGCCTCTTCTCACGACCACTAAAATCATTACCGCTAGCCATTACCCGCAGAAGGAAAATACACACCAACAATTGTAATGCAATATTCGATTTCTTTGTCTGAAAACATTGCGTGCAAAAAACAAGCCCTCAAGTGGAATGGATAGAGTAAAGTGTTACTATGATGTACACCCAACAAGTCAGCCTCTGCTGTTTCAGCACCGACATTCATCACCAACCATTAAAATATCAGACATCAGAGCAGCTTATTAGGATCTGTACATTCTTTCTCCTCTGCTTGGAACAACAAATCAAAACCATTACCCTCTACATTTACCAATACGTCTCCCATAAGGGGCTCCTGAGACAGGGCTAAAACCAAGAACATTGCCACCATTTCCATTAACTGGCCAGAGCTTATTTATATCTGCAGCTATCACTTTAAATTCAGCTGGCCAAGAGGAGTCATTCAATTAAAAGCCATGTGCAATCTATCCTGGACATCTATCCACGTCATCTGTCAGTTTATCACAAGTCTGTCAACCTGCAGTAAATGTTCATCATGCCTGTTTTATCAGCATCAAGCATTTCTAAATTTATCAAAGAGATTATTATACATAGTGCAACATTCTGGAATAAATTTTAGGTTGCTATGGAAATCATATGTGCGCAGAGGATACATCAGAAGTAGGCGGTGAGTTACATGACGGTTAAACATTCTGAATGTGAAATTAAATCACAGCTATGAAACAGCCGTATATAATTCACAATGCAATTGTAACTGTAACTGCAATTTTGGCTTTGTAATTGTTATAGACAATATTATTTAGATTCTGAAGAATTTAACTGATAACATAATTGGTTTATTGAAATAAGCATTTTGGATTATGAACAGCTTTACCTATTTACTATTTGCCATGTGATATTTTCAGGCATCCCTTGCGTAACCCCCCCCACCCCGTAGTGTAAATTGGCAGTTACGCGATTCATCTTTTAGGGACATACTTCACACTTGTGCGATGCGTTTCACAGTTATGCGCTCCAGAAAAAAAAGACTAAAATTGTGAGAGAAAAAAAAATGTCCCAAATATTTTTTTTTTCAATGATAAAAATTCACGGTAAAAATAATACATTTCTAATGGCGTCATCGCGTCATGGCGGTGCCCAGTGTCATGGGCGGGGCGTAGCCATCCTAGATGTGCCGCCTTTGTCTGTATCACGTGTGCAGCTGCTGCTGTTACTGCTGCTGCAAGCAGCCCACGGAAGTGTTAAAGAAGCCCTGACGTTACTCCTTATTAAGTAATCCCTGTAAGTAGTAATCTTCTTAACCTTAATTATTAAGTGTTATTAAACTCCTAATAAAGTATTGTAATTAAGTATTACATTTATACGTATTGTGTAATTCCAATAAAAAAGGAACGAAACGGGTGGACTTCTCCACAAATCTGGCTGTCACCTGATGAAGCTAGTTGTAATTACTAGCGAAACGCCGTACTCAGATTTTAATGTTGTGGCTTGGCTCTCTACCAACGGTAATCCATATTGAAGTATGGTGCCCTGTATAGGGATGCATTTAAACAATCTTTGGCATGTTTTGTTTACGTGACAACCCTTACTAGTTGGCTATGTAAGATGGTGGTGGGTTTTAACGACACATTTATATATTTACGTGATCTAACAAAACAAAAAAACCTCTATTATGAATAATAACTAAATTATAAATTATTTTTCTTTGGCAACGCACCCACCCCCCCTTATAACATATGTCAATGTGAAAATAGGCTTCGTACAGCGAGATTCGATTTACGCTGTTTTTCAGGAACACGTGTCTCGTGTAATGCGAGGGACGCCTGCATACGAGCATAACAGTGGGAGCCGAGACCATTTGGATACAAAGCGTGCAATCTGTGTGGTGTGAAATTCAAACTGCTAAAAGAATGAATGTTTAGCTTTAAAAGGTCGAATTTTATTAAGTATTTACATTAAGGAGTTTCATTTATTAAAATTCCTAATAGATTAAAAAAAACTAAATTACCCTTTAAACAAAACATCTCAAATGAATAAAGCAATTAAAAAAACCACTCTCAAAAGGAGGTCGCACTTGACTTGATTATTTACAATAAAAATACGTCCGTGTGATGACATATTCAATGCTTTAATTTCCATTTGGCAGGCAAATATAAACCATGTTTGTTTGGACTGCTCTAAAGGTTGGAGCTACTTTAAAGGAGAGCTTGAAGATCAAGTATGAACTTCTACATTAATAATAATGTATTGATGCCACCTCCTGGAAAAACAAAGTAATTACATAAACTCTTTTCCATCGAACTTGTTTTAATATACGCAAATGATACAAATTAGATGTCTCCAACAGAGGGCTTAATAAACTTGCTGTTACTGACACTGTTTAACTTAGAATTAATGAACCATGAAGTCGAAAACGAATTGTACAACAGTCTGGTCAAATTGGTGTAGTGCTTAATTACTTAAACAAGGTTCGCCATCGCGACGAGTTGTCACGTAAATTACACTTCCATAAAAGATCCGAATAAAACTCAAAATAATACATTTGTTCCATTTGTACACAATTACATAGATATTAAGTAGATTCCAATCAACAGTGTTATATGAACACTGTAGCTTCCTATTTAAGCAGACCTTTTGACTGCTTTACTTAAGAGATTAAAATGGACGAACATATGTTAAGTGCAACAATTGTAATGTAACAGCACAAAATAACTTTACAATGAACAGACAAGTATATACTGTATTAGTGTACACAATCAAATGAGGTGCCGTTCCATCAAAGCTACTAATACAGTACTGCGTTATTTTACAGCCCTTTGACAATCTGCTGCTTAATCAAGGCCTTTCTCATGCTTTGTCGGTCATGGGATTTGTTTAACCATACTTCAGCATGCTAGCCGAGCGATTTTCTGAAGGCGATGGAGATGTGGACCCAGGACTGGTTTGGATATCAACACCGATCTTGGGAGTGGTCAGGAAGTTAACTCAAGACACGGGGTTCATTGCACTGCGCGCTAACCGCTGCTCCACTGCTCCAATAAAGGCATGAGCACATTATTTTCATGAATAACGTACAATAAGCACACTCAATGTATTAGAGGGAAAGTTTAAAATCTCATTCCAGTGCTTTGCCCAAGCAAGCCATTTGTTTGCGAGTCGGACAATGTAGTAACCGGCAGTGATAAAAGCGAATTTACAGGATTACCCACAAATAATTGATTGAGAATGATTGCTGCGATGAGTCACCCAGCCCCTTGAGCTGAACCAGGAAAGATCACAGATTCACAGTTACCAACGCGCTGCACTAATCATCAGGCTTGATTGACAACTGCGATGTATGTACATTATTTTAATGGGTCGACCCAGGGGTCGACAACCTTCTGCTCCGGAGCCCCATGCGGCCCTTTAAGGACCGCTTCGTGATGGTGTTTATCAAGAACCGCCGTCTCGTATACACGTGCATTGCGGCTCTTGAAACTGATTTTTTTTTACCGAATTCGAAAAAAATGGCTCTTCTTGCTATTTTCGTTGCTGATCCCTGGACACGCTCCGGATGACGACATGGATGACGACACACTCCGGATGAGTCTGGAAACTCACCTGACGTCGTCTTCCGTAACGACGAAGGGCTTACAGAGGGGCTGCCCGGTGTTGAGCCACACCGCGGGATTGCGCTCGACGGCGGTTGACAGCTGCCCCGTGATGGGGCCGCTGCTGTGGTGCAGCGCGCTGGTGATGGTCGACAGCAGCGCATCGCCCGTGATGTTGGGACCTATGCCTGCCCAGCCCAGTCAGAGTGTCAGAGAGCACGACGACGCCCGCCGTTCGCCGCCAAGTGACGGCAATGTCACCTACAGTGCTTTTGAGGCAACACAAGCTTCCCTCTTCAGGTGGAACCGTCACAACACGACTGCTTTATCAAGTAGCAGTCGTGCTGTGACGGTTCCACCTGAAGACAGAAACTTGTGTCGCCTCCGAAACGTCGTGATTTTTATTTTATTTTTATTTTACTTTTATTCATTTGAATTTTTTTTACCTACGTGACTTTACCGAAAAAACATGAGAATATGAATCCTTGCAGCCACGAAAGCTTCAAATCTAGAAGTGCTTTTGAGGTCACGGTAGGTGCACTCCGATGTCACATGACGCGTTGAAAGCACACTGGCAGTTCACCGGTCACAAGACAGACCCAAGTGCTACAGCTTAAGTGACTGGGATGAGTGACAAGGTACCGACTTGCTCCCCACTGTGCCCACAGTGCACAAAGAAACACAGATATACTCGCAAAAGCCAAATTCTGAGCACAAGCCTCGAACTATGCATCACGACTATGACATTGCGATTAAACTATTGTTTATTTTACCAGGTAAGGCCTGCTGAGCTGTATAGCTCTTTTTTAAGAAGTGACCTGGCCACAAATGATAGCTCAACGAAGTGGCTTATCACATAAAAATGTATAGCAGTCATACACTTTAAACACGTTTCTAAATGGAGGGAAGAACCGGAGGACCCAGAGAAAAACCCATGGGACCATGAGGAGAACATGCAAACTCCACAACCTCCTATATACCAGGCAAGGGAGTTAACATCTCACTAACGCGGTGCCCATAAGAAGCACGATGGACATTTTAAGCATGCACATTGTGAGATATTATTTATTGTTCTAGTGTTTAAAACCAACTGACAAAAACACTTTTTTTTTAAAATGTAGTTACATAAAAAAGATGTCTGGAATATAGCCTTCGAAATACGAATACCGTTTTAAAAGGCCGGCATTATTTTACAGCAAAGCTTTTCGTTATTCGTAAGAATTTCACGTAATGCGGCTGTAGCGACATTCAATTAAACGCCAGTGTAGCACAAGCGTAGGAGATATCCAAACCTGAGCGGGGGCATTCACCTTGTAATAACCTGGGCAGTTCGATGGCCCTCATCACCTCCTCCGCAATGTCAGACGCACTCAAGCCCTGAAGCCGCTTCTCCCAAAACACCTGCAGTCAAGCACAGCACAAAGAGAGCCAACTGTACAAAACATTTAACTACAGCCGCGTACGTGTGTGCGTACGTGCGTGATGACTGTAAAAGGGGGAGCGCGCAGTGGGTTAGGATACCACCCGAGTTTGAATCATACCCACGATTAACAGTGGCGAGTAAAATCTGACCAAGTCCTGACCCCTCCCCCCAAAAAATCTGTCACCAACCTCGCACAGACCAGCAAAGTGAATTATGATCAAACATATCCAATGACTGATATGGCTTGGGAAGGCCTTTATCCATCAGTGGCTTGACAAAGGGCTGTAAACTGTTACACTACAGAAAAGCAGTAGAGGGCATGTTTCATCACCAAAATAACATTTTACGTATGACCTCATTACCCTGAATGTGCCCAATCTCATCAGATATAGAAAAAAAAGAGGGTTACCCCTAGTTAGTACATGGTTGGGAGACTACATCCCTATACTAGTTGTTATAGGCTTGTGCTGCAAGACAGCCATGAGATGGCAGTACAGCATAGATTCTTGAATCTGTATGGAGCTTTTAAAATTACTCCCACGTTTTTGTAGATATTTTCCAGGTACACCAAGGTTTTCGCCGACATGCCAAAACTTCATGAATGGAATTGGCCAATATTTCAATGTATGACCTCCCAAAAGAAAACTGTCTTTATACTCAGCGAGGTTTTCTTAGGAAAATAAAGTAATATCGCCAACGCTACACGACCAGACATCATCACCAGCTCAACTATTCCAACAACAACAATAATTGCTTTAAAAAAAATATGTAAGTGCCAATTTCATATACAGTATACATTCTGTATAATCGTCGCTGCAAACAATGGACCTTTATAACCATTTGTCAAGTCCTTTTTTTCTTGCAGTAAAACCGTGACAACGCTTCAACGGCTCTGGCAACATTCCGTGTAGCACCCACACGCGACTACGCCCCACTTCACTCCAAAAGCCCTCCACTGCCTCCCTGGGTGCAGGAAATAAATAAACCTCTCGATGTACAAACCAGCAGGGTGATGGATTCTCACACAAACACAGCACAATTATACGCACTTTCAACTGTTTAAAACCACCTTCATATTATGGAAGTGTTTACCTATATATTCTCTCCGAAATCATCTATTTGGCTGTTTTTAAACCATTTTGTACCAGCGGTTTCAGAACTTCAGGTGTTGCGTATATATTGCACAATACTGGTGCACGTACACAGAGCCTACACTGGCCTCAACTGAAGAGTCACGTATAATCCTAAAACACATTTTCCCAAAATGCAAGCTGCAAGTCAAGACTATGAACAAAAAAGACTCCCCGATACACAAAGCACTCAAACATATGGAATCATAAAGAACACGTAACACTTAGGACACAGGGTCTTTGGAAACCCCAATTCATTGGTCTACAAAGGTACCAACAATTTCTAATGTGCCGAATCCCAAATAATAATAGCAACAAGCTGCCGTCTTTATTATAGATTTTTGATAAATTCTGACATAACCAACTCTCATTGGAATCTTAAGCATGTTCAATTTCATCTCTGGGACCAGACACCACTTGGGAAATCCATATGAATGGCTGAATTGTCAATAGGTCTCTCAGTGGTAGCCACACGCAATGGGGGATTTGAAACGTGGAACACAATATTCGTTCCTACTCGGCTTCTTCCTTTTAAAATTGTCTATCTGTTTGCCATCATGCCTCCGATATACACATGCAAATCAAACGGTAGTATACGGCACACGCCACAAGCAATGCACTTCATGGCTTGCTCTGAAAAACACTTATCACTGGTCTCTGCAGGTGTAATATGACATCACAGACTACCCATGGATGGCGACACATTGCAATTGTACACATGGCGGGTGTTTAAACGGCGTTAAAATAAACAAAACAAGCCGTACCCGATACCACGTAACTACAAATGATATTAATTTATTTTAGCAAAGACCACTAATAAGCATACAGAAAATTAAGAAGTAACATTTTATACAAACTTGTCACGATATGTTAAAACTGGAAGTCTTGGAATACTTGGCTGCCATGAGCAGAGACACCATAAGACCCATAACAGAGGTGTTTTGGGTTAGATCGCGTACATATAAATGTGTCGTTAAACCCGCCACCACCCGACACAGACAATCAGTAAGGTTTGTCGCGTAAACAAAACATGGCCATTAGTTACTAGTACAGCACACTGTATGTTGGTGGGTTTAAACCAAACAAAACCTCTATTATGGATAATATTGGTCGCGAAAACCTACAAGGTGTTAAACACCTTCAAGACTTTGCTTGATCTGGTTTGAGGTTTTTTTTTTATGCGGACTGAATCACAGTGCCAGCGAAGCATGCAGCCTCAGCCTGGACACATATTGAAAAAAATACATAATTGTTAATTCTTGATGAATCCAAGCATCGTCACAAATACGATGCAAGATGTAAAAAAAACTGCTAAAGAAGGCAAGTTTGTTGCTTAAAAAAAAAAATCGGGTTATGTTAAAATGACCACAATTGAAACCTGTATTTAAATGGAAACTTGACATTTTGGAGAGTTCTGAACCAGTTACGTTGCCTTCAGGAACTAGGTAATTGCATATACAAGAGGATATTCTATTGCCACAGGTAAATATAGCTACGTAGTTTTAATATACATCTACTTGATCCCATTACATACTGTAGTCAATGCACTATATTAGCAAATCTAAAATGGCATCTTGAATACTCTAGTACATTAATACTGGTAGGAACCTCCTGGTTACACCAGCCCACAGGAGATTATTGTGTCCGACCGTCCGTCGTGCATCCAAAAATGGGAAGGGTGGACTGGGTGGAGAGGGGAGGGTGGTGAGGGGCTGGGTGCGGTGGGTGGGGAGGGGAGGGTGGGGAGGGGCTGGGTGGGGAGGGTGGGGCTGGGTGGGGAGGGGCGAGTCACCCCGTGGTGCCCTTATACAACTCAACGTTTAACCTACTCACGCCGGCTTGTGCCCGCCCTCACAGTCGGCCATATTTGTGGAATACACCACGCCGCCGTTGACCCTGGCCATTGACCGAGCAACCCAACGTTCCTACCAGCTCCCTCCACAGGAATGTGTTTTAAACAGCTAAACATACCCTTGCTGTTTATATTGGGTACAGACATCTCAGCAGTTCTAAAATTACCTGAACCATTCTTAGAATTAAACCCAAATAGTGCACACAAAGATGAACATTTTCAAGCTTACAACTACTGTATTGTTCAAAAGTAATAGTAAAAGCAAATTAGAATTTACTGTCGAATCTGCAGACTGGTTTTATTTGTTTCGGAATCCATATTTGTAACTTTTATTTATTGCATAAATATTACATTTCACTCCCGCTAAGACAATGCTTTATCATAATGGGGAAAAAACTGAAAAGAACACTACGTTAATGCATAATTATTAGTCTACATGATATTGAATAAGTCACTGGTGTTAAGTTAATTTTCGAATAACTTCACATAATGTCCTCCATGGCTAATACAGTCACCATATAAGCCAGGGCCCAGCTGCTGGGCTAGAACAGTGGACCTCTGCAACAAACGTTGCTTATCTGGTGTAGCATATGGAAACATAAGAGCTTTGTAGTGATTTACCATTGTGCATATTTTGCAAGTGACTTTTTTAGCAATTTAATATGGACAAAGCCATCTGTAACAGCAATGATAGCATTCCGATTATCTATTTATAAACATAGATTTCAGGGGATTTGGCGTGGCAATGCAAAAAATGTAAGTGTCTAATGAACCGATGGGACCAATCAGCATGTAATGAACAAAATATTTAAGTGTCTTTTGGTGCAATTATGCACAAGAGTATTTACAGAAATGTGTGACTAATATCAGGAAACCACCAACATTTCTACAACATCACTGTACAGCAACATTTGCAATGCACTTTTGGACAAATGGATAAGGAATGTGGTTTTAACAACTCCACAATTTATGCTGATATGGTAATTCAGCCAAATCAACATAATAACAGGATGGAAAACACTTCGAAAAATACCTTGAAAAGATTAATAATATTGAAAACTATTAGATTTCACAGCAGTTTTTTTTTAGCAAATTTAAATATGATAGAATAATCAATATTCAGGTACGATTAATTTACATGCAGATTTACTCAAATTCTAAACACGACATCTCTTGCAGGCTCTCTTGAGTGGGAATTTAAGTGCACATCAAGCTACTCACATTTGGCCTCGAGAAACACTTTTGTGAAACTAAATTTTCATTTCCTTAAATAAACATTAAACCAGGCAATTTAAAGGCTACCACTTCAAGATGCTCAGAAAAACTTCGTTTCATCGAAGGCAGTGCCGTGCTGATTTACAGTCGTCAAATCTTTCATCCTGACTTAAAACTGTCCACATCAATGCCAACTTTTTAAAATCACATCCTATCTTTACTGCATTATAGATTTGTTTTGTTCTCCTGCACCCCGCATATGTGTTCCACACCACATTTACCTTCTGCAATATCTTCTTGAAAATACAAAAGTAAGGTCACCTTAGAATCAGAATATATATACTGGAGGAATCCGTTGAGCTATGAAGCTCTTTTTCACAGATGTCCACTTCTAGACCACCTTCATATGTCCACTTCCTGACCACCTTCATACTCCCCCACAGAAACAGGTATCTTCTACCTTATTACGTAATTGATCATTTATTACGAATATGCCTGTTTACCCAGGAAAGCCTCAGCGAGTCCCAAGACTTTTTTTCAGAAGTGTCATGCCAAATATTCACTGCAGGCGGCGATGTTGCCACGTGTAAACCCAATTGAGTACATTTACAGGTCGATATTTTTAGCATTGGGATGTTTGGCCAATATCAGGAAAACATTTTTTTTTTGCTATTTGAGTAAACCGAAGAACCCAGAGGAAACTCATGCAGAACTGGGGGAGAACATCCAAACTCCAAACAGAAGGGTGTCTTGTCAGGAGTTTTTACTTTTTTTGTCCTACATGCCCTACTATAAGAGAAATGTTCATTGCATTTTCATCTCACACCTCCAACTAACATAGTTGGCGATGTACGGTGCAAAAGGAGTTCAACATGCATACATACACACAAATCTTGACATTCATTCATAATAAGATGATATGTAAATTACAAATTTGCTTTGTGTACTGCCAAAGCATTCATGCTATAAGCAGTTTTGTACCACCCACCTGTTTGGGAAGATCCAGAATTCGCTGGGGGTCATGCTTCACCTTGTTGGTGGGATGGTTTGTCACTTTCGTGATAGGCTGCTTGAATATGGATGCCGTCTGTCTGATTGGCAGAGAAGTATTCAGATCCATCTTCCCCTAAAAAATCAAGAGTACACAAAAACATAAACCACGTAAACAAAACAAACCAATAATCCGTCCGATTCCCACCCCCCACATCAAAGCGCCAAA
Source organism: Lampetra fluviatilis (assembly GCF_964198595.1). Taxonomy (NCBI): domain Eukaryota; kingdom Metazoa; phylum Chordata; class Hyperoartia; order Petromyzontiformes; family Petromyzontidae; genus Lampetra; species Lampetra fluviatilis. The sequence continues at coordinate 10,195,526 of NC_136287.1, read as the reverse complement.
AACACAAATAGTGTAGGTTGGCATTAATTTAATGGAGCAGACAATTACCGTAAAGACAAGTTGCCTTAACCAAAAAACAAAAAAATACTCAAGTAATCATTGGTCTGTAAATATGTTTTCTCTGACAAATAGACCATGGCTAATGAAACATTTAAATTAATATTCTGAAACAAATAGCCCATCTGGTAGGTGCACAGTGTTGAAAGAGTGGAAATCACAGAGGGAAAGCCACCTGCTTGGGAAGAAAAAGATTAGTCCTTTGGATAGGAGGCTGCCAGACTTTGCAGGCTGAAGGTCTAGAGAAGGACTTTGCTTACTTACTTTCACCGATGTAGCACACTCCTGTTAAAGAGATGATAATGCCATTTTAGATAATGTTTAATGTAAAAACCTATGACTCATCATAAGATGTGCACACAACTCTGCAAATTACAGACAACGTCTACTATTAAGCACCCGGTCGCTATTGTTCGTTGTTGGGTTGAGGTGCATAGGTTATGTTAATCATGCTTAAAAGATAACGCTTGTCCTTGAATAAATGCTTTAACAAAACGTTTTACGATAAAAAGTGATGAATAAGATCAGCCGTGGCAACCAAAGAGCCCGGACCACTTCAAGTTGCTGCTCAAAAAAACAAAGTGGATGACAACCTCATGTGGCGTAGACCCATATCGTAAAGAGAAGGTCCTTGCATGCAATATCAGCCGTTCACCAGCATTTATTCAAGCAAGCCTGACTCTGCTCATGATACACGATGTCAAAATCAGTCCACAGGCTGCTGGTCTTAAATCAATCCTGCTGAAATAATGCACTTTCAGCAGGCTGTGCAGCCGATGGGTTATAAGAAATAGTTTATGTACAGAGAAAGTCGCATATATTGAGAAGAAAAAACGGGCTGTGTATTTGCCGTGTGCATGTGTGCGTGGTAAACTTACTTTAGAAGAATTGAGCATCTCATTTCGCAACTTCTGTTTGTTCTTCTGCACCTTGCCGGGCATCATGCGTCCCGTCCGAAAGTCGAAACATCCCAAGTCCACCACATGTCCAACTGCCCGTGACAGCTGGGGTTTGCTGCGAAACTTCTTTCCTGTTGGACTACAATAATAAAACACAAAGATATGCTTATATCCTGCTCAGACATATCGCGCGAATTGGTAACAGGGTTTAGTAACAAGAAGAGACATTTTTTGCATCATTGTGCAGAAGATTTGTGTCAATTTCAGAAGGTTTGTTGACACTAGATGCCATTTATATCCACGAGTGGAATTGGACCAAGATGATCGAGAATGTAAAGACTAGATGTGAAGCTTTCGTGACTGCAAGGATTCATACTCTAGGTTTTTCTTTTTGTGACTTTACAGAAAAAACCTAAGAGAATGTAAAGACTATTGTTCATAAAACATCACGCTGACTTGTTAAACGCAAATATTTTTCTACCACTAGGGCAGGGGATGGCAAACCTGTGTCACCGGAGCTGCGTGCGGCTCTTAAAGGACCGCTTCGTGACGTTATTTATTAAGGATCACCATCTCGTATTCAAATGCATTGCAACTCTTGAAAGAGATGTTTTTTTACTGAATTCTAACAAAAAATGTCTATTCTTGTTATTTTAGTTTCCGACCCCTGCACATGGGAACACACATATCACACGCATGCACACAAAACTACTCCCAAAAAGTGGAAAACATTCTAGAAAAACGGGCATGCATTTTTTTTAGTGCCTAGTTATATCATACTGGGACAGGATCCACGGTGAAGTGAGGAGCGCACTGCTCTCTGAACCAGGATAGTTAAACGACAACCATTACAGCGGCAACCGTCCGCATTACCGGTTGAAAAAGTCAAGAACCGGCAACCGTTTACCGTGGAATGGATGCACCAGTTGGCACGCGTGAACTTACAACTGGCACGGAAACGTGTGACTGCGATTGGCCAGTGGCAGCCATCTTATAGCACCTAATCCTACGAAGACAGGCCTCATTAAGTCTCCGTGTGGTGCGTTCCTTTTTTATTGAAAATGAAAACAAATTAAGGTGCAACCCTGCAATTGCTCACTGGTCAGCGGAGGGGCCTCTGCTAAAAGGAGCTCTAGAGGGGGTATCAAATGTGTTGGAAGAGGTGGGCGTACCCACATTTTACCCCACCACACGAAACCTGCCGACTAACTTGAGGCCCCATCATACTGCTTGGCGGACAGAGGCAAGGGAATTTAAGAAACTCGGCCCATTGTTTCGACTGCCTGCACTAGGAGACTGTATCGAGCCACTGCCTCTGGATTGCAAGTCAAGTTTTCTAGCCATTACAATCACACATAAGATGACAAACACAATGACACAGGGCAATACAACATATATTTTGTATTGGTTTTCACGATGTTATTATCGGATATGAAAGAATAACGGTACTAACAACCTTACTATGAACCCAGAGACCCGAGTTTAATACCCAGACACAGCTAACATCAATGATGAGTGATATCTGAGCTCTCATGGGCCCCCTCTCACCAACTGGCACTGACCAGCGTGGTGATTTATGGTCAAACAACCCTCACACAACTGACACAGGAGAATTTACAAAGCGCTGTAATTTATTATTACGCATCCAATCGGTTTAATCGGTTTGATCGTTTGGTACAACCAAGGATTAAACAGACTAAAACGGCAGGCACACTACTCAAAACCACTCAAGCACATGAACATTCATTTCACAGAAAAGACCAAAAAAATGCATTTTTCAAAATAAATTAACCAATGCTTTGTTCAGCCTCCTGTATATGCAGTTACATTTGAAGGCTACCACAAATGCTTAGAGGAGTTAGGGAGTGTAGTCCTGGCAGATGTGGTTGCGAACAAGTATTACAGAGATATTGCTATTTAATAGGCGTGCAACAAAGCACATTCATCGAGTGCAGCTACTGGAGGTGCTGCCATTCAGCGTGTAAATAAAAGGTTATTGAATCAAATTACGGCGAAATAAAAGTTACAGGCCTCAATTCCTCCAATCTGGGCGCAAATTGAGCAATTGTGTCCCATGTACAAAAATTGACAGCCTTACATGAATAAAAAATGTTCAATCATAGCATTATCTTAACAAAGTGCTCTACAATATTGCTGTACAAATTATAAATAAAGCATTTATCACCTTAGACAAACAAGAAACTGAACAGTACCCCGTGTCACAACACACATGTAAAACAAGTGTCACTCTGGCCCAAGACACGCACTAAAGCATTTTTCAAAAACGCAAAGTGAAAACGAAAGGTCAATACGGTATGAAGGCAGGTGTGTTTCGAACTCTGCAAGGCTGACTAAATAATGATGGCCAGCAAGCCCAAAAGTAGTTTCCCCGTGATGGCGAATGACTCTCTATCCTTGTTTACTACAGTGTTTGGTGTTATCAACAAAAAATGGTACAGCTACTGATCGTCTGGAATTTTACTTATCTAGAAATCAAACTGACTGTGGGGTGAGACCCCAAAGCCCATGCCAGAACCGTGTTGTATTTTTTTCCAGGTATATATACTGTGGATATCTTTGAAACCCTTGCCATTTGCTTCAAATTAATGAGCTAGGTTTGTTAAAGTAATGTTAGTAATGTTTTATGTACCCAGAAAGCCTCAATGAATTGTCTGACTTTTTCAGGTGGTTTACACTTCAGGATGTCTGGTTCATTTTATTTGAAGCTGGCAACAACAAAAATATGAGGAGAGGAACCACTGACTATGCATGCCACTAACATAGTCTTATTTATTGTGTTTTACTCAAAGGCAAATTAAATGAACTCCAGCTGATAAGACCGCTAAAAGAAGAGGAAGTAGAAATGCACATTGTTTGGCGATCCATGGTTGTTGTACCATGGTGACATGGTGATGAACAAACTTGCATGAGAACCACTAGTGGTCATTTGGGTGCTTAAACCTAAATGTGTCAGTAATTCTCAAATAAGCTCATTTATTTTATTTTACTTTTATTCATTTAAATTTTTTACCTACGTGACTTTACCGGAAAAAACCTAAGAATATGAATAAGCTCACCAGAGTAGCATCCTTCTTAAGACCATTGGCGGCTGTGGACACCGCAAACCTATACAGATGCCAAATCGAATTAATTACAATAATTTACAGTCTCGTGTTAATCCGCTGCTGGATGAAAGTCTCCACACGCTGCGTCAGTCATGAGAATTGTTTGATCATACTTCACTGCACATTGGTCAGTGCAGGCTGGTAAAGGGGGGGCTATTATTACTTGCCGCCGATGCTAGGCGTGAGCGGGATTCCAACTCAGGTTTCTGGGTTCATAGAAAAGCGTGCAAATTATTGTATCACTGCTCCCCTCAAATACAAATATATGGGCTGATAGTCTAAAATGAAATTCATACTGTGTTCCATTAACGAGAAGTTGAATTAAAAAAATTAAAAAGAATGAAAAGTTTGCTCAGCATCGAGTTTTCAATAGTAAAAAAAAATTACTATAAATCTATGTCATACATTTTTTTGCTCCAAATAATATTCCCATTTTGATCTTTGATCACAAGATGAAGAATATTCCTTTCATAATCATCACAGAAAGCAGGGCATTACCCCCATGTTAGAGGATGGCTCGTGGAAGAGCTGACATCACAGAACAATTTTTCAGGTCACTTAAATTTCCTCTTATCCACACTAGGTGGTGCATCTTTTCCACGTGCCCTGCTTTAGAAAGGCAATTAATTCCCAACAATGTTGAGTCCTTCGTGCTGAATGACTCAAACAAAATTAAGTGAAAATATAAATTTAGCATTACAATTGTTTGCATGCGTACATTAGCGCCTGGGAAGAAAATATCAACCCAGGCCACTGCAGAACCTGGTTTAGACTCAAACCCAGGTTTCCAGCAATTCTGACTCAAGTATTGAGACTGTGTATTGTCTCTCCCTGAGCAACCTGGTCGCGTCCACAGTTTTGTATTTGGATTCATACCTACATTACACTGTAACGTTTGTAAAATCATGTAAAGTTACATATGCAACGCAAAACAGAAATTATGTTTCCAAACAGGTTTATTACCATGCACTAAGGGAAATCACTCGTGTCACGCACAGATTGGGTTCGACACAATCTGCCACCCAGAGAAGCACGCGGAGCATAGCATTGATGTAAATTCATGCCAGCAGGAGCCAATACTGAACACTGCCCATCCCAATGTGAATAAGGGCCAAAGGTATTTGTGAAACAAGTTCAGGCAGTAGAAATTATTCATATGACATCAGGCCTGCTGCAAGTCATGACCTGACCTCAGAGGGTGTGTTATATAAGCATTAGTCATCAACTGTGCTTACTATAACTCATTTGGTATTTCCCTTAATGCCAATGTAGGGGGAAGCTTTTTGACCAAGAAAAAACAGGAATGTCAAGATGCAAAGAGAGAATGTGATTAAAAGTCAATCCCCCCCGAGGGCTATCCCCAAGGGCTATCCCACATGGCCTTGGTTTTGCCCTGTTAACACAAATAAAGAAAACAGACAGAACCTTCAGTTCTAGCTACTGGGTTACATTTTGTTTATCCAAAATAGCAGGGCAGTACATTGTACCACTGTGTTATTTTTGGAGTTTAACCTTAAAAAAACAATTATATGGACAAATGAAAAGCAGCTGTGCATGGTTGGAGGCAAGTTATAGTTATCGGTTTTTTTATGAAACGTAAAATGCAACAGGATGTCAACAAGCTGATCAGCACCATGAGCCGACGCAATACAAAAATGCATTTGCAGTGCATTTCTTCTCAAATGTTGTTTGTCAAAAACCGTTAGAGATTTCTTATTTCGCAAGAAAAAATATACACATTGAAATAAGAAACTCAATAACAACGTGTTTATGGTTTTATGCTGACTGATAAGAATGTAGCTGTTTACACCAGAAAAACACCAAAGTAAAGCACTTGCGTAAGCAGTTTTGTTCAGCATTAATACCAGACAATGTACCACTGCTGAATCCTCACCACAAAAACCACAGCCCTTTTTTGTAACACACACAGCTGTCTAAGACGAAGTCTTATTTTAGAGTATTTAAACTTAAACTCCATAGTGGGTTTTATCGATGAGCGTTGTCGAGCAGTGTTAAGCGAGGGTCTTGTTCGCTACCACACGCACGTTGCTTTTAGCGAGGTAAAATGGTTTCGCCATGGACTGCAATGAAGATTACGCAACAGCTGCAAACATCCTATGCAATGGGACCAGAATGTTCTTTCCTGGACGCTCTGGAAGGATGAAATCCTCTTTGGACGTTAGCCCGCCTGGGCTCATACCAAGTGAACTATGTGTTTGGGGTACAATGACCCTGGTAAGCACTGTTCATCAACAACAAATAAACTACCCAACAGGCCTCAGTCCATCGAGCAATACCACTCGTGCCCCCTATGGAGATGACCGCACAGATATACACTTTAAATGTCTCCTGGTCACACCATCCGTTTGCCACTCCCAGCACGCAAAATGCAATCGTCTGACATCCCACAATGCAAAGCGTGCGCCCCCCCCCCGTACCACATGCCTTCCCAAGAGGCTGTGTACAGAAAAGACGGCTGCGTGTGTTGTGGCTGAAACGTCGTGAGAATTTTATTATTGTTTTAATTTTATGATTTTATTATTTCCTTTCTACGTGACTTTACCGAAAGATCCAAGAATATGAATCCCTGCAGTCACTAAAGGTTTAAATCGAAATTTAGCTCTAAGCATTATTCATGTCAACGCAATCGGCACATGCTTATACATACGTTGACATATAATTCCATGACTCATGAGGAAGTGATAAAAAAAAGGGCAAAGTATGAGATCAAATGAAGCAATAGAACATAATCTGTGAATGCACATCCTGAAAATGCTATATGTTGAACTTCTTTCACACCGTACATAGCCAACCGTGCGAATCGAAGGTGCGGGGATGAAAATGCGATGAAGATTTCTCTTGCAGCAGGGAATGTGGGAAAGTAGGCCCCCTAGTATGTGAATAAAAAAGGTGATAAGAAAAGGTGGCGGTTCTGTGATTAATGTACTTTGATGGACTATTCTCTCACACCGGGTTGCACTACTCTGCAAAGGTTTTCAAATGTACGTCATCAAATTATGTGGTGCCAATAACACAATTAAAATCAAACTGGAAAAATACAAAAACACAAAAAATTGCACTTTTAAAATATATGTATGACTATATTTCAATACTCAATACCCTTGTGAAGAATATCGTTAACATTGCACATCTTGTTCCCTAAGAATATGAATCCCTACACAAGTCCAATTGGGACAGAAAAAGGGTTTAAGGGTACAATGCCACGTCGAATTTGTCTCAACAATGTGCAAGCAAGCCCATTATTTAGATATGCTTGAACACATCTCATTCTTAGTTCGTGGTCAAATCTTGGAAGATGATCGTTTGCAAGTAGTCCGTTCTCCAATAGCGTGGTAGTTGTTCCTGAAGAACACCGCATTATGGAAAAATCACGTTCAAATAAATAATACGTAATGTGGGGTAAAGCACAGTCCGCGATAACGCGTGAGATGCGTATGCAGGCTGAGCAAAGACTGAGGCGCGTGGGTAGCATCTCGAAGCATCCAGCAGCATCCCAAAGCCTTGTGCAATGCAACACGGAGGCAGCCGCACGACCGCTTACTCCGACTCGCGCGACGCGTTCCGTTCACTCAATCGCTTTTATCCAATTTGCATCTGCGTTATAAAAAAAGTGCTCCCTAATACATTAATCAAGTTCTATCCAATTCGCGATTTGAAAACACGTGGCGTTATAGCAGAACTGTCTATACTTTTGTGCGAATGACCCTTTGCACAATAGCCATTCTAACATGTCCATCCAGATGGGGACCACAATATTTTTTACGTTCTCCGTAGGACAATAATTACACGCTGGGTAGAGGGCTCGCTCGCAATGTTGGCACTATTTAATTTTGCATTCATCTGTTCCTTTGCCGCTGAAATCTATATTACAGCATGAGGTTCCCTGATGCCTTTGCTCATTCCACCTTGAGGTTATCTCTGGTATGCCCTCCTCTCATGCGCTACATTCCGTCACCAGTGTTTTGCCATCTGCTGCTGCTTCTTAGCAATTTGTGTAATAATATTCACTCGTACGCAGTGATAAGAATTCGAGTTCACGAACTATGTTTTACACTGTAATACCACGTCAATAAGCAGCAGATGATTACAAACGGAATTCTGAGCACAGTATTTTGTGTCGGAACAAGTGATTTCCAACCAAAACTGCAATAATCGAAATGCCTACAATATTTATATGATGTACGTACGGCGAATAAGCTTATATCAAAGGTCAGACTATCAGCTGGAACAGATACAGTACAGTATAATAGAGGGGCTTTGGTGTTACAGGTCAACCTTTTACCGCATTAGGTTCCAATCAGACCACATCTCACTGCGGAAACTACTGTACTGTAATGGGAACATACTGTACGTGGTGCCTTGTGAATCGTTAAAAAGGTGTGTTATACTGATGCACGCTGCACACTCGTATTGTTTATTACGCCACATTTGCAACGACCTGTTGAACCCTTGCCTTTCCACAAAGGCAACGAGGCATATCTATATATCTAAAAGGGAAATTTGTGAATGTGTGTCTGTTCGAAATGTTTAGCATACTTCCCAACATGCAACAAACTTGAAATTTGGCATGTGGGTAGCTTCAAGACTGTACACAATGCAAAACGTATAAAAAATATACTTTTGTATTTGGGGGCGGGGGCGCAATAATGGATATATTTTGTACGGCAAGTGAGCAGTGACGTCACATCTACGATGTCACCCGCATGCGGCAGCGTCACACAGTGTGCCTGTTGACGTCACGCATCCCCCCCACCCTCCACGTCGGCCGTGTATTAATCCAAGACAAGAATCCAAGTCTCGGGCGAAGCCGGGTAGTAAAGCTAGTACACATATATAATAGCCCAGATCTGTCCTTCTGTGACTGCGATTAACGCCCCCGGATTGGTTGAAGTGCGTCACGTGACCGCGAGCGAGCAGCCAACCAGAGGTGCGCCCCTCCAAAACATGTATGCCCCCGGATTGGTTGAAGGGCGTCATGTGACCGTGAGCTGCCCAATTCGTGTTGTTGTGGTGTGCCCCGCACCTCAGAGGCCCGAGAAGCAGCAACATCACGGCCACAGCGCCGCAGCGCCGGAGACAGCCACGGAAAGCTGACGGTCGATCCACTCACACACGGCTCACTCATACACACAGCTCACTCACACTCGCATGCAGCTCAGGGGAGACGGGTGAGTCAGAGTGAGGCAGAGCTGTGCTCCGTCCACTGCTGCCCTGAGGGACCTCCGTGCTCTCCGCTGCTGCCCTGAGGGAGAGCCGTGCTCTTTCCACTGCTGCCCTGAGGGAGAGCAGTGCTCTGTCCATTACATTAGTACTCGAGTTTTTTTGGTGCTTAAATCCACTGTTGGATGAAGGCCCACCGCATGCTGTGCGAGTGGATCGTAAGGATTTACTTGACCAGTCTGTTGGGGGCCGCCGCACGCTGTGGTTGTTGGGGGGTGCCGCACGCTGTGGTTGTGCGGGGGCGCCGTAGGCGCCCCCCCAACAACCTAGTTCTTAATAAAGGCCAATTCTATAAAGCAGTGCCAAACTGATGGGAGAAGTACTGTACTCTTTTAATTTCATGCATTAGTCAAAGTGATTTACCGCTCAAATTAGCCTCGGGACATTGATCATCTAATTTTTACAGCCCTGAGCAAGTTGGTGGAAATTCCACCTTCCCATGACAGGGCTGGACTCTAGCCACAAGGACAACCACTACTCACTTCCCCGGTGATTACTTATTGTATGGACCTTGGAGGGATGAGGGATGGAGTCAACCTCCCAACCAAGATTTTAATTCACGACCTTCCGATTGCGAACAGCTTGCTCTACCACTGAAACCACCCCGGTCAGATTTTGCAATGCTTCATTTCTTTATTTTAAATTCTCATTATATTCTAGATATCACGTCATAATTATAAAAAAAACCTAGTGAAGGAATGAAGCCAAAACTATGTACACATGTTAGAACAGTGGGTTTCATAAACAAACGACATGCCGAGTAATTGTAATAATTGTTTTTATCTTAAAAATCAGAGCCTTATTATCATTTTGAGCACAACACTCACAAAGCATTGAGGTCACTCAATTTGGACATTCCGCACTAAAATTAAAACGTGTAAACAATTACAACAGAAATTAAAACCATTTTGACTCGCCTAACTGCACAGTTATATCATCATCCCGTACTGCTAAGAGCACACACAACCTTGAGAGTCTTCAAGAAATGACAGCAACAGGTAGCAGCTTTAACTTCACCTTGTGAACAAGGCAGGGGCATTATCGCCAGCAGACATCTCAACGTGTACATTCAGTCGCAGACCTCTCAACCACGTCAACTAGGAGATGGGGCAGAATTTTCTGAAAAATAACACACAACAAATGTTTAAAACTGGTTCCACCATGAACTGTACAGCATGTACAGTAGGCAGGAAGTGAAAGGCACGCAAGTCAGATGTATTTTAAACCGTACAGCTGCTGCCTACACGTGCATACGAAGACCACACGGGAGTCTTGTAGCAGGTGGCACAGCGTACATTGCTCGATATCGATTTCATTCTGCACGACACTGAACTTTTTAAAATGCGTATCTTTCTCCCCCAATTGTATCCCAATTATACTATCGGTGTCATGTCACGAGACGAAATAATCAATGTGAAAGTCTCGCAGAGCAGCGCGACCGCCGGTGTACGCGAATGGTCCACGAAAGCAGATATCACAGAACTGCTTCAGAGATCCATCCCAAGTGACCTCTTGTCCACACGAGGCAGCAGCACTTTCTCACCAGTCCTGCTGCTACAGCGATTAATGTTCGTCACATGGCAGCAAACACTGATTATTTGGTTTCTTGTCAGAGCTGGAATTGAACAAAATTAAGTGCAAACCCACATTTTATATAATGTTCAGTCATTGGCAACCAGGCTGAGATTGACAACTCACTCAACTTGAAACACCGGTTTAATCATTGGCAGCTACCTTGATTCAGCTCTCTGGGTGGAGTGGTAGTTAGCGCGCTGCACTACATTATGAACGGAATGGCATGGGTTTCACTCCCGGCTATGGCTAATATTGTTGGCGAAGGATATCAGACCAGCTCCTGGGATCCTCCTTCCCCAACCTGTGCCAATTAGCGTGGTGAAGTATGGTCACACAGACCCCCATGACAAACATTTCAAGAGCCGAAATGTATGTGAATACGAGACGGTGGGTCCTTACTGAATAACGTCACGAAAGCAGCCCTTAAAGAGCCACATGCGGCCCCTGCCCATGACCAACATGGTGTAGGTGAGACCTTCATCTGGACGTGGATTGACCAAGGACTGCAATAGATAATTATTAACGCAAGGCTCTTATTAAGTAAAACATTAATATGTACACGGGAGGTTAATTTCACCAGGACTTGTCGCACGTTTCGCTACGGTGGGTTTAAAGGAAAGAGTGGATATGAAATAGTTGTGGATATTAAATGTAGCAATTCCTTGCACAACTTAAAACAATGTTTACGTTGTAATAAGACAAACAGTGATCAAACAATGATATGTTTCTTCAGGGCACTCAGAGCAACCAAATATACACTTAATGTACATCACAAAATCACAGCCTTAAATAAGTCTAACGACACACAAATCTGGAGTGACTTTTACGTAAAAAGATGTACGGCCAAGTACAGAAACCTATCCCCGTGGAACACGTTTTATACTCATTGGGCATAAATGTTTGTAGCACATAGATTTGCATAACCGTCACCACGAACATTAAGCCTAATGAATGTGTTCCCACAGAGTGCTCTCACGGGCATGCTGACGATGGACCACACATCCAGCAGAAACCCGTCAATCTCATTCAACCATTATGGCTCTCTTCAGGCATCTTCAATCAAACGATTCTAAAATCATTATTTAGTGTAACATGCCGTTCGTGTCGTTTTAAGATTGCATTGATAATGTACAAAGGAGTTCTTCCTGGAAAAAAATGTTGTTCAGTAAACTTCCTCAACGTGTTAGTTTCATTTAAGCTTCGTTTTATTTGCGTAATGGCCTCACCGCAGTATTGTCCAATGGATGCGCTTTGACCCTTCTATCTTATTTCCTGTATGTCGACGACTCAAAATAGCCTTCAGCAAAGCTGCTCTCGAATTTGGTATACAGTACTCTCAAACGGTGCTGAATTGTCCATCGTCTCAAGTGGTCAACCTCAAGAGTTCCACGCAGGCCTTCCAGGAAAGGATCATCATTTTTGGGAACCTAAAACGCAGTACCGAATTCAACGTTACCGATTCGCCCGTGTGCGTGTGTTTTTTTAAACACGTCCTAATAGCCAGCAATTAATCAGCTTCCGTGCACCGCGCAAAACGCAAGCACCTTTGTTGGGTAATCGTTACCCTAGCGAGATGGACAATTTCACAGAGTATTAGTCAAAGGACACGAAAAAAAAGTGCAACCTAAGATCGATCTGTTGCAATGTTTGTTGGTTTGCCTCACCTCAGTTGCTGGGAAACAAACGCTCAAGCCCACCCCAAGCCTGGTCAATACAGATCAGCAGAATACACCGGTGGAAGAGCATCATCGTCAGTTTCCAAAAAGATGAATTCCTATAAAATCACTTCATGTATATAATAAATACAGTCCAGTTTCAATTAAGCATAGCCAATAGTGAAGTACTGATCGACACTCACCGAGTCAAAATCATTTTCATAGTCACCTAAACATGTATCTCGGTGTGGACCAATCAATTTCAAGGACAGTGCATACATTATCCGAGTTGTGTTTTTTGTTTGCATTTCGACTGCAGGTATTGTGGTCAATGCAAACATGACTCCTTGTAAAAAAAGGTGTCAGTTTTGTTGCCAGATAAAAGGGTAAAAACCCAATTATCATATTGTGCTACTGGTAAAGGAGGTTCCAATGGTGTAATGCTTACCCCGAGCTCTCATACTCTGATGGTGAATTGTCTTTGAGTTGTGCGCCTTTTGGCATCTTCTGGTCCAATACCATGTGGGACTAGGCTCTAAGAAAAGCTGTCTCGGGTGTGGACCAATCAATACCAAGGACAGTGCATACATTATCAGAGTTGTGTTTTTTGTTTGCATTCCGACTGCAGGTATTGTGGTCAATGCAAACATGACTCCTTGTAAAAAAGGTGTCAGTTTTGTTGCCAGATAAAAGGGTAAAAAAACAATTATCATATTTTGCTACCGGCAAAGGAGGTTCCAATGATGCATAGTAACACTTCAAGACTGTTTGCTATCATAAAAATGTCATAATACCTATGGTTATCAGTTAGTTATTTCAGCTATAACTGCCTTTATATACTGTGGGCACAAGGATTGTTGATATTGTATTGGAGGAAAGGGGCTGTGGCATTGCCACGAACCACGCCTGCACAGCTTATTTAACCTGCATTTTAAACACGTAGGCTTTCGCGGCCAATACCATCCATGAGAGGTTTTTTTTGGTTTAGATCGTGTAAATTTCTAAATGTGTCGTTAAAACCCGCCACCACCCGACACAGCCAACTAGTAAGGGTTGTCACGTAAACAGAACGTGCCAATACATTGTTTAAATGCATGCCTATACAGGGCACCATACTTCAATAGGGATTACCGTTGATACGGCTATTTTAATACACACAATGGACAGGAAGGACAAGATCAAGGGGCTCGCATACTGTGCATGCATAATTTACGTTGGCTCATTAATCCCCTCCCCCCCCATAATTTGTGCAAGAACGCAGAAGCGTGGTCACCACATCTACGCTTCTATAGAAGGAACGAAACAGGTGGACTTCTTCACAAATCTGGCTGTCGCCTGATGAAGCTAGTTGTAATTACTGGCGAAACGTCGTACTCAGATTGTAAATGTTGTGGCTTGGCACTCCAACACACCGGTGTGCTGTACTAGTGACAAATTGGCACGTTCTGTTTACGTGACAAACCTTACTAGTGGGCTATGTCGGGTGGTGGAGGATTTTAACGACACATTTATATATTTACGCAATCTAACAAAAAAAAACCTCTATTAACCTACATTGTCCAAATGCATGTGGTGCTGACAACCTCGTGCACCATAATTGAGCCATATCAAATTAATATTCTGTCAAGGCGGCTCCAACACGGTCAGTGTTTGTAGAGGGGGAGTAGCATTTTCCACTGTGTGAGTTCAGCCTCCATATTTGGCCTTTGCCAAGCCGGCCAGCCCATTTAGCTCCGACGCACTGTCTGCGTTGACCCGCGAAGCCAGTGCCAGATATGTCCGTTACACTCACAATAGCTTTACTCGCCCCCGATGATCACACCCAGGACAACAAATGTGACAAACACTCATTCCACCAGCCCTCGGCACGCTTTATCCACCTCCTGCTACAGGCATTGCCTTAGCTAAGGCTTTGTTTCGCCTTGCTTCGTGTGGCAAACCGTGCTCTCGAGCCAACCAAACAAAAAGCTCACATTTACGCGTCTCTTGTCACGGCCAAGCCAAACGTGCCCCTTTCAGGATCGATAAAAGTGCTATCACGGTTTTCTTTTTAAACAGTGATAAACTAAACATTTCTTAGCTCTGCAAATTGGCATCAGGAGTGTTACGTATGTTAACAATATGGGGGCCTGTACCGACACTGCTACTTCTGTGATTAACACAAAAAATGTCGTGGTGTTATTCAGCATGGTGATATCACTCAATATGCCAATTCACTTGGTCAATCTGCACACTGCGTATTAAAACACATGGGGAATTGAGCAAGTTTCAACAAAATGCTAAGCATAGTCCATCATCATCATCAGCCATGGTCTAGCCACTGCTGCATGAATGACTCCCATGCCATCGCCACCCCTCACGGTCCAGTGCTGCTATCACCATTTTCACTCTTGCACATTCACCGTTATCATCACTCCATCTCCGCGTCTCGTCGTACTTCTTGGATGCGTTTTCATTTGGCTGCCATTCTGTCACCACTCTTGTCTAACGCATTTACCTAAAAAAGCCTCACCGAGTTTCAAAACACTTTCAGAAAGTATCTTTCATAAGGAAGGATGTTTGGTCAATTCCATTTTATAAAGTGTTTGCGCGTGAGAAGAAAAAGCTTCGCCTAAAAAGAAACATGGGACGTAACACTCAAAAATTCTGGACCGATGGGTTTACGGATGCATTTTCTTCACTCGCACCTCGTGGAGTCCAACATGATCTGAATTTGTCTCTAATATGCTGGGATATAGATGTGCATCCCCCACACACAGCACAAATAAGTCTCATACAAGTACTTTTCACCATGCACGTAAAATAATCTTAAGAGCAACGTTGAAATACATATATAGATTGCAGTAGAGCTGCGAGATTCTTGTAATTCCCACTTGGATTCATGGAATTATGGGGGTGGGGGCAGGCTGCAAGGAATCTGGCGTGGCATTCAGGCAAGAAGGCAGGGTCCCGTGGGGCCTAGCTGGCCTAGTGGAATCGCCATTTGAACACATGGCCGATGCCTATTTTATATATTTTAAAAACTATTTCAGGCTTATATTGGCTGGCTAGTATTTAAATCAATGAGTCACCTGGAATAATTGGTATCACCAGTAAAAACATGTTAGAGAGGCATCGACCACTTCAACGACGATTCTAGTAAATACTGGTTGGTTCGGTACCAACCAAAATATCTGCCGGCCAAAATTCCCGAATATTGACATTTAAATGTATAGTCAATGCCAAGTGTGTGGAATTGGCCTAATTTCACCCCGATTCCAGCGTAGCATTCAGCCAAAATGAGGTCAGCGCAGCCTGGATCGCATCCCAGAGACCTTGGCTATATGCAAGCAGCGACGGCTTTACAAGGCTCTGCTGCCCCACTGGGACCACTATTTCAACAACTGCGACCAACGGGACTATGACTCGGCTTACCAAGACCGCCAGGGTTATCACGTGGACCACTGGAACCGCATGGATTACCACCAGCACGACCACTCCCAAACGCTGTGTCAACCAGGACTGATACCGGGAAAATGCAGAATTACCATTGTGACTCCTGGTACCACAGGCACTACCACTGAGAACACTGAGACCACCAGAACTACCAAGAGGACCATCAGGACCACTGGGACTACAGCACAAACCACCTGGATTACCAAACGATTGGATGCTCACTCAGTTATGTATGCATACACACACAAATGCTCACTGATGTAAATGTACAGAGATGTGAACATGTGAATCACCAAAAGAAGAAGTGTGATTTCCGCAGAAATTGTCCAGGGTAGAATCTGAGGAATTAAATAACACATCCTGAATTGCAAGATCTGAATTGCAGTGGTAAGCAAGCAAATAAGTGTGATGCTAGAGCGGGCATGCCAATCATTAATTATTCCCTACATTTGTATTCACGACGTTCTTATGGTGCAAGGCTATCGTCAAGGCACTGTTTTCACAGATGAGTGAGGGAGCGATGTTGCTATTTGGCTTTACGCAATTAAGTGACTTTACAAGTAATTTATCAAATTTATACCGTGACCTCGGCGATCATGACCTTATGTCAAAGGTCCTTTAACGTATTCATAATTATTAATACACTCGCAGTATTAACCAGAGTGGCTGTTGGGTTCGAACTGCGGACCTCTGCAAAAAGCAACAAATGAGCTCCGCTCGACAATGTCACCACCGCACTAGCCATGTTGCGTGCACTCAGTGCACCGAGGATGTTGGTCGTGTGCAGTGTTTTCCATCTCAGTTCAGCCATGCGTTTCTCACCGACAGTTGTTCAGCTCGATTCACAAGGGTAGCGCCAATGAGTGTATGCCCTGGTATTGCTGCCGGCGTGCATGGCAGAGGTCAGCCATTTCCAATGCTTCTGCAAATTAGCTTCAATTTGCTCAGTGTTATATTTTCTCCCCTCATATTCATCATCATTGTATGAGGAGTGGTTTCTTCATTGAGATGAAATTTAAACTACTCCCAGTGTGTGACAGATCTTGTGAATTAGCCCACACTATCAACGATACTTCACACCCTACTAAACAAACCCCTGAAACATAAATTAACATTGTCTACACTGCGATCAACATTGAATTCAATAATAATGACAACTTGTAACGCACACAACTTTGCAAATGGACTAAAGTTCGAGCATGACTCGGAGGCAGTACAGTAAAACCTTGGATTGCGAGTAACTTGGTCTGCGAGTGTTTTGCAAGACGAGCAGAAATTTTTAATAAATATTAATTTGATAAACGAGCGAGTTCTTGCAATACGAGTAGTACGAACACGCTTTGTCTGCCGAGCGTCACATGATCACAACTGATATACGAGTGCTTTGATATACGAGTGCTTTGGATTACAAACACGTTTCCGGAACGAATTATGCTCGCAATCCAAGGTTTTACTGTATTACAATAGCTCTGAACCACCTTGCGCCTGCCTGCGTCAGAAACATGCTGCGCCCGTGTCTCCTGAAGGTCAAGGTCTCTAAGATCTGGGAACTCAGGTCTTCTCTGCGTTCCCAGGTCATAGAGGGTTCTCCGGTCGATGGGTGACCGAACTTTTTCCCGTGTAGCCTCAGGCTCTGGAGCTCTCTTCCACGGGATATCAGGATCTCTCAAGTCTGTTGACTTTCTTTAAAACACGTCTTATAACTTATTTATACACTTCCATTTATTCAACTACTAAGTTGATTCAGAAAATGGCTTTTACCATGAAATGTATGAAATATTTTAGTTTCACAAGTTATTTTACGCTGAGTGTTTGGTGCTGTGTTTTGTACATCGCTTTGAGATGCTCGATGAAAGGCGCTATATACATTGAATCATTATTCAATGTAGTATTGCAACTTATAGGATTGTGGTATCTAGCTACAAGATAAAATGTTACACCAGGACTGACTGGAGTAAGATGTCAAGGACAGGCACACAACAGTATAAACCAGTCTGGCAGTATTGTGTGAAATCTCCAACGATGAGCTGTCACCGTGAAGGCATAATTGAAAATGTGTCCATCAATGGAAAAAAAATGATGTTCACTCGACAGTCCAATAGCCTGTATTGCGACTTGACTACGGGAACAGAAATAACAAGAAAAACCACGTGAAGAGTGAGTTATACTCCACATTCGCACGTTCAGACAAAACAACGCTCGACAACATGTTGTGAAAGAGGGGCAAACCTGCTCTAATTTTCAATGACACACTCGAGATAAAATAGCAAAGGTGTATTTTTAAGCTGCAATGTAAAATGACACAGTACAGAGAAATACAGATTGAACGTCTTGGTGAAGGCAAGATGTGGTAGTTAGAGTTTAACTCCTCTCGTTTGTGCTGATACTGTATTATATATCCCTCTTAACTGCAAGACTAAGCACAGACAATTGTATATAATTTAATTAATTTGCCAACATTTGTATGTATGCGTGCTGAACTTCTTTTGCACCGCATGTAGCCAACCGTGCTAATCGGTTACTCCTCTTTGCTGTGTTTGAGTGTGGAAAGTGGAATGAATGATGCACGTCTCAGAGACCACTACTAGGTCAGGTCAAACCTATGGATTAGCATGGGTCACTGCATGGATTTGCTGCGACTTCCATGTTACTCCCCACCACTTCTGGGCCACTACTCTTAACTGTGCAAATATATGGATCGTAGAAAGGTCGCAGATATTTCGTAGGTGTGCATAATAGGAAAAGGCGGTAACAGGGTGTTGGCAGATAAGAGGCGTTTCGCTGTAAACATGACACACACGCAAGATTGTTCGGAAACGGTACAATAAAATTCCAACAAATACCTACAACTCAGAATTTCAACATTTCCAAAAAGCCATATTTTGGCTTTTACACATCACCTAACTGTTGTGAATATAAGACAACAAGATTTCTTTCCAAATGTTATTCCAGTGCTAGGAGCCTGGTATTCCATAACATATGCCTGGGTAAACAGTGGCCCTGAGGAATAGAAGCCTCACCATAGCACATCCATGCAGGCCACTGCTTAATTTATCACCGAATAAAAATAGTTAACTACGTAATGCTCATTGCCCCACCCAATGGTACACACTTAGGAGCAATAATTCATAAACAGTCATAATGTACTGTCAAAAGCGATACCCCCTTAACAAAATCATATGACTATCCTATTTCCCAAATATGTACTCGCAACATGAACACGTGGAATGGGTTCATTCAAAATCTGTAAATACATTTTACATTGCACATCGGCAGCAAGTGCAATGGTTAGACACCAATAGGTCCAATTTGGGCAATGAAGGGTGCGGTTGAACATTGTCGTCCGCACGCACAGATCAATCGCAGGCCCTGTTACTGCAAACGATGCTTGAGTTCTGGGAATACGATTCTCAATGAGCTCAACGGGGAGAGAAACAATTATAAAATAAAAAAATTAACCAACATTGAAATACTTTCTTCAGTTTTGAAGAAAGTATTTCAATACTCTTTGGTTCTTTCGGTAAAGTGTGACTTTACCGAAAGAACCAAAGAGTATGGATTCCTGCAGTCACGAATGCTTAAAATCAAGAAAGTATTTAAATGTTTACAAAAATGAAAATCCCCAAACAAACATTCATGCGGTATATTAAACTAAATCAAACCATCCATCCATTGTGCCATTGAATGCTCCAAACAGGCTTTAATAAACATCCTGTTGTGTAAAGGAACACCATGTTCTCATGCAATATTATCAATGCCAAGATGATTTTTTTTACAGTGCTGGCTGGAGTTGATCAAATTATAATTAGCAGTACAACAAACCTTTTGCAAATATTATCTGCACTCTATTTAAAACCGTATAGTCTTTTTCTACGTACTGCATTGATGTGAGTGCCCCTCATTCCCTTTGCTTACAACCAAATGTTATTTGAAAACATTTTAAACTTGATTATTGACACAAGAGACTGTCCATAATAAGCAACCGTATGCGGCTTTGTAAGCGACAAGACCCAGTCTGATACTCTACTGACAATATTATTTTGTCCTTTGAAAAACGTAACACATTTTTTACTGTTTGGCCGTGTCAGGTGGTGGAGGGTTACGACACATTTATAAATAACGCGATCTGACCCAAACACCTATATTATGAATAATATTGGTCGCGAAAACCTACGTGTTAAATCTTTAAAATGTGCTGTAAGGGGCACAATCACTCCTTATGAACGTGGCTTGCTTAACCTTATTCACTCATGCTCAGGGCACAGTTAGTCATTCATCAGAACATTAAGTGGACTTAAACATCCTTTTCGTGAGTTAAAGATCCAACTGTTTAAACAAACATGAGTCATCCTCTTCCATTGTAACGGTCCAATTAACTTCCAACTAGTAAGTGCCCTAAACAATCAGGCGCTTCTTGTAAAGTGGCTGAGAAGCAAAGCAAAATTGCATTGCGTGAAGAAGCCAAGCCAATAAATGTCCTCAAAATACACACATTTAATTGGAAATAAATGAAATTATAAAGGGCAATTTAAAACCACAAAAAGCCAAAATAGGCAATAGGTGTGAAATGGACAAAAGTGCCCCCCTATGCAGCAGTAAAGGGCTTGCAAAAGCGGTTCTACGTTGTGAAATGGGTCATTGCACTCTCATCTAACGAACACTGTAATTGCCTCTGTCTCTTTTTTTACGACAGAAGTTTCGTATTTTTCCCCACAATTCAGTGCATTCGCCGTTACATTCCAATGTTTTAAGCATTTGTTTTTTTAATCACTAAATAATCTTCATATTCAACAAAGGAGCCAAAGAGTTGAAAGAAGCACGCAAGGTAATGCCGTATAAAAAGAATAGCTCAGCCCACAAAGTGACTCTTACCGGGCATTAGATGAGCACGCTGAACTGGAGTATATAAAAGGTCAGCTTTGTTATCGAGATACTGAGACGGTGAGCAACCGCGGTCGAAATTATGGAATCAAGGTGTGTGATTCCGCACAAGCAAATGAGGGATGTTTTGCTGCATCATCTCATGTGTTCACTATTTCAATCAGGCCAAGTTTGTATTGTATGGTCCATCTCATCCTTCTGGATGAAAATGCTACATTTTTGTGGCAACTGTGATTAAAAGCAGAGCAACGTCCTATTGCTGCTCATAAACAGTGCACTAACCAGATGTGAAAATATTTGTGAAAAGTTTTAATATTTTGCACGCTTTCAAACTTCTGTTGAAAGCGCTATTGCATTAACGCTGTCCCTCTGTCTGGAACGGAGGAGCCATGATAACTCTCATGAGGATGAGTCAACATATCAGAAATTACATGTTGTTGCTGTTAGGCACTTACCCAATGGAAAACTGGCCTAATCGATCAAAGGGTTGTTCAAAACTTAGGGGAAAAAAACTGTGCTAGTATTCACCTTGCCAGCTACATGTTAACTACCTCGCCTGGTATACAAGAGGTCGTGAGTTCTATCCCAGCCATGAGGTCTGTATATTTGGAGTTTGCATGTTCTCCCCGTGGTCGTGTGGATTTTTCTCCAGGTCCCTCCACATTTCACAACATGCGCTTAGAGCATTTGGCTGCTATACATTTCCACACGATAACCCACTTCGTTGGGCTATCGTTTTTGGCCAGTCGCTTCTGAAAAAAAAGATATACAACTAAGTGGGCCTTACCTGGTAAAATTAAATGTGTTTTTGTAGGTTATTTGTCAGTGACGTCATTGTGATAGCCACCGATCGATCACACTTAATGGCACCATCGCTTTAGCCAGCAGAGTACGATGATCAAATGTGAGTAGGGGAAGGACAGGCAATTAATTCAGCGTTTACATTGTGCTCCTCGTCAGTACTGTACTCGGGCCGAGGAAGCTAAGGAACCAACCGGCAGGGCAAATTCTACGACCTCCAACTCTATGAATTCCGGTCTAAAAACGCACACGCTAAATAAATGTGCGTGACATCACGCAATTATGTCAATACGTGCAACATCACAAGTCATGCACACACGCCTAACCGTCCCACGTGATGACGTCTTTACATGTGACATCATCTCGTCGTGCAACTTGGAACATAACATGATCATCGCCAATTGAATACCTCTAAGGACAATAGAATACAGGGACGTGGGAAAGAAATCCATATCCACACAGGATTTTCCTCCTTTTTAACGAACATATACGTGATCCCAAGAAACACTATGAACCCTTTGTGAAACCTCACAAGCTATGTGATAACTCTGGAGATGCACAAAGGGTATAACAATATAGTTGTACAAAGGCCTAGCGAGACCTCTACTTCAATATGCCATGTGGTGAGTGGAGTGTGTGGTGGGGTGCAGTGGGTGGGAGGTGGGGGCATGTTGGGTGGGGGGAGTAGGTTATTTATGCTGTGAAGTTGGAATGAAGAGGCCAAGAGAAGCACTTCTCCCACCACCTCCTTGCCCGCTGACACTTAAAATGTCCTTCCATGGACCCTGACAAAGAATTGCTGAGAGACTTGACGTGAACGTGAAAAGGGAGCTCCTGGATGACAAAGTTTGACAACAACAAAAAACAAAAAACCCACTTAATAGCAACAAGAGCAGCGTCACTTGTGACACTAAATCGTGACGACAAAAGAATAAAAGCCAGACAAGCCGTACAACAAAAAAGAAAACACGGACCGGAAGGAAAACAGCGCCCACTCATCATGTACATGCGTCATTAATGCTGGTGCCAAAACTGGCATTTTTTCTTTAAGAACTGTGTCTCTAATTTCTGATATTATGCAAACACTCTTTGGGCAAAAAAATGTCAAGAAAGATACAAATAAAAAGGCTTTTGAAATATTGAAATTCTGAAATGGTGGCATGAACAAAGATTGACAAAGACTGTGGGTGAATATAAGGGGGCAGAAACTGGCACAAAAAAGTGTCTATCCATGCTGTTATGCCACTGCATTTACACTGTATCCACAGCCACCGTTGCCATCACCGGTCACACTGTGCACACTTTTAAAGAAGCTACTTCCTTCCCTGTGCTGGCACTTTGTGTGCCTCTAGCGTACCACACTTTGTGACGTTTACGATAGGTGGGCACTATTTCTGGAAACTTGGTACACAGTGATTGGTTGCTACCAACACTGCTAATACGTAATATATCAAGCGCTTGATCTGACATTTCCCCCCTTATTAAAGAACTTAATAAAATGGGATTCTTCCTTGGCCTATTTCTTTTTCGTATAAAGAAACTCAAGTGTCAGTTTATGGATGTGCAATTAACACACCACGATTAACATTCCCACTCAATCACATTAGATACTGTCAGAACAAACATTAGTAGTGAGCAGCTATTAAGTCTGCCACGACACGAAAAGTGGTGAGGTGGCCAGTTGAATGCCCGGCCAAATCCGTCTCCTGCGCAGTAATATTGAGCACGAGTTTTATGGTGAGTCAATATCCGGGAAGCCAAGGCTCGCTTGTGACACAAGTTGCAACTGGCGATTATTGGCAGGAATCAAGCCTGGGTCACCAGGACCATGGCGAAGTCTGAGAAATGCAATAACAACAACACCACCACCAACTCTCGTACACTTACAAAACACAGGGCCATTCACACACCAACTTACACTCACATTCTAACTCACCACACAATTTTTTTATATACACACTGTCATCCATAAAAAAACACACTCATCCAATCCTCACCAATTCACACATACGAATGGACTCGCTAAAACATAATCTCACATCCACACTTGCACTACTTTACATACGGTATTAACTCCACAAACTCAACGTAGCCTCTCAAGACTATTTGATTATCACATATACTCACTGACAAAAGACTCACACATTCACCCCCCACTAAATAATTCACTACAAAAGGCAGCCTCTCACACTCATGTACTCTTATATACATAAACATTCTGTCTTACTGATATGCAGACTTAAGACAGAATGGACTCACGGATGCGCACACATACCGATATGCTAAAAAAGAGCGTTTCTCAAACTCTCATCATCATTGAATCTCACACTGAAAAAACATCACCCACATCGCCTAATAAACCGTTGATCACTGGCACAACCACTACAGCTGCTAATCGCACTGATGGTCACATAACCACAGCGCTTGTGCCAGGCTAGGTGCACTTTGAGGCCACGTTAAATATCTCTGGCAGGTGACGGGACAGACCCATGTGTTAAGGGTTAACATATAATGATGACTGGCCACTGACACACTTTCAAACTAAAATTTTGACTCGCACACTGACATGCATATTCACACCCACTACCACTCTCGGACTAGCGTTGTTAAGACATTATAAAAAATCCTAAAATAATATTTGGGCTCCATTATCGACTCCAAAATCATGGTAATCAATAATCGAATCCAGTGGAATGTTCGCAACGAATGCATCGATTGGCACATACGAACGTTCAACCCGCTGTGCGCTCATCATATCTTGTGGTCTGCTTGAACACATGCGGGCATTATGATCATCGTGATTAGCCAAGATAAATCCAGTGCTGGACGAAGACCTCCCGCAGCCATCGTCAATTCCCATGCTCTTGCGATGTAACAATCCACCTGGAACTTGCACACGCAAAGATTTCATTGCTCCATCCGAGCGTAACAGCTCCTCTCTCACGCCTTATCCTCCCCTTGGCTGCCACTGTCATTCATGCTCGACCACCGGCCATCATCACCCCCACGCACAATCATGAATAAGTAGGATAATCGTTAATCTGTGCGTGTTCTCTAATCCACGTGATCCTCTTTGAGCGGTTTCAATGTTACTGAAATGCTTCTTTGCGTTTTTTTTCAGTTTGTTCAATTTTCTTCGTTCAAACACTGCATGTGCTTCCATACATGTAACACCAGTTAGTAGATATCGATTAAAACACTTTATTATTCATGCGCACTCTTATGGTGCTGCTCCTTAACCAAGTTCAGTCTTCCAAAAGCCCTCAAAGCCGCCCTCGTCCACAAATCCAATTGATCATGAACCCGATTCGTCTACAATATCTGCCCAGAGTATATTGTGCTGTGTTTACAGTTGTGTCCCTTAGACAGATATCTCCAATTATTTAGCAAATTTGTTGCACGTGACCTGTGTTGCTGATATTCTATCCAGGGAGGACTTTGCATCCCTCTGTATTGTGGGATATTTTGTCATGTGCAGCAAAATGATAAAACCAAACTTGTTTGTATCGGTTTTTGCACGTGAATATCGATAACGATCACGAAACAATATTATCAACCCCGACTAGGACTCACACTGAAACTGTTAACACTCCACAGAGCCACTGCCACTCACTCAAATCCACACACGAACATACTCTCATCATAAGCTGTCACACACAGCTACACACGTTAGCACTTTAACACACACACTGACAAAACACACTCCGATTGACCCACTGACACTAATCCATACTCTCATACAGACTCCCCTCACACTCTGGCACACGGGAACACCACACTCACACTTTACCACACATCAATTCTCACACTCAACAGAACACACGCAACTGTGATCAACAAACACTCCCAAATACACTCAGAAACCGAGACCACACACTTTAAATATTCTCTCACACATCGCACACGATCCCTCACACTCATACACACCGACACATTTTCACATACACACTCACAATAGCACACATACATACTTTGGCACTTGCAGTAGCACTCAAGATACACTCCCAGAGACTAACACACAGACTCACTCCGCTCTTGACATTGACACACACTAAACACACTCAAAGTGTCACATACTGAAACGCGGAGGAAAACGCAGTGACACACTCACTCTACACATTCACACGGACACATGCGCTGCCTCTGAAACTTACACCGATAGGAGTCATAGACTAACATTAAGGTTGCCATTCACACACACACAGTCTGAGACAAACTCCCTCTGACCCTCACTCACTTTCATTCTGAACCTCGGTGTCTGACATTATACAAATAGCCCGAACATACTGTTGGAGCAATTGTTGTTTGCGAGCACTCATGAAGGCCGGTAACGGGCACACGAGAGGGTGGGTGGTCAGCACCACGCCAGGCCACCTTCGTCTCGCTAGTGGCGATGTTTACACACCACACCAGGTACTCATTTGAGGCCGAGTCAACCTAGGGGTGGCCCAGAAGCACTTTAGATAATCATTAGTGGTGTTGCCCGTTTGCCGGGTTCGCTTAACCGCTGCACCACCGCTCCCCACACTCACACACATTTGCTCACACGCAGCACGCACACTTACTCTGACCCTCACTCACGCGAACCCCACTCTCCAACCCTTCACTCCGCCTCTCCACTCACCACCGTCTTCTCACCTGTAGTAGTACACGTCGGTCTTGCCGGCCGACAGCCCCGACTTCCGGATAACCTCTTCTCGTTTCCAGCCGGGAGGCAGAGCCGGGCAGTCGCTCCGCCGCTTCTCCATGCCGGGCTGCTCGCCCGACCCCGCCTTGACCTGACCCGACCCCGCCTTGACCTGACCCGAGCTGACCCGAACCCGAGCTGACCCCGCCCAACCCCCCGCACGCGAGACCGCTCAGCGCGCGCACTCTCCTCCCCCTCTTCTCGCACTCTCCCTCGCTCGTGTTTCCGGCCCCCCGAAAACCAACACCCCCCCCGCCCACAAACCCAACAGCCCCCCCCACCCCACTGCTACCGCCCACAAACTCAACAGCCCCTGCCCACAACTCCTAAAGCCCCGCCCACAACCTCAAAAGCCCCGCCCACAAACACGGAAGCCCCGCCTACAAACTTAAAAGTCCCGCCCACAACCCAACAGCCCCCCACCCCACTGCTACCGCCCACAAAACGGCAAACCCCGCCCACAACCCCAAAAGCCCCGCCCACAACCCCAAAAGCTCCTCCTACAAACCCAAAAGCCCCGCCCACAAACACGGAAGCCCCGCCTACAAACACGGAAGCCCCGCCTACAAACCCAAAAGCCCCCGCCCACAAACACGAAAGCCCCGCCTACAAACACGGAAGCCCCGCCAACAACCCAAAAGCCCCCGCCGACAACCCAACAGCCCCAACAACTGAACAGCCCCGCCCACAAACCGACAAGCCCCGCCCACAAACCCCGCCTACAACTCAACAGCCCCTGCCCCCCACAAGCCCACAGACACTCATCGTCAACCCGCCCCCATTAGCGCCCCAACCAGCCCCCATTACACCCCCCCCTACTTCTACTATGGTCACGCCTCTTAAACACCCTTACAACCAATCACAGCCGTTCAGCCTGGTCCCCTGGCCCACAAACCACGCCCACTTCCAGCCCCGACTCGCGCAATCGCCGTCGAGTGACGTCGCCACGTTTTTGAGTGATGTCATCGCGCATGACCCTGGGTCGTTTCACCCACCACGGGAACGCAACTCCCTCCGCGCGCCGTCAACTCCCCCCCCCCACCACCGCGGACTTGGCGGACTCGACCGCGTCACGCCAAACGAGGTTCCGTTTCCGTGTTCCTCCGCACAAAATCGACGAAGTCCCACGAGGAGGGGTCCACACCCCGACGGATGAGTCACGGCCGCGAGATGACGTCACAACAAAACTTCTTTAGTTTTAAGACGCATTTTCATCCGTAATGTAGGTTTAGAAGGTCGCGTAAATGCGAATGTGTCGTTAAACCCGCCACCGCCAATTAGTTAAAGGTTGTCACGTAAACAGAACGTGCCAATTTGTCACTAATACAGCAACACCGGAGTGTTGGAGAGCAAATCCACAACATTATGTAATAACAATACTACAACCCCCCAAAGACAAAGATCCCCCGTATAGCCTTAACAGACTGTTGGGGCAAGTGCTGTTAGCGAGCACCTATTAAGGCCGGAACGGCTCACGAGGGGGTGGTTGGCCAGCACCACGGCCGGCCGCCTTTGTCTCCCCAGTGGCGATGTTTTACGCACCAGGCAATGATTTGAGGCTGAGTCGACCTAGGGGAGGCCCAGTACCGGTTCAGATAATCGTCACTGATGTTGGCCGTGAGCGGGAGTCGAACTCGGATCGCCGGGTTCGTAGTGCAGAGCGCTAACCACTACACTACCGCTCCCCACAACTACCCCCCCCACACACAGACACCACGATCCGAAAGCTCTTCAAAGTAAGGGGCCGTCCATAAATGACGTCACGCGATTTTTGGACGATTTTTGACCCCCCCCCCTCAATCGTCAGACGGCGTCACAAAAAGTCAGACCCCACCTCAAATATGACGTCACAAAGCTCTGCCCCCCCCCCCCACACAAAAAACATGCTTCAAATCGCTTTAAACTATTGTCATTGTAATACGTATTTAATGTGGCGCTGCATTCTGATGTTGTAGGAGAAAATATTTATTAAAAAGTCTATTTAATTAAGTAGAACGTGTTGTCTATATTTATTTAAAGTTGCGCATTTTGATGTGACGTCATATTTCTCAAAATACAGAATGATATACTATTGGGTGATCACATGAACAACATCTTCAGTGACGTTTTCAATGCATTTTAATGCCCTTGAAAATGACAAAACGGAGAGAATTCCATTGAAAGTATTTTGTTGAACGAGACGCAATTTCCGCGGCGTTTTGCGGCCACTTTGCAGAGTTAAAGAGAACTATGAAGATTATCATCTTTGGATAATAGAACGGAACATTAATGTTTCGTCACTAGGGGGTGCGTTTCAACTCAAGTAAAGATACGTTTTTAATCAGTAAAGATACTTTACTTGATACAGCAATCGTGCTGTGACGGTTCCACCTGAAGACGGAAGCTTGTGTTGCCTCCGAAACGTCGTGATTTTTATTAATTTTTATTTTTTTCCTACGTGACTTTACCGAAAAAACCTAAGAGTATGAATCCTTGCAGTCACGAAAGCTTCAAATCTAGAATGTCTTTAATCATTGTTGAATCTGTACAAGATTGCATTTTCGCTTCAATAGTATTCTCATTCTGAAAGGATATGACGAGTTCTTGTTTTCCAAGTAAATTTGTATTCCCACGAGCATGCATTCCATCAAACAGGCTGGACCCAGTATGTTTTACTGGTACAAGACAGCACGTGCTGCCAGTGACAACAATAACACTCGAGTTCTCGTAAAATTGGCACTAAATAACTTGACTTCTGCCAAATGTTCAGAGTAATTGTAATAGATAGTGATGTTTAGACCCTCCAATAACAACACAACGTGTTTGAGCTCAAGTTGGAAAAAAGTATTCACACATCCTGATAAAAATACAATTTTCGCATAGTATGTATTGTTAGTAATCAAGAGTTAGGCGTGTTAAGTGATGACATCGAGCACCAGAGTTTACTAGGCCCTAGGAATATGTTTTAATCAACTCGATTTTTAAAAACACACATGAGCTTTTTATTATCTAATTATGATGATCTAATCTGCATTGTTTTCCTTATTTGTTGGCAAATTATTTTTTTGTCGTAAATTCATAACAGCCTTTCGTGTACAGATGGTTATTGAACAATTCTGGAAAATGTTAGTGGTACAGGAAACATTATTTGCTCACCTCTGCCGGCCCAGCCCAGATGGGTCACGATGACCTGCTTGCTTGCAAGTTCAAGGTTTACTCAATTTAAGCTCACATCTATGTCTCTGTTTCCATGTCCTAATGAGAGTTGAGACCTAATGTCCCAGGCTTAATGTTGCTTCCCACAAACAAAGGCGATCTTACTTTGACATCTCGACTCACCTGGCATGGCCAATTATTACACTTTTTTTCACCTAAAAATACTTTGAGTTGGCAATTGTTTTCAAATGCAAAATGCCCCCACAGCAAGAACACACACTTCTGCACAGTCTCATTAACTCCAACTTTTGGCTTTAGATTATATTATTTGCAGAGAATGGTTTAATCAGCAGGCTTAATTCTGGATCTATAGTACTGTATCCAATTGTCAAAGGGACAATCAAGAAAAATATCTAAGAATCATGAACATTAATATTCATAAGTTAAAATTTCGGATTGATGACAATTATTCAAGTGTTTCTATAGATTATCTCATACCATTTTTAATGACATACATTTTATTTAGTAAAGAAATGAAACGGCTGTTGATCCAGGAGGAAAGTAAATCTGTATCTTTCAGTGTATATGGAAGGTTCAGTGTTTGATAGTGTACAGCAGTAATATTTAAACAGGGTGAAAGCCATGGGATTATGAAGTCAACTGAGGGTGTCATGGCCCATATCTTTCCATGCGTCTCTCTCTCTCTGTGTCTCTCTCCTCATCTTTCTGCCCCTATCTCTCACGTCCATTTTTCTCTTGCTCTCTTTCTGCACGTCTCCCCACTCCTCAATTCTGTTCTCGTTGCGTGTGTAAGTTCTCCAGTGTGTGTGCTTATCTGCATTCATGTGCACATGTATACGTGTGCCTGGGTATATGGTTATACGTGCATGCATTTATCTATCTATCCATCTTACAGAAAAAGTATTTGAATAGGTGGTTCTAAAAAAGGGGTCGTGGCCCTGAAAGGTTTTGAGAAACACTAATCTATAGAAATGTTGGGCTGTCAAAATATGCATACCTATCCCCAACTCAAGGCATTTCTCTGGAAGCAATAATGCTAACCACAAACCATTAAGCCACCCATCATCCCCACCTCAAGTAATAGAATTATCATTTCGGTAAGGCGAAACAAAGTTTTGAATTTCCTTTAATTAACCCTTAGGTGGAGCTATACTCAAAGTAAACTCATATTGGTGCGCGTAAGTTATTGCACATCGGTTTTATTTTAGCTTGGGATACAGACAACCATTTCTCTGAGTGACCTGGTGACGCTGCATGTGATATTCTTCATGATATCTAATATCTGATAAAGTCTCTTTAGACCCAACTACACGCATGACACCATACAACCAAATATATATTATTGTGTTGAAGTATAAAGTATAGCTTAAAAATTACATTTTACGTGAGAAATACAATTATTTGCACTGGCAATTAATTTGTTTAATTTCATCTAGAGCTGAGCGATTTCATAATTTATAGCTGGGAACTGCAATTTCATTATGAAGATTCAATATAAATCTTAACGGGAACAAGGAATAATTAAATTGTGTGGGCGACCTGTTTGGAGCTCCGCGTATTCGCGTTTTCAGGTGAGTAGTAAGGGGCCGTCCATAAATGACGTCACGCGATTTTTGACGATGTTTGCCCCCCCCTCTCGTCACACGGCGTCACAAAAAGTCAGACCCCCCCCCCCCTCAAATATGCTCTGCCCCTTCCCCCCCCAAATTTTTTTTTAACATGCTTCAAATTGCTTTAAACTATTGTCATTGTAGTGCGTATTTAATGTGACGCTGCACTCTGATAATGTAGGAGAAAACATTTATATTTATATAAGTGTATTTAATTAAGTAGAACGTTTCTATTTAAAACTTTCGTGACTGCAGTATTTTATTATGTTTAATTTTTATTATTTTATTATTTCCCTTCTACGTGTCTTTACCGAAAGAACCAAGAAGATAAGTAGAACGTGTTGTCTATATTTATTTAAAGTTGCGCATTTTGATGTGACGTCACATTTCTCACCCCCCCCCCCGTCGTCGTCACACATCGTCACAAATGTCTGACCCCCCCCCCCCCAGGTGCGTGACGTCATTTATGGACGGCCCCTCAGGTAAGTCTCTTGCAAGGACAACCAAATGCTCGAATGCAAAACAAATAATCTCCAAAGAAAACTCTTCAGGTAAGAGAAAAATTACAGCACTTTGCCAATCTACTGCTCATCGAAAGCTTCATTACGACGTGTGAGTAATGGGGCTGTGCTATACAGCTCATCCCACTGGTCAGCACGTGATGATGTATAAGCCATTTGAGGTACTACAAACAAATGTTTAATTTATATTTAACAAACCGATGCCAAACAATAACTGCTCAATTTGCTTGTTTTGCAAACAATAGTGTGATTGAAATGATATCTGGAGCCACAGATTTATTCAAAATCGTAATACATTTTTGAGGGGATAAGGCAATTCATTCTTTTGTTTACAAACTACAGTACAGTCAGTATAATTGCTGTATATCCTTCACAAACGAAGGCCATTTACGTAATTTCCCTGGTCAGATCTCCCGTCCAGGCAAAGTCACTGAAATAGAACATACAGTACAATTTGTTTTGGTCAAATAAACAATCATATCTTTTTTTTAAATGACATTATCTCCCCCCCCCCCTTTTCAGATCTTATATTAAGTTTTAGCTCCTGTAAAGAACCGTTTGTGAGTGTCCAGTTTTTTCCGGAGTTTAAGTTTTCAATGCGGATGTGGCAAAGCCAGAGAGTCTAAGGGTCAGTTGACCGCTCTAACTGGTTTCTAGGTTCCTCCTTGTGAGGGCACATTTAGCCGTATCGACAGTTTTATTGCCCACTACCGCGTTATTTGCGTTTTAAGGAGGCAGAACAAAAAGTGACGCCGTTATTAATGAAACGAGCATGAAAACTGCAGCCTTAGCTCGCTAGCAACATCGACGCAGCTGTGAGCGTACCTAGAAATGGAGGACAGAATGCTCAAAGTAACTAAACACAGCAGAGTGTTGTAGACCTATTTATCCTCACGGTTAAAACATGAATATCAATTACTGTCGTGAATTTACAGCCATGGTGCTTTTAGCGTTATGCTTGAATCGGTGTGTAGAACCCCGTCTGAAAATCTGCAGAGAAAAAGGTAAGTGTTTTAATTGTTAAAGACATTTATTGCTACGTTGGTGATGATGATGATGATGGTATATATCAGAGTAAATACAACACAAGTAATGTCCAGCGTGTACAATTGTTGCATAACATCAGAAAAATACATTGCACACACTTTGCTGGTATATAATTTCAGCTGGTATATCATTATAATCACACATGATTGATCCACTGCTGGATTAAGGCCATCACATCTATCAGAGTCTCACGCTGCAGCAATCCATCTAGCTTGTGATTTCATAATTCCATCTCCACGACGGACATCCTCACGTGTGCCTTTTTTTGTTTCTCTGCCTGTAATGCCATCGTTAGTTTTGACCACCACTGGCCAGAGGTGGGACAAAGTCATTGTTATGCAAGTCCAAGTCGAGTCGCAAGTCATCAAATTCATGACTCGAGTCTGACTCGAGTCCAAGTCACATGACTCGAGTCCACATCTCATAGGTGGGACAAAGTCATTGTTATGCAAGTCCAAGTCGAGTCGCAAGTCATCAAATTCATGACTCGAGTCTGACTCGAGTCCAAGTCACATGACTCGAGTCCACATCTCATAGGTGGGACAAAGTCATTGTTATGCAAGTCCAAGTCGAGTCGCAAGTCATCAAATTCATGACTCGAGTCTGACTCGAGTCCAAGTCACATGACTCGGGTCCACATCTCATAGGTGGGACAAAGTCATTGTTATGCAAGTCCAAGTCGAGTCGCAAGTCATCAAATTCATGACTCGAGTCTGACTCGAGTCCAAGTCACATGACTCGAGTCCACATCTCATAGGTGGGACAAAGTCATTGTTATGCAAGTCCAAGTCGAGTCGCAAGTCATCAAATTCATGACTCGAGTCTGACTCGAGTCCAAGTCACATGACTCGAGTCCACATCTCATAGGTGGGACAAAGTCATTGTTATGCAAGTCCAAGTCGAGTCGCAAGTCATCAAATTCATGACTCGAGTCTGACTCGAGTCCAAGTCACATGACTCGAGTCCACATCTCATAGGTGGGACAAAGTCATTGTTATGCAAGTCCAAGTCGAGTCGCAAGTCATCAAATTCATGACTCGAGTCTGACTCGAGTCCAAGTCACATGACTCGGGTCCACATCTCATAGGTGGGACAAAGTCATTGTTATGCAAGTCCAAGTCGAGTCGCAAGTCATCAAATTCATGACTCGAGTCTGACTCGAGTCCAAGTCACATGACTCGAGTCCACATCTCATAGGTGGGACAAAGTCATTGTTATGCAAGTCCAAGTCGAGTCGCAAGTCATCAAATTCATGACTCGAGTCTGACTCGAGTCCAAGTCACATGACTCGAGTCCACATCTCATAGGTGGGACAAAGTCATTGTTATGCAAGTCCAAGTCGAGTCGCAAGTCATCAAATTCATGACTCGAGTCTGACTCGAGTCCAAGTCACATGACTCGAGTCCACATCTCATAGGTGGGACAAAGTCATTGTTATGCAAGTCCAAGTCGAGTCGCAAGTCATCAAATTCATGACTCGAGTCTGACTCGAGTCCAAGTCACATGACTCGAGTCCACATCTCATAGGTGGGACAAAGTCATTGTTATGCAAGTCCAAGTCGAGTCGCAAGTCATCAAATTCATGACTCGAGTCTGACTCGAGTCCAAGTCACATGACTCGAGTCCACATCTCATAGGTGGGACAAAGTCATTGTTATGCAAGTCCAAGTCGAGTCGCAAGTCATCAAATTCATGACTCGAGTCTGACTCGAGTCCAAGTCACATGACTCGAGTCCACATCTCATAGGTGGGACAAAGTCATTGTTATGCAAGTCCAAGTCGAGTCGCAAGTCATCAAATTCATGACTCGAGTCTGACTCGAGTCCAAGTCACATGACTCGAGTCCACATCTCATAGGTGGGACAAAGTCATTGTTATGCAAGTCCAAGTCGAGTCGCAAGTCATCAAATTCATGACTCGAGTCTGACTCGAGTCCAAGTCACATGACTCGAGTCCACATCTCATAGGTGGGACAAAGTCATTGTTATGCAAGTCCAAGTCGAGTCGCAAGTCATCAAATTCATGACTCGAGTCTGACTCGAGTCCAAGTCACATGACTCGAGTCCACATCTCATAGGTGGGACAAAGTCATTGTTATGCAAGTCCAAGTCGAGTCGCAAGTCATCAAATTCATGACTCGAGTCTGACTCGAGTCCAAGTCACATGACTCGAGTCCACATCTCATAGGTGGGACAAAGTCATTGTTATGCAAGTCCAAGTCGAGTCGCAAGTCATCAAATTCATGACTCGAGTCTGACTCGAGTCCAAGTCACATGACTCGAGTCCACATCTCATAGGTGGGACAAAGTCATTGTTATGCAAGTCCAAGTCGAGTCGCAAGTCATCAAATTCATGACTCGAGTCTGACTCGAGTCCAAGTCACATGACTCGAGTCCACATCTCATAGGTGGGACAAAGTCATTGTTATGCAAGTCCAAGTCGAGTCGCAAGTCATCAAATTCATGACTCGAGTCTGACTCGAGTCCAAGTCACATGACTCGAGTCCACATCTCATAGGTGGGACAAAGTCATTGTTATGCAAGTCCAAGTCGAGTCGCAAGTCATCAAATTCATGACTCGAGTCTGACTCGAGTCCAAGTCACATGACTCGAGTCCACATCTCATAGGTGGGACAAAGTCATTGTTATGCAAGTCCAAGTCGAGTCGCAAGTCATCAAATTCATGACTCGAGTCTGACTCGAGTCCAAGTCACATGACTCGAGTCCACATCTCATAGGTGGGACAAAGTCATTGTTATGCAAGTCCAAGTCGAGTCGCAAGTCATCAAATTCATGACTCGAGTCTGACTCGAGTCCAAGTCACATGACTCGAGTCCACATCTCATAGGTGGGACAAAGTCATTGTTATGCAAGTCCAAGTCGAGTCGCAAGTCATCAAATTCATGACTCGAGTCTGACTCGAGTCCAAGTCACATGACTCGAGTCCACATCTCAGAGGTGGGACAAAGTCATTGTTATGCAAGTCCAAGTCGAGTCGCAAGTCATCAAATTCATGACTCGAGTCTGACTCGAGTCCAAGTCACATGACTCGAGTCCACATCTCATAGGTGGGACAAAGTCATTGTTATGCAAGTCCAAGTCGAGTCGCAAGTCATCAAATTCATGACTCGAGTCTGACTCGAGTCCAAGTCACATGACTCGAGTCCACATCTCATAGGTGGGACAAAGTCATTGTTATGCAAGTCCAAGTCGAGTCGCAAGTCATCAAATTCATGACTCGAGTCTGACTCGAGTCCAAGTCACATGACTCGAGTCCACATCTCATAGGTGGGACAAAGTCATTGTTATGCAAGTCCAAGTCGAGTCGCAAGTCATCAAATTCATGACTCGAGTCTGACTCGAGTCCAAGTCACATGACTCGAGTCCACATCTCATAGGTGGGACAAAGTCATTGTTATGCAAGTCCAAGTCGAGTCGCAAGTCATCAAATTCATGACTCGAGTCTGACTCGAGTCCAAGTCACATGACTCGAGTCCACATCTCATAGGTGGGACAAAGTCATTGTTATGCAAGTCCAAGTCGAGTCGCAAGTCATCAAATTCATGACTCGAGTCTGACTCGAGTCCAAGTCACATGACTCGAGTCCACATCTCATAGGTGGGACAAAGTCATTGTTATGCAAGTCCAAGTCGAGTCGCAAGTCATCAAATTCATGACTCGAGTCTGACTCGAGTCCAAGTCACATGACTCGAGTCCACATCTCAGAGGTGGGACAAAGTCATTGTTATGCAAGTCCAAGTCGAGTCGCAAGTCATCAAATTCATGACTCGAGTCTGACTCGAGTCCAAGTCACATGACTCGAGTCCACATCTCATAGGTGGGACAAAGTCATTGTTATGCAAGTCCAAGTCGAGTCGCAAGTCATCAAATTCATGACTCGAGTCTGACTCGAGTCCAAGTCACATGACTCGAGTCCACATCTCATAGGTGGGACAAAGTCATTGTTATGCAAGTCCAAGTCGAGTCGCAAGTCATCAAATTCATGACTCGAGTCTGACTCGAGTCCAAGTCACATGACTCGAGTCCACATCTCATAGGTGGGACAAAGTCATTGTTATGCAAGTCCAAGTCGAGTCGCAAGTCATCAAATTCATGACTCGAGTCTGACTCGAGTCCAAGTCACATGACTCGAGTCCACATCTCAGAGGTGGGACAAAGTCATTGTTATGCAAGTCCAAGTCGAGTCGCAAGTCATCAAATTCATGACTCGAGTCTGACTCGAGTCCAAGTCACATGACTCGAGTCCACATCTCATAGGTGGGACAAAGTCATTGTTATGCAAGTCCAAGTCGAGTCGCAAGTCATCAAATTCATGACTCGAGTCTGACTCGAGTCCAAGTCACATGACTCGAGTCCACATCTCATAGGTGGGACAAAGTCATTGTTATGCAAGTCCAAGTCGAGTCGCAAGTCATCAAATTCATGACTCGAGTCTGACTCGAGTCCAAGTCACATGACTCGAGTCCACATCTCATAGGTGGGACAAAGTCATTGTTATGCAAGTCCAAGTCGAGTCGCAAGTCATCAAATTCATGACTCGAGTCTGACTCGAGTCCAAGTCACATGACTCGAGTCCACACCTCTGCCACTGGCCCATCATCCATTCGAGCACATCGCTCCTGTTCTGTTGCCTCTGCCCTGGGTACCGGTCAAGTTCTGAGTGGACTATAACATCCTGCTGCTGACCTGTCAGGGTCTTGATGGGTTAGCTCCACAATATTTGCAGGAAACTGAACCATTTCTATTCTCTAGCGAGGTCCCTGACAAGTTCGGATCACCTTAATTTGTAGTACTTCAAGGTCGAGGTTCCTGGGGTGATCGGGGTGATCTGGGTTTTGCCTGCACTGTCCATCTCCCAGACTATGGAACGTTTTCCCTTTGGTAATCAGACTCACCTCTTTAAATTGACCTTCACCCCAAGTTGTATGTATGTTAAAGGTACATAGCCTTTGCCCTGGTTCTGTTTTATGTTCTGCCTTCCACACATGGTCGCATTTTGACCTACGGGTGAAATGCACCTTACAAATTCACATTGTTATCATAATTAGTGGCGTGTCCTGCTCAAGCACGATTACTTTTCCTAATAGCCCATGTGATGGTTCTAACTTGTGTGTGTGTTCGCCGATTCTGTGTTCCTCTGCCTGGTTTACAGGTGATTTCTTTTTTTTATTTCTAAACAAAAGCAATTAGTTGAGCTATCGAATGATGTGTGTTGCATGTAGTTCTATTTTTTTGTGGAAATGTGTTGTGTGTGTGAACAAGTTACTGAGCGGTGTAATGGCCTGCTTCTGCTTAATCCTTCCCTGTGGATCTCTGTGAATGTGCAGGCATTGCTGCTTTTAGCTTATTAGTGGAGCATTATACAAAGCGTGGAAAATATCACTTATCTGATTTACCACCATGCGGCTAACAAAACAAACAACTGATAACAGGAGCTAAGTTCCTATTCCTTTTTTGCAGCTATAAAAAATAAATGGTGTCTTGCATTGTTTTTGTACTGTCATTCAATTTCATGGACTTGGTAAACTGGACTTCTGAACGATTTGAGTACAGAAAGATCGGCCGTACTATAATGTGTCTAATTCACTTCAGAGTTTAATGTGGAAATGCAAATTGATACATTGGTCATGCCAGACAATGACAACCCGAAAACTAATTTAGACCCATTTGTCAATCGCTATCGTAATTAAAGTCGTTGTAACGATGTATGTATCCAGGAAATCCCTCGAATGAATCTCGACATTTTGTAAGGAGGGTTGTACTCTGAATGTTTGTCCTGTTGATGTTGTTGTTATTGTTGTTTTTTTCAATGGGAGAGGTGGGGGTGTGAGTTGGAGAAAGCCTAACAATGAGCGGACAGCATCAAACTTCGGTCAGATAGATCACATAATCACTTGCTTTACTATATCCAAAGGAAACGTTGGTTCACGTAGCAACTGATAATAGTTTTAACGGATACTTTTCTCAGTCTGAACCCAAATTGAAATTTACTTTATTGCATAGGTACTCAACAGGGTTCTACACCTGAACTTGGCTGCTCACAAATTTGAGCAATGTTGCTTACTTGCTGACAGTGGTGGCAATTTACTGCCGTTCAGGGAGGCTAAAACTCCACCTCAGTCTCCAAATGCTTGTACATGGTAATTATTTGAGTAAATAGAATGCAACAAACGGGGGTTTAATGAATTAGTGTCACCAGACGGGCACATGCAGTCCATGCAATTTCCTAGAAGTAGTGGTCTGATGGGTGCTCAGCCGTGGTGCATTATCAATACACTTGCACATGTTACTTAAGACTGGAAAAAGCCAAAGCGGAGTTTGTAGCCTACTCAGTATGGAGCCACGAGCCACACACCACCGACTCAAATTGTCAGTTAACAATTCATGGAAACTATGAGCATTGCAGAGTTCATGAAGTTTGCCTTTCAGCATATTAACCCAGACGTGGAAGACGTCCATGGTGTAACGATGACCACACTGGACTTGCAATGCAGAGGTCGTCAGTTTGTTTTGTCACTAGTACGGTGTTAGAATGATGGCTTTAATCTAAGTTGGCTTGTGTTTGTTGTTGTTGTTTCACTTGCATCCCACTGGGATTGTTTGCACAGCGTTGGTGTACGGTGCTTTTTTTCTGGAAGACTTTGCAGTTTTTTCCTGGATTTTTCTGTTTGCGCATAGTCACTTTAAGATGTATTCTTGTTCATGCTTTTTGTTTGTTGCGTTTGGAACCCGATTCAAGAGCCGAATGGCTCACAGGGCGATACCAAATACATAAAACTGAAACCATCTCGGCATGGCAATTGAAGCAGTGCAAGTTTCTGATTTTGCCCCCACCCCGCACCAACTCCACCACCACCAACTCTGTCCACCCAGCGGTGTCAATGCGATCACCACCGTTCGTCAGTTTAACACGTAGGAGGCTTTCGCGATCAATATCATCCATAATAGAGGGTTTTTTGGGGGGGGGGGGGGGTTAGAGCGCGTAAATATATAAATGCGTCGTTAAACCCGCCATCACCCGGCACAGCTAATTAGTAAGGGTTGTCACGGAAACAGAGCATGCCAATTCGTCACTAGTACAACACACCGATGTGTTGTACAAACCTTACTAACATATAAATGTGTCGTTAAACCCGCCACCACCCGACACAGCTGATTAGTAAGGTTTGAACATGCCAATTCGTCACTAGTACAACACACCGGTGTGTTGGACTAGTAACGAATTGACATGTTTTGTAAAAGGTTTCAGTTTGGTGTTTTAACATCTTAACACCTGTTTTGTTGCCAGAAAAAAGGGGAAAAACCTATTATCATATTTTGGTAGTGACAAAGGAGGTCCCATGATGTTATGTTTACGTTCCAAACCTTACTAATTGGCTGTGTCGGGTGGTGGCGCGTTTAATGACACATTTATAAATTTACGCGATCTAACCCAAAAAAACTGTATTATGGACCACAGTTCGTCTATGATCGCGAGTGGTGGGATAAAACGTGGATACTCCCCCCTATTCCAAGATGTCGGGCTAGCCAGTGTGGAAGAGTAGGCCTTATGTACTCTAGAGCAGTGGTTCTCAATCATGTTTTGGCTACTCTACCCCTTGTTGAATTTTGTTTCCACCGAGTACTCCTTTGACTGACCCAACGTGGTTCTGAGCAATAAATGTATGAATCATGAACATCTAAATTTGAACCAATTATCCATTGTGAGGTCTCCTAACTAGCATGTAACTGCAAGCGAATACATGTGTATTAAATTATTGGTTCTTTCAGTAAAGTCACGTAGAAGGCAAATAATAAAATAATAAAAATATAAAACAATAAAAATTCTCACGACGTTTCGACTGCAACACAAGCAATCATTATCAGGTGTGTTGATAATTTTTATTGTTTTATATTTGTATTATTTTATTATTGCCCTTCTACGTGACTTTACCAAAATAACCAAGAATATAAATCCCTGCAGTCACGAAAGCTTTAAATAAAAATTTTACATGTGTATTGTCAACGATTCAGAGACAGGGTTTATAGGAGGCACCGTCTTTATTAACAACTTCCACGGTCTCATCCACACACTCTCCACAGGAGCTCAGCTGAGCCTGTAAACAACACTAGCCGCCCAACACTGACGGCGCTGACTGAGATAGCCAACTACTCTCCTTCGTAGCGCAATATCTAGCGGAGACGTTTAGCGACGACGGCGACGACACGACAGCGGCGACGAGACGAATCCACTCCCATAACCGGCAGCATCGAGTCCCTCCTCCCCCCGCTCTCGGCTTCTTTTATGCTCCCAGCGCGGCCTGGCTCCGCCCTGACCGCGCCTCCCTTCTCGAACCCGCCAGCAGATTCCAGGGGCCTCCAGACGGGGTCCTCCATGACCTTTGCCCTAGTTCCTCCGCCCTGCCAACACACCGTGCTCACGCCCTCACCGGCGTGTGTGCTGTCTGTCCACCACAGTCGCCGCTGCTGTCAGTCACCAGCCGGCGCTATTACACTACACGTGACAGGACGCTCCTGCATGCGTGACTTAATTTGGCCACACTCGCTGGTCACTCCTGGAAACCACATTGTTAACGATGAATGAGTTTAGAATGGTATTTTTTTTTATATCGTTCAAGGTTACCATATGGATGTAAATTGAATCGTCGTTATTTACATCGTTTGGCAGATTCATACGTGACCATTTACCAATGACTCTGCCGTATGATATAACTTCACGCATTCATAAATCACCTCACGTACCCCCTGGGACATTGCCACGTACCCCCATGGGTCCGCATTCTCCCGGTTGAGAACCCACTGCTTTAGAGAGGCCCTCCAGAGCTCCCTCCAGATAATTTATTTTTATGACAACAGTTGCGTGAGCAGGCAAATTTGCGTGGCCGCCCCACCTATACCCAGAAGTAGTGCATCTGTTCTCATCCGTTTATCCTTTATTTTTTAGCAGGCGAGAGCGATCCCAGTGCGGTGGTTACAGAAGCTGGAACCGAAGTGACTTTGCCCTGCAACACATCGAGCGTGCAGAGCGGCGTGCTGTGGAGACTCAATGGCAGCGCCGTGCCTCCAAGCGTGAGCCACACTCTAAACGCAATGGGCTCCATCACTGTTGAGGGCACGGCTCTCTCGGCCAACGGAGTGTACAGCTGTCACAACAATGTCAGTGGGGAACAACTGATAAACGTCACTTTGGAAGTTGGATGTAAGTGACACACTGTGTCTGTGTATATCTAATAAGTACAGATTGTTATATGTGTGTGGGATACTCATTAGGTATTGTGAAGGGGCACGGTATCCCATCTTTTTTTTGGTACAAAGGCTCCACATTACCTTCAGTTGTCCTGCCACAAGTAAAACAAAAATCAAGATTAGAAAAATTCCAGAAATAACCGCTCCCTCCCTCCCATTGTCACAGAAAAACGCCAGCACTCTATACAAGCAAGTGTCATTTAAGTTCTCTTGGTGGCACGCCGCTACACCAGCTACACAAATCAATCCTGCGTTTATAAATATCCATTCAAATCATTAACTGGATTTCAGAATTTGTTTAAATTATCTACCATCAATGCATTGTGACATTAAAGAATAGCAACACATGTCCAGGAAATTATTATTGCACAAGCAATTAACATTACAAGCTGACAAGTCAGCAGTTGACATCAACAAAGCATTGCATTTAATATTAGTGAGAGTCTCTATTCAGCATGTCTGCTCCAACTGTGTGTGTATGTTCACCCCTCTCTCACGTACCGCTGCATTACATTTGCTTTTACCAGATCCACCAGAGAGACCCAATGTGAGCTGTAGAGCCATTAATCCACACAAGGTGATTTGCAAGTGGACATATGGCAGAGAAACGTTTCTTCCCATCAAGTTTACCGTAGTCGTCAAATCAAAGTACGTGGGCTTTACATATATACAGTACACGTACAGTATATAAGTAGTTATCGGGTATTATTTGTCTAGTCAACTGGCAAATGCCTCGTTTCTATTCAGGAATCACCTCGTTCTTTGTATCACTTTTGTGCCAACATCAATATTTGGGAAATGTGATGACGCAAGTGGAAAATATTGACACAAATTAATATCCCGAATGTCCTTAGCTGGTGGTTTCAAGAGAATGTAAATGCACTTCAAGACGGATGATGTTGCATGTCCAGCCAGAAAACCATAAATCACCAATAAATGAGCAGTAGTGGCTCTGTTCTCATTGAATCAATGGTGCCAATTCATATTTGAATTGCAAATGGAGAATGGGCCCAATTCTTTGCTCAAAACAGCTCCCATGCTGTAATTTTTTAGTGAAATAATGGTTGAAAGAACTACGGTATTCAGGCCTAATGATGTTCAGAGTTCAACATTGATATTCGGTACATCATAGTGGAAGTAACTTGTAGATTGGCGCATCATGTGGCAATGTAGACAATGCATTCCCTGTAAATATTAATTTTTCAATAACCTTGTGTTATATTTCAGTTTCCCCCCCCCCCCCCCCCACATAGTTTAACATGACAGCAAAAGTGCAAGCAGTTGTATCTGATGTTTCGATATGTAAGCAGTATAACAGAATATAGTAATATAAACGTTCAGTATATTTCCTAAAAATGTTCCATTATTGTCATCGTAGTCAACCCATGTCACATAGTTCTGTCCCGTGACCTCCTGCCAGCGGGCCTTCGACACTTCAGTTGGCCTTAAAGTGCATACAGCTTGGCACAAGCACTGTGGTTATATCGCCGCCACTTAGTGGCGAATGGTGGAGTGTTGGTCTTGTTATGCCGTGTTTGCTTTCAGTGCAGCACTTGTTATTGTGTCTTGCATGAAGAATACTTTGTGTTTCCGTTGGTTGTGCTCGTGGGTATGTTGTGAAATATTGTGAAATGCAGTGGTTGGTGAGAAAATGAACACAAAAAGCTGTTTCGTTTGCATTTAAAGCTTTTTTTTCCTGATAAAATAAATGAATTTCTTCTGTCCAGTTAAGAAATAAGTTTAGGTGAATCAGTCAATGTATGTCGTATTTTACTGCAGTGTAATTGTCGTCCAATTAAATAACCTAAACTTAAAAGTTAATTTTAAATAAATACAGTACATTGCAGCTTGTTGATTACAAATCTCTAGTTTTTTGTATATATAAATGAGTATCAGCAGAATTCTGTTACACATCACTGACGGTAAATGCTGAAAGTGTTCAGGTTCTGAATTATTGTCCCATTAGAGTTCACTCCAGGGCCACTCATTAACACAGTGTCCACGGGTGGTGACCTGAACGCTTGCAACAGCCTTTTGCTACAGCAGTGAACAATTGCAAGTCTTTGACTTATGGCAGCGCATCACAACAACATGGCATTCACTGAAGCGTAAACAATAACAGTGCGGTGGTGTATATTAAATTATAATTAAATCTCTTGGCATATATGAGCAAATTTAAATAGAAACAAACTCCCAATTGGCGGCACTGTGGTTATAGCACTTCACTCATAATCCGAAGAATATAAGTCAGGGAATGACCCATCCCATCATCCCTCCTTGGTCACTAAATTGAGTAAACAGTCATTCTGTGGGTTGGCACCACAATAATACCCATTGGCTCTGGGCTGCCAACAGAGTTCAGTTACCACTCTACCCCTCTTTTCACCAGGGACTTTAAAAGCAGACGATTGTTAACACACAATGTGATATGCATATAAGGCTGCCACCTGTTCTGGTTTTCCTTGGATCGTCCTCTCGTTTAAGGCAGCTGCCCTGGGTAACCTGTAAGTCTTCGCAGACATTAAAAGCCCAAGTCTTTTTTTGTCCGTTGCATAGCATTAATAACACTGGTCAACAAAAAAAAAGTTTTTTTCTGGCCTGGACTTTTGCAGCTGTTTTAGACTATTTTTTTATGCTATCGGCATACCCC
The DNA here is from genome assembly GCF_964198595.1 of Lampetra fluviatilis. Classification (NCBI taxonomy): domain Eukaryota; kingdom Metazoa; phylum Chordata; class Hyperoartia; order Petromyzontiformes; family Petromyzontidae; genus Lampetra; species Lampetra fluviatilis. Next base: position 10,150,920 of record NC_136287.1, on the reverse strand, counting down.
ATTTTCATTGATTTTACCCGAAATTAACTCTGTCACTTATGATTGCAAGTTTTTGCGAGTCAGTGACTGCTTTAGTGTTAAAATATGGTGCTGTATTTTTAGGATAGTGTGTTTATAATATCATTTTATGTAAATATCCACATTTATTTAATATTTTTCTTCCGCAGTTTTTATTGAAAATGCAATATTTGATGTCTCAAAAACCTGATGTGATAGACAAAAACTGATGCCAGATTTGGAATTAGCACCCCAAAATTACCTTAAAACCGTTGGAATACCTCATGCCAGAAAAAGTGTGTTGACCAGTGTAATAATCCACTACTTAAGTTAATGCTGTACATTCACTGTAGATCTCCCCTCTATCAGGAACTTGTGAGATACAGTACAGAATTGTTCTTCCTTTGATATCTCCAGGTTTTTTGTCACCTCAGTGTTGGGAATTATATAATTGTGTAACATCAATGACCCCATTGCAGTTATTGCTGGCGATAGGTAGACAAAGACAGAGCAATATGTTTTCTTTTTAGAGTATCTGCAGCATAACTTTCCCACGTTATTTAGACTTCTGTATAATAATGTCTTGCTTGGGGGGAATGTTACTCTCGAGCGCGTGAAGCGCATAACCACAAGGCAAAGCAGCTTTGTTCAGGTTGGTCCAGTAGTGCATGAGTAGTGTAGCACAAGTTGGAGACGAGATAGTTGCAATGAGGCACCTTCTTTATTGACACTCTTAGGTTCACAGGTTCCTTCCGATGTCGTATAGCCTAGCCTAGTTGCAACCCTGACCGTGTTACATTGACGGCGTCGACCGAGACAGCCAACAACTATCCGGCCGCGCAATGGTCTAGTGAAGACGACAGCGACGACGAGAAAAGTCCACTCACAGAACCCGGCAGCCCGGAGCTCGCGCTCTCCGCTGCTTTTATTCTGCCCGGCGCGGCCTGGCTCCGCCCTGGCCGCGACTCCCTTCTCGAACCCACTAGCGGGTTCCAGGTGCTTCCAGATGAGATCTTCCGTGACCTTTGCCCCAGTTCCTCCGCCCTGCCGGCACACACACCGTGTTCGACGGCGTGTGCGCTAACTGTCCACCGCAGTTGCCACTGCTGGACAACAGTCGGGGCTGTGTCACTACACATTTTCACTTCGTGAAGTAGAGACGATTTGCAAACAGCATCGACCAAATCCAGGCAACACACTCAAGCAGGAAGGTCACGACTACCAAGTGAGCCAATATTGCAAGTGAAGTGATATTTGAACAAGAATGTTACGTGCTTTCTCGTTGAACAAAACAAAAACATAGCGAATGATATTCTATGCAGTATTAGATTACTGACTGGATTCCTGGCTGGCTGGCATGCAAGTGCGTGTGCGCGGTAGTGACGTCGACGCGCACATCCGCCTGATGACGTCATGTGCATCCCACAGCGTTGGGCTGGGTTCGTGCGTGCTGACGTCACGCCTCCCCCCATCCCCCACCCAGGTTTAGGGTGACAGGTAGCAGAGGGGAGAAGAGACGTAGAGGAACGGAGAGGAGAGGGGGGGAGAGAGAGAGAGAGAGTACAGCGGCGTGAAAGGGAAGAAAGAGAGCAAAACGGAAAGAGGAGGAAAAGGGAAAGCGACAAGCAGGGGGAGGGAGGAATGGAGAGAGGCAAGAGAGATTGAGGTTGGAAAGGGAGAGGTGGGAATGAGGAGAGCGAGAGGTGAGAGAGAAGGGCTGCGTGCAGAACGAGAGAGAGCGAGAGAGATACTACAGAGCGAGCGAGAGGTGGGGGTTTACATAAAGCAAAGTTTATTTTTTTTAAATTACGAAATGATGAACAAAGCAAAGTGCCTACTACACCGAGCATCTTCTTGTTTCCACTGATCGTAAAAAAAAAGAGAGAAACAGGGAGAGAGGTAGGGTGGGGGGAGGGAAGTGAGTGATTTACAGTGGAAGGATAAGATGTATATAGAAGGAGAGGTAGCAGAGGTGATTTTTTTTTATCAAAACCGAGACAACGCGAGACATTGAGATAAATTGAGATATACCGTCCAGAGACAGAAAGAGAAAGGTGGAGAGAGACAGGGCTCTGTATAAGATTACAGGTTTTGCTGGCTGGCTGGCTGGGACGGATGGAGAGTTATGTCCAAAGGATGAGTGGGTTGCAAGTTATGTTTAAAAGTATACAGGGTGCTTCACACATTTTTTAACACTGATATGGGACTATCGTTTTTAATGGAAAAAGAACGGATAATACACAGTAACATGATAATAAATGTATGTGAATAGCTTAAAAAAGTCAAAAAGTCTCCACTTGTTCGCAATCATTGTCAACACGTGCCTGGAATCTTCTCCAGGTGGTCCCTAAGGCACATTTCTCGCGGTTTTGTTGCAAATTTTCATCTTTTTGAAGCACCCTGTAGAATGGCTGCGTTGTAAACGTTGTTTTCTTGTTTAGGGACACCGATATCAAATGCATCCCAAAGCGCCGCCGAAATGAATGTTCCTTTGCCGGCAAATACAACGAACCGTATCCCTACGCGGTGACTGTGGTTGCTAAAAATGCACTTGGATGTGAAGGAAGTGAAACTGCAAAGTTTTCCCTGAAGTCAATCCGTAAGAACAACCATTCATTTATTTTCGGTTGTAACATGACCAATGGAAATGGGTCTGCAAAACATTGCGTAGGTCTGCATATTAGCCTGCAAACAAGTTAAATGTTAAGTAATTTGTTAACTTTGAACGACCGAGTATCACGTGAAAATATTAATATTTTTAACACTAAAATACAGGACTTGGTGAGCCATGGAAAATGACAAACGGACGAAATATTGAGCAATAACTGTGTTGTTAACGTAACCAACAATATCATGCTCATAGCGATATTAACATTAGCAGTTAATGACATGAGCAACGATGTAATTGTAATTAAGACGTTCGAGTTATATTAATATTGATGCCTTGTATAAAGGTGTCAGTTTTTGTACCAGTTGAAAGGGTAAAACCCTATTACTATACTTTATATTAATCACTTGCGTTGTGATGAAACCGTTGATTGAAGCAAGTGGTAATTAGGATCGACGTTTTGTTATTTCTTCATTTGTTTAGTGAAACCAGACCCACCCATCATTCTAAAAGTAATTCCAGGCCAGGGACGCCAGAAGCATGTATGGGTAATCTGCTCTTATCCAAGCACGTGGAACCACGCAGACAAGGGGTTCACGCTCACAGCTGAGCTGGAGTACAAATCAATGGAAGAGAAAAATTACAGACAGGTAAACACTTTACCGTTTTTGCGTCTTGTTGCACTTATGCATTATATATTCATAACTATAAATCTTGAATTTCGATGGAAAGCTTTCGTGACTGCAGGGATTCATCTTCTTGGTTCTTTCGGTAAAGTCACGTAGAAGGCAAATAATAAAATAATAAAAATTATGATTAAACATGTTTAATTTGTATTCTTTTATTATTTCCCTTCCACGTGACTATACATCTTGACTTAAAGCTTTCGTGGCTGCAGTAATTCATACTCTTTGGGTCTTTCGGTAAAGTCACGTAGATAGAAAAATAATAATTGTCATAACTATCTTTATTCAACCCACTTATCACTTCAGAATAAAATGTTTTTTTATGGATTTGCTTATGTCCATTACCCATAATGCTGCACTACAGCACATCATGAGTTTTTGTGCTGTTCGGGCCCTATTGTTTAGAAGGAGTGCTCTGAACAATAACATATGATACATTTATATGATAAACGGGCAGTATTGATTGAACAAACATGAACAATGCTGATGAGACCCATAGTGTCAAAACAGGTCCAGAATTTGTTGCTTGAACAGATGCTATGAGTTAATACATGTCTAGAAGGGCCGAAAAGACAATATACTAAATTGAGTTTATTTTCCTGTGAAGGTACAGAATGGAATTCATTGTACTTATGCCATTCACCAGAATGCTTCACGATTGCGATGCTGAGTGTTTGCACAAATGAAGGTCACTTCATTGTTCACCTCGCTTCAGGAACAGCCTTCCCTTCATACTTTAAGTTTTTTCGGTAAAGTCACGTAGGTAAAACATTTAATACAAATTAATAAAAATAAAATAATAAAAAACACGACGTTTCGGAGGCAATATAAGTCTCCGTCATCAGGTGGGACCGTCACAGCCAGATTTGCTGTATTATTTTTTATTTTATTTTTTTTAATTTTTTTACCTAACGTGACTTTATCGAAAAAACTACGAGTATGAATCCTTGCAGTCACGAAAGCTTCAAATCTAGCCTTCCCTTCGCTGTTCACATTCGCGGTTCTCCTGTTGTTTAACGTCAAATACGAAAGAATCGCCTCTTACTCGCCAACGATTTGCTCAACATGTATTGCACAAGGCCCTACTTTGATACAAACAAAAAAAACACATTGCACGGTGGTCATCATGCTGACCCCAGAAATTTGCTGCCAACGTGAAGGGTTGCCATCCCATTGCCAATTTGAGCAGAAACATACGTTGACTTTTTCCACTTTGGCCGTAACACAGTATGTACAGTATCCCAAATTGTTACACGTGTGTGTGTGCGCTTGTGTCTGACTGTTTGTTATGGTATCCTGATAAATCGAAGATCAAGATCGCCACGTCTCGCGAAAATGTATGGGTGTTCAAAATCCTTGATTCCCATCCTGGCACCTCGCGCGTGATACGCGTGCGCGCCAAGGATTTCCTCGATTATGGAAGATGGAGTGACTGGAGTTCACCGACTTACGTAAACACATCAAACGGTGTGTTTGACTTTGCGTGGAGTAAATCGTAAAAAAAAACTACGTTACACGCATGCATTATTACTCTCTTTGTCAGCTGAGAGTTTCACAAATAAGTTCGTGGAATATTGACGTGGATTTGGTCGTAGGAAGGTGAATCAACTGGTGACAAATAAATTTCGATTAAAAGCTTTCGTGACTGCAGGGATTCATCTCCTTGGTTCTTTCGGTAAAGTCACGTAGAAGGGAAATAATATGTTTTATTTTTATGTTTTATTTTTATTATTTCATTATTTCTCTTCTACGTGACTTTACTGAAAGAACCAAGAAGATGGTCACAAATAGTGCATGTACAAAAAACATCTCTGTGCAATGTATTGCGAATACGTGGATTTCAGTAATCGATACTCTACTGACGTTTGGTTCATTTACTCAACTGATTGGATAATGTACGTTGTTTAAAAAAATAAAGTCTTATCTCTGTTTCCAACGCATGCTACTCGACGGGAGGTGATAGGCAGAGCTGGGTGACGTCATCGGTATCTGCTGCTGTGTAACTCAGCCCATGACTTGTCTGGGAATTACTGCCTTTAGGGAGTAAAACATGTTGGGGTCCTGAGTAACGGTCGATACAATATTCATATTCTTAGGTTTTTTCGGTAAAGTCACGTAGGTAAAACATTAAAATTAATAAAAGTAAAATAAAATAAAAAAATCACGACGTTTCGGAGGCAACACAACAGCTGTATCAAGTTAATGATACAGCTGTCGTGGCTGTGACGGTTCCACCTGAAGACGGAAACTTGTGTTGCCTCCGAAACGTCGTGATTTTTTATTTTATTTTACTTTTATTAATTTTAATGTTTTACCTACGTGACTTTACCGAAAAAACCTAAGAATATGAATCCTTGCAGTCACGAAAGCTTCAAATCTAGGGTCGATACAATGTTTTAATTGAGAAAAATACTCCATCAAATAATTGTCCCAGCTCCCTGACACGACCTCTTGTCCTTGATCAAAATCTAAGGTGCATTTTAAGTACTTGACATCCAAAGTTACCATCATATTATACGATTGTTGAAAATTACATACGTGTTATTTTAATTCACGACATGTATACCACACATTTGTGGGTTACATCTGCAACTTCAAGCACTTTAAAACAATGTTTATATTTTTTTTGCAGAAGATGAATCCAAAGTGAACATTCCTAAGGTGAAACTAAATATTAAGTAGTTCTGTGGTTCATTAAAGTTACAAATCTCACCTCCACATCCTCATAATGCTGTTTTCCAATTCCTGGTTGACTTGAAAGTATTTGCAGGTACTGTACGGTCAGATTATCATTAACCACCCTGACCAATACTATTGCTTAAAAAAACTTGTAATATGCCAAAGCTTACGACCAATTTGGCCAACATTGCCAACAAACATACACCGTCGTGAGATATTGATTAAATATCGGCTGTATCAATCTTGAAAGTTCAACAATAATCGTTTAATACACAACTTATGTTGACTGCTGTTCCCGTTAAAGCGTAGGATATAATGAGCGTATTCACAGTATTATGACCATAGTGTTTCTGGCAAAAAAATACAACGGTGTAATAAACACACCTGTCAACCCCGTATCAGTGCCCCTACCTTATTACAGACCAATTCAGACCTTATTGGTCACCCCGTGCCCCTTATACATCTCAACGTTCATCCTACAAAGTCCCATTGCAATGGAGAAACACAAACAAATAGACAAAACACACTTTTGTTGCCCGTTTAGAAACGGCTGTACGTCGTATGGACATGAAAACTCAATTTCTCTGTGCAAGAACACGGCTAAACCGTATGGGTTGACAGGCATGAATAAACCTGCTGTGATGTAACAGCTAATGGCATTTCTTCTTTTAATCCAGTTTTTTTGTTATATGTACAGAAATTTAACAATGCGGCAAGCACAACAATTTATATAGAGAGCTCAGTGGAGTCTGAGCCAACACAATATCCAGGTAGGAAAGCGCAAACTTGTTCTAACCGTGAGCATACAAACATGATAAGCGTTTTACTTCTGAAATCAATATGGTACAGTGCTCGTCTCTATGCACAGCTCTGAACCAATTGCGGAAATTCCACATTACTATGGCAGTGGTCAGTCTTTAAGAGTATGACCACTGCTGACTTCTCACAATGATATTTCCCATCAAGGGTGGTATAAAAGGATAATGGCTATGAATCGTATGAATTGTTATTTTTAAGTTATTATCATAAATGACTGTTCGTGTATTCTGGTTAAACAAATGTGATGTTTGCGACGTTGAGCAATTACACATGCTTGAATTTGTTTCTCAGATGCTCTGAAAAAAGTCTATCTGCATGGTGGGACAAGCATGATAAGCTTATTTTGTATTGTTCTGTGTTCAGCCTGCCTTGCTCTGACCACATTAAGTGTCACTGCCTCCGTGTACTTAAAGTGAGTACATTTCAGGATTTATCATTGGTGTATAAATGATTGTATTTGTGTTCAGAATTGACGCACACATGGTGCTCAAAAAGAGTAAATAATAATTATTTTCTGGGTTGTTGAAAAGCAGGTAAAAATATTCACAATTATATTCTTGTACATTTGTAAAACAATATATAGATACTATACCATTAAAGTTGGACTTCAATTCCAGCACAATTCACCTGATCAAGCTGATTGTAATCACCAGCGCAACGTCAAAAATTGTAAACGTTGCTGAGTTTACTCTCCAACACATCAGTGTGCTGAACTAGTAACTAACTGGCATGTGTTTTATTTACGTGACAAACCTTACTAAATGACTGTGTCAGGTGGTGGTGGGTTCACGACACATTTATCTTGACGCGATTTAACCCAAATAACTTTTATCATGAACATTTCATTCATGTATTACATGTTTACTGCTTGGTTAATGTACACGACATTGCACGTTCCGTTTGTAAGCACAACTGATTGCAAGGCTATTTTCACGTGCCAAATTCAGTGTGCACAATTTATTAACTGCACTGTATTTACGTACGATAGTGGTGTTGATCAACCTTCCGTATCATTGTATATCCACAGAAAGAGGCGAAAAGAAGATACGAGACATCAGGATGCCGTGGCAAGACAGGAATTGGAGCCCTTAGCTGCTCCTGTTATTTTGATGAATGGGGACATGACCAGCACCAATCCCATCCACGATACACCTCCCCAGGATGATGTCACTCGCATAAATTTAGACGAATCCAATCCCTTCCTGCAGGTCTTTGGAGAACCAAGACTTCCCATCAACAACAACGTGATAAACTCCGAATACTTTTACAAACGTATGAAAACGTCTTTTTTATTCCAAGAAACACAGGTTTAGGATCAGACTTAAACAAGAACTGATTGCCAGTTTGGATAATTTGCTTTGCATGCGTGTATGTTGCACTTATTTTGGACGGTACGTAGCCAACCGTGCCAAACGGAGGTGCTTAACAGCAATGAAGTCAAATCTGGTGTTGTAGTCGGTCACTATGTTCTTTATCCAGTCACAGTGACTTTTCTAGTACTGTATTTAAAAATTCATTTTTAAAAATATAGTGGGATAGTCAAAATGATAATTGATGGCATTTTGGCCATGCTCCCATCTTGGTCTCATTATATGAGCCTTTGCCAGAATGCAGCGTGACAATCGATCTGTTAAGTCACGTGACAAGGTGTTGATTTGTTTGGGACAGCCCGTGTGTTAAACAAGCACAATCCTGTATTCTAAACGGTACCGATGTTTCAGACGAACTTTGATGACTGTATGTTACATGTTCAAATGTTTCCAATTTCAATTTTAAAAAAATGTCCTGGCGCACTCGAGCTGCATGACATGTGGTTATTTCTATTGCGTTTAAATAAAAATAAAAATGCACATGTATAATGCGTATTCCATCTTAGGATCCCAATGTGCAATGCATGGAAAGCAGGAAACAAAAACACAACCAGGGAAACTGACCAAACTGAAGAGGGAAGGCCACTTTAAAGAGATCGGTTATCAAAGTAGACTTAAATAACTCTACCGACTCTGATTTCCTGATTTCAAGTGGCAAGGCGTTCCATAGCTTGGATGCCATGCTAACAAAAGCCCGATCATGTCGCTCAGTGCAGAAAACGTGGTTAAAGTATTAGCGCACAGTTAGAAGCTATATTGTGAGATACTTCAGAGTTCCGAGGCAAGATGATGTAAAACCACAGCTGCTGCAAGTATCGGGCTCACATATTTTCACTTTAAAAAATCCTTTTGCCCGTCGATCACGATTCCACAGAATTGGAAAGCGATTCTTGTTCCACCAAAAGCATCTCTGGGTGCACCCCCTTATGAACCATGGGTAGCTGCTAATGAAGAGAACGGATGTAGCCACGGCGTTCACGTTCACCGCAACATTTGAAGGCTGTGAAGATTCAAGCTGCTCTCTGCCGAGATGCTCTCATCGTTAAGGGACCTGCTGCCTTTGTCTGCTCAGCACTGAGGTCTAACGGGTGCACCGACAATAAACCTCCCCTTCACAGGCAGAATGGAGCAACACAATATGCCTGGCAACCAGATACTCTATCGTAACACGCGATTGTCTAGGTATGACGTTAGTCGTCATTTTTTTTAATGCAGTGTTCTCTCGTGATCTTTTTTGGTTAAAACATTTCCGGCTGAAAATGTAAATGTTTTAAACAACTGCAAAAAAATGCTTGCGCCTCAACATTAAAATATAACATGCTAAAACTGCGTTTCCATATGACATACAGGAAATGGAAAGTACTCAACTCCACTTCGAGTCCTGAAACAGAAGTGAAATCTTCTTGGTTCTTTCGGTAAAGTCACGTAGAAGGGAAGTAATAAAATAATAAAAATAAAACATAATAAAATAATTCTCACGACGTTTATGTTTTATTATTATGTTTTATTTTTATTATTTTATTACTTCCCTTCTACATGACTTTACCGAAAGAACCAAGAAGATGAATCACTGCAGTCACGAAAGCTTTAAATCGAAATGTATGTTTTATTTCATAATGAAATAAAATCACATTGCTCGAACAGGAACCAGTCCTTCACTTGGGCAAACTTCGTTTCACTCCCCACAAAATTGTTGAGTAATGACCGGGATTTTCACTCAAGACACCTGGCCAGATCATGTTTTTATAAATGGATTACGGAGGAATGTGAGTCGTTTTTAGTACGATCCATAATTTGTGGATTCCTACCTTCAACAGCAAGTGGTTTGCCTTTCCGTCAAGAGTTTAGTGTACGTCTTTCAAATGCGTGAGGGTTTGTGGCATATGATCGCTTGCAACAATATTAAGTAAAGACGATCAGCAACCTATCCAAACATAATTGGCAATAGCAGATGACAGTTGCAAAAAAAATATTAAACATAACTTTGACATCAATTTTACATTTTTAAGTACAGTATTTATAAAACATGCTACTATTTCTTGTTTGACCAACAATGTGCTTTTTAGTAAAAAAAAACGTGAACAACACGGTCTAAAGGGAACTAGATAGATCCATTGTACATTAGTTGTTTATTTAAGAGTAATATTTGCATGTCCATGGTTATTTTTTCACGTAATGCCCTCTTTATGTATACACTCAGTTGGAGAAAACAGTAATGTATTATATTTGCTTTCCATTTCGTGGCATTATAAAGTGTTGATTCACGTAATCATATTTATGCACCTTGGTTTCATGTGCATACAGACTACCATACACGTGTATGTGCCTTGTATTTACTGTATATATATACGAGGCACGATATGTCAATCTGAATTTAATGTGGTTGAACAATCGGAATATTTGTTGTCCATCCTAAACCTTCCCAAAATGCAGTGTTTTTCCCCATAGATATAGCTTAGCATTGCATTGTTGTATAAGTATGGGGTTTGCATATATTAGGGGCATTTATAAGATAATCATAGACATAGATGTAGTCATACGGTTGCTTGTTATTAAATTATTAAACTCAATATGGAACAAACAAACATGATCATTATATGAGGGAAAAAATAATTCAAGGGGGGGTTTGCATTAAAGAGACGAGGCTTGCAATTAGGACATATTTTGATAATTTTTACCCGAAACAGTATATGTCAAAAAATATTGCCTTGAAATCATTGCTTTTCAGGGATCTTGTGATTCTGTATTATGTTAGCCCATTGTTATACTACGAGGAATGTTAAAACGTGTTTTTCTGATAGATCCAAAAACGTTTCACAAATAATATTACCTTCAATGTAGAGCTCAGTCTATGTGCACAGTAATCTGCCCGCACGTACTTTTAATACTCTAACCACCATTAAATAGTGATATTGCCATGGCTTAAAATTGCAATTGTTCTTCGTGTTTTTTTGTTTCTTGGTCATCACGCCACACTATTGACTTCCTTCGAGTTGTTAATCTGAAATTATAATAATAATGTATATTAAGCACCTGAGGACGGCTGCTTGCGTTGTGGCCGAAACGTCGTGAGAATTGTATTTTATTATGTTTTATTTGTATTATTTTATTATTTCCCTTCTACGTGACTTTACCGAAAGAACCAAGAAGATGAATCACACAACAGTTAACATTTACAAGTGGCCTAATGTGGAAGTGAACATGTTGTTCTCTGCAGGTGGTCTCACAGTCTGTTTCCTTTGGGAGGAAACATATGAACTGCGCCACAATCTGCCGTGGTCTGACTGACCATTCGATCGAAGTCGACTTTTCAACTTCCTCTTTAACGTTCAGCTCAGCAGACTAATAACAATAAATAGCAAATGCTGCACTCACCCACGTGGTCACGGGGAGACCACTTTTATGCAGCAGTTGATGGACAAAGAGCTGTTTATTTGTTGTATTAATTATGTTTTTAGAAATAGTACCAATGCGTGTTTTCCAAATGTGACATATTTACATGTGAGGTGGCAAATGAAAATAAATAAATTGCAAATGACAACAAAGTTACTTTTAAGGTGAAGACCTCTATCCTAACTTTCACAAGTAAAGCATGAACAATGCTTGCTAGCAAAGAACATAGACATCAGCTTGCAACTTTGTACCCGTGACATGCCATTGGAAGGGGAGGAGAATCAATGCCATAATGTATGAAAAAGGGAATTGGAAAGGGAAGGAAGAAGATCATTAAATAAGTTGAAAAGGATGGAAAAGTAATGTAAAAATTGGACCACAGGATCAGGAAAAATCGGGATAGGGAGGAAGAGGCTCCATAAGAGTCCTGACGAAGTGTTTGTTTCCATAGGGGGTGGAGATAGGGGAGGGATTCAGAGTGGGAGTGGCCACACAGAAGGTCACATGATTTGCGGGAAACTTGAGCTGATTCAGCTATACAGGGACTCCGCTACTTATCAATATTCGACTTACAAACTTTCAGAGATGCGAACAAATCTGTCCGTATGTCCAGTTGCCTGTTCGGACTGAGAGTCGTAAGTTCAACTGCCGTGCAATAGATGGCGGTGGTGGCATTTACATCTGCAGAGCATGAAGAATCAGTCGCATTTACATCTCCAGGAGATTATGCAACTGTTAAAGCCATTCCCCGTACAACATGTTTGGAATCGACAAAGTTGGATTTACGAACAAATCGACTTACAAACAGACCCCTGGAACCTAACTTGTTCGTAAGTAGAGGAGTTTCTGTACAGTATGGATATATGAAGGTATGCTTTCCAACAATTTCAGAATCCTCTACTTAAAATAAAGAACCCATCACTTGAAAATAGTGCATTTTTCACGACTGTGTTGCAAATTATTTTAATTAAGTCCCAGCCTGCCTGTCTTGATATGGATTATCCTTCTTGAGACAATGTATGTTGAGTTTGACTGGCAGATCAGGATCAGGCATGAGCTGTGGATCAATCAAGTTCAAATCAGTGTGAAGTTAATCTTAATCACGAGATTCATCTAATAAGGAGAAGAAATAACCCGTGTTACTCAAATCAATATGACACGTTGCATTTGGGACCTGGAGACTGACAAATGAATACGTGACAAAATCCGCAAAGAGCAGAAAGAAGCGTGGGGGAGTTTAATTGCTGGATTACAACGAGAGACAGGAAGAGCAACACACGAATAGGAGAACACGTTCTTGACATATCGACTGTTAATGACGACAAGGGAGCTTGGGGCAGGATGCCCTGCCTTTACGGATAGTGGTCATGGTCAATACGAACAACAGAGTGGCAGCCAAAGGAGGAAACACACCCGCAGAGAACTTCAACCACAGAGATCGATCCATGAGCTCAGCTCGTGCGCGTGGAGCCGTGTGGAATTGTGCCATCGTACGAGTGTGAACGATGGTCGTGGCTTCGAAAGATCTTCCATCCATCTTTGGATCGATCACGGCTGATGATGAGAAATTTAAAAAACTGCGTTATATGTTTTTTTATAGGTAAAGAACTTGAGAAACTTGCCTTTGATCTAAAAGGGAATGTGTTTCTCATTTACAGACTGTGCTTGTGTCCTGTACTCTGATTGACACCTTGCTTTAATAGGATCTTGATTCTAATTGTCTGCAATTGGATGGAATTCGTCAGTTAAAATGTATTTAAACTTAAAATGCATACACGTCCTTGAACACCTACGTATTCAACAAAATATGTTTTAAAACATGGCCGTGTTTACATTCTATCGATTTTCGAAATATATTTTGTTCAAACTAATGATACATTGGTGAATTTTAACTTTTGTTCAACCACAATGTCACCTGTTTAATGGTAAGATTTGAGTACACATTTTGTGAAACAGTACTGTCTGGTCTGTAAGAGCATGTGTCTACATATATAAATACAGTTGAGTGTAAAGCAGCAGTTTAAAATTTAATATTTTGCCACAAGCCGTGTCGGTACTCAAAATAAAAAAAACGGACAACATTGCCCTCACAACCGCAACTTTCCCCCAGTATCAATGTAAAAACGTTAGGTGTTTTTTTTTCTTTCAACAGAGCCTCTCGCGATATATTCTCAGAATTTCTCGATGTGATAGAGGCATTTGGGGAAAAGTCTGGAAACTCCACGCGCGTGGAGTTTTTTTGGGGAGCAGCTATTCTGGGACAAGTCTAAAAGTGGAGGGGAATAACACCGATTCTGCTTTCGCGAAAGTGAACGCTGCAACTCAAACCCTTGAGCCAGTGGTGGAAACTGGACATTCCTCTGGTCGTGACCAGTTTCTCCACAACACAGCTACTGCCGACTTCCCTATACTGTGTTGTTCCATTCATCTATTCCGGATGGATGGTGAACTGATGAATATTAGTGCCAGATTGTCACATTATTTACACATTCGAGCAATTCGTCACTTTCGCTGCTAATAAAAACGCGCAACCTTTTCACAAGTTATAAAACGCTTAACCTTTGAAATGTGATACTTTGTACAGATTAACATCAGGATTCTCAGAAGATGTGGCGAAGATAAGGCTACATTGCACATGTCTAACTGTACTCCGAATACAAGATTTGGGATTGTAATTGTTTACACAAGCATCGTATTTGACTACGCAGATTGTATGCACGCTGTCAACATATTGGTTAGTATGCCTACACTTGGTCTGCTCGAGAATGTATGTTTTCATCTTCTTGGTTCTTTCGGTAAAGTCACGTAGAAGGGAAGTAATAAAATAATAATAATAAAACATAATAAAATAATTGTCACGACGTTTATGTTTTATTATTATGTTTTATTTTTATTATTGTATTTCTTCCCTTCGACGTGACTTTACCGAAAGAACCAAGAAGATGAATCACTGCAGTCACGAGAGCTTTAAATCGAAATGTATGTTCAATTTTAGTGACTGAACGTGTGCTGTAATGCTCTTCTCAACGTCCTGGATTGATATCTGCTTGGTGTTATATTCTTGAGGCGTGTTCAACAGTGAAGTCCCAAGTGAAGGAAGCCACTTGAGGAATCACGCCACCCTGTGGTAACTGCAGTCATTATCCATTTCTCAGTTAAACACAATGTTCTGCCGTAAATTCCATCTGATGGGCAACTCTTAGGGATGCGATTATAAAAAAAAACTAAATTTAGACACGATGCAACATGGCGTACAATGTACGTAGAGTTACATTACATTGATCCCACCAAAAAATTCTTAATTAGATACATTGATAGCAATTGAGTAACACTTCGTGTTTGGCTGAGGTCACGTCCTGGGAACGATCCGACCGAAGATACGGCACGTGCCGTGGACATCAGTGGCGGCTCGTGACATCCCCACTAGGCGAGGCTGTTGTGGGTGACCTCTAAAAGTTCTACTTAAGAAAAACCTCGTCGTGTTGTTGACCATCCCGTGAAAGTGATACAACTCTGTCTCATCTACCGACGGTAGGCATTGAGGAACAATGCGAAACAAAACAGCAAAGCACTCAAATGCTGCCCACGTGACCCTCAAGTCCACACAAGACAACCCCTTTGACGCTGGCAAAAGTCAAAAGAACAACTACAGATCAGCTGACACGCCTCAGCAAATCCTTTCAAATGGTATATTACTCCTCCTCCTGGTTACACCAGCCCACAGGGGATTATTTTGTCCGTCGTGCAGGGAGGAGCTGGGTGGGGAGGGTGGGGCTGGGTGGGGAGGGGAGGGTGGGGAGGGGCTGGGTGGGGGGTGGGGAGGGGAGGGGCTGGGGAGGGGAGGGTGGGGAGGGGCTGGGTGAGGAGGGTGGGGCTTGGTTGGGAGGGAAGGGTGGGAAGGGGCTGGGTGGGGGGTGGGGAGGGGCTGGGTGGGGGGTGGGGAGGGGAGGGGCTGGGTGGGGGGTTGGGAGGGGCTGGGTGGGGGGTGGGGAGGGGCTGGTCACCCCGTGGTGCCCTTATAAAACTCAACGTTTAACCTACTAACGCCGGCTTGTGCCCGCCCTCACAGTCAGGCATATTTGCGTAATACACCACGCCGCCGTTGACCCTGGCCTTTGACCGAGCAACCCAACGTTCCTACCAGCTCCCTCCGCAGGAATGTGTTTAGGAGTGGCTCCACAGTGTTCGTTGCTAGTTATTAGTTTGCTCTAGCCGCTGCCATCGCCACTGCCGTTGTGTCCTCCTAGAGCGTGCAGGTCGTGGACATTGCGATATTTGCACGGTGCAACCTCGCGTCGTGACATCGTCCGTCTCATCGCAGCCACGGGTGCCTTTTTCACCGCCCCTGAATGGGTCTCAAACGGCGCGGCTACAATGCTCGAAGCTCATCGCAACGAACGAAGGGGACATCTCTCACTCGGAGGACGCCTTCACAGCCGCCTCCTGACCTCCCCGAGGTACACATCAGAATGCGTTGTTGCAGCGGTTTTAATATGAACAACTTAAAATGTTATCTTCATTAGGAAATTCACCTTCTCGGTTTCTTTCAGTAAAGTCACGTAGAAGGGAAGTAATAAAATAATAAAAATAAAACATAATAAAATAATTCTCACGACGTTTCGGCCACAACGCAAGCAGCCGTCCTCAGGTGAAGAACAGGTCTGTCGGAAAGACAGACCTGTTCTTCACCTGTCGGATAAACATACCTGTTCTTCACCTGAGGACGGCTGCTTGCGTTGTGGCCGAAACTTCGTGAGAATTATTTTATTATGTTATATTTTTATTATTTTATTATTTCCCTTCTACGTGACTTTACCGAAAGAACCACGAAGACGAATCCCTGCAGTCACGAAAGCTTTAAATCGAAATTTAGGAAATTCACGTTTACATTTTTACGTGTATATTATTAAACACAACAAAACAATTTATAGAAAAGTATTTTTTAGTAGAAAGATCATTTCCCATCTCCAGCTGCTTGGTAGGGCGGCGCCCCAACGCCCCTAGTGGCCGTGATTCTAAAAACGTGTCCAGGGAAAGCCTCACTGAACTTTCCAGCAGGGCCCTGCATTGGCATACTTGACCAATTGGGTTCACGAGTGATTGGCATGTGGTGAGGAAATGCGTTTGACGTAACTTTCATCTCTTTGTCGACCCGCTGCTGAGTGGAGGACACTCAGCACTGGCATCTCAGCACCTTGGCAAGCTGTCGTAGTTACACATACAACAACTAACCAGGCTCACACCGGATTGGCCTCTAAATCTGACAAGATCGGTGCACTCAGGGTGATTTGGGTGTACAGGGTGGTCCAGATTCTCTGTAACTTATTTTAGTTTTTAAGTAAGGTTTATTTAAAACATAAATGAATATGCAAAGTCAAAAATGTGAGGGATTAAGTAAGTGAAAGTCACAATAAACTATTTACTATTTTATTTTACCAGGTAAACCCCACACATCTGGACCACCCTGTAGGCTCAATTTGGTCTAATGTATATCAACTTGTAAGTGTATAATATCTGCAGGTATTAGAGTGAAATCACTTCAAGTGCATACATTGCTATGACCACGCTGACGGTTGGCGAAATGTGCAGAAACGCATTCTAAATGTGCAATGTCTGCAATGCGGTAAAACGCAGCAAGTACTGTGTTTTCCAAAATAATTTTGCAAATCAAGTAGCTGCAGGAGGCTGTTGGTGCTCCAGAATGCACGTACAAATGTTGGAAGGCATAAGCGACAAATGTTGCGTTGGATTACGCTGAATGGTTTTATCCCGAGATACTGTGTTGGTAAACAGGGGAGGAGAGTGAGAGTCCACCGTTCAATCCGTAATGGGGCTTCATGGGATCCCCGCTGACATCTTCGCAACCTCATTTAGCCACCCACTGCCAATGTAGGATAGGTCTTGCACATCTATTTTTTACGTACATGCTAACATGTGCCGCTAAAGACATTTTATAATTGTTGCGAAGGAAGCCCTTTTATATTTTGGCAAAATAAAAGTCTTTTTTTTTTACAACAACAAAAAGTACGAATGAAGTGAAAAAAGGCAAGTAGGTTTTGAAGTGTAGTTCTTACATTCATCTGGTGAATTATTAAGCTTAAAATAACCATTCAAACTACAAAGTTGAACATTTAAGTCACTTTTCGATTTAAAGCTTTCGTGACTGCAGGGATTCATCTTCTTGGTTCTTTCGGTAAAGTCACGTAAAAGGGAAGCAACAAAACAACAAAAATAAAATACAATTAAACAATTCTCACGGCGCACTCTGCCACAACGCAAGCAGCCGTCCAGGTGAAGAAACAGGTCTGTCGAGACAGACCTGTTTCTTATTTTTGTTGTTTTGTTGCTTCCCTTCTACGTGACTTTACCGAAAGAACCAAGAAGATTTAAGTCACTTGCAGAAGAAGCGGCGATGTACTTTTGGGGGCTTACTCCCTGCAGAGAAATAAACTGTAATCACTTTCATGCAAACCACCTCCATCTTCAAACACATGGAACCATTACATCTGCACGACTAAAATTCATTTCAAAAAAACATCGCAAAGATGTTCAGCCGAGTATATAGGGGGACAACATTAGGGCAGGTGTGTGCACATTGTGCTTCCAATTAGCCCGTGACGTTGGTTCAAGTTGGCATGCACCCTGTGTATGGGGAGGGCAATAAACGAGTTTGGCAAGCAGGGCTACCCACACTATGGGGGGGAGGGGGGGCGAAAGGGGGGATAATTGCCCCAAGGCCTCACACAACAAAGGATGCCACAACGGGCTTGGTGTTTGTTTTTGTATTGGTCACTAATGAATGAGTGAGCCGGCCACACGTGGCATTCTGCCCCGGGGGCTCCAACCCCCAGGATCTTCATCTTGGCATGTCTGCTCAGGCTGAAGCTATTGAGCAACCTGACACAGTCGCCCTGTTTACACGCGATGGCATTTGCAGCTGGAAAAAAAGAACAAGTCACGTCTTTATACTGGTAGGAACCTCCTGGTTACACCAGCCCATAGGGGATTATTGTGTCCGTCGTGCAGGGAGGGGCAGGGTGGGGAGGGAGGGGCTGAGTGGTGAGGGGCTGGGTGGGGAGGGGCTGGTGGGGAGGGTGGGGAGGGGCTGGGTGGGGAGGGTGGGGCTGGGTGGGGAGGGGCTGGTCACCCCGTGGTGCCCTTATAAAACTGAACGTTTAACCTACTCACGCCGGCTTGTGCCCGCCCTCAGTCAGGCATATTTGCGGAATACACCACGCCGCCGTTGACCCTGGCCATTGACCGAGAAACCCAATGTTCCTACCAGCTCCCTCCGCAGGAATGTGTTTTTGTGGGCAAAATGACGATGAAATGATTCATTGAATAAAATAAATTAGTGCTCTCGTGATATGCATCGTCAAATTGTTCTCAGCAGCAACAATGGCAGCAGCATAATAGCACCAATACGAGCAATACCAGAATAATATGATTATCATCATCAGTTGGAATCCTAATAATCAATAATAATCCTTATATTCATTGGAAATTATTCAACGGATACATTTTGCGCTTTCCATGATCATTTCTGGGTGACTCCTTCTATCTGAGAAAAACCGCAGATAATGGAGAACAATCACAAGGTGAAAACCATGAGGTTTACAGATCCATTTAGTATTGCGGATAACAGGATTTATGGATAAGAGGATTGTGGATAAACTATTTAGCTGTGTAAAAAAACACTGTATAAAAAGTTATCTTTATATATATGTTAAAATATTAAGCGGATTAAATGTCGAAACAGGACCAAGCATCTGAGAATTCATGTATGTAAGCATGTCATTATGTATTAGTTTTGTTTTGTTTTTACACGCCTTCAAACACTATAATTGGAAGTAGAGTTTTCTTTACACATTCATCGCTGAACTAGAGATGCCACTCGGTTAAACCCAAATATACTCAAAATGTCCCCACCAATATATTGCTATAAAATAGATTTCTGTTTATATGATTGTGGTTGTGGTTGTACTTTATAAATCCCTAATCTCTGCCATTACATACAATGAAACAAGAAAAGGTAAAAAAAAAACAGAGCAATGTAATACAATACACTATTAGACATTATTGTAAAAAAAAAGTCCATCCCATGTGTTAGTGATTGTTTTAATATTTTAGGCAAGAAATGGCAGGAAATTCTTTTTCAAATTTAGATTTTTTTTTCTGGGGGGGGGGGACCCCACACCCCCTGGAATATTTTTAGTCCCCCCCCAATGTTGACTCCATGGCTACGGCCTTGGTTAAGCCTACACATTTCCACCATATCTCTGTATAAACTCTTCTTGGGATTAAATATTTCCCTTTATGGGCTCTGATTTTAAGGCTGCGAGCAGTGAAATAGTCACAACAAGTTTTGGCCCATGTTTTTCTCCATCCCTTACTTTTTTTTTATCGAGGAGATGGCATCTATCGTTTTTTAAAAGTTGTGTGCAAGTATAAACTCTAATCTGCTTTCCAAGAGATTATAGTCCGTGCATGGGTCGCTGCTCTTAACCATTTTAAAAATGAGAATCACTCAAGGGCAGAGGTTGCCACACGTGGGCACCCCGGGTGAAGAAGAGTGAATATTTGGTCTGCCATGTTTTAAATTGACAAGTCCAAGAATATGCCAACGTGTAACAATTTATAGATTTGAAGCTTTCGTGACTGCAAGGATTCATACTCTTTGGGGTTTTCAGTAAAGTCACGTAGGTAAAAACTAATTAGCTCTCTTCACTTACTACAGTGATTTTGGCTGTAACGGTTCCACCTGAAGACGGAAGCTTGTGTTGCCTCCGAAACGTCGTGATTTAATTGAGTTGTTTCATTATTATTATTTTTTTACCTACGTGACATTACCGAAAAAAACAAAGAGTATGTGCAACAATTTACCATAGAAAACAAACAAACTTGTACTTGTTAAAACACATTTGCTGTCATTGTCATGCAACAACCTTTTAAAGAGATGCACGTTTCACGTACGCGGGTATAAATAACTCCACTGAATAGAATTTAAGTTTTAGTTACGGTTGGCGTTCGTTACAGAGCATCCATTCTCACGTAACTTTTTTTGCTTCAGAGACTTTCAAGGGACATTATTAATAACGGCTATCACTATGCAAATGATCCGTTAAATGCGATCCGTCTTGTTAGATGTCCCAAGGCCATAATATTATAACATGGTTGAAATCGCTTGGTGGAAACACACGCCAGGACCTGTACCCCAGAATTCTCGTGTTGCGGCACAATAGGCGAAACGATCGAAAGGGAAGACTTTGCCCAACGTTCCTTGGCACGAATACGTCGCAAGGATTCAACACAAAACTAATCAGAAGCCATACCTGCTGCACTGAACATCGAGTATAAATCCACGCGTGCGACCAACCTGCCCCTTTCACGTTCTGCTACGACGCTTGCCACGCTTGACCAGCAGAGGTCCCACCGCGTTTAAAAAAAATGTCTCTTTTAAACAGAGGTCGCAACCAGGTACCCGATACCCGTACCCTACCCGATACCCGGCTACCCGTACCCAGCCGGGTACGGGTAGCCGTTTGCGACCCTGGTGCGGCTGGGTACGGGTACGGGTAAGGAATCAAAACCAGTTTGCGACCTCTGTTTTTATATCATAAAAAGAGGCAATGCAGCCCGTCGCATGCATCCCGGTGGTGTAGACAGTGCCGGATGAAGCTAGTGCGGGGACTGTAGCATATTTTCTAAAGGTGCCCTAAATAATAAAAAAAACACGTAAATATTAAAACGCACATTTTTTACTTGCGTATCAAAGTAATTTTCTTTTTTCATTTTTTATACAGCCAGATAATACGACAAATCGCTAACCTTAAACACCCAGTGGTTCATAAAAGTTGAAGGCGGTATAGTACTATAGTCATAGAGCAAGTGCGGAATCACTGAACCGGAATTGATAGCTTGAAAGCATTTAGCGCGGGGCCCTTGAAAGTGCGGTGCCCGTAGCATATGTCGCTACTTTTGCTACTGGGATAATCCGGCACTGGGCGTTGAGGAAGCGTTTTGATCATGATACGAAGTAAATTCAAGCTTTCCGTCAATTAATTGTGGGATCATAGCCTCCCAATGAATGTCATGTCACACTGGTCAGTTTGGGGTTGTTCGTAGTTGGGGGGGGGGGTATGGGGGAGTGCAGAACAGTTCCGATTTCACTCACCGCTGATGTAAGCCGGGGCCCAAAAATCCAAAAAAAGCCCAGGCTCGCTGGTTTCATCGAGCACAAACTCTTGTGCCGAATGGCGGAGTCAAGATTTTCAGGTAGAGGGGGGGGGGGGAACCCCTCCAGCGATGAACAAGTATAACCCGTAAAAACTAAGTTTTTCACTATAAATCCTTTATATGCGTGGCGGCTAGAGTCCTCTCGTCCTCTGGCTTGAGATGGCTGCCACCTATGGGTCAGATGATTGCATGGCACCATTAAGCAATTGGTAATTAAATATAATATTTTTGTCCTAAAAAGTGTAAAATTTTGGAAAAAAATTTTCACGAACATTAATTGTCACGCACAACGAGTCTGTGTAGAAAATGTCCGCTCGATTGGATCATGGGAAGTGGGTTAAAAAACGACCGAAAGATTTGCACGGTCGTAAGCAAGCAAGCAAGCGCGCAAGTGAACTTAATATAAAGGATTTAAAAATGATAGGAGTTGTTAGTAAGTAAGGACTTGCCCCTTGCGTTTTATTCGACGCGTGTGCGTCGCCGATGCAGCCGCACAACCGCTTATTCCTTCTCGCGCGACGTAGTTCCTTTCACTCGATCGCGTTCTATCGAATTTGCATCCGCGTTATATAAAATGTGTTCCTCAATATATTAATTGCGTTCTATCCAATTCGCGTCATGAAAACAACACCGAGCGTTATAGGATAACAAGCTCTTTTAGACACCGCTGTTCGCAATCAATCGGTGAATTCTGCGAATTGCACTTAATGTCACTTCTACTGAATGACAATCTGTCACTTAATTTTTCACTATTTGCATTACTGCCGCAATAAAAAAATGTAAAATGTAGGTTCATTTGCAGCGTTGTAACCCTCGCACAAGTATGCGCAGTATTATTTTATATTTTTTTATTATTTTATAATTTCCCTTCTACGTGACTTTACCGAAAGAACCAAGAATATGCGCAGTAATGCATCCATATCATTCGGTTCTGAATAGAGACATTTAATCAGGACGAGTAAATCGATAAATCCGTTCTCATTGGCAGCAGGAAAAAAAAAGTAGCATCCACATTGTGCGAGCAGAGTGAAGGTTTAAACAGAAGTATTTACATCCCACTAAAAATGATTACGAACACAAAAATACACACACACGGAGCTTCGGTGGTGTGTGCAAAGATATTCTCACGACTACCATTGTACAACGACGCCTACCGCTCACTTTGCTCTGCTACGTTTATTTATTTTGGGGATGGGGGGGTCGATTGTATTCTCAGTTGAGCTCACAACGTGCGCATGCTACGCAGCGTGGTGGTGAAACAGAGGAGGAAAGATTTTCGGTGGTGAAACGGAGGAGAGAAAGACGGAAGCTTGTGTTGCCTCTGAAACGTCGTGATTTAATTTAGTTGTTTTTCATTTATTCATTTTTTACCTACGTGACTTTACCGAAAAAAAACAAAGAGTATAGAGGAGAGGAGGCAGCTTTTCGGTGATGAAACAGCGGCGGAGGAGGCCAGCTTTTCGGTGGTGAACTTCGCAAAGCCGAGAGCTGAGCAACACATTCTTTCGAGGCCATCCAGCCACCGCCACATGAATAAACAAAGTCCATAGATCCCTCCTCCACCAAATCCTAATAGAGCTAAAAACCTCGCGAGTTCACACGACTGCCTGAAGCGGCACGTTTGATTCACACGTCTCTTTAGATGCGCACCTCTTAAGACCAAAAATGTAAAGGCGTTCTCGAGGGGGTTTGAATGATCCCCGTCCGTTTTCTCGCAACGACAACGCAGTTGTGGCTGTTTGATATGGGGCCCGTAACAGGACTCAACAAATGCTGTTCTATTTCGATTTAAAGCTTTCGTGACTGCAGGGATTCATCTTCTTGGTTCTTTCGGTAAAGTCACGTAGAAGGGAAGTAATAAAATAATAAAAATTAAACATAATAAAATAATATAATAATATATTATTATGTTTTATTTGTATTATTTTATTACTTCCTTTCTACGTGACTTTACCGAAAGAACCAAGAAGAGGAATGCTGTTCTGTTCTGTGTAGCATCGCTGTGTGTGCCTCGCTTAAGTCATTGCCCGCCATTGATCCAAGCTATGGAGGGACAAGAACAAAAGAGAAATATGAAATGCGTTTTATTAGTTTCGGAATGAAAAGAACAGCATGAGGCCATTCATCATGCATTCCCAATTATCTGTACTTCATTAAAAATAGATATTTTCTCGTGTTGCCAAGTGTCAAATTCCAGTGCCGCAGTGAAAACAAAACAAAGATCATCCGTGTTGCCTTAACATACTTTTCGGGCAAGTCCTGTTCGCGAATAGCACCTAGGAAGGCTGGAGCAGCAAACAAGGCGATGGGTTTGGTGAGCGAACGATGTTTACACGCCACACATTGAATCCCTTGCAAAAGCGATTCAAGTTATTTGGCGTTGATGCTGCGTTGGCAGTGGTCGCGCAAGTACAATACAATTAACATACGCACTGAGTACATTCGTCAATAACACTTCCTTCATAGCGTATGACGTTACGTTGCCCATAATGCAACGTATCGTACGTAGTTTATTTTATTGACATGTGTCGAGTGTTCTTTTTGGTAAACATAAGCGATGTTGCACGTGATTCTGTTCATTCTTTACCTCTTGGACCAAGATAATAGGGCTGCGAGTCACGAAATATTTCTAGTAATTGCAATGAATGATTGCGATCTTACCAACAATAAGCAGGTGGGGCAGAGTTTGAAAGCGACCACTTACACGCCTCCTGCCAAGGCCGTAGCCATGGAGTCAACATTGGGGGGACCAAATCTTTCAGGGTGTCTGGGGGTCCCAACTTGGAAAAATATCTAAATTTGAAAACGGATTTCCTGCCTAAAATATTTTAAAATTCACTAACACATGGGATGAACTTTCATTTATTTTTTACAATAATGTCTCATAGTGTATTGTATTACATTGCTCTGTTTTTACTTTTTTACCATTTATTATTTCATTGTATGTAATGTTTGAGATTATGGATTAATAAAGTACAACCATAACAACAATCATATAAACAGCAATCTATGCATTGATTTATATGAAGACAAGTCCAGATATTGTGGCCAAGGTTTAGCAAATTGTTGTTTTTATTTACATAGCATAGCAATATTTTTTATAGCAATATTTTGGGGGGGACATTTTGAGCATATTTGAATATTAGGGGGATGTGTGTCCCCCAATGTATATTATAATTACGGCCTTGCCTCCGGCAATAGAATCAGCATAGCATCAAGCGCGCATGACATCTTTAGAAGAAACACTTATGTAAAGCTGAGGGCTCACATTGAGGAACAAATGATTGGGCATGTAAATATGTGCATGTATTTGTCACGTCACACCAAACAGATGAGCATTCGCTTAAGTAAATATGGCAGACACTCCTTGGTAGCGTGCAAAACGTGGCATTGCACGCTGCTTTGCCATCAACTTACATTACAAAGAGGCGTTCAAGCGGGTCAACCCGTTGTTAGCTCGGACATATACTATTTATAGGACAGGTGCCCTGAGCATATCTATCAAACGGATCACATCTGATAGCTAATATTGTCTTCGGTTTGCTAAGAGCTTCACGTGAAACGCATAAACAACGTGGCACTCAAATAAATGTGTAGCACTAATTATCCGAACCAGTCACCCTAACTGTGACAACATTGACAAAAGAGCACACGCGGACACCATATCGCTAAGGATGCTGCGAATTTAACAAAACACATCCCAAGATGAAATGCTACAAGTGGATTCAAGGACAGCAATCAACAGAGGTGTACAAATGATACAATTCAGTTTGGTTTGAGACGCGCATTTAAACAACACAACTGACACTTTTTTTATTTTACCAGGTCAGGCTTAATGAGCTCTGTAGCTCTTTTTTAAATCCTTTATATTAAGTTCACTTGCTTGCTTGCGCGCTTACGACCGTGCAAATCTTTCGGTCGTTTTTTAACCCACTTCCCGTGATCCAATCGAGCTGACATTTTGCACACAGACTCGTTGTGCGTGACAATTTATTTTCGTGAAAATTTTTTTCAAAAATTTTACACTTTTTAGGAAAAAATAAATTATATTAAATTACCAATTGCTTAATGGTGGCAGGCAATCGTCTGACCCATAGGTGGCAGCCATCTCAAGCCAGAGGACGAGAGGACTCTAGCCGCCACGCATATAAAGGATTTATAGTGAAAAACTTTGTTTTTACGGGTTAATTTTTTAGAAGCGACCTATCACAAATGATAGCTCAACGAAGGTGGCTTATCACGTGGCAATGTATAGCAGCCAAACACTCCAAATGCACGTTTCTGAATGTGAAGGTAAAAACCGGAGGAACCGAAGGAATATCCACGCGACCACGTGGAGAGAGACACGCACACTCCAACTACTATACAGGCAGCGTCAGGGTCGGGATCGCACCCACGACCTCCTGCACACCAGGCGAGGGAGTTAACACCTCGCCACCGTGACGCCCTGATAGCGCCCTATGAGTAAGGTCCTGTAAAGACCAAACCGTGTGGATAGCTAGCGGCATATGAGCCGCGTACAAGTTGTTTGGTGATATGCGGTTAAAATGTTTGCGCAAAGAGGCACCATAGTTTGTGATGTTTTGGTGGCAGGCTGAGAGGCTGTGTATGGGCACCTATTGGCCCGTCGATTTTTTTGGACATTCTCTTGCGAGACAAAACAGTGAGTCTATATGTGCCCGATATATATAGATGTTTTACCCACATTTCTCATGCCAAATGTCCACCCCCGCCCCCACCCCGTGACGTTAAATTTATTTTTTTATAAAAGACCAAGCAGTGTTCAAGTATAATTAATTATTTTGGCAAACCAACAACAGCTGCATAAACACAACCAGTGCAATGTAAATGTATATAGCTACATTTTCGTCTTTCGTGTAACACATTTTTTAAAGCACGGGGCTTTTTTTAAATCCGAAATAATGCAGCTATTAGTATTTGACATTTCATATTATAGTTTGACATACATTCAAGTAAATGTTTTATCCGGCATTGGGTCTCAAAATGCACCTAAAATACAAATGCATCTGTATACCGTGCATGCATAACGTACCGTGAAGCAGAAAGTTAAACCATCTGGCTTAGAAACACAGCATAACTAATATGTGATATAATTATAAAAAAATATATGTAGATACGTAGAAATTCATTTAAGAAGGGGAGTTAAAATTATTCGTGTTTATAAATGAAATGCTCATTGCCTTTTCGAGGGTGCTGTAATACATGACCAACTGCTGAAGATCTACGATGATGTTAAAGAACAGTGATAGGTGAGAGTCCAAGTATATGAAATCAAGAGGCTTTTGAGTGAGCTTTATGTGCCGAGTACCCAAATGTTAACTACCTCACCTGGTATGCAGGAGGTCGTGGGTTCGATCCCAACCCTGACGCCTGTATATTTGGAGTTTGCATGTTCTCTCTCTCTCTCTCTCCGTGATTGTGTGGGTCCTCCGTCTTTTCCTTACACATTTAGAAAGGTGCGTTCAGAGTATTTGGCTGCGATAAATTTTCACGCGATACGCCACTTCGGAAAAAGAGCTACATAAATTTCGATTTAAAGCTTTCGTGACTGCAGGGATTCATCTTCTTGGTTCTTTCGGTAAAGTCACGTAGAAGGGAAATAATAAAATAATAAAAATATAACAGAAAATAATATAATAATATTATATAATATATTTTATTATGTTTTATTTTTATTATTTTATTATAATAAAATAATAAAAAATTAAACATAATAGAATAATAAAAATAAAACATAATTAAATAATATAGTATAATATATTTTATTATGTTTTATTTTTATTATTTCATTATTTCCCTTCAAACAATAACAATACTGCAGCAATGTCAACAACAACAGATAACATTTGCTACGAAGCGGCAGTGAAATCACAAAGGCGCTTGTGCCGTGCCACGTGCACTTCGAGGCTCTGTGCAGTGTCGTGGGGGACCCCGGTACCAGGGGGTCATGGGACAGACCCAGGTGATATGGGATCGCTGACTGAGATGACGGTGGTGCATGCAATACAACTCTCGGTTGATGGGTTTCTCATCTGTCTGTGCATAAGCTGCGTGCGATCCCCATCGTTTTACACGTTTTCTCCAGGCTCTCAAGTTTCCCTCCTCCAGATGTGAAACGCCATTTCTGCCGGCGTAAAAAACAAGAGTCGTGAGACCCAGCAAGCCCTTCCCCCCCCCCCCTCATGATTATTCATCATCATCATCAACACCATAGCCATTATCTATATTCTATACACTGCTGGATGAAGGCCTCCTCCTGCTGTCGCCATCCCTGGTCTTGTGATAACGATTCTACTAGCTCCTGCACATGAGTTGATTTCATCGCTCCATCTCTCTGTGGTGGGCATCACCTCGAGGGCGTCCCCTCCCTTGGGGTGACTTCTCCATCGTTAGTCTCAGGTCATCCATCATCATCATCCCTGCCGGCGATGTGTCCTACCCAAGCCCACTTACTTTTCTTAACGACCACTGTGATGACTCTACCTTGTCTTTCTAATGCGCGAGTTTCTTCGTCTCTCCCGGTGCGACTTCAAGGATGCTCCTCACACACGATTCGATGTGCACTTCTAAACTTCCATTCTTGACCAATGTCCACGTTTCCGTACCATGTCATGGCAGGTGACATGCACCGAATACACATCTTACGTAGGCACATTTTGGCGTGTTGCTTTTCATGATCAAGTACCGTTTTCCAAAAGTAACCCCATTCACTCTCACCCACCTATTTATTTCATCGTTTTAATTCGGCTTAACCTTCAAAATACATTGAACCATTCCGATTTGCTGATGGCATGGTCATGTTGATGGACGGTCACGCTGTCAGTCCCACACGGGAGGTCAGAACCCTTCGTGTTTTGTTTGACCAGTCATTATCCTTTGAGGCACATATATCGAAGGTGGTAAAAATGTCCTTTTTCCACCTAAGTAATATTGCCAGAATGCATCGCTTCGTGTCACCTGCTGACTTGGAGAGACTGGTCCATGCTTTTGTGTTGTCCCCACTCAATTACTGCAACGCCTCACCGGTTGGGATTCCGAGCAAAGT
The DNA here is from genome assembly GCF_964198595.1 of Lampetra fluviatilis. NCBI lineage: Eukaryota > Metazoa > Chordata > Hyperoartia > Petromyzontiformes > Petromyzontidae > Lampetra > Lampetra fluviatilis. The sequence goes on along the minus strand of NC_136287.1, from coordinate 10,122,066 downwards.
ACAGGGCAGACTCCAGCTTGTTCAGAATGCATCTGCTAGTGCTTAGACCACGTACACCATTCCGTGAACACATCACACCAGTCTTCTTATCCCTTCATTGGCTACTGGTCAAATTCCGAGTGGATTTTAAGATACTGCTATTAACCTATACGGCTTTAAAAGGGATCACCCCACATTACTTGCAGGAACTAATACATTTATATATTCCATCAAGGTCCTCGAGATATTCTGAACTGCAACTGTTCAGCACTCCCAGGTCTAGGTGGCGTTCTTTTGGTAATTGAGCTTTTGTTAGCGTTGCACCCAAGCTATGGAACGCCTGGCCACTTGAAATCAGGAAATCAGCGTCGGTCGATATATGTAAGTCTGCTCTGAAAACCCATCTCTTAAAAGTGATCCTTCCCTCTTTAGTTTGGTCGGTTGCCCCTGATTCTGTTTGTGTTTCCTGCATTGTGCATTGAAGTCATCTAGGCAGGAATGCGTATTATACATTTGAATTATTATACTGATCAAAATTTTATTCAGAAATTATCGTGGAACTTAATAAAATATGCAAATATTGGCTCAGGATGAAGTATGAATAGAACAACATTTATGTGTATTTTCTATAAACAAATAGAGATATCTTGTGTAGGGAGATAACTGGAAAAAAACACACCAGAGGGTATATGTACTATTAGGCAATCCATATTAGGCAATTGTTAAAGACTGGCCTAAATGATCATGAATACTCTATTATTAAATCTCATTTATTATTCTGCCTTGAGAACACAAATCCAGATTGCGAGAGAAATACAATTTTAATCCTAATTATTTTGTTAAAACTGGCACTTCATCAACATAAATTGTAAATGCACCATGCTGCTTCACGCAGATGCTGGTTTAGCTCCGAGTTGAGCCTGCCAAATTAAATGTCATGCACTTTTTTTTAATAGATCTTAGACAAGATCGAAATTTTAACCACTTTATTGCCGGGAAGTGTAGATTGTGCAGTGGATCATTAAAACTCTTGAATTTCACGGGATGTCTATTTATTATTAAAAAGGGCCGTCTTACTGATTCACTTTCAACACACAGTATATATGGGAATATGGGAAAATTCCAGGAGCATGTGCTCATTCTTCAAGCCATCAGTTCATCGTTGTTTTCATAAACCGCTAACCCACATACAATATTGATCAGAAAAAGCTGATGAAGGGATGTTATTGTTAGAGACAACAAATGTATGTGTTCACATGCGGATACACTCTGCTTTACTTCCAACAACAAAGTCAACCACAAGGCATCTCAATAGCATTTAAAATCAATAAAAATAAATGATAAAAACCAGAATATTCTGAAGGATCAGCAAATACAGATTTAAGAACATAATTAGAAATGTATATGAAGGGATTAGTCAACATCATCAAATTACATTTTATGTAAGGAATTCTCTAAAGGCTTTGTGATTTAAAATATAACCTTCGAGTCTGTGAAAATGTTAAAATTGACTTATTTTAGGGACTCCATTCACAGCTGGCTAGGTGAAATCACATCGACATCAATACATTGTATTTAACGTACGCCTTTCTTAGTGCAAAGTGCCCTTCTAAATTACACTCAAATTGGTGTTGGCCAATCGACCCTTTAATAGCGTATACTGCGCATTGATCACCACACTTGTCTATTTTTTCAAATGCAGTTTTTTTTTCCGTGGGGGGAATGAAGCTGGGACTATTGGCCTGCCTACGATCTGGTCATCCACAGGCGCTGAAGCGTCGCTTCACGTTGTAGATGTTGTTGGTGCCGGGGTCTTGCTCGTCCTGCCACGTGCTCTGTCCAGAGTGAGGGTGGACAGCGCCTGTGGCCGTGAACTGGGTGGGAGACTTCCTGTGCGAGCCCCAGAGAATCGGCGGGAAGGGCGGCCCAGCCTGCGGGCAGTCAACAGCGGATCAATGGCGGAAACACGCGGACAATGGGAATGCGCCGTGGATGTGTGTGTGTTCGTGCAGTGTTGTACTTCCTTCGCACCGTACGTAGCTGACCGTGCTCATCGGACGTACGGGGGGGAGAAGGACAATAACATAAACACAAAGAAGCCGTTCGAAAGCAATTTTTTTCAATTTAGTATCGTAGTGTTTAGTGTAGTGCGTAGCGGTGTGTGTAGCGTAGTATGTAGTGTATAGTGTAGTGTATGTTGAACTTATTTCGCACCGTACGTAGCCAACCATGCTTATCGGAGGTGCAGGGGGATGGACAATAAACTAAACACGAAAAGCAGTTCTAGACAAATGATTTAAAAGTCCATAGCTCCAGTAGCTTACGAATATCGGAAGAGCGTTCCAGACGGCTGCAGAAGCGCATCTGAAGTGTGACCTCCACTCATCAATTACATTTCTACCGATAAAAGGAGTCAGTGTTTCCACGTTCAAGTGAGCGTTGTCTGGTGCTCATTTTCGTCAATAGCTCTGAACACGTGGCTCAAATTCCACGTTCCAATAACAGGGACCATTCTTTTTGTATGTACAAGACAAACCATGTTGATTTTTTTACAAAATGCAACACGAATCACGTCGCAGTATTAAAATGGGAACAATGATAAAATAATATCAAATATTTCAAAATGTATCGCTGCATATAGGATCGTGTGAGGCTAAGTAAATTAAAAAAGAATAGATTTTATTATTTGGTTCTTTGGTAAAGTCACGTAAATTAAATATTATTTCATTTTTTTTCTACGTGACTTTACCGAAAGAACCAAAGAGTAATTCCTGAAGTCATGAAAGCTTCAAATCCAAAATATATTTTATGATTACTATCATCATCCAAAATCATAGTGTCAAATGAAGAAGTGGCAGCAACTTGTGGAGGTCTTCATCCAGTAGTGGAGTGATCGTTTGCTGGTGACAATGACCGTGATGATTTATAATAAAGTTTGTTTTGGGTTAGATCACATACGTATAAACGTGTCAGTAATCCACCACGACCCGACACAGCCAATTAGTAAGATGTCTCGTAAACAAAAGGTCCCAATTAGTCACTAGTTCAGCACACCGGTGTGTTGGAGAGTAAACATTTACAAATTGAGCACCGTGACGTGTCGCTGGTGATTTACAACCAGCTTCATCAGGCGATTTGCCAGAATTTTTAAGGTGTCTTCCTCTATCCGTTTCTCAAATAAAGTAACGGTGATGTCATCGCGACTATGATGATGATGATGATCACGCCATATGGCTACATTGAAACCCATCTGGCGAGGCAGCAGTGCTTCTAAACGGGTGATCATGCTTCAAGGTTGATTCAGTTCATCGCCACCGCAGGCCGAGTAAAACGATCACCACCTGGTAAGAAACACCACTTGAAGGGAAATTAGCGTCGGTTGATGTACCCTACGGTGAGACAGTGGTGTTCAACCAAAGAATCGTGGACTTTAAGCCACAGGATCTGCACTACCCGTGAATATGTGCGTTGGCCAATATTCCTTTGAACATCTGACGCTTTGATTTTGAATGGTATATTGTATTGGTCTTGATTTGTGTTGCGACCGAAACGTCGTGTTATTATATTTTCTCTCTACGTGAATTTACCGAAAGAACCGGAGAGTATTTACACCGTATTACTCTTATTGTTATACACTTATAGCCTATAAACGGTTAGATCAAGAGTTGTATGTTAAAGTCCGGCAGGCATATTAATAATCATGTAACTGTGCGCACGCATCCTCAGCTATCAAAGGTCAGGCATCTGCACTCAGCTAAAGTGCCGTAGCCCACAGACACAGGGCAATTGCATGGGTGGTGTCTGTCTGTGTTTCTCTGGGCACTGGGCCAGATAAAACAATTTCCTCTTGATTTGAGGCTAGAAAAGGCACGCAGACTCTGGTCACCTTCCTTACTGTTACATTTGTTGGCACTCGTTCCTCTGTGCGGGAGAAGGGAGGCTGCTTTGACCTGGATGAGATTTTATACTCAAGAGTTCACCGCCAGTCACATCTCATTTTTTCTGGAAGACTTTGCCGTTTTGTTCCTGGATTTTTCTGTTTGCGCATAGTCACTTTAAGATGTTTTCTTGTTCATGTTTTTGTTTTTTGTTTGTTGCGGTTGCACCCGAATGGCTCACAGGGCCATACCTAATAAATGAAACTAAATATAAGACTCGACCAGAACCATTTATATATAATGTAACCAACATCGGTGTAATTAAGGCAAGATCTAGGTCCACGCGAATAAACACAATGAAAGTGCATCTCAACCAAAAAAAACCCAGCTCGTACTGTGCCATGCGGATTCTTTTCAAGGGTTCTTCAATATGCATTAGGCGCACGTTTGTGCGTCGAAGTCAATCGAACTCATGCGTTGCTTAAAATCTCGCCGTCTCATCGGCACTACCATCAGCTGTTGTGTATCCAACTGCCATCACCATCACTCATCGTCCCCTGTGATGCCCACAATCCATCGCACTCCCCGACACATGCGTTCATCTCGTCACTCCGTAACGGCGGCGGTCTCCCCGTCTCTTTACTTTTAATTTATCAGTTTCATTTTTCAAGCGAGCATCTCTGCACACTTCCTCGTTTGTTCCATTTTCATTGTCAGTGCCAATGTTGCTGTTACAGCGGGTAATATAAGCACTGATTGAAAACTTTCTTCATTATTAAGTCCAGCTTTTTTTTAAAGCATGTTCACCTCTTTGCATCATCATTTTGATCCTGACCTAGCTTCAATAACTGCCCTAGTTATGCACATTTTGTTGTATTACGTCTCTCCCACAATAATTAGCAAACTCTCTGCTCATATTTATCGAGGCTAACTTTGTAGCCTTCTTTGTGACGTTTAAAAATATTTTTCCAGTAACGAACTTTCACTGTTTGTTAAATATGAAAGAGCTAAAAGAAAATTATCCATGTAAGCATAAACTTGTATTTCTCCAATCTCATTTTCACACTATATCTGATCATGTTCCTGTAAATAACCTTGGAGAAAGCGTAACTGCTTGCCTGACTTATTTGCTGATTTGTAGATTCGGAGCAATCTTAATCTAGCAACTCTTCTTGGTAAATGGTTAGGATAATGTCTATATATTATGAATGCATTGGTTGTGAGAGTGTGTATAACTCCTTTGGTTCCACTGAATCAAGTGTCTTATTTTATATATATGTAAAAGCCAGGTATTATGACATTTGATATTCATTTCCCTTTTCTGTGATGACTGATATTGTGTATGTGGTCATGGTGGAAAAGCCGTTGCTATACCCAGCTTCATATGTAGTTGGTTCCCCTCTAAAACATCCACGAGTTTGTTTGTTAAGATTTTGTGAACAATTGTATTTGTGTGTGTGTGCCTATGTATACACAGAGACAATACATCCTGTTATGCCTTATAAAGCATAAGGCCCAAGTATAATGAGTGAGCACCTACTGAGATTATTATTACTACAAATGATGTGACCAGGCCGCCTTTGTCTCTCCAGTGGTGATGTTTACTCACCGCATGTGCACTCATGTAAATGCGCAGTTTCTCTCTCGTCTCTGTATACTGTGGTATGTGGCTGTGTTCATGCCTGTAATGTTGCAGCGGGGATTTCACTGCGAGGCAGAAGGATGTGTTTAATGAAGCCTCGGGGCTTATTTAAATGTGCTTGAATAAAATGTGTGAGCATTGCAGCTGCGATGAAGTCACGCGGGTCTTCTTACCCTTGTGCTGGATATGTGCGAGTATGGTGGGATGTAGTCAGCCTGATAGATCGTTTTCAGTCGCCTGGGTAACCACACAAGCGTACACCACGAACACACATAGTCAATAGAGAAGATGAAATGTTATACATTGGCAATGACCTCAATACATTTATATTGTATTTATCAGTCAATGTCGTAATGGTAATGCATTAAATAATTCTGGGATTTTAACGGTCGAGAAAAAACATTAACTTCCCGTAATTAATAGTTCCACTGTACCCGCAAAGCAACTTTGCTTCAGCATTTAGCACAAATGGCTTTCAATTACATGCACAATTGTGAAATTACAACACGGTGCCATGTTGTTACTTGCCAAAAACTTGCGGCCTTGGCCTGCGACGTTCGTGCAATTTGCGGACAGACGTGGCAACGTTCAACAAAAGCAGAGTGGAGGGGAAAACGGATGAGGGCACAACGCCACCACCATCCTCCGACAAGATGCACAACGGAGCACAGGGCCCTACTCGGTGCCAGATGAAGCTAGTGAGGGGCCTGTAGCATATGTTATAAGGGGTCCTAAATTAAAAAAACACAAATATTAAAACACAATATTTTTACCTGCATAGTAAAGTAATTGTATTTTTTAATTTGCTATACAGCCAGATACTACGACAAATCGCTAACCTTAAACACCCAGTCGTTCATAAAAGTTGAAGGTGGTATAGTACTATAGTAATAGAGCAAGTGCAGAATCACTGAACTGGAATTGATAGATTTAGCGCGGGGCCCTTGAAAGTGCCGGGGCCCGTAGCATTTGTCACTTTTGCTACGACGATAATCCGGCATCTGTCCAGCCTCCTAACGCAGCTTCTCTTCATTCTCCGTTCTCTCTCTCTCTCGGCCTTGCCACCCTTCGGGCACTGAGCACGGTGCGAGACGCGCCTCGGCACTAATCTTCCCCAAATCGAACTTGCAGATGGCAAGCTCTGCAACGCTACCAGCGGCGCGCGGGGCTTCGCCCGAGTGTGACGAACGTGAAAATTGAGATTTTTTGAGCGCCGCCGAAAGCACCCCTGGGGGGGGAAGGGCACCTAATTCGCCGAAGGAATCGTGTTCGAGGACACAATTCATAGTTCAGGTTTTATATTCTTCCCATTGCTACTCGTTTAAAGAGGGCGATGCTTTAAACCAGTGGCTCCTCACCTGGGATGCACGCTGCACCCACTGGGTGGTGTGAGATGCCCTTTCTGGGGGTGCGAGACACGGGCAGATTTTTTTTTTCGAAGGCAAATCATCGAAAACACCAATTAAACACGGGCCACGTAAGTACAACTACTTTGATTCATCAAACCCCTACGTGTTTATTAACATTATTACAAAAAATTACGATTGAAAACCAAAGGGGTGTAAGGCTGCAGTAAAGGTTAATAGCCACTGCTTTAAAATGCTGCACAGTTGAAAATAAAATACGTTTAATGGTGTGCACAGGTGGGAATCGTCTAATTCTGTGTGTACGCATGTATTGATGATTAGCTATCGGCGCTAATCATTAATCATTAATACTGGGATTTTTGCACACAGCAGTTTTTTTGTGGAAGATTTGCTGGTTTATCCAGGATGTTTCTGTTGCGCGTCGTCGCTTTAAGATGTTCTCCGTTCACATTTTGTTTGTTGCGGTTGCACCCGACTTAAGAGCCGCACGGCTCACAGGGCTATACCAAATAAATGAAACTTGAAAGACTTGAATACTGCCCAGAAATGAGTCTGGGTTTACGGGCAGCACCTCCTGATGGCTGAAAATGATGCACTCCTACCCTAGTAGGCCGTGTGGTTCATGGGAAGTGTAAACAATATGTCATTTGTTACGTGGAGAGACACAAACATTCGGAAATTTACGTACGTTAAGTAAGTGTCGTAGGCTGGATGATACCGTGGCAAAACTGCCCCACCGCCAGTCTTAGGTCTGTTGGTGTCCCTGCCAATATAACATTCATTGCCACATATTAGATTTTTTTTTAAAACAACACATACATAACTGTGAACGTTGTTCAACGGTGCGTTTGATTTTATTAGCCGCTCGACACGTCGCGTGTGCTGGGCTAAAGTGCGAGTACTGCTGGCTCATCCAAGACGTCTGACGCAGCGCGGAAGAGTAGGCCAAATACCCTCTAGAGGGGCTCCCTTTAGTGTATGTTGAACTTCTTTTGCACCGTACGTAGCCAACCGTGGCAACCGGAGGTGCGGGGAAAGGACAACGAACTAAAACACAAACAGCAGTTAAAAAGAAATGAGTTTTCAATCTAGATTTAAAATATTGCTGGAGGCACATCTGCCATAATTGGTGTGAGCAGGCAACTGCAGTCCTGCACCTTTACCCGAACTATTGCTCTTGTTCTGATGTAGATAAACTACACAACATATCGTCATGTTTATAACCTTCGTGATCAAATTATCACCCTATTTTGTACACCATGCAAATGAAGTACAGTACATACATTTTTGTAATCACATATCGAGGCCCAACATGATCATGCACTTGTAAAGACTGGTCCAGATATCTTGTGACCCCCATTTAGTTCTCTAAAACTTAACATATAATTTTGAAAATGTAAGGTTTATCGAAAACAGAAATAAAAATGCACGTAAGAAAAATGTTAGGGGTCAATTAATTGGGGGGAGGGGGGTGCAGGGGGGTGGGGTCACAAGACATCCGGTCCACCCCGTACATTTAAAACTATGTCCAATCACGTTCACAAACAGAGGCATTCGATCCCCAAATGGCCTCAACGTCAATTCGAGAACCAAAAAAACGGATCCAACCCCGCACACGGACACGCACACACACGCACACACACGGACACGCACGCACACACACGGTCACGCACACACACGCGCGCAGACGGACACGTACACAAGCACACACACGGACACGCACACACACGCGCGCAGACGGACACGTACACAAGCACACACACACACACGCGCGCACACGGACATGCACACACGCACACACACGGACACGCACACACACACGCGCGCACACGGACACGTACACAAGCACACACACGGACACGCACACACACGCGCGCAGACGGACACGTACACAAGCACACACACACACACGCGCGCACACGGACATGCACACACGCACACACACGGACACGCACACACACGCGCGCACACGGACACGCACACACACGCGCGCACACGGACACGTACACAAGCACACACACGGACACGCACACACACGCGCGCACACGGACACGCACACAAGCACACACACGGACACGCACACCTTTTCTGTTCTGTCACGGGGAGGTGCTGCACGGTCAATGGACGCGTCTGTGTCCCCCACGACCCGCGGGGCTTAAGGAGTAGAATCTGTTCCAGCTGCGATCCCGTCGTTGTTCTCCAATCCTGTTAAGAAGAGTGGTTACAAACGCAGACCCCCCCCTCCCTATTCCCTCCTTCGCCGAAGGTGTGAAAATGGGAGCACACATCCTTGCAGTTAGCCATGGAGAGGGTGGGTGGGGGTGGGGAAGAGCAGGGTGCCTGCCTTGTAAACAGCTGGGACACAGCGTTATTCGGATCTTTAGTCCATTGACAACACAAGCCTACGTGTTAAACTCACAACACACAGGTTACGACAACACCTTGCTGCATGCTTAACCCCCCCCCCCCCCCGTGCATCTGTTTGTCAGTCAAGCCAAGCGACCACAGCCTCTCCGCATATGATCTTTATGGCGGTAACCTGGGGTTACTAAACAATACAAAATGGGCCGAGGCAATTAAATATTTTATTTCCGGGACACTATTTTTTCCAGGGGTGTTACTTAACTCCGCGACTGGGGTAACCAATAAATCCGAAATCAGTGCCACTCCGTGATGTCGAAACGCCAAACATTAGCATAACAAAATCCGTTATGGAAAAATGCAACTTTAAAGAGTGCATCGTGCACAGCTCGTCGAGATGAGTCGATTGCCGCATCGCCGACCATCGACAGACTAAAAATGACTGCATCACGGACATTATGCGAGAGCCATAATGTTCATATACACACGGAGGGTGGGGGTGCAAGAGCTCGAGCCGTACGCACACGATGGACAAATGTGGATCATCCCGATCATGGGCAGAGTTTGCGGGGGGGGGGGGGTGCATGGGGGAGGCAAGACCTCTCTCAAACTGGACACCTTCATATTATTTGGTAAAGTCACGTAGATAGAAGAAAAATAATAAAAAATAAAGTAAATAAAATTAATATAAATAAAGTAAAATAAAAAATAAAATACCACGACGTTTCGATCGCTAAAATTTAAATAATAAAAACGATTAATACAAAAAAATCGCTTGTGTTGAGATCGAAACGTCGTGGTTTTTTAATCACTTTAATTCTTATTAAAAAAAATTATACGTAACTTTACCGAAAGAAACAAAGAATATTAATTCCTGCAGTCACGAAAGTTTTAAGTCAAAATTTGGACCCCTTTAATTATTTATATTGGGTAATTTCCGATAAAGATTTGTTTTAATTATTAGAATTGCATGCACCCGCGATTCCTCATGTGAGTGATAAAGCGAAACACCCCCCCCCCACCGCTCAAATATAGAAGCCAAACTATCGCCTATGAATCCGATATTAATTTTGTTAAGCTTTAAACGTGTCCAAATTTAGATTAAGGTTCGCTGTCATGCAACCCTCCCACCGCACCGCCCACACCGCCCTGAGTGTGTGTCTGCCTCCCCCACACCTAAAACAAGGTCCCTCTAACAGGACTATAAATAGCCCAGGCACAGCGCTCCCTGGGCAGTGGGTGGCAGAGAGTGCCACTAATTCTCTCTGAAAATCCCTTGCTCACTCACAGAGGCGCGACGATAGTGAGATGTTATCTCCCTCGCCCAGTATACTGAAGGTCGTGGGGTTTCTCGATCCCGACCCCCCCCCCCCGATGCCTGTATATTTGGAGTTGGCATGATCTCCCCGTGGTCGCGTGGATTTTTAGCCGGGTCCTCTGGTTTATTTTCCACTCCACATTTTGAAACCTGCTTTTAGAGCAGTGGTTCTTAATATTTACTGCAACCAGCAACCCTTTGGTTCTCGATCGTACAAAAAAATGTATGTTCATAAATACATAGGTTTGATGAAACAAAGTAGTTGCAATCACGTGCACGTGCTTAATTTGTCTTTTCGCTGATTTACCTTCGAAACAAATCTGTCCATGTCTCGCACTCCTAGAAAGGGCATCTCGCACCTCCAGGGGGTGCGTGCACTTCAGATTAAGAATCACTGCTTTAGAGTATTTGGCTGCTATAAGTTTCTACATCGTAATGCCACTTCGTTAAGCTGTCACTTGTGATAGCCAGATCGCTTCTGAAAAAAGGGCTGTATAGCTCAGTGGGCTCTTACCTGGTAAAATTAAATAAAAAATAGTTAAATTTTAGTTTCGATCGATTTCACTGGTCAACAAAAAAAACATTTTTTTCTGGCCTGGACTTTTGCAGCTGTTTTAGACTAATTTCAGGGTGCTGATTCCAAAAATGATCTCAGATTTGCTCTATCACATCTCATTTTATGCTATCGGCATACCCCATTTTCATTGATTTTACCCGAAATTAACTCTGTCACTTATGATTGCAAGTTGTTGCGAGTCAGTGACTGCATTAGTGTTAAAATATGGTGCTGTATTTTTAGGATAGTGTGTTTATAGTATCATTTTATGTAGATATCCACATTTATTTAATATTTTTCTTCTGCAGTTTTTATTTAAAATGCAATATTTGATATCTCAAAAACCTGATGTGATAGACAAAAACTGATGCCAGATTTGGAATCAGTACTCCAAAACTACATTGAAACAGTTGGAATACCTAATGCCAGAAAAAGTGTGTTGACCAGTGTTTTCAAAGAAGCTTAAACGTGGATCATACAACGGGGGGTTGTGGCACGAGCACAAACACACACACGCACGGACCTCGTGGGAGGAGTTGCCGAGGCGTCTGTAGGTAGAGAGGTGCATGCTGCGATTGCCCATGGAATGTGACACATCGTAGTCCTTGGGCTCGGCCTCACGCGCCTGGTGCCTGGCAAGCACAAGACGGAGTCGGGGGGGGGCCCACAGGCAACGGTGGTTGTCATGCAGACGGAGAGAATAAGGTGGTGAATTAAAGGCGGACAAGAGAGATAGAGAGGGATTGTAAGAGGTTAAGTGCTGAAACGAAAAGGGAAAGAGCAAAGGGAGCGAGATTTAAATGTGTGGTGCTTGTAGTGTGGACATGGGTGGCCTTGCCTATATTATACAAGCAAATATGTACGTACACATGTGTTGTGCTCAACAACGGCTGTTTCTGCTGGCCCATCGAATGTATGTTTTGCTTACAGTATATGAGATATGGAGCAGAACAATGTTGAGAATGGAATACAGCAAATAACCAGCAGAGCGTATCGTGCTCATGTGGGGTCTTTTATTGTTTTTTTATTGTTGTTAAACACGTCATCGTGGTATTACTTGCTTGATAGACGTGAAATAAAGATCGCAGTAAGCCCAAACGATAGATTTGGCCCCGTTGGGCAAAGTGTAGCGTTGTCTATTCGTGTTAGAGCACATACCAGTCGGAGATGAGGATGGGTCTGCTATAAGCCATGTGGTCCGATTTCAGGTAGAGTGAGCCTTTCCGCTCCACGTACGATGGCACGGAAAACATGATTTGCGTCGAAAGATTGCTGGAACAAGGAAAGATCTCCTTTAAAATAAAAGTCGGCTCGTAAAGAGGGCCCTGTTTCAGCAGCTGTAAATCGTTCCTGAGCTCCCGGCGTCAGCTCCAGCGCTCTCTGTGCCGCTGTGTTTACATGACGACTGCGGGCATCACCATGGTGCACTTTTAACAAACACTACGAATGCACTCAGTGAAGCCGGCGGTGAATAGACGGCATCCACAAATACGCGCTTCTGAAAGGTGCAGAGAAAGTCAATAATGTTTATTGCATTAGTTCCTCGGCATTATTGGTTACCGATTTGGCAACGTAAAGGGTTATTCAACTGCTTTACTGAACGCGTAACGTCAAATAGATTAGCGGATTTTTTTTAAATGTATAGAATGTAAATTAAGATGGCACTTATTATTAATCCATAACAGAATGGGTTTACCACGTCCTTCAAGTCAACTATACTTCCCCAGTCTGATCAGTGAGCGCCGGTGATGGTTTAGTGCACAGTGCAGTACGCTAACCTACACCGCTATAAACCTGATGATCCGAATTTGATATCTGACCATTGTTCATGTCAGTGGCGAGTGAAATCTGAACCATCCTGGGGCTTCCTCCATCGCTCGCACTGACGACCCGCCTGGTGAAGTATGGTCAAAGAACCTCCAAGACTAACACGGAGGAGGGGGGGCGGGGGACTTTATCCATCAGGGGATTGGCAAAGGGCTGTACACAATTATATTTGCATGTTGCACATTATATTATAAAGTAGTTGTGTTGCTGGCTTAATTGTGAACACTACTGGACTTATGTGAAAGAGTTTCATAGCTCATCGGATTACTCCGGTAAAAATAAAGATTCAGATTCTGGACGTCACATGGTGGAAACGACATGTACCACGTCTTTCAAATACAGCGTAGCGCAAATATCCAGTTGGGGACAGAAATGTGAACATCTATGCACAACCGCGTGGCTGATGCGAGATTAAAAAAAAAACACTTCCCGACAGAGTGAATGACAACTTATTGCCAGGCACATCTGTGGCCGCATAACGGTTCGTCTCACAAGTGACGGCAGGTGACACTTTCACACGAAAAAAACTCCCATAGGCTGCATGCAGCAGCAGATATTAATAGCAGCAGCGCAGTTCTCCCCAAAAACCCTGACCCAATTTGAGGGCTGTGCTTAGAAAAATGCCAATTGATGCGAGCGATATACGTACGGCTTCGCACTACCGTTGGCATTTCAAAGGCCGACCACTGAAGCAAAATGTGAGTTCCCAGGATATTGCTAATCGTTGTGGAAATAGCAAAAACAGGCGAGACGCGCGCGACAGGCTGAGCGGCACTCAGTCTCTGCTGCGGCGACAGGTGCATGAAACATTGATTCAGCTCCTAACGATCTCGCTTCTTTGTCTATTGCAAATGGCACTCGTGGAGCCAATGGAGCGGATCAAACGCTCCGAGGACAGCAGCAGTGTGCCGCCTGTTCCGTGCCTGGGCAAAATGTGTAACCGCTAGGCATGTGCGCGTGTGTGTGCGCGCGCGAGAGAGAGTGGGGAGCGGTGGCGCAGTGGTTAGCGCACTGAGTTACGAATTCGGCGACCCGCCCACAAGCCAATTAGAGTGACAAATATTTGAACTGGTTCCTGGGCCTCCCACCCAGGCCACTCGTCCTTAGACAAATACTGCTGTGCGTGGTTCTGATGTGTAAAAATCCACAAGGGGAGAAAATGGGCTGTCTGGCGTGGTGCTGGCCATCCACAAGCGTGCGTGCCATGTTGACATTCATAGGTGCTCGCTGACAAATTTTGCCCTTACAGTCTCTGAATGCTGAACAGGGGGGGGGGGGTAGTCTTTGTTGTATTTGTGGGCGTGTGGGAGCACGAGTGCGTAATGGTTTACCATGTTAGAGCAAGCCATGAAAATAGAACACAGCACGGTGCCAATTTGACTGAGACAGTCTTCAGGCCATAGTGTGTGCTTTGCCATGTACTGACGCGCAACATAAAGACAAAGATGTCCCGATTAGCCTCAACAGACTGTTGGGCAAGTGCTGTGCTGGGGCAAGTCCCGTTAGCGAGCACCTATGAAGGCCGGCACGGCGCACGAGGAGGTGCGTGGCCAGAACCGCACCCGGCCGCCTTTGTCTCTCCAGTGACGATGTTTACACACCACACCAGGTACTCGTTTGAGGCTGAGTCGATCTAGGGGAGGCCCAGTTAAAATAATTGTCACTGATGTTGGCCGTAAGAGGGATTTTAATTCGGGTTGCTAGGCTGGTAGCACAGGGCGTTCACCACTACACAACCGCTCCGCACACTCATGCCATAAAACACACACACACACACCACTATTTGAACACAGAGGCCAATGAAACAGAGCATGGGATTTCCGTTTACATGGCAGAAACCAATGTGAAGAGCCTAAACGGAGATTGTGTTCTGTGCACAACACACGCTTAAAATTACGATGGCAGCTCTACATCATCTTCCAGCATGGCTAATGAAACAACAACCTAAAAATATATCTAATCCCGGCCCAAACACGATGCCTAATCATATGGGAATGATGCAGAGTCAGCATCTTTTGTATGGATTCTCGTTTCGCATTTTCCATTCAGGAGCGATCTAAAAAAAACATCACCTTGCCGCTAAAAGCGAATTGTTCAAATAACAGATGGATTTTAAAGCACACCTCAAATATTAAATAGGAAATGTAATATCTAACAGCAGTAATACACTGGGGAAAATAGTATGTACATAAATATTACATGAGAAACGGAACATCATTCATGGAATTGGGAGCTGGAAAACACGTTGAAACGTGTGGTTCCAGTTCGGTTTAAATGTATCGACACAGGCGAATGCCGATAGGACAATTACAAGGTGTGTTTAATGGTGTGGTGGATTGAAGGTGCTGTACACAGAGGTTTACACACATGCTCACAAAATGTATTAAATGGCATTTGTTCTATATATTCATACCTACATCGCCGGTAGAAATTTTATAACCAAACGTTCTTCAAGTGTTTGATAATATACTGCAGCAGGATAGGAATAACGTATTCAGTAAAATGCTGCTGTAGTGTGATCTGAGTGAGGATAACATATTTCCGATAACCCTCATTTATCACTTGGTTGGATGAGGGTTGCCACCTCTGCTCTAGAAAGACAGATTTGCATTGACAGCATCTACCGCGCAAAAAGAGGGTGGATGCTTCTAAATTAGTTCTAGCTATTCTTATGACTATTCTTGGTTCTTTCGGTAAAGTCACGTAGAAGGGAAATAATGAAATAATACAAATATAAAACCATATTGTTTTAAACAATATTGTTTTATATTTGTATTATTATTATTTTATATTATTATTTTATTGTTGTTTTAAACAATATTCTTATGACTATTCTTGGTTCTTTCGGTAAAGTCACGTAGAAGGGAAATAATAAAATAATAGAAATATAAAACAATATTGTTTTAAACAATATTGTTTTATATTTGTATTTTATTTTATATTTGTATTATTATTTTATTATTGTTTTAAACAATATTGTTTTATATTTGTATTATTTTATTATTTCCCTTCTACGTGACTTTACCGAAAGAACCAAGAATATGAATCCCTGCAGTCACGAAAGATTTAAATCAAAATTGTATTCTTATGACTGTTTTACTTTTTTTGCAACGTTATTGTAACAATGAATCGGGCCGCGTAATTGCAACTTTTTGTCATGGAACTAACCTCAAGCAAGGCTGTGCCAAAAATAACCTTAAAAACAAAAGCAATAAGCCCTCAAAAGTTCGAACAAAATGCCAGTAACCATACATAAATAAATAAAAGAAGCACATGTAATGTGAAAGTGTTGTGTGCGTGTGATAATGCACCAACATGACAAGTACCTTTGTTGACAAATGACTGCATAACATAGTATGTGGTTGTGCTAAACTAAACAACCAATGGGTTCTCCAATTCATAATGTCATGCATATGACATTTGAAGAACTAAATTGCCGTAATAACGGTGCCACATCACTTGGAGTGGCACATTAATTTCCTCGCTCAATTGCAATAGGTCCAGAGAAATACATTTTTGTTGAAACAAAACACTGCTCTTGCGGTTACGTGCAAAGCATAATCGCCTTTTGAGGGTGTGGCGTTCGCGAGCAAAACAGAAATTGCCAGCAAATTATGATGGTGATTTTATTGCCACATTTTTTGTTTGGATGGGCATCTCCAGATGGTCCAACAACCCCTTGGGATATCGAAGGAAGACCGAAGCCAGCTGCCAAATGGACATTTCAGTTGATTGTGACGGCTTCGCTTTGGCACGACATTGACCACCAAGTTTATTTTAATATAACATGCACGCTATGAAAGTACGATAATCTAATTCACGCGGTTTGCATGTAATTCGTGCATGCATTTATCCAATGCACGAATTCACGCATCAATACTCACGTGCAAATGTTTATGCTCATATGCAGTCCAACAAAACATTATTTGATGCGAGATTCATACACAATTCCGCCAAAGCAGAGATAAATAACATGTTTTTTTTAACAACCGTTAAAGCACACATTTTTAGTGTAAACAGGGTAGAGGGCAAATATCCTCCCGAAAGCCTAAACAGACAGTTGGGCAAAGAGCTGCAGGTAAGCACCAATGAAGGCCAGCATGGCACACGAGGGTGTGGGGCCGACCAGCTCCACGCTCAGCCGCCTTTGTCTCCCCAGTGGCGATGTTTACAAACCACACCAGGTATTCATTTTAGGTTGAGTCGATCTAAGGGAGGCCCAGCAACAGTTCCGATAAAAGTCACTGGTGTTGGCCATGAGCGGGAATCGAACTCGGGCCGCCGGGTCCGTAGTGCAGCGCGCTGATCGCTACACCACCGCTCCTCACCGGCAAGAGAAAGCACACACACACACACAGAGTGAGAGAGACCACCCCGCAGAACGAACGGCTCAGTCTGCGGTATCTTTCAGATGCGCTCTCTTACAGACAACGGCACAGGTGTGAGCTATCCATCTCGGGAAACGCCACCCCCCCTCCTCCCCCCTTATGGGAACGTTTCCCCTTTATTTGCCTCGCTCCCCTCACTCGATCCTCTGCGCTGGGATTGCATTAATAATTGCTCCAGCACCGAGCCCAAAAGGGAGTGCATCAATCAGTCCCTGAAAATCTCGTACACGCCCGTGCATATATAAACTTGCGTGTGCCAATATGATGAGTGTGGCCCAGATTTCTATTTAGACTATGAATGAACATCATTTGTTTGGTGAGAGTTAAACAAGGTTATATCTGTCTCTACCTATCTACGTACACACCAGGACCAGGGTGAACTAGAGACGGGTCTAGGACATTTTTCAAAACCGACAAAGCCCCCGGACAGCGGCAATGAAGATGACTCCCTCTCAATGGCTCTGATGCACAACGCAAACACAAATAAAACATCACACATTATAAGAAAATAACGTGATTGGTCTCCTTGTCCATTTGTACACTCAAACAAAGTCAGCGATTCCTGCTCAAAGGAGCACCAAGGCAGTTCTTGTTTGATGGCTTTACTCACGACTGATATTAGCGACCGAGTCGAAGTGAGGTTGCAAGGTTGTTAGCACAGCGCATGAACCATTGCAGCACCCCACAAATGATGCAATTAAGAGAATAAATACGATATATAGGGAATATTCCTAAAGAAATGCGGCAGTTATTGCCTTAGTAAGCCCGAGAAAACAATGATACACCCACAGTGTTATAGCAGTGTGGCAACATCAACTGTATTATCATCTCATCTTCATCTCATTATCATCACATTATCATCTCATCATCATCTCATTATCATCTCAGCATAATCTCATCATCATCTCATGATCATCTCATTATCATCTCATCATCATCTCATTATCATCTCAGCATAATCTCATCATCATCTCATTATCATCTCATTATCATCTCATCATCATCTCATTATCATCTCAGCATCATATCATTATCATATCATTATCATATCATGATCATTATGTCATTATCATCTCATTATCATCTCATTATCATCTCAGTATCATCTCAAACAAACAAAAAAACATAATGGAAGCAAGTGTGAGTTTCTATGAACACGTCTGCCCGGATTTTTGTTAAAGCCCATTTTTTGAGAGTATACCATTTGTGAAACATTAATAGGCAAATATAGATTTTTGTGCATTTTTAAATGTCGGTAAAAAATGTTGATTAACACGACTGTGAACACATTTGAACAGCGATGTTTTTTTTCCACTGTGAAACTGAGTCGAAAGTTAGCGAGGTGTTTTTTAGGAAGGAAGAAGATGAGGTAATAAACAATTATATTTAAAAAAAATTGCTTCATGTCAATTTTGGTCACAATGTTTCGTTGAGCACTGCACTGCACACTTTAACACTCTTGGCCTCTCCGATTAAGAGGGCTCGGGACAAATTTAGAACATGTTATAGCATTAAGCACGGTTAATACGTTGCTTTTTAATAAATAAAACATATTCCTTAATATCACTGCTTATTCATTTCTTACTGGGAGTAGTTCCGATTTTGCTCATTCAAACCTTTTAGGTTATCTCCTCCATCGCTTCGAATTGAAGCTCGAAGCCCCCCCCCCCCCCTCCCCAGGACCTCGGAGAGACGAGGGCCCCCCACAAGGGCTCTGCATCATCTCGTGTTTTATTAACAGCGACAACTTTGCACGACTTTGTTGTTTTAAGAAGCTCTTGTCATGACGTTCATTTGAAAGCCTCTGCCTTTAGGCGTGTCCAATCCCAGCACAACATCACAGCAGCTGCGTCTCCACGCACTCAGAACCCAAAGGTTCCTTCTCCGCCCTCTGCAGAGAGATTACAAGCGCCATGACCTCGCCAACTTCGCCTGCGCGCAAGCGAAGATGGCGGTGTACAGAACGAGGAAAAAGATGCTGGAGGGTGATACTGACGGCTGCTCTGTGCTTCCAGTGTTCAGAGGCCTGCTTAAGGCGCGGCTCAGGCTGGAGCCACACACGTCGGTGATGTGCACGTCTCCTTCGAACGCTGGGGAGCCGGAAAGGCCCTCTGCACCAGCGTGGACGGCACCCTCGTGTTCACCTTCTAAAGCGCTCGCTCGTCACCGTGGCGTGCGCGATGACACCACAACCACGTGACTTTTTTCTTTTGTGTTGTGTGCGGTGCTTTCAGCACTACAGCACGTGTATTTGTAACGATATGTAACGTTTGTTTTCTTTCGTTTGCTGGTGACTGTATTTCATATTGAAATCGCCTCCGGTGCTTTTGCTGCTGGCGGCAATAAAAGTTGTTTAAAAGTCAAAAGTCTGCAGAGAGATTGCCAACTCTCACGATATGTGTGCACAAGTATTCCTATCCCACCAAACTGAAAGCACTCATTTTTATGATTGCACAATCTTCCATTCAATCCTCCTCCCAAATGCAACACCGCTTGATTAAGAAGCGCCTCCCTTCGGACCTCAAGTCACTTGCCATTGTCTCTGTGCTTGCTCCTTCCTGTTGACCAAAACTGCTCAAGCAGCCTTCGACTAGCCTCCGTGAGGTCCCAGAGATGTGTTATCTTGAGGTGCAGCAGGAGTGTTTACGTGTTAAAAATCATGGCCTCCAGCATTTGATTAATCAGTTTTGCATTCGTTTGCGTCCGCTCGAACGCGCGTTTATATCACTGTGCAACGTATACAGATGAATGAGACCGTGATGATCCGTTCGCTTTTCAGTGATGTGAAATGTTTACGATTGGCTCAAACCCACGAAATAAATTATCGAGAGCCGTCCACCTCTTATTTGAGCTGCACCGGGGCACATTTGATTGACATTTAACTCTTTAAAGACCACAACGCGCCATTTTTGTGTAAGGTAACTTGTATCGTGCACGTGTCAAAGTGCAACACTTTAATATCCAAAAATTAAAAAAACGCAAAGGTCACCACAGAGATTGGAATTAACACAAAATACTAGAAGCTCGCACTCAATTCAATTTTCTCCTCTTCTGCCTCGTGCTGCCCTTTCAAAAGTTTCCTTATATTAGCATGCAATGTTAAACCTATGAGTTATTATAAAACATGGCACAGGCTATCTCCTGCAGCACTATCCATTTCACATTCCAGATGGTTCAGCATCCTTGGGGGACGCGCATAGGAAATAAACGCTCTCTCTAGATATAATCGGTGATATCACTAATATCAAATGCTGTGACATCAGTGCAAAGCCATCATTCGAGTCTGGGGGGGTAAGGCGGTGGGGGGGGGGGGTATCTGTAAAGCTGTGGTGTAAAAGCTGTCTAAATGGTAATAAGTGAGAAGGTTGGCATCGCTTACCAAGGTCAGATGCCAGCTTTTAGCCAAGGGAGGCTTTGGCACGCTGCTCCTGTTGCGAGCTCTGCGTACATCCGCCAAATTATTCCTTAAGTGTCTGACATTGCTTTTAGAAGGAGGTAAAAAGTGGGAGATGCATTTTAATTGATGGACGATTTATGACGAACGCGAATGAAGCGTTCACGTTTTGCTGCATTTTATGAGTAGTGTATTTTACATTTGAGATTCGATGTTGAGTTTTGCTAATAGTCAACTTTACAAGCGACACGTTAAAGTTCTACGTAAGTGGACGCGTTTCCCTTCAACCTAACACGAAACGTGCAAGACGAAATCATGCGTACGCATTGTATTCTACAGCGTTCTCCAATCGGCGTTTGTGCCCGAACGCACTGAGTTGCCAATAATGGCGATACCTTTAAGGCCACGCAACAAGCTGACGTCACAAGGCGCGTCACGTGCGAAGTGGCAAGATAATGTGACGTGTAAATGATGCCCATTGTCTGCCCACCAAGGATAACCGATTGTTAGCGCTGGTTTTTATCACCTAGTTTTGGGCAACCCCTTTGAGCAATTTGGCCAGTTTTGTTGTTTATTTTGGATCATTTGGCCCAGAGTCACGTGCCCTGCGTTAGAGACATTTCGACGGACATAGCTACGTTTATTTGCTTAATGAGGTGATAACGCAAGAGACGAGGATAGTATCATTTTCCAAAAGTGACCCGGATGACCGATGTAAGATTTGGTCACCTGGATTCTTGTATTAACCCTTGAAACTTTAGGTGGAAAGCGCCAAAAGGGGCCAGTGGTTATGATTATAATGTCACACTTCACACCGGTAGTTGTCCTCATAATGCACCACTAGAAGCACTATTCAAGTTAATCATATCATTGCATTCCCGAAAATATGTAATCAATGTAAAGCCAACATACACAACTGGCTGTCAATTTTAACTCGGTTGTCTAGCAAAATGAAATGTGGCAAACGGCATTTTCAACTGTTAATATTTTTAGTTAAACTCCACAATTGTTTAAAACATAGAGGGAGCATTGTTCCGATCTAATGGGAACCTGATTACGATCATGATAGTATTGTGAGCTTATTGGATCCGATCCACATTTTCTCAGATCAGATTGCTTGGCAGCAAATGCTGATTGGGAAATTGGCAGCATTTTTTAATTACTGTAGAATAGCTTTAAAATATCGCTTATATTATACTGCAATAACCAAACTTCACTGTCCACTATCACACCCCTCCGTGACGCTTCTCTGCCTTGGATCCCTTCTAACTTTCTGCAGATAAATGTTGCTAAAGCTTCAGCACTTCTCCTTAACAAAAAAAAGTTCGCTCAGAAAAAAAACAACTTCAGTTTGAGTGTACACCGCCAAAACTGTCACGTTACGACGGCAAAGAGAGTGTGTGTGCGAAATCCTGAAGTTGTCATCTGTTGTGCTCTCTCCTTGCAATCTGAACTCCTAAACTTCGAAGGACATCACCCACCACATCTGCGATGTCCTAACCCCAGCTGCCTTCATCACATTCCAACTTAACTCCTGTGACAGCCTTTCGCGGAATTCTCAAAATCCTCAAATTCAAACTCCAGGTGATCCAATATTCCTTTGCCAGACTTATCGTCAGCACCCCAAAACTCCAATCTGCCCGCTGACTCCCGAAACAATTTTGGATTAATTTTAAGATCACACCCACCCTCTCCAAGATTCCCCATGGACCCACACCTGCCTATCTCTCTCATCTCAACTTCTCTACTTCCCTGCACGCAACGTTCCGATTTTTTGTTCAAGCTCCGAGTCAACCTCAGGCAGTTGGAGGTCACTCATTGTCCTCTGCTGCCACTAGAGTCTGGAAATGTCCTCCCCCAGACACTCGTGCTGTTGACTCTTTGACCCCGTCCCTGTGTAGGTTCAATATCTTAATTTTCATCTGCCAATGGCAGACTGACTTTTTATCTGCTCAATTTTTTTTTACAAAAATACCCAGGGGTTCCTGTACAGTGTCTTAACATGTGATTGCATTCGGTGGCTACAACAAACAAAATTGTGTTATAATTCATCATATGTTATTTATATATATGTGTGTGTGTCTGGGGTAGGGGGCCATCCATTTAGTACGTACGCATGGAGGGGGGGGGGGTTAACCCAAATGCGTACGCTTGCATATGGGAGTCTACTGACAATGTACGCATAGGAAACGGGGGGGGGGGGGGGGTGAAGCCTGGATAATAATTTGTCTACATTGGCCTTCAAATGAGCCACAGTTCAGTGTCTTCAGCTGTCAGACAACAAGTACTGCCGGCAGAAGTGGGACTGTGGGAGAGGTGTCACTCGTGTGCCACCACCGTGCCCCTGACTACGAGCAATCACGCTGATGCGCTGCAGCCTGACACTGCGCGTGTTGACGAAATCCCTCCAATGCGTCACCTGTTCGACTGGGTTCAGTCGGCGTTTGATCTTAGCTAACACCAGACAATCTTGTTAAAGGTACCGAAAGAACCAAAGAGTATTTTAAAGGTACGCAACTTTAATGCAGCCGGCGGTGTACTATCTGTTTAAACACGTTAATATTATTAATCCTTGATCGTTTCTGCGTGGATTAAATATCGGCAAATTCTATGGGATTCGGGGGGGGGGTGCGTCAGGCGTACGGACGCATGTGGGGGGGGGGGTGTAAAAAGTCCGCGTGCGGACAGGGAGGGGGGGAGGGGTCAAGTTTTGACAGATTTTTGCGTACCTACTCAATGGATGGGCCCTAGTGGCTACATTTGCTTTGGATACCAATCTGCACTATTCAATTTCAACACGTTTTCAATTTCTGTGTGCACACATTCGGATTAAAGAAGCATAACTTTCGGGAGATAAAACGATTTATGGCCAGACGATGGGAGACAGCTGAAATAGGGTTGCCAATGGAGTCATAAATAATCAAGCCTCTCGTGGCGTTTATATTTTGATATTCGATTACACGGCTCAGTTCATTGGATCGAGCACACATGAGGTGTCGTTTAAATTACTTCCGAGGCAGGAGAGAGGCGTGCGGTCGAATCGTTGCCCTGAAGCCACGCGCTGAAACTGAGATCACATTCGAGGGCACATTTGGAACGGGGAAAAACATATGTATCATCAGTGTGGACACATCCGTGACCCAAGTCTAACCCTCCCTTCGGCGACTTTTCTTCAGCGAGCAATTTTCGACTTAGACAATCGAGGTAAAAATGTCAGTTTGTTATATGATGCTCATGCCACTATCTTATGAGCGATATATATTATTGATGTCTAAGCATATGCTGGTGTGTATATATGTATATGCGTTTGGGGAGCGGTGGTGTAGTGGTTAGAGCACTGTGCTGCGAACCTGGTGACCCGAGTTCGAATCGAGTTCGTGGATAACATCAGTGATGACTATCTGAACCAGTCCTGTGTGTGTGCAAACAACAGCAGCGGGGAGACAAAGGTGACTGATTATAGTCCTGGCCACAGGATTCCCCTTGTATGCTGGCTTACACATAGCTGCTCACTAACTGCACGTGTCCCAGAAGTCTGTGTGAAAGGCTAGATGGGGAATCTTCGTCTCAGTTTTCAGGGCTTTGAGTATTTACTTTTTACGCGATAGAATACAACATTCTGCTTATTCTTACCAGCATGCATACGTATTAGCGTATCCTCAAGATATTCAAAGAATATACATTCTGAGCAGGCAGTCATGCGTTTTTCATGCTGTGTGTTCATTAAGCTGACTTGTTTGACATTTGCAGGCAGCGCAAGCTTAAAAAATGACAGCGTCATATCACAGTATGAAAAAAGGCCTCAATTCGCCAGCAGAACACAGCATGGTTATTTGAAACTGCCCGATGTTGATTTGTTATGGAAATGTCATTTATGAAATGTACATTTAAGAATTGATCACGTAACGCTGTAATGTACTCCGCTATTGAATTCCCTCCTGCACTGACGCATATGCTGCGATTGTGCCACTCGTCACAGATATGGTACAACGCTCATATTCTTAAAGAGTGATATCCATAAAAAAAAATTCGTGTTTGTACGTGGGGGAAAAAAATTGCATCCAAAAATTACACGTAGCTTGTGTCACAAAAACATATCTTGATACCCTGGGTATTTGACTTTTCTCTTACAGAACAATGGTAATGAATAAATACATTGTCAGTTTCAAAATGTTTAATGATGTTACTACGTGCGTTACGATCATACGTATGCACTGCGTGTAAATGCATGCAGTGTGCGTACATGTTCAATGGAGATGTTTGCTGAGGTATTATGCACCGAATGATTGCTGCGTAATGAGTAATGTATGCATCCTGATTGGGGTCTTTGCAAAGTGGTGGAGGATGTAAGCAGTGAGCTGAGTTGCACTCCGATTTTCACTGTGGTTAGTTGGCATTGCGTGCCAGCTGTCGAGTGGAACCCTGAAATGTAAATTATGCTTCTTGCGTGTTCCTTAACATGATACTTTTTTTAAGTTGAAAAATTAGGCGTGTGCACTCATTTGATAATGAAACTCACTTTGCTCACAGCAGGCACCGCATAATCACGGATTCCCGTGTTTTATCGTCAACTGACTCACACCAATTGTTCACATTATGCGTGCAAACTGTTTCAAGTAATCTTTTAATAATATAATTGCGCATTTGTGTTGCTCTGTATAGGGCAGAGCTTGCCGTTAATTGGCCGGTTGGTTTGGTGCAGCGGTGACACTCAATGACTCACCGCAAGAAGGACCCGGGTTTGATTCTGAACTCTGGGTGCCTCTCTGCGTGGAGTTTGTATGTTCTTACCCTGGTCTGCATGAGATTTCTCTAGCTACACTGGTATCTTCTTGGTTTTTTCGGTAAAGTCACGTAGAAGGGAAATAATAAAATAATAAAAATAAAACATAATAAAATACAATTCTCACGACGTTTCGGCCACAACGCAAGCAGCCGTCCTCAGGTGAAGAACAGGTCTGTCGGAAAGATAGCGTCTGAATGAGTGGCAGCTGCTTGCGCTGTGGCCGAAACGTCGTGAGAATTGTATTTTATTATGTTTTATTTTTATTATTTTATTATTTCCCTTCTACGTGACTTTATCGAAAGAACCAAGAAGATGAATCCCTGCAGTCACGAAAGCTTTAAACCGAAATACACTGGCATCCTTCCATAGTAAAGAAACAAAGAGCACAATGTGAATAATATCGAACAGACATCCCGAAGACCCCGAGGCCGGCCCAGGACACGCTGCTGCTGGCGGGGCTAAGTCGCTCGGCTCTCTTGGGAACGCCTGGGAGTTCCCCAGGAAGAGCTAGAGCAGGGGTCGGCAACCTGCGGCTCCGGAGCCGCATGCGGCTCTTTTGAACCTTGACCGCGGCTCCGGGGCGGATGCTAGCGAGGGGAGGAGGCGCACTGTGACACCTGCTGTGGCGTTGCCGCTGCTGACAGGTCGCCGCTCCGCTCCACACTGCCCGCCCGGTGACAGGCAATAACGTTGCCGTTGCTTTGTCACATGTTTGGAAGAAGTAAAAACCTTCCTGGGCAGCAAAGAGCTCACCTTTGCTGAGCTGGAACAGCCAGAGTGGCTGGAAAAATTACATTTTATGGTAGACATGACAGCACATCTAAACACGCTAAATACAACCCTTCAGGGGAAAGGAGGCACAGCCCTGCACATGCTGGAGGAGGTTTTGGCATTCGAGCGCAAGTTGACAGTGTTTGTCAAAGATTTACAGAGAGGTACACTGTCTCACTTTCCCTCTTTGAGAGAGTTCAAACAAAGTCATGATACGATAAATTTGGAATATTTCAAGTCTGCAATCACCACAATGCAAAGTTCGTTTGGGAAACGATTCTGTGAGTTCAGAGAGGAAAAAACGACATTATCCTTCCCTGTCACTCCCCTGGCGATCGATCCATCCCTATTGAATATGACTGCATTTGCAGGTGTAAGTCAACCTGATCTTGAGATGGAACTGGCCGATATAGCCGACAAAGATATATGGGTGTCCAAGTTCAAATGCTTGACCGCTACTCTTGAGGATGTTGCCCGTCAGAAGGCCATTCTGGCTCAGAATCATAAATGGAGTGATATTGAAAACCTTCCCAAACAGGACAAACTTGTATTCGAAACATGGAATGCCATCCCCAACACTTATATAAACATGAAAAAGTATGCATTTGGAGTCCTGTCGATCTTCGGCTCCACATATGTATGTGAGCAGGTCTTCTCCAACATGAACTATATTAAAAACAAACATCGATCACGCCTCACAGATGACAGCTTGCAAGCCTGTGTGAAAATGAAGGTGACGTCTTACAGCCCTGATGTGCAGACACTGTGCACTGAGGTTCAGGAGCAAAAATCCCATTAACCAGGTAATTTAGCTATTAATTTGCAAAAATATATTTTACATTGTTAAGTGAAAAAGTCATTTTTTTATTCAGATTGACAGCTGACTGCACGATCCTGTATATAGCAATAAGGTAAGAAACAATATATGCAGTGTTATATTTGTTTTAAATGTTGCAATGGTTTTGCGGCTCCCAGTTTATTTTTTCCTTCGGAAACGGGTCCAAGTGGCTCTTTATGTCTTAAAGGTTGCAGACCCCTGAGCTAGAGTCTGTGTATCGTAGTGTAGTGTATAGTGTAGTGTATAGTGTAGTGGAGTGTATAGTAGTGTAGTGTATAGTGTAGTGTATAGTGTAGTGTATAGTGTAGTGTATAGTAGTGTAGTGTATAGTAGTGTATAGTGTAGTGTATAGTGTAGTGTATAGTGTAGTGTATAGTAGTGTATATTATAGTAGTGTATAGTAGTGTATAGTGTAGTGTATAGTAGTGTATAGTGTAGTGTATATTGTAGTGTATAGTGTAGTGTATAGTGTAGTGTATAGTAGTGTATAGTATGGTAGTGTATAGTATGGTAGTGTATAGTATTGTATAGTAGTGTAGTGTATAGTAGTGTAGTGTATAGTAGTGTGCAGTAGTGTATGGTAGTGTAGTAGTGTATAGTAGTGTATAGTAGTGTATAGTGTAGTGTATAGTAGTGTATAGTATAGTAGTGTATAGTATGGTAGTGTATAGTAGTGTATGGTAGTGTAGTGTATAGTGGTGTAGTGTATAGTAGTGTGCAGTAGTGTATAGTAGTGTAGTAGTGTATAGTAGTGTATAGTAGTGTATAGTGTAGTGTATAGTAGTGTATAGTATAGTTGTGTATAGTGTAGTAGTGTATAGTAATGTATCGTGTAGTGTATAGTGTAGTGTATAGTGTAGTTTATAGTAATGCAGAGCTAGGAGTCTGTCGCCAGGGATAGGGAGGTATGGACCACCACTACTCAACACGCTACTGTAGTGTATAGTGTAATGGTGTGAAGTGTATAGTGTAGTAGTGTAGTGGTGTATAGTGTATAGTAATGTAGAGCTAGGAGTCTGTCGCCAGGGATAGGGAGGTGTGGACCGCCACTACTCAACACGCTGCTGTAGTGTATAGTGTAGTGTATAGTGCAGTGTATAGTGTAGTAGTGTATAGTGTAGTGTATAGTAATGTAGAGCTCGGAGTCTGTCGCCAGGGATAGGGAGTTGTGGACCGCCACTACTCAACACGCTGCGGCCGCGACCGTCACCAGAACAAGCGAACAACCCAACTCTGAAACAAACCTGTCAGTAACGCCATTGGAATAACAGAAAGCAGCATCATCCCGCCTACTGCAAAACACTCACAGTAACCTCCCGAAAAAGAGTCTTGAGATGCAGTGCGGCTTTCCTGGGTAAAAAAAAAGCGGAACAATAATACATCATATTCTTAGGTCTTTCGGTAATCTCAAAGAAAATAACAAGATAACCTATCTACGTGCCTTTACCAAGAATATTAATTCCTGCAGTCACGAAAGCTTTAAGTCAAGATTTAATAATACATCATATCCACACGCACATTTGTCTGTATGCATGAATGTTTGTTCAAATTCTTATTTATACACGTGTGTGGTGCAGATGTTTATCACGAACTAAGCTGTTTTCTTGGATATCGTCATTATATAATGTCGCTCTCTTGATAATCATGGATTTGATAAAATTATAGCAATGAAGTAAACATAATCTGTTGGGGTTTCTATTGGGGGGAGGGGGGTGACAAAGACGGCTTTCATCATAGCAGGCGTCATGGGAATTGTGAACGGCACAAATGACCCCCTGAATTCCGAACGAGAGAAATGTTTAGTGCAGCGGCGCTAACGGCCAATGAAAATGTACACGTTATGTTCCATGCAGCTGAGCTCTCTTTCCATATAAACATGAACCCAACACTGCACCGCTATGCTGCCGAGGTGTAGCGGTTATCACACTGAACTAATGGTTGGCAATTCATACGTAACACCAGGTTTGACCGCCTCGCGCGACGGTTGAAACGATGTGCAATTTTCTTAAATCCTCCACTTATCGCTTCTGTCTTATCCAGCAGTATAAATGGGTACCCGCCACAGTTAGTCGATCGGCAGTTTGCGTGTGGTGGGGTAAAGTGTGGGTATTCCCATCTATCCCAAGATGCCTGGCCAGTGTGGAATAGGAGGCAAAACATTACTCTCTGGGGGGCCTCTCTAGACCTTCCGAGAGTGGGGGAGGTCCTTCTTCCAGGTTCGCAGCTTTGTCCTTTCCAAGCCTACACATTCAAACGTTGCCAAGAAGCAGTAGATCACGTTGGATGTCGGAGACTGCTTGATACGCCCTTGGGAACTAATGGCGCAAGTGTGAAAATGGAGAATCATTAAAATTATTTATCCCATGTCCTCGTTTTCACTCTCGACAAGTGGGTTTTTGAAGCCCCATTTCGAGGCGATGTTTATATGACTCTGCGACGTTAGGTGTGCCCTCGCTGAAATCAAAACGCGATATATTGTGCGGGTACTTTTTTTTCCGTGGTGCGCAAACCTTTGGATAATTCCTTAAGTGAGGGTGACCTTCCTTCTCGCGGGTATTCTCTCCGCGAAATCGTGGATGCACAAGAGCTTAGAATGTTACTTTCAAGACCACGTCTTTTAAAATGTGTAAATGCCCAATGCAAAGCCGAATTGTTTCGTGAGCTCTTCCTTTTAATTAATAGCAAGCTTTGCGACAACAAATAAAAAGGGAAGCAGCAAATGCCTTGCAAATAAGCCACATGCAGCTCAATTGCGCTATCTCTCGCAAGGAAACGTTCGAAAGCAGCGAGGAGAAAACAACAACCACAACAACGTGGAGTCCAAGGCAAGGGCACGTAAACAAGTTGGAGAGGTTTGTGCGCAGCGGTCTATACAACTAACAACGGGATCGGCCTCATTAGCTCACACCAAAGTGATGTTTACGCGCGGGGACAAACGCGGAAATCGGGCGCAAACAAATCCGCATGATTTGCAGGTCACCGCGGTGGCCGCACTGTGCCCATTATGCCAATTGTGCGACGTCCCATTCGGCAGCGGAAACTTCGCGTGCAGTTACATCAAAGGGCGAGCCAGAGCGCCTCGGGAGGGGGGGAGGCTTGACGCGCGGCCACATTCACAGTGGCTTTCACTCGTGCTTATTTCATTCACAAAGAGGACTCGATTTATAATTGAATTGGCCCAATATACTTTAAATCGTTTACATTTTTACGGTTGTATTTCTTTGTTGTTGTTGTTGTCACGTTCGTTAAAACTGCCTGTCTTAGATGCGCGCGATGGTCACTGTTTTTGCCTTGCAGACCGTGTGGAAGAGAATGTTACAACTTTACGCTTAAAAAAGCGTAGAGCTTTTCGACTACATAACAGGTGCATCTTAAACGCCCTTGGCCACGTGTTGTCCCGAGGTACCAGAGGGCAACAGATAACGTTTCACGAATGGAACTGACATTCAAAAGGGACACATCAGCTGACAAGAGACAATAATCGAATTTCACAAGAATGTATATGACACAGTGCCGGATAAACATGAATTCTGGCGGTTGAAATCATGTAAATGGACTTCTGAATTAAGTCACCCTGCCGTAGTCCACCCAGATGATGTACAAACGGGCACACCACAGGCGGTCGATCAGCACATCGCATGCAGCAGGCTAGAGAGTGGGCACTCCCAAGTCTCTCCCAAGATATCTGACGAGTGTGGAAGTTCAAGGTCAAAATACTCCAGAAAAAAGGGCTCCCTGAAGCTCTTTCTAACGGTTGCCCATCATCACCATCTTTTGCCTATCTCTTATGGCGGAAGGCCGCCACAAACACTCCACGGTCCTCCGATTCTGATCTCATGCCTCTCAATGTCATGCCGTCACCAGCCTTGTCCACTGGCCTTAATGTATGCACTGTATGTTCTTTCCCACCGCACGTAGCACACAACGTTCATTGGAGGTGCGGGGGATGGACAAAATACGAAAACGAAAAGTAATTCCATTCCAGGGATGTGTTACGCCACCGTAACGTGAGTTATTCCTCAATGTTCTATTTAATGGGCAGGGTGCCCTTTAACAAATACAATCTATCTCATGAAACCTAAATATATTTATGCTAACACGTAAACAAAATGAACAGGTTTCCATTGGAAGTGATTGACAGAGAGATCAGATAAATGTATATCAACTCACACAGGCATTGCCACCATGCACAAACTGGGGAAGATGTTTCGTTCCTAAATATAAACATAATGCGGTATAGTGTGTGACTCATTTATGATTTCTATTGATTCGGTTATCAGAACGGTTGTTATTACCATTGGTGAGCAGTCGATTGGAGCATTTTCGTGCGGCGAGGGGTTGGGTGAGCAGCGACAATCAGGGCCACATTCCCACGGAACACCACCAGTGTGTCAGTGTCGGGAGCTTCCTCAACATCACTTGGCCAATTGATCCTTATGGCGTGACCCCGGGGTACCAACTAATACAAAATGGGCCGAGGCAATTAAATATGTTATTTCTGGGACACTTTTTTTGCCAGGGGTGTACTTCACTCCGCGACTGAGGTACCAATCAATCCGAAATCAGTGCCACACTCCGCGATGTCGAAACGCAGCGAGGACGATTGCGCCGAAACCCTGAACGCTCGCACGTGGCACCGTAGCGGTGCATCGTGTACAGCTCGTCGAGATGAGTCGATTGCCGCATCGCCAACCATCAACAGACTAAAAATTACTGCATCACGGACATTATGCGAGAGCCGGGGTACTATGGTACCCCGGGGTACCGCCAATTGACAAAGCGATGAACTGTGAATTTAAGCAGTGAGGCTGAAGGGCAACCCTTTTTTAACGGTTCCAGCAAGGCACGATTTTGTATGCGAATGTCACTTTACAATAGCCACAACAGCAGCTGCTATTTACCACTAAATGGTGATTTCACCACAGAGCTTGGGCCAGGCTTGGTGCACTTTGAGGCCACGAGGCGTTACAAAGTTTCGCTGCTGGCAGGAGGTTACACAACAGAACCAGCTGTTATGGGTTAACTGACTGAGATGACTGGCAGATGCACCACCTGTGCTCCCCATTTACACGAAGGCAAAGACAATTTATTGTTTCACATTCACCGTAAATTGTTTTAAATTACAATATCCTGGAGGGAAAAAATAACAAAAAAATATGCAGAATTATGAAGGCAGAATAATGTATGTATTTTCTTTTCTTAATTAAACTAACTAACATTATTTTATGGCTGGAATATTTAACTTACAATAAACAAAAGCCATAATTCTTACTTGACTCATGTGTGGGTGAGTCCAGGTTTCCCTCGAAACCACACAATACAGCTGCCTGCCGAGTAGCACACACAGCATACACAGTACACACGGTGCATGCGGTACACACAGTACACACGGTACACACAGTACACAGCACACACCGTGCATGCGGTACACACAGCACACACGGTACACACAGCACACACAGTACACACGGTGCATGCAGTACACACAGTACATACAATAGACACGGTATAGACACACATGGAATGTTGTCCCACGTATGACCGCATAGCCGTGTATGAGTAAATTCCAAGCCCCTAACAGGGAATTTTCGATAGAAATAGGTTTGCCGCATCTACGCGGAATCACACGAATTAAACCCGCACGAAGCCAGGGAGACCCTGCATATGATGAGCAATGAACATGAATAACAATTTGCAGCAACTTTCCCAATGTGTTCTTAGGTTTTTTCAGTAAAGTCACGTAGGTAAAAAATTCAAATTAATAAAAGTAAAATAAAAATAAAATAAAAATCACGACGTTTCGGAGGCAACACAAGCTTCCGTCTTCAGGTGGAACCGTCACAGCACGATAGCTGTATCTCACATGATAGCTGTATCTCACTTGATACAGCTATCGTGCTGTGACGGTTCCACCTGAAGACGGAAGCTTGTGTTGCCTCCGAAACGTCGTGATTTTTTTATTTTTTTATTTTACTTATATTAATTTTAATCTTTTACCTACGTGACTTTACCGAAAAAACCTAAGAATATGAATCCTTGCAATCACGAAAGCTTCAAATCTAGAATTTCCCAATGTGGTGTCAATCATGGGGGCTGCTTGACCATACTTCACCGCAATGGTCAGTGCAGGTTCGTGGAGCAGGTGGCCAGGAACTGATGGCACTGATCAATGCCATGGCCAGGAATAAGAACTCAGATCACCGCTGGGTTGACGGCAGCGTAGAGTTGCTCTTCACTGATCGCTCACTTCCCCCATGCGAGTATTATTGTCCCAGAACAAAGCAGATGTTTTACTAAATTTAACGGCACTAATATTTATATGTGCGTGTATAGTTTACAGATGGGGAGGGGGAAAGTGTTTGACCAACAATGTTTACGCGTACATAATCATCGACTAAACTGTCTTCAATTTGAAATGCATTAGCATGTCGATTTAAAGCTTTTGTGACTGCAGGGATTCATCTTCTTGGTTCTTTCGGTAAAGTCACGTAGAAGGGAAATAATAAAATAATAAAAATTAAACATAATAAAATACAATTCTCACGACGTTTCGGCCACAACGCAAGCAGCCGTCCTCAGGTGAAGAACAGGTCTGTCGGAAAGACAGCGTCAGACGCTGTCTTTCCGACAGACCTGTTCTTCAGCGTCAGACGCTGTCTTTCCGACAGACTTGTTCTTCACATGAGGACGGCTGCTTGCGTTGTGGCCGAAACGTCGTGAGAATTGTATTTTATTATGTTTTATTTTTATTATTTCATTATTTCCCTTCTACGTGACTTTACCGAAAGAACCAAGAAGATGCATTAGCATGGCAATTTACTCGAAACATCAGTCTTGCTCTTTTGCAAAGGCAAAAGCAAAATGCTGCTTCGTAGCATGCAATAGAAAGACGGCATCTAGGCGAACATCCGAAATGCACTTTCAAAACGCAGCACTGAGCTTGTGTGTTCACCAGCACGGTTATGTATCATGTCCAACGAGTGAATGAGCTTTTGGACCCTTCAGGACACGGGGACGCCACGATGCTGCTCCAGCTGAAGCATCCTCCAAAAGTGCCCTGCGTATTTATTTTCTTCGCGTCTCTTCCTGTACCTCACTGCGACCACGTTCCGTCTTTTTCTCCAGAGCCCCGTGCGATGTTGCAAAGGTAAACGATGTACATAAGGAACGAGGCAAAAAAAAATATATGACTCGTTAATACGCGAGTCGCGGTCTTCACTCGGCGTTAATTCGTCGTTTTTGCCGCGCATTCAAACAAATGCAGTGCTGAGATGTCTCTGCGGGAGCAAAGTGTGCCCTGTCCCCTCTGCTATCCCCTCGCAATGGGCAAAGTGTTTAGAGATGAGCGTTGCTTGCCGCTGGCTTGAGAGGCGCTTGCTGGAACAGCCTAGACATATCTGCACGCTGCACATTGCTAATGCGGTGGATTTTCTACAGCCCTTGGAGAGAGAAACACGTGTTGCTGTTGTTGTTGTTGTTTAAAAGCATAAGTCCATGCCTCAAGTCTCAATGGCAATAGAGCACCAGTGCTAATAGGGATTACTGAACTGCGTGATAATTACGTTTGACTATGCTTTGATTGGGACAGCCTGCGGTATCTAATATGTTGACGAGTGTGTGAATGTTTTGTGTTTTCGGTGATATTGGCGGTGTCTGTAACACGGCCAATGTGTGGCCTTGTCGATTTGCCACCGACCTTTGAAACAATATGAAGCACGTATCGTGTTGCTCAGCATTGTTCGGTCGCGGCAGGGTTTTGACGGCTAAACTTACATAAAACACAGCCAACTGCCAAGGGGCACCAATCCAATTGCGTTGCTCATGCTTACACACCCTACACATATTGATAAGACGCAACTTTTTTTTTTACTTTCCTTCGGAGAACACAGCGTACTTCTTCTTGGTTCAACTTCTTGGTTCTTTCGGTAAAGTCACGTATAATGGAATTAATAAAATAATAAAAATAAAACATAATAAAATAATTCTCACCTGAGGACGGCTGCTTGCGTTGTGGCCGAAACGTCGTGAGAATTATTTTATTATTTTTATTTTATTTTATTATTTCCGTTATACGTGACTTTACCGAAAGAACCAAGAAGATGAATCCCTGCAGTCACGAAAGCTTTAAATCGAAATTCTTCTTGGTTCTTTCGGTAAAGTCGAAATTTAACACAGCGTACTCTTTAAACTCTGAACGAGGGTACAATCTCAGCTTGGGCGTGTGCGATTGGCAACACCGTTGCACGGTGGAATGTCATGCATGAAGCGGCGAACATAAAGCCACACTCGAACCTTCCATGCCACGGCTTTATGTTCACCGCTGGATTGTGGTGGGGGCCCAGATGGGAGCACTGGGTCACACGTGTCTTCATGTGCATAGACTTTGTCCACTCCCCCCCCACCCACCTCCCGAAGTTGTTGCAGTACCTTGTGAAGAGGTCTTCGTTTGAAAAACCTACCCGCCGAATTGCGTGTTCAACGCGGCGCGAAAGTGCCTCCAATTTGCTGCGCTATCCAAAGCGTGGCGTGTGCACGATGCTGTTGTGGGTGGCTGCTATCTCCTGTCATCCCACGTCTACTGCGCCCGCACGCTCGCTGGCTCCAGTGTCGTGCATAGCCACACACAGGGGCAACTCAAAGTGACGTGGCGAGAATAAAACGATATTCTGATAAACGCAGAGCACGAGTATCAACGTCAAAATAACATTCCTGTGACAAACATTAAGACACCGGCTTGTCACGGCACGGAAACATGCATTGTACTGTGGTAAGTATAGTAAGCCAACGTTTCAGGGCAAGACCCTTAATGTTGCGACATTGTGAGCAAGGGCAAGGTTCAATAAACTATTTAAAATCTCTACTAAACTTATCCAGGTGACAATTACAATTGTTTACCGTAATATATTGTGAATTTTCGTACGTACCTAAAAATGCTACGAAGTTTTAAACTTGGTGTAAAACGTGATTTGTTTAAAGTCTGAAACAAAAATCAATCTCTAGCAAACCACAAATTGCTCGCTAAAAGGCGGTTTATGCATCTATATTATTCATAACAAAGGTTTTTTTGGGGGGTTAGATCGCGTCAGTATAAATGTGTCTAGATTTGAAGCTTTCGTGACTGCAAGGATTCATACTTTTTTCGGGGTGGGGAGGGGCTGGGTGGGGAGGGGAGGGTGGGGAGGGGCTGGGTGGGGAGGGTGGGAGGGATGGGGCTGGGTGGGGAGGGGCTGGTCACCCCGTGGTGCCCTTATATAACTCAACGTTTAACCTACTCACGCTGGCTTGTGCCAACGTTTAACCTACCAGCTCCCTCCGCAGGAATGTGTTATCAAGTGGATTCGCAGTCGAAAGAGTGTGGAGCTGTTCACAGCTCTGAGCTTGAGTGGAGCAAACTCCGCAATGTTACGGCGACAATGAATCCGGCCAAAAAAAAGACACAACTGTGCACACTCCACAAAAAATGGTACCATATTTTACCCACTTCAACGGGGATGATGGGCTGAGTTAATCAGGGACTTGAACACCCGAACCTTCCGTGTGTCCCCCCCCCCCCATGTGTGCCCCCCCCCGTGTGTCTGTCCCCCCGTGTGTCCCCCCCGTGTGTCCCCCCCCCCGTGTGTCCCCCCCCCCGTGTGTCCCCCCCCCCGTGTGCCCCCCCCGTGTGCCCCCCCGTGCCCCCCCCCGTGTGCCCCCGTGTCCCCCCGTGCCCCCCCCCCGTGTCCCCCCGTGCCCCCCCCCCGTGTGCCCCCCCGTGTGCCCCCCCCGTGTGCCCCCCCCCCGTGTGCCCCCCCCCGTGTGCCCCCCCCCCGTGTGCCCCCCCCCCTCGTGTGCCCCCCCCCTCGTGTGCCCCCCCCCCCCCCTCTCATGTCGCGAGATTGCCACCGCAGCTCCAGTGGCAACACGTGACCTCCAAGGTCTGCTGGTGGAACGTCCCACTTGTGGGAAACTTTACACTGGCGATGACGGTGATGCATTGCGCCACGAAATTACCGTATCCCATCCCCCTCTCCTATGACGCCGACTGCTTGATGTGTTCTAGAATCGCCACGGAACGAATCTACAATAAAAAAAAACACACAAGTCTCCGTTTTCAACAGAGGCAGTCCCTTGTCATTTCCTCCACGTGCAGGGTAATTACTTAGGTGTTATTCTCCCCCCATCACGCTAGTTTCTGGTGTCTATCACGGATGACTGCACGCACGGTATTATGGCGAGGCTTATTGTATCACTTGAGCAATAACAATATTTTGTTTTGCCATTCATGCTTGATTTCTTCAATGCCTGTGTTTTCTACGAAACATAACATTACCAGTTTTATTTCACCAAAGCATTGCACTCTAAGACCCACCCAAATATAACAGACACACACACACACACGCGGGTCGACCATTCAGTTTGGCTCCCACCTTTCGATAGTTTGTTTAGCCAGACTACATGAAGTCCATGGATTTATGGATTTAACTGTTGTCAATCAAACCAAATGAACTTGCTTCATGAGCTGTCTCTACCCTTTCGTATCCTCCTCCTGCGAACACCAAAAAACACGTGAAATTTTTCTGTATTCAATCATTGCAGTGTGCAAATTAAAGGCGTGGTTTTTTTTAACAATTCGTTTTGGATCCTGACTTTCCAACGCAGTACGCAAGTGTAGGGTAGACTAGTAGGCGATTACACGAACCGTTTCACATGACGTTTGAGCAATGACCTTGAAACCTTACAAGTTACGGAGCGACGCGAATGTTTTCCGTCGTAAAAAAACATGTTTTTTAACTCGCCGAATAAATTTGTATGCAACTACCATACATTCGTATTGTCTAAATATTTTCACTTTCAAAATAACCCTTCAAAAAATTCATTCCGAAAAAAATATTTCCATCACCAAAAATGCCGCTTTTATGGATGCAAATTAGATTACTGACCTTTTTTGTTTGTTCCATGAATGTTTACGAAAAAATTGAAATGTTTGCTTTCATATATTACAGGAATACACGTCACGTGATTTTTCAGGATGCTTTCCCCCATCAGGGACTCAAAGTTGCCTTGTCAGCTGTTTGATTTGATGGTTTAAGCACACAATGAAAAGCTGTCTGTGAGCCACTTGCCTTACCACAGCAGAGCAAAGCCTGTCAAGTTTAACCTTTATTTACAACGGCATTGCACATGGACATCTTGATATACATTGCCCTTTAACAAAGGAAATCCTAGTGCCACCTATTTACAGCTACGCCGATGTATCCTGCTGTGTGTGCGGAGTAGATTGTATAGTGGTCAGTGCACTGCGCAATAAACTTGGTCACCTAAGTTCAATTCCTGGCCAATTACTGTCATGGACTTACCCTAGATGAACTCTGTCTTGAATGAGTAACACAGTGTGTGATGTGTAAACACCAGCCCTGGGGAGACAAAGGCAGCCAGGCACATTGCTGGCTTCCCCACCCTCCTTGTGTGATGTGGCCAGCCATAGTGGGGGTGCTTACTTTTTGCCTTTGCGTGTTTACTATATGTGCTGTCGGTGATCAAAACATAAATACAAAACATTTGAAAATGTCATTTTGAACACACGCAACAAGTGTGAAGTCTGCGTTGTTTGAATAACCCCATTGTTTTTTGAGAAGGCCGTTTATTCGGGTAACCAAAAATATAGCGTTATATTTATTTTATTTTCTCCAGTAGACTTATCCATCTTCTAAAATACTGTTATATACTCATACTTTTAATAAAGCGGGCGGGGGGGGGGAAGATATTCACAACATGTACCAGTTATTTTATTTTAGGCTGGGAGTTTACGAGCAAACCTCCAGTCGTTCACAAATATTAAATTCTACATCGGTAAACAAAATGCATTTCGAATACGATTTTATTCTGTACAATTTTAGCTGTACAAAACACCTTTATTACAAGTAAGCACTTTCTAAAGAGTTGAAACATGAGACTCAGTAGTTGGCAATCGTTGTTTGCTTTGCAAAACTCATCATGACATCTTCTTGGTTCTTTCGGTAAAGTCACGTAGAAGGAAAATAATAAAATAATAAAAATAAA
Source organism: Lampetra fluviatilis (assembly GCF_964198595.1). NCBI lineage: Eukaryota > Metazoa > Chordata > Hyperoartia > Petromyzontiformes > Petromyzontidae > Lampetra > Lampetra fluviatilis. The sequence goes on along the minus strand of NC_136287.1, from coordinate 10,082,922 downwards.
ACATAATAAAATAATTCTCACGACGTTTCCGCCACAACGCAAGCAGCCGTCTTCAGGTGGAGAACAGGTCTGTCAAGTAGACAGAGTCTGAATGGCTTGACAGACCTGTTCTCCACCTGAAAACGGCTGCTTGCGTTGTGGCCGAAACATCGTGAGAATTATTTATTATGTTTTATTTTTATTATTGTATTATTTTCCTTCTACGTGACTTTACCGAAAGAACCAAGAAGATGAATCCCTGCAGTCACGAAAGCTTTAAATCATCATGACATTTCGATTTAAAGCTTTCGTGACTGCAGGGATTCATCTTCTTGGTTCTTTCGGTAAAGTCACGTAGAAGGGAAGTAATAAAATAATAAAAATAATATAATGGGGGGGGGGGGGGGTTAGATCTCAATAAACAACAAAGCATCACAAACATGGCGTAAGATGCACAGTCAATATCCGATGATTCCTGAGATATAAACTAACCAACAAAATAAAGTGCTTGATCCTAGCTACGCGTACGCACTGGGCGCGAGACATTTTTTTCCCGGCGTGCCGCTTTTGAAATGTTCCAATGTCCACCACGTCACACATTTCCTGCTCGCGTTCGTTACGTTTGGACTGAAAAATGTGCGTTCCCTGTTCATCGAGCCGTTTCGGCGCACCACCGATATTACAAACTTAACTCGAGTGGTTTTTTTTCACCGTTTCCGTCCAGGTGATGAGAGTTCTAGCCCAGTAACCAAAATCGCCCCCTAACCCATCTCCGCCCGAGCGTGTGCGTGCCGTGGCGTGTGATCGGTGACCTCCCCTCACCGCCCCCCCCGTTTTGTCAAGAAGACAGATGCCAATGTAAAAGTCACATGTTTAAATAGCCACTGTTATAGCCCTCCGATGCGTCTTTGTGCTCTTAGGGCACGATTTGCTCCGCACGCTGGCAGCGGAGAGTAAAGTTGGACACAGTGCCGAAGAGTACGTGGCACGACCAGAAATACGCAGTGGAGAGTTACACAGCACAGCCGTCGAAACCCACGCAATAATCGTATTCAGCGTTGTATATTCAGTGATGCATATACGTCAAAAGGCTCAGGTTGAGGACGGATGCAATAATCCCAGAAGTGTGATCCAACCGAATTATGTTTTAAACCACGAATGTTACACAAAGTGGACAGGGAATATTTTAAATAGTGGCACGGATTTTTTTTTATATATATAAAGATGCAGTTATATACATAAGGGGCGGTCAAAAAAACAAGTCAGACAGCAGAAAATGCACAGGCATTTGTCTCGTTAAGAACAAAATGTTACGATTGCTTTGAAGTGCTCTCTTCGCACACAAACCGTAGAATATAAGTGCATTGATACGAGGCTAGAATGCTGAAACAAATCATTTGTGCGGGGGAGGTTTCCACGTATTTTTAATATCTTGTTTGACCGTCCCTCGCATACACACACACACGTAGATGTCAAATCACCTCCTTTGTCCAGTAAAAGCAGCGCCTCTTCTCGAAGAGGAACGAGCGAAACGTTATTGCTGCAGGATTTATGGTAAATAAAAAATATTCAGAGGTAAATCTGCGTCGGGTTAAAAAGTGCAAATTCTCTCGGATATTACCTGTCACAGCCTCCCATGCAGCCATATTTTCCACAACGTCATTCGTATGTTTACCGTCACCGTGAGTGCTCGAACGGGGAAATCGCGTCGTGATCCACGGCCTCAACAGTGGAGGGCAGGAGCCGCAGACAGAGGCGATTGCAGAAGACAATAATTGGCAGCGTGGTGAGATTAACGTCAACAACCAACAATTGCTATGCAGTGAGCAAAAACAAAGAAATCAAGAAAATGCAAAAAATGCAATGTGTGTGTGTGTGTTGTATCCCTTTATGGGGAGCGGTAGTGTAGCGATTAGCGCGCTGCGCTATGAACCTGGCGACCCGGGTTCGATTCCCGCTCACGGCTAACACCAGTGACGATTATCTGAACCGATCCTGGGCCTCCCGTAGGTCGACTCAGCCTTAAATGAGTACCTGGTGCGGTGTGTAAACATCGCCACTGGGGAGACAAAGGCGGTCGGGCGTGGTGTTGGACACCCACCCCCTCGTGTGCCGTGCCGGCCTTCATAGGTGCTCACTAACAGCACTTGCCCCTACAGTCTGTTACAGGCTATACGGGGGATCTTTGTTGTATCCCTTACGTTTAAATACAGAACAGACATTCTGAGCAACCATCAGTGTTTTGGCACGTGGTTTCATGTTACTGGGCCTATACGCTGCCAGTGTGGGTCACCGAATACATTGCCGAGATGTAACGTGACGAGCCCAAATACTGCACCCACATTCAGCGCGACGTGATGGGACGTCCAGAGCTAGCGGCATCTCTCCGCGACCCGAACGCGCATTTCTCGCGCAAGCTCCAACACTTCTTGGGCACCTGCCCGTTGGATGTGGATTGCAAGGGAAGCGAGGCCAGCTTCATATTGTCCCCGACGAAGTGGCAATTCACGCCGCCGCCGCACGCTCGCGGGCCACCGTCGTCGCCTTTTGCACGGCTCCAGCCGTTTCTATTCCTCTCGTCTCGATGAGCGATCGCAAAACACCGACGAGCGCTAGCGCGCGCCGTTTACTGTGATGCGTTCAAAAGCACGACGGTGCCCGTCGATGAATTAGCACCTCCTGCAGATTCATACTCTTAGTTTGTTTCGGTAAAGTCACGTAGGTAAAAAAATGAAATAAAAATTAATAAAAATAAAATAATAATACGTAAAAAATCACGACGTTTCGGAGGCAACACAAGTCTCCGTCATCAGGTGGGACCGTCACAGCCAGATTTGATTTATCAAGTGAGGCAGGGATTCCAAGATGCAAGTTCTTAAATACAAGTTAAGGGGGAGGAGAGGGGGGGAGCTTATCAGAATGTGGTAGCTAATGAATGGAACGTATCGGGAGGGGGGGGGCTAAAAGAGAGCACCCACCTGATGACGGAGACTTGTGTTGCCTCCGAAACGTCGTGATTTTTTTATTATTATTTTATTTTTTATAAATTGTAATTGAATTTTTTTACGTACGTGACTTTACCGAAAAAACTAAGAGTATGAATCCTTGCAGTCACGAGAACTTCAAATCTAGAATCCTGCAGAATCGCTCGCTCCCGCATTGACGGTGTGTTACGCGTGCGGTGGTGTAGTACCGTTGCAACCAGAGCTCGGGCACAACATCAAATTGCTGGGGGTGAAACATCCATCTTTGCCGTGACATCGCCGTGGCTCCCCGTGACCTTTCAAACGTAAACATGTTTTTGTTTGTAGCAAGCACTGCCGCGCTTGTTGACGCTCGTTTAGTGTCGCGTAATTGCGGCCAATGTTTTTTGTTACGATCGCTTCTCATAAAGATATCGAAGCAATGGATATCGTTGTAAAAAAATTATTGACTTGGTTAAATTTATCCCCTGTTAAAGAGAGGTTTCATTATTCATTTACCTTCAGCAGCACCTATAAAATAGTTTTTATTTCATAGAGAAAACCAGAGTAACATTTTTAGGTGCTCCATATGAGCTACTTTGTAAAATAATAGGTCCATAACAAAGCGATCAATTTCCATCTCTTCACCTGTACAGCCAGGTTATGTACTTGAGCAGAAACCACAAGTATCACATTTCAAACTAAATTCCTACATTTTGACAAATCACTAGGTGAAAATGATATGGAAGAGGTATTCCATTCATGAGGAGCATGACCATATTAACAAAGGAGATCTATAATCAGAAAGAAAATGGGGCCGAAAATGTGTCCAGAAATATAGCTTTCATTAAAAGCGCCAAAGCCTCGAAGGCTGTTTCCAAAATGAGACAAATGAGTCTCCGGCTGGGAAACAGCAGCAATGAAACACCTCCACAGCTCACAACTAGCAGGAGTGGCAGGCATGGCTTGCAAGAGCGCGGCCTATTTGTCAATGCAGAGTCTCAGTGTTGCGGAAATGTTACGCTCAAAAGCATTCCCATTATGACCCGGGCAGCATTGCTGATGCACGAGCACCAGGCACGCACGAAGCTAGCCGAGATGGAACGCGTGACAGTGCAATGTAACGCCGCTGCAATCACCAATCACAGAAAGCCACGGCTCGCAAACGTTCACCCACATTCGCAATACAAGGCGAGTCGTGGCAGTGCTCTCTCTCTGAACACACAATGGTATTCCCAAGCCATCATAGCAGCAGCAGAGGCTTTTGCCGAACCACCGAACAAAGATGGTTACCGCACCGCGCGTTCTCGGATGTGCTTCTGCGGCCTTGTTTTTCCCCCTTATTTTAAATGTAGATTGAAAACTATTTTTTTTGCAAGTGCTTTTTGTCGTGTCTAGTTTGTTGTCCTACCCCAGCACCTCCGATGAGTGCACGGTTGGCTACGTACGGGATCGAAACAAGCTCAACGTACGTACACACAGTGATCGTACGACGCGCATTCCGTGTTGCTTAGCGCTGAAGCGGAGCCTTCTATATGCAAGTGGTCTTCCATTTGCGGGTTTTAGTATATCCAGACTTTCCTGTAAACTTTCATCCAACCAATTCTAGATTTGAAGCTTTCGTGACTGCAAGGATTCATATTCTTAGGTTTTTTCGGTAAAGTCACGTAGGTAAAAAAACATTCTAATTAATAAAAGTAAAATAAAAATCACGACGTTTCGGAGGCAACACAAGCTTCCGTCTTCAGGTGGAACCGTCACAGCACGCTTGCTGTATCAAATAAATGATAATTTAATTTTTTTTACCTACGTGACTTTACTGAAAAAAACCTAAGAATATTCCATCCAACCATTTCATGTGGACATTGGGTACGGATTTAGGTCACCTCCACTGGCTGCTGTGTACACGTCCTGTGGAAATAATGCTGCCTTAATTACATGATATGAGACGTCTAAATGTGAATAGTAGAACAGTTAATCTTCTCTAAAGTTAAAACTCTTAGGATAGCTGAATATTGTCAAGAATCAATAAAGGGCCACAGGACTCTGGAGATGTGTTGTGTATTTCAGGAATGTTTTTAATTTGTTCTCCCAAATTACCTATCATATTTTCTAATTAAGTCGCCATGTTTAATGCCAAATGCTACACGATGCACTTATTGAATTGGAACGCGGGTACAAAACATTGAAATTAAAGAAGTGACACTGAATTTACAACCGGTTTCTCTACTCAATGGGGTAACAACCACACAGCCCAGTTGTGTGGAGGGGGGGGGCGGGGGGTGCTGAGACCCCCCGCTCCCTCCCTAAAATTGTGATCGTTTAGGAGTTCAATAAAGCAAGCAGAATAGATAAAAGCAGGTCGTAGAGGCACACATTCTGCTGAACATTTGTTGAAATTGTCTAACGCGTCGGCTTTCGCGACCAATATTATTCACAACAAAGGTTTTCGGGTTAAATCGCGTGAATATAAATGTGTCGTAACCCTCCACCACCCGACAGAGCCAGTAGTAAGGTTTGTCACGTAAACAGAACGCGCCAATTAGTGACCACTTCAGCCCATCGGTGTGTTGGAGAGTAAATCCACACCTGTAACTCATTGGCGCGTTGTTTGCGTGACAACCCTTACTGGATGTCTTGGGTGGTGGATGGTTACTACACATTTATACTTACGCGATCTAACCCCCAAAAAAACTTTATTAGTTTGAATCTGTGTTTAACATTTACCGTGTCGTGCCCCCCCACCCCCCACCCGCTTGCCCCACTGCTTTTTGTATTCTTACCCCCCCACCACCCCACGCTGCCACTCTTAAAGACGGCCAAGCTACTGGGCTGTAACTACACGGCCACTGAGACTCCGCAGCGGTGGACAGCAGAGAGCCGCGTGGCTCCACTGATGACTCCATCCTCTTCTTGGTTCTTTCGGTAAAGTCACGTAGAAGGGAAATAATAAAATAATAAAAATAAAACTAAATAAAATAATTCTCACGACGTTTCGGCCACGACGCAAGCAGCCGTCCTCAGGTGAAGAACAGGTCTGTCGGAAAGACAGCGTTGTGGCCGAAACGTCGTGAGAATTATTTTATTTAGTTTTATTTGTATTATTTTATTATTTCCCTTCTATGTGACTTTACCGAAAGAACCAAGAAGATGAATCCCTGCAGTCACGAAAGCTTTAAATCGAAATTTGACTCCATCCTCGTTTGCAGCTCAACTGGAAACTATCTTCAACTTGGATCGTACGTACGAATATCGACGGATAGGGGATCTGCGTTTCTTTTGATCTTTTAAAGCCTTCGACAGCGAATTCAGGTGCGACCTCGACCCGAAGTCGTCAACTAAAATCACCGAGTCGCTTGGTCAAGCAGAAGAAGAGGGCTTCTGCGAACGCGACGCCACTGCAGGAGGTGACGGTCCCGCAGTGATGAGCAGCTTGCCGTGCCTCGCGGACAGTTCACAAACCACAGTTTCACTTCAATGTAGTCGAACATTTAAAACGAATTTCTTCGAAACTGCTTTTTGTGTCTCGTTTATTGTTCTTGCCCTCAGATGAGCACGGTTGGGTACGTACGGTGCGAAAGAGGTTCAATATCCATAAATACGTTGGCATATCAGATGACAAAAGGGATCCAGTTTGAGATTGTTGATTCCCGAACGTGCACTGTTTGAGAAGCGTTATTCTTAAATGATTTTGTTTGCGAGAAGCCATTTAGGTGGTAGGCCCTCAACTAGAAAATAGAGCTCACTAAACTCGTTAGTATACTCAGGCAATTCAATTTATGCATTTGCCATCCTAGGACTGACAAAGGCTATGGGGCCATTTTGTTTACAATGTGGCCTAGTGTCGGCAGGCTCATATGTTCCGCATTATGCTGTATTTGTCCGCTAATTGGTTCAACAGTTGATATTTACTGGCATTAATTAGCATTAAACACAGATGCGCCAAACTGCAGGTGTAATGATGAAGCAACAGGACACGTGCGATGAAAGAGAGAGAGTTTTAAATGGCCTTCAGAGGCTTGTTGCATTTCCTCGACGAAAATGCGGTAAGCAATAGGTTTAAAATGCCAAGGGAAATAAGCCAAGAATGCAATTTGCAATGTAAAGCACCCGTGTGGCTGTGTATACTTGGATTTTTGTTTTGTTTTTACTTAGATTGGATTATTTTTGTCATTAAGAGAGACGGGGGGGAAAAGGCGTCTTGAAACAATTTGGGCTCAGTTCCGTTCAGCACATTTCACCGTGAACAGGAATTGATGTTTAGTAGGGTGAATTTGATTTGACAAAATAATGAACACCACAAGTCAGTGTTAATTACAGCTCTGTGTTAATCCACTGCTGGACGAATGCACCCCCATGCCTTAAACGGCATGGGGGTTTTGTTCAATGGTACTTCGTGAAAGCTGGATAGTCGTGTGCGTTTCCATGATGAGGGAGACATATCCAGGACTCGTTGATATCACTCGCTACTGATGATCTTAGCCATGGTTGGGAATCAAACTCAGGTCATCGCGTTCGTAGCGCCGTACGTGAAACACTGCGCAATCCGTTTAAAAGATATGTTGCACATAATTGCTTTGTGTGGTGAAATACCTTATATATGTATAGTAAGCACACAGCATTATAAATATAATTTAATTTTAAGGCTGACCAATACAAAGTGTAACCTCATTTGTTGTTGGTCCCATTACATAAGACCATCATATTTAAACATTCTGCCATTCCTGTCGACCATATCTTGGTGAAAACTGCTTTTATGCGTTTTTTGTTACAGATTAACAACACATTTTGTTGACAATTTTGCCCACTGAGACCGTGTTTTTAAAACTATGAAATAAAAAATGATGCACTTTCTGATTGCGCAGGAATCTTGTGAATTCCTAGAAAGAAAAAAGAAAGAAATTCAACTGAGGGCTCGGCTGTTACAAGGGGAAAATATGAGATAAACGTGCATTGAAAACGCGTGACAACCTACCCTGTGGGGGGTATGATTACGGCATTATAGTTTGACAAGCTTCTGTCAGTTCCTGCAAAGAAACAAATCCTGTGAAATAGTTAGCAAACATTTCTTAACGTATAAAATGTATCCTACCCCGAGTATCTATTAATTGTGTTTTTACTCACTCGCTAATTCATTTTCACATTTCAAAAGGCGTGGTAGCTGGCGGCTGAAAGAAAATGAAGTTATTTCATCGGTTCCGTCCCAAAGGGAAAAATAGATACAGCTACACAGGGAACCGTTGGCCTGGTGCGTTGGTTCTGCCTTCAGGCCGAACAAACCTGCACACACACAAAATCCGATGGGGCTTTAATTCATTAACGGCATTAAAGGAATATATGTGGCTCGCGAGTGCATTACAAAAGTGTAATCATGGTGCCTGCTGGAGCAGCAGTGACGAGTCCTCGAGAGGATTAAGAATGTATTTTTGGATAGCTTACGAATTGTAAAAAAAAAAACTCAAATCGTATCGAGTAAACCAGTGTCAAGATGTACGGCGAATATTAATGAAAAGTACTAACGTCAAACTGTAGTGCTGGTACCGAATTAAATACGCGATTGAGAAATGCTCACTGCATTCGCGTGAAGCCGTATCGTGGTAGACAATTAGCGAAGCGCTTCAACTTTCTTGTGCAACCATAGCTTGAATAGAATTTCACGCTTCAACAATAACAATAATACAACTTTTACATCAAATAAAACCATTGATATCTTCAGTCCAATTTGCATTGTTTATACCCACCTTTAAATAAAGATTACAATAACAATAATTAAGCAGCCAAGTGGCCTCCAAGCAATTAACACATTTACCTTTTTAACACGTAGGCTTTCGCGACCAATATTATTCATAATCAACCTTTTTGGGTTTAGATCGCGGAGCCTCACCATTCTGGCGAATTGCCCGATGATGCTGGATGCAATTACCAGCAAAACGTCGTACTCAAAAATTGTAAATGTCGTGGTTTCACGCTTCAACACACCGGTGGGCTAAAGCAGTGAACTATTTGTCTTTTGTCAACGTGACACTTTTTTACTGATTGGCCGTGTCGGGTGGTGGAGGGTTACGACACATTTATAAATAACGCGATCTAAACCCAAAAACGTTGATTATGAACATTTACCTTGGTGTCCAGGGTCTGGCTGGAGGGGGGGGGGGATAAAACGATCAATCGGGAGCGTCGTCGATTGTAATTTGCGTTGACGTAAAAATGTCGCCGTCGCAGCACCAGGCATAGGCGGCCACCGTGCGCTGCTTCCGCGGTCGGATGCGCGGCAGAAGTCTTCCCGCACATTCGCTCGCTCGGTGGTCAGACGCGGCCTTTAAACGCTAAAAGGCCAAACTGCCGCGGGGGCAACACTCTGCGCGAACGCAAAGGGTGACGAAGAGGACGGCGACGACGGCGATCGTCGCCACGGGGAAAGCGCACGCGCGCGAAAATTGCGCGCGTCAGCGTCCGGGGTTAAAGGACGGTCTCTCGACAGATCCCGATGTGACTGTGAGGCCGGTCGTGCTCGCCGTGGTGAGGGAGGCGTCTCTGGGCTGACGGGGCCGATGAGCTCGTCTCTCCGCAGCTGCTCAAGTTCAAGCTTTGCCGGCGAGCCCGCCGGCTCGGCTGCCGAGGCTGTGGCCGGTCTGATTGGCAGCCGGCTATAGCCTGAACACAAACAAACAAACAAAGGGAAATAATAATACTCTTAGGTTTTTTTTCCGGTAAAGTCACGTAGGTAAAAAATAAAAAATTAATTTAAATTAATAAAAGTTAAACTAAAAATCACGACGTTTCAGAGGCAACACAAGCTTCCGTCTTCAGGTGGAACCGTCACAGCACGCAAGCGTGCTTTTATTAATTTTAATTTAATTTTTATTTATTACCTACGTGACTTTACCGAAAAAACATAAGAGTATGAATCCTTGCAGTCACAAAAGCTTCAAATCTAGAATGAAATAATAATATTCATCACTCAACAAAAACTCCCCCCTCCTCCTCCTCCATCATACAGCCGTGAAGACTGTAGGAGCAAGTGCTGTTATACGAACCTCGGAGTGCAGACGGACACACGTAACAGAGATTAACACCCGTCCACCGCACATGTCGCCATATCAGACTGTTGAAGGCCAGCAGAGTGTACGAGGGGGTGGGATGGCTAACGTCACGCCCGACCACCTTTGTCTCCCCCGCATTGAAGTCGGTGAGGCCCAGCACCGATTCAGGTATTTGTCGCCGTTATTGGTCGCGAGTGGGAATGCGAACTCGGGTGGCCCAGGTTGTAGCGCGGTGTGCTGAGCCACTCTGCACTGCAGCTCGTCGCACGCATACACACAGCGGTCCCCCTCTGTGCACTGTTAGTGAGCACCTTGAAGGTCAAGTGAACCGACTGAAGGTGAAGTGTCTATCTCCCTGCGGTCGCGTGGATGTTTCTCCGGGTCCTCCGGTTTTTTCCTCCACATTTAGAATCGATGTGCGTCTACAGCCATTTGGCCGCTATAAATGTCCATATTGACCTCTCATTTGTGGCCAGGTCGCTTCTGAGAAAGAGCTACATAGCTCAGCTGGGCCTTCCCTGATCAAATAAAAAATAGCATGACAAAAACAGTTCAACAGTTTTGCAGAGTTGCGTACCTGGTCGATGACGTTGGCGCTCGCGATGGCCTCTTCCATGTTGCCCTCGTCGAGCGCGATCACGGACCGGATGTTGTCCACGACGTGCTGCACCTCCGGCGAGAGGTTGTCGGCCGCGTCCGAGTGCTCCAGGAAGCGCGCCACCAGCAGCTTGGTGTCGCGGTACGCCTTGAAGTCGACGAGCGAGCGCGGCCGCGGCTGAGCCCCCTCGGCCACGCGGCCACCGGCCCCGGCGTCGCCGCGCGAGTGCGGCGGTGGCCTCTTTGGGCGCCGCACGACCGGCCCTCGCTGCTCGAGGGGGCCGGGGGGGAAGCTGCTGATTGCTTGCTGCTGCTGCTGCCGCTGCTGCTGCTGCTGCTGCCGCAGGGGTAGGTGGTCGCGGCTCCCCTGCGCGCTGGACTGGCGGCTGCCCTCGGTTATACGAAGAGATTTCATCCCTGGGGTGGGTGGGTGGGGGAGGGAGATGCAGAGTGCAGAGAGAGCCTTGTTCCAGACTCTAATGACAAAAAGTGGGAGCCTGGCTCAATCGACCAATTGGACGGCATTTATTTTCACTCGCGGTTCCATATGAATGTAGAAACTTCAGATTCGTTTGGTGAGGGACAGTCTCTCCACTGAACAAGCATCTGTAGGAGAACCATTCAAATGCACTGTTGACTTAGCACAAATTGCCGCAGCATGTATGATGAGCTCCAGGTAGATGACCGGCTGAGCCAACCCCTGCAACTGGCGTCAGATTGAGGTTGAATGCTCATCCGCAGCACCACGTGGCCATTTAAATTGGAGTTTAATTGCTGGTCCAGGTGGATGAGAAATTGTGGGTGCTCTGATCTGCATGGGAACCCTCGCACTGGGATACATTTAATGGAGGACATGCGCTACTAACTTGACATGCTGTGAGCATTGAATGTCAATTGGGTTAGGGTTATTCCGAAGATTTAAATCGCTGTACTGGGCAACCCTTTCTCTCAGATGACACGAATTAGGTTATACTCATGTCCGTATTTAGCTACTTTGTTTTCAGCTTGATAATGAAACCAGCCCACCTCCTGAGAGATCACTCAAATCCACACTCGTGCCTTCAGATTCATCCTCGGCAACTACAGAAGGCACACACACACACAGCCCAGGTTACGTTTATTTATAACACAAAGGTTGATATGAATGTTTTCAACAATATAAGACAAACATAGGAAGTATAACATTTTAAAACCATGAGTTTCGGTAATAACTTTCATGATGTTTTCCCATTTTAGTATTTTACAATGATGCATTAAATGAGCTAAATGCATAACAGTGTAATATATTATTATTATTTGCTAAATGCAAGTGGGAAGGAACACGCATACTTTACATTCCTAATTATATGGCTTGGCCGCCACATACTTTATAACCGATATCCAACCAAGTTCACCAAGGTGGCTCACCGCATTTAACATAAACACTGCAGAGGAAATGATGGAACACAACGAACACAAGCGTCCAAGCCACTGAGTCACCACGACCAAACCTGGCTCACTTTGCCGCCACCGCAGAATTCACCTCCTGACGAGCAGTGGCTTACCGAGGGTTGCCGACGACTGGGAGCAAGGGTCACTCGTCGATCTGCTCAGCCGCGAAAAGCTGAGCTTGCCCGGCAAGCAACCCATTGACGCCCCGGTCCTGCCACCCCCTCCTCCGCTGCGTTCCTCGGTCCTCCCACCGGCATAGAACGCCGCGTCCATCTCCAGGGGCACGACGCAGCAGCCCTGGCCGACGTCCTCCGCCGACAGCGAGGTGACCCTCAGAACTCTGGACGCGAGCCTCCGCGGCCGGGGCAGCCCGCCACCGCCCACGCGCCGGCAGCGTCCGGGGAGGAAGCTCCGCGCGTCTCTCGCCACGACGGCCCGGCCGGCCCGCGCCGAGGGCGGCTCGTCGAGCGGCAGGCTGCGCTCGTCCGGGCTGCCGGGGCTGCTCGGCGCCGTGCCGGTGCGTGCGGTGCTGTAGGCCGAGGACGGCTCGCCCGACTTCGTGTCGTCCGTGCTCGGCGTCGTGTCACCGGAGCCGCCGGCGGCGTCGTCGCCGTCGTCGTCGCCCCGAGAAGTCCGGTGCGCGGGACTGCGCGGGCTGCGCGGGGTGCGTGGGGTGCGCGGGGTGCCGCTAGCGTCCCCCGGGGGTGCCGGCGCGAGGCTGCTGCTGCTGCTGCCGCCGCGTGAAGGAGTCGCCGCTGCGGAGGACCGCGCGCCCGCGGGGCTGCACGGCGGGGAGAGCAACTGGCCCGAGGGCGGGGAGCCGTGCGCCGCCATGGAGCACGACGCCTCTGTGCCGCAGTCCTCATCCGGCATGCCTCCCAGCTCCTCCGACGCCCCTCCCGGACTCAGGCTCTCTGGGCGTGGAGGCGTGCGCACGCGAAGGATTAAGGTTGCACTCGATTTTAAAACCATGCAAAATTATATGATTTTTTATTTACCAGGTATGGCCAAACTGAGCTATTAGCTTCTTTTACATTCAATGTCTACCAAAAATGCAAAATTTGTGCCACCAACAAAAACTCCATAAATGCATGCCCACAAGAGCATCGAAAGAAGAGAAAGAGTGAAAATGATCAGAATCAATGAAATAGATTTTAGGTTTTCTGCTGGAAGGGCTTCTTCGGAATATTACCCTTCAACAATCTGTGCACCCAATGCCAACGAGAGTGTTCTGTCGCACCATTAATCAGACACTGTAGAAGATTATAGTCCGAATCGTGCCATCCTAGGCTTACCTTTCTAGAAATGTTGCCAAAGGGTCTTTCGATGTCCATTTTACAGCAGATGTAATTTTCGTGCATATTTTTTCAGTTTAACACGTAGGCTTTCGTGACCAATATTCACCATTCTGGCGAATTGCCCGATGATGCTGGATGCAATTGCCAACGAAACGTCGTACTCAAATTGTAAATGTTGTGGTTTCGCGCTTCAACACACCGGTGGGCTAAAGCAGTGAACTATTTGTCTTTTGTCAACGTGACACTTTTTTACTGATTGGCCGTGTCGGGTGGTTGGGGGTTACGACACATTTATAAATAACGCGATCTAAACCCAAAAACGTTGATTATGCATATTTTTTCAGTTGTATAATTTTGTTTGAAGCTGCCGAAGGCTCCATATCAATGGGGACATTTCCAAGTGCTTGTTTGTTTAAATCTGAAATATCTAAAGACTGCCATCAACCTCGTTTTGCTTTTCAATTAATTAAGAGGACTGCTTTGGAATAAATAACCAACATTTGACGTAAGTATGCATAGTTTCCGCAAGGAAAACAAAAGACAGTCTAATGTGAAAACACAATTACCTTCATTTGTCCTGTTGTAGTTGCTGTTACTGTAAGAAGCGTCCGTCATCTGATCTTCAAAACTTGACGTCTGTTTAATGTTACACGGGAACAAAAAAAAACCCCCAAAATGTAACATTAAGCAACTGCAGTCAAGCTAAAAATAATTAAAATAAAAATGAATTACTATGCCACACATAGAGGAGCATTCCTGTATTGGAGGCAGGGTTTGTGGATCGTGTAAAGACCATGACCTGTGTGAGACGCTAATGGGCAGTGCGACGAGATGCCCTCTAACGGATAGTGCTGGATTTCAAGTCGCTGATGAATCTGTTAAAAACATGTCTAAATGATTGTGTAAAGATCGCAAGCAGGACCTTCATGAAAGATAACCCTAAAATCAGCTGAAGCTTTCCTGGGTAAAGTATGATAACCATTACAATAATTACGGGCCAAAGGCTAAATATTCCCTTTCATGATGATAATGAAAGACATACAAAACAGCAAGTGAAAGTAATATTTTGTACATGTCCATGGTTGCGCTGGATAGTTCCACAAAGTGTTCTAGGATTGCACTCCGTGTTGTTTGGCACGATGTCCGACGTTTCACTCCACGTGCTGCTGAGAGCTTCTTGGGTAACCGAATGGGGTAATTGAGCATTGCTTGGTACAATGCCCAGTGAACCGAATTGCTCCATTAAGTTCCCGTGGAAACGTGGAGTGAAACGTGGGATGTTATGCAGCACAACCATCACACAAACTCCGGTCATCCTGGCAGTGGCTTTTGGCTCGACGTCGAACAAAGACGGTCACCACATCGCACGCTTTCAGATGCGCTCCTGCGGCCGTCTGGACCGCTCCTCCTTCTGATATTTGGAAGCGACTGGAGCCGTGCACTTTTAAATCTAGATTGAAAACTTTTGAAATGCTATTTGTGTTTAGTTTGTTGTCCTTCCCCCCACACCTCCAATGAGCACCGGTTGGCTACGTACGGCGCGAAAGAAGTTCAAAACACATACAATTGTCTCCATACAGACATCAATTTAGCCATGTTTGTTTGTTGTAGTACAGAGTTAGACTGATGGCCTTAATCTAAGTTGTCTTGCGGTTGTTGTTGTTGTTTGACTTGCATTCCACTGAGATTTTTGCACACAGCGTTGGTGTACGGTGTTTTTTTCTGCAATATTTTGCTGTCTTTTCTTGGATTTTCTGTGTGCACTTAGTCACATATTCACTTTAAGATGTTTTTTGTTCATGTTTTTGTTGTTTCTTTGTTGCGGTTGCACCCGATTCAAGAGCCGAATGGCTCACAGGGCTATACCTAATAAATGAACTTGAACTTTAATGAATATGTGGGTCCCACACAACAAAACAACAGCAGCTTGCGGTGAGAGTTTGCATAAGTGGGAGCTCCGCTTGCCTGTTGAAGAGATGGCTGGCTCACCACGGCCTCGTACGGCGGTGGGAGATCGCCCGCAAAACATGGGTCCGGACTGCCCAGGCGAGCCCCGTACACGTGGCCGATGGAGTAGTGCGTGAGGGCCAACCTGCCGACCCTGTACACAGACCGGGCAAGCAACCCATTGACGCCCCGGTCCTGCCCCCCCCCCCTCCATCCGCTGCGTTCCTCAGTCCTCCTATCGAACGCCGCGTCCATCTCCAGGGGCACGAGGCGGCAGCCCTGGCTCAAGTCCTCCGCTAAACAGCGAGGTGACCCTTAGAACTGTGGACGTGACAACCCCCCCCCCCCCCTGTCTTTAATTTAAACCACACAGCATATCTAATGGGCAATTTAATTCATTGTTATATTGAGGTTTTTTTTATATCTGGGTGCTGCAACATTAGGTTAAGAACTTATGGATTAATAATCATAATATAACAATTCGGATCCGAGAAGTACTTATGTGTGACTGGCTGTATAGGGCAGTGACTTATGCTGTTTGCAGTAGGGTATAAAATTGTTCAATGCAGAGACTCACTGTAGGATTTGAAATTTCGACTACGGGCTTGCCAGTAATGATACGCATCACCTAATGCAAAGTTCACCCTAGCCATTATTTTACATTTTAAACTTTAACAAAAAGTAGTCAATTTGAATTCCAATTGTGCTCTCGGCAACATGTCACATCAAATTCTCAGAGCTGGAATTCATTCAAATTAGTTGAAATCACAAATGTATTTTTTTGTGCAGTCTGCAGTCATTGTGGTTTGAGATGAGACCACGAATTGCTACGTTTGAGAAACCGTCTTAAAAACAGGTTGCTACCCAGATTCAAACTCGAGATCTCAGCGCTTTGAGCCCCTGAACCTACACTGTATGAGAGTTTGTTCATTTCGTATGGGCAGTGCTCCGAATGAACACTGACACAGGACGCATGAAAGCAAAAAGCAAATCTCAAACTGATCAAACAATGTCTCAAAGTAGTGGCACAAGTAATGAGGGGGGCAGTTTCACATCGGCGCTAGTCAAGTCAAGAAAGATTAAACTGTGAGAAGCTTCTCATTTAAGGATATAGAAACACTGCAAATGAAAGCTGATCAACTGATATTGAATTCTGTTTGATCGAAGAGTGAGATTTGATGGGGGGGGGGGCGGGGAAGAGGAGTTTGTCTTCACTGACAATGCTACACTTGATGTGAATCAATTTATCAATCAAGGAAATCCATGCAAGAAGAACAACATTACAGGCAGGCAGCAGCATCGATCGGTTTGTGTACTTGCACTGTGTAGTGTATAGTGTAGTCTATGGTGTAGTCTGTGGTGTAGTCGATAGTGTAGTCTATGGTGTAGTCTATAGTGTAGTCTGTGGTGTAGTCTATGGTGTAGTCTATAGTGTAGTCTATGGTGTGATGTGTATTCTATGGTGTGATGTGTAGTCGATGATGTAGTCTATGGTGTAGTCGATGGTGTAGTCGATGGTGTAGTCTATGGTGTGATGTGTAGTCTATGATGTAATCTATGG
The DNA here is from genome assembly GCF_964198595.1 of Lampetra fluviatilis. Lineage (NCBI taxonomy): Eukaryota > Metazoa > Chordata > Hyperoartia > Petromyzontiformes > Petromyzontidae > Lampetra > Lampetra fluviatilis. The sequence continues at coordinate 10,066,103 of NC_136287.1, read as the reverse complement.
TGTAGTGTATGGTGTGATGTGTATTCTATGGTGTGTTGTGTAGTCGATGATGTAGTCTATGGTGTAGTCTATGGTGTAGTCTATGGTGTGATGTGTAGTCTATGATGTGTAGTCTATGGTGTGATGTGTAGTCTATGGTGTGATGTGTAGTCTATGGTGCGATGTGATACTGCAACATGGCAACGTTGGAAGGGGTGCAAGGACACGAGTCGAGGTGACAGAGCACACTTTAAAAACTAAGAAGGCATTGGAAGTCTGCGTTGCATGTCTGACAATTCAACTAATTAATGACTCAAGGTTCCCTGAAGATCAATGACAGCCCTCTGCGCATCTGATGATAAAGAAAATCCAATGTCTTCAGCCGGATGCTGTTTGACGAGGATTATTCGTATGTTTGATAATTGTGCTTTTGTTTTTAGAACGATAATCTTGTATTGCTCGGTCAGATATTAGTCACAGACTTGACGCAATCATGATTGTGTCGAGCAGAGCACTCACCAATCCATTTGTACCGCCACACATTTGCCGCATATTTTGTTAAAAATAAAAAAATGTAGGTAAAATGTGTGTATATTGAGTGGATCAGCAGAGCACACATCGATGTTTATTCGATGTTGGTTTATGCACGACAATGGAATTACATCTGTGCTCCTTAAAATGTTCTTGTTTTTCATGTCAAAATGTGAGCGAATGTGCGTTGCCTGATTGCACAGCGGTGGATGAGGTATTAATAGTGAGGTCGTGTCAGAGTACGCAACGCAATGTTAATAGTCAACCTCATAAACAATTCTTAGTGACACGGTGTTAATACAATCACGTCTCTCTTGGCATGCACATCACATTTATTAAGATCGATGGTGGGAAACAACGAAACCGGCAACATCCAGAATCTATCGGAAGCTGCAAGATTTGTTGAAAAATGTTATAACAAAAACCATTTAAACAGTTTTCAATGCCGTCAGCTGCGATAAACAAAAAGTGTGATTATTGTAACGTTCACATAAATGCGAATTTTCTTCTGCTAAGATGCTAACACAATATGTTGGCCACCCTTCTAATTTACATCTCACTCTCACACGCGTCATTATTTGAAAAACATCGTTTTAACTCCACGTGGAATGTTTTTTTTTCTAAATCGGAAATTATCTAAAGTGCCGCTAAGAAAGGTAATAGATGTGTATTCATCGTTGGGAATAAACAAAAATATTCTACCATCTCCTAAAACACAGAGAGAATACTGTGAAGTCAATTTTACTTTTGACTTTCCTTTCTTATTCTTGCTAAACCCGGGGAGCTTTGGTCAAATGAAGCACTTTAGATCATCAGTCTATTCCAGCCAGCCACTGCATTTGACCCATTGCTTCATCAAATGCTGTCTGAGCAGTGAACACAACGTGAACAGCAGAACATTTCCAATGGGCTGCGAGACAAAACGATGTTGCTCTAAACAACAATGAATTAAATAGTGAGAACACCGCACAATGTCAACTGAATTGGACCGTGACATAAAATAAATACGGCACGCGTGGACACGGGGGGGGGGGGGGGCACGCACACAGACCCACGTGCACACAAGGGAAGACACTGTTTCGTGTTCCACCATAGGCAGCAAACGCTGATTTTCTGCGCCGTAGATTTTTTGTATTGTTGTGTGGAGTCTATGAGAGGAGGTTCACGATCCCCCACGAGAGGGATGGTGGGACGGGTCAGCAAGCCCGCAGGGAGATTAGCATCAGGCCTTGCCGTCTTTTGGTTTTGGTTTTAATATTTTGTTATTTTTTTTGCTATCAATTTTTTTTTATCCAAGAACCCAAAACAGACATCAAAGAGAGGGAAATGCGCGTAACGAACTCCGAGCAATATATGCCCCCAAATGTTTTGGTTTTTATTAATATTGCAAATAAGTGCTGCGTGAATAAATATGCACAGGGCAACAACGTGCTGCCAAAACAAATGATGTAGTTTTGGCTCCGTGCATATTCATGAATATGTAAACGTTTACATGCATTTGTTTCCATGCGTATTCATAGATATGCATTTGGAGGTGAACTGAATTTCGTGAAAAGAAATATACTGATGTGCCTTACAGAAGACCGTTTTTAATCAGTACATATATAAGTCGCGATATGTGAAATGCAAAACGCAAACAAATGGGGGAAGTAAACCTGGAATAAAAGCTGAAGAGTGTGCAAGGAAGGATGAAAATGCGCTTGCTAGGAATTGCAGCGAGAGACAAAATGAGGAACTTCTAGATTTGAAGCTTTCGTGACTGCAAGGATTCATATTTTTAGGTTTTCTCGGTAAAGTCACGTAGGTAAAAAAATAGTTAAATTAATAAAAGTAAAATAAAATAAAAATCACGACTTTTCGGAGGCAACACAAGCTTCCGTCTTCAGGTGGAACCGTCACAGCCACGACAGCTGTATCAAGTAAATGAGAGATTACAAGAGCTACCACTCATTTACTTGATACAGCTGTCGTGGCTGTGACGGTTCCACCTGAAGACGGAAGCTTGTGTTGCCTCCGAAACGTCGTGATTCCACCTGAAGACGGAGGCTTGTGTTGCCTCCGAAACGTTGTGATTTTTATTTCATTTTTATTTTACTTTTATTAATTTACATTTTTTACCTACGTGACTTTACCGAAAAAAACCTAAGAATATGAATCCTTGCAGTCACGAAAGCTTCAAATCTAGAATTAGACGTATTGTTGCCTTGCAGAACGGTGAAGCGTGGCGATGGTTTTGGGGCAGGCGTTCGTTCGGCAGCGGATTGATCTTGGCCGGTGATGACAACGGTTCACACCCCAACAAAGATTCAATGAACTGTCACGATTTTGGGTTCGTGATTCGATTCAAGAATAGGTTGTTGTTATTTTTTTTGTCCGAGTTTTACCGCGTCACTTGTAATGTTTGTTGCTCGCCCGATTAGTACGTGAAGAATAAAGTAAACTGTAAATAACCGCTGCTCACTCGTGCATTGATCCATGTAGCATAGGCGTAAGTCACCGATTTGTTACGTAGCCTAATCGACGCATCTTTAACATCGTGTGAATCGTCCCTTTGAATTCGGGACGAGGTGAGAACCCACTGAGGCAACGACGCTCGATTTCAACGGAGACGAGCGTGAGATAATGGGGGGGGGGGGGGGGGGGGGGGCGTGGGGGGCGGGGAAACATTCACTCTTAATATTCAGCACAGAATCTTCCCCAAAAAAGTCATGCAGGAAAAGAAGCCATGCGAACGTTGCGCGAATGTGCAACATGACAAACGAGTGAAATAGAAAAATAATCATCGAAGCGCAAAAGCAAGGTAAGTTATATCCTTGAGTCTTTCGACTTTACCGAAAGAGCCAAAAATATGAATTCCTGCAGTCACGATGGCTTCAAGTCAAGATTCAAGGTGAATTAATTTAAACACGGGGAGGGCAGGGGGCAGGGAATGTCGTTCATGACGAGAGGCGATGCTCAAAGTCAATCGATCTACTGCTCGGCCTATCAAGGCTCAAACGGTCACCAACCTGTACTTTTCTCCTCGCACGTCACTTAAAATTCCCCTTTTCCACTTTTACTGGCTCAAAACGACATCTCGACAATACCGGAGTGACTCCGGCAGTGCTGTGTGGCCGTACGCCGGCGGGTAGTAAGGAGGCGGTGGGACGGGAGGAATGAAGTCGTCAAAGTCCTCGCCCTGGAAGATGGAATCGCGCGCGTTTGGGCAGTCGTCGGAGTTCTGGTCCGCGCGGTGAGGCACAAACTGGGGAGGTAGCAGGACCAAGGAGACAGCAGACGAGAGCCAGCAGGCATACTCCATTATTGACATTCCTTCCCTTTATTAATACTACCCCTATCCCCTCCCTTTGATGCTGCTAATCCTGCATAATGCACGGGCATAATATGACTTTGGAACCCCCCGCCCACCTCCTACGCATTGCACAAGTAGTACTAATCACATACCTACATTTCCCATAAATATGCAAATTCCTATTGATATGCAAATGCTTTTGTCAAGGCGCCCTTCCCCCCTTCCAACCCAGCTTAAATATACGCTCCAAGCGTGGTGGTGTTTCATTCAGACGCTGTCTCCCCGACAGACCTGGTCTTCACCTGAGGAAGACTGCTTGCGTTGTGGCCGAAACGTCGTGAGAATTATTTTATTATGTTTTATTTGTATTATTTCCCTTCTACGTGACTTTACCGAAAGAACCAAGAAGAGGCATAGTCCATTTAAGGGAGCCTCCACTGCACCGGTGGATTTGACTGTGCAAAGGAAATCGCGTGTGGAAACCCATAAACGCACAAGCAACAAACGTGGCGCACGCATCAACTGAGTGTACACGAACACAAGCTAAACTCGCTGGTACAACGGAATATATGTACAATTGTGTCGATCAGCTGTACGGTGAGTTTTGTAATTAACTAATTTGGAGGGGAGGGGGTCCATAGTTTCTTGTGAGAAGAATTGAACATCTTTAAGCCAAGCAGATTGCACAATAATATGTCGCGGTCATTGACATAAGCGGCGCCCATCGGCTCCCTTAAGAGTAGTCGCTTAAATATCGGCTGCCCTCCTCCCGCAGCCAATCAAAATCGAGGCTGGAGCAGGAAAAAAACAATTGAACTGAATTAAACATGCCACTCTCTTTGGTTATTCATGACGGGAGTCTATAGCGTGAAGAAGAAGAAAAACCCAACAGGTAATTAATAATTACTTATTTAACAAGATAGAGCTAATGAATGTACAAAAATAAGGTTTTACCTTTAAATTGTGTATGAGTGGTCAGGCAATGTAGGTTTTAGTTATTACAATGTTTTTTGTCATGCTGCCTCATGTAAGATTTATGTAATAAATGTAACTTTGAACATGCACCCGTATGCATGTCACATACCGTGTAATTTTTTAATGATTGAGGAAATATGCGCGCATTCATATTAAAATGTATTCCACTTTTGAGGTGAAATTTTGCACGAGGTCCTATTTTCCCCTTGGAAGTACGGCAAAATATGTAGATACGTGCAATCAACACTGACTTTTAGATGGCACGACTCAACTTCCTTCCACAACACAATTCAATTCCATTCCTTATAATGCCACGGTCTCGCAAGCTTCGACAGAAGCAGTCCTCCTTGTCAGGTTACATTATTATTATTATAATCAGAAACTCGACGTTCCATAACGTGGACTGCTAAGCACATTGGATGTCTCAAAATTCCTGCACCGTATTCCAACAATGATCCGAAAATCCTCCCCACCGCCCGCGCCCCTGTCCACCCCCACAGTATTCATTTAGTAAATTAGTACATCACGGTCACGTGTGCTGGGGTAGAGTTCGGGTACTTGCTGCTCTTCCCCCGCACCTCCGATTAGCACGGTTGGCCACGTACGGCGCGAAAGAAGTTCAATGTACGTACGCACTCTCGTCTCTTGCAAGACATCTGGCCAGGATCGAAGAGTAGGCCAAAATACCTTGTAGAGGGCTTCTCTAGAGCTCCCTCTAGTGAAGACCCTTCTGCCAGCAGTTGCGTGTGCAAGCTATTGCAGAGCTGCGCTTTCACCTTCCACCAGCATTTCTAGGAAAAGTATGACCCCGTGTCTGTAATATCAGGGGAGTGAATTGTCACGCTTGCTGCGCACAGGCAAGTCACGAGGTTTTGGTAAGAATTGGAATGGCCACGCGGAGCGCAGAGTGCTGTCGAACGCTCGTGGTCTCGACTAGAGAACGGCAGGGTCGAGTGGGGATGATTTCACACTCGTGATCCCAAGGACGGCAGCTCTCCATTACCCCAGCCGGGCCAGAGACTGACAATAATCTTGAGCATACAATGCTCCAAGAACTTCAGGTTATAGCACGTGTATTTTGCGGTAATGTCGACAGGACACCTTGGTATGAATTTGGGTGTCTTCTCTCTAAGGCAGCGGTCCCCAACCTGTTTGGCACCAGGGACCGGTTTTGTAGAAGACAATTTTTTCACGGACCGGGATGGGGGGGGGGGGGTCATCATTGGGTCTTTCCCCCTTTTCAAAGAAGCTCTCCAGCGACGTTTGTTTTTTTGACTAATTTTGGCTACTTGGGGTTAGCAGCTTGTGGGCTTACCAACACTGTGACTGAGACGAGTGCGCGGTGCGGGAAAGAGGTGCGGATGGAAGTGGTAAATAATAAAATATTGGGAGTGGGCCACGCGCGCGGACTCACCGCTCACCTCCTGCTGCTGTGCGGCCCGGTTCCTAACAGGCCACGGACCGGTACCGGTTCGCGGCCCGGGGGTTGGGGACCCCTGCTCTAAAGGATACGCTATTTGCATTTTATTTCCCTCCAAGTGACTTAGAAGGTGGATTCGCCTGGCCCACAGAGCACTGCTACAGACAATGAGTGCACCCCGGCTACGCTAGAGAATAAGTGAGCCGGCGAGATTACTGCGGCGCGCAGAACTGTTTCTCGGTGATTACTAAATGAGTAAATGAACGAACATTTGCAAAAGATTTAAATTGGCCAACAAGCCCTTCTTAAAACATAAACCTTTTCGACACGAGTTCCATTCATAAATATTCAACTCCCCATTAAGCAATATTTTGCTAGTTTTTAATAAGGATGTATGTTGAACTTCTTTCGCACCGTTCGTAGCCAAACGCGCTAATCGGGAGGTGCAGTGGGGGGGGGGGACAACACCCACGGATAAATAGGCAGCATTCTGAACTCACGGGAATGCAGTAAAAGGCAACTTTGAACACGTGACAAATAAAAACTGAAAAGAAAGTACACGCGATGCGCTTAAAAGGGTGAACAAATCAATCACAGTAAGTAAGGGCACGCAGAGCAACGGGACCGCCGGGAAGACAACCTGAACATTGTTTGACGATGTGGCAGCCGATAAGAAGAGCGAGGCATTACTCACTATGTGTATGACATCGGAGGAGATCATCTGCATGCAGCGTGTGGCGGTCGCAAGAGCGCACACGGCCACTGAGATGATGTTCAGAGCACAGACGCTGAAGAGCAAATCCTGAAAGACAGAGACAGACATTACCCCCGCAGCCTTCCTGTACTCTAATCATATCAACGAATTCATCAAGTATGCTGCTTACTGCAAAGCAATATTTGCTGCTTAGTGTATGACTTACAAAAGTCATACTGCGGGGGTCAGGTAAGCAATGATGTGGGTCTCTTGATACATTTCCAACTGCTTGGAACATTCACAATTCTATGACGCCACACTCTAAAGACCCCCTCCATCAGTTGGCAAATGAGGAGTAGAAAACCTAAAATAGCAGAACATATTCCCACACACGAGAAAAATCCTGCCGTGTGAGAATCGTATAACCAATAAAAGAGAAAAAGATAGGGCCTTGTAGCAGATGGCCGTGTGCTGTGCTGGAGTTTACAATGATGCAGTAAAACACTGTGACGCGATTATATCAAGCATCCAATGCCAGATATTACACTATTACTCTCTCTCTCTTCAGGCAACGGGCTGAAAATATGAAGCCGTATTTGAGAGAGTGTATTATTAGAACGATATAATTGACTGCTTGTGGATTGTATACGGTGCTCGAGGCAATTACCGCGTGGTAATTAACGCCTCCCCGTGGTTTTCGTGCAACGAACGTCGGGGGTTGCGAAAGGAGGTAGACATTCTTAAATTCTTCCCATCAAACGCATTGCACGCAAACTGTGGATTCCGAAATATTATTTTGATTCATGCTGCTAATGAAGCTTTCAAGAATGTTCTCATATGGAAATGATGCAGATACAACACATCCAGTGAAGTTTAGTTTTTTTTTGTAATATGAATATTAACTAGTATCTGCACTAAATGAAGTCTCTCAAAGGGTCATAAGGAATTAAGTTAGTAAAAAAATAATGAAAGGATATCCACTAGATATTCCACGATTTGTAATAATGATAATAAAATAAACATACAACATTTTTCTCGTTAAAACCACTGAACGCCTCCACCCAGCAATTGCGCCCAGAATGCAGTGCAAAGTAAACAATGCTCGTGATGGGTATTTTTGTGAACCCCACTGCAACAAAGATGAGGGCAGTTGGCATAATTGTTATTTTTATTGGATATTTTAGCCAAACTTAACCTGATTTAAACTGTAAGGGATTCAAGTAACCCGATCACTGTTACATCCACAGCCATTTCTCTTCACGAGGCCATGAAATAGTTCTGCTCTTAGGTCAAGCGCCGAGTCAAACCAAGCCTCGCGTCACCAAGGGCGCGTGTGGTGGCCATGGTTCCACGCACAATTGCACGTCATCATTATTTTGCACTGCCTCTCTACTCACGGTCAATCCCCGCGCCTACAACAGCCTCTCGCGAAGGCCTTGTGGGATGTGTTATTTTCGGATAGCGGCCTTGTGCAGTCGGTATTGGAATCATTAAAGGCAAGAGTTACTTTCAATGAGACCAAGCCACGAGATGCATCAAAAATAAGGAATTCATGAGTCAAAAAAATAGGCGTGTCATGTCAGCAACAAAACCTCAGTTCAGAATTGACAATATATTTTGCTGGTTCGTTTGAATGAGAAAATACAACGGTGTAGGATGTTTCCCTTTGCTTTATATACAGGGTCACTGGAGGATCATGCATATGCAGAATAAATTCCGTCTCCGCACATAAACACAAGGTCACTTGTAGCCCTCAGCCAATGTATTGCCTTTACATACCAACATCAAGCAGCACATTTGTTGAAGCAAGCACGCAAACTCTGGACTGGTGACGAGCTCGCGGTGTATTGGATCACGGCTGTAACTGTTCGCGACAAGGACGTGTTCATTAGTTTGGTAATTGTCGAATTGCTGACAGATTTTAAGCAGGGCTATGATCACTAACAATATGCCGCTGATATGGTGTAATGCACTCTCTCCTGAGAACAGCTGCACTCATCACCGTGGCTGAGCCATTAGCATGCCACCGAGCAGTCGATGCTGCTTTAAACATGGACGGGGAATTCTGATTCCCGGCAGTTGTGAACCTTTTGCCTTAAATTACTCAAATCTATCGAGTATTAAAAACGGATTATCGAACATCAATTCACCTATATGGAGGAACTGCACAGGTCAAATTCACCGTCATCATCGCCATTAACACCAATACTTAGTTCAATTGCATAACCAATGGCTTTTGTGCGTTTTTTGTTCACACGTTGGAATTATTTTGCTGATTTGCTGCATTTATTTGATCCCAGGTCTCCCTTGAGAAAATATATTTTTTGTCTCAATGCGCTCTTACCCGGTGATAAAGGTCATCTGCCTATACCAGGGGTCGGCAACCAAAATAACAAGAAGAGCCATTTCTTTCCAATTCGGTACAAAATTCAGTATTTCAAGAGCCGCAATGCATCTATGTACATACGTACATATCGTCAAGAAGCAGCCCGTAAAGAGCCGCATGCGGCTCCGGAGCCGTAGGTTGCCGACCCCTGGCCTATACGTATCTGAGGGAAATGAAAGTGACCTCATCAATTCAGTTGCGTAAACCTACTAATCACACTACACGAGATAACAATATTTTATCCTAAATAAACTGAAATAATGACGATGAACGGAACGAATCCAAAAGGACATCCACCACTGGGAGATGCAGCGATAAAATCAGGATCGTGTGCAGTTGCTAGGTGGATTGTTACATAGCAGGTCATGAAAGATGACTGGGGGGTGGGGAGCTTAATGCAGCAGTGGATTGACCATGGCTGATGATGATAGTTATACATGCAGCTTAAAGAGGGAAGATAAGTGATCATTTAAATTATAGCGCTGTGGGGTGGTCCAGTAGCATTGTAGGTACGGCAACATATCCAGTCTGATACAGCCGAAATGTCAGAAAATTCAGCAATTATTTACTCCGTGCAATTATTTAACATCAATCAGGCCATGATCTTAGCGTCTATGATATGACCCTTGGCAGCTCCAATGGAGTTTAATGCTCATTATTTTTGCATGGCACTGCCTTATATAAACACAGGCACGCCATCTATATTCGACAAGGAAGCATATTCATCACAAATTTATATTTGTAAGATGCAAATGCCCAGGGTATGAACGTTTTCTGAGACGCTCATAACCAGGCATATAAAAAAAAACACAGGTAGGATAAAGACTGTTCATCCAACACCTAGAAAAGGGTAGTAAACGATCATTCAACCCAAGGTTATCGTATATTTATTTGTTCAAGTTATCACAATACATATGTGAATCATTGAGGAACAGGGTAATCCTTGATTACAGGAATGACTGTACCACAACTCGGGACTGATTCACCAAACGGTACGAGCCAAATTACGGCAAAGTGAGCTCTGTGCAGGCAGCTGTGTGATGTCATCAATAGACGCTAACGATAATATATTTTAAGCGTTGACACAGTAAAAAGAAATAATTCAAAAGCCACCTAATACAATAGGCCAATGATTGCCGATGTTATCCCCTACCTTTTGAACAAAGTTCTTAATCGAAGAGGATGTCTCTTACTCCAGAATTCACATAAAGTGATTCTAAGGGTGCAGCTCCCAATGATTATATTATCTTGGCACTTGCTTCAATAGCGTGAGCATCTCACGTAACAATCTGAGCAATCACCTTTGCATAATTCATGCGATCTAAACCACGCATTTCAACCTATTACATATTGATGTTGTAGCGTTGGCAAACGTGTGCATTGTAGAATGAGGGTATAGTTAATAGTAATAATGTGCAACATGAGGAAATTATTTTGAAAGTTAAATCCCACCCCTTTCCAACTCAGCCCCACCCTCCGGCCGGCTCCCGACTTATACAGTACAGTGTGACATTTACTGCAAATGTTTCGCCAAAATAAATTGTACGCATAAATATTGTGCTTTGAATGTGGCTGGGTGGCTCAGGAATCTTGAGCCGGGGGCACTGAGAATCCGGGTTCAAATCTGGACATCTGTGAATCCAGGTGGCCGCTTAGCATTAAAACTCGGTTTCTGGTTTGGCACCAATGATTGCATGACATTGATTACATACATTGCTTCATGGGGCCAAATTCCAGATATGAAAATGGGTTTGACTGCCATTGGATAAGCATTTCCCAGCAGCAATGCGTATGTGAAAGAGTGGATTTACTATAAGGTCACATGAAGGGGATTCAAAAGCAGTTCTGCGACACCTGTTTGCCACAAGCCATTCTCTACCGAATAGGCACTTTGTACGATGACACGATAGCGATGCCACAATTGGAATACAACTGGGGAAAGGACTAAAGTATGTATAAAAACTAAAATAGATATTGAATTTTCAACAGGCCGTGCTACCGCCATACATTTGTCAATGTAATTCATACCAAACCACGTGACAGATTTGAAACTCCAAATACAGGGCAAAGGTATAAATAACGCCATTATGAACTTGACAACCACCGACGTTCGTCGCAACTTCAGCACCGCCGACTGTCAGGGAAGGAAATATTGATGGAGTAATCTCCGCCAGTGAAAAGCAAAATGCGCTGGGCAGTTCTCATGGAGCGGACATCCGTGAGGAAAAAAAACACATGAGCATCCATCAGTTGTGTTTCCGCTCTTCCCTGCCAAGTAAGCCCAGCTGCCGTTCTGTTTTCCCCGATCGAAAATGTCAGCACACATTGTGTGGCTCAGGTGACATTTTCAGCATTCATATGAAATGCTAGTTTACCCTGCCACCCCCCCCCCCCCCACGTTGCACGCAGACACATCGGCAAGGGGTCATGTGCAGGGCGTTTAATGTGATGGCGGCACACACGGTGGCTTAAGTTTGGCACTGACAGCTCCCCACACATTGCAGGTGACGTCCCCCGCCCCCAGCCCCCAGCCCCAGCCCCCACCCCCCTATTAAAAAGGGACCGCATTTGTGAAAATTCACACCGGACACTACCAAGTAAAAACGTACAAAAAAACAATCCAGCATGAGACGAAGATAGCCCATAGAGCATTTTTGCAGGTTGTTTTGGGGGTGGGAGTGCAGCCACTCCCTTTGAAGGAGCAACACAAAGAAGGCCGGCATGGTGCACAAGTGGAGCCACTCCCTTTGAAGGAGCCACACAAAGAAGGCCGGCATGGTGCACAAGTGGAGCCACTCCCTTTGAAGGAGCAACACAAAGAAGGCCGGCATGGTGCACAAGTGGAGCCACTCCCTTTGAAGGAGCCACACAAAGAAGGCCGGCATGGTGCACAAGTGGAGCCACTCCCTTTGAAGGAGCAACACAAAGAAGGCCGGCATGGTGCACAAGTGGAGCCACTCCCTTTGAAGGAGCCACACAAAGAAGGCCGGCATGGTGCACAAGTGCAGCCACTCCCTTTGAAGGAGCAACACAAAGAAGGCCGGCATGGTGCACAAGTGGAGCCACTCCCTTTGAAGGAGCAACACAAGGAAGGCCGGCATGGTGCACAAGTGGAGCCACTCCCTTTGAAGGAGCAACACAAAGAAGGCCGGCATGGTGCACAAGTGGAGCCACTCCCTTTGAAGGAGCAACACAAGGAAGGCCGGCATGGTGCACAAGTGGAGCCACTCCCTTTGAAGGAGCAACACAAAGAAGGCCGGCATGGTGCACAAGTGCAGCCACTCCCTTTGAAGGAGCAACACAAAGAAGGCCGGCATGGTGCACAAGTGGAGCCACTCCCTTTGAAGGAGCAACACAAAGAAGGCCGCATGGTGCACAAGTGGAGCCACTCCCTTTGAAGGAGCAACACAAAGAAGGCCGGCATGGTGCACAAGTGGAGCCACTCCCTTTGAAGGAGCAACACAAAGAAGGCCGCATGGTGCACAAGTGGAGCCACTCCCTTTGAAGGAGCAACACAAGGAAGGCCGCATGGTGCACAAGTGGAGCCAAAGAGACTTCACTCGCCGAAGCTTGCACAGACTGTTAGCGAGCAGCGACGAAGGTCGACGCGGCGTGTGAAGGGGTGGTTGTGGATAGCACCACATCCGGTCGTTTTAGTCTCCCCAGTGGCGATGTTTCTACACCACACCGGGTTCTTATTTAAGGCTGAGTTGACCCAGGGGAGACCCGGAATCGGTCTAGTTATTTGCCACTGTGAGCGAGAATTGTATTCAGAACGCTGAGTGTGTAGCACAGTGCACTAACCCCTACACTACACGACCACCCCCGATGTATTTTTTTCTGCTAACGATGCAGATTTATTTTCCTACAGATTCGCAGTCCATGAATTTGTAAACAAACTGGCATCCCATCCGTGCTAATAGCTCCGGTGGATGAGAATTATCAAGCAAATCACAGATAAACAGGCTGCCACGCAAGCACACATCAGGCTGTGTCGAGAACACATCAAGAATACTAATGAACAAAAAAACCCGATCCTTTTCATTGGGGAACGGCAACTTCTTTTTTTCAACCCCGGGCACAAGCTGTGCTAACATGACGATTGACAGCTACAAAGTCACCTGCCCAGAACATGCGAGCGAGGTACGTCTGGGTGCCCTCTCGAGGGGCCTGGAAGGAGCAAGTAAGGAGTCGTGTTAAACGGTGGCCCTGGCGGTGCGTTACAACGAGGACGCACACCGAAAGGAAAAAAAAACAAATCACGAGCGATCCTGTCCGGGCATGTCTGTGTATGTTTATTATCAGGACCGCTTAAGCCCCGCACACTTTCAAGGCACTGTACCTGTACACGTTGCTGCAACAAAAAAAGAGGCGAGGCGCCCGACAAAAAAAAGCAACGCACCGTTGCAGAACTGGTGCTCGCGGTATGAAATCTCCCGACAAACTCTTCTCATATTAGCGATGAAACAAGTGAGGGCAGGAAATATGCGGAATAGAGCAAGCGCTTCGTGATTCATCTGCAGGTAGCTGGCCGAAGGAATAATTCGTCAATCTTATCGCTTTAACAACAAGGTAGTGTGCTTCGATGGAATATCTAAAAAATAATTATTAAGACGGATTTGCTAAACCTGCACTTATCAAGTCTGGCACGCCGTGCCACTTGCAAACTCGGCCTAAACCCATTCACCGACACGATTTGCGTTGACTATGAAACGTCGCCCCCCACAAAAAAAAACCCCACACATTCTGGTGGACACGATACGAACCGCAGGCGACCGTGCCTTTTTTGTGTGTAACGGGGACAAAAAAAATGGGTCGCAAACATTCGGTGGCTGCAGGCTACGACGAAGGAGACTGCGCGAGCACTCGGGTGTTGTTGTCGTGTCAGTTTCATTTCGTATGCACCGTCAAGCGAGCCACGGGTGGGTTAACGTTCAAAGTGTCACCCCCCCCCCCCCCCGAGAAGGTTATTTAAATCTCGCGTTGTTATCGCCCACGGCGCAGCGTGACAGTCACCTTGAGGGCGAGACGCACGGAGTCGCACGCCTGCAGCGGGTTCAGCTTCAGCGTGTCCCCCAGGTTGCTGCAGCCGTTCAGCTTGGGGTTCTCGCAGCAGACGCACACGTCGTCCTCCAAGTTGATCTGCACGCAGGCACAGCGGTCGCATATGGGCCCTTCAAAGTTCAAAGTTCATTTATTAGGTATAGCCCTGTGAGCCAGTCGGCTCTTGAATCGGGTGCAACCGCAACAAACAAAAAAACATGAACAAGAAAACATCTTAAAGTGAATATGTGTGCAAACAAAAAATACAAGAAAAGACAGCAAAATATTGCAGAAAAATCACCGTACACCAACCCTGTGCAAATATCCCAGTGGGATGCAAGTCAAACAACAACAACCACAAGACAACTTAGATTAAGGCCATCAGTCTAACTCTGTACTACAACAAACAAACATGGCCAAACCAAAAAACTTTTCGAAAATCACCAAAATAAAGCCATAAAAGCAAGGAAACAGTGGTCATAGGAACTGTGACCGAATTTTCACAATAAACGACGTCAACAACATGTACTACCAAACTCTGCAGCCATAGCTGGGCTGCATGAGTCACTCCACAACAGTAGGAGCATCAGTCGGAGTATCTGCCACACTCCACCACCACCTCCTACAGGATGTGGACTAAGATCGCCCTCACACAGCCTTGAACAAACTTTTTTGGGGCAAGTGCCGCTTTTCGGGCGCCCATGACGGCCGGTACGGCGAGGTGGCTGGCTGGCCCCTACGCGCAGGCCACCTTTGTCTCTCCAGTGCCGATAGTTTTTACACACCGCGCCAGGTACTCATTTAAGGCTGAGTCGACCTAGGGGAAGCCCGGGGCCAGTTCAGTTAATCGTCACTGGAGTTGGCAGCGAGTAGGGACTCAAACTCGGATCGCCGGGTTCGGAGCGCTAACCGCCTCCACCACGAAAGTGCAAGTGCTTGGAATCTCTACTCTTTGGTTCTTTCGGTTAAGTCACGTAGGTAGAAAAAATAAGAGATCACGACGTTTCGATCGCGACACAAGCGACCGTCTTCAGGTGAGAGATCAAGATTGCTTGGAATCTTTATAGGGTTCAGCAGAAATATGAGTCTCAGTGATCCAAGGTACAATTGTAGAGGCCGGTCCAGGCACATGTGGCATTTACTTTTTTTGGTTTTCATTATGTATCTTTTTGTATTATTCATCATCCTTTTCCTCCCTTTACACTTTGCGCGGTGGCAAACTCTGCTGCCAAAGATGTCGTTCTCGGGAAAATGCACAGCGACATTTCCCAATGAAGTTGCCACGCTCTGCGTGTAGGTCCTAAAGCAATCAACGTGGTTATCGGGGCCTTGAGCTGCCGCACAAGTCCCACGGGTTATTTGCCTTTTGTAGTGCGGTTTTATCAGCGCTTTAATCTCGCTTCGGGTTTCACACGCGCTTCAAAATGCCGCTTCATACGCGCAATTATTCTACAATATACTACACGTGCGGCCATCGCGAAATAACACACAGTTTCACTCCGCTGATTTGCACCTTGCAAACAGTGCGTTAGCAATTTCCTGAAGCATTTTGTACGAGTGATGTATTGTAACCTGGAAGAATTCTGTAGGAAACGTACAAACATGAACATTACATTACGCGTGCACTGAACTGTTTTATTTGTGTACACGTATCAATTTCACTGAAAGTGTACATGTGGACACGTTTATATGTCATTACTTTTTGTGCTTCCTTCGTTTCCTAGACGCCGTGGCGTTGTGCGAGTTAGCAGCACACTGGAGTCGCGACCCAGAGGTCGCTGGTTTTGATTTGGCCTCCCTGCGTGTCAGTTAAAGAACAACGCAAGGCTCTTAAATCCTCCCAACACCAGCAGCATCAATGGGGGCACCACGGCCAGTCGATCGGCAATGACACATTCAGTCGCGTAAAGCGTGGACAACTCCCCCACGCCTTCCAAGACGTCTGGCCAGTGGGGAAGAGTAGGCCAAACACCCTCTCGAGGGGTTCTCTAGTACTCCTTCTACTGGAGGCCGTCCCACCAGCAGCAGTGTAAGCAGGCAAATGTAGTGCTGTCCTTCAGGACAAAGAGTCACGTTCAAGTTCAAGTTCATTTATTAGATATAGCCCTGTGAGCCATTCGGCTCTTGAATCGGGTGCAACCGCAACAAACAAAAAACAAAAACATGAACAAAACACATCTTAAAGTGAATATGTGACTAAGTGCAAACAGAAAATCCAAGAAAAGACGGCAAAATATTGCAGAAAAAACACCGTACACGTACACTGCCCGTCAGTGTGAGTGTTTTTCTCGTAATATTAAACTCTTAAAAACAATTGCCTTTTAAAAAGGTTGGGTTCATAAATACTGCCCAGTATGAAAACCACCGTTTTTCATTAGAGTCCTAGCCATGCAAATTATCTACGAAATGCCAGTGTGGCACTTGCATAATTGCACCCAAGATTACTCGGGAGCAAAGCGTAATTGGAAGGTTTTATTTTATGCAACCGTGGCCAAGTAACTTATTCAACCTGTGACCTGACGATTGCTTCTGACTTGCTGTTCTTGCCAGCGCTGTGGACATGGGGCCCGTTGCTTCGAGCGATTCACGCGCGCTACCCAGTAGTACGGTCGAGCTGAAGGGTAATCGTGAAACTTGGCTTCATCCAATTGAACCTGTGGCTGTGCACACACTGTTGAATGGCTTTCCTTCACCCTCGATGTTTGTTCTACCACTGACATTTTTTTCACTCTGAAGGAAGACATTTAATTCAAGTGTTCATGTGTGTGTGCGCATACAACCGTTATTTGTATAGGGGAAATAACAGACAGGCAATTTAAGCCAAGAATAAAGAAAGTTACTGGGACAAGACCAAGGCATTACAGACACAAGTAACCTCATTTGCGGTGACGATACATTCAAAATGCGATCAAAATAACCGATGATAATTAAGCGTCACTTGTTGAATTGTATATAACGCAATGAATGTATTCGGGAAGACATTTTTTATAACGCGGATGCGAATTGGATATAACGCAATTGATTGACGCATTACTACGTCGCGCGAGTAGGAATAAGCGGTCGTGTGGTTGCCTCTGCGTAGCATCACACAAGGCATTGGGATGCTGCTGGATGCTTCTAGATGCTACCCGCGGCCTCAGTCTTTTTTCAGCCTGCATACGCATCTCACGTGTTATCGCGGACTGCGCTTTACCCCATATTATATATCGCTGATTTTCCCCATCACGCGGTGTTCTTCAGGAACGCAACGACCGCCGCGTTACAAGAAAACAGACCGTATGTTCTACTTGTTCGAAAAAAGGAGGTTTCCTTTTTTCACAAAAACAACACTGCAAAATCTACGTCGTTTGCGACAAAGGAGGAGAAACGACGCCCTACTGAGTGGCGCAAGGCAGGGCTTCGGAGTTGAGCGTGCAATGTCTTTTTGTGTTTTGTTTTTGCGAGGCTCACCAAGTGGCAGTATTCCAGCGAGGTGACGAGCTGAGCGTTCTGGCAGGAGAGAATGGAGCCGGCCAAATTGAGCATCACACACACCGCTGACAGCAGCGTGAAGAACGTAATCTGCAAAGGGGGGGGTGGGGGGAAGAGCGACAACATGGATGGGAGGAAAGGGAGACAGGGAGGGGCATTTAAATACCGTTAATTGCCATGTTTGTTTTCTGTTTTTTTTTGCGATGTTTAAAAAATGTGCGCCGAGGGATATATATATGAGGGTTTGTATTACTTCATAGACGCACCTCCGATTAGCACGATTGTATACGTGCAGTGCGAGAGAAGTTCACCGTGGGTACAGAAAATAAAACAATAGCACACCTGACACCTTTGCCTATGCTTAGTTACGGTGGGCATGGCAGTTGTATACGACACACACTTACAGTAGCCCGGTTTGTAACCATAACGCCGTTTGCAAAGAGTTAAGCAAGTAAATTCCCCGTTGTAATAAACGATAACTTCAAATGTAAATACGAGCATGCAGGCACAGTGTTAATGATATGCACATAATAATTGATTGCAATTATTATTAATAGCCAATTCCTAATTGCAAGGCCAATTATGAACAAAATGCTCAAATAAACGCGTCATTAATCACATCGTCGAAGGTACGTCGACCAAGAGGAGGCCCTTGCAGTGCTCGCAATGTGCCCCAGACAGTTAAGTGCAAACGAGAATCTCAAAGTAAATTATGTAAGGCAACGCGATGCCTTTTAAACATTTACTTAAACTCTAGGCTTACCTGTCAGAGAAACAAGATTCGCACGTGTGCAGACATCGACAACTCCATTAAGCGCACGCGCACGCAGCGTATTGCTTGCGTGGAAGAGATGGGTGAAGCGATAAGTAGGATTTTTCAAGTCCTCAAGTGTCTGGAAAGCTCTTTGTCCGAGAATAAACATTGTAGGTATATTTTGGTGGGAGGGGGGGGTAAGCCGAGCGACTCTGCGGACACTTTGAAGTCCACGTTGACAACTCCGAACATCCTCTGTTGGCTAACGATCGAACAAAGACGGTGGCCAATCGCGTCTCGCGCTTCTGCGGCCGTCTGGAACGCTCTTCCTTCCGATATTAGGGAGCCAGCGGAGCTACGCGCTTTTAAATCATCTAGATTGACAAACTCATTTCTTTAGAACTGCGTTTCGTGTTTAGTTTATTGTCCTTCCCCCGCATCTCCGATTAGCACGGATCGTACACCATTAGACCACCTTTGCCAGTACCAAAATATAATAATGGGGGTTTTCCCTTTTTCTGGCAAAAAAACTGAAACCTTTTTACGAGGAATCATGTCTGCATTAACCACAATACTTGTGGTCAAAATGCAAAAAAAAACACACTCTGATAATATATGTATTGTCCTTGAAACAGATTGGTCCACACCAGAGACGGCTTTTTCTTAGCCTCGTCTCAATGGTGTACCAATATGATAATACATATATGAATATGATAACAATACATCCTCTGAAGCTGTGCTTTTAGTCGTGGGCAAAGCGATTCTAAACATACATAAACGTACATATACAGTGATACACAATGAATTTAACTACCTTTAAAGTAAATGTAGCGCAGTACCAAACAAAGGTACATGACATTTCACGGAGCACACTCTCAGAGAGCCTTGAGCATGTTGAGAATGCTACTCAATAGAGTAACTTACTGCTTTCAACGTTAACGTATGTATGTTGAACTTCTTTCGCACCGTACGTAGCCAACCGTGCGAATCGGGGGTGCTAATTTCAGGGTGGCTGAAATAGTCTTGCCGAAGCACTCAACCGCGGGCGGGACCGGAATTCCTTTGAATGAATTCACTGAGCCTCGTGTTCCCAGCAGCACGAATCTGATCACTGCACGGCAATAGTTGTTGGCTAGCGCCAAGGTTGGTTGGTGCCTTTACAAACCTGGCTGGCACCTCCCAAAAGCCAATTCATCAATGGGCACCTCACTCGAAGAAGGAATGTGCACTCTTATTGATTTAGAGTTTCTAACAGCAGCCTCTGGAATGCAGTACAGTGACCTAGTAGGTGAATCAAGGCCACAAGAAATACGCAGTAAACCGACACGAAAACCTTAGTTTGATATCCGAACCCGCGTACTTTATCTACATACGTTGGAAATCAATAGCGTTGTGATTTGATTCATTTCGATATTTTTTCAAGCAAAATTACCACCATTTGATTTAGTACGGCACAATTCATAGTATACGTTTACACGTACATTGATGCTCACGCACGCTTAAGCAGAAATCCACCCATTTTTAAATCCTTTATATTAAGTTCGCTTGCTTGCTTGCTTGCGTGCTTGCTTGCTTGCTTGCGTGCTTGCTTGCTTGCTTAGGACCGTGCACATCTTTTGCTCGTTTTTTAACCCACTTCCCGTGATCCAATCGAGCTGACATTTTCCACAGACTCGTTCTGCGAGACAATTAATGTTCGTGAAAAAAAATTCCCAAAATTTTACACTTTTTAGGCAAAAAAAAATGATTTTACATTTATTCAAATACAACTCATTCATGGCTTTGGCTGAACGTCACAGTGTAGGAGCCCAGAGCGTAACCCCTCCACAGGCCGTGGCGGAGTAGCGCAGTTGGTAGCGCCCTCGCTTCGCATGCCAAAGGTCGCGGGATCGATCCCCGCGTCCTCCACAGGCGAATATATTTTTAAATCCTTTATATTAAGTTCGCTTGCTTGCTTAGGACCGTGCAAATCTTTCGCTCGTTATTTAACCCACTTCCCGTGATCCAATCGAGCTGACATTTTCCACACAGACTCGTTGTGTGTGACAATTAATTTTCGTGAAATTTTTTTTCCAAAATTTGACACTGTTTAGAAAAAACAAATTAAATATTTAATTACCAATTGCTTAATACTGGCAGACAATCATCTGACCCATAGGTGGCAGCCATCTCAAGCCAGAGGACGAGAAGACTCTAGCCGCCGCGCATATAAAGGATTTATAGTGAAAAACTTTGTTTTTACGGGTTTACTTGTTAACTAGAATCAATTTGTAGAGGTGAATAAATGAATGTATTACTACGATTGCAATGCTTGTGTTGCGGCCGTGCTGTTTAGTGCTCCCGATGTGGTTTTCGGGCCGTTGCCGCGTGTCGCTCGGCACGACGTCCGACGTTTTGCTCCACATTTAAGTGGGAGCTTCTTCAGTTCGTTCCACTCCACCGCGTGGGTTGAAGCACATCAGCCATCGTGGCAGACAACACGTGGTAACAACCCCCAAAAACCTGTCGGGAGAGCTGTACCTCCTTGGACGTGTGTACTGCTTTCATTAAAGCGCTTACCACGAACATCTGTAAATATATTGTTCAATGCTATTCCGTACCTGTGGTGCCATGGCCTCGAAGTAACTCTGCAAGCGCCGTGACTCCCCCCTGGCCCCCACACTGAGCACACACACGTAGCGCACATACAGAGTGTCCTGGCGGAGGATTGCCTGGCACAACGGGTTTTAATCCGAAGGGTCCCTAGGAGGAAAGTCCCGCGGTTTCCCGGTGTCAGGAGATTGGCGGACCCTCGCAGGACAGGTCACATTGCAGTGCCCCTGAGTTGGCTTAATATTGTATCGGTGCAAAAAGGTTAATCGGGCCAGCCGCAATGAGTAATTCACGACATCGGGAGGGGCTGGGGTGGAATATTAGGCGAGAAGGGCAGACCATGAGGTCAGGGGATCGCAGCGCCACGACCTCCCCCGACCCCCATGCCGAATACACACTCGCAGGGTGTGTATTCGCCAGTTGGGCATCATTCCGGATGAACAAAGGTGAGTAATAAATGAATGAGTACGGACGGACAGGCAATGGGTCGCAGAAGCACCAATGGCAATGCTCCATGTAAGGACAAAAAAAACGTGCGGTAATCACAGGTAGGCGCACGATTGGCCGCATGGTACAACGCGACCGCAGGATTTTGAAGTGAGGAGGATAAAAGGGGAGCCTGGGGTTCGTTCAAATGAGATCTTGGTTCAACCTCTTGGCCGCCAAGACCCACTCCCCGCTGTCCTGCCTTCTCGAGCCACCCGCAGCATCCGTGTGCCGCCAGCGAGTGCCGTCACGAGGCAGTGATAGGCAAACTTTTCTTCTGTCCTCCCTCCGACTCTCACAGCGTCCGTGCGATGCCGTGAATACAGCTACGAGGTACCTGGTAGGGCGTTTGAGTATCTGGGGACTTGGGCAGCAGTAGGCTAGGCTCTTCTCGCTAAATATTACCTCCGGGTAGTGCGGGGTTTGTGCCGAGAATAAAAGTTAGTACAGAGCATAGGCGTGGTGTCTGTGATTTCTGTGTGGAGCGACTGCGTGGGGGAACGCGCGGCGAGAGTGACCGCAGAGCCGCAGCGTGTGCGCGCGTTTAGAGGTAATCGCCCACAGGTGCGCGTTCGTACCCCCCCTTCATTAGCGATAGCTGTGGTGTGCACGGGCGTGCGGTTTAACTCCGTGGCTACAAGCCAGCAACACGAGTATGTCCCGCAGAGAGGTCGCTAGCATGGGGGGCCCGATCACTCGGTCGGCGGACGTCGCGCCCCATCTGCCTAGCGAGGGCGGTGGGGTGGACGTCGGATCCCACATCCCTTCGATTAGCACGGCTGGCTATGTGTACGGTGTGAAAGAAGTTCAACATACATACAACGTATGCCATCGGAATAGAGTAAATGTGCTTCAACGTATGCTTTTGTAGCCAATGCAATAATCCATGTTTGTTTTTGCGTTAGGCCCACCCGAATGAGCTCAAATTGCTTCGGGCTTTATTTGGCAGTCAGCCTCGAAATCCTGTGCACTCGATTGCTTTGGTTTGTGACGAGAGCCGGGCGCTCCGATTAGTTGACGAATGGACTACTATCGATTATTGGTTCGTTTACTCGACTAATAGTATACCACGCATAGAGTTTGAAAAAAAAAGTCTCACGTATGTTCCCACATGCGATGCTGGACAGATGGTGGGCATGGCTTGGTGACATCGTCGGCGTCATAACACGCTGGGCGTGGCTTGCAGGGGGGGAGGGTTTCCTGCCTTCGATGTTCAAGGCAGCTGCCATTTTTAAAGGTGTCCTTGTAATCTACAACGGAAAAAGTAGTAGATTTTATAATAATTTTCGGTCAGTTCATCGACTTTATCGACTAATTGTCCCAGCTCTAGTGTTTACCGCAAACAACTCTCACAAGCCACTGATGGGGGCCATCAAATCACACTACTTTGCAAACATTGTGAGAGCTGGCAGATGGGAGGTAATCTGCATCCGAAAAGCTTTTTTTGGACATAGTTTGCAAGTGAAAACATCTAATTATGTAGCAGCAACACAATCATCATCAGCCACATGCCATCCAAATGCTAGAGGAAGGCCTCTCTGTGCCAATCCTGCAATGTAAGAGCAGCATTTTATGGAAGTAATATTTATTTGTCTTTTGATGAAAATGTCCCATTGTTGTTTTGTCTGTTTTTGTTTTGACAGTTTATCTTTCATTCAGTAATGGTTACCTCTTAGCATTTCATTTGAATGAATGAATACTGATCCGCGTGGAAACATGATGTGCTTTTACACCGACAGCTTAATAGACTATAGCGTTCATACTGTTGTTAATTATTACAACATAACCTGATTATAAATGAAGCCATAACATGCTCTGCAACGTTGATTGGATGCTTCTAGGTCATTACGAACACTCCTTTAGTGTTTGCATTTCATTTCTATAACCGACTTTTCAAATTATTATTCAACTGTATTGTGCATGCAAACGTGATATCTCTGGAAGCACCACAAACTGTAAATAGCAAATGCATTTAACAAATGTCACGTGGATTGTTCACAAAGGCAGAGTCTCATCGGTAAATACAATAACACATCAGCATTAATGGTCGCATAGGGAAGGCAAAGTGCTTAATGAATGCAGATAAGTAGCACGTGCATTTTGCACAGAGACATGCATTTGATTTTGCAAAGTTTTGCTGCTCTATTACCTTGCCTTTGTGAGCCACGATTGTGTTTAAAAGACGATGTATATGGCCAAAATGGTCGTAGCATAGCAGGCGCGTGGTATTTACTGACGAACAAGGCTGGGCGAGGATGATAGTGAGCTATCCACCTTATAAAAATGGGCTTATTATATGCACGAGGCTCAAGAGTTAATTATACGTCGTGGCTGGAATGAAATCCATAAAATAAAAATATAAAGCACTGAATTGCCGAGACAATCTACCGACATCGCTTGGTGATGAAACACAATGGTGGCTGATGGGTATACAAAAATGATAATTGAAAATGAATCATAGATAACTCTTAATGAGATTTATGATTTATAATTATTGAAGAGGATGGTGATTACAATGATGGGTGGCGACAATGGGTGATTCCAGGTGGATATTCTACTCCACAAATTCTCAAATACAAAAAACAAAGGTACTTTTAAAAAACGAAAGTCATCCTGCGCTGATTGAACGGCATTAATGAATTAAAATAATAGAAGCTGATGACAATGAATATACAGTAATTCACTCTTGAAATACTGCACCATTTCTATGACCGTGGCAACATAATTGATACCGTTGCAGTTCTGACATTGAATATTACATTTTCATATTTTGCCGTGACTCATCATCCAGTTTGGTAGAAGCAATGGTCATGCATTACTTTCACACTCTTTTCCGATTTGCTCCGTGTATATCCACTGCCAATACTCCACCAAATAACTGCAGTATCAAATATCGTAACAATTTTATTATTTACAAATAAAAAATTTTTTGGCCCACAACGCCTGATAGACCACACTGCCAGAATCACACTCCAGAGGTGACAGTTTCAATCTCCGGTCTTTAGGTGTCACCTTTGAGAGTGTGTCTAGCTAACCACCCTGGGAATGTGGAATTTACACAGCCAACAATATGGACAAGTGCTGCTCCATCGCTTGTTAGAACACAGAAGAACTTTCGATTTGACATTACTTTTAGGTAAACAGTAGAACGAAAGTACTGCAGTGTGTGATTTATGGACTAGTGGTGGGGTAAAACGTGGGGACCCAAAACGCGAGTAATTTGTCAGGCCAGTGTGACTAACCATTCATCACAGGAGGCAGGCCCTGCAATTGCAGTGCTCCCGTAAAATTGGGCAGGCTAGAACTACCAAATGTGTATGAATCTGCTGAAGAAGCAGGTTATTATATCAAAGTAATTCATAGTTATAGTTTAATACGCTGTGTTCACACGAATGTGAACAGGCTAAAGCGGTATAGACGTAATAATTTTAATAATATAAAAATGTATTGTCCTTTGTCAATCCACTGCTGGATGAAGGCCTCCCCACACTCTGTCGGTGATGAGAGTTTGTTTGATCATAACTTCGCCGCGCTGGTCAGTGCAGGTTTGTGCAGGAAAGGCCTAGGACCTGTTCATAAATGACTCGCCACTGAAATTAACTGGGGTAAGAATCGAACTGAGGTCGCGAGGCTGAGAGCGCAGTGCAGTAGCCACTGCGCCACCACTCTCTCTGTTCTAGACATACCGAAAATAATGATAGGTAAAACATCTTACCAAACGGTAAAAAAACATACAACTGCAAAAAATATAGCTAATGCAATCAAGCAGAATTTTAAACGTATTTTAAATAGTATTGTACGAGATTACAATTGCATCCTCTTGTAAGATCTGAATATTTGACGGTGGATTAAAAATTACTGTGCTTCTCTGCAAATGTTGTTTATCATGCACAACCTACCGCTTTCATCAGCCTCTCACGTTTGGGCAAAGGCCAGCCAGCTGCGGCGCATATGATAAAACACAACGCCTCATTCCATATGAAGCTGAAGGTAAATTATACTCCCTGCCAGTTTAGCTCTCGTGCTTTTTTGCTCGAGATCAAAATACTAGTAGCAGCCAACTCAAACGGCATGCATTTCACGAATGCCAAAGCAGCTTATTTTCATCGTACGATATTAATGCAGAGTAACACTGGGTCAGACAATGGCACATAACAGCTATATGCAAGCTCGCTCGATGACATCTGCATGGAAACCTGAGAACATTTATTGCACGTGTCAATGGGAGCCGTTGCCAAGGCCAACATCGCAAGAGGCTTCAGACTAAGGCTTCAGAAAGGTCTTCACTCGATGTTGGACTCCAGAAAGCGAACAGCTTTTCCGGAAATTCAACGCTGATAAGAAGCAAGAGACTGAAAAAGGCCTTACTTGAGTCACTGAATTTTCTCAGAAGAGAAAGTTGGCGCGAAACAGTTGAGTCACTTGACTTTGCAAAATCGAGCCGTAAAGCCGGGCGCCTCCTGAGGTTTATTGGAGCTGCCATGACGCCAGCCTATAAACCTCGGCAAGTCAGTCCTGACGAGGCTGCTAGGCAAGTTATCAACAATTCACGAACTTCAATCGACAAGAGCACAAGACGGCAAGTCTCCAAATAACTTTTTTGCACACTAGATACCTGCCAAAGACACCTCTGGATTCTCCCGTCCATTCTCAGTGCCCAGTTTAAATGCGGAAAAGCCTCAGGTCTTGACGATATGTTTTATCCACAGTTCATCAAGAACTTGGGACCATGAACAAGAAAATGGCTAGCCACATTCTTCACTGACATCCATTCCACAAGCATCGTTCCGAAGAAGTGGAAAGAGGCAAGGTTAATAGGCATTCTGAAACCAGGCAAGGATGCATCGGACGCTCAAAACTACCGCCCTATCTCCCTACTCAGCGTCTGCTACAAACTAATGGAGCGGCTTCTGCTCAAAAGGCTGATGCCCACGCTTGAGGAAATCGTTCCCCAGGAACAAGCAGGATTTAGAACCGGTCGAAATTGTTGCGACCAAGTGCTTGCCTTAACAAGTCACATCGTGTCGAACGCCAGCTCAAGACAGCAAGAGCTTTCATCAACCTCTCTTCAGCTTATGATGCCGTATGGCGGAGAAAGCCGTGCCTTGCCACCCGACAATTAGACTAATCACTAAAATGTTGAGCAACCGATGGTTCATCGGTCACCTTGGTGAAACTGCCAGCGGCCCACGAAGATTGAACAATGGACTCCTGCAGGGATCAGTTCTGGCACCAGTGCTGTTCCATCTCCATACTAGCGACATTCCAGCGACATCTCGCCGTAAGTTCACATATGCGGATGATATCGCACTCGCAACCCAAGCACGGAAAATGGAGGACACTGAGGTGGTCCTCGATAAAGATCTGAAGACTCTGGAAGAATACTTCAAGAATTGGCGCCTTGAGCCAAACCCATCAAAGAGCATCGTCTCCGCTTTCCACCTGAACAACAGACGAGCTTCGAAAACGTTGAAAGTTGACTTCTGCGGGGCGAAGCTAAGGCATGGTGAACACCCTCGGTGTCTAGGAGTTACCCTGGATCGGACGCTTAACTACCATCACCACTCATAATCAACGTTTTTGGGTTTAGATCGCGCTATTTATAAATGTGTCGTAACCCTCCACCACCCGACACGGCCAATCAGTAAAAAAGTGTCACGTTGACAAAAGACAAATAGTTCACTGCTTTAGCCCACCGGTGTGTTGAAGCGTGAAACCACAACATTTACAATTTGAGTACGACGTTTCGCTGGTAATTGCATCCAGCTTCATCATGCAATTCGCCAGAATGGTGAGGCTTTGCTCTGTCTCCCGTTCTTATATAGAGCAGCCGTGTCGAGGTGGAGGGTTACGACACATTTATAAATAACGCGATCTAAACCCAAAAACGTTGATTATGAATAATATTGGTCACGAAAGCCTGCGTGTTAATACCATCACCACCTAAAACAAGTGAAAGGTAAAATGAAAGCACGTGTGAATATTATTCAGAAACTTGCAGCAACAACCTGGAGAAGCGATTCCAGCATGTTGAAGATTATCGACGCAGGCCCTTGTTCACTCCACTGCAGAGCGCTGTGCCCCGGTGTGGGGTGCAAGCCCTCACACGAACCTTGTCGATGCCGAAATTAACAACGCGCTTCGTGTCATCAGCGGTTCCCTAAAGTCTACTCCGCTCCCGTGGCTTCCCGTGCTGGCGAATATCGCTCCGGCCAACATCCGACGCCATGATGCGACGACACGGGAGTACAACAACAAGATCATGAAAAACTTCACTCTGCCGCTCCGTCAAGATCTAAAGGAACCCCCACGCCGCCCAAGGCTAGAATCCAGGAGACCGTCCTGGATACGCGCCTCCGCTCTAGAAACCGAAATTAAAGACACCGCCACTGGGTGGTCTGATTCGTGGGCGGCTCCGGACGTGGCAAACAAAGACATCATTCACGATCCGACGGTGGAAGTACCGGGATTCTCTCTTCCACGACGACTACGGACCACGCTGAACCGCGCTCGAACACGACACGGCAGATGCGCGTACACGTTCAATAAATGGAAGATCAAAGAATCGCCCGACTGCGACTGTGGAGACGTCCAAACCATCAAGCACATCGCCGACGAATGCTCCTCCCATGCACATCCTGGCGGTATGGCTGAAATCCACACTGCGTCAACAACATCATTGGACTGGATGAGGAACCTTTGCATTTATTTATGACGATCATGAAGAAAAAATAAAAACTGTTGCTTTTTACAATGCCATACGAAAGAAGAATAAGAATGGGAGCCGTGTTGACACAACACGGCTTAATGGTGCCCTCAGCATAACTATAACAATTCGGTCCCTTTACACCTGAAAAAGCCTCACTCAGTCACAAGCCTCCTCTTCGGGAGGGTCCTGCGTTGGGATGCTTGGCCGAATTTTCCATTGACGAGCGCATGACGTGTGGAAAATAACTGGATAATCCCCTGACATGTGCCCAAGTAACACTCACAGCTCTACACAGATTTAATCCAGAATGCACTGCTGCATTGTTGTATCCCGGATACCTAACAAAGCAAGGCTATACATCACCTGGTATTGCCAAGCAATCCCCCATTCCAAACACTAACCAGGCTTCAATTCCTGAGAAATTTGGCCACATCAGGGTGATCTGGTCATGGGCAGCCCATAACTATACTCTCCCTGAAAACTGGATGTACATGAGCGTTAATATCGAGCAATCAGTTAATTTTTTTTACAGTCTTGATATGGACACGGGTGAATGAGGCTCTCCTCGTCAGAATCCAGAATCAACATGTTCTCATATTGGGCTCAAGCAAGATTTTGGTTCAATATACTCTTACGGGTGTGACACATGCAGAGCACATTCCAGATATAATGCACTGCTCTTGTCTAAAGCACACTGCAGAAGATCCCTTTGATGCCAGCCATGCTTGTGGACACATGTTTGGAAGAGACATCCACTCCACCTTTGCATTCCAGAACTTGCCGACTTCCAGATGCCAGCTTGGACTGTTGAAAATAGCTCTTGCCAATCACACAACAATCTATGTGCCGATGCCTAAAAGCCCTGAAGTGGCCACTCATTGCATGACAACGACAAAAAAACATGCTCATGCAAAATGTACTTTCGTCCGAACAGAAAATAAATGTATGGAAGGAACGCACGACATGTACTCGAAGCCAGCGAGTGACATGTAAAAATCACAATGGATTGACTTTAAAAATGTATTTAATATATTCTTACGGTAAACATGGCTCAAGTGCAGTTAAACAGTGCAACGTTGCCTATTCATTGACAATGTATTACGTAAATGTTTAGTAATTTAAAAACCCTACAAATAACATTGGAATTAGTATTCATCCTAATCTAACGTTTTAAAAACCGACATTCAGTCTAACACTGGCAAAACGCATGCAGAATGCAAAAATAAAACCCTATTAAGTCAGCACTCATTGCTGCAATGAAAATCTACATTTCTTCGCATTTGTGTATTGGTCTCGTAATTGGATTTGGTCGTGTCTTTGACAGGAGAAGTAGCCTCTTTTCTCAGAGCATGCTGCGGTGGGTGAAAAGCCGTGAATAGGTTTTCCCCTTTTATCTGGCAACAAAACAAGTGTTGGAATGTTAAAACACCAAACTGAAACCTTTTTTTACGAGGAATCACGTCTGCATTAACCACACTACTTGTGGCCAGAATGCAAACAAAAAACACACTCTGATAATATGATGGCATTGTCTTTGAAACCGATTGGTCCACACCAGAGACAGCTTTCTTTCGAGCCTCGTCTCAAACGGTGTCCTCTGGTCTAACACCATTTGAGACGAGGCTCAAAAGAAAGCTGTCTCTGGTGTGGACCAATCAGTTTCAAAGACAATGCATACATTATCAGAGTATGTTTTTTGTTTGCATTCTGACCACAAGTATTGTGGTTAATGCAGACATGATTCATTGTAAAAGGTTTCAGTTTGGTGTTTTAACATCTTAACACCTGTTTTGTTTCCAGAAAAAAGGGGAAAACCTCTTCTCGGCTTTTGGTACTGGCAAAGGAGGTCCCATGATGGTGAAAAGCTTTAAACATTGCTTAGTAGAGAGCTTCATTCTTTGGTGCCTCTATAAACGGGCAATACAATAAAAGCAAATAAAGACCTCAAGCTCAAAGTTTTGCGTGTATGTCACAATTCCTTGGTCACCTCGAGCTGCATACCCGGTGTGGTTACCTGGCCACCACCCCAATTATTACATGGCATTAGTCCCAGTGTCGCGCTACAACATCTGGTGGGGCACACGGTTGAGGCAGCTGGCCCTGCCAAAGTCACTCACGCAACACTCGCACTTAGGTTTAAATCTTAACTCTCACTGACATGTGCACTATTTTCACACGTAACCTTTTTCTTCCGCTGCATGTTTTACGGCACAAAATCAACAAGATGTTGCTGATGACGACGATGATAACGGTGACTTGCATGACAAAAAAAAAGCATCAAGCAGATACCCTGGAGTGCAAAAATACGGCAGTATAACGCAGATGCTCAAATCCATAAAGACAGATGCACAAGGTGACTTTAGTCCGGAAACGAGAAAAAAGGACATGCTGCGGAGCAGACAATGGTACAGATGGCTAGATTTTGTTAAGATCCGTTTGAGGAAACGAGATTCACCTTGAAGTAACCTTGAAAATAACGGAAGAACAGCCGATGGGAATTGATTTTAAAAGACGTGTTCAAAAGTGGCCTCTAATTCATAAGTACGATTAAACAAAGGTAGACATTCCAACCGTTGTGCATAGTTGCCGTTATGAAATGCAACCATTTATGTGACGAAAAATATATTTGATATTTGGCAAATGTATAGACGCCATTCAGAAGCATTCCCACTTCTCCAGATTATTGTTTCGGTTTATTGAAACGAAAGAAAATGTAAGCGCAGGACAGCAACGTTTGCCACTTTAGAGTTGTCGAATAACACG
This sequence comes from Lampetra fluviatilis, assembly GCF_964198595.1. NCBI lineage: Eukaryota > Metazoa > Chordata > Hyperoartia > Petromyzontiformes > Petromyzontidae > Lampetra > Lampetra fluviatilis. The sequence goes on along the minus strand of NC_136287.1, from coordinate 10,035,008 downwards.
TCTTGAATTGTTGATTCGTACACACACTTACGGAAAGATATACTGTACTCTAAAAATATAAGGACTCCGTGTACGATTTACGTTTCAGAATATTCTAAAGTGTTCGCCAGCTCTATTTATATAACTGTCGTAAATTGTGAAAGGTTCGTGGAGATATGGGGGTTTTGTGATTATATAAAATTGTGTATGTGGTTATTAAGGCAAATTGACACAACAGGCAGACAGAGTCATGCAAGTTAAAAAAAGAACATAAACCTGGCTCCCGGCAGGGCTCAGTTAAATTCTTGAGCGTTTGTTCTGCCTTGGGCATAGACGAAGCGATGGACGATAACATTACGAGGGGGAAAGGGGGGGGATAAAGCGTTGCGCAGTTGCAAGGCAATTAACGGTCCAATGTTCAGTGAAGCTGCATTGATCCGTGCCATTATAATAGTGCCTCCAGGCTACAGGTCATCCTCGAAGTGGCTTTTGGCGAGCCATCGAACAAAGACGGCCACTGCATCGCGCGCTTTCTGCGGCCGTCTGGAACGTTCCTCCTCCCTTTGCAATCTGGATTAAAAACTGATTTTTTTAGAACTGCTTTGGGTGTTAGGTTTGTCCTTCCCCGCACCTCTGATTATCACGGTTGGCGAAAGAATTTCAATATACATGCATACAGAAGATGGCCATTTCAGCCTGCACAGCGGGGCAAGGTTGGGTGTGTGTGGCTTTTTTTTTGCTCGTGCCAACATTCCTGGACACAGCGGGAGATTGTTACCGATAGCACAGCGCATACAGTAGAAGAGGCAGCTGCTGGATTTAGCTGCAGTTTCAAATTACTGTTTAAACACATCGGCACCGATGTGTGCAGTGAAATCAAATGAAATGCACACACAATAGCGTCGATGTAGACGCGCTGGCGGTTGAGTTACGTGGCATTGGGGCCCAGCATGCTATCTTCTATATGTTCTTTCTTACAGGCGTTGACAGATCGGTTATCTCTACCATGTTTCAGCTTAACTGGCATTAGAAGCGTCTTCATCACTCTGTTTAGAAGGTCTCAAAATAGCTGTTCGAATTCGGTACAAGCAATTGGAAAGCTACTCTCTCACGCAAAACCATAGGGTTTTTTTAACGTTCTTAGAAGCATGAAAGTAGAATCCCATGCTTTAACCACAATTGATGATGAGTCCAAGTGCAGTTTCTAAATTAAATTGAAACCGTGCTGTCCCGCGATGTTTCACATAAAATAAAGCAAGTTGTGATGCAGTTTCCTATTTTCCTAATACACCATCTTTGTATCTATTAATACAGACTATAAGGTCACACTGCAATGAGTACACAATGCTAATGCATCTTATATTTTACTTACTCTGATGCATTTAAACTAGTTTTATTTTCGATTTAAAGCTTTCGTGACTGCAGGGATTCTTTTTTTTGGTTCTTTCGGTAAAGTCACGTAGAAGGGAAATAATACAATAATAAAAATAAAACATAATAAAATAATTCTCACGACGTTTCGGCCACAACGCAAGCAGCCGTCCTCAGGTGAAGAACAGGTCTGTCGGGAAGACAGCATCTGACAGCGTCTGAATGGACGGCTGCTTGCGTTGCGGCCGAAACGTCGTGAGAATTATTTTATTATGTTTTATTTTTATTATTTTATTATTTCCCTTCTACGTAGTTTTATTTTGTATTCAATTAATTCCAATTGTGCCGTCAGCATCATGCCATTAGAAACGGAATCCATTGGGTAATCTCAAAACCCCACAATGTGTTAAAGAACGGCTGTGAAAAGGCGATTTTTCAAACGACTTCTCCAAAATAATCCTGCAAGTTGCCTTTTAAAAATCCTTTACAGAGTGAGAGACACACTTTTCCCCATCTTCTTTTTAGAAGAGGACTTTTCCCATACGGTCGGTCTGCCAAGAGAAGGTCTGTCACATGACTGTCAAAACCAAGATTTGAAGCTTTCGTGACTGCAAGGATTCATACTCTTGGTTTTTTCGGTAAAGTCACGTAGGTAACAAATGAAATTAAAATTAATACAAATTAAATAATAATAAAATAATAAATCACGACGTTTCGGAGGCAACACAAGTCTCCGTCATCAGGTGGGACAGTCACAGCCAGATTTGCTGTATCAAAACCAAATTTAACATGATGGCTTTTTGTGCCATCACTGGCGACCAGGCTGAGATCATTATTCAACAAAACGTTAAAACGAACAACAGTTGAAGAAAGGGCAGGCTGATTGAACTTCAGGGGCTGATGGAAACTATGTTATGCTACTGACTTGGCACCGTTATTTCTGTGTTTCCAGGTCCTGCCGGTGGGCAAGTGAAACATGCACGTTTCCATTTGGGCTCAGGCTGAGTATTATTTGAAGCATTTCTAACGGTCACGGACACAACACATTGACCGCACTCGGCACGGAGTGCGGGACAAGGCGACAGGGGCCACGTGGGCATTGTCAGCTGATTCAGCAGAGGGACCATAATCTTTCACAGCTGCTAAAACAAATCAATTGATCAGATAGTAGATAGTAGCTGAATGTATTCCTGTTGTAGCTCAATAACAAAAAAAACTGACTGATTAACACAATGACTCACTCAGTGCTGTGAATGGGAGTTCATAATGATGATTAGACATTTTTTAAAGAGCATAAAAAAACTATGATTAAAATATTAAGCGTTATATTTCGGTGCAAGCACTTGATGACTCTCTTAGTAATGATAAATAAGAGGGGATTGATCTTTAAGCTGTCTCACGTACGGCGATTCGTTCAAATTGTGACCAAATATCCAAGGGGTAATTGCATTAAAGAGGGCACACTTTCATATGGAGAAAACCACGCACAGTTTCAACTTGACATTGTCTCAAGTGACCCACTTGCTCAAGTAGCTTACCAGTTTTACATGGTAGAATGGCAGACTAAGGATAGTTTTAAGGGTTACAACAATCTTTAAATCAAGAAAAGAAAATATTTTCAGGTTGACTTTTCATTTCATAATGGCTACTTCTAGAGTTTTAAACGATCATAAATCAACGTTTGCTTAATTAGAGATAATGTTACCTTCCGGCAAAAAGAGAAATTAAAATATGCCTCATTTCTCCTTGGCAAGTTTGGGCGAAAAGTGTGGTTTCGCAGACAGGCAACATCAATGCAAAGCAACCAAATATCAATGTAATGCCTTCCCCTTCCGAGACATCTGCAAGTTGCAGAGTGGGTCCCGTTCACCGCTGAATCTCGGAATGAGAAAGATGTGAGTGTTCATTTTGTTCAGAGTGGCATAGCGCCGTTGTTTGTAAAGACATTGTACTCACCGCAGAGAACTACAGCGACACGACCGCACTCTATGATAGCTGGTGACAAACTGGGCCACACATGCTCCCCGCATGGCCTTGTGGGAGCCTCGGTAACCGATCAAGTTATTTTATTTACATTTTTTTCTTCCAGTCGCAATGGGAAAGGGTTAAAACACTCACCATGCACCCCGACATCATGCATTGGCAGACATTTCCAAGAGCACTCTCTTTCGGAGGCAAAATTGCGTGATGACTAATGACATGCAGTGTATACGAAGCAGACAGACAGCCTCATGGGCATGGGCATGCTTGCAACTGAGCCGGTATGATCGCAAAAAGCTGCATTGTTTCATTTGATTGAACAATAAAATTTCTGCATTGTGATTCATTGGGGGCGGAGTGGTGGCGCAGTGGTTATCACACTGAATTTAGAACCCAGCGACCTGAATTTAAATTCCTGACCACGACGAACAGCAGTAGCGAGTGATCTCCACCCAGTGCCCGCTCCCTCCACAAATTTCATGAAGCCAGCGTGGTCAAGCAACCCCATGACCTACGCAATGTGTGCAGGCCTTCATCCAGCAGTGGATTGACAATGCAACCGTAAATTAATTTGTTATCGTTGGCAAAAGCACGACGTCGCGTGCCGGTGTCACGACCCAAATATGACATCCAATCGCCGCTATGAGAAAAAATAACACCGCAGTAATCGTGGCGTCTGCGTTACCAATGTTGGTCCTCAGTAAATAAACAATACGTCTTAATGGTATCTCAGTGATGGGCGCGCATGCTCTCTTCTGTATCGAGCTCCATAAGTCACGGTCCAATAAAAGCGTTGAATTTAAAAAGAAAAAGTGAATGATTGCACAAAAGCCATCGGCCAAAACAGTGCGACAACAGGCCATGCCGAAAGCATGCAACGCCTTCAAAGCAGGGGAGGCCGGTTTAATGAACATGAAAATGGGGTGAAAATGGGGTAAAAGTGGCGTAACCTACCACGAGAGAAATAGGCCGTTTCCAGGACAGCACACCGATTAGGCCCGATAGCAGCACCTGTGAAATTAAAATAAGACGCGCCATTTAGCAAGTTGAGTACCTCCACAGCCAGCAGATTATATAGCAAGCACAATCAATTTCCGCCGAAATCTGGGCAAAGAGGATACTCGCAGTGTGTTTACCATGTCTGTAAGGAATCATAGACAGCCCTGCGAGAGCCTGCACTCGTGAATCACAGGATGTTCTTTCTCCAATAACCGTGATATATATTTAATCCGCACATCTTCAACGTGAACGTGTAATGCGCATCCACAAAGGGAGAATGATCTTACACACTGGAACGTGACCTCTATAATTTCACGCAACTTAAACTGTAAAGCATCCGGTTTGACTTCAAACTATATTTTTGCGAGCCTAATCAGCAGCTATGTCTGACCATTCATGCAAAATGTGAAATGATCACTCTCAAATTATCTTGTAAAATGCAACACGTTTTATCTGACAATCTGCCATGTCCACGTTTACTTAATTGGACGTTTAATGTATGTATTTGTGTACATGTGTCAAAAGCAGTGATACCTATACCGTTTTCATTCACAACACATACATTAGATGATGTAATGGTGAGCACTGTAGTGTTAAAATCACAAATGCATCTTGTTTCTCAACCAAAGTAAAACAGAAATATAATTATTAATTTTCAACCCTCTGTTAATCAACTGGTATATGGAGGCTTCCCTATGCCTTCCAGCCATGGGGGATGTTTGACCATCAGCCGCATCATCTCTACATAACAAAAGGCTCAGTCCCATTTACACGCACCTTTACATCATCCGCACCCAGTTTACACAACAAAGGCTCATTCCTAACAGCGTGCTTCAGCCGCACCGAACCTCACAAAAATAATATTCAGGGCCTATCTTGGCTCCTCCCACCCTCAACCAGCATATATACAAGGACTGTTTTCTTGGAATTTCTCTCACTTGATACAGCCATCGTGCTGTGACGGTTCCACCTGAAGACGGAAGCTTGTGTTGCCTCCGAAACGTCGTGATTTTTATTTTATGGTTTATTTAACTTTTATTAATTTTTATTAAAATTTTTGACCTACGTGACTTTACCAAAAAAAACCTAAGAATATGACCATACCTCACCATGCTGGCCAGTTCACATTCGTGAAAATGGGTGTCTACGATTGGTCCAGACAAAACTCGCCAAAGACGTTAGTTGTGGTCATGAATTGAACTCATGTCGCCAAGTTCAAAAGACAGCCGTGATAACATCCACTCCACTGCTCTACCCTCAACCACAGTACAGTGTTACATTTCAAATCAGCGTATTTATTTATTACGTCACTACCACTATTCAACACATTAAATGTACTCGAGGTTTGAGAAACACCAAGTTAAAAATGAACAGTTACACACGTATATTGATAGAAATTCAACATCAAATGAATACATTGTTTCATGGTACGTTTGACCTAAAATGCAATTACTTTTCGGACGAGGCAAAGTGACATTTGTGTCCAATGTGACAAAAAAATATAACGTGTCCTCTTACAGAAGGCCATTTGAGAAAAAAATATTGTAACAATCCATCTTCTACTTCTCTATCACCCAGTCCCATTTTTTTTTTATTTCAACAGCAATTCTGTTTGAAAGCAAATCGGGCGCAATTTTCAGATTTCATAACGTTACCCTCTATAATTGTACGGAGCCGCATGAAACATCGCCACCGCCTCCCAAGGCCCCTACCCCCAAGTCTGCAATGACAATGGATAGAACTGGGGTCAACCGCAGTTACAGAGGTGCTGCCCGCCGATGAAAACCCACACTCTGCGGCTCACAATGCACTGCCAGCACTGGCACCGGTCCCCGGAGTGAAATGCAGAGCATCGCAGTGATCGATGTGGCGAATGAGTGCCCTGTCAGGGTGACAATGCAGCCCAGGCGCCATCCGTCACGCTCTGTCAAACATCCCCATCCATTCCCCAAATCCGTTTTTCTTAGATGCTGATCCTATTAGTGATTGGCTTCCAATCACTAATGTCAAATCTCTAAAGGGCGTTTTAGGTAAGACTGCCTCGCCCGTGAGTATGGCAAGTCACGTGCACACTGGCCAACCAAATGGGCAAAAAAAAACTCCCTCAAAGCAGAGCATACGAATGGCAGCCCTGTCATCTGACGGCAATGATTTACTTGCATAAGCCTCCCTGTGCATGACTCACCAGTAATTCAAGCATTTGGCACGTTCACACTAATAACAAACAAACGGGGCTTTTCCATTTAAAGCTTTCGTGACTGCAGGGATTCATCTTCTTGGTTATTTCGGTAAAGTCACGTAGAATGGAAATAATAAAATAATAAAAATAAAACATAATAAAGTAATTCTCACGACGTTTCGGCCACAACGCAAGCAGCCGTCCTCAGGTGAAGAACAGGTCTGTCGGGAAGAGAGACTCTGTCTTCCCGACAGACCTGTTCTTCACAGACAGACTCTGTCTTCCCGACAGACCTGTTCTTCACCTGAGGACGGCTGCTTGCGTTGTGGGACCGAAACGTCGTGAGAATTACTTTATTATGTTTTATTTTTATTATTTTATTATTTCCATTCTATGTGACTTTACCGAAAGAACCAAGAAGATGAAACGGGGCTTTATGCAACGGTTACAAATAGATACAGAGATAGATACAAAGAGTAACATTTTTGTATTACGGCATACGCAAGACTGTACATAAATCCTTAACATTACGAGATTTGCATGAAAAACCAGACGATTACTGACATTACATTACATTTCATGAACAAAATGCTCTGGTGTTGAACCATCATGTAAAAATGCTGTAGATATTAATGCTGAAAACCCAGGGGCAGATCAGAGCCACTGTGCGATGCTGGTGGCAAAAGCGTGGAAAAATATTCATGGAGGTATAATGAAACCTAATATATACGCAGTCAGCTTCCACCTATTAATAGACTGATCGTGGAGGCACGAACTAAGCAGAGCGTGAAACATTACATTGAGTTACATTTTAAATTATCCCAATCAGTGAACAATATTTTAGAAAAAATAATAATACCAATAACAATAAAAAAGAAACGCACCGTAGCAGATGTCATCATTTTTTAAAGTGTGAGTGTTTTGTAATTTTCATGAAAAGAACAGCATGTATTATTGTCTGCAATAAATATGATATTATTGATCCACAAGCCATAACGTACATTTAATCCAGCTGTGTAGAAAAAATAACAAAAATAATTGGGCTTCCACAGAGGATCTTCCACCCGCGTGGTGAAATATGGTCAAACAACGTCATAACCCGAGATTTTGGGGGAGCCCTTCATCCAATATTCGACTGATAAAGGCCTGTGCATTATAATTGTAACCGTAATACAGTATTAAAGTGTTGTTGCCTCAAAAACTTTTAAAGAAACGGTATTATATCAGAGTTTCGATTTAAAGCTTTCATGACTGCAGGGATTCATCTTCTTGGTTCTTTCGGTAAAGTCACGTAGAAGGGAAATAATAAAATAATAAATAATAAAACATAATAATGTCTCCCCGACAGACCTGGTCTTCAACTGAAGACGGCTGCTTGCGTTGTGGCCGAAACGTCGTGAGAATTATTTTATTATGTTTTATTTTTATTGTTTTATTACCTCCCTTCTACGTGACTTTACCGAAAGAACCAAGAAGATCTATCAAAGTTGTTGTTTTTTTCATCTCGCGTACAACTAACGTTTTCTTTTATTCAACTTACAAACGTGCGTTGTTGCCTCCATCCCAATTTCACAAGCGCACTAACTTGAATCACCTCGAACGGATTCTCTCTTTAAAGTAATACGCTACTGTAACAATCTATATAGCCCTTTGTCCACCCACTTTTGTATGAAGGTCTCCCCACCCCCACCCCTCCATAGTGTACCGGTCATGGGGGGGGGGGGGGGTGGTTATTTTGCTTCATCAAGCTGGTCAGTGGAGGTTGGTGAAGAGGGAACGAAGACATGTTCCGATATCTCTCGCCACTCACTTGAGCCTTGGCCAAGCGTCGAACTCAGGTGAGACCATCTTCACAGTGCGGTAGGTGAACCAATACAACACCGTACCCCCCCCCCCACCCACATTGATAATTAATTAACGCAAGACGTGAATACAATCACAGGTCTTGTTTGAAATGTATAATTAAATATACAGGAAATATCCTGCGCAACTGTAATCCTTACAAAATGCAATCAACGTTGCCTAATTCCTCACCAGCGGTGTTTATCAAAAGGCTGCTGCTGAAACAGCAGCACTCTGGCATTTCCACCGTTGCGGTGTTGTGAAACCCAGTGATCGCCGCTGGGCTGTGTATGTGGGGGCTGGCTCTTGGTTTTTTATGAGCCCTCCATGGGAAGTACAGTGTAGGCTGTCCTAAGCCACCTTCAGAGGCTGTTCACACCATTTTTTTCGCTTTAACAACTAACCAAAAATGTAAAAAACAAAAACAACAACCTATGTTGATACATTTTCCCCATTTAGTGATGTTGGCAGAAATTATACCAGCTCGTGGCCCCACTGTGGATTAATGTTATTCCACCCCTGGTCTCGTCGGGGTATGTATTTCCATAGTTTATTTTTGTATTGCTTTGTGCAAGCAACGTCCACCATCACACAAGGTTTTAAAGACATTTGCTAAGAAAACTGATGTATATTTCAGCAAAAAGGGGTCTGTAAAATGTATATGAGGGCAGAATTTGGTAGTAAAGCATCCTTAAAATTATTCAGTTATGTATTATTATCAGTCCACACGTCGTTTGACGTGTCCCTCCCTCCCTGTATCATTGATGAATTAAAGTGATCTGAAACAACATTTATATTTCAAAAGTATAACCTGCCTTCGAACGATCACAGTTTCAGCAACATTTTCATACCATATCAGAAAAAAGGAATTCTGCCTGGATTCCTGCCTGCCTGGTACGTGATCGAGTGATGCCACCACGCCCATCTGCACTTTGACGTCACCCTAGGCTAGCCCTCACCCCCATCTTCCACCCTGGCCGTGTATTCATTATATTCGACAAAAGTTTTGCTGCTAATTTTTCTAATTTAAATTATTCTAGGTACTGCTCAGAAATTTCAAAGGAAACACCCCCGAATGAATACATTTATTTTCTCAAATACCACTGTGTTTGCACCCTGTGTTTTTTCTATCAGGAAGCAAGGCTGATTTTCAGCGCACAACATTTCCTTTATAATTACATGATTTGCATTACTTACGCATGGGTTGGAAAGTCTGCATCAAATTTACATTACAAAAGTTAGGTGAAAAAAATATGTTAATAGTTTATAAAGGAAAACATTTCATATGCCAGATCCCATACATTTCAGCCCATTGTTGCAATATCATTATGCATTTTTAAAATTCCCATTTGGTCTTTATATGAAGTGGCCACTTGAAAGCATTTGCTCCTGTGAGTTACAGAAATACAGAACAGTGAGATAATGCTGATTTTATTAAATTTGCAAGCACGGACTCGGGCCCAGCGGGATTCCTAACACGATTTTCTTGCATCCACGCACTGCCCTCCGCCTATGAATTGACAGAACCCACGATAGGTCACGCGTTATGCAGCCCTATGCCCAGGGGACCAGAATCTCAAGACTGAGTGTTTGGAGCACCATCGTGACAAAGGGAGAAGATGCCATCAGGCTGGGGCCTTGCCACAGATCTACCATCGCTGTGCCTTTTGACAGCGTGGCTAAATCGTATGCACTCTGAGCCTCGTGTTCAGCCTCACAGGCAACTCATTCTAAGACGGTGAACTGCCTGCCATCACTGGGGTTTCCGCTTCGGAAGTGTGAGAAATTACCCCCCCCCCCCCCACTAACCCCCAAGCAAATAAAGCCCCGTTTGTCCTTTCTCATTGAATGTACCATACATTTTTATTTTTACAATAATTTGTGTCGATGAGTGCCAAACCCTTATCCATCAATTGTTTTTTTAACTGTTGCAGCCCACGTACATTAAATTACAGGGAACGTCACCGCTTGCCAATTGTGTTTATTTATATAAAATTTATTTATACAAATTGAGAAAGATGTGCGCATTCAACTGTGCCAAACACTCTTAAACTTCCAACATGAAAGTACTCATTAAAGAGACTAATTGACGTAAAACTAACACATTCAGTGTCAGCTACTGTTATCAGGTTTACAAATGGAAGGAACATTTTAAAATATCTCGACGAAAGCCCTGCTTTTAGTATCAAAACATGAGTCGCAAAAACCACACAGGAATACTTGGGGGACAATGTACGAATCATTAAACAAGCAATTAAATGACAAGTGTCACATTCAATTTCGATATGCAAATTCTTTTGTCAAGGCGCCCTTCCCCCCTCCATCCCAGCTTAAATAGTCGCTCCAAGCCTGGAGTGTGTCATTCAGACTCTGCCTTCTCTACAGACCTGCTCTCCACCTGAGGACGGCTGCTTGCATTGTGGCCGAAGCGTCGTGAGAATTATTTTATTATGTTTAATTTTTATTATTTTATTATTTCCATTCTACGTGACTTTACCGAAAGAACCAAGAAGAAGCGTCACATTTACAAATATTTTTTCTAAGTTGTTGTTGTATTCTTTACTTAACCAGGAGATTAAACAAACCCATCAAGACACATGAAATACCTTTTGGTGCAAGTGCAACCTTGCAAGATGAACAATGCAAGAACGCAATATTTTCAAAATATTTTAATTAAACAAATATAGGCTAAGGTTATATTAACACGGTAAAAATGTGAATACGGGTCAAGAAAAATATTGCACTTGAAATTCTGAATGTCGAAAACAATCTATAACTTTTAGAAAAGGAAATTGCAGTGCAGTACATGGGTTGCCGATTAATCTGTGCAGAAAGTGAGTTCATTTTCTCTGTCGAGAGCAAGATAGAGCAATAACACGTGATAAACACAACATCGTAAACCTCGTGGAGAAATTCTGTTCGGATCTTTGGAGCCCAACACGGGTGGCCACTGTGTAGGAGATGGAGTGATGCCATCAGCTCGTGCGCAAGCGTGAGATGCGGCATTGCAGGTCCACGAGAGACAATGCCAACGTAGGGGATTTCATTCAGCAGCGGAAATGGCGGGGTGAATGACTCTCCGTACTTCCGCGTGACAGCAACAACAACGACATCAGAGTGAATTGTAACAAAACTATCCGAGCATAACCATTTCTAAATAGGGACGCTCTTCTAAATAAAGAACAAAAATATCGTTCCGAATCTCATAATATAACAAAGCCACGACATTAATTGTCCCTGTGTTATACAACTCACTGGCATAGGGCCGATAAGGATTGGTGTTGACCTGACTGCTAACGGGCAAATAATTACGCGTGTACAGATGACAAATGAGAAAATGAGTTATTCCAAGGGCACAAATTCAGTTCATATGAAACCTCTAGGCTCGCCAGGATTGGCGCTGATTAAGCAAGAGAAGCATCTATTTCTTTGACGTAATGTACCCAAGGCAGACACACGTAATGTGCAAAAGCCCCATGTGTTAATTAGCATAAATGAGGATACTGTACGTATTCCATTGCACGTCTTTCCTACGGGTATATTTAATGTCCAACAATATGCCGTGGACTCTGAATGGCCATTAAGTTTAAATGTGCGCAATGTTGGAGGAAATGGGACGGAGTCACTCATTTGTAGCAATATTAGATTTGCACTTGAACTCTTTTGAGGTTGGCGGATTATCATATTTGGAATGCGACGGATCGAGTGCGACGTAGGATAATGGTTCCTGCAAAAAATGTTTACTTTGACGTTTCATTCTTGGGACTGATTTTTTCCGGTTGCAGAACAACTTCATGACAAGGTCGCACTCATTGCACACAATGTGCTTACACACAACAACACTTTGTTGATCTCGTCAAGGATCATAAACCATCGCGAAAATTCCGGTCATCCTCGCAGAAGATTTTGGCTAACCATCGGACAAAGACGGTCACCGCATCGCGCGCTTTCAGATGCACTTCTGCGGCCGTCTGGAACGCTCTACCTTCCGGTATTAGGAAGCCACGAGCTATGCACTTTTAATTCGAGATTGAAAACTCATTTATTTAGAACTGCTTTTTGTGTTTCGTTTATTGTGCTTCCCCCGCACCTCCGATGAGCACGGTTGGCTACGTATGGTGCGAAAGAAGTTCACTTTCAAAATAATAACCAATCTTAACGAACAAAAATGTTTGTGAAACGCATCGTCGCATATCCAACTTGCTGGCGAGTCAGGTGCAAGTGGATATGTGAAAGGGGTCCGATCGTGGGGAGCGGTAGTGCAGCGGTTAGCGCGCTACACTACGAACCCGGCGACCTGAGTTCGATTCCCGCTCACGGCCAACACCAGTGACGACTGTCTGAATCGGTCTTGGGCCTCCTCTAGGTCGACTCAGGCTCAAATGAGTGCCTGATGCGATGTGTAAACATCGCCACTGGGGAGACAAAGGCGGTCAGGCGTGGTGCTGGCCACCCATCCTCGGGGGCCGTGACGTTGACGCAGTCAACTCGACGCAATGTCGAGTGATGGTGGAAAATGTAGCACGACTTCCTTCCACTGCCTTGGGCAGCAAGCAGTACTCAAATTCTCAATGTCGTGGATTCATTCTTCACACACACCGGTGGGCTGAAGAAGTAACTAATTGGCGTTTTGTTAACGTGACACATTTTTTCCAATGCATGTGTTCCACACACTTTGACAAACTCGGCGAACAGTCACCTTCCAAGCTGGCACAATTTACACGTGGCTTTTTAAATTCAGAATAATATCTACTCGAAAAGCATTGATTGCAATATAAGTGCCTTCAAGTGCCTTTGATTATGCTTTTGTCGCACGTGGGCGTGCGCCATTTGGGAATAACTGGCAGCAATGTTCGCCGTCTGTTTAGTGGAGCTCGAGTGACTTGTGAAGAAGAGCCCTCGGTGAAACCCACTCAATTCCAAACAACATTTCTTTTGAAATGATCACATTACGCTTTCAATTCCCGAGCACTTCGTGCCAGAAGGCTAAGTTCCATGAATACGGCTGTTTGTAATGTCTAAAAAAACGATAATTACATCTAAGCACTCATTGGTGAAGCACAAACATTTACTGTTGGGGTAGAGCAATTTTTATATTACTAACCGATTCGTCCCAAAGTTTCATTTTGGTTACGACCTTTAAATACCAAGTCAATGTTTTATGATCAACGCATTTCATGGCAATATATTTTATGGCGAAATATTATATGTAGAGCATGCAGCCACAGTGCAATGACCAGCACCCAATTTGCAATCTCCCAGAGGAAACCCGATTCGATCTCCAGGTGTGAAAGTTGAACATTCATTAAATCCTCCCCCTGCCTCTGGTCGCCCAGCAGTGTGAAAGGGGACACCACAGCGAGCCGATTGATGAGTCGCGTGTGGTGGGGGCAAAGTGATGGTTACGCTCACCTCTTGAAACGCGTATGGCTGGCATGGAAGAGGAGGCAAAAGTACCCTCCGGGGGGGCACCAGTAGAGAGAGCCTTCTAATAGCAGTGTCAGTGAGCAAGACATCACAGGGCAGCACCTTTGCCTTGTTTTTTTTACTCTGCTTTAACGCACAGAGCAAAATAAATAGCACAATCGAAAAAAAGTACAACCAAACGATGGAGTTTCGATGTAAAGCTTTCGTGACTGCAGGGATTCATCTTCTTGGTTCTTTCTGTATAGTTACGTAGAAGGGAAATAATAAAATAATAAAAATAAAACATCATTATTATTTCCCTTCTACGTGACTTTACCGAAAGAACCAAGAAAAAAAAACGATGGGGTTTGTCGCTTATATGAAATATATAAGCGGATGGCACTTCAGCAACCAATTCATGCCATGGAACGCAATGGCGACGGGGCCTGGTCCGTCGAGGCTGCCGGAGCCATCTCAGCGGTTCGCTGGAGCTGAGCTTCCTTCATTACAGCTATGCCCAATGGTTCTTCTTAACCTGGGGGTGCGAGATGCCCTTTCTGGGGGGGTGCGAGACATGGCCAGATTTTTCTAGAAGGTAAATCCTCCAAACACAAATTCAGCACGGGCACGTAAGTACAACTACTTTTTTCATCAAACAAATGTGTGTATTCACATTATCCATGTTTTTTTGCAAATTGAGAATCAGAGGGGCGCAAAGCTTCAGCAAAGGTTAAGAACCACTGATCTATAGGAACTTAATACCTCCTTTTTTATTGCCAAAAAGAGTAAAGCCTATTATCATTCCTTCTTTTAGCATTTTGATACTGGCAAAAAGGTCCCATATATATAAGTGCGGCGTGTCAGCCAGCCCTAGGGGGGAGAGTCCTGGTGATGGCCTGAGAGAGAGGGCAAGGGGGCACGTGGCAGCCCGAGTGGGTCACGTGATGCTGGGTCGAGATCCTTCGGGAAAGGTCTCGAAGGGGGCGTGGTCTAAGGCGGAGCGAGGCCACGCCCAGGAGCATCGAGGGGCGTGTCCTGGGCTCGTCTGTAGAAAATAAAGCCTGGGTCCCGCGTCTCGTCGTCTCTGGGTCTTCGTCTCGAGTTAACTCGCTACTCACGTAGTGAGCCACATCACCTACTAGAGAACCCGAGTTACGTTCAGTGTTACCCGCTGGGGAAGTTGTTAAATACAAGTGTTGCTTCCCAGTCCAGAGTGTGTGCCTCCGTGTTGAACACTACACAAGCATTGCCTTTGTGCTGTTCGTCTCTTGGTGTTCTCTGGTCTAACACTGGTGAGACAATGCCATGAAGAAGGATGTCTCTGGTGTAGGCCAATCCGTTTCAAAGACAATGCATATATTGTCAGAGAATGTTGCATGCACGTTTTGCCACAAGCATGTGCATGTTTGGTGCTTGAACATCTCAACACACCTCCTGTTGTATTGCCAGAAAGGGTGACGCCTCTTCTGGTTCGATCATTGCCCCTGAAACTCGTTGACACTGAGCCCCGCACCTGCATTGTGGCTCTGAGCTCTCAGCCTTGTTGGGCCCCAGGTCGAGTCCCAGTGCTGGTGGTACGTGTTGTTTACGTCGTTTATTGTGAAATTTCGGTCACAGTTCCTATGATCACTGCTGTTTCATTGCTTTTATGGCTTTATTTTGGTGATTTTTGAAAAGTTTTTCGGTTTGGCCATGTTTGTTTGTTGTAGTACAGAGTTAGACTGATGGCCTTAATCTAAGTTGTCTTGTGGTTGTTGTTGTTTGACTTGCATCTCACTGGGATTTTTGCATACAGTGTTGGTGTACGGTGGCTTTTTCTGCAATATTTTGCTGTCTTTTCTTGGATTTTCTGTATGCACATAGTCACTTTAAGATGTTTTCTTGGTCATGTTTTTCTTTTTTTGTTTGTTGCGGTTGCACCCGATTCAAGAGCCGAATGGCTCACAGGGCTATACCTAATAAATGAAAATTGAAACTTGAAACTCTCTCTCGTTCTCCTCTCTCTCCAATGACTCCACTGGCTGCCCCTCCCCCAATCATCCTCATTTATCTTTCTCACCGAATACAAGGTATATTGAGATGCAGTCAGGTGTACATGATATAAATTTAAATTCTTTGTTGTTTACACTGGCTGAAGGAAAGGGGATGGCAGTCCACATTTCACTCCACCACGAGTGACTTGCAAACAGACTGTGCTGCAATGCACGTATTTCCCACACTCTGTAGAGAGACGCAAGGACGGATTGTGAGAACTGCCTAAAGTTTATCTTGTGTTCACCAATGAAAAAAAAAACCCTGGTGACCTCCAGGCTGCAAAGTCCGGCATGCCACATTTCCAGACCAAGGGCTGTCATCAAATTCATACTGACAGCATGCTTCTTTGTGCATGCATATCGAGTTGTCTCCTTGAACCTATCTACTAGCTATGCCAGCGTTACAGGAGGAGGTTATTGATACTAACTTTAGCATACTCCTTTGGTGAAAAGAGTGGGGATTGCATGTGTTTATATTTTTGTAGAACGAAAGGAAGAGTGAGTTCAAAAGTCGTATGCACCTTTGTCAAAGTGTCATTCAACAGGGAACTACGTTGATTATCAGGAATTACTACCGTTTAAATATATATCGGAATGAGAATATTTATTTTTTACTGGAGGAATCCAATGAGCTATGAAGCTTATTTTCATCGATGTACAGTTGGGGTGGGTCAGCAAGTTACAATGTATTTGTTGCAATGTATCACAATATAATGTATTTGTATATTGCACAGGTAGTAACTGATTATGTGTTTTCGTGCGAAATTTATATTAAGTAACGTAATATTAAGTAACGCTAAAAGTAAAAATAAAAATATATATCTGAAACTTATATCTTGGGCCTTATCCATGGTATTCAGTGACACTGACGTGATGTAGATGCTATCTAAATGTTAATAAGGAGCAATACAGCCTGGATCTTAGGGTACTTGACAGTTCAAGGTCAGCTGCATACAAACCCAAGGAAGAGGTGGACGTATGCAAACAATGGATGCAAGTGTCGAACTAAAAGGCCACTTAATGAGGCACCCACACTTTTCCACTCGCAATCAAAAAATCCGAAGCAAGCTATTGATGGTACGCAAAGCTGAAGACACACAAAATAATTGGACAGATTCCACATGGAAAGTTACATGCACAAATCCGTGCGATTAAAAGCTATCCTCGTAAAACAATTGCAAACGTTTGAACACGTAATCAATAATGCGTGTGTTGACTGCTTAAGTGCAATGGACTCCTTATGTGCAAAAAAAACCCCGTGTTTTGTACAACTGATTGTACCAAGAGGGAGAGAGCATTTTATGACCTCAAACTCAAAGCGTTGTGAATTGTGAGGTCGTGACCTCGCTTGTGTACAGTGAAGCATTACATCTCCTGATGACATCTCACATTTTGAAATAACGCTAATGTTAACCCCCCAGTGGCATCTCAATAATGTTACTTAACCGATAATTGCTTTTGAATTATATTTAGAATTATTCAACCACATATCTGGCACTGTCAAACCGGACCTTCACACAGTAATTAATTTGGGCATGCAGACACACAATTTATTATTTTTGCACAGGTAAAAAACCCTTTGGGTAATGAATGCTCATATTCGATGGGGACTTGGTTACAGAAACCTGGTTACAGCAACAACAAGAAAACGTGAATGTAACAATATAAAAAGCACAACAAAAATAGGCTTTTTTCCCAAGGACACACTGCATTTAAGATATTACCCGCCTCACATTCTGAAACCTTGAACAATTCCAAGTACTCGCTCTGTGTTTCCAAGGAAAATAACAAAACATGAACTGAAAAATACCGCACCGGACAAATGTACACTCAACCCTCATCCTGCTGGGTAAGCGATGGCACTGGTGGTGGTGGTTAGTGCATTGCGCAATTAATCTAGTGACCACAGTTCAATTCCCAGCCACGGCTAACATCGACGGCGAGTTAGATCTGAGCTGGTCCTGCCCCCTTCCACCCTCTGACAAAAGCTGAATATTATTTATATATTACGATCAGATATATCTTAAGACTATATACATAGGATACATCTTAAGATAAGATTCATGGTCAAACTCCGTGACCAAGAGGCATGGGGGAGGTGTTCATCCAGAATTGGATTTACATTTTTTCTGTGAATCATTATTAATAATGCTCACCCTGTCGACTTAAAATAAATCAGGTGATGTTTTTGCTTATTGAGGAGCATAAACCATCACGCCAATTCTGGCCATCATTTCATCAGCTTTTGGCTAGCCATCGAACAAAGATGGTCACTGCATTGCACGCTTTCAGATGCGCTTTTGTGGCCATCTGGAACGCTCTTCCCTATGGTATTAGGAAGCCACTGGAGCTATTCGGTTTTAAATCTATATTGAAAACTAATTTCTTTGGAACCTTTGTGTGTTAGTTTGTTGTCCTTTGCCCACACCTCCGATTAGTATGGTTGGCTACGTACGGTGCAAAAGAAGTCCAACATACATACATACATACAATAAAATATCAGTAAACTTTCTTCCACTTTATTACACAATGTTGAGTAATGAAGTTTACTATTACTTTCACGAAGAAGACAATCTTTAACGAAAAAACATACAGTAATGACCTGAGTGTATGTGAATTAAGTGCTCAATACATGTGGAAATCCTTTTTGAAAGATCACGAGTAAGTGCAATTTCATTAGTAGCGCCACACGGGAAGAACAGAGTAATTGGAAAAAATGTATTCTTTTATTTCGAAGCACTATATGGCAATAATAAGAATAACATGTGGATTATATTCCAATACGTCAACCCCGGATGTATGAATGTCTGAATTTTCACGTGGCATAATTTGTCAGTGAAAAAAAATACAATCACATTAATTGTATTTCACTCCTTTTACAATGCAGGGCAATTTCTCAAATCTTACCGAGCACTGTTCACAGAAGGGTAACCTTGCAAAGCAAAGATTGTACTAACGGACACAAATTTAAATCATATTCACTGGTTTCAAAATGTAAATAATTCAGCCACATCATTTCCAAAATTAAGAAGCTGATGTGGTAAAAATGAACATTGACAATTTCGATGAGATTTTGACTTCGTAAGTTTGTCAGATGTGTGTGCAAACTTCTATTCTAGAAATAATTGAATAATTACAAATGTGGCTCTTTGGAATACATTAAATTCATCGAAATATGTTAAGCCAATAAAATGTGTCAGTTGACCTCAGACCTTCAAGGAATACTAATGTATGGATGCATTATAATTAAGATAGATTACTATACGTTAATTAAGTTCATATTTTCATTACAACAAAGCATATTGCACTCCATTACGCAAGCATTTTTATTTTGGCTTAAACAGACGCTGCACTCCGCAGCAGTGAACCAAAGACATCGATACACGCAATTACATTCGCAGGGTAATTATCCACGGTTGTTGTTATTATTATAATCAAACACCGATGTTTATGTGCCAGCAAATGACCACCGTTGGAAAATCACAATGACAAAATGGCGAGAACGGTGGTGGCAGTGGCGATGGCACTGCACTACGAACCCGCTGACCGGAGTGCACTGCTCACATCCGTGGAGGGGGGCGAGGAGTGATATCTCAAATGCCCCCCCCCGTCCCTTCACCAACAACATACACTTTGTGCACCATGGTGAAGTGGTCAAACAACCCCCCCACCTTCCCCCGGCAATCAATACATTGCGGTGAGGCCCTTTTCTCCCCATCCCCAATGGATGGACAATGGGCTCTCCATGATTTTGCCCACTTTGTGTGGAGCAAAAGTTTTTGTTTTGCATTCATTCCTCCGCGTAACCTCGACTCGACCTTCCTCTTTCGCAATTTTCAATCACGAAGAACCCCCCACCCACCCCACCGACGTAGAGATCGGGCGCGTATAAAATTCCAACATCTCATTTCAAGAATACGGTATCAATCGACATTATTCAAACTGCCAGAATAATCACGTTTGCCTTGCGACCGCATGGGCTCTCACGTTGAAGCCTGCACAAGATGACTGTGTGGCTCAGGGGCAGGGTGCACAATACAGCGTATTGACTCAATGCCCTTGAGAAAGCAACCGAACCGACAAGTGAAAATTTAATATCATAAATATCTGTAAATGGTCCTCATTTTAATGCTCGTGGCTGGATCTCTGACGAGCGAACAAAACAAACAGTCCAGGTATCGATGTTTTCTCTTCATATGGGATGAACGTACAACAACAGGCACAAAGGAAAAATTACAGATTGCGTGGGCAAGGAATACACAAGTCAAACCCACAGTTAATCGATCCGATATTAGAATCGTGCCCCGTATCCCGGGGCTATTAAGCGTTGCGTGTCGTCGTAATTGTGGCTAGAAGCTCCCAAAGTAAAATGGAATTACTGGACGTGGATATTTCTGTTCACCAATTGGCACAAACTGCAATGTCTTAAAAGAGTAAGATACACATAAAAAATTAATATGGATAGAAATGTTTCGTATATGCCTATCAAAGCAAAATAATTTGCACATGCATAACCATTGCTGTGGTTATTTATATGCAGACTTACAGTAATTATTCACAACTGACTTGTGCGATTAAAATAAATGCATTAATCCAGTCAATGTTATTCAAAATTAATTAAATACATTTTCACATTAAAAACATTCATGCTTCGGTTTATTAAGCTAAAGATATGCGGAATTAATTATCATTTTTGTGCAAAAAAAATGTAGGCTCAACAATTCAGTCCTTACATAGACTTTACACTGTTTAAAATGCTTAGATAAGAAAAGGTGTAAGAGAGATCATTGGTACATTATATTCTGGCCCACAATAACCGTCGAGCTATGTATTTTACTTAAAATGCAAATCTTTCGTCACTATTTGTAAACGCAATGTTAACACAACACTATCACAACCATCGGACTGAATCTTAAGCTGACAATTGTGCAAAATAAGCCAAAAAGACACCGGGATGTTTGATAACAGATGACAGACTCTTAATATACTATCCTGTTAAATATTATGCACAGCGATCAGCCACTCGATATGGAAGTGCTTTCAAAAGAAGCTTGGGCTCCATTAGATTTCATAAAATTGTCAGATAAAACCTGTATTGTCTTAACATTACTTACAGAGATTAAATGCAAATGTTTCAATGCAGGCGCTGCACAGGATATTTTTTAATCCTTTATATTAAGTTCACTTGCTTGCTTGCTTGCGCGCTTACGACCGTGCAAATCTTTCGGTCGTTTTTTAACCCACTTCCCGTGATCCAATCGAGCTGACATTTTGCACACAGACTCGTTGTGCGTGACAATGTATTTTTTTCCAAAATTGTACACTTCTTAGGAAAAAAATGATATTTAATTACCAATTGCTTAATGGTGGCAGGCAATCATCTGACCCATAGGTGGCAGCCATCTCAAGCCAGAGGACGAGAGGACTCTAGCCGCCCGTTTCAAAGACCAATGTGGGCTGGGTTGTGGCACATTGAACACGCATATAAAGGATTTATAGTGAAAAACTTTGTTTTTACGGGTTAATTTTTTTATTTAGACAACGGGTTATTGTAAATTAGACGCCAACAGCACCGTGCGATTACCGCGAATGGAATGTAACGATTTGGAGTTACAACGCCTGAAGACACCTTGATCTGTATTAACGGCATTAAGTGCACTTTCAGGATCACGGCGATCTGACACACGACTACCACTTTGTGCTTATGGCTTTGGCGCACACATGTGCACGCGTGTGCGAGCCGTTTAAAAGTGGGTCTCGTGCGCGTGCAACACGAAGCAAATTTTAAATGTACTGTGCATAATGTGAAAAGTCAGAAAAAAAACTAAGTGATTATGTTATACACGTATTAATAAATACAGGAGGAAAGCTATGACGTTACTCGTGCCGCGCGTCCTTATGTGTGGCACACGTAATGTTAACTCCAGAACCAAACAGCGTAATGCGTTTTGACTGAAAGAGATGCTGCGGCTGAGAAAACGTGGCTTCTTTCACAATGTCAAAGTAGCCCAATCCTATTTTGTTTTTAAAACAGATACTAAGAGATGGCTGCTTCGCTCGAGGAATAAAAAAAACTGTCGCTGCAGCTATCCTGCGTTGAAATCTAACTCGAAATAAACTCCGCTCTTTAAGTGCCGTATCGTGAGAATGTATGGTCTCGGTGTGGTCCGCCAGAGGTTGCACCAAAAGAAAGACCTGTCGTTATCACAGCTCCGGCAGTGAATATCTCGTTGCTTTTATCGACACGTGGCGATGAACTTTACACGCCATTAAAAAAAGGCGCGTGCCCGCCGGATGAAGAAACCTCAGAAGTTGCTTTGTGACGTCATATCCCGGGGCCGTTCTGCCATAGGCGCCATTCCGAGCCTCATTGACATGATGGCAATAGCACGCTTGCGCATAATTGTTGGGCAAAAGAAATCATGAACTTATGCACCAATTTTTATATTTGTGTAAACTGTACTGTCCAGATCAAAAAATACTGCTGTATGTACAGTCGTGTGTTTATACTGGAAGAGTATGCAAATGTTTTCCACTGTTTCACAGTTATCGACATATCACATTCATTTTTGCTGGATATCTTGAATATGTACACATACGATGATTGCAAACAAATAACTAATGACGACGGCACAAACATGGGCACAATTTTCAACCTTATAGACAGGCACCAGTATGTGCGCACGCACGCGCACGCTGCACAGAGTGGGGGCAACACTTGTAAATCTAATCACGCAGAGTACATAAACTCATCAAAAACTGGCACGACCATGCAGAGCATGTTCATAATTATTAACAGGACACAGCAGTTTGAACAAAATACTAATTAACCCCCCCATTGTACCTCTCTCTTCTCCATTGGTTCATCGTGTTGTGCGCATGCCTAACGAGTAATTGGCATTCCAATTGAAGAATTGCCACAAACTTTTTTGTCACATATATATAAGGTCCAAAATAATGTCAGCATAGTGAGGCTCATGCGCACACACTCATTCTGACTCGTGCATTATTCAGGCTCCATTTTCGCAAAACGACAAGCGACTGCAACAAGGACGTTGTTTCCTGCCACTTTCTCAAAACAAACACAAAAAACATTAAAAGTGCCATAAAAATAACGAGTGTCCACAAGCCTCTCCGCACTGAGGCAGTACCCACTATGACTAAGTAAAAACTCGAGTACTAATGATAATGGATAAAAAAAACACATCTGTGACAGATTTTGCACAACAGATGGAGTCATCAGAATCAGAATATTGATTTATACTGGAGGAATCTGATGAGCGATAAAGCTCTTTTTCACAGATGTCCAGTAATACCAGTGGCATACAATTTGTTATTTTTGTTTGTGCTGCTCATACTTTAAATTATACATTCATTGTTTATTCCCCTTTTGATGTAACGACTGTGCAATGCCAAACTCCTCTGTGTACAGGCGCCAAACTCAGTGTTACATTGCAAGCATGTGGTTTCGATGAGCTTAATGGTGAAGCAGTATTATAGACACAGCAGGCGATCATAAAAAAAAACCACGAGGTATGTTAACAAGTGTAGTGAAGCAAGTACACATTCAGAGTTTGAGAGGCCCACATTTGTGCGAAACCCAAATCCAGTAAGAAACTTTTAAACGAATCCCATATTTACACCAAATGCAAGATTACACGCTACAATGGGGTTATTCCTTCTTTCGGTTTCATAACTCGACATTTGCGGTAGTTTGTCGATCAACAGGTCACACGCATGATGGGGTCAACTGTGAGAACCCCGGCCCTTCCAAGCTGGCCGGCCAGCATGGAAGAGTAGGCCAAATGCCCTCTAGATCAGTGGTGCTTCACATTTACTGCAGCCTTGCACCCCTTTGGTTCTCAATCGTAGAAAAAAGTATCATGTTAAAAATAATTTCTAGTCTTTGGTTCTTTCGGTAAAGTCACGTAGGTATAAAATAAAATAAATCACGACGTTTCGGGCGCAATACAAGCGCTCGTCATCAGGTGGGAAAGCAGCACCTGATGACGGACGCTTGTGTTGCGCCCGAAACGTCGTGACTTATTTTATTTTATACCTACGTGACTTTTACCGAAAGAACCAAAGAGTAAGAATATTTAGGTTTGATGAAAAAAGTAGCTGTACGTATATGTGCCTGTGCACGATTGCTGTTTGCGAAGATTTACCTTCTAAAAAACAAATCTGGCACGTCTCACACCGCCGGCAAGAGCATCTCGCAGCCCCAGGGGGTGTAGCGCCGCTGCTCTCGATGGGCTCTCTAAGAACTACTTTTCAGGAGAGGAGGCTCCTCCACCAGCAGCGGCGTGAGCAAGCAATTGCAGGGCTGCGCCGTTATAGCTGTCTTACCAATCGCCCACACGTGCCGACACAATCAACATTTGAGAAACAATGCGGAAAATAAAGAAAAGTGTAAGAGAAACAACACTCGGCAAGTTATCAAAACTGGGCCAAGTTGACTTTTTTTTGGGAGGGGGGGGACGGGGGGGGGAGCCCACTCGAACACTTTAACAAATAAAATTTCCGAAGAAATAAATTAATTATTCAACGGAAATATCCGCGGCGACCCGTTGTCATTATAGAGAAATTACTGTTTATATTGGCCTCCTGTGCTAACATCAGAAATATTGCGCTGGACAATTGAAAGCTTGTGTTAGCAGTCCACACGCTAATTTGGAGAAGGAAAAACATAATCTAAACTATTCTGCGCTGAGAAAATACTAGAAGTATGTTACAAATTGCACAAATCACCGTGGTTTAATTCTGCATACGTTTCAAATACATGTAATAACAACATATGTTTTTGGTGTGCGTAAACATCGCATACTGGGGAGACAAACGCGGCCGGGCATGGTGCTAGGTCGCCCACCCCCTCTTTGTGGTGCTCGTTCACAGCACTTGCCCCCCCCCCAAGCAGTCTGTTAAGGCTACACGGGGGATCTTTGTCTTTGCTTTGAACTTCTTTCGTACCATACCATAGCCAACCGTGCTAATCGAAGGTGCAATCTAAACACAAACAGCAGTGGTGTATGTTGCACTCTGCGGATGGAGAAATGGACCAATCTCCCTTTCTTTTTTAATTGACCATATTATTCTAAGAGGTTTGTTAAATTGAAAAAGATCTACATACCTGCTATGATACAGTACCTAATATCGCGCCTCCATATACATTACACATATCGCCTGTATGCAAATACAAATTTCCAATTAAAGTTTTCACGTGTAAGCAATTGGCAACCGAGGCCCCTCTGGTAACAGCTGAACCACATCAGAACAACATCACGCAGTCTCGGGGCAATGACAAAAGGATGCTCATTTGAAATCAGTGGAGTCTGAAATTGTACCAAGTCAAATAAGTAAGACATCCTTGCTCAACTTAAAAGTGATGGCCTTCCCTGAATGCTAACGAACGTGTGCCAACGCATTGCAAATCACAAAAATGCCTCCGCTGCCTGCCTAATGACAGCAGAGAAAATTATATGCCAAAAATGCACTTTAACCAAACACAGTAACACATGCTGAATTCAAATATTTCTTCAACAGCGTAATATAAAAATGTGCATTGCACTTTAGCATTATACTGTTGCCGTGTCAAATGACAAGAGACTCCAGGCACATTGTCACAGGAGGAATATTGGCGTCAGCTTTGCTGTGGGCACACATGTTCGTGTGTGTGTGTGTAGCGGTAGTGTAGGGGAGCGGTCGTGTAGCGGTCAGCGCGCTGCGCTATGAACCCTGTGGCCAGAGTTCGATTCCCACTCACGGCCAACACCAGTGACGATAAGCTGAACCGGTCATGGGCCTCCTCTAGGTCGACTCAGCCTCAAATGAGTACCTGGTGCGATGTGTAAACATCATCACTGGGAGACAAAGGCGGCCGGGCGTGGTGTTGGCCACCCACCCCCTCGTGTGCCGTGCCGGCCTTCATAGGTGCTCGCTAACGGCACTTGCCCTAATGGTCTGTTCAGGCTATACAGGGGATCTTTGTCTTTGTTTTGTGTGTGCTCATATCTAAAATAAGCATGTCAGATATGTGCCAGGTCAATGCAGACGATAACGATTAAGTGAAACGGCCAAAACGAATACATAGCAATTTAACTGGTGTTGAACACCCTATGTTTAAATTTGGTTACTGTTTTGTGGTATGGTTTGGAAAATTAGCACTGTCAATGAATAACTAATTAATTGCATGAACAGAGACACACCTCTTACTGAAGCTCGCACAGATTTCTGGGACAAGAGCTGTTCGCGAGCACCTAATGAAGGACGGCACGGCATATGAAGGGGTGGCGTGGCCAGCATCCAAGCCCGGCCGCCTTTGTCTCCCCAGTACTAATGTTTACTCACCACATTCGGTACCCATTTTAAGGCTTGGGGGAGGCCCAGGTCCGGAGTCGACCTAGGGGAGTCCCAGGACCAGTTCTGATATCGCTCGGTCACAATGTCAGCCACGGTTGAGAAGGGAACATGGGTCATCGTAGTCATAGCACAGTGCACCAACCGCTGTGGCACCCGCTACTCACGATAGATGAACACACTATGCAAGATAACCTCATTTAAATAATTCGCGGGGCCTGCAAAGGTGCATTTGGCTTCAAAGCAATCCAATAAACCATGGCAAGCTTTCACCCTTTTCATCGCTGCGAAACGGGAGTCTTCACTACTTATTTTCGATGGGCCGCATTTCATTGCTACACACCACTTACACCTTCATTAACATGCCCCCTGTTGTGCCTACAAAACCATTTTACCTAAAAAGCCATGGAAATGCTTAGCGACACAAGTACATCCACCACACACACCCACACACAAGAGACTCAACACAATTCCACGTGTATAATATGCCCACATTCCCTTCAGTTTAACAGCAAACAAATATTGTAATAATATAAAACAAATATTAATATTAAAAACTATGTTTTTGCAAATGTATTAGAGATAGATATGAATTACAATCGATGGGAATTTGCACAGTATGTCATTTTAAATATAAAATACTATACCTGTAGATTAATCAACAATCCACTATGTGTGTCCTTTCTACAATGAATATTCATGTCTTTTGCATGGCTTTACTTTTGCAGCTACAATTAACCATGGCTATTCGTTATATCAGTCTAAGACAAATACGATTATTTATTTTAATCACATGAATGACATAGCTTTATGAATGTTTATTAGAGAAGCACCATCACGTAACGATTATCCAATTTCTTGTTGGGCACCCACATGAATAAATCCCTCACACATACAGGAAAGCGACGCTAAAAAATCCGTAATATTACCTCTGAAACCCGTGTTAACACAGCAACCGTGCAAACATCTGCCAATGGTGGAATGTTGTGCACACTGAACTTGCAATCCGAAAGATCGCAAGTAGTGTCTCCCAGCACCGGAGTTTCTTAAATCTCTTCCCCGAACCCAACAGGTCAGACAGGAGCCGGATTCGGAGGGGTGGAGGGTAAGCATGCTCGTCCAGGTCGCCCTCTTCATTTCAGGTGCATTTTGGTCATATCGCTCCCTTCCCTTGTCACTCCTTCCCCCTGACTTTAACAAAAAAACAAACGACCCTTTACCCCTCTAGGTGGGGAACCCATCCGGTTTGGGGCGGCGGGGTCCCGCTCCCAATCGATCTATCCCCCTGTTTTCCATAACGGGTTTAGTTGATGTTGACGTGGTGTGGAGAGGTGCCCCGCAACGCCACGTAACGGTCCCGCGCATTGCCTCTATAAAGAAAAAAAAATCTGCCCCCCCCCCCACCGCGCCTCTGTCCACACAACGGTATAAATGAGCGCGTCGGTTAAATTTTGACTTAAAGCTTTCGTGACTGCAGGCATTCGTATTCTTTGGGTCTTTCGGTAAAGTCACGGAGATGGGTTCAAAGAAAAGAACAGAAAACTACGACGTTTCGATCGCAACACAAGCGGTTAGTTGGGAGCCACTGGACCTGGCAAATAATCACCCCATTTCAACCCCCAACACAACAGACCCCTGGTTTGAACCTCCCCAGGAAGGAGTGGTCCACCCTCAGGACCGGTCACAGCCCGTGCCTCGCCAACCTCCACCGCTGGGGCAGCATAAGAGAAAGCCCCCCTGTGTGCCTATGGGGTGCTGCAAACCGTGCACCACATCCGAGAAGTCTGCCCAATCCACAAACTCAAGGTTATGAGTTCAAATCCTGGCTGGGCGGTTGACCATCATCTATGTGGGGTCCATAAAAAGAGCACCAGGAGGCCTCCTCACCCTCAACACAGCCAGACCGGTAGCAACCGCTTGGCTTAGGGACGACTTGGCATTCGATAAATAAATAAAACCGGTTAGTTCGTCGGGAGGTCGTGTGTGGTGGGATAAAGAGTGGGTCCTCCCAGCTCTTTCAAGATGCCTGGTCAGCATGAAAGCACAAACGAGTAACTCTGCCTCCCAAGGACTCTATTACAGATAATTAGTGATGTACCTCAAGAGGTATTTTACTGCAGGGAGGGGACTGTGCAATTTCCTTTTCACTGTTAAGTTTGTGAGGATAAAAATGTTTACGAATTCTAAGATGCTTTCCCATTGCTTGTATTATAAAAGCAGCGATGGCAAATGCTTTAACTCCATCATCTCTGCAAAACTGGTGTCACATGCAATGAAGGGAGCATCAGTTAGATCCACATGTGGTTGTCCGTCCCCTGAAAGGATTAGGTTAGCCGGGTCATGGTCCAGATTCAATTATAAAAACCGTAAGAATTTTTTAAAGATATTTTTCATAAGCTCATATCAACCATTCAATCGGGGAAGTGAGGGAAAAACAAGCGGAGTTAAATCATTTTCATGGAAGAAAGATCTGTGGTGGTACACTTTTGTACGAGTAGCAGAGGATGTGTCCTTTAAAGTGTATATTTTGTGATGTATTTATGCCATAGCTAATACTGCTAAATCCCACATAATGAATACCATGTTGACCATTAGTGTGTAAGGAGTGAACAAAGGTCCAAATAAATGATACAACAAACACGTGCACGTATGGAAATGCTCATCAAGGGTTGGTTTACCGTGGTTTTCAATTCAATTCATATTAAAATGTTTCCATGAAACTTAAATATTTTAGTTTAACACGGAGGCTTTCGTGACCAATATCATCCATAATAGACACATTTATATATTTACGCGATCTAACCCAAACACCTCATGGCTTAAATATTTTAATTGAACTAAATGTGATCTTGCCTCAACAAATTAACTCAAATGAGGAAAGTAAGCTATGACGTGAAAGCTACAACCGTAGTTTAAAATAAGATTGTTTATTGACCGTAACATTTGTGGCCAATATTCCATAGACCTCCCGCACCCCCCATCATTTAAATGAAATATTAAACCAAAAACAACCAATGTAGGTCAAAAACACAATTCAAGGCTTTAATATAATTAATCACTTGGGCATTGAAATCACTGCTGTTGATCATGGAATAGTACCAACAGCAGTAGTGCTAAAAACTCCCTTTGGAAATATTAGTTCTGAATTCATAACAAAGGTTTTTGGGTCAGATCGCGTTATTTATAAATGTGTCGTAACCCTCCACCACCAGACACGGCCAATCAGTAAAAAAAAGTGTCACGTTGACAAAAGACAAACAGTTCACTACTTTAGCCCACCGGTGTGTCGAAGAGTGAATCCACAACATTTACATTTTTTGAGTAGTACGACGTTTCGCTGGTAATTACATCATCCAGCATCATCGGGCAATTTGCCAGAATAGTGAAGCCCTCCACCTGCTCCCGGTCTTATATAGAGCAGCAGCAGGGTGACGTCATCATCATTTAACCCAATCAGATGCAGAGATCAGAGGCGGAGAGGGCGGGGGTTATTGTAATTGTATAATAGATTAGTAATCAGTACATTTTTATGATTAGTAATCAGTTGTATATTAGTAACTTGTAGTAATGTGTATTATTTAATAACTGAACCCAAACACTATACCCAATCATGTGCAGAAATCAGAGGTGGTGGAATGTTCACCAGCCTTAGCTTATCCAGCCATTCACAAGAGGGTCATACTTACAAACTTGTCCTTATTGCTGTTCAACACAACGTCTGCCCACGAATGACTGTGTAGCCATTTTGTAGATATTATGCAGATTACGTTATCGAGCATGTGTGAGCTTAACTAAATTATGCGGTATACTAAAAAAAAACAGTTTATGAGTGTACTGGAGCAGAGGCAATTTTAATTCTACCAAATCAGATTTTTTTTTCCTAAGCCGTTAATATAAATGGGAATCATGAACCGGAAAACCCCCGGCTTCAACAATTTTAATCAAGCAATATTTTGTTTGTTAATTGCCGCACGAACTTCATTAGACAGGACCGCGTGGCATTGCTGCTTCTGACAACTTTAGCTCTGCACATGAGTCGCCGTAATGTACCTGCCGCTGTAGTGGGTGACATGGAGAAGCCGGTGAGTGCGCAGTAGCAAGTTGCTCTGGACATTGAAGACAAGCTGCGGATGATGATCAGCTTGGAGGGGACACGCCACGTGCAAAATGTACAGCACAACATTCCACGATGAAGGTGCATTCCTTCGTTGCTAGCTTGTGCCAATCAAGTAACTTCCTCATCAAGTAAAGTTGAACATATTTTGTTCATTAATCTGTGTTGTATTTCTGGCGCAGAGCTGCAATCCCTAATGGTGATTGCGGTGGTACTCATCTCTTGTGTACGGCCCTAAGCCAGTGGTGAAAATGTGACATCCCTATCCATGAGACAACCATCGTTAACTTCCCCATAAAGTGGTGCTCATTTTATGGACCGCAGATAGATGATGGGCTGAGTCAACCCCCAAACAGGATTTTAACTCATAACCTTCTGATTGCGAGCAGTTCGGTCTTCCGCTGAGCCACCATGCCGGATCAAAGACACAAATCAAACCCCCAAATGGCCCTGAGTAGTTATTGGCAGTAACATACTGCATTACAACATGAAATATAATTTCATTTTTAAAAAAAAGCTATAACTCTGTGGATCCAACTGGCCTTAGCCATTACCACAGGGCCACAGAGATAGGCATAAGAAAGACAGAATTAATGGGGCCATGAGCACCCACATTATGAGAGCACAGAGTGTGGAGGAGGTCAGGCCAGCGAGGTTTTTCTAACCTGCAGGTCCTTATCTCATTGGCTGTGACTGCGGCCCCATGCAATACCCATATAAGATTTAAGCCCTAAGGCAGCCCACCATCATTACAGGACCAACTGGAATTTGTCAATGACACACGTTAGGAAGAATATTAAAGTGCACACTTATTTTGAAATCACATTAGTCTCTCCATAGACTTTCTTGACCATTCCCAACATCCCTGTCTAATGGCAGCAGTCATTATCCAGAAGTTGGTGTACATCCTTCAGGATACAGTTGGCTACGTAGGGTGGAAATTAAGTTCAACATACATGCATATCCAGAGGCCATGTGCAATGTCGCGTAGACTGCACAAAATGCTGGTTATAGGTTCTGCACACTTTTCATATACCAATCTAGCCGACTGAATGGCAGTCAGTTACAAAGACATTGTATAACATAAGACAATCATATCTTAACATATCATTAATATGGGAAGCCACATGCTCTTTGCATGAACTTGGAAGCATTATCCTGAACAAATAAAATTGTTGCAAGATGTGTACTCACAAATGGTCTGTGCCATTCTCTGCACTTTATATCACACTCCTACTGAAATGGGTTTGAGGTTGCTTTGTATGAGCTCTCTCAGTTAGAGAAAAAAAGTTAATGATTATTACTCAGAATAAACAGTTTGGACCTAATTCGCCCCAGTCATGTGGTCCGGATCGATAATATTACCCGATCCTGGACCCGACCATTCCACAGATCTGATCTGGATTGATCCTCTGATCTGGTCCTGATTAAATGGGATCAGATTGTAATGTTTTAAACAATACATTTAAATTATAAAAGCTACAGACCCATTCGGCCTCCCATCACACATACACATTTTCATTAAATATGAGATATACAATAACGGACAATTTACAGGCCAACCAATTACGTGAGCACTAGAGATTTAGAAATGTTAAATTTTTGCTACCATCAATATTAAATCATAAATACGCATGACCAATAAGATAGGGTAAAAAAAACACATTTACCCAGTTGTAACCAGCTACACTGAGATTTCAAGAAGAGACAATGCCCATGATACTCGTCTATTAGAACGTGACTCAGGCAATGAGATATGTTTTTTCCAAGTTATTCACAGTAATATATAGATACAAAAAAGTATATTGGAGAAATTAAGGCAAAAAACTAAAATAATAAAAATGTCGCAAATTTCAGATTCCCCGATGACAAACTTTGTGAAAACCAACAGAACATTTTTAACAGAAAATGTAAAGGAACGCTGCAAAGAAGAGTTCCAGATAAATATGAGTGAATAAAAAGTCATACAGAGCATCTAAGCTCCAGAGTACATGTAAGCTGATGTTGTCAGGATCCTTATTTATCCTGGAGAAATACGATGAGCTATGAAGCTTTTTTTCACAGATGTCCTGCTGTACGTCACCCTTTTAGTGGTGCCAACACTCACATACAAATAAATAATGATGGCGTTTTTAAAGCCCTACTGCCATCACATCAAGCAAGCCAGATGGATTTGTCTAGAAGGCTACATTCAGACGGTGAGACCTGGCAAAGTCAAATCAGATCCATGTTTGCTTTGCTCAGGCAAAAGTCGATCGAGAAACGTTCATCCAGGAGGCCCCATGAGCTAATGGAATAAAATGCGATCTTGTTTTTTTCAACGTGGTAAAAAAAGACCCTTGTCTATTTAACACTTTGTACATGAATCTCAACAGGAGATAGGACATTACGTACACATTTCGTTAATTAAAGCACTTAAAGTGAAGCCTGCCCTGGAAAGGGGTTAACGGATGTGTCTTGCACTCGTCCATTACGCAGAAGAAATGAGTCGGGGCATTCTCTAAGCGAGGGCCATCATTTGCATCCCCCTGCATAATGGCTCCGTGTATTTGCTGTAGTGTTTTATGATAATATCCCACATGTGCCAATGGCCTCTTACTGGGTAATGTATTGACCTCGGGGATGGGCAAAACTGTAAAATATAAGTGAATTTAGAAATCACATAGGTGGGACAAACGTTGCTGGTCGCTCGGCCGCATTTTTCACTTTTAAAGATTAAAGTGCAGTTGCACAGTAGGTCGTGCACTTGTGCAACGAACCCAACAATCTGAGTTCCATTCCTGACCAGGGATATTTGAACTGGCCCTGGAGTATTCCCTTCAAACAACTTCCCAGACTGACAGTGTGGGAAGGACCTTTATCCAGCAGTTGATTGACAAGGAAATGTAAATGATTAATAATTATAATCAAATTATCTAAGTGCAGAATGGCAAATGGACATTTTGTAAACCAAAATATACTCTACATAATACAAGTATTAATTTAAAAAAACTCAACAAATATGATGAATAATTCGGCACTGATGTCAGCCACAGCCAGGAATCAAACTCCGGTCGACGGGTTTTTAGTGTGAAGTCGGCTAACCAGTGCACCAATATTCCTCGGATATGAAACATTTGCAAACAACTCGCAAATACGGTTTAACAAATAAAAACTCGGCTGCATGCAACTTCGGTTTCCCCGATGCTCTTGAGAATACCATGTTTTTTTTTTAAAGGAAAAATACAGTCATTGTTTGACTGAATTCCCACAGTTTTTAAGGCTTTGCAAACTTTAGCTTGGATAAAATCCCAACTCTGGTTTTCAGAGTGTGTGCAGCTATGGTGAGCATTACATCATGTTCAATGACCTAATTATCTCTCGCACTGACGAGTCTACGTTCACCTACATTGTACAAGGCTTTCTTCAGGATTCATACATAACCACAGTGATGGTGTTCAAATTTCTTTTGTGAAACTTAATGCAAAAAATACACAGTTTGCATTCACAATAACGTGTAAGTAAACACGTACCTTCATTTACATAGAGTAATGACTGCACCTTTCATCTCAAGGGAATTTCTGGATTAAAAAACAAATACAATTAGAGCATGTTAAAGATACTAAAATATATTCACAAAACCTTATAGAATAATTAAATATGTTTTATTTCTTGATTAATAACATTTTGGCCAATAAAACTTCTAGCATGGGAGATGTTGGATGCGATTAACAACCATAACAACTCATCAGCAGGCCAAAGCCTGCCATGGACTGCCCAAGGATCAAAAGGGGCCATAGATTCATACATTTTTATGGATGCATCATATATCCACTCAAATTAAAATACTAATAAACATAAGAAAATACTCAACATGACAAGACAATTCATCTCTCTCGCTTCGATCCTGTCTGCATCTCTCTTTTATCATCTCGCTACATTTGTATTTGTCTACGGGTCTCTCACCTCATTACATCTCTCTACGTCTCGTCTAAATCTCTTCCGTCATCTCAACTAAAGTTCTGTTCATTGAAACGAGGCCTCCGCAAAAGCAATTTCTGCCTAGGGCCTCCAATGGGCTATAGCACCGCCGTCTGATCGCAGCTAACCGATGGGGGGGGGGCCTTAAATGTCTCGGCAACATCGTATGCCGCTCAAAGGGGGGTCAGGTAATATGAAGTCATTTAGCAGATTGCCAACTTACAAAAATATGTGTTGAAAGTCTACATGAGGGCATATTGTTGCCACGGTGTGCCAGTCATGTAATTTATCTGTTTGTTGACACAATATTCTTAAAACATTATTCCAAAGATTGAACACTTTCCAAGTCCAACTTTGAATATATGCCAGCTGAGAATGGGTCCACACTTGTTCAGTCAATTACAACATTCGGTAATCATTTTTACAAGAACAGCGCTCCTCATGTGCCGCATTTCATTTTAAACGAATTGAGCTCTAGGGCAGTCGAGCATAATTGGTGATAAAACAATTCGAAACATAATTCAAAGAAAATTAGGCTTCAGAGATTTTCCCTTTTCAATGCGTATTTAGTTGAAATGCTAAATATATAACAACATGCCACACATGTTGTTGTATCCTTGTTATTGTATCCTTTATGTACCCATAAGATATAAATTATCATTTTTTTTGGTAAAGTCACGTAGAAGGGAAATAATAAAATAAGAAAAAGAAAACTATCAAATTCTCACGACGTTTCGATTGCAACACAAGCAATCGTCATCAGGTGTGAAAACCACAGCAAGAAGAAAATGTTATTGCTGTGGTCGTGAGAATTGTATTGTTTTGTTTTTATTATTTTATTATTTATACGTGACTTTACCGAAAGAACCAAGAATATGAATCCCTGCAGTCACGAAAGCTTTAATTCGAAATTTACTCATGAGATGTATGTATGTAGAACTTCTTTCGCATCGTACGTAGCCAACCGTGCAAATCGGAGGTGAAATAAATCATGAAGACACGTGAAGATATTGCCTTTAATGCAAGACCAACCTGGGCTTCATTTCAATACACACAACACACAGACAGCCATGTATACAATAATCGACTAAGACTGAATTCAGCTACAATTGCAAAGAACGAGCCACATTCCCCAGACTGATCTTGTTCACAGTGAAGTAAGCGCACATTAATATGACGCGGCCCGTATGGGGAATAGCTTGGCCAGTACCACACATTGCTGGCCAGTTTTGTCTTCCCATTCTTGAAGCTGACGCATAACCACACCAGGTCCTCGTTGTTTTCGGAACCATGTTAACCAAGAGAGCGCGGGCTGTGGCTTGAGCGAGCAACTGCAGGGTGGCACCTTTACTCTTTTAACCTAAACTATTGTTTTTATTTTACCAGGTAAGGCTCACTGAAAACTAAATAGCTCTTTTTCAGACGTGACATGGCCACATATGACAGCTCAACGAAGTGGCTGATCACGTGGAAATGTTTCGCAGCCAAACACTCTAAAGGCACGTTTCTTACTGTGGGGAGGAAAACCGAAGAACCTGGAGAACCTGGAGAAAACTCCACATGGCAACTCCGAATATACATGCGTCGGGGTCGGGATCGAACCCACGACCTCCTGTATACCAGGCGAGGTAGTTAACATCTCGCCACCGTGACGCATAACCCAGGGGAGGCTCGGTTCAAATTAAGATGCACATTGCTGCTGGTGTTGTGTATCATTACCAGGAACGAAATACATGTCACTGGGATCAAAGCAGAGAGTGCTCACTACTACATCAGTGAACAAAGAAAGACAAAGATTCCCCCTATAACCTGAACAGACTGTTGGGGCAAGTGCTGTTAGCGAACACCTATGAAGGCTGGCACAACACACAAGGGGGTGATGTGTACACACCACACCAGATGCTCATTTGAGCCTGAGTCGACCAAGAGGAGACTCAGGACCGATTAGATAATCGTCACTGGTGTTGACCGTGAGCAGAAATTGAACTCGAGTCACCGGGTTCGTAGCGCAGCGCGCTAACCGCTTACACTACTGCTACACTACAGCTCCCCCCCCTCCCAGTGAACACACACACAGCGACATTCATATCCACACGGGTCAGTCATTGGGACTGGAGTTTCACCGAGACGTTCATTTGAAAATTATCTGAGCATAGTTGTGCTTGCCGAATAATCGATTCTAGCGCCAGACCGCACACTGTCAAGCCATATGGGTGATCTCCATTGCAGGTCAAACAGCCTGCGAGTGGTTATCGCAGATGTCAATGACGGCTTTGTCCTATTAGAAAAACTGGACGTCTATAACAGCTTTGTTTTTTACCAATAAAAATAACGCGGACTTTTCAAAAAATAAAAAAGATAAACGCTCATTTTGCATAGCTTCCGTTGCATAAAGGATGGCGCACGCATAAGTGCCACGAGTGTTATACACATATTCGACAGATTTAGAAAACAGATTCCTGCACGTACCACGTGTTATAGTGCCAACAAAACCGTACGTAGTCTCGACAATTATTTTGTTCAAGTAAGGTAACGATGCAGCCCTGAAATCGCTTCGTAATGTCGCTGCAAGATGCATTTTTCCCCTTCTCTTTCCAACGATACAGACGTCTTGGAAGAGTTGGGTGTATCCACGCTTCATCCCACCAGCACGATAATTTAATCACACGGAGTCACATTAAAGGTAAACGAAGAAGGGAAAAAATATATATGTAAATTTCGATTTAAAGCTTTCGTGACTGCAGGGATTCATCTTCTTGGTTCTTTCGGTAAAGTCACGTAGAATGGAAATAATAAAATAATAAAAATAAAACATAATAAAATAATTCTCACGACGTTTCGGCCACAACGCAAGCAGCCGTCCTCAGGTGAAGAACAGGTCTGTCAGACGCTGTCTTTCTGACAGCCCTGTTCTTCACCTGAGGACGGCTGCTTGCGTTGTGGCCGAAACGTCGTGAGAATTATTTTATTATGTTTTATTTTTATTATTTTATTATTTCCATTCTACGTGACTTTACCGAAAGAACCAAGAACAGAAATGTATATGTATTTAAGACTAAAAAATTAACAAGGGCGGAAAGGGAAAATATGAAGTTCCTCCATGACCACGCCCTTCGCAGTGAATGCATCTCTCAATAAAATGCTCAGCTGATACTTCATTCGCGTTTCTCTTCACACTGCGGCTTTATCATAACGCATTTAAAAAACATTCCACAGCGCAAGTAAAAAGGAAATCAACTTTTGCTGATTAAAATCTGCGAGTTACACCGGCAAATTGCCTTTTTTCAGATTTGGAGCACACAGTAACTGGTACGATTGCATCTGCTTTCTTTAGATTGTGTTTCGCTTCCGTAAACAGCGAAGCACAATTAAACACGAGGCTTTGAAAAACCATCGCCGGCTTTTCTGTTGAGAAGTAGCAGATACGGCGTGGTTTCGTCAAATCGAAATGATGCTGGATGGTTTTTTTTCTTTAAATAACTTAGCATTACTGTTTCCCAACATTGCGTGCTGTGATTATTGCATTGTGTTAAAAGTATGAACACCAAATTAGAACTGTACGTAAAAAAAACTGTCCGGAGTTGAACGGATTTTTTTCGCGTGCAACTTAACTCATTTTACTTTAAAACACACCCACCGCTTCATAAATACATTTATTTCATCAAATATAATGTTCGTATACATTTCCATCTTCTTCAAGAGCGTACGATCAGATTTTTTTGTAACGACGTATCAAATGTTATCCTTACTCTTGATTTTCCCGAAGCAACATGTATTCGCATACATGTGAATTGGAGATTTGTATTAAGGTTATTGTGTTTAAAGTAGCATATCCACTTTCCGCATTCCTATACGCATTGCTCAGGCACAGAGAAAGGTGTGAAAATCAAAGAACGAGCAGCCTATCTCGAGGTTATTATTTCTGCCATTGCATTTTTTTTCAGTAATGGTGAGCCTTCCACAAGCTACAATTAATGGAAGTGGTTGCATTGGCCCCCGTGACCCAGGGAAGTAGTGTTAAGTTGCACTTTCCTGCTACAGGGTCCAGCATTTTGCAGGTCACCGCTATTTCATTCCCCACTCTTCAAGTCCGGAGGAAATGGAAAAAAAAAGCCTTGGGAGAGAAACCTGAATCCGAGCAGTGAGCCTGTGGCTTCATTAAAAATGCAATTTTGCGATATAGGATATCGGTAGTGAAAAGGTAGCTTAATCCCAACGCGTCTTTTGACTGCAGTAATTAAATCCAGGCAACCTTGTACGCGTGGTATTAGGCAAATTAATAGACATTTGTACAAATACTGTTCAACGGTAGGTTTGTTCATTACGAGCACTTTGGAAACGTAACGTATACAACAGGTACGTCATACTGGAGTACACAATTACGCAGCACAGCGATGTCTATAGTAAACAGAAGGGCAGTGAGTGTATGATGCACACACACACACACTGTACACAGGTGAAAATACTTCTCATCTTTGCATCAACGAAAAGTGTTAATCCACGACTGAAACGAATTAATGTGCAATGCAGTGCTTCATTAGGCATGGGCTCAATGTAAGAAGTGCACATTCGATTTGGAAAGACCTTGACGGAATCATTTCTATTCTCGGATTGTTTGCTCCGGATCGCAACATTTGAAAGAGTGACGCTTGAACACAGACGAAGGACATTCACTTGTAATCAAACTGTAACAAAAGCATCCAATACCAAAATATTCCATTCATGTGGACAAATCGTTCTTGTAATTTGAGGGAATAACAATTGATGCTCTAATTGCGAATATCATCGCCTGTTATGCCTCCAGTCACGCGTTCGGTTGAAGAATTCGGAGCTATGAACGTGAGAAATTGTAATGACATACCATACCTGAACGGGGTATTTCAATGGGGTTCATTTTTACGGTCAATACGTCTGAAAACTTAGTAGGCAGAACGTTTCAGAAAATCCACTTCAGTCGTTCCTAATACCCTGCAGATGTTGTGAATTGGATTAAAAATGGCAGTGAAATGAAACTTCATCTAATTGACCACACTTGGCAAAGATTCAGCTTTTGTTTTATATTATTTTTCAATCTCCCATGTTTTCTGATCCACATTCGTCATAGCAATTCATGTTCACCGATGCAATGCTAATTCATAGTCACATTGCTATGTTACTATTCATTATAAAAATTCATCCCATCAACAAGACTCAAACCTGCTCTTTCCCACCGATTTATTTCGTAATTTTTGACTCTGGTCACCCACCTTTCAATGACCGCCCTGGTCACACAAACTCTGTGTCCCCCCCACCCGCCCCCCTCATTTGCGTCCACCTGACAGATCCGTTCAATTGTGAGCCATTTTGCTATGCGGACGACGCCAAATATAACAATATACACAACATACTCAATATACATAATATACACAATATACACAATACGCATAATACACACAATACACACAATATACACAATATACACAATACGTACAATATACACAATATACACAATATACACAATACGCATAATACACACAATATACACAATATACACACTATACACAATATACACAATACGCATAATACACACAATATACACAATATACGCAATATACACAATATACACAACACACACAATATACACACTATACACAATATACACAACATACACAATATACACAATACGCATAATATACACAATATACACACTATACACAATATACACAATATGCATAATACACACAATATACACAATATACGCAATATACACAATATACACAATATACACAATATACACAATATACACAATACACACAATATACTCAATATACACAACACACACAATATACACACTATGTACAATATACACAATATACACAATATACACAATACGCATAATATACACAATATACACAATATACACAATATACACAATATACACAATACACACAATATACTCAATATACACAACACACACAATATACACACTATGTACAATATACACAATATACACAATATACACAATATACACAATATACTCAATATACACAATATACACAATACACACAATATACTCAATATACACAACACACACAATATACACACTATGTACAATATACACAATATACACAATATACACAATATACACAATATACACAATATACACAATACACACAATATACTCAATATACTCAATATACACAATATACACAATATACACAATATACACAATATACACAACATACACAATATACACAATACACACAATATACTCAATATACACAATATACACAATACACACAATATACACAACATACACAACACACACAATATACACACTATGTACAATATACACAATATACACAATATACACACCACACACAATATACTCAATATACACAACACACACAATATACACAATATACACAATATACACAATATACACAATACACACAATATACTCAATATACACAACACACACAATATACACACTATGTACAATATAGACAATATACACAATATGCACAATATACACAACATACACAATATACACAATATACACAATATACACAATATACACAATATACACACCACACACAATATACACAATATACACAATATACACAATATACACAACATACACAATATACACAATATACACAATATACACAATATACACAATATACACAACACACACAATATACACAATATACACAATATACACAATATACACAATACACACAATATACACAATATACACAATACACACAATACACACAATATACTCAATATACACAACACACACAATATACACACTATGTACAATATACACAATATACACAATATACACAATATACACAATACACACAATACACACAATATACACAATACACACAATATACTCAATATACACAACACACACAATATACACACTATGTACAATATACACAATATACACAATATGCACAATACACACAATATACACAATATACACAGCATACACAGCATACACAATATACACAGCATACACAATATACACAATGTACACAATACACACAATATACACAATATACACAATCGTCGTCGCTCTCTCTCTCTCGTAGAAATCGTGGACGCGGCAGAATTCTCTCCAACTTGGGGGCGATAAAACCGAGATCGTTCTCTCAACGGTTCCCCCCACGAGCTATGCAAGTTTGCTGCCTACCCCCCCCCCCGGTCTTGTGATCGACGGTCAGACCGGCTGCTCAACGACACACAACCACTCTTTAGCTTTCAATTCACGTCAACAAAGTTGTGAGGACTGCGCTCTTTCATCTCAGGAATGTTGCTGTGCTGTGCCCCCCCTCCCCCCCCCCACGTTTCTTTCTTCTGAGGACTCCGATAGACTGGTCCCCATACCTTCGTCTTCTCACATCATGACGATGGCAATGCCGTGCCCTTCGCAGCCCCGGGAATAACCTCCTTGAGCAGACTGCAGTCTGTCCAAAAAGTGTCTGCCAGGGCGCTCGCTCGCACTCCTCTTCGGGACCATAGCTCACCTGTGCTCACGTCCCTGCTTTGGCTTTTAGTTCAAACCCGCGTTGAGTTTTAGATTCTCCTACTTGTGTTGAAGGCTTTTAATGGACTTGCTCCACCGTACGTCCAGGAGCTGATGCAGTCACACACTCAACTATGCAGTCACATGCTCCACTATCCAGCCACATGCTCCACTACCCAGTCACACACTCCACTACCCACACACTCCACTACACAGCCACACACTCCACTACCCAGTCACCCACTCCAATATCCAGCCACACACTCCACTACCCAGCCACACACTCCACTACCCAGCCACTCACTCCACTACCCAGTCACACACTCCACTACCTAGTCACACACTCCAATATCCAGCCACTCACTCCACTACCCAGCCACTCACTCCACTACCCAGTCACACACTCCACTACCTAGTCACACACTCCAATATCCAGCCACTCACTCCACTACCCAGCCACTCACTCCACTACCCAGTCACACACTCCACTACCTAGTCACACACTCCAATATCCAGCCACTCACTCCACTACCCAGCCACTCACTCCACTACCCAGTCACACACTCCACTATCCAGTCACATGCTCCACTGAGATCTCTGAGATCGACCGATTGTGTCCTAATCGGCTGTAACTGCGCTCCAGGCTCCGACCCTGGGGTGACCACGGGGTTTGTATCCGCACGGCGCCCGGGCTCTGTGGTTCCCTTGAAGGTCAGGAACTCGCAGGCGATGGAGATGTTTAAGTCCTGGATAAAGACCCCACCACCTTCTCCTCTCTCTCTCTATATCGTTCTCTATCAGGTATCTTTAGTCTTCTCTCCTTGATTACTTCTCACTTATTTTCCTCCTTTAAACACATGGCGCTCCGAGATCTTTCACTCTGGTCATCCTCGCAGCGTCTTCTGGCTGGCCATCGAACAAAGACGGTCACTGCATCGCGCGCTTTCAGATTTGCTTCTGTGGCCGTCTGGAACGCTCTTTCTTCTATTAGGAAGCCGCTGGAGCTATGCACTTTTAAATCTAGATTGAAAACTCATTTCTTTAGAACTCCTTTTTGTGTTTAGTTCGTTGTCCTTCCCCTGCACCTCCGATTAGCGCAGTTGGCTACGTACGGTGCGAAAGAAGTTCAACATACATACAGATCTATAATAATTTAAGGGTGCTTTATACATCTACATTATTATTAATTGTAATAAAACTTGTCGTACCAGCCGCGCGCGTGTCTACTGCGGAACGAGGACCTCGTAGCAACCATCACCATCCCGGATGGTCCAGTGCTCCTGCCGTCGATCGCATCCGCGCAGCTGAACGGATGACGCGTTTCTCTCTTTTGGCTGCCATTCCATCATCACCAGCCTCGCCCCTAGGCCAATGTCCCATAGAGCGACATGTCCAGCCCAAGCCAACTTACTGTTCTTAACAAGCAACGTATCCGATCTCCGATCTACGCATTACTTTGTTCCGCCTCTCGCGGTAATTCCAAGTACGCATCCCTGCATGCTTATGGACCTTGGTTTTTTGTTTTGCCTTTGTCCCATTGTCTTCGTCAGTGGCCGTGTTTCTGATCCGCGTTTCATCGCTGCCAATATCAATATGCACCGATCGAAATTTTCATCCTTTAGATGCATCTGGTGTGCCCTGCGTTCCCCATTTTCGTTGTCGCGGTCAACTTTGTAAGGTCGCTCGCTCCGTCCTGCACTTGTTTTCTCTCATTTATGTCGTGGTTTTAATCTCGATCCACCTTCAATAAACCGCCCTCAATGACCACCGTAGCTACACGTTCTGCTCTGTGTTCAAGTTGTGTCCCTCGAACATTAATTTTGTTTTGTCAATCGTGCCATACGCCGTGTGCTTTGCCCATATTTTATCGATGGTGGTTCTTACGATGGACATTCACTGCACAATAATACAACTCTGGGCTTGCTGCTGTGTTACACACAGCTACGACAACGACAGTGTTCCTTATTCATCACAGCACAATAACGTATTTTTACTTTTAATGCCACTAAACAATGTGAAACTTGAATGCTGGTTTACGAGTTCCTCTACTTAACCAAAAAGTATGCACGAGGACTCTCAAGATGTCCTGCATTACCTCTCCTCCAAGTACTGCATTAGTTAATTTTATACATTCTACATTTTTCAAAACACAGACTGTGTTGTGTCAAAGCCACACATATCATGGCATGCAATTTATGGGCACTGATTACATTCCGGCAATCCACTGTGACTCCATACCACATAGCATGCACTCCTCCACAACATTTAACAAGGCATCGGATTCCACAATATGCACAGGTGAAATAATCACGCCTCCAAATTTCAGTGGAACAAAATATAGATTTAGAGCAGTGGCACATTTAGTTGAAAACAACCATAAACAATCATTGAACCCGATTTGTTATTTTCCACCCTCTCTTCCCCCCCCCCCCTAAGTCGTCAACGGCCATAA
This sequence comes from Lampetra fluviatilis, assembly GCF_964198595.1. NCBI lineage: Eukaryota > Metazoa > Chordata > Hyperoartia > Petromyzontiformes > Petromyzontidae > Lampetra > Lampetra fluviatilis. Next base: position 9,990,821 of record NC_136287.1, on the reverse strand, counting down.
ATAATTATTTACAGCAATGCATATTTAAATAACACCGTATGAATGTGCAGCGTTACTTTCCGCGATGTAACAAACCCGTTCAAATGTTCCTCCAACCTTTTGTCAACACGACAATGGCGAGGCCCTTCTTAGTGTTCGCTTTCTCCTCTTCCCTGCATCGAATGCTTCTTATCAACATGGTGCTGGACGTTTACACGAATTTGCTTGACACCGAGCCAGGCGAGACACGCACATGAATCGCAAAATGGCACATGTTGAAACACTCACATCTTCCAAGTTATCTCCTTAATAAATAACACACAACTAAATTTTGAATAGGTTAATTTCTCTTTGCGTATACAGTATACAGGGTGTTTAAAAGAGATGGACCCAATTTCAAAGCAGTATATTTAACGATGGCAACATCTTACAATTACACAAAAGGTTACAAACGGTTTAATGAGTTATCAAGTTTTACCAACCATTTTATAAATGCTCTATGTGCCCTCCACCTGCTGTACGGACAACATCGAGACGATAGTTGAATTCGTCCCAAACGCCTCTCTTCTCACGTTTTCCTCTGTGGTGCCCTGTGCTCTTCCCCTTACATAAACATTCCGTTTCCTCAAATTGTCAGTACCAATGACGAATGCTCTTTGACATTGGCGGATCAATGCCAAAACGCCGTTGAAACGCACGCTGCACCGCAATTACGGATTCAGTCTTGCTGAACTGAAGAGCGCAAAACGCCCCTTGTGTGTTGCGGGGTCACCGTCTTGCGAATGACTGAGGCTTGGGGCTGTTTGTGCGCTGGGAGAGGCATTGAGCGGTAATCATTTGAAACTGGATGCCCCGCCCTCTCTATGCCCCGCCCTCTCTATGCCCCGCCCTCTCTATGCCCCGCCCTCTCTGTGCCCCGCCCTTTCAAGTGGTAAGAGTTTCATTCATGGGCGGTTCGTGGTTGCAGAGATATAGCGATTTCAAATCGATTCCATAATTTTAAAACACCCTGTATAACATAAATGCAGTACAGTATATAAATGCACACGTTGAAGAAACATTGACGGTAAAAATTCTCGCAACACCAAACATATATTTCCAAATTAAACGTTAGATTTTATTTCACATTAGGTTGCTCGAGCCTTTCTTGCCTGCCCTCATCGAGCTGAGTATCTAGAGACACCGTGACTTGTTGTGATCACCTACAGGTCTACTGCCTTCACTATGAACAGCGATACAGCAGGCAATGCACTTCATTCACCGTGTTTATCTCATTGCATCACTTGGCTTTACATTTCCCACTTTTGAAATCCCAGTGCTTCCAGGCCACTTCTTGTCACCGCAAGTCTAAAATATCCCAGCCGATGACACGAACAGGTCAGGTTAGGGGCGACCTACGAACCCAAGGGAGTAATTGCAATTCAGAAACGGTAATTATGCTCCCCAGTGCTGTCCGGCGAACAGTGTGCCGGCCTTTTCAGGCAAGCTCTGGAAATCTGTCACACTGTCTCTGATGCAGACATGAATAATCTTACGGCATCCTTTGGAAGAACAGGTGCTGGTGGCATGGAAAATAAGCACATCAGTTATTCGCAATAATGGGATGATTATTAGGTAAGGCCCATTGAGCTGTGTAGCTCTTTTCAGAAGCGACCTGGCCACAAATGGTAGCTCAACGAAGTGGCTTATCATGTGGAAATGTAAAGCAGCCAAATACTCTAAACGCATGTTGTTGATTCTAAATGTGGAGGAACAAAACCAGAGGACCCGGAGAAAAATCCACACGACCACGGGGAGAGAGACACGCAAACACCAAATATACAGCAGGCTGCAGGGTCGAGATTGAACCCACGACCTCCTGACATTCAGGCGAGGTAGTTAACATCTTGCCACTGTGGCGCCCCTGATATTAACCAGGATAGCTGCAGATTTTTAACCGTGAACCTCTGCAACAAGCGGCGAACGTGCTATCGCTGGGCCGCGTCACCGCCCATACCAGGGGTCGGCAATCGAAAATAACAAGAAGAGCCATTTTTTGTTCGAATTCGTAAAAAAAAAATCAATATTTCAAGAGCCACAATGCACGTGAATGTGAGAGGGTGGTGGTCTTTAATAAATAACTGTCACGAAGTGGTCCTTAAGGAGCCGCTGCTTGTTGCCGACCGCTGGCCCATACCCACAATGCAAGTTCGTTTTGAGAGGATTTGAAAATGTAGCTGCTTGTTTGGAGGCTGTTAATTAAGCAATAAAACAAGCGTATTGAAATTTTATATTTTTTTGACACAAGCAGTCAGCTTTGAGATGTTCAGCTTCAACCAAGAAAGAGGTATTGACAATACTGTTAATACATGATAGATAATCACCACAAAAAGATTTATAAATACGCATGCATCTGCATGATCTTCACGTGGACCCATCAACCAATCAAAATAACAACACTACTAAGCCATACCTTGCATCAATTCAATTCGCAAAAGTGTAAGTTCTTGTGAATGATGTAAAATGAAGGACACACTTTTTGTTAGGTAGGATTAATACACTAAAATCAACACGATTTTTATACAGTGAAGTTTGGGGAGTGCTGTGATCCGAGGTCGATCCCTGGCCACGGCTAACATCTGTGGAGATTGATCTGGAGCATCTGGACGGGTCCTCGTCTGCTATGTACATCGACTTGTGGATTTACAACGGCTGCCTTTTTTATATATACGATCACGTAATACTGCACATCAATTAAGCATTGCATTGTGTCTCTTATATACAAAAAAAACCCCAACTAATCACCCTTTTTACTGAACTTGAAATAATCAATCTGGACCGGTAATCCTCCAAAAGCCATACTTGTTGAAGACAACAACGATGAAAATGCAATCGAAACGTCGTATTCTATTATTTAATTTAATTTATTATTTTATCTTTAGACGTGACTTAACCGAAAGAAACAAATAATAATTCCTGCAGTCACGAAAGTTCTAAAATTAAGATTGAACCACTTCTACGGGGAAGTTTTAAACTTATCTTCTTTTTCTCTCTCTCTCTGACTACTTGTTCTCTCTGCCTGTGTCCTCTCTTTGGAATGTTCACACTTAAATTCTAACTTAGCAATCTTTGAAATACGTAATCAACCAGGCTATGCGTTAATTGTGTGTTGACCAACCCTCTGTGTTGTATTACATTACATTTCGATATTTTACTAGGTTATTTAATTTTAGTGTGTCCTTCTCCTGATTTTCAGGCTTGCTTGCCGTGTCATCGCACTTGCAGCACCACGTTTTGTTGTCCACTCATTGATATGCTAATTTTTTCTCTAACCCCCCTCCCTCTCTCTGCGTCCGCCCTCCTCTGTCTATTTAAGGCCACCCCACAGAGACGACCACCTCTCTCTGTTACCTGTGTTGCTCTCTCTATGTATCTTGGTGATATCTGTCTGCTAATATGTCTGTCTATAGTTTTCTGGTTAGATTTTATATCGCTATTTCATTATACCTGATGATGATTGATTGTGTTGCAATCGAAACGTCGTATTCTATTATTTAATTTAATGTATTATTTTATCTTTAGACGTGACTTAACCGAAAGAAACAAATAATAATTCCTGCAGTCACGAAAGTTCTAAAATTAAGATTGATGAAAATGTGTTAGCCTCCTCTTGTTTATCAAGGGGCGCGTTGAATAACATCGTACTTGCGTTTTAATGAATCGCAAACAACGCTCACAATCTCGATCGAGAGTAAAGGCAAAATGATGCATCTGCTGCTCTCCGTTCCGTGTGTTTTCTCTCTCTCTCCCCTGTTTGCCCGTTTTCACTCGGAGCCGGACGCGCGCGATCCCTCTCTTTTTTTACGATCAGTGGAAACAAGAAGATGCTCGGTGTAGTCGGCACTTTGCTTCGTTCATTATTTCGTAATTTTTTTTATTTTCTTAAACTTAGCTTTATGTAAAACCCCCACCTCTCGCTCACTCTCTCGCTCACTCTCTCGCTCTCTCTCTCTCGTTCTGCACGCAGCCCTTCTCGCAGTCCGACGGCCTTTTTACTCCGCCGAATGATTTTCGCTCGGCGCAAGGTGTAACTGAGTTTCGGCAGCCACGTTCGCTTTTCCATTCGGACGGAGCAAATTTTTTAACGCGGAGAAGAGGGGAGGGGGAGGAGCCTAGTGACAGCCCAGTTCCAGGTCTCCAGTGCACGTTGAGAAATTATTGCAACCGTCGAGATACGAAATAAAAACAAATATATAACGTAACATTTTAAAACGTTTCCTTTCACTTTTTCTCGTAACTTGGCTTGTGTATTTGTCATCTGTTATGAACAAAAAAAAAATCACACGCAGTTTATAGATGACTATAGAATGCACCATCGCTCCGATTTCTGTTTGAATTGTCGTACGAAATGCAATTACACGGAATACATAAAAACAAAAGAGTAATGATCAGGAACAAATGAACGGGTGTAACTGCAACACATCTTGCAGCATTGCTTCCCATGCTGTATCCGGTATTCACGCATTACGGATTCATGTATCGTAGATTATGTAGCGTTTATTTAACCAAGTAAAAAGCATCTGGGGGATACATTAACGCTTTCGCAAGACAGACTTGAAATAACTCAATTGAATTCCACGCAAACACTGGTCGCGGAACAAATAATGTTCAGTGAACAATTGCTCAGCGTGTCAAAATTACGTTTGGAATGCGGTTTGAAAAATGCTTCACACACGCAAATTTATCCCGTACGTCAAGAAATACCGTATAGTAATGTAAATGACTACAACTTGTGCGACACATTTCAAATCACAAATGTATTCCCTACTTTACAGTATTCATGAACATCTGCAGCATCGCATTTGCAGTGGCAACCTTAGCAAATCAACATCGCAGTGATGTTAGAATGCATTCCACGTCAACGTTACATTTTTGTTACAAAAAAAAGAATCACAAAGAAACTGCCTTACAAAACAAATGTTTTCCAATTTGACATCTTGATCTTCAAATAGCTAATTACGCACTAATGCAGCGCGCGATTTTCCCTAAACGCTGACAAGCACAGCTTGAATGCCGTAAAAGCAGTCGTCAACAATGTGCTTGCTGTAGGTGCAATGCTAAATAATAGTCATGGACATAATCAAACCGCGCAGGCGGGCTAATTGCACGGCCACTCTCAGCCACGCGCCTTGCTTAGCTGTGCATAAAATGAATTCTTCAACTAAGACAGCTTTGCTTACATTTGCAGAACCGTATTCGCATTCCTAATGTGCGACTACTTTGTGAGCATTCACAGCCTCTGAGGTGCCGAGGCACGTGGTCGCGTGTACCTCAATAGGGCAGCTGTCTCTCCGCCTTTCGCCTAGTGGCAGTGTCTGGCGCGTTGGGCTGCAGTGTCCAATAAAGGACTCAACTCCTTGTGCGAAGAGGATCTCGTAAAAACTACAAACAACACTGGGCACACTGCCACTTTACGATGGGCGGGCTACGTGCAGGGCTCAGGTTTAGTACCAACACGAATTTTCATTTAAGCGCTCACCCAAGAAGCGCAATGTGCGGTGTGGGTCGCCATACGCGTAGCGTGCAAGCGGACTGGTGGCGTCGGTCACGAACAACCGCGGTGGTGAGCACAAATGGTCGGGGAGCTCGCTGGCTCCTTGAGACGGACGTATCGAGATCTGGCTGAGGGTGGGGACGGACAGGGCATGAATCGAATGAAAATTGCACCGAATTATCGCTCTCAAACCGAGCACGATGTCCGTCACACTCTGTCGCAGAGGATTAATCCGTGCTCAATATCTGTTTGATGGTGACACACGCGCACACAAAATCCAACGGTTGATCAAGTGGCAAGAGCGGCTGAGAATGACCAATTGTATGTAATTTCAGCAGGATCAAATCTGGAGCTATCGATTGGACCGAAATTGCCTACTGTAACTGGGGCTTCCAGGCTTGGCTTCTGGACATGAAAAAAAGAGACCCTTACAATTTCAGTGTTAGCCAGAGAACCTCTTGCTAAATTCGCATGATTTATGTCGATGCGGGAATATAAATCCACAAGTTGAGTCATTGTCTACTGAAAACCTGATTTAAAGTTTCTAGTTTCACGATTGAGTAAATTTCGGCAAAAACGAAAGATGATAAAAACACAGCCCTGCCAAACTCCAAAGTCGATTATTTATTCCCTTTGGTGTAAAATTCACTTGATATGACACTAAATTTAGTGTTTAAATGACAATTTCCAAATAACCACAATGGATGTTGTACAGAGATTTTAAAAAAAACGCCATTTACTATCGCATCAACATGCTGTCGATAATGATGTGATAATGACAGTATGAAATTTGCTTATACAATCCTTTCCAAAGCCATTTCCTCGAAATATAATCAAGGGTCTTCCATTCCATTTAGGATACAGTACAATCTATTTTTGTAAAATGTTAAGTTAGCTCATCTGTGGGAGCTCCACAAATCAATAACCACACACTCCAGAGTACACACATAAACACAAAATGAATTTCTCACACAACAACATCCGATCTTCGTGTACACTCACTGGACCTGACATAACTACAGTACTGAAATGCACTTTTATCTGCAGCAGCTGAAAATATAAAAACATTTGCAATACGGTATACCGTATATGTCACTCACAAAAATATCTGTGAGTACAGTACAGCAGAATGTGAAATATAAATTCTAGATTTGAAGCTTTCGTGACTGCAAGGATTCATATTCTTAGGTTTTTTTCGGTAAAGTCACGTAGGTAAAAAATTTAAATTAATAAAATTAAAATAATATTCAGGGCCTACATTGGCTCCTCCCACCCTCAACCAGTATATATACAAATATGTGTTCTTGGAATTTCTCTCACTTGATACAGCTATCGTGCTGTGACGGTTCCACCTGAAGACGGAGGCTTGTGTTGCCTCCGAAACGTCGTGATTTTTAATTTTATTTCACTTTTATAAATTTTAATTTTTTACCTACGTGACTTTACCGAAAAAACCTAAGAATGTGAAATATAAGTTGAATCCGTATACTGTACTGCATGAAACCACTGCAATCCTTGACCAGCACCTCCGATTAGCACGGCTGGCTACGTGCGGTGCCACAGAAGTTCAACTTTCATACGTAGACTGTTGGTTAAAACATGCCTCTTTCTGCGTCTTTCCTCGCACTCTTTGACTTCCCTCCCATCACCCGTCTTACCAAGCTCTCATAACCCTTGCTGAATAATGAAACCCATGACAAAGCTCATCGTTTACAACCTTTGACAGCAGTGCTCTTTGTAGGTGGCCATTTTAAGTTTTTGGGCCCTTTGGCCTGTTGCTTAGCAACAATTGTTTGAAAAAATAAAAGTTCACAGTGCACGACTAAACCACTAAGGCTGTGATCACAGATTCCGTGAGGGCTAGGACGAGTTACATTAAGTCTCCCGTGAAGGATGTCTTGGGTCTCATTGGACTCTCACCTGTTTAAGACGATGCACAATAGTTTAATCAATGATGATGGCATAATGTGTGGAACCGTACATTCAACATAAAAAAATGTGTATCTGTAATTGCATAACAGGGTTTTTTTCTCTCTCGGTTACACGCATAGTACAGGAAAATCACACAATTGCAGATACGATCTCATTCTTATGGAAGGAATTGGACTTACTCTGGCATAAAAAGGATTGGAATAGGCCAGAATAACCTTATTTAGCCGAAAATAATAATAATTTGGTCATTATCTGCATGCCAGCTCCAGTACTGGATCACGTTGATATGACAAATCAGAGATCTTCCTGGCTCGTACCACACCAACGCAGACAAGGACACAGGCCACGTTACCACCACTGAAGTGTAACAGAGATTTTGCCATCTTTATTCTAACTATATTCGTCGAAGGGTCAAGGAGGCGTACGAAACATGTTCAAGTTGAAGGAAACCCAATAAACATCCAAGCTCTTGCAGTGACTGAACAAGCAGAAACTGCTAAACAGACACGAAGAAAGCCATGAAAAAACGCAATCTACAACCAGTTAGCCGACACTGGTCAAAGCCTTAAATAAACCTTAAGCAGGCAGCGTAAATAATATACAGACATAAATCATACCCCTGGGTAAATTACCACGGAAATTATGGATCAGTCAATGAATTGTCAAACCATTAAGAATGAAGACCTCTAAAAAGAAAACGACTGTGATGGTGTCGTGCTAAATGAAGCATCGCAGCATAAGCATGGATGCCCAGTGGGATGTTTTGAATGGGTTCTGCCCTACATGGCTTTGCAAGACCAATATCTAAAAAAAAACTGAGGCTACGGCCATCCTGCATGTCAACTATAGAAGCCAGATATCACTTCAAAGGGGCAGTGTATGTTAACAAAACACATTCCTGCGGAGGGAGCTGGTAGGAACGTTGGGTTGCTCGGTCAATGGCCAGGGTCAACGGCGGCGTGGTGTATTCCGCAAATATGCCCGACTGTGAGGGCGGGCACAAGCCGGCGTGAGTAGGTTAAACGTTGAGTTTTATAAGGGCACCACGGGGTGACCAGCCCCTCCCCACCCAGCCCCACCCCTCCCACCCCACAAACAGCCCCACCCTCCCCAACCAGCCCCTCCCCACCCTGCCCCTCCCCACCCTCCCCTCTCTACCCAGCCCCATCCCTCCCATTTTTGGATGCACGACGGACGGACGGACACAATAATCCCCTGTGGGCTGGTGTAACCAGGAGGTTCCTACCAGTAAAATTTTGGACTGTATTATGGTGTATGCATAAAGCACTAATGTATGCATCCAAAAAAACACTCAGGACAACCGTAACTAACACGCCAGTGGGATAATGAACCGCCAAATTCGTTGGGCAATTACCGGCAAATGCTACATCTGGTGTTAAAAGCAATGTGTCAGTATGTGAGAAACCTGCTCGAAAAATGTTATATTTTAGCCATTGGCCCAAGTTGCCCCTGTAAATATATATAGCCAGCATGCACAAATTAAGCTATATTATTACTTTAATTTAGTCTGCATATAAATTGGTGCAATTATTTAATTCCCCAAAAAAGTATTTCACCTATCACGAGGTTGATTTTTTTATTGGAATATGAAACTCGGCTCTGTTTTAAAGAAAGTGATTGTTGAAAGCTTGAAAACCACCCACAGAATATGATTCCACCTGAGCTAAGGGCATATTGTCATCTTCTTCCCGAATTAATTTTAATGCATTGTGTGCAACTGGGTTTTTTTGTTGTTGTATATATATATAGCACTTTCTATCAAATGTATTGCCAACTTCAGCAGTCCATGCTTAGCGCGGTCTGTGAAGGCAATTTGTAAACCCTCACGAGCAGAGCGTACTAAAGTTTTTCGGCAATGTCTGCGTCTGCCCATCCGTTCAGTGCCATTATGTTGTCCCAAAAACACTTGGGAGTATCGTGGCGAAACTAAAACGTTTCAGGGATTGGTGTAATTGTCATTTGGGAAATGCATTTTCATTAAATGTGTAGTGACATAGAATGGGTCACTGGGGCGCGTAGCGCCGGTTGCTGGCAGAGAGGGGGATTGTGGGTGTAGTAGCCCGGTCTACCAGCAGGGCAGGGGAAGTGTGCCCTGGAGCGCGTAGCGCCGGTTGCTGGCAGAGAGGGGGGATCTGAGGACACAGCAGCCGGTCTGCCAGCAGGGCACGTGATAGGCGGGGTAAGGGATGTAGGGTAAAGGTGACAGAGGGAACACGTGGGGAAAAGCCCAGAACCTTCTGGTAGGTTCCAGAAGGGGGCGTGGCCGAGGGCGGAGCCAGGCCACGCCGGGAGGATAAAAGGGAGGTCCTGACGCTGGGTCGGGGCTGTCGTTTGGAATGGAACCTTTCGTCTGCGCAAGTCTTCGTCCCCGTCTTCACCTCCTCGGCGTTGTGGGTCAGGCAGTGTGCCGGCTGTCCTGACCCATGTGTAGTTACCGCCTGTACTGTGGAAGTATATAATAAACGTGTGTGCCTCCTACTATTAGTGTCTCTGAAGTGACTACTACAAACGTAAAAACAATATTTCTGTATTGTCATCATCATCAGCCAGGCACTATCAATTGCTGAATGAATACACTTAAATGTGGCTGTCATCCCCCGACAGTCTTGCGGTGCCACAACTCCACATCTTGCTCCTCTTGGACGTGCGGCTTATCTCTTCACTCAATCTCTGGAGTGCTTCTCCCCTCGGGACTATGGCACCACGAGACACCGCACACTTAATATCTCCTGTACAAAAGAAACTTGGTTAAATAAAAGTATTGAAAGTGTCCGCGGTCGCTGACATGCTGGCCGTGGAGTAACGGTTATCACATTGGACTTGCAAATCCAGAGGTAACCGATTTTAGCTCCCTGTGTAATTGGGTACACGGCAGTTTTGCGTGTGGTGGTGAACATTTCTGGGGATTCTCACCTCTTTAAAGATGTCTGGTCTGGGTGGAAGAGTAGGCCAAAATACCCTAGAGAGCGCCTTCTAGTGGATGCCCTTCTAGGTGCGGCGCTAGCAAGTAATTGCAGGGCTGCACCTTTACCTTTTTAAACAAATGTGTTTTTGCACGCAAAACATGATGGTCCATACCAGCGGGCATGGACCATCACGCGAACCCTGGACCATCCTCGCAGCAATGGTGGCTTTTGTCTAACCATCGAATAAAGACGGTCGCCACATTGCACGCTTTCAGATGCGCTTCTGCGGCCGTCTGGAACGCTCTTCCTTCCGATATTGGGAAGCCCTTTTGAAATTATCTAGATTGGTAAACTCATTTCTTGATAACTGCTTTTCGTGTTAAGTTTATTATCCCCCGCACCTCCAATCAGCACAGTTTGGTAAGTACGGCGTGAAAGAAATTCAACACACATACACGTTTGATGAGAGTAGTCTTCACGGCATAATGCCCTTAGCACAGCCGTTCGAGGACGATTCGCCCATTATATGAGAGGCTTTTTAAATTAATTCATGAACGAGTCCTTAATTTGATTTAACGACATCGACTGCGTGCCCGTTGAACGTCATTACAGTTTGGCAAGCAGTCGCACGGCGCTGCCAGATTTTTATCGTGCAATCCGAAACGCACGCGTCCCTTTCCATCAGCGCTCTTGCCACTGGGGTCTGTGTCCCACACACACACACAACGCAAAAAAAAATGACCACAGCCCCATCGTCGAGTGGGCGCAAAAACCACGCGCGTCCTCGGACGTGCGGTGCGCGACAACAATGGGGAATCGATGAGCGTGTAACGTGAAGGGGATCAACGGGGACCCTGACACGACACTGGCTCAGCTGGACACAGAGGAGGGAGAGGGGCGGGCGGGCGGGCGGGCGAGCGACTGATCGAGCAGCAGGGGAATGCGTACTCCGTGAATATTTCTGGGTAGTTTCCACACCATCATCAGTTTGCGATGAGTGTTAAAGCTTCGCAATGAACACGACGAGCATGTTTACAACAGCAGTGCATTGGCTTGCCGTTATCTCGTTCCTTCATCTCGCCCAATTACGCACAAAACACACATTCGTCCATGTACGAATACTGAACAGTGAAATGCATGTTCTTGTTTGGATCGTTGATAATTGGTTTTTTACCCTTTTATCTGGCAACAAAACTGATACCTTTTTTTTACAAGGAGTCATGTTTGCATAGACCACAATACCTGCAGTCATAATGCAAAAAAAACATAACTCTGATAATGTATGCACTGTCCTTGAAGTTGATTGGTCCACACCCGAGACAGCTTTCCTTAGAGCCTAGTCTCACATGGTGTTGGACCAGATGACGCCAAAAGGCGCCGTGCAGGTATTGTGGTCTATGCAAACATGACTCCTTGTAAAAAAAGGTGTCAGTTTTGTTGCCAGATAAAAGGGTACAAAAACAATTATCATATTTTTTACTGGCAAATGAGGTTCCAATGGTCTTGTTTGGATCGTAATGATAAAACAAGCAAATATGTAAATCACTCGTGAAAGTGAATGTAATGTATGGTGCTTGCAGTACAGTGTCACGGATAAAGACCAATACCTCAGATGTGAGATGTTAGTCTTGAGCAGGCGAAATCCATGCATGCGGAATCATACTCTATGTACATTTAACTCTATTAGCCTCATTAAATGTAACCATCCTATAACCTTCAAATATGATTTGTCACACAGGAATTGCACTTCGCAGAAAAGACAAGGGAAGCCTGTTTTTGTAGTAAATATGCCATGGAGAGAGACTAACCCTCCCTGACCGGTTTATCAATTTATCTACATCAAGATGGTTTCAGCAGTGCATACTGCAGGGCCCTTTTGTAAATAATGGTGATGGCTTAACAGCGTGTGGCGATTCCCTCTGGAAAGCTGGCAAGTATCTCACAACCAATGATCTACAGTGAGATCATTTCGCAGGTTAGGGGACTGCTTTAGGCAAGGTTGTAATTTGGTTGATTGGGGGAGGTGTTCACGAGAATATTCCACGCGAAGAAAATGTGTCCCAACGTAAAGACGACATCTGTAATGTAGGGTTTTTTTGTGGGTTAGATCGCGTAAATATATAAAATATATCGCGTAAACAAAACGTGGCCAATTTGTCACGAGTACAGCACTAACCCGTGTGTTGGAGAGCCAAGCCACAACATTTACAATCTGAGCACGACGTTTCGCCAGTAATTACAACTAGCTTCATCAGGCGACAGCCAAAACAAAAACCTGTGTTATGGATGATATTGGTCGCGAAAGCCTCCTACGTGTTAAACTGGCAACATCTGGTCAACGTGCAACGCTCAGAGCTAAAGACATACACCTTAATTTCCCACCGACGAGGATTTGTGTCTGGTGAATGCATCTTCCTTGTGGACATTATTTATTCGCAAATTTCATTGCCATTACATCCCCCCTTGTGTATTATACGGTATCTTTAGAGATGCATAACACTTAGAAGTACTTGGCAAACATAGCGGGTTACTAGATGACGAGTCATCAAGGGGCTTCGTGGTTGTGATCAATGTTGTGCTTGTTTGAAATCTCAGCGTGAGTGCTTGGTGTGCATCTTGTTCTTTGAGTTAGATTGAGGCTATGAATTGAATGAATTTGTAAATACAGCAATTAGCATGGGCTTGCCTGAATCCACAGGGATCTTACGGTGAGCTTCACGAAAGGCATTCGACCACTGGAAGGAAAACCCTCGGCCAATTCGGAACCGTAACTTTCACAATAATGACGGACAATTTTTTATGCAAAAAATAAAACTGCATTTTGAGCAGTGATCTTAAGATCGGCTGCTCAAGATCACATTGCGAGATATCTTCTGACTAAAAACGTGTGGACATAACAAAAAGTATGGCTTTAACTTTTTTTAAAGGTCTGGTTATGAATATGAATTTTGAAACTCAGTTTTTTATATTCTTGCATTGTGAATACATAAGTACGTTAAAATATGCATGCGCATTGATACGCATGAATCTTTGTTTTTACAAATGTTGCACATCATCATATTAGGCGTGAGTAAGCACAGGCACAGTGGTTCTCTGCATTGCACCATGGACCCTATTGCTCGAGTTAATGGTATGTTCACGTCAAACATTAGTGGCGAGTGACACGCATGTATGTTGAACGTCTTTCACACCGCACGTAGCCAGCTGTGTTAATAGGAGGTGCGCTGGAAGGACAAAAAAGCTAAACACAAAAAGCAATTGTAAATAAATGAGCTTTAAAATCTAGATGGTTTAAAAGTGCATCGCTCCAGTGGCTACTTAACATCGTAAGGAAGAGCGTTCCAGACGGCCGCAGAAGCGCATCGGAAAGCGCGCGGGTACTGCTATGGAAAGCAGTCGTGGGTACTCAAATATGGTCAAACAAGCCCCACGATCGACACAGCTGCACAGGCAGGCCTTCAACCCAGTAGTGAATTAACAAAGAACTGTAACGAAATCACATGTAATGTCACCTATACATGATACCTATACGTCACTATCGGTGTCAGATTTTTACGTGCTTGTCTTATTAGCGTGCAGTCTTTTGTCCTGTGAGCAAACACACCCCACCAGGTGCAGAGTGAGGTACAATCCCAAGTATTCACCCACAGATAACCTCACTGAGCCACGGGACACGATTTTCAGGAGAGTTCCTCGACATTTGGACAGTTGGCCAATGACACGGACGGAGTGTTCGGCACCTCGGCGGGATTGGGAGTTCACAAAAAAAAGTTCCCGCAAAAGTACACGGATCAACACTCACAAGACGTATTCTTAGGTTTTTTCGGTGAAGTCACGTCTACATAACAAAGGCTCAGTCCTTTGTTATGTAGACTAGCCGTTGCTTCAGCCGCACCAACCTTATCATAATAAAAAAAAAACTCCTACCCAGGGGCCTGCCCTGGCTCCTCCCCTCTCAACCAGTATATATATACAAGGTCGGATCTCTTGGAATTTCTCATTTACTTGATACAGCAAGCGTGCTGTGACGGTTCCACCTGAAGACAGAAGCTTGTGTTGCCTCCGAAACGTCGTGATTTTTATTTTATTTTTATTTTACTTTTATTAATTTAATTTTTTTACCTACGTGACTTTACCGAAAAAACCTAAGAATATGAATCCTTGCAGTCACGAAAGCTTCAAATCTAGAACTCACAAGACGCTTGTCTCCTGGCGACTGCGCAGCCCCCAACGGAAACAAAACAGCTCGCAAGACCGAGTTGTCGCCCATCAGAGTACCCACCAGGCTACAACCTGCTTAGCTGCCCAGTTGTGACAAGATCGGGTGCGATTCTGCCCATTTGATTGATACCTTACCAACAACAATTTGGCACGAGTGGATATGGGCGATCCAATGAAGGATTGCAAACGTCAGTGTGCGATACCCCCAAGTACGCTACGAGATATCTTTGACGTATTTAAAAAACGACAAAAAAATACGTTGTTTTTGGACAAACTATATTGTTTCTGGCAGATCAACGCAAGCATCGACGATCGTTCACAAGAGTTTTCAAAACTCTTGCAGCAAACCGCTCCTGACATTGACGGCGGGGTGGTCAAAAGAAGCAATTATTTCCAAAGTTGTCACAGATCAAGGAGATCGCGGATTGGGCCCCAGCGTACGTGGGGAGCACAGATCTGATGCAACCAACAAGACAAAAAGGGGGCCGAGACGCAAAGCCGTTCGTGACAGAAATTACTCAACAACACCACCCCTTGAAAACACACAGGCCCCACCTTTCCCTCGGCCACGTTTGCAACATTTAATCTGTGGTTGGGCTTGCACATCGCTGACAAGTCGCCAGAGACGACGCTCTGCCGATTCCTTTTCGCACACAGCCTGTAATTACTTGCGACAGGGCAGAGTAGGATGGTGAAATCTGTATTCCTAAAGAAGTTTGCGTTATCAACATGCTAC
The DNA here is from genome assembly GCF_964198595.1 of Lampetra fluviatilis. Taxonomy (NCBI): domain Eukaryota; kingdom Metazoa; phylum Chordata; class Hyperoartia; order Petromyzontiformes; family Petromyzontidae; genus Lampetra; species Lampetra fluviatilis. The sequence goes on along the minus strand of NC_136287.1, from coordinate 9,975,493 downwards.
CAGCCACAGCAACATGTTTTTAACACATTGATTTTTGCCAGCTGGTCGCAGCCGTATGACAAGCCTTAAACCTACGCCACTCTTATCAATGTGTGTATGGAATGTAATTTATTTTCAGAGACTGATTTTAATCAAAGCGTGCAGTGTCACAGTATGAGTGTATGAGTTTAAAGCATTTTTTTAAAATTATGCACAGCAACGTTTATACAAAGCACATTATTCCAGTACTGCACTGCTATTATGGAACTGTTCCAGTGAAACATTTAACATGATGTTTGTTTACTAAATTGATATAAAGTTGTACTTTCAAGTGAAAAGCAAATTTCAAACAAAAGGCTTACATGAATTTAATTTGAACGCAAGCATGGACACTAATGCATGCATTACTAGTAAACTAATGGTGTGGAGTCGTGGCACGGTGGTGAAAGTGATTTTTTTACTGACCTAACGACACGAGTTTAATTTCCTGCAATGACGAACATCATTTGTGTCCTCAACCAGTCCCTGAGCCTCCTCTTTCACCAACCTGCACCGACCAGCGCCGATAATCAATATTGTCAAACAATCCCCGCGACCGACACAGCACTGATAAAGCCTGCATCCAGCAGTGGATTGGCAAAGGGCCGTACATGCGAATCGTAGAATGCGCTAGATTTCTTAGGACTTGCTGTGGTTACGTAGGCATTCTCTCTCCAGAAGACGTGCAACAATTGTACACTTAAATTTCGATTTAAAGCTTTCGTGACTGCAGGGATTCATCTTCTTGGTTATTTCGGTAAAGTCACGTAGAATGGAAATAATAAAAAAAACTCTGTCTACTCGACATACCTGCTCTCCCACCTGAGGACGGCTGCTTGCGTTGTGGCCGAAACGTCGTGAGAATTATTTTTATTATGTTTTATTTTTATTATTTTATTATTTCCATTCTACGTGACTTTACCGAAAGAACCAAGAAGATGAATTGTACACTTTCAAGTGACACCTTGCCAGACCATTGCCGTAGCACAGAGAGCACGAATGGTTGAGTATATCGATAGGCACCCGTGTGGTGGCATTTCGGCATATCATGTGATCCATAAAACAAGGAGCCACAGCAAAGTGAGATTTGCAAGTCTTTAAAAAAAACATTTAACTGTAATCCTGCATCAGCAGTGAATGTTAAACTTCTAGATGACAATGTAATATGTATATAAATGCAGCTTTTTTTATTTTACCAGGTGAGGCCCATTGAGCTATGTAGTTATTTTTCTGAAGAAACCTGGCCACAAATGACAGGTCAACGAAGCTGCTCATCACGTGGAAATGTATAGCAGCCAAATACTCTAAACGCGTGTTTCTAAATGTGGGGGGAAAAACCGGAGGTCCCGGAGAATAATCCATGCGACCACAGGTAGAACACGCAAACTCCAAATACACAGCAGGCGTCAGGGTCGGGATCGAACCCACGATCTCCTGTATACCAGGTGAGGTAGTTAACATGTAAAGAAGTCACTGGATATTAAAATGCCTTACTTTTTTTACTATGTTTCCTTTGCACCTTGTAAAACTTGTTAACAACCAATTTCCCAAACACCACATGTTGAATATGTTCTTTAGGCAAGAAAGAAACCCCACAACTTTTAATGCGGTCAGTAAGGAAAAAAAAAGTTCTAGAAACATCCATTCCTACGAAAACGTAAAACAGATGTCTTCACGGCCATTGTTATTCAGACAAAATAAATGTTCAAAAATCTTGATGTTGATCGCTGTCATGCAAAAATATATATACCTTTTTGTGATGAAGATTAATACATGACCGTCAATTACCAAAGATGTAGCGGAAAGTTACATGAGACCCAGAATATATTGGAAAGGTCAAGATAATTCTTTCACAACCTTTCAAACAATATAAGTTGTCAAAGAATAAATACTTCAGTGACTTTTTTAAAGAATGCATTATTTTTCTGGATAAAATATCAATACGTAGTACTGTGTAGTCTACAGCCATTATCATAGACGTATGGTCACGTGCACACCATTTTCAACATACAATGTGTGGACGACCAACTTATTTTGATGGAGAAAAATTCAAGGACAAGTAACATTATGTACAGAGTATCAGTGAAACACTTCTTAGGAAAACCTAACTTTATGACCACACAAATGCATTGACAAGTAGTTTCAAAGTTTATTGCCAGATTAGAGCAATTGCGTCTCTCCAAAAATAACTTACATCGTGAACTTTTTTAACTGGTTAAAAATACCTAGGCATATGACAAAAAAATATATACAGAGCATTTTGCAAATATGTTTAGTCATGAGGATATTTATGCAAAGCCTGATCTAATATGGATGCAATTGTGTCACAGCAACTTAATGCAAAACACAGACTGACCGTGTACAATTAAAATATGTAAATTCTGAATGCAAAACAATTTGCCAATTGACATGCAAAACTCATTCGGTAAAAGCAAACATATATACAGTATCGGGTTAACTTAAGGTGTTGGTGAAAACACAGGTTCCGTCAAAACATTACAAAACAGCGTTCTTCACTAATTCATTTTCAGAGGGGGCCCACTTCGCCGGCAAGACATCATCAACGCGAGGGCAGCCAAACATTTGAAACCACTGGGGGTTTGACAGCAGCACGATGATGGGGCGGGGAGGGGGGCGGGGTGTTGTCACGTGTTGTGTATCGTCGGTGGGCCGCACTAAAGGCCATCAGAGGCCGCCAGTGGCCCCCGATGGCCTTGCAATGAAGAACACCGTTTCGATTTAAAGCTTTCGTGACTGCAGGGATTCATCTTCTTGGTTCTTTGGGTAAAGTCACGTAGAAGGGAAATAATAAAATAATAAAAAATAAAACATAATTAAATAATTCTCACGACGTTTCGGCCACAACGCAAGCAGCCGTCCTCAGGTGAAGAACAGCGTCTTTCCGACAGACCTATTCTTCACCTGAGGACGGCTGCTTGCGTTGTGGCCGAAACGTCGTGAGAATTATTTTATTATGTTTTATTTTTATTATTTTATTATTTCCCTTCTACGTGACTTTACCGAAAGAACCAAGAAGAAGAACACTGTTGTAACACTGTGTTTTTCTGTTGTAAAACAAAAACATCGCCGTGCCTTTGTCAATCTAATGCTGGACGAAGACCTTCCGACACCATTGGGGTCACGTGGGCGTACTCAACGATTCTTCACAATACTGGTCAATGTGGGTTGGTGACGGGGGTCCTAGCACCAGTTCAGATATCACTCACCACTCATCTCAGCCATGGCTGGTAATTGCACTCAGATCACTCGATCCACATTAGTGCAGTGTCCTAACCATAGCACCTCCCCACCCCCCCACACCTCCGATTCGCACAGTTGGCTACATACGGTGCGAAATCAGTTCAACATAGATACGTTTATGTCGTTTATTGTGAAAATTCCGTCACAATTCCTATGATCACTGTTTCATTGCTTTTATGGCTTTATTTTGGTGATTTCGAAAAGTTTATTGGTTTAGCCATGTTTGTTTGTTATAGTACGGAGTTAGACTGATGGCCTTAATGTAAGTTGTCTTGTGGTTGTTGTTGTTGTTTGACTTGCATCCCACTGGGATTTTTGCACACAGCGTTGGTGTACGGTGTTTTTTCTGCAATATTTTGCTGTCTTTTCTTGGATTTTCTGTTTTCACTTAGTCACATATTCACTTTAAGATGTTTTCTTGTTCATGTTTTTGTTTTTTGTTTGTTGCAGTTGCACCCGATTCAAGAGCCAAATGACTCACAGGGCTATACCTAATAAATGAACTTGAACTTGAACGTGCATACCCAATAACGTACACTGTGGCAAGATGAAGGCCTCTGCTTACCATATCTATCACGGGGATTGCTTGCCCGGACTTCACCTCGCAGGTCAACGCGGGTTGGTGAAGAGAAGGCCCAAGACCGGTTCAGGTATCGTTCGTCACTCGTGTTTTGACGAGAACAAGGAGGTCAGGTGGCTGGGTTCTCCACAGCAATGCAATGACCACTGCATGATGGCTCCAGTCCTGAATGAAGCCCCCCCCCCACCCCTCATGATATGTTGCTGGTCATGGGAGTTGTTTGACGCATGCGTCGCAATGCCGGTCAATGTGGGCTGGTGAATATTTACGAGGGAAGAAATGGTAAAAAAGTAATAATTTTTAGATTTTTTGTTGTTCTTGTTGTTGTTATTATTTAGCTTCTGGAAATGATGAGGGAGTTTTTTTGTTCACTCAAATGTGAACCAGACCTATTATAAATGTATAATTAACACAGGCTGTATATTTCACTTTTTAAAAAATCAAGTTGTAAACACAATAAATAAACAAACCAACTGTAATATAAACGCCTAACTTAAATTATGAATAAATTATACTTTGCAATGTTGGCAGAAATTCGATTATAGATTGACAGTGTAAAGTATACATTCATATTCAAGTAACATTACGGGATTTTTCTTTCTTTCGTACAGTACAGCAAATAATATTTGTTACAGTATTCTGTGTTCACAAGGAACGCGACACCGTGTTAGAGTATTACAACGTAGTTCAAACTGAAGTTCACAGCAAAAGGAATACTATAAAAGACCGTTAAACATCTAAACGTAAGGGAATGTATTGAAATGCAGACATGGCAATGCTAATTTAGCAGTAGGGGAGAAAAACGTTTAACATTTACACACTCATTGGAATGCAATTTCATTTTTTAAAGCCCACATTGTGATGTTCTATTATTGCATAATGCACACATAAATGTAGGGTCGTTTGTGATATTTTCCTTATTTTTCACATTTTATCGAGGCAATGGCTGTTGTTTTCACGACGTAACATTTTTTCTCGAGCTATTGAGATGCACGTCAAAAAAAATTAAAGATCACAATCATATCACACGTTTAACTCGGGCGACTTAATGAGAGCGAACAAGGGAAAATTTGACCTTGGGGATGCCCTTTCCAAGCTGGAAGCCAATTAGAGGATAATTGACTTGGCCATTTACTGTGACAAGAAAGAAAAAAAAATCAGATTGTTGGCTTTACGGCGCAACATACCAAAACCATTACACACAGCCCCATTCGTGTCGTGATTTTTTTTCTCGCGTTCCCTTAAAACTGATGAATATATCCAAGAGAACGAATAATATACAGCCCTGTATACATTATTCAAATTCGCATGCCCACCCTATGACAAGCCATATATATATAAAAACACTACTCCATTAAATGCACAATCTGGCAACGGGTAACAGCATTTTGCATGAGAACGGGCGCGTTATAAAAGCGGTCTGGTTTTCTTTCTGCTTAATAATAATTTTTTTCACGGGCAGTAGCAACGTGGTCATCCATGTGCTGTTTTTGCAACATGCCAGACGGGCAATGCCAATCACACTTCAGTCCTGTGTGAACCTCGGCTCATGTTCAAACACTCGTCGGCAAATTTTTGCTTCTCCGTGTGGCCCAGTTGCCCATGTGCTTACGAGCGCCCATAATAGCTGGCAAAGTGGCGCACCACCCCCACCCCACCCCCCCGGAACCCGCGTGCTTCTGCTGTTGCTATGTCACACGCGGGGTTAACGCAACTCAAATAAGGCGAGGACCCCCACAAAGGTTGGCACAAGCCCACCACTGCTGCCCAGGTTTTAACACGAACAGGGACATGCGCGTGCCTTGCAAAGCCAAACAAATATAAATATATTTGTGGCGTTAAAACGTTTGCACTTTAAATCCGAGTGCAATATGTAAAACAAACCCCTTTTAAAATCACGCGCACGGGAGGTGCGCTAATGTCGTTCACGAAGAGCTCTGCGACTTGTCCTTAATGCCACACATTGGAGGTGTCAGCGTCTCTAAAATTAAACGCTCTTAACAATGCTTCAGTATTTAGAAAGCTACCATACTGTACGACCGGGGACTTTTCATAAGCAACGTGATGCAGATGCGGAACAAACCTAACCCCAGCCGCCAACCCTGACAAGTGCCTTCCCCCACACCTCCCGATTAGCACGGTTCGCTACGTACGGGGCAAAAGAAGTTCAACGTACAATAGAAAACCTCCCATTACACATTCGTTTATATAAAACACACACTAATAACACAGTCGCGGGGTGTGGTGTACGAATAGACAAACGATGAGTCGCACATAAAGGAGAGGCGTCAGGGAAGCTCATCGGCATTCAATAAAGTGTTTAAAATTCCTCTGCTCAGTTCATGCCGATGTCACGAGGCAGGCATTCACAGCCGTCGAACTGCACCCACATCAATTGCAACGGTCCCGTTTTACATTTGAACGGCCAGAGACAGCAAGCGTCTCACGGTGGCGTTGAAGGTCACGTTTTTCATAACCAAATACCCACCTTGAGTCCCGAAAGATAACATTGATCGCCGAACATCAAACTGCACCCCTTATGCCGCCATTCAATTTGAATGCCGCACAGGACTTCAAGCTCGCCTCCGTTTTCACTTTCATGCGCTGTGCAAATAAATGATAGAAAGGAACTGATAAGCACTGTTGGGGTCTTGGCCATGATGCATTTGTTGCAACCAAGAGTTGTGATATTCCATACTGGTGAAATGTACATCGATGCGCATCTCTATCCTTACAAAAATACATTTAGAGCAATTCATACAATTCTAGATTTGAAGCTTTCGTGACTGCAAGGATTCATATTCTTAGGTTTTTTCGGTAAAGTCACGTAGGTAAAACATTAAAATTAATAAAAGTAAAATAAAATAAAGATCACGACATTTTGTGTTGCCTCCGAAACGTCGTGAACTTTATTTTATTTTACTTTTATTAATTTTAATGTTTTACCTACGTGACTTTACCGAAAAAACCTAAGAATACAATTCATACAAGATTGCATTTTGGAAGAAAATATTCAGGCCGATATGCGACAGATTATTAAGCAACGATTCATGGATTATGAAACGACTATATGTATCTGGCTGGCAAATCTGCTCGGATTTTTACCAGCAGGGGTTTGAGATTAATTTCCATCTGACCGATGATATCGTCTTTGTCCATAGCACACCTGCTAAAAGAGATCTCACGGCTCATTGTACCATTCCTAGCTTGAGCGCACCAAGCCAGCTCGACCGTACGTGGCACAGTACACATTGCCATTTAATATTCATTACACAATCAATACTGTAAAACCCATCATAACAGAATCATAGTGCAGGACGGGAAACCCCCTTGTGTTTCAAAGAACGTGCAGAAATGTGTAAAGAGCGCACAGCCTATTTGCATATTTAATCATTGTTGACATTAGCTAAGATAATGGGGCCCAAATTGTGGAATTGAAGACTGCGGAGATTTGGTTTCCAGAGGCAGACTCTGGGGCAAGTGAGCATCGGTGACTATCCTTTGCTGATGAGCCCTCATAAGTATAAAACTGTTTTGTTGCCAGATAGAAGGGTAAAAAACCAATTATCATATTTTTTACTGACAAATGAGGTTCCAATGGTGTAAATGCTTACCCCGAGCTCTCATACTCTGATGGTGCATTGTCTTTGAGTTGTGCGCCTTTTGGCGTCATCTGGTCCAACACCATGTGAGACTAGGCTCTAAGGAAAGCTGTCTCGGGTGTGGGCCAATCAACTTCAAGGACAGTGCATACATTATCAGAGTTATGTTTTTTTGTTTGCATTATGACTGCAGGTATTGTGGTCTATGCAAACATGTGCTCCTTGTAAAAAAACAATTATCAGGATAAAACTGGTCCAGAGTTGTCCATCTCTCGATGGCTGCTGCCTGTCCGACTGTCAGTCGCATTTGCTCAAATGAATGTTGATGTTTGGATGGGGAGAATGATGGTGCAGTCTTCACGAGCCAACAGGCAACCTGAGGTACGAATCAGGAAACCCGAGTTAGGTCACAGTTGATACGGGCACCTCTCTATGTACAGAACAGGTACGCTCCTTAAGGGTTGTACGGACAAGTGCAATTTCCTACGTTTATGCAAGGCCTAGGCACGCAGTGCACGATGGAAGTTATTTAACATTGTATTACACTTTACCACATTGGGCAATGCAGGTTGGTGAATGAGACTGCTACTCAGGACTTGCAGAAATGTCACACGCCCCTGGGAATGGGAACTCAGGTCGCCAGGTTCATAGTGCAGTGTGCTCACTACTATGCCACCACTCTAAACCGTTAAAGTACAATATTATGTAATCATATGATCGTACAAGAGGCCAAAGTAAACATTCGTGGGCATTTTGTCTCGGGAATACATGTGGAGACTAATTGTACTATTACATTACTCAAAACGGCATGTTTCTGGCCACTTTATTGGAGAGAGAAAAACATTGCAGTGTACAGCAACAATTGTGCAGGTCGGTTTTCATTTAGGGACTTATTGCTTTCTGATAAAAAAAAAAGAAACGCATAAAATGTAGCACCAATGGTTGTTTTTGGTTCACATGGTGGTGCTGATGTTTGAAAACATCCAGGTAATGTGAAATGACAGCATGTCTGAGCACTGAATTTAGGAAGTAAACATAAACCATTCTCTATGGCATACCGGGTTATTAAACCAAAGTCAAACAATATCAGGCTGAAACGCAATATAATCATAATACCACGTCAAAATTCTGCTGCCAAGTCAGCATACCGAGAAGCATTTTATATATCCAACACTAGATTTCATATTCTTTGGGTCTTTCGGTAAAGTCACGTAGATAGAACAATAAAATAATAAAAATGAAAATAAAGTGAATTAAAAATAATAATAAAATATCACGACGTTTCCATCGCAACACAAGCAATCGTCATCAGGTCATCAGGTGATGGCGATCGAAACGTCGTGATATTTTTAATATTTTTTATTCACTTTATTAAAAAAATGTATTTGTATTATTTTATTGTTCTATCTACGTGACTTTACCGAAAGACCCAAAGAATATGAATTCCTGCAGTCACAAAAGCTTTAAGTCAAGATTCAACACTAGTTTCTAAACACAATAAGATAAGCGATGCGTGGCATTCATTAATATTATAAACATTACGTAGCGTGTTCAATGCAGATGGGTTTTTTAATCGCCCATTAAATCAACCTCATTTTGTCCCTGGCCCAAGGCAGATTCATTATCTCCCCCCCCCCCATAGCGAGATACTGTCATGCCCTCTGTTTGTTTGGGGACTTCAACTACACACCGACATGAATGCCGTTGAGTGTGCGAAAGCTTGTGCCAGTTGTATAAGCATGTGTTGTAATGTGATGACACGTTCCATTGGGAGTAGCGATGCTTATTAAGGAGTTGGAAGCTCCGTCTATATATATACACAAGAGGTGTGCTTAATATAATGAAATAAGTATATTCTGAGGATGTGCAAGTAATTATAGGCAACGGTCATCACACGAATTCCACAATGCCCCTCCCCATACAGCCCCGTACGTCGTGAAAAGTACCTGTGCTCCGTAATCCTGCACATCATCAATGTCCCAAGTACAATATCGGCATGCTGTGTAAATCATCAGATAAAGTTGCTTCACGCGGTACAGCATTAAGCGTGGAGCGGTGGCACAGTGGTGAGCGCACTGTTGGCTAAGCGCTGTGCCAGTTGAATTCCCGGCCACAGCGATCTTGAGTGGCGAGTGACAGCTGGACCACGATCGGCCGATCCACGTTGCTAGGCCGCACTAACGAGCGTGGTGAGGTACGGGCAAAAACAACCCCCGTCACCGAAAACGATGTGGGGGAGGCCTTCATCCAGCAGCGGATGAATACATTGCTCTGCACTAAATGCGAACACCGTAACAACCCAGCGATGATAATAACATTGTGAGTGTGCTCAATAGTGTACTTGCAAGGGCTCGTCGCCAAAGTGTTAAATATACATAACCACACGAGGATAACAAGTTCACATTATCTTCTTGGTTCTTTCGGTAAAGTCACGTAGAAGGGAAAAAATAAATTAATAAAAATAAAACAGCCCTGTTCTTCACCTGAGGACGGCTGCTTGCGTTGTGGCCGATACGTCGTGAGAATTATTTTATTATGTTTTATTTGTATTATTTTATTATGTTTTACTTTTATTATTTTATTATTTCCCTTCTACGTGACTTTACCGAAAGAACCAAAAAGATGAATCCCTGCAGTCACGAAAGCTTTACATCGAAATTTAAGTTCACATTACACTGCCTAATAAAAAACAATTTCACTGAAGCAATTTACGATAAAACGTCAAAAGAAAACATACGTTTGATGGTATTCATTAAGTGCAGCATATATCCCAGCGGGTTGATAGAATTGAAAGGAAACTATTGTAACACAAGGGGACTGCTTAATTAGAAAATTAATAGCGAGAATAAATAATAATCATTCACATGTATGTGTAAGGCGCCTTCCACTAATGTCTCGAGGAGCCTTGTAAGACGAAGGTGAAGGAAAGGCCATGGGAGAAGGACAGCTACATCGAATAAGCGGAATAAAGATAATGTGCCTTTAGACGCAGCTTTTAAAAAGTATCCACATTGTGGGAATAAATCCAGGTGTCTATACCCGCAGATACCATCCACATAGAAGGGAAATAGTAAAATAATAAAAATAAAACATAATAAAATAATTCTCACGACGTTTCGGCCACAACGCAAGCAGCCGTCCTCAGGTGAAGAACAGGTCTGTCGGAAAGACAGCGTCATTCAGACGGAAAGACAGCGTCATTCAGACGCTGTCTTCCCGACAGACCTGTTCTTCACCTGAGGACGGCTGTTTGCGTTGTGGCCGAAACGTCGTGAGAATTATTTTATTATGTTTTATTTTTATTATTGTATTATTTCCCTTCTACGTGACTTTACCGAAAGAACCAAGAAGATGAATCCCTGCAGTCACGAAAGCTTTAAATCAAAATGTAATAATTACTTGTTATTATTACGAATTCTTATTAATAATGTCTATTAATAATAGTAAGTATTCCGAGTAATAATACTCAGCATTTTACTTGGTTCTTTTGGTAAAGTCCCGTAGAAGGGAAATAGTAAAATAATAAAAAAATAACATAATAAAATATTTATTTTTTATTAATACTAATTAAATAAAAATAATAACATATTTTTTTCTGTTTTATTTTATTTATTTTATCATTTCCCTTCTACGTGACTTTACCGAAAGAACCAAGAAGATGAATCCCTGCAGTCACGAAAGAAGCTTTACATCGAAATTTAACATCCACACACTTTAGTCCGACATTGAACAGCAAAGAATTTCAGAAAGAAACTTGAATGGAACGAATGAGAATTTACAAACACAAGTGCCGTGCAGAAATGTGTCCTTTTTTGGAATTGTAATAAACAAAAACCAAAACCCTTTCTTTCTGTAACCAGGTAAAAGTCCAACTGGCCTCACAGTCTCAATCAAAAGGAAGCCTTTTCATGAATAATGTAAGAAAAAACGGTATCACCATATATCAATCCAATAGGGCAGTGTGTTATTTGGAATGGGGGGAAAATATAAATATGTATAGATAATAGGTGTTGGTACAGCTGGGTCACAGTCTCATTTGAGACAGATTTTGAACGGAGGGGGGAAAAAAACTGCATAATAACGAGGCAGCTCGGCAAAGTGCCCCTCTACAGAGAGAGCTTCAGTCAACACAATGAATGAATCGATGAAACAATACAAGTGTTTAGTGGCGAAAATAACCGCAGTCTAGTTCCACAAATATATAATAAGCCGCTTTTAACTTACCCTGCAAAGTTTCAACGAGTTTCGAGAGTTTTCCAACAGCGTCCTGACCATACATTGATATTCATGGACAATTCCACTCCTGCGTGGCATGTCAAAAAAAAAGACCGCCTGGAGATGAACTACGTACACTCGAGGAGGGGATGTAACACCACAAACTCTGCACAGATAGATTTAATAATCCATTGCCGTACTACAATTTCCAAGCAAACTCGCAGCCACAGTCCACACAACAACAGCCCGTGCTGTATATTCCCCGGCAGTCATCTTCTTCTTACCCACGTACTCGCCAAGGATGTCGGTGATTTGACGGCAAAGAAACCGAGGAACGCGAGCGAACGAATTTGCACGCCACAGCAATCAATCGACGAGTCACAGGCGTGACAACTTACCGAGAAGCCGGCCCAGAAGGGGCACGAGTGACGCACCCTGGCCGACGTGGTGAGCGCCAGGGCAGCGAAGCTCACGGCCACGATGAGACCGCCGAGAACCATCTGAGTGACCCCCAGGGCGAGCAGGAGACGTGCGCGTGCCCGGGGCGGTCCCACCCGGGTGAGCGCTCCCAGGTGGCCCGGGCCACCGAGCGACGACCCGGTCCCAATATCGCCGTGGGACGGGGCCCGCTCTCGGGGTCGCGCAGAGGACACCCTCAGAGGCATCCTGCGGGGCCCTCCAGCCCTGGGGCCCCGAGCGCCTCGGCTGCGTTGGCAGGAGGTGGAGGAGGGCGAGGAGGAGGAGGAGGCGGAGAGGGGTGCGGAGTAGAAGGCGGAGGACAAGGAGCTGCGAGGCGGCGGCGCATGGAGCCGGGGTGCCGCGCGCGGCGGCAGTGGCCGCGCCGTGCAGAAGAAGCTGGTGGCCAGGAGGGGGAGGAGGAGGGGGAGGCGGAGGAGGGGGAGACGGAGGGTGGAGTTGGGGGAAAGGAAGAGACGGCGCTGCGTGAAGAGGTGGGAGTGACGAAGGTGGACGGGGAGACGGGGACGCGCTTGGAACGAGCGAAAGAGGAGATGGTGAAACTCTGGTGCGCAAGATTGGGGAGGCCGAGTTTAAGATGAAGCCGGTGGCGCGGGTTAAGAAGAAGACGACGCGATGAAGGTGGAGGATAGAACGGCGCAGACGGAGGCGGAGGCGTCCGACCAGGAGAGTGAGCTGACGATTGGCGTGGACGACAGCCCTCGAGGAGATCCAGGCACCGCTGACGATGACGACGACGGCGGCGGCGCAGAAAACGGGGCGATAGTTCAAAGCGCAAAGGACACGAGGCGGTGGGCGAAGGAGCGCAGGAGGTTGTGGGATCGCTCCAGCGGGAACGCGACGACGCTGATGAGCGGCGAGCAGTCGTGGCGCGTACGGATGAGCAGCGGCAGGATGACGACGACGACGAGTTGGTGGTGGTGGTGGAGCGTGAACGACGTCGGCACGAAGAGACGATGCCGAGATGCCCAGAGCCAGAGGCGTCGGCCATCCACTGGTCAGACGCCGGCGAGGTGGACGGAGGACAGGGCCTCGACGGGGAGGAGACGGAAAACAAGTGACGGTCACTTGGACGTCTCAAGACGCGTCTCAAGACGCGTCTCCCCGGAGCGCTCACGAGCAGCGAGCACCAGCCGCAAAGCGCCGGCTCGCTGGCGTGTCCTCGTCCCTCGCCTTCTCCTCGCTGCCGCCTCTGTCTGCAGCGCGCATCTCTCTCTGTGTGTGTGTATGTGTCTCAGCAAGCAGCAGTGCGTGGATGAGTCAAGCTGTCACCTGCTGCTGCTGCAGGCTAACATGTGCGTGTAGCAAGCTATGGTATCCTGCGTGTATCAACGTGTTGTCGCGCAGCCACCACCCGCCCCTTTAACGCTGCTCACGTGAGTTATTTTTTAATGTGCTGTGATCATTATGATGCTGCTGCTGCTGCTGCTCATGCTGCCGTTGTTGCCTCTGTTGCCGACGACGACGATTATGGAAGTGGCGGTGGTGTTGTTGTTGACAACAGTCTTAAGTCATTCCACGGAGAGCCAACAAACACCGGGATGCCCTACTGCGCGTTGAACGCGTGGGGGGTCTGCGTGGCACGTGTGTTGGAGAGCGATAGAAGGAGGGTGGGTGGGTGTGAGTGAGTGAGCGAGAGTGGTGGTGGTGGTGCAGGAGGAGGAGGAGGACGGGGGGGCTGGGCTGTGTTTGGCTTTGGCGAATCTCCGCCCCGGAAACGCACAACCACGTCCCTGCGCGTGTTGTCTTCGCCTGCCGACTCAGTCTGCTCAGCCGGGAGGAGCAAGCGCCGTTACAGCTTCCGGCAAGAAGAGCCATACCCCCCCCCCTGTACCCCCCCCCCGTACCCCCCCCCCCTGTACCCCCCCCCCCTGTACCCCCCCCCCCCCTGTACCCCCCCCCTGTACCCCCCCCCCCTGTACCCCCCCCCCAACCCCGAGTCTAGCGCGCAGGTAACGGACGAGCACGCTACTCTGCTTCATTTTCATTTCAGGTGGAGCTGTCCAGTGCTGAAATCCGGAAAATATTCACCCATCAATCCTCCGAACCCATCAATTCCTCCACCCACCGCTTCCTGGCAGGGAGCGGGGTGCGAGGGGGGTGGTGGTGGTGGTTGAAGGGAGCTTCGAAAGAAATCAATATCCCCTGCGAAATGAAGACGCCCTGCTGCAAACGATGCTCAAATCTCACACTCAATTCCCGCCAACACCACGACCACCCTGGTTCTTCTAACGCTGCTGCTGCTGATAATAACGATGATGCCTCTGCTGATGATGCTGTCTGCAGGGTCGTTTAACAGCTCATCGGCAGGATGAATTAATGATCTTCACAGTACAGTCACACGGTTGCAAATATTGTGCCGGTCTCTGCTGGATTACACTCGCACCGCGTCACGATTTGTTTCGCTGGGAGTGTGGGGAATGAAGGATGACACAGGGTGGCTTTTTAACCGAAGGGGCAACGTCTTAAACAAGTGTAATTGCTGTCCTGCACATGAAGCGCAATTAAGGTAAACTACTATTCTGTAAATTAAAAAAATTAACAGCGCAAAATTATTATTTCCAAGTCCAAACGTATTTTTCTGCTCAAATAACCGTGAAGGCGGTGCTGTGAATCCGTGTACAGCACTACGCCAGTGGCGGAAATTCCACATTCCTACGGCTGGTGGCAAAGTATGCCCATGGGATAACTACTGTTGACTTACCCACAAGGTGGAACTTATTTTATCGCCCCCGTAAGGATGTCCTGGGATGGGTCAACCCCTAAGGGGTCATCCATTTAGTAGGTACGCCAAAATCTGTCAAAACTTGACCCCTCCCTGTACGCGCGCGTACTTTTACACCCCCCCACCCCAACTGCGCTTGACCCCCCCCCCACCCCGAATCCTATAGAACAGCCGATATTTAATCCACGCATAAACAATCGAGGATGACTAACATTAACGTGTGAAATCATGACTGTAGGTGCTAAAGCGTCCACGTCAGCAGGAGAGGATATACTGGTAGGGACCTCCTGGTTACACCAGCCCACAGGGGATTATTGTGTCCGTCCGTCCGTCGTGAATCCAAAAATGGGAGGGGTGGGGCTGGGTGGAGAGGGGAGGGTGGGGAGGAGCTGGATGGGGACGGTGGGGAGGGGCTGGGTGGGGAGGGGAGAGTGGGGAGGGTGAGGCTGGGTGGGGGGTGGGGCTGGGAGGGGAGGGGCTGGTCACCCCGTGGTGCCCTTATAAAACTCAACGTTTAACCTACTCACGCCGGCTTGTGCCCGCCCTCACAGTCGGCCATATTTGCGGAATACACCACGCCGCCGTTGACCCTGGCCATTGACCGAGCAACCCAACGTTCCTACCAGCTCCTTCCGCAGGAGGAATGTGTTGTCAGGCACTTGATAGTAGATCGCTTCTGCTCGCCAACGCTTTAGCAGCTACATCAGCAGTCACATATTCACACGTAGTGTCATCACGCTTAGTTTTCTCCCATATAACCGATCAGTTTATTGTTGTTCTTGTTAACTAGCTTGCGGCCTAGCTTTACACACAGCTTTGTACAAACAGTTATACTTGACCGTGTCATCCATCCTGAATGGTTATTCAAAAACACGTCTATTGTGATCTTAAACACACAATTAAAACTCGGTGAACTCGTCTCTATGTGAAGTGCGTCGACTGCACATCTGCTGTAGCAGTAGCCCGACGTAGAGACGAGTGTTCGTGCTGAAGTCCGGGCAGCAGTAGTAGCAGCAGCACGAACAGAGCGGCAGCTAAAACCTCGAGCCAGCGGCGGTGTGGAGCGAGGCCAGATCGCAGGATGTGTGGTAATCCGTGGTGGGGCAGGCCGCCAGACCATGTCAGACTCACTGCTGAGCTGCGTGATAGCTGCAGTCAGGGGCACGGTGGTGGCACACGAGTGACGCCTCTCCCACAGTCCCACTTCTCCCGGCAGGACTTGTTGTCTGACAGCTGGAGACACTGAACTGTGGCTCATTTGAAGGCCAATGTAGACAAATTATTATCCAGGCTTCACCCCCCCCCGTTTCCTATGCGTACATTGTCAGTAGACCCCCCCCCCCATATGCAAGCGACCGCATTTGGGTTAAACCCCCTCCATCCCCCCTCCATGCGTACGTACTCAATGGATGGCCACTAACCAGGATTTGTATTCAAATTTACGATGCCAGCCACCAGGCCGGGTATTTGTAAGTGCCATGGATTGTGATACATGATACGCGTTTTAGATTATACCTATGTTGTTATGTATTCCCATATTTGTTTGACAAACTTACCTTTCAATAGACATTTGCCTTAAATGGTTCTGACCCATCTTCTGTCCCCCCGACAGACCTGGTCTTCACCTGAGGACGGCTGCTTGCGTTGTGGCCGAAACGTCGTGAGAATTATTTTATTATGTTTAATTTTTATTATTTTATTATTTCCCTTCTACGTGACTTTACCGAAAGAACCAAGAAGATGAATCCCTGCAGTCACGAAAGCTCTAAATCGAAATTTGGTTCTGACCCAGAAGAGCAAATGTAATGAATGTACGTACAGGGTTTTTGCAGATGTCGCGTGACCCCATTTAATTCTCTAAAACGTAATATATTTTTAAGTAATATGTATTTAAAACAGAAATGTATATGCAAAGGAACAAGAATGTTAGCGGTCAATTAATTGGGGGGGGGGGAGGGGGGTGGTCACAAGCCATCTGGACCACCCTGTACAGTTGTGTCTGCAGAGCCGGTGGCCTGCAAGGCACCCGCAATGCGCCCAATCTAGTCAGATCTCAGTCTGAGCAAGTTTGAGATGGGAGAGCACCATGCATAACAGGTGCTATAGGCTGCAAAAAGCACTGTAAAGGATGGTCCAGGTGTCTTGTGACCCCCAATTAATTGACCTCTGGTTTTTTTCCCCTTTGCTTATTCATGTATGTTTTCAAACCCATTGGTGCACGAAAAACATTCTTTGAAGATTTAAATGGGGGTCACAAGACATCTTGACCACCCTGAACTATAATTTAATGTCCATACGCATAAGCTCAAAATCAGAGCAGAAACCTGAGCGATGTCTCAATGTCAGTGTTAACGCAATAAAGTTGCGCCGTTGTATCATTGATTCGTAAGGTTAACGGAAGCTTGAAACACTACAAAAACAACAGACACACACTTTAACGTCCAAAAAAACCCCCTTTATTATGAATAATATTGGTCGCAAAAGCCTACGTGTTAAACTTAGAATCCCATTATATATCCGGACCATTGTACATGTGTTTGTTACATATGCTAAAACGTGTCCGAGGTGTTAAATTTGTTTTCCTACTTAAATTATGAATTTTGTATGTTGAATTGCTGTTACATTAATAATGCCACGTACTCTGACATATAGTGTGCATTCTGAATTACCGCTGCATAAATATTACATTTGCCTCGAGGTATAACCTTCCATCGAGCTAATGCTGCAGTTTACTGACATACTTCTCTTTCTGTTTATCCATCACGAGTGGGAAAGTTTGTTTTCAATGGGTACATGTCAAATTAGGTTGCAGAATGAAATGTATAAGAATATTAGGTTTTCGCGAACGTGGAACAGATTTTAAAGTCAAAACCAAGCCATGACCTACACAGCACTGGAAGGCTGTGATCCAGCACGGTGTTCATAAAGGGTTGGAAATACATTTTAAAAGTGACTGGTAAACAATTTCCCTGAGCCTTTAATATCACGTGTTGCACACACTTATCATCAAGAGGCACCAACGCGCCAAGAACATTCCTGGAAATGTACAAAAGGCATACAAACCACGGTGCTTCAAAATGGATGTTGGCTCATTGCTCAAAGTGGTTTCGGCTCTGCATTGTGGCATCATCGACATGTGCACGCCGGTTTTTTTGTTTTATTCTTCACCAGAAGTCAGAACGCATCCTGTTATTCGGTGACCTTGGCACGTTGGTTTCCTTCATCCGCTTTTTCTATTTTTTGCGTTTACGTAACGTCACGTCAAGATCGCATCCCCTGAAAACATTCCCACGCTAGTGTCACCAGAAATTCCAGTCCAACAAGAACATCTTGCCGATATTATTATTGTTGTCTTTGTTTCTGTGTTCGTGCAAAAAAACGCACTTTTTGTTTCATAAATAGCAGAAACTGGCATCTGATTTTACAATGGTGCCATGGATATGTTCTTGATATAAACATAGCAAGGAACATGACAGAGCTGTGAATGTTTATTGTTTTAGGTTTTTTTTTTACCTAATTGGCTTATTATTACACACGGTAGAGCATGGTTAATAGCAAAGAACAAGATGAGACAAAGCAAAACCACTAAATGAATCTTGATCTCCAACCGAATGGGTTGTATCTTGTTTTACTAAATCACATTAAATGTTGCCGTTTAAAGCAAAGCATCAGTTAATTTCCATCATGAATATAATTTCGGCTCTATTGCTGAGGCTGCTGGTGTTGGAGCTGCTGCTGCGTTTATATTCAGCAACTACTTTGAAATGTAGATTTTTTTTTTTAAATAGACTTGCACATTTCTACTGGGCCTTGCCAAGTGTGAGGCTAACCATGAGGTTAGTTGACCACAATTATGTCGCTCACTCCTCTTCGCTCCCCGTGGAGCACAAGGCCGCAACAAGCACACGTCTCGAGCAGCCTTCTTTGCTTCACCCCAAGACAGACCCCATGGTCTTTAGTTGGTCGTGAACGGTGCCGTCGCCAGGTCGTCTACGGCCTGCCTCGTGATCTTTTCCCTCGTGGTGTCCGCCGTAGGGCAGTTTGCGCTGTGGGCTCGGGCTCCGCTCTGCGCACGTGTCACAGCCACCTGAGTCTTCTCTCTGTTACGTCCGTTTCTCTCTGTTATAAAAAATTATGTCGCGAAAACAATAATATGTTCTGACATATTTGTGGAGCCAGGAGGCGGTATCGCCCAACGGAATTAATGTGTTTGCATTCATAAAGTAACACATCACATTCAATGTATAGTTTATATATTTTATTATGAGTTGATAAAATCCTGATGTAAGCATTTTAAGCCAATTTACTGTGCCCTTTATTTAGCAGATTAAATTTCGTTGAAAGAAGATGCGTTAACCATGGGTGGGATAATCCCTATGAGAAAATAATTCTTGCTCGCTTAATTTGTTTTAAACAGTTGCTAAGCACAGCCCCAAAACATGAGTTGGCTCGCAACAAAGAGCACTGTCGATATTTGTACTGGGTAAGATTTAACATGTTCTAGATTTGAAGCTTTCGTGACTGCAAGGATTCATACTATCAGGTTTTTTCGGTAAAGTCACGTAGGTAAAAAATAAAATTAATACTGTAAAAGTAATAATAGAAATAAAATAATAAATCACGACGTTTCGGAGGCAACACAAGTTTCGGAGGCAACACAAGTCTCCGTCATCAGGTGACGGTCCCACCTGATGACGGAGAATTGTGTTGCCTCCGAAACGTCGTGATTTATTATTTTATTTCTATTATTACTTTTATTAATTTTATTTTTTACCTACGTGACTTTTACCGAAAAAACCTAAGAGTATTTAACATGTTCCTTGAATGTAGCAAGGTTATAAGAGCTCGGGAAAAAAATCGACGAAGGGAGAAGATTCCAAAATCAAGCAGTGCAAGGGAAAAAGTAAAGTATTTTGATTCGCAGCGTGTTGATTGAACATAGTATGGATGAGCCGAAATACATAAACACATGTAAGGTACTATTTATTAAATAACTTATGGTGTAATACTACTATTGCCTGCCGATCACGATTACCTTATGAAGCCGAATACATGATAGGGTTTTTTGTATTCTGCTCACAATACAAATGCATTTTCTTGAAAATAAAACGTGAACGATCTGTAGGGCTTGCAGAAGGTCCGTTATCTTCTAATGTTGTTTATACCATGGATCAGAAGCCACACAGCCCTTAGACTTGTACGTTTGTTTACGCTTGTCTGGTTTTAAAATATTGCTCCAGCAGTCAACTCGCAAATAATACACCACCAGGAGCCCAAGCAACATGCATCTTCAAAACTTCAGCAGTCAGCACTCTTACACTCGACACTGGGAACAGGACTCTATTTGAGTGTCTCAAGAGATCTGGAGGTGCTATGCAAATTCAGCAAATATGGTGTGGCCCAAAGAGGAAAGGACGGTCATGCACTCTGCAGTATGAACAAATGTGAGCTGACATTATCTGAATACAACTTCATAGCACGTAAAATTCCTGAAACGTCGCCTCTTGTATGTTTCTTTTGAGGCAGTGTCATTGATTCACGTGTTGAGATTTCGTTTTGATTTTGTTAATTGTGCTTGTGCACCGCTGCCAACATAGCAGATCACTAAATAATAATTGATCCTCATAGCGTATTCAACAAGCAGACACAAAGAATATGACTAAGACCAACTCGGGTACATTTTTATATCCATGTTATATCCATATTATCCATATTATTGATTATTTGGGCTTTGGAATGCTTCGTTTACAAAATTAGTTTCTTTTTGAAGTCCAGCTATTTTTTCAGAATACAAATTAACACACGTATTGTTCATTAATGTTACGTGCCAATTCTATTTAGTATTGTCAATACAACATCGAGTACTACACATCGCTCCAAGGGAGGACATCGATTGGCGATATCTGTGGAATTGCAGCCAAAGGCAGGAATATGAATCAGAGGATGAGATGAGCTCACATGCAGGAGCTCAATGGAGTGTTGTACCACAGGAAGACATGCAATCCGGCAGTGGATAGTTACGGCTGATGAGCAGTTGGCAGGAGTGGTGGCAGTGTGGTTACACAATGCAATTTGAACCTGGCAATCTGAGTTCTAATTGCCACAGCTGACATCAATCGTGAGTGATATCTGAAGAAGGCTCTGAAAAACATTCCTGAGCACAACCCCTTCGCAATCCCACACTGAGCAGTATGGTGAAGTATGGTCAAACAATGCCCATGGACGCATGGCATTAGTAGGCTTTCATACAGTAGGGAATTGACAGAGGACTTGGAGTTATTGATGTTAATCAACCTCACACAAGCTATTATTATATACTGCTTCTCGAAGAGGGATTTTGGTCATTGCTGTGAAGCCGTCCTAACGATAAACTTAAAACTATTTTAATTGTATCAGGTAAGGCCCACTGAGCGATAGAGCTCTTTCCCAGGTAGCGACCTGCCTATCCCAAATGACATCTCAATGAAGTGACGTATCACGTGGACATTTACAGCAGCCAAATCCTCTAACCGCACGGAGATTCTAAACGTGGAGGGAGGGGAAAAAAAAGTAACCCGTAAAAACAAAGTTTTTCACTATAAATCCTTTATATGCGTGGCATCGGTTTTATTTTATTATTCATTTCTGTTTTTCTTGAGTAAGAGTTTCATTTTTATCACATTGGTATTTTAAATTAAATATTAAATTTTTTTGTTCCCTAAAAAGTGTAAAATTTTGGAAAAACATTTTCACGAAAATAAATTGTCACGCACAACGAGTCTGTGCGCAAAATGTCAGCTCGATTGGATCACGGGAAGTGGGTTAAAAAACGACCGAAAGATTTGCACGGTCGTAAGCGCGCAAGCAAGTGAACTTAATATAAAGGATTTAAAAACCGAAGGACCCGGAGGAAAATGGCACGCGGCCACGGCGCAAGAGACGACAACTCGCAAACTCCAAATACACCGCAGGCGTTAGGGTAGCGGGTCGAACCCACGAACCTCCTGTACACCAGGCGAGGGAGTTAACATCGCCGAGACACCCTTGACGAAAACCCAAACCCAGCCCTTGAACTCGAAACGCTGCACTTGCACAACAACCCCTAACCCCGTGTGTGGAGCAAGGGGGGGTGGGGCGGGGGGCTGGAATAGGAAGGGGCGGGGTCTAAGGACTTGAGGGGGGGCTAACGGGGGGGTGGGGGGCTAAGAGGTAAGGGGGGGGGCTAAGGAGATGGGGCCTAGAGGGGCGGTGGGCCTAAGGGGGGGGGGCTAGGGAGGGTGGGGTCTAAGGGGGGGGGCTAGGGGGGTGGGGTCTAAGGGGGGGGGGGACTAGGGGGGGTCTAAGGGGGGAGGGCTAAGGGGGAGCTAAAGGGGGGACACCTAAGGGGGGGAGGGGCTAGGGGGGTGGGGTCTAAGGGGGGGGGACTAGGGGGGGTCTAAGGGGGGAGGGCTAAGGGGGAGCTAAAGGGGGGACACCTAAGGGGGGGAGGGGCTAGGGGGGTGGGGTCTAAGGGGGGGGGGGGGCTAGGGGGGTGGGGTCTAAGGGGGGGGGGGGGGGCTAGGGTGGTGGGGGCTAAAGAGGGTTTAAGTTGAGAGAAGCATCGACTCATAATAGCAGCAGTTTCACGCCTCATCCGCTTTGAAGATTAAAACACATTGAATATACTTTACACGTTCATCACATTGCCTTATAGACAGTGCATATTAATACATTTTGCGAGTTTGAAGAGTGCTTGTCATCGAGTGTAAAACTTCCCTTTTTCATTGATCAAAGAATAACTCCTCTTTCTATTGTATTTAACAAGTCAGTGCAAACATTGCAAGTGACGAATGCTATGACCGAACAGTCGTAATAAATAATTTGCAGCGAATCTTAGCTAAGATTATACTTTTACCAAAATGTGCGTTGCAAAAAGGCTGCACTATTTGAAAAAAATGAGCGTCCAATGAGAGCAGTTCCAAATTTCTCGATATGGGGGTCTCTTCCTTTCCAATGCCGAATGTGTGCAATAGGGGAGTGGTGGCAGAGTGGTTAGCACAATGCGGAATTAACTAGATTTCCAACCGCAGTTGCAATTTTGCCAATTGCATATAGAGTACAGGACACTAACTCTTGTTAATTCTGCAATGATGTGTCTCTATGGTCAGATAGCTGTGGAAAGTCTGTACAAAAGCAGATGAATTCCCGTAATGTGCATGTATGTCTCTTCTGCCTTTAAGGCAACACAATAAATAACCCGTGGCATAGAATTAAGACTGGTGGATTCATAAGGCCCAAGTGAATTAGGGCAATTCCTGCGCATGCATTACTTAAGTAGTGGGGGTGGCACTTTAAATCATCATGAATGTAAAATGTCAGTTTTCCTTTAAGCATACAACTTGGTTGTTTGGCTCACCTTGAAATGCCTGCTCTGTTCACAGTAAACTCCTAAAACGCATTCGTTTCCATGCAGTCGCAATGAAAGCATTTTGCGCTTCATAACAATTACGAAGTATTTAAATTTGACAGTGCTCAAATGGAGCAAATGTGATGTATTAGATCCGTTACCCAGTGGGCTCTGCGCACATTGGAGAACTCCACAGCAAGTGACCCACGCTTGAGCAGTCACACGGAAGCACGTGTGACTCGCCACAAATGGGATGTTTATATTTATAATTTGATACAAAGTAGACACATTGGACTAGCCGTGTCACCATGGCAATCTCCCTTATTATTATAGCTAGAATGAGGACATTTAGATGAAGATCCTGATTGAAATGTTCCAAATATTGCCTAAATGATAATACCCTAAAGCCTTCTGGAAGGCCATCCAATCTCTTTTCAACAATAGGCAGCTATACAAATGGCATTATCTTCATTACTACTTACCATTAAGGCCTCCCCCGTCTCTCTGCTCTTTCTCTCCACCCTGCGAATATACTCAGAACTTGTTTTTAATGAGTACCTTATGGCTACAATGAACTCGTATACCCCCATCAGGAACATCACAATTGCCTCTCTTCCAAATGTTACTCTAATTAACATAATATCAATGGTCATTGCGTTGCCTTCTGTGTTGGTGTCGATGGGTGCTTTTGTTAAAGTGAAGAGTGGCTGACTCAGTTTCAGTTCTTCTGAAGCAACGCCAGCAGCAGCCACTGAAGGGTGCCATGGTCGCAAGGGCAGCTAACATCATCGGAACCCATTTACAGGCCTAATGCCAAGAGAATAGCCTATTGGCCTTACTTATACCGCATTAGCGCTCGATTGGATTTCCTTATGAGAGTCTAATTAAAAAACTCTCTCACCAATCCTTTGTTCAAATTTACACACGAATTTAAATTTATACATTCGCTCCTCCCAATATAATCACCAAATTTTAATTTCTACACCTTGAATGACATTCGGTGAGATATATTAATTTCCACATAGACCATTTCATAATTCTGTAAAGTAAAAAAAAGGGCCAAAACATCAACGTTTTAACTCGACGGCGCATGCCAGCCACTTGAACACGTGAGCCCATTCTCCCAGGATGCCTTGTCTCTGCTTCTTCCCAACGCGATGCTATTTCACGACGCTACTGCAGAGCTCGCAGCACTCTCGAAACAAGTCCCAGTGACGACGACGACGAAAACCGCGCTAACTTGCTCCGACGCTTGCGACAGGAGCCGCGTAAAAGGACTCAGGTTTTAGCGCAAGCGAGCGGGGATTTCTTTCGCACCCATCATCCCATCCCGACGCAGATGAGCCAGCGGGCTCACGCGGATGCATTTTAATTCGGGGAAGTGTTCTTGCCATGCGATTCAGTTCACTCGCCTTATCTTTCCCCGATATAAAAAAACAACAACCCCCCCGCCCGCCCCTTTAACCACTGATGCTCTCCCAGGCAAGTTGTGCAAGGTTCGATTTTTGCCTTTCCCGAAACCCTCGTGTTAATGAGGGCCACGCTTAATCCAGTAAACGGTCGCGCGGTGCAGGGTGGCTGTGTTTACAAGATAGTAAGAATTTTAATTAATTGCCGGGGCTCCTGCCCCTCTGTGTTGTCTCAATAGGACTTGAAGTGGGTCAGCGGTGGCTTGGGTAAAGCCACTGCCGTCAATCACCGCCCGCCCAGGGGATTAAAACGCATTTAAAATTATCTCGAGCAAGACATTCGTTTTGCTGTAGGAGGTGGCTACGTAGCACCGCACATATATAGATAGGCAGGGCCCAGAGCGTTCGAGTAGCGAGTACCGAATGTAATCCTATATTTGACATTTCAGACGTGGGAAGCAGTGTATTAGTCCTTTACACGAATAATCATTGGTACGTTTCAAGAATGCTCAATTGACAGACACCACTGCGTGTCTTTAAAGCGTCATCAAGTAGACCGCCTGTGAGGTGCAGTTTGCTTTGTAATGATAACCCAACCATGGGCAGTTTGGGGCCTCGACATAGCAGTAAGCAGACAAGCACTGCTTTTGATTCCGAATGTGGAATTGAGCAGAGGGTCTTACGAACCCATAGGCTTAATGGATTTTCACAACTTGCCCCAACCATCACGTAAAGTGCACATTATTAAGTTGTTAACATATGGCTAATTTTGGCCAATGCAAAACGATTACCCTTTAAATACATAACAGCAGACAGCAGATGTACTATCTTGAGGCAACGGCTATGTTATAAATAGGCTCCTGAATTAACAGTAGTATGGCAGTGTATTCTCAATTTTACTCACATTTTAAAAATATTTTCCCCATGACTTCTAATTGTTTTGTTCATTTGCAACGCACCGTTAACTTACTTAATCCGTCATGCTTGAGATACATGTACTCATAATCTATTGTAATTATTGTAGAATACATGGAGAAGATGACTAGAAACAACATAAGCAATTAGTTATACGAGCACATTTAAATTGCATATTGGATACATACTAAATTAAATTAAAGTAAAAATACAATACTGAAAGAAAAGTTATTTTGTCAGAGACTCCCTAAAAAGGGCATTATATTGTTAAAAATAATAGTGCAGACACATTAGGAAAGTGTTGGAACACTGCCCAGTTCTTAGAAAATTGTCTACTTTTAGCACAATGTCTAACATTTAGAAAACCATGCGAAAGGCGTGCAATTACTTTCGGAACACATCCAGAGCTCTGCATAGGTTTTTGTTTGTCACTTTGAGTGTAATTCTTCTAATAATCTGTGTGACGCACGCTTCTAATCCATCACCGTGGAGGGGAGGGCCTTGGTGGATCACACACGTGGGCCAGAGGTCGCAAACGGGTTTTGATTCCTTACCCGTACCCGTACCCGGCCGCACCAGGGTCGCAAATGGCTACCCGTACCCGTACCCGGCCGGGTACTGGTAGCCGGGTATCGGGTAGGGTACGGGTATCGGGTACCCGGTTGCGACCTCTGACGTGGGCATCGAGGTGCTCATACCCTGGCTCACCAGGACAAGGCAGGACAGCAAATGTGGGCTTCCACCAGTTCCACGTGTACGGGATGAAGTGTCCACACCGTCGCTAGCGTGGCCTCTCTCCGAGCGCTGCGGGGTTCTCCCACTTGTAACCACCGCTCGTTCATTAGCCGAGAACAGCTCACACTCTCATCGATCTTCTTGGTTCTTTCGGTAAAGTCACGTAGAAGGGAAGTAATACAATAATAAAAATAAAACATAATAAAATAATTCTCACGACGTTTCGGCCACAACGCAAGCAGCCGTCCTTCTACGTGACTTTACCGAAAGAACCAAGAAGATGAATCCCTGCAGTCACGAAAGCTTTAAATCGAAACTCTCATCGATGTTGGGGAATTTGACGGCGCCTTCCCCGCTTGCACGTGGTTCCTCGCACCTCCGAGTCATTCTTTCCCTTCAAGAGCGAGAGAATTCTGTGCGGGGCATTCCAAACGTAAATTTAAAATGTAAATCTGCTGATGAATGAAGCCCCCCACCCCTCCCACCCCCCCCCCCCCAACATTGTGTCGGTCATGGAGGTTGTTTGACCATACTTCACCCAAGCTGTTCAGTGTACCTTGGTGATGAAGGGGTTATGACCGGTTTAGATTTCACTCACCACTGCTGTTAACCGAAGCCGGGAATCGAACTCAGGTCGCCGGGATCACAACACAATGTGATAACTGCGGCACCACGCAACTTATTATCTGCATTGTTAGTAATAGTTCACGGCGTACAGATCAGTTTAGGATATAAAGGCTTGTCATTTTATTTTTATACACATGGACTTGAGCACGACTCATCCCATTATTACGATGAGTCGTGCCCAAGTCCATTTCCTGTTTGGTAAAACCAACAACCAAGGCACGGGGATGAAAGTTATGAAATAAAGAGAAGGTCGAGAGGTTGGAGTGGAACTCAACCATCAAAAGCAACATGCCAACGTGCCGAACAAAGCACGTTTTTAAACAGGGAGCATGATCACATTGTAAGAAGGGATGAAGGGCAATGGATGAGACTCGTGATGGAATATATACTCTTAGTTTTTTCGGTAAAGTCACGTAGGTACAAAATGAAATTAAAATTAATTAAAAAAAATAAAAACAATAAAATCGCGACGTTTCGGAGGCTACACATGCTTCGTGATGGAATGCCAGTCAAAACGAGGAACAGACCCAGGAGTAGGACTGCCATGGACGTGGATTCATGAGATGAGCTCAATGAACTCATGTGAAAATAAAGGCATCACGAGACATTGAGCAGCGTGTCGCTGATCCAGCAGTGGATCATTATTCACGGCTGTAGATGGGTGTTCATGAACGATCCACTACTGGGTTGCAGTGACGGCATAGTGGTTAGCAACACCACGCAATGGACGAAGCAACCCAACTTCAAATTCTGGCCGTGGTTCACGTGCAGTGCTGATATCAGAACCAGTTCTGCATCGACTTGCACTGACGAACGTGGTGACATATCGTCAAGTCAGAGATCCGCTGCAACCTACATATGGGGTGCAAGGCAGACCTTCATCCTGCTGTGAATTGGCAAAGACCGGTAAAAATATAGTGTTGTTAATATTTATACCGTTAAACATTCTACATGCACCACAACAGAAAAAAACTGAATTAATTCGTGAATTGAACCGTATCTCTAAACTGTGACA
Source organism: Lampetra fluviatilis (assembly GCF_964198595.1). Taxonomy (NCBI): domain Eukaryota; kingdom Metazoa; phylum Chordata; class Hyperoartia; order Petromyzontiformes; family Petromyzontidae; genus Lampetra; species Lampetra fluviatilis. The sequence continues at coordinate 9,947,549 of NC_136287.1, read as the reverse complement.
GTTATTATTGAAGTTGAATTGTTGAATGCCAACCAAACTTTTATGAGCAAAATAAAACCTCACTTTCTTTTCTTCAAGGCAAGTGTCCACATCTGGCCTTGAGGTGAACACTGTTTATCTTTCATGCAACTCATCTATGCTTTTAAAGCCACATTATTGCTATTTTATATTGTCAACCTGTCATTCGATCTGATTATAGTGATTAGAACTTTTTTGGGAAATCTAAAGTAATCGTATTATTCCGGAATGCTTTTGTCGACCAAGATCCCGTCTTCTTTAGAATTTGAATAACCATAGCAGAATCACTCTTTGGTTCTTTGGGTAAAGTCACGTAGAAAATAAAATAATAATAGAATACGACGTTTCGATTGCAACACAAGCAACCGTCATCAGGAAATAATGAATGAGAGAAAAAAACAACAGTCAACTTAGCAACACAATGCAACACAACAAAGAGAGCCGGGCAACACCAATAGCCAACGGCACGCCTGGCCTGCCTCCGGCCACTGTGGTCTGGAATTCCACACAACTCTCTCATCTGCCCCCCCCCTCTCTCTGCCCCCCACCTCTCTATTTAAAGCCTCGACACAGTGGCGCTGTCTTTCTGTTTGTCAGTCGTTGGAGGAGCGTGGTCTGCCAGGTGGGGCGTTAGCTGTTTGTGTTGTCCGGCTCTCTGTGCTGTGTTGCATTGCGTTTCTAAGTTTATTATATAATGTTAGCTATCAACAACAAGGCAACTCATATGACTAATTTGGAATGGGACGCAAGCGTAGGATTGAACACCCTGTCGCTGGCCGCCATTGGGGAGGGTGTATAGTGTGAAAGGCCGAAACACCCTAGGAACCAAAGGTTCACTACTGACGATGCGCTCCCCAAATTTCACCAGGCTCACTGTTCATGAACTCTTGGAAGTGCTTGCACAAAGGATAGTAACATCTCATCGTGTGTTCTTGGAATATATATATTTTTTCTCATTCATTCTTACCTGATGACGGTTGCTTGTGTCGCAATCGACGCGTCGATTTCCATTATTATTTGATTTTATTTTCTACGTGACTTTACCGAAACAACCACGGAGTAATTCCTGCAGTCACGAAAGCTTCGAATCTAGTTTCGTAGCAGAATTATCTGGGTGACGCTTTACATTTTCAAAGTCGAAAGCACCCGTTTTGTTGCAAGAGCATACAAAGAGTCTGTTATTGTCCCTACTCAAAAAAATACAACAAAGAAAGAATAAACAGATTTCAAGCGCAAATGTGCGAGAACACGAGTTCTTGCGTAACTAAGCGTGCAACATTTCATTTTGCCTGGGGTCTGCTATTGTGTAACACCTGGCTGATTAAATTAGTCTGAAGCTCTGTCATGTTGTATTTATTTGTACCCTGATGATGAAAGCTGCTAGGGTGCATATGAAATATAGCAGAAAATAATAATCAACTAAATATCCACGCACATGTCAATCAACTGCCACAATATATCTGGACCACGCTTTGCATCTCGAACTGGGGCAGTGACAAGCGCATTCGTCGCAGAGGTGTCCGCGGTTCGACCCCCATTGGCCGCCCTGGTTATTACTCCGGGTAGCAGTAACCACAATGCACCTCACGCTGCCCGCTTCACACGTGGCACGTTAAAGATCCCGCGACATCATTCGCAACGTGAAGGCCAATTTTTTTTTGCCGGTGTCGTTATTTCAAAATATCCCAAATTCGAAAAAGATTTGCCCGCACTGCACGTGGCAATCATCCGCACCGTAGCGGCAGACCAATGGCGGTTTGCAGTCCGGGTGCCGCGTCACGCGGTGCCCACAGGGGACAGCTGCCATCGGTGGTGTTGCCCTTTCAACATATACGAGATGTGTTGCAAGTCGCTTATCGCGTGGTATCGCTCCGAGACGCTTGAGGGTGTAAAGTGTGCTTCATCCAACACACATCGTTATCATTGTCGTGCTCACACTGACTCGATGGCGCATGACGCTTGGGTGTTCTCATCGGTTTTGAGTGGTAAGCCAGTGAAATTAGTTGCGATCGCATAAAATGCATGTGCTTTAAGATCAAGCGTTCAAAATGTGGCCACTGTCGTTTTCGGTAAGCGCGATGTTATACGCACACCTGTCGCAACTTTGAATGTTGAAATGCAATTGACTGACATTTTGTGAGTCAAATGACCGCTCTTAATTTGGCATTGCCCAGGTGCTTTCGTATGGCAATGGGGAATAGAAATCTGAGAACTTAACAAATTGTCGGCTAAAGAGCCTCCTAAGTTATACAAATATCGCAAATCTCTAGATCGTGCTGGAATGTCTAAAGCATCCTAGAACAGGGAGTATAAAGCAGGGAAGGTATGCAACGTTGTGAAATCCAGCGTATTTCAATAGGGAATTGCCATATCGCTTGATGTGTCATTGTACATCAACAGATTTTCATTCCTTCCTTCCACAGGCCCCAGCATCTTCACATACCTCGAATTCATTGATTCCACGTGTCAAGTGTAATAGGAATTCACGAGCACATTCCAATCACGTTACGGTACTATAGACTTCAGAGATGCATCCTTTTAATGCATTGGAACTTGTGAAAGGGAAATACACGACGTCAATTTATGAATTAGATTTAGATGTAGGGCAGAAGAAACCTGTGCATATGGTTCATCTCGATTAAGCAGAGTTCCGTGGAATTTACAAAACCTTCATTGGTTGCAGTTTAGTCATTCAATATGAAACACGACACAGCCTGCCCATTGTATTAGGAATACTTCTCGGAGTAAGGGGTACAAAATCGCCACATATATGTAGGTTGACTGATATGTGTGGAGGCTGTCAACTGTCATATAGGAAAAAAATGTATATATAATGTACATATATTTCGATTTAAAGCTTTCGTGACTGTAGGGATTCATCCTCTTGGTTCTTTCGGTAAAGTCACGTAGACTTTACCGAAAGAACCAAGAGGAGGAATGTACATATATTTAACATTTAATTTATACTGTATGCATGACTGATTACATATAACATTATGGGACCTCCTTTGCCAGTACCAACATATAAGAATAGGGTTTTCCCCTTTTTTCTGCCAACAAAACTGAAACCTTTTTACAAGGAATCATGTGTGCATTACCCACAATACTTGTGGTCAGAATGCCAACAAAAACATACTCTGATAATATATGCATTGTCCTTGAAACTGATTGGTCCACACCAGACACATCTTTCTATTGAGCCTCGTCTCAAACAGTGCTAGACCAGAGGACGTATAAATTATCGCATTTATACGACACTTTTTCTTCTTGGTTCTTTCGGTAAAGTCACGTAGAAGGGAAGTAATAAAATAATAAAAATAAAACATAATAAAATAATTCTCACGACGTTTCGGCCACAACGCAAGCAGCCGTCCTCGGGTGAAGACCAGGTCTGTCGGGGAGACAGCGTCTGAGGACGGCTGCTTGCGTTGTGGCCGAAACGTCGTGATAATTATTTTATTATGTTTTATTTTTATTCTTTTATTATTTCCCTTCTACGTGACTTTACCGAAAGAACAAAGAAGATGAATCCCTGCAGTCACGAAAGCTTTAAATCGAAATTTATACGATATTGTTACACATTTACTGCATTTATTCATTTTAGCTGCAGGTGCTTGGGCGAACACGGTGCGCCTCAACCAATGCACAGTGAGGTTACTTTCTTTGGTTCTTTCGGTAAATTCACGTAGATAGAAACATTGCAAATAGATCACGACGTTTCGATAGCAGTCCGCCTGCAGTATTGTTTCACCTGAAGACGATGGCGTGTGTTGCTATCGAGACGTCGTGATCTATTAGCTATTTTTCTATCAACGTGAATTTACCGAAAGAATCAAAGAGTATGAATTCCTGCAGTCACGCAAGCTTCAAATCAAGATTGTTACTTTTATTGCATAATTACTTTTCCCACGTGGGCTGGCAAAGATAGTACACTACTGCTCATGCATTTTTAGACGTAAACAGTGGCTCTTAATTTTAATGAGCGTTGGCACGACTCTATTTTTTCGTCATCAATTAGTGCATGGGTTGGAAGTTGTGATTAATGATTTTGCACTTTCACTTTTGTAAAATCAAATAATAGATAAACCAATATATTGACTTTCTCCTAATTGTTGGCAATTACATTTTCTTGAGTAAGTGGGAGTAATTTAACAATTAAATACTATTTTTGTTCAAACGAAGCCACAGGGGAAAAGCTGCAATTTAGGGATACACTCTATCTAGAATAGTATTTCTTAAGCATTTACATTAATTACGGCGAACACGCAACAGTGTAAATAAGCGTATTTTCCCTGGATTTTTCTGTTGTGTGTTGTCACTTTAAGATGTTTCTTGTTCATGTTTTTATTTGTTGCGGTTGCACCCGAGTCAAGAGCCGCATGGCTCACAGGGTTATACCTGATAGGTTTGTATCCTTTCAACTGGTACATAGGTAAAGGTCTCATAGTGTAAAGGGTTATACCTAATACATGAAACTGAAGCCGTCATTGGCACGCTTCACTTTAGCAGCAAAAACAAACAATAAAAGCACCTCACAGCGCTGCTGTGCAACGTGTTCCTTACACCAGAATCTTGCAGATGTAAGTTGATGCACTCGTGAAGGTGAAGACGTACCGGGCGTGTTCCGCATTAGGTAGCAATGTGAAAAAAACCGATGCTAGATTAAGGGCCAACTTAGATAGAACTTGGGTGGACAGAAGCGAGCGTGACGAATCAAAATACACTTGCCCGCTATGTCAACTGCAGCTCTGGGGGGTTGAGCCGGCAAGTCCCAGTGTGCTGACCATCACACTCTGGGGAGCACCTCTGCAACATGAACAACTGCTGCGCTAACGGGATTTAAACAGCGCACACTGCACACGTTGTAGCCAAAACGTAAAGCATGTAAGGGGCCGTCCATAAATGACGTCACGCCCCTAGGGAGGGGGTCAGACATTTGTGACGATGTGTGACGAGGGGGAGGGGGGGTTTGAGAAATGTGACGTCACATCAAAATGCGCAACTTTAAATATAAACACGTTTTATTTAATTAGACATTGAATACATGTTTTATCCTACATCAAAGTGCTGCGCCACATTAAATATGCACTACAATGACAATAGTTTAAAGCGATTTGAAGCATGTTTTAATTTGGGGGGGGGGGGGCAAAGCGTTGTGACGTCATATTTGAGGGGGGGTCTGACTTTTAGTGACGCCGTGTGACGAAGGGGGGGGGGTCAAAAATCGTCCAAAATCGCGTGACGTCATTTATGGACGGCCCTTAAGCACTGTAATATGAAATATCATAATTCCTTATATTTCAAATATTCCGAACGGCTTAAAATTCATAACGTCATATTAAACAAACAACTTTTGAACCCAGAAAAGCAAAAAAAAACTCAATGATACGCAAACATAAGTTTCCCTCGAAACAATGTTGTGCGCTTTTTTTAAAATACGACTAAGCATTGCTTGCAGCGGGTATACATCGCCCAACCAGTTTCACCGTGCGCTGCATCGCCTCATGTCTTTGGTTGCAGCAGCAGCAGCAGCTAAAAAAACACGTGTTGGAACACATGACAAATATTTATAAATACGGCTCGTCAGGAATAGAATTGCTTTTTCCGAAACTTATTGCTTTCAAACGTTTGCTACAATAAATGCCTGTGTCATGCACGGGCCTGCTGCTGTTTCGGTGTTTACATTCATTACAATGAAGGCGTTTCCAAGAAACGTTTGCCCTTACATCTAATGTCGTAATATAACATCCAGTCTGCTCAGCGCTATACGTGAATGGAAATTATTACACAGTGGACATTACGTGTGACAATGTGTGTGCACGTTCTCTCTGGGGAAAAAATAAATTTATTCTATCGCTACATAAAAAAATTGCTGCTGTGTTTTTGGCAAAAAAACGTAGTGATGAGACTTTTAAGACGCAAATACAATTTGTGCACAAATATGTTTATTCTTTGATAATGACACAAAGGTGTAACAATCTGCAACAGCTTACATTGTTCACAAGCTGTCCCGTGCTTACATATCTTAAAATACTGCTTTAAGAAATACTGATAAAGTCTGTGGATGCTGCTATAGCTACAGGAAACTAATACTGTCAACCTCGACTGCCATAACTGGGGGCCTATGCTCAGAGTTGCATATTGAGAATAGTTAAAACATCAATCTAGCATTGTTGAGCTTTACAAACAGTGCTCTGGGATTCCGTTTAAAGATAAAGCATGCAGAGTCTAAATCACTTCATTTAAGTCACAACATGTGGCTTCATGTTCATTACTTATTGCTCTGTCATCATGGGCAACTGTAAAAAGATCTCCATGATAAACTACTATTGCTATGTATTTTTTTTCTTCAAAAGCAGGCAGATATATTTTTTATTTAGTTTTGTCATAACGAGAAACAAGTCCATGGGGCCAGTACAATAGAATGAATTGTACAGTTTGTATCAAACAGCAGGGAATCGACTTTCCATTTTACCAGTATTTCGCAAACTATAACGACGATGACGTAACATGTGGATGGTGCAAATGCATACAAAATAACTTGGCTTCACTTACCTTCACTACAATGGACAAATCAACTATGATTTAGACTTGGTGTCAATTCAAGCGCCACTGAATCATCACTTAACGGTAGCCGTCAAAAAAAGACTTAAGAAAGTAATTCGAAAAAAGAAAATTGTCATATTTCTTTATATAAAAAACAACCTTGCACAGGTCACTTGTTTGCAGTATAAAACATAACACCCCATTCGTGTTATAAAATGTATAAGGCATTTGTATTGATATTGACAGAAAACCAATGTAAAATATCCTTCAAGAGTCAAAATGTCACTGTTATAGTGGGTTTTGTTTATGTACATTGATTGTACGTTGCACGAGTGCTACTTTTGCCTCAATCATCTCCAGTTATGACCGATTCTAAAATAAAGGTTTAAGGATAAATATCTAGAGTTGATATACTTTCTTTTTTTCTCTCAAAGTATGTACAGCGTGGCCATACTGTTCTGCTTTGTTTGAGACTGTGAATAGCTGTAAGAAATGACGGGTGAAAGCATTCGCTATAACTGCTATATAAAAAGACAGTGTAAAGATTTGCGGTGCCTGAGTGTGTCCAATTCAAGCATTTAACATCGTAGCTCTAAGTACCACCAAACTCTATTTAAACGTACCATTTCAGACAGCACAAGAAGTGTAAGCAATTGAGGCATTCAATACCATTTAGAGAAGATGAAATATAAACAATACTTGTGGTATTTATATATGTAACATGTCGACTGGACGAAGCAAAACATAATACTGTGTGTGTTTTTGAAATATACTGGAAACTTTCAAAACTAAAACTAATATATGCACAAATGCGGATAAACGACCCAACGGTGTTGCTTGTATGACTTCGTGGTGCACTTGAAGTCTCAATATATAAACGATGCATCGTTAGAAAATCTACAGCACGTTAGAAATCGTGTGGTTTAGAAAAAAGGGACCCCAATTCAAGTTGATGATGCAATATTCCTTCTAAGAGTCAAAAGGGTCTCTCTCTTCACAGTACAAAAACCTTTTTGAAAGGGCGATGACCCCACCAACGATGGTGCCGCGTTAAAGTGTGTTGAACGTAACGGGGGGGAAGGGGGGGGGGAGTTTCGGACGGCCTTAATTCCTCAGAAGTGGTCAATGAGCACAGAGACGCTGTTGGCGCCAACGTTGTAGTTGGGATCCCCTGGCAAGGCCATGTTATGCCATCTTCTCGGGTCACCTGCACAGACACAAGAGGAAAATGTCACGAAATATTGTGCACGACATTTGTAAATACCACATTACTTAGCACGCAATAGCAAACCAGCTGGATATATATATGGGATGTTGCATTTATTACATTATTTTTCTTGCGCTGTTTATTTGTTTAGGCACAGCTGTAAGGGCACATTATGATTACATTCAAATGTCAACTTAAAAATATACACCTCAAGGCACATTTCCATAAAATGTGAATGTAATTACAACATGTCCATTTATTTATTTATTGAAAAGTTGCATTGTTGAAACTATAATACATTGTCTTCCTACGAAACTACCAAACTACGTAATGTCAAAATGCTTCATTGGATCAATATGCATTCAGGATGAACTCGTGCATTCTTCCGGTACGAATGTGATGTTCTTTGTTTTGGTAAAATAAAAAATACCACAAAAAAATTGTAAACAAATAACTATATTAACTCTGAAAACAATTATTAAACAGCACATTCATAGGATCCTATGAAAGCCATTTCATATCTCAAAAACTATCTTTTTATATTCTTGGTTCTTTCGGTAAAGTCACGTAGAATGGAAATAATAAAATAAAACATAAAATAATTCTCACGACGATTCGGCCACAACGCAAGCAGCCGTCCTCAGGTGAAGAATAGGTCTGTCGAGAAGACAGAGTCTGACGGCTGCTTGCGTTGTGGCCGAAACGCCGTGAGAATTATTTTATTATGTTTTATTTATTATTATTTTATTATTTCCATTCTACGTGACTTTACCGAAATAACCAAGAATATGAATCCCTGCAGTCACGAAAGCTTTAAATCGAAATACATCTTTTTATAATTTAGATGCTCACCAAATATTTTTTTTTCTCGAGGGCAGTGTTTAATCTGAATACATAGATTCATCTCCAGTGACAAAGACGACATCAGCGTTCTGTTGTATCATATTTGAAGCATGAATTATGATTTAAAACCCACTCAACAACCTCATAAAACAAACCCAATGTCAGGTTTTTACAGGAGGCTGTGGGTTATTTTTCTTTCGTATGGGTTATCCATGTAAACAATTTCACAGGAGGAAGGCAATGCGTCTGAGAAATGTATCCTGTGTATTACCTTCAAAACCTCTACATGTAAGGCAAGTAAAACTGTTTGACAGTCGCTTAAAATAGCAATGAAAATCACACAAAAAACAACTGAAGTTCTTGCAGGACCAAACTGCCCAGCAGGACACATATCCCGAACGAACAGTGCTTTCCCATCCATCTGTCCCTATGACATATACATTTTCTCCCTAGCGCACTTATCAAATGCTCAAGTGACCTACATGCATGGAAGGCGTTATCCTTTTCTTAAACTGCATTCATAAAAAGACTTTTCACGATCACCAACACAGCACCGCACCTTGAAATGCTTGGTCAGGCTGTGATAATGTATTGTGATTTCTTCTTCTCTTATATCTCCCCCAAGGGAACTTAAATCGCAAGTATGAACCTCTGGCCAAAGCTAAAAACAACCCCCAGTCAATGTTTATACAGCACCCATTGGCAAATGGCAGCAATCACCAGATAGACTCGTGCTTTCTGAGAGGTCGTATTGAAGACAGAAGCCATTGATTTGTCACGACGATTTGCTTGCAGGAAGAAAAGAGGCACTTTCCTTTTTAAAAGAACAAATGAAAGTGTTAATTTTCGTCTTTGTTTCAGGTGATCTAACTTGTGATAGTGAAAGTATCTCGTGTGAGTATAATGATAGAACAATTGGTGACTTTTGGAAACAATCGCACAAGAGCTGCGTAAAAATATAGATACTACTTGGAATATAACAATCAACGGTTTTATATATATATGACATGGATACGATGAGCATAACTATATATTCATACTATGAAGTAAAGATTCCAAAATTCCTGAAGCATGTTTTAATCAAGAAAACAGTATGCTCATGACCTTTCATTACCTAGTCCAATGGTTTAATTTGCATGAAATCATCTGGCGGTCACACCCAGTAATTAAATTTGTGGTGTGACTAGCTGTTAAGGTGGATATTTCTAATATCCAGGCATGCAGTCTCATTACGTCGCTGGGAAGAGGAATAAAAGGGTCAACTTAATTGTTCTTTGGAAGTAGAAAAAACTGGGAAGTACACACAGAGACATGTAAATGGCCCACATCCTTTACAACACTTTAGGTTCAAACCCTTAGCCCCATGATGTTGTTTAGGCTGACGCTTCCCCCTCTACTCATCTTATGGATAGACTGGTACTTGCCATAGGAATGTGTAATTCCCACTGTGGTTCACATCATCCTTTGCATTAGTCTGTTCCTATCAGACCATCCTAGTAAGGGTTTGCGCAGGACGACCCTGAATAGATATGTGTAGCTGCAGCTCAGATAGGGAGCGAGTGAACGCATCCTTGCCTGTGATGGACTCGGAGGACTTGAGTGCGAAGGACCAGCCATCAGGGTTCATGGCAGCGCAGTGCGGCAATCGCAGCTCCACAGGCTTGAGGAAGCGTAGTCCATGAGGCCCACACATCACCAGCGGGCTCAATAGAGTCTCGCCTGAGAAGCAAAATAGTGAAATGGCATCACGGTGATCTGCATTGTAATCATGATAATGCCATCACTATACGTGGGATACCTGTAGCAAGCAGATAACAGTCGACACAAATACCCGCTAGAGTGGTCCAACAGAGCTCCCTCTAGCGGAGTCCCTTCTAGTGGCATGAACAAGACATGTTAGGCCTGCACCGTTACTTTATCTGTTGAAAGCCTCCACATTTAAGGGACGAAGACACAGGAGCTCATCATAGATATATTCAAGAATCCATTTGCTATATTCTGCTGTCTCCCAGCCAACCCACAGCCCAAGTCTATAACAACACCTGCGATTGCCAGGCAACCAAGTATTAACCAGACTCAGCTCTGCTCAGCTAACAATATCAGGCACATTCGTTGCAATTTAGATATACAGTATATGGACGAGTTATTCGGTGATACTGCATTGGCAGTGATTCACAAGTGAAAGTAATAAATCTTCTTGGTTCTTTCGGTAAAGTCACGTAGAAGGGAAGTAATAAAATAATAAAAATAAAACCAGGTCTGTCGCCTCGACAGACCTGGTTTTCACCTGAGGACGGCTGCTTGCGTTGTGGCCGAAACGTCGTGAGAATTATTTTATTATGTTTTATTTTTATTATTTTATTACTTCCCTTCTACGTGACTTTACGGAAAGAACCAAGAAGTCACGAAAGCTTTCAATCGAAAGTAATAAACTCAACATATTAGTCAATAGCACTATTTTTAAAAGGAGGTAGAGTTGTGAACAGTTGGAGACATACATGTATACCATGGGGCATGATAAGACTTAAAAAGTACGGCAATATTCCTGATTAAAATGTTTTACATAATGCACTTAGTAATGCCTTCCTGGGCTCAATTCTCATTTCAATAGGAATACAATTAGCATAATTAACTTAGTGATGCATTCCTGACCTCAATTCTCATTTCAATGGGATTAGAGAAACTCTCAAGGAATATAAAGATATAAGTTATCAAAGGGATTAGCGAATACAATATATTCAATTCCTGATCCTTGAAAGCAGGATGCAGGAAGCAGGTTTACATTTCTTTGGCCCTTGCGGTCCAATTTTACTGAGAAATCAAACGTGCTCCAATAGGCGGTACACTACATATGAACCTAAAAATGGGAAGATGTTTATCTCGCGCTTAATAACATAACGATGGTTTTAAGTGAAGGCAAAGCATCCATTCGGTCCTGCCGTTTGAGCTGTATCCAGTCTGGACATGAGGCAGCCTTCTGTGTCCTTTTACCTTGCCTTATTCCCGCCGGCATCGAGACAAGGTTCGCGTCACCACCGGCATGTCACTGGGGCTATGGTCCCTGCTGTTGAAATGACGAGCCACTGCTTTGGAAACGTCTGCCCGAAAAGCTAACGGAAGATGTTGGGCAAAGCTTTGGCCAAGGCATTTACCAGTTTTTGTTTTCCCCATTGGAGTAGAGGCCGCAGCGTTTGCACGCGATGCAATGAACCAGATCGGAGGAGGTGCATGGTGAGTCACAAATGACGCTCTGGGTGATTTAATCAGTGTACCGGTTGATGTGAAGACATGCATGTTGGTGCATGTTGCAGGTCTTACTCCGATTACATGGGAAGCTGCGCACAAGCGGATCCCTGAGGTTTTTTGCTTACGCTCAGAGCACACGGAGGCAGTTGCCGAATGTTGGCAATATTTTGTCACTTCTTATACAGTAGAGTTTATCACAATAATCTCAACTCCCACCACCATCACCTTTAATTCACAATATTTCTCACTTGTACATTAGATATTGTAAATATTAAATGTGAAGTGTTTTTCAATTATTAACTGTAAAACATGGTGCAGTTATAATTGCTGTGCTTTGAGAGAGCAAGCATTCTTTAAATCACAAGTACATGTGTTTCCCAATTAACTACTTCTAAGTGCATTATTTAACATGATTTGCATGCAACCACTGAATAGATCTATTAATTGATGACTGTAATAACAGACATAAAAGGCACAAGGGGCCCTTTAAGCAGCCTTTATCTCCAACAAGGGATGTATGATTGTGAGAAATGGCCATTTTGTGCCAGATTGTTAACCTAAATGAGCATAGAACAACAACACATGCTCCACAAAATCATGATTATCAATAAAAAAAAGTCCAAATAATGAATTTTAAACCCATGTTGCCAAAGTCATGCGTTGAACCGTTCAATGTTGTTCAAGTTCAAGACCATCAAAGACATCAATGTATTAAGTAGAATATTGCATCGCAGTAGTTAGCTACAAATAGACGACTTCAAGGTCATTTAGCTTTCAGAATGTAAGCACTCAAAGTGTTACAATGTGACAATTGAGTATTTCCCTGACATTGGTTCACGGTGTAACAACTGCAACGACGAAGCAACGTTTTGAACGTCTACACACATCCGTAGACGTCTATCATGTTATTTAAGAAACATGATTAGGAAAGTTAGATTTTCTTTTAATCAAACCTCTTCATCATGAATGAGGCAAGAGCCACGACCACACAGGCCCGTGGCTGTGCCTTTCTTTCAAACAAATCCCTACGTGTGTTTAAATGTATTAAATTCCAGCGCAGACATCGGCAATTTAATATTTGACACATTTGTTGATACCAGAAGCTGATAAGAGATATTTTTAACCCACAATCACAGCCTGCAGAGATCTGCAAGAATTCCTAGCATATGTTCTCGGAGAATATCAACCCAGGGAAAATTGAAAATATGCTAAATATAATGGATTTTTTTTCGTGTAGGAAGATTAAATGTTATAGACGGCATATTGCTGGCAAATGTAGGAAAATTGAGATCACAAAACCTGCTTGTAATCTTGGAGGAGGTCCAATGCTTTCTGAGCAATAGGAAGTTGGGGGAGTGCCCTGACCTGGACAGAGTGTGTGATTTAGACAGGTCCAGCGATCTTCAATTATTTTTATATTTTTGGCTCCTCGAAGCATTATTGATATAGGATAACCAAAGCACGACTGTAGACTTGCTTATCCACAATTCCTCGTTAATTACTTTGACCACACAGAGAATATTGAATGAGGAAAAAATAAAATATCTCCATCAAACGATATGTGTCATATTCTTCAACTGCTTCAACAGATGACACATTCAAGCTGCATACAGAAAACGATGGTGCATACAGAAACGTAGCTCGTCCAGTCGGGAAGACTGCATGGAAGCCACAATGTTTCTGAGTACCCGAGGGCATTCCCCATCAACATATTTGGGCCACAGTAAGAGCCAAGACATCGCCAGACATCATTTGTCAACATCAAAACAAATCCTGTGGACGGTGGCATTAATGCCGAAAAATATTCCCCATCTCACTGCTCTTAAATCCACGAATAAGCCACGGACGGAAAGAGACGGACGGAAAGAAAGCACCTTTCTCTTTGTCGAGTGCAGGGATGATGCTGTTGTCCTGGCACACCTTGAAGTAGATCTCCTGCTCCAGGCCTTCAGGAATGGCCCCGCGCGGCACAACCACACTCACGCCGGTCTCCACCGAGCTCAGCACCCCACCATTGCTGTCGAAGACTCCTCTCGCTGTTGCCACCACCGAATGACCTTCCTCCTCCGATAAGGCACTGGGGCTGCCCAAAGAAACACGGCACATCAACGACGGTACACATTAGCACCGCGTTCCTTGAACAACCCGGTGTTCATGTCGAGGGGCGGCGTGAGACCCGAGTGGTGGCTGCAAGCGTCCAGCCGATCGGCCTCGTCACGCCCGGCTGCGTCAGATTGAGATGGACGTGGAGCCTTTCTGCTCTGGAGGAATGGACCCCCTGTGAATGACTGGCTTGGGTGGAGGGAGCTACAACTCTTTGACAGTCAAAAAGCAATAAGCCATAGTAGTGGTCCCAAATTGTTGCGTGTGACTCTGACCATGACAGCTTCTTGGAGGCTCACGTTTCGAATCCAGTGACCGCCCTAATTATTACTGTGGGCGTAATGACCACGATGATAGGCGCTTTTCTACTTCACAGTGGACATTAAAGACCCCCCGATGTCATTCGCCAAGAGTGGCAATTGTGTGCCAGCGTCAGAGTCTAAATTTGCCACATTCGAACACGAGCTTGCAAATGACTAAATTGATATTATACATAGCAAATCACCGCACTCTATTGACAGACTAATGGCCCAGGGTCAAAATTGAAAATGAGACTGGAATCGTGTCTAACTGTGCGATGCAGCCTTAAAGAAGCGATTGGGAGAAATTGCTAGTGTGTGAGTCTGCCAGTGCTTTCTCCCTAGTAACAGCTGGCAACCTCTCAATATTTGTGAAACCATTACACTGCATTGCTGTTTTCTAAAAAGTGAGCAGTAACAGTAAAGCATGTGATAAAACCACGTACATTTACTGCAGCTGTCAGCAAGCCTGGGCAGCTGCAAAAGACTGCCAATAGAGGATTGCTGGATTAAGAGATGGATGGAAAAAATACTTATTTGAATCTGAGATTATTCAATTATATAATGGTAGCTCACGATATTAGCAATGCTGACACTGTGTTTACTTGACACTTAGAGAAATTGATTTGTGCCGAACTCTGGAGCCACAGCTGCACACCTGATGCCCAGACATGCATAGCTGTGCACACACATACACCAGTCAGTTTAACACGTAAGCTTTGACGACCAATATTATCCATAATAGAGGTTATGGACACACACGAGTGCATACACATGTGTGTGTGTGCATTTACAGGCACGTAAACAAATAAATCCAGGTTTGTTTACTTATTTTTTGGCAAAAATTCCTGAAATAAACTCCATAAAAACATCACAGGTTTTAACTGGGATGTTTACTTTCGCAGAAATATAAAGTGGGCGATGGTAGGGTCAGATGTCAAAGGCTACATTGGACACTGTGGTACGAGTACGCAAGCACTGTATTGTTAACGTAATTGTGAATTTTGATTTGCGAAGTTCACAGTTTATTTCACGAGACCGCTCGGTAGGCTCTTGTTCACCAGATACTTCATATTGGGTTAGAGGTTTATGTGTTGCGATGGTATAGCAGCAATATATTAAAATAATGAAAATCCTAAAATCATTACATGTCCGATTTCTGTGCTCACACACAAATATACCACAGGCTGAATTGCCAAAAGTAATGCTGCGTATGAAAACAATTTCTGTTTATAGCCGTTTTTCACGAAGAATATACTCGTTAGGGGTGTACTACCATTCATCAGCTTTTTTACATAAAAATCTGAATCAGATGAGAAAATCAGGATCATAATGTGAATAAAGTATATTTTTAAAATGGTTGTAGGGAGTGACTATTTGATTAAGAAAGTTATGTTTTTGGTCTGATAGTTTAGCATTAGAATCGCTGGAGCCTGCATGTCACAATTTGATTTGCAAAAAATATATAATTATCGTTTTGCATTACTTATTGTCGAGACTGCGGGAACAACATTTCAATTAATGAACTCATGTTAATGTTGTTAATTATATAGAATTTAGAGAGGCTGCAGGGGTCCTAAATCAATTCACAAGTCAACAGCACAGTGGTCCAGAAGCAGTTCAAGAAGGGTCCCACAGTTCAGATATTACCTACTACTGATGTTAGCCATGGCCAGGAATCAAACTCAAGTTACTGGGTTCATAGTACAATGCATTAACCACCACCCCACCAAAAAAAATGAAAGTAATTTCCTGCTCCAATGAGCATTGAGGTGATGCTCATTTCCCATTTACAGACCTAAGCTTGTGGTAAAAAAAAATCTACATTGCTATGGTGGGGACAAATCTATCCATAGAGCAACCACACTGTGATACTCATTTAACCGACCCCTGAGTGATGATGGGTTGAGTCGACACCCAACCAGGAGTTGAACTCATAAACCTCCTATTGCGAGTAGCTCGCTCTACCACTTGAGCCACCTGGCACCACCGTTTCCCCGACATACGCTCTTCTTTATAAAGGTAAAACTATCAAATCAAATATTTTTTAAAAAGTCTCAAATGGTTACATTTTAAAGGTGAACATCAACCATCAAAATCCATAAAAAGCACATGTGACATTTCA
Source organism: Lampetra fluviatilis (assembly GCF_964198595.1). Taxonomy (NCBI): domain Eukaryota; kingdom Metazoa; phylum Chordata; class Hyperoartia; order Petromyzontiformes; family Petromyzontidae; genus Lampetra; species Lampetra fluviatilis. Next base: position 9,931,162 of record NC_136287.1, on the reverse strand, counting down.
CCTGAGACACTTTGATGCCTTTTAGAAGCTTGCCTTTTTGAATATTTCACTGACTGATGCAACACTGTTATTTTCCCATTACCTTTATCTTTTGAATAAAATAGTGGAGACTTTTATGAACCTGTAAATGCCGTCATTATCACGCCTCTTCTAATGGAAGCCTTTATTACGTGAAGGCAATTAATCTACTTCTTTGTTCGTGTTAAATTATTAAGTGATGGACATCGAGCGTTTGAGATGTGAAGGGACTTCAAAAACAGTTTGAGAAAATTACCATAACAGTATGTGTCGATTCAAATGCATTACTTTTCTAAATAGTTGTCTAGCATAGACTTGAGATTTTCGCAGCCTTGACTTCTAGTTCATATTTGATTTTTAATTCGGGTATGGCTCTGTGTGTCACTTCATCACCGGTTGTTGCTTCAGTAGCCCCTTCCCTTCCACCCGGTCTCCGTAGACCACAAGGGTCAAACAACGAATCGGGAGTGGGAATGTAACAAGACGGTAAATGTTCCCAGTGAGTACAGATGAAAAAGCTCATAGATTGTGACCGCTTCGTGTAGACGAGGCGGTGTCATTGACGAATGCGCTGAGTTTGTTTTGGTCAATAGTGCTTGTGCACCATTGCCAACATCACCAAGTAAATAATTTCACTGCGACCATGTGGCTCGTGTAGCAGAAGCAGCAGAATGCCGCTGTACAATTGGCTGCCGGGCACCAGCAACATCAGCAGCAACTGTGCTGCTGATGTTGCTGTCGCCGTACAATCTACTTCTGCGGTGCAATCTGCTGCTGTTGGTGTTTTCGTTGTATATCCCGCTGCTACATATCTGCTGCTGCAACACAAGCCGCCTAGTCGATGTGAAGCGGTTTAGTGTGATGTTGACGTGTTGTTTATGATTATGGTAGTGATGAGTATGTTTCTGGTGATGACAAAGGTGATGATCGTCGTGGTGATGCCTGTGGGTGATGGGTGTGGTGAAGTATGTATATATGTTGAACTTCTTTCACACCGTACATAGCCAACCGTTCTAATTGGAGGTGCGGGGGAAGGACAACAAACTAAACACAAAAATCAGTTCTCAAGAAATGAGTTTTCAATCTAGATTAAAAAGTGCATAAGCTCCAGTGGTTTCCTAATATAAGAAGGAAGAGCATTCCAGACGACCATGAGGGGTAATGTTGTTGACCATGATGGTGGTGGGTAATGAAACCGGCGGTAGTGATTACAGTGGTTATGACAGAGAGTCAAGCTATGATGTTGTTGATTGTGATATTGTTGATTGTGGAGATGACGATGACTGGTAACACTTACCATCTTGCTACATTCCCAATTCTACTTTGTTGTTTCACCCTCGTGGTCTACGGAGATCGGGTGGAAGGAAGGCGACGACGCTATCTAGGACTTGAATGTAGTCATGTTACCGTGATAAGTAGTGTTTACAAAGTAGCATGGAAAAACTGTCATTCATTAACATATCTGAATGCCCACTCACAAAGGTACTGCAAAAAATAAATTGCAAAAAAGCCTAATATATTCTTGTGATTTTACACGTTTGTGTAAATATAACAGTAGCGGCAAACAAATGATGCAGCCTACATTGGGCGACAGTGTAAGTGACGTATGTGAGCTATTGTATTTGTTCATGACCGGTTCTTAGAATAACAAAATAATGCAGTGCCTGTGGGAACATTATAACATTATATGGGGTAAAACATATAAAAGTATATATATATACATTCGGTATTTGGCAAACAGTGGGCGAGTTTAGAGACTGTTTTTTAATGCAAACATTTATTATAGATGTATCGTAGGAACGAGATACCACAGCAATCTATCACTAGCCGTATATTTAATTAACTGCTACACAAGCGGTTATGCAGCCTGACTTGGCAATCGACAGCCATGCGGTAAAGCTGCTATTCATCTGCGGTGCATCGTATATCGTATATTCATCTGCGGTGCAGCTGAATATACGATCCATCATCATGAACCAATAGCCAAAGTAGATAAACAACTAACATTCTCCTATTCTGAAATATTGCTTTTAATGCAACTCAAAGCAATTATATTCCATTGTAAGTGTTTTATTACAAACTTATATGGGTGCTGCATTTCTGTGATGTGACGATGCCAAATGACACATTCTTTGAGGCAAACCACAATAAGACTATGGCGATCTGCACAAGTTAAAAGTCCAGAGCGTCGTGCTGTAATATGCAGCATCAGAACACATGTAGAGCTTGTGTATTATGTAACAATCTAGCCCATTTCAATTATTAGTATTTGTATTTATTTAAATTTAAGCTGCCCAGCAAAGGATTGCAACACTGCTGTTGGCCTTTTGAATTAAGTCGACTGCCTTGAGTGAGAAAGGTCATCAGATTCCCTTTCATGCACCGTGGCCTCATTACATTGTAGGCCTTCTGTTTACGCAGGTCTTGTTGCACTGCATGAATGATCATAAAAACAATGAATAATAAAGTGTTTGTGATTGATAACAAAGAGGGAAAGACTCCAAGTGTTTCACAACCGATTATAGAAGCCGAGGAATGCCAATTTCAAGTTGGTTTAAAACTGCACAACTTTCACAAACGTCTCCATCAGAAGTTACTCCAAAATTATTTGCATAAACATTGTTTACGTAAACAAATAAACCAGTATATGATAACATAGAACACTTTTGTTCGCCCGATGTATATTTCATTGATCTTCTATGACCTGTCAACCACTTTAATTTGATCGGAGTGAAAATTGCAGACTACTGCAAATATACTCATCATTGGAAACAAGAAGTTATAAACATTTAGTTTCAACCGTGTGAAAAATAATGCACCTAAAAAGTAATTCTGTGTTACACGAGTAATGAAAGTAATTCCATATGAAAGTGAAACGTTGAAAACTTGCATTTAAAGAAAATATTTAGCTACGAAGTACATTTAAATACGATTTTGCTGTTAAAAACCTTGCAAGTACAACCACAATCAATTTGAGTGAATATACTGTACTTAATGGAGTCGCTCGTATGTTCATAATCAAATGCTGCACTTGCAAAAATCAAATGACATGTAAAATAGCAGTCTTGCTACCCTGACCAACTCGTACGTATGTCTGAGTAATGAAGAACAGAAGCCAATCAATCACCAATATCAGTCTATAGACTTGACAAAGACTGAAATTAATTGACCAGTTATACAAGCCACATTTGGGTCAGAAGACAGATTATTTCTTCGCAAGTTAGTTGGCCCATAAACGGACACACAGTAAAACCTTGGATTGCAAGCATAATTCGTTCCGGAAACGTGCTTGTAATCCAAAGCACTCGTATATCAAAGCACTCGTATATCACTTGTGATCACGTGACGCTCGGCAGACAAAGCTTATACACGTACTACTCGTATTGCAGGACCTCGCTCGTTTATCAAATTAAAATTAATTTAAAAAAAATTGCTCATCTTGCAAAACACTCGCAGACCAAGTTACTCGCAATCCAAGGTTTTACTGTATAGTATAATGAAAACAAGAGCTGTGGTGCCTCACATTGGTTCAGCTTGTGAATTTCAACGTTCAATTTTAAGTAGTGAAAGTAATGCCAACGAGGTATCCGGAGGACAACGACGTGTACTGACGATTGCGTAATAACCTCAGGCTAAACTACCTTTACCGTACCTGTCAACCCATACTGCCCCGTATTATTGTACAGGGAAATAGAGTTTTCAGTTCCATACGGCGTACAGCCGATTCAATAAGGGCCACATGGTTTTTGTCCCTTGTGATGGGACTTCGTAGGATGAACGTTGAGATTTATAAGGAGCACGAGGTGACCAATAACGTCTGAATTGGTCTGTAATAAGGTAGGCACTGATAAGGGGTGCCTTAGATACTTTTCTGTGCACTTTATGATGAAAAGAGACCAAAGCCAACCAGGCAATAGAACAAAGGGGAGCCATTAAAAGAGTGCAGTGCACGACTGATTCCAGGATAGCTGCTATATTAAGAGAGAAAAATGAATAAAGGTCTTTCATCATGCTAAATAAACACATGTTATTTTGCATGAATCGCTATAGAGTAGCTGCCACGCATGCAATTTAGGTGGCATTTTTGTTACGAATACTCCCAGGCAGTCTGCAAAAGCTAAATGACAAACCATAATATGCTGTTATCAACATGATGATATGTAAAGAGAAGAGGGTAATTGTTGCAGAATGTCAAAGCGTAATAATGGCTTGGTTTGAACACAGTTAATTTTCTCCAACCATGTTCATTAGTCTAATTAAAAGTGCCTTAATCTTATGGTTTCGGCCCAGCCTAACATTCATATTGTGACCTACAGCATCCACCCCTGAGCAGGTGCATGACATTCAGCATATATTTAGTCATTAAAATAGTACAATTACCAGTGTAGTATGCGGGAGTCATTATGGTGTCATTGCATCTTTTCACATACATTCTAGCCTATCCCTAGAGAGTTTAGGTTCTATTTCACATGTAACAAAAATTGCAAATTATTAAATATATATATATTGTTCGTTTATGTACAGCTTCAATGACATCCAATATTCCAACCCCTAGAATTATTTTTTGAAAGAAAAAAACATCCTGCAACATTTGTTCTAAAACACAATTTCACATTTCCAAACGCTATATTATTTAAACCATGGACTGTACTACATTTGCACCATGCGCACACCACATTCGCCACGGCACTTTCAACAAACACAACTGCAGACTACGGCTTACGTGAGACTCCACAGCTAGGTAAATAAGGTAGTCCCATTGGGAACTGTAATGTCGTTTGAAACTATAAAGTGTTCAATATGTTAAAAGAATGATCCAATGTTTTTGGGGCGAACTCCCCTTCCCCCGCCTGCCCCCACCCCCCCATCTCTTTCAGGTCAATGGAAATTAAATTGCGCAAGACGGCGGGAGCTCAATCAAGATGAGAGCCACATCCATCTTCATTGCGAGGCCGCTGCGCAGTGCTCCAAGCCCAAAGTCCCGACATCGCTCCAGTGCCGATAAACATCAGGGAAATGGAGCTCCTCGTGGGGACCCGGCCAGGAAGAAGGATTGCCATCGATTCCCGCTGCTCCCTAAAGACGTCGCGGGCACAGTCTGCCTGCAGATTGATTGATCACAAAAGGTCTCCTCGTCATGTAGCCTTAATTACCTCTGATGATAAAAATAATAATACGGCTTTTAAGTATGTATGTATGTTGAACTTCTTTCGCACCGAACGTAGCTAACCGTGCTAACTGAAGGTGCGAGCTTCACGCTCCCAAGGACTCATATGTGCCTGTCGAGTGCCGAGTTCAATGCGGTCGCAACAGCGTGAGCTTGAATTTTAAAACATTTGCAAAAAAAAAAACGAGCGCATACGCTTAAATCTGGGCTAAGTTGTGCAGGAACGATAGATAAAACTCTTCACTGTTGTATTGCTTTATAGAAAAAAAAAATCATGTACGCCGAAACAAGCAAGCTGTGGTTAATTGTATTTCTTTCCCCCCATTATACATCTGCATTCAAGGGGCAGCATTGCGAGGGCAGTGTTTTGAAGTTACTTTTACGAGGCGACAAAATATCGAACAAAATTACTGAAGGAAAAAAAATGTACGTTCTACTTTGGTAGTGTGCACAAAATGTGCAATGCAGTAGTTTTAAGCCGGAGTCGGTGTATTCCGATTGGTCAGTGCGTCTCAGCTGCTTCAGGCCTTGGGGAGCTGAATACAGCCCGTCCTTCACCATCAGTCAATACATCCCATTACATTATAAATTGCATGTGCATAATGATTATTAAATATTCATGACAATCATTAAGTGTATAAAAAATATATATATACTAACTTGAAAAGTCTGTATTCACATGCGCTGAATAAATTTCTATCTGAGGAATTTTAAAAAGTCAATATTATTTGTGCTTTGATAACTCGTTCACGTAATTATCATAATCATTAAAGGACGCGTGGTTGTTCGGCCCATGGCTCGAACCTCCCCATGATGAGACTGGGATGGTATATTAAAACCAAGCAATGTTGCTCATAAATGATCATGTCTAAGCACAATTTGTTCGAAGGACATGGCAAAAATGGACATCCCCACTCCTTTCAAGTGACCATTAGCCTACTTTTCAATACCGACTACAGAGGCGTGAATATATGGAAGGGTTTCCGCTAGACAGAGCACTAGAGAGCACCTCGAGGGTATTTTGGCCTACTCTTCCACCATGGCGTACCATAATATAGATTTTGTTTTGGGTAAGATCGCATAAATATCAATGTGTCCTAAACCCGCCACCACCAGACACAACCAACTAGTAAGGTTTGTCCCGTAAACAGAACATGCCAATTCATTACTAGCAAATCCACAACATTTACACTCTGAGCATGGCGTTTCACCAATGGGTATAACCACACATTACCCCACCACAATCTGGACCACAGTAGCTAACATGTAAATGCATTTTGCCTTCTTGTGATTTACCCAATGCCTTTTTTGTACCGTGTGTTGATGTAACCTTCTGACCTGCCCCGACTGGACATCTGCAGCGTAAGGGCACCCACCACGACCACCAGCACGACGAGCACCGCGCTACCTAACAGGGATGGCTTTGGGAGTAGCGCTCAGGCCATAACTAAATAAAGATTCCGATTCTGCCTTAACAGAGGTGAGCGCAGCATGAAGGCACCACCACCAGTACCCCCGTTACCTGACAGGGATGGCTTTAGGAGTCGCATTCAGGCCGTCCAGGTGGCTCTTTGGCCGGTAGTCGCCGTGCCGCGGGAACGTGTCCGTGCCGCTGTCGAACTCGTGCTGCGACGGCGCTTGCGAAACCCCGACAACCGCCGCCGCAGCCGCGCCATCGCCCGCCCGCACCGCCCCCTCGGGCAGCAAGTTGTGCGAGAACTTGGGGCTGTCGAACCTGCGCTGGAACGGCCTCGCCGCTCCCGTGTAGCCGCCCCCGGAGGGGAAGCGGGCGGCGAACGGCGGCGCGAACGCCCTCGTGGGGTTACCGCTGCTACCTCCGTTGCTGCTGCTGCTGCCGCCGCTGCTGCTGTTGTTGTTGCTGGTGGCCGGGTGGCGCGCCGCGGCCGTCACGGCGTACGTGGTGGCGCAGGCGCCGCCGTTCGCCGCCAACACCTTGCCATACGCGGCCGCAGCGGGCGCGTAATGGCTGTCGTTGCTTTGTGACGGTTTTGCGTGAGCCGAGGCTGGTGGCTGGTAGGGGACGTTGCCGCTGTTGGGCAAAGCGGCCTGGGGAAAAGCGTAGGTCCTGTGCGAGGCGTAGCTTGACTGCAGCGCGTCTTCCCTGGAGGTTTGGCGGTACGGGCCCTGGTGACTGGTCTGGGGGGCTTCCTCCTGCCTGGATGTGGGGGCTTGCTGCTCCCTGGGAGACATTCCTGAAAATAATTGCATTGTTGAATGTAATTTGAGGCTATTCGGAGAGCACAGCAAACCGTTTTTGCAAGGGCATTACATTTTAGGCTGAACAATGTTACGTGCAGATTGTATCAATCGGGGTACTACCAAAATGTAAACTTTGAGACAATATCCACATGCATACATATACACACACAGACATATGACATGTATTCTTGTCTGTTTCATATATTAGTACAATAGTCGCCCAATATCTGTTTCATGTTTGCCTAACTTCATTTGTAACTCCACTGTGATAAGTCAGTAATGAATGTGCCTGAGAAAACTGACGTGAGTGATTTTATTATTTAACATCGATTTACATTTGTGATTTAAATTTGTCATGTGACAGAGTTTTTTTTTTTATAATTTACAATTTGCTACATTGCCGTCATTTATTTTATTAGTTTTGCTGTTGCCATTCTGGTGACCCAGGACACCCTCCTAGCAAATTACTCATCTGGTTAAACAAAAAAACTTGGCCTTGACAAACATCTCCCTTTAAGAATGCACTCACTGTCTGGAAAGTCAAGTTAGTGAGCATCTATGATGGCGAGCATGTATGCACGTATGTTGCATGTTGAACTTCTTTCGCATCGTACATAGCAAACCGTGCTAATTGGAGGTGCGGGGGAAAGACAACAAACTAAACACACAAAAGCAGCTCTAAAGAAATGAGATTTGAATAATCTAGATTTAACAGAGCACGACAATGAAGAGGATGCTGTGAATGATACTACGGGACTATTCACGCTACATCGCTATTGTCTCACGAGTGTCGATGGTAACACATCGCACGAGGCATCATTTAGAACCCATTACATATATTCCACGTATTTAAAACATCCAAGATCATTTTTTTAAACGCCACAATGAAGCTTTAAATAACCAACTGGGGTGCAAGTATAACAAAAACAACACAGTCCAACTGGAATTACGTTTGATAAGAAAGTACGGCTCACACCCCCATGTCCTCCCGATGCATTGTCAATCACAAGTTTTCTTGTTAAAATTCTTGGCCGACAGCTCAAGGATACAAAGATAACAGATACTTCATTCGAACGCTATTACGTCAATTCTAAAGGTACCTGGATGAGAGTTATTTTTTGAAATGCTGGAATTATTAACGATATTATCTTTGCCAAGTTATTAATTCAGGAATTATTCCGAGTCTCACACATTGTTATTCATAACTATTGTGAAAGGAGATGAGGTAGTATGTAGGATATTGAGGACTTCACAAATGGATGAAAATCTAACTTCCAGGTGTAATCACAATTCACCATTGTAAACTCATGATACATGTGCAGAAGTAAATTACCTTAAACCTTTTTCAGCATTGGTGAATGTAATCTGAAGACAGTGTAATTGCTGTTGGTGAAAAAATATATAATGATCTACACGAGCTGCATTACTGAAAGTGGTTTTACTCAATTACTTATTTCACACAAAAAAATGACAACGTGAAAGTCAAAGTGTCACCAAACTCATTAAAACAGTCGGAACTGTTCATCTCCATTGACAACCATAAACCAGAGCGGAAATTCCACATTCCTACTGCCGGGACCCGTCTCTTCTTAACAACGGTCACAGCTTACTTACGCTACTCATTTAATTGACTCTTCAGCGATTGAAGTAATTTTGTGCTCAAAAGAGCATTAACGTGGTCAGCATGAAGGTAGTGCTCATTAACTATTCATAGTCCAGAGCCAGTAGTGGAATTTCCGGAGACCTACGACAGGGACGAGTCTCTCAAAAGGACTTCCCCAATAAAGTGGTACCGAATTTTATGGACCCGAGGGGGATGATGAGCCGAGTCAAACGTCACAAACGGGAATTTAACTCACAATCTGCCACAACGCTACATTGCCTTTGGCCTCATATCTAAGTACAGTAACGGATATTCTTGGTGTATATGAAATCGACATTATTATCTTTTGCGCATCTAAATATATAGCTTGTTCATGGTTTAATGTAAAGCACACTGTTGTGCAAGGCAAGAGGAAACCACCTGAACTCTCCTTCCCCATCTTCTTGGTTCTTTCGGTAAAGTCACGTAGAAGGGAAATAATAAAAATGAAACATAATCAAATATTATTTCCCTTCTACGTGACTTTACCGAAAGAACCAAGAAGATGAATCCCTGCAGTCACGAAAGCTTTACATCGAAAAACTCCTTCCCCAGTTAGGGCTCAGGAAGCCTCATACAAAGTACGGTGTTGTAAGGCGAAGAGGACGGAGAGAGGTGGGACCTGCTCTTGGAAAGAGCACTTCAGAGCAAGACAAACATTTGCCAAGAGATTCCAGACACGACATAATCACTGAAAACGTCGTGGTTACTTCACAGCCATGTGACTTGTCACTGTACCTGTGTAATGGTAGGAAGGAGGAGTGGTCGTCTGTTGCGACCCTTGATGCTGTCCAGACTGCCCCTGCTTTGCCTGAGCAGGTACCACGAAGAGTGTGGGCTGGCTTCCCGCTGCCCGCATCCCTGTGTTTTGAACCGAGCCACAGAATGGGACGTCTGTCCTCTTCTCCGTTGCTTTTGGCCCCACGTCCTCACCAGGCAGGTCCACGGATTTGCTCCTGAGTTTTCACATTTGAAAATAGGTACGTAGTATTACAACTTGATTGTACGATCACAACTTTGCAAACATTAGCTATTCTCTCTGCTCCTCAGCGCAGAATTTCCTATATTTTTGATCATTCTTGAGGCATCGCTGTTAAATCAGCTCAACAAAGTATGAAAATCCACTTGAACACAGCGATAAAATACAACTATTTTGATCTTGCACAAAATATCATGCTGTCAAAGTATTCATCAAATATGGGTTATAAATTACAACAGGTTGGACATACATTTTTGAAAACAAGGAATAAAATCATTTAACTCAATGAATCATATTCAAGAATAAAAATTTCCACATATACATACATTTTCTGATTCATCACATGATATATAATTGAGCAAAAACACAATAGATCATTATTATTTTTTATTGAAATTTGTATATATATATGTATATATGAAGGCACTATTAATTGGATCGTTATTATCAACAGGCAAAGAGACAAACACTTCTTGACAAGATTCCCAGAACGCTTTATAAGGGATTTCCAGGGAATTAACAAGCGAACCTTGGACTCAGAGCCAAGCATGCTTCCTGTCAAAGAGTGGCTGTCAATTCCATTGTCCATGACCCCCCAGACAACTACAATTCCCTGCAGGCCAGTATACAACATTAACAAGGAAACCATGGAATAACTAACATGTACAATAGCTAACGTGCATCGTTATTTCGTATTCATGGGCATGATAACTGGAACAACTAATGGTTAAATGGAGTTGAGATCCAATGCCCGAAATTAAACTGTAAAAATAAAGCAAAAATAAATTAGGCTCTACTGTAATAGCATGTTTTGCATTCCCATGCTGTATTGCATTGAATGTAAGCGGTATTGGTGACACACACACACACACACTTCACTACAATAATCTATGTTCTTTGAGTGTGTGTATGAGAAATGAAGCAAAGTTTCTTACCAGTACGATACTCTCACATCGCCTCCGCTGCCACTGTAATAGCTACTTGACTGACTAGAAAATCTAAATGCAAGAAGAAGAGCATTATTGGAAAAGATTATACAAATCAGAGGTCCACACAGAACAGAACAAATTATGACACGAAGGCTTTCAAAATGGCATAGGTTGTGAGATCTGAACTTGTCTGATGTACAGGCAAACCTTTGAGTCATAATAGGGCAAATTACTTAGCGAAAAACAGCAATGTAAGCAACGTTCAAAGCCCTGGAGGTCACAAGGCAAACATGTTTTCGCAAGCCTCGTGTTAATTTATTAGAAGCAATTTGGAGGCATTCGCATGCGGAATATGTGGGTGTAATGGATGCTAGTTAGGTTGTATAGCCGAGAATGCCTACCCAGGGAGTTTTCATATTACAGAGCATGATTTAAACGGACATTAACATAAAGAGGCTTGGATGGTAGACTTGGGAGAAATTCAGGAAGGAAGAATGATCTTACACACCCGCCACTTGCAACATACAGGTTTCATGTGTTTGCTCATGAGCCTACATATTTAATTGCCATGGAATGGAATGACAACAATCCTCGCGTTAAAACTACATTTCATTTCACATTTCTCAAAAATAGTACATTGCACATGCATCGAACAAGAAATTAAATCCAATAAAACTAAACATTTTAAAATAATTGTTGGTTAATTTGACCATCCACTACTAATAGGTACGCAAGGACATACTTTTCCAACACCACCAGCTGTTCATACTTTGTAAAAAATGCTTTGTAAAATAATTCACAGCCAACTTTTTCTCCCATGACTCCGATTTGTATTGATTTTTGCACAACTTGTTCTTTTTAACCACTGTGAGTTGCACCATAATCATAGTTAACTCTGAGCAATCATTTGCAGGCATATAAATAGCATTTGAAGATTGTGCTAATAATGACTCATTCAACTAAAATTGCAGTAATTAGCAGTGCCTGTTCAATTGTAAAAGAGTTATAGTTAACAATTGGATAATTTACATGAAAAATTAATCTATCATCAGAAGAATGTGGTGCACAATCGGTAGATTATCATTTTGAATCCTTCTATTGTTTAAAGGTACTGTGTCCCATAGCTTAAATTGTAAGCAAGATACGATTCCGAATACTATAACTGCTTTGATTTGTCTTTCAAATGTATTGCTCGCATAATAGATGTATGGGTGTAACACTGCACAGCGGACTCCTTAGATATATGCATCAATGTACAACAAATAAGGCATTATTTATGCTTGTTAGTGGAAAACACCATGATAACATTTTTCTTCATTAAAACATATTAATTACAATGCAAAGAGATGCGATATTATTGGTGAAAATGCAGTCTTGTCCATCAAGATAATTTCCTCGACTGTATTTACGGGTGAAGAATAAAATGAATGTCACGATGCAGGAGTTTCAAATGAGCGTACACAGCATGATGAATGGAAAAGACCACAAAAGGGTCAAACCAACATAGTTACATGTCAGCATCTCACTGTCTTCTTACGGGACTTTAAGGGGGGAAAAAAAACACATCCGATCGATGTAAAGCAGTTTTACCGCACTCTGAAAAGTGCAAAAGCTTGCAATGTTAGCTTAAGTAGATGGATGACTTTTTTTTTGCAAGATGCGGCCAGTTTATTGCTTTCCCCCCCAGCAGAATTGTTTAACTAAGGGTGTCAAGATGCAAGTGATGGGGCGATGAGTGTGAAAAATGGCACGGTGTTATCAGAAAGGGCAGGATGTGATTGAACGTGCTTTGCTTTTTATAAAAAACTGCGTTTTGAACAGCTGACCATCGGCGTGCTGGAATTTGTACAAAGGTGTAACATCAAAGAGAGATGTATCAATATATTAAGTGGGGTTTTCTTTTCATATCTTTGAAAAAAATACTTATGCATAGGTTTGCTGATCTTGCCATCTGCAAAGAAACATTTTATAGATTCCAGCATAATGAAATGCACAAATAGCAAAACACAAATGTTGTCAACTTTTCAAGTGACAATAAGCAAGCTCTGATGTGCTCTCATTTTGGATCGTTTATTATGTCCGGTAATGAGCTAGTGAGGTTATTTTGTGATTGCAATTGTATGAGTGAAGCAAAACGGTACAATAAGTCATTAATACTGAGTGACACAAAAATGTAGATACATTAATTATTCGCAACAAAGTGTTAAATTGCAGTTATATATTTAAATTAACATGCATGACACACAACTCAAACATGGTTAATATGCACGATTAAGTGAATAAGCGAATGAGACATCGGTGGAAAAATTACTTGATTATAAAATCTAAATGTAGCATTCATGTTGTTAGTATAAACAGCTGTATTCAGTTAAGTAAATGACCAATATTTAAATTATGAATTCAAAAATATAATTGCCACAATTAAAAGAATGGCAAATATATTAAGTAAAACTATTTTAACATTGACACATGAAAATTAGTCCAACTCGTAATTTAACATGAATCTTTTGAAAGATAATGTAATACTCTCATATGTTACTGACCTGTACATAAAAATTGTAGCATGTTATTATCACAGTGCAAATGCAGTCAGGGTTAGATGCCTATGGTTTCTGGGATTAAAAAAATATATTTTATGTACAGTATTTTACTCAACAAATTTGGTTTATAATAACTCGTGACAAGCACAGTTAAAACAAGATGCATATTATATTTCAACCAAGGCAAAATCACAAAACATTCCTGTTCTGGTCATTCTTTACATCTACGCAATAAAAACCCAAGTATAAAATGCACAAGATATATGAAGCAGGAGGCAAAATGTAGTTAATGCCTTAAGGACTGTACAATTAAAAAGAAATCCTTGCAATACTGCGTGAGCGGACCGGATATAAAACGTTGACAGCAAAAACACAACATGCGCACTACTGTACCAATATAAATACTTTAAAAAATATATATTATAAACAATCTTACAAATATAAATTAATATACATTACTGCATTTAAACACCTCTTTTATTCGTGGTTTATATCGCAACGAATCACCACAAAACAACTTTGTGATTATTTTTTTCTTCTGAACATGAGAAGCATATCACGAACAAATGGACGGTGACATTGACCAAGTGCGCTACATTCCGACGAAAGATACATACAACCGTATTCTCAAACAACAACAAAAACACACACACAATCTACAGCTGTGTATGCTGGTACCTGCTATAGGTGGGCTTGTTGTTGTGGGTGGGTTTGGGTGTGTCAGGGAGTGATGGGGTAGTGGGAGCAGTGGGGGACGTCTGTCCAGTGGGGCTGACTGGGTGGGGGAGCTTGCATTGCTGCACAGACCTCCGTGCCGAGTCCACATCCTCCCCGTCCATGTGAGCCGGTCGGGGCAGGGGAACGAACCCCTCGCCCCTTGTCCCGGATACCCTCTGAGTCTCCGCTGTTCTGCAGACGCAAACAATGGAATGCATGAGAACGTGTGAAAGGCAACGTGTGCAGTCCCGAAATTGCTCGCTCACACCACTGCTGGCGGAAGGGCCTCCACTTACGAGGTGTTCTAGAGAGCCCCCTCAAGAGGGTGCCACAGTGGAGAGAGTGCGTCACGGTGGCTAGGAAATGTTAACTACCTCGCCTGGTATACAGGAGGTCGTGGGTTCGATCCCGACCCTGACGCCTGCTGCTGTATATTTGAAGTTTGCATGTTCTCCCCGTGGACGCGTGGATTTTCCTCCGGGTCGTGGGGTTTTCCCCTCCACATTTATGATTGACATGCGTTTCGAGTATCTGGCTGCTATACATGTCCACGTGAGAAGCCACTTCGTTGAGCGATCATTTGTGGCCAGGTCACTTCTGAAAATGAGCTATATAGCTCAGTGGGCCTTACCTGGTAAAGTACAAATAGTTTAAAGTATACTTGGCCTGTTCTTCCACGCTGGCCAGATTTCTCGAAATAATTGTTAGTATCTCACACACTTTACCGTACCACACGCAAACTGTCGATCAACTAACTGCATCGTACCCATTTTTACGACTGCTGCAAGGGAGACTGAATTTTGCCACGGCAGCATCGTGAGAGCGTCAATGCTTTCTAATTTGTGACAATTCCACATTGGATAACGGGGGCATAGTATTTCATTTGTAAGTTGAAAGTGGTTTACTGTTTCAGTGCACATGGGTCAGTGCACATCTCCTGTTTACCAGGCATCCAATGATTCACCCTCCTAACTCCAACCACCACTTCCGTGTGAATTGAGGAGTTGTCATCATTTTTAGTCATGGTTCAATGCATGCTTAGGTTCTCTATGTCTTATTACGTCTCATTTGCTGTGTCTGTATTGTCAAAGCCCCATTTGTTCCATGAGCCCAAAGGTAACATTTGAAAATAATGTGCAACATTTTTGTTTTTCATACATACAACCTCTGGCATGATGGTTCTCAAGGGTAAACACCGATTTAAATATATGACTTGATCAATTCCTAGGATCAATTTGTATATATATAGTATCTACTAGCAATCCCATGTTCCAAGATGCTGTACAAAAATGAAAAAAAAATCTGCATGAAGATAGGAAGGAGAGGGGGTCAGGGCAGGGTCGGGGAATGGTCAGGGTCAGGACAAGGTCAGGGCAGGGAAGCGTAGGAGAGAAAGCACCAAAATACGGCACCACATCCTTAATCAAAGAAGCCAGGACCCATCACCAATGAGCCCAATTCTAATTTGGGGGCAAGTCTCGATGTTGGACAACAACCGTTGACTTCTCACAAATGAGCGACTTCCAGTGGCAAATCTTCTGGTTGGGAAATGTGAACTCAAATAAGGTTTCCACAAGGCTGGCCCATGAATATTCAAAATACGCGCGGTACAAGAGACGCGAGAGATGTTTCTCTGCGATACCTGTGTGCCTGCGGTTGCTCTTGTCCATCTTGTTGCTTTCCTTTGTTAGGAACTGCATAGATATCTGGAAAGTTCTGAGCGATTTCCACCTTTAACAAAAAAATACACACACGTGGAACAAAGACAGCACTTCAAGACGGGGACATTCAAAGCAAGGATAAATTACAGTACTCTACTATTGCCACATACTGTAAAGCAAACCTAGACATAAACACACGATAGTGTGTATGAGTACATCGTTAGTATGCAAAAGGTGACTTCGAATTATACTTTGTAATTAAGCATATGCATATCATATTATGAAGAAGCCTGTTCAAGGATGGGAAAGGTTAGCTGTAATGTTTACCAAATGGATTAACGAAGAGAAAATGTTAATCTAATGATTAAATTAAAATCGCAACGCCAGGGGCCACAACGGGATTTGTGTTAATCTATGCATTTTCAGTTTTGCCAAATAATAAAACAAAAATACTCGCAAATCACAATAACATTGCAACATCGCCCCCTACTGGCAGGCAATAGACGTCTGTGAAACACCGTACCTTCGTAATAACTTTCTGCGATAAGAATTACGTAAGTACTATAATGTGCGAAATTGTTATTGTTTCCATAAAACATTTATTCTGGCCTTCTAACAGTCTTTTTAGTTTCAACGAGGTAAAGTTGGTCAATAAATGATCATTTCTGCACGATGATCAATTTGCGCACGCATATATTTGTTTTAGACAATAAATATCTGAATGTAGCATCTCAATGTACTGCTATTCTTTGGCTTTTGTTTTTTTTCTGTTCGGTTTCGTACTTGTGTGCTCAATAAGTTGTAATGTATACATTTTATTGCTCATCTACAGACTTTAACAAGATGTAACATTCATATTAACAATACTCTGGCTCATGTTCCTTTCTTGCACACATAAGTATTATAATGCTCTATAGCTAGCCCCACTTGCATATATTGTATTTGCTTTGGCACAAGTGGAAGAAGATAACATTGTTTCGTTTTTAAAATAATTAAGTGGCTACACATTGTGTGTCTCTTGGCTGACAGGAACTTAGAAAAAACAATGTCATGATTTGCACTGTTCCACCTATCCGTGCATGAGTTAGGACGTTCTTAGAAATGTATTATATTGCGAGCAATTACCAGAGCACACATTCCCTAAACCATGTCACTCACCTTGTACCTTATTCAGGGCTGCCACATTACATATAACTAACTGCACATATTTTGAATTCGGGAAAATGGGTGTTGCATGCCACGAAAGAATTTAATTTCATAAAGCATGCAATCTGCTTTGGAAACCATGATCAGCTCACCACAAAACAACCCCACCACATGACAACCCCATTTACACTATGAAATGTAAATGTATCATATATTCACAACCAATGCACAATAATAACAATTGTAATAAAATTTCATACGTATAATTTCTACATAATCATGTTAATTATAACAAAATGCAAACTATAAGTGTTCAGTATTTTTTAACATAACAGGAGTTAGAACCAATAATCCAAGTGCTACTTGAATAATGAAACACAGAGAAATAAGATGCAGAAAATTACCTTGGGCACAATGGCATTAGTTATCCTGAAGTTGCTCCCCGTTTTAAAATAAAAAGGATATATATAACAAGCACCAGAGGAATAATACATGCTTCCAGTACAATGATTGCAGGGATTTGTATGTTAGCAGCACCTAAAGGGAATGCATATATCTCCAAATGGGGGCTTTTTTTTCAAACCCATAGCGATTTGACTACGTCAACAAAAGAAATAATCTCAAGGTCATTCTGAATCTTGCTTTCCCAATTTGCCTTACCATGAGACCATGGCAGGGATGTCAAGGGAATTCTACCTTAACAAATTATAAAAGCTCACGACTGCTCCTAGCCAGCGGGCGATTGCTGAAAATAGATTTTAGAATTGTTTTACAGTTAGCAAAAAAATCACGTAGTATTTAAAAACAAACATTGAACAATGTAAGCGTGATAAACATTTGAAGTATGTTGAAGCTTGTCTTCATACGTAATTATACAATGTCTTTTTTTTCACAGAGCTAAGAACGTTTATTAACATTTAAAAATGTTACAACAATACCTAACTGCCTAATATATCTTGATTTGAAGCCTTCGTGACTGCAGGAATCCATACTTTTTGGTTCTTTCGGTAAAGTCACGTAGGTAGAAAAAATAATAGATCACGACGTTTCGATCGCAACGCAAGCAATCGTCATCTTCCGCCTGATGACGATTGCTTGCGTTGCGATCTAAACGTCGTGATCTATTATTTTTTCTACCTACGTGACTTTACCGAAAGAACCAAAGAGTATGCCTAATATATCCTAAAAGTTGAAATAGTAATTGTGTGAAGCACCAATTAAGGCATCTTGGAAAATATTTGATCCACTGTATTCCTTAAACTGTGTAATATTAAACAGTGGTTTTTTTTTTATATATAAAGGATAAATATGCATGGAGCCGCACACATACAGGAATTAGTGACAAACCAAACAAATTCGGATCTTAAAAAAATATTCATATTGAAAAAGTACATTAACGTGTTCATGTATTCATATGACCCAATGTATGAAAATCCCATTTGCAACCTTTGATGCTGCCGTAATGAGTTTTAAGCTTATTCTTTTCCCACAATACACATCCCAAGTGTGGTTGAGCAGATGCCACGTGAACTTCAGAAGATAGCGTGGCGACAGCTGGACGGAAGATTACGTTGAACACGGCCTGAACCAGAAAACTACACTTTGACTGCAGGACGTGCTACAAAACACACACACACGCACGCGCGTGTTAATAATCCCTGCGTAATGCGCGGACGTGCTCACCCGTGCTTGCTGTGCCTCCTGGAGCTCGAGTAATCGCTCTTGCCTCGCCTTGTTGTCGAGGTTTTCAAACATCTTTATCCTGCTCATCACCGACTTGGCTTGCTTGCTCTTGGGGCCGTCCGCGCCGCCCTCGCCGTCGTTTGCCCTCTGGTAGTGAGCGGACGGCGGAGGCCTTGCGGCGGGCAGCGTGCCGTGACCCCCGTGGGATTCCGCCGACGGGGCCGGCGCCGCTCCCCCCGCGCCGTAGCTCCTCGACGTGGGCCCGTTGCGGCTGCCGTGGGCCCGCGCCGGCACGTCACGTGGGCTCTGCGAGTCGGGAGTCCGGGCGGCGCGTTTGCCGTCGAAGCCGTGCGCGTCGTAGCGCGGCGGGTACGGCGGCTCCTCCTCGCCGATGGGGGAGCTGTAACGGGGGGGCGCCGCGTGGCCCTCGAAGTCACCGGGCGCGTCCCGCCCGTACGGGCGATTCGGCGGCAGGTCGTAGCTCTGATAGTGGTAGTTGGAGTTGTAATCCACCGTCTGCCTGTGAGCGTGCTGCGTCTCGTAAGCAGGTGTCCTGTTGAACTGGTGGTGGTTATTCACGTGCTGCTTCTCGTAATTCTGAGGCTGCTGGACATTGTAGTTCTCTGGTTGTTGCCTTTTGTAGGAATGGGACTGCTGATGCCCTTCTGAGTTATTGGAAAATGACGGATTATAGTTTGCTATTTGTGCATCAGCAGTCCATGACTTTCTCCTTGTTTGCATCTCATGGCTTTTAGATGGCTGGCTATAAGCTTTTTGAAATTGATGGCTGTAGCTGTAGGATGGCTGTATCGTGTAGATATGTTCGGGTGGTTGGTCAAACCGCGGTTGTTGAGGTTTGTAGTTGTGATCTTTATAATAATATTGCTGCTTGTTGTCCACATTTGGAAAACCAAAACTTGGCTGGGAGTGATCTTCCTGGTATGTGGGTTGTTTCCCATATGACTCCTCACTCCGAAGCTGTAAATAATT
The DNA here is from genome assembly GCF_964198595.1 of Lampetra fluviatilis. Lineage (NCBI taxonomy): Eukaryota > Metazoa > Chordata > Hyperoartia > Petromyzontiformes > Petromyzontidae > Lampetra > Lampetra fluviatilis. The sequence goes on along the minus strand of NC_136287.1, from coordinate 9,911,470 downwards.
AAAAGTACATTAAACATGCCTTATGCTTTGAAAATAGTCTGCATGAGCTACGTTAGTTAACCAATGATGGTGGGAATTCATTAATAAAAATAATTCTGCAAAACAATTGAATATTTTCAGATAAAGGATGCTTTTACGTGATATTTGAGTTACTGCAGCAGTCAATTGGGTGCTTTCTACGATGAAGAGTTATTATTGCTAAAAATATTTACAGAAATGCAGCCAAACGCTATGAAAGAAATTGGTGGCAATGTTTAACAACATTTAACTCAGGACTGCCTTCTGCTAAAATACACAGGTGTGGGAATCATGGGAAATTAAAAATGAATATAAAATAAGTGAAAGATTGAAATGAAAACAAGGTCACAGTCAAAGAATGGTACAAGTGAAACTTGAGTTGTGATTTTAAATACCTGTTGACAGCCGATGGAGATACTGTACTAATACAGGAGGCATAAGTACTAAAATTGACATTGAATACTGAAACACACCTTTGGCGGAAATCATTTACTGTACATGGTAATGTTTTTCTCTCATCACATTTTCTCACTATTTCAGCTATATCTTTACAAATACATACCAGCAGCCTTAATGTCTAAAACATAGAAAGGTATCATTTTTATTTCAGATGATAAAACAAAGTAGCAATATAATTCAATAAAATTACGTGATTTTTTTTTCATATTTCTCAATTCCACAGATACCTATTAAACCACTACTAAACTATTTTTATTTTACCAGGTAAGGCCCACTGAGCTAGACGTAGCTTTGTTTTTCAGAAGCGATCTGGCCACAAATGACAGCCCAACGAAGCGCCTTATCGCGTGGAAATTTACATCAGCAAAAATACTCTTAAACCTATGACACCCTATAGCCTGAATGAAATTAAGCTTACTCAATATCATATTTAGTAATTGTGCTGGACAGAAGCTCTCCAGGGGAAATATTGGCGTACCTAGATTTAAGGATTCATCAACTGGTGTACAATATTCCAATGATGAGGGATGAAATATGAAAATAGCCATTTATCACGTTAATGTAATTAACCATTATTTTTTATGGATCAAATGAGACTTAATTTAAATTAATAATAACACTCATAAACTATCAAATAGGCAGTGAAGCAAATTACAATGTATTTAATTTAATCATGGCCATCATTGTGAATTAGCAAGGGGTACATTTTTGTTATGTTATAATTTTCCCCATCTGAAGGGATGAAAAAAACAAACAGACAAAATAGTGGTATTTGATAAATTTGAATGTAAATAAGTTTCTGTATAATTGAAGTTAAGGATGTTGAGTCTCCAGCCGAGTACAATTAAAGTTGTAAGCCTTTTAATAGGAAGCAAGGCATGCTCTCTCTTTAATAGTTTCCACCATTTCAATGCCTATCGTGTTATATTTAATTCGCATATGTAATCCAGTTATTCAATTGGGATTAATATATCCAACAAAATCATGTGTGTGCATATTTCAACAATTAAGAGACTGTATTTTTTTCTTTAAGCCACACAAACACAAACGTGTTTACAGCACACAATTTCCCCAGAATCCTACATGATGCAGCATCTAGCGGCGAGTCATGCAGGCATGCAGGGCAATACCTGGGTGCCTGGGGCTGGCTCGGGGTGGTAGACAGGAGGAGGGCTGGAATCCCCCAGAATTTCACTACTACTGGCCCTGCTCATCGCTGCCTGCGTGCAATGTGCTGCTGCTGCTGCTGCTGCCACTGCTGCCTGAGGGTTTGGTAGTGACATGTTTGGTGGGTGTGGGTGGAAAGGAGGTGGGGGACTGTGATCCTGTAACTCTGAGCTTGAAGCCCTGCTCATTCTGCTGCTAGGAGCTCCGTCTACTCCTGGCGACGGTGGGGGCCTCGCTGGGATAGGCATTCGAACCGACAGGACCTGTAAGCCCGGCAAAGTGAGGGGGGGTTTAGGTTGCGAGGAAGTCCTGTGCAAGTGACCTAGCGCTGCCAACTGCGCAGAAGTGGCAGCCGGTGGCGGAACATATTCAGGGTCCAGTACAGAGGCTGGGATGAACTTGACACTCTGTAAAATGAGTGAAGGAAGATCATCTACATTTATGTAATCACAGTGGCAGATTTCCCACCGTGGGTCAACAAGCAGATCATTGGGATGTTATTTTAAACACGTGTGAAGTACAGTTTAATGCCAACAGGCTCCATTACGTTTGAACACTTTATATGAATTGTATTTTAAAAAGTTACTGCTAAGCTGAAACTACCTTTGACCCACAGCTGAAAGTTGAAATATGAATGCAAACACATTAGGGCTCCCTCTTAGATGGAGGCAGACACTGGAAGTATCCAGTTGTGAAATATTGTCTTATAGTCATGCATTCGTAATCATGATGCAATAAATAATTATAACTGCAAATGATAGCATCGATGCATTTAGTAGTCTGCAGAAACCTTTGAGGAAGCACTAATAATGTTATGACACGTTAGTAAATAACAATGTTCACATTCTAATGAGACAAATGCAAGCATTCTCAGTTAAAATATTGCATGAGTGTTAGTAGAATTTCGTAATTTCTAATCATGTATAATGAATGGTAAAATGCAAAAAAAATTCAAACAGCAGTGAATCAGTTTGACAGAGAATGGTAGTCGGCAAAACGCAAGAGAGTTAATGTGTTATTAGTAAATCAGGAGAGGAAAAAAATGGCTTTGCTCTTTGGAAAAATTCAGAAATGTATGGTTTTTGAAAAGAACTAAGGACCCTTTTTACATCAACCGTTTGAAGGAATTCCAATTCATGACGACTTGCTGTTTGCTCGGGTAGCCATTTGTAATATAACAATTCATTTGTATCGTAAATACCCGCATGTAAATTTACAATGTATTATCGTAACACTAAGTTCCAGAAATAATTGGAAAGAACGTGTGCAATACTTTAACTGCAATGTAAACTACATGCTCCAGTTTTGGTAGCGTATTGCATGCATTTGTTTAAAATCTAATAAGCAGGTGCAGTATTGCAAAGCGAAGCTTTGTGTTATGTTTGTTTGCTGAAGAAAATAAATGGAAAGGAATAAAAGATCCAGAGAATCCAAATTTATCAGGACAGTTTTGTTTTGTAAGGATTTATATATTCTGCTAGAACATAATTCAATGTTCATAATTGTATATCGAACATGTTAAGAGGAAAAAAATGATCAGCTGAACAATTTCTTTGTAAATAAAGTTTTTGATGCCCATTTTATTACCAGCGGGAGGCTTATACATGTCAGAGAATTTGAACCTGGACAACACTGAGCAACGAGCTTCAAAACGCATTGAAACGCCAATCACTGACATCAATGTTACTAACTGGAACGAACTCTAAAATCCTTGTTGGTTACTCATTACAGTGACATTTCCTTGTACCACGTGAGTAAACAGAGAGGAAACTTGACAGTTCTCAAAATGAAGCTGACTTCTGTCCAAAGACATGCTTTCATGGTCATGTATATACAATACCATATATACAGTGTGATCAAAGAGTCTCTGTGCAGTAAAACTATTTCTTAAATCACAGATTCACAGCCATTGTTGAAAATGGGAACCATTGACATCCGAACACAAACCTAACATGTCGAAATCTGTTCTGAAACACATCATTCAATACCCTGGCTGCATGCCCGCTTCTCACGCAAGTTGCATCCATCGTCAGTTCATCCACAGCGTGAGCCAAGGCTGTATGTGTGTTCACTGCACAGGAACTTTTTGATCACCATGTAGAGAAACCAGAAGAGAGCAGATGCAAATAGCTGCGTTTGAAGAAAATAAAGAAACTAAAAGTTGAGATGATGAGAATGAAGGAAGGGCCACCTTGCTGTCGAGACTGAGACACACCTCATAGTGGCCGCCCGGCTGTGTTGGCAGCAACTGTGGCCTCACGTATCCCGGCTGTTGCTGCTGCTGTGGTTGATGGTGCTGCAGATGAATGGCTGCTTCGTCATCATGGGTGGTGGGTTCAGCTGAGCGTGCCGTGGCCGGCTTCACAACCCTCATTCCGGGCTGAGCCACCACTGCCTGTTGCTCGGGCAGTCTTAGAACAGGGTTGGCTGGCTCAGAGCATCGCACCATAGCAGCATCGGGCTGCTGCTGCTGCTGCTGGTGCTGCTGCCGCCCTGCGCTCACGTGCTGTGCCTCGTCCGCCTCCTGGTCGGTGTAGGTGCCGCCCTCTGTGTCCGTGTCGTCGTAGTCTGAGGCGTGGCGACTGTCGGCGCTGAACAGGGAGTACTCACTCCCCGGCGCGGACAGGTACGAGAGCCGATCGTCCTGCATGTCTAGGTCATCGTCTGCCGAGCCATCCGCCTGCCGCCATTGAACCCCCAGGCCCATCACTCATCTGGGCATTTTCATTTCTTAAATATGTTTTCATTTCTTATTTATGTATGTATAAATAAAAGGTGCTACGTGCAGAGTACTTCTAGCATGGTCGTGACAAATAATGCCTTGGTTGGGCAGCACTTCAGACATAGACTGAGGGTCTGGCTCTACGTGATCAGTAAGTCAGCGTACTTATTAAAATATATTTTTACAAAAACGGTGTACAATTGTAGCTATTGCTTATTCGACCTATGCCATAGGGGTTTAACCCCCCAAAAAAGATATATTTTTGGTGATCCAAAAATATTCGTAAAATATATTGTCCATGAATTTAAGTTTCGTAAAGTTATTAACATATTGCCAGGGAGCTGCCTTGTTTTTGCCAACTAAAGCTCCAATGAAAGCAACGTGAGTATTTAAAAAAAAAAGCTTTGGATAAAAAATTTGCAATGAGCAATGCGACTCTTAGGGCAAACAAACATACCTGCTTACTGCATGCATAACAAAGCAACATCACCGTCACTCACACAGTAAAGGTTAGACTGTTCAACGAAACACGCTCCATGATGCAAACAAGCTACGGGGGAACTGGGTGCCCACAAGCACTTTTGAAGGTCAACGTCTACAACTTTTTAATTCCATGAAAAGGTTGATCACATCGAAATTAACAGTTTTAACCTTTCCACCAGAGATAATTGGACTACTGCACAAATAACATACAATGTCGCATTGATTTTTTGGGGGGTTTTAATAATAAAGCGTCTCAATGCAAAGGCATTTCTTGACGCTGTTGATTCATGGCACTTGAATACATGACAGTGAGGAAATGTATAAGCAGCTATAACCACAAATACTAAATATATATTAGAAGTAACAAGTGGGGAAAGGTAGGTTTAACAAAATATATGTATACAATAGATAGATAATAGGGCTTTATGCTTATTACTGAGATAGTGGGTGGCAGTTTTAAACACAGAAAGCATGGGCAAGACCATTCTAGACAGTAGGACTAGCAATAAGGAATGTATGTAGCCAACCATGTTAATCGGAAGGACAACAAACTAAACACAAAAAGCAATTCTAAAGGAATTCGTTTTCTATCAAGATTTAAAAGTGCATAGCTCCAGTGGCTTCCTAATATTAGAAGAGCGTTCCAGATGGCCGCAGAAGCGCATCTGAAAGCGCGCGATGCGGAGACCGTTTTTGTTCGATAGGCAGCCGAAAGACGCTGCGAGAATGACCGGAGTTCACGTGATGGTTTATGCTCCTTAACGAGATCAAAAAGGTATCGTGGTTTATTTGTGGGAAGCACTTTGTGTGTAATGAATGAACGCGACCTCATAATGGATTTGTTCGGCAAATGGAAGACCAATGCAGCATGGAGAGCACTGGACATATTGTTGTGGATCATAATTTAGAAAGAAACCTGTCATGATTTTAGTTCAAAAGCAAATTATTAACACAGCACACAGTACTGTATAAAGGAAACAATTGCATTGTATGACATTGTGCAGTAGGGGGCTCTTTGCTTGATGTTGGAAGTTTCACTCTAGCAACTTGCTCACGTGCGTTTTACCCACAATAGTGACGCACTGTTGGCATCATGGAGATAAGATAAAGAGCCATTCAAAGCCACAGCCTGCAATGAATAAACAGCAGGGAGACAATTCAAGTTGAGCCATAAAAAGTACCTTGCCCTCGGAGACCCACACCAGTTGGTTCTGCTGCTGCCGGATGGTGTCCTTCAGGCTGCCGTACCAGCCGTCGTTCATGTAGTTCAGCTGAATTGTTGCTGCAAAAAAAAAATCACAGGCAGCAGCAACAACAACAAATTACATTAAAAATAATGCCCATCAAGTAACTAAAGTCTCAGAGCGCAGGAATACAATCGAAGCATGGGAGCCAATTAATGGGAGGAACTGAGCAAGCGTAGGAGAGAATGGAAACAGTGAGCTTGGAGATGGAGGGTGGAGAAGAGAAGGTGGTCGCAGAGATTGGGAGGGGCAAGGGCGTAGATGGATATACAAAGCAAGCATGCTATGTATGTATGTTGAACTTCTTTCGCACCATACGTAGCCAACCGTGCTAATTAGAGGTGCGGGCGAAGGACAACAAACTAAACACAAAAAGCAGTTCCAAATAAATGAGTCCTCAATCGACATGATTTAAAAGTGCATAGCTCCAATGGTTTTCCTAACATCGGAAGGAAGAGCGTTCCAGGCGGCTGCAGAAGCGCATCTGAAAGCACGCGGTGACCGTCTTTGTTTGATGACTAGCCAAAAAAGAAAGCTGTTTTTGGCGTGCTGTCGCACTTCCTTATAAAGCTTTTCCTTGCCACAATACTCTGTCGGAAGGGGAACCACTTTACTTGAACCATGTAGACCTCAAGTCAAATGGAATGTGCCAACCCCAACCGTGATCCCATGCAGCTGCATATGGTAATTTAAATACTTAAAAGCTAGACATGCAGGTTTGTAAACTGCCCGAGTGAAAAATGTGGCTTTTCAGATATGTATTAAATAACATTAACGAGAACAAAAGAGTAGCAGGGTCATTAATGAGATCCTGAGAACATAAGATATATCTTAATCAATGTTTTGGTCTGCAGAGGTCTACGTGAACTTTATACAAGAAGATATGTTTTAAAATGTAAAGCTATGCAGGCTAAAATGGCATAAGCGGCAGAGTTATGAGAATTGCCGTTCCGGCCACCGAGAAAAGCAATTTGCATTATGAATGCCAGATTACAAACAGCAGTAAGTGCCAATTTGAGAGAATTCATAGATCAGAGAAGCTATAAATTGTTAATCAGCTGGATGAGGTCATGGACAGGCTCTAAATTGTGCACAGAATGTTCAGGCCTGTTTTTTTTTAATGGAAAATGCCTCACATTATAAAATGAGAGAACTTGTCAGTGGACTGATGAAGGTTTCAGACTGCTCTGCACAGCTGTAACAATACCCATTTGGTTCTGCATAGTGAAGTTCTTTAAGATATGGGTTACTTACATGTGAACAATGGAAAATAACTTGTCTGCAATTTAACCTCCTTGCACATATTCTAAATAACCAGTGTATTGTCTGCAGGCTACGTGGTAGGCAGCAGAGGGCAGTGCAGAAAAAAATCCATTGTTGTACAGTACTTACACGCTCCTACATCTATGCTCCCCCACCTTCACCAACCAGTAATGAACAAGTGCGGTGAAGTAACAACCACCCATAACCTCCGCTGGCATGGAGAGGCCCTCATCCAGCAGTGGATGGACAAAAGTGCTGCACGCATTATGTATTAAGTCTGTAATCCAGTGGCCTAGAACTGGGGTTGGTGGCTCACACATGGATGGAACTCACTTGCAAGGGCAATTAGGTGTTAAAATAATACAATAAGGATGCGTTTAGACCAAGTTTGAGAGTTGGTCTTCTCATGTATGGGGTATCCCAGAATATTTGAGTTTATTTTCGCCTATCAATATATGCAAAAGCATTAATGCGTCAAACGAGCAATAGCAGGACCCTTAAGACAAAGCTTTGACACTTTGGGTTAATGAAAAATAAAAACACATTATCCATATGTACTTAGTGACACGCACACACACACCATCACTGGAGATGACACCACGATGATGTATACCGACACTTTTATACTCTATTTCCAGAATGTCACGCGTAACATTTATTACTCAGTTAATAAGTGAGTTGGTCAGCTTGGATGATGAGCATTAAAATACCCTTTTAAACCAGGAAAGCCTGACTGAATTTCAAGACTATTTTAAAAGAGGATTCTGCATTGAGATATTTGGCAAATTCGATTATTGTGTGCTTGGTATGTGTAAGGAAACCAGAGTACCCAGATAAAATACACACGTACAGATACGTATATAGATCCTGAGAGAAAAGCAAAAAAGTTCCATTGCTCTACTGCCATCTTCTGACGGGCAGTCCTCCCATCCAAGTACTAACCAGGTTCAACCCAGCATAACTTCTGAGAGCAGATGAGATCAGAAGCATTCAGGCTGATTTGATCACAGGCAAAAAGTTCCCTTCAAAGAGACATGGCTTGCTGATATCAATTGTTAGATGAATGGCAAATAGCCTCGCGACACATGCGAACACCCTTTTATTTCTAGATTTGAAGCTTTCGTGACTGTAAAGATTTATAATCTTTGGTTTTTTCAGTAAAGTCATGTAGGTATAAAATAAAATAAATGAAAACAACTAAATTAAATCATGACGTTTCGGGCGCAACACAAGCGTCCTTCTTCAGGTGGGGACAACGTAGCGGAAGCACAACCGCTTAAGTGTGTCATTTATTTCATTAAATTTTTTACCTACGTGACTTTACCGGAAAAAATAAAGAGTATGAACCCTTGTGTTTGATCACGTGTACGCAATATCAAAAATGTCTCACACACGCGCCACGCTGCTTAGCCACAGCAGTGCGACATCGTTACGTTCGCCATGACGTACCAGCTCAAGGCACTGCACCGACAAAGATAGGGGGGGGGGGGGGGGCGGGGGGTCAGCGGGCAGCGAGGTACCTGTGAAGAGATGCGAGTTGCTCTTGCGCAGCTTGATGGAGCGCTCGTACAGTTTGCGCGCGCTCTTGTTGGACTCGGGGCACAGGCGCTGCCGCATGGCCTTGACGCCCGCCTTGCTGTCAGGGCCCAAGAAGAGTACGATGGGGTACCACTGCGCGTAGTTGAGTCGGTCCACGGCGTTAGGGGTCACGTCCAACAGCGCGTGCTTGTCCTGCGACCACAGCGGCAGGCGGAGGTAAATGCGCAGCCCTGCAAATTATTTTGCCGACACTGCTGGACGGAAGGGCCTCCACTACAGGGAGTTCAAGAGAACGCCTGTGGTAGGTGTTTTCTACTATTTTATACTGGCCAGATGTTTGCTAAGAGGTGGGAGAAGAACCCACACTTTAACTTGCCACACTGGAAAGATGTTTTCAAAGATGTTTTCAAAGAGGTGGGAGAAGAACCCACACTTGAACTTACCACACGTGTAGGGATGTATGTTGAACTTCTTTCGCAGTGTACGTTGCCAATCGTGCTCATCGGAGGTACGCACAGCATGGCTATTGTGTGAGTGCAGAGTTTCTAATTAATTACTGCTGAGTTCTAATTACTTACTGCTCCCCCGCCTTCACCAACCAACATGACGATGGTGTGCCCATCCGTACCGCAAAGTAGATACAGGAAAGAGGATTAATAAATCTGCCGTGCCAAGAGAGCCAACCAGTGACCTCCAGTGTGCCAACCATTAGACCATGGCAGCAACCACGGAAACATTCAATGTATTTTTTTACCACGTTTCACTTCATAGTTATAAGCAACGTTATTACATCAACCAATATGTACCTACAGACGTTAATTTAACCCAGGTTGTTGAGCGTACCTTTAATTTATAATGACATATTTTTAAATTCATTCGGTGTGTGTGTGTGTTTTTCTTGGCAGGGCAAAGTGTTTAAAAGTGCTCATAATACGTGTGGTTTACAGCACGAACTGAACGTGTGCCAGAAAAATGCCAGTACAGCCCAAACTTAAGCCATTAATCACAGCACCTGAAGTGCAGGCTGTGAAGTGAACAAATGTGCTTTCCTCCTGGCGTCTATTACACTCTGCGTATAAATTGCACAAAGTAGTATCCTTCACCCGGTCTATAATCTGCTTGATGGTGTAGAGACGAATCATCCCATGCCTCTTGTGGTCTACCCCAGCATCGCGAGGCTCGCTCTCTGAAAAGTATAAACACGCACAAATCAGATTCCTGATTGTTTTAGCATAATGTATGCGACGTTTACATATATACCATGAATAGATTTGAAATAATATGTTGTATGTATAAAATGTCAAAAAATGTCATATGTTTTCCCGTTGCTATGCATATGTCATCGTCAATCAGACAGTTGGTCTTTGTTTCATGATCACTATATGTAGCTGACAAGATAACACATCTAGCTTTGCAGAGCACAGCCCTAAGTAGGATTACACAGGACTTCTCCCCAGTGTCTCATTCAATGAATGTCTCTGGGCTCCTCTTTCAAGAGCACTCATTGCGCTGCTGAGTCAAGTGTGTGTGTGTTGCTTTTTATCTGATGCCAAATGGTAACCTCAGAGATGGATATGGCTTGAGTAGTTGAAAATGCCAAGTTAAGATGAGGTCATTTTGTACAACTTCTAATAATTTACTTCTTTACATCTAAGGAAGTTGAGAGTGTATTTAAGGCCTATATAAAGAAAATACTGTCAACCTGAGTCAGTGAGAATATTTACATTTTCGTAGCACCTATGTCTTTACCCAACTCCAGAACTTAATTTCCACTACATTGAAACTTATTGTTTTGTATGGCTGATGTAGATGTGCAGAACAACAATTTCACATTCAGGTGGTCAAACCAGATAAGCACGTCAGGAGCAGCGGAGTGTACTGCTGTGATGTCTCCTTCGCATGTTGTGGATCGGGCATTGCGTCATCATATGTTGCATGGTCTGTTCTGGATGACCACAGGTGCAGACTGAGAGAGTTTTCCATTTTCCATTTGTGCATCAGGTATTTGTATCTGCCATGGTTTGTGCGGATGCGATTTAGGGTGGACCATTAGCTTTGCGTTGGGTCTTTCACAACAAGGTGTTTGTTTGTTTGTGAGTTTCTCTTGAACTCACTACCGCGAAGGTGCGCAACTCACTCGCAATCTCAAACTGGTCGGGCAGCTCGCGAGCGAGTCGCTCCCGTGCCACGTCCGCGATGGGTCCGAAAATCACCACGGGGCGCAGGAACCCAGCTGGAAACAGTGCAAAGCATCAGTGCACTCGCAGAGAGGTTCAGCAGAATGCATGGCATTACCAGCCCGATAACAATCGTGAGGCCCAATCTGGTTGGGATTCACTTGCATAGAACTTACGCAGACACAAGTTAAGAAGTTTGCCGCATCCTATAGAAAGAAAGCAAATGTATATATCTTTCTCATTGTTGTTATGTTCTTATTTCATGCTGAGCATTAATGTGATGGCAGTTTGAGTGGCAGATTTGTGCCAGAAAGGCGCCGCATTTGTAAACAAAAATTAAATTGACTTAACATCCATGGTCTGGAATTCCGTCCCCATGACCATATTATTAGCACTGGTGGCTACGTACGGTGCGAAAGAAGTTCAACACACATGCATATGTGCTGCCAATTCCACGTACCAGTTCAAGAGCAAGCTCAAGACCTTCCCTCTCTCTGCTTTTAATTATCACCGTCTCTTGTCTACCAAGTGTCTTCAAATGTCCCTTAGCTTTAAATTACATATTTAAAGGTCACTGTGATTAACAGGTCCCAATGCTTTGTAAACAGCTTTGAGATGTGGTCCCATTTCGATGAACACTTATGGATAATGTATAACATTTGTATCAAAGTAATTTATATAAATTCTATAAATTGTGTAGCAACATACAAACAAATCAAATGTAAGCTGGTTATAGGAATGGGTCTCATTTGTTTTCTTTAAATTATTACTATTGTCTTACAGAATCAAATATGCCACACGAAACGATGAATGTGTTAGTCACATGTCACTCTTAAATCACATTGAGAATGTGTACATGATGGAATTCATCATTTACTGTATCGATCTTCGAATTAATACAATTATAGAATTGTCATTACTAATGCTACTACTCATGATATAACATTTCTAATTAATTACTGAGTTGCTCAAATCCAAATGTTCACAGGTTTTATAAAAAACGTCAGTATTGAAATAACAATAGGTTTATTCTCATGCAAATTAAACAAATGATGAAAATTCATTAAATGACTAATATAGGTTAGGTGGATTTTAGGATACGATTTAGAATGACAAATTAAAATTACTTGTGAGTAATACACGAGTTTCGATTTAAAGCTTTCGTGACTGCAGGGATTCATCTTCTTGGTTCTTTCGGTAAAGTCACGTAGAAGGGAAATAATAAAGTAATAAAAATGAAACATAATAAAATACTATTATATAATAAAAGAATATAATATTATTCAATTTCGATTTCAAGCTTTCGTGACTGCAGGGATTCATCTTCTTGGTTCTTTCGGTAAAGTCACGTAGAAGGGAAGTAATACAATAATAAAAATAAAACATAATAAAATAATTCTCACGGCGTTTCGGCTACAACACAAGCAGCCATGAATATGCTAAATTCCTCTTGATATGCACATTCTTTTGTTAAGGCGCTCTTCTTCCACCTCCAACCCAGCTTATATATCAGCTCCAAGCTTGGCAGTGTCTCATTCTTCACCTGAAGACGGCTGTTTGCGTTGTAGCCGAAACGTCGTGAGAATTATTTTATTATGTTTTATTTTTATTATTTTATTACTTCCCTTCTACGTGACTTTACCGAAAGAACCAAGAAGATAATACACGAGTACTGTACCGTTATGTCAGGGTGTATTTGGGATGCAGTAAACATTTACCACAATTTTAATTGAAACCAAAGGTTAAAAGTACAACTCTGAAAACCACACTGCAGCTTTATATCGTGTCAATATGCCACGATGCAGAATGCACATTAAAAATAATTACAAAGTTGTATTTTTTGTTTAACCAAAAGTAAAAACTGAAATGAGCTGTAGGTGTGTTGTAAGTACAAGGCTCTGGAAATGAATTATCCATTGAATGCGGTAAAAGCTTGCTTATTCTGAATCCAAATAGATCTGTGAAATAAAATTGGATGATCATTTCGTGGGACGAAAAAAGGAACAAAATATACGAATAAAATTCCTACAAAATTTAGTTGCAGCATATGCAATGCACCATATTGTTCGTGACATTTTCTAGCTATAAAAATTTAAGAGCGTTGGCAGTGGTATAAAAACAAAAAGAGAAAAAGCCTCGTCACCAACATTGTTTCATAACAAAAAAAAAATATTGGCCAACCGTATTTTATCTTCATATGGTAGTGTTAATTACCAATGAATACTAAACTAAACACTTATTTTTATTTTACCAGGTAAGGTCCACTGAGCTATATAGCTCTTTTTCAGAAACGACGTTGCCAAAAAATGATAGCTCAACGAACAAATGCACGTTGATTCTAAATATGCAGAGAAAAAAACTGAGAACTTGGGCAAAAATCCACGTGACCACGGGTTTCTCGAAATGCTTCAACTGCCCTTCCCACCGCGCGCTACGCGGTAACTCGCTCACCTTCCCTGAGCACCACCCGCTCGTAAGCAGGGAACTTGGTCTGCACGGGCTGCGTGGCCAAATCCTCGCGGCTCTTGCGCACGTTGCGCTTGACGGAGCGCAGGCCGCGGAAGCGCCAGAAGTCGGCGCGGTCGCCCCCGGCCACCTTGGCAAACGACTGCAGGTTTGCCAGCTGCTCGGCCCTGTGGGACAGAGGGGACGTGGTCCGAGCATGTCAACGAGCGAGCGAGCGAGCGAGCGGCACGCATTCCGCCGACTGTATCACCTCAGCCACGCTTTAGTACATTTAATCGTTCATGCTATTCTCATTGCGCTAGGCTTTCACGTAGGCGCGGCGTTTCACAGACAATTGTAATCTGCCAGTGAGGAGAAATGTTGCTACGTAGATTTGCCCAATTGAGAAATATGCTAACCATTTTTCAAAATTTGGCAAATATTAAACGAGACGTTCGCAAACATGTTCTCATCTTTTACAAATAACATCACAGCATCTTTAATGTCTAGTGTGAAAGGGAGGGCACCTATTTATGGTTTACATATCCGCAGTATTAACCAGGATGGCTGCTGGGCTCGAACCACAAACCTCTGCAATAAGAGCCAACGTGCTGCCCCCCAGGGTGTGTAATTTACTACGGCTTGGCCATGTCCACCAAATGTCTACCACCACTGGCCGACCAATGGAAATCTTCTTCTGTGTAATTGCCCAACAAAGAGGAGCTCTTAATATGTGAAGATTTAGTCAAATGGATAGTACATGTTATGGGTGTCGACTGTCTATACAACATATGTACATGGAGATATGTTGAACTTCTATTTCTCCGTACGTAGCCAACCGCGCGAATCGGAGGTGCGGGGGAAGGACAAAATGCGTACACTATATTTGTGTACATATTCACTATAAATTACAGTCCGCATATTTATATGCTTGCCCAAGTGGTATCCACACAGATGTTCCAATGTAGAAAAATAGTCAAACAGCTGCCTTTAATTATTTAGGAATTGTATCATAAAAAAAATGTTTTGTATATGTTTTTTTTCATTATGCATTCAAGTAATATTATAATGGTTAATGCTTGAGCTGTATACGGGCCGTCTACAGAGGCTCATTTTGTTACAACCGAGCAATGGTTAAGAACACCATGTGTAATTTTATTAGCAAAAACGGCAAAAGGTCACCTGCAATGTCTTGTACAAGTCACCAAAACGCTTAAGGTCATTTCAGTTAGTGAGTTTTTTTTTTATTCATAATGTACTTTCTGAGCTCCTTAAACAAGGCCTCATATGCAATATGCAAGTATAATGTAGAAATAAAAATTGTGTACGTTGGCTAACCTGAGGGTCTGAGTAGCGGTAGCAAGATAAATGTTCACATTTACTAATCGCGCGTTCGCTGTCAGAATACTGCGCAACTTCGGATATTTACTGAGGATTGTGGAAGAGAATAATGTGCACGTCCATTCATTGCCTTTCTCAAGTTATGGGCCCCCTGGGAAGAGTATGAAAGACCCAACACAAGGCCTCATCGGCCTACACTTTCATCAGTCAAGGTTGATCTAAAAGAGAGTTTTTCGCACCTGATCACCAAATTCCTCTTTCCACTACAATGACGAAGGTGCCGAGAGATTAAACATTAAAATGTTCTCTAGGTGGTCAGACAAATCAAGGGGCTCATGTCAGATTTCTGAACTGACATTTGTGAATTGCTGGAGTCAAATATGGGAAGTCACCCATGATTATGTACGGGTCTTACGTTTTGCGAGCTATTGCTCTGAGCCTTGCCAACAATTACTCTATTAACAAACCAATTATATCAAATTGAATTAGTAATTTCATTTAATTCAGCATATTTCATCTGTGAGGACTCAATATTCATTTGATTTAAATATTAATAGAATTAATTACAGGACATGAATGAGCACTTTCTTTTTAGTCGTCGATAAGGAAGATCTATTGAAGACTTTTTGGGATGTAAAAATTCCGTAAAAAGACAGCTCCTCCTGATGATGACCACTCGTGTTGCGATCGAAACGTCATAGTTTTTTGTTATTTTCTTTGAACCTATCTACGTGACTTCACCGAATGACCCAAATAATATTCATTATAACAGTTAACATGCAAGTGCAGTAACTCTAGACGAGTAATAATGATAACATGAATAATGCTTACATACTAACTTAGCAATCTTTGGAAGAACGTAATCAACCAGGTAAAGTGTTAACTGTCTGTTGTGTTAGCCGACTCTCTGTGTTGCATTGCATTACATTTCTAAGTTTACTAGGTTTTATTTCTCAAGCTTCCAATTTCTCTCCTCCTGCTGCAGATCCCACGCCCCCCTTGTCTCTCATTGACGTTGATAATTTCTCTGCCCCCCCCCCTCTCTCTATATATAATACCTCGTCACAGAGGCGTTGTTTCTCTGTGTGTCCCTGTGTGTGTCTCTCTCTCTGGTTGTCTCTGTCTTTGTGTGTCTCTCTCCGTGTCTGTGTTTGTCTCTCTCTCTCTCTGTGTATGTGTATCTCTCCGAGCTTGCATTTACATGCAGTTCTCACCTGATTAAGATTGCTTGTGTTGTAATCGAAACGGCGTGTTCTATTATTTAATTTATTTTTTATTTCTACGTGACTTTGCCGAAAGAACCAAAGAGTTATACTAACTTAATTTAGCATTATTTGCCAATTATGTCTGAATAAAAAAAGGCAACGCATTGCGAAACATAAATGTGGAATGTACACATATAAAGAATAAATATAGCCATGGTCCCAATATTCCACACATTACCCATCGTCTGTTGGGAAATGAGTTGTCTCATGAGTTGTGTGTGTAGAGCTGTGATACTTAATGATTTGAGTCATCACATCTACCCCTCTATTTAAGGATTTCTCCACAAATCTGGCTGTCGCCTGATGAAGCTAGTTGTAATTACTGGCGAAACGTCGTACTCAGATCGTAAATGTTGTGGCTTTGCTCTCCAACACACCGGTGTGCTGTACTAGTAACGAATTAGAATGTTCTGTTTACGTGACAAACCTTACTAATTGGCTGTGTCGGGTGGTGGCAGGTTTAACGACACATTTATATATTTACGCGACCTCACCCCAAAACACCTGTATTATGTACTCTACCTATTGTTCTTCGACGAGGTAATGCGTGGGGCTTGGCGATGGAATCGCATCATGGGCAGGGTCATGCTGGGCATGACTTGTAGGAGGGGTTTCTTGTCTTTAAAGAGGCAGGATGTGGGGGGGGGGGGGGAAGGTGGTGGCCACCATTTTTAAAGAGGCCCGAGTAATTGACCGCAAGAAAAGTACTTGATTATAGTTTGGAGTTGATTAATTCGACTTAATCAACTAATCGTAACAGCTCTAGTTGCGTGCCACACATTCCATGAACATGACCGTTATGTTTGAGTCGCTGCTACCGCGGGCTGGCCCACAGGGGGCGATAAACCCACGTTTAAAACCAACAAGCTGGTTTGCTTCAACAAGCAGAGCACTACAACATTGGGTCCAAAGCAAATCATTAAAATCTTAATAAAACAAATATTAAGTGGAAAATTCTTTGAATGCCACGTTAAAATGTAGTTAAGTCGCTTGTATCAATACATCTTATAGGTATTTGAGACGTATTGGGGCGAGCAATCGTACAGCGGTTTGTACACTGTGCTATGAATCCATTGAGGTATCATCACCAGCCAAGCTCCATTCGTTGCTAGATTAAAATCTATTCATGAGGATGTAACAGCTGTGAATTCTAGAATATTACATTTTGGGTCTATAACTAGACATTTCCAAGTAACATCGTTTTTATAACTTGGAACAAATATAATTGGGTATATTCTACAGTCTATAACTATTGTAGAAAAATCCAAAGTACTGATTCTTCTAATATGGGCCCCAAAATTACAGACAGGGTCAGCCTAAGGTTTAAATAGCATGCTCAACACTTAAAAGTACACTATCTCCACCATCAATGAACAAAGTAATTCATCTCCCATGAAGTTTGATAACAATCAGGGAAAGCCCCCAAAATTAAAGTTAGTTCTTAAGACTCACTGTATTATATTTTTAAAAGGTTTTTTGTATATGGCATGCTAACTTTGACATGCCACAACATCACATGGTATTTACTTGCCACGGAAAAACCTTGTTTGACATGTGGTCAGCGGTAGCAGTGCTTGTTCTCAGAAGCCCACACAAAGACAAATATCCCCCATATAGTCTTAATCCAGTTGGGGTAAGTGTTGTTAGTGACCACATATGAAGGCCGGCACGGTACACGAGAGGGTGGGTGGCCAGCACCATGCCTGACCACCTTTGTCTCCCCAGCGGTGATGTTTACACATCACACCAGGTACTCATATGTGGCTGAGTCGACCTAGCGGAGGCCTAGAAGCGGTTCAGATAATAGTCACTGGTGTTGGTGGCCGTGAGCGGGAATCAAACTCAGGTCAGTGGGTTCGTAGCACAGTGCGCAAACTACTGTGCCACCACTCCCCATAGTGCTTGTTCTCAGAAGGCAACACACACACACACTGCAATGTCGCTGCGGTTGTGCGGCTCGTGTGCACCACCCCACCTGTTCTTGTTGGGGATGATGCCACGCTCCACCTCCTGGTGATTGCGGCCGATGCGAATGGCGAGCCACGAGCCCAGCTTGCCGTTGTAGAGGGTGTCCACCACCCGGAACACCTCGCCCCGCGTGAAGCTCAAGCCATAGGGTGTCTCCTTCTCGTAGCCAAAGTGTGTGCGGATGTAGAAGGAATCCCCCACGTCCGACTCCACCACCCGCCGATAGACTGCAATAGCGGAGAAAGAGAAAGACCCCTGTATAGCGATATAAACCGTTAGCGAGCGACCCGTTTGAAAGTCAGCGCGGCACACAAGAGGGCGTGGGGTGGACAGCACCACACCAGGCTGTCTTTGCCTCTCCAGTGCTTACATTCGCACCTCACCAGGTACTCATTTATTGTTGAGGCGGCATAGGGGAGGCCTAGGACAAGTTCAGATTCACCACTGATGTTGGCCATGAGCATGAATTTAACTCAGGTCGCCAGGTTTCTAGCATAGTGCACTAACCACTATGCAACCGCACTCCACTGCAATAGCACACACATGCCCATGCGTCTGCATTCTAATGATAATATAAACTACAAGTTCCTAAATTAATTTCTGCCACGATAAATCAAGTGGCACTTGATTAGGGTGCACTAATCACAGTCGAGAGGTCGAGAGATGAAATCCCAGTCTCTGGGGTCAACTCAGGCTGTCATCCATCTGGTCGAGATGAAATATGTGGTAGGTACCACGTTGTGGGATAAAAGCAGTGGTCGACCAAAGGAAGAATTTTGCCCCTGTCACGAAAATCTGAAATGTCCACAACTGACTTAAGGCCCCCTATGAGAACAAGCACTAACAATAATAAGTGTTGTGAAGGTGTCCTTTATCTTGGATAATATTCGATTTTCTCAACCAGGTTTTACCTTGCGATGTTTCACGAATACTTTTTTTAATAAAACATTAATGGACGAATGGGCCGAAAACATTGAAAACTCTGCGCATTGGGGTGTCATCACCAGATGTACTGCATCTTCTGGCAACCTCTGAGCTAAGGGAGTTGGGAGTTCCACAGCACATGAGCTATGTATGGTATCCAACAACCTCTCTTCTAAAGTGATGAAGATGCATTTAGAGTATTTGGCTGCTGTACATTTCCACGTGATAAGCCACTTTGTTGAGCTATCATTTGTGACCAGGTCACTTCTGAAAAAGAGCTGTATAGCTCAGTGGGCCTTACCTGGTAAAATAAATATTATTTAGTTTTCATTTCATTTTAAGTACACCAAAACTTGCACAACATATGTGGCAGTGTTTTATGAAGAAAAAAACGTATTTAATATGGTACAAATTACATTTAAACAATTATTTTAAATAACATGTCTGGACAATAACATCAAACCCTCAGGAATTTATGATCTGGAACATATTGCATGGATTTTCTTCATGTGCATGGTTTTCTGAAATGTGCTGTTTGATTAAATCAAGTAAGAATATGAATTACTGTATAATGAAAGTATGCAAGCAGATGGCACTACATTTTTGTCGTAGTGTTCAGCTTTAATGGCAGTGCGATATGGAGAATGCTGCATTGCGCATTTAGCTTTGCTTTTAAAATACTTTATATGCAATGCCCATACATCTTCCATGAAGACTCGGCGTAATTATGAGATAACTGCAATTTCTGAAAATTGATGCTAATTATATGCCGCCCACATCACGCCTAAAACTGCCGATGATGAGAATGTATGAATGATTTTACCGCTGTAAACGATGAATGACTGCCAAGGGATTACCAGGTTTCTTACATTCTGCCAGATGTCAGAATTATGTGATTTTAATGGAACAAAAATATCATAATTTTGTTAAAATTGCGAGTGTTCTCCATTTTTAGAGTGGCATCTGTGTCTCTCCAAACTGCTCCCCCCTCTGTCTTTGCTCAAACCCATTCATTGTGTGACTGCATTTGACCAGTTGGCACTTTTCATGCAGTGTATAGTGGTGACTCTTGCTTTTGGGGCACACAGATCACTATAAAAGTGGTATGACTCATCTTGGACAGCATGAAACTATGCTGAGAAATGTGTAATGTGTAAGAGGAAGGAACAATGATCAATTGCCGGCTGTGTCAATATTGGTAATACACTGTTGTATATGCCCGACTGTTTCACACTGTGTCAAACATGTCTGATGAACACGTACTCCCTTTAATCCTCTTTCAAGGGGAACACTAAGTTGATGTTGCATTAAACATCACGACATTTTACACATGGCCACATTCATGGAAATACTCACTAAGAAAATGATCAAGAAACACTCATTCATCAGCAAACGCATGGCCTGCAAGGAAGAATCGATGAGGCCAATAGATAGGTTTGGGTGAGGCAGTGCTACAAACTCTTGCTACTTTGTCCAGTGTTTGCAACTTACCCAGCACTAAACATCTGAGACCAATTAGGCTGTTTCAAACTGTTAAGCAGGCATGCCAACTTATTATTTGCGAGAATTTTTTTTTTCCTAAAAAAATATTCTATCATGAGACGTTGCCTTTCCATAAAGCAGCTGTTTAAAGTATTCCCTCTACTGGGTACTCCATTGTGGCAGCGAGATGATTAAGGCTCACCGTCCTTCTTGCGCTGAGCCAAGATGCTGACTTCCTCCCCCTTGGGCAGCTCAAGGAGAAAGAGCACAGCTTCCTCTCGAATTATGTTCTGAAAATCCACATTGTTTACCTGAAACACGACATAACAAGCCAATCTGTTAACCGGCGCAGGCAGCAGTCATTCTTTTTTGTGGGGCTGCTGGGGCACTTTGTTTTGACAAACTTAATTGTCATGACTGAATCAGGCTGGGAGCCAATGGCACAAGGCAAAAACAACAATCATTTATTTGCTTACATAATGGTTCAATGAAAATCCCAGAGAAGTAGAATTGACGGCAATAGCACAAGAACGCTAATATTAATCGGATCCATTATACAACAGGACATTTCAGTTACGTAATGTGGGGAGGAAAAAAAACGGAATCGCCCTGTTAAGAAGCACTGCCGTGAAATATTTAAAACTCGTCATCTAAGCAAGAATTCAACCTAAACGTGCAAAAAGGACAACACAGGTTGAAACACATTTGCCCATCAATATCAGATTAGAAATTATGTATTGTTATTAAGCCATATTAAACACTGTACTAATGCAGAGTTGTGCATCGATTAACATTTGCTAGTTAAGAGAACTGCTTGTGATCAGTGTTAGAAAGATCTATACAACTGCTGGCATGCTTTTATTCCTTTTCTTCCGTGCCATATTTCCTGCCTACTCGGTTATTTCATTATTGATCAGGTTTTTCAGAAATTACATCTTTGCCATACTATTGCATTAAAACAGAATTATAGCGATGAAGGTGGGATGGCTGCTGAATTGTTAAAGAGCACACAAGAGCTCCTGCATTATCTCTCTTCAGACGCTCTTAAAATGTGTTTTCGTGCCTTGTGTGCAAGCTACTAACATTCTAGATATGGCAGAATATTGACAAATATGGTCTCATTGGGAATTAAATATTAATAGAAGGTTGTTGACCCATGAAATGTGGAGACAAAATCATCAGGGGTAGAGGTCCAAGACATGTTCAGATGAGACTAATCATGAATGTACACATTCAGGCATTGAACCGAGGCCGTTGGGTTAGCAGCACCGCTCCTGACAGCTACAATTTGCCACTAAGTGGCGATGACATCACCGCAATTGCTTGTGCCAAATGAGGAACATTTTGAGGCCACGTGAGGTGGCAAAGGCTTGCTGGCAGAAGGTCATGGGACAGACCCAGGTGTTATAGGTTAACTGGCTAGGGTAACTGGCAGATGCACGACCCATACTTCCCACCACCAACTGTGCCAACTCCCTCCCTGACAAGCACGCACAAACACGTACACATCCAAAATCACAGATGCCCGTAGCCTTGCCTTGAGTAGCTGGTCCCCTTCCTCCAGCCCTTGGGTTGATGCGGGACTGCCTTCTTGCACGCCCGCCACAAAGATGCCCACGTCATTTCCACCAGCCAGCCGCAGGCCAACGCTCTCGCCCTTCCTAAACTTCACTAGCTTCATCTCCATGCTGCACAAAGAGTCCACGGCACAAACATTGCCCACGGGAATAACATGACGTGTCATTCAACTTACAGTTAACGAATGCATTTTGAAGATCTATGTGGAAGTGGGTGTATGCACTAAATACAGGTGTTTAGATGTCCAAAAACCAAATAGACACCGATTACAAAGGCATAATTTCTGCATTAACCACACATATTTGAAGTAAACTATGCAAACAAATGTGCTTTTGGCCTGCACCAGAGACTGCCTCTTGTGTGGCTTTGTCTTACCCGTGCTATCGACTAAAGGCCGCCAAAAGGAGAACAGCACAAGGACGTGAAAACATCATTGCATTAATAGCACGGGTTCAAGCAGTTATATGCTTGGTAGAAACATGAAGCACAATTTCTACTGTACTAGCTTTACTACCCGGCTTCGCCCGGGACTTGGATTCACCACGCCCGGCCGCCTTTGTCTCCCGAGTGGCAATGTTCACACACCACACCAGCTAGTCGATTGAGGCTGAGTCGACCTAGGGGAGGCCCAGGACCGATTAAAATAATCGTCACCGGTGGTGGCCGTGAGCGGGAATCGAACTTGGGTCGCCGGGTTCGTAGCGCAGCGCGCTAACCACTACACACAACTCTCAGGGTGCGTACGGCAGTAAACAACTGAAATAATAAAGCAATGCTGCGCGAAGAATGCCTTAGACCTGCAACACATTTGTATTTCACTTTACCCGCCATCAGCTGGCACACTCCGTTACGCTTCCGCACACGGGTCACATGACAGATGTGACGTCACAGCTTGCTTGCCGTGCAAAATATATGCATTATTGCGCCCCCCCCAAAAACATTTTCAAAAGTGTATTTTTTTTAAATTTTTGCATGGTGTACAGTCTGGAAAGTACCCACATGGCAAATTTCAAGTTTGTTGCATGTCGAGAAGTACGCTAAACATTTTGAACAGACACGCATAATAGCAAATTTCCCTTTTATATATATTGATAAAATAAAGAATAATGGCACGTTAGTTTGAGATTTGTGAGCAAAAATAATTAAGACAAACTGAATTGTGCCTTTGCCAACTTGAAACACCGAGCATATGGTTCAGAGGACATTGCGTAATAAGCCTGATGCGCAGAGGCTGAACGTTTTGAGCACAAGAAAATCTGCGTGAAAATAGTGCAGCCGCCCATGTGTGCTGTTTCAATGACTTACAGGCGTGCACCCATAAATGCTCACAACGATGCGGCCATAAAAGCTCATCAATGATATCATAATTCCCTTATAATGGTATCATAAAAGGTCTCTTGTCATATGGCATCGATACTTAACATTACATGCCATATAATGATCAGCAATGAAAACAAATTATTACATTCCTATCGCCGAATGTTAACGGGTTTTTATATGCTGCAAACTTTAACAAAGCATGTTTAAAAATATATATATATATAATTCTTGGAGGAAAAGGGAATGGCTGGAGAGTAACAAAAAAAGTTTTCATTTCATACAAAGTGTATGGAAAAGCATGCAGTCAGGTGACGTAGTGCGAACACAGCATGATGATATTACCGTATTTCAAAGAGATAAATTAATTATGGTAGAAAATACTGAGCACCAATAGATGTATGTATGCATGAATCGATGCTAATGGGGCAATGTTGAGAAATTAGACCCTCTATGAAACATGCACAAAATTCCTGTGGCTTTAACGCATAATATATCCCTGCCATGTCTTCTTCTCAGTGAATTGTTGCTAATGTGTGGTTGGCAGGGCTACTACACACATACCACTGTGCACATACCACTTGAACGTTGACAAAATGAACACTGCAGTTTTAAAAGCCTTAGTTTATATACATGTAAAATTCGAAGTAAAAATTCTGGGTAGCAAAGAGCACTGCCACATTTTTTATGTACAATGCATTCAAGTGTATATTTGTTATATTATTTGTGTCTTTCGGTAAAGTCACGTAAATAGGTTGTTGTGCATTACATAAAACAATGTTGTTAAGCTTTTTAGTAACATAATTTAGTAACATAATTCTGTGAGAATACAATAGGCAACATTTTAGATTTTCCCACTTTGTGTGAGTGTGCACATCACAGGTTAAGGTTCTCGCTTAGAGCGGAATCCAAAGCATTTAATAAAAACTGAATAACAATAAAATAAGTAATCGCAATGTAATATTTACTAAAAACACAAATGTAGAGTTCAATCCGAGTTACTTAGCATCACCACGACACAGCGGACATTGAAGGATGAACATATTTTCTGAAGGGCTCAAAGAATAGTTTTTTTATAAACGTAAACAAATGAAGAGAGTGGACACTAACAGCACATGTAATCCAAGAGAAGAGATAATCAAATACTTGAACCAGTGCACATACGCACAACACCTTCTAGTTCAATCAATGTTACTAAGTGAACACAATTTGTTGACATGCTACCGTACAAGTAGATGGGTTTCGTGCATAATTTTGGATCGGCTGGAAGTGAGTGGATCTGGGATGCTCTTGAGTTTCTTTACGTGGTGTTTTGTTTGTACGAATATTTTGCCAACACAAACGCCTGCAAGATATTGAAGCAAATAAAAAATCCAAAAGCAAGAGACGGCCACGAAGACCGATTTGTGTAATATAATGAAAGGAGATCATTGCTCTGATGTTCACTCCTGTGCTGAAATTCAAACCCTCAGGCCATGGTCCTTTATGTATGAGAATATGAGTTTACGATGACTAAGTAGGATCCAAGTGCCGTAAAATTTTGCTAAGGCTCCTGCCGCTAAATTTTATATTCATAGTAAAGCCACATGAATGTATGTTTTAAGGTGTATTGACAAAAAATTGGCAGGTGTGTAACAATGCATGACTTCATGGATTAAAACTGAAGATTTGTGCAAGAAAGATTTGTGGAATTTGTGCGCGCGAGAATCGATTCTCGTTGGTACGCATATAGTGTGCATGGAGACACTAAATTTTACCCCCATATTTAAAACAGATGTTACAAAGCACCCCGATATATAAAAAAAAAACTCAATTCTTAAGTGAAATTGTGACCCCAAAATCGTGGCAATTCATTCTACAGCTAGGGGCATGATGAAGGCCCCTCTGTACATTGTCAGTCATTGAGATATTTGATCATACTTTTCCACACTCGTAAGTGCAGGTTGGTAAAGAGATATCACTTGCCGATAATGTTAGCTGTTGCCTGGAATTGCATTAATGGGTCGTCGGACAGGTGAGCTTCACGTTGTTTCTGTGTATGAGTGTATATGTGTGTATGTGTGTTGAATTTCTCTCTTACTGTATGTAGCCAACCGTGATAATCAGAGGTGTGGGGAAGAACAAACTAAACACATAAAGCAGTTCTAAAGAAACGAGTTTTCAATCTAGATTTAAAATTGCATAGCTTCAGTGGCTTCCTAATATCGGAAGGAAGAGCATTCCTGATGGCTGCAAAAGTGCATCTCAAAGCGCGCGATGCGGAAGCCGTCTTTGTTCAATGGCTAGCCAAACGCCGCTGGGAGGATGACCGGAGTTCGCGTGATGGTTGATGCTCCTTGACGAGATCAACAAAGTATTGTGTTTCATTTGTGGCAAGCACTTTGTGTGTAATGAGTGAAAAATAACTTGATAGCTCATCGGATTCCTCCAAAATAAATAAATATTCTGATTCTGCATTCGTTCAGCAAACCGGAAACCAATGCAGCTCGACGAGCACTTGATGGACAAGGTCGGACCTTGCAGTGTGTGTGTGTGTGTGTGCGTGTGTAAATGTGGACTTACCCCTGATACTGAAGAGTACTGTTGGGCAGAGCGGGTGTGGGGCTCACCGGGAGGTCAACATCGGGCTGCCCACCTCGACTGAACGTGGGCCGAGGCTCTGTTAGCAAAGGAAAGGGCAAAAGGAGAACCACATCTCAATTGATCTTGAATGTGTCGATACACGGAAGCCATGCGTGCTTCCGATTACAGTAATTAAAAACACAAATTGGCTTGGATTCTAATTTCCAATTAATTTAATGCTCTCGTGTACTGTGTTAATTGTGAAGGTGTATAAGTTACAGAGCAAGGAATAACATAATTAAATTCCAATTCAATTTTCATTTAGAATGGATGTTTTCCATCAGAGGAGCATGATAATAAGAATAACATGAATGACTGATTTGCTTAAAAGACTCCACACGTTTAAAATCTCAAGAGTCGCACAGTTTAGCATCACCAAGTGAACACACTACCCTGTGTGTTCATGTCATGTTGAGTCAATTTCACATGATTCCCACTGAAGCCATATTTAGCAAATGTCTCCATCAGTGAATTTTTGATGAAAGTGGAATGGAGCGTCTTTAACACTCCCCTGTACACAACAAACACGCAAGGATATTAAGAGAAATCCAGTTAGGGGCCGTCCATAAATTACGTCACGCGATTTTGGACGATTTTTACCCCCCCCCCCTCGTCACACGGCGTCACAAAAAGTCAGACCCCCCATCAAATATGACGTCACAAAGCTCTGCCCACACCCCCTAAAAGTAAAACATGCTTCAAATCGCTTTAAACTATTGTCATTGTAGTGCGTAATTAATGTGGCGCTGCACTCTGTTGTAGGAGAAAACATTTATTAAAAAGTCTATTTAATTAAGTAGAACGTGTTGTCTATATTTATTTAAAGTTGCGCATTTTGATGTGACGTCACATTTCTCAACCCCCCCCCCCCTCGTCACACATCGTCACAAATGTCTGACCCCCCCCCCCCCCAGGTGCATGACGTCATTTATGGATGGCCCCTTAAACTACACTGGCAAAGCTGCTCGCTTGCCTCATTTTCCTAAAAGCTCAAAAATTCACTCCAAGTTCGTGAGCCACCTGCGTAATAAATCCATAAGCACCCTTTGTGACCCTTTTAGCAAACTTGATCCAGCTGCCAGCAGTTTAAAATGTATGTCGGCGATTTCAATCAAGGGCCACAGAGCAACCTGTGGTGGCTCTCTGCGAGCAGACGACCACCACCCCCCCCCCCCACAAAAAATGCCGCCGCGGACCCTACTGCCGTGGTGGGCGCGGACATCACGGCGGTCGTACCAGCGGGTGGCGCTGTGCTTGTGCTGCTGCCGCCCCCTCCATCGGGCTGCTCGGGGCCGGTCACGACTTGGGGCGCGACGGCCGTGCCCTTGAAGGGGCCATCCTCCAGCTTCTTGAAGGGGGTGGGAACGGCGCCACCGGACAGCGTCTTGCTGGAGGGGTCGCTGCCACTCTTCGAGCTGTGAGCGGGCGTGCAGGAGGGAAGCAGCACACCGTTTTATGCCGCTTCATGGGACGGAGTTCGCATTCGAGCTGCAGTAATGTCCAAGCGAAGTTGCCCTGTGGTGATGATTTTGGGTGGCCTTTAAGAAGTGTGGTCTTTAAAAACGAGCGGCTCATTGTGAGCAGAGAGAGAGCGAGAATTGTTTTGAAAGGCCCCATCATGACACAATTGACCGAATGACTCAATTGCATATCTCAGTCAACCAAGAGAAAAAAATCATCTTGAGAACTATTTATTTGATCACTGGCAAGAGCCTATGATAAGCTGTGGGTTCGTCAGTACTCATATGCATAGCTCTGATGAATTGAATTAACTGCTGATTATTACAAACACTGACAGACTGCTGAAAAACAGAAAGGAAAGAAATTAGACTGAGGTGGTCTATACGAACATTATTTTAAGCTCAAAGCTTAGTGAATGTTTGGGGGGAAAGCGCCAATTAAAGTTTCAGTTCATTTTGTGCAACGAGGATCTACCCAACATGACGGACAATGTGGGAGTAATACGACACGTGTTTATATTCCCATACCTGTCTGTTTTTAATTATGGGAGATCACACTGCGGCATTTCGTGCAACCATATGCGTGCATGCACAAAAGACAAAGATTCCCCATATAGCCTTAACATACTTTGGGGGCAAGTGCTCTTAGAGAGCACCGACAAAGGCCGGTAGGGCACACAAGAGAGTGGGTGGCCAGCACCACGCCTTTGTCTCCCCAGTGATGATGCTTACACACTGCAGAAAGTATTTGAGGCTGGGTCTACCTAGATAATCGTCACTGGTGTTGCTGCCCATGAGCGGGAATCGAACTCAGGTTACCGGGTTCGTAGCGCCGCGCAACTAACTACTGTGCCACTGCTGCCCACGCGAGCGTGGATGTGTATGTGTGCGTGCATGCGAACACACACATGCACACGTGTACACGGAGACAAAGATCCCCATATAGTCATGGAGACCTTCAGGACAAGTGCTGTCATAGTGAGCGCCTTTTAAGGCTGGCACAGGGCGAGAAAGGGTGGCGTGACCAAGCACTGTGCCCGGTCACCTTTGCATCCAGAGTGCTTATGTTGACATGCCACAACAGGTACTCATTTCAAGCCGAGTTGACCTCGGCTGGTTCAGATAAAACTTGCGACTGATGTTGGCCATTGCTGGGAATTAAACGCAGATGGCCAGGTGCATGGCGTGCTAGCCACTGTGCGCTGCTCCCACCAACACAAATACACAGGAGCACATACACACATGCAGATACACGCACCTCTACATGCGTACACATGACAAAGATCCCCTTTATAGCCTTAACCGACTTTGGGGGCAAGTGATGTTAGCGAGCACCTATGAAGGCCGGCACAGCACACGAAGGGGGTGGATGGCCAGCACTATGCCTGACCGCTTTTGTCTCCCCAGTGGCTCATTTGAGGCCAAGTCAACCTAGAGGAGGCCCAGGGCAGGTTCAGATAATAGTCACTGGTGTTGGCCGTGAGCAGGAATCGACCTCGGGTCACCGAGTTCATAGCGCAGCGTAGCGCTAACCGCTACGCCACCGCTCCCCGTACACATGAACACCCTTGTACACACACATTGCTGTGGTTTTAATAAACACACAAATTCTTAGCATTACCATGTCTAATGCAACTGAATTCAACCAATATAATATCTTAGTTTTCTACATTAAACAAATAAATGCAGCAGCATAAGGTAGGGTTAAACCAATTGCTATGTTGCGTAACTATTGTGTACTTTAACGTAGAGTGCTCCAACAGAAGGATGTGTTCGGCTCGTGGGACCAGCTGTTTACGCATTACATAATGTATGCAGGTGTAGGGAAACTAGGCCTGGATAGCAAGCACTTGTAACTTGGACGTGTGATAATTTGCATGATAACAAGTGTCTTGCTAAGAAGACTCTCGCGGCATGATCCATCGTTAACGCTTCTAAAAACAGAGGTAGTTTGACACATGCTGGAAGCTGCGCACACAATGGGAGCAAAGAATGTCACACATTTTAAGTTGTGTGCATTTAAAAACAACACACTCTTTTCTACAACAATCCCGAGTGACGGTCCAAAGTCAGAATCGGAATCTTGCTTTTATCCTGGAAGAATCCGATGAGCTATGAAGCTCTATTTCACAGATGTCCAGCAGGAGCGGGGGTTCCTGAGAAAATGTAAGTCTCAAGACTTAAAACTGTGCAAGCAAATGTGTCTCGCCGTTGCACATTTTGGGTAGGATGATATGTGGGTTTCAGAAAAGCTGAGCATGTCAATGGAATATTTGTATGATTTACGTGGCCTCACTTATGGTCTGCGTGCCATTGTGTCCTTGGCACACGCCGGCGAGTGGATGTGTACGCAGTGTGCTCGTTCCAAGTGACATTCAATTTGCTATTGCCAAAATAAAGATTTGGAGGAATTACTTTAATACATTCAGGTATGAAACTCAAATAGCCATTCACAACACTGCATCACTTTTTTAAAATATATGATTTCCTCAAAAATCCGATTTCACTCAAGTGCCT
Source organism: Lampetra fluviatilis (assembly GCF_964198595.1). Classification (NCBI taxonomy): domain Eukaryota; kingdom Metazoa; phylum Chordata; class Hyperoartia; order Petromyzontiformes; family Petromyzontidae; genus Lampetra; species Lampetra fluviatilis. Next base: position 9,881,479 of record NC_136287.1, on the reverse strand, counting down.
TGTAATATCGCTTGCATTACCATTCTACAGAAGTCCACAATAATATCGTGGCACCCCTACAATATCTTATTGGGTTTTTTCATCTTATATATCATTGCTCATGCATTGTGAACCTCAAGCAGAAGTCATTGCTTTGTTGCAACCACTGGTAAGACATGTTACCGAGTTATCTTGGTTTGACACTGATGCTTCTCTAAATCTACACCAATTCTGGCTCCTGAGCTCGTACTCTGTCCATTTTGAAAAGAGATTGATCCGTGTCCACTCCTCACTTTGGTGAGAGATTGATCCGTGTTCACTCCTCACTTTGGTGAGAGATTGATCCGTGCCCACGCCTCACTTTGGTGAGAGATTGATCCGTGCCCACGCCTCACTTTGGTGAGAGATTGATCCGAGTCCACTCCTCACTTTGGTGAGAGATTGATCCGTGCCCACGCCTCACTTTCGCGAGAGATTGATCCGTGCCCACGCCTCACTTTCATGATCCCTGGGAAGGAAAGCTCTGGCAGCACAGAAACAGATGTGTTCTGGGCCAGGAAGCATACCCAGCGCCTTGGCCTTCTGGTCTCCACGCTCTGCGGGGGCCATGAGGCTATGTGGGCTTGGGTAATGTACGTTAGATGGGAGCCCGATTGGTCAGCTAGGTCTGTCCACAGGGTTGAGCATGTTTGACGCCCTTCAGATGATCGTTTGTTGTGAGTTCACGTGAAAAATCGGGGATCCACAATTTCAGCAGCGTGAATGTGGACAACATATTACCGCAAAAATTGTTGATGCTGTGGCAGTTGTGACGTTTTTGGCTAAATTATGGAATTGCGCAAGGTGTGCTAACAGTTTCCACTGCAGTAACACTGGTAACACATGGGGCCAATAGCAATAGGAGTATAGTAAACTATTTCAAATGTAAATAGCTAAATAGCCAGGCATACAACATCAATTATTCATTAACTTTGAAACTGGATGTGTTCTCATACACTACCATGTCTACTTAAAATTACATGCATAAAGATAACCAATTAAATTAGCATTACTATATTGCCTTTGTACACATCACTTGATGAAAGTGTGGTACTTCACACGTTTATAATTGGAATGTTCTCCCAATATTTAATATCCAAATGAAACAAGGTTATACTAATTTACTTTCTAAATGTTTACTGACAACCTTTGCCTGTAGTCTTGTGTAATACACAAGGGAAAAAGGGGTAATTAAAGAGCACATGTGTGCAAAATGCTAAAGACTCATAATGAAAAGCCTGAAGCAAGAACTACAATTGGACTGGACATCTGCATCACATTATAATTTGGTCATAGATTTTTACCACTGGCGTGAGCTTGCAAATATGGAGTATTTTAAGTAAGTGATTGCAGAGGGAGATAACCCCCCATCCATCTGCAATGATGTATGAATAGAGAGGCAAAGTGTTTTACACAGAAACACTGGCAGCACATAAATCATGACCGTTTACCATCATTTACAGTGGGTAACTCAATGTGTCGTGTGATATTCCAGTGACAAGTTACACACTCAAATATAATGCAATTCATAACGGAGTGGTTTTATAACGCACAGGACTATAACTTGACAGTCCAGAAATGTACACACTGTAGTGGAAAAATATCGCGTTTTCATGTTGTTGCCAATTATGTTCTTATTTATGTAATGCACACACAGTAGCACCACTACAAGCCTCTCCTCGATGTGAGATCTAATGCGTGGCTACACACAAGCTACAAAACTTTTCACCAGTCACAACTGATCAAGTGTGCGTTTGTACAAGGTTGACCAAGACAGCTCCCAAATTGGTTGTGAATAAGTTATTTGTATGCAGACGTAACCACGGCAGTAACAACCACCGCACACGCGGCAGCATTAAGCATGTCTGAGGATGGGGCCTTAGAGATACCAAGAACATCGGTGTCACAAACAGCTGCTCTATATGCATTCAATGCATCATCATCATCATCGATTTGTGGAGCAGACACATTAAAGATAATAAGCTCCCCAGCTCTTGGCCTTGCAAGTCAATTTTTAAAAAGTGCATGCCTTTAAAGCTAACTTTAATAAGGAACGAAAAAAGGTGGTTAAGATAGTTGATCTTTAAATACATGTACAGTACCACGTGTAAGATCCGTGATGAAGGTCTTTAAATATAGAACAAAATGAAGTCTCCTTTGCATATTTATCTGTCCACATAAAAAATATGAAAGCAGCACGGCCTTCTGGGAGTGAATGTTATCAACAGCATTAGTTCATAACTAACACATTCTGGACTGGATTTGACATCCATAGTCTCATCAACAGTCAGGCTTGCTTAAACCAAAGCTGGTCAACTGCCCAATGTAAATAGGCAAGGACACTCTCAGTAAGGAATGGGTCTTAGTCGACACAAAATTATATCATAGATAACGCACGATAATTCCAGTGTTGTGATTTGTTTTCTACGCAAATGCATTGTATTAAAGTCCGTATCCCTATAAGCGGCACTGCCTTCAGCACGCTTTCAATATTTAAATATAGTTTTGTTCATTCACATTCATGCTTTTACCTTTTGAGGTCAAAGTTGGCTTTGCTTGTATTTGAAAAGATGAACTACTTCTATAGTCGGTTTGTTGATGGTATTTATTTTGTGGGATGAAGACAAAAAAGCAAATACCTATCAACGGGGCAAATCAACACTGAAAAATACTTGCAGTTTGCAAAAACATTTTTTTTCAAATGAGGACATGTTGCATTATTTTTCGTGACTTGTCGCACTTGCTACGAGAACGTGTGAAACAAAGCAGGCTGCCTTTACAGTAGGTAAACAACCTGTCATGCTAAATCCTCCATTGTTTAGTGACGCTGTTAAACCTGTAATTCTCGCACTCTCTTTGTGTTAAAAGTTTCTGAAACCTTTTACTTTAGGACACATGGACAAAAGAAAATGATCACATGGACAACAATCAGGTGATATTTTTCAGTGAACTATATCACCAGCCACGTGAAATATGGTCAAACAACACCTATGGATTGACATAGGGTGCCGGAGGATTTAGTTCATCAGTATAATGACAAAGGGCCGTATAACCACGTTCCACTAAACAACTAGAGTACTCTAAAAGGTTATGAATGAAGTGTTTACAATGAACTCAGGTTCCATGACAACAACCAAGACACGACCTGTACGCATGGATAACAAAGATATCAACACAATCGTGAATAAACACTGCCCTCAAGGAAAATAGAAATTGCCCGACATTTCTAACATGAGCCCTTCTTCATAGCAGATCTATTATAAACCATGATTTCAATTATTTTCAATTAGAAATAAGTTACTTGTGCTTAAGCCTGTTCAATTGTTCAATCAAAAATTTTCCTGAATTTCTTGTTTCTTTTTCGATTTAAAGCTTTCGTGACTGCAGGGATTCATCTTCTTGGTTCTTTCGGTAAAGTCACGTAGAAGGGAAGTAATAAAATAATAAAAATAAAACATAATAAAATAATTCTCACGACGTTTCGGCCACAACGCAAGCAGCCGTCCTCTTACATAAAGTATTTTCCTTTAAGTTCTTCAGAAATGAGGAGTTTAGTTAAAGGAACATCCTCAAGCGGATCCTGTATAGCAGCGGAGATGCGTTCATAGTTGCATGATGAGCACCATTAGCAGGACAGCAGTAGTCAGTAAGAACTGTCAAAGGAACTTGCAAACCTTGTGTGCACAAACACTGATACAGCATTACACATACACCACTACATAGGCACATGTTATCCTCTCATCAACAGCCACGACCTTACAAAGCTGCCACCGTCTCTCACGATCCCACTCTCTATTGTAATCACTACGATCTAATGTATAATTGTACAATGATTGCAAAGCGCCTCGGAGTAAGGCCCTATATATATAAGGTAAGATAATCCACCTAGCATCTGCACACGAGCTGATTTCAGTGCTCCATCTCCTTGATTGTCAAAATTCCAGGCACTTTCCAGCCCTTGACTGCCACTCCAACATTTATTGACCACAGTGTCTCCACCGCATCTAGCGATGTGTCCTGCAACAAGCCCACGAACTTTTCTTAAACAGTTAGAACAATGTCTTTAACCTGCACATGCTCTCCAATCCGTGTGCTCCTCCGCCTGCTGCTGTCTCTAAAAGTAATTCCAAGCATGCATCTCTCCACGCTTCTTTGTGCAATTTTTCGTTTAAAAAACAAGAATTGTCCATGTTTCTGATCGATATGCCATTACCCTATAACCAGAACATATAATGAAACCTATATGTATTTTTATTTTACTTTACAGTATCAAGCAACAAAACAAATGTGCCTCAAACTCAATGTAAGCACATACATCACTTGTGTGCGCTGGTCAAAAGAACATTAATCCTAACACGGGACCATAGCTATATGTGGTACCAAATCAAAGAAGATACACATGGATACAAATCAGTTTAACACGTAGGCTTTCGCGACCAATATTATTCATAATCAACGTTTTTGGGTTTAGATCGCGTTATTTATAAATGTGTCGTAACCCTCCACCACCCGACACGGCCAATCAGTAAAAAAGTGTCACGTTGACAAAAGACAAATAGTTCACTGCTTTAGCCCACTGGTGTGTTGAAGCGTGAAACCACAACATTTACAATTTGAGTACGACGTTTCGCTGGTAATTGCATCCAGCATCATCGGGCAATTCGCCAGAATACAAATGTTAAATGTTATTTTCATACTTTAGATTCATTAGAGCACTTTTACTAAAATTACAGTTATTTCGAAACCAGTTTCTAAGTTGAATAGCAAAAATGACCAGATACCATTCAATCAATTGGTTTATAACCAGGTGAATACGTGAGATAAATATAACAAGTGTAAGGGAGAACTGGGTAAATATACCATAATTCAGACTCTATGGCAAGTTAGTTATCTGAATGTGGGCTAATACAGACAAGCGAAGACGGACTCTTGTGAATTATGTTGTAAAGCAAGGTCTCAGAGGGTTGGGTTCCGTGTACCCCCACATAAGCGCAAATATACACAATATAGGAGTGCATATAAAATGGATATAAATGTACATAAATGTTAATAAAGTACAGTACTGTACAGTAAACTATTCAATAATCATCAGTAGCATCCAGGTCAAATCGAGACGACGATATTTTCTGGACTTGTTTCTTGCGCGGGCGATACAGTTACAAGCCCTCAAATCCACGTTAGTGTAAGTTTGAATCGGGGTCGGTCCCGTATGAGCGGGTCCGCGCAGTCTGAGTCCGTGTACTTTGAGACATTACTGTACAGCAGTATACAATTTGATGTTAGATAGTGTAATTAATTGTACCCCGTGTTGAGCTGTAATATAAGATCACTCATTGAATATTCCATTATTTGTTTTACATGTTAGTCAGTGCAGTGGTCCCTGGTAGCTGCAGAGCTCACATAAACCGATTATAGGCCTTTGTAGATCCACTGCTGGATGAATATCTCATCCACGTTATGTCGGCGATGGGGATTGTTTTGACGATATAGACTTGATTGTTGAAGGGGGTGCCCAGAACCGGTTGAGATATTATTTCTCACTGATGTTAGCCACGGTTATGAATTGAACTGTGGTTGCCAGATTCATAGTGCAGTGCGCAAACCATTGTGCCAATATATAAGAACCTAAAACAGATATCCTTACACATTTGAATTTATACGTGCATCCTGAGCTTAACAATATGCACTGTATTAATCAATTAATCAATTCGTCTTTACACGCCTATAATACGCAGCCCTGGCTTTGCTTGGACCAGTCATGATATCGGCTCGTAAGACTTCGAGGATATGGCAAGTGCATTGAATAATTGACTACCCTGTTAAAAACGTCACCTTTTAAATAATTTTAATCAAAGCAGAAAAAGCAACAACAACAAAAATGGTTTTCATCTTGCTATAGTTTCCACGATTTGAAATATAATTTCATCTATCTTTTATCTATCTTGCAAAGGGTGTACTGGAAAGAATACCATTAGAGCTGCCCAAAGCAAAATAAATGGGGTGGGTCAAAGGCTAACGCATTATATACTCGTACCGCATAAATGCTGATGCCGCAAGCACAGGTATGTGTACATTTAACTACGCGGCATTCATTTATTTTTAGTTGATGTGCGATTTCTGCTTTGAGCTATCAGGCCCCTCGCCCATTAGTGTGACCATCCACTTGTGTCATCAGAACAAAGCGGGCATTATCCAGCATGTCACAAAACGCACCGCAGCATTTCGCATGCGTGATCCCCTTAGCTGTGACTGATTTAACGCTTTCACAGGCCACCCTTTAATATATACTCAGTGACAAAGACGATATTACACCGTTTTGTTTATTTTTGCAAACGCCCTCTAACCTCAAGCAATGCGATGGCAAAACAACAACAAAAACTAAAACAATATGTGGAAGCACACATTTATTTCAAACAAAAGCCTATCCACATTCAATGTCAAACAAAATCCTAAATAAATGTAACACTTTAGTTTCCCCAGTAAATATGGACATCTGTAAAAAATGAGCTTGATAATTCATCGGATTTCTCCAGTCTAAATAACGATTCTGATTCTGAAACCTTTGCTTAAAGATGTTAAAGATGTTTGCATGTTCCTATTGGCCACACTTGTGAACAGCTGAAGAGGTTGCACGAGTCTATGGAAAATATATAACTGGCTGTGGCTTATGTAAGTATACATTACTGCTCTACCTATACACTTCGACACATGCTCTGTAATATATCGCATCAAATATTTCACGTTGAAAGAGTCAGCGTGTACGAGTGACAAGCACCGTACAACAGAAGGCATGTTGAGAGTGGCGAGTCAAGAAGCTAATGGGCGGTGGAGCCAAGTGGTGAGTGAAGGCATACGAAAACTGAATGTGACTTTTAATGTATTATTTCTACAAACTATCCCCCTCTATAGCATACCTCGCCTTTTGGGGACAAAATAGTGTCGGCACTTATTCAATGCTACAGTGACGGAGTGGTAAGGTCAATGCTCTGACAAGGGATGCCACTGCATTCCTATACATCGCCAATGTCTGTTCTCCGCGGTCCTTTGTTGTAGATTTACCGCCCTTATCATTTTCTGGCGGGCTTCCCATTCTTCAGAGAAGTCATGCAGCTGCTTGCTCCACAGATTTTGCTTTCATTTCTTGTTTGTGCTAGATGCAAGCCCCCCTTGATTTGGAGCAGCTGTCATTCCCTATTGATTTTATGTGCTTGTTCGCATGGCTTTATGATGACTTTGTTTTATCAATGCCAAGTCACCAGCCTTTCATACTCGGCTGCTGCTGTGCTGTCTTGGCCTCCATGCACCGGTGATCTTTAGGATTTGAGTGACACCAGTGTACTACTTCAGTCACTCCAAAGTTACGAAGATTTCATTCGGCATTGTTACTCTTCAAATAAACTGAATACGTACTTTCCCGTAATTACAGAGATCAAGCATTTTAACGCTAATGTACTCACCTTCAATCATCAATGGATTTTGGGGGAAGAGTATATGCCTTACAAGTCACACGAACCTCAAAGCATTGACACATAACAAACACAGCTTTGTCTTTACTCAATACCGTCATATAATACTGATAGACAATGCTGTCATTGTTTGTGTGACCAGCTCATACTGCTTCAGCAGCAGAGTCTACCAAAGCTAAATATACATCAGGCAAAACGCTGACGTACGTGAGTTTAACAGTGAAGATAAATTAAAACCATAGTTTGATTAAGAAGCAGGAAGTGTGGCTGTGCGTCTTGTTGCGCGGTGAAGCGATCCAACAACAGCGCGGTTACCGCTTGTGGCAGAGGGTCATGGTTCTAATCAAGCGTCTGCCCTGGTTATTACTGAGGGTGCGATAACCATACGATATGCGGCGTCTGCTTCACAGTGGACGTTAAAGATCCCTTTAAGTCATTCGCAAGAGTGGGCCGCTGTGTGTCGGCAACACGGTCCAAAATAACCCAATCGGAAATATGCACGGCAATCATTGCCCCCATCCCTACTGCGAAAACGACCTTCCTAAAAATAAAGTCACGAGACATTTAGTGAGGCTATCCTGGGTAAAGAAGTGCAATATAAAAAACAGGAACACACACTCGGGTGAGATGGAGTACCGTTAGAGCCGTGGTGCCAAAAGGTGCGTTACCTGGTGGAAGGTTGGCCAGTGGACCTGCTTGGCGTTTCGCTCTCGGGAGACCTGATGTCCTCTCGTGAGCGGGAGCGACTGCTCTGACGAGACTGAGCTTCGTCCGACGGCTCCGAAACCAGAGACTGGATCTCAGAGATGTCTGTAGCCATACAACAAAGGGCATCGTCATCACTTGTGCACACAAGAAAGCAACCCGTCACTGGCTCCTGTAGACAATGCGCACAACAGAGAGGTAAACTGTCCTGACAGTGTTAATATTTGACTGTCACCCACCTGATATCGTTTAATATAGAAATAATCGATAGTTTTTTGTTGGTCATTTATAACCCTCACCACTTACTACCGATTGTATCTCATATTAATTCAGGAGCATGCTGACTAACTGATATCTTCGCCTGTAAAGCATCATGTGCAGCAATGTTACATTCAGTTTCAACATTCTTACACATCGACTAGCTTTGTCCCTTTGTAACGTGCAGTCTCTTTTTTTATTTTTATTCGCGGAAGAAATAGAAATGATTTTTAAAAAAAGATTATGATTCCGACTAATTTGATTTGAACACATTGAGTGTGAAAATGATCAGATAACGGAGCAAAGTTCGGCATAGTGCGGTACTGTAATAATTCAGAAACATACATTTATTAATGTGTTGCAGCATCATAGCCGACTTATATTTTATGCAATCCTTCTGCAGCTCTTGAAAAAAAAAGCTGTCTCTTTTCTTTTACTTCCACTCGTCAACTTCCACCCCGAGGAAACGATGGAATCTCATGCGCTTCCATCCCAGGCAGTTTCTCCCATATACACACACACAACATTGCATATATACACACACACACAACATTGCATACACACACACACAACATTACACAGGCCCCAGAGAGAGGAATGACTCATTTGTTTCTATTAGGATGCCAATGCACTACATTGTCCAGATGCTCAGGTGCTTCCCACTGTGATACACATTTGCCAGCCCACTACTGGGACCAACTGCCAAGTGATGGGTGCACTTTCTACTTGGCATAGCATGTCAATTAAGTCAATCAGCCTCAACCTGACGCCTATTGGGATGTTATGCCGGGTAATCTGAGAAAGAAAGTTTCATCTGATTGCCCTTAGGCCCCCCCAAACGACAAAGCAGGTGTAATTTAATTACTTTTTTTTTTCCCCCTAAGAAACGTAGCATTATTTCTTTTGCCTATCTGACATTAATGCTGTTAATGTTTGAAAAGGTGTTCATGTGTAAAAAAAAAAGCCACGTACTTGCAGAGGCCCAAACAACACCAAACGTTTAGTAAATAAATAGGTAAACAGGCAAAAGTCTATCTTTGCAATGCAAATAATTATTTGTAGTCCATCAGCCTATGTGCCTTCCAGACTAATGTTTCATAAAAAAAAGTTATACTTGCTTAAGCAGGAAAACAATGGAAGCAGTTTTAACCTTGTGGGTCTCATTATTAGTCAGGCCCATTGGGAAAATGCGATGTTGCCGGATGTTATTGGCAGCAAGCTGCCAGCAGGTGCCATAAGAAACCGCACTGTAATGAATGTAATAAAGCCAATACAATAATATGATATTTCTAAATCAAATAACATACACTTAAAACATAATACATTTCTCTTGGTGTGATTATAACAAAAAAAAGGGGGGAAAAACGCCTGCACATATTGCCGCCGGGTTTACACACACACATAGGCACTGAGCAAATATTTCCAAGTTGCACGCGTTTACTCTATGGGCTGTCACAGGTGTACATTTCACCATCTTTGTACTTTGTTCTCATTGCCACCCCCTCCCCCCCCAGCAAAAAAAAAAACTTTCGTGCAGTGGCCGCGTCGCACGCTCGGCTTATGTACCATCCCTGTCGGAGAGGTTGGAGGAGGGGATAGAGTCTTCCAAATCCGGAATGGTGATGAGAGTCCCCTGGTCGTCTCTCTGCAGCACCATCCTCAACTTGCCCTTTGACCTCTCGATAAGCTTTCGGGCATCGGCCAAAGACATGTTCTCCGTCACTGTGCCGTTGATCTGTCAGAAGAGAAGTAGTTTTCCCACAGCACCTCAACTTTTTGCCCAGGTACTTTTGTGAAGCCACAAAAGGTTGCAAATGTTCTTTTGCAATGGAAGAATTCGTTTCATGGTCGACCACATGACGAGGTTAATAGCACCACACATGCGCGGTTTTTTTCATTCAAGAAGACTGACACGTAGCAGTGCCAGCTGCTCATTTCATACTAAACTGACCTTTCGGGAGGACGCTGAATATCCAAAGAAGCGAGTTTAAGTAAATTTTTGAAATGTAAGCTTTAGACAGATCACAAAGTACAAACCGAGCCTCAGAAATGCACCTTCGGTCCGCAACATTATGCGCATTATGAATTGTATTATTATGCTCATATTTATTTGTCAGAGTTGGTCACATTTCATGCATTCAATGCATTTCTATTTCAGGAAAATGTAGATCACGCATGTAGAGAAGGTGGGGGGAATGGTGGACAAGGGCAGTACAAAGGCTATTACAGTAAGGCTCCTTATCATAGCAAAACGTTAATATATTAGTCTCCCCATAATTTGTGGATGACGTTCCATACTCTAGGGGCCAGATGCGACCAACAGGCCGCATGCTGAGTAGTTCTGCACTAACCCCTGCCAATTACCAACTGACTTCACTTTACAAATTACTGCATACATTTATGCAGGGGTGAGTCACAATATATGTGATGTTGAAATACACAGTGCACGTAAACAACTTGAGGCCATAAAAATGACAACAAAACATACTTTCAACATCCAGAACAAGGTGTGCAAGACAAGAGGAAGTAGTGTTATATATCGTTGTATTTTGTTGTTAAGCATCGTGGCATTTTCCAATTCTAAATGTTTAAAATACAGACATGACCTTCCCATATAGCATGTAGCAGTCACTTAAGCACGGATTCGTGAATTAGATTGGCCAGCGTGTAGGCAGCGGAGAAGGCCAAGTGTTGATTTATATGGGAAAGGAAGAGGGAAAGTAAGGGCAGGCCATAAAGCACACCACTCTTTCGAGTTTCTGTATTTTGAAAACGGTGGTTTAAAACTTCAATTCAAATCAAAATTTTACTCAAGCTGCGTTGAACCTTGTACATGACAATGCCAAACGTCTCTCTCCATTAACAGTATTTTGTGCAAGTGATGAAACCATGCAGCCAAGGATGCTATTCTCTTTTTCAAGGGGAAGACAACACGAGGGAGAGATGTTGTACCTCCTCACTTGAGCTGCGATGTTCTCCTAAGCGACTTTTCAAATTGGTCCCATAGCTGGGGTTTGTTTACCAACACTGGTATCTCTCATGTGAAGCGTTTCTCTCAACATCCATCCCCTCCCAAGCAGCGCTAACACTACCTCTTTCGAACTCTGCTGTCTAAATTCCCTGGGCACACCACAACGGCAAGCAGAAACGGCGTGATTTATAATAAACATCAACTATGCATATTTTTGTTTACACAGCTTTGTGTGGAAGGCTGAGGTTGATGTTCGAATAAATCATTCCTTATGCAGCACATTGTGCCCGGTTGCCCTACGGTGACCTCAGAATTTGGCCTCAGATAACCTTTCCACCTGAGAATTTCTTTGGCCGGCAATGCCAGGGATAACGACCGAACAAAAATCCAGGTCACAGCCCTGTTTGCTCACGTTGAAAGAATGGCCCTATTTTTGTCCCTGTGCTATATCTGGGATAAACACACACACAAAAAAAGCAGAAAAGCACATTTGTTACACTCTGTGATCCGAGCATGAATGAACGCTTGGCTGAAGCGCGTTACCTTGAGCACAATGTCCCCGTCGTGAATGTTCCCATCCCGCGCTGCCAGCCCCTCGGCCGACACATCCTTCACGAATATCTGACTGCCGAGTCGCAGTCCGTACTCTGCGCAGGGTGTGACAAGACTACGTGAGCCGACGCCGCGCTGAAATCCTGCGCCACTTTTAACACGCCGATAAGTTTGTGGAAAGGGGACAGAGAATGTGGAACGAGCAGGGTGCCAAGAGGCAAAAATGGTGAAACACAGCAGGCGAACACTTTGGACAGTACCTGCCTGCCTGCTGTGCCAATGGATCGATATTCACTAGCAGAATTTGTTAAAAAAAAAAACATGCTTCACTGTTTAGTGTACTTATCTTAATATATTACATTGAAATCTAATAATACAAATTACTGACTGAACATTATGCATCTTACAACACCTTCATAATAAAACCAGCAAAATTCACAAAGGAATACAATCATTCCACACAAAGAAGGGTTTTCCATTGATGGGCGATGTTTTAGTGACAATCTATTCTACTTTTTGAAACCAACACACACTTAAAGGCAATTGCAATGAATGTTTAATGTTGCTTATTTTCTGAGCTTGTGCAGAGAAAGCATTATTGTTTAATAACATTATAATAAATTTGAGGGAAAAAATGCAATAATCCTCTGTTCAGCCTTGCATTAAAATGATTATAAATCAGCAGGTTCACACAAAGGTCATGGTGTGACAGGATCATTCCAAACCTGAGTAAACTCATTTAGTTATAATCCTATTGATGTACAGCAGCAGTGTCTTAAATTTTTGCTGTGAGCCAGGTCAGACAAAGGTTAAACTGATCAATCTCTTCAATGCACAAGATTAATTAAATTACAAAGTGTGGCTTGGGAGCTTGATTTAGGCAACTTTGCAGTAAGAGTATGTAAAAACAGAGAAGTGCATACCTTCAGATTTCTTGCTTTTCACAAGCGTGACTTTCACAAGCTTAGGCTGGTAGTAGGATCCAACAGACCTGCGGTCAGAGGACCCTGGAGACATGCTCCTGCCTCTGCTCCTCTCACTCCTCATGACATTTCGATCTTCCTCGCTCCTCCCTAAACTGCGTTCTCTTTCGTTCTGGCCGAGGCCACGGTCCCGTTCGACCCTCCCTAAACTCCGATCTCGCTCAGTCCCAGCAAGGACGTGATCTCTGTCGGTCCGGCCCAAAACTGGGTCTCTCTCGGTCCTGCCGACAACTCCCTGCTCCCGGTCCGTCCGGCCGACGCTCCGCTCCCTGTCCGTCCTGGCCGCGCTGCGGTCCCTGTCGCTCCGTCCTGATGTCAGGTCCTGCTCGCTCCTGCCGACGCCATAGTCCCTGTCGACGCGGCCCAGGCTGGCCTCTCGCTCGCGCCTGCCAAGGCTTTGGGCCCTCTCGCCCGCGTGGCCGTGCCCTCGCTCCCTGGCTCCGCCGGCCGCCGAGACTCGGTCTCCGCGGCGAGCCGCGCTGCGGCCGCTGCGCTCGGAGCGCGAGCTGCGCGCGCTCCGCCGGTCGAAGTCGTCCTCCTCCTCTTCCTCCTCCTCCTCCTCGTCCTCCTTGGCCGCCTCGAAGATCTCATCGGCGGCTTCGGGCTCATGCCGCGACGACGGCGGTTGAGCTCGCCGCTTCCGCTTGATGGTCTGCGGAGGGAATTAAGTCATTTTTGGTGCGATGCGTCGTTGCGATATTCTAAAATGTTCATAGTCCTCGTCGTCTGCAGTGATCTATCCACCGTTGGATGGATGCTTCCGCAAGCCATCCACCTTCTCATGATGCAATAAATCGATGCAGCTCCTAGACACAAATTGATCTCACTGCTCCAGCTCCACAGTGGATTTCCTCTCACGATTCCGTTGACTGCCCCTCCACCATTAGCAACGCGTCCTGTCCAAGTTCTAGCACCGTTTCCTGCCCAAGTTCTAGCAGCTTGTCCTGCCCAAGTTCACTTAGGTTTAACAGTCCAAATAACGTCTTTAACATGCCTTTGTTTTTTAATGCACATATTTACCTTTACTTATTTCATAGGAATTTCAGGCATGCACCCGCCCCCCCTCCCTATTCCTCCATTTGCACATTTCAGCTTGGTTCCATTTTCTTTGTCAATCTCCACGTTTCTGATCTGGCCGGGTGATGATGTGATAAGAGCGCTAGAATGACAATCAGAATGTTGTAGGTCAACACTTAGTTGAGTCAGCTCATCAGCCCTCTAGGATCAATTAAATGAGTATCACTTTGTAGTAAATTTACAGTGGTCATCATTTGCATGGCATGGGAATGTGGATTTTCAAGAGTGCAACAGACCACGACATGTCACGAGATTAATACATTTTTGTTAGCTATAGCAGTCTACATCACCGTGTGTCAGAGAATGATCCTGGAAGGTGACATCACAGAACTACTTCTGAAATCACTTCAGACACGGTGCACTACTTTCATATGTACCAGAGAGACTGTTGCTCACAAGTCAATCAAACCCAATGTATCATTCTCAGAAGTACAATAAGTGTAATGAAGTTAAAAATATTTTCATGATTTTTTTGTGTGTGCAGAATTTGGTGACCAGGCTGAGATCACCAACTCGCTACACTTGAAAACATGATTTAATCACCGACGGCTGTCCGGTTTCTAAGCTAGGATCTCAGAAAAACTGGCTCACTGCTGCAAGGCTCCCTGGATTCGAAAATTTTCGTGCCATCAAAGGTTCGTGCTTTCCACAGAAAACGCATTGACAAGTAATGAGTATAAGCTGTTCAGTAAGCTTATAATATTGGTCAAATGTATAAAAATGTACAGCTTACCTTTTCCCATCTTTCACAACCGCCTCTCATTTACAAATGGACTTCACTTTTACATCTAACCACTTTTGTGACGCATAATGCATCGCATATGGTGTGAGTGCATTTATTTTTAAAACCCTGCGCTCATATACTCTCTTCCCCAGTGCAAAATGATTTCAGCATTTAACAATTAACAAATGCAGATGAAAGAGGTAACCAAGGATTTCTCCATAGAGTTCATGTACAATGCAGCGTGCATTATGTAAAATCCCCAGGCAATACAGAAAGGGTAAAATAAAGTTTTGTTCTCCGTGTGGTTGTATTAAAACTTAAGTCTCTTAATTGGTCCAATAAGGTTCCTAAGTGTATTGATTTTACTGGCGCCAACCTTTTCACTTTGGTGCTTTCTAAAAAAAATGCTAGAAAATGTATACTTGCACTTGATTTGAGCTTTGAGCAAAATCCAAGAGGAGAAAAAAAACATCCAGATGAAAATAAAATGTATCAGTGTGCACATATAATAAAATAAATAGGGCAAAAAGGAAACCACTTATTGGGGGATTATGAAATGTTCCACACATGCCCCACTTGTGCTTTTATGGCTATTTGAGGAGTATTTCGTTTACAATCCTACACGTGAATAGTGGGTCTCTTCTGCATCGTTAATACATTACATTTAATGAGCAAAACATTGTTGCTAAGAAAATGTGCAAAAAAATGTGGAATACACTAAAATAAGTGCAGCAATATGCTATATACTTTATATCGTTATCATTATCTAGATGGACCTCCAACAGGTGTTTTTCGTGATATATTGAACACATTTAATGTACACCCTGGGGAGGAAATATGGTGTCCGTGTAGTGCTTCTTCGCCACTGTGTTTTTTACACTGGCACATCCGTGCCAAGCCAATGCGGCCATCACTGCAAGGAGAGGTAATTTGCCAAGTTGAGCTATGACCAAAGCATGACACGCTGGCCTCACAAGACATCTGAATTCGAGACAAGCAGGGGCAGTGGCGTGGCCAATGGAAACGCGCGACATCAGTCAGCACAACTCAAAATCCAGTGGCAAAGCGGGCAACTGAATGTGTCTCAGCGGCACGGTCCAGGCTTCTGCAATGGAAAATCAACCAGGCGCCTCCAGACCTGCGATAGATAGCCTGACTCGGCATGGCTCGAATGTGCCAGTGGAATAGGGGTAGGAGCCAACAGCACTTGCCCCAGTAACACACCAATGCTAAAATGAGGATCGGTGTGTATGCATATCACCTGCTAGACTTACGATTTTGGCAGTCTTGCCACTGTTGCGCAGCTGCTGGACAGCGAAGGCGTGCTCCACATTTTCCATGTGCTTGCCATTCACCGTCACCACCCGGTCATTCTCACTGCCAGTGGGCACACAACACTTTGGTAAGTGTGCCCGAGAACACAAAGGAAGGTGCGCAGCCGACGTAAATGGCCGAGCTGCACATTTGCTTTGGTAAAATTATTTACATCGACGACAAACCATTCTTTGCGTTCACACGCACACATGCCAGTGAATGTGAACGTCTTACAATAGAAGTTCAACATACATACATGCACAGCCAATCACGTCGGCTGAAAACCATCCTTCACGTCCCATGTAAAACTACCTATGTAAGTGTGCGTGTGTGAATGCAATGGGTGGTCTGAAACTGACATAAATGCCTGTGCTTACCCTTATTGTTAGTTTAATCGCAATTTAATTATTCGTGGGAACTTTGATGCGACGCTGAAATTGCCATGTCATCCGAATAAAATTATGAATTTGTATCCAAGCCCGGTGATATAAAAGGGTTAAAATAATAAGAACCAATAAGTTGCAAAGTCTATGAAGGGATGTTTTCAGTAGGTGAGTCAACGTGACAACTGCATAACATATTGGATTTTCTGCTGTCAAGAAATCAAATTATCAGGCACAAATCATTCTGTTTCTCTCACCAGAAAAAAGATGTGTACATTGCCTTGTTTGCAAAGATGATGCTGTTTATCCCTTCTTGTATCAAAGACGAAATCCCTATAACAATGTCATAACATTATCTCATTTAATGTTTCCTCTTCTACAGTATAAAAAAATTCACTTGAATTAATAATTATGTTTCTGTGATATGGACATACATGTCCTCGGCATAAAAATCTGAACATTTACATATATTAACGGCAGACTGACAACGGAGTCATGCACAACACTTACATTCATATGAGAAAAATATCACATGTTTCATTTCCCACTTCATACATCACTGACTTGTTAATTCACTATCTATTTTTTATTTATAAAACACAATATTACATACATATTGATGGGGACAAAAAAAAATACAAAGTAGAAAAAACTACGCTGATAAAAACCAAGAAAAAATTATGGCAACAATTAAGAAACATCTGAATCTTCAAGAAAATCTACGCATTATTAACACCATTAATGCCGACGATCTGGCTAAAGGCAAATAAGACGGCCCAAGAGAGAATGGCCCCCCGTCACTTTGAGTGCTCCTGGATTAGTATTGATGTACTGACTGGAGCATCCCCTCCGCAGGACCACCCTTGAGCACATCGGAGATGACAATGGACGTCTCTCCACTCTGGAAGTGCGGGTTGTCTCTGCCACCGGAAATGGCGATCCCGAATCCAAAGCCAGGCGCCTGCCACGGGAAACGTTTGGAAGCGTAGCAAGAATGTTAGTCGATCACGCAAACACTCTCGCGCAATGGTGCACTGGAATTAAACCAGCCGATTTGACTGTTCTGAATAACGTGCAAATGAACAATGACATGAAATTTCCGTGAGCTTACAACAGGGCCAGTGAATAGGATATCCTACTTTGACACTGGCTTCCACCGTAGAAACATTGAATTTCCGCAACTGGCTCAGAGCTCAAAACTGAAAAGAGCGTTGCTCAGTGCTATTTCTGAGCAGTCATACTTAGGCTATAAAGTCTCCAGGCACACAAGAAATAACAGCAGTTCTTAGACAGTCTTTATAAGAATTTCAACCGGAAACGTTAGTAATCCTATTGCAGTACTGTATTTAAAAAATGGAATGGCAACTAATGACAGTGACTGATCAAATTCGATCATAAATTAGTTATGCATCATTTGCAAAAAGCTATAAATTCAACATCCGTCTTTGAAGTAGTGATTTAATTGATGAAGAAATAAATCACTCCACCCAAGGCCACCAGTGCTAGATCATGGGTTGAAAAAAATTCTCCACAGGGGGCTCTCATCTGACCTTCTGGGTCCACCTCCACAAGGTCATGGCACAAAGCCCCCACAACCCCAACGCAATATGTAAAACGCCCGAGATGCAGACCAATTCATTGTGGCCCATTCAATGGGAAAAAAAATCCCTCTGTGCACATAACTGTGCACGTAACTTCTCAATGGTACCATGGTAAGCTGCAGACACGTATTCATCAATAAATTAATCGATTCAAATCGTGCGCTGCTCTACACTGCATGCGCTCTGCATCTTCGACAAAGTGAAATAGTGATAATAGAAAGAGCCTTCCAGTGGCTACTTGAAATGCTCTATTATCCATGAATATTTATGGATATTTTATGTAGCGGCAGTGACGCGAGCCCAGTGGTAGCGCATTCACTGCTTTGTGCAGAGGTTGCCGGTTCAAATTCCGCAAGCTGCCTTTTTTTGTTATTACTGCCGGTTCACAGTGGACATTAAATATCGTAATCAGAATCTTTATTTAGACTGGAGGAATCCGATGAGCTGTCAAGATCCATTGATGTAATTCGCAGTAGACCATTGTGTACCGACATCATGGTCCAAATTTTTACATCACCTGCATTTATCACAATTTACCCATTTGCAAAAAAACTTGGCAGGACCCTCCTGGAAAAGTTATGAGACTCAGTGAGGCTCTCCAGGATAAAAAAGCATCATAATGAAAATAAATAACGAATAAGTACAATTATTCGAAAATGTTATCCTATTATCTGTAATTACCAGCAATGCTCTGCAGATAAGTGTAGTAAATTGACGAGAAACTACGCAGATAAAACAATCCGCGTTGTATGTCCGCCACACCACTGTGGCTAAGAGGTCTAACTTTGCAGATGACACGAGCTGCAAATTCACAAACGCCAATGTACTCAAATATTTATCAATGGTGAGATGCGTTTTAATAAATGAGAAGCTATTATAATAGCCTGATAATTATCAGGCAACAAAAAACGCCTGTAATAAATCAATGACACAGGGCCCATTTTCCACGTGGTTGCCAAAAGCAAATCCGTGACAGTGGCCAATGCTTCGACGAACCAGCTGTTGCAAGGAAACTGTGCCAATGGCACATTTGCTGGTTATTCCTGGGAGGCAAAGTTGACTTCTATTCCGAGAGAAAAATACACAAATTAATGAGAACCCCGTACTGGTTGATGGAAAACCACGTACACATCACAGTAATGATCCCGTGTGTATTTATTAGATGTATCACACATACACATACGACCTTTTCCCCAATAGAAAGAAAAGACATCAATTGCTTACAAAAAATGCGAGTAAAAATACATTTCCATGAACAAGGTCAAGTTTGTCCTTTTAAAATATATTATTAAAAGCAATGTCAGCACCAATGGATGTTTGCACATTACCAAAAAAAAAACCAAACTGTCTCTTCTAATTATTGTCATGTTATGTAGTGGACCCCAAGCTAAAGCTTGTCATTTGATTCAAAATTCAAGGGCCTTTTATTTCTTCTTCTTCTTCCTCCCAAAATCATGTCAACATCCAAAGCCTCACAGGGCATTTTTTTTCAGATGTTAAGATAGTGCAACATCACAGACCCACAGAAAATATCTCAGCAAACATCTTAAATTAAACGAACATATTCATGGCACACTTTACAAAATTTGACAGAATAACTACGAGCACACACACACACCAATATCAAAAGTCTTAACTGCCTGAATTGAAAAAGTATGTTGTACTTCCAAAGCACCTCTGATAAGCACGATTGCCTACGTATGGTGCGAAAGAAGTTCCACATACATACATTTTTACATTGCTTACGTGGAAATATTTGAAATTTGTGAAATATTAAACCTGAGTTAGGTTATCGAGAATAACCACAATTTTGTTTCAAAATTCATTAAAGTACGATGCTTGGAAACTGGATGGCATAAACTAATATTTCAAATAGAATATATACATGCAGCTTTGGTTTATCCCGCACGTCCAATTTTCACAACCGCTATTTTTTCGTAATAAAAAATGTAATGCTGATTGTCGTAATGCTGCTTGGTTGCACTTCCTCTTTACAGGGGGGGGGGGACCATTTGATGTCATGACCACTTCCAGCACAAATTTGAATGTCAATGTTAACATATTGGTGAAAGTATACAGTCAACATATCTTTTACAATGTTAATACAAGTGATGGCTCGGTTTAGCCTATGCAATGCGTTTCCAGCCCATACACCGAGAGGAAAGAACATGACACAAGTATTCTGCCATCGCGCTTAATCGCTTTTGACACAGTCGCACACGGTAATGCATTTGCGTGTGTCTTTGTTTTGCGTAAAAATAGATTTTACAAAAGATTCACGGCAGCCTGCTTAAACTTGAACAAATTTAAATTGACACGTAATTCATTTAATATTTCATTGAGCTTCATTTCCGAGTTGAACATTTTGTTTCAATTAACATTACTTACTTTTTTCAACCACTTAAACCATCATTGTGGGTTATAATTTGAAGCATCAGCAAACTTTAACTTTTGAAATTAGTAGCCATTCATTTCCATTAATGTTTCAACCGCTAATGCATATACTGCATGTGAAATATCATACAATGTATGTGCAAGAAAACCTGAACAACACTATTGCAAAACTATGTGAACTTGCATAAATGTTGCTCCCTCTGACCCTAGCTCTATTATAAGACGTGTTTATGTTTATTATCTTTTTGCAAGATGTGGAAAAATACTAGCCAATGCTCAAGAACTGCCAAAAGTTGCAAGCCATACAATGTCCTGGGCAGGCAAGCTAAATCTTTTGGACTTCTCGTTGGCAATGCACATGCAAACAGTGGGAATGCACATGCAAATTGCTCTAGGGTTACATGTCCAGGGTGTGGCCACCAGAGCGATGCCTGCCTGCATCATGTGCTTGGTCGCATTTGCCACGTGGCATGACTGACTAATGCTTGTGATGTGAAACTGCCTTGGGATCATTGATGACCCAATCACATGCATCACGTGACCCAAGCGCACGCATCATATGACCCTCACCGCGTCCGTCATTTGTGCCTGTTCAGAGAAATACCCCAGAGGTCGCAACCGGGTACCCGATACCCGTACCCTACCCGATACCCGGCTACCCGTACCCGGCCGGGTACGAGTACGGGTACCCGTTTGCGACCCTGGTGCGGCCGGGTACAGGTAGGCCGTGAGTCACTGGTGAGTAACCGTTTGTCACTCATTTCCCAACGTCTTGTCTCTTCTCACAATACAAGTTCCTAGAATAAACCCATCCACGCCTGCAACATGGCTTCATCCCAGAGGTCGCAATCGGGTACCCGATACCCGTACCCTACCCGATACCCTGCCGGGTACGGGTAGCCGGGTATCGGGTAGGGTACAGGTACCCGTTTGCGACCCTGGTGCGGCCGGGTACGGGTAAGGAATCAAAACCCGTTTGCGACCTCTGAGATAACCTGAGTGATTCTGTGTAATGTGTGTTTCTATATAAGGGCACCATGGTGGCAAGATGCTAACTACCTCGCCCGGTATATCATTGGTCGTGGGTTTAATCCCGACCCTGACGCCTGTATATGTGGAGTTTGCATGTTCTCCCTGAG
This sequence comes from Lampetra fluviatilis, assembly GCF_964198595.1. Lineage (NCBI taxonomy): Eukaryota > Metazoa > Chordata > Hyperoartia > Petromyzontiformes > Petromyzontidae > Lampetra > Lampetra fluviatilis. The sequence continues at coordinate 9,859,894 of NC_136287.1, read as the reverse complement.
GTCGTGTGGATTTTTTGCCAGGTCTTCCGGTTTTTCCCTCCACATTTAAAAACATGCATTGAGAGTATTTGGCTGCTATAAATTTCCATTTCCACGTGATAAGCCACTTCGTTGGGCAATCATTTGTGGCCAGGTCGCTTCTGAAAAAGACCTGTATAGCTCAGTGGGCCTTACCTGGTAAAATAAAAGGGAGATTAAAGTAGGTTAGGTAATCATGTACACAAGTTGAAATGGCTTAATAGATTTCCTTCAGAAACAGGAAATATATATATATTTAAAACAACAGATATGAATAATTTCCTTAATAGCAATATAAACTAATATAACGCGTTAAAAAAGCAATCTATGGGGAACATAATCTTGGCACGTGACAAAAGCAAGCTGGTTCGATCCTTTTCATAATATTTTGCCCTGGTGAAAAATTCTAAAGGTGCCATTATACTAACCAATTAATAAATTGGCACACATGCTGATGTGAACATATTAAGATGATGTCAGCACCTCTCCTCCTATCTCACTGCACTCCCTAACCTCCTACCCGAACCCAATCAATCCAAACAAAGCCAAGTATACATCAAAGCAGAAGGAGTGCCAACACTATGATCCTTTCCATGCATAAGAAACATCACGATGAAAACATCAAGATTGTGTGCTGTGGAAAGCTACGTGTATATGTGTGTGACAAGAAGGGAAAGGTAGTGTAGTGGCTAGTGCACCGCGCTTCAAACTCAGCGTAGATCAATTTCCGTTCATGGCCAACATCGGTGATGAATGTCTGAACCTGTCCTGAGCAGCCCCCGTTCAGTAAACTCAACCTTAAATGTGTACTTGGAGTGTAAACGTCAGCACTGGGGAGACTAAGGCGGCTAGGCGTGGTGATGGTCACCCGCCTCCTTGTGTGCTGTGCCGGCTTTAATAGGTGCTCATTAACAGCACCTTCCCCACCAGTCTGTCAAAGGCTATATGGGGGATCTCTGTCTTTGTAATGAGAAGGGAGCGGTAGTGTAGTAGTTTGTGCACTGTGTTACAAATCCACCGATTCGAGTTGGATTCCCACTCACAGCCCATATCGGCAACATTTATATCTGAACTGGTCCTGGGCCTTCCCTAGGTCGACTCAGCCTTATATTAGTATCTAAAGCAGAGTGGAAACATCAGCACTGGGAAGATGAAGGTAGCCGGGAGTGGTTCTGCCCACCCACCCCTCATGTGCTGTGTCAACCTTCATTGGTGCTCGATTGCAGCACTTGTCCCAATAGTCTGTAAAGGTTATACAGGGGAGGGGGGTCTTTTGGCAATTTGCCTTTGTGATGAGAGGGCTGGATTCTTACTGGAAAAGTTTTCAATGAAAACACACCTGGGCAGTGATGCTTTCATCACCAGTTTTTTACACTCTGACCATATGTGGTCACGTCAAACACCCAATGCAGCCAAAGATCAAGCAAACACGCACTGGAGGAATTGTTTATCATCTGTAGCCTTTGTAGTTGATCGAACCAGTGCTTTTCACGGACACTTTTTATTGATGGCCATGACTTTTCCAGTGCTGCCATTGGTAGGACCCAAGTTTCCCAGGCCTCTGGTTGTATGCAAATTAGCCCTCGGAGAGGCTCACAACAGGTATATCAATTACCACTGAATTGCATGGTCAGGAATAACCCCAGGTCTTTTGGGAAGAAGGTGCAATTTGCAAACTATCATACCAGAACATTCGTGCTCACACACTAGATGCATTATATATGCTGTATAAACATCAATATTCATTAAGTATATTGGATATCGCTGTTTGAATTAAATTTTTTATAATAATAAAATTATTAACACCTGTATGAAACCTCTATATTCTGTATTAGATATTTTCTGATCTGAGAATCCTTTGTTCTTACCGAAAGAACCACGGAACATTAATTCCTGCAGTCACGGAAGTTTTAAGGCAAAATGTAATCCTTTTTTGTTCTCTACAGGATATTTCTATTATGAGCCCAAACGCAATCATGGAATGGTAATGAAATACATAAATCTATTTTCATTCTGTGTTTCTACATAGAATTAAAATGTTTTTGCCTGTCAGCATATTGGCTTTCCAGACTTTTTAAAGTAACAGCATAATAAGGAAGGACAATTCTAGATTTGAAGCTTTCATGACTGCAAGGATCCATACTCTTTGGTTTTTTCGGTAAAGTCACGTAGGTTAAAAACGGAAAACGAAAACAAATAAATTAAATCACGACGTTTTGGAGGCAACACAAGCCCCCGTCTTCAGGTGGAACAGTCATAGAAAAATTACTGTATCAAGATAGGACAAACAAAAACTTCACAACATGTTTGAAGTGAATGGATATTTTAAAATGTGCTCCCTCCCTGGTAGCACATTTGAATGTTGGCCTGAGGTTTGTGGCCTGTATATATCTTTAAATTAAATATTTAACCACGATGAATTTATATTCACAGAGTAATAATGACAATAAATCAGTCAAAATGTCAACAATTGTAGGTCTGAAGGAAATCACCATGAATTACCATAAAAGGCTTTTAGGCCGATGAAAAGCCTCCAAAATAAATCACTTGAGGTATTTAACAATGTATATACAATATATCGACAAGTGCATTGAGGCAACATAGCTCATGCTCAACATATTGCAAATGCATGTTTGTTTATATGGGTGAATGTAACAACATTGTGTGAACAATTAATGCAATATTATATTCAATGTCACATTACTTGCTTACAGCCAATATACATACTGAAGCTACACATTTGTTTGAACAAATGCCTTGCACAGGCCACGTTCCAAAAATGCCTTATGTATATTAGCAACAGGCTATGAGGAGATGAAATGTTTTTGAACTCAACCACAGTGTGGCCAAAATTCCCAGGGCCCAGTGAACCATGCATAATCTGTTTCCATTTGACAGTCTACTAACGAGGCACAGTTAGCAATTAGGTGTAAGAGCACATTCTGCAATTACTGTCAATGAGTGGGAGTTGCAAATATTAAGTTGGTCAACCACGGTTACATCTAAAATTATAATAACGTGAACAATATAACTAAAATTATATATTATGTAGAGACGATGCAAATGGATATTCTGTTTCCACAGTAAGTTAAAGTAAATTTGTTAATCAACGTAAGTTGCTCATGATTTAGTTTTAAACAGTTTTTTACTTCCTGTCATCAATGTGGAGGTTTTAAATGGACTTAATACAAATTTCCAACTCTTAATCCAATAAAAACCACGTTAAACACAAGCTAGAATAACTGCCTTGGTACATTTAAAATATAATAGGATGAAATATATAGTTTACAACATTTACACATTGCCTTGGTGACAATTTTAAAAGTGAACAGACTTTGAAAAATAAATCAATACTTTTGGCTCAATTGAAAAAATATATATTTAAGATAAATGGCCATATCGTATCTACTTGGCATTAAGACTGGAAAACACTGGATCATTGCAAGTTTGATGTAACTGCAGTTACTCTGAAAGCAAAAGGTCTAAGCTGTAGTTGGTAAAATGTAACTTTATGGCAAGGGGTCTCCTGTGGTGAGACCAATGGTCTAAGATTCTGAGTTCAATTACAAAATGTTTATACAAAATAAAATCCCATCCTACATTATTTGCATACCTGTAAATAGGCTCAGGAGTTTTTTTTTTATCTATTGAGTATTTCTGGCTTCATTTGTCAAATGCCTTGTGTAAATTAACTACATACTATATATGCATGCGCCTATGAAATATTTTTGTAAATTTATTTCGCATTCTTGAAATTGGTCTAGCTAAGTGAAAATACTTAAAAGGGGTGAAGGGGGAGGGTGGGGGAACTCGCTACGTAAAATTGTCTTTGTGCTGATAAAACTCTGCTATGCAAATCTGCCTTTGCTCAGTCATACACCATTCATCCTCCCCATAACTACAACGAAATCAGCGAAGGCTAAATGATGGATAAATATGCATACCATTCTAGATTCTCAAGATCGATGATGGCTAAACCCTAATTGATCATTAGTGTACGGTCAGTATACTGTAGTTTTTTAATGTACATGGTAGTCCAGCTGTCTTGTGACCCCCAATATGATTTTACTTTGCATAATTATTTTTCTGTTTTAAATAAACCTTCATTCAAAATATTACGTTTTTGACAGTTAAATGGGGGTCACAAGACATATCAACCACCCTGTACAATATTTTCTAAGTAAACCACTGTACTGTATAATGAATTACATTGGATAGAGATACATTTTTTTAACTAGAATTAAGTTCCCATTAGAACGTATGTCCATATACTATGATTTTAAATGTAGCGCGAGTTCTTACCTTATTAAGGGTTACTGTGTGCTGCTCCCATATCGTCTCCTCCATGGTGCCAGCCTGCCACAAACAAAACAAAATCACAACATGAGCCTGACGCAGCCATAAATATGCCACCATAAGTAGGACTCTAAAGCAGTAAATCAGGCTTTTGACAAGCCATCATTAGACCCATTTTATAGCTGTTATGCTAATAAACGAACAGGGTTAGCAGCAACACTACCACGGGAGTCTGTTGTGTCTTGGAACCAATTGGTGCTATAGGAGTTTCGGGTCTTAACTGCCAACGTTCTCTTTTCACAGCCAATCGGACCGCTTGTAACATTTATTGGGCTAATGGCTGTCACAAAAGGCCATTTTACAAATGTCCATTGCATATTGCGGCACTCTTAATAACACAGTTTTGAGCATCATGAAGCTATTCAAAGACCATATAACATTGTAAAACCACAATAAAAAGAGACAAGCATACATAAGTGACCCTAGTTTTTCAAATATAAAAACAATCATCAAGCAGGCTTAAGCAACACGCAGTGGTGAGATGCAAACGCTGTAGAGTATTGCAACTTTCATCCCACTTAACATAGAAATGTGTTTTCCCACTTTGAGATGATGTTAACATATTGAATTTGCCTAAAGTATTCTCAGAATGCAATGCTGCTATTAAGCAGCACTCAACAAAAGAATACCAAATACACATGCTAATAATACATGTAGATACATTGCTATCGGGAGTCGCTTTAAAAAACAACTATTCAATTGTATAATATTGCTTCAGAAAAATAGTGACTTGTTTTATCACACATCTTGTATTGGCCTTACTAAGTAGTTAAGGCCAGCCAGAGCCGTATCATCTCACCAACAAAAAGCCTGGTTGGAGTTGTTAATTCATATGATGTTACGTGCTCTTTAAAGAATGAGTCTTTGAAGTCATTCCAAAACCTCAAAGCGATCACTTTGTTTTTTTCCACATGTACTGCTGAGAAAGCAAGCTTTCGCATTCATCTGCAAGAATATTTTTTTTAAGAGATGCTTTAACTCGCTCTGCCAGCACAGTCATTGTGAATACAAATGTATAAATTAAAAAAATATCCCATCATGTGATCAACATTTAATAGTATGCAGTTGGCCTACATAACAATCGAAATAAGGCAGCAACTCAAGTTGAAAGCATACACCCAAGGCAGCAACATCGTTGCATCTGCCGTACAACCTCAAATCAAGCAGTCCCTACAGGAAGAAAAAAAATCCCTACGCAAACTCCATTTTCCATTCTAAGCTCTGGAAAGCGAGTGTCAATCTGCTGCAGCCAGGGGGCTCCTGGTCACCCCCTTGGCCTCCTACACCGAATGGACAACTTAGGATGGTCAACAAAAGAGAAGTGAGCCACACGGCCAAAATGCCAGTGAGTGAGCCCAAATCATGCAGACAGCAAGCCTCATCTTACCTCCGCAGTCTACAACTCTGGTTTATACACAAAGTGTATAACACTCCAATTGAAGAGACTTTGTAATAATGCAATAATTAAGGTGCATCCTCAATGAGGACCTCAGGTCTCAGCCCATGAAAAAAAAGCAGGAAGCACAATAATCTTGAAATGCGTATTTGTTTATTATTTCTAATTACATATCAGCAGCGCCAAACACTACAGGTCAGTCAGAGTCACATTGCTATTCCTAAATCCATACCTCTATTACTCTGCACAACATTACCAAGTTAGTTGAATCTATCCATGACCTCTAAATTGTTGCATCACATACAGAAATACCGTACATCATCCAAATGGTCATTTAAAACCTGGATTAGTTTTTTTTGTCTCAAAACATATGTAACCCTTCACCTCCTCGACAAGAATCTGGAGGAATAGCAAACATAAAATTACATCCAACAACAAGAAAGCTGGGTGGTCCAGGAGGCTGGTGAGGGTGGGGAGGGGCTGGGTGGGGAGGGTGGGGCTGGGTGGGGGGTGGGAGGGTGGGACTGGGTGGGGAGGGGCTGGTCACCCCGTGGTGCCCTTATAAAACTCAACGTTTAACCGACTCACGCCGGCTTTTGCCCGCCCTCACAGTCGGGCATATTTGCGGAATACACCAAGCTGCCGTTGACCCTGGCCATTGACCGAGCAACCCAACGTTCCTACCAGCTCCCTCCGCAGGACAATGTGTTGCCTTTGCCTCACCACTGAAGGCCGCATAAACCCGAAGCACAAACAAAGATGCATTGCACTAAATGTTCACGCCTGTGATGAGTGCACACGGGAGAAGAGTGAAAATTAACTGAGTAAATGAAATGTTAGTCTGAAAATGTATTCCTGCTTCCTCGGGTAAGAGGGATACTGTTATATAATGTATGTGTTTTAAATATATATATGCATACTTCCTCACACGTACGATGCATTTTTCATTAAAAAGTGCTATATGAATATTTTTGTAAACAAATGTAAATTATTAAATAATCACACAACCGGTGAATTTTTTGCTTATTAAATAAATGTCTTATCCATGAGTTAATTATTCACGTGAACTCTTACATACAGGATCAAAAGTGATGGCGACACCTTTGGGGGGGGGCTTCATCCAGCAGAAGATTGAGCATGGTTGGCGATGATGATAATGATGAAGATATTTTAGAGGAACATACTTTGGGCACTCGCCGAATATAGCAGAGGTCTTAAGTGGGTAGCAAAATGGCAGAAGAGATGCCATCTTGCAGACAGATGTCGGCAGATGTTAGCAATGTAACATGTCCATGTCAATTATGTCACGTGTTTATTTGGGCAGAAACTTGGCAATGCTCTAAGGGAACCTATATAATTTACTATTATTTTTTGTCTTTTTTCTAAATTATATTCCGCTGGATCTATTTTCAGATCATAATACATATCTTCACAGAGATTCAACAAAGCACAGCACTGTACTGTAACATAAAACATAACATTCATGGAAGATTACATAGTGAAATTACAGGTTTCTTATACCAGTGAAGTCTAATCCACAAGGGCAGAACTAGTTCTTAATAGACATTAGCCTGCATATGTTCTGCTATGAAATGAAATTAAAAGTAAAAACACGTAGGCTTTCGCGACCAATATTATTCATAATAAACGTTTTTGGGTTACATCACGTTATTTATAAATGTGTCGTAACCCTCCACCACTCGACACGGCCAATCAGTAAAAAAGTGTTCAACACACCGTTGGGCTAAAGTAGTGAACTATTTGTCTTTTGTCAACGTGACACCTTTTTACTGATTGGCCGTGTCGGGTGGTTGAGGGTTACGACACATTTATAATTTACGCGATCTAACCCAAACACGTTTATTATGAAAAGTAAAAACAAAGAACTGAAAAAAATGCCATAAAAAATCTTCTTTTTAAAAACACATTCTTTTCCTATGCACACAAGCGCAAAGGCAAATAGAAACACATGTGCATACGGAGCTAGGAAAATAACATTTGCACGAGGTGGTCATTCTGGCAAATCATAAAAGCACAGCAGGCAACCAGACCTGCATGGACAACATACTTTCGAACTCAAAGTTTGGAATGCCGATTTTTTTTAAGGCTTTGTCTGAATAACAAACCAGTGTAGTCATAATCATGCATGCAGCCTTGCATATGTTTAGCTTATCGATTATTTAAACGCACTTTGTAAACTGTTACCAGGGTAGTAAGACACTGTGGTGTTCATGCCTGATCAATCTTAACTTCACTCAAGTGTCGCTGGGTGTACATATCACCGGCGTAACAGTGTCTGCAGAGTGGCCTGTGTACTTAGATCCCATAAATCCAGCTTCAATGAGCTCTGTTTAAACTCAAATCGCATTGATCCAAGCTGTGAGCTGCTGCGGGCAGGCTGTACCGACTGGATTATGCTTACGCCACCACAAGCTCTACACTTTCCGCAAGTTTGTTACGGAGTTTTCTAGCGCAGCAGCAGCGGCAGCACTGCGTCAGCTTTGTAGGCGTTTGAAGATCGCATGTCAAAGAGCCAAAGTTGCGGATGAAGCACTCTGCGACTTGAAAACAACCGCACATAGTCGGATCTGTTCTTTATTTAATAAGGCATTCTCCTTTGGAGCAACGGCACAATGCCATAAACACCTTGGGATCGCATGCATTCTGGTCCATTCAGCGTGGCGTTTCTTTCCACCCTTGCAACTGTTCAAAAGGAAACGAAGGAATGGAGGGATGTGAAAGGCACTTCACAAGCTGTGCGGCAAAATGTTCCTCTTCGCCGGGTGACAATTTGAGTTTGGAATCATTGCATTCGTGCTTTCGTTTAAATTGTTTCTCGTCGCGTGGTTCCATCTGGTTTGTTGTACAGTTTGGGTCACTACATTAGACTCACATTAGCATATCACGTGTATAAACTGTAATTTGAATGAATCATAACTATCAATTCTAACGATGCTTGTGTCATGATCTTAATAATTAAGCAAATCAGTCAATTAATTAATAAATGCGTCGTTACATGCCTAAGATGTAAGATCATGGCACATCACATGTAAATCATGAAGAACGATTGCTTGGTGTGATGCTGCATTGCCTCTGCTCCAGCAACTTGCGAGACAGAATTTGTCTGGTTGCAGAGATTACGTCACCACGTGTGAGAAAGCCCCCGCAGAGCAGTACTGCAAGTAGGTTGCTGATGCATCAGTGCCATTGCCCTCCCTGCTCCCCTTCAGGCCTGTAAGCTGCCCCCTACCTCCCCCACTCCCCCCACCAACTCATATAAACTCAGCAATTTTGTTAATTTTACCGGTTAAGGCCCACTCTAAGCTGTATAGCTCTTTTTCAGAAGAGACCTGGCCACAATTGAGAGCTCAACAAAGTGGCTTATCACGTGGCAAAATCCACACAACCACGGTGAGAACATCCAAACTACAAATATACAGGCGTCAGGGTCGGGATCGAACCCACGACCTCCGGTGAGGTAGTTAACATCTCACAACTACCCACTGATATTAGCCGTGACCGGGAATCAGACTAAAGTCACCAGGTTCATAACACTAACCACTGTGACATTCACCCAATTAAGCATAATTATTGCTTTTAATCAGCGTAATGCAATTGTCCTATACGTTGCATCACGTAATCCTTTTGTATTGCGTTTCGTTATTATTTTAAAGACTGTGGATATATTGTTGACCAAAAAAACCGACTCTAGCTGATTTACAGTCTGCCTGCTTGACACAGATAATTTGAAACAGATGATCTAAGGACGAACAGAGTTTAGCTCGTGAGCTTAAGGATACCACTGGAGACACATGAGCAATGTGTGTGTTTGCCCTCTAGCATCCACAGAATTTAAAGCGCTGACTGAGGGCTGTTATTGGCCAGTTGGTGATACAGTGACACCGCTGGTGTGTTGAGAATGTGGCCTCAGACACACGGGCGACCATTTCCATCAATACACCGACTCAGCGGACATCACCGCTGCGCACAAACAGGCGCAGAGGTTTACCATTCAATCAATCTTCGTATTTAAAGACGATTTTTTTTCTTATTCAAATGAGGTAATGATTTACGTGAAAGAGGTGCAGCTAATATTTTTTTCGTGTAAATAATGTTCCAAGTTTGTGTTTTTACGCAATGCTAGCTGCGTGGAATGGGTATTTTTTTCATTGTACATGATGCAAGATCTTTCACATCGTAAATCGCGATGATGATCATCATCAACTGCTCCATATCTACCGCTCGTTAAAGGTCTCCCTTTATTGTCACCATCCCTCACAATTGTAAATGTTGTGGGTTTACTCTTTAACACACCAGTGTGCTGAACTAGTAATAAATTGGCATGTTTTGTTTACGTGACAAGCCTTACTAATTGGCTGTGTCAGGTGGTGGCAAGTTTAATGACACGTTGAAAACAACGCGATCTAACCCAAAAAACTCTATTATGGACCTCACAGCCCATCTCGCATCTTGCGCACGAACTGATCTCGTGGCTCACAAAAGTGGCCTCCCGAGGACACGGGTGGCACATTCGTTTCTTTTGGATGGCCATTCCATCGCTGGCTGCTCTCATCTACTTCCAATACAAACATCTACGAGTGCTGTGCGGCACAGCAGGGGTAGGGGGAGAGAGTTGTGAGAGCCACACAGCAGGCCAAGGGGGTTTTGCTGCGTTGACGCAGATTTGTGAAACTCCCAAACCTGCCGGTGAGGACACGGCAGTTCAGCAAACCTGGGTTTGCGTGAATCTGTCCAGGATGGACGCTGTCAAGTGTAGTCGTCTTGACGTGCGCATGTGGGTTTTCTCCAGACACCCCCGTTTTCTCCCACAACCTGCGATGAGCATGGTTGGCTACAAACGGTGTGAAAGACGTTCAAGCATACGTACGTACATACGTACAACATCAGAAGCAGCATCAACAGAATAGTGGTGTTCATCATGATTACGTTCATCATAAGTATCGGCAGTAGCATCAGCATGGTAGGCACCTTCATCATTTTGGCATTCTTTAATCCATGAGAAAGAGCAGATAGCGGGATTAATTTAGCACCCACGATAACCACTTGAGGTGTTCCTCCTATCCAATAATAATTGGGAATAAAACAATCAACCTGCAGTAATAACAGGATGAGTTTTTTTCGCAGATGGAGACACAGCCACGTGTAATAGAATTAATGCATACGAGGTTTGTGAATAAGAGTTTCACTCTACACATATAAAGTACTCCCATTTTTTTTACCCAGAAGGCTAACAATCATGAAGTACATGGCTCGGCTATAAGCATGATGTAGAAATAACCAATGCTAAATTTGAGATGTTTCCACTGGGAAACATCAAACTATATAATTACATATTTACTTCATCTTGTTGCAAACCACATTAAGGTTTGTGCCCTCAGCACATTTGTTTGAGCAGTTTTAATTTAAACTCAACTGTGTTATGCCTACTGAGCCAAGACTAAATATCAGTGTACTTAAAAACATTGAATACATACCTTTAAGAACAACATGTGGATGGATTTATTTCATATGAAAATACAGTGCTTCCCCATAGCTCGTTCGTATGAGTCACGAACATAATAATTTGTTTCATGTTTAAGGCCTAGATTGTAAAGGCATGCCACATAACCGTGTCTTCTTGATGCTGTTTTCTGAGCAAAGTTTGGAAACAATTAAAAGTAATTATGTTCCAAAAGATTATTCATGGAATGTCTGCTCGTATATTTGTATACGTTTGATAGATGGTGGATTATCCATATTTTCATTGCATTACAATTATGTCAGTCTGAACGCTTTAGAACATCTCCTGCCTTCATTTACTTCAATTAAATCACGGTGCAGGAAATGTATTTTAGAAATATCTCTGGAATATGCCTCCGTTGAACCAAGTTCTTCAATCGAAAAAGAAGGTGAAGTCCAAGCGAGATCAAGACGGGTGTATTTTCACACTGCCGCAGTGTCACCTGATCCCTTCCTAGCAGCTGAAGCGGATGTGTGTGCTTTTTGGCAAAAGATAAGGGAAGGTGTTCGTCCCACAGAAAGCATACAGGATCAGGATGGTAGTGGGCAGTTATGTGGTCTCGATAAAATCCTATCGAATTATTTTGTAACTCATGGCAGAAATGAGTGACACTCAGGATGCTGGCCTTGCCGTGTTTCCTGCTAGAACAATGAGATCCGGGTCACAAGTACAACGTCATTGTGGATTCACCTATCCTGGGAGACAGAGACAGGGCCTGACCTCGACAAGGGAGGTGGCCTCTGGGATACCCGGAGTCTGAGATCTAGTTGGACTTGGACACAAGTCTTGAGCGGCTGGACAGTAATGCTGCGAGAGAAGTGGCCGAGAGAAGAAAGGTGAAAAAAAGAAGCGTCCTGGAGCTCATAAGATTTAATTTGGTACTCTTAGGGCATCCCAGGATATTGTGCAAGGGACATGGGTGCTGATTCCCTCCTGCAACACCATGACAGTAGCGATGCTCAGGTATCAGGGTTCGTGGGCAGAGGCACATTGGGTCTTCCTGACGGCCAAGTATCTGAAGGAGACCCAAAGCTTCTGGGGGGCAATGGAGAGGGTCGCGCTGAGCATCACACAACCCAGCAGCACGTTTAAATTAGGGGGGCGGGGCTTGATCAAAACGTCGTAGTTTTTTGTTATTTTATTTGAACCTATCTACGTGACTTTACCGAAAGACCCAAAGAATAAGCATTTGTATGTTTTTTTCTTCATATTATGGTTTTTGGCATGGATGCAGTTAGGACATGACTTCTAATGTTGAAGAACGTGTTGATGGTCACTGAGCGGCAATCAGTATATTTAGTAGACAGTGGCTGAGCTATGTTTCATTGAATTATGTCAGTATGAATGCTTTCGCAAATCCTCAGGCTTTAGATATTTCTATCGACTCATCGTGTGGGAAATTTATTTCAAAGGGCTCTGAAACGCATATTCAAAATTAGTCACAGTATCTCAACGACTGTCCAAGTTTGTAAGCTGCTCTATAACCAGGGATACAAGGAATTTTGCATGAGGATTAGGGATATATTGTTGAGATTAGGTCTGGTTTTGAAATAAAAAACAACACTTTACCATGTGGCCCTACCAAAGTGAAGTCTCTTCTATTTTTACGTTCAGAAATAATCTACTCTTGTGTTAATACATGGTAGGCCCCATTCCATGAAATGACAACATTTATCCATTCCTATCAATCTGGATTGATAAGAAGCTCAGCATTCGATGCTAGCTCAGCTTAATGGCTTAACATTTTACCAGACACAAGCACATTGTAATACTGCAATCTTACCGTAATGGCATGCCTCGCTATAAATTAGAATGCTATTTAATTAAGACGAACTTTAATATAATCAATCTGCATAAAATCAATGATGGAAAATGAACCCTGCCTAACCTAATTTAAGGTTTCTCAAATAACACATAGACGGGGTGAATCCTTACACACTTGGCAGGATGCCAGACTCTTTGTCTTTGACATGCACTGCATACTGGTAAGCATTGACATACCACTTGATTGTAATGTCCATTGTCGGAGAGCTGTGTAAAAAGTGCTGAAGACTCGTATAGTCGGGGATAGACAGTCTTTAACAAAGCAAGGGGTAACTCTACCTAAAGATCAGCAAACAGAGGCTACGGTTTCCAATTCTAACACGTATATATGCATGTATGTTGAACTTCCTTCGCGCCTTGTGTAGTCAACCGTGTTAATTGGTGTGGGGGGGGAAGGACAAACTAAATGCAAAAAGCAGTTTTAAGAAATGAGTTTTTAATCTAGATTTAAAAGTGTGGAGCTGCAGTGACTTCCTAATATCGGAAGCGATTCAGCTTACAAATGCTAGGTGTGTCACCACGCTTCTGCTGTACAAATAGGATGCGATTTGATAAGATGATTCTTCATGTAGCTTAAAGACTGATGTAACAAACGTTGGAACAGACTTCATTGTCCACTTTAAAAGTTATGATCATGATAAGAATGTCTTATTTACTACCATACGTCATCGTTATTACGAGCCAAGAATGTCTGTGTGTCCCGCGCGTGACGTCACTCCACATGCCGCACCCCCCCCCCCCCCGGGTCATTAATATTCATGAAAGTGAATTTAATAAATAATTATATGCAGCAACAGTGGATTTGGTGTCTTTTTTATTTCTTCAGCACTTGAGACAAAAGATAAGTCTAATTTATGCTTCTACATTATGGAATAATAGACATTTCTCGGTGATTTGCCAGATATTATGTCGATTTCCATTTTATTTGAACCTCAGCGACCGAAAGTAGAAGATAATCAAGTATCAGAGCAGTGAATTTGAACAAATTGAAGGTCAGTTATATACAGTGCTACAGTGACATGAAGTGAGGTGTTTTATGACTTCGTTTTGTGCAAGATTCACTGCCATTAATACAGTGCTACAGTGAACTGCAGTGAAGTGTTTGATGAAATACTTTTGTGCAAGATTCACTGCCATTAAATTTACACAAAATAGAATTATACTCTGCTCAATTTTTTCGTAAATATTACAGCTTCCGTCCTAGGACGGGAAAAAAAGATAGTCATTTATATTGTGCTTCATAGAGTTAGAAATATTGGCCACAGTGTAAATATATCACGTCAGCTGAGCAAGTTAAGCAGTAATCAAGAACCATACATTTTCATCCAGATACAAATTGTCCAATACAAAACATACTTTAATAATGCACTATATCGTAATTATAATAAATAAAATGATCCTTTCCTTTCATTTCCAGTGAAAGCCATCGCATATCCTATTTGCTTACAGATTCATGATGAATGTAGAAAATAAAAGTCTAGAGCTTGGTCTTAAGCTCATTGACAATGGAGCTTCTCAATTGCCCTAATTATCACAATTATAACTGCTATGTATCTGCAAAACAAATTGGAGAGAGAGCAGAGTTACATTCATCCCCAAAACTTTCCCTAAGTGAAAATACAGAATTACGGCCCTTTTGATGCAAGCTCCCAATAGAAAGATGATTTGTATTACAGCTGGGGGAGGCATTTAGACGATGCTGCCGAGTAAATCAGATGCTTTGACACATTTCAAGGCTATATGGTTACACATTGTTTTCTTTTTAAAGGCAGCGCGCACATCTTGGGCACGGTGTCTTAAAATGGATGCATTGAAAGCATCATGTGATAAAGTAATTCTGCTGGTGACTCAGATGGCGATATGCACACACTGTACTTGTTTTCAAGGGTGTACGAGATCAATCTTTACTTGCAAAAAAACACAGACCACTGTAGCCGTTACCATTAAAATTAAGAGACCGTGTTGATGTGCGTGTCAAGTACTGGAATCATAATAGGAATACTGTGCTCTATTTTAGTTATAAAGGAATAATCAAGATGAATGGAATAGCACGTGCATTTAACCTTCGCGTTTTTAAGCCAGCATCTACTATAGTGTCAGGTGCCCTCCTCTTCTCTACCAATAACGTCCCCTTCTCTGTTTAGGCCAACTAATGAGCGTTTACATGTGGGAGGAAAGCAGAAAACCCATGCGTGCGAGGGTGAAACACTCTATCCCATACCGAGGGAACAGGTTGAGTCAACATTTTTCATGAACTGCATAACCCTTGACGAGCCAGCGTATTGGCACGTCGACACCCAAGGCAGGGGAGATTCACATCTCTGTGCGATCCACCAACCCTCGCCTCCACAGTGCTGGATCACAAGCGTGCATACCACCGCCTGAAATGTAACCAGTCGGTGTGTGAATGATTTGCTGAATTATATCCAGTGGGCAATTAAACCTGCCCCAAAAGTACTGATTTCTGCATCACACTGTACAGATACAGCTTAGAGTATGATGTAACTTTTCCATAATATGCACACGACATTGTTGTGAGTTTTAACAGTTCACAAACACACTCAACTGTCTCTAAACGTCTTCTTTTGTTCACAATGTCATTCAGTACAAGTGTATGTCTACATATATTTTAAAGTTTACCAAAGAATGTGTTTTCATCTGGAAAAGTCAGAAGAGAAACATGCTTAATCTTAGCGCCTATAACCTTTCCATGTAGATTGTACAGTGGAACGCAGCACACAGACGTTATGCCTCCAATGTATATCCAGTGTGATATATTTAGTTTGGGAATGAATGTCTCAAACCGGCGCACAATATGTGTGTGTGCAAGGAGTAAACTTCTGATATACGTACTATAAATACATAGGAGTGTATTAAAATGCATCGCGCAGCACGGATCGATACATACTATTTCAGTTCAGGAGCTTTTATTTTAGCAGGTGAGAGCTCATTGCAAAGCAAGCCTCTTTTCAGGACAGACCTTGCAGTTCTTTTTTTTACGAGCATAGATCCAGCTTATATAATCATGTCTTACAGGACTGTATGGCTTTTACAAACAAATATAAAAAAAAATACTAACAAGAGAGTACATACAAATTTAACACTAATGAGCCACTTCGAATAATTTAATATCTAAACCTTCGAAATAATCTCCACCTCATGTTTCAGTGTGTAAACAGCATAACATTCCGATGATATATTTTTGTTCACAGTTTTGCAGAAATGTTCATTGAAAATGGGAATTGGTGTTAGTGAGAAGCTGCTTTAGATAAAATGAGACTCCTTTTTTCCAAACCCCAGGCAAGACAGCAGAAACTATTGTTATCTGCTGACGTATTCTTCCTTTTATTTTCCTTTAAGCGCCAATCCTGAAAACGCTGAAGTCACCCTTTATCTGGATATGTTTATGGATAAAAGTAATATCAAGTAAACCGGAAGAAGTCACATGAAAGTGGTGACAAATTCATTCTATTTTCCACGTTCATCCACGGATAATGAAGGAGTCACTGTAAAGTGATCGTTCAGAAGCACTGAATTTATCTGTGTTTTTATCTGATTAGAGGGGGCCACACTGAACTATCGGCAAAATGTATCTAACCATGCAAACTTACAAGTACTCCTCACTTGCTCTTCCCAGCTGCTGCTGAAATGGCTTCACCACCTCCAAAATCAATCGATATGATAAAATATAAAACTTCCAGATGTCTCACCTTTGTGTCTCAGTCTTCTGTTTCTGTACAATTCAAAATTAAATTGCATTGTACATTTTCTGGAGCCTCCTCCCACTGGCCATCCATGCCGCTCTTAACAAGTCCAGACTCTAGGCCTTCCATTTCACCCCTGCCTGTCTTTTCTCTTTGAAATATAAGTGTATGACTATATATATAAACCTCCTCCTCAATGACGCACATTTCCCACGGTTTTGTACAGCAGTGTGATACGTGGTTGTATTCACAGGATCTATATATCCAAATTGTACGGTATTGTACCGAAGACTCAAAATGCATTGTGTAATTAATTTCAGCAGTACCTGCTAATACTGGGAGGTGTTATCAAGCATGTCATCTTATGAGTGGTGATGACAAAGCCTCAGTGACATCAATCAAAAGGGCAGGCCCTTGTGTAGCAGTGCCATTTCCGAAATTGCCTGGACAAAATTACTGTATTATTATTACATGACAATAATGGCCAATTCCCTGTGTTCTGTTTCCTAAGTCTCCATTGGAAAAAAACATTATGGATCTCATCTAAAAAAAGGAGATTGATTCACTTATTGATTAATTGAAGTACATCAAGATGCTGATTTAAAAATGGTAAAAAGGTCTCGTGTAATTTTGAACACAGAAAACCATTTGCATTTTTCACTGAACATATTGTTTTCCCCAACAGTGAAATACATCCAGTGGACTGCCAGTACATCCAAAAATGAAGGACATTCATCATGCAGATGGAACACACACCGATCACAGTAACACAATAACACAATTCCAGACAAACAAACAACCAATTAGTATTGAAAAACGTATGACATATTACTTGTTAAAATTCTATTTTTAGCAAGATATGGTTATGGGTTACATATGCAAATGTGCCTTTCTCGGTGATAAGACGTCTCTTGAAAGTGCAAATTAGTCTGCAAGTTAATGTCAGCTGGGCTCAAATTTTTACCAACACCTTAGCTGGCACCTATTTTGTTAATTATTTTGTACATTTTAAGCAGAATCCTATTTTTATATCTGTTAGCTTTTGGTTTCTTTGAAGTAAAATAATGAATGTAATGATTTATTACAATGCAACATCAAAATGACATCACTACGATTATAAGAAGCTTTAAGGGTATGCAATGCTCCAGTATATAAAAAAGGAAATGCAACAAATGATATAATCCCTTAAAACGTCCTATTTAAAAGTGACATTTTTCAGATGGCAAATTAATTTTAAAGTCGATGATGTAAAATGGAACTTAATCAACAGAGTAGCTTTAATTCAGAAAAATACTAGGTCTACTAATGATACAATAGTAAATAGTACAATGTGATTGCCTTAATCAATATGCATATGGGATATAGGATTGTAAATTCTTAACAGTGTATGTTACCACTATGGTATATTTCAAATGGAGCATCTTTGCCGGTTGGAAACATTTAGGCTGGCCTGCCTACGATCCATCCTGGGTTTAACCAGGCTGGATTGTGTGAGGAGCTCACAAATTCTTGAAAGATCTGGGCAAAGTCTGCGTTGGCTGGGTCATGTAGCCCGCATGCCCAGCCACCGCATGCCGAAACAGCTTTTGTTCGGCCAGATCGAGGGGGCTAAACGGGCACGGCACGGGCTAGAGAAGAGATGGAGTGATGTGGTACAAGAGGACGTGGAGCTGAGTGGACTTGCCGATGACTGGTACCAGCGGTGTCAAGATCGGCCTCTGTGGAGGAGGCTCGTGAAGAACGCTACTGGGCAGTTGGAGGCAGTCGCCCTCCAGCAACAACGGAGGGCGGAGGAGCGACGCTCACAACAACGAGCGGATCGCCGGGTGGCTAAAGCACAGCAAGTTGGCACAGTAGGGGGCACAGGTGGTGCATCAGCCAGTCATCTCGGTAATCTCAGTCAGTTGACCCGTGGCACCTGAGTCTGCCCCGTGACCTCCTGCCAGCGGGCGTTCGACACTTCACGTGGCCTCAAGGTGCACATGGCCTGGCACAAGCGTCGTGGTGACGTCACCGCCACTTAGTGGCGAATGGCGGTTGTCGTTGTTGTTATATTTCAGATAAAACAAATAATTAGGTAAAGTAAAACGCCAATATTAAGACTTGCACTTTTTAAAACTTATTTGGCTTACAAGTGAAAACTGTTATATTTATTGTCTCATACACCAATTGGAAATAGGGGCCAGCGTTGTTGGAGAAATGCTTATTTTTGAAATGTGTATATAGAAAGCTGTATTAAATGCATCATGTAAATTTGTGTATCAATTGTTAAATCGCCTAGATGCTATGAAGAGACAGAATTACAGTCTTAGAAATATTTGCTAATATGTTTCCATGTGATTTAAAATTGCCATTACAATATTGTAGAAGCTGAGAACTGAAAACTTTTGAGTTATTTAGCAATTCACATACAATTCTGTGCAAATGTTGAATACAGATTGGCTAAATATAATACAAATAAATGGACCAGCCTTGATATTATTCATTTACCAATAACGTTGGTTTAATTTGATAATATTTTATAAACGCACATACTGTACTAACATACAATTCGTAATTGGTTTAGTTTTGGGTTAGATCGTATAAATATTATTCCAATTTTAACGATAACCCTCTACCAGCCAACAAATAAAATCAACTCAAGATGTTCCATGGGTAAATATGCAAATATATTTGGTTCATTTGAAGAAAAAAAACGGAATGTTGAAAGGGAAGTAAAATTGATTTTTTTTTATATATGTATATAGGAAGACGTGTCGCAGAAAAAAAATTACATCCAGCATCATCAGGTTGTTAACAGGAGCTCAGATCAGGGGTGAAAGTGTTTCCTGATCCGGCTCCTTAAGTAGATGACATTACGTCATCAGTCACAAGCATCATCTCGTTCAATAATGAGGACATTAAAAGCAGGTAAGCCCCAAGGCCACTAACGTATACAGTAATTAAATACGTAACATAATAACGATGCAGTGTAGTTGTAGAGAATATGAGTAACAAAATAAAAAAAATCTGAAAATATTTGGCTCCACATAACATCCCATCCACCCCACAGGCTTCTGGGAGGGTATTTTTTTTTTTACATTGGTTTAATACAAGCAAACTCTGGATCAGATGTTTACTTGTTTAAACCAATGCTGGTCAATTGCCCGATGTTCATATAATTAATGGCAAACTTGTTGTAGAATATTTGGATATCTTCTACAGTATCACTTATTAGATGCAATGCCTATTTAGCATAATTTGGACAATCTTCACCTGCTGTAAACATTAAACATCACTACCGTACTGCATGTCATTCGTGAGAAAAACAATTGCTTTTTGTACTTTACAGAAATTCCAATCTCAATTGCTTACATACAGTGTTAAAGAGGCTTATACAAACATTACCTAGAGTGGAAACACTGTGAGTGGCAGTAAACAATAAATACATTATACTGGTAGGAACCTCCTGGTTACACCAGCCCACAGGGGTTTATTGTGTCCCTCCGTCGTGCAGGGAGGGGCTGGGTGGGGAGGGTGGGACTGGGTGGGGAGGGGAGGGTGGGGAGGGGCTGAGTGGGGAGGGTGGGGAGGGGCTTGGTGGGGTGGGGCTGGTGGGGAGGGTGGGGCTGGGTGGGGGGTGGGAGGGGTGGGGCTGGGTGGGGAGGGGCTGGCCACCCCGTGGTGCCCTTATAAAACTCAATGTTTAACCTACTCACGCCGGCTTGTGCCCACCCTCACAGTTGGGCATATTTGCGGAATACACCACGCCGCCGTTGACCCTGGCCATTGACCGAGCAACCCAACGTTCCTACCAGCTCCCTCCGCAGGAATGTGTTGTACAGTTCAAACACAACTACCAGGGAAAACGTAGCAGCTCTTTCTGCGTTAAAGGATATATGAATGTGTAATAAACAACCATACAACTGTAGTTCCTCTTCACTGAGTGGACCACTGACATTGTATTAAAAAACACATTTTAAGAGACGATGGAAGTGTCCAGCGTTGCATATGCGACTATGCATTCACAGCTCTAATACCAGAGTTTTAAAATGTGATAAAATACTTGTATTCAGCGGGTACTTTAAAGTTTAGGAAAAAATAGGTTTACTCAATGTATTATTGAGCATGAATGGTTTTCCATTTACTTTTCAAATATGGACGCCGTAAAAAGCTTTACATAATATTACATTTATCGCACATCTGCAGGCACAAAACAAAGAACGAAACGAATATTCATACACGAGCATTTTTTTCATGCTCCTCAACTGCTCGTTTTTCTGTTAACGCATTATAAGAATACAAATATATGCCATTGGTTTTGTTCAAGAATGAATGTCATACAATTCTCCCCCAAAGCAACAACGCTGCTGATTCGAACATAAAATTACCAGATTTAAGTTGCAACACAACGGAGGCTGCCATGCGTGCAGCTACAATCACGCAAGCAACCCCGCCTGAGACCTCCGGGCGAGCAATATGGTGCAACCACGTGAGCGAGGACTGCGCTATATGGGGGGGGCGTCACGGTGGCGAGATGTTAACTCCCTCGCCTGATATGCAGGTGGACCTGGGTTCGATCCCGACCCTTGACACCTGCTGTATATTTGGAATTTGCATAACTTTCTCCCCGTGGTTGCGTGGATTTTTCTCCGGGTCCCTCCGGTTTTTCCCTCCAGATTTAGAAACACGCGGTTCAAAGGATTGGGCTACGATACATTTCCACATGATGAGCCACTTCGTTGAGCTATCATTTGTGGCCAGTTCGCTTCTGAAAAAGAGCTATATAGCTCATCGGGCTTTACCTGGTAAAAAAAAATGTTTCTCGCGGAGACGCTCTGTTAAACAGCAGTGTTCACACCCACTCACCTATTGACCTTTTTTTTACCACTGCACTTAATGCACGCTTGTCTGTGGGATTTATCTTGTAGTGCGACTTGATGTATAGGTGCACTGTACCAAAAACTGAGAAACCATCTAAGTGCAAATGCAAGCTTAGCAAATTTGAGCGAACTTGCTTTAAACCCTGGCATGGATAAATTGACGGCGAGATGCTTCTCAGTCCTCAAAGCGAACATAACCCACAAAGCCGGAGGTTCCAAAGTTCGATTACTGAGCAGGCATCACAAAACCGCAGGAGGCATATTAGAACGTGCCACCTCCTTTAATCCATTTGGCCAACGTGGAATATTAGGCAAATAACCCTATCAAACCTGCAACAGCATGAACACCATAAGGCATATTCTCTAATTTGAAAAATGCACATGCAAGACTGTGCCGTAATGAAGAGGGAGTTGCAGAGAAAGGAGCCAAGCATTGTTTAGAGTGATGGTCTGTGGTTTGAGCTGCTCAAAATAACAATGGTCTTTCTCTAGCTATGTACTTTTCCCTGTAGAAAATGTTGGGGGGGCGGAAACATTGTAAGAATGAGTGACTTGATGTAAATAATGATGGGAATGCTAACTTAAGGTAAAAATCATGTCTTTGTCAATCCACTGCTGGATGAGGGTCTCCCCATGCTGTGTCAGTCATGGGGGTTGTTGGACTATACTTAACCACAATAGTAAGCGTGGGTTTCTAAAGAAGGGCTCAGGACCAGCTGTGGCCGAGAATCAAACTCTTGGGCAGGTAACTGGGTTCATGTCGCAGTGTACTGCTAACCACCATATCCGCCGCTCCACCACCATGCATACTTATAACAAAGAATGACTGTGCACACTATAAATTCATTATTTCCATTATGTGTCCATAAGAGCACACCAGGATTAAGCAAACGCTCTGAAAAACGCAATGCGTGTTAATGGAACTGCAATTGCAAACCTATTTTGCCAAAACCAAGCGTTCGTATCTTTTGATATTTTGGCACAAAGTATAGTTTATGGTGTCACGGAAGTCACGTTCACTGGACTTTTGCACACACATGTACCCAATTAGTGAGACGCGCACAATATGTGCGACGCTATATATTTTGTTGCCTGCTTCACGTTGCTGGAGGACACCCATAAACCCCCCCCCCCCTACGCCCCGAGTGACCCCAACAAATCATCTAGAAACAGTGAGGAACAGCACGCTCGGCTGCACCATTACACAGGAATAGTTTACGAACAAAAGGAATCCGAGGAATTTGTGCCGTTACAAAATCCCTCAACATGGGGGCAACAACAAAAAAATCGTTCGTCAGGATATTAATTGGTTGGAGTTTTATTGGCTGAAAGCAAAAGAAAAAGACTGAGGCATTTGACATTGCTGATGTCACTTTACACCATTAAATATTTGATTGTTTCCATCTTTAAACCAAAGATAATTACAATCCAGTGAAGTTCATTACTTAGTAATTAAACAAGACTGCTAAAACTGCAGAGCCGCACATTATTTCTCTCCAAACTTTCTTGTTCGTACGGCACGGCATTTTATATTGCCACTGAAATGTCATTTGTTAGAAATAAGGACATTACATACAATAATAAATACGCTATAGATTTATGCAATTGAGGTTTTTTTTCTCCAATATTCATTCCACTTGTGCAATTTCTGCACACAGCAACCCATGAAAAGCTTTTCATCAGGGGAATAACTTTGGAATAAAGGCCACCGAAAGAAAAGTGCATTTCACTCGATTTTTTTGTGTAAGAATGTGATGCAAAATGTTAACAGATTTTTGGTTTCAATCTTTAGAAATTATGCTTCAACCATACAGAGTTGGAACCTTTTGTGACTCTATCTTGACAGTAAAATCACACTCCTACCTGGAACAAGCCACAAACCTACTATACTATGAAATTCAATATAACGTGATTTTGAAGAGGCAGCTTGAAAAAATAAACTCTCTGGTGTGTGTTGTTGGGTGGTACCGTGTGTTGCACGGCACGACGTCCAACGTTTCTCTCAGCACACTTACCCTCTCTAAGCATGTGGAATGAAATATCAGACATCACGCCGAACAACCCGATGAGCTATACTGGACAATCGTGAAAACCTACAAACAGTCGTGGTGGTTTAACAAACTGCCACAAACCATTCTATGAAAGATCCTCATGTTAATTGCAATTCATTCCATCAGAAAATAATGATGTTGGACTGAGATGTGCTATGTCGTGTGTTCCATCTGTAGAAGTGAAATTCAACAAACTATGTGGGTCAATAAGATTGTTTAGTGAACTACGTACAACAAAAAGCAGCAGTAATGTAATGGGTGTGGGGGACAATGTCATTATGCAAATTACGTAACGTTACAGTATTTTAATGTGGTATTATTTGAAAAATAATACTTTTGTAAATGTGGTTCACATCATGTTGAAGCACTCTGTTGATAATTATCCGTTATAACTTTAAATGAAAGAGCAATTAAACTTGCACGAAAGTGATCATCATACGTTTGTAATCCCTGCAGCCAGTTGGCAGAGATTTTATGAAAGTGATGACTCTTTAGAAGATTTCAATCGGATGCATGTCTAGGTGATAAACAAGCTCGCTCACTCCTTAGCTGCATTGGACTTGTCAGAGGTAGTGAAAATGGATGAATGCTGCCGCCCCGTCAAGAGAAACATTGTGGTGTAACTGTAACCCATGGATGTTACGAAGCATCTCATCGCATCAGGGACTGGCCAAGTGTAAATGTACTAAAGGCTATCCACGTTGTGTTTCGTAGATGTATACATGTATAAAGAATCAGGCTTATAAAGCCATGACAAAATTATGCCATGGTGTAATGGTTAGCTCACTGGACTTGCAATCCAGAGTGTCACCAGTTTGATCTCTTGGCATGTCAAGTAAAAAAAGGCTCGTTTCTCAAATCCTCACACCTCTGTCCACCGAGCAGTATAAATGGTACGCCACGTTTAGTCAATTGTCAGGTCATGTGTGGTGGGATTAAGTGTGGGTACTCTAAAATTTCCTAAACGTTTGGCCAGCATAAAACAAAATAGGCCAATATAGCCTCATGGAGTTCACCAGAGTTCATTTGCAGCACATTTACCTTCCACCTATAGGGCCATGACTGACAAATAAGTGCATTCAATGACCAGAAAACCAACTTGTCATTTAGTTTTATACTTAGTCATGGTATAATTTTCCACAGAAACTCCCATTCATTTTTGTGACTTTGATCTTCCAACAGATTGGTGTAGAACATGCCCAGTCTTGCATCATGAGTACGTTTCAACTTGTTAATTTTAATATAATTTTAAAATGATACGTTCACATCTCATATGAACTGAGAGACTCCAATTTACCTAAATGAGTGTGTAATGAATAGCCTCTACTGCCTCCTTGGATTGGTTGAAGAAACTTAGCGTTCAGCTATAGCAGGTCTCTCTGGCCATAGTATACTTTAATAATTGGGCCTCCAAATCTTACAGCACTCAGCACTGGCTATATTTGAAATTCAACAGCAAGGCCTCTATTTTATGTCGTGTTAATATTTGGTGTAAATAAAGGTGATTTGATAATTTGATGGTGAACTTTAAAAATGAAAAACATTTTCAATGAAGCATTTCAATTATGACGAACAAATGCAAATGTATTCAATAAAATGAGGTGAACTTTTCCACTCCTTGTATACTGGATGTACACATTGAAGGATTGATAATAAACATTTTTGTTATAAACACAGCATTCCTGTGATGCTTCAAGTAAACCGTTTCCATGGGTGCCGTGACATCAAGTTCGATAGTTCCAGTACAAATCAAAATCTTGCTAAAATCAATGTCAAGGAACTTATCGAGCATAAAACACTTATTCGCCTAATTACATTGCTAAAGCAACCAAAGCTTCTCAGTGACAGCAAGTAACCAAACACATACCAAGGTTGACTTTATACTCGTCAAATTAATTATACTCCCACTCCATGGATTGGGAAATTTACCATGGGTTAAAGGACTTCCAGAAAATGCTTTAGGGGGTGGTGACAGCGCCCATGAGCGCATTTAGCACTTATTGGGAAAAATATATACGTTGATCTTCTTAACCATGTAAATCAGAGGTGCCGGGGAAGGACAACAAACTAAACACAAAAATCAGTTCTTAATAAATGAGTTTTCAATCTAGATTTTAAAGTGCTTCCTAATTTCAGAAGGAAGCGTGCTCCAAATGGCTGGAGAAGCACATCTGAAAGTGCACAATGCAGTGGCCATCAGATGGTTAACCAAAAGCAGCTACAAAAATGACCGCAGTGTGCATGATGGTTTATGCTCCTTGACGAGATCAGCAAGATATTGTGTTTCATTTATAGCAAGCACTTTGTTTGTAATGCGTGCGACCTTATAATGTATTCGTTTGGCAACCAGAAGCCAATGCAGCTCAGCGAGCACTGGACGGACATGGTCGGATCTTGCAGTACCCGTCACACGACACGTACCAAATAATTTTGTACACGCTGTTACAGAGATGCACGGTTAGTATCCAGCAGGTCACCATGGTTATTATTGCGTATGTATTAACTCTATGAAAAATATGTGCAGACAGCTTCACAGTAGAGGTTAAAAATGGCATTACGTCATTCGAAATGAGTAGGGTATCGTGTTCCGATGTGATGATGCAAATTTGCCATAATTCCAAAAAATTACCCGGAAATTATTAAATTGGTATTACGTGCAAAAATCATGGTCCCCTACTAACAGATGAATGCCCATTGGCAGGCTAGTACTGAGTCACCTTGTGCCACACGGAGACAGCTGCCACTGAGGGTGGCCTTCAAGTGTGTTGAGATGAGACATTATGTAAGGCGCATTGAGTTGTTCAGGGAATTTAAGCAGCATATATATACCAAAATCATTACTATCATGATTACTCCCAACAAGCATGGTAACACGCAAGCAGCTAAAACACTCATCGTTAAAACACGTACAAGTGTTTATTTTCCCAAAAGACAAAGTTAAGTTTAGCAATGCACAATGATGATTAGATTCCAAGTTCGTTCAGCAGTCGCGAACATCAATGCACTCACAGACAAAGCAGAGGCTGCAGCGGTGGCCCAAACATGTGCAGGGTACGAGATACGGGATGCGCCATTCATTACAGATGTCTTTTTATATAATTATTCTTCCACCACTGACGTCTATAGATTCTCAAAATGTGTCCAATCACATGTGACTCCATTTACAAGAGTATACGTGACTTGGGGTATGCCTCCGCCGAGCAGTGGATGTTCGGAACACAGCTAAAGATGACAAAAATATTCTTCAGACAGTGCACAGCCTTTAGTCTCTATCTGTCTATTTAAAACCATTAAAACGTGTACAATGTGATTTTTTTTATGTATAGTCTAATCTACTTTTAAAATCGACTCCATGTTCTAGAACAGAACATACGCTGGTTTTGCTTTTAAAAGTATCATGCTTCACAAGTAATCAATATGCCCATTTTCTTGAATGCATAGCCATGAATTGTATTCGGCAGGATAAAGCAGCATACACATGTGCGCAAGGAACGTCTACACTGTATATTGGCAATAACTTAAGCGACTTAACTATAGGATAGCCATCAGCAGTCAATTCAGCAATATAACATTGAAAACTGTTTAGCCAATCCCTCTATTTCCGTAAACAAAAAGGCATTCTCCATTTTATTAATGCAACTAATTACAATCTGAGCTTGATGCAATTGCTGTAAACAAGTTTTAGAGTTTACTACTGAATGAAAGACCTGCTTAAAAATCAAGCCTGTTCAACTTGGCAACCAGGTTAATTATCTACAATATCATAGGGTGGAGAATGTGTTTCTAATCCCATTTGTTGCCAGAACAATTTTTATCGTTCACAAACGCCAACAAAAAAAACTAAACAGTGATCTCAGAAGTCTTTAATTTTATTCCTCGGAGCAGACTTAGGAGCTTGTATTTGTACTGCATAATTAAAAAAGTATATCTAGAGGGAGCAATATGAACCTACAAATCACTGGTATTTAAAATTAAAATAATTTGTAAATGTTGCCAACATTGTTAAATTTTAGACTAGTTCTAGCACCACCATAATAAACATTCAACAAATAGACATTAAACTACAAGACAACGCTGCAATAAACTTCTATCGTGTCTATTGTGCTATAATTTGAATAACAAAGAGGCCAGCAATGTCTGTCATATATCTGTCTCAAAACGTACAAAATATTTCTTACACAACCCATCGGCCCAACAGCCTTCTGGGATTGCACAATTTCAGCACAGAATTGATTCAGTACAAGCAAACCCCGGACTGGTTTGGACAATCTCTCATCTAGCTTACTTTAATCAATTCTGGTAAAACTGTCAGATGTTATAGGCAAGGACCCTCACTTTAAGAAATGGGTCCTAATTATATAACACCTAAGGATGGTAAAGTAACTCCCACAACCCGCACATTGTGAGGTCCTAATTCAGCAGTGGATTGATGAGGGACGCACACATATATGTACACTCTACATATAATCTATTAAATTTTATGGTAAAATCTTTGTAAAAAAAAAGATGCAATTGCACGTACCTTAAATAAGGCAAATGTTAACATGTGACTGGAAAATGTCATTACTTTTGAATTTTCTTTTCCTACCTACATGAATATGTAGCTTCGAAATATCAAAGAAAGTTATATGAATGTAGCACAGATAGCATGTAATGTACCGTATTCCAAAACTTTTAGCGGATGGTTGAGTAAACTTTTGCTATCGCCTTATAGCATTCATACAAAATGTAGTCTGGTGCTATTCCCCTGCACTCAAAAGCTGACAGAGAAGAGTACTCGAGAAATGTATTGTAAAGTTTAAATTACGGAATACATATTTTAACTCTAATTAAAAAAATAAAGTTACAAAATATGACTATCACAATGGCAAACATATGCAGAAGAGACGAACTCGTATCACACCATTGCAAAAATCTTTAGGTACACAGTATTAGCAACTGGATGCATGCCACACTAATTATAGGTTAGGTTAATATTAACTTTTTATCATCAAAACAACTGCAGAAAAATACCACGAAGTTATAGTGCCAGCATTAATTTAGCTGAACCACACCAGATTCAACATTTGTTTTACTGTTTCAACTTGTATATACAGAACTGCATTAAGAGCCATTTTCTTACCATGGGTTGGCAAGGTATCATCCTAACAACTATCTTAAAGATAAACTTTACAACTAAATTAAAGATTCAATGAAGGGATAAAAAAAAATTCCTTACATTGGCTATGTGTTCTTAACCTGCACTTGCAGTCATGTATTTAAGGTTATGGGCATTAACCTATCCATTAAATACAAATGAAAAAAACATAAGCTGAGGTAGGGAACGTGGGAACTGAAGCCACATTGGAATCTCAGACCCTCCCATCCAAGCATATAGTATTAAGCTGATGATAATAACCATGGTAGCTAACTAGCATGCATTATATAGCCACTGCCTGAATCGTGGCCTTAACTGAACTGGCAACATAGAGTACTTAAACTTGACATTAAATGTGAAACAATAAAAATCTATTTTTAAAAAATCGCATTTGTATTTTCTCCACGTTTATCCCCGGTGTGTTATTGTTGTCATGTCCAGAGACAAAGTATCCATCTGGATCTCTCAGAGCAGTGAAACTCTTCCCGTTGCCATGAAGAGAACAGCCAAAGTCAGCGGATATCACACATCTATCTCTGAGATCCCTCCAATCGACCTCTGGTTCACACAGTAGAGGGAAACACTTGTCCACCCACTCTGCATATGAGAGTAATATTTGCACATGACAGTCACACTGACATTTAATTCTCAGAGCAGGAATTTTGTTGTGCAGTCATTGAGACCATCAACTCACTACACTTGAAAACGCTGGTTAATCATACAAGAGCCTGATTTGAACCCACAATCTCAGCGGTGGCAACCAATACTCTGACCTCTGAATCACCCAACCACATCTTAAACACATTCCTGTGGAGGGAACTGGTAGGAACGTTGGGTTGCTCGGTCAATGGCCAGGGTCAACGGCGGCGTGGTGTATTCCGCAAATATGGCCGACTGTGAGAGCGGGCACAAGCCGGCGTGAGTAGGTTAAACATTGAGTTTTATAAGGGCACCACGGGGTGACCAGCCCCTCCCCACCCAGCCCCACCCCCCACCCAGCCCCACCCTCCCCACCCTCCCCTCCACACCCAGCCCCTCCCCACCCTCCCCTCCCCACCCAGCCCCTCTCCACCCAGCCCCACCCCTCCCATTTTTGGATGCACGACGGACGGACACAATAATCCCATGTGGGCTGGTGGAACCAGGTGGTTCCTACCAGTAATAATTACAATCTACTGCATTGTGTATCTTAAATATAATCGTGACCCTGCATCATGCATTAGGGGGGAGGGAAATTGTCTTGAAAACCAATGCCTTAACGTATACACTTAAATACATCCTCCTGTCGTCATTTGTTTACTTAGAGATACATGGAGAGTAAAACACTAGCAACGTGCACAAGTTTGCTACGGGTTAAAATAATTTCGGGCTGCACACAACTTTTCTCTTTATTGGCTGTAGTCCCCGACGGCTGTCTTGAAGGATGTGAGACACGATGTTCGTTACAAGTGCAAGGGGTTGTGGGTGCACAGATTTTGAGCGGGTGGTCATGGACCCACTGTTGGCCCTGAGAGAGTTGGCAAATATACAGTTGGGTTTAACATTTCTTATTTCTCCATCACTCATACCTGCAACAGTGTGCAAGTTGAATGCAATCTCCTTGTCGTAGACTTACACGGGGGCAATTATTACTTAGAGGCATGGGGTTACGATACGATGTTTTCACAATACATCAAACAATAATAGTGCGAGATGACATTTCACATTCCACTGGAAAAATATCGTGTGCATTATGTCCAACACTACCATTTTTATGAATTCCGTTGACGCTCGTGATAATATATATATAGTTTTAATAGGGCGGTATTGATGCTCATTATTATTTACTATGCATAGAGGACCACAGTAATCAAACAGCTTAATGTGGATTCATCTGGACGTGTGCAAGCCATGGCATGCACTAAATGACTTCAGTATGGTGTAATGAGAACACAATATAAATAAATGAAATCGAATGAATAGCTCAGCTCTCAAGCAGCAGTAAAATAAAGGTGGATACAAAGATTCTAATAGTACAATAGGCAATGAATGTCATCGTTGAGTGATTAAGAAATTCCTAAGGCTTGGCTCAATGAATCTGAATATATTATTTTAATAAGGCTTATAATGGCTTCGTTTAAAAAACGCTCACAAAGTAGCTCTACTCTCATGTCTATTAGAGGACCTTCAAACCATCCAGTTGCTGCCCCCAAAATGTCCACATTGACAAATTCGCATTACATGTATTTCCATTATTCAAACTAAATAAATAATAACAAAGCACAGTCGAGAAAAAAATGAAGAATGCGGAGTCTTATTTGCATGGAAAAAAAGACACTGACATAAATCAATAACCTTCAGGGGGGGCTGAAAAGTGCAAAGATATCTGCAATTTTCATTTTCCATATGGCCTTGCGAATTGCCTTAACAAAGAGATTCTATACCGCTGATTGAGCAAGGTAATCAACAACATTACATCAGCACCGTTTTAAATGGGTATTACGTTTCAAGCTCGTGCGCCACAGTCGCTGTCTCATGCCTTGCTCATACACAATATCCTGCAGGGAAATTCGGCGAATCGGGGATACTGAGATATTTCACTCCGGTATCCCTCCTGATTTATCTGACCATGCTTCACCACGCTGGTTGGTGACCATACTTCACCGTGTTGGTCCAGTGCAGGTTGGTGTTCGCAATTATCTTAACAATGAATGTTATTCTTTGGTTCTTTCGGTAAAGTCACGAACGGTATAAAATAAAATAAATCACGATGTTTCGGGTGCAACACAAGCGTCCGTCATCAGGTGGGAAAGCATGGCCTGATGCTGATTATCATACCTACGTGACTTTACCAAAATAACCAAAGAGTATGGATTCCTGCAGTCACGAAAGCTTCCAATCAAGAATTAATGTTATTGTATCGGGCCCATAAAGTAACCTCACATCAGCCTGTAACACCTGTTCTATGCATGGTGGTAGCCAATCCCCAACATGATTCAAGCTCAAACCTGCTTAGCTTTCAAGATCTGATGAGATCGGGCACATTATGGTCTGGTGAGTTCAGTGTTTCTACTAAGCACGTTCTAATTTCCCTCCCACCCTCTTGATTTTATTGTCACGATGTTAGGTTACAAAAAGACATTCCACCATTGGATCCTCCTTTGCCAGTAGCAAAATATGATAATAGTTTTTTTCCATTGTATCTGGCAACAAAACTGAGACCTTTTTTACAAGGAGTCATGTTTGCATTGACCACAATACCTGCGGTCGGAATGCAAACAAAAAACACAACTCTGATAATGCCAAAAGACGTCATCTGGTCCAACACCATGTGAGACTAGGCTCGAAGAAAAGCTGTCTCGGGTGTGCACCAATCAATTTCAAGGACAGTGCATACATTATCAGAGTTGTGTTTTTTGTTTGCATTCCGACCGCAGGTATTGTGGTGAATGCAAACATGACTGCTTGTAAAAAAAAGGTGTCAATTTTGTTGCCAGATAAAAGGGTAAAAACCCAATTATCAATTCAAGACATTAATTACATTTTATAAGTCACTGCATGGGTTTACGTAAACCAATTAATACACAGTGTTGTGGCCCAGTGATGAGGAAACTGTGCTGTGAACCTGCCGATCTGAGTTCGATCCTCGTCCACAGCTGATATAAGTGGCAGGGGATATTTGAGCCAGTCCTGGACCTCTGCCCACTTCCCCAACCGGATCTGAACGGTATGGCCGACTGGACATCTGTGAAAAATAGTTTTATAGCTCATTGGATTCCTCCAGTATAAAGATTCTGATGGTCAAAACAACCCAAGGCCCGATTTAGTGTGTGGGAGACCTTCACCAAACTGTAGATTGATCATGTAGCTTCTAAATAATTGTAATATTTTTGACACAAATCTAATACTGTACTATATTCCTACACGCACGATTTGACGCATCTAAGAATACATTTTAATTGATGCACCTATATACAGAGGTGTGGACTCGAGTCATGTGACTTGGACTCGAGTCAGACTCGAGTCATGAATTTGATGACTTGCGACTCGACTTGGACTTGCATAACAATGACTTTGTCCCACCTATGAGATGTGGACTCGAGTCATGTGACTTGGACTCGAGTCAGACTCGAGTCATGAATTTGATGACTTGCGACTCGACTTGGACTTGCATAACAATGACTTTGTCCCACCTCTGCCTATATATAAGCCGAGCTTGAATGTTTGACACCACGACTGGACTTTTATATGAAAACAATATTACGATATTAAAACGATATTACTTTCAAATCATCTAAAAACCTGCGTGACGCACAGGTACAGCTACCATTCCATTGGGTAATGTTCACTCAATTCAACTCACACCTTTTCCACAGTTTTATAATAAGAATTCACTCTATTTGAAGGAATTTCTCATTTTAAAAACCCATAGATCCCTAAATTTGTCATGAGGGTGAGCAGCCCCTTTTTGCCATAATTTGTAACCTGCCAATGCAAAGGTTACACAAAAACACATAAAATCGGCGTATACTTTCTCCTATCCAAACATGCCCACTGGCTTGAGTGTGTACAAAGAAATGTGAACCATGGGGGATGTCAGGTGTACGTCCATATTGCTTGACATTACTCGAAAAAATGTCAACACCTAAATGTCAGGAAGTAAATGTTGCTGAGGAAAATGACGAAATTATGACACAAAAATCATTTAATTTAATGGGATATCTTTGGCATTCTAAAGTATGGGGATATGACCACTACATACATCATTTCATTCAGAACGCAAAACAATATTAACTGATATTGTATTATACCGATTGCAGCATGTACCAGGAAAAAGGTAAATAGTTTTGCAAAAATAGAGACTCACCATTTAAAAAGTGAAGTCTTTATGGGTTTAAGATGTTCTTAGAAGAAAAAAAACTGAAAAAAGAAGACAACTTTTAACATTTCTGATGTACGGATGGCCTATTTAAAACATTTAGTTTATTATTAAACACATCACAGCCTGGGAATGCGAGCCTGTCCTCAGCTGACGCAAGCTGTTGCTCACGGATGAGAGGCTGAGAGACAACAACTGTGACAGCCGAGGGCTTCAGCTTGGATCTCATTTTGGAATAAACCATTCATAGACCAGGCCAAACTAACATGACAACCTCCTACTCCCTGAACAATACCACGCGTTACATTTGATGTCATTGCATTTGTACACAAAATACATCATAAAGTATCATCCTTAAGCAAACCTAGGCTAAAGTGTATACTACATCATTTTGCGATGAATAAATTAATCGATTGATTTCTTTAAATAATTTCCCTTTACGCGACTTACTTTTTATATCTCACGATCCATGCCTTTCACGGTGCATTAGTCACTGCATACCCAGGACTCACAAAAAAATGTTCGAATGCTCCCAGGAGCACCGCAAATAAAATGCGGTTCCCAGAACAGAAACGCAGACCTTTACCAGAAGTGTGCGGTACACTTGATAGCAGCTGCCTGATGTGGTCAATTAGCCCGGGGAGGAAGAGAGAAAGAAAGAGGGGATTCGGGGGAGGGGGGGAGGTTTGCTGCCAGGAACACTGCACAACGCTGTAACCCCGGCGTCGCCATGGCGATCAGAAGAAGGCATGTCAGGAGTAGGGTGTCGTGTGACAGCCCGCAATTAATAATTTCTATTTCAGGAAGTGTGCGCGGCCCTGCGAGGTGCGCGCGCGTGCGCAGCGAGCTCTGAGAAGAGAGCGGCTTTCGCTTGGTGGTCTCGTACAGAGAGAGAAGAAAAAAAACGCCGTGTAGGATACTCGGTACAAATCCGCCGACTAATGAACTCATTCTTCCTGCGTCGCCGTGTCACATGCGTGGGTTTGCCAACTGCGGTGACCACAGAAACCCCCGCCCCCCCGAAGTCAATAACGGCGTGTTCCAACTTTAGGTCGTTAATGGGGGGGGGGGGTTAGTTGACACATTATTCCATTGACACGAGGCCAGGTTTTTGCCACAAAATTATCTCCCCCCCCAAACTCTTCGGCGTTGTATCGGCGATCGGCACCGTGTCTCGGCACCGTTCATCACTGCACTAGCAAGGAGAGCTCGTTCCTGAGAGTAGCTGATATTTTAGGTACGTTCGGCTGACGCTCATTAACACTGCGATTCTCGGCATACAGCGT
Organism: Lampetra fluviatilis; assembly: GCF_964198595.1. Lineage (NCBI taxonomy): Eukaryota > Metazoa > Chordata > Hyperoartia > Petromyzontiformes > Petromyzontidae > Lampetra > Lampetra fluviatilis. Next base: position 9,824,881 of record NC_136287.1, on the reverse strand, counting down.
CAATACATTATCTGAACACCGTTCTCTCCGAAGCTTTTTAGTGAATTGCACATTTTACAAATGGTAGGCTTTTAGTCACTCTGGATAGTTTTGAGAATAATTACTCCTTTTAAAGGTGTGTACTTTTATCAGGATGTCTGATGGGCGCACAGTGTTTCTTATCTCAAGTGTATGCGTTTTAATCCGAAGGGGATGTCAACTTTTTGAACTTTGCCACTGGTGGTGGATTTTATGGCTTTTACATTGGGGCCGGCAGTATTATTTTTAGTGCAGCTTCGGTCTTTATATATCCGTAGGCTATACCAACTGCATTACTCTTAAGTGTAACATTGTACATGATTAAATATTAATAGGAATGTGATGCATATTGGAGGTCACTTGCTGTGATGAAAATGCTAACGGGAACACTACGTTGAAATAAAATGCACCGCATAAAGTAACAGCCCCATTTTATTTGAACAATACCACCGATGCCACTTTACCTCTGAGTCCTAATGCTCAGCTAAAACAACATTTCTACGCTTACCCTCAATTCGGAATGGTGAAGTATGGTCAAACAACCCGCCTTGATCAAAAGTGGCTCTTAAACACGCAGTAGGTTCAGGCAGTGGATTCACGCAGGGCTCTACATTATTTTTGTATATTATTACGGTAAATTTATGTGGCACTACAGCAAATCATTTTTTTGTTACTCCGGTAAAACTACATTGTGCTGCGTGTATCGTGACTTACTGACTCGCCCCTACTGGGCATCTGTGAAAAAGTGCTTCATAGCTCATCGGATTCCTCCTCAGGTCTAAATAAAGATTCTGATCGTATAGTATTGTGCCATCGCGTGTGTCAACAAGCCTACACAAGTGGTAGGCGGTCTCTCTTTCTCTAGTGGCAGGAGGGAAACAACAGTGGTTGAAACGTCTTATCGTTTTGCAATGTGGCAAAGAGACTCCTTTTCACGGAAACGTTGACAACATCCCAGCATCCACCGGGGCATCGTGACTTGAACTACTCGCATTTTTTAAACCCCTAAATTTCCCAGGCAAGCAAATGCCTTGCTTTATTTTATGCTACAATCCCAGGAAATATACGGTGTATGTACTACTCTGAGGTTATCGGTGTCTTTATCGTTTTACTGCCGAGAGGCCAAAGTAAAAAAGAATCATCAATGCAACGCAGTACCGTTTATTGATATTTTTGCAGCTACAATATTGTACTTTTGTTGTCCGTGGGAGGGAAAAAAAACCCACTACATCCAAAATAATGTGAGCACGAATAACATGTCAATGACTTTGGTGTCGGCTCAGTGTTTTACATCAGTGTCACTCGTTTGAACATTCATTCACAATTTTAAACTGGGATCGAGTGTATGTGAAACATACTATGAATAGATCGCAGTGTGACTGTACTCTCTAACACGTGTCAACAATGCCAGCCCAAGGGACAGATTAATTATAAATTGTATTGTAATACGTAAGCAAAGCAGACATGTTATATTGTGAATTATGATGCTTCACTGTGGAGACAGAGACATCTTTACACCACGTATATCAGCAATAATAGATGATATATTCAGTACATTGATGGGACACACTCACTGCTCGATGAAGGTCTGCCCATGCCACATAAATCATGGAGGCTATTTAACCCTAATTTTAAACACAGGTCACTACGGATTGGTCAATGAAACACCCAGGACTAGTTTGGATATCACTCGCAACCAATATTATCAAGGGCTGAGAATTAGATGCAGGTAGGTGGGTGCAGAGTGCAGTGGGCTAACCACTACATCACACCTGACCCCACCAATTTGGTCTCAAATAGCATTACATTGCACAGGTATTTCTCCAACTGTCAATTGCTGTTCTTGGTTCTTTCGGTAAAGTCACGTAGAATGGAAATAATAAAATAATAAAAATAAAACATAATAAAATTATTCTCACGACGTTTCGGCCACAACGCAAGTAGCCGTCCTCAGGTGGAGAACAAGTCTGCCGTCCTCAGGTGGAGAACAGGTCTGTCGAGGAGACAGACCTGTTCTCCACCTGAGGACGGCTACTTGCGTTGTGGCCGGAACGTCGTGAAAATTATTTTATTATGTTTTATTTTTATTATTTTATTATTTCCATTCTACGTGACTTTACCGAAAGAACCAAGAAGATGAATCCCTGCAGTCACGAAAGCTTTAAATCGAAATTTAATGTCAATTGCATATAGGAATCAATAATAATCAACATCATCCTCATCAGCCATGATCAATCCACTGCTGGTTGAAGTGCTCCCCAAGCCAATTGCCACCTCTCGCTGTCCTGCAATGTTACAATCCACCTATCACCCACACACGAACCGATGTCATTGCTTAATCTCTTCAGTGGATTCTAGATTTGAAGCTTTCGTGACTGCAATGATTCATATTCTTAGGTTTTTTCGGTAAAGTCACGTAGGTAAAAACAAGCCTCACCTTACCATATTAATAATAAGTATGCGGCCCTTGCCCCACCACCTTCTCCAACCATTATATAAACGCAGTGGTAACTCCTGCAATCTCTCATTTACTTGATACAGCTGTCTTGGCTGTGACGGTACCACCTGAAGACGGAAGCTTGTGTTGCCTCCGAAACGTCGTGATTTTTATTTTTATTTTATTTTACTTCTTTAGTGGATGTCTGCTCGGTGATGTTCTCTCACTTGGCCGTCATGAGTCTCGGCCACCTGCCATCATCCTCCCCAAGCACACTGGCTTTTCTTAAGTAAAAATTATGATTTTCACCCACATAAGTTATCCATAAGAGGTTGTTTTAGGTTAGATGGCATATAAATGTGCAATTAAACCTCCCACCACCCGACACAGCCAATTCGTAAGGTTTGTCACGTAAACAAAACACATGCCAATTACCGAAAGAACCAAAGAGTATGGATCCTTGCAGTCACGAAAACTTCTAATCTAGAACATTCCAATTAGTTAGCAGGTCAGCCGACCAGTGTTTTGGAGAGTAAACCCACGTCATTTACAATTCGGGCACGACGTTTCGCCAGCAATTACAACCAGCCTCATCAGGCGACAGCCACAACTGTCCAAAAATCCTCCCGTTTCGGTCTTAAATAGAGGGGTAAATGTAATCGCTGCGTTCTTATATTTTGCCACTCAGCGTAATATCATTCTAAGCATGCGTCCATCTAGATTTGAAGCTTTCGTGACTGCAAGGATTCATACTCTTAGATTGTTTCGTTAAAGTCACGTAGGTAAAAATAAATAATAAAAGTTAAAATAATAGAAATAATAATAGAAATAAAATTAGAAATCACGACGTTTCGGAGGCAACACAAGTCTCCGTCATCAGGTGGGACCGTCACAGCTAGATTTACTGTATCAAGTGAGGCAAAATTCCAAGAGACAAGCTCTTAAATACAAGTTAAGGGGGGAGGAGGGGGGAGGGGCTTATCTGAGTGTTGTAGCCAATGAATGGAACTTGTTGGGGGGTGGGCGGGGCTAAAACAGAACAATAGGCGCAACATGTTGTTTTTACCCGGTGTTGGTTGACAATCCAAATACAAAAAGGAGAGTTGCTGTTAAACGCTGGGGATGTCAACACTCGGAAAAGTAGACTAGTACCTGTCAAATAAGATGGTCCAAATATGTGTAGTTAAATCTTTTTTACATGGTTAATAACATCTTTCCAATGATTACTTAGTTTGTACCCATCATCACGGCTGTAGTTATGTCTGTGTTTGTATATCTGGATGGATTCGTGTACAAACCTTTGATGGTAGCCAGAATATTTAACTACACATATTTGGACCATCTTATTTGACAGGTACTATTCTACTTTACCAAGTGTTGACATCCCCAGCGTTTAACAGCAACTCTCCTTTTTGTATTTGGATTGTCAACCAACACCGGGTAAAAACAACATGTTGTGCCTATTGTTCTCTTTTAGCCCCGCCCACCCCCCCAACACGTTCCATTCATTGGCTACCACATTCAGATAAGCCCCTCCCCCCTCCTCCCCCCCTTAACTTGTATTTAAGAGCTTGTCTCTTGGGATTTTGCCTCACTTGATACAGTAAATCTGGCTGTGACGGTCCCACCTGATGACAGAGACTTGTGTTGCCTCCGAAACGTCGTGATTTATAATTTTATTTCTATTATTATTTCTATTATTTTTACTTTTATTATTTATTTTTACCTACGTGACTTTACCGAAAAAACCTAAGAGTATGCGTCCATCTCTCCAAAGGTTTATTTGTGACCATTTCAGCGCCTTTCGTTGCCTTCGTCAATATGCTTATAAATGAGCCATCACCGTAAACCATAAAAGCAGCTGAATCTCACCGCACAGTGTTGTGTAATTTTAACAATCTGAGGAACTGTTGAATTAAGGTGCTCGTTTGGGGGTCTATCGTTCAACTAGAAAACTAATTTGGTGATATATCCAGTCAACTTGAAAAATGCTGAAATAGATTGTACAGGACGCTACCCCGATGGACAACATTTAAAACACTGCTTATTATAATAATATTACATTAAATGCATACTTGTACAGTATATTAGATGTGTTTATTTTATCTACGTATATCATTCCATGATGGTTTGTTAATTATACATCCCTATTCTACAGCTCCCGCATGTCCTTAATTATAGACTTATACTCACTATAATCAACAAAGTGTATTCACAGATCATATTCAATGTGACCTAATTTGATCAAATTTACCATACATTTAACCACGAGTGATTTGCTTTTCAGATTCGCGTTTTCTAAAATACAAACTTTGGTTGAGAATTACCAGACTACAAGAGGTCTACTCCAACTACCGTACTCATTCTTGGCAAACACAAAAATAAAATCCCAACTTTGGGACTGATTTCAAAATGGCACCATTCTACAGAAAAGAAAATAGAATTTTAATTGGTTTTAGAAAGCTTAAAATATTAAATAATACCACTGCTAACCTTCTTTAATTTAAGTTCAAAGGTACATATTGACCGGTGTGCAATGGTTATTTACTACAAAGTGTGTTGTGCTAATCTTTTATTCAGTGTTGCTTCACGCACCATGCACATGTGATGCACTTAACGAACATGAATACAATATTAGATTTTAAGAACATTTCAGCATTTCAATTTGCTAATTGTACTCAAAATAAATATAAGACCCATGACCTAAATAGAAACACTTCACTGCAACATCCCAGGTTAATCCGTGTTACATAACCATAAGCAAGCGAGACATTTTCCAAGAGGAATGCTTTTTTCAACCGAGACAGCACACATTGTGCAGTTATTGTAACCTACCGAAACCAAAAATAATGTTGTTTTCTTTTATATCAAATAAGCAATACCATCACAATACAACATAAGGCACGTATTGTGGTAACCAAGCATACACATTTAATACCGTAGAATTATAAGATATGTTGTACAACACAGGTTTACAATCCACTCTTAAACACAACCATCTATACAATACACAGTTTACACTTATTACTCGACTTCACTCTCTACCCTGTGGCTGCGCATTCATGGCTGCATCACTGAACAATAGGGTTCGTTAAGTGCTGACGAATAATAGCAAGAATTCCAATATCCCATGCAACTATGATAAACACTTTAAACAATGAAGAAACTCAATTCAAAAGTAAAACAAAATATGAAATATTATAAATTTGTCACTTTAACAATTCCACCAATTCTCTAAAAATTACAAAAGATAAAGGTTCACGGCTTGAAGGGTGCGTGTAAACAAGATGTAGGCAAGGGCCGCAGGAATCAAGCCTATTCAGGAAGAATAATATGGACCGAGGCAGGCCCTTGGTAAGTTGCCAGAAATCTTTGGTAATCCCCAGATGAGCATGTGGCCTACACACAAAGGAGTCATTCAGCAGCTTTGGTCCTTGGCACAAGCTCGTGGAGGCACAGACCTTTCCAAAATTCAAACCACACGTCATTAAAAAAAAGAGGTGTTTGCTTATGCACATCCCTTAAAGTCTATCTCTGTTCCTCATCCTCCTCCTTGTGCTCAATCCACGCTTTCGTTATGTCTCTTCTCGTCCCCCCCCCGCTTCACTGGAGCAAACATCCCCCTCAACATTAAGCAGTCACCTTCGCTCACGAGTTTCCGCTCCGCACTCAAAACTCACTTCTTGTCCACGAGCTCTCCTCCCACGACCCCTTAATCTTCCCCTCATAACCACCTCCGTAACTGTTCCCTCTTCATATTCTCACTCATTCCTCATCCATTCAATCCATGCATCATCATCTACTGTTATCACTTTCACCGAATGCACGCATCACAAATGTGCCCCCCATTGCTTCCTCTCATCTATTTCATTCACCTCACCTCCACCATTACATGCATATGTAGTACCGTTGTTAATTCGGTTAAGATAAGATGACCACTCGGAAATGTGCCGATTCGTCTATCGTCCTTTAAAATATTCACCTTAACATAAACAAAAAACTCGCCCATTTTTAAATCCTTTATATTAAGTTCACTTGCTTGCTTGCTTGCGCGCTTACGGCCGTGAAAATCTTTCGGTCGTTTTTTAACCCACTTCCCGTGATCCAATCGAGCTGACATTTTGCACACAGACTCGTTGTGCGTGACAATTTATTTTCGTGAAATTTTTTTCCAAAATGTTACACTTTTTAGGGATTTTTTTAAAATATTTAATTACCAATTGCTTAATGGTGGCAGGCAATCATCTGACCCATAGGTGGCAGCCATCTCAAGCCAGAGGACGAGAGGACTCTAGCCGCCACGCATATAAAGGATTTATAGTGAAAAACTTTGTTTTTACGGGTTAATTTTTTCAGACATTGTATGAGAGGGACACAAAGTGATGAAAACAAGCCGTGCCTACATTTTCCTCAACTCTGCCAAATTCCCAACACAAAGACTGTGCTTTATATGATAGAAAGCATTGGAGAATTCCACACCATTGAAAAATTATTTTATGCTTTCAGTACATCACAGTTCAAGGATGACCAAAGGAACGTGCTCAGGACAACGGCAGATACGTTCGCTTGCTGCATGAAGCTTTTGGCAACTCAGCACTGCACGTGTGTCGATGCGTGATGGTTATTCATATATCCGGATAAAGCATGCAGACCAGTCAATCAGATTATGACTACATTAAAAGCTTTACACACTCACAGAATACCGCATTTACACGGCTCAAGCAATTTCTTAATTGGTAGTGCATAAATGGGAGTGGGTTGTGTGCAGTTAGGCATACATATTTTGGGTTTTGGTTGTTTTAACTTTTAATAGCCATCCCCTCCTTATTGGATGGGTCAGCTGTAATGTTCGGCGATGTGTAATTATATTGGAATTGTGCTGAACAATACATTTTTAGAACAGAACGGTCTATTGATATTTGTACTGAACCGTCCCAAAATTTAAAACCATCTTGTATATAGTAATTCAAACATCTCCAGTACCATATGAAATATACATTTTGGATGAAGCTTACAGCACTGTATTAGTCTCTGAATTGCTAAAGGCTATTTCATTACATAAAAGTACTGACAGCTGGTGTAATTTTTAAATACTTTCCACAAATGTTCCTTTTTTTTTTACCCACATACAAAAAAAAAACCTGTATAACGAAAGTATAGTATTCATCCCTATAAGACTATCAACAGGAGAATGGTATAGTCAGCTATGGGGCAGGTGGGTAACATAAATATTGGTGTAGTATCCCTGCAGTCATGTCCAAGAACAGATAAGTTGAGCTTACCTGCATGTATGTGCAAGCACACACGATACCTGCTTGTGCATACAGAGCACACACAAACACGGATCTGCAGGAAAAAAATGAGTAGTGCTTTGGAAGTGCCCATTAGATTTAACCTTTCATACACATTTGCTGCAAGCATGCCATTGAAGTCAGCTTGTTTAAACATGCTCTTACAGAAACTACAATTATAGGAGCTCTAACGTGCTACTTTTGCCACATTACAAACGCCTCCATTGGCGGAAAACATAAGAGGCCGATTAAGTGAAAGAAAACGTTGCTTAAAGCAATACAAACATATTTTGAGTGGCCAACATATAAAACTCAAATATCCTCCGATCAGTTATCCCACCAACGTGAGAGAGCGTTGTCGTGCACTGAGGAATGTGGATATGGTTGCATTTTGGCTGGGCAGCTCAGAAACACCCATGACCTATTATATTCCGCCAAAAAAGAATCTGGTGCACAGTGGGTGTACACACACGCATTAGCATCAAGAATGTCGCTCGTGCACAGAGACATTCAAACGTGTGGGCATTTGAATAAAACTTGAATTCTAAGTGAAAGGGAACTTTATTTTAATTTAACATGGTATATTCTTCATCATCATCATCAGCTATGTTCAATCCACAGGTAAGATATATTCAAGGTAGGTAATTGTTTTACATATACTTAGTACACTGTTCATGTTTCCCCCCCCCACCCCCACCAGATTGTCTGAATGAATATCCATGTTTATGATAAGTCATAGCAGGCACTACACACCGATGCAAAACTTTGTATGGATGGATGTATGTTGAACTTCTTTCACACCGTTCATAGCCAAGCGCACCAATCGGAGGTGCGGGGGAAGGAAAACGGGTATTTTTGTAAACTGGTGTTTTGCTATTTAGTATCAAATTCAGTTTTCTAAAAGCACTCCAACATGATCTCGTCCACCTCTCTTATTTTATCATTTTATTTCTGATCTGCTTTCAGGGGCTATCCTCGGTAAACGTATTCTGCTTTGTTTTCCAGCTGTGTCCATCCGACGTTTCGATCACAGCACAAGCGATCGAAACGTAGTTTTTTTTCTTTGAACCTATCTACGTGACTTTACTGAAAGACCCAAAGAATACGATATCCTGTTTAAGTTCTTATAATATTTCCTGATTCATTTCCATTGGATGTTACACAATGACTAATTTATGTCACTGGAAAATCTGAGATGTTAATTGTTTCTCATTAATATGCATTTGTTTGTCCAATCCAGATTACAAAAAAAGACATTCTAATGACAATAACTGTGGTGAAAGCATATCACCTTGTCCAATTACCATTTTAATGTAGGTACTTTTTCATGTAATATCATACTGACTGTTCTGTTTTTGTCAAAGGTTTAATTTTTTCTAAATATTTATATTTCATTTGGGCCTTGATTTGTGAAAGCTTGGATTCACTGAATCAATTTATACTGAGTCAGATTCTTTGTCATAGCCTACAAAGGCTAGGCACAATCGTAATGGACACTAAAATGATTAAAGAAGTCAGGGCAAAAAATGGTAGCCTGAAAGGGGCAAAAAGGAGGTTGATTGGCAATTTACAAATGGTGGCCCTTCGGGAGAAAAATGGAACCATAACTCATGGTAACAATATTCTTAAAATTAGTGCAGGAATGTTATGCAGATAGCAAAAGTACGCATAGCCCAGGAATCAAACTCTCAGATTAAGATATTCTAGATGTTAAACTTGGTTAAATCATCTCTGCCCTTCTACGTATTAATAATGGAAAGCCTCCTTGACCAGATGGTATAACTGTGGACATCATCAGAGGCGTGATCAATTAATTATTGGAGGCTCGTACACAAAGTGTTTACACAGAAATTAAATTCCACAATCATAGAATCACGTCCCAGACAATCTTTCATTCAAAAAAAGAAATTTGACTTGAAGAACTACGGACCGCATCGGCTGTTATCACACAACTACACATTGTTAACAAAGATCACTGGGAACAGAATAAGACAAAATATTGCGGCCAACCAACCTTGGAAGCAAGCAGGGTGCAAAGAAGGTTCCTCTATCACAGCGGTTCTTAACCTTTGCTGCAGTTTGCACCCCTTTGGTTCACAATCGTTAAAACAAATGTATAATGTTAATTAATGATGAAACAAAGTAGTTGTACTTACGTGCCCGTGCATAATGTGTTTTAGATTATTAACCTTCTAAAAAAAATGGGGCCATGTCTCGCACCCCTAGAAAGGGCATCTCGCTACCCCCAGGGGTGTGTGCATCCCAGGTTAAGAACCACTACTCTATCACGCACCACATACATGTTATTATTCACTGGAAAATACTGATGAATTTCATATAAACCGTATTAAATGTGCATAATTTACTAACAGGTCTGTTTAATGCGAGGAGTCCCCCCCCCCACTTTTCTATCGGATTAATTGTAACAGCACTAAGTATCATTTAATTAATTATAGCTATTCAATTGGCAATCATTCTCACTTTATGTCCGAAGCTCTTTAATACAGTACTTGCCTGTGTATAAAACAAACATTGTTATATATCTCAAAGCATACTTTCAATGGCTTTTTAATACAATTTAAAGTCCTATGAAGGAAAAGGTATGCACATTATCATATTCCCACATAAATGTTGTAGCTCCCATGACCCCACTTTACAAAATGTCATCGTGTCAGTCAAATCTACCTCCGGTCAGTACGTAATAAGTTCTCCACTTAAACATGACTGTTAAATAAAGACAAAATATTAAATAACTAAGTGGGCTCTTCAAATGTCAAAGTGACCACATTGTAAAGATCTTCACCTATATATTACTATACTACATACAATACAACGTTTTAAAAATAATCAGAAGTGAAAATTATAAATTTGTAAAAATTGTAATTGCTCGTATACTTGATTGAAACATGATGTCAGGAGCTAATGTGTAGGTAAAAAGGAAATCGCGACTTGAGATCCATGAGGTATAGGTGTGCAGAAATGGAATGGATAAAACGGGAGAGCAAATACTATTAGGAAGTGGAGTTAAGGATAAAGGAACGATCAGAATAAATGACAGGAAATAACTACACTTTTACGTATGGAATTCACGTAAAAATGTATGCCGTGCATTTAATGCGCAACCAGCTACAGCTTGTGAGACATGCAACACACAAATCACTGCTGGTAATGTCTCAAAGTACATACTTCCCTTATCTCGGTACTCATTTCGAGAATCCACATAAGTTCACTGAAATGCCAAAAAAGCTAAATATGGCCTGACCTTAGAGGTCAGTGTATGGATGACTTTAATCCATCATAAATCATTTCTGAAAGCTATTCCAGCCACTGTAAAGCTAATGCAATCAATACACAACTCAAGGAAGCAATGGCGCATAGAGCGATTATAATGCATTTCCTTGCGAGGCAGGTACTTAAATAGTAAATATACCCTTATAAAATAAAACATTTTACATACACATATCTCAGCACTAATTGCTGCTTGTTTGCACAATTATTCATCCGAAATATATATTTATAAACACAGTATGCAATTAATAACTGCGCTCACACTAATTCAAGCACACGCACTCTCACACGGCATACCAGGAACAAATATAAATTAATTAATAAACAACAAATGCATTTAAAAAAAATGAAATATTGTATTGCCGTGTGGAAATCTGGCTCGGGGTATCCTGAAGCAACTCACCACCAAGGTAGAAATGCCTCAACGAAAGCTTCTCTGGGTGCATATAAGACATAACTACATACGGCTAGATGCCAGGACATTTTAAATTCCTGCTTAGCTTCTGCATGCAAAAGAGAATGGGCTCAATTTTGAGAGCAACAAATGACTCCATATTACCATTCACAAATCACGTACAAAGACGTTGCATGAAGAGAATGCATGAACCACTGCTGATGAAGGTCAACACAACATCTACAAATGCTTGCACCTCAGCCAAAGCTGTGCATTCAAGTGGTATACTGTAGATCCAGGAAAAGAAAGTGTGGTTTGACTCTTGTTAACTTTGTTTAATTATGCATGCTGAGAAAGATTCAAGAGTGCAATCTAGTAAATATGGGCGAGTTACTCAATATGTATGGGAATTAGAGATGCAAAAAGTAACATGGAACTTCATCCCAGGCTTATTTAATGAAGACACTTCATCATTCTATGCTTATTCTATGGTTCTTTCGGTAAAGACACGTAGATAGAAAACATAATAACAATAAAATAATAAAGAACCATGGAATATGAATTCCTGCAGTCACGAAAGTTTTAAGTCATTCTATGCTTATTAGGATATCATCATGGGAGGATTAATTTTTTTTTAACTAGAGATTTTAATTTGTCAATACCTTGAATAACGATCCCACTCAAATGAGTGTCTGGCTCACAGCCCTGAGCGAGTGATGACAATTCCACATTCCTGAGGTAGGCAAGTAAATCCATAGGCCATCCACTGTGAGTTCCCAAAACATAATGTTATCAACCTAAGAGAGTTAATACTTATCTAGGATATGAACTCACATACTTCCGAATGGAAGCCATGAGCTCTATCCGCTGTGTAATTTTGCCAACTCTGTTTGAGGTGTCTATAACAAAAGTTTAACGGGAACACTGACTTCCCATGTTATTTTCATTGGTTTATTTCATTTGTTGATAAAAGAAAATGCAAACAAGAATGCATCTAAACGTATCTCCAAGAGAAGTTTCTTAGAAAAAAAATGAAATCTCCTTTGGTGACATGACTGTTTTTTTAAAGCTTTCTATGCCTCAAGCTGTGTGCATCTGTATGTTTACCGATCATTAAGGTGATTAGTCACATTCTTCATTATTAGGTTTATGATATAGACATTAATTACTGTGCAGTCTCTTTCCAATTTACATATCAAAAGATGTTTACTCCCTTGTGCCTTGCCAAAATATTCCCAAGTGCTAAGAAAATACTGATTGGAGTGGGTTCACATTTCATATTGTGAAAATTAATTAATTCCATTTCGCACCCTGTGCATTGAATTGCCCTCGATATAATTAAATTGAACGCTGTGTGTGCATGTACAGTATATTAAAGTACAAATATAGAAACCTTAAAAACATTTATTTTTTGAAAATTTGTACGGTGACAAACAGCAATTTTTATATCAGAAATACCCTACACTCAACATAAATCTCTTATAATTCTACAATATAAAATTAAAAGGCTTCAAACTAATTAAATTAGCCGCCTTGGCATTACTTAGATGTAATGGGTATTTTTAATCATCTTATTAGAGCTGATAAAATGCTGAGACGATACCTCCTTTAAAAAAAACTCAGCGCATCCGTGAAACTGTCAATAAGATAATCAGGATGGATAATTTTAATCCCTTTTATATACAGCTGTAGATGAAAAACAATTGAGAACCACGGACTTGTGCAATATTTCCGTGAAAGAGCTCCACGCATGGGCGACAGAACTGCTTCGCGCACACAAAACGGGGCTAGGCGGGTGCAGGAATACTGTGGCGTAAACAGTTTGTATAAATCAGGGCGGATTCAGACAGACAAGCCGCTGAGCCAAGCAGCTCATTCCTCACGTAAGATGTAGAGTAACGATTCGTGGAATGAGAAAGCAGGCTTCAAGGCCAGGGCCCAACTCAAAACTATAATGCCTTTGTGGAGGGGAATTGGCATTTCAGTTTCCCCAGTGAAGGGTTTACATTCCCTGTAACACCCCGAGTAATATAGTGTACTGTATATGTATTTGGCTGAATATACGTATGCTGTATATCACTATACGTGTATGTTGTGTTGTTTACTAAAACCCGATGGCCAGAACTTGCGCAACATGCATTATTGAGCATAAGCAAATTCACAAAGGAATAAGCCTTCTGTACGATTCTATTTTGGCTCTATGTATACATCGTATTGATTCCTAATTTTGTAAGGCTTTTTTAGGTGGGCTTTGATGTTCAGGCTTTGCTAAGAGTCTGATTAAAATCATATTATACATAACCCAGCTCAATTCATTAGATCAAACATTTAAGATGCTATTTTCGATGATGGTAGATATTTTAAAATAATATGCTTAAAATATGATTTTTGGCCTACATTTTTTCTCAGTAATTGCTCTTGAAATATTGCCTAGGACCTTCCTAAATGATTTAAGAGCCACTGCTATGTAATTACTCAAAGGGACATCCTGCAGATACGTTCCAGTGTTGGCATAGCCATCCATCGATACTCGCAGCGATTAAGAAAACGTTTTTAGGAATTTCACATCATTTAAGAAGTTGTCTTGAATCTAAAATGTGTTGTAAAAAATGAGGAATTTACAATGTAATGCGATCCATAATTTGTACACCTCTATTTTATAGGGGACACATTTACATAATTTATTTTTCTCAATTGCAGTTGGTACCGTAGTTTTCATTTTTCATTGTAATCAGCTTTTATATATAAAAAGAGGCATATAACAAAAAGAATACATACAAAATGCACTCACATTTGCAAACGAAAAACCCTTTGTATGATGTGTGTACATGTAGTGTAGCAGAAGTGCATGCCATTTGTGCATGATGCATGGTCTGACTTGACGAAAAATGTGAGGCACGTGCATAAATCAAGCATAAAGCACAGGTTGTACAAAGCTGCAGTCACAGGGTGATGTCTGCTCGAGTTCATTCCAACTTTGCGGTACATTTAGTATATGTATAATCATATATATTTTTTAAGGAAGTATATTCCAGTATGTGCGCACACATGCAGTAACAGTAGTTGTAAACACTGACACATCAAAGTCCTCTCACATTTAAAAGTGTTTAATTTAGTTTAAAGTAACTATGTATGCTCTTTGGTTCTTTCGGTAAAGTCACGTAGATGAAAAATAAAAATAATAAAATGAAAAGAACTAAATTAAATCACGACGTTTCGGAGGCAACACAAGCTTCCGTCATCAGGTGGAACAGCCATTTTTTTTTTTTCACCTACGTGACTTTACCGAAAGAACCAAAGAGTATGGATCCTTGCAGTCACGAAAACTTCAAATCTAGAGTTAACTATGTATGATTAGTAAATTTGGTCATGTCCTTTGCAATCAAATTATGCCTTGCTATAACATAACATAGCAGTTACCATCAGTGTGTACGCTCGCTTTCATTGCAGTCAAGTGGTGAGTCATATCTCAAGGGGCCATCCAATTTAACATTACTTATTTACACATTTATATTAAACAATATACATTCTAAATGACAGTCATAGTACATGGAAGGAACATAACCCTGAGACAGTTATGAAGGAGATAGCATTCTGCTGTCTTATGTATACTACTTTGTACCAGCAATTTTGTTTGGAAGTCCCCCTGCTGTCTAATACAAATGTGATTTTTGTTTTGTGCCATCCACCAGTCGCTCTTTACATAAGGCCATGGGATCTGCGTGGGACCATTATCAATGGGCTTTACAGATGTAAGCTGCCGCATATCAGAGCGCCTCTCCCCTGCCAGCCGAGTGGCGTGCGGCACTCAGGAGCGGTAAAAGCACAAGCCTGGGATGCCTTGTACGAGTACCAATTATCTAGAACCCCCTGTTGTCATCCGGACGTGCCCAAAGTCCGGAACGCTCCGCAATTCATTTGCGTGATCCAGGGGTGACTTGTATTGAATGTGACACATAATTAGCATGTTTGGCCAAGTGTGAATAAAAACATTAGCACTGTTTTGTCACCCGTGTCATTTTTTTGACAATGATGCACTCTGATAATTGGATCCCACTAAACATTTCAGTTGTTAACATTGTTAGCAGCATTGATAAGCTATAGATAATTGCTGCTAATTATAATTAAACTTTCCCAGTATATCAGCAAGTAATCATAGGTCCCATCTGTTCAAAGAACTAACTCAATTCTAACCCATTGATTGGTGTAAACGGATGACTTCGCTATGGTGGAGTTATTTTGTTTTGGGACTGAAAACATCTTAAAACTTCCATAATAGAGGGTTTTAGGTTAGATGGCGTAAATATAAATGTGTTGTTAAACCCTCCACCACCCGACACAGCCAATTTGTAAGTAAATCCACAACATTTACAATTGTGGGTTTACTCTCCAACACATTGGTGTGTTGTATTAGTAACGAATTGGCACGTTCTGTTTACGTGACAAACCTTACTAATTGGCTGTCGGGTGGTGGCGGGTTTAACGACGCATTTATATTTACGCGATCTAATCCAAAAACTTATATTGGATATTGGTCGCAAAAGCCTGCGTGTTAAACTGATCTTGACATTTGTTTGAGTCATTAAGCATAAGATGTTCCTTAAAATGAAAGTACAGTCCATACAATCTTGGATTACTTTTCCACTGTTATGTATAACGTCCTGAGACGTAGTTACAATTTTATACTCTAAAAAATCATATTATTTTTGTATTGATATTCTCGGTTCTTTCGGTAAAGTCACATAGAAGGGAAATAATAAAATAATAAAAATAAAACATAATACAAATTATCACGACGTTTCGGCCACAACGCAAGCAACCGTCCTCAGGTGAAGAACAGAGCTGTCAGAAAAACAGCGTTCTAATGGGTAATTTGTATTATTTGACTTCTACGTGACTTTACCGAAAGAACCAAGAAAATGAATCCCTGCAGTCACGAAAGCTTTACATCGAAATTTTGTATTGCATTGAAATTCAAGCTGACAAAGTTAAAGCTAAACTTATCAACAGCATTTGTCACGGTTACTAACTTCGATCCTCACAAACATTATACACTACTAATAGACGTAAGATTAAATTATTATATGGCAATGCTGCAATGGATAAAGTGTACTGTCAAATATCTTGATTGAAGCTTTCGTGACTCCAGGAATCCAAACTCTTTGGTTCTTGTTTTACTTTATATTTTATTTTATTTCTAACTACGTGACTTTACCGAAAGAACCAAAGAGTATGTACTGTAAAATGTTTACGTCTCTTCAACATAAATGTGATTTCGATTTAAATGTTCATGCAATGTTAATAACCCACCCATTTACGCACTTGGCCACGTTCTCCTATGAATGTTTAATAACTATGAAATGTACATTGTCATGAATTAATAACTGCAGTTAATGAAAATCTGAAGGAAAATGTTGATAGGGCTTATGTTTTGATTAGACGTATCTGTAACAACGCTAACCACCGTTATTGTACCACCATACAGTACCAGTCCTATAATTGTGACAAAAAATGTCATATAATTGTCATAGTTATCTCAAGCATACTATTATGGCACTTTGATACATTATTGAAAGACGCATTAAAAGTGACAATCATTATTACATGCTTTATTAATGGCGTTTATCCGCACATCTCACCACGAAACTAATGTCGGCAAAACACAAGAGATTAAATTGGAACAATGGGTGAATTTTGTGTTCCTTTTTTAAGTATGAATTGATCATTGGTCAGTTTAACTTTGTTCATGTTACATGTGAAACTTTATTTCTTGACATCAAACAAATAACAAAATTCAGTACCTACTTAATGATGGTAGCTACACAAAAAATTAAGAGATCCCACCAACAGCCTCGTTACAAAAACGAACAGCATCATCACGGATTC
Organism: Lampetra fluviatilis; assembly: GCF_964198595.1. NCBI lineage: Eukaryota > Metazoa > Chordata > Hyperoartia > Petromyzontiformes > Petromyzontidae > Lampetra > Lampetra fluviatilis. The sequence continues at coordinate 9,807,567 of NC_136287.1, read as the reverse complement.
AGCTTCATTAATTGAACAGACCAAACGGTTTTCCCTAAAACCTGCTGCTGCTAGACCACGCAGATTATATGGCTTACCAAAAATCCATAAAGAAGGTACACCACTTCGTCCCATCGTCTCCACCATTGGCTCACCCACCTACAAACTGGCCCGAGATCTGTCTGAGACCTTGCAGCCATGCACTGGTAAGACCACTCTTCTGTACTTAACTCAGCTCACCTGGTATCGTCAATTAAAGACATCTCACTGTCCCCAGGTTATTTGTTCGTTAGTTTCAATGTAGTTTCTTTGTTCACCAAAGTTCATGTGCCCTACACCATTGCAATCATTGAAGATTTGGTCCAACAAGAAATGAATGCCTATGTACAGGCCCTGGTGAGACACTGCCTCGCCAATACATATTTCACCTGGAATGGAACATTCTACAAACAAACTGAAGGAACCCCCCCCCAATGGGCTCTCCCTTATCTCCAGTTGTAGCCAATATTTTCATGGGAAATTTTGAGACGGACGCCATCCAGGCATCCACTCTACGCCCGTCCTTGTGGAAGAGGTACGTGGATGACACGTTTGTCATCTGGCCACATGGCCGACCAGCTCTGAACCAATTCCTCAACCACATCAATTCCATACACCCAGCCATCAATTTCACCATGGAGGTAGAAAAGGATGGCATGCTACCTTTCTTGGATGTCATGAACAAACACAAGATCCAGGTCCGATTTAACACAGTACATACAATTCGTGATCTGATCCCATCTGTGAAGGACAAGATTCCTGGCATGCAATATCCCGGCGTCTACAAACTAAGCTTTATCTGCGGCAGCAGTTAAATTGGGGAAACTAAAAAAGATGTCTCGGACCGTGTTCGTGAGCATAAGGCAGATTTGAAACATGGTAGGACTAATACTTCTGCCGTGGCTGATCATTATTTTAATGCGGCTGGCTCACACGAAATGTATTTATCGATGGTACTTTGCAAGCCGACTGGCTATCAACAAAGATTCGTTCATGAAGCCATCGATATATACAGACACAATTCCAACAGAGAGGATGGTTATAAACTCAGCAATCATTGGAAATATGCCATCAACCACTTTGGGTCATGACTTGATTTGTGTTTTCTTGTCAACCTCCACCGTCAGCAGTGTAGGTGTGTGGAGCAAGGTGCAATGATTGCCTGGCGGCCCTTTGATTGGTGTAGTTGCTTGTCTTTCTCCCACATTAACATTAGCTGCCCTGCCCATGCTGCTGACACACTTGGGCTACGCCCATCTCTAAACCTTTATAAAGAGTTTGCCTTGAGAGGCTACCCCTCTTTTCCTGATGACGACTGCTTGTGTTGCGATCGAAACGTCGTGGTTTTATTTTTATTTTATTACTGAAAGAACCAATAATAAGTCTACATTATAGACTGCCAGTACGCTCATTCAGGTTAAGAAGCAGGCTACAGTCTACATTATAGACTGCCGGTACACTCAGTGTAATAACTATTGCGACAGTCTACATTATAGACTACCAGTACACTCACCCAACTTAATAACCATTGCTACAGTCTACATTATAGAATACCAGTACACTCACCAAATTTAATAACCAGGCTACAGTCAACATTATAGATTGCCAGTACACTCACTCCGATTAAGAACCTGGCTACAGTCTACATTAGTGTTTTAATTTTTTGTATTATTATTCACTATATTTTTTTTATCTACGTGACTTTACCGAAAAAAACTAAAATATAAAAAAATGTACGTGCATTCTGGAGACGTAATGCAGCGAAACAGGTGATCATTGGAAGACAATCATCTCCTCTAGGGAAAATCAGTTTTATAAAAAAACACCAACCTACCACCAACGATGACAATAACATTCATTCCGTACGCAGTTACGTTGTTGAATTCATCTAACAAGGCGCAACGTGGCATCCCGAAAAAACTTCCTAAAGTAACCAGCCTCTGGCATGCCCCCCCCACCGCTCAAGTGGCGACGTCTCCCTGTACAATCCCGGGAGATTCCACTCAATCGTTGCCCACAACAACAACAACAAACTAGGACGACAACAACAACAAGCCGTACCATCATCTTCCGTCATCGATCACAGCACTAGGCCACTTCTTTACACGCAGTTTTGTCGGTAGTTATCGAAGACTTAACACACAGGTCACCACCCCCCCTCGTGTATGTACTGAACACAGTTTAGTGATGTTAGTTAGATACACAGTGATGTTAGATACACAGTTTAGTGATGTTAGTTAGATACACAGTGATGTTAGTTAGATACACAGTGATGTTAGTTAGATACACAGTTAAGTGATGTTAGATACACAGTTTAGTGATGTTAGATACACAGTGATGTTAGTTAGATACACAGTGATGTTAGTTAGATACAGTTAGTGATGTTAGATACACAGTGATGTTAGATACACAGTGATGTTAGTTAGATACACAGTGATATTAGTTAGACCCCACCACCTCCACACCACCACAGCAAAACCATCAACTTGTATCCCGCACTTGTCAAACTGGTGAAGGAGGCGTGTGACGATTAACCCACCCATCCCTCCAGCCCCGTTACTTTGCCACTCGCAATAATCACAACCACCGCTAAGTGTCAGTGACCTCGCGTCACTCGTGCCAGGCTAGGTGCACCGCGAGACCAGTAAGTTACAAACAAACACGAGCATCGCCAGCCAGCGAAAAAACAAACAACTCAAGCACAAACCCACCTTCACGTTCGCCGGTCTCCCGGCCATGCTGCCAACGAGACTCGAGTGGAAGCAGCGAGGTGGATCTCCTCACAAGCCCACCACAAAACGCATGTCCCAACAACAAATGGGGGGCTTTTGTTGTTGCCGTGAACAAAAAAATCTTTCGGGGGGGGGGAGGAGGAGGACGGCGAGGAGGAGAGAGTATCGGTGGTTTTTTGCAGAAAATAACAACTAAGAAGTAGCAAAACGTCTCTCGCTTCCAATATGTCTGCAGCTCGCAAGCGATCCGGTAACACAATCACCATCGCTTCAACAACTCTCCACCCACCACCACCCCTAAAGCCCCCCCCCCGTCCACCACCACCAACCCTCCCCACCACCACCAAACCCCCCCTTTTATTTTTTCAAATGTACTCACTTCCAGCCCGCGAGAACAAAAGCCCTTTAACCAATCACCCAGCTCGGTGAGGCTGGCTGCGGAGACGTTGCTGCTGTTGCTATGGTGATGCTGCTGACAGGCAGGGCTGTACCAAGTGGTGAACATTGCGGAGGGGGGGTGGGGTGGAGGGGGGCGGTGTTTGTGAGGGGGGGGGATGTGTGAGGGGGGGGGCGCGCTCGTTGTTGGAGGAGGCTGCCAACCGCTAACGGTCCCCGGACGTAATCGCACAGAATCTGGTATCTTTGTTTAATATATATGGAGGAATTCGATGAGATGTAAAGCTAAGAAAAAAATCCACACATGTCCAGTCGGGTCGGGACATTATAAGAACAAACAATGCAGAAAAGACGCACAGTATATGAAAGGAAACCAAATAACTTTGTACAATACATGCAAATTAAACTGAACAATTTCATTTTATTTACAGGTTAAGCCCACTAAGCTCAAGTTTTTCCCACTAAGCTATTAACTTATTTTTCAGAAGCGAACTGGCCACATATGATAGCTCAGCAAAGTGGCTTATCATGTGGAAACTTTTTCGCAGTAAAATAATCGAAATCATCTTTAATGCGCTTTGATTCTAAATGTGGAGGGAAAAAGTCAGAGTATCCACAAAAAAAGTCCACGCGACCACGGGGAGAGAAATAAAATAAAACTACGTGACTTTACCGAAAGAACCAAAGATTATTATGGATTCCTGCAGTCACGAAAGCTTCAAATCCAAATATACAGCAGCAGGCGTCAGGGTCAGGGTCGGACCCACGACCTCTTGCATATCAGGCGGGGACGCTAACATCACACCAACGTGGTAATCGTTCATTAATAAAGTCCTTGTTCTTCTCAATTAATATTTGACCTCTGTGTGGAGCAGCAAGGAAGTGTCGGTTTAAAGTGAATTTGTTTGATGGAAGGAAAAGTGTACAGAGCTTGTACAAATGATCTTCTGCGAGTCTGCCTGGGATGTGCACGGCAGTAACAACTTGAATTATTAATAGAAATTAAATATTTCACGTGACACTGACAAGTGAAACGATTCACCTTGGAGTTTACTCAATATTTTGAAAAACTATTGAAACATTTGACATTCGGAGTGGCTGAGAATGAGATTTATTTTTTGTTAAACACGTGGATGTGCCATCATCAACGCGAGGTGGTGGGTTTCATTGAAATGAATGTTGAGCCTTCTTATATTGTGGAGTTGATCTCAATGCAATGAATGATGGACAACATTTGTCAGATTACAGCCAATGTTCTCTCAGACTAGAACGTGTATACATCTTCGCTCGCAGCAATGATTTTGTGGTTGCAATGCTGTCAACGATCACGACATTTTCAAGTGCTTACAGTGCCTGAACATAAATCCCCTTAAAAGTATTTTTAAAAGCTCTATCATGGTGGATAGTGCATTTGTTATAACACGAGACTGGCTTGGGGGCCGTCCATAAATGACGTCACGCTCCTAGAGGGGGGAGGTCAGACATTTGTGATGAGGGGGGAGGGGGTGAGAAATGTGACGTCACATCAAAATGCACAACTTTAAATAAATATAGACAACACGTTCTACTTAATTAAATAGACTTTATAATAAATGTTTTCTCCTACAACATCAGAGTGCAGCGCCACATTAAATACGCGATTTGAAGCATGGAAATATGGTTTTTTGGGGGGGAGGGCAGAGCTTTGTGGCGTCATATTTGAGGGGGGTCTGACTTTTTGTGACGCCGTGTGACAAGGGGGGGGGGGGGTAAAAAAATAGTCAAAAATCGCGTGACGTCATTTATGGACGGCCTCTTATTACACATTCTCAACATGGATGCCTATCTCGCGCCCATGCTTTAGTCATGAAACAAATACTACAAGCGTTGTATATATTTGAATGCACGTAAAATTGTAGCAACTGACAAATTGTTATTTCTTCACTTTGAAGCCAAAAAACTCAAAGCCAATATATTCACAAATTATTGTAATATTTGAAATAAAAAATACAACATGAAAATTTTAACTTCAAATGTTAGGGGTATCCTTTTTTCAAAGGTTTTTCAATTGGCCGCTGCATGAAGGAATCTCCCCATAACATATCAGTCATGGGGGAAATTGTTGACCATTCTTCACCTTTGCTGGTCCATGGTGGGTTGGTTAAATTTGGACAGGTGGGAGAAAATCCGGTTCAGATTTCACTCGCCACTGATGGTAGCCTTCACTCAGAATCAAACTCAAAACGGCCTCCTGGTTCGTATGTGCATTATGACTGTGAGCTGCATGTCATTAGAAAATGCACTCCAAGTGCCTGATTTCCTCAAGAGAATCCACTCCCTTCCAGGTCCCCTGCCAGGAGATCAAGCCATTTTGGCCTCCCTCCCAGATTATAGCCGGCGTTGGGCTAAGTCTCAAATAAACTTTCAACGAGTCATGTGGGATGTAATCAGTACAGATGGCCCAGCCAGCAGAGTCATGATTTTGCTAATTAAGGTAAAACCAACGAATTCTTAGATCAGAGTAACATGTGATTCGCCAGTTTTAGTTAAGCTCAGCTCAGCTTTACATGGGTAAAAGGGTCCGGGCGCAGATTTGTCGACAATCAAGCATCACGTGCGATTAAGGTTCAAGCCGTGATGTTCCGAGCATTAAGTGTAAACAAACCTGTAGGTGGAAGCAAAGTATAGATTCTGCGGGTTCATGGACACCCACTGACTTATTGGTGACAATGCATACTTACTATTACTCGAAAAACATCAATACCTATCTACTTATATGCTTGATATATATACTGTGCATATTGTATATATATATGTTTTAATGATGTATTCATGTTGGGATGCTGCCATGGTTGTCCCTTAATGCGTTGCACACTAAACTGGAAATCCAGCAGTCACCGGTTTAATCTCCCGGGCACAGCAACTGAAACAACGTGTACGTTTCTTAAATCTCCCCGGCCTCTGGCTATATAACTGTGGGTACACCGAGTATACATTCAATCAGCATAGCCGTGGGTGGTGCGTTCTCCCATCTCTTCCAAAATGTTCAGCGTGGAATAATAACTCAGGTACGCTGGAGAGGGGCTCTTTAGAACTCCCTCAATGGATGGCCCTTTCACTTGCAGTGGCTTGAGGAAGACATTTCAGGGCTTCGCCTTTTACCTTTTTTACACTCATGTTGTAATATCGATTAAGTCATCGTTAGAATTGTACAGCGGTAATAAAACACGTTTTCATTTTAAAATGTTTTCTGTAATGGAGGAAAAAGTCGAATTTTATCAAGCACAAACGCGTATCATCCGATCCGTGACATGGTGGCTTAACGGCAAGTGTATAAAAAATATATCACAAAAGAATAACAAATTGGGTATTTACACATATGTTGCAATAACTGTAAAAGCAATCACCTATTTATTGCATCTGCAAAGCACAACTATGAAATTGCACACGTATGTTGGTCAAGTTACCCTTCATGAACATATAAATAACCACTGTTCTGCCTTATAAATGTAAATGGTAGAACACAAACCCATTAAAAAAAACATAGCAGAGATAAAGATTACAAAATCATTTCAACTGCAAGGTGCATCAATGTGAATCCACACTGCACTGCAGTATTTTATACTACGCAAAAAAAGTTAATTATTTTCCAATAACAGTTAATGAAGAGTGAAACCTGTTTCGAAATTGTTAAATCAAATGTATGCAATGTGCTGACTGGTAATTGTTAATGACGTTCTGCATGATTCCACACGTAAAGCAAAACTTTTACTCTTGATGAATTTGTAGAGTATTATTTTCCCCTCTTGGCAGCCACCTGCTGGCCAGCATATCCACTATCTTTCTAAAATCTGCACATCATAAAAATGTTATTTAAAGACATTGTCATTGTCACAAACTTGTTAAGTCTTCAATGTAAACCCATATGTGGTCTTATATCCCACTGAACGTTGCATTCAGGTATTAATAATATGTTAACTAAAAATTGTATGCTATAATAAAAAATGCTAATGAATGTAATATATTATATTACACTGTAACACAATTTTTGTTCCTGGGTAGTAAGTGTTAATTCGTAAATGATTATGCCTCAAAAGTATAGAAAATGGCTATTATTACCCACAAACTTTGCTTTTGTGACCAGGACAGTGAAATTTAGAAATGTACCTATTTTCAATGAGAAAACGGGCGAATTTGTGTATTTTCGTTCACAAAGTCAGAAAACAACATATGGATCAAAATTAATATGTATTTATACTAAAGTAATAAAAAATTACTACAAAATATTTAGAAGTGAGTAGTTTTTCGAGATTTACGATTATACTTTAAATCACTTTCACGAATCAGCCCCCAAATGTAGTCTCCAATCATACTCTTAGATTTTTTCGGTAAAGTCACGTAGGTAAAAAAAATGAAAATAACTACATTAAATCAACGCGTTTCGGAGGCAACACAAGTCTCCGTCTTCAGGTAGGACCGTCACAGCCAAATTTACTGTATCAAGTGCTCCAATCATGTTCTCGTTATACTGTCCTTGGTTGTGGCGTTCAAAGTCCTGGTGGGAGCGCTCGCCTTGCTCCTCTGTGTATGCTCCCATTTTCTCCTTGAATTGATCAAGATGAGTCTCAAGGATATGGACTTTGAGGGACATCCTACAGCCCATTGTGCCATAGTTCTTCACCAGTCTCAACCAGCTCCACGTAGTTTTCGAGCTTATGATTTCCCAGGAAGCCACGCACCACTGCGACAAAGCTGTTCCAAGCCGCTTTCTCCTTACTCGGGAGCTTCTTTGGGAATTAATTGCACTCCAGGATCTTCTTTATCTGTGGTCCGACGAAGACACCGGATTTGACCTTTGCCTCAGACAACTTCGGGAAGAAGTCTTGAAGGTACTTGAAGGCTGCCGATTCCTTTTCTACAGCTCTGACATTGTTTCATAAGGCCCAATATGATGTGCAGTGGTGGCATCAGCACCTTCCGGGGGCCCACCAGTGGTTCCCACTTGACGTTGTTCCTCCCCAAAGTCCCGCCTGTGGTAGTGTGCCTTGGTGTTTAAATCTTTTGTAGTAAATTTTGTATGATTTTAATATAAATACATGTTAATTTTGATTAATATGTTGCTTTTTTCTGACCTTGTGAACGAAAAGACACAAATTCGCCCGTTTTCTCATTGAAAATAGGTCCTGGTCACAAAAGCAAAGTTTGTGGGGAATAATAGCCATTTTCTGTACTTTTGAGATATATAAGCAATTAGGAAATAACACTTATTACCCAGGAACAAAAAAATGGTAACTGTGTTATCTGCATATAATATAATCGTTGATTGCTCATTCACTAAATTGTACACTGGTAGTTGAGGTCAGTAGAAAATTAATGATTTAAATGTGAGTAAATTCACTTCAAATAATATGAAGTACACATTTTAAAGCCATCATTACTTTCCTTAGATTTTCTTCATCATTTATACTTTAAAGCAAAGCCAACATTTTAGTGCTTGCCTCATCTTTTGACATTTTTTTTTATCACTTTGAGTGCAACATTATTCAGTTATAGACAATGTTTTTTAAAAAAGTCTAATGGTTTGACCATGTGATTAAATGCTGTGCTGGCTAATATTTATCTGGCATGTGATGTGCAATGTTAAAATCGGTGGCCAAGCGTGCCTTTAAGTGAATGGGTATATTAGAAAATAATGTACAAGTGTGTAAACGCATGTATAGTGCTACACTGTGTGAATTGCTATGTGTGTGTATGTAATGCAGTAGATTTTCACATATCACAGATCATGTGCTTTATTCCCAATTGGTACTGTTTAAATATATTATTAAGAAAAATAATGCATAATTGAAAACAAAGGTCTGAAATCATGAAGTCATAATAATAATGTAGCAAGAATGTGCATGAAGAATGTGTCTAATAAAAAAAAACATACCCTCCAATTGAGAGCTTGTCAGTCTCTCCTTTCATTGTTAATCATAGCAATCATTGTTTAGCCTCGATACATGATCAAATTTACTTTTCCCACACTTTCCGCATGAGAATAAAAATGTGTAATTTGACTTGCATAAGAAGAATACTCTCATAACAGCAAAAAAGCTAATTATTGTGAAAGCATATTGCGTAAGACATTAAATGTTTAAGTTTACTGTTGGGCGCATCGCTTTGATGACACTGCAGTCGGGCCCACAGTGCTGGCATTTGGTAGTCTTGTCACTTGAGAAATTCCTTCCTGATGCAAGTGCTCCACCTTTGACTGCGTGTGTTGCCAGGAGCTCCCTTGGTGTTCCTAAAAGTGCTGAGGCAGACCTTTTGTACACTAGTAATCTACAATTAATCCGTACATTATCTACTTGGAAGATCTCTACAAGTTCCAGCTGATTTCATTATCGGTTTGCCTGCAAGCTTTTATAAACTCTCACATTTTACTTGTTTTATTCGAAAGTGGTTGCTACTTCAGCACTTTTAAGTAAATGAATAAAAATCAGCGCAAAGAGAAATGCATATTTTAGCAATCTCGTATGAAGAAGTATACCGTACTTACATACGGTCTAAAATATTTTCACACGTGTAGTAATTTTTCCATGACAGTATCAATTTTCCGTGGCAGGTTTGGTCACGAGAGATAGCTGGTGAGTGACATACCAGTTCTTTCACGTAAATTAAATGGATGAACTTCACGTGCAGGATAAATTAAATTCAACAACGGTCATCAAGGCAACTCGGATTAAAAGCGCAGTCTCTATGCACTGCTAACGCCTTATCAACTCCACATGCACAGCCTATTGTCAACAGTTCTGCAATGCGTTCAGAGACACTGCTATTGTAGATGCAATGTACACCGAACAATTCATATGTTGTGGATTACCACTCACCCATTTACACTGAGCCCTTTATTCCATTCTCCATTACAATGTAAGCCCGAAGAATCACAATGACAGATTTAAATCTGGACTGACAATGATAATGGTTTCCAAGCCAGCTATTGGAACATTGCCTTTTTAGTACGTATTACACATGGACGCTATGCCTCGATCATGGGCGGTGGTGACTTATGGTTGTTGTTGGTGTTGTTTGACTTGCATCCCACTGGGATTTTTTCACACAGCGTTGGTGTACGGTGTTTTTTTCTGCAATATTTTGCTGTCTTTTCTTGGATTTTCTGTTTGCACTTAGTCACATATTCACTTTAAGATGTTTTTTTGTTCATGTTTTTGTTTTTTGTTTGTTGCGGTTGCACCCGATTCAAGAGCCGAATGGCTCCCAGGACTATACCTAATAAATGAACTTGAACTTGACTGATATCCTATTATGGAATAGGCTCAGAATACTACAAGCACCATTGTTCAAACTGCCAACTTGCCACAACGGGATAGCCAAACGCATTGTTGTTCTAGTATTTTTCAGGTTGACTTTCACGATCATATGACCATTTCATTTCTATTATTCTTTTATCATCATCGTGTACTGTACTCGTCTTGCCGAAAACCAGGCGACAGCCGCTTCATCAGCAAAGTGGAAAGGAGGACTCTGAGAACACCGCAGAGTTCGGTCAGGCGACGCTCGTGAACAATTTGCAATGGCACGGTCTGTCGCTGAACACATCCACAGAGTGGGTTCTAGTGTGTGTGGCAATACGTTCCCGAGCTAAATGCCAACGTCGAGGACTGCTAGCCACAAGAGGACTTGAGGAGAGAGTCAATCTAGTTGTGCCATTCCTCCGTTGACGGAGTGCAGACTACGGTGGGGTTTACTATAAAGTCCGTATTTCGGGTTGCATGGGCACAATCGCTTGTGTTTTTAATTCATCATTCACGAAGGAAGTGTGTGCATCGGCCTGTTGAAGCTTTGATGTGGTTGATAGTTACACCAGAGTCTTCGAGGAGTGTCAAATCCAGGAGGTGCGATGTTTTGGGGCTCGAATGAGGTGTTTATTCTCGACTTCCGCGTTGTTACGCACCTCCAATTAGCACGGTTGGGAAAGAAGTTCAACATAATACGTTCCGCTTTGTTCACCAGCGTTTTTTCCGGATCTGGGTGAGATTCTAGGGTGGTGACAGCACGATCCCAGTCGGGTGATCGGACTTGAGTTGGCAGTGAGGTGCATTGTTGAGGTCTTCGTTAATGGGTCAGTTGTCGTTGGCAAAAAAAAAAACATTTACATTTCTTTGTATGTTGCATGTCTCTATGGATATTTTTGGTGGCAGAATGTTTTCCAGAACAGGGAGCCAGGGGATTGATGTCAGTTTCAATGTTCCGGTTAGGATGCGCATTGTATTATTTAATTGTGCATCGATCAGTTTTGTGTATGAACTCCCGGACCAGGCCGGAGCGAAGTGAGTCTGCCACTGCATAGATCATTGATAGGTCGGCAGTTCGTGGAAGACATCAGATGAGGTGTCCAACGTCGTCCTTGCAAGTTTCTGAAGCAGGGAGATTCTTGATTTGGCCTTTTCAAAGATCTATTTTACGTCTTGGCTTCTATCCACGATAGCCCCAATGTATCTTTGGAGTGGGGTCAGTGTGCATTGGGCTACTACAGAAAGACACATTAATAGTGGCATCTGTTGCACGATTGTTTTTGGAAGGATTTGGTCAGTCCCCAAATACAAAGGGTGGGGTTATGTTCACGTAGGCCTCAGGTGCAGAGGGAGTTTGGTTGCACATGAACCCTGGCTGGTATGGAACCTGTTGAGCAGAGTCTGTGACCGGCATGGCATCTGGAAGCCAGGAAGACAAGCGGTGGGGTCGGAAATAAGGAAGTGGTTCTCTGACTGTGAGGGCTATTTAGGGTGGCACTGAAGTGTATATTTGGCTGTGGGCCATAACAAAACATGAGCGGTTTTTTATGGTTCGCCATTAAATTATTAGCATTTTGGTTAATTATTTTAAGTTAATTAATTATGTCTCATTTTTAATATCATCAAAGCTCAGTATTTCAAATATCTAATAATAAGTGGTCAAATGTATAATGAAAAAGAAGAGGGAAATAACAATTGTAGGATTCAAATGGCATTGCCGGCAGCTTAGCTGATGCAGTATCTTTTGAAGTTACTTTAAATCTCATTCAGCTTCAGGGAATTCAGCACAGTCGGCACATCTGTGCAGCACAAACAATAACATCTGCCACTGGATTAGAGACATAACTGGAAACGAAATCCCTTCCCACTTAAATGTGCAACTCGGCGATTTTTTTTTTACATAATGGTGTGAATTCTGCCTATATCACACAAGCAAATACAAATTTGTTCACTTATTCATGCACTATCCATGTCTATAATAAATGAGTTTCTAACTTCCTCACTACATTCTCGTATTTTTTTTTGTAAATAATGTATTATGTAATGAAATAAATGCCTAAATCAAGAATTCTGTTAACATCATTATCACTCTAGTCTCACAGGCAATGAGCATTGCTTATGGCGGGCCAATAAAGCTTTGTCCCTGTTTAATGCACCATTTTTAGAGGCCCCCTGAGCACACACGATGATTGGAAAAATGTTCACAACTCAAGTGAGAAGTCTACAATTCACCGGATGTAGCACTTGGAGGCGAAAGTCATCTGTAGTATCAAAATATGTATAACAAACAATCATAAATTTCCCCCCTGTGTATTTGTAAATCCTTGGATGTGAAAGAAATTAATATCATGTCGATGCTTAAACTTCAAGAGGGCATACACCTGAACAACAAAAGGATAATATCTCGTACGCACAACGCATGCAAGCACAAGGAAGCGTTATTATTTATGTTTGGCTTTGCATAATATTATTTCTGGAATTTCAAAAAAAGAAAGCACAATGTTAAATTCAAATGCTTTTTTCAACTGAATTATTGAAAAGAGCAATATCTATAGGAGCCCGATTTTAATACGCATTATAAAGAGCCTATTTATAGCCACCGCACGGTACATTATTATACTGCAATTAGAAATGTAATTCGACATGTTTTTATTAACTCACATTATAAAGGTTCCATACACCACACATACATATTTAGTGTATATACCAGTTCATTAATATTAAATAAACCATTGCATGAAACTAGATTTTAAGTGTTACAAAAGACGCATTTTACTTAATTTAATAACGCGTTAATGTTATTTAATTGAACGCATTCTACCATTCTAATGTGATGTCACCGTAAAAACTCATTCAAATGTTAGTCCTCGGTCAGCAGCATTTTACAAGCTGTGGCCAAACATATTCCTTCAACCTTGCAAGTGTACCCCGAGGCTGTGCAGTAATCACGCAGTGTATGTTTTAGATATTTTAATGGTACATTCTGATTCAAAACAATTTACATTTCAAAGTGACGTGGTGTCAGAATTGGTTAAATCAGAGCACTGCTGCTTTTAATGATGAATCACTTGTTTTATCTTAAACTGATACGCTTTGATGATTAAGGCCACAGTGCATTTGTAAAATAGAATATCAGGCCTGATCATTGCTCCGTGGTGGCCCAGTGGGTCATTAGGGGTGACTAAAACGTACTTTCAATTCTCGAGACAAAGCAAGCAACAGAAAAAAAAATCTACCAGTGGTTAGACTCAAATGGCTTTAGGAAATGACGTGAAATCAATGTCACGAAAGCAGACACACAGACTGCTTTTTAAAATAATGTAAGATAACCTAATCAGCCTTGCTATAATCTAAACCAAAATCACACCAGAGCCATCATCATTATTGTCATCATCATCACCGCTGTCGTTATCGTAATCACAATCAAAGACCGTAAATCTCATTGACCTAATTGTAATCATCGTCGCTGTACGCTGCTGAGGTGACAGTAGATATTGGCTGCACCAGTGACTAAAACGGTAGTTTAGTTTAATCACCATGCAAAAAATTAATGCTGCATCACCCCCCCCCCCCCCCCCCCATTTGTCAGAGGATGCCAATGTGGCCCAGAAACTGAATCATCAATTCCCAATCATTGTGAGAAGCTTTTGAGGTTAAAGGCACTGACCCTGGTGGTCAAAGGCCTTCACGCAACCCCCCAAAAATAATGTGAATTTAATAGTGTGGGCAATATTTGGAACGGGGAGATGTATTGCATGGGAATCACGATATCAATAACAAAGTAGTTTGAAGATGTTGATGATGATGACATTTTTTGAGAAATCTACAACGACATTTTTTGTCATGTTTTAAATTGATAAAGGTACAAAAAAGAAAAGCCTTGTTTATTTCATTTCACACCATGCTTTCGTTTTTTCTAGACATTAAACAATTTAACTTATATAAGCAACATTGGCAGTATCAATAATAAATATACAAATAAAAGTACGTTCACATACACATGCTAAAGGCATCCGTTGATGTTGGTGGTTGAATAATTCAAGTGAGCAAAAAAGAAACGCCTCATAATAATTTATTTTCTGTATGGCAGAATTAGTGGGTTTTAATCATGGCAAATTGGGCAATCGTAGGGTTAATATGCCCCATGCACATGCAATGGACCAAATCTGATTACTTAGCAGCAGAGGGCTGTGGAAAGCGCTGAAGAATGCAGCTTGTCAGAGTGGAATTATTTACCCACATACTGCGGAATGCAGAATGGATGCTACACATAAGTCACAAACCAGCCAATGCCGAGAGAATTAAAATTGTTCTCAGTAAAAATGGCATCTAGGTGGAAATGTTCGTCATTAATTTTTTTATTTTGTTAATATGTTTGCGTGTCTGACGCAAATGCAATTTTACTTTTTTACTGGAGTGAAAAATTTAATGTTAGAAAATAATTAACAGTCATACATTTCAGGGGGCCACTAACATCTAGCGAAATAGATATAATACATATGTCTAAGGTAATGTTTACAATATTAAATATTGCGCTACATACGTTAAACCAGAATCATATATATTACAGAACTGCAGAAATGCAACAGAGCACAGATTTTTCTATAAAGATTTAAAATTAATGCGAGAGCTTTATTCAATGGGAATCTGTGAGCAGGCAGGCACAGATGGGTTCGTTGAGAATGTTTATAACGATTCTATATCCATTAAATATGTGCCATGTGATAGGGATTAATTTCTGCTGGAGCTGTCCGGGGTGAGCTACTGAAAAAAATCACCCCCCCCCCGACCACCGGCACCTCCAGGAGATTGGTGGGGGCTCCAGAAAACATTCCGCGAAAAATTCAACCCTGGATAACAGTGCTATTCACAAACTACTCGCACACTACTGCCGCACTCAAAAGGGATTACACGGAGAAATCATCGCCCCGACTGCGAAAATGTGTCATGACCCTCCTGAAAAGAATCATGAGACTCAGCGAAGCCTCTCCTGGATAATAAAAATAAAATTCTCTTCAGTACGAACAGTACTACTACTACCAACCGCTGTACCATACGTGGTCACTATATATTGCAGTCTGCACTCCAATAAGCAACCACTGGAATGGTTTGGGGGAAAAGTCAAATCTAAATGGTGGGAAAAGTCTGCCTCGTACGCTGACCAAGCTCACTTGATGCAGCTAATTCGGCTGTGACGGTCCCACCTGATGACGGAGACTTGTGTTGCCTCCGAAACGTCGTGATTTTTTGTTTTATTTTATTTTCATTAATTTTGATGTTTTACCTACGTCACTTTACCGAAAAAACCTAAGAATATGACCAAGCTCAGTTATGAGCCTGGTACGTTTGAGCTCACAGCACGCATGCAACTACACAGCAGTGTTTGCAACTCTTCCCACTTCCTACCCACAACCGCAATATCCTCCTCCCCAGGAGTCAGCCACCAAATGATCCTTATGGCGGTACCCCGGGGTACCAAATCATACTAAATGGCCGAGGCAATTAAATATTATATTTCCGGGACACTATTTTTTCCAGGGGTGTACTTAACTCCGCGACTGGGGTACCAATCAATCCGAAATCAGTGCCACTCCGCGATGTCGAAACGCCAAACATTCGCATTAAAAACCCGCTATGGAAAAATGCAACTTTGCATAGTGCATCGTGCACAGCTCGTCGAGATGAGTCGATTGCCGCATCGCCGACCATCGACAGACTAAAAACGACTGCATCACAGACATTATGCGAGAGCCGGGGTACTGTGGGATCCCGAGATACCGCCATAAGGTTCAGAAATAATCCAAGCTCATGGTCTGAGCATACTTATTGGCTCCTCGAAAGCTACCGAGGTCAGCAGTAAGAGGCAGAATATAAGGATCTTCTAAAAAAGGGTCTTGAGCAGTGCACGTGTGTGTGTGTGAGAGCTCTGGGATTAAACCGACTGAACTCAAGTGAGTTCATGAATTGAGCTAGATCAACTTGCCTTGGACTGTTTAAAATATGTGTAAGTCAAGGGGTGTAGGCAATTACCATATTATATGGCAATATGTTTTACATTTGATCAACTAATTAAAGTAATTTGTCAATCCAATATTGGATGAAGGGGTAGAGTCGTTGCGCGGTGATTCATGCACTGTGCTACGGACCTGGCATATAGTATGTTTTTTGGGTTTGGCCATGTTTGTTTGTTATAGTACAGAGTTAGACTGATGGCCTTAATATAAGTTGTCTTGTGGTTGTTGTTGTTGTTTGACTTGCATCCCACTGGGATTTTTGCACACAGTGTTGGTGTACGGTGCTTTTTCTGCAATATTTTGCTGTCTTTTCTTGGATTTTCTGTTTGCACATTGTCCATTTAAGATGTTTTCTTGTTCATGTTTTTGTTTTTTGTTTGTTGCGGTTGCACCCGATTCTAGAGGCGAATGGCTCACAGGGCTATACCTAATAAATGAACTTGAACTTGAAATAAATTAACTTGATGTACGCTGAACTTCTTTCACACCGTACGTCGCCAACCGTGATAATCGGAGTGATATCTGAACCAGTCCTGGGCATCCCCATCAACAACGCGCACTGCTCATCGTGTGGTCAATTAACTCACACAGGCGACATGGTGTACGACGGCATTCATCCAGCAGTGGATAGAAAAAGGGCTGAATATTATTGATTCATGAATCAAATTAGCAAACAATTATATCAGTGCCCACGAGACATCACAGCGATCCACTCCACTGCTCCTGACGCGGCTATCTGGCTTGGGCACCTGAATGTGACATTGGAGTTGTTGCGCCGCATCTCCATCGGCCGTCGTCCGAAGAGAAAGAAGTGCTCATGAAAAATACCACGGAGTGGATCTTGAACGAGAGGTCAGTTGTAGGACTGCTCTTAACTGGTGAAAGCAAAGCAGAGCTGCAGAGAGCCTTTTGAAGCGTCCCATTCATAGAGGGGCCCACGAGACAATGGCTACAATGATTTTGTTGTCGAGCGTGCCTTTGTAATGTAATTACGCAGCATCTCATTATTTATAAATTACTACTGTGAAGAATAAATATGTTTTTTTTAATGCATTTTTAATAATGAACTCGAATACACATTAAAAAAGTTACAATTGCTGCAGACCGTAGAAAATCAATTTGTCTTTCGCAGTAATAATGGGAGAGCATTAAATGCACAGGGTTTCGAGATATACATCGATAGGAGGAAGGTGAAATCAGTCCCCTTTGCAGCCTGACACAGACTCGTCAAGGAACAAAAAAACAGCATAACGTGAACTCCGATCATCCTGGAAGCGTTTTTTTGGCGAGCCAGCGAACAAAGGCCGCTTTGGGATGCGCTTCTGCGGCTGTCTGGAGCGCTCTTGCCTTCCGATGTTAGGGAGCCACTGGAGCAGTGGCGGCTCCTGCAAAATCTCTCAGGGGGGGCAAATGTCTGGATGATTGATAAGGATAAGGTCCACCCATGCAATGGATAAATTAACAGCTTAAGCATGTAAAGGCAACTTCACTTCTTTAATATTAATGAAAAATAAAGTGACTCTTACAATACATCTTGTTTGTTTCTATACTCACTATTAAAACAAACCACTCAAGTTTCTTTTATTAAAGATTCCACTAGGTGGCGACAAATTATATTGTTGGATGAAACGTGCTTACGTATGATGACGTAAGCACGTATGATGACGTAAGCACGTTAGGGCGAGTCCTCCCGGAAGCCATAGAGAATGCATTGCAGCGCCCCCGTTCGAAAAAAACATCTTTGAATGTAAGTCTATGGGACCACTCGGGGCGATTCTCAGCCGGAGGGAAATCGCCCAAAAAGAGGCGGTACTCCACAGAACGTAGCATGACGCTGATTGGACTATATCCAGAGGCACAGTGACGGCTAGCGTGACTCTGTGGTTGAATGACATTGGTGGTGCGTCGCCCAATCGCCCTAATGAAGAAACCGCCCCTGCACTGGAGCTGTGGACTTTTAAATCATCTCGATTGAAAACTCATTTCTCCAGAACTGCTTTTTGTGTTTGCCTTGTTTTCCTTCCCCCGCACCTCCATGTAGCACGGTTGGCTACGTACGGTGCAGAAGAAGTGCATACAACACATTCTCCATAAGGCAACTGATGCTGAGCTGTGTGATCTGCGCCGACGACATTTCCCGCAGCATTTTTTGTTTCCTAACTACTAATTATATCCAATTATGGATAGCAGAGCTATGCACGATGTGAAACATGGCACTGCAGAAATAATTATGTGAGCCCCGTCAAATCGGCCTCTTTTACCCAACACAACGTTCACTTCAGTTTTAGAGATACATTCTCGAAAAGTCGGTACATTCGTAACTAAAGAAGTTATTCTTAACCGGGTTTAATCAATGCTCGGACTAACGTATGCTATCCCAAGCTGATAGATGTTATTTTTAAAGTCATGCTGGTTTTTTTTCTCCCCTAAATGCTATCGTGGTCCTGAAATTGCCGTACACGGGAGATGCCATTAATGGTTTGTGTCTCCGATCTGCGTTGACCCCCCATAACATCACAAGGATTTCCCAGGGAGGGCCCAGCTAAAAGCAAGTCACCCCCATGGCATAGCAAGCCGCAACGCCCCAGGCTGTCGGGGCTCCGTTACAGCTTGCTTGGCTGGTTAAGGCCACTGTGGGAATCCGGACTTTGAGCACTCGCCCATTCCACAAATCAGGCCGGCCCGCTATTAAGTGGGCATGGGAAACGCAGCACTCAATGGTTCAGGAGGGCTTGCTCAGTATTCCAGCATCGCCATTCTTCCCCTGAGCCAATCTGCGGCCTCCTCTGCCCACGGTGTTAATTATGTTGTGTAAACTACCTCGCCACCAAATCGCTCACTACTCAAAATTCTGACACTCAATGTCCTAGACACAACTTTTGACAAAATCAGTCATATGACCCTGGGGTAATATATATATACACCCTATTTAAACTTTGATTGTTTATTTTATTGTTATGTTCATTGCACCACAGATGGTGCTGTTGGCATATATTGTAACAAGCGGTATTTATGTGTGTATGTTCAACTTCTTTCGCACCATACATAGAAAACAGTGCTCAATCGGAGGTACGGGAGAAAGACGAAATCACAAAAAGCAGTTCTAAAGAAATTACTTTTAAATGTACACACCACAATGTGCTGTGAGTACGTAGATGCTTTTATTTAGTTTGATTTATATAACAAATGCACATATGTCTAGATTTTCCTTTAAAGAGTTTGCAGATGCTGTATACATATATATTTGCATTGCAGTATTTACGCACGCTACCATGAACATTGCTTTTATACCACTGGGTCAAATTTGTCTCATTTTCATTCTTGTGATGCGGTTTTTTTTTTTATAAAGGAGCACTTGTTATAAATAAGTGGGTGAATTGAAACAAAATCACATCCTTGCCTGTCCGTGCACATTTGAATTTGCATAAATATGTATGGTAAGCATGCAAATTCCTGCAGACACCAACGAACAACCGCACGGCTGTAGAGTCACGTGCACATTTGAATTGTACACGCACACTGAATGATTGTAGAGGTCCATGATGTCGTAGATCATGTGCTTATCAGCGTGCGTTTCATAGCACATTTTCAACAAGTACATGGAGGACACAAATATCATGACACCTGCTTTTCAAATAAACATGAATGCTATGGCGTATTTCACAAATAAATACAACCGCGTATTACACACATGTCCGATGTAGGTCGTAAACCTTACATTTGTTGACGTGTTTTGATGTAATCCAAAAAGCCCCTGTGACAGCACCGTGTGCGGTGACGGAATCCCTGGTCTGACGATCAGGCGGTGCCAAACAAGTGACAGACAAGTCGATAAACACAGCATTGTACCCTTGTCACACTGCAGACGGAATCCATCCAAAGGATTACTGGACAGATATGGACAGTCACAATCGTGACTGGGCAAATAACGGTCCTTCCCAGATCACACGATAAATTGCGTCGAGGTTTGTAGTTATTAGTAATAATAAACGCATGCAAAAAACAAGCACATATTGGTTGGACTTTTTACTAATGCATAAATGTATGCACATACCTGTGTGCACCCCTTCTGTTATTACAAATGTCACCAAGTCTCAATCCACTTCGAGTGGCTGCTACCTATTTCAATAACACATTCTCATTTTATCCGCCCCCCCCCCCACTACTCTCTCTAAATATATGTGCAAATGCCTCGACAAAAATTGTATTCAGCAGAAAAAAATATTTTTTTTATCACGCAAGTACAAGTTTGTATCCATTAACATATTGGCGCGAAGGTACGGACAGATACTCTTTTGCGTGCGATGATGACGGCGGAGGAGGATAGTAGGGAAGGATTAGGGCGAGCACTCTGAAACACGAGCTGGTGCTCATCATGATAA
Organism: Lampetra fluviatilis; assembly: GCF_964198595.1. Classification (NCBI taxonomy): domain Eukaryota; kingdom Metazoa; phylum Chordata; class Hyperoartia; order Petromyzontiformes; family Petromyzontidae; genus Lampetra; species Lampetra fluviatilis. The sequence continues at coordinate 9,786,748 of NC_136287.1, read as the reverse complement.
TAGCTTCTTACATGGCAATTCCTCTGCATGAGGCCACACACCTATGCACAGCACCACCCCTTTATTGACACGGCGCCTGGTTAAGCACTTAAATATGCACAGTTTGAATGGCACCTACTGCGCTACAGGGTGGTCCAAAAGTCAGGACACATCGGGTTGTATAATGTATTTTTAACGTGTTAATTGTGTATTCTTTAAGTTCATATTTGATCTGTTATTATTCTTGAGTGGGGGGTCACCACGAATGTGTTCTTTACTAGACCGTCCTACATTCATTTCAAAAATAATTCATGCGTGCATTAATTTTCGATTTAAAGCTTTCGTGACTGCAGGGATTCATCTTCCCATTCAGACGCTGTCTTCCCGACAGACCTGTTCTTCACCTGAGGACGGCTGCTTGCGTCGTGGCCGAAACGTCGTGAGAATTATTTTATTATGTTTAATTTTTATTATTTTATTATTTCCCTTCTACGTGACTTTACCGAAAGAACCAAGAAGACATGCATTAGTGTTAATGATAGTAATTTAGAATATTTGTTCAAATGAATTAAATCACCCTGTGTGTCCTGACCTTTGCGCCACCCTGTAGAATAATAACTTGGGTTTCTAATGTATGAATATATCCACCGTTATGTGACGTGCAAGTGTAGCGTTTAGAGATTTAAAACAAACCCTGCACAATACTAATAAGTTGCGCAACGACGGAGGACATTGTAATTAGCATTGACAATTGTTGTGTTTCTTAAACAACGTTGCGTTGTTTAAGAAACGTGTCATGACGTTCATCACGGTCTATGCCCAGGTGTGCCCAGTTTCCATCTCTCTAGTGTAAATAACAGACCAAATTAATTCACTTCAAATTACTCGAGTAATGCAATGTAAATGCAAATCAACAATTACCTACGTCTCATGTAAGTTAGAGAGATTACAAAAACACTTATATGGATATAATTTATATATCAATTAAAATAACTAATTTAATGAAATTCCGTATTCAATTTGCGTGTAATTTAGATATTGCCCATGCCTGCCCGAGTAATCACATCACTCTGACAAAACATCTTCACAGCAGCCATCTCCCTAAATAATCAGAACGAACAAGTGTCTCTCTTATTCTTAGGTTTTTTCGGTAAAGTCACATAGGTAAAACATTAATATTAATAAAAGTAAGCTATCGATACAGCTATCGTGCTGGGACGGTTCCACCTGAAGACGGAAGCTTGTGTTGCCTCTGAAACGTCGTGATTTTTATTTTATTTTATTTTTATTTTACTTTTATTAATTTTAATTTTTTACCTACGTGACTTTACCGAAAAAACCTAAGAATATGAATCCTTGCAGTCACGAAAGCTTCAAATCTAGAAGTGTCTCCCTCCCTGGCTCAGCTCACAAGTCCCTCAATCAAGGCATCCTCAAAGGCCTGCCCAGAGGTCTTCCCAAGCAAATTTCAAACATAATATTTGAATTCTCATAAACCTATTTTTCACCTCCAATCCAATAAATTCGAATCAACATTTATTCCCCACAAACAATGCAATGCAATTAAGTAAAACATCCAATGTCTTACGTGCTATAAAGAAGGATCATTACTCAAAAATGTACCTATTGTAGATTGTTTCCCATGAAGCCAGTATTATTGACGAATATGTAAACAAATGTTGGTTAACTTTTCCAAAGATCCAGTCATTGAGCCACATTAAAACACTTTCTCCAGGTGTGGGAGCAATGCAAGAATGGTGATGTCATCTTGAAATGCAATTCCTGTTCATTAATTAATCCTGGCATTTGTTCAGTTCTTAAACACCCTGACCCTACATCATTCCCCCCATCCACACAGCGCTCCTTCCTTCACAGACCCTGATGAATTGATCAATCTGGTGACTCATGTATCTCTCATGTCAGATTTCCATGACCAGGCTTTTGAATCAGGCTAACAGGCTCAGCCCGGAGTTCCCACTGCCCCTTCCAGCCCGACTGAACAACAACCAGGCTCAGATGGCAACAGCAAGCTGACCTGGCCCACGCTCAGAACGAGTGATAACATCACATAGTCAACAAAGATATGGCTAAGATACAGCCGTAATATTTAGGACAAAATTAATGATATTTTGGAGTTCCCAAGTGTCTTTCCTTCAAAAAGGGGACGTGCATGGCAATTATGCAAACCACGGAACTTTAAAATACAGAGTAGGGCACGACAAGAAGGCTCGGTACCAATTCAGTCGTCAGTAGTTGCATATCATTCAATTATAGTCAGAGTTGAACTCTTCACATCGGTGATAAAGTGCGGGGTTAACTATGTGGATCCCACCCATAATTCCAACCGAGAAGAAATCTGAGAATCATTATTGTCCACCCGAAAGTTGTTCTCAAAAATGCAAGGTGGGGGGAAAAATGTTGAAATTTGATGAAATCATTTATTTTACGGAATTGCCTCCTCCGGCTATGGGAAGTGAGGGGGAGGTGGGTGCGGATCGGTTGGGACTGAGCCCACAGAGCCACCGCCAGTAGCATGGGCACTTGGGCCCATGCGGTTCTGCTGATAGGGTACTGCAATAGCCCAGGGCCGTTCCTGAGCCACTTGGCCTTCTTGCCAGTCGTCAATAAAATTTCACGTCAAACTCCGCACTTGAGTGTAACAACCTTGGAAATGCGCTAATGATATGAATGTTTTACCATATCTTCATATATTATCCCCGTGGCCAGTATTTGCTATTTCTAGAACTTAGTAGCAACTTTTAAACGTGTATATTGATTTCCTTGGGAATTCTAAGTTGTCTACCACAACCAGTGATGCAAGTATTATTTTGCAAACGTCTATGCTATGCGTAAATGCGTTCTGAAATGTTGCCTAAGAGCAACAGTACAACAAATTCCAGCACTTTAAGCAGCTGAAGAGGCAATTTCAGAGTGAGAAAATAACATTTGAAGGCCAACAAAACGATACTCACATATACACAAAATAGTGGACGCTGCCATGACCCGCACCTCCGATGAACACGGTTGGCTATGTACGGTGCGAAAGAAGTTCAACATAAACACGTGGTGCAATGGTTGGCACGTTGGACTTGTAATCCAGATCGCCAGTTCGATCTCTAAGCACGTCAGTTGAAACAATGGACAAGTTTCTTAAATCGCCCTTGCTGCCTCTGTCCACCCAACAGCATAAATGTGCACACCACCATTAATTAGTCCATCGGCAGGTCAGGTGCGGGGAGGAAAACGTGGCTGTTCCCACCTTTTCCGATATGTTTGACCAGCGTGGAAGAGTAGGCCAAATATCCTCTAGAGCTTCCTCTAGTGGAGACCATTCTACCAACAGTGGTGTGAGCAAGCAATCGTGGGCCTGCACTCCTATACCTTTTGTTCAAAGGAGGTATATCTCTCATGGGAAAACAAAATTGGAATTCCATCATCCTTTGATGTCAAGCTGACATCACCATTATTCTGCATAAATCTGCACACAGCCTTGCGATAGCCACCAGCTCAAGACAGCCGAGCTTGTAGCATTTTTAATTGAGATGGGTTTTTTTCACCCCTAGCCACTGAATTGCCTCTTCAGCTGATAAAGTGCTTGAATTTGGTCACGTTGCCCTTAGGCTGTGGTGAATTTTGTCCCCACTGTGGAGAGGGTAATTCAATGTTAGACTCTCAGGAACAAATGGAAGCAGTAGGAAATGCTGCTCATGCTCTATTGGTGAGTCCTAACAATGATGGAACCAGTGTCCTGCTGCCTAAATTAAGAATATACCACACTCTCAGCTGTCTTAAAGCTAATAGCCATGACCAGGCTGTGTGCAGTATGTACAAAACAAACGTGATGTCATCTCGACATGCAAAAACATATGGAAATCTTGTTAAGATGTTTTGTGTTGACAGCACCTTCATCTATCATTGTGACCGATCCACATGTGTGGACACATTGAAACCAATCAGACTGAAAGGATAAACCGTGTTAATTATATTGTATTATATTGCCTGTTTATGGTCTCCCTCTAATTGTTAATAATATAATTCACCGAGTCTTAAGACTATTTTAAACTCGCATGGAAATGCAACAGAAATACTGTAGACAACCTGAGAATCTGGAATATTTTAAAAGTGAGTGAACGAACCACATTTAACGGTGTTTTTTTGCGTACGCATTTCAATAATTGATTATTGGGCTGAGATCAACAAATTGTGTGCCTGAGAACCCAGTGTAATCATGGCTGGCAGCCTTGATTTGAATTAATTGCTTGCGTTGTATTCTGACATTTTATTAATCTGTAAAATATTAAACTATTTTTATTTTAGCAGGTAAGGCCCACTGAGCTATATAGCTCTTTTTCAGAATTGACCAGGCCACAAATGATAGCTCAATGAAGTGGCCTATCATGTAGAACTTTAAAGCCGCCAAATACTCTAAACGCTTGTTTTAAATGTGGAGGGAAAACCCGGAGAATCAGGAGAAAAAGCAATGCGACCATGAGGAGATAGGCATGCAAATTCCAAATATTTCCAGGCATCAGGGTTGGGATCGAATCCACGACTTCCTGCACAGCAGGCGATGTAGTTAACATCTCACGACCGTGACGCCCTGAGCCACCTGATCACTCCTTAAGTTAAACCCTTTGGGTGCAAGCCCAAATGTAGTCAATTGTGCAAAATGTTCTCAGAGAGAAAAACAAAAAAGTTGAAATTTCCATTCAAAAAGTCACATTTGCCAAGTGGCACGAGGCTGCCATGTCCTCGTGGATCATGCCGTGTTTCATCCAGGAGGTAAATGTGCTTGTCCCATCTGCTAGTGGGACATTCAAAAAAGGGCCGTGACACTTTGCAGAGTGTGCTATCGTGTACCAGATTAATAAATAAATGAACAACCCAAGATGAAACTCACATTTCCCCCCAAAATAACCAAATGAATGATTGTAAGCAAGCTTCTGCTTAGTGTAGCTCCAATGTATTAAACCAAAAATTAAGCATTAATATGAATAAATTAAGTTATTTATATCACCATCGTGGTAAACTTTAAATCTTCTTGGTTCTTTCGGTAAAGTCACGTAGAAGGGAAGTAATAAAATAATAAAAATAAAACATAATAAAATTATTCTCACGACGTTTCGGCCACAACGCAAGCAGCCGTCCTCAGGCGACAGAGTCATTCAGACTCTGTCGCCTCGACGGACCTGGTTTTCACCTGAGGACGGCTGCTTGCGTTGTGGCCGAAACGTCGTGAGAATAATTTTATTATGTTTTATTTTTATTATTTTATTACTTCCCTTCTACGTGACTTTACCGAAAGAACCAAGAAGATGAATCCCTGCAGTCACGAAAGCTTTAAATCAAAATTTAAACTTTAAATCGTAACACCACAGTGTTTGGAGTAATCCATCAAAGGTAAGAAGTGGACGACTTGGCACCAATAGGTTGAAAGCACGTGATGCAAAAGATGGCTGGATGGAGGTGGCATTTTAAGACTAGGTTCGGACATCAATAGCCACTCATGCGAGCTATAGCTGGGAATTTAACTCAGGTTGTCAAGTTCATCGCATACCGTGTTCGCACTGTGCCGTCGCTCCTCACATGTATAGCATTTAAATATGCCTAACGTTTTTTTGTTCCTTCAGACACACACAGGAATGACTGTACAGTGCACTAAATGGACACATTATATATTCCAAAAGAGCCATTACCATTTCTTCCACCTCACTTATTATTATTATTATTATCATAAGCATTGCATAGAGTTCCACATAAATGAGTTTCTCAGCATGTGCGGTATTTGTCTTCAGCAAAATTGCGCATTTGCATCTCGATCGTGCATCATCTCAGCATGCCCATTGCTGTCGTCAGTGAACTGGCCACAACATTAAAATGCCTCACTGCGTGACACGCAGCCGGCATCCTTATAGACAATGATGGCAAATGTTTTGGCGTTATGTTGCCCACATTTATTTTCGTTGGGCGGTACAATTCATGGACCTGTGCCATGATGTAGGCATGCGACTCCATTCGGTGTACGTACATGCATATTAGAGACGTGTGTGTGTGCGCACGTAGTTGGATGAGCCTTAAATATTAAAGATGCAGTTGAATTACTTGGTCATCACAAATACGATAACAAACAAATATGTAACCATAGAGGTGACGCCTGCTGTACTGTATTAAAATTTGATAATAATTTACAACATCTTCTTGGTTCTTTCGGTAAAGTCACGTAGAATGGAAATAATAAAATAAGAAAAATAAAACATAATAAAATAATTCTCACGACGTTTTAAATCGAAATTTACAACACTTTGTCAACTCCCCACCCTCCCATGCCTTTCAGTTATGAGGATTGTTTAACCATATTTCACCCAGGTGGGCAGTGCAGGTTGTTAAAGGAGGCAAGATAAACCCGGTTCACACATCGCTTGGAACTGCTGTTAGCTGTGGCCAGGGATTTATCTCAGGTCATTGGATTTATAGCGCCGTGCGCTAACCGCCATAATACCACTCCACGCTGCATTATGCAATACAGACTGCCGTGGGTTTTTTTTTATTGGGGAATTGTCGCCCAGTAATATATATCAAACATCTTCCACCTTCCTGTCCACATTGATCAGGTTTGTCAACACAGCGAGGCATCGTTGCGACGCTGTGACACAGCAAAATCTTCACGCGCCTCAGACGCGTCATTCCCATGCACAATCATGCACGTGTTTAATCTGTCAAACAATGGATCATAAATCCTGTCACTTATTGTAAAATCTTATCTTAACGGAATTCATACAGCGCCTGAACCAATGCCCATAATTAACGGTACTACATATGAAAGCAATGGTGGAGATGAGGTGAACGATATAGATGAGAGTTTAACACGTAGGCTTTCGCGACCAATATTATTCATAAAAAAAACGTTTATTATGGATATAGATGAGAGGAAGCAATGGGGGCATATCTGTGATGATGAGTGAATTCAGTGAAAGCAAAATTGATGACAGTAAACGACGATGAACGGAATGAATGAATGGGAAATCAGTGATAACCATGTAATGAGAATATGAAGAGGGAGCAGTAACGCTAATAGACTGTGTACACAAGTGACGTTTCGTGATTTTGTCATAGCATCATCATCAGCCATGATCAATCCGCTGCTGAATGAAGGCCTCTGCAAGCCTTTGCCATATTTTTCACATAGCTCTGATGTAACGACCCCACTTGCCCATGCACATGAGCTGATCTAGCCGCTGCATTTGGGTCAAGCATGATCATCATCATCTCTTCTCACAACATGTCCTGCACAAGGCCACTTTATTTTCCTTTTCTCGAATTCCCCCACCCCACCCCCATTGTGCCATCGGCGTCGTGTCTTGAAACCAAGTATCAAATCAATTATCTCGTGCAGCAGTAGAACCCTTCTTGTTAAACAATGGCCCACAGAAGCAGTTATCACGGAGCGACCGCCAAGATGCCCCCCCCCCCACCCGCCAAGTGATCTCTGGTCCACACACCAGGGGGCATTCCTTCCCCGGGCGGTCTGACACTGAGAGTCATGTTCGTCACGTGGCAGGGAAAATCTATATTTTTTGTATTTATTCTCAGAGCTGTAGGAGACAACGTGAGTGCAGCAACTGGGTTTTAGGCGACAGTTTTTTGGTGCAGTCATTGGTTACCGGGCTCAGTATGTCAACTCGCTACACTTGATATCCCCGGTTGAGTCCAAGGCGGTTCATCTTCTTGTTTCTTTCGGTAAAGTCACGTAGAAGGGAAGTGATAAAATAATAAAAATAAAACATAATAAAATAATTCTCACGACGTTTCGGCCACAACGCAAGCAGCCGTCCTCAGGTGAAGACCAGGTCTGTCGCTGTCTCCCCGACTGTCTCCCCGACAGACCTGGTCTTCACCTGAGGACGGCTGCTTGCGTTGTGGCCGAAACGTCGTGAGAATTATTTTATTATGTTTTATTTTTATTATTTTATTACTTCCCTACTACGTGACTTTACCGAAAGAACCAAGAAGATGAATCCCTGCAGTCACGAAAGCTTTACATCGAAATTCCTAGGCGGTTGTATGGATTTAAATGCAGAATCTCGGTAGTGCCAGCTCAGCATTTATTAACCTCCGTTGTCACCCGGCCACCTTCGCCACTTCATTTTATTAAGGGTCAACACGATATTTCCGACCTTGCACACCGTCTCGTATCCACGTGTTCCTCGTTGAATACGTCAGGGTAATTCGAGGCACGTACCACTGCATGTTTCTTCGTGAACACTGAAGCTCTTCTTCTTGGTTCTTTCGGTTAAGTCACGTAGAAGGGAAATAATACAATAATAAAAATAAAACATAATAACATACAATTCTCACGAGGATGGCTGCTTGCGTTGTGGCCAAAACGTCGTGAGAATTTTATTTTATTATGTTTTATTTTTATTATTTTATTATTTCCCTTCTACGTGACTTTACCGAAAGAACCAAGAAGATGAATCCCTGCAGTCACGAAAGCTTTAAATCGAAACTGAAGCTCTTGTTCAAGTCTCGTTGTCGACGTGCGCGTTTCTTATGCACATGTCACAACAAGTAAATTGCGCTGAATAACCTTTTTCCATTCCGTAAGTGCAGCACCAAATAAAAACAACATTACTTCATCAGTACACCTTGAGGTTATGCGGGAGGGCGTGTGGCACAGTTTGGCGCCAGCTAACGTAGAGTGCGGTCGTGTCGCTACAGTTATATGCGGTGAGGACGTCTTTAAAAACAACGGCGCTAAGCCTCTATAAATAAAACTAACGCTAACTGCTTGCGCGATCCGAGGTTCAGCTGCAAACGGGACCCATCCTGCAACTTGCGGATGTCTCGGAACGGGAAAGGGTGAAAAACATGATTCTTTAGGCACATTGATTGGTATGTTTCTTTTCATTTCTGTATTAAGTTCCATTTTTTGTTTAAATGCACTCTGATCTGCTATCGTCATCCTCATGTTATGCGTTTGATCCCGGTCCTCCTTCAACAATTATCAAATTGTTTTTCCAATGTAGCGTCCATCCACCCACCCCCAGATATGTCCAATTGTTTAGCGAACAAAACATAACGCCGCGTCATCAAAACATAACGTCATCATAACATAACGTCACGTCATCATAACATAACGTCACGTCAACATAACGTTACGTCATCATAACATAACGTTACGTCATCATAACACAACGTTACGTCATCATAACACAACGTCATCTTAACATAACGTCACGTCATCATAACATAACATAACGTCATAACATAACGTCACGTCATCGTAACATAACGACCAATGGGAATGAGCGACAGGAAATTATTTAAGAACTTAATAAAAACAGAGGCTGCATAGTTTGGCACAAGACAATTCAGTAATATTAGTTACTATAATTCTCGAATATCTTACTATACGTGTGACATTCAATAAAGATGTGGATTAAGAACAATGAATTTCACTCCTCTCTCAATTTATGAAGAGTTTTCGATTTAAAGCTTTCGTGACTGCAGGGATTCATCTTCTTGGATCTTTCGGTAAAGTCACGTAGAAGGGAAATAATGAAATAATAAAAATAAAACATCAATCATTTGGGCGCTGTCTTTCCGAGAGCTCTGTTCTTCACCTGAGGACGGCTGCTTGTGTTGTGGCCGAAACGTCGTGAGAATTTTACTATGTTTTATTTGTATTACTTTATTATTTCCCTTCTACGTAACTTTACCGAAAGATCCAAGAATTATGAAGAGTTTTTTTTATACACTGTATAAATAACTATACAACTACGACATGTACGGAGGAAAACAGTTCTAGTAAGTAACTAATCAATGAATATTATTTTTTCCCTATAATTTCTCACGTAGCCTCTAGGGTGGAAATATTGACTTAGAAGGCAAAGTGACCTTGGAGATTGGATGGTCACTCAGTTATATTACTGGTAAAAGCTGCCATCAGTCAAGCTTGAAGTGACCCCACGGGTCACATACTTGCCTGGCCACATGACCCTGAGAAGTGTTGAGGAAAATGAGAGATTTCAGCAGAGTCTAAAAGCAGGTCAGAGCCCTCCATCTCATCCCTGCACCACTCGCAACATGCCACGATCAAATCCCGATTCAGCGCTTACACGAGTTAAACTCTCCAAACATTTCACACTAAATTACGTTTCCAGATATTGTATTCCAGGGACCTCTGTTGGTGCAAATGCATACAATAGGCAACGGGAAATATTTTCATCTTGAAAACGAATCTAGTTAGTGTCACAAACCTGTACGTGTACTCATCAGTCTTTTCATACAGCATACTGTGGTTTACAGTGTTATTTATTCTCGTATTATTTAAATGTTTTCATCAACCTCATCACCTGACATGATCTATCCGCTACGGGGCGATGGTCTCCATAAGCCATCGTCATCTCTCGTTGTCTCGCGATGCAACAGAAATGTACAAATATCTATTCTTAGGTTTTTTCGGTAAAGTCACGTAGGTAAAAATTTTACATTAATAATACAGCTATCGTGCTGTGACGGTTCCACCTGAAGACGGAGGCTTGTGTTGCCTCCGAAACGTCGTGATTTTTATTTTATTTTTATTTTACTTTTATTACTTTTTATTTTTTACCTACGTGACTTTACCGAAAAAACCTAAGAAGATGAATCCTTGCAGTCACGAAAGCTTCAAATCTAGAATCTACAAATTTGCTTTATCAACTTGAAATCATGCTGCATCGCATTACATTGCCATGTTAGTCTTCTATGCAGCTTATTAACACCCATCGAGGCCTTCAGTAGATTGGCTCAAACCACTGTGTAGGTTTCTTGTGAAAACCATGCACCGTTAACTCCCAAAACAAGTAGAATCTCATACTCATTCGATGATCTCTTAACTGGCAGTAGTAAATTAGTCAACCCTTACGCAATCCAAAGTAGAATCCACGCGTAACAGTTCTTGTTATTTTTTAAAGGGTTTTCATGCGTGCGTGTGCTTCATTTATTATTGGTTTTATGTCCACTGCATTAGTGTGATATTAAGTGCCATGTTCGATGGGTAATTTGAAACCAAAGCTCACTCACTGTCACAATCCATTGTTTTGCATATTAATAGAGCTTTGGTTTTGAACAGAACAAAAAAAGTATCCACATTTAAATTGTTGTATGGCAAAGGAAAAGTATCTACGATGTCTCCAACCTTAAAAACACACGCACTTTCTTTGGTTCTCATGTTTATTTCACGAACAACTGTATTAGTATTCTGGAAACTAGACAGTTATGAGCTCCCTGGAGAATTTTTGCAATAATTTATCAGGTCCTTTTAATATAGCTACTTAGAAAGTCAGTACATCAATTATATTACCATGTGTATTCAAATAAAAGGCCTCTGTTATTTAAACAAATTATCCTTTAGTTGAACTAATTTCAAAGGTGGAAATTGCAAACGTAAATATTCCACGCGGTAATTTGTGCTGTTAAAACACATGCACGCCCATTCATCTGTATCAAATGGGTATTTTGGGACTTTTCAAATGAACACAAATTTTCCTGGCCTGAAACACGGATCAACCAAAAAACCCCGAGAAAAGTCAGCCGTGTCACCATGATGCCTGTACTCTGCAAGAGGGCATTGCCAGGTTCAAGTTCAAGTTCATTTATTAGGTATAACCCTGTGAGCCATTCGACTCTTGAATCGGGTGCAACCGCAACAAACAAAAAAACAAAAACATGAACAAAAAAACCATCTTAAAGTGAATATGTGACTAAGTGCAAACAGAAAATCCAAGAAAAGACAGCAAAATATTGCAGAAAAAAACACCGTACACCAACGCTGTGTGCAAAAATCCCAGTGGGATGCAAGTCAAACAACCAACAACAACCACAAGACAACTTAGATTAAGGCCATCAGTCTAACTCTGTACTACAACAAACAAGCATGGCTAAACCAATACACTTTTCGAAATCACCAAAATAAAGCCATGAAACCAATGAAACAGTAATCATAGGAACTGTGACGGAATTTTCACAATAAATGGCATAAACAACACGTATTACTTCGATTTAAAGCTTTCGTGACTGCAGGGATTCATCTTCTTGGTTCTTTCGGTAAAGTTACGTAGAATGGAAATAATAAAGTAATAAAAATAAAACATAATAAAATCATTCTCACGGCTGCTTGCGTTGTGGCCGAAACGTGAGAATTATTTTATTATGTTTTATTTGTATTATTTTATTATTTCCATTCTACGTGACTTTACCGAAAGAACCAAGAAGGAGGCTCTTGCAGGCAAGGTGCCTCCTGTAGCACAGCAAACACTTCCGTTCGAATTGGGCAGAGCCGAAGGATTTGCGAGAATTTGATGCAAGCCTCCCCCCCCCCACGCGCACGCAGGAATTCCATCGCAAAAGGATTCAAATACAAAAATCACGGTATTGACATCCATGGGTGCATTTTTTTTAGACCTTCTTGTACATGTGAAGGTTATACAGAGAATCTATAATGTTTTCCTTAGGGCTACGTTTAGTGTAGGCAAGAAAAAGGGGGGGCATTTCTTATTTTATTGATGGACCATTAAACCATTGAAATGTTACAAAAAAAAACTGTTGTCACCTCGAAGGGCAGTTGCCAGTTTGTTTAATAATAATGCAAATTTAGCGTGTTCATTATTTGCTGGCTGGTAAGTTTACCAAGCTCTACTTTCCTGTTGTTCATTTAATTTCATTGATATATTCTCGAGCATATGACCAGTTATATTTCTATACTTCGCTACAAATGCCACGCACGTAACATAGAGAGGTGGCGGTGTGTGGCATTGAGGAACGCACCATGCTACGGATGCAGCTTACTTGACTTCAATTCCCGGGCCATGGTTCGCAACCGTGGCGAGCTACATCGGAAGCAGTCCGAGGCCACCCCGATTCACGAATCTGCACTGATCAGCGTGGCGAAGCAAGAATTATAAACGACTCCCATGACCGCAAGGTGTGGGGATGTCATCATCCGGCGATGGGTTTGTCAAAGAGCTGTACATTGTTATTATTTTGACTACGTATGTATACAGGACACACACGCGCACACATTCATACTTGGCTGCACTTTGCTTCGGGTTGTCGTGCAAGAAACCCAATTTAGCCAGAACTGTTGTTTTCCCAGTCAGCACATTATAAGCAACGAAAGCACAACAGCATAACCTAGCAATAAATCACTTGCCGCATTTACATAGATTTAACCCTCCCCCCCCCCCCGTTCCTTAGGCAAAGCAAGATAGTTGGTGTATAAGATGATTTCAGATGATCATCGTGACACATATAAGACGCCTTCAATGACGACAACGCTGCATCAGTGCGGTCACAGTGTCGACAGTCGGTCGGCTTACTTTCGAGTGCCATGCAGGATTGCAGCTTTTTGTCTTTCTCTCAAAAAGCTACGGGATTACGCGAGGAAGGATTTGATCGCGCAAAAGGTGCGAAGCGCTTGCAGTGGACCTCTACGCGATGCCAGATGCCACCGCCGTTGCTTCTGCTGACAAATGTGGGGCCCGGTGCGCGAATTGAATGTTGAATGCATGAAATTGGATAAAAATTTGCACGGCTGCAGAGCGCTAAAAGTAATCAGGCCGCCGGGCACGTCATTCCCAACAACAACAACAAATGCGTCCGCAAACCTGAGCGCAGAATGCCGTCCACTGCTCACATCACCATGGGTGTGCACTCTCTCGAACGTTTATTATTACCGCAATAAAAAAAAGTGTGAATTTTTTTTTTAAGTCATATAATTGCGTGAATTGGTGGTGAGAATTTTGGGCATCGGAGCAGTCAAACACTTTAGATTCGAGTGTTCATTAAAACAGAATATCGTTGAAATGGGGCAATTAAAAAGTGTGATATTTTTATTTATTTATATCCATCTTGACATGGTACCAATTTCTGTATGAAATTACTGCACAGCGTGACTGAGCAGCAGAGATAACTATCCACATATTATGTTTTGTAAGTGTTTATAAACCATATATGCACTCTAATGATAGAGATTGCATATGTATGTGTATACTGGCAAATACATTTTCATACTTCGTTGTGCATATGCAATTTTTTTGTCAATGTAGACTTTTTGTACGAGGCCAAAGAAACGGATTGTGTCAGTAAAACTCCCAGCTATTTTATTTCGGCCCGAGATTCTGTTCACTGACAAATGGTTCATAAAATTGGTACGAAAAATAATGCTGACACATGTCCCAGGTCCCTGAACTCTGAGCCTCATATTTAATATCAAATATATTTTGAAACACGTTTTCATAGATGTTGTATCGTCATTATATAAGTCAATATAAATGTTACGTAGCTTAAACATTGCGGCATTTGTGCATGGTATCTGCATGCTACATGAAATGAATCAATGTTTTATTCTTGTTTTTGCCAGAGCAGATCCCATAAAATATATATATACTCTCTTTCACAAGGGAGAAACATGCATTTAAATTGCAATGCGCCAAGACAAATAGCATCCCTGATAATGTACATCACTGGAAGACAGCACACTGAACATAGCATGCCTTCCCGTAAGAGAGCGACATATCAGTGCCACAGGTCTGCGGATTGATGTTTGGTTTTACAACGACGCTGACTGCTGTGACGTATGAACATTTCATGTGTTTGTTATTTAGTACACGGTCGCAGATATCCCCCATTATGATCGCGAATACTCTTGGTGACACGCAACCACACGAACCGATTTGACTTTGTCACCCACAATGCCTGAACCAGGCTGAGTTGACCAGTTGACCTTGGGGAGGCCCAGATTTGATTCGCATGCCACGTGCCAATTATGTTTACAATCAGGAATCAAAGCAAGATTACCAGGATCAAAGCATAGTTTGATAATTCGTTATGATACCACATTCAGATAAGCCAAGTTAGAATATATATATCTAGCCAAACATACACCGCAGAGATAGTATATGCTTTGCATGGCCACGGATAGATTCTATCTTTAATTGTAGGTAAAATAAACACAATTAGGCGCAAAGCACTTCCTTTCGAATAGTTAAAATGTATATTCTCCAACAACTAATTCTTCTGATAAGAAAAGGATTTTCTTTAAGGTTATTTTATGCAGCTTGTGAAGGAAAGTCCCAAATGGAATAAAGTCGTGGCCAGTGCTGAGCACACGTAAGAACCAAATAAATATTTGCATGCATTTCATGTCGTCACATTTGTGGAGTTTAACATGATGACACATTCTTAACGAGGTCTTAAATAATTGTATATTGCTTTTTTTTTGTGCACATTAATACGTCTTATGTTTTATTGGTATTTCTATGCCACTTTCCTTAAGGTGTTACAGTGCTTTTACTAAAGTCCATAATCTCTTTCATCTGAACTCCAAAAAAAATAGTTGCAAACGTGAATCAGAAAATAGAATCATGGTGGGTGCGTTTTTTTTTAAACAAAAAATGTATGATAGCACCATGAGTCATACGATACAATAATAACCATATTTACGGGTGCCTTTTTGAACAACGTGGCAAATAGTAAGCTTTTAATGTAGGTTATTAAAGTAGTTTCGACAGGCGTGCATCCAGGATGTTTTGCAAGTGAAAGTTGGAGCACAGCAGTTGCAGATAACCGTGGAGTTTGTTGTACAGATTCCACTCCCGTGTATGAAATAATGCCACAGTATGCAATTAAAAGCTCTAAGTGGGTGGCACGTTTGTGTTCAAACAAATGATACGTATTGGTATTCGTCGATTTAAATTTAAGTGTGTTGAACTTTTTTCGTACCGTACGTAGCCAACCGTGTTCATCGGAGATGGGTGGTATACTCATCGGAGGTGGGGGGGGTACTAATCGGAGGTGTAATAAAAGTCCGTGAAAAGGGAGGTTAAGTGGACCACGACACTTTTTGTTTTGCCGTTCTGACCTGTGACCTCTCCGGCGCATTCTGCGGACCGGAACCGCGCCTGATACAGCGCGATGTCTGACGTTTTTCTCCACGTGCTGGTAGCTACTTCAGGAACCACACTGCGAGTAGCTCAGGCTCTCCTTCGATTACAACATGAGCTACTCCATTCAGCTCCTGCATAAGCAACCCCCCCACATGCCCGCCCCCCCCCCGCGCATGTAGAAAAAAACATCGGAGAGCTTAGTTTAACTGGTGTTTAGATCGTTTAGTCCTTCACGGAAAACAACAACAACAGCAACAACAACCTTGTGCAGGTGTTTGGCAAGGCTTTACCACAACCTCCTCTGGGTATAGCCCATATCTTTAAAGCAGCGCAGGCAATAAACAAGCATTAACGCTGCGCAGAGATTACAACGGTGTTATCGCCACGTTGCACGCCCAAAAAATGGCATTAAATTGGCTAAACCGACGAGTATAAAGCTGTTGCAAGGCAACGGTGCCCAGGAGGTATGCTGGCACTAGCAACCACGTGAAGACTGCAGCCGTATGTTTGCCATTAAATATGGCACATTGAACATTCTAACGTGGGAGCTTCGTCAAATACAGCCATAATAGACGTGCGCGATGTATGCACGTAACGTTCAACGTGTCATTTACGCACCATGTGTTGGTTATGCAGTAAACTAAAAATTTGCATATGCAAATGCGGACTGCATTTCTCCGCGTGTACGTGCGACTGAGACTCACGTTGAGAGAGAGAGAGCGCAAGTGCATAAGCGTGTTTAGTTATCTGCTAATAATTGCGTGTTCATTAGGTTGGAATTTATTAAAGTAAAAATGCTCGACTGCTCATCCCAGTGTAATTGTGGTGCACACACAGGCAAACAGCACGTGACTTTGAAATTAATTATCACCCGAGGGGACAGGTATCTGGGCTGTAATGTTTTTTTTAAACCCACTAAGCATCACAACGTAGAGCTATAAATACCAATGCACTATCTTGTCAGCCTCTTAATTATAAAGCTTTCTGCTTTTGATAGTTGTATCCTTAAAGTGAGGTTCAGCAATTTATAGTCATAATAGCCAAATTCTATGCAATGGATATGCCAGTGAAGTTTTAAAGGGGGGGCCTCGATGGCGAGATGTTAACTACCTCACCTTGTATACAGGAGGTTCGTGGGTTGGATCCCTACCCTGATGCCTGTATATTTAGAATTTGCATGTTCTCCCCTGTGGTTGAGTGGATTTTTCTCTGGGACCTCTAGTGTTTCCCTCCACGTGATAAGCCACTTTGTTGAGCTATCATTTGTGGCTTCTGAAAAAAAAGAGCTATATAGCTCGTAAAATACATTTTTTAAAAATTGTTTCGTTTAGTTTAAAATGCTGGGATCAGTCACGAAAGCAAATACAGCAAAGCTCCTGGAAGAAAGGGCCAGACATTTCTCCCCCCCCCCTCCCTTTGTGAAGCTACAGGAAATCTGAGTCAGTGAAAACATGCGCAGGAAATTATGTTTAAATGAAAGTGCAGTCGAAAAATATGTACTCGATCATTTTGGGCTTCGGCAAATGAATGTAATGTTACTTGTTAGGTACTTTAATTTCGTTAATGTGTTAATATGAATGCTACCTAAAATTGGTCATTGGGGAATATAGCTTGGTTTTGTCACATCTAACGAGATTTACTTTGCATAAGCTGTTAATTTAAGTACAGATGTTTACTATTATTTAATATATATAAAGAAAAAATTCAGCTGCTAAAGAATGGGATATCCAATAGCCACATATGCAAGATTTTCTGCCAAACAACTGAATAGCAAATGAAGGCAAACCCATTCGGTGAAGGGGAAGATAGGTCATGTTTTTTTCGCTTTTGACAAGGACGTGCTTTATTCACATGTTTGATGTCACACCTCTCCTTAGGTGCTCAATAACAAGATATGTTCATGGGCAGTTCCACAAATTAGGCGCCTTCACGGTGAACATTTCAAAAGCATCACAACACACACGGGTGTAATTTTGGAGGTAATTATATACAGTCGTAGAAGACATGGCTTATTTGTGGAGTGTGTCAGTAGCTTGACAAGTGCACGAAAATGAACGTAATATCAGCATTCCAGCGTGAATGGGAAGATCAGTTAATCCGAGAATGCGTTTGATACCGCAGGAATTTCATGAACATTTCTCCTGCCAAAGAGACACGTGGACAAACTATATCCTTGGAATTTTTTGCTCGAATAGGATTGACATGCGACGCCCAAGTGAAACGCCAGATTTGCTCACTTGATACAGCAAATCTGGCTGTGACGGTCCCACCTGATGACGGAGACTTGTGTTGCCTCCGAAACGTCGTGATTTATTTTATTTTATTTTTTATTACTTTTAATATCATTTTTTACCTACGTGACTTTACCGAAAAAACTAAGAGTATGCGACAAGATCACGTTGACTCCGCAAGGTGGGTGGGTGTGCAATGTGATTGCATTGTTTATTTTATTAAATTATTTTCCTTCGTGCTTTGTTTATATATGAAAAAAACTTCTACGGTCCAGCCAAAATAATAAATGAATTTGTCGATCAAAAAATGTAATTACAAATAGGTGACATATTTTTGTTCCTTATAGAATGTTTGTAAAGCAGTCAACACCCCTACAAACAATTTAGTAAATAACGAACTCACCATAAAAATACAAAACTTAGGGTGTTTTCCGATAGGCATATACTGTCAGAGCATGTTTTTTGTTTGTATTTTCACCACAAGTATCTGTGGTTAATGCAGTAACATGATTCCTTGCAAAAGGTTTCAGTTTGGTGTTTCAACATCTTAACACCTGTTTTGTTGCCAGAAAAAAGGGGAAAACCTATTCTTATATTTTCCCATAGGTGTTTAAACATTACTTCTTTAAATATTTTGCTGATCACCAACTTCACTAATAATGTATCTTTCTCTCATTTACTTTAAAATAGACTTGAAAAAGAATCAAGATCCTGACAGAAATTTTATATTCAAAGGGCTAAACCCCAAGTCAAAGTTTAAAGGTATAACAATAAAATATATTATTTTGCCAAAACGAAACTGGCTTTGATCCGATTTCCTTTTCTCCCACATCTGTAAAACAACTCTGACTTTGGCCATTATTACGCAAGCCTTATGGGAACTGCATGGCTTTGATATAAACCCACCTTGACAACGCTTTCTCGTGTCCCTCCAATGGAATACATGAGTTTCAAGCTCACACTAGTAAGCACAAGTGACCAGCTGATGAGGCTGGCCGGGCGTTGAGTCTCTGCTTCCCCCCCCCCCCGTACCAAAGGAGTACAAACACACAAGCCGACTCTAGGATAGGCATCTGTAAAAAAAAAAGCTCCGAGAAATAAGTATTTTCTTTGTTGTGTTTTTGTTTTCAGAAGAGAGCCTTAGGCTTCAAAGAAACATTCGCCTCTCTTCATTCTTGTGTATGGCCAATGATGCCGACAGTTCGGTGTGTTATTAGGCCACGTAAAGTACAGGCTTCATGCCAGATTCAAACAAGAACACTCGAAGCAGTTTTAAAACAAAGCAATTTAACAAACTTTTCAGCAGATACCAATGCTGGTACCCAACACTAAACAACTACAATATCCTCCGATATATTTTTAGGCAAGTACTCGGTCAAACATTTCCAATTTTTCGAGACAAACCCCATTTCTCAAACTCCCCGCTGGCTATTCCATTGACAACTGCGTAATTGGAATTCTGGGTAACAGAATTATGAGACTTAAAACTGCGTGGAGCTTTGAGTGTCAACCTCCTCGTACAAGATGAATGTTTTCTCTGAGCGTGCACGTTTAATCCCGCACGACGCTAAAAACGCTCCTTTAATGGTACTGGATAAACGTCCCAACAATGCAGTCTCGAGACTAACTGAGGATTTGCTTTGCTGTACAAAGGGCAGTTTAACACGCAGGCTTTCGCAACCAATATTATTCATAATCAACGTTTTTGGGTTAGATCGCGTTATTTATAAATGTGTCGTAACCCTCCACCACCCGACACGGCCAATCAGCAAAAAAGTGTCACGTTGACAAAAAGACAAAATAGTTAACTGCTATAGCCCACCGGTGTGTTGAAGCGTGAAACCACAACATTTACAATTTTTGAGTATGACGTTTCACTGGTAATTGCATCATCGGGAAATTCGCCAGAAAATGTTGTAAATGCCGTGGTTTCACGCTTCAACACACCGGTGGGCTAAAATAGTAAACTATTTGTCTTTTTGTCAATGTGACACTTTTTTGCTGATTGGCCGTGTCGGGTGGTGGTGGGTTACGACACATTTATAAATAACGCGATCTAACCCAAAAACGTTGATTATGTACCTTTGTTATTTGATCACCACCACATCACTTTCATTCCACACGCTTTCAATAGCATTACCCTCTTAATGAAATGCTTAGCATCAGCTATACATGCCAGAAATGAGATACGGTGCGCAGACCCTCTAGGACTGTTCTTCCTTTTTCGTTTTAAAAGTGGTATGCTTTGATAGTTTTACGTCATCAGACAACAACAGCATTATCCTCCTGATCCACATGGCCACCTCATTTTATGCATTGTTGACTGTGCAATTGCAATACGCGTGCCAGCAGAAATTCACTGAATACAATCCTGCAGTCGTATGCCGCTGTGAATGACACGTCAATGCACAGTTAAAAAGGAAATCAAGGCCCAAGACCAGTGATGTGCTCCCCACCATGGTCTATGTATGTATGTAAAACTTCTTTCGCGCCGTACGTAGCCAGCCGTGCTAATCGCAGGTGCTGGGGAAGGACAACACACTCAACACAAAAAGCAGTTTCTAAAGAAGTGAGTTTTAAACCTAGATTTTAAAGTGCATCGCTCCAGTGGCTTCCTAATATCGGAAGGAAGAGCGTTCCAGGCGGCCGCAGAATACGCATCTGAAAGCGCGCGATGCGGTGACTATCTTTGTTCGATGGCGAGCTAAAAGCCACTTTTGTCCAGATTTTCACAACATATTAGCATTTGACAGGAGAGCAGGCTTACACCATGTACATGAAAATGAACAGACACGTTATAAGGCAACTATTACACATCTGAGCATGTTACAATGACCTTGCGGTGAGCAAATATACAAGGTCCTCCGAAAGAGCGATTTATTTGTCCAAGCAGCACTCTCTCAAGAAAACGATTTTTCTTTTGCTCAGGATTTGACCATAATGGCAAAAATGAGAATGAGGCCCAATGTACCTTCACTCAAAGCTAATGTTGGCCTTTGGAATAAAACACTTAAGAGAAATATTATTGTCAAGCACTGTAAACCACTTCTTCTAAGATGTATTTCTTTCTTGATTTAAAGCTTTCGTGACTGCCGGAATTCATATTGTTTGGGTCTTTCGGTAAAGCCACGTAGATAGGTTCACAGAAAATAACAAAAAACAAAAACGAACCTCCCCTTTTGCTGAAGACGACCGCTTGTGTTGCAATCGAAACGTCGTAGTTTTTGTGTTTTGTTATTTTCTTTGAACCGATCTACGTGACTTTACCGAAAGACCCAAAGAATGTACTCTTTGAATTTTTTTCGATAAAGTCACGTAGGCTAATATAAAGTAATATCAAATGAAAACAACTAAATTAAATTACGACGTTCTGGAGGCAACACAAGCTTCCGTCGTGATTTAATTTAGTTATTTCATTTTATATTTTTTGATTTTCGTGACCGAAAAAACAAAGAGAATGGATCCTTGCAGTCACGAAAACTTCAAATCTAGGACCCAAAGAATATGTATTTTAGACACTTGCTCCAGGATATAGACAAACAATTGTGGGCCAGGAATTTTGTGCTTAAATGTTAACAGCAATGCACTCAACACACTTAGAATTCACTACAGCATGGTTACATTGAGGAGTTTCAATATTCGTTGGATCAATCGACAACGCGAGATATAAAACAGCTGAAATAATTACGTGAACGTCAGGGTGATCGCCATCGCTACGGCATATTCTCATGTGCGGCAGTTGTGTTGGTCTTCACGAAGCGAGTTTGATAGGTGGCACAGCTATCGTTTGGGTCGAACTCAGTTGAGCATCATCGGGCGAATTGCCCGATGATGCTGGATGCAATTACCAGCGAAACGTCGTACTCAAATTGTAAATGTTGTGGTTTCACGCTTCAACACACCGGTGGGCTAAAGCAGTGAACTATTTGTCTTTTGTCAACGTGACACTTTTTTTACTGATTGGCCGTGTCGGGTGGTGGAGGATTACGACACATTTATAAATAACGCGATCTAAACTCAAAAATCGTTGATTATGAACAATATTGGTCGCGAAAGCCTGCTACGTGTTAAACTGAGAGAGCATAATTGACAGATGGACACCGTGTTGCAGTTGCTAGCGAAACGAGCTTATGAAAGCAATATCAGACAAAGTTCTCGTGATATACCTTCTGGGGTTGTTCACAATCTCCGCACGTGATCCTGCATCTGCAGGGAACTGTGAAAGTCAATCCAAATACTTCTATATCTGCCTTGACACCAATGTTGATGAAAGAAATTGTATGAAAGAAAAATAAATACACTTGAGGAAGACATTGCTTGCTTCATCATGGGACCTCCTTTGCCAGTACCAAAATGTGAGAATAGGTTTGCCCCTTTTTTCTGACAACAAAACAGGTGTTAAGATGTTAAACCCCAAACTGAAACCTTTTACAAGGAATCATGTCTGCATTACCACAATACTTGTGGTCAAAATGCAAACAAAAAACATTCTCTGATTGGTCTACACCAGAGACAGCTTTCTTTTGAGCCTCGTCTCAAAACGGTGTTAGACCAGAGGACGCCAAAATGCAGACATGATTCCTTGTAAACGGTTTTAGTTTGGTGTTTTAAGCAATGTGAGAAACCCTATTCTCACATTGCTTTGTTACCTACTGCTACATGGTAGTGGTACTATCAATCACACCCAGTGTTCCTGGACTGACCAGTGACTGAGCAGTACTGGACAGGGTGGTCTTGTCTGTCTCCTCTCATCACTTATCTTGAAATGGCTCCAAGAATAGTTTCCGAAATAATGCCAATGTCAGTGATTTAAATGAACGGCACTGGCAGGATTTCATTAATTTCCTACTGAGGCGCACTTTTGTTGTATCGGTGATGTTTGCAGGCAGTCAGCCTCACAGTGGTTCAGAATCAGATCAGAATCGTGACATTTATTTGATGCTGTAGGAATCCGATTAGCTATAAAATTATTTTTCAACAGATGTCCAGTAGGGGCAGGTCAAAACGTTACAACAACAAACAATACAAAAACACGATAGGAGTGCAAAGTATAGGAAATATAAACACATCACTGAAAAAATATACAAATAAAACTTAACAATGTCTTATCTTTCCAGGTAAAACCCACCGAGCTATTAGCTTCATTTTCAGAAGCGACCTGGCCACAAATGATAGCTCAACGAAGTGGCTTGATCACGTGGACATTCCTAGCAGCAAAGTAATATAAATACGTCATCTCAACGCACGTTGTTTCTAAACGTGGAGCGAAGAACAAGTTCATACGAACTGTAATACAGTTCCCATGAACCTGAGCAGTACTCACGGACAGAACAATGTTCGCATTGGTCTACAAGTAGCGCGCCGCTGCGTTTATTCCTTTCGGCAACCGAAACCGACTTTAATAAACTCGGGAGCAATGTGCACTCGAACGCGTTTTCGGCTCTGTAGCTCTGCCTCACCAGTTCAATTTGAATTGCCTACCCAAGTGACAAGCCTCCCTCGTGAGCAAAGCAGCAGCTGCTGTTGCTGTGCCCAATCTCTCTCTTTTATTGGATGTTGTGGGGGTTTAAACGACATGGCCATGTCCCATAAGCCTCCAGTGGCACTCGGCATACATGAGTTTAATACAAACCTGATTGTGTTCTTCAGCTGCCCGGGCAGCAAACTAATTATGGTTTTCAAAAATATTGCCTGGCTACACTTTCATACCAACACTCGCCAATTCTCCATCACGATCGGGAGTGCCACAATAAATGGGTATTGCTTAGAGCCAAGTATTGTTCTCTCTTGAAATAACAATGTGCAATCTACAACTGGAGGTGATACAAAATGTAAGTTCTCTGCACGAAATGCACGACATACAAAGATATCCTATTATGTACCCAAGAGGCTGTTGGTGCAAGTTCCGTTATCAAGCACCTATGAAGGCCGCCATGGCGCGCACAAGGGGTGATGTTTACATACTGCATAAGGTACTCATTTAAGGCTGTGTCGACCAAGGGGTGGCCTTGGAGTCATGAAGATAATCACCACCACTAATGGTAGCCATGATCAAGAATCGCACTCGGGAGGCTGGGTTCATGCCACAGTGCGCTAACCACTACGCTACAACTGACCATTTGTGTATACAGATTATGTACACGCATGTGTGATGGGTGGTCAGAATATTTTTTAAAATGGGATTTTATGTATACAACATATTGTACATATATGACTGATATTTGAAAAGTATACGACTCACATTTATGAGGTTTTAAAAAGGTTTCAAGTAATGGAGATAGGCAAAGGGCAGGTTTTATTAGTGTCTCTCAATATTATAGCTGCCCCTCCCTCATGAACATACCTTTTTTTTATAGCATTGACATGACAATAAGAAAAAAGTCGAACGCTCGGAAAACAACACAACAGGGTATTACTGGAGAAAAGTGGTTACTTTAGAATAAAGTACAGTACATCAACATTATGGACCCACTCGCCTTCAAATAGTTTAACGTTCCTTGTAAATCTGCCAAGATGGCCAGGAAATACATCACGCAATGTGCATAATTTTTTCCCAACGAAAATAAGTCGAGGTATTGGCGAGTACGGTCCACTCAACCACTCAGCTAAAGAGAGGCGGTCCCTGCTTGCGAAACCTACGCAAGTTAACGACGAGCGTGGAGCAGGACGAACTGCGGTGAACTTTAAACATTTAACTTGACGCTATAATTTGTGGCCAAAATTACATTTCACTTTGCTCGGGCGTGTATTAAACAATGCGTGTTTGTGAGGCTCATATTTTTATGTGACCGGTAAAACTGTGGCAGCTTGCCCACGTCAGGATACTTTTAAAACATTGGCAACGGGACGTGCAGCAGGGATTTGTTTTGCCCGTCTTGGTGATTTGCTGTGAGGTTAAGACAAACAGCAGTAGGCATGTCTACTTCACACTGAGATAACATTGGCAGTCTATGAAGAATTCATGTTAATATCTGCCTGTAATTGGTTCAAAGCGGCTCAATAATCCAGTGGTTTAGCACACTTCCTACTGAGCCACTTTGCAAAAGAAATCAGTGGTTGAATTCCCTCAGCTACCAAGTAATGCTGTGGAGATGTAACTTCGTCTCACTGTTTGCTTTAAAGTGAACAGTAACATTATTTACAAGAGGTCATTGTGTAAATTATAATTGCTAAAATGCCAATCATGAAATCTGACCAAAGTAAATGGTATAGCTGTGTCGACGTTATTCAGGTTTTAATTTATGATTGTGTTTTGTCTGAATGACCATTCACCTGGAAATAAGTTCAACCCAACTAAAATAATTTCACCTTTCCAAGCGATCATCACAACAAGCACAGCAAGATGGGTTACGTGTATTCCATAATGTTTCCATCGAGGGATTATAATATTTCCTCCAACATGATGAAACTGTTTTGACTAAAAAAAAAATCGCTCGGATCACACCTATAATAGTGAAGCATATTCAAAATGACAAGCAAGCAGTCTATACAAGTTGTCATCCTTAATCTTGCCATACATCACTTGTGATATGTGCCAACGCCGCAGCCAGAAACACATCCACTACGACTTCCGTGTGCTCATTGGATATATAACAACGTGACTTTACCGAAAGAATCAAAGAGTATGGATTCCTGCAGTCACGAAAGCTTCAAATCAAGATTGTTCATTGGATGTTTCTAAATGTGCGCTGTCGCTACTCGAAGTCACATACCGTCTGGCCTCTTAATGCCCTTTTTAGAAGCTTGATTTCATTGTTAATGGGCTCTTGGGAGGACTTCATTAATGGTGATATAATAGCTACACTGTTTGCTATGCACTTTTAGTTCCATAGCTGCGAGGTTATTCCGTAAAAACTTGGCATAGCAATTAGGACAACGGATTCTTCTTTTTTCTCTGCGAATACCCATAGTGCTGAAGGCAACCCTGACCAGGACAGCAAACTTTTTCAGCCTCTTGCTTTGCAATTTAACAGCATGGATGGTTTGTTGATGTAATTATATGCTGATTTAGTTAATTAGGAGGTATGCCGAATTGAGTAATTGATAATCTTGTTCCATTTTCATTTTGAGAGGCATGGTGGGGCAGAAAAAAATCGAATTAGGCATGGTATAACCACATTCTTATTGTGCGTTGTAAATTCATAAATACACTCGGTACGATTTTTGCTATTTTACCAGCTCGACTTAGTGCTCGGTTAGGCTCAGTGGATGAATACAAGAGTCAACATCTGATTACCCCCCTCACGTGGGTGGAGATTGATGATTTACCCCGAGTGACTAATTTGGCCATGAAATTGCCACCCACTGGGTTCCCCTTGTGGAAGATACGCGGGAGGGAAAGCCACAAGCAGATGGTGGAGGTGCAATAATGATCCCTTGGAATCAAGGCGTGCTTATTGATGGTATGATTGCTAACATGTGGTCTGGAATCTGATTTGACCGGTGTACACTCGCGTTTTTAATCAGAGTAACCTACGAATGTGTGTACCAATATGTCTTTAAATGATCATTACAATAATGCCACGTTTTTGCGATACATGAGAAAGGGGTTTTTCAGAACATTGTCAAATGAACCCACCGACCGAGAATGTACACACTGACTTGGCACAGAACTATTGGACAGCTATTCTAACATAAATTATTCTTTACCGCAATGCAATTGAGCTCAAAATGACGCACTTTAAACAGCCTCATGAAAGAATAATAAAGTTCCATTTGGCCTACTTAACATGCACTCTCTGGGTCTGTAAATAATTTTAAAAAAATTATTAGTTATATTTCACCCTTGATATTTCAAACTTGGATTTAATACATGGCATAGAATCGCACGTAATATTTTTTCAAGACCACTCATATTCTTAGGGTTTTTTCAAGTACTTGATACAGCTGTCGTGGCTGTGACGGTTCCACCTGAAGACGGAAGCTTGTGTTGCCTCCGAAACGTCGTGATTTTTATTTTATTTTACTTTTATTAATTTTAATGTTTTTACCTACGTGACTTTACCGAAAAAAACCTAAGAATATGAATCCTTGCAGTCACGAAAGCTTCAAATCTAGAATTAAGACCACTCATTTATACTGCATCCCCCCTTAATCAAGAATTACAGCGGCCGACTGCAATTATCTCCGTTGGGGCAATGGGGGGGAGGAGGATGGGGTCAGGGAAAGACGGCCGAAATTGATGGACCTGCTGCCACAGCTATCAACGGCAAATATTAGTCATTGCTTACACCTGCTGTAATTAAGCCACGAGCCTCTTGTCTTCATTAAAAGGCAAGCACGTTTTCAGACTTTATTTCGTTGTTTACACCCCTGTATATAACACTGGTCAACAAAAAAAACATTTTTTCTGGCCTGGACTTTTGCAGCTGTTCTAGACTAATTTCAGGGTGCTGATTCCAAATCTGATCTCAGATTTGCTCTATCACATCTCATTTTTATGCTATCGGCATACCCCATTTTCATTGATTTTACCCGAAATTAACTCTGTCACTTATGATTGCAAGTTGTTGCGATACAGTGACTGCTTTAGTATTAAAATATGGTGCTGTATTTTTATGATAGTGTGTTTATAATATCATTTTATGTAGATATCCACATTTATTTAATATTTTATTCTGCAGTTTTTATTGAAAATGCAATATTTGATATCTCAAAAACCTGATGTGATGGACAACAACTGATGCCACAAAATTAATTAAAGTGTGTTGACCAGTGTAATTTAAGGAGGTCAGTGCACTGCGCTATGGACACGGCCAATCTGAGTTGGTTTCCCGTCCATTGGCTAACAGCAGTGGCAAGTGTAGGCAAGTGTTGTCTGAACTGGTCCTCGCCCCCCCTTCACAAATCCTCACGAACCGGAGTGGAAAAGTATGGTTAAACAGGTTCCATTACCGGCACGGCATACAGAGGCTTTCATCCAGTAATGGATTTAGCACGTAGGCTTTGACGACCAATATCATCCATAATAGAGGTTTTTGGGTTAGATCGCATAAATATATAAATGTGTTGTTAAAACCCGCCACCACCCGATACAGCCAAACTAGTAAGGGTTGTCACGTAAACAGAACGTGGCCAATTCGTCACTAGTACAGCACACCGGTGTGTTGGAGAGCCAAACCTCGACATTTACTATCTGAGTACGACTTTTCGCCAGTAATCATTCGTCCTGGGCAATGATCAGCACGAGACTAAGAGAACATCCGAGAAATATTAAATTATCCCAAATACAACTGTCAGCAGTAGCATAACACGCGTGCCAACAAGGACACTCAATTGATTTTGATAATGTTGAAGTTCTGTGCAAAACTAGCTACTATTGGTCCAAGACTAATTAGAGAATCTGTCGAGATTGAAAGAAATACAAATAATTGTAACCATTCTGATAGCTACCGCCTTAGTGCTGCGTGGAAGCCAATGATCAAGTAATATATTATTTACATGCATGCCTACAAAGGGCAGCGTTCTTCAATAGGGATTACGGTTGGTAGGGCTATTTTAATACACACAATAGACAGGAAGGACAACATCAAAGGGCTCGCATATTTTACATATATAATCTACGTTGTCTCATTAATCTCCACCCCCACCCCCCACTTTGCGCAAGAGCGCAGAAGCGTGGTCACCACATCTACGCCTCTATATAAGGAACGAAACAGGTGGACTTTTCCACACATCTGGCTGCCCCCTGATGAAGCTAGTTGTAATTACTGGCGAAACGTCGTACTCAGATTGTAAATGTTGTGGCTTGGCTCCCCAACACACCGGTGTAGTGCTGTACTAGTGACGAATTGGCCACGTTCTGTTTACGTGACAGCCCTTACTAATTGGCTGTGTCGGGTGGTGGCGGGTTTTAACGACACATATTTACGCAATCCAACCCAAAAAACCTCTATTACAGTAGTGGATTGGTAAAGGGATATTCATTTTCTTTTATAATGTAAGTGCTGTTCTTTAAGTGTAAGAACAATGTTCATGTGCACAGGATGTGCACTGTGTAAACGTTGATGTGTCAGAAATTCTAAGCAGCATCTAGATCTGACATATAATATACAGAAGCTTGTTGAGCACCAAAGCATAGAAAGTGTGCACTCTCTATTTACATGTAAGTAGAAAATTCACTCTGCAGCGTATACTTTCGCAAAAGCATACATTTGCAATCGACGTCCAAATATATTAACTATCGGGGATTACGTGTTTTTTCTTCACATTTCCAAGTACCTGTACTTATAAATACAGAGCACTTTTCAGTGCAAGGCTTCCTTTCAATCGAACACGATCTCCTCGGGGTCTCTCAAGCTACAATGGGCTGCGGGGGGAGGGTGGACAAAGGGAAAGCGCAGAAGGAACTCACCTTTTCACTGTCTCCTTTGAGAAATGAAGTGTTTCCCAGTGCAAATACAAAGTTTCAAGTCTGCCGACGGCGGAGCCAACAACAGTACACAGCGTCCGCCCACTGTGTCACTGAGCCGACAGCTTGAGACGAGTACGCATTACAACGCGAGTGTTGTTTCTGTTTATCTATCTGAAAGATGTGGGGTGGGGGGGGGAGTGTGTGAACGGATTTTCGCCAGCCTTAAATTTGGATTGTTGAGCTATCTAAAGATTTCTCGTCTCAAAAGTATTGCTTTTTTCCCAAGGTCATGGGGTGAATGCCACGGGTAAGATCTGCAGGATGCAAAAGGCACCATTACACACCATTTTTTTTTATAGTGGGCACACGCACATGTTTTCTTTGAGGGATTTGTGTTGTGTGTTTGTGTGAGATGCACAGCTTCTCTTGATGCTCTGTAGGATTAAAGCGCCTTAGTTCAGCGATAAGCTTTGGCTATTTCCACTGAGTCCTAAGAATTTTAACAATCATCTATTGCTTCCTGCTGTGGTTTAAAATGAAATACTATTTGCCATGGCAGTATTTTCACCAGGTATCCATGTAGTAAGCACAAAAGACATGTGCTCACATCACTTGCATGTTAATATATTTCCAGTCATTGGTATAAAAGCAGTGGGGTTTTCTTCCCCCCGTAACCTTTTCCCGTAACATTGCAGATTCTTTTGCGATATTTTTTGTTAGAGAAGCAATGTTGTGCTTTTCTACTCTCTCTCATATGGAACATAGCTTGGTCTTGTCACCTGTGTGGTTTCATAATATACAAGTAGAGTCTTTCAGTGAGACAAACATTTCGGTGAGAGGTAATTTTAGCATGCATTTATTCATGCTGCTGGTACATGGTCATGTTTTCCGTATGCTCAGCCTTTTTTCACAGATAAATCCTGATAAAAAAAATCACCAAACGTTAAAGATGTCTTCACTCTCAGTACTCCAATACACCATATTAATGTACTTAACAAATGACTCACACTTCCAAAGTCGCATCAGTTAGATTAAGAATGTCACGAAATTATTTGACATATAACCGAAGATACATTTCATGGAAACTTCAAAATGAAAAACACCTTCACCAGCTATATTACAAATTCATACTTGAATGAACTGCTGAATTTGTATTATGTAATTTCACGCACTAATATTCTCATATTAGCAATCAAAATACCAATAATGGTATTATATATCCATGAGTGCTAATTATAACTGTTGGTCTCTTTAAATCATTATTTAGTTTGCTATTTAAATAACCTTTCAATATTTAATCCCATAAAAAAGATAATGAATTCAATATTAGGGTTTTAAACTATTTTTTATCACAGTTTTAAACTATATTTCTTTTCAAGATGTTAATGCTCAGCATAAATAATGTGGTTCTCGTAGCTGTACAGACTACCATCAATGAATGAATTTAATCTAACAAAAATATAACGTTTATCAAACAAAAATCCTTGCTTCCAAAAGCATTTTCTCAATCAGTGTTATTTTCCTTATGAAGATAATGTTTATGTACGGACTTTCACAATGTTTAAAAAAAATCTGCTTAAAAATATGAGGTTTTTTTGTAGAAGACATCTGAAGATATCAGATGTTGCATTCAAAAAAGTATAAAACCACCTCTAATCACTACTCGTGTATATCTAACACATTCCTGCGGAGGGAGCTGGTAGGAACGTTGGGTTGCTCGGTCAATGGCCAGGGTCAACGGCGGCGTGGTGTATTCCGCAAATATTCCCGATTGTGAGGACGGGCACAAGCCGGCGTGAGTAGGTTAAACGTTGAGTTTTATAAGGGCACCACGGGGTGACCAGCCCCTCCCCACCCGGCCCCACATCTCCCCCCTCCCCACCCTCCCCTCCCCACCCAGCCCCTCCCTGCACGACGGACGGACGGACACAACCATCCCCTGTGGGCTGGTGTAACCAGGAGGTTCCTACCTGTAATAATGTAATTTACCTGGTCAGGAAAGCCTCAGTGAGTTCTCAAGGCATTTGCAGGGTGCATCCTGCATTGGTATATTTAACCAATTCTATATGGAATCAGAAGAACAAATGAAATAAAGTAACCGTATCGGGAGCGAGGCTCCCACAAGGCCTGGCGGGAGGACGTGTGGCACAGTTTGGCACCAGCGATTATTGAGTGCGGTCATGTCGCCAGTCAAATGCGGTGAGGACAATGTCTTTAAATACAATGAACGCTGAGCTGCTTACGCGTTCTGAGATTTGGCAGTGATCAGGACACCCACTCTGCAAACTTGCAGATGTCTCGGAACGGGAAAGGGTTAAGTGTGTGGCATGTGGGAGCAAACCAGAGAGTATGCAGAGAAAACCGACGCATGTGAGGGCGCCGAACTCAAAAAGCTCTGCAGAGATATATTCAGAGGTATTTCTGCCTTCTCTAGGCCACATTGCAGACAAAACCTACTACACCTGGTATTCTCACAGTCACCCATTCTTGTCGTAAACCAGGCTAAGTCTGGTTGATTCTTGGCTAATCATTTTGATGTTGAAGGCAGCATTTAAAAGTGTGTGAAAACTTATAGCAACTAAATGTTATCGTAGCGTTTGTTTTATTGTACAAACTTTAGCTCTCCCATGTGGTTTTGAGTTGTAACGATTGCGATGTTCGGCACAATTTCTAATGTTCCAGTTCCTCTTGAAAACATTTCCAGCCTGGGGTGAAAAACGTCGGACATCATGCCGAAACAAATACATGGTACCGATCGCAAACACATCAGAGAGCTACAGCACATCTTCTTGGTTCTTTCGGTAAAGTCACGTAGAAGGGAAGTAATAAAATAATAAAATTAAACATAATAAAACAATTTTATTTTTATAATTGTATTACTTCCCTTCTACGTGACTTTACCGAAAGAACCAAGAAGATGAATCCCTGCAGTCACGAAAGCTTTAAATCGAAATTTGATTATGTTTTATTTGTAATATTTGATTATGTTTTATTTTATTATGTTTTATTTTTATTATTTTATTATGTTTTATTTTTATTATTTTATTAGGTTTAATTTGTATTATTGTATAATGTTTTATTTTATTATCTAATAATGTTTCAGCGTTATTATTTTATTATGTTTATTTTTATTATTTTATTACATCCCTTCTACGTGACTTTACCGAAAGAACCAAGAAGATGAATCCCTGCAGTCACGAAAGCTTTAAATCGAAATTTGATTATGTTTTATTTGTATTATTTGATTATGTTTTATTTTATTATGTTTTATTTTTATTATTTTATTATGTTTTATTTTTATTATTTTATTAGGTTTAATTTGTATTATTGTATAATGTTTTATTTTATTATCTAATAATGTTTCAGCGTTATTATTTTATTATGTTTATTTTTATTATTTTATTACATCCCTTCTACGTGACTTTACCGAAAGAACCAAGAAGATGGATCCCTGCAGTCACGAAAGCTTTAAATCGAAAGCTACAGCACAATTGCAAATATACAGCATCCATGCAATTGCGTTGAAAGCATTTTAACCCGCACTTCCATCTGACTCTTAAATGGAATAAATACATGAATTATTGTATGTTACGTGGCTTGATTAATTTGTGTAACAAAAACATTGTCACCCATTCGCAACTATTGGAAACGTATCATTTACAGTGCACCAGTTTTCAAAGAGGCATACGGTAGATGGGCATTCTTGACAACAATCTTCTTCAGTAATGTGTAAACAAAAGAAACATATGTAAGTGCAATGGAAATAGAGTATTCATTTTCTAGATTTTAATGGAATCCTGCCAAAACATTTTGTGTACTTCCCATTTTCATTGCAAACAATGCACCCCTTTTGTCCGAACCTAATCCACGTTGGCTTTTTTTTTGCACAGACTGCAAGGACTGCTCACAGCATAAAGGACAATGGTTCCCCTCCTGTACACATCAAGAAGCTCATGGCTCAGTTTTGCCTACTAAGCTGTTTCCGCTTCTATAGGAAATTATGAGACGTTCGCAGCATGAACTGCGTTTCACCTTGCCATGCCTGGATATGCAGTTGGGGTACAGCAAGCGGCACATGTAGAAAATGCTGATGTTGCATTGTGTTAACACAAATGTGAATGAACCATTTAACTAATTTTGCACTCTTTCCAACACATTATAAAACTATAGTGCTCTTCTGAACAGACTACAAAACCCCATAACATTCCTACTCATTGCATCGTCACATTTAGCATTTTCCAGACCTTGCTTATGCTTACAATTAAATGCACCCTTCTTCCCCTCTTTCGAAAATGGACAAAGTAGAATGTCTGTGCGTGTACGAGGGTTCAAAAATTAATGTGTGGCACTGAGCGAAACCACAACGATGCATAGCCCAGCCTAATCCCCAGCCCCCTCGGTGTTCAGTCACGTGTGCGGATACATTGAGAAAGATAAGAATGTAGTCTGGAATTCTGCAGTTCTACTATCCCATTCTTAAAACCCTTTCAACTGCTCATCGCATACGCACGCAAGTCTATGAATGCACGCAAACATATGTCAATATGTCAATGCTCCTGCCTCAGATGACATCCGCTATAGAAATGCAGAGTGGATTTTCTCGTGTGACATTGATGGAATGGAATTCCAGGCCCGATGTCCCAAATGGACTGTGCAATCTGCAGGAAGGTGACATTCCTCAACTAAATTAAAGGTAGGCCTCTATCGATTTAAGTACGGCGGCTTGGCTGATTCATCACATGATATGAGGCGTGGCACGACTCACATTGATCTGGGAAGCTAAATTAATCATTGCTTTCTTATATTTCAAGTATGGATCCAAAAATAATCTGCAGGTTACTTGACAGTATGCCACAGTTCTGCAGCCGTTTCAGCATGGATGCACGTTAACGTTGAATGCAAAAAAACGGAATGTTTCCTGAACTACACGTTACACTATTGACATTTCAGAAACACTGAGCGATTGCAGAACGTCGGCTAAAGGATGCGGTATCTTTCACACATCACATGCTGCTATATGGATGTAGGTTGAACTTCTTTCGCACCGTACGTAAACTTTTGCTCCAAGTGAAACCCTGCTAAAACTGGGGCAATGGAGTCACACCGTTTAAACCTCGAATGCGTTTGTCCGATATCACTTTTTATAAAGCCACGAGCAAAAATAAGTGCACTGCAAGTTGATCCGACAGAGAGATGCCTGTTGGGTCATTGGACTAAAGTGTGGGCAAAAAAGTATAATTTCACAAAACGTATCAGCATGAACCAGAAAGTACAAATAGCATAAAGGCCAAGACTTTCATTTTACCTGCAGTGGCATAACAACAACAATGTGTAGGCATGACCTTTCCTATATATGGAATATTAATCATTTTTGCTTTCACAAAATGCATCTCCTTACAACCACAAATCATAGAAAATAGCATCATCCATTACTCTTCCCAACTCAGAATACAATTCCAGAAAGAGCCTAAAGGTGAAATGTAAAATGGCATACGTAACCAAATGGTGTACGCTCTTGGTAAGAGGTGGAGGTGCAGCGCTGAAATGTCTGACGCTGCTGTTGGAATGACCTCCGCCAGAGGGCGCTTTGGAGAGCCCCTGAAGAGGTAATTTTGAGCAACTGTACCCACGCTGGTCAGACGTGTTGGTGGAAGTACACGCATCAGACCCTGCCCCACACGACCTGTCCGCCGCTCGACTCGCACCTCCAATTAGCACGGTTGGCTACGTAGCAGAGGTCGCAAACGGGTTTCGATTCCTTACCCGTACCCGGCCGCACCAGGGTCGCAAACGGGTACCCGTACCCGATACCCGTACCCGGCCGGGTATCGGGTAGAGTACGGGTACCCGATTGCGACCTCTGGGATGAAGCCGTGTTGCAGGCGCGGGTGGGTTGATTCTAGGAACTTGAATTGTGAGCAGAGACAAGACGTTGGGAAATGAGTGACAAACGGTTACTCACCAGTGACTCACGGCCTACCCGTACCCGTACCCGGCCGCACCAGGGTCGCAAACGGGTACCCGTACCCGTTTGCGACCTCTGCTACGTAGCGGGGGGGGGGCGGTCATTTATGAGACTCACCCTATTGTTATAACTAGCATGCCGGCAGATAGAAGCGGGTGGTCTCATGACGACAGCTCCAGTATATGTCACATATTCACTTTAAGATGTTTTCTTGTTCATGTTTTTTGTTTGTTGCGGTTGCACCCGATTCAAGAGCCGAATGGCTCACAGGGCTATACCTAATAAACGAACTTGAACTTGTGCTTTTGGCACGAGTCAACACAAACATTTCACCAGGAATGTATAAACACGAGCAGCAGTTCCACATTCTTGCGAAATTGGGATGTCAGGTTTACGGGACGGAGTTCCACTATTTGCACTTCTGTTGCCATGCAAGAGATGTTTATTGTTGGTGTGATGCATGGTTCTAAGTGGACTGTGATGAGTGTGTGTAACTGGTTTTTGATGTATGGAAGAATTATTTTATTGTGCCGAATTGCCCTTTCCCATTACATAAATTCATATGCTAATGAGTTCACATAAAGCTGACTCAGTAGTGGAATAATATACATTACGTAAAATTTACTTCTGTAGTATCATAGGACTAAATATGAAGCGTCAACATTAATAATAGCGTTATATGCATATTTCATAGAAGTCCATCCGATGAGATGTTTGAAATAATACTTTACATTAAAATTGCACGCACGACTACACAGATACGTGTTATCTCTGTGCACACAGGCACATGCAGTATTTAGATGTTCCTAAAGCAAGTGACCAATACAAAAAACTTAGAGTGATGACACATTTTTATCTAAGTACCCTAATGAAATGCTTGTTGGTCATTAAATGTACTGATAATGCATTTCTGCATCCGATGATACGATTGTAAGGTGGGACATTTTTTGGGAAATGAATGGCCTCAACTGAGAAACGAAAAACAAAGTACTCAACACATTCGCCTGATTACGCTCACAGCATACAATAGACAACCCACGAGAAGATTCAAAAGCGAATTTAGGGCCCATGTGAGGATTATTATCGATGATAGATGAGCAGTTTTTTGCCCGTGCAATAAGATTAAGGGTAATTTGAGGATCAGACGTGAAAGCAGAAACGGGAACGATGTTGGCGCACCAGCAATTGAATAAACAATTGCCACTGCGTTCACGGCTGACAAGCCGTCAAAGGAAGTGCAGGGTACCAAGGTGGTCAGCATGCAGCTGACGTCATAGCCATATACGGCTCGTGCACGTGTCAAGGTCGTTGCTTATGTAACACAATGGTTAATAGTACTTTCACTGTTTTATTTAACACATTCCATTAAACACCGCCATTGCTTTTTAATGGCTTTTTTGTTGTTGTTGTTGTTTACAGTATTTGTCTGCTTCTGAGCAAACGTCTTTATAGGAAATGCATTTTTTATGAGTGGATACATTGAATTATTTGTACGTAGCATCGTTCAAAGAGCTCGGTATTTTGGATTCGAGTGATTTTGAGCGGAGCAGTTACGGAACCATTTTGTTCATTATTTTAGTTGTAGGACGATAATTATTAGGACAGCTGTTCTTGTCTTTAATAACGCCCTTCATTTAATGAACGTTATTTCCGTATCTTAAGCATGTCATCCCATAGACTGCAGCTAATTAAACATTTCCAACTGAAAATTGTACAGCCGCACGCACTGGTTTCAGCAAAGTCGATTCGTCATCAAAATGACCCCACCGTGATTTATTTCGCAAGCCAACGTTCTCCACTCGTCACTGTGCAAAAATCTCTCGCCCTCTGTGCGTGCGGTATTTAATTTATACTAAATCGTTGCCATCACGACGTGTCACACACATTATCACGCAGATTTTAAAAAAGGGGGCCGTCCATAAATGATGTCACGCGATTTTGGCCGATTTCTGACCCCCCCTCCTCCCACCGTCGTCACAAAAAGTCAGACCCGCCTCAAATGACGTCACAAAGCTCTGCCCCCACCCCCCAAAATATATTTCCATTTTGAAAATAAAACATGCTTCAAATCACTTTAAACTATTGCCATTGTAGTGCGTATTTAATGTGGCGCTGCACTCTGATGTTGTAGGAAAAAACATTTATTAAAAAGAAGGCGTTGGAAAGCTGAATTTAGCATAAAATTCAGTTGAAAATATTTCATGTCTAACTAAAACTGCAGATGTTGAGAATATCATGTTGAAATTCTCTTATAATTCTAAAAATTAAAAGTAATTATAACTATAAAAAAATACTTGAAACTTTGTCGTAGAACGAAGCAAAATGGAGAGTACAATTATAACAATCACATGTTCATTCCACAGAATCAAAAACCCTGGTAGACTCATTAGAATCAAAATGTTTAATAACAATCATTCAAAACATTTACAAAATGTATGCTTCTCCATTCTCCCATGGAGAAGCAAAATGCGTTCATGGAATAAATAAAAGGTGACCTTAGTAAATTTAAATAATCAAATGGTTAATATTGAAAATTAACACAAAATTAGTGTTATAACAATTCTATTTAATTAATATTTATTTAAAGTTGCGCATTTTGATGTGACGTCACATTTCTCAAACCCTCCCTCCCTCGTCACACATCGTCACAAATGTCTGACCCTCCTCCCCCCCTCGGTGCATGACGTCATTTATGGACGGCCCCAAACACAACGGTTCAAAACGTCCGCTGACGCCAAAACAAAACGGCGTAGACATAAATTTTAAGTTTAGTTTACTTGAAGTCATATTTTTGCATATCGCGCTAGAAATACACATTTAAAGGATGGAATTTGCTAAAAGTCACAGGCGGAGTTTGGCTTCTATATTAGGCGGGGTCGGGGTTTGCCATGTCCCACACATTAGGAATCCCGGGTGCATATTATACATTATTATTATTTTTATCTTATTTGTAAACTACAGAAAATAAATTGATAAAGGTGTCCAGTCTGGGGTGGGGGGGTGGGGCTGTCCCCCCGTGCCCCTCCCCTCCCAAACTCCCACCCATGGCTAAAGTACAATAATTAATTGCACCCGCATATTCAATATCTCAATCACTTAAGAGTTGTTTAGAAAACAAATAAAATACACACAGTTCACGATTTATTTTTTGGCGTCCGAGACAAATAATAATTTGACAAGGGGGGGGGAAAAAAAGTTTGTGCTTCGAGAAGCCGCCAAAGAGAGAGCATTTTTCTCCAACTTCACCGGGCTCAGAATTCCGAATGACCCGGCAAGTGACAAAATGCGAATTGACGATGGGTTCACGGTAGAGGCGGGCTTGCTGTGTGCACTGGCCAAGAATGCAATGACTCCTGACCCGTACAATTGTTTTGAGCGGGAAAAAAAGTTATTATCAAGGGCACTGCACACGGTTTATTTCAAGGTCTCAATGCAGCGGGCTATTCGCACGTATCAAAATCAAAGACTCTTCGTTTTTGTGCGCGTGTGTGTTGCCTTCGTGTATGCTTGCATGCACTCTGTAGCATGCAGCAATGCAATGCAGTATCTGAACAGATACATGTTATCTAGTGTAATTGTAGTGGCGTGTGATATGTTTTTTGTGCTACACAGGAAATATATATTTTTCCTGAACAAAATAATAAGCGTGGACAGTCACTTGTTTTCCTTTACATTTAAATCTAATCACATCCATGGTCATTCAGAGCTGACAGGCCATGGCGTTGTCAGAAGATATCAACTCAAACAAATCGGAGGAGCACACAATTGAGGACACTGTAAGATTCAAACGGGCCTGTGGGTTAAATACAGAGCACCTTAATGCATTTATCTTAATTGCAATACAGAACCAGACTAAACGGCTTAAACAATCATACGCATTAGATTTGTGTGTTCTGCACAAACCTCCTGCATTTACATTGTAAAAAATGTATATTCCACGATTCGTATGCAAACACTTTCTCACAAGACTAGTGATGGTTTGAATGGAAATATGGAAAAACTGGTTGTGTTCTTGAGAAAATTGCAGCAATTCATCTTTCAGATTTAAAGCTTTGTTGCATGCATGAGATATCGTATGTTATGACTACAATATGCGTCTTTTCCTATTTCTAATTCTCAGTCTTCCATTGCAGAAATGTAAGCAGAAATAGCAAATGAGGTGTAGATATGTTTCCTAGATTCATGAGCTGTGGATATCTGAGTTTGTGTTTGCAAAAGCATTAAAAGTAAATTATACAATAATTGTTTACATTGAAACGCAGTTGATTTGATTTTTTAATCCGTCTTTTACACACGACAAGAATATGTCACAACTTTATACTGTGCTGCGAAACTCATTTACAAGGGATAAAAAACAACTCACATTCATCAAAAAGACATTGGCCGTGAAAATATAAAAAAACATAGATAACATATTCTTAGGTTTTTTCGGTAAAGTCACGTAGGTAAAACATCAAAATTAATGAAAATAAAATAAAACAAAAATCACGACGTTTCGGATTTTTGTTTTATTTTATTTTCATTAATTTTGATGTTTTACCTACGTGACTTTACCGAAAAAACCTAAGAATATGATTCCTTGCAGTCACGAAAGCTTCAAATCTAAAACATAGGTAACGTTTTGGGAAATGGTCCCTCTTCTTAGAATGAAATCAAAACGTACTGTAGTGTAAGCAATGATACATATGTGCATCATTATTGAATTAAGTGCACTGTGAAAAACATTCTAGTGAGTACATCCATAATACACGTTTTTTGGGGTTAGATCGCGTAAATATATAAATGTGTCATTAAACCCGCCACCACCCGACACAGCCAATTAGTAAGATTTGTCACGTCAGCATGTTTTGTTTTTCCAAACATCTGGGTACTACTATTTTAGTTCACACAATCGACAGGAGGTACAAGAACAATAGGCTTACATAATTCGCATGCATAATGCACGTTTATTACCATATACCTAACCCAACCAGCGATGGATACCCATTGTCATTAAAATGCATTCATGAATCTCCCCACTTCGCTCAAGAAGGGCTCACGAGTGATGTCATCACATCTACGCCTCTATTAAAGGAACGAAACAGGAGGATTTCTCCGCAAATCTGGCTGTCGCCTGATGAAGCTGGTTGTAATTACTGGCGAAACGTCGTACTCACATTGTAAAGGTTGTGGCTTTGCTCTCCAACACACCAGTGTGCTGTACTAGTAACGATTTGGCATGTTCAAACCTTACTAGTTGGCTGTGTCGGGTGGTGGCAGGTTTAACGACACATTTATACATTTACGTAATCTTACCCAAAAAACCGGTATTATGGATGATATTGGTTGCGACAGCCGACGTATTAAACTAGTGAGTACATGTTCACACATGTAAACTTTAATGAAATATGAAGAAATTAATACACTGATAAATGCCTTGAAAATGAAATTCTAAAATATTGGGAGTGATTTTTTAAAGTATTGTGTAGATATGTATTTTGAATAATGTATGTTCAGAAATTGCATGTGAATAACGTATAAATGCCATAATAGAGATTTTGTGGTTAGATCGCGTAAATATAAATGTGTCGTTAAACCCGCCACCATCCAACACAGTAAATTGGAAAGGTTTGTCACGTGAACAAAACATGCCAATTAGTTACTAGTACAGCACACCGGTGTGTTGGAAAGTAAACCCACAACATTTATAATTCGAGTACGACGTTTGGCCCGCAATTTCAACTAGCTTCATCAGATGACAACCAGAGTTGTGGTGACAGCCTCCTGTTTTGGTCGTAAATAGAGGGATAAATATACTGTCATCACGTGTGGCGGGTTTAACGACACATTTATACAATGGGAACCTCATTTGCCAGTAAAAATATGATTATTGGTTTTTTACCCTTCTATCTGGCAACAAAACTGACACCTTTTTACAAGGAGTCATGTTTGCATAGACCGCAATACCTGCAGTCATAATACAAACAAAAGAACATAACTCTGATAATGTGTACTGTCCTTGAAGTTGATTGGTGCGCCTTTTGGCGTCATCTGGTCCAACCCATGTGAGACTAGGCTCTAAGGAAAGCTGTCTCGGGTGTGGACCAATCAACTTCAAGGACAGTGCACATTATCAGAGTTATGTTCTTTTGTTTGTATTATGACTGCAGGTATTGCGGTCTATGCAAACATGACTCCTTGTAAAAAGGTGTCAGTTTTGTTGCCAGATAGAAGGGTAAAAAAACAATTATGACACATTTATAATTAAGCGATATAAACCAAAAACCTCTATGGATAATATTGGTCGAGAAAGCCTCCGTGTTAAACTAACGGACACATGCATTTATTAGTTAGATTTGTGAAATGTAATCCTAGAGATTCAAAAGCGTGATTACGTTTGTAATATTGTATGGGAAATGAATAGGAGATTCACACATTATAATGAACACTGGAAACTTTACAAAGTTACATCAATAATGTCCAGGTCAGAAA
Source organism: Lampetra fluviatilis (assembly GCF_964198595.1). Classification (NCBI taxonomy): domain Eukaryota; kingdom Metazoa; phylum Chordata; class Hyperoartia; order Petromyzontiformes; family Petromyzontidae; genus Lampetra; species Lampetra fluviatilis. The sequence goes on along the minus strand of NC_136287.1, from coordinate 9,744,823 downwards.
ACATAAAATCTGGTCATCATCGGTGCCAGTACTGTATATTTTCTAAGTGAAAAAAATAAACACGCAGATTCGCTTCTGGTTGCTAACGGTGTATTTATTTACGATGATGGAGTGACTGCAGTGGATGGAGACCTTTAACTATTAAAGCCTCCTCTGTTTTCTTGCAGTTTTGCAAGGTTCTTTTGCCCAGTATTTAATGTATTTAATAAAACACTTCGTAAACAACGTGAGATTAAGGGAACGGTCAGGACAGATTCTAGACTGCCATAATGAGTGCGTTACAGATAACATCCCCGCGTGGGACATCGCTTCCTCAAAAGGACATCAAAAACACTGTGTGTTCCACGCTTCGTGATGGCAGAGGACAATGCTCAAATAATTTAATGAAGTCACGGTAATTTGTTCAAGCAAAAAAAATTACGAACAGGAGTGAAATACACATCACATTGAGGTTATCCTCATTAAAATTCTAAACTAAAACGAAACTTTTTTTTATTTTACTAGGTAATGTCCACTGAGCTCCATAACTCTTTTTCAGAAGCGACCTGGCCACCACAAATGATAGCTCAACTAATTGACTTATCGTGCAGAAATTTAAAGCAGCCAAATACTCTAAACGCAAGTTGAACCCAAATGTGGTGGGAAAATGAGACTTAAAATATTGATTTATACTGGAGGAATCCCATGAGCTATATAAAGCTCTTCTTTCATAGGTGTTCAGGAGGGGTGGGCAAGAACGTTACAACGACAATACTGAAACATGATAGAAGTGCAAAGTGCAGTAAAGGTAAACAAATCACCCAAATACATACAAATATAACTAAACCATCCCTATCCTACCAGGCAAAAACCAGAGGGCCTGGAGAAAAATCCGACACAACCCAGTGGGAGAGAAATATGTAAATTCCAAAAATACAGGCATCAGGGTCGAGATCGAACCCACGACATCTGTATACCAGGCGAGGTAGTTAACTCTAGATTTGAAGCTTTTGTGACGGCAAGGATTCATATTCTTAGGTTTTTTCGGTAAAGTCACGTAGGTAAAAAATTTAAATTAATAAAAGTAAAATAAAATAAAAATCACGACGTTTCGGAGGCAACACAAGCTTCCGTCTTCAGGTGGAACCGTCACAGCACGATAGCTGTATCAAGTGAGAGAGATTCCAAGAAAACAGTCCTTGTATATATTAGTTAACATCTCACCACCTTGGAAATATGTCTATGCGACGATGCCTCGTACGTCCGGTAATACTGCAACAATTGCAGAAAATGTGCTTGCTAGAGCTATACTCACCAGAAAACGTCTTTAGCTCAAATGGCTCTTTTCCTCTCCAGCATAATAACACCTCCACCTGCTTCACAATCAAAACCTTTCCTTGATCTCATGCGATTATAGCCTTCAATGCGCATGATGAGTCGTAAAAGCTACTTCATTATCCATTTGTTCACAAATATGTCAGACCTCAGAGTTGGATTGCATAGCAGTGTCCATTAATAGTACTTAAAAATGTAATCAATGTAAAAAGTTAGGAATGTTGACCAAAAATATGAATATACACAGGACTGAATGCACATTCCTCATTGTCAACAACTATGAAGGAGCAAGAGCTCACAAAGTACATCTGCCTTTACCATTCTTGAATACATTGAATAGAAAATCCCGTTGTACTGAAGTAGTTTGTATACCAATATCGAGTGCAATAAAAAGACACATCACAGCAGGTTGGAGTGCTTTTGACAAAACTGAACATGATCATGATAATTGACATACCATTGAGCCTGAAGACAGTTAGCAATCAGTGCGTACCTACTGCTGTGACATGGTTCAGAAACAAAGTTATTCATGGCACATCGAGAAGAAAAACTGAAAAACGTGCCAAGAGGCATGGACTTATATTGAGAGGCAGAAAGAGGAAGACAAGGAATAGAGAACATAAGCATGCTAAAAATAAAATTATCACGACGTTTCGATTGCAACACAAGCAATCATCATCAGGTGTGAAAACCACAGCAAGGAAATTTTTGAAAAATAGTGGCGGTTTTTTCTTAAAGTCAGCACCACGGACAGCGACTGGCGGTTGTTCAGACGGATGAGTCCATCTATGCTCGGAACGAAGGAGGGGGGAGAGAAGGAGAATGGAATGCGGTCTGAAAGTCACCGTAAACGTGAACACAATCAATCATAGATGGTCTCGTCCGTCTGAACAACCGCCAGTCGCTGTCCGTGGTGCTGACGTGAAGAAAAAAACCGCCACTTTTTTCAAAAAATTCCTTGCTGTGGTTTTCACACCTGATGATGATTGCTTGTGTTGCAATCGAAACGTCGTGAGAATTTTGTTTTATTTTTATTATTTTATTATTTCCCTTTTACGTGACTTTACCGAAAGAACCAAGAATATGAATCCCTGCAGTCACGAAAGCCTTAAATCGAAATTTAAGCATGCTAATGGCAATCAAACCTGCTTCGGTCAAATTGGGCTCAGGTAGGATACGTTGCGATGAGGAATGATGTTCTGGTGATCAAGAACAACGAGGAAGTGACAGCCAAGGAAAGAAACACATCGGAAAGAACGTCGACTTAAGAAGATGGAGGGATTCCAGCAGATCATGTGGAGCTGCTGGCTATATTGTTGTTGCATTGCAAGTTTGTGAGAAGGCAGTGGCTTGGGGAGGCCTTCATCCAGCAGTGGATTGAGCACGGCTGATGAGGATGACAAGCAAGTGTGATATATCACGAGTAATTTTGTGTATCTTATAAACCACATCATCTACACCACACACGAAATAAAACCCTTTTGTACAACTCCAAATTAAATTTCGATTTAAAGCTTTCGTGACTGCAGGGATTCATCTTCTTGGTTCTTTCGGTAAAGTCACGTAGAAGGGAAGTAATAAAATAATAAAAATAAAACATTATATTACTTCCCTTCTACGTGACTTTACCGAAAGAACCAAGAAGATGAACTCCAAATTAGGTACATTGTTGTCCCAAGTGTAAAAAAAAAACTATATACGGATCTTTCAAAGGTAGCATTTGACATTTTCCAACCTTGTGAAAAACCAAGACAGTTGGTGGTGGAAGTGATATAGCCGCAGCAATGGATAGATGCACGAGCTAACCTCGCTGAATTTAGTGCACCTCGTGGGGAAACAGTGTGCAACATATAGATGGAAAAGTGTGGCGTGCAAGGGTAAGTCACGTCGCCATTCAATTTCTACGAGCACGTGATGGATGTCTGTGGAACAATGAACCCCATTCTATGAGGCCCAGAAGGCAGCCGTTGCATCTATTGGAAATGGTGAAACACCGGTCAATAGCGAATGAAAGAGAGGCAAGAAAAAATGGAGATATGGTGAAGAAGGTTGCTGCCAAAGATGCCTTAAAAAAACAACAACATGTTTTTTACACTCACATCTTACAAGAACACAATCACAGATAACAGTTTCATTTGCATATTTTGGAGTCCATCCATTACCCATTTCGAATTGATAATTGTTGAAAAATGTACACCACCACGTATGTTAAAAAATTCTAAAATTAAACAAAAAAATCAACGGAATTGTTTCATCCATGCAGCATGGCCACACTTGTCAAAAAGAAATCCCCCCCCCCCCCCAATCAATTACGTTGATAAAGCCTGGACTCGGCCTGGCTGATATTTGAACACCGAGACGAACGTTGGGTCAGATAACATCCTTAAAAAAAAAATGTTTTTTGCATCGACGCACATCTGATTGCTCTCTTGGCCTCGTGTCTTACCATCAGCCTGGGGTAGCTGGCGCAGTCCAGGCTCCTGCTGCGCCTGCTGAGCAGCGTGGCGTACAGAGCTTCCTCCTCGTCGTCTTCGTGGCTTGAGTGGCGTCCGCGGCGTCCTCGGCAGTGGCTTCCGGCAGGCAGAGCTCCCTCCTCCCTGCGAGACAAAAGACAAAAGGGGGTACCTCCCCCCCCAATATGGCATTAAAACAGAGGTCGCAACCGGGTACCCGATACCCGTACCCTACCCGATACTCGGCTACCCGTACCCGGCCGGGTACGGGTACCCGTTTGTGACCCTGGTGCGGCCGGGTACGGGTACGGGTAGGCCGTGAGTCACTGGTGAGTCACCGTTTGTCACTCATTTCCCAACCTCTTGTCTCTTCTCACAATTCAAGTTCCTAGAATCAATCCACCCGCGCCTGCAACATGGCTTCATCCCAGAGGTCGCAATCAAGTACCCGATACCCGTACCCTACCCGTACCCGGCCGGGTATCGGGTAGGGTACGGGTACCCGTTTGCGACCCTGGTGCGGCCGGGTACGGGAACGGGTAAGGAATCAAAATCCGTTTGCGACCTCTGCCTTAAAATTACTTCATCGGGCAAGGGCTGTCAAGCGAGCACCTACGAAGGCTCGCACGGCACACGAGGTGTTTGGTGGTACCCAACGTCACGCCTTGTCTCTCCCTGGTGTTGATGTTTTTAGACACCGCACCGGGTACTCGTTTGAGGCCGAGTCGACCTAAGGAGGGATAGCCACGGCTCAGATGATCGTGAATGTTGTTGGCCGTGAGCGGGAATCGAACTCGAGTCGCCGGGTTTGTCGTGCAGCCAGGCAGACACACACGCGCAAAGCACAACACAACATGCGTGTGTCACAACACAACCGAGGCTCGGCAAGTCCTTTGATGGTTAGGTGCTTGGCCTGCGCTTGATCGATTCTACATGTGGTTTCACAATTAGTATATTGCTGGGGATCCTGCCGTGGTGCAAATGGCTGGCACAATTGTACATGCAATCAAGAAGTCGCCAGTTCGATCTCTCGGACAGGAAAGTTGAAACAATATCTTTAAATCCCACCACCTACAGCAGTATAAACGGGTACAGTTAGTGGATGGGCAGGGTGCGTGTGTGTTGGGGTTACAGTGTAGGTCCCCCTCCCTTCTTCCAAGATGCTGTCCAACGTAAGAAGAGTAGGCCAAAACACTCCCCCGGAGAAGCTCATAAAATGCACGTGGCTCGAGAAAAAGCAATTCCATGGGTGCACTTTATAACCGCCATTATAATATTGCTGGACCCCCCCCACGCCTCCCATAGGCTTTGTGAATTGTCCTCAACGTTTATCATTCATGGTGAAAAGACTACGGACGATACCATCCACCAAGCATGTGGACTAGATGTTGCAAGCCATGCTTTTAGATAAATTGTAGAGTAGTATATTGAGCTGTAAGCACTTAACCTTACAAGCCACTGTGGTGGCCGTGGATGGTGCTAATCAGATTGAAAAGTGAGCAGCAAGCACATGGGAAGGGCGTTTTGGTTCCTGTGCCTACGAATACTGCAGAGGCCAAGAGCCTCGGCAACCTCGAGGTGCCGTGTAAAGAGGAGAGCTATGTCGAGGCAGATGCACTCTGGCACATTGAGTCAAAACCCTCGTAACGGTGAAATGTCACGCTTGTCACACTCTATTCCAGCATCATTTTGATAAACTAGGCTAAAGCCATTTAACATAATGACTCTTTACGAGTACATTGGGGAAGTACATGGGACACTACCAGCACCACCACCACCGTATTTGCCCAAAGCAAGTAACGTGCTTCTTGCCGTTGAGCAAAAAATAAGCACAAGACCCAAGACACACGCTGGGCAGACACGTCGATGCCTCATACAGTGTGTGTCTGTGAATAATTACAGTGTAAGCAAACACACATGCGTGTCAGCGAAATTGATAAGAGAGAGAGAGAGAGAAAAACCCATCACATTGAACCACACACAAACCAGCATGCATCTCTGCACAAGCTTAAACATGAAAGCATGAATAGGGACAATGCAAAATTTTCAAAATGTGTGCAAGTAAAACGTGGCCAGGCAACACATTATTGCATAGACTTGTGACGGAGTCTATAATTTGAATTTCCAATCAAGAGATAGCTCGAGTGGTCTCAAAATGTGGTTGCTTTATTGCCTGCTAACATATGCGTGCAAACGCAGTGGTTGGTCAAGCTTTCCCTCCGTTATTTCACTTGCTTATTTCAAATCTGGCTTGGATAGATAAGAATGAGGCTTAATAGGATCAGTGTTAGGCTAAATAGGAGATAAAGTCTTTGTAAATGGTTAAATTAATTACTGTAGTGAAAATGTTCAACTTTACAAATTGCTTACGTGGCAAAGTCATTTCTGTGTACATGCATTGTATATTTTTTAATTATAAGCACACACAGAATGTTGCCAATGTTCACTAACTTATGCAAGGGGCATGCTAATGAGTGAATCAAATTGTATGGGATTGATTTATAACACATTTACCGAGGTGGGGGGGGGGGGGGGCGATGACAGAATCCAACCATTGAGATACGAAGATGCTAGCCCACACCCTGAAGAGACCAGTTTTTACTTTTGTTGTCGCCCCTTCTTAGTTCCCTGCGATATATGTAACAGGGGGCGGGGGGGGGGCTGAGCTAATGAACGCGGGCAGCTGGGTGAGCACGTGAGGCCCGTTGCTGCTGGAAGCAGTCATCTGTCCGTGCAGTGACAGGGCGACCGATAGGTAGGTGCGCGTTCTACTCCAAACATGTTTCAAGATTAACAACAGCACTGAGCACAGGACACACACACACATAGCCGTCTCAGCCCATACGGTTTGCCCCGTGTTCTTGTACAGGGAAATTGAGTTTGCAGGTCCTTACGGCGTACAGCCGTTTCAATATGAGCAAACGTTATTTTTGGGGGGGTCAATTTGTTTGTGTTTCTCCCTTGTGATGGGATTTTGTATAGGATGAACGTTGGGATTCATAAGGGGCACGGGGTGGCCAATAAGGCCTGAATTGATTCGGGGTTGACAGGTATGCACGAAACACACGACACACATTTGTATATGTGCACACACACACACAATGGTTGACCCTTTCAAAGATGCGTTCGGGCTCTGTAATGCCTCTTTTCGCAAAGCATGTCATCGAGTGAATTAAGGCGACTCCTAACGAAGGATGGAACACTTAAACGGTCTGTCCATCACAGAACTGTACGCAGTAGAGCAGAGACAAAGCAACGGTATAATGAGAACTCCTCCATCAAGAAGACTTTGATTATTGAGAAGTCAATGATGAGGCGAATGTTGACCCCCCCAAATTATTACTTAAAGTACAAATTACAGCATGTCAACAATCGCCAGCGCACGTGTGCTTCTAATGACTATAGTAGTGCAAACTCGGTTTCGAAGCTCGAAACACACAAAGTCCGTCCACCGATCTCAAGAGCAATATCTAAATAGCTCGAATCGATGAGTGCATATCGGATCTCAACACGCCATCAGCGAGCGTGCCTTTTTTTCGTCCATCACACACGCAGTTGTCAAAATACAGACCGCAACTTAACAGCAGCAACGCGATCTGCATAGATCCATAATGTTTTTCCTTCACCGCACCGTACACAGATCATGTTTTACTCTCGCAAAAGAAATCAATGGAGATCAATTTGCTTTGAACTGTCCACGGGGAGCGTGGCGAGTGTCATGTTTCTACTTAGTTGGTGCAGACCGCATTCACTGATAGAATTGTGTTTTGTCTCTCGCCGCCTTTTAAAAGGAAAGGGCCTTTTTATTTTATTTCACTCGCCCCTTCAAGAACTGCTATTCACTCGCAGCACTCGAAAAGGTTGAACGCTTTAAGACAATTATAGAAACGGATAATTGTAATGTTTAAAATAACAATACACATTAATGCTACTCCGTTACATTAAAAAATATATAAAATCAGGGTTTACACGACACGTCCACGCTTCAGTTTGCCTACTTTGCAATAAAATAAAAGTCAAAAGTGCCTTCAATGAAGTGTCCATTAAATGTCTCAACATAAACACAGTGTGTGCGCACATGGCAGCAGGAGATTCAATGAATGCCACGTGCAACAATGCAGAACGTACTTATTACATTTACAGCATGCGGTGCATACTTTATTTAAGAACATCTGGCAAATTACCTCTAATACGGCACGCGAACCTTTGCTTGCAAAAAGAAAATCTCGTCACTCACCCAGTCAGCAACATTTTACAGTTAATGTCCCCGTGACATCTCGCATGGTTCCCCATAGCCCACTGCCACCAACACCAACAACAACACGTAACAGCGGGGGACAATGACACGCGATTTCATCCCGCATCCATCCTCGCTCCGACCGCATCATTCGGAAGAGCCCGTGCGTGATGCACAGCGCGCACGGACGAGAGACATACTCACATCAGAGTTATCCACGTGTTTGGATGCCCATGGTTTGGGAGCATCGACTCCCGGTTGGCCGGGGTCACCCCCAGGGCCAGCTGAATGACAGGTAAGAATTTCTTGTATTTCATGCTTCAGTCGTAGACCCTGGTTAAAAGCAGCAGCAGCAGCAGCCAAGCTCAGCCCCAAAAGCGAGGCCGGCTTAGAGACTCACGGCAGCGGTGTCTCGTGCGCCAACAGCCACATGCCCATTCGCTTGTCCGGACGCAAATGAAGAAGAAGGAAGGAGGAAGAGGAGAAGAAGAGGACGAACCCCCCCCCCCCCAAAAAGTCAACTGCTCGGTCTGCGTGCTGCAGACTCCGGCTGCTGCATCTGGATCGAGGGTCTCTCCCACCCACCCACCCCCGTCCACCTCCTCCTCCTCCTCCCCCACACACCGCCGCTTCTTGTCGCACCGAGCGCCGTGGCAGAAGACAAGAGCGGCTGCTGCAGCTTCAGTGGCGGGGGGCCTTTGCTGCTGCTGCTGCGGCTGCGGCCGCTGCTATAGCGGCAGCGGCGCTCGATGCAGTGCGGCGTAACGACGGCGAGCGCTCTGCGCTCTGCTGCTGCTGCTGCTGCCGCCGCCACCGCTGTAAATCATCGCGGACAAAGCATTTTCTTCCCACGCGGCTAAAAATAGCCAAAGCCGAGAGGGAGTCGCTCACCGGCCACAGAAGCCAGCCCCACCACCGCCACCGCTAGCACCCACCCACCCCCCCACCCCCCCACCACCCCACCCCCCCACCACCCCCCGAATACGTGATCGTGTCGATCAGGCGGCGGTGTGCCAAAACGCTCCCCTAGCTTGCACATGAATAATGAAAATATTCTAATCCTGGGAGAATTGGAAGACGTAGCAGATGTGACGCCACGCGCGCGGCCACTCTTTTATCTGTCGGCAACACATGGGGTGGAAGGCTAGGCCAAAAAGATTGTTGTTTCTCTATAAAGATAATGCGGGGAGGGGGGGGGGTGTTGCTGATGCTATTAAAATAATTTTCTTACAGAAGGCCGGAACATTGTTGAATTTATGCACGGCACACGATCCTTCCAAAGCACGGAGGGATAATCTTTTCACAATATGATCACTAAAATAATTTCACGGTATCAATAGAGCTTAGGCATTATACAGATTATGTACAGTATTTCAACGCATGCATGGGAGAGGCATTGTATGCTAATTTTTGCAACAGAACAGGCAAAATGTATGGGATAATAGCGGTAACTAAAACTGTAAAAGTGATGACACCAGGATACGAAAATAATGTCAGAAATGTGTATGTTGTACATCTGTGCTGTATGTTATATAGACAGTCGTAAAAGATATTGACTCTTTTTATGTCGCCACCAATTCTGAAAGCCTTTATTCAATTATAATATTTAAAAAGGGCTTTTTCATTTATCAGGTTTTATCTTGTTAATGCACACTCTTAAATATATCCCCCTCGCGCGACCTCACACACATACACACAGGACGCACAATTTAGAGGATATCCCACATCATCAATAACAGTCTCAGCATACCTTGTGACACGGGGCTCACAGCGTTGATGTCGAATTCTAACGCAGCGTGCTCTCTATCAATATAAACGTTGAGTGATAACGCGGCCGTGCGCATTGTTAAGTGCTGAATCTTTCCTTCACTCAGAGTTACAATGCTGATTGTGCAGCCCGCAGTGTATTGAGCATTCTCTATTAATTGTTATTGCATTATCTTGAAATATACTGCCCGTTTTGGCACACTTTTAGACTATCTTGACGCACATTTTCCCCACTATGATTACACTATCGCATGTAATGCTTAGTGACTGCTTGAAAAGAAGAAAGAAATGGTTTAAATGTTTCACGGAGCTCTCTACAATGCACCGAGACAGTGATAAACACGACGAAGTTAAGTTTATTTAAAAGATAGTCCTCCAAATGCAGGCCATAATTATCAGACTAGCACTGAAATTACACTAATGTGTAAATGTAATCAGCGTCAATATATTAATACCGGTATATAGCACATCTGTTTTTAAAAAAATTGTCACAATATTTTCCTAAAGTTATAAAATGTGTGTATTTGAAGCAAATTGTGATTTATGAATTTCGAGACTTTTTATTCACTTGAAATTAGTACTTTTCAAAAAAACACACAAACAATTCAGAATGTTTATAGCAGTGTCAACATTATCTTGCCAGCATGAACACTCTTGCTTATTATCATCCGTATACCTGAGAACATTTTTCATCAACACTCACATCACAACATCAACGTTGTTTGCCACGATCAGTTTGGTGTATGTGCTGAGTTCAGCTTTCAGTAAGCCACTCATGACCATGGATACTTTAGTTTTCTATGCAGTATTGTTCCTTTTATACCATGATTTCACTGAAAAGTATCTGTATATTGTATAGCAAAAAAAAAACATCTGATAATGCATTGGTAGTAGTGCACAATTACAAATAATGCATATTCCACGCATTCTTCAGAATCAAAATTTGTATTTATACTGGAGGAATCCGATGAACTATGAAGCTCTTTTTCGCAGACGTTAAGTATACGTTCTTAAACAACACTGCCCTGAAGAGGAAAAAAATGTAATGGGCAACGTCTTTGATGATGTCCCTTCTTCATAGTAGAGCGATCGAAGGGTCATTGCCAACAACGTTAACTATCTTATATATTTCGATTTAAAGCTTTCGTGACTGCAGGGATTCATATTCTTGGTTCTTTCGGCAACGTCACGTAGAAGGGAAATAATAAAAATAAAAATAAGAAAATTCTCACGACGTTTTGATTGCAACACAAGCAATCATCATCAGGTGTAAAAACCACAGCAAGAAATTTTGGGAGCAGTTACATTGGAGAAACCAAACGACATGTCTCGGACCGCATCCGTGAACACAAAGCAGACCTAAAACATGGTCGGACCAACACCTCAGCCGTGGCAGACCACTGTTATAATTCAGTGGGCTCACGTGACATTGACTTCTCCAAGACAGAGGTTCTCTGCAAGCCATCTGGCTACCATGAGAGATTCGTTCATGAGGTTATCCACAAAAACAAACACAGAGACAATTTCAACCGAGAAGATGGATTCTGGCTTAGCAATCATTGGAAGGATTTGATAAACCATTTCGGGTCTTAATTGATTGTGTTCACGTTTACGGTGACTTTCAGACCACATTCCATTCTCTTTCTCTCCCCCCTCCTCCATTGCGAGCGTAGATGAACTCGTCCGTCTGAACAACCGCCAGTCGCTGTCCGTGGTGCTGACGATAAGAAAAGAACGCCACTTTTTCCAAATTTCCTTGCTGTGGTGTTCACACCTGATGATGATTGCTTTTGTTGCAATCGAAACGTTGTGAGAATGTTATTGTTTTAATTTTTATTATTTTATTATTTCCCTTCTACGTGACTTTACCGAAAGAACCAAGAATATCTTACAAATATTTCCTCTTTGGGGGCAGTAGTGTTAACAAATGCTTTTTTTTTTATTGCTCATCTCTGCAAACCCTGTGCCAATTGTGGACATTTTACATTCCTATTGTGGGATCCAGTCTCTTCCCATCAAAACACCAAGCTGACTCCAGAAAAAAAGTGGCACTAATTAGCATTTATAATATATGTAATTTCATTATTGGAAACTAAACATGTAGAGATTGATAGTTCCCGAAATTGGACAATAAAAATAGTCCAAAAGCAATCCCAATACACTAAAGCTATAATCCAGAAAAAGTTTAATTATTTTAATTTAACACGTTTATCAAAACAATATACTTTTCTAAAAAGTGGATCGTTCATTAATATAACCTTAAAATAGAGAGCTACAAAAATGGATATAGATCCAAACCAACCCAGATGTGCCCTTAATGGTATGCATAGTACACCCAGATTGATAATGATTTAACCTTTAACCTCAAACTATTTTTGCGTCTCATTAATGAAAATTAAAGATTTAGGTCCCGGTCATGTTTTAGTAATATATGTGATCCGATTAATGCAAATCACCATCTTCAATATCAGCCACTGTCTCTCCACTGCTGCCTGAAGCCATCCTCATGACATTGTCGTCTCTTACGGTCCTGCGATTCCACAATCCAGCAAGTGCTCATGTCACTACATCACCGTGATAGTCACTACCTCGGGCGTGTCTGTCCTTTGGCTACCATTCTGTCAAGAGCCGTCTACAGATGTGTCCTGCCCAGGCCCACTTGCTATTTTTAAATCCTTTATATTAAGTTCACTTGCTTGCTTGCTTGCGCGCTTACGTTCCGTGCAAATCTTTCGGTCGTTTTTTAACCCACTTCCCGTGATCCAATCGAGCTGACATTTTGCACACAGACTCGTTGTGCGTGACAATTTATTTTCGTGAAAATGTTTTTCCGAAATTTGACACTTTTTAGGAAAAAAAATTTCACTAACACAATCATATATTTTTCCTAAACACAGAAAATTATTCAAGAAAACAACAAAAATGTACAATATAAACAATCATACAAAAACTGAAAACCTTATAATCCCTATATACGACTTTCCTTATATTTAATTTAAAATACCAACGTGATCAAAATGAAACTCTTACTCAAGAAAAACAGAAATGAATAATAAAATAAAACCGATGCCACGCATACATATGATTTATAGCGAAAAACTTTGTTTTTACGAGTTAATTTTTTACCACTCATTATGATGTCTCAACCCTGCGTTTATTTCCTCATCCACGTGTTTCCCAGGCACGTTTGTGGGTTTTTTTCATGATCAAATTAAGTTTTCCAAAAGTAGCCCATCCTGCTTTCGTTCACCCCTTTACAGTGATGGAAATAAATATTTGACCCCTCTGCAAAACATGACTTAGTACTTGGTGGCAAAACCCTTGTTGGCAATCACAGAGGTCAGACGTTTCTTGTAGTTGGCCACCAGGTTTGCACACATCTCAGGAGGGATTTTGTCCCACTCCTCTTTGCAGATCTTCTCCAAGTCATTAAGGTTTCGAGGCTGACGTTTGGCAACTCGAACCTTCAGCTCCCTCCTCAGATTTTCTATGGGATTGAGGTCTGGAGACTGGCTAGGCCACTCCAGGACCTTAATGTGCTTCTTCTTGAGCCACTCCAGGTAACAAAGCTGAGATTAGGAGCACTCCCTATAAGAGTGTGCTCCTAATGTCAGCTCGTTACCTGTATAAAAGACACCTGGGAGCCAGAAATCTTTCTGATTGAGACGGGGTGAAATACTTATTTCCCTCATTAAAATGCAAATCAATGTATACAATTTTTGACATGCGTTTTTCTGGATTTTGTTGTTGTTATTCTGTCTCTCACTGTTCAAATAAACCTACCATTAAAATTATAGACTGATTATTTCTTTGTCAGTGGGCAAACGTACAAAATCAGCAGAGGATCAAATACTTTTTTCCCCCACTATTTAATAATGACAATTCCAAGCTTGCTTCAACAATTATTCATCTGTATGCATATTTCTGTGGTGTGTTCCAGTTGCGTCCCTCCAATAATTATTTTCTTTTTATATTATAATATATTCTTCTTCTTGAAGAAAAATATATTATCCCTGCAGTCACGGAAGCTTTAAATCGACATTTAATATATTCTTGTTCGTGACTTATTTTTTGCTTATATTTATCTTGAGCCGAACCTTGAAACCTTATTTGTAAAGTTGTTCAAAGCTTTATTGTCGTTCATTTCCATTGGCTGTTATAATTGCTGTCATCAGCAAATACGTTATGGTTATTTTTTTCCCAATTTATGTTTATGCATTCATTGATCCAATCTAGCTTTTGGAAATATATTCTAATGTTGCTGTGAATAGGTTTGCTTAGAGTGTGTCTCTTTTTCTTACTCCTCTTCTGATTCATATTTGTCACTCATAATATTTCTACATTTGCCTATTCATAATCTACAAAACAAGGTATAATTATATTTTTAATTATTGTATTTTTAAAGTAGAAATGTTATTGATATGTGGCCAATGGTAGAAAACCCCAAAAAAACTTAATCATGTGGTTGATTGGCCTCCTAGTGTAAATGTTTTGGTTTCTTCTAAGCTTCATAAACAATTCACACGTATTATGTGACAAGAGGATAATGTGTTAGTAATTCTTCAAATCAGATTTGTTTCCCTTTTTGAATAGAATTACGATGGATTGTGACCTTCTGCTTACCAGCCTAATGCCACCGACACAAGCAATACACATAGGATTTTCATCTTACCTAAATTTAATTTGTTTTTGTAAAAAAAGAAAACCTTTTCATATACTAATTCTTTTATCTTCACCATTGTGCGTGTCTCATTGAGAAACGATTAACAATTTTGGACATACTCTACTATAGAGTGCCATCCCCTCCCTGCTTGTGACTTCCTTTATCTCTGCATAGCAAACACACTCGAAAGTTAAGTGGCTGTGCAATTCATTAGGACGCGTTGAAAGTTCACTCTGTAGTTCACAGTCCCATTAAACAATATTTTCTTTGAGATTTTACTGCGTTTTGATGGCATTTTATTTTTACACCATTGCATCTTTAAAATTCGATGTCTTAGCATTTGAGTTAATCTACCGATTAAATAGTTGTGTAGATGAAAACTGATTATTGGGCAATATAATTCACGAGGGACCCCGTAAAATGCGGATGCAGGACATTATTTTTAAAAACTATATGCAATTCATTTTATATAGCGCACTCTTCAAGAACAGTTCCAAGGTGGGATATATTTTTTTTGAATTGTTTATCTTGCCAGACTTTTTCATAGCACATGCATATTGTGCACGCCTTCCAAATGCTTCTAAAGCGTATATTTTATTTCATAGCTTGCAATACATTTAATCATCATGTGATCATATTTAATGTTTTATTCTGGGGGGACACATGCACAGCTGTGATTCATTCCCCCTGTCGAGTGGGTTGGCTACGTACGGTGCGAAAGAAGTTCAGCATGCATATACACACATACAAGCTGACCAACGTGCTAACGTATGGTCAAACATTTCCCCGTGGCCAACGAACATAAAACCAGGGAGCAGTTCCCCCTGCGTCGCTATATTTTGCCAGTTATTTTGGCAGCTGGGAAGCCTTGCACGTGGCTGAGGGCTCTCTCCTGGCTTCGATGCGACCTGGGCCTGCCCGTGACTGCACATGACACGGAGACTCTGGTGAAGCGAACGTCGTCAAACAAAGCAAATCATGTCAGAAGTTACCTGTCAGATTATGCCAATTTTCAAGGCATTTTTGCCTTCAAATATTATGATTTAAAATTGGAGGGGGGGGGGGGTAAATATAGCGACAATATTTAAAATACCATTGTGAGATATTAAATATATATAAAATGTGCATAGAAATTGCTTGATAGCATCAGAGGATTAGATATTCATATTCTGGCACATGCAATGTGCATTACAGCCACAGTTTATTGATCCATCAGCAAGAGATAGGCAGACTTAAGTGGTCAGTTCACTCACCATACATGGATCCGACACATGACACAATCATTTAGAGCTAATGCTGTAACACAATTCCTTTATTAAACGACAGCACACAGGCCAAAAATACATTGTGCAGATAGCCACATTTTTCAGCTGTAATTCTACAAAGCATTTCCGCTCCACACATATTCATTTTAGGAAGTGTTCTGTCATTAAGTCTTAGGTTTTGAGATACATGCTTTGACATCTTAACCCTATTTCTAATCAAATGCATTATGGTAATTAGTATTACATTGGAATCAATGCCAATTAGCATGCAAGATTAAATTACAGATATTAAAGTAAATTTAATTCACAGCCCTTTGTCAATCCACTGCTGGATGAAGGCCTCCCTATTCCTTGTCAGTCATGGGGATTGGTTGACCATACTTCGTCATGCCGGTAAGTGCGGTTTGGTGAGGATGGAAGATGTTAGCTACGGCCAACAATCAAACTCAGCTGCCCCAACCACTGTGCCAATGCTCCCCGAATAAAAACGTTAATCAGCCGAAATGAAAATTCTAGATTTGAAGCTTTCGTGACTGCAAGGATGTATACTCTTTGGTTTTTTTCGGTAAAGTCACGTAGGTAAAAAATAAAAAATAAATAATAAAAATAATAGAAATAATAATAGAAATAAAGTAATAAAGCACGACGTTTCGTATTTATTATTTTATTTCTATTATTATTTCTATTATTTTTTTTTTACCTACGTGACTTTATCGAAAAAACCTAAGAGTACGAAATGGAAATATTAACTTTTTTGCACGTATAAAATTGATGCCCACATGACAAATAATACAAACTCACCTGAGCTCCCCCCACCATCACATTGCAATGGGACTGCCCAATAGCACTGGTAAGCTGGCTACCCAGGTGAAACAAACCATTGGCACAGGTCCGGCTCCCGCAATGCTTTGTGGATTGTGGGTACACTACTGTACGTCTTGCCGTGTCCCAGTGCCTGGTATTTATAATGTGAAAAATTACAAAGGTTTGCAAAATTAGAACAAAATAACGCAATGTGAATCGCTGAAAAAGTGTGGCAAAATGTCTGGCGAATTATATATTCCAATCCAATAAAAAAACGTAAGATAAAAATAATACCCGTTTATTTACTGCAACTGAGCGGACGGGAAGGACTCGGTGTTGTTGCTGACCAGCTGTGATCTGCCCTAAAGCAGGCCAGTCGCTTGAGATGTACACATCTTGCTTCATTCAATACGACAGTTTTAAAAAAGGAACAAGCCTGTTATTAGTGTTATATAATCTGATGTTATTTATATATATATATACGTCCACTGAAGCAGTACAATTTAATATAAAAATACAATGACATTTAAGGAGAAGATGTAAGGCTTGAAGATTTACTATATTACTGTTACGCAAATTGTACACGTTTGGACATTCAAGTAGACTATACTTGATTACACATGCACACTAATGAATAAATTAGACACAAACACACCGCACATTCTCACAGAATTCCCAAGCTTTACTTTATAACTCTTGATAAATACTAGGATTGAACTTCACACGGATGGTTTGAAGAGCATATCAATTATTCATGTATCTTTTGCAACCTCTTGACATTTTTTATTTCCACCTTGTCATAATCGTAGAACTTTCTTTCGAGCAAGTGATCATGTGACAGATATGACTAGTCTGAATCAATAGCAGAAATATATGGAAACCTAAAGTGGTGTGAAAACCCTATAAAAATATGCCCTGTACTCTAGACACAATCAAAGGGGTGGATATGAGCACTTTCACAAAAAACATCGGCATTTTAATTCAGACACACGTGTCCGACCCTGAGCAATTCAACCCGGTACTGAGCGGTCATCAATATCCTCCAGGGATGATAAGTCAATGTAGATTATCCCCGTTTTATTCCAGAATGCAGTTGGCATGCCCTACCCTGCAGAAGGCTGTGCCCCGAGGCTGTCGGGTGGTGGAGAGTGTTCCCTGCTCGTTTTTAGTCACAGGCTGCAAATGCTTTTTTCTTCAGGTGCAATTATGAGCCCACAATTCAGCACAGGTCACAGAGCACGACACAGAGTTACGGTCCTCATTATCATACAAATAACACGGCTCAGTGGAGATGGTGAAAATGGTATGTACGTCTGGTCAGTGCCATATTATTCCAAGTCTCATTTTTAAAGCATCTCTCAAAATGTCAAGTGTTTGTGTAGGATTGTGTCTACAGAGCCCACGTGGCTTACTTTACCGAAATGTGCTGACAGTTACATATTGGCGTTTTCTCTGAGTCGGGGTGCTGGGTCAATATTTACACATCTGTGCACTCATGTAAACTGAAATATACGCCCTGTATTTTTTTTATCAGAGAGAGAAAACTGCATTTTTAGCTTCACTGATTTGTCTGGGTTCTCGTATGTTACCCAGAGATGAATATAACCCAGGCAAGAAACGTGTTCATATAACCACGTAATTTTTCAACATTCTGCTGTACAGGTTACATGTATTGCCTCTATTCATATTCTCGTGCCATCTTACAGTGGATTTCAGTGTTCAGTAATGCGTTCTTGAGTTCCAGTGCTGATGAAAAGTTTTATTCTGGCAACTGGAGATTGTATCTGGCCAAACCCATCAAAACATACTATTCGCCAGCATTCCTGATATGAAACGGATCACTAAAACACAGTTGCCCATAACAGTGGAACTCAAACTGTCTGAGGTCATTGATGAATGCTTTTAGTACTTGTGTAGTTATTGTTCTTAAAAGTATAAATAATGGTGAGACGGTTTCCATTTTCTGTGCTTTTGTATGTGCTGAGTTGTATTTATTTTCACTCATGATAGTAAGAGATTTGAAAAGCCCTCTCCATTTATACCCTGATACATGTTTGGAAATAGGACATTTAACCACATTAGAATGTTGTGTAGTTAAGTACATTATATGGAAATCAAGAGGTATTGAAATATTCCTACTTTCCTAGCGCGCACATTGCACTTGAATATCCTTGATAAAAATGTATAAATAAAAATATATTCATTTCCTATTAACATGCAGTGTTATTGCTGTATTATTACATTTATGTTTGTTTAATGAATGCTAATCAGTTAATGCTTCTAAGCCTTTGTGGATGTACTGCATAATTATACTGCATTACTTAAAATCTGCACATATTGCAGACTGCATATCAAACATAAACATTGCATTTGCACAAGTAGCGTGTGCCTTGCATTCAAATAAAAAAAACACGATATATATACATACCACTGTAAGTGCTGTACTGAGATTGTGAAAAAAAAAACAAAAAATCAATGTTCATTCAGTCCGTGGTTGACCTCCCGTAAAACAAGAATAGGCCTTGACTTTTCAAATTTTACTTGATTAACTGACTAATCAAGGAAACCCATCCATCTTCTGCCGGTTCACCTCTGCTGGTTATAAGCCTCAAATGTTTTGACTTTTGCCTATACCGGAATTGAGAGCACGGAAAGGTGCCAACTCTCATTTTGTCAAATCCACGAAGCTTTGGGGACATTCCCTGCTGGGATGTCAATGCGGGATTGCGTTGTTTACAACTGTCCCTGTTATGCCTCTCCACGCGTGACATTTCCATCTCAGCAGCAGGAGTAGCGACAGCCAGCCACGGGCTTTCAACACGAAATGTCATCATACAAGGATGCACTCGGTTAAAATCGAAAAAAGTAAAAGTATTTTTTTGCATTCCACATGAATCGATGAGTTAAAAATACGTTGATTAATGTAAACAAATGTGACGTTCTTTTTCTTTATAAATATGTGGCTTATTTCTGTAATTTATATTGTACTATATCTAAATGTTGAACCTGGAAAGAGATTATTTATATATGCATCCGTCAAACTTAGTTCAGTTTTATGTGAACTAACGTTCCACCATCGTGGTCCATGATAAGTAATGTTTCGACAGCATCTAAATTTTTTTAAGTTAATTCATAAAACATTGGGGGAAATGTATTTACGTGCATTTTCAGTATTTTATAGTTCGTCATTATTTTTGTTCCATTACTATATGCAACTTAATTCATTAGTAATGTATTGATTTCATTGTTTTTCACATCATAAGCGTAATTATAATGCACGCTGTCTGATATCGGCCAGCCCTGTTTTGATTCAGAATGTATTGGCCGTATAATGTAGGTGGTTATTTTGGCCATGATGCTAGCCAATCATACTAACTTGCAAGTAAGTGTTGGGCGTTTCGTATCCACAAATGAGAAAATGATTGCCAGAGAGAGTATTTAACCTATGTATTATTGAGATAAGAATTTCACGCATATATTTAATTTAAATTGTGATGCAACTTTTTCGAGGGAGATCTGGGATATAATTTGCGATTCACACGGCTGACCTTCTGCCAGCAAGGCAAACTCATCCACTTAACCATCCCTCAACGGCTGGCTACATGAGCCACAAAAGCCCTTTCTCTTGAACCCCACTGTCAGTAAGGCTGCGCACACTGCCACGTCTATGTAAATAAATGAATGTTCACATCAATACATAGATTGACCATATAAATGCCAAAAGCGTATCCGACTACTGTACTATTATAAATGGGACTGAGGATATCTGCGTGCTTTTCAACGTGCGAAATGCTGCATTGAGCAGAGCGCTGCTTTGGCTCTCTGCTGAGTCAAACCCACAGGGATATGAGCGCAGCAGTTCCACTCATTCGCCTTAAGGCTGCATGATGTTAGGCACAGCTGAGTGGCCATCTAGAGACTCCAGCCAATAAGAACGATCAACAGGAATGCCCTTCAGATCTTCAATCTACATGGGCCATTTGACTTCCAGAAATAAATTAATTCTGAAATGTTACAAAATTAATTGCATGTAATTGTGAACATTGCTACAATTGGTCTCACTTTGAACAATGTTGTGCAAAAATTACAGTTTCAATAGTAAAAATCACAAAACCCATCAACATCACAATACGGTAATTAAAATTAAATAACTTGGTGTTCGATTGTTTATTGTCTTAACTGGAAGTCTGAAATAACTATAAATTTAAATGGATACACACCCAGTCATTGCATGGACGGTTAATAATGATCTTATTTGTCTCGTGAATAATTTTCATGTGAATAATTTAAAAAAATAGGGTTTATTATCAAAGCATATATTTTTCCTGCCTCAACAGCTCTCCCGCTATATTTTTCCACCTGATGACGATTGCTTGTGTTGCGATCGAAACGTCGTGATATATTTTTTTTTATATCTACGTGTCTTTACCGAAAGACCCAAAGAATATCAAAGCATCACAAATTCATTTGAGCTGAGTGTTGCAGTGCTTTTGTGATATCATACAGGTAAGTCTAAATGTATTCATGAAAGAATCCTGCTGGAAATGATAATTTTGCAATTGTAATGGGAAATTGATCAATCATCCTCCTTGTGTAGCTCGTTACTTGCTCACACTGTGACGCCTATTAGCAGCTCACTATGTTTATGCCAATTAACCACCCAGTGGCCTATGCCTTTAAATAAATGATACACGTGTGCAATTGTAGTGTACATTGAAAAGAGCTGCAGCAATGGAGCACGTTTTTATAAGTGTACAATTCCATTAGTAAATGACCAAAAAAATATAGAGACATTCAATGTTGTTAGAATAACTTGTATATCAGTAGACTTTGACTTAAAACTTTCGTGATTGCAGGATATTCATATTCTTGGTTCTGTCGGTTAAGTCACGTAGATAGAATTTAAAATAAAAATAACGAAAAATAAAAAAATAAAATGAAAATAATAAAAGCAAAAAACCCACGAAGTTTTGATCGCAACACAAGTGATCGAAACGTGTTTTTTTGGCTTTTATTATTTTCAATTTATTATTCGTATTTTTTTTATTTGATTCTATTTAATTAACTGTTATTTTTATTTTCTATCTACGTGACTTTACCGAAAGAACCAAGGGTATCAGCAGACTGACACGGTATCACCACTGATACGTAACTTACCGTTTCTGCTTCGAAAAATAATTACTTTTAACAATCGGCAAAGGCAAAAGGTAGAGGCGGAGCCCTGCAGTTGCTTGCTCGTGCCACTGCTGTTCGTGGGACATCCACTCGAGGGAGCTCTGGAGAGCAGAGGGGTGGGCGGCCGACTCGTCAGCACGGACCAGACGTCTTGGGAAATGGTCATCATGGCTTGGCTTCGCGAACGAAGATCTAGGAAGGACATCCACGTCTTCTGCAGCAGGCACGCTGGTGGCTGACGAGGCCTATGCGGGACAAGCAGGTCCTGCCACAACAGCTGCAAGTATAGGTCTGATCTGGCATGGGTGCTGAGGGATCATGGTTCTTCCTCCTTCTCCTTTTGTCCTCCATACGGGCCCTGCGGGTATCTTCGAAGAAGGAGGTGGCCTGTGTGCCGCCAAGAGTTGCGATCAGCTGCTTGTGTTGCCCACTGACGGTGATCGATGCAGCAAGCCGTGAGGGACTTCTTCAGGGAGTGGTAACCCACACTTTGCCCCACCACATGCCATCTGGGGCCTCACCATTATCATCGCCACCACGATGCAGGAGTAGATGTCCAATGCACATTTCGTCATTTGTTTCCACTTTCCTCTCTTGTCTTGTGCCTAAATGCTCAAGCAGTGCCAGATCTTTCTGGCACCAAGCCATTCTGTGGCCTAACTATTTATAATTATTGGTCTACTGAGGCATTGGAGATTTCAGAAATATGCCCATTGTTTCCAAAGCTAATGCAATATTACTGGTAGGAATCACCTGGTTCCACCAGCCCACAGGGGATTATTGTGTCCGTCCGTCCGTCGTGCAGAGAGGGGAGGGTGGGGAGGGGCTGGGTGGGGAGGGGTGGGGAGGGGCTGGGTGGGGATGGGAGGGTGGGGAGGGTCTGGGTGGGGAGGTTGGGGCTGGGTGGGGGGTGGGAGGGGTGGGGCTGGGTGGGGAGGGGCTGGTCACCCCGTGGTGCCCTAATAAAACTCAACGTTTAACCTACTCACGCCGGCTTGTGCCCGCACTCACAGTCGGCCATATTTGCGGAATACACCACGCCGCCGTTGACCCTGGCCATTGACCGAGCAACCCAACGTTCCTACCAGCTCCCTCCGTAGGAATGTGTTTATTGCAATTAAGTTGCCTTCTTCTGCTGGGCAATGAGACAGCTCGCTACAAGTGTCGATTGTTTTCCTTCCTACCTCTGTGGAAATGTTTTATCTCACTGCATTCTGCGTGATGTATGCTGCGTGACATTTGAACACACCGGACGGTTTTGTACTGTATATCTCAAAATTTTGAATGCTTCAAGTTGGACTTGTTCAGCTATTGAAGTCAACACTTTTTTTTTGCTAGAAATGCTCTGAAATTAAAATTTGACAAGCCGTCTATTTGTTACTTTGCCTCCAGCTTTTTGAGACAGCATGAGTGGTACTGGACGTAATCTCTATTGATTACTGGCGACCCGTCACAATGGTGTTAGGTCATGATATTGTAGAACAAAGCCTCTTGGTGTAAATGACATAAGAATTTAAAATCCAGTCGTCCAAACCTATTTTTACAATGATAAAAAACAACCAAAGATTTTACCTAAAACATATACAAATTAGCCCACGTAAAACAACGCTTTAAATGGCTATAATACATACAGCAGCCCTTTAACATTCACAAAAGGTAAAGGTACACCCCTGGAATGATTGGCTCCACTCTCGGTATCTCAAGAGAACCCTTCAAATAGGGTATTTGGCCTACTCTTCCACGCTGGCCAGATGTCTTGAAAGAGGTGTGAGTTGCCCACACACTTTACCCAACAACACGTGACCACTCATAAATACCCGGGCGGGCAGAGGTGGCGGGGGATTTCCGAAACTTTCTCCGTTGTAACCTGATTTGAAGCTTTCGTGACTGCAGGAATTACTCTTTGGTACTTCAAATCAAGTTTGAAGTACCTCTACGGGGAGGATATAAGTTGTTTTCTCTCTCTCTCTCTTTGCGTCTCTGTTTGTCAAATTTCACACTTAACTTACATCTTCTTGGTTCTTTCGGTAAAGTCACGTAGAAGGGAAGTAATAAAATAATAAAAACAAAACATAATAAAATAATAAATAAAATAAAAAATTATTAAAATAATATATTACTATATTATTTTATTTATATTAAAATAATTTATTATTATATTATTTTATTTTATTATGTTTTATTTTTATTATTTTATTACTTCCCTTCTACGTGACTTTACCGAAAGAACCAAGAAGATGAATCCCTGCAGTTACGAAAGCTTTAAATCGAAACTTAACTTCTAATTTGAGCATTTTTTGGAGATCGTAATCAACCTGGCTATGCGATAGCTGTGTGTTAGCCGACTCTGTGTTGCATTACGTTACATTTCCAAAAGATTTGCTAAATTTAGTTTTCTCAAACTATTTCTCTCTCTAAAAGTTTACCAGGCTCTCATAGGGCCATTCGATCTTCTTCTTTTCCTCGGTCGCTTCGGGGTGGATTCATTGACATGCTAATTTCTCTGCTCCAGCAGCTGCCACCAGCAGACCCACCTCGCTCTCTGCCCCACCCCACCCCCTCTCTCTATTTAATGCCTTGACATCGAGGCATTGGGTCTCTGTGTGTCTATGTTGTGTGTCTTTCTCTGTGTGTCTCTGTGTTGTCTCTCTCTGCTTGTGTGTCTGTCTGTGTGTCTATGTTGTGTGTCTCTCTGTGTGTCTCTGTGTTGTCTCTGTGTGTGTGTGTGTCTGTATGTGTGCCTATGTTGTGTGTCTCTCTCTGTGTGTCTCTGTGTTGTCTCTCTCTCTCTCTCTGTGTGTCTATGTTGTGTGTCTATGTTGTGTGTCTCTCTCTCTGTGTGTCTCTGTGTTGTCTCTCTCTCTCTCTGTGTGTCTATGTTGTGTGTCTATGTTGTGTGTCTCTCTCTCTGTGTGTCTCTGTGTTGTCTCTCTCTCTCTCTGTGTGTCTATGTTGTGTGTCTATGTTGTGTGTCTCTCTCTCTGTGTGTCTCTGTGTTGTCTCTCTCTCTCTCTGTGTGTCTATGTTGTGTGTCTATGTTGTGTGTCTCTCTCTGTGTGTCTCTGTGTTTTCTCTCTCTCTCTCTGTGTCTATGTCGCTCCTGCTCCACCAGGTGAGCGGACAGAGGCCTGGGCTCAGGTGAGAGCCTGTGCCTGGCCTGAAAGGGAGAGTCATCGTTCTTTTCGTTTCCCTTTCTCGCTAAGACCTGCGGTTACTGCTGCCTTTCCACCATGGCGCAATATCCAAGGCTCGAGTGTCTTTCGCGAAGGAACGGTTTAATCTGCTATCCACCGCCCGAGATCACAGCCGACATCGTCGCTGCTGCTGTGGCCACGTGTGTGGGCCATGCGGGCATCCTCACCGCCCAAAGGCAAGACCGAGGTGTGGTGGTGTACGTGACCCAGGAGAGTATGGTGGCGCGCCTGGTAGAGACGGGGCTCGACGTCGGGGAAGGGCTGTTTGTGCAGTGCACCCCGCTCTCGTCGCCCGCCATCAGGGTGATGCTCTCAGGTGCGCCGCCATTTCTCAAGGGCACCGAACTGCGCCGAGATCTACAGCGCTTCGGCACAGTGATCTCGAATATAATTATGCTGCCTTTGAGGTCGAAAGACCCAAAGCTAGCACACGTTTTGTCGCTGCAGCGTCAAACGTTTATGATCTTAAAGGAAGGCAACACGGAATTGGATGTGAACTTCAAGTACACCATTGATGGTCACGTCTATACCGTGTATGCCTCCACGGCCGCGCCGAAGTGCTACGGGTGTGGTGGTGTCGGACACACCCGAAAACACTGCACGGCAAACAAACAGGAAAGGGGAAAAGCAGCTCCGCCTGCGCAGACAGCAGCAGCAGAAGTGCGGGAGCAGCAGAAGCAGCAGCAGGCGTCGCCGCCGCTGCAGCAGCAGCAGCAGCAGGCGCCGCCACCGCGGCAGCAGCAGCTGCAGCAGCAGCAGCAGACCTCCACCGACTCTGCTGATGGTCACGCGCAGCCAAGGACTGACGGCGGGGAAAAGGGTTTCACCGTCGTTGAGTCGAGAAAGCGGAAGGCGAGAGGAGGCAATGCGGGGGGGGGGGCGCGGTGGCACCTTTCCAAAACGCGTGGCCGCCGCCGCCGCCGAGAAAGACAACAGCGACAGTGACGAACGGGACAACCGCCCGAACGCAACAGCAGGGCGCGGCGGTGAGGCCGAGCCACAGGGTGAGGTGATCGTCATTGACGAGGCCCACCGGCCGGTTGATGCCGAGGCAGAGGGGCGACCACCAGACCTGGACTCAGCTGCCCCGGAAGGGGGGGGGGGGGTGCTGGAAGCCACCAATGAGCCTGCCGATGACACGGCGCTCGGGGGTGACGACCAGCTCACCTCCTCACCCGACCAGGTGAGGGAGGCAGAGGCCGCAGAGGAGAGCCGGCCCGAGTTGGAAGACACCTCCGATCGGCACGGTGCGTTGGAAGAGGTAACCACCGAGCCTCACACAAGCGTGCCGGGAGACTCAGACGACGGAGGGTCGGAGTTAGAGATAGAAGACAACTTGAGTGAGGGGAGCTACTCACATGTTAAGAAGAAACGAGAGTACACACCCGGCAAGATTGTCGAATTCCTCCGAACTAGTTACAAGAAGCGGGGGGTCGACATCGGAGATTCTTTCCCCGATGCGCAGGCCTTCTTGAAGGTCGCGCAGACAATCATCAGCGACATGGAAAAGCACAAATGCAGCCCGCAGGAAGGCAATCGGCTGAGGGGTTTCATGCAGAAAGCAAGAAAGGGGAGCATGTCCCAACCGGAGTGCCCCCCCGCTGATGCCGTTGCTGAAGCCGACGCCTAAAGCCATGGCTTCCTCAGGTGTAAGGATCGCGAGTTTAAACTGCAACGGAGCTCGAAGCGATCAGAGGTGGCACCGCATCTGCAGCTTCATTAGCGAGCAGAAAGCGGATGTGACGTTTCTGCAAGAAACGCACCTTGACGCAACTCTGCAGGCCCAGCGCCAGCACCTCTTGGGCAGTCAGACCTTTTTCAGTCATGGAGAAGACAACCGCGCTGGTGTTGCAATTGTGTTTAGTCCAAAGTTTCTCCCGGAAGGCGTGGCCTTCAGAGAGATCCAAAAAGGCCATCTGATATCTGTAGACTTCGTGTTAAACAACACGAGGCTACGGTGTTTCAACGTTTATGCGCCGAGTAAGACCAGTGAGAGAAAACGCTTTTTCTCCGGCACACTGCGGAATGCCTTGGAGGCAGGCAGTGCGGACGGGGTGCTCACGGTCGTGGGGGGAGATATGAACTGCACCCTCGACCCGGCTCTCGACCGCAATAGTGCTGAGCCCCACCCGGAATCCGCACGGCCATTAGCCGACATGGTGCAGCAACTGGGTTTGCTCGACACGTGGCGACTGCAACACCCAGGCCAGAGGCAATACACTTGGTGCCGCGCGGGCCTGCAGGGGAGGATGAGCCTCGCCAGGCTGGACCGGCTGTACATCAGTGCGGACAGCGCTAACCGGCTCGGGGGCAGCAACATCACCCCATCCGGTTTCTCTGACCACCACCTGGTCTCAGCACTGCTGCGAGTCCCCAGGGAGAGGCGTCGCTGCCCCTACTGGAAACTCGACGTGCAGCTGCTTGAGGACGAAAATTTCACAGAGGCATTCAGGGCCTGTTGGTCACACTGGGCAGCAACTAGGAGCAGTTTCAGCTCTGGTCAGCGATGGTGGGAACACACTAAAGCGCAAATTAGGGGCCTCTGTCTACAGCTTTCGAGCCAGCACGCCGCCGCCAAGGAGGAGACGGTGAAACACCTGGCGAGCGAGCTGCTGCTGCTCGAGGCTGAGATGGGCTCGGCCCAGGACGCGGACAACAACGAGGGCGAGGTGCTGCTGGAGAAGCGGCGACTTTTTAGGGCCGTCACGGACCAACAGGCACATAGTTCGTTTGTGCACAAAAAGGTGCAACACCTGGCACAGACGGACTCTCCCTCAAAGTATTTCTTTAGGCTAGGCAATAGACCCTCGAGCAATGAGAACAACATTTCAGGGTTGCTTACCCCAGAGGGGAAGACAGCAACTGCCGAGGGGGAAATTGCTAGGATCGCGAAGGACTTCTATTCACACCTGTTCAAGGCTGAGCACGTACAGGACGAGGCGGTTGAAGAACTACTAGCTGCGGGCCCTACTCTGGGGGACGCGGAGAGAGACAAACTGGAAAGCCCGTCACCCTGGAGGAGCTGCACACTGCCATGAAAGGTCTGGCAGCTGGCAAATCCCCAGGGATCGATGGGCTGCCAGTTGAGTTCTACGAGACCTTCTGGGATGTACTCGGCCCTTGCCTGCTGGGGCTGCTGGAGGAGAGCCTGCGGGACGGGGAACTCCCGCAGAGCTGCAGGAGGGCGGTGGTCACCCTGTTGCCTAAGAAGGGGGACCTGCGTCGCATAGAAAACTGGCGGCCCGTCTCCCTCCTGTGCGCCGACTATAAAATATTCGCCAAGGCGCTGGCAAACCGCCTCAAAGAGGTGGTGGGTCAGCTCGTGCAACCCGAGCAGGCGTATTGCATCCCCGGCCGCTGCATCTATGACAACATCGGCACGGTCAGGGATGTGATCTCCCTCGCGGATATGCACGACATGGATGCAGGTCTCCTATTCATGGACCAGGAGAAGGCGTTCGACAGGGTAAGCCACGAGTACCTGAGAAGACTGCTCCTCTCCTTAGGGTTCGGCCAGAACTTCACGGCACACGTGCACCTCCTATATACGGGGATATCCAGCCTCATAAAAATCAATCAAAGGCTGGGCTGCCCTGTTCCCGTGACAAGAGGAGTCAGGCAGGGGTGCCCTCTCTCGGGGCTCCTCTACACCCTGTCCCTTGAGCCGCTCTTGCGACGCCTGAGAAACACCTTGTCCGGGTTCGTGGTCCCGGGGCCGGAGAATGCAGTCATAAAGCTCTCCGCATATGCGGACGACGTATGCGCCGTGATCAACGACGCGCAGGACGTCGCTGCACTCTGCCGGGCGGTGGAGGTCTATGAAAAGGCCTCCTGCGCCAAAGTCAACTGGCGGAAGTGTGAGGCGTTATGGATGGGGTCACAAGGTGCAGTGAGTTCCGTGCTCCTCCCAGGCGGAGTCACCTGGCAGGGTGAGGGTGTGAAGTATCTCGGAGTGTACCTAGGGAAGCCCCAAGTCGTTCACAAAAACTGGACCGAGATGAGCGACGTATTTGATGCTAAACTGAGAGCGTGGGCACATCTTGCCCCACAAATGTCCTTCAGGGGGAGAGTGCTCATAGGGAATAACCTGGCAGCCTCGGTGCTGTGGCACAGAGCCAAGGCCCTCCAACCCCCGGGCTGGTTACTCACGAGGGCGAACAGGTCGCTTGCCCACTTTGTCTGGAACGGCAAGCACTGGATGAGGCCAGGGGTCCTCTGCCTGCCGGTGGGTGAGGGCGGCCAGGGCCTGGTAGACGTCACTGCTCGAGTGATGAGCTTCAGGCTCCAGGCCGTGAGAAACTTGCTATATGAACAAGAAGAGCTGCCCCGGACGTCGCTGGCCCTCGCCCTGCTGAGAAATGCGGGCGGGCGGCTGGGATATGGGAGGGAGCTCTTCCTTATGGACCTGTCCCTAGTCGATTGCACCGGACTGCCGGGCTATTACCAGAGCCTGTTGGAGGCGTGGCGGAGCCTGGAATGGAGCAGGGCGAGCCCGCACCACGGCCTTAACGGCTTCATGACCGAACCCCTGTTCCACAATAGCCTCCTCGATGGAATCAGGGAGGAGGGAATGCTGGCCCTCCGTTTCGCCTCGGCAGGAGTGCGAACGGTTAGGGATCTTGTGAAGAGCCAGGACGGCCGCTCCAAATGGAAGAACGCAGCTGAGGTGAGCGGCGCCGCTGGGCTCCGCTCCATGATGGCCGGAGAAAAGTTGTTGCGAGAGGCGATCGCGGCGATGCGGAAGCTGCGTTTGCAGCTAGAAACGCCAGGAGACAGCGGTGCCGCACGGCCGCCGCCCTCCTCCTCCCCCCCCCCCCTCCCCTCCCCCCGCTTTCCAGGAGTTGCGCGTCTCCTGCATCCAGCCCCCCGGGCGCTGTGAGGCAGGGAGGTTGCTCAAGCTCGCGAACTGCAGAGACGTGGCCCTCAAGGGTGCCTCCAAGCGGGTGCTGTACGACTGCTGCGTCAAAACACTGCGGTGTCGAGAGCTGGAAAACCTACCGGACACGAAGTGGAGGGAGTTCTTCTCTCCCTTGATCGACACCACCCCCCAGTGGAAACAGCTCTACAAGGCCCCCGTGGCAAAGCGCAGCGGGGACCTCCAGTGGAGGCTGGCGCATTGGACGCTGCCCTCGGCGGCGTGGATCAGCAAGGTCACCCCGGGGGCATCAGACCTGTGCGTGTTCTGTGGCGCGAGGGAGGACCTCGCCCACCAGTACGTGGGGTGCTCGCGGCTGGACCCGCTGTTCAGACTCCTGGGAGCCGTGTTTAAGAAATTGGGGGTGCCCTTCTACAAGAGCGTCTTTATATGCGGGGTACCGTACCGGGCGGACAAGCGCCACATCCTGGCAAACTTTGTCTGCGCGCAAGCCAAGATGGCAGTATACAAAACGCGAAAAAAGAAACTGCGAGGTGACACGGACGATAGTTGTTCAGCGGAGGCAACGCTGAAAGGTCTGCTGAAAGCGAGGCTCCGGCTGGAGCACGCGTACTTTTCCCAGGTTGGAGATGCGCACGCCGTGTTCCAGGAGCGGTGGGGGGCCGGTCAGGCCCTCTGCACCAACACGAATGGTGAACTGACCTTCACTTTTTAATGATCGAGTCGAAACGGGCGTTAGACGCGGCGACGCGGGCAGGACGTATGCGGCGGTACAGCACGCGTGGTGGAGCGGAGCGCGTGACAGTCCGGCCGTGCGGCGCACGCGCCTGGCAGTGCGGCACATGTGCTGAGGTGTGGCGCACGCGGCGGTCTGAATAATGTGGTGTGTGCGCGGCGGTGTGGCGCGCTTGGCGGCGCGGGACACGCGCCGCGGTGTGTCACGCGGAGTGAGGCGGCGTGACGCACGTGGCATGGTGTAGCGCGCGCGGTGGTGCAGAACTCACTCAGCGGTGTGACGCACTTGGCGGCGCGGCACATGTGCTGAGGTGTGGCGCACGCGGCGGACCAAAAATGTGCGCACGTGCGCGGCGGTGGGTCGCACCAGGCGGTGCGGCGCACGTGCCGCGGTGTGGCGCAGGGCGTTGTGGCACGCGTACCTGTGGCGTGACGTGCGCGTCGCAGTATGGTGCATGCGGTGGTGTGACACATGTGTCGCGGAAATCTCGCGGGGTGGTGGTGCGTGCGCAGCGGTGTGGCACATGTGACGTGGATTAATGTGCACGTGGCGGTGTGGCTCGCGCGGTGGCGTGGCGCACGGGCCGCGTTGTCTAGCGGTGGTGATGTTACCGATGACTGTGACCTCGAACCATCAGGGGAGGAAGTGTGGAATAAGCGGGGGGGCCCTGCCAAGCAAAGAGGTGCCAAATCTAGAAATGACACAGCGCGTCGGATGCTGTTGCGCGGCCGGTGCGTGGGGATTGTAGTGCCGGCGTTGCGTGTCGCGGGGCGGCGGTGGGATGGTGAGCTGTGCTTTTTGGTGTGGCCATTAAGGCTTGAATATTGCAAAATTCCAGGACATTTTGCCGCTGGTGAATAAACTTATAAAAGTCTGTGTCTATGTTGTGTGTCTCTCTCTCTGTGTCTCTGTGTTATCTCTCTCTGCTTGTGTGTCTGGCTGTGTGTCTCCGTGTCTGTGTTTTGTCTCTCTCTCAAATTTAGTTTTACCTGATGACGGTTGCTTGTGTTGCAATCGAAACGTCGTACTCTATTATTTAATTTATTTTCTTTCTACGTGACTTTACCGAAAGAACCAAAGAGTTTATCCGTTGTTTCGGCTGCTGTGCTGGGAGATTGAACCAGCGAGTGACCTCTGGATTGTTCCGTGTGCTGTCAACATCATCATCATAATCATCAACATTTCTGAAAATGTTTTCATCATAAACTGCGACTGCTGTACGAATTTAGAAGATGCATCTTAGTTTAATCTTGTTGGCATAGTGTATTACGGTGAAATTTTAAATTAGTTTTTGATAGTGTATGCAAATGAATTTAGAAAAAAATATATTTCCTCGGTTTGCTTGTATTAACTATGAAATAAAAGGCCAGGAGGTAAATTTTGCTAATGTTCCAATGAATATAAAGTCTTGTTGTATAAAACATTTGATTTTACAGAAAAAAATCACTGGCAGCAGTTAATTCCCACTGGATGTTACAATGACGACATTATCAGCAAATCTAAGATAATGAATGCTTCTTCCATTAATGTTTGTGCCTTTGTTTGTCTAATCTAATTTTGCTAAAACATCTTCTAAGGTCGCTGTGAATATCGTTGGCAAACGCATGCAACCTTGTAAAAGGATGTGCGAAATCAACAAATACAATTAATGGAAACACGTTTTGTTACAGTAGTATACAGTGCTGTGTTTTTTTCTAGGATGAAATCTTACATTTTAATATTATTGCAATTGAAGGTACATGCAGTCCTCGACTTACGAACTGGTTAAGCAACTGATAATTGGTTTTTACCCTTCTATCTAGCAACAAAACTGACACCTTTTTTACAAGGAGTTTACATAGACCACAATACCTGCAGTCATAATGCAAAAAAAAACATAACTCTGATAATGTGCACTGTCCTTGAAGTTGATTGGTCCACACCCGAGACAGCTTTCCTTAGAGCCTAGTCTCACATGGGTTGGACCAGATGATAAAAAAAAGGTGTCAGTTTTGTTGCCAGATAGAAGGGTAAAAAAACAATTATCATATTTTTTACTGGAAAATGAGGTTCCAATGGTGGTTAAGCAACTATTTACGTTCGTAAATCGAGGACCGTCCTATACTCCAGTCAGCTGGCTCTGCGATAGAGCGAGCGGCTCACAATGAAGCTTACGAGTTCACATCCTGGTTGGGGGTTTATTCAGCCCATCATCCCTCCAGGGTTTATCAAAGAGCATCACTTGGTGACGTCAACAGTGATACATCCTATGGATCCACTTGTACCCCTAATAGTGATGAAGAATCCCACCACTGACTTAAAGCTGTAAATAGATGAGCACTGGCGACTTGTTTTCTCTGCCTGTGTCCTCTCTTTAGAATGTTCACACTTAAATTCTAACTTAGCAATCTTTGAAATACGTAATCAACCAGGCTATGCGTTAATTGTGTGTTGACCGACCCTCTGTGTTGTATTACATTACATTTCGATATTTTACTAGGTTATTTAATTTTAGTGTGTCTTTCTCCTGATTTTCAGGCTTGCTTGCTGTGCCATAGTACTCGCAGCACCACGTTTTCTTTTGGACCACTCATTGATATGCTAATTTTTTCTAACCCCCCTCCCTCTCTCTGCCTCCGCCCCCCCTCTGTCTATTTAAGGCCACCCCACAGAGACGATCACCCCTCTCTGTCACCTGTGTTGCTCTCGCTATGTATGTATCTTGTGATATCTGTCTGCTAATATGTCTGTCTATAGTTTTCTGGTTAGATATTATGTCGCTATTTCATTATACCTGATGATGATTGCTTGTGTTGCAATCGAAACGTCGTATTCTATTCTCTGCCTGTGTCCTCTTTAGAATGTTCACACTTAAATTCTAACTTAGCAATCTTTGAAATACGTAATCAACCAGGCTATGCGTTAATTGTGTGTTGACCGACCCTCTGTGTTGTATTACATTACATTTCGATATTTTACTAGGTTATTTAATTTTAGTGTGTCTTTCTCCTGATTTTCAGGCTTGCTTGCTGTGCCATCGTACTCGCAGCACCACGTTTTCTTTTGGACCACTCATTGATATGCTAATTTTTTCTAACCCCCCTCCCTCTCTCTGCCTCCGCCCCCCCTCTGTCTATTTAAGGCCACCCCACAGAGACGATCACCCCTCTCTGTCACCTGTGTTGCTCTCGCTATGTATGTATCTTGTGATATCTGTCTGCTAATATGTCTGTCTATAGTTTTCTGGTTAGATATTATGTCGCTATTTCATTATACCTGATGATGATTGCTTGTGTTGCAATCGAAACGTCGTATTCTATTATTTAATTTAATTTATTATTTTATCTTTAGACGTGACTTAACCGAAAGAACCAAATAATAATTCCTGCAGTCACGAAAGTTCTAAAATTAAGATTGAACCACTTCTACGGGGAAGTTTTAAGCTTATCTTTTTTCTCTCTCTCTGGCGACTTGTTTTCTCTGCCTGTGTCCTCTTTAGAATGTTCACACTTAAATTCTAACTTAGCAATCTTTGAAATACGTAATCAACCAGGCTATGCGTTAATTGTGTGTTGACCGACCCTCTGTGTTGTATTACATTACATTTCGATATTTTACTAGGTTATTTAATTTTAGTGTGTCTTTCTCCTGATTTTCAGGCTTGCTTGCTGTGCCATCGTACTCGCAGCACCACGTTTTCTTTTGGACCACTCATTGATATGCTAATTTTTTCTAACCCCCCTCCCTCTCTCTGCCTCCGCCCCCCCTCTGTCTATTTAAGGCCACCCCACAGAGACGATCACCCCTCTCTGTCACCTGTGTTGCTCTCGCTATGTATGTATCTTGTGATATCTGTCTGCTAATATGTCTGTCTATAGTTTTCTGGTTAGATATTATGTCGCTATTTCATTATACCTGATGATGATTGCTTGTGTTGCAATCGAAACGTCGTATTCTATTATTTAATTTAATTTATTATTTTATCTTTAGACGTGACTTAACCGAAAGAACCAAATAATAATTCCTGCAGTCACGAAAGTTCTAAAATTAAGATAGATGAGCACTGCCATAATGGTCATTTGAGCAGAACATAACTTTTGATTAAATTTGAAGATATTATTGTCCCATATATCCATTGGCTTTATGGTAATGCCACTGCAATACATCAATAGGCCGTGGCAAATAATGAATATATAATACGGCTGATGGTATTCATAAAATACGAGTACGTTGACTTCATTCTCCTGGGCAAATACATCTTCCATGACCCCGTTATTCAAACGATGTTCTTAAAATTAGTGCAGTCACACACGGCCAATTAAATTAAATCTGATATGTGCTGTGTGTTTTTACTGCACCCTGCAGTTCGCCATTAACACACGCTTTGTTTGGCAAGAGATAACTCTTCACCTGATAGAATCTCCCCTTAATGGGTACAAAAATACCGGACCATACAAAAGATACAGTCATCAATTATAAAGACTTTATAAACACACATTTTATTTCCCCGCCCCAAAATAAAAATGGAAGACAGAAACGTGACCAAAGTGTTACCAAATATTATTGAGCCATTCAATGCTTGTAAGCCGACTGGTCGCGTAATACATAATACTAATGATGCATTTGATTTATATAGCACTTTTCCCACGCTAAAAGCATTGAACAGTAAAAACAAGTATTTAATGTTATAGATACTAGAAAAAAACTATTACGTGAAAAAACAATGGCATGTATAAAGCGTAATAGTAGCGTAGAGAGCATTCAAGGGACGGCATATGCAAGGTGGGAGAGCAGAGTATTTATTCAAGTACCTTTTTAACATGTAGGCTTTCGCAACCAACATCATCCATCACACAGGGTTTTTTTTGTCAGATTGTAAATGTTACGGCTTTGCTCTCCAACACAAAACCGGTGTGCTGTCCTGGTAACGAATTGGCACGTTCTCTTAGGTTTTTTCGGTAAAGTCACGTAAGGTAAAAAATAAAAATAAATAGTAAAAACAATAGAAATAATAATAGTTTTATCATTTTTACTTTTTACCTAAATAAAAATAAATAATACAAATAATAGAGATATTATTTTTTTATTATTATTAACTTGTATTTTTTACCTACGTGACTTAACCGAAAAAAACCTAAGAGTATGAATCCTTGCAGTCACGAAAGCTTCAAATCTAGAATTGGCACGTTCTGTTTACGTGACAAACCTTCATAATTGGCTGTGTCGGGTGGTGGCGGGTTCAACGACACGTTTATATATTTACGCGATCTAACCCCAAAAAAACCCTCTATTATGGATTCAAGTACCTGCGTCAATAATCATGTAGTCAAGATGCAGCCCTGCAATTACAGTACTTGCTCGTGCCACTGCTGACGGAAGGTGGCTCTCAACCAGAGGGGGCCACTTGAGAGCCTTACTTCTACGCTGGCTACGTGTCTTGAAAGCGATGCGATTAACCACACTTTACCCCGCTCCTTGCTCCTTGCCAATCCACTAACTGTGTGTACTGGCGGGGTGGACAGAGGCGGGGGTGTTTTTTTGTTTGACGAAACTCGCACCGTTGTTGAAGCCAGAGATTGATCTGGCGACCTCTGGATTTAAAATCATGTGTGCTATTCATTACACCACGGTAGCATCTATCATCGCAGTAATGCCCTGTAGTTACCCCCAGGAAATCCTCACTGAGTTGCAAAAGCTTTTATATCGGAGGGTTGTGATTGGAATATTTGGACAATTGTACCAATGAATGATACGGCGAATTTAGGTCATCACATCTGGAGTGTTTGCATTTGGGCTGAAAAAACCCAACCTTCTGTGCTTGAAAATAAATTACAGGTGGTGTGAAAGGCATTCCACAGAAGTTGGGTATTCTTTGAGGTGTGGACATTACACCACGTAATGGAGGTTTTGTTTGTGGGTTAGATTGCGTGCATTTATAAATGTGTCGTTAAAACCGCCACCGCCCGACACAGCCAACTAGTAAGGGTTGTCATGTAAACAGAACGTGGCCAATTCGTCACTAGTACAGCACTAGTTTATAGTGTAGCGTATAGTGTATAGTAGTGTAGTGTATAGTGTATTGTTTAGTAGTGTATAGTGTAGTGTATAGTGTAGTGTACAGTAGTGTATAGTGTAGTGTATAGTAGTGTAGTGTATAGTGTAGTGCATAGTAGTGTAGTGTATAGTGTAGTGCATAGTAGTGTAGTGTATAGTGTAGTGTACTAGTACAGCACACCGGTGTGTTGGAGAGCCAAGCCACAACATTTACAATCTGAGTACGTAGTTTCGCCAGTAATTACAACTAGCTTCATCAGGCGACGTACTACTTGTTGGATATTTTATACGTAAACTAGACCTTTAAGTTTCGATTTAAAGCTTTCGTGACTGCAGGGATTCATCTTCTTGGTTCTTTCGGTAAAGTCACGTAGAATGGAAATAATAAAATAATAAAAATAAAACATAAAAAAAGAATAATATCATAATATAATAATATAACAATATAATACAGTTATAATATAATATAAAAATATAATATAATAATATAATTTTTTTTATTTTTTTTATTTTATTATTTCCCTTCTACGTGACTTTACCTAAAGAACCAAGAAGATAGACCTTTAAGTGTGAAGCTACTTCAGAGTGTAATTCTTATACTAGGACCCGCACGACCTTTCTAATAGCTTTCATGACTGGAGACCAATGTTGCTCTGCACATTCATGAACTCTCTGTATTGCGCTCAGCAAACTTACTTGATACTTAAAACATCTAGAGAGCAGCCTTTCATTCCTGAATATACAACGGTACGACAGTAAATGTCTCAATTATCTTGCTTAATTCATCAGATTGACCCCCATGCATTAAGAATTAACCTGTTTTGGAAACATACATTGTGTGTATAGCCATACACATGGAAATCAGTGGCAATAAGTCTCAAGGATTGTGCTCATAAGCTATAATGTTCTCAGCAGTTAAAAAAAGTGTGATTCAGCAGTTAATAAAATTGAACCCGCACAACCTTTTTAATAGCTTTAATGGCCGGAGACCAATGTTGTCATCATCAATCAACATTATCACCACAGTCATCAGATATTCCCTCTTCCTTTCAAGTGGTGCGTGGGGATTCACAGATAAGGGTCGTTAAAAACATGTTCCTCGGCACCGGATTTTACCCCTCGAGTATTGACTGATACGTAAAAAGTTGGCCACTTTAAAATGCACGTTTGGCCAAATACAGTATTGCACGATTGACTTGTAAGCCTGCAACCCAAAAAACCTATCCTCGTCTGGCCGTTTCCCAAGTATGCCTCTTTGCCACAGAACAGCACATCCGAGTTGCATCAGGGCCATGCCAAGTCAGCCCCGGGGCTGCTCAAATTCGTTTTTTTTTTTCCACTGCAGAAGCCGTGCTACTGACGTCACATGCAGTGATCACGCGAGCGAAGGTCCACACGTGCCGGTAAATGACACGGCGACGCTGTGTCCTCGCAGTGTACCGACTGACTTCACGTGCGGTGCAATGCAATCGTTATTGTCGCTCCTGGCCCTGCTCGGATCCTGAGCCAGATTCGGATATCTTGCGAGGCCAGCGTAGCGCCGTTTGGCTCCAGCTTGGCACAACAAACAGCGAGTATAAAACCACCCACAACTTGAAGGCTTTGCACTGCCCCAGCTAAGGTGTGCCAGTGGAAATGGGGCATTCGTGACAGGCTAGCCGTCCTCAGTGATGGTGTTTTAAATAAATGCACATGAGCCTGCGTACGTGGTTGGAGTCAGAGAACAGAGACACAACTCCACCGGAATGGACATTTAACCCCCCTGTGCGTTGCGCACTAAACTGCACGCAGTATGTGCTTTCAACACAACGTGCTTCATTACCTAGCAAAACGGCATTCCTATTATCCAGAATGTTTTAAGTAGAGTCGCACGGCAACTCATCCGATTATACATGGCCTATCCACGGGTCTTGATCAGCCCTTTCCCTCCACATGCACTTTGGGAGATTACATCATAACTCCTATTATCCGTGACATTTTCACGGATAAGAGGATCT
Organism: Lampetra fluviatilis; assembly: GCF_964198595.1. Classification (NCBI taxonomy): domain Eukaryota; kingdom Metazoa; phylum Chordata; class Hyperoartia; order Petromyzontiformes; family Petromyzontidae; genus Lampetra; species Lampetra fluviatilis. Next base: position 9,706,309 of record NC_136287.1, on the reverse strand, counting down.
TTTCTAAAATTCTTCATTTGAGCATTTACGGATTAAGAGAAGTAAATTTGCGGATAAGGTCGCAGATAACACAAGCTGTGATGTATGTCCCCAACTCCACCGCCGATCAGAGGAGGAGTACTGCTGCACTATGAAATCGCTCTGCCCTGGGCCAAACAACATGAGTTGAGCATGAAAGCCATATATTTGTTTACGGGATAAGAAGACCAGATTGAGGCAAAGGCTCCTTGGAACACCAGTGCAGAGACACCGTGTCTGTCCCATTGAAACCGGGACGTTTGGTAGCTGTGCTCTTATCTGTGGAAAAATTCGGATATTTTAGCATCAATTTAATACCAATGGTGACCCACTTACAGCTGGCTCCTATTGTCTGCAGGAAAACATGAATAGTCATAATTAATGAGTGGATACCAGATGATAGGGTTTACGGATAATGTTGCTGCAGATATGAGCCGTTTCACTATAGGTTATGCTTATTATTGCAATTTTTAGACAGCATTATGGTGAGAAAATTGGGTAGATAACAGTGCTTTTCCAGAAGGTCCCAGTGGAAACTTGTCTTTGTACTGCCACTACTACTACGACAACAATTAAATCCCACGTAATTTAAACTTCGGGTTTTCTCTCATCTTCAGAAATCAATTGAAACATTTTACTTTAAAATAAATAAGCAAACAAGGCATACTGTCAAATGACCGCATTCGAGTATTTTACAACCCGATTCCATAACTTATTTCGCACGGTACGTAGCCAACCATGCTAATCGGAGGCGCAGGAGAAGGGCAAGAAACTAAACACAAAAGCAGTTGGTCAAGAAATGAGTTTTGAATTCACAGTACATCTGAAAGTACATAGCCCCAGTGGTTTCCTAATTTGTGAAGGCAGGGCAGAGGTCGCAACCGGGTACCCGATACCCGTACCCTACCCGATACCCGGCTACCCGTACCCGGCCGGGTACGGGTACGGGTAGCCGTTTGCGACCCTGGTGCGGCCGGGTACGGGTACGGGTAGGCCGTGAGTCACTGGTGAGTCACAGTTTGTCACTCATTTCCCAACGTCTTGTCTCTTCTCACAATTCAAGTTCCTAGAATCAACCCACCCGCGCCTGCAACATGGCTTCATCCCAGAGGTCGCAATCGGGTACCCGTACCCTACCCGATACCCTGCCGGGTACGGGTAGCCGGCTATCGGGTAGGGTACGGGTACCCATTTGCGACCCTGGTGCGGCCGGGTACGGGTACGGGTAAAAAATCAAAACCCGTTTGCGACCTCTGAGACAGGGCATTCCAGATGGCCGCGGAAGTGCATCTGAAAGCGCTCGATGCGGCGACCGTCGTCTTTGTCCGACGGGGAGCCAAAAGCCGCATGCGAGGATGACCGGAGTTCGCGTCATGGTTTCACGCAATATTATATTTCATGCAATGTTCACACTTGAGTGGACACTTGTTTTGTATGTGGGCAACAACAGTCGTTGGCAGTGAGGCAGCGTTCCTTACCCAAAGTTCCCGAAGCTGACAGACTTCTTGCACGTCCGATGTGACAGCAGCTCAGCGACGCGCGCTTGACTGCTCGGTGTGTCACGATCAGCTGCCCCGGGAGGACAAAGGAGGAAAAAGTATTTTTTTGTATGTGTGTTGAACTTCTTTTGCACCGTACACACTTCTTTTGCGCCGCACGTAGCCAACCGTGCTAATCGGAAGCGCGGAGGAGGACAACAAACTAAACGCAAGGGGGAAGTTTTAAAGAAATTAATTATCAACCAAGATTTACAAGGGCTTAGCTCCAGTGGCTTACTAACATCGGAAGGAACGGCGTTCCAGACGGCCGCAGAAGCGCGTCTGGAAATATCACAGCGAGCGGAAAGCAATGGAGAAGTCACGACTTTCATTGAAATCTACGGACATTTTTATCTTTTGTTTCTTACTCTCACCGAGGTTTCAATCATATTTTGGCTAAGCCATCGAACAACGACGCTCAACGGCACCGCGCGCTTTCAGGCGCGCGTCCGCGGCCGTCTGGAACGCTCTTCCTTCCGATGTTAGGAAGCCACTGGAGCTGTGCACTTTTAAATCATCTAGATTGGAAACTCATTTCTTTAGAAATGCTTTTTTGTGTTGAGTTTGTCGTCCTTCCCCCACACCTCTGATTACCACTTGTTAGCTACGTACGGTGCAAAAGAAGTTCAACATACGTAGGTACACATCCGCAACAATTTACGCAACTTTAACTACAGTATATGTTACACGATCGACAATCTTAAATGCAGGACAAGTTTGTGATGTCACCACGCTCTTCCCATGATGTGTATCACAGTCTCAACTCCGTCAGTCAAGTGCTCTCACACTCAGCACTGATTCACGGGATACCTACACCCAGGATATCTCTCGTTGTGGTATAGATCTTACCAAAGGAGTATGTTTCTTGAACTTCTTTCGCACGAAACGTGGCCAACCATGCTGCTCGGAGGTGCGTGAGAAGTATCTCTCCACAGACCTGCAACTTACCCTTTTGATGCTTAAAAAAATCCCCCATTCGCCCCTCCTGTTCATTCCTTCAAAATTAATCATTCTTGATTGATAATGTTTAAACATCTCCTTCTGATGTTTAATCCCTTATAAGTTTATCATTGTCTTCTTGTCATTCCTGTCTGTTGATCAGACTGCTCAGGCAGTCTTTGAGCAGGTTTTTCTGTCTCCAAGATTAGTATCTGTGGTCACATCAAGGTATTAAGAGCTAGCCTTCAGGCTGTGTAACATTCGATTAAATATATTCAGCATTTATCTCTCTCTCTTGTGCCTTTTGTTAAATCTCCGTAAATGTTGATAAATGAAAGGTCAATTTGCTGCAATTTTTTCACAGCCGGGTCCCTTAAATCGGCAAAGTAACACATTGTATTACTAAAGTAAAATTGCTATGAACTATGATGTGCTGAAACCCAAAACATAATATCTGCTCAACAATCATCATCTGACATTAACTATCCACTGTTGGATGAAGGGCTTCCCAAGCCATCATGGTCTCTTGATGCAATAATCCATCTCGCTTCTGTATACGAGTTGATGACATCAATCCACGTCCGTGGCGGATGTTCCCTTTTGGATGAATTCCCTCCTTTGGCGTCTACTCCATCATTAGTCTTGACTGCTGCCATCATCCTCGTAACATGACCTGGCCACACCCACTTACTTTTCTTAATTTCTTAAAATTGACGAAAGTGTTGAGTTTCCCAAGTTTTTGGCTCTTTCGGTAAAGTCACGTGACTTTACCGAAAGAACCAAAGAGTATGGATTCCTGCAGTCACGAAAGCTTCAAATCAAGATTTTCCCTAGTTTGCTTAACAGTGGATATAATTGATCTAACCTGCGTAAGTTTTCTAATTCATGTGTTCTTCTTCCCATCTCATCGTAATTCCAAGCAAGCATGCACCTCGCTATTGTTAAAATGTAAGGGTTGTCACGTAAACAGAACGTAACAATCCGTCACTCGTACTAATTGGCTGTGTCGGGTGGTGGCGGGTTTAACAACACATTTATATATTTACGCGATCTAACCCAAAAAAACCTCTATTATGGAAGTACGCCTTTATTTCTCTAACCATTTTTTTTTTAACAAATCTCTGAATGCCACCGTGAATATTTTTTGGAACAGAATGTCCCCTTGCCTGACTCTGCCACTTCACCACCATAACCAAGATGCGACCGTGCAAGATCTTCCCTGCGAGATCCGACGGTGTCCGTCGAGTGCTCGCTGCGTTGGCTTCCGGTTTGCCGAATGAATACATTGTAAGGTCGCACTCGTTACAGACACAAAGTGCTCGCCACAAAAAAAAAACACAATTACCGTGCTTGCCGATCTCGTCGAGGAGCATAAACCATCATCACGCAAACTCCGGTCATCCTCTCTCAGCGGCTTTTGGCTGGCCATCGAACAAAGACGGTCACCGCATCGCGCGCTTTCAGATGCTCTTCTGCGGCCGTCTGGAACGCTCTGCATTCCGATATTAGGAAGCCACTAGAGCTATGCACTTTTAAATCTAGATTGAAAACGAATTTATTCGGAGCTGCTTTTTGTGTTTAGTTTGTTGTCCTTCCCCCGCACCTCCGATTTGCACGGTTGGCTACGTACGGTGCGAAAGCAGTTCGAAATAAGTACAGACCAATATGTCTTTTTCTTTATTTTCCCACATGACAGTATGTTTGATGTCTGATATTTCTTCTAAAATTAGACCAATATTATCAATGACAATATTAAAAAAGTATAATACAGGAACAATAATGATGATAGGTAATTTTCTATTGGTAATTCGTATCACGATGCTGGTGTGCACAATAACTCGCTCATGCGATGTATTTCATGGCTATTTTACATACATTTAATTGTAGATAATATTGAAAACGTAAATTCCACTTGTGCACTGTTAATTAACTATGGAAGTTACAGTACAAGTGTAAGGACAGTACGGGGTGATGTAGGGACAGTGCGGCTCCCCGTGGCCATGGTTACTAATTAACGTACCGGGGAACAGACAGGGTCACGTTAGGGTAATGTGGGCCCTAAGTGGTTGCTAATAATGATTGATGAGACAAGCTTTGACCGGGTCGCGTGAGGGGAAGCACAGGACCTAACGGTCATAAATTGTAATAAGGGCAGAGACGGACAGGGCCAGGCGCGGTGAGAGAGGGTTCGGGAATAGCTGCGTGGCCGGGTCACGAGGAGGATAAAAGTTGGCGTGAACCGGGGCTCAGGGCTGCTGTTGTGGGGGAACTGCCGTTGGCGTTGTCACCTTGGAGTGGGTCGTCTTCAACATCCTGGAGTGGGCACCTTGCAGTCTTGGAAGGCTAGAGTTATGTTGTCTCAGAATAGAGTTATCTAAGTTACCCAAGCGTATATAGTCAAATTTTGACTTAAAACTTTCGTGACTGTAGGAATTCATATTCTTGGTTCTTTCAGTAAAGTCACGTAACATTTTTTATTTATTTAAAAAAATTATAATAAAAAAATGAAAATAATAAATTTAAAATAAGAAAAGCGTACAATTAATTACTTTTATTATTTTAATCCGAAATAAATGTATAATTTTTTTATAAGTATTTTTCTACTTACGTGACTTTACCGAAAGAACCAAGAATATGTATGTTGTCACTCGTGGTTACTCATTAGTCGGCGGACTTTATTCATAATAAATATACATATAAGTGAACAAGACGGTGTCTCTGAGCGCTACATCACACAAGGACTGACAGAAGAAATCAAACCGTTAGCATGAGTCAATTTACCTAAGTAATCAGCAAACTGATCACTTTACGACATGGCTACCCTAATATAAGAGTGGATAGTATCGCTTGTGTTGGTTATGTTCTGTTACGTGGGAAGATATTACACATTTAACACAATTAGTGTAGCGTGCACTTGCGTGTCTTTACTTAAGTAAATATAAAAACATATTTTTTAATCCTGGCCTTTACTTGCTCTGCCTGTCTGTCTCTCCACTAAGGCATTGCGCAATGGGTAAATCTGAGTACAATTGATCTCGGCACCCATTTATCCCGCAAGAAACAATTGGTACAACAACCACGCTCAGAATTGAACCCAAGAGGCTTTGCACACTTCGTCCACCTGTGCAACGGCGAATCACATACTCGCATGCTATTGGATAACTGGTCAAGCTAGTTAAAATAAAAATCCCTGAGGCTATGAATAAAGGATGGTCTCCTGGCTCCTGCAGCGTGTTTTCAACATTCTTTGACAGTGAGATATTCTACAATTCAACAAGAATTCCTGGAAAAATGGTGGTGTGTTTGTGAGTGTGGTGTTTGTAGGTGGGGAGCGGTGGTGTAGCGGTTAGCGCTACGCTGCGCTACGAACCTGGCGACCCGAGTTCGATTCCCGCTCACGGCCAACACAACACGTTCTGCTTAATTAAATAGACTTTTTGAAGTGTTCTCCTACAACATCAGAGTACAGCGCCACATTAAATACGCACTACAATGACAATAGTTTAAAGCAATTTGAAGCATGTTTTATTTGGGGGGGGGGAGGCAGAGATTTGTGACGTCATATTTGAGGGTGGGTCTGAATTTTTGTGACGCCGTGTGACGAAGTGGGGGGTCAAAAATCGTCCAAAATCGCGTGACGTCATTTATGGACGGCCCCTAATAGGCGCTCCCAAACAGCAGTTGCCGCAAAAGTCGTCCATACGGCTGTACGGGAAACAGTTTATCTTGTACGTAGGATGTTTCCGGGATACGCAATTGCAATATACCTGTCATGTAAATATATGCCCGTGGGGGAGGGGGGGGCTATAGCAATACAGAGTACCTGGGGAGTCACAAGCACAGACAATTATTTCACCGCCATCAACGTGCGTGGGGTTATTAAAGCATCGGAAATAATGTGTGCATTCTGTGGATGGTGGCAGGCTAAACATGCAATGCGAGGCACCTTAATCAGTGGCATCATTTGGGAGTCCCGCGTACTTTAATGTTCCCCTGTGCGAATCTCCCTGCGCATTCTGGTACTAAGTAGGCTTCTACGTGGGTTTGAGGACATATTTGTGGAGTGTGGAAACGTGACAGTAACGAACATGATAATTGTTTTTGTTACCCTTCTATCTGGCAACAAAACTGACACATTTTTTCAAGGAGTCATGTTTGCATAGACCGCAATACCTGCAGTCATAATACAAACAAAAGACATAACTCTGATAATGTATGCACTGTCCTTGAAGTTGATTGGTCCACACCCGAGACAGCTGTCCTTAGAGCCTAGTCTCACATGGGTACTTCAAGGACAGTGCACATTATCAGAGTTATGTTCTTTTGTTTGTATTATGACTGCAGGTATTGCGGTCTATGCAAACATGACTCCTTGTAAAAAGGTGTCAGTTTTGTTGCCAGATAGAAGGGTAAAAACCCAATTATATTTTTATTGGCAAATGAGGTTCCCATAGAGTAGCGAACATCACAAGAACCCAGTCACACCGCAGCTCGCTACAACCGTGCAAATCTGTGCAGAGCGTGCGATAGCAAATTGGGAATATTGAAGTTAAATACCGATAACACGGGGGTCATTCAATTTGTGAGCTCTTCTGAAGACTTGCTACTGAAAGGGGACAGAGCAGATATTGACATGACTGGAGTGGTGGGCCAGCGGTTAGCGCACTGCGCTATGAAACCCGATTGCTTGAATTTGATTCTCAGTCACTGCCAACGTCAGTGGCGTCTAATATGTGAGCTACCCTGGCCCACACCACCCTCACTTGACCTGCTCTGGCCAATGTGATGAATACAGTTTAACACGTGGGAGGCTTTCGCAACCAATATAACCCATGATAGAGGTTTTTGCGGTTAAGTCGCGTAAATATAAATGCATCGTTAAACCCGCCACCACCCGAAACTTCGTACTCGAATTGTAAATGTTGTGTGGGTTTACTCTCCAACACACCGGTGTGCTGCACTGGTAACAAATTTCCATTTTTAGTTTTCGTGACAAACCTTACTCGTTGGCTCCGTCGGGTGGTGGCGGATTTAACGGCACATTAATATATTTACGCGTTCTCACCCAAAAACCTCCATTGCGGGTGATGAATACAGTCAAACAACTTCCATCACCAACACGGCGCAAGGAAGATTTCATTCAGCAGTGGATCGACGCCGAGCTATACATATTAATATATTTTTAAAAACTAAACATACACCGCTCCATTGATCGCTGTAATGTCCGCGATCACACTTGCTGTTCATCCTGGTTCATCTGGTCCATCATCTGGTCAATCACCGGTTCATTCACGAGAATGCGCAATGGGCTCGCGGAATCGCCACAGAGCGGACACCACGTGCGTGCCCTCGTGTGTAGCACGTGACGACGGCCTCACCGCTGTGGCCCGTTTCATTTTTTTATTTTTTCCATCTCGTGCAGGTAGGAGACAAAGGCGAAACTAGTATTATTATTATACACCAGATTCATGGGTCAATCCCTGTGCTCACCTCTTAACAGATTACACATCCGAGCGAAGGGGGTTTGTAGCAACGATTTGACAGATTGTAATGTATGTGCTTTCCAATAACATTTATATAACTGTATCTTGAGCGTGGCGTGAACTGATCGTAATCTTTTTATTGGCTTTTCGAGAGTTTATTTTCTCTACTGTAGTATTTGTGGGTTTTTTTACGACCGCAAATGCGTATCAGAATTGTATTTTTACAGGGAATGTTGTGCTTTAAGATTGTCATCCGACGTTTAACTTTACATAGTATCGTTACCATGACTAAAATTACATTATTAGTGTTGTATATAATAAATACACAATCCTGTGCCAATCCACTGCTGGATGAAGGCATCTCAGTAACGGAAGTGATTTGACCATACTTCACCACGCTGATCAGTGCGAGCTATCCGAATCTATATTTAGACTGCAGGAGGAATCCGATGAGCTATGAAGCTCTTGCTTTCACAGCTGTCCAGTAGGGGTGGAGTAAGGTAAGGGGGGGGGGGGGGCTCAGGACCAGTTCCGATATCACTCGTCACTGATGAGATAACCATGGCCAAGAATCACTTTGCGGGTATATTAATCGTAGCAACACCCCAACGTCAGCATCAGAGCGGCTGTTTGGGATGCCGTGATGTCAATCGCAAGTGCTTGCCACAAATGAACCACAATGCATTGCTTGCCGATCTCCTCAAGGAGAATAAACTATCACGCAAACTCCGGTCATCCTCGCAGCAGCGGTCTTTGGCTCGTCATCGAACAAAAACGGTCACCGCATCGCGCACTTTCAAATCAGCATCTGCGGCCGTCTGGAACGTTCTGCCTTCCGATATTAAGGAGCCACTGGAGCTATGCACTTAAAAATCATCTAGATTGAAAACTCATTTTTTGAGAACTGCTATTTTGTCCTTTTCCTGCACCTCTGATTATCGCGCTTGGCTACTTACGTTACGAAAGAAGTTCAACATACAGACAAGAGTAGGCCATTGTGTACTGGCGTCATGGTCTAGATTTGCCAAATAAAAAAATATACTTGCAAAATACTCAATTGGGATTACATAGAGCAATGATTTCCTCATAGTGGCGAACTAAGGCCAGCCTGCACGCCATGTGCTGCTGTGTTCACATTGTGCCACACAAGGAACAGCTGCCACTGGGAGTGAGCTTCAAAATGTAAGACGCCCCACCGAATCGCAGGGCACCGAACCAAAAACGAATAATCATAATGATCATTGTCGCAAATTTAACAAAAAAGTTTGGAAGTTCATTTAAATTCAGCACGTATGCATATTTATGAAAATTTGTTAGGAAGTACTGGAAGTATCCATTAAAACATTGTTGCTTAAAAAAATGTGTACAATATGTTTGAAGTCCTGTAGGTGCAGTGTGTGCTATTTCTACATTATAATTTAAGGACTATTGATTATTAACAAAGGAGAACTCTGCAATGCTAAATAGAAATATTTTAAACAAAGTACTGTATCTATGTTGTCTGTTCAGCTATCTATGTGTCATTATAATTTAACCGAATGTATTACACTATTGAATAAAATATGACCCAACAAATGAACAAATGTTCCCTGAACTGAACATGTTTATGAGTGTCATTTTCAAAGGATGAATCTCAGTAATTTTCAAGATAGATTTCAGGCTCAAATTTAATTGTAGACAATTAAATGCAACTAACAAAAAATAACAGTTGGTTTAAAACTGATATAAAATAATTCTAGATTTGAAGTTTTCGTGACTGCAAGGATTCATACTCTTTGTTTTTTTCGGTAAAGTCACGTGGGTAAAAATTTAAATTAAATCACGACGTTTCGGAGGCAATACAAGCTTCCTACTGTATACAGTAAATTTGCTGTGACGGTTCCACCTGAAGACGGAAGCTTGTGTTGCCTTCGAAACGTCGTGATTTCATTTTTTTTATTTTTTTACCTACGTGACTTTACCGAAAAAAACAAAGAGTATGATATAAAATAAGTCCTGAGCTGTGAGAAGAAAATCATTTGGGTTACTGGTAAAAAAAACAAGATATATCACCGATACATTTTAGTGATTCGAAGAATTATACTCAGGAGCTGAAACTCTGTTTTACTTACAACAGAATGCCAATATGAAAACAAGGGGCATTACTTACACTGAAGTACAAATCACCACGTTTCACTTGTGTTGGACTGCAGGCACTGTTTAGGCAGTCTGCTGAACCAGCAAGAAAAATGAGCAAAACCTCGTGTTATAATCAGTTCTCAAAATTGGCAAAGAAGTTATTGCTACATTTTTCACCAGAAATACATTCTAGGCCAAAAATGTGCACGTATGTAAAATGCCACTCATAACTTCCCATCATTGCCCACGTTATGAGTTCCTGAATATGTGGCGGAAGATTAGACATGCAATTTCCGCTCTATCTGTTTCAGTGCTGCACCTTAGATAGCAAAGACAACGTGGTCATGTAAAGGTTTATTACGATCATCCTTACCAGGTATTGTCATTCGAGGTAATTTAAGAGGAGGATATCGCACATCTACAGTTGTATTGACCAGTCGAGACCTTTTAAAGATTTCCACGATTTCGTTTCAAAATAATATACAACTTTGAAAAACATGTACCGGATTGTATGTTGTTGATATTTGGCCCATAAAGGATTCCGTCCCTTCCCATGTGATTTATAATAATCATAAATATATTCACATCCAAGTGCTGAACCGTTACTGTCATAACCATAAAATGTGAATTGTTCTCGGGACAAACATAAGGCAATGTTTTTGAAGGCCTTTTAATTATCATTGCCAATGATGATTTCTACGTAAGCTGATGAGTAATATCCATGCCATTTGAAGTAATGTGCTTAATTGTGGTTTTCAATGCGGTTTTAAGCTGTACAGTAACTATACTCGTCTCTTAACCATGTTGAGGGCTGTTCTTAGAGCAGGCAATTCATTTGCTTCACATGTAAAGTGATGGAATTTATGAAAAGTAGTGTTTCCCTTTAGTGGTTCTGTTATACCGTATGTCACTAACAAAAAAAACAAAACCACCTGATCACTTTAACCAAAACGCAATCTCTTTGCCTGGGCCCAGAAGAACTGCAACATCTAAGGTTGCTCTCCGAGCCAAAGTTCTAAGGTTCATTCGTCCACTTTTCGTTGATGCATTGTGGGAACATTAGCAAATAAGTGTTCCATCTCGATTTAAAGCTTTCGTAACTGCAGGGATTCATCTTCTTGGTTCTTTCGGTAAAGTCACGTAGAGTGGAAATAATAAAATAATAAAAATAAAACATAATAAAATTATTCTCACGACGTTTCGGTCACAACGCAAGCAGCCGTCCTCAGGTGAAGAACAGGTCTGTCAGAAAGGCATGTTTTATTTTTATTGTATTATTATTTCCATTCTACGTGACTTTACCGAAAGAACCAAGAAGAAGTGTTCCATCCTTTGCAAGAAGAGTTCAATATTTCAGTCGGTGCTTATGACAGTTCACTAAAACACTCGCAATAGGAGCAGAGCTTTGGTGCAACCATGGTCTAATTGTTCCACGCATTACCCCACACATGTCGATAATTTTCAACTGGAGGACGAGGAACGTCTGTTTAAAATGTTAACGTCCATTTTACAACCCTTTGCCACGGTGGTGAGATGTTAACTATCTCGCCAGGAATACAGGAGGCCGTGGGTTCGATCCCGACCCTGACAACTGTTTGCGTGTCTCTCTCCTCGTGGTTGGGTGGATTTTTATCCAGGTCCTCCGTTTTTTCCTTCCACATTTAGAATTGAACATGCGAGTATTTGGCTGCTCTAGATGTACACGTGGTGTGCTACTTCTTCGAGCTATCATTTGCATATAGGTCACTTCTTAAAAAGAGAAATGTAACTCAATGGGCCTTACATGGTAAACTAAAAAATGAGTAATATTTAAAAAAAAACAAGCTTTCATGAAATGTACTAGTAATCGATAATCGAATAACTCCACGACTCCAGGAAGTGGCCCCGAAGCTGGCCATAACGAAAGGGACCGTGGTGATTTACAGTTAACGTTATTTACAGTTAACGTTAGTTAACTGTAAATCGTTAGTTAACTGTAAATCACAATTACACCCAAGCCGAAACATAACATATAAAAAAGAATGTTTTAAAATATTTTTGTTATTTTTTTTATGATAGAATATAGTATTGTCATCAGTATGACATAAGTATACCAAGTTTGCAGTCGATACCACATTGGAAAGTGGGTTAAAATTGAGTTACAAGATTTGAGGATACAACAACAACGACAACAACAACAGACAGAGTGAGTTAATAAAAAGCGTGTAATAATAAAAATCTGTTTAGTTTCACACTGTTGGATGAATGCTAGGCCTAACCACACTGCGATGGTTATGGGACTTGTTTGACCATACTTCACCACACTGGTCAGTGTGGCTTTACGATGTCTTGGGTCAGGACTGGTTCAGATGTCACTCACCAATTCATCCAAGTCAGGTTAATCGTGCAATATGCGAACCCCTGTACCACCACGCCCTCCTTGTTTAAATATATGTGGCGACACGGATAATTATTTCTAAACTCTGAATCAGCAAACACAAAATAACGCTTCCATTTAAATCAGCTCAGAACTGGAACCAAATAGATCTTCACCATTGCATAACCAAATGCAGCGGTTGTAAAATACGTATAGTGCTGTATGTACACATAGGTGTGGCAAATTTGGTCGTGACTAAGAATACACACAGCAGTACCCCTCGAATCCACAAAGATGTGGGGACAAACATTGCGAATCCTATTATCCACAATGGTTTCCACACATTTACTCGACTTTTCCGCGATTTTTTTCCACCTCGGATAGTCGCAAATAATAGGACGAACTTGTCAATTAATTTTTTTATATCTATACACTGCTAATTTCAGTGGCTATTGAAATGATCCTCCATTTAAAACACTGCACGTGCAATGCACCTGAATGGACGTCCTCCTGAAGAGGTTGCGATTGCCGTCATCGCAGTGATCACGTGGATGTAAAATAATTTCGTAGGGCAGTTGAACTAATTTTTATATCTATACACTGCTAATTTAAGTGGCTATTGAAAATATCCTCCATTTAAAACACTGCACGTGCAATGCACCTGAATGGACGTCCTCCTGAAGAGGTTGCGATTGTCGTCATCGCAGTGGTCACGTGGATGTGAAATAATTTCGTAGGGCAGCTGAACTTTAGACGTTTTACACGAAAGGAACGACGAAAAGTAGAATGGTGGTGGTCGATCAACGTAAATACGGAGGGATCGAGAAGATAGAGAGCAATCACCAACATTGCACTATCTAAACGTTCAAGAGATTAATTGACTGCTACATTGATTAGCAAATTGAGCCAACCCAGATTTTCCAGATTGTCTTGAACAAACGCCGGCCAATATATTTCACGTGAATTGCGTGGCGCCATTCGATCAATCATTCAATTACTGGGTTGGCAATATGGAGAACTTGGGCTGGCTCATTTTGCTAATCAGTGTGGGATTTAATTCATCCCTAGATGTCATTTGGATAAATATATGACTGTGCCTGAGAGAGGGCGCTGGTGTTGACTGTCTCCCTTCGTAGGTGAGTAATTTGTCAGCCAGGCCACGTGGGCCTGTTTCCGAAGCTAATATTTTATAAGCGACGTAACTAAAGGTAGCATATAACGACTAAAGGAAATCCGCAGTTGATATTAAAGTCATTCATTCTAGATTTGAAGCTTTCGTGACTGCAAGGATTCATATTCTTAGGTTTTTTCGGTAAAGTCACGTAGGTAAAAAAATTACAATTAATAAAAGTAAAATAAAAATAAAATAAAAATCACGACGTTTCGGAGGCAACACAAGCTTCCGTCTTCAGGTGGAACCGTCACAGCACGACTGTTTTCTTGGAATTTCTCTCACTTGATACAGCTATCGTGCTGTGACGGTTCCACCTGAAGACGGAAGCTTGTGTTGCCTCCGAAACGTCGTGATTTTTATTTTATTTTTATTTTACTTTTATGAATTTTAATTTTTTACCTACGTGACTTTACCGTAAAAACCTAAGAATATTAAGGTCATTCAACAAATGCAACAAAAAAAAAACCTCCATTGCAATATAAGCTACTAAATAATGCAGATGAGCACACTTGCCTTTAATTATTTGTAGCAATGAGTCCCAGTGGACGGTTGGCTTCGAGAACTGGCAGCCGCGTGCATAACTCCCTGCCGCGTACAATTATCGCATAGCCGCTGTGGCCTGCACGGAGCGCAATGATTGTTAAGCTTGTCTGCAGCTGGAACGAGCCGCGCAAGCCGAGTCTGCAGCGAATCTATAAATAACGTTGGAGCACAATGCCAAGTGTGGAGCCTCATTGGCCATGCTGTGGGTATGCAGCATCGCAAGAGCGCCAATAAAACATTGGGGTCGAGACAGCGGCTGAACCCATAAACTAATTTAGCTGCTTCGAACAAAAATATAAAAATCCCGTCCATTTTTTTTTACAACAAAAAAATAGCCGTTACATTATAATTATGCATTATTTATACAAACAATAAATGTGTGATATTGCATGATGGCTACGGAGCACAACGCATTAATGCACAAATTGTGTGGTTTATGAGAACTTGCGAGGTCGACCACCATAAAAATGATACATGGTACTGTATTACATAAGCGTGCGCGTGTAAGTTACATTTAATTTTGTTACCACTGAATTGCATTAGTGGCCGGAAAAGTGGGTGTAATTAGGGTTTTGTGTTCAATACAGCCACAAGTACATGGCTATTCCTTCGAGATGGTGGCTTGGGTTTTAACGAATGCATTCAATAAGTGAGCCTCAGATGCTCCCGTAGGCGAGCGAGTCGCACAATTGCCCCCGAAGGAAAAAGCAGTCACCACACCACCACCACACCCCTCTGACGCAACCCCAGGATTGCTCTCTCAATAAATTGGATTCTTTACTTAGGGTTCCTCAGAGGACCATTTCAGAACGTTGAGCTCTTAGGTGAGAGCATAGCTCATCCCCAGTCCCTTTCCCTTAACATAAACAGTGGCATGTCCCTTACGCCCCGTTCACAAAGCAAAATTAATTCCCTTCTATTTCACAATGTGGTTCATGACCTGGGGCCATGAGTCAGACTTAAGCAATGTTTGGACAGGTAAAATGATGACGCTCGTGCGCACAGGTTTTACAAATTATGTTAAAATCTAACTGCAAGTTTGTTTATTTTTTTAACCCGCCTAAATAGCTAACCACAACCGACGATATTAACGAATGGTAGTACATTTAAAAAGCAAACATTTTTACTGAATGCCATTGTTGTTTTTATAGTAATGATATTTGAAAGCCTACACCAATCAAACGTTATTAATGTTAGAAAGGGACTGTATAATCTTAAATTGGAAATGTAATGATACATTATTGGAGGATTCTTTGGGTGTTGCTGGCATAATTTACAATTAAATTAAGTGCTTGGAATGTGTAAATATAGAAGACAAATCTATAGATTATAATTGATGACATTAAGCATCATACAATTATCACATTGTTATCGATAAACAAACAGTAGCTTTCTCATTCAGGGTAAATAAACCACACTTAAAAACACAGGAATTTTATAATGTGTTGAACTGCTGTAATATATCACGCAATAATGGTGTTATTAACAAGATAGTTTTTTTTAATCATTATAAAGGTGATTCATTGATCTACGTATGTGTATGCCAACATATTTTAGGAGACATCTAAAATCATGGAGAATGAATAACAATACATTTGGCCAACCTAATGGAAGCTATCCATTACTATTATTGAAAAGCTTATTAAGTTGCACAATAACTGTACTGTGTATGTAGTGTATAGCCCTATATGCAATATGGTGAACTGTAATACATAAGTTTAATGGTGAGGCAGTGGCTATCACACAGCCATATGAAGCTGGTGCTATGATTCTTGGCCACAGCTAACATCAGTATGTGAAGTGATTTTGGATATCAAAGATAAAGATCCCCCGTATAGACTCTTACAGACTCTTGGGGCAAGTGCTGTTAGTGAGTAGCACCTATGAAGGCCGGCACAGCACACGAGGGTGTCGGTGGCCAGCACCACGCTCGGCCGCCTTTGTCTCCCTCGTGGCGACGTTTTACGAATCGCACCAGGTACGCATTTGAGGCTGAGTCGACCTAGGGGAGGCCCAGGACCGATTCAGAATCGTCATTGGTGTTGGCCGTGTGCGGGAATCGAACTCGTGTCACCGAGGTAAAAAAGTTAAAATAAATTAAATCACGACGTTTCGGGCGCAATACACTTAAGCGGTGTGCTTTCGCTAAGTTGTCCCCACCTGAAGAAGGACGCTTGTGTTGTGCCCGAAACGTCGTGATTTAATTTATTTTAATTTTTTTATCTACGTGATTTTACCGAAAAAAAAGTATGAATCCTTGCAATCACGAAAACTTCAAAATCTAGAATCGTGTCGCCGAGTTTGTAGAGCAGCGCGCTAACCGCTGCGCCACCGCTCCTCTGGATATCGCGCCTTCAATGACCTGCATCCGAGGCAACCTCTCCGACCCACAGGGTGTCGAGAATCCCTCATCCAGCAGTGGATTTACAAAAGGGAAGCACATTATTTACTTATTGTCTCGGTGTATGGCAAAGCGTCCATTTATGTTGCAGGTTATCACATTGTTTTGTCAATTTATGGTTACATGTGCATACAGTGTCTCCTTGAAAATCTGTATCTTCCCATCATAGAGAAGAATGTAGAATATGTGTGAATGTAAATTTGTTCATGCACACTTGGTGCAGTGTAATTTGTATACGCATATATGCCGAATGAAGATTGATGCAAAATATTGTTTTTCTGTCTGCCTTTGCTCACATTTTAAAGGACATATGCCTTTGTTTACTGCAATGTCGTAAGACAGATGGTTTAAGAGTCTGTCAAATGCTTTAATTATCCTTTACAGAGCCCTCCACAGGCTAATGCCCAATCTATCTTAATTTAAGCGTTCTTCCGGAATTATTAACATTAGCAACTGTTCAGTATGTGAAAAAAATCTGTGCTAAAAATAGAATAACCAATGCGTGCTTGGGGAGCATTCCATATCACACCTAATTGCATTATAATGTATTTGTCTTCTGCGAGAAAAGAGGCCTAGATTAACACACACTGTTAGAGTTACAAGTGCTCTTGTAAAAAAACTTGTTTTGTATTGTAAAAAAAAAATGCATTCATTATTAATGATATATGGATGTGCATTCCTTTTCACAAATTAATGTTAGCCATTTTGCTTTTGTAGTTTTTTTTACAAGTGATGATCGCAATCTTAAATCAATAAAAGCACACATGTGCAATTTTTATTGAATCAAATCTTAGTATTACATCTGCAAAGATGGAAATGAGGTGCATGAATGATCTTGGACAGAAATTACCACGATGATACTAACGAATAGATCTTAGTAGCCACTCCACAAACGAAGGTAATAAGGTTGGGAATACGTTTTCTTGTAAAAAGGAACACCTAAATATATCAAAGTGAAGTAAAACGATGCCAGGTGAGATTTGGAATTTTCACCCAATTGGCAGCGGAAGGAAATCATAATTCAGCGATGCATTGGCATCACCTCCCAATATTCAACCCTACCCATACCATTCACTCATGCCCCTCGCATCGAGCAGATGTATTTTATGACAAAGCACTCTTAAGGAGAGTGTTTTTTGTTGTTGTTGAAAACAGAGTATCCCCTGATGCAGTAGTCACACCATCCCTGGTGAAATATATCCGCTGCCATCCCCTGTATTTTATTCATTTCAGTGGGAAGTATCGATGCATTTCCACAGCTGTGGTTTATGTTAGAGGTTGTACTAAAGATAGGTACAGTATGTCTAAAATTATTGCCGCCTTCATTTTATGTGATATTTTATAACCCTGCAAAATGTCTTTTGAGGGTAAAAAGTTGCACTCGTATAATGCAAGTGTACTGTATAGATTTTATTTATTATATTATTACTGATTTTCGGTCTTTTCTCTGCGTGCCGTTTCTCGGTTGTGAAGGCGTGGGGACTTCTAGGGGACTGGTTCAGGTGTCACTTGCCATGAATGTTACCACAGCCAGGAGTCGAACTCGCAGACCGCAACAACAACAACAACAGAAAACAAGGCGAGACCACACCTTCACTGATGTAAACAATGCAATGTGTTTTATTATTCTTAGGTTTTTTTCGGTAAAGTCACGTAGGTAAAAATAAATAATAATAATAAAATGATAGAAATAATAATAGAAATAAAATGATAAAACACGACGTTTCGGGCGCAACACAAGCGTCCGTCATCAGGTGGGACAACCACAGCTCTAAACAAATGTTGAAGTGGGCAAAAGAGCTGCCGTGACAAGGGGCTATATAGGCAAGAGACGGGGGAGGAGCCAGAGAGGAGAGATAGAGGAGGGGGGGGGGGGGAAGTGGGCGGGGCTGGGAGTGGGAGGAGGAAGACACTGGAGAGTTTTTGCTGAGTTTAGGGGAGTTTTGGATGAGTTTAGGAGGGTTTTTGGCTGAGTTTAGGGGGGTTTTTGGATGAGTTTAGGAGGGTTTTTGGCTGAGTTTAGGGGGGTTTTTGGATGAGTTTAGGGGGGTTTTTGGCTGAGTTTAGGGGGGTTTTTGGATGAGTTTAGGGGGGTTTTTGGCTGAGTTTAGGGGGGTTTTTGGATGAGTTTAGGAGGGTTTTTGGCTGAGTTTAGGAGGGTTTTTGGCTGAGTTTAGGGGGGTTTTTGGATGAGTTTAGGAGGGTTTTTGGCTGAGTTTAGGGGGGTTTTTGGATGAGTTTAGGAGGGTTTTTGGCTGAGTTTAGGGGGGTTTTTGGATGAGTTTAGGAGGGTTTTTGGCTGAGTTTAGGGGGGTTTTTGGCTGAGTTTAGGGGGGTTTTTGGATGAGTTTAGGGGGGTTTTTGGCTGAGTTTAGGGGGGTTTTTGGATGAGTTTAGGAGGGTTTTTGGCTGAGTTTAGGAGGGTTTTTGGCTGAGTTTAGGGGGGTTTTTGGATGAGTTTAGGAGGGTTTTTGGCTGAGTTTAGGGGGGTTTTTTGGATGAGTTTAGGAGGGTTTTTGGCTGAGTTTAGGGGGGTTTTTGGATGAGTTTAGGAGGGTTTTTGGCTGAGTTTAGGGGGGTTTTTGGATGAGTTTAGGGGGGTTTTTGGCTGAGTTTAGGGGGGGTTTTGGCTGAGTTTAGGGGGTTTTTGGATGAGTTTAGGAGGGTTTTTGGCTGAATTTAGGAGGGTTTTTGGATGAGTTTAGGGGGGTTTTTGGCTGAGTTTAGGGGGGGTTTTGGCTGAGTTTAGGGGGTTTTTGGCTGAGTTTAGGGGGTTTTTGGCCGAGTTTAGGGGGGGTTTTGGCTGAGTTTAGGGGGTTTTTAGCTGAGTTTAGGGGGGTTTCAAATCTAGAATGTGTTTTATTCCTCGTGATTGCGACTACGCTAGTAGAAGTACTTTCATTTTACAAATAATTGCACCACTCTTAAAACTCGGTTAATTACATAATGAATATATCACTGTGGAAAAGGGTTTTCCTCAACAATGTATATGTCAACCGTACTTTAGGCATCATATCCCGAGTCAAAGAATATGATTTGTGGGATCTCACAGAACAACTTGCGATGCATATCAGAGAATGGTCTGAAGACACTTATTTCACAGGAGTTCTGTGACGTGTCCTTAACACACTTTCCTACAATGTTGTTGCATGACAAACTTATTTAATACACTGCATGCAATAGATATGTGTGCAGTGCGTCAATTTCAGAGGGTTGGAACTTTACCGATTCAAGTGCAAAACTAAGCCTAGCGAACATTCGACTTTGCTACACCCGATGACTCGACTCAATGACAGGCAACGGAAACCCAAGAAAAGAGCACGGGGTCTCAGTGGTGCCAGCTTCGCTCTCTGAGCTCAACGCCACCCGAGCCATCCCTGTGAAACGGACATGTTAACATGCATTTATCACGAAAAAAGCATCCTGAAAGCATGTCAGGATGTTGCTTACTGTAGTGAATGCTTAAGGCACACTTTGCCAACGAAGCACATGGCACATTTCAACAGACACAATGTAAAATAACAAGGGTGTATATTTCTAGATTTGAAGCTTTCGTGACTGCAAGTATTCATACTCTTAGTTCTTTCGGTAAAGTCACGTAGGTAAAAAATGAAATAAAATTTTATAAAAATAAAATAAAAATCACGACGTTTCGGAGGCAACACAAGTCTCCGTCATCTGGCTGTGACGGAGACTTATGTTGCCTCCGAAACGTCGTGATTTTTATTTTTATTTTATTAATTTTTATTTCATTTTTTACCTACGTAACTTTACCGAAATAACTAAGAGTAAGGGTGTATATATATATATTTTTTACAATGACCTCAAATGTTGTCCCATCCCCGGGGCGAGGCTTGCAGAAACTATGTAAAATCCACTCCAGTGGGTGGGTTCTGATCGAGTCTGGCTTCTTATTGCGCATGCAACACCGTGAATGCACATTTGCCAATCGTACATTTTTATCACTTTCACCTGCTCCCAATTATTGCCCCTTTAGTAATGATATTTAACGGCTGTTTATATCAGAAATGCATCAGTGCACTTTTAAAGGACGTACTGGTGTATCCAAAAGAGTCAACAGAATGGAAACTGCTGTGAATATTTGTTGTTGATGTTGTCATGATAAGGCGACTGACTGCTAGTGAATTCAGGATGCACAGTACAGATAATTAGAAAATGATCGCATCAGATCGTCTAAAATCTTACTATGACATCACGCATCTTCATTTAAATGCTTTCTAAGTACGGTACGTTTCGATTTTTGTCACAAGCGATACGAATTAGTTTTGTTACGCTCGTGGCAAATGTTACGGCTAAATTGAATCTTTTAAACAAATTATACTGCAGAAATGTGCCATTATTTGCTGAAACAGGCACGGATCCTTCCACAAATGGGACATTCGAATGGAAAAAATCCGCGTAAACGTCAAATACTACATTTTGGACCAGCTAATGTCAACATTTTAAAAGTATACTTTGGGATACCTAATGTATTTCTTATCTGTTTTTTATTTGCATTAAACAAGACAGAGAAAATCATGATTTGTGCGTGTCCTCTCGGCTGAGTGTGGGGAGCGGTGGCGCAGCGGTTTGCGCACTGCGCTCCGAACCCGGTGCGACCCAAGTTCGATGCCTGATCACAGCCCGACATCGAATATCTCCACCTGGTCCAGGGCCTCCCCTAGGTCGACGCAGCCTTAAATGGCGTGCAAACAGCATCGGGGAGGTGGGGGGGGATGACAACGGCGTCCAGGGGCGCGGTGCTGCCTACATCACTGGCGCGTGTGATCTGCCAAACCCTTCACAGGTGCTCGCTCGCTACACAGTCTGTGACATGCCGTACGATGCTGGGAGAGAGGGAGGGGGGGTGCAAGGGGGTGTTCCTTTGTGTTGTATCCCGTCTATAAAACGCAATGTTGATTTCGAAACGCATCTCAAGTCACCGTGCACGTGGCGTCTGGTGTTTGGCCGAGGCTGCGTGCGAGGCTGGAGGAAAAACAGCCAGCAAGGGATTGCTGCTACTGCAGCAGCAGCAGCAGCGTTTGCACGACTCGCAGAAAGCGGTGGAGGGCAGCTTCACAGCGGGAGGGGTCCCACCAGGGGCTTCGCGACGGACCTCGCCCTCCAAGCGACGGCAGACGGATATTTTCAATGGATACGCGGATTTCTACGCGACGAACAAATGAGCTTAGAACCTGGGGGTTCGTTGCCCAAAGCAATGATCCGTGGATGACTTTTTGTATTTTTCGGTTAAGCCACGTGGTCATTTTATGTCAAAATTATTGCCATTGGTTGTCATGTTTATGGTATTATCCATCCTTGCCATTAATCTATTGATCAAATGCTGTCCAATAAAGCCCATCACCAGTGGATTTGTACAATTCATGATTGTAACGGCCAATTAAATGATAAAACGTGAATAGGCAAGAAACATTTGTGGCCAAAAATCTGGTGTTAGTGTCAGAAACACTGCGGATAGCCTGTGGATACAAGGATTAATTTTCTGCACAATTCCGCATATTCGCTCAATATTTGTGGGTTCATAGAAAGCCGCTCCACAATGCCGGTCCTGGTAAAAAAAAGGTGCGTAATTACAGATCATGGGGGAGAATAGGGTTTCAGAAAATCTAAGTGTTCTCAGACCCGACAGGTGTGGTGGATAATAGGAAGAGGATAATGGCAGTCGTGAATAAGAGGCGTTGTACTGTATGGAATTGTATAATTAGAATTATTTTTTATTCACTTTATTTTTATTATTTGTCTATCTACGTGACATTACCGAAAGAACCAAAGAATATGAATTACAATTATATTACACCAACTATAATTACCCAGGAATGGATGTCCTTAACGCTAATGACGTCACTCCACATCGACCAGCCCCCCTCATTAATAATCATGAGCAGGTGACGTCACTCCACATCGAACAGCCCCCCTCATTAATAATAATTAGCGGCTGACGTCACTCCACATGGGGGGGGCGAGGCACCTCCTCCCCCCTCCTCGGCGTCAACTTACAACCCTCACTACAAAGGCAGAACCCTCACGTCACGTGATCTCCGTCACGCTGTTGAGACATCGAAGTAAAAAGGACGTTATGATGAACACGGGATTATAACCTTTAAATGAAATAGGTCTGTGTCACCGCGCCCTTACAAATTGCATACGCATTCATGCAATTAATATATCACGTCGTGGTCTGATTTCGCTTGTAAGTTTCAGATTTACCGCAATACACCCGTCATTGGACGGGCAAAAGGCGAGTGTAATTAGAATTAAGTAATTTAATTACATATCATAATGTATAATTGGTTACAATTATGGGAACTTTGACAGCATAATGGAAACATGCAGATATTTTTTTTTATAATGGACTCCTCAATTTTGTTTGTGGCATCAATATGAATAGGTTAAATGATGAAAGTAAATTTTCAATCCTAAGTTGTCTAACTACACTGGAATCAAACACACACATATAACGCAGCCTGCAGTGCTTAAGCAGAGATAAATAAGAAATACGATTCACACGAGGTGTTTTTCATGGTTTCAGTTTTGATGGAAATATCTTGGGTCAAAATAACAACGCATTCAACGGTGAGGCGTCCTGCCACACTGCAAAATACATCCATCCTATAACAGATATAGCCTCAAGCAAATCTATATCAATATGTTCTCTACAAAAGAATATAAACTCTTCCACTTTCGTAAAATAACATCATCTCTCAAAACACAATATCTTTTGTAACATTTTTCCCATCACTAAGAATGTGCGTGTTATGCATGTACACGGTGATGCTTGTACATGTCTCTTAGAGCCACGTTACCAATGAAACTCCTTTTTGAGGTTAATGCACAACGATGGGGGCAGATATGTGACAATAAAGATTCATATTTTTTCTGTGCGAGGAATTTCTATTCTATAATAAACCCATGGTAGGGACTTACAAAATAAATCAACTTAGTTGGCTTTTTGTTCAAAAGAGGATGTATTTCCCTTTACAAACAGTGGAACAGAATCTGTAATCCCACCGGGTCATTATTTTGCATAGTTTTCACGTATTGAACGTCTGCGTTGCAATCAGTCAACTTCGTTTAGGATGAACATTTCAGTGACATGAATTTACTCGAGAAATATACAGCAGCATACCATCTTCGGCGTAATCATGGGAGACACCCGTTGACATTTCTGAATGTACAATTTTACAATAGTAACAATTTGTCAGTAAATCTAATGCAGATGAATGGTATCTCCTGCTAACTGTTATGCCGTGGATGTTTATGATTGCATGACTTTAGATGCCTAACAAACTGCTGAAATGTTTTTGTTTTCGTTTTATTGCAGGAGCAAGAAACGCATCTTAGGCTTCCAGTAGAAGGAAATCCATTGCTGTATATTTTTTATATCAGTGATAATAACGCTCAGCTCAGCCCAAGTGTCTTCCGGGCCCTGTATCACCACCATGGCTGATATGCCGCCTTGTACGGCTTTACACTCAGGGGAGGCGTCAGAACTTTCCTCGACTGCTCACCGTAATAATGAGCTCAGGGCTCGACTAAACCCCTCGCTGGGATCCTGCTCGTCAAGGCCCGATTAACCAGCAGCTGGAGCAGCCGGTTGCTCACGGGGCACACAGGATGAAGAAACGAGGCGTGTGAATGCGGCCCCCCAACAGCAAGAGAAAGCGGGGACACGAAGAAGAGGTGCCTGGCTTAAGGTCCACAGTGACCTTAATCCAGGCCTGCTGTCAGCTGTCGTGTTAGCGTACCGTGTGTGCAAATAACCGTACATTTGTTGCAAATGCGTGCTTAGTCGCGATAATAAATAAATTGTGTTTTTGTGTTTATTTACGTGGTTGATTACATTTGATTTTGTAAGAGCTGCTATTGTGGTTGACTTAATTTGAAGAATACAACAGCTTTGCTGAATCAATTGGGAGCATTATTTTGTTTTTATAGAGGGGTGGAAGGGTTCATGGAATCACATCCATCAGTGTCATCAGATAAAAAGGAAAGAAAAATGTGGAAATATAAACGAAAATAGCAGTGTTCCTTCTCCCTGCGCATTATTCAATTCTAAACCTACCAAACGTGTTTCTATATGCAGGGAATACACCAAATGTACGCCTGAGATTTTCTGTAAAATAACCGTGTTTTTGCAACATGAGGTCAACACTAATCCAGGTCAATCCAGATGTATTTAAATCTCACATACACATACCCCAGACGATAGATTAATGGTGCCATTCAATGTTACAGAATTTAAATATGTTTTCACGGCCAAATGTAATTACCATACATGTGTTTGGCATTTGCAACTGAACTGAAATGAAGTGTATTGTTATCATTGTGCACATTTATAAATTCCATGAATAGAAATGTCATTGTACTCGAATGTGCATCAAAACATAATGTATATTATGCAGCTGCCGATGCCTACTGGGTTGAAGGCATCCCACTCCGTTTCGGTCGTGGGCGTTGATAAAACCATACTTCACCAAACTGAAAGGTGTGGGGTGGGCCTCCCCTAGGTCGACTCAGCCTCAAACGAGTACCTAGTGCAAGTGTGTGAACATCGCCATTCTGGAAACAAAGGCGGTCGGCGGTGGTGCCGTGCTGGCCTTCACATGTGGTCGTTAAAAAGCACTTGTCCTAACAGTCTGTTAGGCTATAAGGTGGATCTTTGTCTTTGATATGCGCATGTTTATACCAATACATCTGCTGTACAATGCTGCCATCTTGTGACCAGAATGACACCAGCAGTGTTTGCCGGCAATTGGGCAGAAATGTTCCTTGTCGTCTATGGGCTAAAACCACCGGTTATTTTAGTGCTATATTTGCAATTTGAAGGTTTCAACTAAATCAGTACATTTTACGTATATATTTTCAACGGACAACGAAACAATATATGTTGCGATTTAAAACTGTCGTGACTGCAGGAATTAATATTTTATTGTTCTTTCGGTAAAGTCACGTAGATAGAAAAAAAAAGAAAAAAAAATACAAATATAAAAAAATAGAAAAAATAGAAAAACCCAAAAAACTCACGACGTTTCGATCGCAACACAAGCGTTCGTCATCTTTACCGAAAGAACCATAGAATAAATGTTACATGTGCCCTGTACCAAAGTGAGATTTTTTGACAATAGCATTTCGCAGTTATTAAATCAAAACAAAAAGTAAAATGTATATACAATTTCAGAGAGTAAATGTTAGACGTTAAATTATTTCACGTAACGCTAAAAATGACCCGTGTATTGTTGTGGAGCATTGCGACGAAGGGGGGTCCCATTGTTTTAGAGCAGTGGTTCTTACTCTTAGTTTTTTTACGGTAAAGTAACGTAGGTAAAAAGAAACAAATAATTAAAATAAATAATATTAATACTAGAAATACTAATATAAATAAAATAATAAATCACGATGACGTTTCGGAGGCAACACAAGTCTCCGTCATCAGGTGGGACCGTCACAGCTAGATTTACTGTATCAAGTGAGGCAAAATTCCAAGAGACATGTTCTTAAATACAAGTTAAGGGGGAGGGGGGGAGGGGCTTATCTGAATGTGGTAGCCAATGAATGGAACGTGTTGGGGGGGTGGGCGGGGCTGAAAGAGAACAATGTGGTTCTTCTTGATTCTTTCGGTAAAGTCACGTAGAAGGGAAGTAATAAAATAATACAAACAAAACATAATAAAATAATTCTCACGACGTTTCGGCCACAACGCAAGCAGCCGTCCTCAGGTGAAGACCAGGTCTGTCGGGGAGACAGCGTCTGAATGAAACACCACCACGCTTGGAGCGTATATTTAAGCTGGGTTGGAAGGGGGGAATGGCGCCTTGACAAAATAATTAGCATATCGGCGTTGTGGCCGAAACGTCGTGATAATTATTTTATTATGTTTTATTTTCATTATTTTATTACTTCCCTTCTACGTGACTTTACCGAAAGAACCAAGAAGATGAATCCCTGCAGTCACGAAAGCTTTAAATCGAAACAATGTGGTTCTTTTTCGATTTAAAGCTTTCGTGACTGCAGTGATTCATATTCTTGGTTCTTTCGGTAAAGTTACGTTGAAGGGAAATAATAAAATACATTTTTATTTTATGTTTTATTTGTATTTTTTTTATTATTTCCCTTCTACGTGACTTTACCGAAAGAACCAAGAAAATGTGGTTCTTCTTCTTAACCTGGGGTGCACGCTACACCCGCTGGGAGTGCGAGATGCCCTTTGTGGGGGGTGCGAGACACGGCCAGATGTTTTTAGAAGGTAAATAATCGAAAATATACACATTGAGCACCGGCACGTAAGTACAACTTACTTTGTCTCATCAAACCCGGTGTGTTTATTAACATTCTCATTTTTTTGACGATTGGTTAAGAGCCGCTGGTCTATACGGAGGGCTTTTGCCAATAACGGGTGGCAACCCAGGAGCGAATGTTGAACAGGCCGGTACAACCCGGGGTGCCGACACCAGATGAGTGTTTGCTTGTTTAAACAAATCCTGCCGGTCGATGTGGATCTGGCAATCCAAAAGGCCTTAAAACATTTTTTTGCATTGATTTATGGTGACGTAACAACATAGTTTTGGTTATCTAACCATATACGTGTTGTATAATGCTTGAGTTATATAATTATTTACAATTTCTAATCAAGACGGGAAATGTTTCAGCCTCTCAAAACAATTCAAGCCCCACGCTTTATCGATTTCCACAGTGAACACGGACGCAATGCGATGTATATGAATGCGAGTGAAAGATATTGCGTTTTTTTCCGTCTTCTTCAAGGTTGCCAACTTAATGGTGACTGGGATTGAATCAACCGCAGCCCCGCTACGTCACCTGGGTAAATGTCGAGATTTAAGAAATCCAATTGCGGCTGTTTATCGGAGTTTGCTATTCAGTTATACGGAGAGCTTTGGGGCCGTCCGTGAATGACGTCACGCACCTGGGGGGGGGGGGGGGTCAGACATTTGTGACGATGTGTGACGAGGGGGGGGGGGGGGTTGAGAAATCTGACGTCACATCAAAATGCGTAACTTTAAATGAATATAGACAACACGTTCTACTTCATTACAACAGCAGAGTGCAGCGGCACATTAAATACGCACTACAATGACAATAGTTTAAAGCGATTTGAAGCATGTTTTATTTTGGGGGAGGGGGGTGGGGCAGAGCTTTGTGACGTCATATTTAAGGGGGGTCTGACTTTTTGTGACGCCGTGTGACGAGGGGGGGGTAAAAAATCGTCCAAAATTGCGTGACGTCATTTATGGACGGCCCCTTTACACAAAGGGCCTCTCTCTTGGTTTGACGTGGAAATGGCAATGCTTTTTAGGAAGTGCACGGTCACCCCCTAGTGGCAAATGATGATCACTTACACAGAAATGTGTCCACGAACACACGATCGTTTGTCATGAACGCCATTGTGATACTTTTACATCCGCTGAAATCGTAAAGTAATATTCTCATTCCATCGGGGGTAAAAGTTGGTGTCATATTTGTTATGAGACCTCCGAATATATCAATAACGGATAACAGCGGAGTAGAGTTGGTTACCTGCGTTAGCTAATATCGGTAAACGGTAATAAATCCTATCACGACAGAAACATCAGTGCCGGCCAACAGCCAAGACTTTCGATTGTGTAACATGCGTGCAGTTATTTTTGAAGGCTGAGAGCCTTTGTACATGCAATGCGCATCATGTGGATGGCAGGAGACTAACGTGGGCTTGAATTGGTCAGCAGAGCAATGACGACCTTCTAAAACAGGAGCCAACACCCACTAAAACATGACGTTTAAGAACAAAAGAATTGTATCAAAATTTATTAATGAGTAATAACGTTTTAACGAGGTCATTCCACTGAACGAGCCTCAACCAAACCACACCCACACCACCCTCAACCACACCCACACCACCCTCAACCACATCCACACCACCCTCAACCATACCCACACCACCCTCAACCACCACCCACACTTCAACAACACAACCCTCAACGACACCCACATTACATCTCAACCACACCCCCACCACCCTACACCACACCCACACCACAACACAACCCTCAACGACACCCACACTACATCTCAACCACACCCCCACCACCCTACACCACACCCACACCACACCAACACCACCCTCACCACATCCACACCACCCTCAACCACAATACACCTCAACCAGACTACCCACAACCACACCCACACCACCCACATCCACCCACACCACAGTTCAACCACACCATGACCGCTCTCCTGATCCTCCCTTGCTGCTGCTTAACCCGAGGCCTCCATCCCCACTCCCTCTGAGTGTTCATACCCAAACCCAATAGCAGCGCCACGGATTACCGCAGAGACCACCCAATCATCTGATACCTCCACTCGATCCCAATCCAACCCTGGATCGATTTCAAGATCTCACTCAGCAACTCCAAGATCCTCAACGGACTCGCCCGTGCCTCTCTCTCTCACCAATGACCTCTTCATACCCCCATCACCCCCATCTCCGAGTTCTGATACGTACGTGTATCTTCTCCCATCTCCCTGTCTATCTCATCTCATCCATTCTACTCGCCCCTTGGCCGGGTCCCAGCGGTGTGCTGAATTGGGGGATGCTGCGGCACGCAATTTCGCTTGAGCGCTGGCGGTCGGCCAAGAAAATAACAAGAGGAAACATTTTTTGTTCGAATTCTGTAAAAAAACAACAACCCCCCCCCCCGCACTCGATATTTCAAGAGCCGCAATGCACTGTGGTGACTACGAGACGGCGCTGGTCCTTGATAAGTAGCGTTACGAAACAGTCCCTTCAAATGCGGATCAGGAGCTGCAGGTTGCCGATCCCCCCGCTTTAGCCCGTTCAAGTTCACTCTCCCTTAGCGGTGACATCGCTGATATTTGTGGCCCACGCACCAGCGCGTACTCGCCCTAGCAGCCAACAGCAGCTGGATTCGAGCCCGATCTACACACTCTGCAAGCCGCCAGTCGAACCTCCACTCAGTCGGAGGTCATTCTTTCTCGTCTGCAGCCTTCGATGATCGGAACTCCCACCCACAAACAAACTGTGCTTTCGGCTCGCTTCAATGCCAGGCTCAAGAGCGTTCCTCTTCTCTCCTGTCTGTGGCAGACTGGACTGCGTCTCTCTATGAAATAAGCACGCCCTCTCTCACTCTGTTATGGCGTTTCAAGACGCGAGTCGCGCTTTAAACGCGATGTCACGGTGCTGTGCATTCAAATTGTACCAATTGTAGATTGCATTTTGAGTGAAGCAAACATGTGCGCTCATTGTTTGCACGCGACTGTCATTGCATAAACACACGTGTGTTGTTATTTTATTCTAGAATGATGCCATCACAAGTCCAGTATTGTTTAGGTCGATGTGTACGACTTAATGATAGTGTCAGCTTCATACCCAGCGCATTATTTTAATGAAAACTAATAACTCTATTTTGGCTACATTTACATCGGTAATAACTATCCTCCTGGCTGTGTCATTTCGTTTCCACTTTTAGAGAACGTCACTGGAATTACAAATCTGGGGCCATAGCAATATATATTTAAAAAACCGTAACGTGAATAATAACATTTGCCTCAACCGCCTTCATAAATGTTTCACACGTTACCTTTCAATCTTGAACCCTTTGAACCTCCTTTGTCCTTACACTCACCTTCACCCATCTTCCCCCAGCCCCCTCCTCCTCCCCCTCCTCCTCCCCCTGTTCACCGGACTCTAACCCCTAAGCAGAGGGCTTGTATTTCAATGTTAGTGCGGCTTTCAATATGTCGAGAGAGGTCTTTCTCTTCAAGCTCTGTCGAAGCTCTCTGTGCGTAGCAGGAATACCAAGAAATAAAACCCAACCTCTCAGACGCAAACCTGTGCACCATGGTAAGACAAACTCAAAGGCACGATACGACTTACAGATATCACATTTTTACTTTCGTGACTGCAGGAATTGATCTTCTTTGGTTCTTTCGGTAAAGTCACGTAGATAGAAAAATAAAAATAAAGTGAATACAAATAAAAATGATAAAAATAAAAATATTATAAAATAAAAATTATAAAAAATATATATTTTATTTTTAGCATTTGTATTCGCTTTATTTCTATTATTATTTTTCTTTTTATATCTAGGTGACTTTACCTAAAGAGCCAAATAATATGTTATAACACACATTCCATACAAACGGTAACATTGCTAAACGCCTTCTGAAGGAGGAACACATTTAAAACATTCAGAATGGCGCTCTGCAGGGTGGTTCAGATGTTTTGTAACCCACAATTGATTGACCCCAAACATTTTCTGTTTAAAAATAAACCTGACTTAAAAAAATATTAAGTTTTATAGAGAAATAAATGGGTGGGGTCACAAGCCATCTGAACCACACCAAATGCCGTTAAGTGTTCGTGAACAAAAAAACCCCATCAGAATTGGACTGTCTTCTAAGCCATGTATTTTCTCACCACCCTCTCTAACCACATCGTGCATCGTGTACGCTTGACGTGTCACCGCCTTCAAAACAAAGCGCCGAGAGTCGTGAGCGGACTGACTCCGTTTCCACGACCGCGAAAAAACAATACGAACCATGCGACCGCGGGTCTGGAGGTCCACAGGCAGCGCAGTGAGGCAACGGTGCCACATTGAACCCATCGCTCGCTCCCTCGGCGCTGCGCTCTTCCCACAGGCCCCCTGATATCCAATCGGCGTGATCGGCACGCAGCAGGTCCTGGTTGAGGCTGCAGTAGGAGCCCCAGCAGCGGATGTTCCGGCTCTCGTCTTCCATCGATCGATTTTGCTCAGCGCACGACTTATCGAGAGACGCTCGTCTCAAAGGAGGCACCCTACACGCGTTTCGAGACGTGCGCGTTAATTGACAGGGAAGCAGAGTGCGAGGCGAGTAAACCTCCCAGCAGATGTTGCTAGTCGGGCGATATAATTAGAAAAACAATAAGAGGATTACCAAATAACCGAAAGCCTCTGCAGATGTAGGTCTGTGTGCCACATTGTAACTCAAGTAAGCATCTGTTATGGGAATGCAGAATGAAGGGACTGAACGTAGGAATACGATGGAGATATATGTGACGGCAAAATATTCATCGTCTCCACTCTAACTTCAAAGTTCTAGTTTTATCATTTATATATATGCGTGCGGACAATCTACTAAGCTGCTTACATTTAGGAGATTAGCAGGAGGCGGTTCTCCCCATTTACCAAGCTTGGCAACGGGCTGATTGTTGAGCCGTGAGTGTGATCTTGTTTTCACGACTAGAATGCTCCTCGTAGTGCGTGAGCGCCAGGAGAAGTCTTGCACATTCCGTGACATGTTTCGGCCACGGTAGTTCGAGCGGGCGCGGAGAGCAATCAAGAAGTGAGATCGGCTGCTCGAAGTAGCGCAAATTAAACGCGACATTTTTTTTCTCCCTATGAAAACTTGTTTTTTTACGACGAGAAGTCGCTGTGACCTGCATAGAGATGTAACACAAATGAGCACAGCGCTCATACATAACCACGAAACAAAAATAATAGTACACTGAAGTAAACAAATCGTTAACATTGCACGTTATGTCCGAGCAATGTTCATCACCAGTATACGAGGTCCGCTGTAGGGCTGCAGTAGGAGTCGCGAAGCCGTCGTCGGATTTTTTTCGAATGTTCCTCCAGATGTCGCGATCCATCGCCCGCTAGCCTGGCCTCCTCGAAGGCCAACGGTCTGCAACATCATCGACATCATCAACATCATCAACATCATCGACATCATCGAGCGCCAGACGACAGCGCCGGGTGAGGTCCTGTATCTCGGGCAGAGACCAGCACGGGATGTCACGGCGACATTTGTGACGAAGTCAGACCACCTGATCCCAAGGATGTATGTTGAACTTCTTTCGCACCGTACGTAGCCGATCGTGCTAATCGGCCACGTGTGGCCCACTCGTCTTGCCATCGCCGCAGCGTGTGCGCTAGGTGGCACGAGCCGTATGGAAAGTCTCCATGGCGCTTGGTGTCAGAATACAAGTAGCGTCCACGTCTCAGAGCAGTCACGTGCAACTATGTGTGTTGAACTTCTTCCGCACCGTACGTAGCCAACCGCGCTACTCGGAGGTGCGGGGAAAGACAGCAAACGGCCTTATTGTTCCGTGTGTTGTCCTTCCCCCGTACCACCGATGAGCGTGGTTGGCTATGTACGATGCGAAAGAAGCTGAACATACATCGAGTCGTTCGCGTTGTAGATGCATAGTTTTGTTTCGAGGCCGAGTTCTGCACCGTTGAGAAAGACGAAGCAGGAGGCCATGCCCATTCTCCACCGGAACTCCGAGTCGTATCGACCGTAGGAGCACAATGTACCGGATGAATTTGTCGAACCGATTACTCAAGTGATCAATAACTGAATATTGTTTTTTTACCCTTTAAACTGGCAACAAAACTGACACTTTTTCTTACAAGGAGTCATGTTTGCATTGACCACAATACCTGCAGTCGGAATGCAAACAAAAAACATAACTCTGATAATGTATGCACTGTCCTTGAAATTGATTGGTCCACATCCGAGACAAATGCATACATTATCAGAGTTGTGTTTTTTGTTTGCATTCCGACTGCAGGTATTGTGGTCAATGCAAACATGACTCCTTGTAAAAAAAGGTGTCAGTTTTGTTGCCAGATAAAAGGGTAAAAAAACAATTATCATATTTTGTTACTTTGGATTCTGAATGGTGATTAATAACTCTACCAAATTATGGGTACTTGACGAATCGGATAACACGAAAATGCGTGGTGCAAAAAAAAAAATATTAACCTCTCTTCCCAACGTGCGTCTCTGGACGAGGAGGTGATCGATGGAGCATGCTGACGTCATCGGCATCACCAACTGCGTCACACTCGATGTGGGTTCGGGAGGTGTTTGGGGGTGGGTCACCATTCATGAATGGGGGCCAGGTAAAGTAGTTTATTAGAATTCATTTTCTTAGTTGACTTACTGTCACAATGCTGGTTCGGTGTATAAAATGCAATCAAATAGAATGGACACATTTCTCAAAATAAAGATCAGAAATATTCGATTTTAGTCATAATGGAGGAATCCGATGAGCTGGAAAGCTCTTTAAAAAAAACAGATGTCCAGTATGTGGCTTCCACACTCGCACCCGGGCTTTTGTTTCAGCCCCACATTTTGCAATGGTAATTGTTTTGACACTCTTTAGGAAGCTTGCACTCGCTTGTCCAATCGACGTCCAAGTTGGGCGTGATGTCGCGAAGGAGTTCCAGTCGGGTAGGTATTAGAGCTCAATCCTTTATTCATATTCAACACGTGCAACCCGGGTCGTGCACCAACGTTCAGGAATTACTCCGTTCACGTGTCACAAACGTCTCCTTACCAGCTCCTTTAAGCCTCTTCTCCACCCTTCTCGAACTTTCTCCGTCACTCCCTTCGTTACCCCTAACGCTCCTCCAACCAACCAACCAACCAACTCCTCATGTCGATTTCACTTTTCCAGCGCTTTTGAAAACGAATCTCTCCACCATTCACCACCCTCCAATCAGTGCGTGCCCAAGACGTGAGCTCTCCACGTGGCAAATCGCCAATGGGAATTGAGCACATCCTTTCAACTCAACAGTCGTTCGACTCGGTGAGTATTCATTGCTTATCGGCTTACTTAAACTAAACAATTTTAAAAACTATTTTTTATTTACCAGGTAAGGCCCACTGAGCTGTCTAGCTATTTTTCGGGATCGAACCCACGACCTCCTGCATACCAGGCGAGGAAGTTAACATCTCGCCACCGTGGCTTCGTCACTCCCGGCGTCACTTATGTACGTATTTAGAATTTCTGTCGCACCGTACGTATCCAACCGTGCTAATCGGAGGTGTGGGGGAAGGACAAAAACGTGTACACACATCAGGACTTCTTAGCGTGGTGCACAACGATGGAACAGGCATAACATCGCTCAAAATAAATGCTGAAACCATTGCCTTCATTCATCATTATTGGGTCACAGTGTCAAGGGTCACGTGGTTATTGAGGGAAGGCTACAGTCATTTCCCCCTAGTGAACATTAAATGTGTAAATTGGCAAGTTGTTTGGGCTGTGCATTGCTAATATTTGTACACCTAAAAAGCTGGAGTAATTCAGAATCCAAAATATGTATTTATACTGGAGGAATCCGATGAGCTATGAAGCTTTTTTTCAAAGATGTTCAGTGTTTGCTCTCAGGCAAATTACATGGACGTTAAATACATTGATAAATTCAATAAATAATTATCGTATAGGTGCATTAGTGGAGGATAATATTTATCATATAATGGCTTGCTGAATTGCATAGAAACCCTCAAAAGAGTGTGATACTTGGAATCAAATAATTTGCGGTGACGTGCAGTGATTTACAATGAAATAAAAAAACATGCAGTACATCCTTTCACTACGACGTCAGCGGTCACTATTTTGAGAATAATTAGTAAGTACAAATTGATGCTCAAGGCAACAACAAATATCGTATGTAAAAAAAGACTTGCGAATTAGGCTCAGCTGCGCCCAGACAAATTTGAATTAATTGGAATGATAATGCTGTGTTTGCACCTGGTCTGCTGCCTGCATGATAATGAAATAAATAGCTCCAGAGGCTGATGAACAAGAGGGAAATCTGCGTACAAACGGTGCGCGCAACCGTGTGATGCACGCATCTCACGCGATCCGCTCAAGCCTGGAAGGCTTTCATTATGATGCACAACACCAGGAATGTAAGCGGCAGTCAACCGAGCGCAATGTGTGAGTTGGCAAAGAGTTTCCCCAAGATAATTTGTCGGCCAATTTCCCCGCACTTCCGATTAGCACGGTTAGAGCTTGACAAACATAAAATAACGGTGCATACACTTATAACACAGAGCCATGTAATGTCCC
The DNA here is from genome assembly GCF_964198595.1 of Lampetra fluviatilis. Classification (NCBI taxonomy): domain Eukaryota; kingdom Metazoa; phylum Chordata; class Hyperoartia; order Petromyzontiformes; family Petromyzontidae; genus Lampetra; species Lampetra fluviatilis. The sequence goes on along the minus strand of NC_136287.1, from coordinate 9,670,856 downwards.
ATCGTATTACTGACGTCTCACGCAGCAGTTGACCGACATTGTGTAGATAAGGTTCCCGACCGATAAATGACAAAGTCTGTTTTCTAAGAAACCCTAACCCTAATTCGGTGATTTTTACATGAAATATGTTTGGCTAAAACAAATCGTATTCAGCCCATTTTAAGTAAATATGCTACATAACAGTAGATATTTGAGATATCTAGGACATGGGTTTATTCAACGTCTTGACAGAAAATGTGTAAAATTGTGTTATGTGAAGTATCTCCTTACTGACTCAACAGCAATAAAAATAGGTTACCTGACCATATTTCCCTGCCAGAAACTTGTGGCACATTCACCGCACACCTTGCCAACAGATGGCACGAGCCTTATGTGACCTGTTTCGGTGGCAAATGCGCGAATTCAATCGAAAATTAACATCTTAGACTTCAACAACAGCTGGGGCGAGCCAGCTGGCGATACAAATATTGGGACCAATCAACACATGAAAATTTGACTGCGACATACAGTGCAGTAATTAGAAAATTGGCAGGCATAGGGCGAGCTAAATGCTATCCATTTGCAGGGGACACGGTTGAGTCAAATTTAGCTTATGGAACTCTCAACTCTCATACCACTCAAAACAACGAATGCCACCTAGTGGAGATATATTTCTCCAGTGAGGCGTTCAAAGATCTTGATAATGGCTATCAAACGTACGTGCACACCGCCATGTATGATGTCTATTTTCATTGCCACGAAGTGCTGTAACTGTAAAAAATGTTCATGGTCCCAGCCATTTGTCGGTGCAACGAATCGAGGCCTCCCCACGCGGTGTCACTCGTGGGGGTTATTTGACCATACTTCACCGATAGTTGTTCGTGCTGGTTGGTGAAGAAGACCAGTCGGTTACTGGTTTAGATATCACTTACCGATGATGTTAACCGTCGCTGGAAATTGGACTAAAGGTGGCCGAGTTAATAATACAGCGTGCTAACCACTGCGCTACAGAGGTCGCAAACCGGTTTTGATTCCTTATCCGTACCCGTACCCGGCCGCACCAGGGTCGCAAATGGGTACCCGGGTCGGGTACGGGTACCCATTCCCTACCCGTACCCGTACCCTACCCGAAATGAGTGACAAACGGTTACTCACCAGTGACTCACGGCCTACCCGTACCCGGCCGCACCCGGGTCGCAAACGGGTACCCGTACCCGTACCTGGCCGGGTACGAGTAGCCGGGTATCGGGTACCCGGTTGCAGAGGTGTGGACTCGAGTCATGTGACTTGGACTCGAGTCAGACTCGAGTCATGAATTTGATGACTTGCGACTCGACTTGGACTTGCATAACAATGACTTTGTCCCACCTATGAGATGTGGACTCGAGTCATGTGACTTGGACTCGAGTCAGACTCGAGTCATGAATTTGATGACTTGCGACTCGACTTGGACTTGCATAACAATGACTTTGTCCCACCTCTGCCCGGTTGCGACCTCTGCTGTGCTACCACTCTGCCCGTTATAACTGCTAAGGTCAAGAGGCAGGCCTGCAATTCCTTGCTCTTGCCACTGCTGTTGGAAGGACCTCCAGTAGGAGGGAGCCTTGGAGAGCTCCTCTAAGAGGTGCTTTGGCCTACTCTTCCATACCGGCCACACGTCTCGGAAGAGGTGGGAGTACCCACACTTTACACCCCACCACACACATTGATGCCGGTAGGTTGACGGAGGTCATTATTTCAGCTGCTGTCCCGGGAGATTTAACCGGTAAGCTTTGTACGTCAAGTACGATGTTCTAACCATTGCATCACGTCAGCATCCATCTCGACGCGCGTACATGATAATTACTTAAACATAACCGTGAGCCTTAAAATATTCGTAAAAAGATTAGTCACATCATATTTTGTCACATTTACATTTGGATTCTTCATACGCTATAATGGTTACTGATGTTATTTCAAACTGCTCCTAAATTAACAAAGAAGCCTCTCAGCCTGTCATAAATCCTTGCTTCTACCCACGGACGCTAAATATCCCCATTCATTTATTCCATTCTAGATGTAAACCCCCCTCACTGCATCCGCACCCCCTATCAGTACACCCCATTCATCTCCCCATCTGTTTGCTTATAAATTAGTGGCGGGCAGGCTAATTGGTTACTAAACAATAATTTGAGAGCCGTCGCGTCACGCACACTCGGACTGTATTCTTTACTTAAGAGAGTGGCTCATTCCACCCGTCTCTTTTCTTTGTTTTTGACAAGGTCGAAGGTTAAGCAAATTCAAGACGTAAGGGGGCCTTGTGTTTTAGCTGACATTTGTACGACAAGGTGATGGGATATTGAATAGACTGGTTTGGATTTCCATCCTGTATTAGATACGCAGTGTGTCACTTAAACTTACAGTCCAGAGGTACCCGACACTTTGCCCACACCCCTCCCCCCCCAGTATTCATGAAAGGCTTATATCAACTTCACTTTTGTGTGGAGCCTTTTGCAAGCCCATCCGCCAAAAGGGAAGTAAAAAAAGAACCGTGAAATGATAGGCAATGGACACAATAGGACAGCTTACGCTATACAACAACAAAGGTAGCTGTCGGGTTACTCCGTAAATTAAAAGTTCAAATTTGGCCATTTGCGTTAATTGCTCCGAGTTGCATTGCCGACGATCGAGTTCGTTTCATGTGAACCCCATCGTACAATGAGCTATTTAGGCTTTCACTTTCAATGTCATTCATGATAACGGTTATTTTTTTGGTTTGATCGCGTAAATATGAATGTGCTGAGGTAGTAACTAATTGGCACGTTTTGTTTACGTGACACACCTTACCAGTTGCCTGCGTCGGGTGGTTGGTGGGTTAACGACACATTTACGTGATCTAACCCAGAATAACTTTTATCGTGAACTTTTGAGCATCATCGCTGTGTTTGCAGGTGGCTGCATTTTTACGACCCATTTACAAAGCGGCATCTCTTGTGTGGAGTCGTGAAAGCATCGTGCATTGAGAGCATTTCCCTCCCCCCCCTCTTGTAACATGCAGGAATTCAAACTGCAATGACCGTCAGGGGCAGTTGAAAGCTAAATAATCGAAGGAAATTGTGGACAATTTTGGATTAGAATTGCATTAACAGCCTTCAAGGGAGTTTGTTAATCTGCTTGCTTGAAATGGGTTTCCTATATCAAGGTCAGTGGCATTGCATTTCATCATCTGTCCTTGAAATTTTGCCACCAGTGCATTTTATTTAGCACTGAATTGTTTTAGAAGTCTGGTGTATATAAATAAACTGCTGCACATGTTAAAACAAGAGTATGACATTCATTTTCAGGATTTCGTATTCACATCGCAAGGGATTGCAGTCATGACATTCATTGACTCTTATTCAGCCACAGGGTTACCTTATTATTGAAATGCTTTATCACTTGTATATTTAATAGCTATGCTCTTTATAAAAACCCTTAAACAGCCAATTTCACCAGTAGATCCTTACAGACTATTAACGTGAGCCCACACAATAATTGTCATTTGCCAAGTAACTAACTGTTGGATAAAGCCAACCCTTCAAATGGCGTATCAGTGATGGGGATTATTTGGCCTACTTCACCTTGCTGGTGAGTGTGGGTTGGTGAAAAGGGGGCCAAGACTGGTTCAGAAGATGTCCCACGCCACGGAGATTAACAATTGTCCGGAATTGAATTTAGCTCTCTGGGTTCATAGCACAATATGTGAACTACTGTGCCACCACTCCAGCTTTAGAATAATACAATTACGGTGGTTTTTCTATAATCCCATCTGTGTGTACAGATTATATAGTAGGAATTGCAATAGAGCATTACCATCAAGGAAGAGCCCAGTGAAACCGTACATCTTTTTCAAAGGAGGCCTGGATTTAAAATTAGTCCATCAATACAGTAAATTCTAAATTGGAAACTAAAATAGTGCAGAGAATTCAACAAACAATTTGGATTAAAATTTCAGACAATGAGAAAGAATCAAAACGTCCAACTTCAAAGAACCCCATATGTGCAAACGCAGTGTATTTTTCTACGCGTATGAAAAAAATCCAACTTATAACACATCTCACAGAATTTGCTCACTATCGAAGAGAGATAATGACTCAGAGGTGCGAGGAGGAACCACAGAAGTGGGAAGCCAGCCACACTGTGAGCTGGCACCAACAATTGCCCAAGCTATGTGGTCCTATATATATCCAGGTGTTATAGGCCAATTAATGAGTGTTTACATGTGGGAGGAAACCAGAGCATCTGGAGAAACTCCACGCATGCAAGGGGGCAACACTCTACCTTTATACAGATGGAACAGGTGGAGTCCACATTTTTCTGTACTGCCTTCTGGAAATTTCACGACTGCTGGACATCTGTGAAAAAGAGTTTCATAACTCATCGGATTTCTACAGGATTAATACAAATTATAATGCTGATATGAAAAGAAAACGTTTTATTTGACCAAGTAAGGCCCACTGAAGTATATAGCTCTTTTTCAGATGCAACCTGGCTATCAAAAATGATCGCTCAACAAAGTGGCTTATCACGTGGAAATTTATAGGAGCCAAATATTCTAAACGCATGTTTCTAAATGTGGAGGGAAAACCCGGATGACCCGGAAGAAAATCCACGTGACCACGGGAGGAACATTCATTCTCCAAAAATACAGGCGTCGGGATCGAACCCATGGCCTTCTTTATACGAGACGAGGTAGTTAGCATCTCCCTTGGTGAACAGGTTGGGGGGATGTTCCAGACAAATAATGGTCCAAAACAAAGCCGCTTATGAATGGTTCTGTAATTAAAAAAATCAGAGAAGGTATACCAGGACACCCCACTGGAGCCAGGCCTGGGGGTGGTGTTTGCCGGCAAGCGCCTGGTGGCCGGGTGACCCACGTAACCCGGTCTGGCCCAGCCCGAAATGGCTACGTGGCACAATCCTGTGGGCCCATCATCCGCAGGAAGAAGGGTGAGGGGCGAGTGCGATGCAGGGAAAGGGATGGTCTCGGATGGACTGAACCTTGGCAATTGACACGAGCTATTGGGACGTGGAATGGTTCACTCCCGGACGACAGTGGATTGTGTTCTCCAGGTGAGGGGGAGAAAGGTGCCCCTAGTGAAGGAGTTTAAATACCTTGGGGTCTCTTTCGTGAGTGATGGTAAGTGGGAGATTCGCTGGCGGATCGGTGCAGCGTCTGCAGTGTTGCGGGCGCTGTACCGTTCCATAGTAGTGAAACAGGAGCTGAGTTTTCAAACAAAGCTCTCAGTTTACAGGTCGATCTACGTTCCCACCCTCACCTATGGTCATGAACTTTTGGTAATGACTAAAAGGATGAGATCGTGGGTACGAGGGGCCGAAATGTGGTTTCTCCGCAGGGTTACCGGGCTCACCCTCCGTGATCAGGTGAGGAGCTCGGTAATCTGGGAGAGCCTCACAGCTGAGCCGCTGCTCCTCCGGATCGAGAGGAGCCAGATGGGGTGGTTCTGGCACCCGGTAAGGATGCCCCCCTCCCGGTAGACTCCCCCAGGAACTCTACCGGGCAGCACGTCCCACTGGGCGAAGACCCCGGGGCCGGCCCAGGACACGCTGCTGCTGGCGGGGCGAAGTCGCTCGGCTCTCCTGGGAACGCCTGGGAGTTCCCCAGGAAGAGCTAGAGTCTGTGTATAGTAGTGTATAGTGTAGTGTATAGTGTAGTGTATAGTGTAGTGTATAGTAGTGTATAGTAGTGTATAGTAGTGTAGTGTATAGTGTAGTGTATAGTGTAGTGTATAGTAGTGTATAGTAGTGTAGTGTATAGTGTAGTGTATAGTGTAGTGTATAGTGTAGAGTATAGTGTAGTGTATAGTAGTGTATAGTGTAGTGTATAGTAGTGTATAGTGTAGTGTATAGTGTATAGTAGTGTATAGTGTAGTGTATAGTGTAGTGTATAGTGTAGTGTATAGTATGGTAGTGTATAGTGTAGTGTATAGTAGTGTATAGTGTAGTGTATAGTAGTGTAGTGTATAGTAGTGTAGTGTATAGTGTAGTGTAGTGTATAGTGTAGTGTATAGTGTAGTGTATAGTAGTGTAGTGTATAGTGTAGTAGTGTATAGTAGTGTAGTGTATAGTGTAGTAGTGTATAGTAGTGTAGTGTATAGTAGTGTAGTGTATAGTGTAGTGTATAGTAGTGTATAGTATAGTAGTGTAGTGTTTAGTGTAGTGTATAGTAGTGTATAGTAGTGTATAGTATAGTAGTGTATAGTAGTGTAAGGTAGTGTAGTGTATAGTGTAGTGTATAGTAGTGTATAGTAGCGTATAGTATAGTAGTGTATAGTATGGTAGTGTATAGTAGTGTAAGGTTGTGTAGTCTATAGTGTAGTGTATAGTAGTGTATAGTAGTGTATAGTATAGTAGTGTATAGTATGGTAGTGTATAGTAGTGTAAGGTAGTGTAGTGTATAGTAGTGTAGTGTATAGTAGTGTAGTAGTGTATAGTGTAGTAGTGTATAGTGTAGTGTATAGTGTAGTAGTGTATAGTGTAGTGTATAGTGTAGTAGTGTATAGTGTAGTAGTGTATAGTATAGTGGTGTATAGTGTATAGTGTAGTAGTGTATAATGTAGTAGTGTATAGTGTAGTGTATAGTGTAGTGTATAGTAATGTAGAGCTAGGAGTCTGTCGCCAAGGATAGGGAGTTGTGGACCGCCACTACTCAACACGCTACTGTAGTGTATAGTGTAGTGGTGTGTAGTGTAGTAGTGTATAGTATAGTAGTGTGTAGTGTATAGTTTATAGTAATGTAGAGCTAGGAGTCTGTCGACTGGGATAGGGAGGTGTGGACCACCACTACTCAACATGCTACAGTCGCGACCCTCACCAGGACAAGAGGATTGAGAAACGAACGAATGAATCAATCCTCGCCTCCACAGTGCTGGATTGCAGGCGGGCATAGCCACTACCGCCCAACATTTACTTTCAAAAGCATTCGCAGTCATCCAAATAATGGAATGGATGCTAAATGTAGCATGCACGCAATGTTTATTCAATCATATTCGGGGCATCAGGTTTTTAAACGAAAACCTGCCATTTTTTTGAATTGCCGTTTTGAATGTGACGTGCAATTTGGAAGCATGCGTTGAATTACAATGGTAACAGTATGATGTGCACTTTGCAAACACATCTGGACCAATGCAATTTGCTTGTTCATGACAACAGAATGAATTCCGGAGAGATTATTAAGTGGAGGACAAAGTAAATCACAAGGTGACACTCATCAAGAGTAAAACGCAGGGCAGGATTAAAAAAAAAACATCAACCGCTTTGAGTTGTAATTTGGGCTGATTTATGTACAAAGTAATCACACCACAGGCTGCTAAAGTATTTTATAGGAACTCCCATTGTGAAAAGTGAAATGCAGTGCCAGTTCTGTGAACATGTCCAGCATCTTTTGGGGAAAACATTCTCGGTTGCATTTTCTAAATTAATAGCGATTCATCAGAATTTAATATGAAACTATAGATCATTGAGGATTCCAAAGCATTGTACAGGACACAGCAGTAAACACTAATAACTCTATTTTGAATCGATACTTTTTTTTAAAGGTAACTTTATGAAATAAACTATGAAAGTCAATTTCTGAATTAATCAATACAGTAGTGTATAAATAGGCTTGAAGATGTGTTTTAAACAGCAGTATTACATTGAAGAAAATAACCTTTTAATACTCCTTAATACAATATCTCTGACCAAAAACGCCAATCAAGTGACTGGGTGTGTTGAAATGAATGGGCATAATTAAAGGTCGTAATTTGATTCCAGGATATCTAAATATTTTACAAGGTGGCGAATGTAGCGGCCTCTAGTGGTTGGAGGGGGGCCACGTGAACATGTTCTATAACACGTGCAAATCATAAAACACGAATACTTACACAAGTAGTTCAATGCATGTATGGTAAACTTAAGAATCAGCATTGCACAGTCATGTGCTACGTACCCTGGCTGGTGTAAGAAGTGACCAGCAGAGGGGGCGAGATGACAAACCCAGCGTTTTGAGTCACAGTAACACAGTATAAAGATTTTCCACGTTCATATTTTTTTAAAACAATACATGGTTCTCCGTGGTCTTTGGTATTTGTTCAACCAAGTGTGTGTTTTTGTTACCAAGTCCTGGCCACTTTTTAACCAAGTGGCCTAGACTTTAATTATCTACCCCAGTAGTTTATTGTCTTAAGATGACCTTATGGGGGGATGGTTATTAGTAATAAGCAGTTCTGACAAGTGAGCGAATTGTTCACATTTAAAATCACTCACAAATTGGAGGATTGCAATAGCTTCTAATTTCTTTTTTGAAGCTGAATTTAACATTGCATCGTGGATTTCTGGCATGATAGAAATGAGGCACACATGGAGAATACTCCTTTGCGGTGTTTCTACGTGTTATGACAATGCTTAAGCAGATGCAACCGCTAGTGTCATCAACCCCGTGTTCCTGCAGTGCAGTATCGTGTTCTGGAAACTAAACTAAAATGTATCATATTTTTTTTTTTATTCTATAAGCTAATATTCTATCTACAGTATTATCATTATTAATGTCTATTGCTCTTTTTTCCGTGGGGTCACCGCAAATCCGTCATTTACAAACTCAACCAAGCACCTGAATTCATTTTAGACAAAACATCATTGATGAATTTTCCAAGATGACGCCTGTAATGTTTAAAAAAAGAGTCCAAAAATAAATTTCAAAACAGAATGTATGCATGAATTAATGTTAATGGCAGTCAGTTTGAATGTTTGTTAACGGAAATATATTAACCCAATTTGATTTGTTAAAATAATATAATATCCCTGTGTGTCCTGACTTTTGGGCCACGCTGTGTAGTCGTAATAGCGTATTGCATGTTGTATGTTCACCTGCAGTCACTCTCATAGCAATTTGAAATTGGCAATTTGTAATCATTGCTAATGTGAGTTAGTATTAAATATTAGCTTCAATGGTCAACTTGAACATCTATCTCTCTTTAAGTTATATAATAAAAGTTGCAAACAATAAAGTCTGTAGCCTGCTGAATTCATTAACGTGTTAAATTCTTCCGTAAAATTAAAATACCAACTCTCATACTCGTCGGTGCTTTCACCTACGAGTACAATAGATTAGGCTTTCCCCCTCTTTATTGATCACGCTAATGATGTTAAGTCTTACAGACTACAATATTTAAATCTGTTGTATGGTAGGAGTAGTATATGTGAACTGCATATGTACGCTGAGCTGGAGTGAGGGAATACAGGACGCTTCAAAAAAATGTGAACACTTACGATAATTTGCAACAAAGCCACAAGAAATGTGCCTCCAGGCTCTGGAGACCACCTGAAGAAGACGTTTTGAAGCGATTACCATACATTTGCTGTCATGTTACAGTATATTTTCCGTTCTTTTTCCATGAAAAAGATTGTCTAATTTAAGTGTCAACATTTTTTTGAAGCACCCTGTACATGCGAGGGTACGTAAAATTGCCTTACGAAAATGAAATACTACACACGTCGTCTTTTTACACTCATCTGCAGCGTTTTCATCTATGACTTTTTAAAAACGTATTTTCCTAGATTTTAAATGAGTTATTTTAAGACCTGATTGTGAGAATACCCATTTTCAATACTTAAAAAAATACACTCATTACAATGTTGGCAACAAAACAAATTTTCATTGGCCTTGCTCTGTAATGCAGGAAGTTGTTCTCCAAAGTCTTAGTTGTATACGCCGCGTCTGTATCTCTCACTGTCATCACCAATGCTTCACAACGGTATTTGCAAATTGGAAAATAATTGTGTTTGCTCACATTTGCAAGCAAAATAATAAGTAAGATATTCCATCGATATCATAAGTCATCAATTTTGGAGCTTATGTACAGAAAAAAAAACTTAGTGGAGAATATTCCTAAAAAAATTAGAACTCCTCCTTCCCATATATGTTTCCCCCCAAAAATAAAAAAGTACACAACCCGTCAAATGCACGGTCTTCCGTGAAGGCATCTCATGAGCAGAATTGTTTTCATACTTGTACAAGCAAATTCTGGACCGGTTCTGACATGCATTGTCTCATCAGCAGTCAGGCTGGTTCGAATCCATGCTGGTGAACTGCTGGGCGTGTATGGACAAAGACACTTCCTGTAATAAATGGGTCCTAGTTCAACGCAATAATATACAATACTTAACACAAAATGAACATTATAGACTAGCCAATTTAATTTACGAGCACCATTATTTTTGTAACATTTTTATTCCTTCAAATCCAGGGAAGACATTGGTTTCTCGGCTTATATTCGCAGTGGATGGTACAGTACGTAAAGCTATCACATTATTGCAATGGATTTGAAATTCAACAGACTTCAGTACAACCGGACAGGTCAGGGTCCCACGAAAAATACAACTGACCGTGCAGCCGCTGAAGAAGCTACGGCAGTAATGAGCACCTCTGGGGCACACCGAGGGAGAATTCTATACCCTCGGGAGACTGCGGTATCGTTCTGCTGGTTCATCCAAGTATTAAGGTACTTTAAATAGCGTTTCACTGTATCAAGTGGGGATTTGTATGTTCGCGCTCGCGGGATAGAGATGCTAAATTGTACATGCTGTTGACATGCGATAGTTCATTGAATGCCAATGTACATACGCGCCGTTGTTAAGAGATTCATCTCGAACGATGTTGAGCGACGTTATGCAATCTGCTGAGATAAACGGTTATAGTTTGTTTTCTAATGTCTCTCAGACGAAGATTTATAGTTATTTAATTAAGCGTGGACTTCACTTGAGCAATGAACCCTAAAACGTACGGCACGTTCTCACATTCATACCTCGAGCAGGGAATCAATTGTTGGCAAAGGCTCAAATCCTGTAATATTATATATTCATAAACCCGATGTGCCTCCACTCCACAGTGGTAAAATTCAAAGCGAACATTGTATTACTTTTCATCACGATAAGTCACTGTCGATCCAAGAAAAGTTTGCACCACGACCTGGCAAAGCAGCTCTTGGATGCGTAATAGACAGAAGCTTCACATATGTGCAAAAGTATTGGTCTCTAGTGCACTTAATGGTCACATTCGCCCAACGACTGCCTTGTTAGGCACCAGATCATGAATCAGTCAGCACCACGAGCCGCTGTAGATGCTGCACTGTGATATTTATGTCACGGGGATAGCTCCTGGTACGAGGTAAGATTCCAGTAATTTCGCAACGCACCTATAATATTGCAAAATATTACAATTAAGCTGCACATGGAAAAGTGTCAGTAACTGTGTACTTTAATCCGTTAGCAATAACCGAAACCACCACTTGTTCTTTTATTTTAAATGTTTTTAACAAACTCGTGGCCTTGCCTTCCAAGACGACTTGAAGGAAATGGCCATGTCACAATCCGCCGTGGCTGGCATATACTGTAATTTACATGACAGCAATGGGGCAATTTCTTGGACAAGGCAGAGTCTGTCAACCCTGGGATGGGAGCGGGCAGCCAGTTTGATTGATCAGGTGACGGCAGAGGCGGGCTTGGCTGGGTCAAGGCCAGGACATTAATTAGCATCTGAGAGGGAGTGGGAAATAAGATGTCGGTCTGACGAGCTGCCAATCTGCGCTGGCCTCATTGTGAGAGTTGACAGGTGGCACGGAGGGTCTGGCAGGCGTAACAAAACGCGCCGCCGCTAACGGTAGGTGTGAATATAAATGATGGGTTTTTTTTTTCTGCAGGAATTTTATTCCAAGGAAAATGACACATCGGATGGAGAAGCTGATGACTTCTTCAGATTCATACGTGACGGGCCTTCGTATGTTAGGCGTTGCGCGGCCGAATGAAAACGACAGTATGTGCACGGATGTACGCGTGTGCTGTTTGTGTGTCATTGTAGACATACTAACGCTATTTTTATTGTTACCTTTTTTTTACGAATCATATTGAAATTTCTTTGGGATTCGTGTACTTGTAATACACATACAACATTTGAAAGGTTTATTTATACACATTTATAACCGAAATATTCTAAACCAAAACACTGGAGGATATAAAATCTGGATGAATAATATTACGACTCTTTTTTCACAACGCTGAATCTGTACACGTGGACTCCACTTTTGTCAAATCCACTGCTGGATGAGGGCTTGCCCGTGCCGCGTAGGTCGCAGGCTTTACTTGATCATACCTCACCGCTCTAGTCAATGCTGAATTGGTGAAGGCGGGAAGCATCGATGTCGGAGCATAAATCGGTCCACTTTCATGTGCTGCAATATCCTGTGGCGACAACGTCGGTCCCGACGCTTGTGCGTTTAGCCGATGTCTTTTTAGTGAGTGTTTTGCGTGTAGGTAGGAAACCAATGTTTCCAGAAGAAGAAGAAAAACCCACTCAGATATGACACTCAAAGGTATGCACAGATTGGTTCACACAACTCGTTCGCGAAACTCCCATCTCATGGGCCACTTTGCAGGCCACGGGGTATGGGAGCCTCGCAAATGAATGTGAATGGATCAATCTATGCCCCCATTGTTCTGGATGACAGGCATGAACCAGCACGTAAAGGAGTTTTTGTTTTACTCGTATTGCAGAAATCAGTAGGTTGGTGTGTTAGAATTCTTTGTTTAGCGAATATGCTCGATTTTAGTTTTGTGTTTCTCATGTATCTCGGCGAATCAATACATTCAGATTTTCTTGGCTAAGTTGTTTCATGATTTCCTATACAGTAGTTAATTTTGATTGGTCGTCATATTGACTGTCAGTAATCCTTACATTGTTTATATTTTTCCATTCGCTTTTATGCCTTTGTCCAATTCAAATTCTTGAATAAATGTTGGAATCTTATTGGGAATAGCCTTGGTGAGATCGTATCTCCTTGCCTGACTCCTCTTCTAATCTCTATTTGGTTACTTCATACAATTTCAGTGTAGCTACTACATTTTAATGAAAGGTAATTAAAAATTAATATATTTATATATATTTTATATTAAGGCCTTGATTTGTAAGGACTTGGATGACGACATAAATGTAAACTGAAAAAAAAAGTATTTTATAATTTACAAAAGCGAAATAATAGGGTTTTCCCCTTTTTCTGGCAACAAAACTGAAACCTTTTTTTACGAGGATTCATGTGTGCATCCACCACAATACTTGCAGTCAAAATGCAAACAAAAACACACTCTGATAATATATGCATTGTCCTTGAAACTGATCGGTCCACACAAAAGCTAGATAATGGTATTTGATGTTATTTTTTTTCTAGAATGATTGATATAATGTATGTCGCATCTAAAATCTTACCCTACACTTTTGGAAACGTGTAACATTAGGAAATGTATAATATTCTAAAGCTGCACAACGAAAGCACGTTGTCTCTCTGATCTAGTTGAGCCACATATCTCACGCAGAAAAATTCGCCGCCAATTCATCCAGAGAGTGCAATGTATTTTAATCGGAACCTGACATTTTCAACATCGGGTTCTAATGGGGCAATTTAATTGGCTGTGACATGTCTTGAGCAGTCCCGCTACAACGAACACTATTCATTATGAAGTTTCCTTTGCAAATGCTCAGACATACAAAAGACTGCACCTTAAAATTAGGTATTATGTATCATTCAATTCACTCAAACTGGACCCATATGAAACTAAACGCCCGTTGATTTAAGTGATCGTTAAGCTAAGGCTCATCGTTATTATTATTTTACTTCATATGGCAGATGAACCGATAAAATTATACATTGACGGTATATCGGCCAATAATGTGTGCTCAGGTTATATGCACGAGATATCATATGAACGTTTTTGCTTACTGCACACATGCTGTGAGATAAACACAAACGTATAATGAACAGCCCTATGTCATTCCACTGCTGGATGAAGGCATCCCCTTGATTAAACGTCAAGGGGTTCTTAGACCATAATGCCAAGGTGGATACGGGCCCCTTGAGATATCATTTGTATTGGCTGGCAATACAAGTCAAGGTCGCTCAGTTAATTGCACTAAGTTCGAACCACTGCACCACCACTCCCTCTACACACAATAGTCAAGTGACATTAAAGGTGCAATGTATTGTACAACATCCGATGCTGATGATGTACGTGGCCTACAGTTATTATGTATGCAAAGCTTCATCTCTTTGTCAGTTAACATCACTTATTGACGATGCATGCAAAGTAAATGCTAAAGTTATATTCACGCGAACGGTACAACAAGCGAAACAAGCATGACAGATCACACAAAGACAGACGATACAACTGATACCGTACGTGCGATTAATTAATGATTCAATCAAATTGCGACACCAAGTAGTGACATATTCTTAGGTTTTCTCGGTAAAGTCACGTAGGTAAAACATTAAAATTAATGAAAGTAAAATAAAATAAAAATCACGACGTTTCGGAGGCAACACAAGTCTCCGTCTTCAGGTGGGACGTTCACAGCCAGACTTGTGTTGCCTCCGAAACGTCGTGATTTTTTATTTTATTTTACTTTCATTAATTTTAATGTTTTACCTACGTGACTTTACCGAAAAACCTAAGAATATGAATCCTTGCAATCACGAAAGCTTCAAATCTAGAACAAGTAGTGACAATTCATTGGCTCACTGGGGAGGGGGTGGAGGGGATTAATTTTTTAAATACCTGCAGGAGACATGCATCGATTCGTGCACCGTGCTTTGTAAAAAATAACATGTTTTATAAGCTTCCATTCAACTTTTACAACTACAAAAAAACATTGACAGTGTTGCTGGTGTATATGTGCCTTCAGTGCTGTATTCAAATGCTTTATTATTATTATTATAATAAACTGATTCACGATGTCCCAAGTTGCCCATTTGGTTAAGACGTGAATCAGTGAATCGCCGACGCAATCATTCATCATATATTTTAATTCGACGACATGATATTTTGACAAAATTGTACAGAACACTCGAGTGCTTTGTCCCATCGTTGTCGTTAATGGCGACAATGTGATGTCACACAACACAATGGGTTGAACATGTGAAACAGGCCCGGTATGTGAGCTATACTATTTCGTCTATTCCTATAAAAATATTTTCCATACGCAATTTAAAAAGGTCAACACACGGCAAACGTAACTAAACCGATTCAGCAACAACGTGCAAAGTTCAGTTTTGAGATTGCAAACGTAACGATGTGACTAGGCAAGAGGATCCGCGAAATATAATATCCCCGGTGCGACCGTGCGAGACAAATCAAATGTTGGGGCCCCCACTGAACAATTGCCGCACCCCCTGAGCTGATACTGTCGTTACGGCTCTGCCGCACACGTGTGTTTGCTGGACGTCTTTCGCACCGTACGTAGCCAACCGTGCCACTCGAAGGTGAGTGCCGATCAGTCTCATCAGCACGCTCGACTGACGAGACGCGCTTAACTCCAGTTCAGTGTTCTATCTTAAACAAATGCCGATGGAAACATTCGCTCAGAGTCGGATAAAAGACCAAAGAACGGACAATTTACCAAAAGGCAGAAGCCTTGGGCAATTGGAAACGAAGCAAACTCAAGAAATGTAAAACCTTAACCCCCGCGCAAGGTAACTCTAACCTCATGTCCCCACTGGTGAGCCCTTGTGGGCTGCGAGGAAGTCATTAATCCTCGTTCTGTTCTACGAATTAGTCTCCCTTTGTGGTGCAGCGTGTTTGTGGAAAGTGACAGGGGAGAGGTACGTGCGCAACGGAAACGTTCTATCAAAGTGACCCATCTGTTGAGATGTGTCCTAGGCTGGGTTTATATATGCGATGGGGAAAAAGGAAAAAACACGACTATTGTAAGCTTTATTCATTTAGATATTTTGTGTAAATGGTGCAATTCCTCTGGTTATGTTTTTGGAAAATCTCTTTAGCACGCTTTGCAGCATGACAAGGGCAGCTGTTGTGTTACTTACAGGAACTGTGTGAATTTAAGTTGTACAAAATGCCCTCTGTGTCTGCGTGGGTTATTTAAAGATTAACTCAGCTGGATTGTGCATTTACTCGTAAACAGTTTAAAAGTATGTAAATACATATTAAATTAAATTTTTAAGCCATAGGAAATGTACAATGATAATTTCTATTACTCAACACACGTGCACTATCCCAGCATTGATATGATAATCATCATACGGTGCATATTTATGTAAAAATGTCACTAAAAAACATGCCTTAAATATAATTGTACGCTGTGGTACGATCAACAAAAAATACAATTCCCAACCTAAAACAACAAAAAAACTCAACAGATTCCTCAATAACACTGCCCTGAATGGAAACAAGAATATATATGTAATGGATGATGTAGCGGCAATGTCATTTCTTCATAGGGAAATGCATGTTCAGCTGACGCAGGCTGTGCATTAGCAACGCCATTGCAAACAGGAGCCACATCCTCCAGCTTATACTTACAGTGGATGTTCTTCGGACACAGGTAAGTTCATTACCATACAGATGTTGTTGTTTTAATTATTTTTTCATTGTTATGCTCGTTCTGCCTAGGAAAGCCTCGGTGAATCTCGCAACTTTTTTTTTTTAATCAAGGGAGGTCCCGCCAAATTGTTGCAGTCGGGGACGATTGAGCTATTTGCCCCCCGTAGTTTTCACGCAAGAGCTCTTTCCCATAACCACGGTATCTTGTCAATCCAGCAGCATTTAATCAACATCAAACATTCGTAGCATGACTAGCGCGGGTGCAGGAGGTGCCTTGTTACCCCTCTATCCCCCTGGTGGACAAAGCTACGAGTTGGGACCCCCTTAACAACCACCGTGAGATGTTTTCAACAGCCCCTACAGCGCTAAATGTCCGAGACCGCAAACGTAACGATGTGACTAGGCAAGAGGAGCCGCGAAATATAATATCCCCGGTGCGACCGTGCGAGACAAATCAAATGTTGGGGCCCCCACTGAACAATTGCCGCACCCCCTGAGCTGATAATGTCGTTACGGCTCTGCCGCACACGTGTGTTTGCTGGACGTCTTTCGCACCGTACGTAGCCAACCGTGCCACTCGAAGGTGAGTGCCGATCAGTCTCATCAGCACGCTCGACTGACGAGACGCGCTTAACTCCAGTTCAGTGTTCTATCTTAAACAAATGCCGATGGAAACATTCGCTCAGTCGGATAAAAGACCAAAGAACGGAAAAATTTACCAAAATGTCCCGTTGCTTCACGCAGGGTGAAACTATTTGCTTGTTGCTCTTTGGTTCTTTCGGTAAAGTCACGTGGCAGGAAAATAAATTAAATAGTAGAATACGACGTTTCGATTGCAACACAAGCAGTCGTCATCAGGTAGAACTAGACTTGAGAGAGAGACAAAACACAGACGCGGAGACACACACAGACAGACACACAAGCAGAGAGAAACAACACAGAGACACACAAAGAGAGAGAGAGAGCCACATTATATACTCCGCAATCCACCATAAAAGCACACAATACGGGGCATTTAAGGACTACGTATTGAGTCGTGTGAATTAAGACTGAACACGCGTGCTTTGGCATGTGCGCCTGATGACACGTACGGTTACATCCACACACACACACAAGCTCAATGCTGCGATGTTCTCCAGCTCAGTGGGCAAATCAATAGCGAGGTTCGATGGCAGTCGGCTCGTTGCGAGACACCTTACTCTAAAAGTGTCACCGCCGAATCGTTGTGTCATACGGTGACAATCAGTCTCGCACACGCGTACTACTTGATTGTATTTACATGTAAAATAGGTCTGATCGCAATGTGGGGTTTGCGCACCTTTAATAACCTCGCGATTAAATTTAGATTGTAAGCTTTCGTGACTGCAGGGATTCATCTTATTGGTTCTTTCGGTAAAGTCACGTAGAATGGAAGTAATAAAATAATAAAAATAAAACATAATAAAATAATTATCACGACGTTTCGGCCACAACGCAAGCAGCCGTTCTCAGGTGAAGAACAGGTCTGTCGAGAAGACAGAGTCTGAAGTGTTGTCTCGTGCTTATTAAAACCTTCGTTGTCTTCTCGACAGACCTGTTCTTCACCTGAGGACGGCTGCTTGCGTTGTGGCCGAAACGTCGTGAGAATTATTTTATTACGTTTTATTTTTATTATTTTATTACTTCCATTCTACGTGACTTTACCGAAAGAACCAACTTCGCGATTCTCAATTAAACAATTTTTTTTTTACTAGGCAAGGCCCACTGAGCTATATAGCTCTTTTATTCTGAAGCGACCTGGCCATAAATGATCTCAACGAAGTGGCTTATGTGGATATTAATCGCAGCCAACTACTCTAAACGCACGTTTATTCGTAATGATATTAAGAGGCCTCCCATCAGAGTCACTATTTTCTCAGTCAGTGTGTTATAATATTCCAGTCAACCAAAGCTTGCCAATGACATTTGGGTGGCGACAAAACCTTCGTTGTAAAGTTTTTCCAACATTTTCTGGAGTGTTTGTTGAGGTATTGGACGTCATAATTCCTCTGTTGTTAGCACGGTTAATGTTTTCACATTTACATCTATGCATTTCTTGGATGGAATCAATCAAGTGTGGCTTTTCGAGTTTGAAAAAAATAACCCGTAAAAACAAAGTTTTTCACTATAAATCTTTTATATGCGTGGCGGCTAGAGTCCTCTCGTCCTCTGGCTTGAGATGGCTGCCACCTATGGGTCAGATGATTGTCTGCCACCATTAAGCAATTGGTATTTAAATATCATTTTTTTCCCCTAAAAAGTGTAACATTTTGGAAAAAAAATTTCACGAAAATTCATTGTCACGCACAACGAGTCTGTGTGGAAAATGTCAGCTCGATTGGATCACGGGAAGTGGGTTAAAAAACGACCGAATGATTTGCACGGTCGTAAGCGCGCAAGCAAGCAAGCAAGTGAACTTAATATAAAGGATTTAAAAAGAAACATTAATTGGTCACACGGCCCAACGGTAGCGCTCCCACCGCTTCATTGCAGAGGTTCACAGTTCAAAGCCAGCAGCCACCCTTATTATTGACATGGAAATAACTATTCTGATACGAACCCCATTGCTTCACAGTGGAGTTTAAATATCGCCTGGAGTTATTCGCAAGAGTAGGCCATTGTTTGTTGCCTGCATCAGTCCCAACTATTCAAATTCGAAAATTTCCTCGCAATTTGCTCAATTGAGATTATGCACAGCAATCATTGGCCGCCTACTGGCAGGCGAATGCCCCAGGTCACGCTTGCAAATGAGACTATACTAATCTCTTGAGTTCTCACTTGGTTAAACAAAATAAACTTCAAATGGAATTATTAATTGTATCTGTGCATGGAGAATATTTGAAGGCTCATAAATAGTACACCGGTACACTTGGGTGCACGATGATTTATGTTTCAGATTGCTATTTTAAAGAAGTTTCATCGATAAGTTGTTAATGGCCTGGAATAAACCTGTTTTTTATGGATAATTTAATGTCATACCATTTTAAAGAAAGTGCAGACATCTGGCGTGAAGACTTTTTAATGCCATGGGTACTATTTTGATATTGATATTTGTGGATTAAATATTGCTTTCCAATTTTACTTTACTTAGAAATGCTCATTGCACGGAAATCGTAGAGAACCAAATAATGGTCAATTTAGAGTTTCATTGACCAGATCCGGAAGAACGCTGGCGAACAGTGGAACAACGCGGTCGTCCAAAAAAAACGCCCCATTCGAGACACAAACATTACAACCCTTGGCTTTGAAATTTTTCCACGAAGGCACCGGTGGTGGAACCACCAACCTGCACCATAACATTAACGGGCCGATGGATACGCACATCTCCTTCACAAATTGAAATTTAAAGACACAAGCCACGGCGCGATAGTGGCCAAGCAACCCACACTAACGGACCTCATACAAAGCCACTGTGGTTTTCGCTCCTGCAACGGAGGATGAGCAAAACTGCACGAATTCTCTCTCCTGAAAGGCCTCCAGTGTCGAGCAGACCTCGGCGTTGTCATTTAGTTCCCGAACATATCGACATCACGAGCAAGAATATAAGTAGAAGCGGCCACGAGAGAAAGGTGCGTTTTCTACAAACGATCACACATTCCATCAATTACATCTTATAAAGGCGAGCGAATATCAAATACCACCATACCCAGCTTTTGTGGACTATTAAGAGGCATTCGATTTTGTGGACGCTGGCGTGGTCAAATAGCAGCCAAAATAGAAACACACACCTTGGGAAGATGGAGGGATGACCAGCTCACGCATAAGACAACGGGTCGTAGCATCGCAGGATCACGAGGGATGGTGACTGTGTGAAGAAGCTTTCATCCAGCAGTGGATAGAACATGGCTGATGATAAACGTGCGTATCATTTAAGTGCGTCCTTTCGAGGAATGTTCTAATCGTAACAATTTACACACATCCCTTTTACAAATCGACTGCTGAATGAGTGCCTCCCCATGCCGCGACACGTCTTTGACGGTTTAGTTGATCATACTTCACCGCACTCATTAGCGAAGCATATACGTATAGCGATGTGCTCTCTACGATGAGATGGAACATTCAAAATTAAACAGTGCCACTGCGGCGAGGCCGGTATCACGTGTTGCGCACGAGGATACGCTCACGGCTCGTGTTGTGGTGAGCCCGTGAGCTCATTGCGAATTCGAGTGAATTAACTGTGGACGGTGAACGTTACAGCTTCGAGGAAATGCGGTCGTCTCCTGTGCGAGGTAATTGATGGAGAGGATTTATGTAAAAAGAAAAACACGTAACTTATAGCCTTTTCGATTTAAAGCTTTCGTGACTGTAGGGATTCATCTTGTTGGATTCTTTCGGTTTCATTCAGACGCTGTCTCCCCGACAGACCTGGTCTTCACCTGAGGACGGCTGCTTGCGTTGTGGCCGAAACGTCGTGAGAATTATTTTATTATGTTTTATTTTTATTATTTTATTACTTCCCTTCTACGTGACTTTACCGAAAGAACCAAGAAGATTATGGCCCTTTGCCAACCCACTGCTGAATCGGAATATGTATTTATACTGGAGGAATCAGATGCGCTACTAAGCTCCTTTTCATAGATGTCCGATAGTTTTCACACATGTCGAGTAGAATCAAAGCATTCCCGTGCCACTTTAGTAACGGGCGTCAATTCACCATATTTTATCGAATTGCATCAGTGCGGGTTGATGTTGACAGGGAGCATAGACGGAGAAGCATAGAAGGCACAGCACAATGATGGATTTTGCTGCTCTGACCTCTTGCTGAACACCGTTTAACAGTTCCACAGCCACCTGAGACGTAACACAGTCCCACAGTCACCTGTGACAACCTGGAGTACGTGGAGGTCACCCATCCAAGCACGAGCCTGGCTCAAAACCTGCTTAGCTTCCAGGGTCTGATGAGAATGGGCACATTCTGGGTTGATGCGGTCGTTCGTTACAACCTATGACTGTACTCGAAATCGCGTCTCTAAACATAATGCAGGGACTCCCCTCATTACGAACGAGTTAGGTTCCAGAGGTCTGTTTGTTGGTAAGTCTAACTTTACGCCTGTCGATACCAAACATGTTGTACGACATGTACACTGTTACACAGGGAATGGCTTTACAAGTTGTATAATCTCATGTAGACGTAGAGGCCACTGGTTTTTCATGTTCTGCAGATGTACATGCAATATATTGGAAATGCCATCTATTGCGTGGCGGTTGAACTTACGACTCTCGGTCCGAACAGGCAACTGGACGTACGAACAGGTTTGTTCGTATCTCTGAAAGTTCGTAAGTCGTCGAATGTTCGTAACTAGAGTAGTAGCTGTAGAAATGACGTATTGATCGTGATGAAATGGAGTAAATTGGAAGATTTCACTAATGTAAATGTGGTACTGGCAGTGGAGGCATCGATAGATTTTAGCTGCAAAATTTGCTCTTTTCATTCGTACACTTTTTTTTTATTTCACAGTGAGCGCAAGGTGGACGAACCTGAACTTGGATCTACTCATCGTCGGAATAACATCGCCGAGACTTCTCACGATAGATCCTCTATGTCAGGGGTCCCCAACCCCCGGGCCGAGGACCGGTACCGGTCCGTGTCCTGTTAGGAACCGGTCCGCACAGCAGCAGGAGGTGAGCGGTGAGTCCGCGCGTGGAACCCGCCCCCCCCCCCCCCCCATTGTTTTATTATTTACCAACTTCCATCCGCGCCTCTTTCCCGCACCGTGCACTTGTCTCAGTCACAGTTTTGGTAAGCCCCCAAGTTCACCCCTGGCCAAAATGAGTAAAAAACAAACATCGCTGAAGAGCTTCTTTGAAAAGGGGGAAAGACCCAATGATGCACTCCCTCCCCCCCGGTCCGTGAAAAAAATGTCTTCCACGAAACCGGTCCCTGGTGCCAAACAGGTTGGGGACTGCTGGTCTAAGTGATCATAGGCAGCCAAACGATCATGGCTCTTGAAAACCTCATCATGACCCTGCACTTTTCACATAGGAAGAGCAATCCCAGCTACAGATGTGTGCTCCTAGATTACATGTGACAATGCCCCATGGATCGGTCAGATCGTTCAGAACATATTGTGTGCGTACAAGTACAGCTACATAATTTATGGGTTTTGGTATTGCTGTATAAACTTACATCTTGTCGTGAGATTGGCAGAATGGTACAAGTAATACATCTGAGACAATCAAACAGAGTTTTGATAATACCTAACAATTATAGTGATGCTCTTATGACTGTAATAATCCACACAAAGCATCATAATAACATCATAGTTTTCAAATGATTATACGTGAATATTTATTGTTAACTATGCATATGGGGCTCGGTTTAATAGATGGATTTTGAAATGTGTAATGCACATTGCCGGCTTTCATGTAAGCTATGAATTGCGTGCTTTTAAAAGAGCGAATCATTACAACGTATCGGTGACAGGTGGATAGTAAATAAACACCGTACAGGAAGCACGCGGTTACATCAACAGAGGCACCAACTCTGAATGTTAGTCGGGAGCCCACAGCTCTCCGTGAGCCGAAGAATCCCCCCCCCACCATCATTTTGGCCTTATTAGTTCTAGATTTGAAGCTTTCGTGACTGCAAGGATTCATATTCTTAGGTTTTTTCGGTAAAGTCACGTAGGTAAAAAAAAGTTAAAATTAATAAAAGTAAAATAAATAAAAATAATAATCCGAAACGGCGTGATTTTTATTTTATTTTACTTTTATTAATTTTTATTTTTTACCTACGTGACTTTACCGAAAAAACCTAAGAATATGGCCTTATTAGGTTTTCACTCCCGGATTGTTTCCCCCCCCCCCTCTAGCCCAGAGCCACGGGCACGCGGCGGTTAAATGCAGAGAGCTGGGGCTCGGTCGCCAACAAGGCGGGCGCGACGCTACGAGGTTAAACAGAGGACTAATAAACCGCTTCGCTTATAGTGCCGCAACCCGCCATACAGACGCAACGATTGGGCTCTTCGTGCAATCCGATGTGACAGGCAAGAAAACAAGCATGCTCCGCCGGCAATTTTGCCATCAGCCTCTCTCCTCTGGGGCAGTAATTGCATTCCCCCGGCTTTTGGACATTAGCACATTATGTTAAAAGGAGGGAACTGCGATTTAAACTCAGCTGTAACCACCGGTGCAGCATTGCTTCAACGGCCGCCTCTACAAGGAAAGTCATCCCTGAATTGGAATAAGACATCTGATCAGTATGCAGTGTTTAATGCAATTGAGTTTGCTCAAAGCCTAATAATATGAGCAATACACCAAATTGTGATAACACAAGACGTGGCATTAATTTAAAAGAAGATTTTTTTTATACGTAGATATAATTGGCCATAACCGTTACAGTATTTAAAAAAGCCTATATATTTTACAGTTTTATTTTTCTACAAAAAACGTTTATTGAAGAGCTACGTTATACCAGAATTATTCTACTGAAGGAAAATAAATTCACGTGAAATACGTAAATGTATTTTACATTTGAACGTGTGCAAATAATGTTGCAGATCCTTTTCTGCATATTTAGAATTTGTATTCGTACTACGGGACTGTATCATTAACTTTTAATTTAAAATTAATATCTTCGACAAAATACATTTTCTCCGCCACTTCGAGTTCAAAAGTTCACTTTGGATCAGCATTTACTGAGGAAGAATAAGAAGTAGAAGCTTCTGTGGCTTCTGAACATCGCGGTTATCTGCGATCACGGCATTGTTGAGCCGACATGCAACTGGAGAATTTAAAAAAGGGCTGGGGGCGGGGGGGCAACAGGAGATTTAAAACATCCTTATCGGCAGTCGGAGGTGGTTCCAGGACTTGTCACTTTAATCCTTGGAGAGATCTGCATTCTGAGGAAGAGACATGGCAAGGGGAGAGACTCGATCAAACTCGCTGACAGCAACATCTGATATCCGAGGGCTGCCCTTTTACACGTCAGCACATTATTCTGCCATTTAGTATTTTACTCCTTTGGTTGTTGAAAAATATCAGACCGACGCAATCTATCTATATTTTTCATACTATCCAAATTAAAAATATCACACGTAAAAAAATGTGTACTGTACTCGATTATGCTTTTTTAATGAGACAATGTTTTTTCAGGGTACAGTGTCTAATTTATTTAAAACAAAATCACCACGTTTGTTTAATGGAATGAATTGTAATAATAATGAAAGCTAAAATACACTGACGATTATTTTTGACACTGAATGTGAGAAAATATACTGTACATTTGAAACACACTCTTCAAAGCAATTTATTCTCAGGAGTGAATACATCTATGTACGTAAAATACATACACATTATGTGGCTTTAAGTCTGCATATATATAGGGGGAAGTAGTGATGCAGTGGTTAGGGCACTGCATTGCAGAGGTGGGACAAAGTCATTGTTATGCAAGTCCAAGTCGAGTCGCAAGTCATCAAATTCATGACTCGAGTCTGACTCGAGTCCAAGTCACATGACTCGAGTCCACATCTCATAGGTGGGACAAAGTCATTGTTATGCAAGTCCAAGTCGAGTCGCAAGTCATCAAATTCATGACTCGAGTCTGACTCGAGTCCAAGTCACATGACTCGAGTCCACACCTCTGCTGCATTGTATTAGGTCGCATGCATTACACACAAAGCCCTTGCCACAAATGAACCACAGCACCTTGGCGATCTCGTCAAGGTGCATAAACCATCATCACGCCGACTCCGGTCATCCTCGCAAGCAGCGACTTTTGGCTCGCCATCGAACAAAGAGGGCGGGTGGTTACCGCATCGCACCCTGACAGATGCGCTTCTCCGGCCGTCTGGAACGCTCTTCGTTCCGATATTAGGAAGCCACTGAAGCTAAGCACTTGCAAATAACTTAGATTGAAAACTCGTTTCTTTAGAACTGCTTTTCGTGTTTATTTATTTGTCCTTCTCCCGCACCTCCAATAATCACAGTTGCATACGTACGTTGCGAAATAATTTCAACATTAATGCATACATACATGGACCTCGCGTCCCGAGTTTGATTTCTGACCATGGCTCACATCCGCGATGAGAGATATTTGAACCAATCCTGGGCCCCACCTTCACCAATCAGCATTGACCGACACGGCGAGGTATGGACAAACGATGACACCCCCCACCCCCTTGTGACTGAAATAGTGTGGAGAGGCTTTCATCCAACAGTCGACTGACAAAGGATATTGATTTAGCAAAACAAGGGAGGGAAAAAAAAGATAAGACTAAATCGAACGATAAATCGAACGATTTAGTCTACAAAAAAAGAGAAAAGGAGTTTTACCCGAAACTTTTATCATCCATCTAAAATGCCAACTTTTTTTCCACTCGTAGCAGGTAGCAAGAGGGCTGTAATAGTATCTAACTGTCCCCAGAGGGAAAGTGAGTCTCTCCTTCCTGATTTATGCACGGCCACAGCAGCTGGATTGTTCTCTCTGTGAAAGCTTATCGGACAAAGGGCACAGGTGGCCAAGCTGCAATGGTCCATTTCCGAGTCTCGAGCGAGTGCTAGAATTTCTGAGAACCGGCCTAAACCCAAACCCTCTAAAAAGAGTGGTTGTGTTTGAAGCCCAGGTTTCAAATTTGGTTTAATCGGGCACTGGGAAATTTGATTATGGCTGTGAGTGCTCAATCCCCGAAGACTTCCTCAAGTTGTGAAGCAGATAATGCCCTTAGGACGTCATTAATTAAAGTCCACGGAGCAGAACTAAGCTGTTCCTTTTGAGTTCGAATTGATTTGTGCAAATAATGTTGTCGTGCACTAATTGACAGCATTTATCCCTGAACGTGATAAGGTCATGTTAATTCTTACGTTGAATTTATTTACATAATGGGCTAACCCAATGGATTGCTGGTCATGATAAAGTAAGCATTCTCAATGCCCACACGCCTTTAGGTTAGATATAATGACTGAAAAGTAAAGTGTATGTTGTCTCATTGTTTTTAAAAGTAATGTTTCGGAATTCAAATATTGCATGTGGTGTTGCTATTCTTTGCTTTCAAAAGCTTAATAGCATTCATAAAACCTTCGAATGTTAGATTTGCTCAGCAGAATAAAATGCCCTTCTGATAAATACATTTTCACCTGATAATCTGTGGGATAAAACACCTGCAATCGTACGCATACCGCAGAGGTAGAACAAAACAGGTGTGATACAATGGTGTAAAAGAATTTAAAATGTAATCACACCTCATCAGCAAATAACAATGCTGAATTCCCATTGCTATAATAGAATAACATCAAGATGTAAAACAGAGCGAATACGGTGTATATATACCGCAAGCGCTGTGCGTGCACGTGCCGACTGTGGCATATTCCATTCTCACCTTGACAATGTCTCACCTTGACAGTACCTGTGAAGGTGTTCCAGTGATCTGTATTGTGTATTCACATCACATTGTCGATGTGAAAGAGGCCAGATGAAACTTGGCTCCGAACGTAACACATCTTGTAATTCTCACAGTGGCGAGATGTTAACTACTTCGCCTCGTATACAGGAAGTCGTGAGTTCGCCTGCTGTATATTTGGAGTTTGCATGTTCTCTCCGTGGTCGCGTGAATTTCGGTGTTTCCTCCACGTTAGAATCAGCACGCGTTTAGAGTATTTGGCTGCTGTAAATGTACACGTGATAAGCCACTTCCTTGAGCTATTATTTGTGATAGCCAAGTCGCTTCTGGTAAACAGCTCTATCGCTCAGTGGGCCTTACCCGGTAAATATAAAAACAATTGTTTAGTTGAGTAAGCTCGTGCAATAGGTGCATATTCTTTGGGTCTTTCGGTAAAGTCAGGGGGATAGGTTCAAATAAAATAACAAAAACGACGACGTTTCAATCACAACACAAGCGATAATCATCGGGAGGAAAAAAGACGACCGCTTGTGTTGTGATCGAAACGTCGTAGTTTTTGTTATTTTCTTTGAACCTATCTGCGTGACTTTACCGAAAGACCCAAAGAATATGAATTCCTGCAGTCAAGAAAGCTTCAAGTCATGCCATAGGTTTGTTTAACAAAACGCATCACCGGTAACTGGGACTTGAAAAATGTAATGTTAGGACAAGCCTGGATGTGTGTAATTATCTATTTCGCTGAAATAGCCTATGCAATTGTGGGTCAGGGTCACTTAAAAGCTTGCGAAGGTAAAATGGGTTGCTTGCCTCATGACTGTTTAGGTTTGGTCGACTGCATCTCAAAGCTTAACCATTAATCCTTTACATCTGCAATGTATTTGGCTTCTATGGAACACAAGCTAAACTCACCTACAGTTTGACGTTTGGATTAATTAAATAATAGATAATAGAAATGTAAAAAGGTTTAGCCATTTGTAATTCCATTGCCGGATTACAGTCGAGTTACGCAGTGTTGGTTTTGAAATGTTTGTATGGCCATACCGCACGACGCCATTCAGTGCGAGTTGGTTAGCGAGGATCCCAAGACCCGTTGAGATGTTGCTTTGATATGATGCAATTCAGTCGCTTGTGGCAAGAATAGCATGCCCCATTGCTATGAAGTCATTGATGTAAATATAATAAAAGCATTTGATTCCCTTAAATTATATATGTATATTTAATGAAAATCTCTTCTTTTTCCGTCAAAGCACAAAGGCTAATAAGAACATAATCAGACTTAAGGTGGTACCTTTTTCGCGTTAGGAACATGAATCCAATGGCTTGACAGCATTAGAGATTTTGGCGCCAGAGAGATGTGCACTACTTGAGCATTTTGGCACGAGAGGAAAGCGTGTAAACAAATGACAACATTTCGATTTGAAGCTTCCGTGACTGCAGGGATTCATCTTCTTGGTTCTTTCGGTAAAGTCACGTAGAAGGGAAATAATAAAATAATAAAAATAAAACATAATCAAATAAAATAATTCTCACGACGTTTCGGCCACAACGCAAGCAGCTGTCCTCAGGTGAAGAACAGGTCTGTCGGGAAGACAGCGTCTGAAGAACAGGTCTGTCGGGAAGACAACGTCATTCAGACGCTGTCTTCCCGACAGACCTGTTCTTCACCTGAGGACGGCTGCTTGCGTTGTGGCCGAAACGTCGTGAGAATTATTGTATTATGTTTTATTTTTATTATTTTATTACTTCCCTTCTACGTGACTTTACCGAAAGAACCAAGAAAATGACAACATGTGCAGTGGGACACCGAAGGGCTATCGGCCCCGTGGATCGTGACGATCACGACGAATTGTGACTTTGCGAGACGTTTCGCGGAGATTTTGGGTCACACGGCGCGTCGCGTGGAGCGACCGAGTGCCACGCTGGCGGTTGAGGAAGGTGGCTCCGTTTTCTGGGTCAATTGTCAGCGGCTGTGACCTTGAGCCTTGCGTGACGTCACGTTGCAAAGGGCCTCAGATTTGAATCTCATTTCTGCATTTGCACATTCTGCTTTTATAAATTAAATATGGCTTAGCGGAATGTGTTTCCTTTCCACCCCTCCCCCCCCCCATCGGATTTTATTATTTAATATTAATTTTACATAAATATTAAAATGTTTCATGCTCGACATCTTGTGTGCTAACCTCAATCTAAGCGCGTGCGTGGGTGTGTATGTGTTCCCACAAGTGTACGGGTGCCTTCGTTGGATTTCAACTTGAATTGCTTCCCGATGTTCCATATGTGATGTAAAACAACATAGTCTGTGTAACCCATTCGCGTAGGGTTTCTCAGACTTGTTTGGCCCGCGGTCCACTCAGCCCGATGAAAATATTTCTGCCAGACCACGCAGCCCACCCCCCCCCCCAATCCCTGGTGAAAAAAAGCATTCAACTTATCTCTCTAAATACCACTAATCCAACATGATTCATATTATCAGAACATGAAACTAGATATTTTTTTTACGCGGGTATAAGGTTTTTTTTAGGGGGGGGGGGCATTTAAATCGTAGGTTGAGGGTAGTTTACTTAACTTCATTTTGACATCAAATATTATCAGTAAAATATGAATTGATCTCCAAAACAAAGGGGATAATAACAAACATTGTCATTGTTGTTCACATCACAGCCCCGCAGACTACCTGGAGGTCCATCGCGGACCACTGATAGTGGTGGTGTTGCCGGGACCGCACTTTGAGAGCTACTGGGTTCGTGGAATGTGTGTGTGCGTGTGTCTGAATGTGTATGTGCGTGTGTCTGAATGTGTATGTGCGTGTGTCTGAATGTGTGTGTGCGTGTGTCTGAATGTGTGTGCGCGTGTGTCTGAATGTGTATGTGCGTGTGTCTGAATGTGTGTGTGCGTGTGTCTGAATGTGTGTGTGCGTGTGTCTGAATGTGTGTGTGCGTGTGTCTGAATGTGTGTGTGCGTGTGTCTGAATGTGTGTGTGCGTGTGTCTGAATGTGTGTGCGCGTGTGTCTGAATGTGTGTGCGCGTGTGTCTGAATGTGTGTGCGCGTGTGTCTGAATGTGTATGTGCGTGTGTCTGAATGTGTGTGTGCGTGTGTCTGAATGTGTGTGTGCGTGTGTCTGAATGTGTGTGTGCGTGTGTCTGAATGTGTGTGTGCGTGTGTCTGAATGTGTGTGTGCGTGTGTCTGAATGTGTGTGTGCGTGTGTCTGAATGTGTGTGTGCGTGTGTCTGAATGTGTGTGTGCGTGTGTCTGAATGTGTGTGTGCGTGTGTCTGAATGTGTGTGTGCGTGTGTCTGCGGCGATTATTTGTGGTTCACGGAATGCTTCACCACAAAGCAGTTATTGAGGTGGCTTTTGACGTTGATGCTTGACCTTATCGCCTGAAACGCAAACGGCAGCCAAAGTTACGTGACACTGATCTATATCCATGAAAATGTCATCAAAATTGAACCAATGGTTGAGAAAGACATTGTGAGTCCTGCCCAACATGTGGAGAGGATGACAGCTCTTGCATCAATGTGACCTGATCCTCTGACTTTTGGCCTAAAAAGCAATGCACGGTGATATTCTGTGCAGTTATAATATCATGGTTAAAATATCATAGAAGTAATAAACGGTTATTAATCTTGAGAATGCACACCCATGAAAAAACACAGAATTCCATTAACATGGTATCCTTGTTTTTACAGAACATTTAAGATATAAAATAGTACAGTGCCGTATCAAAGATAATTGGCAGTGCTTTATGGAAATGCCAGACAGTCCTACCAACACTTAATAATAATCAACCTAATGTTAACGTGACATTTCTATAATCATGATTAGCAGAAACTCTGTTGCTTTGGTAAATTTGAAACTATAAACAATTAAAAAATGTCGTAAAAATGTAAATGCCATTGATAGTTTGATTGTGTTTTTTTTTTACAAAGCAGACTTGTAACAGTTCAGCACCAAATCATGAATTATCTCAAATATTTATTTAATAATGATATGTAAATTTATCATTTGTGCCATTCGTTTAGCAACTAGGCTATCACAAATGTGCTAGTTTCACCGATGGGTATAGTCTGCCAGTAGGAGGCAATGATGCAATGTGGTTTTTCTGAAACAAGTAATTTGGTAAATGTGGATCCTGACACCGGCACACACGGCCGACTTTCTTTCGAATAATGCCATGGGATCTTTAACGTCCACTGCAAATTAAAAAAATTGGAAAATTCTCTACATCTTAAAGCAGAGGTGTGGACTCGAGTCATGTGACTTGGACTCGAGTCAGACTCGAGTCATGAATTTGATGACTTGCGACTCGACTTGGACTTGCATAACAATGACTTTGTCCCACCTATGAGATGTGGACTCGAGTCATGTGACTTGGACTCGAGTCAGACTCGAGTCATGAATTTGATGACTTGCGACTCGACTTGGACTTGCATAACAATGACTTTGTCCCACCTATGAGATGTGGACTCGAGTCATGTGACTTGGACTCGAGTCAGACTCGAGTCATGAATTTGATGACTTGCGACTCGACTTGGACTTGCATAACAATGACTTTGTCCCACCTATGAGATGTGGACTCGAGTCATGTGACTTGGACTCGAGTCAGACTCGAGTCATGAATTTGATGACTTGCGACTCGACTTGGACTTGCATAACAATGACTTTGTCCCACCTATGAGATGTGGACTCGAGTCATGTGACTTGGACTCGAGTCAGACTCGAGTCATGAATTTGATGACTTGCGACTCGACTTGGACTTGCATAACAATGACTTTGTCCCACCTATGAGATGTGGACTCGAGTCATGTGACTTGGACTCGAGTCAGACTCGAGTCATGAATTTGATGACTTGCGACTCGACTTGGACTTGCATAACAATGACTTTGTCCCACCTATGAGGTGTGGACTCGAGTCATGTGACTTGGACTCGAGTCAGACTCGAGTCATGAATTTGATGACTTGCGACTCGACTTGGACTTGCATAACAATGACTTTGTCCCACCTATGAGATGTAGACTCGAGTCATGTGACTTGGACTCGAGTCAGACTCGAGTCATGAATTTGATGACTTGCGACTCGACTTGGACTTGCATAACAATGACTTTGTCCCACCTATGAGATGTGGACTCGAGTCATGTGACTTGGACTCGAGTCAGACTCGAGTCATGAATTTGATGACTTGCGACTCGACTTGGACTTGCATAACAATGACTTTGTCCCACCTATGAGATGTGGACTCGAGTCATGTGACTTGGACTCGAGTCAGACTCGAGTCATGAATTTGATGACTTGCGACTCGACTTGGACTTGCATAACAATGACTTTGTCCCACCTATGAGGTGTGGACTCGAGTCATGTGACTTGGACTCGAGTCAGACTCGAGTCATGAATTTGATGACTTGCGACTCGACTTGGACTTGCATAACAATGACTTTGTCCCACCTCTGCCTTAAAGTCATCTTTTCAGGCTGCAGCATGGCAACATTCACTGTCATCATCATTGTCATCGTCACAGATGTGTACTGGACATCTGTGTAAAAAGAGTTTTATAGCTCATCGGATTCCTCCAGTAAAAATAAAGATTCTGATTCTGAAGTAATTCTCAATGGTATTTGGTCCAGAGTATTCGATTGCACAGCTCCTAAAAAAAATCATCATTCGGAGACATTCGCAACTATACTAAAGCTTGGACTTGTTTATAATTGTCTCATTAATATACCTTGAATGATCCTGTTTTTATATGAAATTTAGATACATGCTATGAGGAATAGTTTGTGAAGCTTTCTGCCTCACATGATTTAACAAAAGCTGGAATTCCTACGGTTATGGAGGATTTGACATTTTTTTCATTAGAATGTAAATGTAAAAGAATTAAAGGTTAGAAAAAAGTAAGCTTAGAAATTCATCACAAAATCAGTAAAGTAAATGTGTGCATTCGAGCTTATAATGTGTGAAATTTTGTTTGCTTATTTTTTCTTGCAGATTTTTTTGCCCCTTATCACACATTTATTATAGAGAAGTTGTGTCATCTGGTAACAAATAATGTTAACCTTACAGCGTGATGTGATACATTAATCCGATAACGTTCAGCCACAAGATAATAGAAAGTCACGCTATCGGAGTTCAAACGTCCAATAATAATCTACTGGCTATTTGCATTTAATAGCTAGTCTTTAAAATACCACTATAAAATGAACGTGGATTATATATGTGAAATTAAACATTCGTGCGTGAATATATTTCCGATTTGGCCCTATTTTTTTTTACAGCCATTTTTTTTCACAGTTCACGGTCACGGTAAATCTTGTTTGTTCAAGCGAGATCTCGGAAACGATCCTTCAAGCCCCTTCTGTGAGAGCGGTTTGCCATTCACGTTCATGGGGCGCATATTGAATGACAGAATTTATAGTCACCGCCTTTGTCACTCCGATGTGCACGTGGCGACCAGGTGCCCGTTGGCGAGTGAAACCTTCGACATATACCGGCCGGTTGTCTTCAATCCATGGCGATCCATGATCTCTGCCCCCCCCCCACCCCTCGCTCGCTCGTCCGTGCCATTCTGTCAATATCAACTCACCACCGAGTCTCTCATCTCTGCGGATGCCTCTTTGTTGGCGGGGGGGTGCGGGGGGTTCTTTCATTGGACTCCTCTGTCCGTTGATCACCTGCTCTTCCCCCAACCAGGTGTCCTGCTTAGCTCTTATTTCAACGGTTTATTATTTGGTTCTTTCGGTTAAGTCACGTCTAAAGATAAAATAATAAATTAAATTAAATAATAGAATACGACGTTTCGATTGCAACACAAGCAATCATCATCAGGTATAATGAAATAGCGACATAAAATCTAACCAGAAAACTATAGACAGACCTATTAGCAGACAGATATCACCAAGATACATAGCGAGAGCAACACAGGTAACAGAGAGGGGTGATCGTCTCTGTTACCTGTGTTGCTCTCGCTATGTATCTTGGTGATATCTGTCTGCTAATATGTCTGTCTATAGTTTTCTGGTTAGATTTTATGTCGCTATTTTATTATACCTGATGATGATTGCTTGTGTTGCAATCGAAACGTCGTATTCTATTATTTAATTTAATTATTATTTTATCTTTAGACGTGACTTAACCGAAAGAACCAAATAATAATTCCTGCAGTCACGAAAGTTCTAAAATTAAGATTTCAACGGTTTGTCCACTCGTCACCCAAATGAAACGTTACGATAAGTATTTATCAGCAGAGGGCACTATAGGACCATGCGATGTTTATTGTTTGCAGTGGAATGCAATTTTAACTTTAGGCTCCTGCAGTACTGTATTTGATTGTGATTGTTTTTTTAATTGTTGTATGCAGTACCATACAATATTACATATGGAGGATTTGATTTTTCTCATTTTACCCTTCGTGACAAAGAGATTATCACTCTATTAAGCCAAGTGGATGAATGATTTCCAAAAAAGAGGATGTAATGTTATGCACATTCACATTATATATTTTTAAAACAGTTATTAGTATCCTCACATGATTATAAATAGGGATGTGTAGGTCAATTGTTTTTTTATGAGGCTAATAATGTTTAAATCCACCACTTTTCACGGAGATATGCAATACGCAATGAGAACATTATGAGGGTCTTCATAACCTTCTCAGCATATTGTCACTGATTAGCGGTTCATAAAGAATCAAAAGAAGCCCATCTCGACACAATGCTCAACAGCAACGTGTTAAAGTTTTGGGTAAAAAAAAGACATGCTTTAGCCCTACGTGGTCACATGGCAACAGTTTATCAGTACAATTTTAACCAATCCCCAACTTGAATGCTAACCCCTGGCTCATTAAACCTTCACCTCTAACCTCGGTTCAACGGTTTTTAAAGATTCCACATCAGAGACCCCCTTTGTTCTACATCTATCGGGTCTCCTCCCACCACCCAACGCGAAGTAGGCAGTTCCCTCGTTATTCGCGACGAGGGATACGTTCCGGAGATGCTTGTGAATAGCAAATTTCGCGGATAATGACATGGGCCTACGGAAGGCTATCCATTTAATGAATTGCCTTAAATAAAAAAAGCTATTAAATACGTGAAGATTACCATAATAGCGCATCTCTCTGTCTCATTTCAATCGTTTCATAACTTTATCTCGTCACTTTATCTCATCATATTATTGGTTCTTTCGGTAAAGTCACGTAGAAGGGAAATAATAAAATAATAGACATATATATTTATATTTTTTATTGTTTTATATTAATATTAATTTATTATTTCCATTCTACGTGGCTTTACCCTAAAGAACCAAGAATCCCTGCAGTCACGAAAGCTTTAAATCAAATTTATTTCATCACTTTATCTCATCACTTTATCTCATCACTCTATCTCTCATCACATTATCGCTCGTCACTTTACCACACCCCTTTCTCTCTATCTCTCCATGCAGTCGTGTAGAGTTCCAGATGCGATTCGTGGATAGCCAAAATCGCAGACAGC
The DNA here is from genome assembly GCF_964198595.1 of Lampetra fluviatilis. Classification (NCBI taxonomy): domain Eukaryota; kingdom Metazoa; phylum Chordata; class Hyperoartia; order Petromyzontiformes; family Petromyzontidae; genus Lampetra; species Lampetra fluviatilis. Next base: position 9,635,636 of record NC_136287.1, on the reverse strand, counting down.
AAGATCGTGAATGGTGAGAGAATACTGTACACGTAGCCAACTGATTAGCGTACGGTTGGCTACGTGCGGTGCGAAAGAAGTTCAACATACACACATACCATTAGGGCCAAAGAAGCAGCTGGCACTTGCCCGGAAAAAAATGTACCCCCACCACTCACGGCTGCCCACCCACTGAAGATTTGATATTCAATGGTTACTGTCACAGAAAGTGATTGTGCCCCCTTCAATTAAGCCTGCCAGCCATGACTGCCACCTAAATGGCATTCTCAGGGCACGACCCCGCACACACACAGGCAGGCAGCCAGCCCGCGCTCTTCAACTTTGGCTTTCAGTATTGGACCGTTGCCCAATGCGCACACTGCACAGTATACTGTCGTAGTTTAACACGTAGGCTTTCGCGACCAATATTATTCATAATCAACTTTTTGGGTTTAGATCGGTGGGCTAAAGCAGTGAACTATTTGTCTTTTGTCAACGTGGCACTTTTTTACTGATTGGCCGTGTCGGGTGGTGGAGGGTTACGACACATTTATAAATAACGCGATCTAAACCCAAAAACGTTGATTATGAACATACTGTCGTAGTCGAAATCGTCATCTGCCATGATCAATCCGCTGCTGCCAGTCCAAGTTGCCACCAGTGCTGACGGTCGAGCGATGGCACTATCTAGGTGGCTCATGTACGGGGGTGGCCCAAACGTCAGGACACACATAAGGTTTTCAACTATTTAAACTAATCACATAGAGAGGGTTATTTGATTTACTTCAACAAATGTTCAGAATTAACAAAAACTATTTTACGCGTGTGATTTTTGGACATTGATCAATTATGTGTTGTCTCAATTCATGAATGATTACAAAATGGGACCTTTTTTCCAGTATCAAAAAGGTCCCATTTTGTAGCTGCTCAGCCCGAGCTATAAATGCTCTGATAGTGGCATTGTCTTTGTACTGTCCGCCTTTTGGCGTTCTCTGGTCTGACACTGGTAGTGAGACTAGGTCCTAAAGAAGGCTCCTGTCTCTGGTGTAGGCCAATTCGTTTCTAAGACAATGCATCATCTTTTATCAGAGCATGTTTGTTTGTATGTTCACCACAAGTACTCTGTGTGGTTAATGCAGACTTAATTCCTTGCAAAAGGTTTCTGTTTGGTGTTTGAACATCTTAACACCTTCTGCTTTATAGCCAGAAAGGGTAAAGCTTATTATTATTCATTCATGGTTATTGGTCTAGATGACCCCTAGAGGAGGAATAAAAATAAATACTAGTATTAATAATGATAATACGTTAAATATTACTTAAATAATAAGCAATTAATTTTTTTATATTTAAAGCTTTCGTGATTGCAGGGATTCATCTTCTTGGTTCTTTCGGTAAAGTCACGTAGAAGGGAAATAATAAAATAATACAAATAAAACATAATAAAATAATTCTCACGACGTTTCGGCCACAACGCAAGCAGCCGTCCTCAGGTGAAGAACAGACGCTGTCTTTCCGACAGACCTGTTCTTCCCCTGAAGACGGCTGCTTGCGTTGTGGCCGAAACGTCGTGAGAATTATTTTATTTTGTTTTATTTTAATTATTTCATTATTTCCCTTCTACGTGACTTTACCGAAAGAACCAAGAAAATAAAAAAAATGCTCGTGCCAATGTTGGGCCACCCTGTGGATACGCCGATCACATCCCGACATCTCGTTGGTGGTCTTAATCCTGGGCGTGTCCCCATCCCTTGGCTGTCACCTTCGCCTGGACTGTCGGTCAACATTCCTTCTCGTGATGTCTCCTGCCCAAACCCACTCTTCTTAACGGTCAATATGATGTCTATAATATGTCTCTATGATGTTTGTCTCTGATCCATGTGTTCCTTTTCCGGCTGTCGGTATAAATCCAAACATACACCTCTCCATGCTTCATTGTGTACTTTAAAACATTTCGATTTAAAGCTTTCGTGACTGCAGGGATTCATCTTCTTGGTTCTTTCGGTAAAGTCACGTAGAAGGGAAATAATAAAATAATAAAAATAAAATATAATAGAATAATTCTCACGACGTTTCGGCCACAACGCAACAGGTCTTTCAGTCGCTGTTTTTCCGAAAGACCTGTTCTTCACCTGAGGACGGCTGCTTGCGTTGTGGCCGAAACGTCGTGAGAATTATTCTATTATATTTTATTTTTATTATTTTATTATTTCCCTTCTACGTGACTTTTCCGAAAGAACCAAGATGATACTTTAAAAAAGTTGTTACATTTTTGTCAGTGTCCTTCGTGTCTGATCCATATTACACAGAAAGTAATGTGCTCTGATTGTTAAATAATCTATCATACACACTGCTGCAAAAAAATGTTTCTGTTTTAAAACATATACTTTACCTTCTGCAAAAACGATGTAGAGTGTTGTTGTTTTTTGTTTAAACATTTGTACGTTAATTTGGTTTTAATCTATTCAACTCATGGATGAGCTGACATTGCATATTAGTTAATGTCATGAGGAATGTAAGTAGATTACTATATTATAAAAAAAACCAAGACGCGGCTGACAAAGCGATGTTAAACTGCAGAAAGGCTGAAGAGGAGACATTTATTCTTTAGTAAAAGTAAACCCTAAATATGCAAAGCAAATAAACATACCTTCTTAATCAAATAGAACACACCTATACACGCATTCATTCCGCACAACTCATTAATCTTACGTTCATATGAGAATAGGTATTTCCCCTCTGACAACCAAACAGGTGTTAAGTTGTTAAAACATGCAGACATGATTCCTTTTACAAGGAATCATGTCTGCATTAACCACAATACTTGTGGTCAAAATGCAAATTAAAAAATACTCTGATAATATATGCATTGTCTTTGAAACTGATTGGTCCACACCAGAGACGTTCATAGCAATACATCCAGGAAAAGAAAGCCATGTGTTGGTAACAATGACCATAACCGATTTAAGAACTTAAGAAGCAACTTAATTTGTCCATCTGCAACGTCAAGTAAGGGTCAATTCTCACCGGAAGGAGCCATGCGCCTATGCTATTGATGATGAGCAGTGTATGACCTATGGCTTTTGACTTAGGTCAATGAATAAATAAATTTCTCCAGGCTAAATCTCATGGGATTTTACGAATTCCTAAACTATCTTCCAATTCCTATTCATATATATATTAGACGAGGATAGTTTTGTAAAATTAAGGAATTTCCAGGTGACTTCAAGTGGTTGGGTAGTGGAGGGAGAAAAGCCTAACAATGATTCAGGTTACTGGTCTGGAGGCATTTAATTTAGGACCGTAGTTTAGGAATAGGTTCACCCAATCAGGAGTTTCAGCCAAGCTATTACTGGCTTGTTCAGACATATGTTAACTTCTGGCCTGGACATAAGACTTTCATTTTGAAATCACATTTTTTTAAAACTTGTTTATATCTATGGAATTTAACCAATTCTACATTCTGTTAATCATAGGATACCATTTTCATGAAGCGGTTTATATTCTGCTATTTTTAAAGGGTTCGTATACTGTAGCTTTAAATAAATTATCATAAACCTTGCGAAGGCAAGGTCAAAAATAACATGAACATTAGAATGCCATCCTAGCTCCGTTTCTAAATAATAAAAGCTGCGTTCTGATAATGGTCTGACACTATATTTTCAGCGCTCTGTATATAATTAATAATTTCGTAAAAATTCACTGAATTACGTTTGATTTGTTTGCCCAATTAACACTGCTGTAAATGGTGATGTTTTCTGGCATTACATTAGTAAGTAATACCCAATGATTATGCAGATATCATGCATTACAAGAAGCGAAATAACTAACAAAAATATTTCATATTCAAAATGTAATTTATCTCCGTAAAATTAAACCCAAAATAAAACGGGTGTCAGATGTCACTGTGATCACAGGCCATGCTCATAGGAATTGCCTCAGTGAATAAGTGGGGGTTGTTCTCTGGCAGGCAGGCATGCATGTGTGTGTGTGTGTGTAACCAAATCAAAGTCAAACAGTTATAAGTTAACGTTTGGTTTTTTTGTCGACTGGGAAAGATTAGTACGTGGTGGGTTTGGGATGATGGGTCTTATGAACAGGTGGATCAATGCAAGACCTGGTGAAGTACAACCCCATATCTTGAGAGGACAACGTCTCCCTACGCATTTTCAGCATCCCACCTTCTGCACAGTTTGACAGCGAAGGTATTTATTTAACCTCTGGACTGGCTTTCGTAAGGATTTTGCGAGGAGGAAATGTTTATTTTACGTAGCATGCCCACATTACCCTTGGCACTTGTGTGAGACACATGCAGCAGTATACAGTGCTGTATATAAATATTTATACTATAAGTACGGTGTGCATGTTACGTATACAGTACGCACAAACCGTGTTGCATGGATAGATACATATTTACAGTACATAACATGTAGTCACGTACTATACTCGTATATTGGATGCAGTACAATTTGTGCAGATACACATGTGCTGGTCAAACTGGCATGTAATTTACACAAGCACACAGACACCTCACTTAATGGAATATTGACCAGCTATCTGCATTGGCATTTGGGATCTGTTTTGAGGGGGGCTGGCAGGGGGGAGGGTGTTTGACACAATTCAAGAGCTTGCTTGTACTTAATTTGAAGCAATCGTTTTCTTTTTTGTACAGCTGCGATTCTCCAAAAAGAACATGGAATGCATTATTTTCTTTGCGAGGAAGACAAATATTCAATTTTGAGCATGCACTGGCAACAACAACAACATCCTAACGCATTTAATATCCAGCGTAGTTCAAAGTTTGGAAATTGACAAATAGTTAAAAAGCTACGAAAAATCGCAATTGGAACGCCGTAGATAATTAAAAACATTCTAAAATACTGCACTTCGCAGTGCCCGTAAAGATTACGGGCACGAGGTGTTCTAAAAAACAAACATCCAGTGGAAAAAATGAACACGACAAAGGCAATACTTCACTCGTGCATTAGATGTTGGCTTTAATAAAACATCTCAAAGTCTCTTAATGTTAGCTATTCAGCAGGAACAAGTTGCTCTTTCAAAGGGCAATTCAAGCAGAAAGGATGTGGGGGGAGTCAAGCAGAGTTTAGGTCGGCTAGTGCTACTCTCATATTTAGATCCTGATGAGTTTTGTATCTCCGCCCTCTGAGGATAGTTTACCCTTCTTTTGACCAAACCGTGTGCTTGGTACACCGGACAGGAACGCTTAGTGCCCACGTTATGGTGCCCCTCGCCTTTGTCGCAACGATGTCGTTCCTTTTTTTGGGGGGACGCGGGTGCAGGCGAGGAGCAGGGGTGATCTTCTTGGTTTTTTCGGTAAAGTCACGTAGAAGGGAAGTAATAAAAAAATAAAAATAAAACATAATAAAATAATTCTCACGACGTTTCGGCCACAACGCAAGCAGCCGTCCTCAGGTGAAAACCAGGTCTGTCGAGGCGACAGCGTCTAGATGAAACAGCATACGTGCTTGGAGCATATATATAAGCTGGGTTGGAAGGGGGAATAAGGGCGCCTTGACAAAAGAATATGCATATCAAGAGGAATTTAGCATATTTATAGGAAATGCAGGTATGTGATTAGTACTGCTTATGCCCGTGCATTATGCAGGATTAGCAGCATCCCTTCTACGTGACTTTACGGAAAGAACCAAGAAGATGAATCCCTGCAGTCACGAAAGCTTTAAATCGAAATTGAGCAGGGGGTGAGTTGGGTTGTTTTGATTGTTTTGATTGTTTTTTGGTAATTTCTCCCCGTCGGGATCACAACGCTGAAGTGGAGCGTGACGTGGGCGAGCGATCGCAAACCTAAAGCGACCTGTTCATCGGTCAATTCAGCAAGCGCTGAAGGCGCTCTCATACCGCTTATCCGCAAAAAAAAAATAGTTTGCGGATAAGCGGTATAAGAGCATTTAAAAAACAAAGACAAACCTCCCCCCCCACCCCCTCCAGCAAAAAAAAAATTCAAGCAACTCATCGAAGACCCTGAGAGAGACGGGAGACATCTCGCCAGCCGTGCTGCTTCACAAGCCGCCTTACTCTGAAGCTTCGCCAGCCGCGTGAGTGGATTTTGGTCAGAGCAAAGAACTCGGATCTAACCCCAAAAAGACCCCCCCTCCCACCCCCTCTAATATAGATAATATTTGTCGCGAAAGCCTAACGTGTTAAACCAGCAAACGCTGTGTTGACAGACGTGTCCGCCTTTAATTAGCAATGGCAGAATTCTTAATTTTAGAACTTTCGTGACTGCAGGAATTATTATTTGGTTCTTTCGGTTAAGTCACGTCTAAAGATAAAATAATAAATTAAATTAAATAATAGAATACGACGTTTCGATTGCAACACAAGCAATCGTCATCAGGTATAATGAAATAGCGACATAAAATCTAACCAGAAAACTATAGACAGACCTATTAGCAGACAGATATCACAAGATACATACATAGCGAGAGCAACACAGGTGACAGAGAGGGGTGATCGTCTCTGTGTGGTGGCCTTAAATAGACAGAGGGGGGGCGGAGGCAGAGAGAGGGAGGGGGGTAGAGAAAAAAATAGCATATCAATTGGTGCTGCAAGAACGATTTCATTATACCTGATGACGATTGCTTGTGTTGCAATCGAAACGTCGTATTCTATTATTTAATTTAATTTATTATTTTATCTTTAGACGTGACTTAACCGAAAGAACCAAATAATGGCAGCATTCTGATGGCATGTTGTATTGAGTATCTTTCGAAGGTTGCTGTACATTGCACAATGGGGCTCGTCGCTCGTGAGATGAGGCTATCGAAGCACCTTCCTCGTGACTTCTTTTCCCTGTACATTATTGTTATGATTACACAACCTTTAATTCGGCTATATTTGTGTTGCTGCAGATATGTAGCTTTAAGCAATGTCACGCCTCTTGCTTACGCTTCCTTGAGCATGTACAAAAAAAAATTTACCGCAGCTTGTGTGGCCGTGCTTTGTGAGGGCTTTCGCTAAAACCAGAACTGTCAATCTTTCTTATGCACGCATGCTGCATTTCAAGTATGCTAAACGTATCTGTACCAACAGCATATATCTCATAAATAGGGATAACAGTAGGGGCATAATTCATTGTACACTCTTCGGCCCCATTTATCTGCAATTAAAGCATCGTTGCTCTCAAATGAATATTCTTCCCAGTGGAAGAAAAACGTGACTGAAGGTTTAGACTTAAAGATCCTCCCCTGCATGAACAATTTGAGTGAATAGAACAATTTTCAGATTGCGTTGTTTATGTCCAGGACCCGCGCGCGCGCTTATTATATTGCACGCAACACGATACAATGAATGTATTGTGGTAAATGTGCTTGTGTAAGATTAATGTTTGAAGTGGCGTATGGTGTGTGAGCTCCACTAAAAGTCTTACCTGCCCTGAATAGGCACTGCTTGCTCTGTTGACGGCCCATTGCCTGAAGAAAAGCAAAGGATTAAGGGTTAAACAAACCTTATGACGTTGCCCTACGACCAGTTTGGGTTCATTTTTGTATTTCCATCTGGCAATTCGGGTTTGTCGACTATCTTGCCCAGTTCAGGGCACCTTCCTTGATTCATGGATTAAAATAGATATTGGCCAAAGTTTGAAGAAAACTGCTGCATATATCGTAGTGGCTTTTGCCACGATGATAAATGTTTAAAGAAAAAAAAGAGCCAGTTTGAAGACATGTTAAAATGACATTGTATTTTCTCAAAACTTGTATTTACGTGGATTTCTTTTATATGTGCACATACATGATCAATACAATTAGGAATGATTTAGCATCCAAATGTTGTATGTATGCTGAATTTCTTTCGCACCGTACGTAGCCAACCGTGCCAATCGGAGGTGCGGGGGAAGGACAACAAGGGACAACAATGTCACATCGCTGTAGACAAAACAGTGGCATATTTATTTCGAAGAGAGTGACATTCTGTCATAGGCAAGAATAAGTGTATTGACTATAGGGTAGGGATACGACAGCACGGATGGCTGGGTGCAGGGAGTTGCAAGCACAGTAATGGGTGCAGCTGAGAACAATGATGGACCACTCACTGAGCACAGGTTGACTGGGGGGCTAGGACAAAGGCTTGGTTGCTGCAACGAAGGGTGCGTGGAGAGGAGTCGTGAGATGAGAGGGGAGTGTGGTGGGTAGCGGTGAGTCCACGGAATATCTTGAAGACGGTGAGTGCGATCTTGAAATTGATTGGGAGCCAACTCAAAATCGTCTCCACAGTAATCACAAGGGGCTTTTCCTCCTGGAGCTCTTGAGGCATAAGGCAGCAGGTCGTGATTGCGATATTGTTCTCAGAATTCTTTACACGGATGAAATTGGCATTGTCCTGCTGCTCTCTGAAAGGAAATGGCCGCCATTTTGACCGTTGCATTTTTTGTTGTTTAAAAACGCGGTCTGGTAATGACAACGTATCATGAAAGACATTTTGGCAAGGCCTTTGGTTTGTACGGTCTCATGATCGTTATTTGTTTCCAGATTGCATTACATTTTCCGTCTGAAGAGTTGCTCATTATTGATCGGAAGTGGTAGAATTTGGTTTAAAATAGCAAATGAAAAGTGAACAAATGAGCATATAGAGGCGCATACCAGACAAGACAGATGATTACATTAATCAGAGAACAAGAGTTACTTCGAGACATCATGTTTACCAAAAATGAAAGTAAGTGAGCTTGGGGCAGGACACTTCACTCGAAGGGACGATGGTCGATGAACAAGGCTGGTAATGGCATAGCAGTCAAAGGAGAGGAGCATGCCTGAGTGAACAGCGGTTAACCTTTACGGAGATGGAGCGATGAGATCAGTTCACGCGTCGGAGCGAAATGGGTTGTGGGATTTCAAGTCCGCGAAGGGTGGAGTTTGACGTGATGAGGCCTTCATCCAGCAGTGAAGAGATCAAAGCTGATGCAGCGAAAAGGATTTAACTGAGGAGAAACTGAAAGCACGATGACATCCGTGTGTATTTTATTGCAATCACGCTCTCGTTTCTGCATAACAGCGACCCATCCCCCCCACTAATTAAATACCACATTTCTGGCGCAGCGTGTTGTGTAACATTGAAGTCATAATAATTTTCCTGCACGTTTAATCATCTGCTTATGTAAAACGTACACCACACACTGTATTTCACTTTATCAAGCAAATTATTTTTTCCACGAAAAATTTAGAAACACATCATGATCGTCGTCGTCATCATCTCCCTTTCCCATGTTGGCAGGGCGAACGCGGGGTATTTTTAAATCCTTTATATTAAGTTCGCTTGCTTGCTTGCTTGCGTACTTGCGTGCTTGCTTGCTTGCTTAGGACCGTGCAAATCTTTCGGTCGTTTTTAACACACTTTCCGTGATCCAATCGAGCTGACATTTTCCACACAGACTCGTTGTGCGTGACAATTAATGTTCGTGATTTTTTGTTCTCCAAAATTTTACAATGTTTAGGGAATTTTTTAAAAATATTTAATTACCAATTGCTTAATGCTGGCAGACAATCATCTGACCCATAGGTGGCAGCCATCTCAAGCCAGAGGACGAGAGGACTAGCAGCCACGCATATAAATGATTTAGAGTGAAAAACTTTGTTTTTACGGGTTATACTTATTTGAGATCTCCATCTCCTGCGTGGCATGGCCTCACGGTCAAAATATCCACCCTGCTCGCATATCCTTCAGTACCTTTGCTGAGCTCTTAATCCTCTTGGCATCAGATGTCTGCTTGCCCCAACTCCTACAGTTTTGCCTCCATCGGTTTAGAGGTTAACGTGGATGTGTTTTTTTTTTTACAGCCTCCATTAATGTTGGAAATGTATTAAATTTGGAGTGCTGGATGGACAATAATGGTAGCTTAGCTTAATAAAGATATGTGCACGTGTGGAATTTATTTTACAGCGGGGCGCAGTGGTATAGCGGTTATCGGGCTGCGCTAAGAACCTGACGACCCGAGTTCGACTCCTGAACACAGTCAACACAAGTGAGGATTGTCCGAACCAGTGCTGGACCTCCCCTTGGTCGACTCACCCTCAAATCAGTACCCGGCAGAGGTCGCAACCGGCTACCCGATACCCGTACCCTACCCGATACCCGGCTACCCGTACCCGGTCTACGGGTACGGGTAGCCGTTTGCGACCCTGGTGCGGCCGGGTACGGTTACGGGTAGGCCGTGAGTCACCGATGAGTAACCTTTGTCACTTATTTCAGGTAGGGAACGGGTATCCGTACCCGGCTGGTTACGGGTACCCATTTGCGACCCTGGTGCGGCCGGGTACGGGTAAGGAATCAAAACCCTTTGCGACCTCTGGTACCTGGCGCAGTGTATAGATATTGCCACTAGGGAGACAAAGGCGGCCGAGTGCGGTGTTGGCCACCCAATCCCTCGTGTGCCGTGCCCATCTTCAAAGGTGCTCGCTAACAGCACTTGCTTCAAAAGTCACTTAAGGCTATATGGGGGATCTTTGTCTTGGTTGTATTTTACATACTAAAGAAGCAAGCATGTTTCGCAGATATTCAGTTATGATATTGTAAATGTCATGACTTAAAGCTTTCGTGACTGCAGGAATTCATATTCTTTGGGTCTTTCCGTAAAGTCACGTAGACAGGTTCTAAGAAAATAACAAAGTAGAAAATAACAAAAGTAGTTTTTTGTTGAACCTGTCTACGTGACTTTACCGAAAGACCCAAAGAATATTGTAAATGTCATCACACATTATTGTAATGTTGTATTTTAATTATGTTTTAGAAAATGTTAATTATAGTAAAGGATTTGTTCAAATGTGCCGTAAATGAGAACATTCATTCAAAAACACAGCCGTTTCTTCAAATTTGTATTACACTTTAAGATTATGGAATGTAAAAAGTATAGGCTTAATACACTGTAAGCCAACCTTATTAAACATATGCATGCCTGGCTGTTAACGAGTTTGGAGAGGCTTTTTGTTGTTGTTAGGAAGCGGTTTTACAATTTGACAAAGGTCCACACTGATTGCTGAATCTATGTTGTTTGTATATATACGTTACCTCTGACATTACATGTCATATCTCTGCTCTGACTTGTGAACCTCATAATACAGGGGGCCGCGACAGGGTGGTGAGCTGATGTTTTGTATGAGCAGGGCACGTGTTTTTTTTGCGTACTACATAAATTAGTTTGGGGGAATTTAGATTTAAAGCTTTCGTGACTGCAGGGATTCATCTTCTTGGTTCTTTCGGTGAAGTCCCGTAGAATGGAAATAATAAAATAATAAAAATAAAACATGCGTTGTGGTCGAAACGTCGTGAGAATTATTTTATTATGTTTTATTTTTCTTATTTCCATTCTACGTGACTTTACCGAAAGAACCAAGAAGATAGTTTGGGGGAGTAGAGAGATCAACGGTAGCGTTAAAAGATGACCGTTTGTGTTACCCTATGGGGTAAAACAGCTCAATTTTAACAAATCAATAAGAGACGAATCTTCTGTGCCTTGATTGGAGGTGCATGCAGAGGATGCAAGGCAATGCGTGATGGGGATATGTATGGTAAGATATTTGAAGTTTGGGAATAGAATCTGGCAAGAGTGTTTTAGACTGGATCAAGATGGACGTACTCTAATGGGCGCAACATATGTTTAGGAAGGAACAGCACAGGTTATGCAGAAATGCTTTAGATTTGGCACTCAGAGGTACGTGACCCAGTGGAATGCCTCAAGGCAAACAGTGCGATATTGTAAGGATGGATTTCGGAATGTACGTGTCAACTTAGCAAAAGCTACGCGATCTAGCAGAAGGAAGGAAGCGATAGCGAGGTGTGGTGACGTCCGTGCAATTGTCCTTGATGACCTCTTTGCCTTGACTTGACCTTTGGTCAAAATCGTTGGCATCTTCACAAACAGTGAATGCGATATGGAAGTGTTTGAGGGCTTCTGATACCAATGGTTGGGGCAGTGTCGATCCCTTAAACACCTGTACAACAACTGTATTGTAATTGACTTCCTTTACATTTAACTCTCCGCATTGTTTAAGTGTGGGTGAAATTTCCACGCCACTCATTTTACATTTATTTTGTCTAATAACCTGAATTTTTTTTTAATTCACGCTATTTCATTAATGCATCTGAATCGCGCTCTGAAAATGTGATTATTCTGCATGCGTGTGTCTATGCAAATTATCTGTGTGTGTGCGTTCAGATGCAACACATATTTCTACTACTTATTCGAAAAATGAACGGGGGGGGGGGGGGTGTGGGTGTGTGGGAGAAGACTCGAGTGTATAAATAGGCCTTTAAGCTCTTCATAAATGTAGCTATTGCTAACTGGCGGTAAAAGCTGGCTGGCGGTCAATGGCACAGTGGGACATCACGCTTTATCCTCCGTCTCAAATCTTAGCCGACGAGCAACATCGGTGAATGAGGCCTTTGCTATTTCAGACTCGGTGACGCCTGCGTGCCTCATTCCCTTTTTCGGGGGCACACCAGCTCGTCTGCTCACTTGAGTCTCATCAGCTGTTCTGGAGATTAAATAGGAAAATGCTGTACAGTCTGTTCTCCTGCAACGCCGCGCGTGTTTTTTTGATCGCGCGAATTGGAGAGGACCCGATGGATGTTTTAGGGAACTCATTTTTTTTTCATGACACCGATGCGAATTGGATATAACGCGATCGAGTGAACGGAACTGCGTCGCGCGCGAGTAGGGAGTTAAGCGGTCGTACGGCTGCCTCGGCGTAGCATCGCACAAGACATCGGGATGCTGCTGGATACTTCCAAATGCTACCCGCGCTCCTCGGTCTTTGTTCGGCCTGCGTTATGCACCTCACGTGCCACCGCGGACTGTGCTTTACCCGACGTCATATATATTATTTATCGGCACGCGAATTTTCCTACCACGCGGTGTTCTTCAGAAAGGCAACTACTAGCGCCACGTTTACGGGAGGACGAGACTGCACACGTGAAATGAACGCGAGGCGCTGGGTGGGGACCCCCTTCTTTCTTTCGGCGCTTCAATCGATCCGGTGTCACTCCAGCGCCACAGCACTGGATCAAAGATGCTGCGGACTGTTTCTCAGCGCACGCTGTCATTTAACAGTGTCAAGGGACCGGCAGCAAAAGGTTGAATAAGTGTGAACTCACCTGATCCCCCGCCCCGTGCTGCCGTGTCAATACGAACAGCTTCGGGACGCATGGAGCTGCCACTCTCATCCCCCCCCCCCCATTCCTGTCCGCCACGGGGAGGAAGGGAGGGAGGCTGCTGGGATTATCAGTTGCCGCATCGAGCTGAGTTTGCTCTCGAGAATTTGTTTGTGCTTGTCCAAAAAATGAAATGTTGGATTATGCACACACACACGCGCGCATTCCGAAGCCTGAACTCCGTCACAAGCGAATCCACACCGTGACTTTTCCGCAACATGCTAAAGCCTATTCTTCCCACCCATGTTGACAACGTGGTCGTGAAAAAAGGCACGTTGCATGCCACCTTGAAACATTCAAATCTCCCCCCCCCTCTTTGCATTTGCATTCTTTACCCTTGAACGGTTCACCAGTTGAATTGCATAATGCTTATTATAACCATTTGGTCACATTTTTACCAATGCTACCTAACCGCATTGTGCACCGATCTTCAATGCAGTCTGTGAGCAAACGCGCGTGAGTGTGTGTGTGTGTTTTGTGTGTATGTGTGCTGTCACAGTGCTTGATGTATTGCAATGCACTCTCGGATTCATGCGTATCTGATTGTGTGGCGGCTTGCGCTGAGAGGGTCTACAACAATATTAGAGCTACACTCAGAAGAAGTGCCATTGCATCAAATATCACCGTACAGGTATTTTATTTTTAAAAAACCAATATCTATAAAACTGTACACGATGGGGTGGATCGGTGGCACAGTGGTTCGTGCAATGTGCCATGAACATTATCGTCCAGGTTCGATTCCAGGCTGTGACGAGTGAAATACACATCAGTCCTAGGCTCCCCTTCTTCACCAAACTGCACCGATGAGCATGGTGAAGTCTGGTGAAACAATCACCCCAGTTGGCATAGAATGGCGAGGCCTTCATCCAACAACGTATGTCAGTGTTTTATCATCGTTGTAGAGAAATCATGACATGATGAAATTGCAATATGGCAAACATAAAAAACAATGGTTATAAAAAATTTGTATGGGTCGAATATATGAAAGTATAAAATATGTTATAGCATTTGATGTCAACAAAAGCCACACGAACAAAGACTCATAATCATATGAAAAGGTTTTCTGTCACCAACAGGTAACATAATGCTCTAGAAATGGGTGAGTAAATTTGGCCTGAAAAATTGGTGGGGCAAATATAGTTTCCCATATATAATTTACGTGACAGGCTGCATCATGGCATCGGGGAATATGACTTAGTTGATGTGGCATGTCAGTGGGTAAATATTGACCCCTGTGTATAGGCTTTTGGAGAAAAAATTGGGCCAAGCTAATATTTATCCCTTGATGTAAATAAAGACAAATTTACTGGGAATAAAACATAATGCGAATGCCCTGTGAAAATGTGGCATCCTTTTTTTGGAATTGTGTATTGAAAAGATTACAAAAATCAAAAAGCAAATTGTATGATAAATGGGGCACTTTCCCACGTAGGGTAACACATTAAGAATAATATTCCGTGGAACAACAGCTGGAGAGTACATATATAATAAGGGCCACATTGGCAGCAATGAATGATGTAGATAGGTTAGGACGTTTTTTAAATCAATAAAATTACAAAATAGGGTGCATACGAAAAACGATTGAAATCTGCGTTGCATGAGACAAGTCTTAAAGACATTTGGAAGGCATGCAACACATCGTGGCAGGAACATCACAACTTCTGTAATGCGTTCAAAGCTTTATTTGTAAACAACATTCGCCGTGTTCTTGCACTGGTAGTTGCCACACAAACACTCCAGTTAGAATGTCACCTTCGATCTACTCCATGCCATTGCAGGATTCGTAAGCATAGCGTGTCAAATGTTATGGGCCTCTGGTCTATGCCAATGCCTCTAAGGGACAGAGAGACTGCCACATACACACACGCACATCGAGCTAGCTCGCGAGGTGGAACATTACGTTGTCTAAATGCTGAGTGACACGACCTGCCGAACAACAAAAGCTTTCGGAAGAATGGCTTTTCAAGACTGACCACCCCGTGGCTGATTGAGATTCGGGATAAGAACAGGTAAGGTTATACAGCAATGGGCCTCTGGGACAAAAAAAAGTGGCGCATATCTGCGCATATCTGCACGCCCTTGTGCACGTGTGTGTCGCCTGTGGATTTGACTCGCGCTTGCATTTGGGGCTGCGTTTGCTGCTGCTGTGATGTAATGGTGAGCACAATGGACTGCAATCCAGAGATCGCTGGTTCGATTTCTAGATTGCAGTTGAAACAATGGGGTAGGTTTCTCACATTTCCTCTCACCCCACCCCGCCTGCCTCTGTCCAGCTAACAGTATAAATGGTCACTGCAGCGCATTGTATTTTCAGATTTCCAGATCGATTGCCACATCGCGTGTCGTAGACACTCCTACCTTCTTTTCGTATGTTAATGTATAAAGCGCCTTGACCTAAATACCATCTAAAGGGCCATATAGAGTTCCCTGTAGCGGAGGCCCTTCTACAAACAGTGGCTTGAGCAAGATATTTCAGGGGCTTAACCTTCAGCTTTTTCACTGGGTGGGTTGGAGGGCAGGCTTAGGGTAACACTCGCTTGGTTGCCAATGCATCGTAATGCCCATTGGGCAAATGGGAGCTGCAACGCTTGGGCTGACCCAGCATGACGCGCATGTTTGCTCAAGTGCACATGCTGGCGAAGAGGTGGTGATGATAGGCGGGGTGTGGTTTGGAGAGGTTGAGAGGGTTCGACGGCTGAGGAAGGGCACACCTGCATGAAAGGGCAGCGTTGCTCTTGGGAAAATGCGATTGTTGCAAATTGATATTAAGTGGTTGAAGATATCCACAGGGCATAGACACAACTGTGCATTGGAAAATAGGCAGTGCCACTGCACTTTCAAAATTTACTTGGGGTAGTGTTTTAAGGTGACTTTGATCCAAAACTTTTCCTTTTGACAACTGCTATTTATATTAAATTACAGCGGTTGGCTACATACGGTCCAAAATAAGTTCCACGTACATACATACATAGGTATAACATATTTATTGAATTCAATTAATAGTATATTTTAATTACTGGTGAAATTATCGTGCAATAAGATAAAGTGTTGACACGGTTCAGCGCATAGAATCTGGTTTATGATCAGGATTGTAAGATACGGTTTAAATAAAAAAAAACTCTTTCAGACAAGTCCCACCGTCTTGCGTGTCACATCGAAGCAGCCGGACGGATTTTCCCCTTTGCATTTGGTTTCACTGCTGGATGCAATTCATGGCTCATGGGCCAAGGGCGATTAGTGGTCAAGCGAGAAAATTACACTTGTGCCGTCCGTAGTGGGCTCGTTATGGTAATTAGGTTTAGGTGAGAGGCAGTGCTGATAACCTGCTGTGGATTAAATCATGGGGACAAATTGCAAGGCTGCTTGTGCTGGCCTCGTTCCAATGCCAAATCATTCTGCCACCCCCCTCAACTCTTTTTTTTTGCAAAAACTCACGGTGGGATTCTGCTAACGTTGCTTTCCATGGGCCAATAATAATTGCCTTCAGTCGTGAAAATTGTTGTGATTTGAGAGAAAGAAAAAACAGAATGACATTTGTCGTGTGGTCGTTGAAAATACCGTATACTCTTATTCAAGGTCTTATTACAAGTAGTTTTGTTGACCATCTTTGAACAGCACCAATATGGGATACTTTAATATATTTTAATGTCACCTATTCCTAAATGTACATGTTATTGCTATTGACTCTGAATATTTTGCAGAGTATTTAATGCCGAAAGTATGTTTGGTATATATTAAATTATTAATATTTATATAAATAAAACAATGGTCTACAAATTGACTAGTTTTTTTTATAAAGGACAGGAAGTTTAGAATGGATGTGTTCCGGTTTTTCAAATTGCAAAAAAATATATACATTTGGGCATGGCATATGAAATTTCGGATGATCGACCCATTGTGTGACATTACCTAAGCAGAAATACACGTTGAAACACATTCCTGCGGAGGGAGCTGGTAGGAACGTTGGGTTGCTCGGTCAATGGCCAGGGTCAACGGCGGCGTGGTGTATTCCGCAAATATGGCCGACTGTGAGGGCGGGCACAAGCCGGCCTGAGTAGGTTAAACGTTGAGTTTTATAAGAGCACCACGGGGTGACCAGCCCCTCCCCTCCCCACCCAGCCCCAGCCCTCCCCACCCAGCCCCTCCCCACCCTGCCCACCCAGTACTCTTTGGAGGCAACACATTTATTAACACCAACACACGGGGTAACTGCCCCTAAACAGAATAACAACCTGTGGTAGTGGACCGCCAGGCTAACTACACTAGTTACACCGTGACTAGCTACAACAGACCGGACCACAGCTTGGCTCCAGGTCCACGTGTTGGAGACTCTGTAGGACGTAGAACGTAGATTCTTCAGGATGAACAACAGCAGCCGGTCTCTCTCGGGCACCCGGCTTATATCCTCTGTGGCGTGGCTGGCTCCGCCCTTAGCCACGCCCACCTTCTAGAATCCTCGAGCAGGATCTCGACCCTGACACGTGACCACCTCCAAGCCCCCCGCTTGGGGGCCCTGTGTAGACTTAACCGGTCACGTGCCCTGCGGGGTCGCCCAGAGTGCAATGGCCCTTAGCAACCCCATTCCCGTGGCCGGCACTCTCACACCCTATCCTGTAGGGGTCGGCACTGCACGCAGAGCGTGGTGCCCTCCAGCGCTGTCAGTCAGCGCTCACCGAGCCCCTCTAGGGCCGCTACTGCACCCACATCCTCGTGGTGTCCGTGATGTCGCTACATCGCACGCCCCGTGCCTTTCTAGGGCCGGCATTACACAGTGACATCCGCGATGTCACTAAACATGTATACATTTATTTTGGCAGATAATACGAACATAATAAGAAAGGGCATTTATAGCATTACCTTATATACTGCAGTAACCAGTTGTTTGGCTGTAAGGTCATTTATGATTTTTCATATTCAAACAACATATTTTGTCAGTCACATAATCACTGGTCCACTTGTGATGAATTTGTATTCGACATTTAATAACAGGTTTGTTTTGATCACTAAGGATGTTTTTTGTTTACTTTGTTGTTGATCATCATGAGCCATGATCAATCCTCTGCTTAACGAGGGCATTACCAAACTGCTTGTTATGAAATAGCAGTCGTCATATCATAACTTGCGACGAGATGCATCGAATGAAATGGGTTAATTGGATGTTCTGTTTAGTATATTATCAATAGGGGGCAGCAAAGACTGTTAATATAACTCAGCGTGAGTGAATATGCTTCTTTAGGAATCCAGCATAATGTAACCCTGCGCTCCTAAGTGGCGCTCAGCTGAAATGGAACTCCTCTTTAGACTAATATATGAACGAGTTTGTTTGGTTGACCAATTTGCCTAAACTAAGTATGGGAATTGTTTTTTTTTTATCGGTGAAGGCACGGCTTTGAAATGTTGATGGATCAAATTAATGTCAGTGAATCGCGATATGAATTAGACTTTGTGGCAAGCGGTGCTTCACATTAGCAAGACAAATTTAAGACATTGCTATTTTTTTTCAAATCAGTGAAACTTAAAACGTGGCCTCGCTGCACACAGCTATGATTATGGGTTTCCAAAGTCTATGGGTTCCCATAGCATACAATCAAATTGTATTACTCAAAGACCGGCATGTATTGGCTCCAGCCAACATAGAAAGTGCAGTGATTGCTCAAAGGCCTAAAGAGGGCGCTCCAGATTAAGACAATACAGAATACCATTCGAAAGGTAAGAATATTGAACGCTTTCTATGGACGGGTCTGACTCTTCACACATTCAAATTCCAGTATATAACATCTGATGTAGAAGTCAATTTGATTTTACTTTCGTGACGATTGTATTTGGATGCTGCTACAACCCATTAGCACAGCTTGATAATGTTGTCATACAACACCACACCACAGTTCGCATATTGAAGCTTAGCCACACCACTGGTGGTCGACTCAAGGCAGAGGAGACATGGCCACACACACACAGAGTGGTCCGCTGTACGATTTCCAAGTTGTTCACGCCTGGTTTGGCTGTTCGAGGTGATTGAATGCTGCCTCGGCATAAAATAAAAAACTTTAAAAATTGTGTTAGGTGCACCTGGCACGTGGATGTGGAAAATCGGTGGAAAAACTTCTGTAGAAACCCGACTTCGAGAACCCTTAAAAACCCATAATTTTATCACTTGATACCCAACCAACCTTTGCATCAATGGCAGCTTCAGCTGAGTGTATTAATTCATCAATATTTTAATCATGAAGAACTCGGTTCAGGCTACATCTACCTGGGCAAAGCACTTTGTACCACTTGGTTATTATGTTGAAATAAAATCCGTGGAATTGGGATGAGAGGACTGTGCATTAGCCCCATAGCAACGCAGTCAAGGAATGAGCATACAATTCCTTTTTTTTTACTGGTGCTCAATATCAAATAATTAGAGGTATGATAAGACTTGCAGTGGGCTTGACACCTCATTAATGAGGCCAGTAATTTTCTTCCTCGGGGCTGAGCTGATGGTGTGCAAAGGGACACCTTGCGCTGTTAGAAATTCCCATACAGGAGTAGCCAATTTGTGTGGCCACGCTGTCTTGTACTTAAACCCAAAATAATTTCGTAAAATCAGCAACAACGTACAGAGAGAGGAGTTTATTGCCATATTTTAAGGATTGGTCCTTTGGTAGCATTTCAAGTATGAGGAATATATAATGCTTCAATGTAGATTATTCGTACATTTGTATTAAATTCATATCTAATATATTGCCTGTAACTATATTTCATAAAATAAGAATGACATTGGTTTAACATCCTTGAAGCATTCCTGTGCTCACATTTAAGTTACTCATTAACAGAATCTCGTTAGCTGTTAATTTAAAACTGGATTCAATCCCTCCTTTGCTTGTGCAAACATGAGGTTCCATTCCCAAATGAGTAGTGCGGTATAACTGCACTGTAGTGCCCAAACAGCACATATATACACACCACAGAAACGATGTGCGTTATAATCACATGCTATATTGTAGAAATCGCCTATATCGTAAGCATACATGTGAAAAATAATACACACATATATTTACACATTTAATTCTCTATGTTACCATGGGAGCGGTGATGAAGTGGTTAGCACATTGCGCTGTGAACCGGAATGATGAAGTATGGTTAAAAACCCCCATGACTGGAAGATGGTGATGAGCTCTCACATAGCAGTGTATTAATACACGGAATTTAAATTATTCATACTATTAATGGTATTCACAAAGTTTACGGCTTTTTGAGTCTCGTTTTGTTCTTGCCTGGTTACATAAATGACAATGGCAGACCATCTTGCATTTTTAAAAATGCTTATTTTTCATTAAACAAAACCCTCAATATTATATTCTTTGGGTCTTTCGGTAAAGCCACGTAGATAGAAAAATAAAATAAATGATCACGACATTTCGATCGCAACACAAGCAATCGTCATCAGGTGAAAACATAGAGCGAGAGACCTGCCGAGGCAGGAGAACATTTATACAATTTTTTTTTTATATCTACGTGGCTTTACCGAAAGACCCAAATAATACGAATTCCTGCAGTCACGAAAGCTTTAAGTCAAAATTTAAAACCCTCAATATTTTTATTAAAAAAATATACAAATTATAATCTGCAATTGTTCGTCATGTAACCACCTGCGAGCCCATTGGCACTCAAGAGAGAATGGGTGGACGTAACTCTGCAGGTTATTGCTTCATCCTGTGTAATTTGGAGTTTCACACTGGAATGTAATGGCCTACTTCTGTAAATGACGTTGCAAGGTATTTAGTGTCCTCTTTGCACGGGTGGCACACTTTGGTAATTCCCTGCAGGTGATGGCAATCAAACTGTCAACTGCATTCAAACTGGCCCAGTTGCTAACCCACTCCATGACCCAGCCACCTTACGAAAAGGTATTTTTCTATAATAATTAAAACTATATTTTCCCCAAAGTTATAGATTCAATCATTTGGAGGCACGGTGGCAAAGTGGTGCCACTTGTGCCTCATGGCAATTCGCGTCTATGTTCGATTCCTAACTCGGGCTTCTTTCTTTGTGCCCTCCCTGTATGAATTTTATATATGTTTTACATGGTAACTGGTATTGGCCAATAGTCCCAATGTTGAACAATTACTGGTAAATTTTTGAATTGGGACTGCACATAGCAACATCGCCCCCTAATGTGAAAACTTGCAGGACCCTGCTTAAAAAAAGAGTCATGAGACTCAGTGAGGCATGGCTGGGTACACAAGCGTATATAAATAATACGTTATATTAATGTAGCTAGGGTATATCATCATCGGTCATGATAAATCTACTGCTGGACGAAGCCCTCTGAAAAAAATGACCGTTTTGGACCCGTGATATGTCATTCCAGTTGGCACATGCACATGAGTGGATGCCATGGATCCATCTAGATGGGGTTTCTTTCTTTGACTGTGAATTATTCTTGACCACCTCCCATCGTTTATTTTAGCTATGTGTCCTTCCCATGCCAATGTAGCACGGTTGGCTATGTAGGGTGCTGTAGAAGTTCAACATACATACATACATATATTTACTTTAATTAGCAGTGAAAGTTACGTTTATAACTTGCCTCATCTGAAACCATATGTTTCTTTTTAGATATCTCAGTGTAATTTCAAAAATTGTGTCTTAACTCACAATGGTTATTGCATACGTTTAGTCCACATTTAGTACTCCCAAATCTTCCAAGACGTTTGGCAGGCATAGCAGAGTAGGCCAAATATATTTTCGTAAAAAAATAATGTTTCTTGCGTTGTACTGATTACTGTATTGCTGAGCGCAATTACAATTGTATTTCGGACTTTTACAATACTCGAATAAAAGGGGAAGCTATATTCAGAATGAAAGATGACCTTGTCTGTCCCATTGAACAAGCAGAGATGAAGTAAATGCATCGACTGGATGAATGCTCATTGGCAACGGAACCTAGATGAGCTCCCAAAGAGACAGAAGCGTCTTTGAAGCCAGATTGGGGGCCTATACATATCTCCACTCTGCTAGGTTCTCTTGGGGAGATGCCTGCTCTATAGGGTTCTGAGAAGCAGCAGAGACCCTCCATTACATTTCAATTGAGCATGTAAAATTTTTCATTATACCAGCTATACTGAAAATTACCACCCCCACCCCCCCATCCACCCTTCCCAGATTTTAATTTATAATGAAAGGCATCTTACAAGATTTTGGGACGTTTTCAGCGGGAACGTGTAAATCCTAAAAAACATACTGCGATGTTTATGTAGCGCTGTTACCATACAGCGTTCACGCAATGAATAGAATTCTGTGTTGCCATGCAGGAAACATGCTTAGAAATCTCTGAGCAGTCTGGGCTTTCAACGTCCCAAATTGTTTGAAAGGAAAAAAAACTTCACAGATAAATCGGGCATTTGTTTCAGTGGGCACGTGCAGTATAATGAAGCTTTACCTTCAGCCATATAAAATGGTAAAGACGGCACCCAGTGAAAATATAAAGATACGAGATGAAATAGTTTGCAGAAGTTGTATACAAATGAATACTCCCATTATGTGCATGTGCCGCTTTATTTGATGGTCTGCATTCATTGTTCAAATGCTAAAACATGCATCTTGGCCAATAACTTTTTTATAAGTATGCCAGACATAAAATATTGCTGTTTGCATTAAAGTTGCTTATTTATTCTAAAGTCTAGGCACTATCAAAAACAAACTTGATTTGAAACTTTCGTGACAGCAGGAGTTACTCTTTGGTTCTTTCGGTAAAGACACGTAGAAAAAAAACCCATGAAATAAATAATAGAATACGACGTTTCGATAGCAACACAAGCAACCGTCATCAGGTATGAATGAGAAAACAAGTGGAGTGGGAAGCACGCGGGAAGCACGATGGAAGCGCGCGGGAAGCACGTTCAACCTCCACTTGTTTTCTCATTCATTCATACCTGATGACGGTTGCTTGTGTTGCAATCTAAACGTCGTATTCTATTATTTATTTTATGGGTTTTTTCTACGTGACTTGACCGAAAAAAACAAAGAGTGCTATCAAAAACAATTTTCCTAAACAAACACAATCAATAATTTTAGGCCCATTTTTTTCATATATTGGCCTGTAAGGAATTTCGCGAACAAAGGAAAGCGTTACACTGATGCTACATTATAAACATACATATACACAAGTGTGTCTGCATCCAAACTTATACTCTCACACAAAAGAACCGACCTTCTACACAACACAAAAATAATCAACAGCGTCCACAACGGTGCCCATGATTATTTTGTGTTATGTGTCATATAATTTTGCGTTGAACTGAGACCAATATCTTACAGAGAGGGTCCTCGCTTATAACATCTCTCAGTTCACCAGCATCAGTTCCAACAAGACTGACTCCTCTGATTAGACACTGTATGTCAAAACCGTTCCAAAGTTTGCTTTTGTTCAACTAATGATACTGAAATTATACTCCCAGAAGGCCTTGTGGTTCACGGGAAGTGTAAAAAAACATGCTTTCTTATGTGGAGAGAGAAATGTAAAATGTTTGCTTATTTATCAAGCTTCCAGAGTACTGGAATACAATTTCACGTGTGGTTTATGGTTGGTTAACTTTAGAATTTTGAGGAATGCACCTCCCATTAACACGGTTGGCTATGTACAATACGAAAGAAATTCAACATATAGACATATAACTTTAAATATTACAGCAAAGGCTTTATTTGGCAACTAGCGTTGAATTTTTGAGTCAATCTGTGGATTAACATTTTTTTTTTTGGATTAACATTTATTACTGATGAATATACTTGGTTTACACAGCAAGATAAAGGTCTCCCCACACCATGTCCGTTATGGGAGTTGTTTGACCATATTTCACCATGTTGATTAGTGAGGGTTAGTAAAGACGGGGCCTGCCACCAGTTTCAATAGAAATCACTTCCCACTGATGTGAGCCATGGTGGAGAATCAAACTCATGTCATCAGATTCACAGCGCAGCGTGCTAACCACTCCACCACCCTTCCAAACAGTTCACAATAATGTATGCGTTTTCCCATTCTGAGGCGGGATTCGTGCCAAAATACTGTGTATACATGTATAAACAATATCACTTGAGAAAATAAATAACTAAAATATACATTGAAACCCATCAACAAGCCACAATGACTAGTATGGTGAAGTATGGCCAATCAACCGGCATGGCCGACGTTTCATGGCGGGACCTCCATCCAGTGGATTGCATATATTATTTCCATTTTTACGTGATATTATTTAAATTTCGATTTAAAGCTTTCGTGACTGCACGGATTCATCTTCTTGGTTCTTTCGGTAAAGTCACGTAGAATGGAAATAATAAAATAATAAAAATAAAACATAATATTTTTTATTATGTTATTATTTCCATTCCACGTGACTTTACCAAAAAGGACCAAGAAGATGATATTATTTACTTGAGCAAGTTTTGCTATTTAAATTGTGCGTAAAAACTGCCAGTCTGCATGCCTTGGAAAAGAAAAAAAGTAAAACGAAAACGATAAAATGGGAACGTAACTTAATTTGGTCAAAGTGCTATGCGTGTGTGGTCATTATGTCAGAGGGCAGGTGGGATGTGATTTTCCCCACGTTAATTTACACAGTCACGGGCCTCGCGGCACCAATTTTCGCAGTCTCGGGCCTCTGCAGAGGGCTGGCCTGGACACGTCTAGAGCACAGACCCCCAGACTCCCCTGCCCCCTCCAATCAGCCCGCCAGCCATGCATGCCACAATGCATTATGTGCCTTTAAGTCAACATAAACACGTTGGCTCGGTGTGATACTGTGCAGTGTTAAAGTTGCCGGAATGACTGCCGAATCTGCGGAATGTACGAAGTAATGCAATGGCACAGTTTGATGGGGGTTTTTGTTGTTGTTGTTGCAGCATTCATAGACAACTTTTCAGTAGAGTGTGTCCCACACTCATGGTGACGTGCATGGAATGTACTTGCAGGATCTAACCTGTAACAATTATTCGTAATAATCTATTTACAACAATAACTGCAGTGACACTTTCTTTTGGCTCTAGATATTGAGGAGCACTTTTTTTCAAGATAGCTGCAAGCCTGACATTTGATTTACCATGAGCTGAAGTTAACGGTAAAGTGAAAAGCTTTGCGGCGTTTTAACGTTGGTGGAAAAGGTTGCCTGATGGTCTGACCATATATATTTTGTTTTCTACTGCCACCTTAGAAGTGCCAAGCACATGATCATACGGCTCTCAAGACATCATCCACTTGAGCACCAGGGGACGGATGCCCTGGGCTAATCCTCATGATGCGTTGAGGCCGCTTGTAAGTTCCGTCAGACTCGGGGCTTCTCTGTCACGATGCTAAGCGGCGAAGGTTATTTTCCAGGAGGTCTGCCTGCCTGGCTGTCTGCTTGCCTGCCTCTCTATTGAAGTGTTGCTTTATTTATTAGCCTAAGGCTAGTTGCCCCGCACAGGAGGCTACGTGATTGTATAAGTATTTATGTAGAAATAATTCTGAGCATCACAATGCAGCCCTTTCTATATGCTTCAGGCAATATATATATGTCATGATGTACCATTTTTTATTTTCATGATAATTTTAAATGGACAACTTCAAAAAGCACCGATGAGAGAGCAGTGCCTCAGGTACTTGTGGTTCATACTTCATATATCTGGCTACACATCAGAGGTTAACTATTTACGCTATAATGCGCACTGCACAATGCATGCTGAAGGAGAACCTCTTTGAAAACAATTTAATTAATGTAACATGATCGCAAACAAAATACATTTCAAACTGACAACCAGAAGGGATTAATATTCTTAGGTTTTTTCGGTAAAGTCACGTAGGTAAATCATTAAAATTCATAAATCATTATATATACGGAGTGGTATCTCTTGTAATCTTTCATTTACTTGATACAGCTGTCGTGGCTGTGACGGTTCCACCTAAAGACGGAAGCTTGTGTTGCCTCCGAAACGTCGTGATTTTTATTTTATTTTTTTATTAATTTTAATGTTTTACCTACGTGACTTTACCGAAACAAATCTAAGAATATGAATCCTTGCAGTCACGAAAGCTTCAAATCTAGAATCAGAAGGGATTCGTCTTATTTCCCCACAGTCCATCAAACTGAGCAGAGAATATATTTTCATTCTCGGCTGTTTGTTGTGCAGATACTGTTTCCAACTTATCCAACTTAATTTGCGCCCCAACCACATTTTATGAAGCAATGGACACGATGATACTTTCCACACCTATGCAATGGGGGTGCTAATGTAGCAAATTATAGAAAAAAACACAACGGCTGCTTTTTGTCAGCAATCATTGCTTTAGACAGCGGTTGCTGGAAAATTGCTGGTTTCTGAGCGGTTGCTTCACCCACCTGCAAACGTAACCTTTAAATACTCTGGGAATACATTTTGTGCGGAATGTCTACCTATATGCTGCGTACAATAACAAACCCACAGCGGTCACTGCAAGTCGCTCGCTGTCGTGCTGTGCTTAGCGTGTGTAATCCTGCAAGAAGTTGAATACATTCATCCCTGTAATTGTAAATGCCTGGATGTTCTACATCTGCCTTCCAAACAGTTTATGTCCAAAGTTGTTTTTGTGTTTAGTTTGTCGAAGTTCGTTGTCTTTCCCCCCCTGCACCGGTTGGCTACGTACGGTACGAAAGAAGTTCAACATACGTACGTACAAAGTGAATGCCTGTAATATTGATGATTCAGTACACTTGTGTCTTTACAACAAACTTGCTAAGGTGTTGGAATTTGTACTGTTATATATATATATGTCGTATATAAGCCTCCCACGTTGTTCATCGGGAGGTTCTGTGTGGTGGGTACTCCCACCGATACCACGATGTCTGCTCAGCATGGTAGAGTCGTCCAAATAGGGGATCAATAGAGGGCCTTCCACCAGCAGTGTCTCGAGCAAGCCATCGATGAGGCCCTACAACATGACTGACAAGAGTAGGTGATTGTGTGGCCACTTTGTTATTGATTTTCTATATAGATAGGCCATATTTGGTCATAATTGGTCTATCTGGTATAAATGTCATCAACGCAAAGGGTAAAGTAGCTTTGTGTAGTACACGCAAGTTCAGAATGATAATTATTGTATATGTTTTAGTGAGACCCAACACCACTTGAATGGATAGCTGCTTTCGTAATATGTATGTAGAATCTGTATAACGTAATCAGGCTTCGGGTGGTTCTGCATATATAGGACACATATATGTGTGTGAACATAAATGATGTTCACATTGCAAAGCGGTTATTTTATTTTTGTTGCAAAGAAGGGGATCATCGGTTATGTCGAGTTTGCCTTCCCCTGTGCAGAAGATTCAAACTCTGCTGCATGGTATACTTGTGGCCTTGGTCAAGGCTCACATTGCGACGTGCTGTTGAATTTTTTTCCACATTTCAGTGAAATTGTTTTGCACATTTCAGTGAAAAAAATGGTCGTCAGGATTACATTTTGCATTTTTTTAAAAAGCGTTCATTATCTTTTTTCACGAAGATAATTAGAAAAAAAACATCTGTGTAGATATCTACGCCAATACCCCCTTTGGGTAGAAATTTGTTTCATTCATTATAATTCACATCACAAAATGTGAGGAAAGATAGCATTTTATTTTTTCAAAATCAAACAGTGTTACTGTCATCTAAACATGTTTAAAAACAAAGATGTAGTAGCATCATACATTCTTCAATGAAGGTGTGCTGGGAGCACTTGTTTTGTTTATTTATTAATTAGTTCTTGCAAATGCCCCCCAATCTGAGCTAATTTTGTGACTTTCGTTCATTGGAGTGCAATGCGATAATGAAACAGTGTTTCGTAAATCATTGCCCTAGTGTTTACTCCATCGCGTGAGGGTTTGGATGTGTAAACAAGGACGGCTGGGAGTTTGCAGGGTTAACAAGGTTGTTCGCATTTTCTGCATCAGCGGTCAGTTGAGCTGGCATGTTTTTTTGGAGGTGGTGATAGCTTAGACTCTTCCGGCTGGAGCATCACTTTCCGCACGTAAACAAGAACGCCTCTGTGGACGATGTGAGATGCAGATCTGGGATCCCGTTTAGATTAACCATTTATAGTATTGTCAAATTGAAAGTTGTACTTAATGACGGCGTCTTTATCGGCATGTTTTGTTTCAATTAATATCTCACTGAAGCCTTAAACAGTCATGTTTTGCGGAACCAATCATAGTTTGCACCTACACATGTTAAGAATACGTGTCAAATATTAACCTTGAAAACAAAAACATTGGCAAAGCATACCTATAAAACATAACTGTATTTTTGTAATACAGTACCAGTTTGTTACGTGCATTCAAAATAATTGAATTTAATATTAACATTCTGCACTCCATTGTTATTGGCCGTGAAATGTATTCAGTAAGTATAATATTGTAGTAATACTAATAGTAAAGATCATAATACAATTAAAACAAGCATTGCTTGGAAAACATGAAATTTGTCTTTTTTTAACAACAGATGTAGTGCACGCATCGGCTGAGATTCTCTAGAGAAGTATGTCTTTGCTGCAAACATGCCTAATCGATTCAAACGAAGCCTTCAACTCACTTGAGATCTAGCGGTACGGAAATCCACAGACTCGGGAGGTTTTCGTGTGCTCACACATTTTGAGCAGCAAATTTTCGTGTTAAAACATCACAAGCCACCTCCGCCGAAGGCGTACGTGTGATTGGCTCCTGGAGAATTATAATCACCAAAATTTGCCAAATCCTTTGGTTAAACACCGATGTTCAATATCAAATGCGAGGATAAATTCGGTCGATGTTGAGTGCGCTCGTGAAATATATTGAATCGTTTTTACATCTTTTATAAACACACACTTTTTTGTTTTTACAATCCTAACACTTATTTTTCATATTATTAACAAATTGTTAGATTTAGTTTTGAATAAAATAGTGTGCCCTCCGATTGTGAGAATATATTTCCACTCTACAAAACCACGGGAATGTTGACATTAAAAGTGCAATGCCTGTAACCTTCTCGGCTGTATTACTCAAGGCAAGAGGCACGTAATGTTTTTTTCCGAAGCAGAGACCATACTCTGTGGGGTTCAGCAAGGGCACTATTATTTCTTTTCCCTTGTCACATGAGCAAAAAAAAAGCAACTGAGATACAGAAGGGTCTCAAATTGCTGTCGCTGCCTGAATCTCTCAGGCACTGTTCTTCCGGGCGAGTTAAACAGAGAGCTCAAGCAGAAACACGCTCATGTCCACAAGGAGAATCATGCTAATAATGTAAGTGCACCCTGAGCCTGGCGTCAGTTCCTCCAGTTACTTACAGTGGGTTAATTGAGTTAATAAGTCGTGTTAATTCAGTCACAAACGGTGAAGCATGAAAATGAACCAAGTAATATCCTCGCTTGAATAAGAACGGTTTCTTATCAGATCAGGGAATCGGAGAAAGTAGAAACGTGTTCTTTTGAATGCTTTGCCTCCGGCAGTTTGTTCTTCACATGCTCAAATTAATTCCCAATGCATAAATGGCTTCAATTGACTTGGGGAATGGGTCACGTATAGGCATGTGGGAACCCAATGATTACTTTCAAACTGGCAACACAAAATCACCGCATTGGCTTGTCTTATCATGTTTCCGAGGTACATAACATTCTGCCGGGGAGATTAAGTGTCATGATAAGGGTTTCGGGTGCTGACTAGGTGTGAAAACAACAGGACCAAACAGGCTAAGGTCAGAAATAGGACGTGATTTTATAAAAGCGAGGCCTAGTAATGAAGGGGCAACTCAAGGACGAGACATAAATATTGTTGCCACATGCTTGTGGGTCAAGCTGCTATCGAGGGTTGATTTATTTTAATGCCACGAGGCAACGAGACGATACATGTTTTCTGGAAACAATAACTATACTACCATTATCGTCGTTGTAACCGTAGCGCATGAAAGCAACGCAAAAAGAGTTTCTGGTAGTGTAACGAGTTTAATATTAAATGCTGTATCTGTGTTTACATTTCAAGGTGCATAGCTAAACCCAATTAGATTAGGTGTGGTTGGTTTTCAGGAACGGCTTGTTGGTTTTCAGGTGACCTGATGTATTATTGAGTGGCTGTGACACCAGACAGGAGGAGGCCTACTCATGCAGTGAGCGTCACGGGATCTGTGATGTCCACAGGGTGGGCGGGATCACTTGGGCCCGGTATCTTCTTTGAAGGAAAATGTGCTTCCAGGATACTCGCTCCCGGGGATTGGATTTCGAACCGGCGAACCGGAGATGTGCAGAAGGTCCTTCGAGGGCAAGAGCTCACGTCTCGAGAAAGGTCACGGAAGCGTGCGCCATCTCCAAAGGGCACTTTGAGCGCCCGTTCATGCAGAGGGCATTGGCTCATAGCCGAGACCATCTTTCCACAGGGTCTTGCAAGCAAAAATACTGGACCTATGGATACGCATCGGTGATTCTACCTTACAAGTCCTGTTTCACGTGAAGGAAAAAAAACGCCGAACATTGAAGTATGTTGAACCCATAAATAAATCTGACAGAGATGTATTGAAATCATAATTACGTGAAAGGATTTTTTAAATTAATAACCTTTCATTCATTCAATTATTTATGTTCTATGCTGAGTACGCGTATGCAGTACAGAACTGTACTTTCAATAAGTGTGCTAAAATTTTTTAAAAACCCGTAGGTTTTTCGAGTTGCCTCATTATGAAAAAATGCTCAAACTGTTTACTGATGAAATGGAAAAGGAAATGTCTTATTTGCTCTTGTTTGTTTTATAGTTCTCGCTAAGATAATTAGTTATGTTGAATTTATAATATAATCAGCAGGCATGTTATTTTGTATTTTATAAGCACACCCATTATTAGTATAATTTAATATATTTTTTGGGCAATCTTAAAAAGTAAATCTGTCATAAATGTATCGGATTTAAACCTGTGGTTTAGAAGTCAATATGTGACTTAAAATGTGCGGATACAAGGTAGGAAAAATAATACAAATCCACAAGCGATTCTTTTGCCAATGAAGATAAAATAATAACATCCAAACTCACCTCTTCTTCAGCAACTATACACGTGGAAAGTTCGAATATTTTGTTGTTGAGATGTTTTAATTGTCATCGAAAATGTAGATAGATTCCTTATCCAATTCACCAGTGGATGAAGACCTCTCAAAGCTGCGTGAGTTAGTCACTGTGACGGTTGGTGATGGGGGGGGGCAGAAGCAGCCACTGATGTTAGTGGTGTGACAGGGATTGAACTTAGGTTGTGGGGTTTATTGTGCAGTGGCGAACAATTGCCCCACCGCTGTACCCCAAGCTTCAATACATAAGCACAAAGCAACCAATTTGGTGTATTTGTATTTCATAAATTCACCTTACTCATGTTTCCCTCAATGTTGTGTTGGCTTTACGCCTTGTAACACAGCGCAATGCATTCTGGATACATAAGTACATCATCATACACTGTGGAGTAAAAACCATGGCCTGTAACGTTCATTACTGTACTTTAATTGTAATTAATGACTGTACTTTAATTGTAAACAATGCGTTTTTGATGTCACTATTTAAATGTGTTCATGATTCTAGTGCATATTCTAAATTGTACAACATGATTTGTAATTAAGATGTGACATAAAGTTTAGTTATATTTACCTGTATCCATAAAAATTACGTGATTTTAGCAATGCATTACCTATCTATTCCTGCCTATGACTAAAACCAACATTGACCGTTCCACATTCACAACAATCAAGTGTACGTTTTTACTACATTTTATCACGGACAATATTACAGTAATAAAAAAAGATTTACAGAGATTTATTTCTAAGCACAGCATAGATTGTGACGAACGACCACATCGGACATGATGCGTGCAATCTCGTCAGATTTCGGAAGCTAAGTGGGGTTGAGCCTGGATAGTGCTTGGATGGGTGACCACCATGGGCAGTAGAGGGCAGTGTAGCAAAACCCATCATTGTGCTGTACTTCTATGCTTCTATGTCTGTGCTCCCTGGCATAGAGATGCCCTCATCTAGAGGTGCTGACAAAAAAAACAGCATGTGTCCATTCCAAGTATTATTCATTGTTATATCAATTCATGGCAAACACCATGATGGCTAAACGCACGAATAAAAAGTAATAAATAAATAAAGCACATGAATAATTGTAGCAATACATTGTTTAATTCATTGTTTGTCGCATTTACATTGTTAAGAGGTATGCGTGCATGTATTATTCTCAAGTTTGTCATCTACTGCGTATTTAAACCATTTTTTTAAAGCCTTCGCTTCGTGTCTCGCTTTAATAAAGGGCTTATCAGACTGCTGTTGAACTTTTGTGCGTGTATATCTTGCCAGCATCTTCCGCGATTGTTTCACAGGCTGCCTCCGTCCCCTCCGCTCAGGCGTTTACCCACAAGCTACACGAACACAACAACACACTTGAGCAAATTTCGATTTAAAGCTTTCGTGACTGCAGGGATTCATCTTCTTGGTTCTTTCGGTAAAGTCACGTTGAATGGAAATAATAAAATAATAAAAATAAAACATAATATAATAATTCTCACGACGTTTCGGCCACAACGCAAGCAGTCGTCATCAGGTGAAGAACAGGTCTGTCAGAAAGACAGCGTCTGACAGACCTGTTCTTCACCTGAGGAAGACTGCTTGCGTTGTGGCCGAAACGTCGTGAGAATTATTTTATTATGTTTTATTTTTATTATTTTATTATTTCCATTCTACATGACTTTACCGAAAGAACCAAGAAAATGAACACTTGAGCAAGGCTGGAAGCACACAGCTCTCAGGAGTGAACAGCGGCCAAGTTTGGACCATGTCGCCGTGGTTGTTTTGCAAAGAAAAACTCCACCCGTGACCAGCATTTTACAACGTGTGCAAGTTGCCCGCTTATAATACGCAGAGATATCAGGCGCGTGGCACACCGAGACGTTGACTGCACACTGGGCAAGGACTCTTCCGCTGAAAGTTTGGGTTCAGAGGCTCGTGCAAGCTCCTCGCCCCTCCACTCTGCCCAGTGTTTAAACAGGTGCGGTCCAGAGCACTCATGCGAGTCCTCAGTCACAGCCCAAGAAGAAAGAAGAAAGCGTGAATTGGGCAGGGCCTGATTTCTCTCGCTTGTGCCGTGTGGGATGGCTGCCAAGGCGTGCTGCGGTGTGGCATTTTGGGAACGTCAATTTACCTAAAGCTGTGTTTCATCAAGGCAGTATGTGGCTATGCAGTTTGCAGCACATAACCGGATCCTTTTTTATTTTTATTATCTTATGAGCACCACTTTATATTACTGGAATAAAAAAAATACCATGACTTACATTCAACGCACATCAATAACATCTGTACACTT
Organism: Lampetra fluviatilis; assembly: GCF_964198595.1. Taxonomy (NCBI): domain Eukaryota; kingdom Metazoa; phylum Chordata; class Hyperoartia; order Petromyzontiformes; family Petromyzontidae; genus Lampetra; species Lampetra fluviatilis. The sequence goes on along the minus strand of NC_136287.1, from coordinate 9,602,160 downwards.
AAGTATTTTTGTATTTTAAAAATATATATATTTTGCCTGAAACATTTCAATACCATTGAGATCATCCTAGGTTTATTTTAACAGCTCTTTTTTAAGGACCTTTCTTTGATTTTTTTTTAGGAAAATGTTTAACTTGCAAAAGGTTTCTTCTCCAAGAGAGGTTTTTATTTCTCAGTATTTTTCTCTTACTCTACACATTTTAAAGCAATGCTTTGAGCCACAGCCACTACAACATATCCATACGATGCACACACAAAACATACTTAGTAGCAAACTATTGGTTTTAAACTAGTCATGTTGTTCCAAATTGGCACAACGAACTGGAAAAACATTTCTGTTAAGTCGAAAATAACATCAATGGCGAGTAGATTTATTGAGTTTTGTCACCTAAAATAACTTATAACAGTTACATTTGAGAATGCCAACAGTCTAGCATGACTAATTTTCACTTTTTACTGGGTGTTTGTATGTGTGGGAGTTGTGTTGTGTGGGGAGCACTGGTATAGCGGTGAGTGAACTGTACTCTGCCTCTTGCGATGTATCTACAATTCTCGGCCACGGCTGATATCAATGGCCAGTGGTAACATAACTTTTCCTGGTTCCCTACAAGGCTGATTTGAACTTAAATTCTATAAGACCTGGTGTGGTTAAAACAAAAGAAATATCTGCACTAGGGAGACAAAAGTTGCCAGATATGGTGCTGACCACACCACCCCACTGTTCCATCCTTAACAGTCGCACCTCCGATTATCACGGTTGGCTACGTACGGTGCGAAAGAAGTTCAACATACATACACTAAAAGCAAACAACCATATCAGTTTGTCTGGCGGGATGTTTCCCTTGTTGTGCATGTGTGTTTCTACCAGAATTGTTGCACTTTTTAAGTGGAGAGAAAAAAAACAAGACGGATTATATTTGTCACGGTATAAATTGTGTCTGAAGCCACTATTAGTCGCCACATGCTGTTCTTCCAATACATGGCTAGACTCGCGAATGTCGGTAACACCGTGGAGGTAGGTGGTCGACGGAAATCTGCAGTGGTAACAGCAAGTAATTATTCATAATCCAGCATCATCGGGCGAATTGCCCGATGATGCTGGATGCAATTACCAGCGAAACGTCGTACTCAAATTGTAATGTTGTGGTTTCGCGCTTCAACACACCGGTGGGCTAAAGCAGTGAGCTAATTTGTCTTTTGTCAACGTGACACTTTTTTTTTTACTGATTGGCCGTGTCGGGTGGTGGAGGGTTACGACACATTTATAAATAACGCGATCTAAACCCAAAAACGTTGATTATGAATAATATTGGTCGCGAAAGCCTACGTGTTAAACTGAGCAAGTAATTAGTTTTTATGCAGTGAAATGTTCGCAAATCGTACTAAAGTGTATGCTAATAAGCCACTCTGCTTTAGTCTTCATTTATATTTGCTTTCATTGATACAGCTGTCGTGGCCTTGATGGTTCCACCTGAAGACGGATGCTTGTGTTGCCTCCGAAACGTCGTGATTTTTATTTTATTTTTTTAATGTTTTACCTACGTGACTTTACCGAAAAAAACCTAAGAATATGATAAAGCTTCTCCATTTTTCACCAATTGCAATCCCTCTTGCCTGACGACCTTGAGGGATGAAACGATGCAGCGACCCAGGAGCGAAAATCAGTTCTTACACTTGAGATACGTGCATTGCATTATGCGTGCAATAATTAATTGTTGTATGGAATATGCTAAGCGAATGTTAATGCAGGCCTAACCGTAGCGGAGTTAACGACACTACAAAACAAGACAGGATGATAAACAATGCAAGGGTGAAAACAATACATAGGCCCACGTTTCGTAGAAACATTTGAAATGAAAACTATTGTACTGCAGAAACCCTGTGAAAGAAATTGTACATCATGATTTGCGTCTAACGAAGACCTTATTTTGAACCGCTATGTAGTCCAGCTGCAGCATTAATGTGCACAAGCTGGCACGCGTACAACATCTTGATACAATTACATATTTGATGTGAGAAGACCGGTTAAGAATTTTCATTTCCTGAGTGACGGTAATACATTTTTAAAAAAATTTCAGTTAACTTGTTACGTCACATATAAGTTCGCCGCAGTAGCAACCTAATAATAACAATTAAACTTTACGAAATACAAAAAAAACTAAATCGTCATCCGCCACGATCCATTCCCACGTCATCGTCCCCACGTGACCGTTCGTCAAGGCACCACGTGACGCCACGATGCCGTTCCACCTGCGCACGTGCTCGACAGTGCCATCGATGAAGCGCGCCCCCCCTTCCACCGCCCCCCACGACAACTGACTTCTATAATTACAATAATCACCCCTCCCCGCCCGCCTTTGTTCTCTGCACCGGATTGGTTGACGGTAACCGGCAAAATCGCCCGATGACGCTTGATGTAATCACATCAAGCAGCGAAACGCCACACAGTACTCAAACTGTAAGAGTTTGTGGATGTACTCTCCAACACACCGGTGGGCTGAAGTATAACTAACGTGGCAAACCTCACTGATTGGCTGTGTCTGGTGGTGACGGGTTAACGACGCATTCATAATACTTACGCGATCTAACCCCCCCAACTCCCCCCCCCCCATGAATTAGTCTCAGGGTACATTTCCTCCTCTGGCTCCAATTCCATCGCCAGTCCATTTGTCATTACTCCCTGCTAGCGATGCGTTCTGCCCAAACGCATTCACTTAACACAGTCAACATGACGTGTTTGCGTTGCTTTCGTTCTCATATCCACGTGTTCCTCTTTCTGCCTCTCAGAGTAATTCCCAAAATGGACACCTTAACCATGGATTCTGACAAAGTTCGTACAACAAAAGCCGAAAGGTGCACGGATAACTGTGGACGCATGGATACTGGGAAATGGCAAAAGCTGCACTTATGAAAGATCAACGTTACTCTACACTGGAGAATACAACAGAGCACAATCTAGGGTTAAATGTCATCAAGCAAACTCGGGCGTATGCATCACTCGGATAGTTCGTGCACCTCACAATTCCTGTTTGAGGAAGCTGTGGTTTCGGGAGGTCCCATTTTCTCCCCTACGGTTGAATGAACTTGTGAACTACACCGGTCATTTGAACCCTTTGAGGGGAGAGTTTTGCGCTAATGTTTGTGACCGGTAGCTACACATACCATGATGTGGTAACACAAAAGAGAAGAATAAAAAACACCACACCACTGCTCTCGAGGTAGTCTGCGCACAGTATCTAGCCATGGACACACAACTGATATTCACCACTGTAAAACACAGACAATTGGCAATTTTGGTGACTGTTGAAATAGCCTAAGCTATATTTAGTTTATCGGAGACACTGCCTTTGCTGCATTGTGCACCACAATGTGCTCATTTATCTGCACCTGCTTGATCCAGCGTTCCTCCTAGTCTCCCCCTTTCCCTCCGAGAGCCTCCTAGGCAATTGGACTCATAAAGGCACAAACATCAAATGATGAGGGAAGCCACTTGGCAGAGATTTGCCGTAGGAGAGGATATCTGACCTTTTCCGCAGCTTCAAATGCACAAGTAATGAGGGACAGACAAATGACCTCCGGTAAATTAATAATAAAGGGCAGTAACACTCCACAAGCCACTGTTTGCTAAATTATGCAAGAGGACACCTTTGCATGGCCTGCAGAGCTGTTATTGTTGCTGAAATGAACCATTACATCATTTAAATTAACAGTCATTTAAAAAAAAAGACGTGCTTCCTAATAGGTGTGGCCAATGTTAGTGCAGTGTTATTGAAACTGTTTCATGAAGTCCGTAAAATGTATTTGTTTAATCATTGCCATTGAAGGTTAAAATAAGGTTTAAAATGTTTTTTTTGAAATATTAACACTGTATTACTTGCTTTGTCTGCTGCCTACTTATATATTGCGTATTAAGTGGAGACCTGCATTACTATACGTCCTATTGCACATATTTAAAAATGCAAAACTCTAAAATGTCAACTCATAGTTCAGTGTATTCTGGTTTTAATGCAAATTACGGTGTGAAGTTGTGCAGCAATTAAACATTCTCTTGAATGCAATATTTGCGCAGATGAGGTGTTTAGCCAATTATCTAAAGTAACACTGGGGCGAGGCTTGTGCTGAGTGCCACTACGTAACTAAGAAGGGCACCTGCCGGGCTTCAGTTGATTATATTTAAAAAGAAGGGGGGGGGGAGAATGAAAATCAATCAGCCAATCAACAAACGTGGCCACATTGTCAAAGCCATTGTCATTATCCAGTCCGTGGCGCCGTCAATTAACAATGCATCTCAGCTCTGGGCCGCTCAGCGTGTTTGCGCAATGAAAGAAATAGGCGCCCTCGCACGTATCACGTGGCTCTCGGAACGACATTTTTCAGGCTCTAGCAAGGGTTTGCTGAAAATTGCCGATGGAGAATACGAAGCAGTCGGAATGCGAACAAAGATCTGCTCTAAAGGAGCTTGGACGTCACCAAACACCCCAACTTATTGACTTAAAGTAATTCGTTACATTTGAAACTGACAAATAGCCATTGGCCATTTATTTTCGGAATGTATGAAATATTGTGATTTGATTTTTTTTTATCTGTACTTTTCACAAATATGATTTCTTTGCAAAAAAATTAGGTTTGATTGGTTTAGAATCCCATCATATTTGGTTTTAATTAAAGTTTCAATGTATTCGACATACCTTTGTACGTCTATTGTTTTCCATTGCAGTGATACAATTGCATGTATGGTGAGATTTAATAGCTCTAAAAGAAGTTCACCCCCTTTCCAATGTAATCAATGCTTAAAGAAAATCACACAGACTTTAGGCAACGATCTGAACATAGTTGTGGAAATTCTTGTCTTTTTTCCCTTCATCCTTAAAATTTTTTCACAAGTGAGAAATTTAAGCCAATGCTCTTTGAAGATGTTTTTTTGCCAATGTGGTATTTATAAACGTGACAGACAATTTTGAGTGGATGTCATTGATTTTAAGGCAAATATAAAATCATTTCTTTTACGGTGGCTAATTGGGATTGTCAGCTAAAAACTCATCCTATGGGTATGGCTCAATAACATTTTCATTTATATTCTTTATAAGTCAATATGTGCTCATGATAAAGTTCCTTATAATTAGAACTCATTTAATAACTTTAATAACTATGCCCATGGAACAGTGATGTGAAATGAATGAGCATAATGAAGTTTGGCAAAGGCGGAAGATCACAAAGACGTCATGTGCAATTTAGGACAACGAGCAATACTAATTAGATTGACCACACTGAGCACAAAATCTCAGCTTGGCTGCAGATAAATGGTCAGGAGGGGGTGTACATCAAATACTTGTAATCGTATGCTGCTTTATTCAATACCGTACACTCTGATTATGTGAAAATGTTTCAAGATTTTGGCGTAAATTTGCTTTAAAGCAAAGTTGAAGTGTGACAGTCGGTGCATTTCACAACCATAGTGCAAGTATTTTTTTGGTTTATTTAACACATATTTATTTCAGCAATATCATGCATATCTGTGAATTGTGAACTATATCTGAAAACTGTTAGTGCAACTATGTATTGTACTATCCTATATTTTGTCTGAATTGTCAACAACTGTTTGAAGGAATGGCCTCAGTACTAGCTATGACAAATAATAGAACATATACCATTATAACATTACTCAGCCTAACATCAAAGCTACGTTAGGCTTTTCTTAACTAAATATATTAGTTTGTAAAAAATATATATACATCTAAGAACATTTGTAGCTGGTTATGACAAAAAAGTCCGTAAATATTGCTTAAGGAATCTTCCAAATGCTTGCATTTTACAGAATTCTAATTGCATTCATATTTTTTTCGAGGTATTTTCACACACAATCAAGTCACTTTAGTGAAGCGAATGTCTAACACTTTGTATTTTATAAATCGCTTGGAACTTGAACGACATTTTTCTCGTGTATGTTTAAAAAAAATAACATTTTCACATTTGTATGAATAAGTCTGACTTTACAGCTGTGAAATAAAAACAATATTAGGAGCATGTGAAAATGCTTCCAAAACATTACAAATGACCACCCGTGTTGTGCTTACAGTCGTTTTTGGTTATTATTAGCCTTGCTTAAAAAACATTTATCACTTCAAATGTGTGTTTTTTTCAAAATAAAATCCATCTTTTTTCTTCAAAAAGACATGAAGAAACAGTTCTATGTTGAGATGGACCATGGCCGTTAATAATTATTGCATTCCTGTGAGAACATGATAGGTTCCCTGATAGCTCTTCGACAGACCTCCCAAAATGCTGCAAAGTGTCCATTCCCAGTGATGGGATTATTTAATCTGTTAGATCTCCAGAGGACCATCTCTGTGTGGGAGTTCATCTGCTGGCTCCTTGATGGAAACAGTCCCAGCGTGCATTCTGACTTCCCGCGCTGTTCACATACACACACGCGCACGCACGCACGCATACGCTCATACAAAGATAAAGACCCCCCGTATAGCCTGCACAGATTATTGGGGCAAGTGCGGTTATCGGCCACCTATGAAGGCCGGCACGGCGCACGAGTGGGTGGTTGGTCAGCACCACGCACGGCCGCCTTTGTCTCCCCAGTTGCAATGTTTACACACCACACCACGTACTCATTTGAGGCTGAGTCGACCTAGCAGAGGCCCAGGACGAGTTCAGCGAGAATCGAACTCGGGTCGCCTGGTTCGTAGCGTAGGGCGCTAACCGCTATGCTACCACTCCCAACCTACAAAAGACAAAGATAAAAGATCCCCCGTATAGCCTTAACAGACTGTAGGGGCAAGTGCTGTTAGCGAGCACCTATGAAGGCCGGAACGGTACACGAGGGGGTGGGTGGCCAGCACCACGCCCGACCGCCTTTGTCTCCCAGTGGCAGTGTTTACATACCGCACTAGGTACTCATTTGAGGCTGAGTCGACCTAGGGGAGGCCCAACCTACACACACACATGCACGCGCACACGCACGCATACGCGCATACGCTCATACACTCGTGCACGTACACAGGCAGCAAAGCTATGCTTGGCCAGGCCAATGCAGGATCAAAAATAGCGGATGGAAAATGGATCAGAAGTAAAGCTCTGTTAATAAAGATGTTCCTTGTTGATTCTATTCCATTGCTGTCTAAACATTCAGCAGTTACGTAGCAGTCATCCCGCGGTATGCATAAAGTAGTCACAGTGGTGTGAAATGCAGCATGCTTTTGAAATGTCGTAATACAGCTGCTTGCCTTCTCAAAGATTATCTTTTTAAAGTTCTATTGCACGTGCATACAGTAAGAACATTCTGATGAACTTCAAGTACCATTTTCTTTTTGACAAAAAATCCCTTCATATTTCAGTCAAAATTTACATGAAATGTAATGTGCCATCTTGGCCACTTGCCAGAAATGTCTTTGTGAGAGTTATATATAAAGAATATATATAATTATTATTTTCTACGTGAATGATGAAGGTTATGAGGTGACTTTGGTCTGTTATTTCAGTTTAGCATTCTTCAAATAATGATACAGCCCGTGTCGTGCACATCCAATACAGTTATTCCACTTCAGTGATTATCTCTAAATGACAGCCCCAGACAATTTTATTTTCTTGGAGCCCCTTCTAATACAAAATTCCACCATCTACACAATAACATACCCATTCAAAAAATTGTATTTGTTATACTGTATATTTTGAAAAATGTGACATCGTTAAGAGTACATAAATAATAACACTGAAAACACATGGACAGAATATGGATACAAAATCAAAAATTCCCCTATATAGCCTTTGATACACTATTTGGGGAAAGTGCTGTTAGCAAGTACGTATTAAGGACGGAATTATGCATTCGAGGGTGGTGTGGGCAACACCACGTCCATTGCCCCACTGCTCCCCAAGTACTATGAACACACACAGACACATGGGCCCACACATCATATTGATGCTTCACCTCGATATCTGAATAACCTAATTTTAGGGCTCCATGTACAGCTGTGTAACTACGGCATTTATCACCGTTGAAAGTGCCTTGAGGACATTTTCTCGAACATCATCTGGCTATGCGCTTGTGTATTCTGTGAGGCCCACTCTGTTTATATTTACATGACGTCACATCAAGTTTGTTTCCCATGCTGCGAAGCCAGTAGGATTTGTTTTCAATGTTTACCATGAATGAAAAAGAAGATGTATTTGCGTTCTTGAACTTTTCACTGCGACGTTTCTAAATTTATGACCACATTTTTGTTTAATTTCACGATGCACTCTGGGAATCATTATGACCCTTGCGCAATGTTTGTTCAGAAAATAGCAATTAGTTGGCACGCTGTATATAGCCAAAGCGGTATAAACTCTGAGGTCTATACCAAAAATTCTGTACATGTTACGCGTCAGTTTGTAACATAATTGTATTTCAAAATAGTTACGAAAGTGCTTGGATCAATAACCATGACCAAATGTTGTCTCATAGTTGGAAAGACGCAAATTGCATTACCCAATTAAAAACAAAAACTACTAATTGCATATTGTGCGTAAACAATTGCTTGTGCAATGACTAGTTGATTGGTGATTAAAATTGCGAAGATGTATTTACCACCATAGTGAATAGTGCACGATAATTTACAGCGGTACACAAAGAACGGGCAACGTTGAACTTGCCGGCGTAGAGACAATGTCTAATTCCTTGCATAACAATTTAACCTTCTTCATATCACCAGTTTTTTTTGTCATTATCTAATTATTTCCACTAAGTGCATATAATTAAGTGGAATACATTGAGCCGAACACTCTTTTTAATTCGACACTTGATATACGGGCCTGCGTGTTTTGAATAATAAAGGCGTACATTACAACATTGTTATTATGATGCCCTGGTTAAAATAATAATTTGGCACGAAGTAGCAGCTTTGTCACATCCGTGTGTCCACGTAATCTCTGGACTCTCGCGATGCACTATTTTAGGAAGTGTGCATGAAAGTATTTTCCCATCACTTGTTACGTGGCTCAGTGGCTGCTGTCGTGATCTCGCAGAATGGTGGTTAGACACATCCTGGCTGACAGCAGCACTTAGAGTCGCCCGAGCTGATAAATGTCCCCCCAACGATTCCCCGAGTGTTTGCAAAATGGCCCTGCCTGTGACATTTTCCAGAATGCCCTATGACAGATTTGCATGTGACAATAAATCAAACAAGGCTGGTACAAAGTGGAGTTTCATTCCAAACCCCTGTCTCTCGGAGTGACCATATTTTCAAGTTTGATTAGCGCCACGCTTAAGAATGTGTACGTGTTACTAGCTGCCTACATTGCTTACTTATGCACCGTCTCTCCTTCCGCAATGATTTCTTAGAAGTTGGAGTTAATAGAAAGGATGTCGCGGGAAAACATTCTACAAAGAGCATACAATTCACATATTAACACGCTTGATTGTAATAAAAACGACAATATCTAAAGATATGTGCTGATTTACTCTTTATTGGTTCACTTAACCACATAGCACACGTTTTTTAATATTCACCTCCGATTAGCACGGTAGGCTACGTACGGTACAAATAAAGTTTCACATACATACATGCCCCATTATTAAGGATGGTTGTGTGTAAATGATTACGTATGTATATTTGTTTAACTTCTTTCACACCGTATGTAGCTAATCGGAGGTACGGGGAAATATGAACACTTACAACCCATGTACAACACACGCACAGCAAAAAGGACAAAACTCCCCCACGTAGCCTTTACAATATGCGACTGCCGTAACTTCTAAATGATCTTCCCTGCAATTCAGGAAGAGTGTATAAAGTAACGTTAACGTGTCTATTAGAAACAAATTGAGAGTTTTCCAACACCCAGAACCTCAATGAGGACATCGGTGTTATTTTCAGCACCGTTGCATATGGGCACTGACAGGGCTATCTCGACGCGCTGTGCACCGTCTCATGCATGCCTTGACCCAATCAGCACTGGCATATTTCGTCGTCGCAAAAAATAGGCCTGCTGTACCAACGCTTGGCGGAGTAGTTAGGGCAATTGCGTATCCGTGATAGTTATTTACACGGCCATCGAGGGTGGAGCGGTGGCACGGTGGTTGACGCTTTGCACGAGGAACTCCTCTCTAATCCACAGCGGTCAGTGTGATGAAGTATGGGGAGTAAAATAAAGAAATAAACATGTTTCGATTTAAAGCTTTCGTGACTGCAGGAATTCATCTTCTTGGTTTTTTCGGTAAAGTCACGTAGAAGGGAAGTAATAATAATTTTTATTTATTTTTATTATTTTATTACTTCCCTTCTACGTGACTTTACCGAAAAAACCAAGAAAATAAACACGTTTTTAAATCAATAAACAAATACACAAATCCTTCATGACCGACATGGTGTGTGGGGAAGTCGTAATCCAGCAGTGGATTGAGAATGGATGGAATTATATCTTATTAACTTTTGTTTCATCGGTGCGTTGGAGACATCTTACCTGACGTCACTGTTTACGAGCACGCTCACACTTTCCCGAGGCACAGCCGACGTTAACGATCGGCAATCACAGTTCACGCAGTGGACGATCACGATGATGACAAGGATATATCGTGGGCATAAAGAGTTGTTTTGGGGTGTTTGGCTCACCACCGAGTTGCCCAATGTGTCCATCTCAGTGGCTTTTTGGCAGTTACACGGGCAGTAAATGTCACCCCGGGTCAGAGTGCATTGGCTTAAACATCTCCACAAAGCCGGGGCCATCTGATAAAGGAGGATTGCTTTCATTATGGCTATGTCAGAACGTTCATTGCTGCATAACCCTTCCAAATTATGAAAAGCCAAAATGTTATTTTTTCAACGTTGACGAGTTGACTTTTTACTGGTATACAGGGTTGAGAGACAGAGAGAGAGAAAAAACATTCTGAAAATCATCTGATTATGATGAGATATGATGGAAATAATTAAAACGTGATGAAATGGATTCAAATTCAATGAAACAGAATACAATATGTGCACATGTGCGGGGATAATAAACAAGACGAATAAACCAATTCTTACTGTCAGTAATGCATAAAGATTTAAAGTTTACATTACTTTTCTGAAATGAGACCTTTTGGAGGTAATATAGTTGTATTTTACATGTATTTCATAGTCATCCATCACTGTTTTCATATGCATATTGTGATCATCCATCAAAGAAGCCTTTTATAGTACCAAGTTTTTACCATCCGTCCCTCATCAATCATGCTGTTGCAAGTGTTTTGCATGCTACACTGTTTACTATGAGTGCTATGGGAGTGGAGCAAGAGTGTCTGACTAAGATGGATCTGTATGTAATCGGTGTGCCAGAAAACAAGGGGTTGTCTTGCAGGGACATTCAGTGCTCAGTGGTAGAGCACAGCTTCAGTACCATTTATACACTTTAGCATGGAAGTCATTTTAGATCTATTGAGCGAGCTGAGTGACTGGAGGTTTATCCTATGTTTTGGTGCGTCATTAAGATTTGAACGCCCCCCCCCGGATTTTTTTTAATCGGCTTCACAATTATCTTTTGTGTACGTTGATCAGTGATATTTTTGCAAGGGGCTATGAATGGCCACCTCGTGCATGTGACGCGAAGTGAACGACAAGAAAGATTTTTCGATTAAAAGCTTTCGCGACTGCAGGGATTCATCTTCTTGGTTCTTTCGGTAAAGTCACGTAGAAGGCGAAGTAATAAAATAATAAAAATAAAACATAATCAAACAATTCTCACGACGTTTGCTTGCGTTGTGGCAGAAACGTCGTGAAAATTGTTTTATTTTTATTATTTTATTACTTCCCTTCTACGTGACTTTACCGAAAGAACCAAGAAGACAAGAAATATATCCCCGTCTCACCGACAGTTTCCTCCTTTGCTGCTTGGCCATGCGACTGAATATTGAAAAGGGCTTCTTAGCATGCGAGCATGCTGCGTGCAATGCTTTAAAAACTGTGCTTCTCTGGACGGCCATTCGAAAACGGGGAAGAGAAATACAGGTTCTGCCCGGCACAATAGGTGCGCAGTGCACACACGACAAAAAAGGCTGCCCGGATGCACCGCGAGACGGCGAGCGCAAAGCTGTACCAGCGGAGTGGATGTGCAGGGATAGGCGTTGAGACTCAGTGATGTGGAGTGAGGACCAATCTTCTTACTCAATGGGCTGTGGGGCTGGACTCTGCTGGCCGAATACAAAGCTGTCAGAGAGATTAATAGCTCATCATTATGTGCGAAAATGATGTAATACATGACCGCTGATTCGTTGGACCAATATGTATGCATCGGAAAGAAAGCACTGCTTTTGTATAACATGTATTTTAATGAATTAAGGAGTCTTGCTGTAAAAGCTAATGGGCTGGGTGTTTAATGGACCTATTCCCCCACACTTTTTTTTTTATACGGCAGCAGAAAGTGCTGCACTGCGATCGGACGTCCCTGCGTCTGCACTCGACTTTAGGAGTTTTTTATACGGCAAGTGGAAAACCCATCTCTAATTTTTTATGAACCCAATAACTTAGCAATTAAACTTCCCCGCCGCGTGCAACGCAATCTTTGAACAAGTGTGGTTTTTCTTAAAGGTGAGCACTTGCTATTTATGCCTCCCCCTGCTGTTCCAACATGATGCTAATGAAGATGGAGACAGTAATTCATAGCGCAGGCCTTTGCCAGTTCACAGTGTGCTTTGCCTAATGACATGATTGATATGATGGTACGGAGGGGCTTGGAGGAAATTAATCATACCGCCGCGCGGTTTAATCATCTCTTATATCATCTGAATGATTCATAGCTCCTCCGAAGGAGATACAGATGTAGATGTTATTGGTAAAGAAGACAACTTAAGCCCTGTCCCGATGCGTATTTTCTTCCATAAATCTGCAGCTCAAAAACGTGTTTAGATGGTTTTTTTTTATCCCGTTGTCACCCACTTAAAGGATATGTGTTTTTATGAACGATCCATACGCTCTTTAGGCTGCCCTAAATGCTGTAGGGTAGCCTTAAAATGTTTTCTACTGACTCTTACCATGACGTAAGTTTTTTTTTACGATGCAACTTACAAAACTCATTGCAAATGTGTGAAATATTCAAACTGGGGTTTTTCTTTTTGACAAACTTTTTATATGCCTGATAAATATGTTTAAATGAAGGTCACGTATTTATGTGCAAATTCCCAGTCAGCCTCGTGCGTGTCGCCGTGTGTGGTCGACATTGTCTGAGTGGTTTTTAGGGGTACACAAAAATATTCAATTTCGTGACATAAATACAATTCAGGTGAATGATCATCACGTTGTTCTCCTTGCATGGCCATCTTCTCCTTGCAGACACAGTCACAAACGTGTGCTACTGGTGTTTGTTGTACGTATAAAACAAAAAACTTCGAGACAAACAAAAACAACGAGCACGTCATCATACCACCACGTGCAAGGTTTGTGACGAAATTCAGCATGCTGATTACATGTTTAGATGTGTTTATTGCCACTATTATTTGTACAGCATGTTGCTGGTGAGAAACAACGATTGCAATTTTGTGCATTTCTGGTTGAGCTAAACTGCATTAAGGAAATAAAATATGAACTTATTCCAGTAATTACATTTTGGTCGCATTTTCATTCATATAAATCTCATACGTGTATCTTACTTCAGTCGTATGCAGCAGCAATAAAAAAAAAACCCTCTAAACATCCTGACTCTCTTGGGGTGCCGCGGGAGCGAGATGTGAGCGCCATTGCCTGCTATGACGGAGGTCGTGGGCTCGAACCCGACCCTGACTCCTGCTGCACGTTTGGAGTTTGCGTGTTCTCTACTCTCTGTGGTCGCGTGGATTCTTCTTCTGATCCTCCGGGTTTTCCCTCGACGTTTAGAAACATGCGATTAGAGTAATCGGCTGCTATAACTTTGCACATTTTAAGCCACTTCGCTGAGCTATTTATTTGTAGCCAGGTCGCTTATGAAAGAGGCGATTTAGGTCAGTGGGCCTTACCTGGTAAAGTAAAAAAAAATAGTTTAGTTTTCAGTTTCGAGTAAATGTAACTTTCATTTCATTTACATCGTGTAATTGCAGCACAACGACAACTCAGTCACGTGCCATTTAAACCAAGCGTATTCAACCGCGTACACACAACTGCACAATTGTGCAATTGTGCAGTTGCATTGCATGAGAATGGAATAGGTGCGGGCAGGGGATCTTACGGGACCTTTCCACTGTTGACCGTCACGCCAAGCTCTGTCATCACGCCTCTGTGTGGAAAAGCTGAAATTTTTGGGCATCGGCGGTGCCCAATGCCTCGCGGAAGAATGAAGCGGAAAGGGGGAGGAGAGAGGCCTCTGCCCACTGTTGGTCCGCCAATACATCACAAGCTGACGGTAGATTTGTTGTAATTTGTTGCGGGCGGGCAGCAGCGCTCGTGTGGCCCTGCGGTTTGCGACGCGGGGGGGCTCCGTGGCCAGCCAGGTGGCTGGGCATGCACCTCGCCCTCCCATCCATCACCGCGTCGAGGCCAATGAGCTATGGAAATGAATTCTTCATCTCGCAGCCAGGCCGGTCGTGCCATCCAAATCTGCCTCAGGGTTTCACTGCCTGTGAAGAGTTGGAGGAGGGAAGGGGTGGGGGGGTAGGCATGCGGTTAGGGGGGGGGGTAGAAGGCGTGTGTGTGAAGTGGGAAGGATGGAAACACGAGTGTTGAAGGAAGTGGATGGCGAGGTATGGTAGGCAGCCAAGTAAGAGGTGATACCCATCTGAAAATCTACAGACCCGACTGTGAGCAGAATGTAAACTGTTGTTAAAGTCGTAATAAAATGCCCATTTGAGAATATTGGCAAACATCGCTGTTTGAACGGTGATAGCCCGGTTGTTTTGGGATTGAAAGCCGATATGTCCTATTGAATTCCACTGAATATTTAAAATCAATAATCGTATAATGTGCTTAACAGGACGTATAGAGTATAACTTGCAGTGGAAGTGTTTCCCAGCAGTAGAGTGCAGTTAACTGATGCTGCAAACGTAGCCTATGAAGGATAACGTGGCTGGCAATGTGGCCAAATTATCCCAGGCTGCCACATAAAATTACAACCACATTAGAATTGGTTTAATCCCCTTGCCTGATAAGTAATCTTGAATGCATTGCTTTGTGCTAACACAGTGCAACCATTCTATAATTTACAATGCAATTATGCCTCGATACTAACAACCTAATTGACTTGGCAAGTTGTTCAGGAAACAATCTTGCTACATTGTCTCTTATTGCAAATTCATTGAAGGCTTGATATGGTAATCATAAAAGAATGACTTCATAAAATGCAAAGCAAATAATATCATAGAATGTATCTTTAGTACCATAAATGATATTACGTGAAGTTTTAATGAAAAGTCAGTTGTACAAGATATGGCAGTTTGGGTAATGCAGTATTAATTGGCTTTTAATGTGGTATATATTCCACTGATACAGAGCATTATTCAGCCATACATCAAGCTGCTACACAGACCACAAGGGAAAAAGTTGCGCGCAAAAAGGCCCTCATTAGCAAAAACATTTTTTCCAGACTTGATCGTTTCTCTCCACATTCTGGAAACATTTAACATTGTATCGGTACTCCGTTGAACAGCTTTTCCAGTGATGTTAAATATCTCAGTTACACGTGTAACATCACAAGCAAAACCAAGATTTGCCCGGATTCAAATGGCCCATCGGCTGCTTTCGTGCAACGAGGTCACGTGTGGGTGCTGTACTCCCTCCTCTTCCTAGACATCTGTCAAGTCGGGAAGAGTAGGCCAAATACTTTCCAGAAGGGCTCTCCAGGGCTCTGTCTAGTGGAGTCTCTTCTGCCAGCAGAGGCGTAAGCGAGCAATTGAAGAGCTGCACCTTAGCCTCTAAATCCAACTGATCTTTTCAACAGTGAAAGTCACAGTACTCGTGGTAAGTTTCGCATCAATTACGTATTTGTTTTAATGTTGGTTTAACGCAATAATTTTGTGAATACAGTATATATTTGCAAAATCGGCAAATGCGTGTGCTCGCGCATGTGCATGCTTGCGTACAAATGTGCGTGCGTGCGTATGCATTTTCATGCTCCTATCTTTGCTGTTGGTGGGGGGGGGGTGTGGGGGTCAACTCTGCGAAGAGAGACGTTAGCATTGGATATTAGACAGGGCCATATTAGGGGCACAGCCCATGGGCTTCGGAGCTCATGAACATCTCTGGGAAACGGTCGTGTTACGGCTTGTCAAAACTCTTGGGCAAAATAAGGAATCAGGGGCTCAGTCTGTGTGGCCCTGTGCTAAAAGCCACGCGCAGCCCCGTGGATTTGTGGGCCCGCGTGACCTTTCCTAAGAGTGATCGTGTCAATTATTACAATGCATTTTTAAGTTGAAAAGACAGTGATTTAAGAGTTACTGTACGCTTCATACTACGTGACCCAGTGACCTATAAGCTTGAATTGCCTGGGGTACAGGATGTTGTCACATTGATTTACATTGGTGTCGCCTTGGATTACTTCATGAAATAACCTTTAATGCGCAGCATAATGTAGACACCACTACATATGTACTGCGTGTATATACAGTATATATTCAAACATAAAAGCAAAGTGGTTCACTAATACAACAAGCATGACGAGGAGGACAATCCCACTTTTCCATGGTGGCTGGAGAGTCTCCGCTGTTAAACTTGCCACCCTTCTATCTGGCAACAAAACTGAAGGGTAAAAAAAACAATTATCATATTTTTACTGGCAAATGAGGTTCCCATGGTGTAAATGCTTACCCCGAGCTCTCATACTTTGATGGTGCATTGTCTTTGAGTTGTGCGCCTTTTGGCGTCATCTGGTCCAACACCATGTGAGACTAGGCTCTAAGGAAAGCTGTCTCGGGTGTGGACCAATCAACTTCAAGGACAGTGCATACATTATCAGAGTTATGTCTTTTGTTTGCATTATAACTGCAGGTATTACGGTCTATGCAAACAGGACTCCTTGTAAAAAGGTGTCAGTTTTGTTGCCAGATAGAAGGGTAAAAAAAAATTATCATATTTTTACTGGCAAATGAGGTTCCCATGGTGAATGGACACAATTGCATCCACCGCTGACCCGGGTTAGAACTGGCAATCTACTGACGATAAATTTCGATTTAAAGCTTCTTTCGTGACTGCAGGGATTCATCTTCTTGGTTCTTTCGGTAAAGTCACGTAGAATGGAAATAATAAAATAATAAAAATAAAACATAATAAAATAATTCTCACGGCGTTTCGGCCACAACGCAAGCAGCCGTCCTCAGGTGAAGAACAGGTCTGTCGAGGAGACAGCGTCTGAATGACACGCCCCAGGCTTGGAGCGACTATTTAAGCTGGGATGGGGGGGGGGGAAGAGCGCCTTGACAAAATAATTTGCATATCATTAGGAATTTAGCATATTTATGGGAAATGCAGATCTGCGATTAGTACTACTTGTGACGACGATAGTCACGCATTGTAACCACGACACCACCCGACTAGTCACTGCATATGTTTAACAGGGAGGTATGGGGGAAAAAAACACACCAACTGGTAACAACAACAACAGCAGGAATTAGGGGTATGAACACCGCGCTTCATTTTACAAGAACATGTCCCGTTAAGATTTCACATCTGCAAAGTTGGTCGTGGTCGCCGAAGGTGTATGATGTTCAGACATCGGTGCCCTTCACGTGGCTTCGTTTCATGCTGCGAACAAAGACTCTGTGGCAAGGTTACTTACAGCTCACAGACGCCGCGTGCTTCGCCTGTAACATCCCACCCGCACAGACCGTTCCTACGCTGTGTTCCTATAAAATTCTGGCGGGGGGGGGGCGGCGGGGTTGTTTACTGCGAATAGAATGGGCGCGCGCATTATGTGTGCGCGCGCGTGTGTGGGTGTGTGAGTGCATCTGGTGTCGTAGCCTTGTGTTGATCGCCGTGTTGTTTGCGCATCTTTTGCGAGAGGTGTGCACACGGGCGCGTCTGTGCATTATCAAACATGTAATCACAATTGGGTGTTTTTTGACATACGTACATTATTTAAACATGTACACCGTCAATGTTAAAGCAAGGCAATCTGAGTGTGTATATCACTGGGTTCGTGATCTCAATGAGTTTAAAATCCTGGTCATGTTCAAACCCAACGGTTCCAAGCACATGCCAACATGTTTACTGGGTGTATCCCAGCAACTTTTTTTTATCAGCGCATCTTCTGTACATGCACATTTGATTTTTCTCATATTTATCCTTTAGCCCCACTTAGCATCCGTATGCGTAACAGTTATTCACTCGTTTGCTGCATTACATCCTCATTGGTTGTTGTGACATCTGCGAATCGCAGATGATAATACGTTCACAAAAAAAATGTTATGCCGTTCTTTCTCCAATCCATTCTTTGGGAAAATATCTTCTAATGTCACCGAATAGCCTTTGTAAGAAGGCAACTCATTGTCTCACGCCTCTCATGATTTATATTGTGTTACTTTGTGCAATCCAAGTGTAGATCTTTGCAAATGGTTTTGGTAACTTGTGCTTATACTTTGTTAAAAGTCTTCGGTAGTGACAGCTTGGATGACTGCGTGCATTTCCACTGAATACATTGCCTTTTATATTCGACGTAAAGGTATGAATAATGGGTATGTGACATAGCAACATAGCATGTTCTACTTCCAGCTTAGAAGCACCAACGGAAATGAGACATCACTGACATAGTGGGCCATCCTTCATCCACTGCTGGATAAAACAAAACCTCCACAAGCCAGTACCATCTTTCATGATTTTGCAACGTCATAATTCGTATAGCACCTGCACAAGATCTGATTTTGTCACTCCATCTCCTTTGGTGGATGTCCTCCCAAATGCCGTCCATCCCTGGGCTGCACTCCTTTTGTATTCCTGACCATGGACCAATGTCCCTTCCTACGACATGTCCTGAACAAGCCCACTTCATGTTTTTAAGTTGAAATCATGTCATTAACCTGCGTGTGCTTTCTGATCTATGTAGTGCATGCGTCTCTCCAAGTTTCTTAATACACTTTCAGTCTTTGTTCGATTTTGTTTTGTCAGTAACCATGTTTATGACCCATACGTCACAGGAGGTAACACAATGATTACTTTCTTCTCGAGGTACATTGGTTTGCTACTTTTCATTATCAAGGTCAGCTTTTCAAAAGAACTTCAATGTGTTCTCGTCTGACTCTCTATTTTATTATTTTAGATTCCGTTCCATCTTCCGTAGCTGCATGAGGTACACATGTTCTGATGTCTTACAATTGTGTCCCTCAAAGAGATATGCCCACCATTGTTTAGCGAACTTGCCCATGACCTTTGTTTTGCTCGTATTTATTCTGAGCCCAACTTTCCAGCATCGTTTATTAAGTTGTTCTCTCATTTCCTGCGGGTCACTGCCATTGCACGTGGGGATGACTACGTCGTCAGAAAATACGAGATGGTAAATGTTATCTCCATTGATATGTATGCTTGTGTTTCTCCAATTCCAAAGTTCACAAAATATCTAATACTGGCACTGTGAATAACCTAGTCTGACTCTCATCTTAATATTATTTTGGCACTTTCTTTATGCAGTCAAAGCAGGGACGTTCTATTTTTGCAAATGGCTTGCCTTATTCATACAATATATATTTTTAATTAGGCCTTGATGAGTGAGAGCTTAGATTACTGTGTTAAGTTCTGCTGAATGAAATGATTTTTCAAAGTTGCAATGCAAATTGAAATTAATTGGTCTTTTCCAGTATCTGATTGACAATATATATATAAGTCTCGAAAAATTACTCCCCCCCTCTCTGATGATGTCCCGAGTTTAATCATCTGGTCCAGGAGTCCCCCCCCCCCCCGTAATTCATACGACAAAGGGCATCGTTTGCTTCTTCAATTGTGGCATCTAGAACTTCTTCCTCGACATCTGAGAGGCGGTCTAATTTCTGACTAAATTCTTCTGATAGTTTAAACATTTTTTTTAAATCGTGAATTATGTTTCCATCTTGGTTTCATCTTTTTCCCTAACGGCTACCGTTTGCGAATTGACAATCATCAACCTCGCTTTTGCTGATTTCATGCTCTCATTGCTCGCTTTGATGTCTTCAATCTCCATCAGTTTTCATTCTATTCCTAATAACTTTGCATGGTGCTGTGTGTTCAGTGTTCTGTTTCGCATCTCCATTTTTTGTTTCATATAATCTGCCTCTTCCTCAACATGTCTTGCGTGGCTTCAGACACCGATCTCCCTGTTTGCTTTCTAACCTTTCTGCGCACTTTCGATTTACTAACCGTGGCCTATGCGAGTTAATTCGTCATTTAATAAGAGAAGTATTCTTGGAATGTAAGTCTAAACGTACATTTAAACTGTATGTATCTGTACGGGGTGGTGTAGCAGTGTCAAAGTGGTTCGAGCAATGCGTTCTGAACCTGGAGACCGAAATTCAATTCCCAGCCACAGCCAACATCGGTGGCGAGTGATATGCGAGCCACTCCTCTACCCCTCCCATACCTTTCACCAACTCGCACTGAGCAGCATGGTGAAGTACGGTGACACAATCCACGTAAGCTACATTGTGTGGGTAGGCCTTCGCCCAGCATGGGGTTGAACATAGTGTATCATCATTATTACCTTATGCACGTATTTTTTAAAATTATTTTCACACCGTTCGTAGCCAATCGTGTTGATCGGAGGTGCTGGGAAGGACAACAAACTAAACGCAAAAATCAGTTTTGAAGAAGTGAGTTTTCAATCTCGACTTAAAAGTGCATAGCTCCAGTGGCTTCGTAATAATGTCTAACATTTCAGAATATTGCATGCGTCTGGGCCTATACTTTTTTCGAGCCAGTGTGTGTATATACACTATCTACACACGGAGTGTGTACATTAATTCTAGATTTGAAGCTTTCGTGACTGCAAGGATTCATATTCTTAGGTTTTTTCGTTTTTTTTTACTTGATACAGCTGTCGTCGCTGTGACGGTTCCACCTGAAGACGGAAGCTTGTGTTGCCTCCGAAACGTCGTGATTTTTATTTTATTTTACTTTTATTAATTTTAATGTTTTTCCTACGTGACTGTACCGAAAAAACCTAAGAATATGAGTGTGTACATGTATAGAAAGAGAGACATCATACGGCTTGAGCGCGGCGGGCAAGAAGCCTTGCGTCCATGGTGCCACCCTGGCAGGTATAGCTCTGTTGGCACGAGGGAAAGGGGGTTTTGGGTGTTCCCAGGTAAGTGAAGTGGTGCCAGACTGGGGGTCGTTGGTGCGTCCCTCTCTTCGCGCTCAGGGCCATGTGGTGGGGGCGTTGGCCACTCCCACTGTGATGGATGGCGTTGCACAAGACATTGTCACTTTGACAAATGCATGCAGTTACAGCAAGCCATGCCCACTGTCTGTTCCATGCCCTCTGTCCACCCCCCGCCCCCCCCCATCACGAATTTAGGCCAAAAAATAGAGGGGACACTCGAAAATAAAGGATTTAATTTCTGTGAGTGGCTTCTGGGATACTGATCAAATGTTGTGGACTCTAACATATTCGTTTAGCGCACGCTATTTTGGTGTGTGTGTTTTATGTTTAGGTGTATTTTTGCTTAATATGCCGAACAAATGCAGTTTTTTTACACCCTATGTATAAACTACTAAGCACGTATAAATAATAAGCACGTTCTGATATTAAATGTAAATGTGTTTACTAAATACCGTAATAATGTATAGAAACATTTTCGTTACTTTATTGTTGATCATGTTTACAGAATGCCCCGGCGAGACATATTCCGTTTTTTTTAAAAAATGGAACATGCTCATTTAAATGTTTTCACTGGACAGTTGCGTGAATTAAACGTTTTGATTTACAAAACTCTTATTGCTGATGGAAGATTGTATTACTTTATAACAGTAAAACCTCCCGAAGCCAGGTTCATGGAAGCCAACACTTTGGGTGAGCCAGAATGGCCGATGATGTTAAAATTAACCAAATGTATAGCAGCAATTCTAACGCGATATATTTACATTTTGCATGGGATTCAGTGCTCTCTGCTCGTGCTGTTAGTGTGTAGTCTCGTTTTTTACAGTTATTTTGCTAATTTTAATCTTCAAGATAGTCAGAAAATATCTTCGGCATTTCACATCCAGTAACCTCACAGCCTTCCCACCTTTGCTTCATGGTCACTGCAAGTGACTTCTATGAAATGGTACGATACACATTTTTATGTATTTAGTGCTATTAAGTTGTAAATACTGCATTGCGAACACTTAATTATTTGTTACGAAGTTAGTACATGATAATCAATCGTGCACGGTGTTAATTGCATGTACATGTAATGTAATCTAACTGAAACAATTACATTTCGTGACATTATTTGCAGCGTGTCAGACATTCCCCACACGCACATAGGCTCTCTCCGCCCCCCCCCCCCCCCCAATTAGTCGAGAGATTTTTTCTGCACTCAGGCTATTTTCGAATTGAAAAGATCACTGCATTAGCTGCTATCATTCGTGTCCCTGCCATGACGTGTCTTCGCCGGCATGAAGATCCACCCCCCCCCCCTGCTCTCCACGGCCACCAAAAGCTGTTTGCAATTCAATCCCGCGTGGCCGGGGACGCGAGGATCGTTAAAAGGCGGCCCATGAACTTCCCCATGTCATCCGCGTAGGTCAGACGGGGGTTAAGACCCAGCTGCTAGCATGGCCAGCACACGCTCACTCGCGAGGACACGTGTAAGGGAACACATCGACCTCTCGAAACCAGCGGTGTCGTTGGCTGCTTCCACGCTTCCACGAGTCCACGACGCGGGCCAGCGATGTAACGCACCGAAAGGATTCACGGTCTTCGTTCTCTCCGCCAAATTTATTGAAGCTGAAAGATTTATATTAATGATCGGAGAGCAATTTACCTTTGCATAGCCGGCCTTCTGCTGAAGTTTGAATGGGGGGTATGTTGAACAACTGGCATTTATAGTTATACAAATATGACCAGCGCCTGTTTTTTAGAATTTACATTGTGCCGCGTTTAAATTGCGACTGCACGTGTCGTTTTGTGTACATGGACACCAACGGGCAAATGATATTTGCTTACATTTGGAAAGTTAATTACCAAAACTCTGGAAGAAGACACGAGAACGTTATTGTGTGCATCACGCAAAGGAGCAATGTCAAGCTTCATGGATATGCGTGCAATTAGCGAAATGTTACACTAAGTGCTTTTGGATAATAGGCTTTTGTATTAGGCAGATTGATATTTTAGAGGTCAGGCATAAAAGTAGATGAGGGCAGTATATCTACTGAATGAGCCCATACAGGGAAGGAGATACCGTGGATGCATTTTCTGATCGACCAAGGCTCGTTTGCAAAGTCTCGCTTCTGGTAAATGGTTTAAAAAAATCCTTGACTCTTCTTGACATAGGATTGGCAAAAAAACACTGGCATTTCAGAGCGGTATTGACAAAGGGATGTTATTACATGATTTTTCTGCATGAAAGCATCGATAACCAAGTTTTTAGATTTTTTTTTAATTTGTAAAAATTTTGAAGAAAGTAAACTCTTCTATAAGGAAAGTGGAGAGTGCATTTGTATATATACATGAGGCTGTCAAAACACCTCAATGTCATTACAAGTATCGAAAAATATATAGACAAGCCATAACCAAACTAATAATTACCTACAAATCATATTAAAAAATATAGTTTTGTTATAAGATGTATAAAAACATATTGGCAAGTACAGCTATGCCAATAATTTTTAATATTCATTTCTCAAAATGTCCATATCTCCATGAAACGTTCGTAAATAATAATTTCCAGTACAACATTTTAAATAAAAAGTACGCACTTAAGAATACAACTTCATTTAGCAATGGATTTACATTTAAACGATGCATTTCAATTTACATAGAGTTTATTCATTAAATGCTGCATTATTACTAAATTGTGGGCAATTAAAGGGTCCATCAATTGTTTCTTAAATGCGAACGTTTTTCTGATCTTCACTGCAGTTCAGAGGGCCGCCACTAGGGTGCATTAGAGCATTGTTTGATGATCAGATCACACAAGCATCATTGGCAGTCACCAAACAGTTTTTTAAAGTATTCGACTTCATTACAACACATATGTACACTGTTTTTTTCATTGTAAATCCAGCAATAAATCATACATACGTTCTCATTGAAATATGACAAAAAATACAAAACGTGAATTCACCCCAAAATAAGAAAGTTTTGTTTTTGTAATGTTATAATTTGCTTTAAATGTATATTTCACATGCATTAACTACAAAACAGTTTTTTTTTATGAGAATGCAATCTTCTACGATAACAACCATTCAAACGTTCGGCTTGTATTTCAGTAACGCAGGGCTGGTTGTATACACGGTGCACACGAAGCGTGATGAGACTTCTGGCACGGTTAACACTTGGTGCTAAGATGACAGCGTGCCCTTGTAGAGTTCACGACAAGAGGTTGCTGCGAGTACATTCCTGAGCACATTCTGCCATTACTGATGCTAGCAAAGAGCCAATACGGGGGGGTTTCTCTTGATCGCTGTTACAAGTGGCATTCAGAGGGAGGCAGTGAAGGCAGGTCAGCATGAGTAGTGACCTCTTGAGTTAAGATGTGTCTTGCCATGTGAGAAAAAAATAAATGTGCAGCCCTGCAATTACCTGCTCACGCCACTTCTGTATGTATGTACGTACGTGGACTTCTTTCGCACGATACGTAGACAACCGTGCGAATCGGAGGTGCAGGGCAAGGCCAACAAACTAAACACAAAAAACAGTTATCAAGAAATGAGTTTTCAATCTACATGATGTAAAAGTGCATAGCTCCAGTGGCTTCCTAATATCGGAAGGAAGGGCGTTCCAGACGTCTGCAGAAGCGCATACGAAAGCGTAAAATGCGGTGAACATCTTTGTTCAATGGCCATCCAAAAACCGCTGCGAGGATGACTGGAGTTTGCATGATTGAGTCTGCTCCTGCACGAGATCAGCGAGGTGTTGTGGTTCATTTGTGGCGAGCACTCTGTGTGTAATGAGTGGGACCTTATTACGCATTTGTACGGTGAAAAGACTTCCACGACAGTGGGTTCAGCAGAGTCACCTCTAGAGGGAATTTCGCCTCTTCTTCCAACGGCTGTCCAGACATCTTGCAAGAGGCGGTAAGTACACACACACTTTCCCTCACCGTTCGCGACCTGCCGGTTGTGTGTGGTGCGCCCATTTACACAGCTCGCTTTGATGAAGGAGGGGGGAATTCAACGAACCTGCGAGTGTTTTAACTGCCACACCAGGAGATTGACTCGATTCGGAAACTTCTGGATTGCAAGTCCAGCGTTGCGAACCTTTAGGCCACGCCAGTATCCCTTCCTCTCATGTCCGCGTCCCGATTTCTCAATCCATGAACGTAAATTTGCATAAGAGCGCCATTCCTCTTGGGACTTTGCCATGACACCAGGGCACGGTAGATATAATCCTGGCACCCTCTTGTCAGCTCGTGAAGGTGCCGGGCCACTGTGTTGGTCAAACAACGACAGCCACGGCTCAAAGCCGACGTGTGGCTTTCAGGTTTTTTTTCCCCCTCCCCAACCATTGCGCGGTGACACGAGTTTCACGATTTCAACTCGGCGCGCAGCGTTCGCTCGCTCTCGAAGGGAGACAATGACTCAGAGAGGTGCGAGTAGGGACCACAGGCGGGCGCGAAGGCAGCAGACCCGCGGTGAGCCGGCACCCCAAAAAAAATACTTTATTTTTTTCGCTGCCATGGCCCAAATATATCGCAAATACGAACGGACGTGAAAATGTGAAAGAGGAGTGCAAACATTCGCGGCGACAACGCCGTTAAAAAAAATATCGTGTTCATGCCCGATGCTAGCATCCCTTGATATTGATAATTTAGTTATCGAGAAAATGTTAGTATGAGTCCTGCATTGTGATATAAAAAACACGTTCACTGTGTACGAGGTTAGAAACTATATATTTAAATGTGCTACTTCCTGCAACACTTAGCAATTTTTTGTAATACGTATATATATAGCGCATCGCACTGCATATCACTGACACCCACGAGTGCGGTTAACTAACTGGAAGTAGCTTAGTCGAAGTGTCGATGCAATTCAACTATTACATGGTTAACCTCATAAAGTTATACAGGTAAGGACACTTAAAGCAGCCAATGTACTGAAATCCCAGTCGATCTTGAGTCTTTTTGGAAGCGAAACAAAAGGACGCATGTACCGAAGCACGGCTTGTCTCTCGATGAGCAGCACAAACACCTCCACCAAATGTCATTTTTTGTTGTCAAAGTGACAATCACGTACTGAGGCACCTCGTGCTCAGTCACCAATCATGATGTTGACAGACACCTCTAACCATTTGCTTTTTGCCATCACGGTTCTTCTTGCGCGCATTTTGTCTTTATTTTTCGCAACAACGTTTACCCCCCCACCCTACCCTCCGCCCCCCCTCGTCATTTGTCACCGATAAAGATGGGGGAAATAGTTTGGCGGATGTATTTTTTCGTGCGTAAAAATGCTATTACTCCTTTTGCGACTGCAAGAGAGGGATACGGCTGAAAGGTGCAGCAATGGCATGGCTTTGTCCAGAATGGGCTTTGATAACTCTACCCGCCGGATCTTTTGTTGCAACCTGAGCACCGGCGCGCTGCTTTGGAGAGATTGCCGCGAGGACACCTTTGTGAGATGAACTGTCGTCATGGCAGCCGCAGCCCTTAAAAGTGCTGCTTGCAGCTGGAATGCAATTCAAGGTGTCACCATGGAGGCTGACCCACCAAAGATGAATTCATCTCCCGCATCTAATCAACTCAATTAGTGTCAGAGAGCTGTCCGGGAGGAGAAAGGCAGGCGTGAACACCATTTCAGGGCTGAAAGAGAGGGATTGGGACTCGGGTGGCTACATTCGCGTGCTGTCAGACGGCTTTTTTTCCTGCTGGTTTTGGCCACCTCCAGGTCTTTCACACCTCTGCAGATGGTGACTGTGAACGCCGCCTGTCGTGAAAGTGTATTAAAATAAATAAATGAAGTAAATAAAAAAACGAAGCTTCTATTATTGGCGAGTGCTTTTTTTGTTGTCTTCTGTCAAAACTTTTCTTTTACAATCACTTCGCAATACTGGGTTCCGTCTAAAAACAAACAAACAAACACAAAAACTAACACAACGAGCCAGTTTTTTTGGGCAAAGCCTTGGGAAGGACGGACAGGCGGCAAAGCTGTTACAGAGCTGATGCATGTGACAGAAGCTGTCTGTCGTACGGTGTGGAGACCAGACTGTAGATGACAGCAGGAAATGGCGGAGACTCCCTCGGGCTCGCCTCTCCCAGGGAATGAAGATGGGTTAAACACGCAGCGAGTCAATTCTGCTGCTATCACTCTCTGACTGCGCCAGTTCGCCGCTCCAACTCGGGGCATGACGCGGCGCTCCGGAATTGTGACAAAGTGCGAAATGCACCGAGGGAGATGAGGTTTTATGGGCCCATCACATCAATGAGGTACAACAACAAATATGAACACATTTCAATCTTTCATGGGATCCGATGTCAACCTTAAACAAATTATAATAATCACGCATTAGCATCAGTACACATCTTTATATGGTGATGTGTGCAATGTGATATGAGCATTATCTCAGTTATACCAGGTAAGGCTGAAGAATAATAGACACGCTGTAATGGATTTTCTCCCCTTTACCTGTTTGACTGGCTTAAGGAAAGCTCGCACATTATATGGAAAATGCCTGCAACCATTACAAAAGCGCCTATCCTGTATGTTTATTTTGATGTTGTTTTTAAACAAAGATTAAATGATGAAGGTTTAATACGTGTACATTTTGCACCGCAGTGACATGTTTCATAACTGTACTTGCAGCAACGCGCTTGAAGTTTAAATTGACGATGCTTAAGCGATAAACAGAATGGTTAGGATGAATTATTGTCAACATTTCACCGCGTAAACAAAATAAAACAGCGCGCGTACCTCGTTTATAGACTCATCGTGCACAAGCGTGAATAATGCACGCTGAAAAAAAAGGATGGTAAAGTTTATGGAGGTAGTCAAGCGTGCCAGAGGGTCAACTCTGCTAACAATACCAGAAATTCCTGCAGTCATAAACTACGTTAAATTGTCCCAGTGAGATTCTCTGAGAGTGCCAACGGCTTGCCGCAAGATATTTTGCACACTCACCAAAATTGTTCATATTAGCTCTTTATTAATCCCTGCAAATGTACTTTTCGCAGAGTATTGTGCACGTGTATGTTATTTTTTTATGCACGGCTGCAATAGGAGGTGTTTATATATATATGGAGGCAGTGGTGGCATATTGTCTTCGTGTGTCTGGCCTGGTCATATTGACTCCCCGGAGTCAATTTCCAGCTTCTCCACAGAACAGATTCCCTGCGGCGATTTCAGAAAATGTACTGGGGCCGTCTCCCCCACTCGTTGTCAAGAATTCTCTTGAAGTTTCGATAATTACGCGACTTCCGTAATTCTAACACTTTTGTGTTTTTTCAAAGCAGAAATAGAACGCATGAAATGTTATTAATTCAGCGAAGCGTTGTTTTTTTTCTGTCTTGCAAAATGTTCTCAATTATCCACAATAGAGGTTTTTTTGGTTAGATCGCGTAAATATAAATGTCGTTAAACCCGCCACCACCCGACACAGCCAATTAGTAAGGTTTCTCACGTAAACAAAACATGCCAATTCATTACAGATTCATATTTATGCGATCTAACCCAAAAATCCTTTATTATGGATAATATTGGTCGTGAAAGCCTACATGTTAAACATTCTCAACTATGCTTTTATTTTTTGGATGAAGCAGTCACTTGAAATTACTATATTAAGAGTTTCTGCAAGATTAACTATGAATTAACTCTGCCACTGGATAATTCAGTAGATTCCAAAGAATAAAAAAACACCCCAAGATCTACAAATCAGGTTTGTAACCAAATAAGTTGGTGTACGTGATTTTTGTTTTGCTCCTCCAACTTTGTGACAACTCCAACTTCATCATTAAAGCAGCATTCAGAGTGTGTCTGAAGAGGAAAGTTTTCAATCAGTGCGTACTGCCAATCCATGAACATCATCAGAATCATAGACAATGGCAAAAAAATGGAACAAAAGCTTTAAAAGGTGTACAGAGAATCATGGAGAGATGTGTACTTGCAAATACACTGAGAGACAGAGAGAGAGAAACACATGGATCCGGGTACAAATGCAAGTTAGAGGCGGCAAATTGACCGGTGAGCAAATGAAGCCGTCGTGAGCAGGATACGTCACTCGAAGGGTTGACGGCTGAGTCGATGAGACTGGTGTTGGAATGGTAGCCAAAGGAGAGATCATGCCTGAGAGGATGCTCACCGTGGTGGTGGTGGTGGTGCAATGAGATCAGTTTAAGTGCAAGCATGAGATTGCGTGTGTTATTGCTGGACCACGAGAAGGCTTTCTTTTATCCACCATTGAAAAGAACACTCCGTACAGATGGAACCAGATGGCGATTCGTATACCTTAACGACCACAGGAAGGGAGTTTCACAACATGTGTGCATTCCACCAACCCTTGCCTCCACAGTGCTGGATTACAGGCGGCATAGCGAATGTTTGCTACTTTTAAACCTAATGATGCGCTCTACGGATCAGACTGTTCCCAGCACCAGGTGGATCACATTGTACGCAGCCAACCACGCTAATTGGAGGTGTGGGTGGGGTGACAACAAGCTAAACAACAAAAACTGTTTTCAAGAAATCCGTTCTAAATCTGAATGTAATAGTGCATAGCTGCCAGTGGCCTCCTGATATCGAAAGGAAGAGGATTCCGGACGACCGCAGAAGCGCATCTGGAAGCGCTCGATGCGGCGGCCAAAGTAAGCGCAGCATTTTACTGAACTGTCAAAGGCAAAGGCTGGTTCGGATTCTACCCCCAATGGATTTACAAAAAGCAAATGCACGAGTGTGGAACTGCCACCACTGGCCTCGCATCAGAAGGGATCGGCCACTTTGTCACACGGGGCGAGTTGGGTGCCCGCTGTCAGTCGCACGTGCGAGGTGGACGTCGGCTTTTTTTGTTGTTGCCAAAATCTTGCCGCCAAATTGACGGGCTCAATTTGTTAACACATATTTCGTCAACTTAGTCTTTTCTTTCACCGTCCACTTAATCTTTTCCCTCGAACGTGGTTGACCGGCTTATACATTAAAAATAAATTTCACGAGCCATTACTGGCTCATAGTGTTACGTTGTTTCGACTCATTATTTTTACCAACCTACTCTTGTGACGTGTATATTTTGAAGCGAAATGTATAGGCAGTATTGAGATTCTGTAACACAAAGGCTAATACGTCCACAGGTAACAAAGGTTAGCTTTACCCGCTGAATACGTTAACAAATAAATAAGGCCCTCTCGTGAAATATGGCTGGAATAAATCGATACGAGCTTGGAGGAATATGCTTTAATCATGCCATTTCATCTGGTGGAAACAAAGACATCTACACCTTCCATTTCTGCACAATTAACGGACACACATTTCGATCCAGCAGGATTCGATCTGTGAAGTCCTGCCCACGGAGTATTGATAACACATCGGATCAGAGATCACAGTGTACAGTTCATACAGAGACAGTGTCCCAATAGATATTCACTTGCTCACTGCCTTATCTTGGACATGAAAGAAGAAGATGATGATTTGGCTGTGTTTACTCTGAAGTACGTCGTTAAATTTCTCCAGACCATGAAATGTTCCCTTATTATTTATGCCTGTGATTGAAAGGCGTTGTGGTATCGCCTGATGCATCACTGACACCAGGAATTAATTAGGGATGTCTCATGCACTAAATACTGAGAGTATTGACATTGAGCAGTGTAGTGTACTCCTGGCTCGTACGAAAAGTCACTGGATCAGAAATTCTCCTGAAAAAAATGTTCTCAGAAGTATGAGGCCTTATTTTCTTTTCAAGCTTTTGAGCGTGCAGCGGTAATTTAATAATCATAATTTAAAGGAAACAGCTAATTAAACCATGGTGCAGGACATTTCAGAACAATTTTCTTCATACGTGTTGATTTATCCATAATACAGGTTTTTTGGGGTTAGATCACGTAAACATAAATGTGTCGTTAAAACTTCCACCACCCGACAGCCAATTAGTGAGGTTTGTCACGTAAACAGAACGTGCCAATGTGTTACTAGCACAGCACACCGGTGTGTTGGAGAGCAAATCCACAACATTTACAATCTGAGTACGACGTTTCCCCAGTAATTACAACCAGCATCATGATGATGTCAGTAGTGCTGTACTAGTAACTAGTAACGAATTGGCATATTCTGTTTACATGACAAACCTTACTAATCGGCTGTGTCGAGTGGTGGCGGGTTTAATGACGCATTTACATTTACGTGATATAACCCCCCCCAAAAATCTGTATTATGGATGATATTGGTCGCGAAAACCTACATGTTAAACGTTGATTTATGTTGTACAGACTAACGTGTGTATTAATTGAACGTGTGCTTTGTGTCACATGACACTCCTATACATAGTATGAATGCAGTATTAGCATTAACTGTAAGTCCATAATTATTGATCTATTTTACAAGTACGGCACTTGGCAATTATACACTGCAGCATTTTTCTGGTTTTCAGTCATTGTCATTCATAAGTCAACCGACCAATGGAATGTTTAATTGTATCAGATTGAGACCCAAAATATATATGGTTTAAAAAGTGTGTACAATAAGCACAAATCTTTGCGCAATGCACAACAAAAAGTTCACATCGTATTACTAAAGTCTGCGAGAAGGCTAGATGTACTAACACAACATATTTTATCCCTGGATGCATTCAAGGGTTTATGACACCATTGCTTGTACAATAAATAAATAAATGTAGACATTGTTCGGGAACAACCAAGGCTAAAACATCGATCAAGGTGGCACATGTTATCATGTGACGTGTCAAAAACCATGACGGCCTTAAGGTTAGTGGTTTTGTTATCCTTTAAAAACAGGAACAGGAAAAGCGCAATGTGCCATGGTTTAATGGCATAGCTGCGTAAATCATTTGGTAAGTTAATTATTTTTTGTTCACTTCACCCACCTACCCCCCAAATCCATGCCCAAACCTAAGCATTTGCATTGACAGTGTCAGTCAATGAGTGACCAGTTCGATTTTTTTGTAGTCATTTCATTTTTTTTTGTGTTCCATGCCTCGCAGTCACCGTGTGTATTTTCTTTAACACAGTTTATAGAATGAAAGGAATAGCACTGTAGGCCTTTTTTTCTTACCCAAAGCCAATTCATGTCATTTTAGCACGGAGGGCTACCATCTGCTGGACCAGCTGTGAAATAATAACTGTTTATGCACCTTCAAAGCTGAGTGTGAACAGATAAAAAGCAATGTTTGCCAAAGTCTTTATTTGACGCTATCGTGATATTCCTGTTTGAGTCGTGTAATGGCGTCAAATTAGCAATGGTGGCACAAGATGTGATCCCAAACTGCGATCGAGTTTGATTTAAACCGAGCACTCGCTACACATTGTACCTGTTAGTCACACAGACGTAAATGCTCATATTTTATCTCACTAAACTAATTTTTAAATTGTCTGGCTAAAAAAAAAGTGTTTTTGTCTTCTCCCTAATTTTTATCCAAATTGGGCGTTTTGTTGTCACGTCACGCGACGAAGAATCCACTCGGATCTCTCGTGAACCGGCGTGACCCCTCGTGGTATAGAATAGCCGGTGGAAGCGGATATCCCAGAACTACCTCTGAAATCCCTTGAAGGATCCTTTTTGAGTGAGCTTTGGCCAACAGAGAGCGGGCAGTCGCTCACTCCAACTGTTACTGAGAGTCATGCCCGTCACGTGACAGTCACAACAAATGTTTTACATTCTCAATATGAATGCATAACCAGGTACTGGCTGAGTAATTGTTGTTGTCCCTTGCTAGGGATGTTCAAGGTGCGTTTTTGGATTTGTCGACTTGGCACCGTGGTTTCACCGCCCCCCACACGCAAAGCTAAATAGCACGGCTCCTAAAGAATGTATGTTGACGAGGCTGGGTGGGAATGTAAAGTACGAGTCCATGTCCTTTCTAAAGCTACAGCTGATCAAGTGCGACTTTAAATCAAACTCAGAAGTATGTCATTTATAGCCAACTGTATTTAGCTTTTCTCTGACAAACATTGAAATGACATCATTATGATATTAGGGGATTTTAAACTAGCCAAAATCACAGTTATATTTGAGTTCAACGATTAATTTGTGTTAGAATTGCAAACAATATTTCACCTACCAAAAATGTTTTTGATCAAGGACATTCTTCCCGATTTTTTTTTTTAAGACTAAAACTACGATCTGCCCTTCGAAATAACGATGTCTGTCTCGGAAGCCTGGAGTTAGTTTATAGTATAATTTGTTTAATTATTGTTATAATTTTCAACGTATATTTTAGTTTTCATGCAGCAGCGTCCATGGCTCAACAGACGACCCTATTTTGAAAGATAAAAGTAACATTATCGGTTATTTTGTGCAGGAAATTGCAACGTTTTTTTTTTTCCTCAGGTGTTGTTAATTTGTAAATGCAATGTGGTGTCTTGATGGAGAACACTGTCCTTACATCACCTCCTTTTATTCTCATTCTGAAGAAGCATTTATTTTAGAGCTGGCACTTGTGTTGCAAATCCATCTGGCGTTCTAGTAATAGCTTATATATAAATAAAATAGTGGGGCTATTGCTGGCTGCCTGCTAATATGTTTTTTGCCACTGTAATGTTCTCTCCGTTACAATTGCCAAACCTTCTGCCGTTATATCGTAATGCTATCATACGTGTAAGTTCATATGCGAGCAATTGTCGTGAAGTTTCGCAATTCAAAAGGTTGAAGTGTTTTTTGTTTTTCGTTTCCTTAAAAAGTCAAGGAAGCTCATCGTTGAACCGTTGCTGAAGACTGAAGGGATCCCCCCCCCCAACGCTCCAAATGAACATCGCGATGACCACGTCGTGCAGAATGCGCCCCATCTCGTCAGATCTACGCAAAGCCAAGCGGGTTCGAGCCTGGACAGCGCCTTTGACGGGTGACCACCATTCACAGAAGCTCTGCGGGGCCGCGTGTTGAGCAGTCGACAGCGGCACGGCAACGGCCCCTGTTGTTCTGTACTCACTCGTCAAACTGCACTGATCGGTGTGGTGAAGTATGGTCACGTTACTCTCGCGACCCATACGGCATTGGGAGGCCCCGGATCAAGCAAGCGTATTGACAAAGGGCGCTCTACATTTATACACGGGAAGCGTTGATAAATACAAAAAACTATTCTGCACATGTATAAATGAAAATATATTTCAGCCGGTTTTTTTTTGTTTGAGTGTAAAAAAAACACACTCTGACGTACCCTTAATGTGAAGCTGACGTAACAACGTACTGTACACTGAAAACATTACAATAATTAACATGACGTCGGTCACACATTGTTAGCACCTTGCTCCTCTCTATCCACAGCTGCTTGTTGCCAAACCAGTGGGGGTGCAATGATGGAATTCCAAATTAATTATTCACTTGCCTGATTTATTGTGGGTTTTTTCTTCTTCATAATTCAGTGGTAATACATGAAAAAAAACCCGCTTCTGAATGAATTTCATATTGAAAACATAATAAACAGTTATCACTGGCATTGCGATTTATGATGATCAGAGCAGAGGCTGTTTGACTTTTAGCGCCTGTCCCATCAGATTATTGTTTTAACGTTTGGACACAAGCAGTTTGACCTGAGGAAATGTTTTTGTTGCTTTGTATTTTCTCAACCTATGGCTTATTTTTTTTTTACAAACGACAATTGAGCAAACTTAAATAAACTAATCGGTGCACTGAATGTGCGGGTAGTGTGTGTGTGTGGGGGGGTCACGTAGTTTAAAACTATCAACTTCTAAACTCTCACCTATCACTTGTATCGTCTTTAGATGTTTGCTCTTATGTACGTACTCAGCTCAGTTCCGTCGATTAGAAATGTACGTTAGGATGTACAAATAATCACTTCACATTTAGTGCTAATACAACAGCAAGAGGTGCAGAACCACAATTAGGAGTTAAACTGATCCGTAAGAGACGGGCTACTCTCGACTGCGACGTGCACCACCGTCTTCAGTTGTTCTTGGTGGTGCGTGCATGACGGTCACCACTTCAAATTTATAAACAACAATTTTTTTTCGAATAAAAAAAATAATAATTTAAAAAAAGATCCCTGCAAAGTAAAATATCTATATATACATTTGCAATATCAACATTCTGGACTTACAGAAAAACCAGGCCCACCCAGTTGGCTCAGCGGTAGAGCAAGCGACTTCCAATCAGCAGTTTGTGGGTTCAAATACTGGTTGGATTGACTCAGCCCATCATCCCTCTGGGGTCATTAAAATAAGTACCACTTCAGGGGGAAGTCAACAGCGGTTGCCATATGAGTGTGGAATTTTCCATCACTGGCTCAGAGATGTAAACAGGAAATCAGCACCGACTCAATGCTGAGCTACAATCACTTTGGCTTTTTTGAGAGGAAGATTTAAAAAAATGCACAATTATACACGTACAGAAATTACCCCTGTTGACCTATCACGATATCAGCATTGATAAAGGATGTATCAACGTCGACCGAAATGCAGATATGTCAAGGCACTGCTGTGGATAATGTGGCTCCTGCAACAGTCTCCACAAAGGAATGTGGAATTTACACCGCTGTGTTCACGGCTGCTAACATAGTGAGCGGTGTCTGACTGCATTGCTCATTCGAGCAGGGAGATATTCTTACTTGAATGCATTTGTGGTGTATTTGGATGTACCTTTAAAGAACGTCTGCTTTTCTTCATGATACTTTGAAAGTTTGTAATCGGCGGATATTGATTCTGTTATGACATACAGATTAAAAACAGGGACACTGACGAAGAAAATGAAACAAGGGTGCATGGAGAGATGCGTGGGTCGAATTACAGTACGAGAGAGAAGGAGTGGGGGAACGCATAGATGAGGGAATATATGCATGTTTAAGGCATAGGCTTGGGCAGAACGTGCGACTAAATGATGGTCAGTGGTTGAGATTAACAATGGAGTGGGAGCCAAAGGAGATGACATGCCCGATAGGATGTCCACCGCAGAGATGGAGGAATGCGATCAATTCGCGTGCAGATCCTCGGTCGATGTTTCACTGTGGCGCCACGAGAGATGGCGATGGCTCGGTGAGGCCTTCACCCACTAGTGGATTTTATCATGGCTGACGGTGATTGTAGTTACTTTACAGGTAGGAAATTGTAATCCCATGATGCCCCTTGCGTGGAATTTTTTGCAGCGCATAAAACTGGATATGTATTCCACAAACACTTTTGGAATCTTGCTTGATTGACATGTCGTAAAACTATGATGTCCGTAAAGTTTTACGTAACTCTACAAAATGGACAGGAATTTACACCTGCCCGTGGTATTTCATCAAACAAAACTACTCCTGTTTTCATGAAGTGTCATCGAGTTCACAAGTTCAAACAAGGATGCCCATATCAAAATGCTTTGGCATGCTTTCCGTGACAGTTTGTCGTGTTAGTGTACTCTAAAAACACGAAACTTTTACAAGAGGTCTTAGGCTATCCCTACATTTAAGTCGCTGTTGTTTTCACTCCGCTCTTTACCATCGCTTACGCATATACCCAATCACCTCCATTCCCACCGATATAGTTCACGATGGCATACACGTTCGCAATCAAAAATTACTATTCAGCGGAGCAGTCGATCTGCCATCGCATCAGACCCAGTACTGGCGTTCGATTTGTCGTAGGACGGTGATTTGCAGACGGGAAGGGACGACACAACGCCACCTGGTCACACCTCGGCGATGTTAGCCGAAGTCAAGTGGCGCATTCTCCATGCTGAAATGGGCAATGGGGAACAGGAGCCGTTGACACAGGTAGGGTTTGACTTCTATATTTGAGGGGGGGGAGCCAGGGGTTCGGTTTGTCCCTCACATTATGAAGCGCGGGTGCATGTAATGAATTTATTTATAATCTTATTTGTAAACTACTCAAAGTAAATTAATAAAGGTGTCCAGTTTGGGCCGGGCCTTGCCCCCCCCCCCCCCGTGCCCCCCCCCCCCCCCGCAAACTCCACCCATGGCCGTTGACATCGGTGTAAATTCCACATTTCCATGGCGGGAGCGAGTCTATTCTCCTTTAGGCTATCATTGGTATATTAACAAACGTGGTGATTCTTACTGATCCCACAGGGATCATGTGCTCCGTTAAGCCCAACCAGGATTAGAGCCTTGTAACTTTCCAAACGCTATAATCACGCCCTCACCCAGCAGGACACACATATAAAATACGAGTTTGTGTGTTGTAATTGTGCAATGAGAGTACACAAAATACAAAGCGGCACTCCGATGCTTGTTTAACTTTTGACACTGCACAGTTATAAATTGGCTAAGTTCAAGGTAGAATTGTGTCCGATTGATCCCAGCATAACACCATGTATTTATCACAGTGGCGGTTTTAGGAGGTGAGCGGCAGAAGCAAACGACCCCAACTTGTCAATCAAACCCAAGCCGCAGCGAGAGATGGCGGAAACTCTGTGAAGGACACAACTCTCGTGTTTTTTTTTATAACAACTTTTTTTAAAAAATGCCATCGATAATTCTCACTCGTTTACGAAGCTTGTGCTTGCGTATGTAAATGAATCATCCTTGTAATTCTGTTTTGTATAATTTGTCATCGTGTGGTGCTGATGTATGTAAATTATGTATAAAGTATCAAACCAAACTCTGCGTGTTTGCTCCCTTGTTATTGAATTACGTGTGCGGTGAAATCATAGGAGCTGAGGTGCCTACGGTGGATCCTTTAAATGCAAATGCCCTGGTCAATAAGGAGTGAGAAGTGGGACTTTGATTGTGTCCTGAGATGGTTGTTTGATGTCATAAGTAACCGTGAATTAGTAATGATGGCTGCCTAATAGATAATGCCAATAAAATTAAATGCTGCTGCAGTGTGGATTGCAGTGTCAAGAAACACAGCAGGGTATTTTGTATCAGCTTCAGAGATCCCCTGCTGCGAGTTTCACTTTGGGAGGGATCCTTTATAACTCTGCCAACAGCTTCTTAGGTGGGAAAACATGGAGACACGTATAAAAGTGATATTTTGAAGCGTAATCTCGCAAGTTTATTGTACGCTAATAAACGAACACGCCGGTGTATTTATCGCGAGGTGCATTTTTTTTTTCTGTGTGTAAAGGAACAAAAATCGTGTTATCATTTTGTTTCGTTGTGGTAAAGGGAAAAAAAACTGCATGACTAAGGAAAAATATGTCCTTTGGAAAAAAAATTACCCCCACACCCAAAAAAAAAAATCAATCTATCAGCAGATTGGCAGCCAGCTCTGTTGCATGTAGCAACAAGATATCCCTGAGGTCAGTCAAGAGTGAGAAGTGTCTGATAGGTTTTCCGTTGGCTGGATTGACAGTTTTAAATGTCATCTCGTGCAATACAAATGTGAGGCTGCTTTACCCCTCCCACCACCCCTTGCTGCCACCCAAAAAAAAAATAGGAGATGCACTGAATGCTTTGATATGAACTACAAACGTGATCTCAGACTAATTAATAGTTGTTGAAAATAACCAGGATTTTTTTGTTAAGTTACGTATTGAGTTACACATCTTGCAAAAAGAAATAAATAAAGGCATGGCTGTAAATAATGCCAAGACGCAGGGAGGTGTATGCTCTACATGAGCTAATAACCAAACTCCCTCACTGCGTTACAAAGAGCAAACCTCCAACACTTATTGATTTCATCTTTAAATGTCTGCTGTTTATTTCAGGGCCATCAGACCCTCCCTGTGGGGTGTTGGGCTGGAAGCTGTGTCTATTGATCCAAAAAATAAACAGCGGTGTGACGGAGCTGTGTATTGTGTGTGCGTGTGTATATATATATGTTGTTATGGGAGAAGCACCGGTGTGGAATGGGAGGTGTGGATTAAGCCGTGCTCTTGCACAAGAACAGGGTCACTCTGCAGAGATCACATCTAAGACTTGTAAGCAAGTGCAATTATTTATATTACGGCGAGGTAAATCGTATACCCCGCTCATTTATTCGGTTTAGTGCAATGGTCTCTCGTGCCTCGGCTGCATGCCGTGAGAAAGCACGTTACGCACGATGCTTTGGATTGCATTTTCTGCTCTCCTGCATCAAAATTTGCAGATATCAATGCCACTTCTATCTATCTTGCCATTTTACCGCTACAATGAGAGAGCCGTTGAATAACATCACGCAAGTTTTTTTTTTTAGAGACGTGCCTCAATCTTACGCATCAGGGTGCTCACGGTCAAATTAGATTATGAAAAGTAAGTCCCGTGTAAGACAATATGCACAGGTAAAGGTGCAGCCCTGTAATTGCTTGCTCATGCCACTGTCGTTGGAAGGGGGCTCCACGAGAATGTGCTCTGGACAGCCCCCTTGTCAAAGGGGTACTTGGCCTACTCTTCTACGCTAGTCATACATTTTGAAAGAGGTTACAGCAATCACACATTTATAGCCCACCACATGTGACCTGGCGATCGACTAATTGAGGTGTATCGCAGGGATAAGATCAAAGGGCTCGCATAATGCACATGCATAGTGTTCGTTGACTCAATAATCCCCCCCCCACACACACACACGTTTCACAAGAGCGCAGAAGCGTGGTCACCACATTTACGCCTCGAAAAAAGGAACGAAACAGGTGGACTTCTTCACAAATCTGGCTGTCGACTGATGAAGGGAGCTGTAATTACTGGTGAAACGTCATACTCAGATTGTAAATGTTGTGGCTTGGCTTTCCGACACGCCGGTGTGCTGTACCATTATACTACACTATACACTACTATATACTACTATACACTACACTTTCTACTACACTACACTATACACTACACTACTACAATACTACACTTTACATGACACTACACATTAGTGCTGCACTAGTGACGAATTGGCCACGTTCTGTTTACGTGACAACCCTTACTAGTTGGCTGTGTCGGGTGGTGGAGGGTTTTAACGACACAGTTATACATTTACGCTATCTAACCCAAACACACCTCTATTATGGACGCATTGCTACTGTTGGATGGACAGAAGCGGAGGTATTTAAGGAACTTGCACCTTTGTTTAAACTGCCACGCCGGGAAATGGAACGAACACCCTCTGAATTGCAATGCCGGTGTGCTCACCATTAACTCCACGTCGGCATCCCATGAGCCATGGCACGTGTAATGAAATAGCAAGTAAGTAAATAAACATACCCACAATGTGAGATTGTGCAGTCAAGAAACACCCCAAGCATCTGTTGGCAGTTGGCGCGTCGTGACTATGACTTAACTATCATTCGTGACACCCTGTTTTGGTACGGGAAAACATGTTAAGCGATTCATCTTCTTGGTTTTTTCGGTAAAGTCACGTAGAAGGGAAGTAATAAAATAATAAAAATAAAAAATAATAAAATAATTCTCACGACGTTTCGGCCACAATGCGTCTGAATGAAACAGCTGTTTCATTCAGACGCTGTCTCCCCGACAGACCTGGTTTTCACCTGAGGACGGCTGCTTGCGTTGTGGCCGAAACGTCGTGAGAATTATTTTATTGTTTTATTTTTATTATTTTATTACTTCCCTTCTACGTGACTTTACCGAAAGAACCAAGAAGATGAATCCCTGCAGTCACGAAAGCTTTAAATCGAAATGTTAAGCGATTATTGCATTCAATTTGGTTGTGTTGACTTCTGTTCAGTTTTATTGCCGCTTTAATTTTTTGTATCGAATCCCTTCACTTCCATTCTCCAAAGTCACGAAAA
This sequence comes from Lampetra fluviatilis, assembly GCF_964198595.1. Lineage (NCBI taxonomy): Eukaryota > Metazoa > Chordata > Hyperoartia > Petromyzontiformes > Petromyzontidae > Lampetra > Lampetra fluviatilis. Next base: position 9,561,374 of record NC_136287.1, on the reverse strand, counting down.
TGTCAGCAGGTCAGTGGACTTGAGACTATTAAATTAGAGTGAGCAAATACAGCCGTGCAAAATGATTAGTCGACACTTTTGAGATGACATTATACAGATTTCAGCTCGGTGATGAAAATATAGTGCTTCGTTAGATTGCTAAGGGCATCCCGATCTATACGGTTGAGATGCTGTGCTTCCCATGATTTATTGCTGTCTTGTCGTGCACCAAAGATTTGTCTCAAATGTGGTTAACCTGAAGACATTTTGACTGCGCAGTCCGCATCATCGCGTTGGTTTTGTGTGGTGTGCGGAGGAGGCCTGCGGCTGCTGACGAATTGTGAATGAACCCTCGCCAATGGACGCTTAATCTGCGTTTGATTCAAACGTCCATGTTTTGTTAATAAACCGTGTATCAGTAATACACATATTTACTTCGGAGACTTGTGTTGCCTCCGATACGTCGTGATTTATTATTTCATTTTATTTCCATGATTACTTTTATAAAAAAAATGTTTTACCTACGTGACTTTACCGAAAGAACCTAAGAGTATGAACCCCTATTTACGTCTCCCCCCACATTTGAACGTCGTTTCGCAAATACGTCGTCACTTTATTATCAACCCAGCTACCCGATCTGCACTTAAGTCGCTGATGGAATCGTCCATCCTCTCTCGTATCCGTCGCCTCTCAGCCTTCATCTCCACCAACTACTACCCTGTATACTCTTAGTTATTTCGGTAAAGTCACGTAGGTAAAATTAATAAAAAATAAAACAATAAAAATCATAAATTTTACCTACGTGACTTTACCGAAAGAACTAAGAGTATGAATCCTTGCAGTCACGAAAGCTTCAAATCTAGAATTACTACCCTGTACACTGCTTAGATTGACATCGTTTCGATATTCATAGTTGCATCCCCCCCCCGACCCACCCCCGACATAAACCGGGCTATTACTCTGTCACACATTTTAATGAGTAGGTTATATCGCGAAAATAAAGTGTGTACATGAATTGAAAGATAAGTGCATATAAAATTGTTCAAATGTAAACACATGTTGACATGCACACTCGCGGTACGCGTATTGATACGCTGTATTTTGAAAATAAACGATCGCTGCAATCGCGTTTGTCATCTTCGGCAAACCGAAGTTTGCTTCGTGGAGCATTACGCACCGCAGCGATAACCGACGCTACCCGTGAATGGGAAGAAAGTCAAACTGCATAGCTGTGTTTATAAATACACTTAATTATGTTTGGTGCTGTGTACATTAATTATTACAATTAGGGAAATAGCCATGGCAGGTTCAAATTTACATTAACACACCTTTGGCAAGGTGCGATGTAACATTGTGGCTTAAGTAATGCAGTTGTGGCACGGGCAAGAAAGGCGCTAGAGAAAAATAATTCTCACGTCGGAATACCCAAAATGAGTTAATTTACCTTCTGCGAGAAAAATATCCAATTTAACAAGAAGCTACGTACACTATCTCACTGGGGATTGCCTTTTAATTTAATAAATTTTGATTCACTGCTGAATTGCATTGAACGTGTGTTGGCCGTTGTTTCCAATCTCTAAGACACTAATCTCCGTATATTTATACTCTGCTGCATGATAGACAAAACATAGATCCTCCGTCGAGCCTGCGTAGACTGTTAGGGCAAGTGCTATCTGCGAGCATTGATTAAGGCTTCTCGTTACGGGAATTTGTGATGTGGACAGCCACAACGCTGGGCTATCATTGTCTCCCCAATGACGATGCTTGCACGCCGCACCAGGCTGAGTGAATGTAAAGAAGGCCGGTTCTGCTATCACTCGCCACCGATGGTAGCTATGGCTGTAAATCAAACTCGTGTCTTTATAATGTAGTGTACAACGACTGCAACGTCATTCCCACAAACACCGGCAACAGACAGCGGATAGGGTGGCCAGCATCACGATTGTCATCCTTTGAGCTGATGTTCACACACTGCATAAGGTACTCATGTAAGGCTGAGTCGACCTAGGGGAGACCCAGGACCAGTTGGGATATATGCCACTGATTTTAGCTGTGTGAATCGAACTTGGGCTGTTGGTTTCGTAGCGCAGTTGCCAACACGGTATCGCATCAACCCATATACAACGACACACGCATATGGGAGTGAAATTACCACAGGCATTGGTATAATCAACATGTACATGTTCCGTCATTGTACAAGAAAACATTACATGTTATACATTACAAAATCCGTGTGATAGACAAGTAGACATATATATAGAAACAATTGGGCAGGTGATCAAAGATCAGTGGCAAACCATATTTCTAAAACAAATCCAGCAAGACACTCTAGTGCACATCTCTATACAGGATAACACTGTGGCTGTAGTAATTGTCTAGTTAAGGATGTCTAGCTTACCCAGCCCTAGGCATTTCAATATAATCCCAAGAATCGTATATCAACTATGCATGCCAGTCACTGAGAATGTTGGTTTAATCATTTTATTTACATACTCTTAGTTTTTTCGGTAAAGTCATGTAGGTAAAAAAATGAAATTAAAATTAATAAAAATAAATTATTATTTTATTTTTTATTAATTTTAATTTCATTTTTTTTGCCTACGTGACTAAGAGTATGAATCCTTGCAGTCACGAAAGCTTCAAATCTAGAATTCATTTTATTTACTTTACAAAAGACCCAGAGGCCAGAACCCAGATTAATTAACGTATACCGGCATTGGTGACTTTCACCTGCATAAGACGTCAATCTTAATTTAGGAGCTTTCGTGACTGCAGGAATTATTCTTTGGTTCTTTTCGGTTAAGTCACGTCTAAAAATAAAATAATAAATTAAAATAACATATTACGACGTTTCGATTGCAACGTGACTTAACCGAAAAGAACCAAAGAATGCACAAGACATGTTTGCCGAAATGACAACGTTGTGTGTTTTAATTTCTATTGGCGCGCCCTTGGATAGCGCTAGGTGTGTGGTTGGTTCACACGAGTGGCTTGCGTTGTCATATCATTGCTATCAACCACGTAATTTATCTCCAGACAATCACGCTTGGGTATGGCACACGTGCGCAGACCTTTACACGAATGCACTAAACACAATGCAAAACAGTATCAGAGATCCTCAACACAGTATTAATCGCGGGCGATACCAATAACAACAACAAATACAGGATCTACCCAAGTAAATCATTTTTAAACTCCAATAAAAAAGAATCTTTAGTGATAGTTGCCGTAAATAATGAATAGTTCAGCTTTGGCTTCGCGGTCAGAGCAATAATAACGATAAAAACATGCCTTACAGGGAAGCCTTGTGTTTACAACGCAGACAGGTATGCTGTAAGTAACTCAAGGACCCAGCTTGTCACAGCCATAAACACCACTCACTGCCATTAACCTTGTGGATAGAGAGGAAATGTTTCAAAGATTGAAAACAGTAAATACACGTCCGCTGCCAATGCTCTCTATAGATCAACAATGTCTACTCCCCGCCCGCCCCCCCCCCCTTCTGGGCACTGAATCACAACGCCCGTGCTGTTATCACGTTGTGCCTATGGCATGAAAAGAGATGATCACATGGCCCTGGATCCGAGTGTCGTTCAGGCGGAGCACGTTTGAGTGCAGGGAGCCTGTTGCATTCTGAAATGGAACGCGACCGGCGACAAATGCAGGGCTACGCGGTGTTTACGATGTGCCCTGAAATGTGCAACGTGAAAACACTGACTAGAAAGGTTTGTATGAAGATTATATAGGTTATATAGAGCTCGTAATATGTATTTATTGACAATACCTGTGAACGAAATGTATTTTTCATTACGCGTTTATTTTTATATTCTTAGGTTATTTTTGTTTTAAGCGCTGTACAGTATTTGTATCATATATTAATTCCATTTGACATGATACAAATAAAATGCTTCACTTTTTAAACCTCGTTGTAGAACAATCTGAGAAAAAATATGCATAGAAATAAAGCACGAAAATGAAATTAAAATAACGTTCAGCTCTTTGTCAATCAAGTGTGGGTTGGCTGAGGGTAGGTTCCAGCACAGGTTCAGATATCACTGGCCACTGATGTTATCCGCCGCCAAGAATCAAACCCAAATCACTGGGTTCAGAGGGCATTCCACTTACCACCGCTCCACTGTTCTGCCCCAAAAACAAGTGATCTAATATACCTGTGTGTAACTGAAGTGCAATGCATACTGCACTTTGCAGGCCCGTAGTAAATTTCTGTATACTCTTTGGTTCTTTCGGTAAAGTCACGTAGGTTAAAAAAAATAGAATAAATCACGACGTTTCAGGCGCAACACAAGCGTCCGTCATCAGGTGACTGTTTTAAAACAGTCTGCATCAGCAGCAGGCCATGCTTTCCCACCTGATGACGGACACTTGTGTTGTGCCCGAAACGTCGTGATTTATTTTATTTTTAAATCCTTTATATTAAGTTCGCTTGCTTGCTTACGACCGTGCAAATCTTTCGGTCGTTTTTTAACCCACTTCCCGTGATCCAATCGAGCTGACATTTTCCACACAGACTCGTTGTGCGTGACAATTAATGTTCGTGAAATTTTTTTTCCAAAATTTTACACTTTTTAGGTAAAAAAAAAATGTCAGATTTAATTTAAAATACCAATGTGATAAAAATGAAACTCTTACTCAAGAAAAACAGAAATGAATAATAAAATAAAACCGATGCCACGCATATAAAGGATTTATAGTCAAAAACTTTGTTTTTACGGGTTAATTTTTACCTACGTGAGTTTACTGAAAGAACCAAAGAGTATGGATTCCTGCAGTCACGAAAGCTTCAAATCAAAATTTTTGTATGTGAATGTTATAAATGCCACCTCTTTTTGTTTAGTGGTAACAAAAAATATGGAACGTTTCTGTTTCCTATTGAAGGCCAACTGGAAAAGAACCTCACCTAGATCATATTTTCATGTCAGTGGCTATAAAGGTGCTCATTATTTTTCATAAATCTGTTACTCATTGTAAAAACATGAAAAGACCATTATGTAATCTTTACCATGACAGTAAAAAACACAAACATAAAACATGATTACAGCCCTTAAATTGCATATTTCAATTGTCTTTATTTATTTTGTCTAGTATATATGATCAAACTGAAATCGTTGTGCAGATTGAAACCGCTAATTGAGTGTCGACACGTGTGTACGTATATGTACGTACATACACATTTTTGCCATGATCCATTTACATACATTTGTGGAGACATTGTACGTCCCAGATAAAGTAATTAATATTATATTTTTAAAACTCCAATTAAAATGTACAACACTAATTTTCAATCTCTTGTTAATGTGGTTCACATCATTACACAATATTTTTTATAACGGTTTTATTTATAGTATCATGCAGATGGTTTAAAGGGTAATTGTTTATGGAGCTTTTTTCCATTAATTAAATTTTATAGAATCGTTCATAATGAAGTTGCACATTTCGGTAATTAATGTTTGCATTTTTATTTGCCATACAACACTGGCACAAGGAAAGAGACACAATCAACAGTATTACTGCAAATTAAATGGATGTAATGGTGTATTCAATTACTCTTTTTTACTTGATACGCATCACAATAGGCTTGAGTAACATCTTATACAATGACAATTTGATGTTTTCCACTTGAAGTAAATATTCCATTTTAAGTATCGAATCATCACATTTTAGCAAGAATAATGTTCATGGATGGTAGTCTAATAGAAACATGGCACTGCAAACACTGCACCCTGCTTTCATATTTACAGTGACCTTGAGAGGCAATGAAGGCAGGCCCATCATATCAAAATTCAAATTCCAGAACAGATCATCATCAAACTGAGATCTATTCCATTGGATGAAAGCCGCACTTCCCCCATGGTCCCGTGATGCTACAATCATCCCACAGCATTTGCACGCGAGCCGAGCTCATTGCTTCATCTCCACGGTAAACGTGCTCTTAGGAGCGGTAACTTCTTTGGCTGCTGATCAGTAGCTGTTCTCACCCACCGGTCATCACCCCCTTCTGGTGACGTGTTCCGCACCCAAGCTCACTTACTCGAAGTCGTTAAGTTACGTAGGTTCTCTAACCCACGTGCCTCTTTCTGTCGTTAAGTGTAAACTAGACTACGCATCTCTCCACGCGTCTTTGCACATTTTGAGCATTTTTCCCATCCTCTTCATCGGTGGCCATGTTTCTGATCCACGTGACACAACAGGCAATATGCACTGATTAAAAACATTACTCTTCAGATATATTTTACTTTACATTATCCAACCCACTCTCATCTGCCTTTTTATTTCATCATTTTGGTCTCACCCTACTCTCCATAGCTACCATCAACACATCTGAAATTGTTAATGTTTTCCCCCTGTACATTTATGCCTCTGTTTAGTGCAATTGGATTGAATTTGTCACATGTAGCTTATTTTCGTCTGAATAAAAATGCCCAGCTTCGCCACTTGCTCGAGAGGTTTTCATGGTTCAAATGCAGCGGCCGCCCTGGTAATTACTGCGAATGTAGTGACCATAAATAATAATGATGATACGCACCATCTGACATCATTCGCAAGAGTATGAACGCTGTGTGCCGGCATCAGGGTCAACATTTGCCAACTAAAAAAAAATGACCTGCAAATTACTCACTCGGGGCTATACACAGCAATAATTGCCTGCTACTGGCAGACGAATGCCCCAGGCCACTCTTGCAAATGAGACTATTCTGGTCTCGTGAGTTCTCACCTGGTTAAACAAAGTAAACTTGAAATCTTTTTTTGCAAAGTACAAGGAGAATATTCTATGTTTTTGTGAATATGTTAAGTTTTTATGAAGACATACATTTTTATTTAGTCTATCAATTTCCAAAAATAACTGTATTCGAATAAAAAAGTTAACTAAAACCTAGAGAGAATAATTGTCTTTAATTAATCAAAGCATTATGCTAGCATCTGCCTGCATGTAATTTGGATGTATTGTCAGCATGCAATTCACAAAATAACTTCCGGTTGTGCGTAACTTTATCAACGCTTACAAAACATCTTCTACGTAAATTATCTGCATACTTTAGATCCCTCGGATATACAACCACAGCGCTTCTGAGTTCACAGACAGTGCCATTGCACTGTTTGTGAACTCAGAAATGCTCCAAGGGTTCCGGCACGTAGGCCTGACAAGACCTAACAAGTATAGAATCACAATAGCGGTTGACATTCTTAGAACACAGAGATGGAAGCTTTGCCCAACATTATGGCCTCTAGCTGTCAGCTGTCCTCACTGTCATTGTGGAAAATGTCCTTTACAAACTTCTTTACAAATTATTCACAATGTCATATGGATGTGAGGCAGAATGACACATCTGTGACGGTAGACTTGAGATACGTTTAATGTTGTCATTTGATGGGGGCGGCGGCGGCGGGCGGGGTTACTTGCTTCGTATGTGTCCAAATATCACGGACTTGTTTACAGAAAAAACTAGCCTCCAATTTGTGGTGACAGAACAAATATTGACAACATTCTCTCTCTCTCTCTAAAGTTGAATACGATTCATCCACAATGAGTTAGGAGCGTTGGCCAGAGTAAACAACAACAACAACAACAAAAACCGAGCTGTTCAAGACACGTTTTCAATCAGTAGTAACAGGTTTCAACAAAGAAAGTACTGAGTTGTGTCTTGGGAAAAACAAATAAAGAAAGAAAGGTGAGGTTATCCGTATTGTTTATGGAATATGACACATTTCAATGATAGAAACAGGATATTGTGTCCATATAGTGCCGACACCAGCGATGCGCTTGGTTACATTTAAAAGGGGAACGTTTTTTTTCAACGTTAAAAGCATAAAGAGGAAGTTAAGCAAGTTTGGAGGGAAAACAAACTCCACCTCTAACAATTGACTTGTCCAAAACATTCACGGCGTGAATAAATGTGTATCGATGTGACACGAACAACGTGTTGTCTATTACACACAGCGTGCACGTTTTGAATGCACCTCTGCTGTCCGAGATGGTTTTGCATGGTCACAGCCATTTTTACCTTGACCCCGTTACACAGCACGCTGCCCTCTTTCGTGAGTTGTCAGCACAGAGTGTTTTGCCAACAGCGCTTTCTTGTCACATCGCCTGTCATCGTGGCCCTATTCAGAGCCGAGGCCTCAGCATTGCTGCAGGTGTGCAGTTACAATGGCCAGGATCTCTTCTTTTCGCCCACACTATTGGCTAATCAACCGTTTATTATCACACCAAAAAATTCGGACCGCACAAGAGTCCAGTGCATCTGTCAGCGACGCAGCGTTGGACCTTTCATGCCCGGCTCCACTGCTACCACTATTATTTTTCAACAACGCGAAAATCGCATGGCGGGCAATAATACGTCGTGTGTACATTGGAGTGACATTTATAACAAAATATGGAAAATAGCAGGTGATAACACACTCAAAGACAGCCTTTTACGCTGATCCAATGCGGTTTTCCCGAACACCGATTGAGTATACAAAAGCACGGGTGAATTTTGACAAAAACAGCCATACCTGAGAGCCGTGTAACTTTGGCGAGGAGGCTGGCTGGCTTCGCATTGCCAGATGCCGGTGTCTAAACGCTGCTAATGAACTGCATTTGTCACAGCTTCTTGCTTGTCACATCTGAAGAACGTCATGTGAAGGGATTCGCTGTCCTGTAAATAATCCCCCAAGGGGTTTTTCTTTTCCGTACAGGAGCTCTTGTTGTGACACGGCTTGGTACACTGAATAACTATCTAATAAACGTTTGACAGATAAAGTCCAGCTGTATTAACTTTAGGGAAATATGTTGTCAGGTATGATTTACTGATGTAAATTATCCATTGGGAATCATCTATCACTTATAAAAAGGTATATTGATTCAAGATAGGGCTGCTATATATCGTGTAAAAACTCCACGAAGCATTGCAACTGAATAAGCCGCGATAATCCTGCTATTTGCTCTTCTTTCTGACACCGTGCTGTATGTATATATTATGTATATGCCGTAAAGATAATGTTTAAGAGTTTTTTGGTTTCAAACAGCTGATGTCATGGCCCGATATTTTCTGGGAGAATGTGTGCTTTGATCGTGGGTATCAATAATGCAATAGGTTGGAATAAGCATCCGCTTGCAAAGAAGTGGTCTGACAGAGAGCAAACCAATACAGTCCCTATTGTCACTTTGGAACTGTTAAGTATACGTTACTATTTTGGTCACACTCTCTCATAGCATGTGCAATGCATTTGATCCCACAGGTCAAATAACATCCATTGCGTCTCAGAGAAATGCACCCGAAATCGTGGAGCCCCCAAGACTGCAGCTGCGGTTTGCAATCCCGGCATAGAAATGGGGTTGAAGGTGAAGGAGCGGAGGATCAGAGGTCACATCTGCCTGTGTGGCTGGCTGATGAAGGCCCGATGATTAGAGCCTCCTTTTTATGCAGGCCTGATTGAGCTGGGCCGCGGTGTGAATGGATATTATTATCGGCGGTCATTCAGTTCACACATGCATCAAAATTGGCAGTGTGTGGTGTCCTTTTTCACACGCTTGCATTCTCTCTCATTAGAATTTGAATGGTAAATCAAGAGTTGTGAAGCATCTTAATTTTCTTTGAGGAACAAAAGTGAGGCTACTTTAAATTTTAACACATCTGTGGTAACTATGCATTAGTTAGTGGCAAGTTTTAAATTACTTTTAGAATTTGCGCTCGCTGCATTGAAATTAATGGAAAGTTATATAAAAATAGATCGCCATGTAAAATGTTTGCATTGTCAAAACTGTACTTGTAAAAAAAACAATCGCCAATGGCTGCACAACTTTTAATTGCTAAAGTCTAATTGTGGAGATATATACACTGTACTGGGGTAAACCAGTGGTTGAAGTTGTTCGTACACTGTGCTATAGACCTGGCCACCTGAGTTTGATTCTGGGCCAATGACTGACATCAGTGGCGAATGATATCTGAACTGGTCCGAGGAGCTCCCCTCCCTCACCAACTTGCACCTAATTACCCAGAATGGCGAAGTATGGTGAAACAACTCTCATGGCCAATATAGCATGAGGAGTCTCCTCATTCAGAAATATATTGGCAAATGGCTACAGTATTATCATTATTATTATTAATACGTCATATGCTATACAGTTACTCTAAGCCACGATTGTAAACGATTCAGAAAGTCAACATTTCTCCAAATAAAATTTACATTTTAAAATTAGACAGCAAGCTTGCAATTAAGCAACACATGCATCTGCAAAATAAATAAATATAACCCTGAGGGCAATTCTTTACATATTACATTTTAAAAAATGCAGTAGTGCAAGCTATTTTTGTATCAACCCACACCACATTTTTTCAAGCTCAATGTTTCGTCAAATTGCGTCAATGATATGTCAGAAATTATGGGCGGAAAAAAATAAAACAAGAATGTAGTAATTTTTCTAGGCAGTATATGCCACCCGAAGCATGCTCGTGTGAAGGCTTGCCACGAAAAACGTTCTCTGAAACGTATACCATGTGTCACGCAGCTTAGAATGTGCGGCACTTTGCTCCTGCGTTTAGTCTCGCAGTGACGGCTCGCACGCAGAATCCAGAGGGCTCATCTTGGGGAAAAAGGAAAAAAAATGTGCAGACCTAACCGGGGACTAATTGGAAGAACTAGTTTGGCAAGGTCACTCCAGAGAGCCAGCAATGATTTCCACACTGCCTGAAGCTTCAATTCCATGCGCGGAATTTGCAATGTATTAAACTCTGATTAACATTTTTATAAGCGCATGTGGCTGCATACAGCACACGGGTACCATGCAATCTCTTAATATGCCCTTCAAACAAAACACTGTTTTCCAGTTGCAGTTGAATTTTCAAACAGATAATAATAATAATAGAGTATGTTTACATTCCCACTTTCGGAAGAATATATATAATTCATCTGATATTAACCTGCCACGAATATATATATTATCCTCCAGCGAACAGTCGACGGTGTGTCATACATTTGTAATTGCTCTACTCTGGAGCCAAGTTTTCTGATGTATCATTTAGCATGGATGGCTGTCTCCTGCCGTTTTAATCTCTCACCGCATCAATGAGATATTCACAAAGGCCAGCAATTGAATGGATTCATAGGAGGCCTCCAGTTATTGAATACCTTGACCATCTGCCTCATCACTGACTGAAAAACGTAATAACTGCCCGGCATATGCACGTAGGAAACGACATCACCACGTGCCTGATATTAATAAGGACTGAGAAAAAAATGAAAGACGCAAAAAAAAAAAATCCATTTTCAATTTATTCTTTTTGTGATGTTTTACATTGCATTCTTAAATTGTAATACAGTATTCCACGTCAAAAAAACCCCGATACCGGCCGTACAATACGTACGCAATATATATACACAGCAATAGAATTTACTGAACGACAGAGGCTCTCTTAATTAAAAAATAAAGAGCAGCGGGCTAAAAGAAATCTTGTGCATTATAGTGGTCTTTTAGTGATAATATTGAGGCAGGAGCTGAGTAAAAGGCCCTCACTGAGCAAGTGCATCGAGCTATTTCGTGTAATTATTCCGTAGCTGTCCAATTACCGGCGAGCGCCGTGATTGGTTCTCCGCAGAGCGGGATGAGCCCTCTGTGGGAATGCCGCCCGCGCGCCTGCAATGGTTTTTTTTGTTGAGCTGACTGACAGCATAGCGTCTCTGCCGCTGACCTAGTTAAGCACGGCGCATCAGTCAGAGAATGCATAATTAGCTTTAAAAACAGCTTTCGGTGGTAGAGGGGGGGGCAGCAGCTCCTGCTCCACCATGATGTCACGAGCCAAGTCATGGGGGTAGGAAGTATAAAAGCTGTGGACAGACCTGACAGTTCCCCTCAAACGGTAGCTGAGGTATAACAAAAGCTCCGGTTCAGCGGAGATGACAGATTTAAAATATGAAGGGATGAGAAGGAAAAAAATGTCTTGTGTGTGTTTTTTTTTCTTCTTTTATTTTCTTTCTGTCTCGGTGCACGTTATTGTTCACCCACCCCCCCCCCCCCCCGGTGCTTCACACCTTGCCTGTGCTGGATTATCGCGTTTAGGCAATCGCCCCTCAAGGTGGCTTTTTGGCAATCCCCCGTGCGCTAAAAAGTCTGCCCCGAGGAAGTGTTGCGCCCGAGTTACACTCAAGGGAGTGGGGGGGGAATGGCAGGGCCCGATGTTGTTCGCCACGTGAGGTTCTCTGCGAAGCATTCCTCGGTATCGTGCGGCTTTCACGCCGCTGCAAGTTTACCACACACCAAGTTGCATGAAAAACGGGACCACCTTGGATCATAGCACGTCACAATTCGTTCACATTACACCTCATCAATTGTTAAATATCCTGAAGGTAATACAAATGTAGGTTAATAAAGGCCGGGCAATATTTTCCCTTTCAAATTAAGTTCGACATAATATAATTTACATGCGTCAATACCAGTGGAGCGATGGGCAACAGTTGGTTTGGATGCCAGGCTGACATTTCCATGTTTGGATAGATAATTGAGTAGTGTTTGTCCTCATTGTGAACGATGCTAATGTATCTTGGCCTCGTACCGCACACATTATTCAGTGTGCTCTCACACTGCCAGCGCATGGCTCGAGTCATGCTTTATCGACTCGACATTTATTACATGTGCTACCCACACACTGTGACGCGACTATTTCAATAGTTAATTTACAATGCCACAGGAACTGGGAACGCAAGGATCAATGACTTGCATTCGTCCGGCAGTGTACTAATAATTCAACCTTTATGTAATAATCATGGGAACACATGGTGCATAATGACAAGAATCAACTCGATGTCATAAGGAATTAATGTGCAATTAGCAACGTTATTAAATCGCAGCATTGTTTGTTGCATGTTGAACTAAAAAAAAACAATTTTTGAATCGAGCACAGCATGTTCTTGAGACATCTAAAATTCTGTTTGTATGGCTAATCATTTTCATCATGTTTTTTCATTCACTTTTACGTGAAACATTTTAAACAAGAAGGCATTTCCAGGATGTAGGAAGGTGCACATCTTATACAAAAAAAACTCAGCTTTGAGTTTTGGCACACGGGGTGCTTTTCTTGTGATTGTTGCATGACAGCTTTACTACGGCTGTCTGTCATTTATCCGCATTTGCCGCGTCTCTGCCAAGTGTGGAACCGTGAGAGTTGTGATTTCATGGTGGCTTTCTGATGCGACTGATCTCCCTGCAAGCACAACCCTCCCCTTGTCCTTGCTGGCTTTCATCATCCGGTATACAGCGAATCAAAGTAAAAGGCAGGACTCAGCTTCAGCCGCAGATTCAGATCTGCAGCCCTACAGCAACCGCTATCAAGGTGCTTGACTCTTTCAAAGGGGACTGGCATTGCAACTAGCTTGGGGTCAAGTTCTTCAATAACATCCCAAGGGTATACCACTGTCAATAAAATGCAATGCTCCGGGGGATATTTTAGATTAGATATCACACAAGAGAGAAAAAAAAGGTGCACAAAGTGGTGCCTGAATCATAAATGGAGTGATCTGAGAACCAGCGTTGCTTTCGCGGAGGCTTGAAAGGCGTATAGAAAAAAGCAGCCCCGACCTATGGGCTTCCAAAGACACTATTAAATAGGAATGTTTATTTGCTAATGCCCATTAGGTGAATTGAAAGAAATAATGATGATGGGCTCGCGACAGAGTTTGACATTCTGAACGTAGCGTCCTCACAGCGATGAGAGGCTCAGAGATTGGTTCTCCTAAGGGGACATGTTGATGGGAATTTCGCAGGCAGAAAATGCCAAGGGCAGCCGAGGCCAGACTGCGAGCTATACAGGCGCAGAGCCGGGGGAATAGAAACATCAAATAGTGAACAAGCTGTCGACACGAGTGCAGACTTCAGCAGCCGCAGCACCGGGTCTAATCAGCAGAATGCAAAAGCCCTGGGTCAGAGTTCCCTCCAAAGCCTTTTGCCTCGACACAGCCTGATGTGTCTGATAGGAACATGGCTTCCCAGGAGGCACCGCGAGAGACATCATAAGGGGGCTTGGGCTGCGGAAATATTCAGCCAAAAAGCATGGCAGGAATAAAAATGAGTCGAGAGAGAGAGAAAGAGATCCAGCACGGGCTCGGAGATAGAAACATTATTATGTTCTGCAGCCCATTTGTACCCATCTCACTCCGCCAACCCGATGAAAAATTCATCATGACTCCTCAGATAATAAAGATACATACACAACAATCAATGGGGAAATCGATTTTTCGACATAGTGCCGTGAATCTCGGCACTAGATCATGGCACATTATTATGTCAGATAGTGCTGTGACCCTCATTTTTCCTGGTGTCTGAGAGCTGTTTATTAGCTCAAGATTGGGCTGAAACGGAGAAAAACACAGTGGTGAATGATCATGGTCCCAGATCTCCCTTGGCCTGTTTTATGGTGTTGGCTGCGAATGGACGGGGGGGGGGTGTGAACGCGAAGGCTGGGCTGATGAAGTTGTCAGAAGCAGCTGACTGATCACCTGACGGGAGCTCCCAGCGAGCGGCGTAATTGGAACCCTCCCCGTTTACTCGCCAAGTGAAACATATCAAAGTCAGCCCCAGCCACTTACCACGAGCGGGCGGGTGGTGGTGGTGGTGGGGGAAAAGTGCATCTTTCAGAAATTGGCGTAACAGCTGCCTTCCTGTTACCTCTCTGCATGACGGAGCTTGACTGATAAGCATCGCGCTTGTTTTGTGTTGTTGTTGTTGTTGTGTTTTGTTTCATGACACCCCCCCCCAAAAATAGTACTGTCATGCGTCTCATTTGTTTTACTTTACTGGGAGTATACTACGCAAGATGTTATGGGCAGCTTCTTTTTTTAACTACTGATATGCCATTGATAAACTGCAGCAGAATTGAAAGACGGTCTGGTTGTTTTTTTTTTGTCCCTCTGTGGATTTATTTCGGTGCACTTTTAGAATGCGCTATGTTGCCGACGTAGTTGACGTGGCTCAGCGAGATACAGGCCCGAGTCGAAATATTGTACCAAAAAGCACCGAGAGTGTCAGTTTAACGTCCGAGTTTGGCACTGCAATAACAATTGGTGCCATCTGGCATGAGTTTTTGTAGCCCCAGTCCCATCACTAAAAAAAGGTCTCAACAATAATCTACATCTCAAAATGTGGACTCTCACGTACTCTTCGGTTCTTTCGGTAAAGTCACGTAGGTGAAAATACAAAAATAAAAATAGAAATGAATAAATCAAGACGTTTCGATTGCAACGCAAGCAATCGTCATCAGGTGTGATAACCACAGCTGTTAAATAAGTCAGAAAACTTCAAATCTAGAATGACTCTCACCTAATTGGATCATACACGGGCTCTCAAGACTAACATTTAAATGTCCGTTCAGGCACTGTCCATTACATTATTCCTCGCACAGCTTAATGAAGGCTACTAGATGCCGCATTAAGCAATCTATTGAATAGTTAATTAGGAGAGCCTAATGATCTGATTCCAGAATTGCTCCGTGTCAGATAGAGTTTCCTCGCTGTCAGTCCAGGGATTCCAGGTGATGGAATGAGGTCCTCTCTGTACCAGACACAAATCACACAGTTGGTAAAAAAAAATTAAATGTATGCCCTATGCTTCTTTTGCACGATATTGCACACGAGCATTTGAGTACAGATATGGGTGCATTTTATCTTTTAAATGGGTTTCATTATCACCATGGTCGACCAAGGTAACAATTCAGTTAAGTTTGGTTGTCCTCTCGTCCCGTGGGACCTTGCGCTTCTGGGTATTTTGAGCACCCTTGTGTGACGGCTTGACATTTCTACCATGTTCACAGAGAAACTTTATAAAAGTGGTAAAAAGAAATGCGATAGCGTGTCTTCTACGGCACAAGTCAAAGCTGCACTTTTTAAGGGGGGGGGGGGGGGTTGGGGGGGGGGCTGACGGAGGGGGGGGGGGGTAAAACTACACTTTGCATTGGAGCTCATTAAACAGATGAAACTATCGTGCCTCTGCTGAAAATATATGGTTGCTGCCAGCTTTCATGAAAAATTACATTTCTGAACGCTGCGTATTTATTGCGCGTACACATCAGCGTTATAATTTAACTGATAAAACCGACTGCGTATAGCTTCGTGGGCCTCGTCACATGGATATGCTCAAGAGGAAGGAGTGCATCGCAACCCAGACACGCATACAAATGCGTATGCGTGCATTTATTTATCATCGTGGAAGGGGGGGGGGGCGCGACATTCATTTATGCACACACATGAACTCTATTTTATACATACCAAAACGTGTGATTATTACATTCTCTATAGTTCTGCTTCGTGCGTGCAGCCCGTGGGTGTTCACCGTTGTTGTGTTATCTCTGTGGAATGAACATTGGTTGTGGGTTTTTTTTCTGCACTGATAAGTCTTCGTTCGGTTGTCTACTTTGTAAACCCTGGTCTCCTTGGAAAAATTTCGATTGAAAGCTTTCGTGACTGCAGGAATTCATATTATTGGTTCTTTCGGTAAAGTCACGTAGAAGGGAAATAATAAAATAATAAAAATATAACATAATAAAATGAAATTCTCACGACGTTTCGGCCACACGTCGTGAGAATTGTATCTTATTATGTTTAATTTTTATTATTTTATTATTTCCTTTGAAAAAGTGACATTTTGCCTCGGTGCATTCTCCCGTAGTTAAATCTAATTTATAACGATGATGTTAATGACGCTGACAAAACATAACCTGACTGTAAATGCATGCGCATGGACCTGTATTTTACTATCGCATTCATCAGCACACACTCATGCTCACAAACAGCTTCCAGTTACACAATGCATTGGTATGCATATGCTTGTGTGAAGTCAGTAAGTCACACAACGTTCCTGTGCACTATTCTATGCATTGACTGTATGCACAACAAGAAGCAGACAATGCCAGCATGAAAACACGCCAATAAAACCAATGTACACACACACACACACGTGTAACATGTCAGCTTTTGTTGTCACGTCTAACAAAAGGAACATGCATATTTAATTAAAATCAATCCGAGCAGCCACGTGGGTCAAAATTAAATCACCCTGAAGTGCAGTGCACATTGCTGCACTTATGCCAAAATTGAAGCACTTACTGGCAGTGGATTTTGTATAACAGCGCTGGGACACATGAACAAGTGGTATGCATCGGGTGTTAAATCTAACGCCTGCTGCACAGCAGGGAGATTAAAAACATAGGCGAAATGAGAATTGGGACCCCAGATTGTGTTTCCAGTGAAGGCTTCACGAGACCTAGTGGTGGTGAAAAGTGGTGCTGATGAGCCAATATAATTACTACCGCATTATATCGATATATGTATACATACAACAATTAAACCACAGAGGACAGTTACTGGGCATGTAACCGTTTGATGAATTGTCACAATTCAGGCTCGCAATTCGACTCAATAATCACATCTTTCGGGCTCGTTGTGTTCGCCCTGTTTGTCGTTGCTTCTTATTCAGGCCATTAGTCAAAATGCAGTATGAGCATATGATGAGCATGCAATTTACAGAAACTGTAAATAATCGACGATTGCCAGTGTGGCTCAATGTGTGTGTTTTGCGAGCGTAACAATATTTTTTTTTATCACACGCATTATTACCTGCCAAATGGTTATTTATCTAGCATTAAAAAAACCACTACATATTTACAGTAATTCATTAACAATGCACATTATTATACATTTTTCATGAGGCTATTGCCTTCTATTAATAGTTGTGCCGAAGAAGTGCTCCCACTGTAGCTGTACGCGAGTGTGCGTTAGCACCCCTGCCAAGAATCATCTAGGAGTGAGGGGGGGGGGCACAAAATGCAACACCGTTAATAACAGTACCTCTCTAAGTGTAACACAAGGCAACAGTTTGCACGGCTAATTTCAAATATACACTTAACAGCTGCGTTGCAAACAGTTGTCCGCGTGCAGGAAGCTGTGTTTAAGGAATTGATCCAGGCAGCCTCTTCACGGGATGGGTGCTTGCACAGCGTGGTCGACAATGTTGCCCACATCGCTCACATATTTTCAGCTTTTCCAAGATTAGCGATGCGTTGGAAACCGCTTTTGCACAACGCACTGTGCCATTAGCCGGAGTTGTAGTGGCTGCCTAGGGAGCGATTGTCGCCAACTGAAAACCCACACGTGCCGAAAACTGGGATGGACAAATGCATTAAGGGCCTCATCACAGCGCCTTTGCATATCAAGGATTTTGGCCAGCTCCTGCAGTCGATGATGAGTTGGTGCGCAGAACGGCCACTATGTCACCTATAGTAAGTTCATCATCATGTTCAGTCATTATCAATCTACTGCTGGATGAGAGCCTCTCCATGCTGTCGCCATGTCTCATGGTTCTTCTTCAAAGTAACAATCAATGTAGCAATCCATACGTATAGCTCCTGTAAATGAGCTTAATTTCATTGCTCCATCTCTGTGTTGAACTTCCTCTTGGGAATGTTCCCTAAACCATGCACAGTCGTAGGTCCTTGTCTTAATATATTTAACTTTGACTCACTGTTGTATGAAGTCTAAACAGTCGCATGGTTATAGATCTTAAATGTTGAATTCGGACCATCACTGTTTTCAGTAGTGATAGGAAATCAAGAACTTGGAATCATAACTAACCTCCAAATCGTCATGGAGGCAACTGATCGTTGCATGGATTTACCATTCAACATTGTGGGTGCGATTTAACTGCGACACATAATGATGGGTTTGGGAAACATGAGCTTTGTGTTGGCAGCCTTGTACAATATTTCCCCTGTTGAATTTTTAAGGACCATTACCTTTATTGGGAAAATAATGCGTTTTTTAATTGCTGGATTACTTTATTGATTCATTCTTTTATTACATTTTATGAGATCGTGTATCTTTGGCAGAAGTCATCTTTGCAAAAGATAACAACAGATGGACAAAGTGATAAAATAGGAACAAAGTTGTAACGCACACGAGGGGATAGCCAATGGGAATGTGATGTCACATAGAAGCTAAGTATCATGTAGCTCCATAACAATTAGAACAAGATGTGTCACCGTGTTATGCGAAAACGGAAATGCGATGTGTTTATCAGTATGTCACCTCAGTAACTGAAATAATTTAGAAAAATGTGCTTACTGTATATGATAAGAAATATGTGTATATTATTTAGGCCAGTGCAAGTCACGAATTAAGGAATTGCTAAACAATGTATTAGGTTATTTTTCTCGCACCACATTAAGATGTGCTAGCAATCAATAGCAGAATACAAACCAGCATGGTTACTCAAGACCAAGATCGAGACGTCTCTGCGGCACAAGACACGAATGCCACACCTCAGCAAATCTTTCTACCCTCTGCTAAATCTCGCCGCTGCTGCACAGCAGACACACAGACCTCTAAGGTCTTCCCTCACAGTATCTATCCCACTGTCTGGTCTTAGGTCTTACCTTTGTGCTGCCAGACTCATGGAGACCATTCCAAATGGCCCTCCTCATTTCGGCGCACATGTCCCACTTAGAGCAATCTTATTTGCCGCACAGTCCGAGAGAGAGGCTACATCAACAACACAGATCTTTGTGTACATGTTGACAAATTGAAACAAAAAAAATGTATACAATTGTAATGTTTCTCACTCAGTGGACAATTAACATCTCATCGATGTATGTACATTGCTTATGTTTCGCTTAGACACCACAACCCCACTTGTTTGAAACACGTATATTGCTGTATCATTTTTCTTCGAACTGTGCTGGTATCACACAAGATAGTGTAAGAAACAATATATGTTAATGAGACTGCCAATGCCAAAACGGTGGGGCACAGATTGTCTTGTTAATTTTAAATAGATGTCGTAACAGCTGTGTTAGCATTTACCATCCTTGTCAATGCAGACATCAATCTGGCGATGCATTTTTTTTTGTTACGTCTAGAAATCCCAGAATGCGGGTTATTTTAGGATGTTTTCTTATTGTTGAGCCAATTAATGAATATAACTCTATAATCAGCAAAACTAATTGTTTCATTCTGCAAATTTATCGTGTTATGCTTTGAATAAAGTACGAAAAAAATCACGTAAAAAAGCAAATGAATTATGTTTCCTTCTTTATTTAAACCCGATTTCCAGTGTAGCATCAGTAATAAACTCTGAGCATTAAAGTGGTTCAAATTAGAGATAATGAAAAAGGCTAAACTGGGTCTGGTATGACATGCATATCAAGATCAGAACATAACACCATGTCACTGCCTCCGTTTTATCATGTGATCTGGTAGTACAGATTTCCTCTAATATTTGACACTTACCAGAATCCAATTTGTTGGATTCAGCTCTGATTCATTTTATATGTAAGATGTGTCTTGCACATATCAGTGATTTCCATTTATCAAAAAAGGACACTTTAAAATACCGAAATTTACATTTTGTACACTACCAGAATTTTGAATTACTTGAAATCTGAAAATAAATACAGCTGGAAAAGAATAACATGATGACATTAAAAAACAATATAGTCTACGCAGAGTAATATACAATGCATGACGCAAACATGCAATAAAGCAAAATTATTATTTATTTTTAAAGGGCTTTGTGCAAACAAGATGAACAAATTGTTTTTTAAAAAGCCTTTGCAGATGACAAGTACGTTGGCTGTATTGACATATTTTGGTTCCTATATGTTATTCTCATCAATATTGCAGCACGTAATTGATCTTTGATAGAGTGAGAATATTAAAATGTGTTATGGTATTTAGAAGGCCTATTGACCACTAGATGTGATTATATTTATTTTCTCAGTGACGTTGTTTAACTCGGTAGCATTGCAGACAATGCAATTTCTACACAAGTGTTGTGTCAGTATAGTGATGTTTCAAACTATAACATGTTTAATTCACTATTTGTTGATATTATTTATACATCCCTTGTGCATGTACCACTTGTGTGCTATGAAACAAAATTCACGTCTAGCTCTCAAAGAGAAAATGTTGTGGCTTATTCTTCTCTTACATTTTTTCATGCTGAATTCTTATTCAGGATATTTTGAATAGCGTGCAGAAAAATCCCCCACTTAATAGCGATATCCCTGAAAATAAATTTCAAAAGAGCGAATTGACATCTCTGCTTAAATGTACACTTTCCTGTTTAAAGTCCGAAGATTATATTTAGCCTATTGTAGTAGAGTGGCACCAGCGGTATATTAGTTTATCAAATGAGCCTAGTTTATCAAATAGTCTTATCGAAAGTTGACAAAGTGCCAGAGATGTCTGGCTCGTACACAGGGGGCGCTGGCGACGCAGACGGCGAACTGCAAGCCGGGGATATTGAAACGTCAAGAGCTGCAGGAAGGGAGGCGCCGATCGAAGGCCGAGTGTCAATCCACTGGTGCTTAAGCCACACGGCTGAGATCCAGTGACATTTCGTCTTCTGCTGAGATCAGGGCCATTTTTCATTATAGATTTGCAGCTGTCACAACCTTCTGGGCTTGGCATTTACTAATCCAATACAGCTACACCACTTCTATATTAAATGTGTATTTTTGTATTTGATTTATTTTTTCAGATACCTATTTTATTTATACGGTTTATATTGTTTAGGGAGGCAGAGATAAATGTAAGTCTGCTGATAATTTACACTGGAAAATGGAAAATGTTGCTATAACTACCCATATGATCCCATAGGGTTGTAATCAATCAATTTTTTTTCTTACATTTGCCTCGAGTGCAATAACGCAGGGTAACAAAACAAATTTACTTCTTATTTGGTAATTAGGTTATTTGAGCATTTCATTTTTTTGTGTTTTTGAGTTAATGCGTTGTCATCCATCATTCCCTATTGCTGCATTTTGGGTATCGGACTCTGTAATCCTATTAAATCGAAACTGCTGTGTTTTCCTTTATATATTTTAAGTCACCTTTAAAAGTGAGCATTGACAATGTGTTTATTATTTATACGGTTTTTTGTTGTTGTTCCTTATTAGCCCTTTTGATAGAAAGCACTAAAGTATGCTATGCCTAACATGAGTATAGTTTTATCATGTGTTTTCAACGTCTTTTAATATAAAGGTCAATAAACCTTGTTTTCGTAAAAGCACTGCATTTATACCGAAAGCAATGTGAATATATACTGTGCAAGATAATTATGAAATGTATACGTGTTGAATATAAAAAAAAACATTTGTAATAACGTAAATTTTTAAGCATGACCATTGTAAATAACAAAAACATACACATATCCCAATGCTAATGTGTTGCATTGTTTGATTATACACGCGCACGTCTATTTGCATTTGATCTCAAAGTAACGGCACCGTTGTTTTGTTTTACTCTTTCCACATAGATTTTCATTTCCACGATGATCGCGTACCACACAAGTTGCAGCTCAGAGCAGCCTATTTCATCGCCGTTTTGTAATGAGTGCTCAGTGGCAGGCAAAGCCGAGCGTTAGGTGGTCTCGGCTAACAAATGCGCGGGCACAGATCGGGAACTGCGCAGTGCTGGCGGGCTGCCTGCGGATTGTTTGTCCAGAGCAGGTCACGTATTGAGGGCACAGAAAAACTCGGTCAAGGGACTTGGGAGCCTGGTCTTTATGCCTGCAGCGAGCCAAACATTAATTAGGCTTGCCCTGCCGGAATCGTGGCTTAGAATGTGCCCTAACCACGCCAACAGGGGGAAAATGCTTGGCTAGAGCTCCTGAAAGGAATATTTACGGTTATTAGGTCCTGATGTAGTGCGGGGTCTGATTCCCATACCGTTTGATTAGGAGGTCTGCAGCGAAGGGGAGGCTCTTTTCTTTAAGTGGCAGACGCTTCATTCACCGTGGGCAAGTCAGCTTGTAGTTGTTGTTGAGGCATTTTTAATTCATTAAACCCGTTTTGGTGTTTAATTGTGGTCATTACAAACCAACTTTCAAATGACCATTTTAACAAATCTGTGTTACTGAAATATCGCTTAACTGAGAGTATAAATCCTCTAAATATTCTTCGTATATATTTTTGCTCCAAGATTTTGGACGTTATTGCTGCCGAGTAGAACATTTATAATAAAGAAATATATTTTAGAACACTACATCTTAAATAATCAGCCCATAGCAATGACGGAGCACTATTATGCCATCTTACTAATCTCTCGACATTTATACCTGCATCATTGTGCTAGCACAAAAAAATTCCACGTCCTGACGTGAACCGTTTCCATATCTCCTTGTTGTTGCCGCTCTGTGTTGTTTCAAATCTTTAAAAAAAAAAACCTGTACGCTCATAAAACGCTTCAGTTAATCTTAGCATTTATACACGTTCCCGCTGAAGGACTCAAACGCGCGTATTTTCAGCCTGAAATTTTTACCGCGTGCGTGCAACACGTAGACAATTTGGGCCCGTCAAAGTAGGGGGGCTTGCTTTTAGAGATACACACCGCTAAATTCATGTCCGTGAATACTCAATTCCCCATTCTCCTTCTGCCCCTTGAATGGCAATTGCACAGAGAAGCCTCCCCCACCACCACCACCACCGCCCCCCCCCCCTCCTCTATGGATGTCCCACAGTGAAAAGGCTCAATAGGGCATAGAGAGAGAGATGGCCCTCAAAAGGACTGGAGGGGCTACTCTACTGGTTCCCGTGAAAAGATTCAGGTGTGAATGGAGTTAGAGTGGGCTGGCTAGCTGTGAAGAAAGAGAGATTTCATCTCCCTGACAGGGTTGCCGCCCCACCCCCTCCCTCCCTCCCTCTGTCATTCCCCCCCTCCTGATCCCCCCCCTCCTCCTCGCCACCCACACCAACTTTGCGTTGCGTTGTGTTTTTTGTAAGTACAGCATCTCACAAATAAAGTTCAGGCCGGCGGGGGTGGGACCCACTCAGTGTCCTGTTATTGAGACCGCGTAAATGGTCAGGTGAGAGGATATTGACAGAGGTCAAACCCCGTGCATTTTGTACGCTGCATTTTATTGCAGTGTATATATGATAAAAAAAACAATTTTTACAGTGGCTTTTTTTCCACACACCCTAGCAATGCGTATTATGCATTAACATTGCATGTAATAATTATACAGTAAAATCATTATTAAATGCGTGTTTAAGAGAAAACACAAATGCACAAATAAATTTGTTCTTGAACACAACATCATAGACAAAAACTCAGTTTTACTGTTTCTGCATTATTATATTATCACATCACTTATTATGATACATAAGAATCATCTACAACAGAGTTCCAATCTATTGCCGTCTGATATTCATATTCAAGGATTATTTATCAAAGTCTGTCTAATGTTCTAAGCTCTTATTTTCAGTACGTGGATCCTATGTATATACGTATTCTTTGTCCATTTAAAAAAGAATCGTCATTGCAATTCATACATTTCCTTTCATCATTATAAATGCAAGTATCACCAACACCATCATCATCATCATCATCAATCAGCGACACTCTATCCACTGGATGATGGAGGTCTCTTCAAGCCGTCCCCCACCATCGCACGGTGCAACGATCCATCTCGCCACCGAGGACACGAGCCAGACTCATCACTCCTTCTCCACGGTGGACCTCTCAGCTTGACTGCCATTTAGTCGTTAGTCGTTGACCGTTGCCCATCAAATCCCTTCGAGCAACACGTCCTGCCCAGCGCACTCACCATTATAAACATTCACTTTGACGTCTCTGACTTGGGCGTATCACGTGATCCGCACGCAAGTTCCTCTTTCTCAGACTCATTCCAAGCAGTGTATGCGCCTCACCACGCGTTACATTCGCCCCAATTAGCCCACCACGTGTGATCAGGTCACGTGTGATGGGGGTAAAGTGTGGGTACTCCTAGCTATTTAATAACGTCTGGCCCGCATGGAGTAAACTAAATACCCTCTAGAGCGGGTCTCTATCACTCCCTCTAGCGGAGACCTTTCCACCAGCATTGCTTCAAGCGGGAAATTGCAGGGCTGCGCCTTTGCTTATGCTGAGCAGTGCCATGGACAGCTTCATCTTCATGTGAATAGCACAATGCTATTCTGTGTTGAGGGTTTGAGGAGCCTATATTTGTCGGTTGGCTAAAATTCTTAGGGCTTTTTTAAACACAGATACACATTAACGTGAAAATAATCTCCATTTAGCGTTATATAAAGATTGTTTTCCACATAAAAGTCAACGTCTCATCTGTTTGGAATATTTGTTTTGATCTCAAAAAGCCTGGAACAAAAATGTGCACAACCTTCAATTATATATTGTAAAAGGTTGTTAAAAGCTGATAATGCGGTCATTAGCAACTACGCATTCCAGTTGTGCAACCTCAATGTATGCATATTACGATGCATGCTTTGAACTTTTTACGTATCAAAATTATTCTCCCAATGGCCTAATTGTGAGGGGGGTGGGGACGTCACGTCATCACGACCACACGAACCCAGCTCAACGCATGATGTCATCGAGCAGATGTGCACGGTGACATCACCACCACGCAACTTGCCCTCCCGTGTGCCGGCCGGCCAGCCAGCAAACATTTTTGTTTGTTAAGCTACTCGTAGATAACCCGTTGCTCTGCAATGGAAAATAAGAGACAGCTGCCATTTTCGTACTCCTCTCACGATCCTGTTTTCGAAGCAATAAAAGTACTTTTTAACGTAATAAAATACCAAGGTAACATTTTGTTGTATATTCCCTAGAATGTATGGAATATTCTGGCAAAATAATTGCATTAATATGAGCATCAATTGAAACGTTTGAGCAATTTTACACGAACCGTGTCAGTTTTCTGTATTCATTGCTCCCGCCTCTTCGGTGTCACCATCTATTCAATGTCTTCAGAACTTATTCCGCCATTTAAATTAAGTTTCGTGTTTATTCGTTACACGGAGAAAAAATATATTGTTTAGCCAGTTGCCTGGCTAGCTTCAGTGGCGACAGCCACGAACAATGCAGTCGTTGTTGGGCCGGAGAGGAGCCCAGTCAGCAGTCAGGGAATTGGAGGCATACATTACACTGGTCAACAACAAAAAAATTCTGGCCTGGACATTTGCAGCTGTTTTAGACTAATTTCAGGGTGCTGATTCCAAATCTGATCTCAGATTTGCTCTATCACATCTCATTTTATGCTATCGGCATACCCCATTTTCATTGATTTTACCCGAAATTAACTCTGTCACTTATGATTGCAAGTTGTTGCGAGTCAGTGACTGCTTTAGTGTTAAAATATGGTGCTGTATTTTTAGGATAGTGTGTTTATAATATAATTTTATTTAGATATCCACATTTATTTAATATTTATCTTCTGCAGTTTTTTTTATTGAAAATGCAATATTTAAAATCTCAAAAACCTGAGGTGATAGACAAAAACTGATGCCAGATTTGGAATCAGCACCCCAAAATTACCTTAAAACCGTTGGAATACCTTATGCCAGAAAAAGTGTGTTGACCAGTGTTATTTTTGAAAGTAGTATGAGAGTAGTATCATATTTCACCAATCACGATCATCATCATCAGCATCATCAGCATCAGCCATGGTCACTGCTGCATGAAGAGCTCCCCAAGATGCCACCAGGCCTCACAATCCCTCGATGATTCACAGTTAATTGCAAGTGTTTTTATAGTTGTATGTATGATTGTTATCTGGGTTACCGGAAAAGCTGAATGCATAATTGGCATTCATGCCAGACAGATTTTCAGGAGAGAAAAAAAACCATGCTTTTTAAAACTCCATCAATGTGTAAATGTTCACTATACAATATCTCAGCAACTTCAAACAAGTTCCAGCAGCAAACGTTGCACTGTAATAAAGCAGAGGTTCAACATTTTACTTCTTGGTGTTGCCGAACTGAAATATTTTTCTCTTCCGTGTGA
Source organism: Lampetra fluviatilis (assembly GCF_964198595.1). Taxonomy (NCBI): domain Eukaryota; kingdom Metazoa; phylum Chordata; class Hyperoartia; order Petromyzontiformes; family Petromyzontidae; genus Lampetra; species Lampetra fluviatilis. The sequence goes on along the minus strand of NC_136287.1, from coordinate 9,534,614 downwards.
GATTTGTAAAGCGCACGTGTCGATATTTTACTTACAGCTTCGTGTTTATTACATATGGAGCCTATGCAAACAGCGCTGGTTCATAGCATTCTTTAATAAGGGTCTCCCAGGTGCCTCCTCCATTATAAAATGACCATTCTTAATTGTGAATGAGAATAGTGTACTGATATCGGGATCATGAATGTAGCTTAAAATTACTACATGTAAAGTTGATTTACATAGACTTACTCGATTAACAAAAAAGCAAAACGATCAAGCATGTTACGTTAATGGTAATAATTCACAACCCTTTCACCAATCCGCTGTTGTATGACCAAGGGGGCCGTTTGACGATACTACACCGACACTGGTCCGTACGGGATGCTATAGAGGGCGTGCTGAGTGCCAGCTGAATCATCACTCGCAACTCAAGCTGAACTGCGGTCGGGATTCAAACTCAGTTCGCTTGATTTTACTACGGGAGTTCATGAAACATCGCTCCTCTGCACCACCCCTCCGCTCGTGCAAGTTTACACATCTAAATAGAATCACGTGCGGGGGTTAACACGTACATGTGTGGCGAATCTCGGTACAATCATACCGAACGGTATCTCACACACGACTACGCACAGGGGAAATATTTTGATGCAATTTTGTCATGAAATTGCTGTCCACTCCGTGTTTTCTCAACTCACCGCCCGTAGTTTTATCCTCCTCCTCCGGGAAATGTTCAAGTCAAAATCGAAATGATTTAACATTGCGGTGGTACTCATCTCATGTCTGCAGCTCTAGGCCATTGGTGGAAATTCCACATTCCTATGGTGGGGGCAGGGAGAGGCAGTCTGTTAACTTCTACTGATTGTATTTTATCATCCCCAGGAGGATTATGGGCTGAGTCAACCTCCGAACCAGGATTTTAACATGCAACCTTTCAAATGCGAGCTGCTCACTCTACTTGCGGAACTAACTGGCCAGTATTCTGTAAAAAAACACATCTTTGCATGTTTTTTTTATTATTATCAAAAGCTTATAATAATGTTGTTGACAAGAACAACTCAATAATGTGATGCACTAGCTACCCATCACTACGTTTCGGTTTTTTTTCCCATCACTAAAACAATGTAGTTGTAATTAATTCATTATTCGGCGATGCAGCACAAGTACAATTAACAATAAACGCTGCCTCCAAAAGGAAATATTAATTTAGTCGGTGACGTTTCGGGCAATGGCCCTTTTTTCAGAATACATAAATCGGTCGCTTCTTCGTAGCACCGTTCACGCGCTATGAAGAAGGGCAATTGTCTGAAACATCGGCATCCAACAATGTACATCTCGCTTCTCTCAGTTGTTTTTGTCCTTCAAGAACCTGTGTAAATCTTCGAATCAGAATGCAAGGAATGAACAGAATAGCGGTGTGCATGCAAAGGCAGAGTTGATCCTCATTCATCCTTATGCGCGTACACAGACTTGCATACATATAGCGAATGAAAAAAAAGCACATGTATGCCCATACATGAACAAAGACAGAGGTTCCTCGTATCGCTTTAACAGACTGTTGGGGCAAGTGCTGTTAAAAAGCACCTAGGAAGGCCGACACGGCACATGAGGGGGTGGGTGGCCAGCATAACGCCCTGATGAACATGTATATACACAAACAGCGCAAACACATCACATATGTAAAACACATCCATACTTGGGGTGTGACGATGTATCGATCCAGTATGTATTAATATCGATTCCTTTTGGCGATGATACATGCATTGAATTGCGTGTACGAGAATTTATGTATTTCTTTTATTTGTAAGCAATGGATTTACGTGAGACCCTGCAATCACTAGAGGCCGCTAGATTCACTACAATGTAAAACAAAATACACGATCGATTCACAGATTAAATTGTGACACCCGAATCACGACCGTTCACCGTATCACGTTATGCACTTCCACACGATATTTATAAAACTGAGAAGAAAAAAAAACAATTCTAACAAAATTTGTCCTTAGAAATTAACAATTCAGAAAATGTTGAACTCCAAAGTCATCCCTGCTGCATACATTTATTTTAGATAGATGGTGGCTGCGTTGAAGGCACGCATCGAGTCATCTGAAAATGAGTGTGGCTCCCAGAAAGGAGTACAGGTTCACTGCTATGGCAGAAGGCAAGAGACTAAACACCTGGACACCAGCTGTTGCTTCTAAACCGCGGGCTGTGAAAGTCACAAGTGCCAAACAATGAGAAATGTTGCTTAGAAATGTGCGGAACCGCTCAATCCTTTACGGACCGGTGGAGTTTTATTTACGCATAATGCGTCAAATTAACATTTTAATTAACAGCAAACACTTTATATTTTTTTTGCGTCTGTTAATGCGCGCATATTCATGCAATATGAACACCGTCTGAAGCGTGTGAGGCATGTGCTTATAAATGATGGCGGGTCACTAACCCCAAGCCCGCACTTCAACCGCAGCCCCATGTGGTGTCTGTAGACTTTACAAGGCCAACCAAGCCACTGTTTTACAGCAGTGTTATTTCACAGCGTATGTTAAATTTTTTGTCAAAAAGTACTTAAAGAAAACATACTCTTAGTTCTTTCGGTAAAGTCACGTAGGTAAAAAATTAAATTAAAATTAATACAATAAAATAAAAATCACGACGTTTCGGAGGCAACACAAGTCTCACTTGATGCAGCAAATCTGGCTGTGACAGTCCCACCTGATGACGGAGACTTGTGTTGCCTCCGAAACGTCGTTATTTTTATTTTATTTTTATTAATTTTAATTTTAATTTTTTTAACTACGTGACTTTACCGAAAGAACTAAGAGTATGAATCATTGCAGTCACGAAAGCTTAAAATCTAGAATTACTTAAAGAAACCCTACTCCAAAGCAATTACAGCGGAGTGAATATATTAAAGCCAAGTGTATCTCATGACTGAGATCATTTAATACTGTACCTTATACACGACGGTATTTATAAAGGTAGGAGCAAAAGGGGGGGCGGGGCGGGGGGTGTCAAGGGGGCTAATGAGCAAGAGACAGGTGTTGTTCCCATTTAAAATCGATCCAACAATCCTACTCTTAGTATTTTCGATAAAGTCACGTAGGAAAAAAAAAATGAAAAGAAAAGTTTATAAAAAATGAAATAATTTTTATTATTTTATTTTTATTATTATTTTATTTTTATTAATTATAAAATAATAAAGTCATTTATTTTATTTATTTTACCTACGTGACTTTACCGAAAAAACTAAGAGTATGAATCCTTGCAGTCACGAAAGCTTCAAATCTACGATCCAACAATGTTCGTTTACTTCGTCGATGAACGACTCTGGCCACATCGTGGAACGCAAGGACAAAGCACACGAGCACTGTCGCCCTCTGTGATCGCCGCGCGGGAGATTATGAACGCCGACATCGATGCTGACAATGATGAACTGGATCCCAGGATAGCCACCGAGAACTATCGGGAGCGAGTTCTGTTCGCGAGTACCGCTGAGCGTTGGCGTGGCCACTTGCGGCGGTGGTGCTGATCTATTCACACCGTACTCGGTACTTATTTAAGGCTGAGTCAACATATATTTGACCCAGGGAGAGGCACTGACACCACTTGCCACTGATGTTAACCGTGGCCTGGACTCTAACTCACGTTGCCGAATTCACAGCAAGTGGGTGAGTCACTGCGCCACCAATATCGTGGATATTTACTACATAAAACAAAAATGAAGATTCCCCCATCGACCAATATTCAGACTCTCGTTAGAAGAGCTGTTAGCGAGCACCTGTGAAGGTCGGTACGGTGCACATGGAAGCATTGTGACACGCACCACGCCTGGCCACCTTTGTCTCCCTCGTCCTGTTTAAACACGGTGCCAGGTAGTCAGTAAAGGTTGAGTCGCCCTAGGGGAGGTCCAAGACTGATATTCGGCACTGATGAGTCACAATCGGGCTCGGGCCTAATGAGTTTCATAGAGCAGTGCGCTCATCACTTCACCACTAATTATGTGCAATGCGCGCATGCCAACGACACAGATTCCCCCATATCGCCTGAACAGACTTTTGAGGCAAGCGCTTTTAGCGAACGCCCGTGAAGGCAAGGTACGGCACGGAACAAAGACAAAGACCAACCGTACAGCCTGAACAGACTGTAGGAGCAAGTGTTGTTTCGCGAGCACCTATTAAGGCGGGCACGGCACGCGATGTGGTAGGTGGCCAACACCACGCCCGGCCGCCTTTGTCTCCCCGATTGCGACGTTTACATATCGCATCAAGTATTCATTTGAGATTTCGTCAACCTACGGATAGGGCCCAGGCACCGGTTCAGATTAATCGTCACTGGCGTCGGCCGCGAAGCGGGAATCAAACGTGGGTTACCGGGGTTCGCAGCGCAGTGCGCTAACCGCTGCACCACCGCTCCCCGTTACACACACATAATCACACACGTGGACAATTGGCGCACATACGTAGCAGCGCAGTGCGCTAACCGCTGCACCACCGCTCCCCGTTACACACACATAATCACACACGTGGACAATTGGCGCACATACGTAGCAGCGCAGTGCGCTAACCGCTACACCACCGCTCCCCGTTACACACACATAATCACACACGTGGACAATTGGCGCACATACGTAGCAGACATAACGGTGACACGACTGCACTTACCAATTGCTTTCCCTGGAGTAAAACAGTGATGGTGGGGGGGGGGGGTTTGGGGTCAACATTGCCTCTAATTGGTTTCTATAGAGATAGATGCCATATTTTCTCCAGCTGTCTATTGTTGCCTTCTTGCAGTCCTGTTTCTAAAATACAGCTTTTACACGAAATTGTTGCGATCGATTCCACTACTTACAACATGCAGTCGTAGTAATAGTGTAGCTGGTGTATAGTGAAAACTATTCTTTTTTTTATCATTTGGAGATGTGCAATAGTCGGAGTCAGTTATGATGGCTTCTTTTCACATTGGTAGGCAGCTCATTCATAATCATCATATTCATACGCTCGTATGTCAAGTGTGTAATGTGTGCCATTGCTAACACACACACAGAATGCATTGCAACAACACAACTCCAATTGTTTAGGCTGTTCTTACAAGAGTTATCAAACACTTTTTTTAAACTAGTAGCTGGGTCAACACCATTCTCGACCAAAATCGTTTTTATCCCCGTGCCGATGTTCGTGCCATGCCAGGAACTCATTTTAGGCTGGACTGACCTAGGGGAGCTTCACACCAGGTTCAAATTACGGCATTGTAATACAGTGCGCTAACCTCCACACCACTGCTCCACTTACATAAATATACTCCCACCGGCATGCACACGTGTGTGCATGCGTGTGTGCCCCTATAAACCAACGGAGCACAGCCACATGAACGCCCCCACTTGCATGTCAATGCACCACTATCAGCCATGATTTAGCCACCGCTGCATGAAGGCCTCCCCAATACATCGCCATCCTACACACAGCTGATTTGATCACCCTATCTCCACAGTGGACATCCTCTCAGGGACGTTCCCTCCTTTGTCCGCTAATCCATTGTTCGTCGCGAACCGCCAACCATCATTCTTCCCAGCGACGTGTCCTACTCAAGTCAACGTGGTATCTCGAACACACGTATTTTCTCAGATCCATGTGTACCTCTTTTTATCTATCGGTGCAAATTCGAGTTATTGCACCTCTGTCTGGAAGAATAATGGAAACAAACGCCCATGACTTGCACAATGAAACACATTCCTACGGAGGGAGCTGGTAGGACCGTTGGGTTGCTCGGTCAAAGGCCAGGGTCAACGGCGGCGTGGTGTATTCTGCAAATATGGCTGACTGCGAGGGCGGGCACAAGCCGGCGTGAGTAGGTTAAACGTTGAGTTTTATAAGGGCACCACGGGGTGACCAGCCCCTCCCCACCCAGCCCCACCCAGCCCCACCCCTCCAACCCTCCACCCAGCCCCTCCCCACCCTTCCCACCCAGCCCCTCCCCATCCTCCCCACCCTCCCCTCCCCATCTAGCCCCTCTCTCCCCACCCAGCCCCTCCCTGCACGATGGACGGACGGACACAATAATCCCCCGTGTGCTGGTGGAACCAGTGGGTTCCTACCAGTATAAGTACTTCTAATGCGACACATCACGACTCTATTCAGTAGTAGAATGACAAAGAGCTGAACATTATTTTAATTATTATTCGTTTGCAAGTTCACATTTGATGCGTTCATTTAACCAAGATCAAAATGTAAATTCCTTCAAGTATCGACACATGCAATAGATGTGTGTGATGAAGCAACAACGTTCTCTCAGCATTTCCTGTTCTGTCAGGGACGAACAAGCACACGTGCACGCACAGAGTGAGGAGCACAACAAATTGATTTCGTAGAGCAGATTTTGGTGTGATTGAGAGGTTGAAGGGAAACACCGGATGGAGAGGAGAACACCTGACTGGAATAGCACTTAATTGACGGACGGGAAGAACAATGGGACATCACCCACGTGATGGCAGGATAAATCCACAGAGGCTTGGGGATGGGTGGAGAGGTGAAATTGACAGATTGGCAGGGATGAGGGAGGGGATCACAGGAGCCGTGGGTCGCAGACAATGGCATGGGAATGGAGACGTTTTTTTTCTCGATCAAGGCACTAAGGACAGGAGGGAGATGTTGATGTGTCTCATGTTCGCACCTTCTGGGCATGTATAAAGTGTATGGTATACTGCCTGTGTGTGTGTGTGCGCGCACATATATATTGGGAGCGGCAGTTTAGTGGTTAGCGCATCGAGTTGAATATCCGTTCACGGCCAATATCAGTGGCGAATATGTCAACCGTCAATTGGCCTCACCTAGGTAGACTCTGCCTTAAATGATTACCTGATGGCAGTGTGTAAACACCAGCACCAGAGAGACAAAGGCGGTCGGTCAGACGTGGCCTTGGCCACAGCACCGCCACGTGCACTCTGCCAGCCTTTAATAAATGTTCACAATGAGCACTCACGCAAGCCATCTATGTTTTTACATGCGTTATCTTTGTATACATGCGTATTTGTATAGTTGCTAAAAAGACATACACCGCCCGTATAGCCTTAAGAGACTGTTAGGGCAAGTGCTATCAGCGAGCACCTACGAAGGCCGGCACAGCACACGAGGGGGCAGGTGGCCAACACCACACCCGGCCGCCTTTGTCTCCCCAGTGGCGATATTTTTACACACCACACCAGGTACTCATTTGAGGCTGAGTTGACCTAGGGGAGGCCCAGAATTGGTTCAGATAATTGTCACTGGTGTTGGTCAAGAGCGGGAACCGAACTCGAGTCGCCGGGTTCGTAGCGAAATGCAAACACTCCCACACATACATACAGATTCACTCCCATTACACACGTACAATTACATCTTCTTTGAATCAAGGAATTAATTTGCACTTAGCAACCAATTGGATGGCAATATACCTTCTATTTCACGTGGTATAAGGCGAATCCTATTGAAAGAGGGCACCGCATTTCTCTTTATGGGGTGATGAATTATGAAGGAGGGAATAATACTCTTTATGAAGTCATCTGTATACCTCTTTCAAAGGCTAATGAGTTGTATCATTAGGATTCTCTTATGGAGTGTCCTTGCAGTCTTGCCTGTGCATTAACATTAATTACCGTAAAGGAAAGTGTGAGCATTATTTAGTGCGCACCCTTGATCAATCTGACAGTTTTACCATGTTCTGATGAACCCGTGTCTTTGGAAACATCATTGTAATATGTTTCTCTGTCTGAGATCTTTTATTTATTTATCAACCTAATTAATTATATATTCGGTTATTTAGCTAGCTGTCTGTTTTTTGTCTAATGCACGGACAGTAAACCTCGATGTTGATGTGGTGTACAGAGGCAATCACATATCAATACGCCACACGAAGAGCAGAGGGGGAGGGGGCATGCGCTTTATTTAGCTGTCCCTGATTGTACGTATTACTCTACATTATAAACAATGCAAACAAAAACCCCCATGCGGTCACACGCAGTGAATCTTGTATATTTAATGAAAATTAAGAGCTTAGATTCAGTGGCCGGTGTGTTCCATTCATTCATGCTTCACCACTAAATGTCCTTACTAATATGTATGAGTCTTTCTATTCATATCTTATTTTGTCCCATCATATATATACACATACAAACCATCGTGTTCTCGTGCAAATTCTGTTCCAGAAGGACCACAATTCTGAAATGTAGCACAAAAATAATGTGGTCTATGTTCATAACAAGAACTATCATTTTTTGCATTTCAGTCTCAAACAACGACAGCTCAGCGATTGATCGATTTAACGTTCAGGGCAGGCTCAGAATGAAGTTGCACGTCACTTTAAGTGTCTCGACAAACACTCAAAAGTCTACAATTCCCATCATCAGTGAACCAAGTAACTCACCTCCCCTCGAAGTGTGACATTAACGCTTATAAAAAGTGTGCAAAGCCTGCAGACACGAGCATATGCACAGTGTATATACTTTTTTGTACATTATTTCAATCTGTCCTCTCTGCCTTCAAAGATTGTTGTCTTTTTACGACTTTCTCAATCTCCTCTCCACACCCCCGACCGCCAACCCCTCGCTCCTCCCTTCACTGTTTATTTTACTCTTTAGACCTCTGTCCACCCCCTCTGTTATCAATGCTTTGGGCACACGAGGCAGTTAGCCCGCCACTCATGAAATTACCAATTCAGATTGCTCCTATCGATCTTCCTCATTCACATCCACATGTTGTATTCGCCCTATCTCATTAACATAAACAATTATGGAAGTAGGTGCATCTTAGAGTGTCGATATAATGGGTACAAAAACATATATGTTACATAATACGATAGCATTTAAACAATCCTGTTGTTGTAAGAAGAAAACTGTTTTTTTTTTAAATATAATGGATCATGATAGCTCAAAAGAAAACTTAAATGACACTTTCATTATTTCTACTGGATTTTGAGATGTTTGGCTTTGCTCTTGTTTTTGCTGAGACTTGGTTCAGCAGAAAGCAGCCAATCTTAAAGCCCAATTTGGTGCAGAACAAGACTGAAAACCAAGTTTAAATTTGCCTGTCAGACTAGCATACCGACCTTCTTTTTTCCACAGTCATCTTTACCAACCCCCAACTTGGCAGTGAGGAATGCAATGTGGTCCTGACCTCTATCAGTCCAGACCTGACCTCTGACCTTGCTCACTGACCTTTCATCTGGGCCTGACAGTTTGATTAATTCACAGAGGGTTATGATTTATGTGCAGCTCAGACTTTAAAATAATAGACAACAGGTGGCCAGATAGCAGTTTTTTCTGGAAAATATATTTTTTCGCCTCTGCTCTAAGATGTCCAAACAATCAATCCATTTACCAAAATATCAAGCGCATCGCCAAAGTTGCTGAATAATAAATGGATATATCAGCGGCCACTGTTCAACCGCTGACACTTAGTGCTCTTGCGGTTGTCAGACGCTCATTAATCCGTGTGTCTTCCTGCAGACCTTGCGGGACAATGAGGAAATGTTTGTAAAGGCTTACAGTGCATTGGGGCTGGGTCACTAGGAAGGAAACCCACCAGCGAGGAAGGAATGACACTTGAGCCTTTTTTTCGGAGTCACATCCCACCCAAACAGCCTAAATCAGCGCAGACACTTGTCACATGTCCAGACACACACCACCGGGCAGTGTTTACTGTAACGCTCTAGCGGCGACCTCTGATTGGCTGCAGTGACCTTATCTCACCTTTGCACCTGGCTTGTCACAGTAATGGCTCTTACATGACCTCCTCCAGCCCTCTTGATGGCAATCAACTTTCTTTTTGTGCACTGCCTGTTAGAAAGTTCTTTCAAAATTATATATATGTATTCGTGTCCAATGTAAGCGTAGCCTAAGGGGGCAGGTGTTTCTTAAAACTAAGCTTTACATTTTATAGCAAAGAGGCGCGTATTTGTGAGCTGCATTCCACAGTATTGTGTGTAATATGACAGCATGTGCTCTTTCGTTTGCTTTAATAACATTGTGTGGGTATTATTTATCATAGGAGTACTTTGTTTTCTGAAAACTCGACATTCATATGCAGTATTAGGGATGTAGAAAAGGAAAATATACTGGAAGAAAACTATGTTGTATGTTTTTACAGCATCGAGTTCCACGGAAGTAACCTCATGAGAGCACTCTTGCGAGGAAGGATGGGTAAACACAAAAAAAAACTTGTTCAAAGTATTTAGTTTCAATAACTACCATTTCAAACAAACGAATATACCTATTTATAAAAATGCAAGAATCTCAAAATTAATATTGTTCCACCCACCACCCCCGTAGTTTAAAACTTCATTGCATGCAATGAATAGGTGTACTCGCGCAAAATACGTCATCGTCAATGAACTCTTTAATGATTACGTGGCTCCCAGGACGTATCGACCAATCTGCACTTGGCTGGAACATTCTTGCAGTCGCAGCGCCGTGCAAGTAAAGCAATCGCTGTTTAATCTGCGTGGGGGTACGTGATGATGATTGACCTGCAGAAATGGGGCACCTTTTTGTGCCCCCCCCTCTACCCTCCCTGCCGTATCACCCCACCCCCACTCCTGGGGAATGCTGCCCCCCACTGTAGGGATGGTCTACAAGGGTCCTGCCCCCCTGCTGCCCCCCTCATCCCTGCCCCCCCCCCCCTCGAGAAGGCCCTTTTGCTCATGCTGAAGGAATGTTGCACGTTACAAGAGCAGTGCAGAGGGGGGGGGGGAGAGCCCTGAAACTAATACGGCAGCGCAACTAATTTGGGGTTCAACCGGGCCTGAAAGGATGAAAAGGCTCGCTTGTCTCTTCCTGACATGCCGGTCATTGAAGGGCACTCTTCATCTGTGCGGAAAAATGAAAAGGGCAGATAATGGACTGTCACCCAACACGTAACCTCCAGGGTCAGATGCCTCGCGTTTAACAAGACAGGGGCACGCTGGCTGAGAGGCATTGTCCGGCCAGAAAAAATCACACATACATTAGAGCTGGGGAGTTCGTCAAAGCAAATGGTGCAATCTCTCTAATCCAACTCGCTGCTTATCGCAAGGTACAGCTTTGATTTATAGCAAACTAATTTAAGATTGGTCGCAGCTCCTTCGTTGACAAAGTTAATTATGGGCAAATTTGAGAGGCTGGATGGCTTAGTAGGAAATGAAAAGCCCTGCTCCTGCTATTATGATTGAAAGTTAATTCTTAGGCCAATTTTTTTGTTCCAGAGGATTTTTAACTCATTTAAACAATTACACGTTCTAATGCATCATGGTAATCTGACAGCTGAGGCTTTTGGGATGCAGACAGAAACTGGTAATTACCATCCTAAAGTTTGGTCGCAAAATGTTTAAATGATATTTGAGGGGTGGCCTAAAGAAGTAACACAAGTTATCACTCTACCAGATGTGTGTGTTTTGGTGAGTGTGATGTTCTCTTCAAATTCATCACCTCACAATGGATTTACATTAAGTTTTATTTTCCACCCATTTCAACTGTGCATAATACACGCAGATTTAAAATCGCTGAGAAATGCATGCAATGAAATACCATTTTTTGCCGCTTTGATTTTGACGTTCATGTTTAGATACCAAATATTTATAAAACACTCGTGTTCTTAATTAAATTCTATACGTACACCATAGTGTCGTGGCACAGGTCAGTTTAAGCTCACTGGTATCATATTGCATTCCTCACTACATTAAACACAGCTTGTTCTCCTCAAGGTTCAAATAAATTTGCAATTCGAGTTGTAACACAGAATATATCACATACACGCCACCGTGTTTAGGAATAAGTAGGCTTTGTATTTCTGCTCACTTATAAACGATTATATACGTATTACTTACGTTGGTGTTAAACTCTTTAAATGAGATATTTAATGTCCTTTGGTGGACCAGTTTATAATGGAGTGCCTTTTTCTTTTGTACAAGATAAGGCACATGGCTTAGTGCTGACACACTCAAGGGGGTGTTCACTGCCAAGAATGGTCATTGGATTGTTCAATGACACACACACAAAAAATGCCGCTCTTGTTCGAGATGACCCCCACAAATCCACCGTTTTCTGGAGGCTGGTTGAATGTTCAACAGCACAATGTTGTTCGCATGCAGGTCTCAGTGTGAGTTCTCTTGGCTTTTGAAGCGGCCTTTGCTTGATTCTCTGCACATCTGTTTTCCCGTACACACCGTCGTGACATCGGCGATGTTTTTTTTTATGCAGCTGTAGCAGCAAAGGCGGGAAGTTGTTATTAAGTTTGCCGTGAGGTGTCCCGTGCAATTTTCACATATTCTTAGGTTTTTTCGGTAAAGTCACGTAGGTAAAAAATAAAAATTAATAAAAGTAAAATAAAATAAAAATCACGACGTTTCGGAGGCAACACAAGCTTCCGTATTCAGGTGGAACCGTCACAGCCACGACAGCTGTATCAAGTAAATGCATTGGTTTAGTAATCTTCGGTGAAACACTTTCAAATGTAGTCATACTCAGTCGAGTGATGGCCCAGTGGCTCGTGCGCTCCACAGTATATCTGACTCCCTGAGTTTCATGTCTAGCATCATGAGTGGTGAGGGAGATTCGCACAATCCTAGACTCCCCCCTGCAACTCATATTGACCGGCATGGTGAAGTATGGTCAGAGAACCCCTGGGACCGACCCAATGTGAGTAGACGAGTTACTCAGATATGTTCATTTAAGTAATACTTGTTGATTGAAAAAATATTGATAATTTGAGGTTTCAAATTTAGAAACTCATATAAAAAGTCTGTAGCATGTGTTTAATAAAAGCACTGCAAACTTGACGACATTGCATAAGGTACACTGCGTTCTTCTCTTTTCTTAACACACTGATTGGACACAGTTTTGTTGATCATCAGCAACGACACGACCTCGGCTCAGTTCCTGAACTTGAACCCCGACGTGTAAGTAAATAAATAACCAAAACACCTTTAGTGTACGTGCGCACGTCGCGTTGAGACCGCATACATTAAGCCGCATAATCTTTCATCTTGGAGAAGCGACAGTCGACAAACAAGGGGGTGGTGGTGGTGCAGCTCGTAGCCTTCCTGTGGAATTCGCAGCAAGCCCCAAGAAGGGGCAGATGAAAGGGGGATCGGCAGGGCAGAGACTTGGTGGCGAAGTGCTGTTTGGGAACAAGGTCACGTCTAAGGAGTCCGTCCTGCTGTTAAAGTAATTTATGGGCCCTGCTGTCGGCCTGGGCAAAAAGAAAAAAGAAAACTGGGAACTCTCTCCCTGTTGGCCTGAGCCAGGTTTGCCACTGCTACAGCGTGGGCCCACGGGCTACCCTAGAAGGTAATTATGATATCAGCATCGGGCTGAGCGTAAGGCCTTGACAGCTGGTCTGCTTAGCCCCCCCCCGCCCCCCTCACAGGCCTGCAGGTCTTAATTGCAAGCTAGACCTAGGCAGGCCAGACAGATGGGAAGGAAGGGAGGTGTCACGGGCCTAGGTCAGTGTCAATCTCAATCGCTCGTCTCCTCTTACTTCCATTACCATCCCAACCGTGCCCTGCACGACCCCAGGCAGAAGCTCTGCTCCTGGCGGTCATGGGGCCTTAGCCCCATGGGGATTAGACTGGAAGCCCAAGCAAATCTGCATGGGGGAAGGGGGGTGGGGGACGTTGCAAACGTGGGTTACATCATTGGAAGGGGTGGGGAGAGCTTCGGAGATAATGAATTTAAATATCTCGTCGAGTTGTCTCAATGTGTCTTTAAAGCAATACGAATCTCCACTACACTACAAGGGTGGTCCATATATCTTGTGACCCCCCCCCAATGAATTGACCCAAAATATTTCCCACCCCCCCCCCCTTTGCATGTTCATTTATGTTTTAAATAAACCTTACTTAAAAAATATAACTTTTTAGGGAATTAAAGGTGTGGGGGGGGGGGGGGGTCACAGGCCATCTGGACCACCCTGTACAACACTTTGGGACCTAGGCAATTGATGAGAATTGTAAACGTTAGCACCATTGGAACCTCATTTGCCAGAAGAAAAAATATGATAATTGTTTTTTTTTTGCATTACGACTGCAGGTATTATGGTCTATGCAAACATGACTCCTTGTAAAAAAAGGTGTCAGTTTTGTTGCCAGATAAAAGGGTAAAAAACACAATTAGCAATTGGAAACTTATCAACTCGTACTTCAGCGTGAAGCCGTATCAATATGACGTTGACGGCTATGACGATCCAGGGCGTATGACGAAACTGACATGCAGGCAATCGCTTCGCAGGGAACTGATTCTGCACTGGGGCAAAATGCAGTCCTGTGCGTCGAGGGCGTCCATTTAGTGAATGCTTCGTCGGAGGCTTTAATAATCATATTAACGGAAGGCTCTGGACAAAAGCTCTGGACAGGCCCGGCGAGAGAAATGTTGGGCCCCGGTGCATAATGATGTTGGTTGGGGGTCTCCGTTGGTTTCCATCCCCCATCGCCGTTGTGTCAAAGGGGAACAACTTAGCCTATGCCTAGATTTTACTCAATGTTATATTTACGAAACAAATGCATATGCATTTTTTAATTATTATTTTGCTACTTTTGGGCCAGAGACGTGTTTCGAGGATGAAATAGATGGCTGAGAAATAGGCTCCAGTGCTTTTGTACCCTCCTGCCTCATCAGGCCTGGTGATTTTACTGCAAGTGTACCTGTCAACAGCAATACATGTATACATTATAATTATACAAAAAGTAATTCTTCCTTTATATTAAAGCATAGAACAAACAACAATTTATTTCATGACTTATTTGTGTTACTGGCATAATCATCAGCCAGAATCAGTCGATTGCGAAAGAAGTTCAACATACATGCATACTGGATAAAGATCTCGCAACACCTTATCTTTCTCTCACAGTCTTGTGATGTTAAAATCCACGTAGCACCTGCAAATGAGCTCATTTCATTTCTCCATTCCTATTGGTGATGATCCTCATGAAAGTTTTACCTCTTTGGGTTGCCACTGCCATTAGTCTCTGGTCGTCCCTTCCAGTGATGTGCGCTGCCCAAATCCACTTTTATTAACAGTCCAGTATATTAATGTCTCTAAATTGTATATGTTCTATGATCCATGAGTCCCACTTTTTGTTTCTCAGTAATTCCAAACGTGCACGTTTTGACGCTTCTTTCAGCATTATTCCGATTGTGTTCCATTTGCTTCGTCGTCCACATTTTTTATACATATTTCACAGCAGGATAGAATGACTGATTAAATCATCTTTTTGAGGCACTTTTGGTCTTAAAATTTTCATTAATCACTATTTAGTTCAGTTTTCCAACAGCACCCTAACCTGTTCTTCTTCATCGCTCTATTTCATCATTTATATCCCAGTCCGCTTTCAATAAATGTCCCAGATATTCATACTCTGCTGTGCATTCCAGTTGTGCCCTTTCGAGAGGCATATATAATTGCGAAATAACTTGCTGTACATTCATTCTATAATTTCCTGTAGGTCCTGTCCAATGGCTTTGAGGGTTAGAGTTAAACCAAGCAATTCTTAATGTGACCCCATATTGAACTTCATGCGATTATCAACATCTGTAAATAATATTTTTTTTTACATTTCTCATTGACAACCTAGAGAATATAGAATGTACTGTGGCTTGTTTTAATGTCTTAAATATAGTACGGTGAGCTTGTTTAAAAAAAAAGGCAGAGGCATTAGTCTCTCATACACAGTGAGATAAATTGATATTTAGCATTTTTTTAGTAACTTTAAAAGGAATGTTGTTGACGGTATGCTGTGAGCAATAACTCCTACTTGAAACAAAATTCAACATTTGATATTCCTAAGAAAAATAACCAACCTTTTATAAGCTCACGTAAACACTGTGATATGAGGCTCGCTTTATTTTACATTTGTCTTCCTTCAGTAAGACGTTTACTCTCAAGATTGTTATTATTGTACTTTTAGGAAATAGAAATAACATTGATCTAAAATGCCAATAATGTGTGCTGCAGGTTTCGTGCGATTCTCAATGATATTAGTTTGCCTCGGGGCTTCCACTCACAGCCACTTCTGGTCAGACAGGTCACACTTTTCTTTAATCGTCAATTCTGGTGGTCTCAACAATCTCTTTGAATAGCACGGAGGTCTCTTTCCCAGTCCGGTCCTTTTTCAAACCAATTTGATCCCGTTCGAGACAATTCTCCTTGAACACCTTGATTTTATTTTTTTAAAATAAACTTTTCTTGCAAGGTTGTTTTATTATTACTATCATTGGGTTTCGTGATGAGGTATTTCATGAATTCCCCCCCCCCTCTTTTTTTCAAGATAAAAAACATTTCTCATACTACAGCACTAATATGAAAGTGAGGGAATATTTGTATGAGTTGTGATGATTAGCCTCCGTGCAGAGTTTTTGAAGGATTGTTACTTTTGTGTTGGTGGTTATTATTCCTCTGTGAGGGAATTTCTTTAGAGCTGTGGAAGAAAAAAAAAATGGCCACCCCTGCCTTAAGCAAACGTAAGGCTTTGTTTTGGGCAAAACATTGTCACATGATCGTGCCTTTGAGCACTGCCCCCTACTCTAACCCTGCCTTTAGCGGATTGCTGAGCTTATTCCATTGACAACCTATTGGGGTAGTTTTTTCAAACAGGGCCCAAACACTTTCATGCAGTGTGGTCTTCAGAGCACTCAAGTCCCCCCCCCCCCCCCCTTTTTAACGCCCCCCCTCCCCTTTTTCTGCAGAGAACACTGGTATGGACTCACTGCCCAGTACATTTGAACTGCTTTACGTTTCGTTTCATTATTCACTGCCTGTTGCAAAGTGTGGGCTCCTTTCAGTGTGGGTACTTGTGTGTTCGCTTGCTCGGGGTTGACCCTTTAAATCTGTGAGATTGGCCACCTGCAATCTCCTTTTTAGCCGAGGGCTATGTCAGACAAGTTGAAAGTAAAGTTGGGCAGATTAATCCACTCCCTTGCACACATTAATAACTCTTTAGCTGCTCCAGTCTCACGGCTATTTTCTTTACATCTGTCTCCTTGTCTAAACTGCTGAGACCAGCTCCGGGCACATCACTCTGTCCTGTCGTGTAATATCGTAGTGCATATATTTTTTTTTAAATGCAATGGTTGACACGTGGTCACTCTTGACGAACTGATAAACGTAGAAGCGAGTGTGATGAACGTGGTAATTTCAACTTAATTCACGAAGAATACATTGTCTGAAAGTGCCCGGTGCTATTTGTACAGTTTCCCTGCGTTCTGAAATGGTGAGTACTGCTAAGGTAAGCAGACATAGACATCTATGCTTCCTCTCACTGATGTGTTTTCTATTTTCCCTTCTACCACTTGCAATCATTGCCTGTTGGCACTATGTGAGTATTATTAACTCAATTGGAAGTTTACACTTCTAGTTTGGTGCATTTAATCGTGCAATATAAACCTCGATTGACCCATTTCTCAAATGCCCCCATTTGGGTCTCAGAATTCATCCTTTTTTCTATATATACATGTCAGCACACGAGTTGGTGGCTAAAATAGCCCATCGTTCTATTTGGATTGATCTAAATCAAACTGAATGTGCAATGTTCGTAGACCTCACGTCTGCAAAGATAAATTAAGCCGCATTCGTAATCATACAATTATACACTTTCAATACCAGCATCTAAGCATTATAGCTGTTATTTTCAACTCCGAATTACAGGTTTCAAGCAAAATAATCACAATTTTGAAAACAAAAATGTCAACAGGAAAAATTGTTTGAGCAAAAAAAAAAATCCCGCTGTGTTCTATAAATTCATACAAGGGAGTTCATGAAATTAAACTGTTTGAATATTTAAGCAACATGATAGTGCACCGCATGTTATGTCAGTTAATGAGTTTCAGCCCCTGGAGGCTAATCTAATTGCTTTCTATGCTTAGAACTTTTGAATTTGTCAGTCTGGATATCTTAATCCTAATAGAATAAAGCACTTGTTGCGGACTATTCCTGTAGGACGTTTAAACATTTAACAACAAAAAATGTTTAAAATCTTTTCCTGCCTCTGACAACTTTCAACACAACCGGCGCGTTTGTAACAGATGGTGCACGACGACCTCACGTCTACGCCTGGCGCAT
Organism: Lampetra fluviatilis; assembly: GCF_964198595.1. Lineage (NCBI taxonomy): Eukaryota > Metazoa > Chordata > Hyperoartia > Petromyzontiformes > Petromyzontidae > Lampetra > Lampetra fluviatilis. The sequence goes on along the minus strand of NC_136287.1, from coordinate 9,516,579 downwards.
CCCACTCCTCTGTTCGTTATAGCGCGTTAACGTTCAAAATAGTGTTTTTTTGACGCTGTGAGTTTTAAATTTACAGTGGGAGATTAAGCAATCAACTGCAATTTTTCCACGCAGTGTCCAAGGGCAGCGTGATAGAATCCCGTGTAATTCTTGGCTCCGAGCATGAATAAGATAGAGGAGGAGGAGGGGGGGGTGGAGTTGGAAGGGGAGCTACCAGCAGGCCTGAACAATGGGTCCAGCCCCTGCAGCGCACCAAAGAATAGCCCCTCTCTGCTAAACTGAGCGCTGAAAGGCTTATTATGGATGGGAGAACCCAAACATTTCTGGCGTGGGGGCTTTAACATGACAAGCTACCGGGCGGGGAATGGACTCGGCAGGCCTCTATTGCCGGCACATAAATGGGGGATGAAGTTTTGTGTTTGTGCACTGCTGCAGAGAAAAGTCTTATTGAGACTTTGCGCAAAACTTTAAACCACTTCGATAAGGCGTGCAAGCGCTGACATGCAATTCAATGATTTTTTTTTCTTTCTTTCTTTTTTTAAACACAGGATTGATGTTTTTTTTTTATGCTGCACCAGAGCTATATTAGCCAATGCAAACTTATTACTGCAGTTGCAGTAAATTGGTTTGGCTTATATACACGCCCAGCAATTCCAGTATTAGTCTTTGGCTATGTAGCTCCAAACTAGAACAAAACTTTGCATAGTGTGCTCCATAGTAATTAGTTGCTAATGCTAATTCAGGCCGACAGCACACGGGGATCTTGGAGGCCTTCCATAAATGTCACAAAGGCGACCTTTCTGCCCAGTGCCGTGCACGTAATAAGCGGACCTCAGACATGCCGCTCGCTGTACTCTGGTCATACTCGGATAATTAGTTATTGATTTGAAACAATGTTGGGCTAAATATCGCGCGATTAGCTTGACACTGCCGGGTCTTGACACAAGCCCTCTTGGTGGCAATCTACTAAAATATACATTGCAGTCTAATGGAATTCCGTGCTGCCCATCCCCAGACCCTTCTGCAGTTGTTTTATCTGGAACGATCATTATTTTGCGGAGTTAGGCTTTTGTGGGTATTGAGACTAGGAAATGCAAGACATTCCACGCATTTATTCTCTCACATAATAATCAAATTTCACGCAATGTATCATTGTAGTAGACACTGGCTTGTTTTTTTTCACGTGATAGTTTTATTCCGTTTTAGTAATGCTAAATACACGTGAAAAAAACCGCTTTCGCGTTGACGGAATGCGTAATTTTCTGATTCCGGTAATTGCATTTTGTGAAGTCTAAAAAGAAACTCACTTCGCGGGTAAAGAGTCATTTGTCTTTGTCCCCCCCCCCCAGCTACTTGCGACATCAAAATTGTGTGTAACACGTTGTACTGCAATACTCTAGATGACTTGAGCGCACGGCAAACCGCGGCACGTTTGACGGCTCCGAGATGCACCACGCGCGCTATTTGCTGCGATGCTGTACAACAAAGCAGCACATCCTGCGGATTGGCAGCTGGCTCTTTAGCACGGAGCCGATGGCCATTTCCCACTCTGTGTATCTGGCTCGCTATTTTTTTTATGTACATATATATAAAAGGTGCGAAGGATTGCGGCTCACAGCGTGGCATGAATATATGGGCTTGTCAGGGAGAACGCAGATCTCGAAGGGTACGCAACTTCGTGGCAGCCAATTAAAGTCGTGTAGAAAGTACAACAGGACGCAGATGTTGTTTACATAGTCCCATATGCTATTTTCCCGTGATAATTCACTGGAGCTCCTCTGAAGTGGAAGGCTGATTCATCAAGCTGGTTCTGCTCGTTTCATGCCATGAAATTAATTTATTAATAAACATGCTCATGGCTGAGCTGTCGGAAGAATGACAGGCAATGTACATCGCTTAGTCGCTGGAAGAATAAAAAACAGTAAGTAAATAAACGAATTCGTTGCATGTTATTTGAACTTTTTGTACGATGTCACTCAGTGGCATTATTGCCCAGTTGCCTGATGTAATGTCTTTTTAAGTGGGTTGTTTGAATTGGAAAAAACAACTTTGATCACTGATGCAAGATGTTCCAAACATGAACAAATAACCAATGATTGCTGCAATTTACAAACATAATAGAAGTTGCCCTTTTCAAAATGCTATGAAATTGGTAGAAAAATAACATGTGAAATAAAATTACCATCATAAATAACGAAATCCTGATTCACTCAGTAAAATTGTATTCTCATTTATTGAATGTACCATATATTATTGTTTTTAAAGCAACTATTGTTATGATAGTCTACTTGTTCACCCTGGAAAGCACAACGTGCACATTAGGGGGAGTCTTTGGAAAACAGTGTCAAGATTTGTCACGTACAGTACGGCGTGCCGAATACCATCACATTTCATCGCCGGTTGTTCCCACCCAAAAACATAATGCTCTCATACATTGCCTTTGACAGGGATATTGTAAATTCGTATTAATGTGACATTTCTGACAGTCCATCGTCTTCATTTTTTTTACAGGATGTCAGTTGCCAATGAAGATGTGCCCCGTTTCGCTTGCTATGACGTCTCCTTTCCCTCCGCGCGCGCTCGCGCCGTGCCGTTTCGATGACCCCCGTGACCCCGCCCCGCCCCGCCCGCCCTGTGCTCCTCGTCTCGTGCCGCCCTGGCCCCCCGCACGCGGTTTCCACTGTCGCGTTGCTGATCCGCGGAGTCGTCGTCCTCCTCCTCTTTACTTGATACGGCAATCGTGCTGTGACGGTTCCACCTGAAGACGGAAGCTTGTGTTGCCTCCGAAACGTCGTGATTTTTATTTTACTTTTATTACTTTTAATTTAATTTTTTACCTACGTGACTTTACCGAAAAAACCTCCTCCTCCTCCTCTTTACTTGATACAGCAATCGTGCTGTGACGGTTCCACCTGAAGACGGAAGCTTGTGTTGCCTCCGAAACGTCGTGATTTTTATTTTACTTTTATTAATTTTATTTTTTACCTACGTGACTTTACCGAAAAAACCTCCTCCTCCTCCTCTTTACTTGATACAGCTATCGTGCTGTGACGGTTCCACCTGAAGACGGAAGCTTGTGTTGCCTCCGAAACGTCGTGATTTTTATTTTACTTTTATTAATTTTAATTTTATTTTTTACCTACGTGACTTTACCGAAAAAACCTCCTCCTCCTCTTTACTTGATACGGCAATCGTGCTGTGACGGTTCCACCTGAAGACGGAAGCTTGTGTTGCCTCCGAAACGTCGTGATTTTTATTTTACTTTAATTAATTTTAATTTTATTTTTTACCTACGTGACTTTACCGACAAAACCTCCTCCTCTTTACTTGATACAGCAATCGTGCTGTGACGGTTCCACCTGAAGACGGAAGCTTGTGTTGCCTCCGAAATGTCGTGATTTTTATTTTACTTTTATTAATTTTATTTTTTACCTACGTGACTTTACCGAAAAAACCTCAGAGTACTCCTCCTCCTCCCCAACGGAGGAGCCAGCCCGCGAAGGTAACGGCGGAGTCCTTACCTGGCACAGGGGCCGTTCAACCGAAATAACAAGGAGAGGCATTTTTTTCGAATTCGGTAAACCCCCCCCCCCCCCAAAAAAAAAAACCCTCAATATTTAAAGAGCCGTGATGGCGTCTGAATACAAGACGGTGGTGGTTCTTCGTAAATAACTGTCACGAAGCAGTCCTTAAAGAGCCGCACGCGGCTCTGGAGCCACAGGATGGCGACCCCTGCCCATGATAAAGTGGACTTCCATGGTGAACTGGACTTCCATGGTGAACTGGACTTCCATGGTGAACTGGGCTCATATGATAAACTGAACTCCCATGATAAACTGGACTCCCATGGTAAACTGGCCTTCCATGTTGGACTGGGCTTATATAATAAAGTGAACTTCCATGGTAAACTGGCCTTCTATGGTGAACTGGGCTTATACGATAAACTGGCTTTCCATGGTGAACTGGACTCCTATGACAAACTGGACTCCCATATTCAGGGGTCGGCAACCAAAAGTCAAAGAAGAGCCATTTTTCTTCGAATCCGGTAAACCCCTCCTCAATGTTTCAAGAGCCGCGAGGCGTTCCTCAAAGAGCCATCATGCGGCTCGGGAGCCCACAGCTTGGGGACCTCTGCCCCAGCGGCAGGTGCTGGTCAGGGGCTGAGCGAGCGAGCGAGTGGCGAGTGACAACCACCACCACCACCACCGCGCGATCCTCAGCGGTGTGGCCCTCGCCACCCACCCGGTGGTGACTTCTCCCCATTTCCTGGCGGCTGGCCGGGGTGAGACAGGAAGGAGGTTGAAAACAATTGAGTCGGTCCCATGCCGAGCGGGCGTAGCGGAGCGGGTTGGGCGGCTCCCCCATCACCACCCCCCGCCAACAGCTCCGCTTTTGCTGTAGGGAAGCGGCGGCAGACGTCAGAGGAAAGGCTAAATCAATAATGGACTCTTGCCGGGCAGTGAGCCCACATCAGGGACAAGAGGCGCGGTAGCCCACCCACCCATCCACCCATCCCAAAATGACAAAAAAAAGCAAAGTTGTTTTCCGTTCTCCCTCTCGCGGTATCTGTACAAAGAGGGCAACAAAATTCATATACAAAGTGTGCCCCCCCTCCCTCGCCCCCCGCTGGATAAGGCCGCTCCCAAACCTATTGTTTCCTGTCGAAGATGTGAAATGGAAACTTTGCGCGCGGAAGCGTTGGTAATGACATTTGTTTACCGCGTTCAGTCGCTGCATTGATCGGTTGGAGCTTTGCGTTGCTGGCGTAAGTGCAACGTGTGTGCATATGATTGTGCTACTTGACGTTGTATTTAAGTTCGGTCTGTGGCTCGAAGGGAAGTGTGCATCACGTGGGGTGTGCCACTGTGACAAGCCGTGATGTCATATAAACAACAAGCACTTGTCTTCTTGGTTCTTTCGGTAAAGTCACGTAGAAGGGAAATAATAAAATAATGTAAATTGTCTTTTATTATTTTATTATTTCCCTTCTACGTGACTTTACCGAAAGAACCAAGAAGATGAATCTCTGCAGTCACGAAAGCTTTAAATCGAAACAGGCACTTGATCACAGCACTCGTGTGTAACAGGTGAGCCAGCAGTGGAGACATTGGTGAAGCTTATTCTTTGGGTCTGTCGGTGAAGTCACATCTATCGTGACTTTACCGAAAGACTCAATGAATATGAATTATTGCAGCCACGAGAGCTTTCAGTCAAGACTGGTGATGCTGTTGCCCACATTCTAGCACTGCTCTTTCAGCATCTTGGCACGGTCTGCATTGTCCTAGTTGAGTGACTTTGTGAGTTGATCTTAGCGGAGAATCGCGCTGGTTGTTCCTTTTGGATGTTCGGAATTTCAGTCTCTCCGGCGAAGAAACGCAAAATGCTTCTGGACGTATGTCAGCATCACGTAAATATGTACGTACGCGGTTCACGAATCTTGAGCTGACTACACTGCTAGTGCATTTTAATTGGCGAGGTGTGAGTCTTGCATTGCTCATTCTAGTGCTGGCTAATAATAAAGGACATTGGGGACTCCATAGCGGTGGATGCACACCGATTTATTTTTTCACGTCCTCAAATCTATTTTCACAACTGCATTAGGTACGCAGATGATATGTTAAACAGTGCCGTTTTCTGCAGGCTCAATGTCAGAATGTCTGCAGGGAATTAATAACTATTTTTCACCGAGGTCAGCCTACATGAAGTAGGCGTAATAGCTCCCACAATTTCCTTTCATGTGAGCAATGTTCAGTTGTGATTTAATCAATAGAAACATTATAAAGGATTATTAATGTTCTCTTTGTTCTTTAAGAGCCATTCATCAATGAAATCTAGTTTAACGAGATGTAGTTTATGCGAGCTAACTGCAAACGCTCTCGCAAACAATGCCCCGCTCTTCAAATCTACACAATAACATCAAACTTCCAGTGGGGGTGATCAGACCAACACTTACTGAGAAGACAATCCAGCACAGAGTTATCCAACCTGTTCCCTCGGATGTTTTTTTTATGTAGTTATTGTGACTTGCGCGGACAACTGCAGCACCATTCAATTACATCTTTGGCTGCACTTGCAATGGTCCTTTGAGAAAGCTAGACCGGGCCCATTTATATGCCTCCGTGTGTGTGTGTGGACTGTGAAAGTTCAACTTTCATTACACGTGTTTTTGTCTGCATCGGTCACCGTTTTTTTTTTGTCAAACTCAAGGACACGGCACACACCCTTCTCGATTCACTTTGCACCGCAGGCCAAACCCTGCATTGTCTCGTAGACTTTGCTGGCATTGCCCAAATGGTTTTTTTTTAATTTGGGGGGGGGGGGGGGGGATGCAATAGTTCAGGAAATAAAATAATGATGCAAGTGAATGGGGCTATGAATTTTCTTGCGAAATAATAATTGTATAACGGTACCAAAATAGAAATCATTAATTAATGCTAGAATGTGCGCGTGGCCTGTTTTCTGTTGTTGTTTAGTTGGAGTGAGAGATATCCAGGGCGTACGCTGGCACACGTGACCGGCTTGACTATGGTAGGATATGTCCACCCCCCCCCCCCTTGACGTTGCCCCTGCTGAAACAATAACACACGGAGGACACACACTTCCTTTTCGCTTGGCGGCTGGCCCAATGCCGTTCGTAAACTGTGAGAGGTCAATTGCTTTGTGGAGGAAAAAGGGACAGTTAGCGGTAAAGTTGTGTCAGACATCCCGCCAGACAGAATTATTGCTCGGTGACTAATGTGGTTCTGTCTCTCACTTTCTCCAGCCTTTATGTGTCCACATTCCATTTTTTTTTAGCATTGCTTCATCGTAAATAATGTCTCCTGTTAAAACAAATTACACATTTGTAATCTGCAGTGTTGGGAGCGTGTGTTATGTTAACCTAATTCTTATTATGTGCACATGCAGACCGAAACCCCAGACTTTAATGTGCCCAGCAAATGTGTAGTCGAAATTAGTCTCGCTGAAATACAGGTTTAAAATTAATAACACGATTTTTTAGGTGATCATTAGCTACATTTAGGTTAAGTAGACTCACTGTGGTTAATGAAGCTTAGCAGTCTGCCGGTAGAATATATTTTATTAATTACTGCCAGCAGGTGAGTGTGCTAAAGAAATGTGTATTTACCATAATGGCAGGTAATCTTTTTTTGGGTACAGTTAGGGTTTAATGAAAATGTGTACACACATAGACTTGCCCGCAACCACCGCGGTCTCCGCATTCAGCTTCAGGTTCTGTCGGTATAAGGCACCGGGGGTCACGTGGGTCCCCTGTTCCTTAATCCACACTCCAGACTGACAGCACCTTTGCCTCAAAGGGTCACCGTGCGCCTGCCCTCCCCTTGCTCCACAGGGCCCTCTCTTCTCTTCTTATTGACCCGCTGTGCAATTAAGTGTCTCTGCTCTGATGGGGGCCACTGTCCCTGCCCAGAATGGAAATGCGTCCCAGGCACTTTCATTACAATGTCAAGACCAAAATGCCACGCCGTTCTGGAGATAATTAAAAAACATAATATTGGTATTGAATTTAATGGCGGTTATTATGGCTTAATCAATTGCAGGAAATGTATTCAAAGCTCATAGCAGCCAAGGGCCACAAAATAAACATAATTCTTTCCTTTACACTCAGAGAAGTCATTATGGTGGCACTCTTTGTTGGCAAACGTGCAGCTGTATGATGGCAATGTGTACGCTAAGATTAGGGGTATTTAAAATACTTCAATATCGTAATGATGTACGATTAATAATTGACACTGTTTACACAAGATCTCAGATATGTAACGATAATAAAACTTTGATTTAACAGGTGTCGTACCGGATTGGGACTGGTTCATTGTCTTCTGTCGCTGTCTTCACTGCAACAGGAATGAGTGGCGTAAAATACTCCCCAAGGACAAATGGAGTGTGAAAAGTGATTACATTTTTATTCAAAAGGGTGTTGCAAGGCATTTACATGTTTGTTTAGAAAGCAGGTTTGCTCAGCTCCACATAGTTAATTTGCAAGGAGGACATGGTATAATTTCATTGGTGTTTGATTAAAAATATCAGATTATTTTACGGAAAATTATTTTACCGCAATCTGCTACGCACTTGATTATTAGTTGCCAATCCATAATTACCGATAATTAAAACGTAGAGTAAATAGAAAATTATTCTATTCTTGCATTTACCATATTCCCTCCCAAAATATTTATGATTTTAAACGGAACTTGCTAGATGTGAAACGTATGAAATGAAGTGTTGCATTAGCTTCATGAGATGAATTTCATGAATCAGTGCATTTTAGTTTGAACCTTGAACTAACTTTCGAGGAATAAGATATCTCGTTGTGCCGAATAGTTCACACTGTATTTTAAATATAGAACTATTTCACCGAACCTATAAAATTAACCTTTTAAAATGGCATTATTGATATATATGTAGAGTAGAAATATATTGACTTTTTAATGAATTCTCCTTTTTCACATTGCATCTATGGCCCTGCGCATGAGATTAGATGACTGGAGTATAGGTCACGATGAAAATGATTCGGTCTCCGTGTACGCATGTGTGCATGATGTTTAAATGGCTTTAAAAAGCTCGCCAGGTCATGTGGGCCTGCCCTTGGCTCAGGCCCAGACAGTGGACAGGTGGCCCCTTTTGGCTCAAGGGTCAGTTTCTCTTTCTCCCTCATCTCCATTCAAACTGCTCTCCCTTGTCACCATCCCGCCTGCGTCCTCTACCCCTCGAGCCCTGCAGCATTTTGCTTTTGCTTCCCAGAGCGACTGTGCCCCCCCGCCCCCCCCATGCATCCTGCTGCCTAGTCCAGCGAAGGTTCACTTAAGTCTGCCCTCATGGCAGTGATTGATGATTATGATTGATGGCCGTAATGATGATGGTAACCTTCTTTTTAAGCACCGGCACTAATTTTTGGGCATAAAAAATATCTTTTTCGTTCTTTTATATTTCCTTGACACACGCACAAAAGAGTACTAAAAAGTGCGTAAAAATATAATTTGTGATTTTCAGACGAAGACCTTTTGCTCTGATATATGGAATTCCAAACGGTTATATCTCCGTCTATATAAATCCTAGTGAAATAAATATTAATTTTGAGGATATAATTGAATCAAAAGGCATAATAAAGCTATTTTATGATCCGCTCATATCTCAGCGGTGAAAAGATTTATTATTCAGAGTAAATACGCGTCTTCAGTGGCTGAGAGCTGTAAATCTGAGGAGGCTGAAAGCGTCAGACTCAGTTATAACTCACGGCAGCTCACGTGCATGAGGATTGCCATGAGCTGTGATTTACAATCACAGACGAGGCCGAGTCCCAGCACCAAAATAACAGTGGAGTTGTATAATAATAATATGACGGACAGACAAAAGAACGACCACATTCATATTTCAATCAGACTTCATACCACAAGGAAGAAGTCAATCTTGTTCATGTGCACGTGTTTTCCTGTTTGCAAAGAGCGCAATGCGTGTGAAGTGTGCACTATTTGTTGTTGATATTATATTCGCATTGTGGTTAATCTGTTCCCCCGTATATTTTGTTTACCTTTATTATTGCATACACACCTCAATATATTTGTATCTCAATGTAAATATATGTTTCCCATCCTACTTAAGACCTCTTGTATCTGATACTTGGAATGACGTATAGTATCATAATTTGGATTGCTACTACAAGGAAAGATAATATCGAGTCTACAGTATTACCTACCCAAATGAAATAGAACATGGGATGTTTTCTCCGGCTTTGACAACAATATGCCCGTGCAACAAAGGAATGCAATACTGTACTACATAAATTATAATTACCGAGCCCTGACTGCTTTTATTTATTTACTTATCTATGCCTTTGTGAACATCCTGATTGCTTTTGGGCACTCATTGCCAATTGTGCTCGTGTGTTGGTCAGTTTGCTCTGAATATATCACAAATGCACTCTGCGTGTGTTGCATCTATTTTTTTGTTCGCGCGTGTGCCCATTCATTGGTAATATGCAATGTGTTGCGCTGGCCTCGCACAGATTTTGAGTGTGTAACTTTTAATTTCAGCCACCGCAAGCACTGAATAGAAGTGGTTTGACAAATACCACTTGTCTCTTACCAAAATGGTTGCATTTTTTTTAGGATGTGTGTGTACAATAGATTTGATGATGAAGCGTACAATACGCTGTACTCAAAACGGATTGTCCTTGATTTTTTTTTTATTATTATGCTGATACGCCTTTGTGCAGCTAAATATGTATTTGGAACGATATGGCACTTAAAAGTCTGAATCATAAGTGTGCACGTGATGGAAACGCATTCATCTGTCTGTTTTAATTATCTTATATTAGTTTTTTTCTGGCCTGTTTTATAATTTAAAAAAAAATATTTGTGCTTATATTATGTATGCATGTATGTTGAACTTTTTTCGCACTGTACATAGCCAACCGTGCTAATAGGAGGTACGGGGGAAGGACAACACACGAAACGTAAAGAACAGCTCTGAAGAAATTAGTTTTCAATCGATATTATTTAAAAGTGCATAGCGCCAGTGGCTTTCTAATATTCGAAAAAGACCGTTCCAGACGGCCGACGCTGCAATGATGACATGAGTCCGCCTGGTGGTTTATGCTCCTTGACGTGATCAGCAAGGTATTGTGGTTCGTTTGTGGCAAGCACCTTGTGTGGAACGGGTGCGGTGAGCCTGCAACTGCGGCGACAGGCAGACCACGTGACACCTCTTGCTCTGCCCACTGCTCTAGGAAGTGCCCTGTGCCACGCAAGATCTCGCATCAGGCGACCTGCAAGCGCTGGGTCAAAAAGAGAAGAAGAAGAAGCCTACAGCCACGTGTCCAGTTACATGCTAACGTGTCTGTGTGAGACAGGAACACGTGGATTAAGGAACACAACACAAATGTGACACGTCACATTAAATTTCGATTTAAAGCTTTCGTGACTGCAGGGATTCATCTTCTTGGTTCTTTCGGTAAAGTCACGTAGAAGGGGAAATAATAAATTGTGAGAATTATTTTATTATGTTTTATTTTTATTATTTTATTATTTCCCTTCTACGTGACTTTACCGAAAGAACCAAGAAGACGTCACATTAAGTGTAAATACAAGTGGGCTTGAGCATGCTACGTCGCTAGAAAGGGTTGTTGGCCAGTGGAAGAGAATGGGGATGGAATGGCAGTGAAAAGAGGGAACATGCCTAAAAGAATGATCACCACGCAGATGGAGCAATGAGATCTGTCAATGTGCAGGAGGAAGATGTATGGTGGTACCACAGGACTGAGGGGGATGGTGACAGCATGGGAGGCCTTCATCCACCAGTAGACCACGGCTAATTATTATGATGGTAGTCGGGAATTTACAAGTCAGATTTTTGCGCGCGTGCGTGTGTGTATATATATAACGCAGTTCGCACAAATGAAGACTGCGAAATGCGTTAATACAGAGTACAGGCGTCCCTCACGCAACGCTGACTCCCCCCCCCCACCACAAAGCGTGAATTCGTAGTTATGCCACTCATCTGCTAGGGACATACCGCACACTTACCCGTATGAGTTTCACAGTTACACGCTGAAGAAAAGAAAGAAAAAAAAGAAAGAAACTCGAAGTAAAAAACTTATTTTAAATTATAACGTTTCAAAGTAAAAAAAAACATTTTGCAGGTTAACCAACTCAAATCCCAATCTTACCTCGTTACCGCATCATGGCAGCGTCAGCCATCTTGGATCTGAGTAGAAGCTGCCAACGGCAGTGTTGAAGAAGCCATGAAGTTACTCTTTATTAAGTCATCTTTGTAAGTAGTCATCTTTTTAATCTTCATTGTTATTTGTTATTAAACTTCTCATTAAGTAATGTTTGTAATGATAATAATATTGTTATTAAGTATGACATTTATACGTATTTTGTAAATCCGGGGCGAAATTTATGAATTCATACTTATTTTTTGTTTGCTAATGCACCTCCCCTTTTATAGCATGTGTAATGTTTATGGGAAAACAGGATTCATACAGCGCGATTTGACTTACGCTCTATTTTCAGGAATGCTTGTCACGTAATGCGAGGGACGCCTCTATATGATTTCCACAAAAATGCTAATCTAGTTCAATAAAATCTATAAACAGACACGCAAACACATACATACACACACACATTTATAGTCCCCTTTCTCGATTTCATCTTAAATTCATTTTCCAGGGCTTGATAGGTTTGAAAAAGGATGAAGAAAAAAAGAGTTGTTCCATTTTGGAGTAAAAATGCCAGATGGCTGCTTGAGTAACCTTTATTTTAGCTGCCCTATGGAACACCCCATTCATGCAAAGCTGGGGACAACCAGTGCCTCCTCCTTCTCCTCCCACCCTGGCTCCTTCTCCCGGACCACACTGACATTAAAGCTGCCGCGAGTGCGGCGTGCCTTGCATTTCCCGCGTGCGTGCCCAGCGGACGTTAGTAGCCGGCGCGATCGCAGCGGGCATGCTTGCCGCGCATCATTTTTCAAACTAACAGGCGGCGTACGCAAAGGTTATTGAAAATGGACGCATGGCTCCCATGCGCGGCACTTGCAAGGCGTGCAAAGGTTATTTCCCGGAGAGAGCGTGCGCCAAACGGATGGCCGCAGTTCTCCGCCCCGGTGCGACAAGCTACCAGGCACTGTTAGTCTCTGCCCCGTCGCTCTGCTTTGGATCAGCCACTGATGAATTATTCCCCAGCGTGATTTTTTTTTTTACATTTTATTGTTCGTACAAAGTGGTCAAGCTACCGTCGTCACCTGCAGAGCTCCGCTAGTGTGCAGCGCGCTCAAATTCAGAGTTATGCACGGGCGTCAAATTTGACACTGACCAATAGTGTCACAAATCTAATTTGAGAAAAAGGAATCGTTGTTAAAAATACATTTCAGGTGATGGGTCTTCATTTGTCTGCGCATAATCTAACGCATGTGATGAGGGCATCACTTTCTATTTCCCTCCCCAAGCAATGCCACTAAATAAAACTACCAATGACAGATACAGATTGGTTACATATCTTCTTGGTTCTTTCGGTAAAGTCACGTAGAAGGGAAGTAATAAAATAATAAAAATAAAACATAATAAAACATTTTTATTATTTTATTACTTCCCTTCTACGTGACTTTACCGAAAGAACCAATAAGATGAATCCCTGCAGTCACGAAAGCTTTAAATCGAAAAATGGTTACATATCCTGGAGACAATTTATTTTGTGTGATATTTAAATGCCATTGTTTTTTAAGAAAATTGAATTGGTGAATCCCGGTAAAAATACTCTAGGTCAGCGAGTTTTAACATTCAGTCTGGTGCCACAATGTTCGATGTGAACCATTTTTCCCTATTCACATGTACACGCGGTATTGTTTGGTATGCGCATTGCATCAATGCACTCCGTGCTCAGACATTAATTAGTCGGTATTCAGAGGTAAATTGGGTTCATATAACAAACTTTCAAACTCCTGAACGAGGTTTTATTGACACAAGCCCAACCACCAGCCGCCTATTTTTTATTTTAATTCCCACACATTCCGATCTAAACATTGCACAGAGAAAACACTTACATGGCTACTATGTAGCGGACCCCACATGAGTGGGATAAATGCGTGGAAGAAGAAGGTGGTTACTACGTCACAAAACTTTACTCATTGAAATGTATTGTTCGTGATTTTGTTTGTGTGAATATTATTAAACATTTAAATGTGAATGTATTGAACGAATCTAAACTGTACTTTGTTATTGCAATTTTAATGGGAAAATTATGACAATAGAATTAATACATAGTGTTCAGAGCACAGTTATCCATGTCATGGCAGGATCAGCCAATGGCTTATGCTTTGACCAAATCCGAGTGCAGGTGCCCTGTGGATTATTACATCACAGGATTGTGAAAGATGGCAACAGCTTCGGGAGCCCTTTGTCCAGCAGTGGAGTGATCAAGGCTGCTGAGTAATGATCATATTAAACCAGCAAAACATCCTGATGAATTTTGTTCAAGTATGAAGCCCATTCGATTTACCGAATAGATTACCAGATGAAGTTCAAAGCAGTTTGAGTGAAACATCGTATATGTTGACATTTCATTCAGTGATGAAAAGCCTTAAGTCACCAGCAAGGAGCTTTATTGGTCAGAATTTGATCAATACATTGGCACGCGTAAATAATTTATTTGTAACCATGACAATCTTGTCGGGTGGTGGAGGGTTATTGGACTCAAGTGACGTCAGAAAATGTTTTGAAAAGTTTATTGGAGCAATAAAGCCAAGCGAATAGAAATGGAGAAATTATTAAACACCCCGGTTTTGCTTCTGGCATCGTCATTATAACCAGAAATTAACGCACGAAATTTTTGTTTGCAATACAATGCATGTTAAAGTTATCATCGCACCAATTGAGCTGTGCCCTTTGAATTGTAGTCAGAATGTTATATACGGATGCATTACGAATACATCTTGTCCAGGAGGATATTAATATAGGATGCAGATATATTGGCCCTGCTTTATTTGATGTGCCTGGCAATTCTCAGGTGAGGTGTTGTGATTAATTCTGATCTGAAGACACTCCTGACCCGATGCTTAGCCAGAGTTGCTGTGAAGTAGTCTCATGATCGTTTCACTTTCAAGGAAGGCTTGTTCTCCAGGGTTCATCAGTTTCGCTGAGCTACTCGAAGCATTTATCTTCGTAACGGTGCTTGCATGTTAATGAGGAAATGTGCTCAAAGATGCAGCATGCACCTATAACACTCTTATCAATTGCTACTGGGGGGTGGGGGAGTGCAAGCTTATGCAACCTGTGGGAATATTAATTTACGTTCTGAGCTGATTATTAGTGGAGTAGGATTTCCACATTTGTCGACGTTGGCAAGTCAGGCAACAGTACGTTTCTGATTCTTGGCCACGAATTATTACTTCACATATGGATGTTTTTTGGAATATAAAACATGACAGAAAATACAACTCTTTGCATGTGTTATGACATATATATTTACAATATTATTTGCATATTTAATTATGAAAACAAACACCTCCCAATATTCACTCTTCTGTGATGTTTTTTTGTTGTAAAAAAAAACCGTAATATCAACTTATACATTGATTTAACTATTTTTGTATGCATCGTTAAAGCTGTACACACATACATCTTTGCTAGTTTCACCTTTGCCATACGAGAGAAGAAGACTAAATATTTGTATATATTGTCCATCAAGTTTAAAAAAATATTCATATTATATTCATGGCCCTTCGTAAAACCACTGCTAGGTGAAGCCCTCTACACACAACCTTTTGGTCATTGAGATGTATGGCTATATTCTTAGGTTTTTTCGGTAAAGTCACGTAGGTAAAACATTAAAATTTATAAAAGTAAATTAAAATAAAAATCACGACGTTTCGGAGGCAACACAAGCTTCCGTCTTCAGGTGGAACCGTCACTTTAATTAATTTTAATGTTTTACCTACGTGACTTTACCGAAAAAACCTAAGAATATGAATCCTTGCAGTCACGAAAGCTTCAAATCTAGAATGTATGGCTATACTATGGGAACCTCATTTGCCAGTAAAAATATGATAATTGGTTCTTTACCCTTCTATCTGGCAACAAAACTGACACCTTTTTACAAGGAGTCATGTTTGCATAGACCGCAATACCTGCAGTCATAATACAAACAAAAGAACATAACTCTGATAATGTGCACTGTCCTTAAAGTTGATTGATCCACACCCGAGACAGCTTTCCTTAGAGCCTAGTCTCATATGGGTTGGACCAGATGACGCCAAAAGGCGCACAACTCAAAGACAATGTACCATCAGAGTATGAGAGCTCGGGGCAAGCATCTACACTATGGGAACCTCATTTGCCAGTAAAAATATGATAATTGGTTCTTTACCCTTCTATCTGGCAATACTTTACCACGCTGGTGAATGAAGTGTTAGGGGGGTTCGGGAACGATGATTCACATTGAGTTCGCTAATGATGTTAGCCATGGTTGCAAATCAAACTCAGGTCGTCTGGTTCACGGTGCAGTGTGCTAACCATTGCACCACAGCTCCTATATAGACAAATCCCGAACGCAGCACCTGCATACCACTTTGAGGGCTTGCATCTAATATATGTAATCTGCAAAGTCCCAAGAAATAAGTGTGTCATTATGCACCCATAAATACATTTCATATACTTTATTATTCTCAGACACTATTTGTGTTATGTTTGCATTATTTATGGTCATTTTATGCTGCTATTTGACATTGCGACTCCATAGTAGACTGTTGCGATGAAGTGGTGGCACAGTGTTGAGCACACTGGCCGATGATTTCTGGCCATGAGTATCAGTGGTGAGTGATATCTGCACAGGCCTGAGAGCCCCACCATCTCAACCCCCCCCCCCCCCAAAAACCAAGTGTGACGAGGTCCTCATCCAGCAATGGATTGACTAAGAGCTGTAGATTACATAACAAATAACAGGATATACACGAACGCATTGTCTTGTCTGTTTAGGTGATATTACCAAAAATCAGCCCCGGACGTACGATTGAACGGGCATTGTGCTTTAAATTTATACTCAAGCTGCATACAAAGCATCACAATGGACTGGTCTCTTCCATCTTGCTCGGAAAAGATAAACGAAGCGTGAATGCGTGTGCTTGTTGACGACAAAGGGGATTCTTGGAATCCAAATAAAAAAAAGTATATTTCCGTGTTATATATATTATTGTGAATGTTTACACTCTGCACATATCATTTGGCCTAATTGGGCAATGACATGATCGCGCAGGTCAGAGGTGAAGGTTGGGGGTGTGTGTGGAGTCTGAAAGCGGGGAATCAAATGTATGTGTGCATTCGCCCCACACGCTGGGTGCTCTGATACACCCTAATTAAGCATGATGAAGGTGAAACAGTGTGTTTTAGTTGTACAGTTATGCTTATGCATTCAAACTTTTTTTTGCCAAGCCCCGTGTGCAATTAAAGCAGGACACTGCAAGAGAACAACTGCAAGTTTGAGCGTCTGCCTCGAATCACGTGAACGTTGCAAAAAAAAAAAGATTATCCTCGCAAACATGTGCACCGTGATAAAGCGTGCGCACCCTCTTTGTCGGTGGGAAATTACAAAATAATTGGGGAAGCGACATAATTATAGTTTTGTTTGGCATCAGGTCACATATCAATCTGACGTGATGGAAAGTTGATGTGTTTTCGTTTTTCCTAGAAAGGAGCCCAAATAAATATCTCATTACAACTGTCTACTGATCTGTTCCAACCGTAAATTAAAATGGCCATATTTTTTGACACTGTATATCAGGAATATACATTTACATGGCATACGCACAACTCCAACTAAATTAAATTATTATCCCACCGTGAAAATATTTCATAATCACCTAGCAAAAATTGGGGATTACTTTTTTATTAATGGAATTCCTGTGATGGTGCACACTGTAAAGGGGTTTAAATGGCTTGCCAATGCCCTCCCCTTGTCTGTCAACCCTGCTCTATATTTGCAAACAGCTGCCCTGAGGGGTATTTATAGCTAATTCATTTTCCACTAACGGCAAAGGGCTGTTCTGCCTTCCGCAACTGTGGCCAGTGAAGAAAAGCGACATTCGGTAAAGTGGCTCATTGCGTCAAAGCGCACACCTGAGACCAACCTGTCAACACTCCTTTCCCACTGAATGCAATCTCAGCGGCCATTTTTTTTGCAAGGTGGATTCACTCCATTGGCTCGGGTGAGGTCACCTGATCACGAATGTGGTCGGATTGGTGTGCATCTCATTTCTTTTATAAATTGGCAAAATGATGAGCCTTTGTTCACTTTCTTGTACTGGCTCATTTATAATTCATGAGTTCTGGCAGTAATTGCAGCACATAATTATAGCATGAGACAGGCATTACAAAACAAGCTGTAGTTGGAATGCTTTATTGCGTGTATATTTTTTCGCCTCATCCACTCTGTAAATGTGATATAAACAATAAGCAGTGAATTACATTCTGCTGTGGATGCACACATCATATATATATCTTTAAAAGTACACAACTAGATTATTGTAAACTGTATTAAGTGGTAGCCGGTGTCCAACCATATGTCATAGTACTTGGATATCAGATCAAGCCATCTTTATCTAGAGAACAAATATTCACACAGCTGAATATAACTATCGGATAACAACGTGACTAAATTTGTTTGCAACACTTAATCACGCATTATTTATAGCCTACGTTCATCACATTGCAACACACACTGCATACACTCCTCATTGAGTTATATCGTTATTATAAACAGCAATTGATAATCCACACTGTTTCAATCATGGGGATCGCTTGGCCATACTTCACCATATTGGTCAGTGTGGGTTGGTGAAAGGGGAAAAGGGGTGCTTAGAACCAATTCAGGTTTCGCCACTGACGTTAGATTTGACCGAAAATTCATACTCGGGTCACGGGGTTCATCGTGCAGGGCACGAACCACTGTGCTTGCCGCTCCTCACTCATACTGACCTGCCACTCACGGAATGTTTTATCTGATTATGGAAACCATTATCACAAGTAGTGGCAGCAATAGTATATTATTATCATTTTAAACTAGTGTCCTGCTTTGTGCCTTGCAACATTCATATATGTATCTGGCTGTTTCTTTGCAATGTCTTCGTGGGGCTGTCAGAGCTTTAATCATTTCCATTGAATGTTATTTATTGTTTATAAGCTATATTACTACCAGTAAAGAAAAACAAAACCAAAGCGATTACATGCTTGGCAGTTTCTCTCATTTGACGTTGTAAATAACTTGATGTCACCAATAGTGTTGCCATGTATTCCGAGCACTTGCTAAACATGTATTCCTAAATGTAATACAAATGGACATGCATACTGAGCATAAACCATCATGAAAACTCTGTTCTTCCTTGCAGCGGCTTTTGGCTGGTCATCGAACAAAGACGGTCACTGCATCGTGTGCTTTCAGATGCGCTTCTGCGGCCGCCTGGAATGCTCTTCCTTCCGACATTAGGAAGCCACTGGAGCTATGCACTTTTAAATAATCGAGTATGTTTTTTTTTCTTCAGAACTGCTTTTTGTGTTCAGTTTGTTGTTCTTCCCCTGAACCTCCGATTATCGCGGTGAGCTTCGTACGGTGCGAAAGACGTTCAACATACATACATACATACTGTGTGTCTGGTAGAGTACAGATTATAACATTTGCAGGCAAACGCCAGACACAGCACATCCACCTACAAGGACAGACAGACAATAGTCAGTCTCAACGCTTCTCTGGATGAACTATCGGCATATCTGCAGGAAAAATGGTAGTTCAGTCCTATGTAATGTTGGCTTGTGTAGATGAAAGATAGTTCCAGCTGTGACTGTGGAGCGGAAACAAACAATGGGGCACACAGTCAACTGCTGCCCATCAAAACCATTGAATAGCAACACCAAAGCAATTCTCCAGCTTACAACCGACACTGTAGAACGGTTAAAGAAATAGACATCAATTTATTTTGGACTTGCTGTTCCAAAAATCAGTTGATTATCCCTACAGCATGCTCAACGAAAAAAGGAGAAAGCATTGTGTGTGGCTGCCATCTTCACACATCATGCTATGACGATATATTTCTTGGTCATAGATCCAGAGCCGTATTTTCAGTGCTACGTGTGTGTGTGTGTCGGTGTGAGCTCGGGTTAGCGGTAATGCAGCGGTTAGCGCACTGCGCTACGAACCCAGCGACCCGAGTTCGATTCCCGCTCAAGACGAACACCAGTGACGGTGCCCAGCCTCCCCTAGGTCGACTCAGCCTCAAATTAGTACCTAGTGCGACGTGCAAATATCGCCACGAGGGAGACAAAGGCGACCGGGCATCGTGCTGGTCACCCATTGTGTCGTGCCGGCCTTAATAGGTGCTGGCTAACATCACTTGCCCTAACGGTCTGTTAAGGCTATACCATTGTTTTCTTGAAGCAATTATCAAGGGGGTGCAATGGTGGGGGGGGGGCGAGGTGAATCTCGTCAGCCTGGCCGTGGTAAAATGGGCAGAATCTTATGTAGCAACACAGCCACACGACATTTTGTCCTGCGTCAAGATTTGTGTAGTAGGGGGGGAGGGGGGGGAGCATGCGTGGGGGGGGGGGGCGAATTGCAGTTTGATTTCACGTGGCAGGGGAGGGGGGTGTACCTTATATTGAGTGCAGTCCGTGAGATGCATCTTGTAATTATTTAAAATTACACCGACTGTGTGAAATTATATTGCGTAGGACGACTGCTAGACTAAGAAGAAGGCTGGGCATTTGATTTTTTTTTTACACACGTAATATTATTTAGCATTTACTGCTCACTTTCAAGATGGAAAGCTTTGCGTAAATGTTTTCTTTAACAGAGTGATTCGCATTTTATAGTTATAGCATTTCACGCTGGTGTGGTACTTATTTTCAAGAAAATGTGAGAAGAAAACACCTCTATGAGTTTAGTCTGAAATTGAACAATTCCCACACAATTGTTACATTCTGAAAACACTTTACGTGTTAACGTTCATACATTATCTTTACTTTTCATCACGTTCAAACCATAAAAGCACGGTGGTCCTCCTAACTCTTTGCTTGAACAGTGCAGAGTTTTGTTCGGGGGTGGGGGGGGGGGTGTTTCTTGTTTCTTTCTTCAATGTGGCCTGCATGAAATGTATATATTTTTTAAATGCTCGTTGTGTTGTCAGCAGGGGGCGATCTTCCTCTTCGTGAGCTGTGGCTCACACAGAGCCAATGTGGGGGGTTTCACAGATCGCACTAAAATCACTTGTGTGGTTCAAGTACACAGAGACGGATCAATTCAAATGACGGCGTTTTTGCTGCTGCGGACAGAACAAAATGGTTTGTTTCTCACTTCGCATTGATCTAGCACGTATGAATTAACACTTTAAATTTGCATAGCTTTTTGTTTGTCTTGCCACGTTAACAGTACGCTCAACAGGTACACCTACACCCATGCCATTACATTTTGAAGTTTACTACATTGTTATTTAGTAGATTTATATTATTATTATTGTTGTTACTGGGAAGGTGAATGCTTGTGGCCTGACAGCTGCAAGGGGCTGCTATAAAAAGAGAAGCCGCATTTTATTTGGCATTGACGGTGGGATTATTGGAACGGCTGTTTTCCACTGACGGTACCAAAACTTGAGACGCGGGCTATCGGGTACCGGGCCTGGGCAGGCGCTGTCGAAAGAGGCTGCTACACGCTGGCTAAGCCTGCAGATTTAATTGAGATTTTCAGAGTGAATTCCAGAGCTCAAGTTTGGCAGGGTCCTGTGTGTGTGTGTGCAAGCGGGCGGGCCAGCGAGAGGCAGCCGGCAATGAAAAATGCCAGACCAACTCATGACAAAGCTGGCTTTGGTGCCACTTAATGCGCTTATTACCAATGCACGGCGCCTTTATTATGGTTTATAATTTGTGCTTTGTTAGCCTTTGTAACCTTTGCTTTATCTCAAGGCTGTTTGATAATTTTTCCCTACAAGTATTTTTGATCCCAATGCCCTTTTAGTTTTAATTACAGTCATTTGTGTTTTTTCTGTGCACGTTTTGGAGAAAAAAACATACCGCATTAAGCATTTCTACTTTGTACTTGGAATAAACTTCCACTAAAAAATTACGTCGGTGGCTCTAAAGCTGAACAGGCTCACAATATGCCTAAATGTAAGCACAATCCTGATGTGTTTATAAATGGGCATCAGGAAAGGGTGTCAACTTTGAAAATGCAAGGTTAATAAATAAAGTTGAAATAAGGTGAGCACTTTATAATGGTTCTTTGAGAGAAAATAATTTAATTTAATCGAATGCACATCAATATTCATTAAATACTGACAGTTTGCATTAAACAGACATACATTAGTACAACACAGTGTTCGAGATCAATATTGAATGCTTAAGTAATAGAAAAATGTTAGGAACACAAGCACACAATTCGGTGTGCCAGAATTACCTTTTGTACATAAAATCAATACAAAGAAAAATGTGCAAGCAATATACCATAAATAAATGGGAATTAATTTTGTTTAATAATAGCTGCAATGGATTACCATGAACATCGCAAATTACATGTCAATGTCCCAATCAGACTTTTTGTCAGCTTCGGTTCTGCTTTATTAATTGCGCCGTCCGCGTTCACAATAAATGAAGCGGAGTAGTTTTTGTGTGCGTGCGTCTGTGTGTGTGTGTGTGCGTGCGCGTGTGTGCGTGCGTGTGTGTGCGCGCGTGTATGTGCGCGCGTGTGTGTGTGTGCGTGTGCGTGCGTGTGTGTGTGTGTGCGCGTGCGTGTGTGTGCGCGCGTGTGTGCGTGTGCGTGCGCGTGTGTGTGTGTGTGTGCGCGTGCGTGTATGTGCGCGCGTGTGTGTGTGTGCGTGTGCGTGCGTGTGTGTGTGTGTGCGCGTGCGTGTGTGTGCGCGCGTGTATGTGTGTGCGTGTGTGTGCGCGTGTGTGTGTGTGTGCGTGCGTATGCCTCCTTGTTCTCTCCTCTAGATTTGGGGGCACGCGCGATTCCTGGCCCTTTCCCTGTTTATCCGGCAGCCCACAACGAGCGGCCGGGGAGAGCTGAGAGAACGCAGAGCAGGAAATTAATAGCGACCTTCGCCGGGGCTGTCCCTGCCAAGTCCACGCTTCCTCATCTCATTTACTGTCTCTCTGGCCGCCATGTGACAGCGCCGAATACACCTGGAGAAGGGGAGAACGACAACAACAACAAGAACACTTCGACTTCCACAGTAGAAGCACGAGTGAGGGGTGATTTCTTGGAGCCTCTGATTCCGATTCTTTTCCACACACCCCACTGCCATCCCGTGATAAAGAGCTGGGGCCTTGCCCCCCCACCCACCCTGCCCATCTCCCCACCCCCCCATTGAAAGTTGTCTGGCTCTCTGTGGCCTCCTTGGAAGGGGTGGGTGCGGCAACATTGACCAGCCTGTGTGCGCATTCCCAAAGTAGTTCCACGCGTCAATTGTGTCCGTGCAGTGTGATCTACTCTCGATTTGCAATTCGTGCGGCAATGTCGTACGTGCAGTGGTATTATGCGTGGCCTATGTTTTTCAGAAACGGTGATTTTAAAGAAGTAAAAATGTCATAATACAAATTGAAAATGCTCTCAGTGTTTGCCCATGTGTAAATGTTGCACTGCATATGAAGATATCGCCTATTTAACATTTCAAACAATAGATATTGCTTTATTGTGATCTTTACATGTGTATTACTTTTATCGATCACAAAGCCTGAATGCCGTTCGAATTTCTGCAAACCGTGCCAGGTTTTGTGGGAAGGTTTGCGATGCTTATTCTGTGCACCTCTCAAACTTTGTGTGGTCAGCATCGGGCAAAGCATTATTTATGGAGATTCGCAGTTCTCATGGTTGTGACATTGAAATATGCCTCTAACTTTTTTGGAACAGAGCCCAATGAGGATAAAGAAAATATATCTCTAACTCCCCACACTAAACACATTGACCATCTGACCTAACAGCAAGTCAAAACGTATCACAGGAAATGTCAGCATTCTGTTAGGTTTGTGTAACTTGCTTCAAACTGATAATTAGCAGACCCTGATAATTCTCATGGGTACCAATTAATGATAATTAAAAGGGAACACTATGGGTATGAATATGATTAATTTACACCCCCCCCGTCCCTTCCCCTCCCTTCTGGAAGGTCAGTTCGCCAGAATGCCACGCATTTTCTTTCCGTCTACGTATATGTTTTTTTTTCTTTCATACAAGCTACGCATGATTGCAAACACAACAACAATTAAAGAGTGTACAGAGGGCGATCAATATATAGACACCCCACTTAAATAAATTAAGAGAGAGAACAACATTCACATCGAAATCCTCTACTTCTCTACCTCCAATCTCAACGCTGGACGCTTATGAAATATTTCACAATTTCCCGTGATACACTTTGCCCAACATCGCTTTAACAATATTCAATCACCTGTTGAGAAGGAAATGAGAGGGTCACTGGGAATCGGTGGGGTGTCCGTCAATGGATCACCTTGTACTCCATACCCTGATTGTACAGCTGGGAGTAAATTAAATACATTCTCTGTTGACACTGGGTGTGTCGTCTACACGTGTCAAGTTCATTGCACCGCACGCGTTTTATTTCTCGACTAAGAAAGTTGAAAGTGCCCATTGCAAATTGACCCCAAGTAGAGTACACTGATATTGCGTTATGTCACGAATCAGCAAATTGACCCCAAATAGAGTACACTGATATTACGTTATGTCACGAATCAGCAAATTGACCCCAAATAGAGTACACTGATATTGCGTTATGTCACGAATCAGCGAATTGACCCCAAATAGAGTACACTGATATTACGTTATGTCACGAATCAGCGAATTGACCCCAAATAGAGTACACTGATATTACGTTATGTCACGAATCAGCAAATTGACCCCAAGTAGAGTACACTGATACTACGTTATGTCACGAATCAGCAAATTGACCCCAAGTAGAGTACACTGATATTACGTTATGTCACGAATCAGCAAATTGACCCCAAATAGAGTACACTGATATTACGTTATGTCACGAATCAGCGAATTGACCCCAAATAGAGTACACTGATATTACGTTATGTCACGAATCAGCGACCAATTATTTCGTCTTTGCCGTCTGAGCGGTGCGACGTACGCAACCCACGCGGCCATCTCAACGCCATCAGTCGAACACAAACCTGCAACATCATCGCTCTCCAGCATCTGCTGGCGACGTCAAGATCGAGAGGCGTCCGAGTGTTTTTACTTGCCCTCTTTGCCTGCAGCGAGGTTGTGACCACCGCGATGCGCAAACGAAGCGACTTGGCCCTGTCGTGCGGCTACGTAGCTTTGACCCCGTGTGCGCATATGTGGGAGACTTTGCTCTGAGTAAGCGGGCTGCCTTTGGCAAGTTCTCTTTTTTTGTTTATATAAAATGTGGGCTGCTGCTGCTGCGGTTGCTGCTTTAACACAAAAAAAAGACCGTCCAACACTTGACAAGCAACGAGCCCGGGGTTAATGCTGTGTTTCCCTGTGCGACGAAAGGACGCGTGCGCTCAGCAATAAATGTGTTGCCTTCACCGCTCTCGATGTCAATAAAAGCAGAGTGTGCGCGGGACAGATCAGATTTACTAACTGTTGTCTAGAATTAGGTTTAAGAGGCTGTGACCTGATTACATCGGATATTTATGTACGCTGCGTGTTTTAGTGCTTTGCCGCCTGTAGAGTTGTGTTTTATTTCCCTATGTCTGTTTTAATTGTTGAACATATACAAAAAATAAACTTGCTGGGTAGAATATACCAATATCATGTTCTGTATCGTTTGAAAATAATCAAGCTTTATTATACAGTTTACAAATAAAAGATTCACAGAGTAAAACATACACTTTTAGGAAACAGCAGGTGTGGCAATGAATTCATCATCGCACAATGGAAACACATTACGGCGCTGTGCTGTATGTTGAACTTCTTTCGCGCCGTACGTAGCCAACCGTGCTAATCGGAGGTGCATGGGGAAGGAAGAGCATTCCAGACGGCCGCAGAAGCGCATCTGAAGGCGCGCTATGTGGTCACCGTCTTTGTTCGATGGTTAGCCAAAGGCCGCTGCGAGGATGACCCGAATGAGGTCTCTGCGTTGTGTCACCCTCAACAAGAAACAGATTTCCTCTCGAACAACATTTCCATGGACCGGCACCGACGGAGCAAAGCCGAGCATCTGTTCACTTATTCTCAGTAGAAGTTTTATTTCATTGCCCATAGTTGTTGCTCTTCATGTAATATACTTATTTTAAACATCCCTTTTATTAATACAGATCTCCAGAAAACTTTACAAAGATACCAAACTACACAATAAGAGGTGGAAGTTACTCGCAATTAAGCAATTGGCGGGCAGAGGTGGGACAAAGTAATTTTTATGCAAGTCCAAGTCGAGTCGCAAGTCATCAAATTCATGACTCGAGTCTGACTCGAGTCCAAGTCACATGACTCGAGTCCACATTTCATAGGTGGGACAAAGTCATTGTTATGCAAGTCCAAGTCGAGTCGCAAGTCATCAAATTCATGACTCGAGTCTGACTCGAGTCCAAGTCACATGACTCGAGTCCACATCTCATAGGTGGGACAAAGTCATTGTTATGCAAGTCCAAGTCGAGTCGCAAGTCATCAAATTCATGACTCGAGTCTGACTCGAGTCCAAGTCACATGACTCGAGTCCACATCTCATAGGTGGGACAAAGTCATTGTTATGCAAGTCCAAGTCAAGTCGCAAGTCATCAAATTCATGACTCGAGTCTGACTCGAGTCCAAGTCACATGACTCGAGTCCACATCTCATAGGTGGGACAAAGTCATTGTTATGCAAGTCCAAGTCGAGTCGCAAGTCATCAAATTCATGACTCGAGTCCAAGTCACATGACTCGAGTCCACACCTCATAGGTGGGACAAAGTCATTGTTATGCAAGTCCAAGTCGAGTCGCAAGTCATCAAATTCATGACTCGAGTCTGACTCGAGTCCAAGTCACATGACTCGAGTCCACATCTCATAGGTGGGACAAAGTCATTGTTATGCAAGTCCAAGTCGAGTCGCAAGTCATCAAATTCATGACTCGAGTCTGACTCGAGTCTAAGTCACATGACTCGAGTCCACATCTCATAGGTGGGACAAAGTCATTGTTATGCAAGTCCAAGTCGAGTCGCAAGTCATCAAATTCATGACTCGAGTCTGACTCGAGTCCAAGTCACATGACTCGAGTCCACATCTCATAGGTGGGACAAAGTCATTGTTATGCAAGTCCAAGTCGAGTCGCAAGTCATCAAATTCATGACTCGAGTCTGACTCGAGTCCAAGTCACATGACTCGAGTCCACATCTCATAGGTGGGACAAAGTCATTGTTATGCAAGTCCAAGTCGAGTCGCAAGTCATCAAATTCATGACTCGAGTCTGACTCGAGTCCAAGTCACATGACTCGAGTCCACACCTCTGATGGCGGGTAACTTTAAAATGTGGAAAATGTTTATTAGCGCACACACACTCACACACACACGTGCGCGGATGGCTTTCTTTTGTCCCCCATTAATACCAAAAGAAAGTGTCAACAATAGAATGTGTTTACAATATTTTGTTTATTTAGTGCCTGGCTTTAAATGAAGCCCGATTGGATGGATATACATTCTGTTTCTATTCTAAATAGAGTATGTCAAGAGAATGCAATACATACTCTTTGGTTTGGTCGGCAAAGTCACGTGGGTAAAAAATGAAATAAATGAAAACAACTAGATTAAATCACGACGTTTCGGCCGCAACACAAGCGTCCTTTTTCAGGTGGGGAAGGACGCTTGCGTTGCGCCCGAAACGTCGTGATTTAATTTAGTTATTTTCATTTATTTTGTTAGATTTTTTAACTACGTGACTTTGCCGAATAAACCAAAGAGTATGGATCCTTGCAGTCACGAAAGAAATAATGCAATACAGTACCCGCCGATACTTGGGTGCTTGGTTTCAAACATTGACATTGGGACATAATTAGAAATATCTCACGACGCATTCGCCATATTCACTGTGCACGTCAGACAATGTCATCTTCGGAGCCGGTAAAGCTACCTCTCGCTGTCGGCTCGGCTCCGCTGCGGTGATTTGCCAGAGCATGGCACAGCAGTCGGCACTCAGTGGCACACTCATCATAACTCTGACCTCTCTTTGAGTACAACGGCACTTTTATTGACTTATGCAGTTTTTTTTCAATAGCCAAATTTATTTCTATACTCTTTGGTTCTTTCGGTAAAGTCACGTAGTTAGAAATAAAATAAAACAAATCACGACGTTTCGATTGCAACCAAAGAGTATGGATTCCTGCAGTCACGAAAGCTTCAAATCAACTTTATTTTTATTTAACAAAAAATCCAAACCTTTTCTTCTTTAAATATCGTTATCGACAGTTGTATCTGAGATGGTGGCAACACTTTTCCACTTATTTTAGACTGTTGTTTACCTTTTGTCGTGTTTAAAAAGCTATCGTTATTCAATATACCTTTCCACCATCATATCTTGCCTCTTGCTCTTTCATCCTCACGCATTCTCAAGTACGGCCGAAATCACGGGGGCCCCAATATAAAAGGAAAGAAACATTCTTGGTTGAGGCTTGAAGCTGGGGCAATTTGCTGTCCCGAGGTTTGCCCATTGCTCTGTATTCTGTCGCAGCTGTTGAACAATACATAAAAGCAGCACCGGCAGCTTTGTTGGTAGGCAGGCCATGCAAGTGGAGGCAAAAACATTTTTGTTCAATCAGAAAACTGCATTACAGCGTGTACGCGATATTACCTTGTGACATCAGAGAATTGCTTATGAAGTGCTCCCATTGGGATGATATGCATGCAGGGAAACGAACATCACAAAAAACAGAACACACAACGACTGTCGAGAGAAAGGTCACGAGACCAATGCGCAAACTACTGTCTCGATCTCGGCAATAGCAAGTATTGAAAGTGAAACTTTCACTTCGGATGAAAGTGTGGATTACTTTTCACATCGTGACTGGCACTTTTTTTTGAACGTTCGAAAAATGCGAGCAAATTTAAACTGAAAATGTAACATTTGCAATTGCATTTATAATGCTATCCGTTCAATATAGTTTTTCGGTTTGCGTTTTTTTCTCTCTCGCTCTTAGCAAACCATTGGTGAAGCGTTATTATCTGCATTGTTAAGCTGAAAATAGCCGTGGTATTCAACAAGTCGACACCGGAGCACTTTGAGCAGTGGAGAACGTGGGAGGCTTTATAAACATTTAACTTTCATCAAAGGATGCGAAACGTATTGTTTACAACTTGCCATTGCAGACTTTCCATGTCTGTGAAAGCTGTTTGAAGAATAATTAATAAAAGCTAACCCATTTTGAAAAGCACTATAACTATGCAACAAGCTCCGTTAAATCGTCCGTGCATTGCAGAGCTCGAAGGGCAATTGCCATGATGTTCAGCAACAATTTGCGCCTCGCGTCAATAGGAATATATTGAAGGTTTCGTTGAAAGTCGACTCGGAGTTTATTGCCAGGAGTGTTTAAACGTGTCAAGTTTAGGCAAAGGCGTGATAACGCAACTGGAGAGAGAAATGAAGTCCTTTATTCATTTTAACACGTAGGCTTTCTCGACCAATATCATCCACACTATAGGTTTTTGAGTTTGATCGCGAAAATATAAATGCGTCGTGAAACTCGCCACCACGTAAACAGAACATGCCGATTCGTTGCTAGTACAGTTCCTTAAGGAACGAAACATGAGGATATCGCCTCAAATCTGTCTGTTGCCTGATGATGCTAGTTGTAATTACTGGCGATTGTAGATGTTGTGGATTTGCTCTCCAACACACCGGTGTGCTGTACGAGTAACGATTTGGCATGTTCTGTTTACGTGACAAACCTCACTAATTGGCTGTGTCGAGTGTTGGCGGGTTTAACGACACGTTTATATATTTACGCGATCTCACAACCCCCCCCCTATACAGCTTTTGTGCGTAATTGCCTGAAGCTCCCCCCAAGTTTGATTTAACTTTGGAGAAAATGTAATGATATACGGACATAATAAGTGATACTAAATTATTTTTAGTTAAGATTGTTAAAACTTTAAAAGAATGTGAGGCAAACCAATTTTAGGTTATGCAATGTTGGTTGCTTCTTTCGTGATCATTCATGGCCAGTAACTTGATGAGATTCATAAAGGGTATGAGGAGAAATGTTGACGACAAACTTTCGTGACTGCAGGAATTCATATTCTTTGGTTCTTTCGGTAAAGTCACGTTGATAGAAAAATTATAATATAAATATGCACAAATATTTTTTTATTTCTACGTGACTTTACCGAAAAAAAAAATAGGATATCAGTAGATTGGCATTTTAACATTTTTGGTTTATCCGTTTCCACATTATCTGGGCAACGTTGATACTATCTCCATACTGCAGATATTGTACTGTCGAGTAATTCTTACAGACACACTTTGAAAAAGCAGAGAATAATATTTGAGTGATGTGGTTTGCAGTGTATATTTCAGACCCTCATTGACATCAATTCTTACAAATGAGCCATGCTATTAATCGAGGATAACCAACCAACTGAAAGTTGACTCATACAGGACTGACCTTAAGTTAACTACAATGTGTGATTGTGAGGATGCCATCTGTTAAAGTAATTTACGCGTGCATTACGGTGACACTCAATATGCATATGGAAAAAGTTCAGTTTCGGTTTTTTGAGATTAGACCATCCTCTCAATTTATTACTTTTGGTGTAAAAGTCAACGGCTGACAATTTCATTTGAATCTCTTCACATTTCAAGGTTGTTTGGGATATTAATCCTCTTCTCATCTGTATTTAAGTCCTCTAAACTATGACGATGTCTACTGACGGTAGTGCATTTTTTCCACTCCGTTAAGCAATCGGTAAAAATTGAGGGGTTGTATTTAAACTCGCAGGGGCTTCAGTTTAGCGGGAAAATTATTAAAACCGGGAGGCGGAACCTTGAAAATTAACCAACTAAGATTTTCAGTGACACCCTGATGTGCATGTCTGTAGTCAGGAATTATTTCATTTAAAATAAAACAATGCATACTTAGTACTTCAGTATTACAAATAAACAAAAGACCGTTCACGAATAACGTGTAAATGTTCTTAGACACAAAGATGAAGAATGTCAGTTGTACGAAATGATACAATATGACATAAATTATCAGCAGCAGCACTGCTCTATCTGCTGCTGGATGAAGGCCTCCTCAAGTTGTTTACATCTCTCATGGTTCTATGATGCAACAATCCACATAGCTTCAAAGCATCAGGCTCATCTCATCATTGTCCTCTCGGGCCTGTTCCTTCTTTGTGCGTAACAGATTATCTGAATTGGTGCTGGGCCTCCGCTAGGTCGACTCAGCCTTAAATGAGTACCTGGTGCGATGCGTAAACATCGCCACTGGGGATGCCAAACGGTAGCCGAGCGCGGCGCTGACCCCCCCTCTCCCTCGTGTGTCGTGCCGGCCTTCACAGGGGCTCACTAACAGCACTTGCCCCAACAGTCTGTTCAGGCTATAAGGGGGATCTTTGTTTTTGTGCTTTCCTTCTGCTGCCACTCTCTCGTCAGGCTCAACCATCGGCCACCGAGGGAAACACTTTTCTTTCTTCACTGTCAATATGATTTCTCTAATCTGCATTTGTTCTCTGTATCCATGCGTTCCTCTCCCGCCTCCCCATGCTTCTTTGCGCACTTTCGACCATGTCCATCGTGTTCACGTTTGAGAGCCTTGCCATAGCAGTAAATAGTCACTCTAGACACTTTGTTTTGTCACCTTAAATGATCAAGATAAGTTTTATAAAGCATCCAACCTGCTCTCGCTCACTTCCTATTTCATCATTGTTTTCACAGTTCACCTGCAATAACTACCTACTTATATATACTCTGATGTGTTTTGCATTTCTGTCCATCCAACAGATATCTTCACCTGATTTAAAGTTACTCCGCATATATTTGAATATACATGCCTACATATTGCCACCATGAAAAATGTTGGGTGTCTGCCTGGTATCTTTCGCAGACAAAGCTTGTTCAGGAGATAAGTTGTTGAATCAACACCCCGGGGGTGTTTGAAGACATATGAAATAAGTCATTGCTGGTGGTTTTGATGGGCGGGGGTGGGGGCAGCACGGTCAATATTACAGCTCATAGCTTGTGCCCAATTCCTGTCCACACCACCACCCGCGGGGCCCTTTCGGGCCGAGCTGCGGTGTCCCAGGGTGCACGCGCGCACATGCTTTTCCACTCCGCGAGCTTGGGGGCCTAATCACAGCCGCAGCCACCGCTCGCCAGCAGGAAAAGGCACCCCAGTTGTCTGCGACAGGAAGTATCATGTCAGCTGCAGTTGTGCGAAAGAGCGTCCGCTCATGTGTAAAGCCAAGTTTAACGTATTGTCTGCGCGAAGTCTGCTCTCCCCGACCTATTGAAATTATTTTGCGAAACAATAGCTCATTGAAATGTTCATTGTTCAATCGGGGGGGGGGGGGCGGGGGGGAGAGAACATTTTTGCTATCAAATATTCTATGGCAAGATTGGCAAAGGTAGCTAGCTATAGTATGACTAAGAAATGCTCGTCTGCAGATTAACTGAATCTTGGAAACTGGTTTACTCCATTGGGGAACGTTATATTATAACATATTATTCCTCGAAAGTCAAAATCAAGCAATCATTGGTTCCCAATTAACAAAATACGCGTACACATTTTGGTGGATTCTCCACGAGTAAAAACTTGCTCACAGATATGAAAAATTTATGTACTGATGTTGTAGCTTCCCTGAGGGACAAAATGATAATAGGTAACAACATGTTTGCTAACCAGAGTTGATATTTGATTTCTAACGGCTGCTTTCACTGGTGTTTCAGAACAGTTATCTGAATACACATTTCACGTGTTTTCATTATCAGATTAATCTTAGTTTGATGCGTACCTTCGATTACAGTAATCTGTTCCATAACTATAAGTAAAAGTTATGCTAAAGTCGCTGTGTCGTTCATACATGATCTTGTATTTTAATATATTAAAACGTGTGTTCTGCATGTTTGGTGATTCAACTTCTTAGATGGTCCGATGACATTTTTGTTGAATTTGTGTTACATTTAACATGGACACTTTTGAAAAAACGCATCTCTCATACGGAAATTACGTGCCACTATTTTTGAATATGCAACTCACACAATCTAAAGCCAATTATAATTGTGGCGGTTAACATATCTAATAATCTTACCTGCAAAACGCATACTTAAAGGCTTACACTCATTTTAAAGTTTTCCTGAATCGGATCATGATAAGTTATCTTTTTTTTTACAAAATGTCATTAACCACTGAGCCCAATTATGGAATTTAATGTTAAGTAGCAGTCATCCAGATGAGCCAAAAAAAAGTGTCCTTACACTCAGAAGATATTGTATTGTTTGGTGTAATTATTTCCCGTGTATCAGGCTGGGATATAATGGATTATTATGCCTGCTGTCACCCAGCTTACTCTCGTGCGTGGACAAGCACACAATGTGCCTGGAGTGGCAACGAGTGGGGTTTGCTCAGCCTCGGTTCCTAATCCCAGCCCTGAGATGCCGGCATCTGCCAGCAAGATTGGAAGCCCTAGGGACACAGCCTTCTCCTATTCTTTCTTACAAAATTACTGTATTAATGAGCGATTGCCTTTTCATAACGGCAGGCAGGCAATTTTCATGCAAATTAGGTAAAAAATTTGAATAGCTGTCGTGGAATTAGAGGGGAATTAATGCCTTTGATAAAATGCTCAGGGTCTTTGCAGTAAACAGGTGCAGACTTGGTGCTTTTTTGCGAAACTTTTTTCCTCCTCCGATATCATCTCTTATTGATGCATGACTTTAATTAGTGTCTAATTACTCGTGGAATTTAAATGCCGTGGTGATATTAGTGCAGTCGTCGCAAACTATTTTTCTGGTGCGGTATGCAAATACCATCTGTGATATTGTTCGGCTTTGTATTATTCATGTGTGTGTGTGTTTTTTTTGTCCGCTTGCGAAAACACTGCCGGGTGTTTTGGTCTAACACCTCCCAGAAGGACACACAACTTGGGAATTAAGGACACGTTTTTGATCCCTTCAGAGAGCAACCAATGCTAATTTCTGCCACAATGACCAAATCAAAGTCCACTATTCTACACGCGTGTGCGTGCCGTAACGGCCTTCATAGATGCTCGCTAACGGCACTTGCTCCTCGTGTTTGTTCGGGCTATACGGGAATCTTTGTTTGTATATGTGGGGAGTGATAGTGTGGCGGTTAGCGGGCTGCGTTATGAACCCGGCGACGTGAGTTCGATTCTCTCTCTTGACCAATAACAGTGACAATTACATGAACCGGTCCTGGGCTTCCCCTAGGTCGACTCGGCCTCAAATAAGTACCTAGTGGGGTAAGTTAAGCATTGCCACTGGGGAGACAGAGGCGGTCGGGCGTGGTTTTAGTCATCCGTCCCGTCGTATGTCATGGCGGCCTTCATAGGTGCTTGCTAACCGCACTGGTCCAAAAGTTGGTAAGGCTGTAAGGGGGAGCTCTGTCTTGTGTGCGTGTGTATATAGATAACTGCCATTAACTATGTATTGCCTACATCTTCCATTGCTGACAAAACAGCTATGCATATAGGATGCACACTTAAAATCACAAACAATGGAATTATACATGTGCCATATAATTGATAATTTTGGCATATCTAGAGTTATGTTATCGTCCACTCACCCAGATACTATTTTGAATCGTTTCATGAAAACCACAGCTACAAATCCAATTAAAAGTTCGTAAAGGATCGATAATGCCAATGCATTATTAACTTTTTGTTTATTTGTATCAGTGAAGCACGTGCATTGCTTTGAACTCGTCGAGTCTATTGCCAGTATCATTGAGGATAATCATTCGTGCCACGGTGCATGTTTTTTAATTGTTTATCTTGTTTTTAAGCAGTTTACCACGTGGCCTGATGATGCAATGTAAGTTCCTGACGGTGATTGTGAAGGCGAAAGGGCAAGGCCGGTTCACATATCAGAAATTACCTCTGATGTTAGCCGTGGCCAGGAATCAAACTCAGGTTTGCATGAGAAAACCCCCCTCGTAGTATCTCACAAGCTAAAACAAATCATATACCTTTACATATACTTTCACATTAAGTTTTTCACTTGTGTGCAACTATTTGTGAATGCACACGTATATGAATACAGTACTTATATTGTATTATTATAGTTATTATACCTTATAAAAAAAAAGAAAAAATACATTTTGAGAAGGAAAAAAGTACCCAGTCATTTACCATTTTCACAAAATTTGGTTTTTAACTTCGATGGAAAACATATTCCGTGTTAAATCAGTTTTTTTTCCAAAAACCAAAACGTCAATTGAAAAAAAAGACGCTGACATTTTCACATTCGCAAAGTAAACGTTAAAAGTGCGAACAAATTGTTAAAATGCTTCACCTCGTTAATAACTGTGCATCAGCAGTCACCCGCCTCTTTGCGGATGTTTTTTTTTTGCGCCAGGAGTCGCGTTCATATGGGCCGCCTGACAACACAAAGCGTCCCTTGAACAACAGCCACAAATAATTAAACAAGAAATAACATGGGAGGCCCCTGGCTCACCTCTCTGCACTTAGTTGGAAGCAAGGGCAGCCGTGGAAAAGACGTTAAGCCGGCACTCCCGTCCGCTCCTGAATGTTAAAGATCCCCCGAGACTGGCTACGGCTATGGGGCCACAACACTGTGACCAGTTCTTAGCAGACGAGCCCAACCCACCATAAAACAAAATTATGGCTCCTGTTATAGTCCCACAGACGAAAATTTTACGCGACAAAAAAGTGTCGTTGAAATTTTTTGGCGCTCGACTTATTAGGGTATAGCACCGGCGAATTACCGAGGGGATGTATATTGGTCTCGTGCGCCGCTATAGGCGCGTAGCTCACACTCAAAGATTTCGTAACCCTGCGTGCATTGATGTGCGAATTGTAAGCGGTGGTCACGAGTGAGGAGGTGATGTGGCGAAGAGCAAATGCGCAACGTGGTTGTTGCACGTACTCCCTCTGAAATGAGCACTGAACGTATCTACGTGTGTTGAACGTATTTCGCACCGCAGCGGCTTTTGGCTGGACATCGAACAAAGACGGTTACTGCATCGCCCGCCTTCAGATGCGCTTCTGCGGCCGTCTGGAACGCTCTTCTTGGAGTTATGCACTTTTATGTTGATTAACTAATTTTGTTAGAACTGCGTTTTGTGTTTAGTTCATTGTCCTTCCCCTGCACCTCCGATTTGCACATTTGGCTATGTACGGTGCAAAAGAAGTTCAATATATATAGCCTACCGTGTTAATCGGAGGTGCGAATAACTCCTGTGTGGCATGCGAAAACTAAATCTGTTCCTATAAATAATAAACAGTTTTTGGAATCAAATCACCTGCGTTTGCCCTTTTGTATGTGCAAGTGCGCATATAAAGCGGTGGAATAGCGCGCAGAATAATTTGCTCCCGATTTTGGCAACCAAGATTCCATTTTTGGGCATGCACGGCAAGGATAACTGGAGTCTGAACCTGACCTAGGCATCACCAAGGTCAGATCAGCCTCCCGTAAGTACCTGATGCGGTAAGTTGTTGATGCTCAATCCCTTGGCACGCCGCCCTCATCATGTGCTGCAATGGCTGCACTGCATAGGTGCTCGCTAACAGCACTTGCCCCGGCAGCTCTATGAGGCTAATCTTGGAGGATCTTCGTCTTGGTGCGCGTGTGAGTGAAAGTGAGTAAACATTGCGTTTGTTCCACTCCGCTTGAACTGGTCACATGGCCCATTAACCCCACTACAACTTTTGATCCTGATGGATGCAGGTGGTAAGTAATATTTTTCAAAAGACGCGTGTCCCAATGGGGCATCTCATGCACTCTCACATGGCGTTGCTAACGTGGTAATGCCAACACCACTTTGCGGATAAATGGCCGTGCTCTCATGCCCCGCTGTAGCATGTGCGCGTGTGTGCGTGTATGTCAGCGTGTCGTGTAGCGGTAGTGCAGTGGTCAGCACGCTGCGCTACGAACCTGGTGACCTGAGTTCGATTCCCGCTCACGGCCAACACCGGTGACGATTATCTTAATCGGTCCTGATCCTTCCCTAGGTCGACTCAGCCTCAAATGAGTACCTGGTGCGGTGTGTAAAATCATCGCCACTGGGGAGACAAAGGCGGCCGGGCGTGGTGCTGGACACCCACATCCTTCGTGTGCCGTGCCCGCCTTCATAGGTGCTTACTAACTGCACTTGCCCCAACAGTCTGTTAAGACTACACGGGGGATCTTTGTCTTTTTGTGTGTAACGGTGCCTATGTGCATTGGGTGGAAAACACTGACCTCCAAGCCAAAGGTGCTGGCAACCCTTGAGCATGGGGCTTTGCGATTAGGAGACCCACATGACCCACAGAGCTTTTAAATGCATTTAAGCATCTCACCCACATGGTTTCATGCACACATCTGTACAGTTTACATGGACAATTGAATCCGTGGTGCGCTTGCTTACATAATCGAGTAACGCACGTTGTTTTCGAGTCGGCGGGTTTGTATAATCCGTGGATAATGCACCGAATAACGTAACAATATGTGACGCAAAGGGCACATGCATTCCAGGGAGTGCAGAAGACACAGACGTGAGGTGATCAGGGTAGTTTAAAATGGGATATTAAAAGTAAGACACATGCGTCGAATGCAATGCGTTCGTTCGTAACCATGACTATTTCAGCCGTTATCTATCACATTTATGAGGCTATAAGACCCTCCAAAAAGTCAGATGCAACCCAATATTGTGCCCAGTGACAAAATAGTTGTCCGAATCTGGCATCACACACGCGCGTACACAAATCCACTATTTTAGACTGAATGTTGAAACCGGTCCAGAGTTTGCGTGTATTATACCAGCGGTCCACAACCTTTTCGTGGAAGACAATTTTTTCACGGACCGGGGGGGGGGGGGGGAGGGTCATCATTGGGTCTTTCCCCCTTTTCAAAGAAGCTCTCCAGCGACGTTTGTTTGTTACTCATTGTGGCTACTAGGGGTTAGCAGCTTGTGGGCTTACCAAGACTGTGACTGAGACGAGCGCGCAGTGCGGTAAAGAGGCGCGGATGGAAGTGGTCAATAGAATAATGGGGGCGGACCGCGCGCGGACTCACCGCTCTCACCTCCTGCTGTGTGGCCCGGGCCGCGGACCGGTACCGGTCTGCGGCCCGGGGGTTGGGGACCCCTGTATTATACAATGCTGCTGTAAAAAATTTAATCCCAGAAGGCCATGCGGTCGATGGGATGTGTAAGAAATATATATATACTTTTTTTTACGTGGAGAAACAAATATGGGAAGGAGGCTAACGATTATTCTGTGCTATGTACCAGTTATAAGACGTACCCCCCAACTTATTTTCCTTTAGAAATAGGGGGGGGGGGGGAGGGGGGAAGTGCCACTCATAATTTGGATAATGCCGTGTACTGTGTATGGCGGTGATGCAGTGGTTCGGGAAATTTGCTCCGAGCCCAGCAACCGGGATGGCCCCGGGTGAAGAAAATGCTCGTAAATCCAGCATGCTATGATTGCAGTAGGCTCCAGAATGCTGTCAGAGTTAAAAGGTTTAAATTAGTTTGAGTAAATCTACGGGCGTGGCAGCAGTTGCTAGGGATTACATCATCGCTCATCACTGGCACCAGCCAATCAGCTGCAAGGGTTGATCGCAGGTTGCCTTCTGAGAAACTGAGCGTCTAGGAAGCTGCTGCTGCTCAAGTTTCAAGTTTTCATTTATTTGGTATAGCCCTGTGAGCCATGCGGCTCTTAAGTCGGGTGCAACCGCAACAAACAAAATATGAACACAGAACATCTTAAAGCGACGACGCGCAACAGAAACATCCTGGAATAAACCAGCAAATATTAAAAAAACGTATTAAAACGCTGTGTGCAAAAATCCCAATGTGGTGCAAGTCAACAATAAAAAGCATAAGACAATTGAGATTAACCATATGTTTTCGAATCACTAAAATAAAGCTATAAAAACACTGTAACAACAGTAATCATAGGAAGTGTGATTCAAATTTAACAATAAACGATATACATAACACGTACGACCAAACTTGCAGCCATAGCATGGCAATCCCAGTGTATGATGTGTGAGTGAGTCAGTGGTAGTATGAGTGAGTATATGATGTGTGAGTCAGCGGATGATGTGTGAGTGAGTCAGTGTATGTGTGAGTGAGTCAGTAGTCGCTTGAGTGAGTGTATGATGTGTGAGTCAGCGCACGATGTGTTAGTCAGCGCATGATGAGTGAGTCAGTGTATGATGTGTGAGCGAGTCAGCGGCAGTGTGAGTGAGTGTATGATGTGCGAGTGAGCCAGCGCACGATGAGTGAACCTGTGTATGATGAGTCAATGGGTCAGTGGTTGTGCGAGTGTATGATGTGTGAGTGAGTAAGCGCATGATGAGCGAGTCAGTGCACGGCTGTCGTTGTTATGCCACAATGGAACCACAACACCTCAACTGATCTCTTCAAGGGGCATAAACTATCATCACGCGAACTCCGGCCATTCTCGCTGTGGCGTTTTTTGGCCAGCCATCGAACAAAGACTGTCACCGCTCAGATGTGCTTCTGTGGCCGTCTGGAACACTCTTCCTTCCGATATTGGGAAGCCGCTGGAGCTATGCACTTGAAATCATCTAGATTGAAAATAATTTCTTTAGAACTGGTTTTGTCTTTAGATTGTCCCCCCCCCCGAACCTCCGATTGGCACGCTTGGCTATGTACGATGCAAAAGAAGTTGAACATACAGAAGAGCCCTTGACACACGTCAAGAACTCTTGTCTGCCAAGCCGTTTTGTCTCATCCACAGTGGTCAACCACCACACTGCAGATCGAAATACACCCCCACGTTCTGCTTCTTCCCCCGCCCTCTGGAATTCCCTGGCACCCCCTCTATTCTTATGCTCTCATATAATAATCTTGCGCAGTTCGATAAGTGCGTTGAGCCCGTTATCTGTGACGTATCTGACAGTGCTGCTTGTTGCTGGCCCGATTGGCGCTGCGGACCACTGGCCCTGTGTTCAGCAGCCACGATGAAGGAAGAAAAGAGATGCAAACACAGCGGCTCATTCACAACCACGCACACCACAAGGACACAAAAACCGTTCATTCACAACCACACAAAACAACCGCTCATTCACAAACCGCAACCACACACAACAACCGCTCATTCACAAACCGCAACCACACACAACAACCGCTCATTCACAAACCACACACAACAACCGCTCATTCACAAACCACACACAACAACCGCTCATTCACAAACCACAACCACACACAACCGCTCATTCACAAATCACAACCACACACAACAACCGCTCATTCACAAACCACACACAACAACCGCTCATTCACAAACCATACACAACAACCGCTCATTCACAAACCACAACCACACACAACCGCTCATTCACAAATCACAACCACACACAACAACCGCTCATTCACAAGCCACAACCGTACACAAGAACAGCTCATTCACAACCACACACAACTCCTGTCTATACGAGGCGATGTATATATGTCCATCAGCTGACTGGAGACGGTTGGGTAGAAATTATCTTGTGCAGTGTAACAATCATCATCAGTGTCATTCGCAGCAGTATGAGCAGAAGCAGCAGCAATATCAGTCTCACCTTTGCACACCATCATCCATTCATTCTTTTTCAACACGTGATCATTCAAGTGAGAACATACATGCATTGCCACGCATACAGTTGCATTACTTGCGTGCATTCACTCATAACACACCACGGGTTGGGTGCGTCACCTCCATCTGATCTGCACGGTACACTCCAATCATCATCAGCAGCATCATCATCATCCACATGTGCTCAGCTTCTCCGGCGGTGAGCTGGACCTTGGAGGATGTTTTCTCGGCTGGCAGGAACTCAGCAGCTGTGCAAATGGCCATGGCTTCAATATCCCCCTTTGTCTGCCAGAGTGTTTCCACCCAGCACATCCTGTCATTGTACCCACTTCACACGCTGGCCGAAAATGTTTTGGCAAAACAACGGCGATCTTAGGGATAACATGTCATTGGCATGGACGTGCTGACAAGCACAATTGGCAAAACATTTCCAAACTCCAGCGTGTTTGATGTGGTCTTTACAATTGTGGCAAATGCACACGTGGGCCCTGCACAACTTTAAAGGGGGGGTGGTGGTGGTGGTTTCACTTGTGCGTAAACTGTGATCCATCTGGACACTCATTAGCTCACGTGTTTACGTTCGTGTCCATTCTCATCGAAGGGACGTTTTCCATTTGTTTTAATTTGTGCCCGCGCGACTCTCATCCACTGGGATATAGATATATGTGTGTGTGTGTACACGTTGTGCCTCGCACTTTTATTCGTGTAATTATTTCAACGACGAATCTACCGCGTGCTTCGTTAAGCACCTGATGGGTTATTCTCAAAACGTTACGCAACCTTTGCGAGGCGTTATTGGAAAGCAGCCTTACCCGCATCCAAAAATTGAAGCGTGCATTTTTTGTTTTTTTTTGTGCACGAGAAAACTCTAAAGATGTGTTTTTTTAAAGTATGAACTCGTGCGTATGTGAAAGTGGACACGTAAAGTGTAACTTACCAGAAAGCGTGACATATGATCACGTTGGCTTCTGCAGTTTTCATGCCGATGTGGCACTATGCCATACGTCGAGATTTGCTTACACGACTGATATTTAAAAGTGTGTCTGGAGACCTGTTAGCTCAAGTGAATCATAACCTCGTCAGTGTGCCGAGCTGGCACCACAGACATCCTGGGTTTGAGTGTGGGAAGCCATCTCTGAGTAAACTCGATGTTCAAGCGTTGTGGGTTCGTGGTCTCTACTGGGTAATAAAACATTTAAAACATCCTATGTTTTCGCTTAGAAACGTCTGGCCAGCGTGGAAGAGTAGGCCAAATTCCATCTGGAAGGGCTCCCATGAGCTGTCAAGTGGAGGTCCTTCCTCCAAAAGTGGTGTGAGCCAGAAATTGCAGAGCTGCAGCTTTCCCACCTCTTACCTTGAACGTCGCTCAGAAATGGGCATGTTGCTTTTAATGACACGTGATGAACACGTCTTGAAGGACATGTAAAAGAGGAGCCCCCAGTGCCGATAAAAGGGGTCCCTTGAAGTGACTTCAGAAGTAGTTCTGTAACGTATTGTTCAGGGGCCATGCTCTGGCAC
This sequence comes from Lampetra fluviatilis, assembly GCF_964198595.1. Lineage (NCBI taxonomy): Eukaryota > Metazoa > Chordata > Hyperoartia > Petromyzontiformes > Petromyzontidae > Lampetra > Lampetra fluviatilis. The sequence goes on along the minus strand of NC_136287.1, from coordinate 9,474,823 downwards.
ACGGTGGTACTGCTGGCAGATGTGAGCGTTTCCAAAATAACGTTTATTTGATAAGTTACGGCTCATTTACATGCCTAAGGTGTATCAAGATCACTGGCTATGCCCGGTTTTTATTACAGCTTTTATGAAGTGTGTCGACACAAGAATTGAGAATTGTAACATTTTTGGTCCGTTTCCTCGAGAGATGTTTAAGGCGGCCGCTTGCGGCGATGTAGCTCTAAGGCAAGCGGCTGAAAATAAAATTGGACCGTCTCCATTTTCGATGTGACCGCTAAATTGGCACGGATTTCCCGTGCGGCATCATCTCTGCGGAGAGAGTTTAGCGGACAATGGCGCAATTTCACCGCAAACTTGTTCCACCTAAGAGCGCCCCATTGTTTGCATCAAGTGGCGCCTATTGCAGTCGCGTATCAATGTGCTTGTGCCTTCGCTGCCAATTGGAACTGACAGAAAATTCAATCTCGGCCCTCATTAGTCCGACGAGGATTCTAATGAGTGCCTATGCCGTGTCAGACACTCTATTAATTAATGCGCAGGCAGCGTGGCCGCTCAGTTAAGTCAGCCTCACATGATTAACCACAGGCAGATGAGTGCTCTCTCTCTCTCTCCTCTCGCTACACTGGAGAGGTTCACTCGGCGATGCGCAGAGACTGGGATACCACAAGTACACACGCACGCGGCGAGTTTAATATTGGTGTACCGAGCACGCAAACACAGGCCCTCGTGAAAAGAATAAAAAATATATCTCGCATTGAAAGCACCATCAAAATTGTAACCTTGATGTCCTTTGGTCGAGCTGTAGTGACGCTGACTGAAATGGTCCTCCAACGATTATAATTGCACACCGATGGCAATCATGCTGGGACACAGTAACAATGGGTGGAACATGCTCTATATAGTGAGAATGCCTTTAAGATAACCTTGCTATGAACCATTTTGAAGATGTACTCTATTGACTATATTTGATGGATATGCGCTATATGTGTGTGCGCTGTATCATATTGTGAAAGGTCAGCTTTTGAAGGTCTCTAATTGATAGCAACAGATATAAAATATTTCCTCAACATTGCCGCTTGTCTTGATTGTCAATAAAATAAATAAAATACTATTGGGTGTGGGATCGATGCAGTGTATGTACTCAACAAACATGAATAGGCTGCAACTTTTATGTATTTGTTCAAAATGTCGCTTACTGTGGCTGAGCCAACACATTACCTTGAGCAACACTTTGCAATGTATACACTGTCTAGGGATAGTAAACACTTATATATGTAAAAACATATTAAGACACAACTTTACATTCAATTACGTATGAATGCAGCGCACAGCGGTTTGCACAACCGTGCCATGAAAGTAGCACATCTGAGTGTAATTCCAAGCAACAAACTTAAATCCGTAGCGAATGATACCTGAACCGGTCCTGGGCTCCCTCCTTCACCAAACCCACTTTGACGAGGTACAAGTTCATGTTATTTAAACTAGCAGGGTAACTAATGGTCAAAACACTCCCATGACTGGCATGGCATCTGGAGATCTTTATCCAGCAGCAGATTGACAAAGAACTTTACATTATTGTTGTTGTTGTTGATATACCACAAACAAGATAGGATGCTGCTGTATTGCAACGGTCAGCACACCGGACCAGAGGTCGCAACCGGGTATCTGATACCCGTACCCTACCCGATACCCGGCTACCCGTACCCGGCCGGGTACGGGTACGGGTAGCCGTTTGCGACCCTGGTGCGGCCGGGTACAGGTACGGGTAGGCCGTGGGTCACTGGTGAGTAACCGTTTGTCACTCATTTCGGGTAGGGTACGGGTAGGGAACGGGTACCCGTACCCGGCCGGGTACGGGTACGGGTACCCATTTGCGACCCTGGTGCGGCCGGGTACGGGTAAGGAATCAAAACCCGTTTGCGACCTCTGCACCGGACTCACAAGCCAGAGGTTAGCGGTTCAATCTTCCAGGGCGGCAGTAAGGGGGGGAGGGGGGAGGGGGGTGGCATTTCTTGAATCCCTCCTTGCCTCTTTACAACCATTCGCACAAGTGGCACCCATCAGCAGGCTAGCGCGTGTGGTGGGGTAAAGCGTGAGCACTCACACCTCCTCCAAGACGGCTGCCCAGCAGTGACTCGGCAGCTCCCTCCAGGAGGAGGCACCTTCCGCTGGAAGTGGCGTAGGCCAGCGACTGCGGGGCTGCACAATTCCCCTCCCCGAAACATTATCAGACACTGCACGTGAAATGTGCCAGTTCAGTAGCTCAATTCCGTGGTCGTATTTTCCTTAAATACCCAAAACGACTTGCGATCATTTTAATCGCGTAATTTTGTTTTTGTTGTACTGCCGCGGCCAACAACAAGACTGTACCTGCTTGCAATGGAACCCCCTGGGGTCTGGCTCAAATGTTCAAGCCGTACTTTGTTTAATATGTATACATAGATAGTTGAGAATTAATGCTTGGCCGTCATTGTGTGAGTGAAATGTTCCATAGTCAAGCATCACACAGGCCATTAGTGGCTTCCATGACCCCTTCTTGCCCTCACCATTGGCCTCCCTCGACTTCATGTTCATCATAAAGCGCGCAGCGGCAGCCGAAGAAAGGGAAATGCTCGAGGAGGATGACAACCGAGGAGATAGATCGTTGAGATCGGCTCGTGTGCATGAGACTAGCCGTTGCATCGATCACCGTGAGGGATGGTGGCAACTTCGGTACGACCTCATCCAGCAGTTGAAAAATCGTGGCTGATGATGATGCTGACACTAAACACAATGTTCAAATGAGCAATGGGCAGAAGATATTTTGGCTGGTAGCCCTAAGCGGGTGATAGAAATTGCATATTTATATGGTAGGGCCAGTCTCTGCATATGACAACCACTGCTACAGTCTCACAAAGTGGTATGGTACTTATTTAAATGATAGGTGGAGTTGCCTTCCCAACCGAGGATTTGATGTGATGGGTTTTCTGATTGTGGGCCACAGTCATATTAACTTTCCAGTGATCTCAGCTGAGCTCATAGCTTTGCTGCTGTAATCACAGAGACCATGGCTTATGGATGCACGTTTGTCTTACGCTATTTCCATAGAGTCCGTATGTGTTTGGGTCAGGAGTGAATTTGAGTCGGAAAGGTGAAGGTACAGTCGTGAAATTGCTCGCTCGTCCCACCATTGACGCAATGGGGCTCCTGTAGAGGGTACCTCCAGAAAGCATTTGGCCTACTCTTCCGTACTGGTAAGACATTTTGGGAAAGGAGCGAATACCCACTTTACCTCACCACACAACCTGACAATCGACACAATTTGATGTACCCATTTAGACTGATGGGCGAACAGAGGCAGTTGGTTTAAAAAAAATACCTGCCCATGGTTTCAACTACCACTTCGGGAGACGTAATCGCACTGGCAACCTCCAGGATTGCAATTCCACTGCGCGCTAACCAATCCACCAGAGTCAGAAGTTGACCTTATTTCCACGAGAAATACCACACTGGCATAAATGAAAATATTAATTTAGGAAAATAGTGTCGCACATCAATTACTATCACTAAAACTTGTGGATTGTGTAACATCTAAATTAAAGTCAGCGTTAGCGTTAACCATCTGACTTTGAACCATTATCAATGTATCAAGTTTAGAAAATGTAACTTTGAGTTGAATTCCGAGAGAGTTTCATAATTAATCTTCCCATGCCTGGCTGTGCAGTGTTCAGTAATACCTGTACTCCTCTTTTGTCTGATGAAGTCACTCAAGTTTTTAAATGTCTTTAAATCACTGGCTGATAATAAAACTTGGAGACTTTGAACCCATGGTAGATTCCATGATCAGAAGACTACTTCATAATTGTATAACATTCCTTAATTATCTGACTTTAACATTTTAATGAGCAGCCGAAACTAAAATTTTTTCTTCGCTTGATTAAATTATTATTATTATTATTGTTTAAATATTGTTTTTAATTATCAAGTGTATTATATATGTACAATGACACCTAAAATTCCCAAAGAGCTTTGTTGAGCAAGATTTTAATTTGAATCTACAGGACACACTTTTTTTTTGCTTTTTCACAGCCGTTACCTGGCTTCTCGCTGCGAGAGCAGCATCTGTTGGAGGTGGTCGTTCGCGATGTTTCATCGTAACGCATTCTGTATTTTTTTTCTTCGCCACTTTGGATGCTTTCATTTCACAGCTCAAAGCTGTTCCATTATTCTCTATTTTTCTTGCTTCCTGAAGTCATGCTGTTCCCATCCACCCTCTCACATCATTTCACTTCATCAGGGGCTCAGGTAGAAAGGGCTTTCAGAAGAGCCTGTTTGAAGTGGGACTTTCTTTACATTTTATTATAGCTTTGATAATCAGTGAAGGCTAAATGCCGCGTGACATATCTTTTAGATTCTGAAGAGTACACCGTTAAATTGTTCTCATATGTGCTTCTGGGTATATATACTATATGTGTCTGGATAAAGTAGTCAGAAATGCTCTACTTAATATCATATTTACTGGGCGTCAATAAGTGTATTCTTCGTACAACTGAATATTATATTTTATTGTTTGAATATAAAATTAAACCAGCTTTGTTATACAAATCATGCAAACCTATGAAAATATTTACAAGACGTCATTGGTTATGCCAGTCAAAATAAAACACAACGTGGTATTTGAGTTGTGAAATACAGGAATAGAGACAAATAAAATGTGGGGCCACATTTTAAATTAAATCACGCAATGACGACTCAATTGCACATGTATTCAAACGGGGTACTAACGATGCCTTGAAGAAAATAAAGAATATAGAGTCATATTTGCATAGCAGTGTTGTCCCTAACACAGTAATTACATGAGATAACACAGCCATACATCAACACCTACCTAGATGACGGTACTTACATGTTTTTATCTGCAGCCCTCTCTATTCGTATCTCTCTAGTTTGGCATCTTTTTCAGCTGTAGCTCTGTAGTATTCCCCGCTGCAGCCTCCTGATCGGGTGCCACTGAATGGTTTGCGCTAGTACTGCTTTGCGCCCGAATCTGCACAAATCGTCTTGAATGATCATCCTGTTTTTGTGTAAAGTGACACAATAACACAGCCTGGCTGCCATGAAAACCTGGCCCAGATTTTCGGTAAAGTTACATTCCTATGGTTTGATAGAGGAACGTTACTCCATGCGGAATTTTGTATGATTTCAATCGCGTTCATAATCTGATAGTCGGCTTAGGCCAAATACTTTCTTTGATGGAAATTGTACAGCTTAGTGGTTTGTGCGTGACCTTTTTTTTTTTTTAGAGCCGCTGCAGACTTGGCTTGCAAAAATTTGTGGTAGAATTTGAGTGAAAATATATCTTGAACTTTAGCACTTGTGCTGTTGCTGTGGCTTTATAGAATGGAGTCATATACCAGAACTGGAAATACCACAAATTATGCAATATCCACTTAATTCTCTAGCATGCAATAGGCTGTGCTGAGAAATCCGTGATGTTAAATAGATGAATTTCGATTCAAAGGACACATATAAGGCCTGGCACAAACAGCACATATTTTGCCTCTCTAGAGCCTCCAAGCTCTATTTGCCCATATTTACCGCATCATATTCCACCATTATGCATTATTATTTATTGTTGACCCAACAATTTTATTGTTTCTGACCTATTACAATACGCTGCAAAGATGTAATAACTTCACTATCGCCCATACCCACCCTCCCCCCCCACACTAACATTTCATATTATGAAGGCGACGTGATCTTTGATAAGATATCTGTTGAAGCTGTTTGAATGTTATTAGCAATAGCCCTGAGAGCCCCAATAGGATCCGCGAGTACCCACCTTCTGATGCATCAACTGACCCGTTCTCGGGAAAAGAGCAAGCACATGATATCATTGCACCGGATTTTTGTTGGTGTTCCACCAAAAGGGCGGAGGCTTAAATGTTCACGTGCTGTGGCCAGAGCCTGTTTGGCTGACAGCGTGGCCTGACCCTGCACGCTTCACTTTATGTTTGGTGCCGGGAGGTTGGCCAAATTCACATCTCCCTCGCTTGTGCTCAGCTGCCTTTGGATTCAAAGCATATTATCCATCCCCAAGAATCAAAACCGAGCTTTGATCTCATCTGCTGCATCATCCGCTCAGATTAAGGAAAATCCCTACTCACCTTTTGACCGGAAGGTGTGGCTCTCGTAAAAAAAATAATAAAAGTAATATATATTTAAAATAAAAATCCATCCAATTCACCGCCCCCCCCCTCCCCGTCACACACGCAGAGCCCTGCGGGATCGTGAGGTGGTCACTGCCAGGGCAGGGAGGACGTTAAATAAAATTCTACGCCAGCTGACAAGACTCGCTGCCATTTCCGACAGTTCGTAGCCGAGGGGAGTCTGACAGCAGTCCAGCGGTAAGGTTTAGGATGCTCAGACGCAGGGTAATGTCACGCGCTCTTCACAAGACAAGCGCGCCTTCGCTTGGAGGCTGCGTCTCAGCTTTATCAGGAAGCCTGTACGAATGCGTGCCACACGAGAACGCTGCAGGCCTGAAGGCAGAGATAAATGTATCTCATGCTGGTTCAACAGTGTCTCCAGTATGTTAGAGTCGTCGCGATGACTCGCTTTCACGACGCTGACAAATGCCATTATTGGCAAAAGAGATGGGGAAAAGTGTGCAGCGGCATGTATTCAACGGGAGCTTATAATGAGTGAAAGAAGCTGATCCGTTCTCCCAGTGAGAGTACAGAGGACCTACCGCATTGGAAGGAAACTGTTCTGTGCACATGGTAAAGCTCCTCCGAGGTTTGAATGTTGCAACTGGCATACAAGATCATGTTTTATTTTTTTCCGAAATTGCCACTTAAGCTATTCTCACGTTCTGTGTAATTGCCGATACTGTTTCGTTGCTGCTGAATGTGCTCGTCAAACCATTGTACGCACACGTTTATAAATGTCCCGCATTGAGTCTTCAGGGACCACGTAGACACTGGTGGACTCATAATGACACTGCTGTGTCATTATGAGTTTTTGACATTTCGAACGGCATTCATGATTGTGTTGTGAATTGGAATAAATGATGACAGTGGGAAGGAATTCTCGAACACAGCGGCTTTTCAATAACCAGTACACTTTCACGATTTTTTTTAAAATGCACACAGACGCTCCCGGAAAACACAACCTTGACAATTTAAGGAAATGTGCCGAGGTTCATTTTATATATCTATTAAAATCTGACTCTTACATTGGCTTTGTTAAATCTTCTTATATCACCATGGCATTACGACCTGTCTTTTTACTTACGCATTCTGAGATTAGGTACGGTCATGAAATACCTAAAACCATAGCCTTCCAAACATATTATTTAAAATATTATTTTAATATTTAATTCCACATTTTCGGTCTTGCATAGCGACCACAAGACCAGACCAGTGGATTTTTTCATGAGATTCAAATTAAATGGACAATTGTGCATGCTATGTATTTTGTACGTATATGTAAGAATTATATTCACCTTAAAGTGATATGTTGATGTGCCGTTTTCATGCAATTTGCAGTGACATTATTTTTTTATTACTGAAAGGTTAATTATTTTCCAGTAATTTTGAATACTATTGCATACATACACTACATGCGCACATACACATCACGATCTGCATTTACCACGAAATAAGAGACCGAATTCATTTTTTGTAATTATACATTTCTCTTTAATTAAAAAAAAACCCCTACCATAAAATCAAATACATAACTTCGAATAAATATAAAAAATACAGAAACAAGCATGGCTTTTTTGTGCAAGTTTCACCCTGTCGGCAAAAGCAGGTTCCACTTAGGTGCTCTGAAGGGTTAATTCATTCTGGCTGGGTTTCAGAATGGATTCCATCCTGACATTTTCCCGCCATATGGGTTGAATTTGGCCTTAGACCTTGGCCATTTTCGACAAGTCCCAGCTTCGTCACTTGCGCGCTGCTGGTTTGCGTTCCTATGGGGTCAGTGGCCGGTGGGGCCTTCCCTCCCCTCCCGCCTCCCCTCGCGCCTCCCCTCCCAACTCCTCCTCGTACGCCACGCCATCCATGCCCTTCCACCCGCTCCATCCTGTCTCTTCACCTTGCCACATCTGGATTCCATTTCCTGTACGCTACAGCCAACATTCCACCTGCTGCCAGCCTTTTTGCAGAGAAACATAAGCCCACTTCACACGGCTCCCATCTATGGTAGTAAAGTAAAAAAAAATCCCTGACTGGTCCGTTGAACCCCCCCCCCCCCCCATTGGGAAAGGGGGGAGGGTTTGGTGGTGGCATCCGTTGTGTGTCATGCCCACATTTCTGAGCAAAGGGGCAGTTGAGTGTCACAATGCGCTGGTGCCAGGCATGGCTTTCTGCTCGAACGAGGAGTGTGTGTCCTCGCGCGAGTGTCTGAACCATGGGCAAGCGGGCACAATTTGATCGACGGCAAACGCTCTATCCAACAAGGTGACATGACCCGGAATGCGAAAACCCGCGCGGTTAAGAATATCGTACAAATGTGATTCATGAGGAGTACATTTTGGTTTCGCCACATTAATTACCGTTTTTAGGAATTTATCCATTGGTAGTGTGTTCTTGTTTATCTCTCAATTTCTTGAATTTAGTCATTTAATTTTTGTTCATGCTTCTAACTGCACTGCCATTTGAATGGTGTGTTATCAGGTGTACATCCATTAGTGATTTTGTAAATGTTGATTAATTCACTTCTACTTTGTTGCATGTATGTATATTGAACTTATTTTGCACCGTACATAGCCAACCGGGCTAATCGGAGGAGCAGGGGAAGGACAACAGACTAAAGACAAAAAGCAGTTCTCGCTCTTAGCAGGGATTGGCGAACACGAGTTCGTATTTTATTCCCGTTTAGCGATTTGACGTGGTGTGTTAACTTAAATGCAAAGCTGTTACCTCCGAGACCCGATATATCTTCAAAAAGGTCACTGAAGACAGCAGTTTCACTCTTTTGATGTGCAGCTTTTCCAATTTTCTCGTTTCAAGAAAGGTATCCTACCCAGAGAGGTTGGTTATTTTACACGTAGGCTATCACAAGCAAAATTATGATTCATAGTTAGTTTTATTTTGCATTAGATAATCATCTTGGTATAATGCCAATGTAGTCCTGCCCGCTCTACAGAACCAATAAAATCGAATTGTCACGTGGGGAAATATGCAAATATATATTTAAGCAAAAACTGGAATGTTGAAAAACAAACAACATTTTGTCAATGTTATACACGTTCTACTTGACATTACATCCTGCATCATCAGGTTGTTAACAGGAGCTCAGTTCCAATGTGAAAGCGCTTCCTGAATCTGGGTTCTCAAGTAGATTCCATGACGCCATCGGCACAGTCACGCACGTGAACTCGGTTAAATCATGAAATAACGCCCAATTAGAATGACAATAGAATTAAAACCCCATCTTTATCACTGACACAATACACCTTAATATGATTAAGGACACCCTGTTGTTGCCAACGACTAAATAGTTTCACCTCATTACACTAACCTGACAATCACAACCAACCGACCAATATCATGATTCTATCGACGCATTGCAATTAGAAAAATAAAAAATGGGCCAATCTATATTCCCATAATAGATTTAAAGAAATACATGATTATTATTAACACAATTTCTATTTTGTCAAAGTAACCAGAGTTAAATTGCGCTCTAAAATTGTCCCGGCAAAAAATGTGTTTAAACACTTATTGCGTAGAGCAGGTGAACGTACTGAAAGCACATTTTAAGCTATTCACAAGTCGCCACAGAATAAACTTCTGTGCTTATGTTTTAAGTACCTTAAACAGGCGCCCTTTGAGATATTGTATTAAACTCAAAATCGGTATATTCTCTGTTGGTTCTATCAATTACTGGCATGATTTAAAAGGAAGCTACAATTATGTATATATACCATTATTCTAATGCATTCCAATATCAAAGTGAACAAAATCGATTGAGGATAAAAAAAGATTACAATAATACCGGCGTTTTAGGCCAATACTTTACTTCTTAAAATCAAACGAGGAAGCCTCAAAGAAAGTGTCAATCAAAATATTAACGGTGTATTTCTGGAAGCGAATTTGAATTCGTTAATACATGTCACTACGAGTTAATAAATAGTTTAAAGATAAATTATTAGCTAAACAGACATACAAGGGTCAAGTTTACATACTCTCATAGCATATGAACCTAGGATTGATGTCAAGGCAAGTACGTTTAAGCGTTTCTCACATCAAGCTGTGCTAAGATTAATTGCAATAATTATAATCACTTTAAAAAAAATTACGTTTCATATCATATATTTAAATGTATATTTAATTTTAGTTGCCTGCACAAAAAAAGAAACTCGATTAAGTTACGCACGCGTTTAACACAATCATTAAAATACGAGAATCACCCAGGAATGGCTGTCCTTAACGCTCGTGACGTCACTCCGCATCGACCAGCCCCCCTCATTAATATTCATGAGCAGGTGACGTCACTCAAAATGGAGTACCCCCCACACTAGTAATCATGCGCAAGTGACGTCACTCCACATCGAACAGCCCCCCTCTTTAATAATCATGAGCAGGTGACGTCCTCCAAATGGACACTCCCCCCCCCCCATTATTATTACCTACTATAATGAGCCAAAAATGTCTGTGTGCAACGCTCGTGACGTCACTCCACGTCGACCAGCCCCCCTCATTAATAATCATGAACAGGTGACGTAGCTCCACATCGAACAGCCCCCCTAATTAATAATCATTAACAGGTGACATCCTCCAAATTGACATTCCCCCATTTCATAATAATTAGCGGCTGACGTCACTCCACATGGGGGGGGGGGCGAGGCGCCTCCTCCCCCTTCCTCAGCGTCAACTTACAACCCTCACTACAAAGGCAGAACCCTCACGTCACGTGATCTCCGTAACGCTGTTGAGACATCAAAGTAAAAAGGACGTCATGATGAACACGGGATTATAACCTTAAAATGAAATAGCTCTGTGTCACCACGGCCTTACAAACTGCACACGCATTAATGCAATGAATATCACGTCGCGGTCTGCTTTTCGCTCGCAAGTTTCAGATTTACTGCAATACACCCGTCTTTGGACGGGCAAAAGGCTCGTTGAATGACATTTGTTGAATGCCATATCAACACGACTAAAAACAAATACAATAAAGCAATCATTTAACCTTCTGCCCGCTTCTTTTTGCTAATGGCATCTAAGCATATATACTGTTTTGACTTAAAACTTTCGTGACTGCATGGATTAATATTCTTGGTTCTTTCGGTAAAGTCATGTACTACGATAAAGTACGTGACTTTACGTAGAACGTGACTTTACCAAAAGAACCAAGCAGATACTATTATTATGTTTAATTTTTATTATTTTATTATTTTCCTTCTACGTGACTTTACCGAAAAAACCAAGAAGATACTGTTTTAATTTTCAAACACTAATTGGGCATGCTGCATATCAAGGAGATCATATGACGATCCCCCCGCCCCCCCTACAGAGGGTGTCACACCCTGTTGCTTTCGTAACCAAACAATCTGTGACACAGGCAGCACAACCACCCTCCTTCCCGGTCCCCTCCTCCTTCCCCGCCTTGGCAAGGATGTCAGATGTCGCTCCCGGGAAGGCGTCAACCAGTGGTGCCATCACTTCTGCCACGAACACAAAATCATCGCTAACTCATGCAGCGACTCGAAGGCTGCAAGTGCCGACTTTTTTGTTTGTTGCTCCCATAGAGCACTCTGTAATGCACCTACATGCCGCCACAATGCCATTATTCTTTTCCATTCTCATTATTAATATGAATCAACATGCGTGTGTTTGTTTATTATTACTTAGCGCATTCGGACAAACATGCGAACACGCGTTCGCATTTTTATCCTTATATAGTTTATTGAGAAGCAAGGGTATTGCATATTGCGAGGCAAAGTCACCCTGGTTCTGTTATACCCTTCACATGTGTTGACAGAATGTTGAATGACAGGGCTTTGTGAGGGAATCCTTTAGGAGAAGCCGAGATGCCACGCCGAGTGTTTTATGTCGTGCCCAATCTGCCACGCGGCGATTGGCGAGTTTGTGAATGCGGCGGAGGGATATGCCCAAATCCTGAACCGTATCACGCAGGTTTTCAGCTCACCCGACGGTTTATGCGCATTTGTAAGCGTCACAATTTGACAATACATCCTCCCCATTAGATATCCACACAAACAAAACAACCATATGCTCCAAAGATAAGTCAATAGCGCCACCGACTTTTAACTGTTTTACGTTTGTGAGCAAACTTCGATATACGATATGAAACACATCGTTTCTTCAAACTTAGGTTCTAATGCCCTAATCCATTTTAAGGTGCTTACAATGCGATAAATGAAATGTTATCTGTATCACAGAGGGTGGCTCCAATAATCTGCACAAAGTTTTGTTTGAAAGAAAGCCCTGCTTTGCTTTATGAGAAATAACTTGTTAAACATTCCTGAGATTGTGTATAATTAGCATAGAGAAGCACTATTTCCGGAGCGGTGACATGCCATCATGAATGTGTTCTCTCTGTTTGAGGTAAAACCCTGCTTAGGATATTAACCAAGAGCTTTGGAAATATGCGAACAACTGAATTATGTTCTGTTTGCTGTGCTCAGATTAAGATTAGTGTCTGCTTTGCTTTATAATTCTAATAGCACGTGGTCTTAATGAATCCATGAAGTTCTGATGAACCAGCCAAATAATTTGTTTTACTGTGTCTGCCCAAATATATTTCAAGTACTATATATGAAGCTATTTAGCAGCAACACTTTTTGTTTATATTAATTAACTAAAAACGAATTGGCTATAACATGCATATTTCGTGAAAGTAATGCTTTTGTTTGGGATTGCGTAAAATGCAAATATTCGTTTTGAGCACCAAAAGTTAAGGCCAGAGTTCGAGAGGCAGGACGCCATTTTGTTAACGTGGAATAGATCACTCGCGTGCACATTTTTACGAAGCTGTTTTTCTTTCTTCGTTTCTCGCAAAGAATACAAAGACACCAAACCCACACTGACCAGCATTGGCGAAGTATGGTCGGACAACCCATCATGACGGGACAACGGTGGCATGCCCGGGGTGGCCTTCACAGCAGAAGCGGATTGATAGAGGGCTGTGAAGTATCATTTGTGTATTTATCCATCGATTTAAATCACACAAAAACAAAATCTGTAATGGGCCTATCTGGCCATTAATTTCACATGAAGTCAGTTAAAGACGCGGGTGGATGAAGAGAGTGGAATTGAGCTGATGTCCTACGCTGGCGTGGCTATAATTCCCGCTCCCCCCCCCCTTTCACCCCGCTGTGTTTGCGAGTCCGCGTGCATGGCTGCTTGTCTGGCACGTGACAAGCCGCAGAGGCAACTCGTGGTTCAGTGGTCACGCCGAAAGGTCACCACATCACCGCAGGTTCTTGGATGTTGAGCACGCGGTCAGATGGCCTGGTCGGTGGTGGTGGTGGTGGGAGGAAGGGGGTGGGAAGCTGTCACCCGAATACATGCGCGGAGTCGCATTGAAGCCTCTCGCCACTCAAAAGCGTGCGTTTTACGTAAAAGGCGTGCACGTCATGAAATCGGATATTTCATGCTCGTTCGATAGATCAGAAAATAAAGTCACGAGGGCACGTCTGTTGGCACTGGCTGTGATTTATTTTTAAAAAAAATCCGACACGTACAGGCTGCCCTTCCTAAGTGCAGCTTCGAAGTAGCTGGTGTCTATTAAAGAACACAATGATTTCGTACGAGTTGCTTTTCATAGATTGCAGTGCACAACACAACCACGAGGACCACATGTTGTGGGACATGAATGTGTGATTTCGCCTCCAAGCTTGCTGCACAATTTACAAAAGTGTTTGTTGCCATGCAGCAACAGAAAAGAAAAGAATATATATAAAGCGTACTTTAAGCAGCTTCTGTCCAGGCACAGAGTATGCCCTCCCACTGGGGTGTACAATTTAAATTCTCTGTTGTGGGCTTATAGCACACGCACATCTGCATTTTTAACCTTCGAAACATATATGTAGGAATGATAAGGTGCATTATACATCTTGACTTAAAGCTTTCGTGACTGCAGGAATTCATATTCTTTGGGTCATTCGTTAATGTCACGTAGATAGGTTCAAATAATTACAATTAAAATGAACAAAAAACTACGACGTTTCGATCACAACACAAGTGATCCCCATCAGGAAAAAAAAGAGGGTGAAAGCTGCTGAGGCAGACTGTTTTAAAGGCTTAAAATGGGTGTAGCCCAAAGGTCATAAACGAAGTGGGTAGGGCTAGTGATGTTAATGTGAGAAATTAGCATGTTAATGTAAGATCGGAGAGCGGCCTCCATGATGAGGGCGCGGAGGTGGCTATGTTAATTTGAGAGATTAGCATGTTAATGGAAGATCGCAGAGCCGCGGACGTGGCTATGTTGGTGTGGAAAAATAAATTTCAACACATTACAAAGTTAGATGTTGACAAGATTGTTATTAATCTGAGTAATAGTCCAATGTCCGATGGCCTAAAATCGGTTTTGGCTAAAGGGTTGAACTTTGCAGTCACCCCTAAACACATCCCAGTGGAAGATATCATTGCCCATGTCGATGTCGCCCTTAAGGGTTTGGGACACATCGCTGCAGACGAAGAAAAATCGGAAATCGCTGCAATCCTCAACAACGCCAACACACCAATCAGCAACATCAGTAAGGGTAAACGTTTTGAGCAATCTCAATAAAAAAAGGGATGACATCGTCATCCTCTCAGCTGACAAGGGCAATGCAACAGTCATCATGGACAAAACCACATAAAATAACAAAATTCAGGACCTTCTCAATGATGGTAGCAACACAAACATTTAAAGAAATCCCACCAACAGCCTCGTTACAAAAACCAACAGCATCATCACTTATTCGGCTTCATTAATTGAACAAACCAAACGGTTTTCCTTAAAACCCTCTGCTGCTAGACTTCCCAGATTGTATGGCTTACCAAATATCCATAAAGAAGGTACACCCCTTCATCCCATCGTCTCCACCATTGGCTCACCCACCTGCAAACTGGCCGGCTTCTGTCTGAGACCTTGCAGCCATGCACTGGTAAGACCAGTTTTTATTTTCTCCGTGGCTTCGGCTCTCCGATTTTACATTAACATGTTTAAAAAATATATTCACACCAACATCGCTACCTCCACGCCCTCGTCATGGAGGCCGCTCTCCAATCTCACATTAACATGCCAATTTCTCACATTAACATCACTAGCCCCGCCCACTTCGTTTATGACCCTTGGGCTACACCCATTTTAAACCTTTAAAACAGTCTGCCTCAGCAGCTTTCCCCCTCTTTTTTTCTTCCTGATGACGATCGCTTGTGTTGTGATTTTTATTAATTTGAACCTATCTACGTGACTTTACCGAAAGACCCAAGGAATACGCATTGTACATGTTTACAAAAGATTTGAAATCCACATCTGAGTCATGCTATAGTTGATCAGTTCCATTTTTATACATGGCGCAAATGTGTCACTTCCAGCTGTGTGGTATGTTTATGATGAGTCAAAGCAATGCTTGACAAATAGTCCATTATTAAACCTAATTTAAAGGAAAAGGGAGCAAATGAAAAGCCCGTGGCTGTAACCTTTGGATATTTAAATTAATTTTAAGTGACATCAGAGTACGGTGTTATTCCTCTTTTAATTTGCCCATTGAGGTAAACAGCCATTCATCTTCTCTAGATATAATCTGGCAAGAACACATGATGAATGCCAACGTTCATGGTTTCAGCGCGTTCAAACTGTCGCATCGTCACGAACACAGCACTTTACTTCCTCTGTCAACTGCCATGGTGCTCCCGCAATAGCCTCAAGTTACAGCGACGGGATAAGTGCAGTAATTGCTTAAAAATATATATTTCTTGGTAAAATTAATAGTTATTAATACTTTCACCAAACGCAAATAATGTATCACAAGGTTCCTCGTTTTTCTTAGGCAACGTTGTACGCACACGCGAGGCATTTACCCCACGCGAGGGCACTTTCGCGCATTCATGCTCAGCCGCATGCTACCCCTCTAAAGCTCTGAATAAGCTGACGGTGTCGTCATTGACTGTGCTGGCTTTGGTGTTGAGACGAGAGGCAGTGCAGCGGGGTGAGTACGCTCTGCTATGAACCTGCCGAACCGAGTTCGATTCCAGCTCACAGACTATCTGAACGGGTACTTAGGCTTCCCCAACATTGACTCTGCTTGAAATGAGTAGTAGCTGGTGCGGTGCGGTGTGTGTGTGTAAAAATGAGCATTGTGGAGAAAAAGGCAGCCGAGTGTAGGCCTGCCCACCTGCCTCTTCGTGTGCCGTGCGGGCCTTAATAGGTGCTCGTTAACAGCACTTGCCTGGTAACAGGCTAAAGGGTGGAACTGTCTTTTGCTGGTATGATTGAGTGATAACATGACATGATGGATGACAGCCATGATGGCTGAATAGTGTACTGGCCAGTTTACAAAAATATTGTAATTTGACTAATCATTTCTAAATAAAATGTATCCATCATGGGTATATTTTTGCATTCATTTGATACCTACCACGTTATCATTAGACGTAATTATAATGTATCTATCATGCATTAATATTGCTTGTATATTGCAATTTGGGACCAATTCTGGGAAAGCATCAACAAAAAAAGCACCAAAATAATCTGTTCCAAAGACCTGAGCAAGGCTGAGCTTGGTTAGCACTCGTGCTGAATGTTCACCAGGGATTGACAGGCGCGGTAGGTGTGGCGCTGTGAGGTGGCCAGGAGATGGCAGTGCTGGGTGTTACACCCCCCCCGCCCCCGCCCCCGTATATTTGGGAGCGTTCCTTAATTGTGCTGTAGTTTCCTCCCACGTGACAAAACACTCGTCACTGGATTCTAGATTT
Source organism: Lampetra fluviatilis (assembly GCF_964198595.1). NCBI lineage: Eukaryota > Metazoa > Chordata > Hyperoartia > Petromyzontiformes > Petromyzontidae > Lampetra > Lampetra fluviatilis. Next base: position 9,457,904 of record NC_136287.1, on the reverse strand, counting down.
GAAGCTTTCGTGACTGCAATGATTCATACTCTTAGTTCTTTCGGTAAAGTCACGTAGGTAAAAAATGAAATTCAAATTAATAAAAAAAAATCACGACGTTTTGGAGGCAACACAAGCTTCCGTCTTCATGTGAGACCGTCACTTGATACAGATATTTTGCTGTGACGGTCTCACCTGAAGACGGAAGCTTGTGTTCCCTCCGAAACGTCGTGATTTTATTGTTTTTATTTTTTTATTAATTTGAATTTCATTTTTTACCTACGTGACTTTACCGAAAGAACTACTCGTCACTGGAATTGATCAGGCATCCCAATGTCAAGCATGCCCCTGCTGAAACGGGGTCTTAAGTCTGGGTTGAGGCTTTCTTGGGCAAATAATCGGCATATCTGTATGGTAAAGTCACGTAGGTAAAACAATTAAAATTAAAATTAATAAAAGTAAAATAAAAATAAAATAAAAAAATCACCACGTTTTGATTCTATTATATTATTTTATTTTACTTTTATTAATTTAAATTAAACAAAATTTACCTATGTGAATTTACCGAAAAAACCTAAGAATATGAATCATTGCAGTCACGAAAGCTTCAAATCTAGAAATATCTGTATGGGTAAATAGACATAATATGCATACGTAAATACACCGCAAATACAATGTTTTCTGAAATACGTTTAAAGACATGTTTAATTAATTTTAAGCTTCAACATTATGATGAAATGCATGCATAAATGGCAGTCGCTATATAATTACATGAAAATAAATTCCCAATAACCAAAATACACGCAGTAATATTTACACCGTATATTGCTGACTATGATAGACATTGGCGCTTAATCCACAATACAATTGATGCATGCTGCGGGATTATGGCAGAGACATTTTTTTTTGCTCACCAGATGGTTTCATTTATCATGCAATTGCCCTTAAAGTTACATGATCCGAACTAGCACAGGCAGCATTAAGGCAGCTGGTTGTTTGCTTGTTAAGTTATGCACCTGTATCAATTAAATGTGAATAAATTAAAGGGATTAGAAATGTGTTTTGTTGTGCAGGTCACCATGAGATGGACTTGTCAATCTGCATGCTACCTTTGACCCATCGGGTCATTTCAATAACTTCCCCAATCCTAATTGCATGCATTTTAAGTCGTCGTTAACGAGATATCTTTTACGAAAGTAGCCCGCCCTCCCCCCCCACCCCCATAAATGACTGCATTTAATTCAGCATTTCCTTCAATTATCTTCGGTGTTAGTCGCGTGTTGTTTACGTGCCACATTAACCTTGACGGTGGTGGTCATTTGCATGGCAGCCGACTTCGATCCAATGTCGTTAACTGAAGGGGAACACGAAATAGCAAATAAGTAGTGAACAGGGTTTTTTTTTCGAGGTAGGAAAGCACTGTTTTAAAAATGCAAAGGTAAAATGTGACAGTTGAAGTTTCATATTAAATGTGAGTGATTTAGCAACTTTTTTTTAATAAACTGTTTATACAAATATGCAATAAATAATTCCAGTAAGGTTCAAGTTCAAGAATATAAATACTAGTGTAAAAATACAATTCACGTCATCACCACATACTTCAAATTCTGACCCTGATCAATTGTGAAGAATGAGGGCAGTCAAAATGTATTTTTGAAATACTTTGATAATCAATAATCATTTATCATGATTACAGTCACCCTATCTCCCAAACTTTGTCAAAAATGACTTGATGTACCCTTTGTAATGCCCTTACTGTTTTCTCCCCTGTTGATTCTTTTGGTTTCACAAATTCAGCCAACATTATCGGAGAGAAAAATTGAATTGATCTTCAGAGTGGATATGTCAAGAACTGTTTGCACAAAGATAATCAAAGTCTAACATTAGCTAGACTGCATAGCTGTTATGATAAAAAATGTGGTGACATGAACACTGGAATAGATGTTTATTTTCAGTTTAAAATATTTACAAAAAAAACTATTCACATATCTTAAATAGAGACATTTCAAGTTGCTTCAAATATTTCTAAGTCAATTAATTTCATTAACAAAAAAACTAAGGGTTTTTGTCGAGAATATATATATTTAAATTCCCAGTCCAATTAATTTAAAGAGAATCATAATACAGCACTAATTTACAGATCTCTATCGATCCACTGCTGGATGAAGGCCTCCCCATGTCGTGTTATTTGTGGCGGTTGCTTGAACAACATACTACGCACTGGTCAGTGTGGATTGGTGAAGGCAGGAGCCACTGATGTTAGGCGTGGCCACAAATCGAACTCAGGTCAATGAGGTGCATAGTGCAGTGCACTAACCAATGTGCGACTACTTCTCCCAGTCAAATTAATATGGTTATTGCTACCTCCAAAAATATTCAAATCTACCACAAGCCTCACTGACGGCTGCAAGGAATGAGTTTAAAATCCTCCTCCTCCACGGAAACTTTAAACTTGCTTGTATTGTAAAAGTATAATCTCACGTTCTATTTATTTTAAGGATTTTCTTTCCCTGAATGTTCCATTGCATTACCTTGCTTCGACCTTCTGAGCCTCGGGCTATTCCCGTGAAAAGTAAGATGCCTTAAGATCCCCAGATTTCTCAAACCGATTTCAAAACCAACGGCACCGTGGGTGGATCAAGAATTTCACTTTTTTCGGGAACACTTTTTTTGGGAACACGACCGCACCGCCACCTTTCATCCCTAAACCCTCCTCCTCTATTCTCTCAAAAGCCAACATGCCCATCGGGGGCTCTGACTTTGAACAAGCAAGTCAATCCCCTGATGGGCATACACAGTACCTGCCAGAATTTTGCAATCGAAATGGGGGGGCGGGGGGGGGGGTGGAGGAGGCCTGTTAAGGCGGGTGGCGGGGGTAACACCCCCTTTGAAAAAAAAATATATAAAAAGCATCTCCGCACTCAACAATGTTGCTCTGGCACCTGCACTCAAGGCTCTGGGACGGGCCCCTTTTTTCTCCGGCCCCCGCGACGAGTGGCACAGGTGTCCAGCGGTAATTGCGGGGCACGGCGTCGTTGCCTTTCAGAGAGCGCCATTGTCGACGCCTCGCTCAGCGCACGCACACACAATATATACATGGAAGGCGTCCGTCATGAGGAGCAGACGTTGCACATTCGGACGGTGACTTGCGAGCAAGCCCCCTTTACAAAAACCCCCTCTCTCCCCCCATCGGTTTGTTGCATCGCGATTCGTTGCACGGTGACTCGCGCACAACGACACCACCGGCCGTGATGAGCCCACTGACCTCGCTAAACCAACGGGGGTGTTCTTACATTTCAGCAAAAATCTGCAGCTGCAGGGGAGGGGGGGGGCACATCACTATGGGGGGAGGGGTGCAGCAGGGGGGGGGGGCACATCACTATGGAGGTGGGGGGGCTCCAAACAACACACGGGGATAAATTAACCAATGGGGAGTTTCTTTACGGGGGTTATTTTTTGTGCGTGTGTTTGTGTAATTGCCGAAGCAATTAACAACAAATGATTTAACTACAGCGCCTATCGCGGCTGGTGGAAGCAGTTTTGAGGTTGGTCTGTGGGCCCAATCAGCCGGTCCCTGCTGGGAGCCTAAAAACCTTGAGATTGCCCACGCGTTCCCCAAATAACGTAAACTAATGTTGGGCTGAGGTTTTCCACCAGATTGTATTTTACTAAACGCTTCCACGTTATGCGTGCGAAATTCCCTGTGTGTGTGTGTGCGTGCGCGCAGTGCAGTAATTGCAATCCTAACGAAGAAGTACGCTTCCCAGGTGTAATTTGCGCTGAAAACGTACAATCAGCATTGTAAACAAACAAAAAAGGACAAAATAAGGATGGCAGACCTTCTCTGAATTGCCACAAAAATGAAGCTGGTTGGGTTCCGACGATGACGACGACGACAACGACGACAACGACAACGACGACAACAACAACGACGACAACGACAACAACGACGACAACGACGACGACAACAACGACGACGACGACGACAACAACGACAACGACGACGACAACAACGACGACGACAAAAACAACGACTACGACGACAACAACGACGACAACGACAACAACGACAACGACGACGACAAAAACAACGACGACGACAAAAACAACGACGACGACGACAACGACGACGTGTCGCTTTGGCAGCCGTCTCGGCACTCGTTCGACGCCAACGCAGGGACCTCCCCGGGGTTGGGTGGTAGCGCGCTTATCGAGCGCGCGTTTATCCGAACAAGCGCCCGTCGTCTCGCGTCGAGGTCACGTCGGCTGCTCGAGACTGCTGGAGGCTTGCGATGTCGCCACACTTGCCATTCCCCCCGTCGTGATGAATATGAGCGAGCCCGCTTTCATGGCTGGGACCGCGTTTCGTGCGGAAAGAAGCATTGCCTGTAAGTTCGTCGGACGGAGCTCACCGGGATATCGGTCGGAGCAAGCCCTTGATTTGATTCTCTCTCTCACCTGAAGACGGTCGCTTGTTGTTGCCATCGAAACGTCGTGATCTAGTATTTTTTTCTACCTACGTGACTTTACCGAAAGAACCAAAGAGTAGAGATAATGAATGTCACGCCTCGGGTACGCGCTCCTTAGAAGGCTGCATGCAGCCGCTAGGACGTGCACACACACACACAAAACAACGTTGCAGAGAGACGCATATGGGTGCAAGTTCGGGACATTGTCTGCAACGGCACTTGATGGTTACAGTCGAGAGTGCGGGCACACGCGCCGATTCCTATTGCTTGCGGCGGAGCGCTCGGAGGCAGCGTTGGGAGGCAGACATTGTCGGTCCTCACAGTGATCGATGGAGATCTTTGTAGGGAATGCTTGCTCATTCGCTCCCGCTGTGATGCTCTGCTGGAATGGAAACCCCCCCCCCTCCTTGATCGCGCTGTATAACTCCATCGCTTGTGACGAATGCGCTACCAGGAGTCATCATTGCAATAATGACACGGAGTGTTGGATCATTTATTTTTTTCGAGCGCTCCACCCTGAGCATATAAAAGTTTAGGTTTGTTTTTATAATTATTTACCGTAGCTCTAATAACGCCCGTGCGTGGGGTCCTAACGGCTACTCCGCGTGCGTGTTTTTCATTGACTCAAAAATAATGATATGGTCATTATGATGGCTATGTTATGATGCCAAAAAATGTTTTAACCAGGCTGTAAAATGGAATTTGACTGCAGCATATAATCCGTGTGTATGGCTTACCCAGCCACGGATAAATCATTGGCGAGTTATATCGTAACTAGTCCTGGGCATCTCCCCTGGGTCACCTCAGCCGTAAATTAAGTTAATATGTTGTGCTGTGTCTATAGATCAGCACTTGGGGAAACAAAAGTGGCCGAGAGCATGCTACTGGCCACACCACGTGCCATGCCGTAAGCAGCACGTGGGCCGGCAGTCCGTTAGAGGCTAAAATTGTGTGTGCGGGGGGGGGGGGGTCTTTGTCTATGGGGAAGTGGGATGGATACATTCATTAAATGTTTGCTTCTTTTTTTCACCTGTGCTGCCTCGTGTGTGTCCTTGTGGCTGAGTCTCTCAATGGTGACCGGGTCTCGATAACCCCTTTTTTGGACACCGCCCCTCACCGGCCCCCACCGCATAGACGATGTTTGACACGTCGATGTTTGACGCATCGATGTTTGACGCATCGATGACGGCAAACAAATATATTTACCTGCTTAATTATTTACTTATTCTCTCTATTAGCGTTCGCACGGGGTGGGGGCCGCCCCCCCCTACCTCTACAACCGTCCATGGCCATCACGGGTGGAGCCGTGGCATCGCAACCGCTGCTGCTGCCGCCGCGGTCTGCAGAGGATGGAATGCGGCAAGGGATGTGCTCATCCGAGTGTGCGGCCGAATAAACAAACGGGGCATTGACGCAGAACATCTGCTTCGCTCGCCACCTGTCCCGTCTCCCCCCCCCCAGCCTCTACGCGGCGCATTACTGCACTGGTCAGTGGGGTTGCCCAGCAGGTCCGCCCGCATTGGCTGTCCATGCTGGGAGGGGGGGGAACTGTCTTGCGACGCTTGGAGAGCGGGTGATAAGCCATGTCACTATGCAGTGTTCACCCTTCACGAGCTCCCCGCCCGGTGTAAAGCAGTGCACTGGGATTACGCTCTGACAAGGCCAACGCGATCGCAGCCAGGGTCTTAGCTCTCATTCCAAACAGCTTAGTGCTGTCTTGTGGTGTGCCAAGGCGCTGGGGCGAACGTGGACACGCCACGTTTTCTCTCCGCTTCCAGGGCCTCGTGTTTGATTAAATCGCGTGCACCCTTTTTTTTGTCGGCGGGGGTGGGAATTTACCCTCCAGGAAAACAACGTGTGTCTCTGGCAGATTCTGGACCGCCTGCCGGCAATATTCGTGGTCAATCGGGGCCCTCGACTTAAATTTTAGTTGTTACCAACAAACAACAACAAGAAGGCGTGTTTGTTTGTGCTCCAACACCCAAGAATAAACCGACCAATTTGGCAGCAATTTAGTGAAAAGCAGATGGAAGGTATGAGTACATGTGATTGGATCTTTTATTGGGGTGGGCAGTGCGTAGTTTATATATATATAAAGTTAGTGTGTGTGTAGGGTGCCTCCCGGTCTTGTCGCATTTTAATAATGAACCGAGTCACGGTTGGACTATTTGGACAAAAGTACAGCGGAGCAAGAAGTCTCCGGAGGGAATAGAGCACAGGTCTTAGACCTTATCCATGAAAAACAGATGGGGAAACAACTAAAATGAGACTGGATTACCAGCAATCGATGGACATTCCAAATGAAGCCTGTTGTTTTACCTCCTGCTTGCTCCCCTCGTGCCCCAGCCTTCTGGCCTTGACCCGGTTAGCAAAACAGGGGCTTGCTCGGGAAAACAAAGAGAGTGACAGGGAGGTCTGTAGTCTACAAAGCCATATCTCCCTTCTGTATACTTACCGTGAGCCAACAGTGTGAGGTCAGTTCATGTACCAGCATACAGCTTCTGAAGGGGCCCAGATATTGTAGAAGCTTAGCCATTGCATGCCCCTGACCAGAATAATTAAGTGCACATATCAGCTTACCTCTATTTTAAAGGAGAAACCGGCAATTTAAAATGTATTTATGCATCTCATGTGGCTTCTAATTTTTCAAATTATATTTATTATTGTATACTTAGAGTAGACCAGGAAGAAAAATGGATAGTAATTTGTGAGCCTAATTACCTTACAAAGTATTCATGTTCTCTGGCCTCGAAGAAAATTAGCGCTATCTGACCACGAGCGTGCACATTTTAAAATGCAGGATTAATTACCGAAGATCACAGTTATAAGTTTGTTTAAATTATGGTATACATAGCGAGGAAACTTGCTTTTAAATTAAACCTTTTAGGATAATGGCACCAGTGCTCGCAAAGCCACGCAGGGTAGGACGCTGTGGGTGTCTATTTGTCGCCTTGGCTCGGTGCATTGGAAGAGTCGTGTGTGGTTTGGGCACCTGTCACCTCGCTGGCTCCGATTGTTCTTCGACAAAGGTATGGGGTGCAGAAACGTACCAGGGCTTCACGTCTTGCTAGCTTCACCAAGAATAATCCGCCCCCCCCCTTCACTGGCTATACATACAAACGTGGAATCTACAGATATCAGAGCTCCAATGAACAGAATGTGACAAAGATGTAATGAATAAATACATAAATATAAATTCGTCATGATCATTTATTGCCCATTCTCTGTCCACTTCTGAATGAATGCCCCATCCCCCCCCCCCCATGCCTTCAGCCGTGGGGGTTATTTGATTGGTAGTGACCGGCTCAGATAGTACTGTTTAAGATATTACTCACCACGTCGTTTTTTTTTTTACCGTGGATGGAAATCACACTCAGGGTTACCTGGTTTACAGAGACTGTTTGACCCAACTTGAGACCCAGAATATTTTCTAGTTCTATATTGATATTTACAGATAAATGACATTCAATATGTTTTTTTTAATGTAAAGTCCTATTTATTAATGTGGGGTTCTATTAGTTAATTTAGGGCCCTGTTGTATTAATGTAGGGCTCTATTTAAAAAAGCTTTACATTTTGGGATCGTTCCACCTCCTCATTGAGAAGTTTCGTCAGTTTTCTCTTTCGGCCGTTTTCAACTCTCACCACATTTCACGTGTCGTCCACCTGCCTTTCCTCTTTCGTCCGATTTCATCCCCAAACCTTCCACGACGTTCGCGCCACACGCCGTCTTTTTGGTTCAGTCTTTGATTTAGATGTCGTTCAGTGAGCATCTCTTATATCTGTGTTTATTCATATATTATTAATACTTGTCTTATTTCTGTGATTATACTGTAAACACTTCATAGTTATTTTTGTGATAACAGTATAATACTACAGTGTTGCTATTTATTTTCGTGATTATAAAACACGTGTACAGTATTCATACTGCGCTTATTTTTTGTGATTACTGTAAAATACATAAGGTTCTCAATTTTGCAAGAAAAGCTTGGCATAGTCAAACTTAATGAGCAAGGCTAAATAAAGGCTCTGCTGTGACATTCGTCCATGCTCTGGATCCTAACCAGAGACGAAAGTGCGAGGTTTTCCTATGTTCATGTATGTTAAACGTCTCTCGCACCGTACGTAGCCAACCGTGATGATTGGAGGTGTAGGGTAAGGACAAAAAACTAAACGCAAAAAGTCGATTAAATAGTGCATAGCTTCAGTGGCTTGATGATGAAGTGGTGATGATGGTGAGGTGGTGATGGTTATGATAATGATATTCGCGATGATGATCAAGTGGTTATTATCATCATCATTATCATTACTTTAGAAGCTGTCAAATCATCACGTGATGATTTTGTGGCCATTTCTTAGGCCGGTAGATAAACAGTTTTAGGGTTATTCGGGGTTACGCAGTCCGGCCAGCATCTCACAACTTTTGAATATGTGCGCGTGCGAATGCGTACCCTCAATCGAGTAAATAGACCGCAATTTGTTCCCCCGCTGCTTTGAGAGATGTCCCGATGAGGTGTAACGTGTCTCTATTGGCGGAGGTGCACGCGCGCGGCCATGCGTCTTGTCGTGCGAGCCCATCTTTGTTCTCGGCGCTGGCAAATCGACGCCGCCGCCGCCGTGATACACGGCTGTAATGCATCCGACAGATAGGGTCTCGGACACTCTTAGCAAAAAAAAAAATCCCTTTTTCTGCTCGTAATTAAGCACATCGGAAAGCTCTCCCCGACTAATGGATGTTTATGAGAGGAAGGGAGAAGAGCCTTTCCACGGGTGATGTTAATGCTCTCATAGCTAACCTTGGATGTGGGATCACTGGTGTGCATGAAAATGAGGACATTTCAGCTGCTTGGTAACAAAGGTCTTCTGTAACATCACCGATTGCTGCTCTCCGTAATCGAGTGGCGTTGCTCTTGGTCCATTGATCGCGTTCAGCATTATCCCGCGGTTGTAAAATATATATTTGATGTAAAATATATTTAGCTTTTTTGTGCAATCGTCACATGTATTGTGTGTCATTTAGGAAGAACTGCAACGAATATTGACTTTTGAAATGAAACGGTAATCCTGGATTTTATTCCATTCCATTTCTCAGTGGCATTCATATATATATTTAATATTTAAAATACATCTTTCAAAGTTAATATTTTCAATTAATTGTCCATCATTTAATCCCTTTAATAAAAAAAATGGGAATAAAATGGCAGTGAACAATTATGCAAGAGGTTTTAAAAAACCTTTGTCACTCAAACAGAGAGGGCATTCAGCAGCATAGCTGGGGCCGCCTTGCATCTCAACTCCAAACTACAATTGTACATTAGGCGACTAAAAAAATTGCCATTTTCCACAACAGCGCCTCTGCTTTAAATTTGCATAATGGGGGGGGGGGGTAGGGGACACGTGAATATATTTCCACCGAGCTCAGGGGCTGTCATTTCGAGCTGCCCGCATTGCTCCGGCTCTGATCAGCGGTGTTAATTGAGGGTCAGCGTGAGGACAATGCCGTCCCGTCAATCTCCCCGCCTCTGCCCATCAAGGCCGGGCGACGCCTGGCCACCACGGCTGACAGCCGCGATGGGCAGGCGCTGTCGAGCGGCCATTAAACCCCGACGCCCCGAAAATTGAATATCGCACTGAACTAAATGGAAAGGTAATGATAGCATGCTGCACGTAATTAGATGCAACGTGGGAGAGAATGGGTGGGGGTGGGGTGTGGGGGGAGACTGCCTTTATTTAAAACAATGCAGAATCCTCAAAGATGCCGGAGAAATGGTGGAAATGATTTGCGCGCGCGTGCAAATCATTTCGTGTGACTCTATTGTTTTTAAATTCTCCGGCATCAAAGGAAGGATGTATTTCATAATGCCGAAACTCCCTGCTTACTTTATAATGGAAATTCATTGGTATTCTATTTATTGTGTGAAATCAGTATGCAGTTACATGGGGCATAATAACTATCCATGTGGGGGACTCTCTGATGTCATTTAGGTTTTTTGCTTGTACATGGTATACGTTGTTATAAATTGGGCTTCTCAGCAATTTAAAATATATATACATTTCGAACACGTAAAAACTACATCCCAAAAAGTTCATTTTTTTATGAAGCGCACTGCTGTGAGGGTTATTTACAGATGTGTCTCTCCATTAGACAAATGCGCGCTTACTCCCAAATGCTCTGCTTGGTCATGTGTATTTATATGCAAAAAAAATGCATTTCGAAAGTTACAGGTGGTTTACACCCTCAAGCGGTTCTCCGTGATGAAAACTCAACGATCTTGTCTGCTGCGAAACCACCCCGCGAAATCCGAGCATGAAATATTCAACAGCCACCTTTTACGGCTAGCACGTCTGCTGGGAGAGAGCAGGTACAGGAGGGTGGGGGGGTGGTGGTGTACGTGAGAGAACGAGTTCTCTACGGCTGTGAGCGAAGACGGCAGTGCGGATTTTTTTTGTATCTCTTTTCTCTCTCTCTCTCTCTCCTCCTGCAGTCAGGCCTCATTAGTTACGACAGTGACGGCGCGTCACAACGGCAAACAGCTGCTTATGTCATTTCATGTCACGGCCAAAATGTGGTCGCCTGTGGAGTGTTGCTCAACGGAACGGCGCTTTCTCATTACCACGGTCGGCATGCGGTCAGTAGCCCAAGGCGCGGGTGAGCTGCAGAACAGCCAACATCTGCACTTTGCTAATCAGCAACGCTTTGCATTCTGGACAAAGCTAAAACTGCAACAACAACAACAAAAAGTATAAACGCGTTCGATACACACGGCAACGACTTGTTGTGCTCTTGAAATGTAATCGATGAGACTCATTTCGCCCGCTTTTCTCCGTCGTCGTGTTAGGCTTTCGAAAGGAGACATCTCATTAAAACAAAAAGAGGCTTTGTTCGCTGTCTTTTTGCCGACGAATTAAAATATTTTGTTCGTAGTGCGTTAACGTTGAAACAATTAACATTTTCAAATATATATAAGAAAGTTATTGTGGGAGATTGCCACCCATTGCAAAGTGGATCCGTTTTTTTTTTTATAAACACAGTTTGGTAGGCGTTCAACGCTTGTTTGGCGCATGGTATTAACATTTAAATCATTGGCAAATATCCGGTTACACATTGCAGGGAACATGAGAATTGTACCAACAAAGTATTTGATATAAATATCTTCTGCAATTCAATCCAACACGGCAATTCGTTTTCTTTGCCTATTAAGCCCTGACGGCAATTAAGCAGTGATGGGCGGTAATCCGATTTCTGGCAATGCTGCCGGATCTCATTTTGTCCTTGGATGCATCACGGGCAAACTGCATTTGCTAAAGCCTCACGGTGGAACACCTTGAACATTTGCTGACAGATATGGCTAATTGGGAAAACATTAGTCTCATAGCGGAGTTCTTATATCATATTTATCCATCCCACAGTAATTATACAAAGGATCCTTGCTGATGTGGACGGATCGACGATTACATATGTTGCCTTTGTAAAACTATCTATCCAGGTTAATGCCTAGGCATCATTGTTGGCAGCCATGAGCTTCGCACTGCTGGATGAAGACCTCCCCAAGCTGACACTTGTCACGGCCTTGCAAGGCTACGATCCGCCTAGCTCCCGCACACGAGATGATCTCAACACTTCATCTCTGCAGTAGAAGTCCTCTTCCGTGTGTGTTCCTTCCTTTAGCCGCAATCCTGTCAACCCCCCCTCGGCCACCGTGTCACTGAGTGGCGTGTTCTGCCCAAGCTCACGTTTCCCAGCAGTCTTTAACGTGCGTGCGTTCTCTAATCCATGCGCTCCTCTCCCTGTCTTTCAATTTAATTCCAAGGGCGCGCCTCTCAACGCTTCTTTGCGCACTTTTTAGCTTTTTTTGTTTGTTCGACGTCGCACGTCATGGTGCAGGTGTCTGATCCACGTGGCATAACAGGTAATGCACACCGCTACGATTGTTCTTCTGTGGACACAGTGGTGTGTTTCTCTTCATTATTAAGTCTCATTTTCGCCAAAAGGATTCCAAACTGCTTCCATCCAACCAGTTTATTTAATAAATTTCCACCTTTAGTAACTGCCCTTGGTATATATATATAGACCCTGGCGTGCCTTCCAGCTGTGCCCCCCCATCATCCCCGACAGACATCTTCGACTGTTCATCAACTTACATCAACAGACCCGTTTGCCACGTTTAAGAAGTTGCCCGGAAAAATGCACGCATGGAGTCTAATACACATGCCTCGACTGGCAACCACAAGGTGTCTCTCTTTCGACAGCTTTCATAATCACTTCACTTTGACAAATATAGCTTCACAGGAATAAATTGGAGTTTAGATAAATATAAATGGGATTAAGTGCCAAAACAAATCTGCTTGCTAGTTGTTTTGTGCAACTATCAAGCAACCTCTTCATATTGAAACACTGATGCTTGCTTATAGAGCAGCGGTGCACATACACAGCTAATGGATAAAAGTAAAATAAAATAAAAATCACGACGTTTCGGAGGCAACACAAGCTTCCGTCTTCAGGTGGAACCGTCACAGCCACGACAGCTGTATCAAGTAAATGAGTGGTAGCTCTTGTAATCTCTCATTTACTTGATACAGCTGTCGTGGCTGTGACGGTTCCACCTGAAGACGGAAGCTTGTGTTGCCTCCGAAACGTCGTGATTTTTATTTTATTTTACTTTTATTAATTTTAATATTTTACCTACGTGACTTTGCCGAAAAAAAAAACCTAAGAATATGAATCCTTGCAGTCACGAAAGCTTCAAATCTAGAATTCAAATCTAAAACAGCTAATGGATTCGTCAATAAAACCGTAGCCTCAAATAGAAAAAAAATATATAGACGCCGTTTTGAACAATGGTCCTTCTTCATAGCACATGATGATTGTAGCGCTTCATATTATACGCACGATCCCATAATCTTTGCAGTAATTGCCAAGTTGGGTCAGTGGGCAGACTTGAGGTGGACATATACCTTGAGCACGACTGATATCACATTTGTTTAAAAAATCTGCTCAGTAAAAGTGAAGTAATATGTGGTAACCTTTGCAATGGTCATCCAAATATCATCGTCAGTTTGTTTTTTAGACATTGGAAGAAGAACAAAAACACACGCACACAAATACATCTAATCTTTGTCACCTAGACAACATCAAAAAGTGAAATGTCCTGTCTGAGCCCATGGACGTGCCAGCCTTGTTGCTTCAGCATCGGGTTGCTGATACTTTCAAATGCCTCTGCTGAATTACTGGGACCGAGAGGGCAAATTCAGAGATTGCCAAATATTGCATGACTTTTCAAACGGACTTCATTAGTGACTCCTGGCACTGTCTTCAATGCTCGTGATATAAATAAATTGCAGTGGCACCATCAGCAGCATACCGTATCAGTTAAGTTCGCTTGTTTGAAAATACATTTCCACTGACAATTTTACCAGAAATACTCATGAATGCATTATTAGACGCGTAAAAGTTGGTTATGTAACTCGCACAGAAACAATGTAATGTTTATAAAACCTTTAATTAACGTATTCTTGTTGCTTCCCATTATAGTGCAATGTAAATTGTGCATATGTGTAGAAAAATCGCTTCTGTTTACAATAAAGAAAGCAAAATATACATTTAGCATATCTTTTGATGTCATTTAATTGTGGTAAACAATACAGTTTTTTTTGTACATGTGTATGACAGGACACAAAATCATCAGCCTTGATCGGCCTTCCCAATTCTCCACTCCACCTGTCTGGCACCTGTTCATACGTGAGCTGATTTGTATCGCTCCACCTCCTTCAGGGGGAGAGGGTGGAGGGGGCAACGTTTATTTGAACGCATTCCGTTCCTTGGCTGCCGCTCCATTGATTATAATTCGCGTGCCGACGGCAAAATAATCGCCTCTAAATCGACCTGTCCTGCCGAAGCTCACTTTTATTTAAAATTCCTGTCTGAACGAGATCACGAACACCTGCAGATGTTCTCGAATGAGTGTTCCTCTTTCTCTCTCTCTCAGTGCGAAGTCCATGTAAGGGGCCATCCATTGAGTAGGTAAGCAAAAATATGTCAAAACTTCTAGATTTGAAGCTTTCGTGACTGCAATACAATCAATTTAGCTGGGACGGTCCCACCTGATGACGGAGACTTGTGTTGCCTCCGAAACGTCGTGATTTATAATTTTATTTCTATTATTATTTCTATGATTTTTATTTGTATTATTTATTTTTACCTACGTGACTTTACCGAAAAAACCTAAGAGTATGTCAAAACTTGACCCCTCCCTGTACGCACACGTACTTTCCCCCCCCCCACCCCACCTGCGTACATACGCTTGACGCACCCCCCCCCCCCCGAATCCTATAGAACGGCCGATATTTAATCCACGCAGAAACGATCAAGGATTAATAATATTAATTCAGACTCTGTCTACTTGACAGACCTGTTCTGCACCTGAAGACGGCTGCTTGCGTTGTGACCGAAACGTCGTGAGAATTATTTTATTATGTTTTATTTTTATTATTTTCCTTCTACGTGACTTTACCGAAAAAAACAAGAAGATGAATATTAACGTGTTTTAGCAAACAGATCGTCCATCGCCGGCTGCATTAAAGAATTAAGTTGCGTACATTGGCCACTTATTTTGCTGAGCTGCGTGATAGCTACAGTCAGGGGTACGGTGGTGGCACACGAGTGACGCCTCTCCCACAGTCCCACTTCTCCCGGCAGGACTTGTTGTCTGACAGCAGGAGACACTGAACTGTGGCTCATTTGAAGGCCAATGTAGACAAATTATTATCCAGGCTTCACCCCCCCCCCCCCCCGTTTCCTATGCGTACATTGTCAGTAGACCCCCCATATGCAAGCGTACGCATTTGGGTTAACCCACCTCCCTCCCCCCTCCATGCGTACGTACTCAACGGATGGCCCCGAAGTTGAACGACTTTTACTGTTTCGATGCGAGGAGTGCCTCCTCCTCTGCATTGCCTCAGTAGCCAATCAGCGCTGCAGCTTCCAGCGCGCTGGGGGCGTGGTCTTGGTCAGGGATTGGCTGCTCGACGCTTTGGACAGCGATCTTGTTTTGAAGCTTTCGTGACTGCAGGAATCCATACTCTTTGGTTCTTTCGGTAAAGTTAAGTAAATAGAAAATTAATCGATCACGATGTTTCGATCGCAACACAAGCAATTGTCATCAGGTACTGTACACATATTTTTTTTTATCTACGTGACTTTACCGAAAGAACCAAAGAGTTTGGACAGCGATTTTGACGGACGGATGTTGGGTCGGGCTGAACGATGAATCGATTTCAAATCGAAATCGCAATTTGTAACAATGCGACTAGCAAATCGCAAAGGCTGCGATTTTTTTTGCGATTTGAAAAGTCCGATTACCTTCTCATTGGAATTGTTTTATTATTATAACTTTATTTATTTAACTTGACAATTGTTCTATGTTTGATTGTTCTATTTCAGTTAAACATTTTACTAAATAAATGTTGGAAGCAATTAATATATTTTAAGTTCTCATCCTTGCATTAAAATATATAAAGCAGTTCATATTTTGATGGTATCATGTGATAATGCTCCATCACATGTTTTAATTCTATTACACAGTGAATATTGAACTGACGCTTGACTTACATTTTTCTATCGCAAATAAAATCGCAATCGCAATATCTGTCAGAAAACTCGCAATTAGATATTTCCCCCAAATCGTTCGGCCCTAATATTATTGAGGGGGTGGGTGGTTAAAGGAGCGCTGCGTCTCAACGCTGTTTACATCCCACAAAGACAAAGACCCCCCCCCCCCCGTGTAGCCTTAATAGACTGTTGGGGCAAGTGCAGTTAGCGTCTAGCACCTATGAAGGCCGGAACGGCACGCGAGGGGGGGGGGGGTGGCCAGCAACCACGCCGGCCCGCCTTTGTCTCCCCAGTGGCGATGTTTACACACCGCACCAGGTACTCATTTGAGGCTGAGTCGACCTAGGGGAGGCCCAGGCACCGGTTCAGATAATCGTCACTGGTGTTGGCCTGTGAGCGGAAATCGAACCCGGTTCGCAAGGCTCGTAGCGCAGCGCGCTGACCGCTACACCACCGCTCCCCATCACACAAAGACACTCACACACTCTCTCGCCTTGCTCCACCTTCCCGAAAACACGAACTAACCCCCCGGGCCAACCACCCACCCCACCCACTGTGGGCCCCTGCGTAGTGGCCGGCTGACGGCTCTCTGCTGCCGTACTTCGCCGCGAACAATGCAGAGAGGTGGGGGGGGGGGAGCAGGAGGTGGAGGGGCTGGATCGGCCACTGAACGGCATGGAGGAAAGACTTCCTCTGTCCTAGCTTGCGAACAAGTTACGGTTCATTTTCTTGGTTCTTTCGGTAAAGTCACGTAGAAGGGAAATAATAAAAATAAAACAAGCAGCCGTCCTCAGGTGAATAATTCTTCACCTGAGGACGGCTGCTTGCGTTGTAGCCAAAACGTCGTGAGAATTATTTTATTATGTTTTATTTTTATTATTTTATTATTTCCCTTCTACGTGACTTTACCGAAAGAATCAAGAAGATGAATCCCTGCAGTCACGAAAGTTTTAATCGAAATTTAAGTTACGGTTTTTTCCTTCCATGTAAGTCCGCGCTGCGGCACAGCTGTTGTGCAGCGCTGAGCCCGTCTTTGATACCAATTGAGAGCGGAGCCGTGCGATTGGCTAAGGGGAGAGGGAGTCAGCCGAGAGCAATCGGTGAGCTCTGGGGGAGAGGATTGAGAGAGCGCGGTGGTCGTGGCTAAACTCGAGTCCGCCTTGTGAACGAGTTGCCGCAGAGCGATGCGTGTTGTGTTGATGACTTCATGAAATAGGTAACTTCAGAAACGACCTCATCCGAGACTCCTTTGGCAGACGCATTTCTCAGTTATTGTGTGTTTGTAAGTGGTGTTCTCTGTTTTTAATAGCACTGAATTCACAACAACAAAAACAATCTTCTTGATGCTAGATTTGAAGCTTTCGTGACTGCAAGGAATCATATTCTTAGGTTTTTTCGGTAATGTCACGTAGGTGACTTTTTTAATGTTTTTCCTACGTGACTTTACCGAAAAAACCTAAGAATATAATCTTCTTGAAAGTACTGTCGTACTTTAAGCTTTCTAGAAACTCCTTACCCGTTCGTCCACCTCTTTGTCATTTAGATTCTGGTCCACCGTCAATGACTGCCCGAGGTACACATGTAATTCCGTCGCTGTGTTTTATAATTCGATATCTATTTACTTTAAATTACAGAAGCCAGTTGACCAATGCTCACCTCCGTTCACAGTTGTGAACATATACGGAGAGAATATGCCATCACGCTACGGTGGTGGGATCCGTTCACGGGCGCGGTGTTCGTTTTACCATCTTTGCTTGTGATGTGATGATTGGCTAAGTGGCTGTGAGTGACATTGCATCGTCTCACAGTTGAGAGAATTCTGCTGCTCCATAAAGTTAAGAGTCCGACATATTTGAGAGTGAACGCAGGCGTGATGTATTATTATTATTATACGGCACGGACGCTTAAGTAACACGGTTATATATATATATCCATGTAACCACACAAATGCTCATGATATAAAAAAAAATCAAATAAAGCCCGTAACTCTCAGATGCATATTTTGTACACAGAAACACGACGCATGCATAGATCCTTGCACACAGACGTAGCGCCCCGATCGCGCGCGTGGACGAACTGTCAGGAACGCGTTCACAGGTTGCGTATCTTAATTGAAGGGGGACGGATGATACGTGACCCAGCGCAGAGCGGATTTGTCATGGTCTGGGACTCTCAGAATGTGCCCCGCGCTCCCCCCCCCCAACTCTTAAGCAGAACTATTTTTTTTATCCTTAGCATATAAAACTTGCAGGACTATTAAAAATGTACATGCTGTATCTTTTCCCTGTGGCCATGTTTTTATCAGTGTAAGGTAAGAGGGTAATGGGAATGCTAAGGAGCCATTTACCGACTGAATCACTTTATGGTTAACCTCTGCTGCCCTGTTCATTCGTATTCAACTAATCAGCCATTATGAGCCTGTTTGTTACATGCAGCTTGCCCTGCAGCATTTCCAATGAAGTCACCAACTCATGGGCTTTGCTGTGCAAATTTCAATTGTTAAGCACGCCCCAATGGCAGCTGCAGTCGTAGCGGGGACGCTGCAGCGGTGCAGTGCTGAGCAAACGCCACTTCGTTCTCCCGGCGCGGCACTTATAACGACGGGTATACTCTTCGGTTCTTTCGGTAAAGTCACGTAGGTATAAAATAAAATAAATCACGACGTTTCGGGCGCAACATGCTTTCCCACCTGATGACGGACGCTTGTGTTGCGCCCGAAACGTCGTGATTTATTTTATTTTCAACCCACGTGACTTTTACCGAAAGAACCAAAGAGTATGGATTCCTGCAGTCACGAAAGCTTCAAATCTAGATATAATGGGGATACTTTCTTAATTTCCCTCCGACTTACCCCAACCAACCACCACTATTATTGTCCACCCATCGGTACACATGGGCTGCACCACGGTTGACGTTGATCAGCACGTGGTGAACTAAAGCGTGGGTGGGCACCTCCCGCACCTCTTCTTAAGACGTCTGGGCAGCGTGGAAGAGTAGGCCAAACACTGCCTCAAAGGGGCTCTCCATAGAGCGCCTGCTTTGAGAGTCGCTAGTGTTGTTCTGTGAAATTGTGTCTGTCCTCACCGGAACTGATGTTGCATTCATCAGCGTGTACGAGGCTTGTGACTGCAGTGACTTTAACTTGTATGCATTGGGTAACACGCCGTTCCATCAGCCAGCCCTCTGATGTAAATTGTAGCCTGAACCAGATGTTACAAATCTGGCAAAATCAGTGAATTAATAAACAGTTCGTGCATTTTCTTCCAAGCGGTGGATATAGCCTAGAGAGTGAGTGACAATCAGTGATGGTGTAACGATAACACGTTATACATCACTCTGAGGGTGCACACAATAGGAAGAGTATTGGGTTATGGGTGGCAAATGGTCATGACATTGGCACTTCATTAGCCGAGAGGCAGGGCACGCGTCTCAAGTTTCAGATATGTGGGTACGGCAATGTATCATTAGCCAATACCTGACGATCAATTAGTTTCCGTTGCTGTGTGGACCTCCGTAAGAGCCTTTTTCTCATCGTCCTCAATTCATTATGTTCGTGTTAAAATTAATTCCACCACAACTAATTGCCTAAGTTTGCGAATTGTGTGTGAATTTAAATGGAAGGCAACACCTTTGGTCCGTGGTGATAGATTATTTCTGGTTTAAATGACCACTTCCATGAAAATGCCACTAGTTTATAAGACAATCAACAGTGATTGGCATATTTATTATCTGTCCACTGTCATAAGAATGTGGAATTGTCACCACTGTGCTCAGGGACACCAATGCAAATTAACACTATTCACTCTGAATCTAAAGTCACTCTTACTTCTAAAACGTGTTTTTGAAACACTGATTTCCATGTAACATTAATATTTCTGTTCATAATAAAATGCGAAACGTCTCATAACTTAACTATTCATTCCTTACTATTTCGAATTGTTTTATAGCGGCCAAGGAGTCTTGAAAATGACAAAATTCACATCCTGTAAAGCATATGAATATGAAGTGTATAATACGTGACCCGCAAAAAAAAAACAAATAAGCCGGCAAATAAATAAGTGAGGCATTTCGTTAGTATCTCTGCATTAATTATCTATCCAGCAGTGCATCATATGTTCCCCGCTCCTGGCAGCCGCTCACTCCGCTGTGTTCTCTGACTCGCCCGCTGCTGGTGCATGTCCTGACTGCAGCTCAGCACGGACCCGAAATCCTAAATAATGCATCGCCTTCATCAGCCATGCTCTTTTAGCCAATGCAGGGGGAAGATGTTGTGTGGTGAGAAGTGTGCTGTTCGCCAACACTGGTGGCCTGGGACTTGATAATAGGAAATTCATCCGCATCACGGAGGGATTTGCCAAGCCTCCTGCAGGTTAATAAACTCAGTTTAGATGTTCTCAGACCATAACCACACAACACCCTTAAGAAGAGGTAATATTATCCTACGGGGCTGAGTGTGATACTGTACACATTTTATGTAATGAATGATGAAAGTAATTCCAAGCCCGCTGCTTAGAACCCCCTCCCTCTGCCCCCCGCCCCCCCAATGCTTTTTATGCTGTGATGAAATTCTAGAGATCCGCATAATGAGGCTGGAGGATTGTAAAGAAAGGGATATAGTTTGATGCCCTGTGGGCTGGTTCAGCTGTGAGGTCTGGTTTCAGTGTGTGCCATGCATGCATCACTTAATAGGCGGTCAGGACCCATCCCGTAATCCTCCATGACAGAAATTAGGCCTTAGCAAACATTAGCTCCATTTCTGAGTCACTGAGTAGACAGCTTCCTCCCCGGATCTTGCCGTTGCAGCCAGCTTTTAAAATTGGATATGAATTATGGATAGAAAATGTCACATATCAGAAAGATCAACATTTGGGGAGCTTCAAAGGGCGGGAGTTCAAATGTGAACCTATCGATTCCTGTACGGTATTCTGTCCGAAGTATGCGGCGGTGGGTCGATCAGGTGCCAGCGTGGATCCATTCAGAGGCGGGGATGGTGGAGAGGTCTTCTTTGGGTCAGCCACAGAGGTTAGTCTAATAGCTGAGGATGTGGCAGAAAGTGGAGATGATAATGTGATGTGTGGGAGCCAGGGAGTCTCTCTGTAATGTGATAAACGTGGCATTTTGTGTCGCAGCCTTGGCCCTGTGGCCACATTGGCACGAAGCTGGTACCAAAAAAAATGTGAAATTGTCATCGCGTGTTGTGAATACTGTCACGCAACTTTGCCTGGGGGTTTTTTTTTGTTTAGTTTCTAATGCAGCACTTAACTTTTGCTTAATATTTTATGCATTGACCTCTTCAATTATACTTCTTGCTCCAAGTGCGTATCTGACATTTTATTGAATATTACAGGTTCACGGGGGTGGGGGGAAATGTAGATTTAACTGTTAATCTCCTGAAAAACATGCTTAGTCCATTGCAGGAAGTGTCAGGGGTCGACATTCTTGCAAAGATTTCGCAAATCTCTAAATATTTCCCGCATGCAAGCATACCAACTTCTCAGCGAGCAAATCCCCACCACCACCACCACCCACCCACCCACCCACTCGCCCACTCACCCCATCCCAGCACCCACCCATCCACAATCCAACCTTACCACTTCTCCCACTAAGCAAAAAAAAAATCAGCAACGGTAGCTGGATGGGCCAGTCAGAAAGGCTGGATTAAGGTTGAGAAATTATATTGGCTCGGGCTGGTGCAGATTTGTCTGATGTGCTTCCAGCCTCTCATTAGATAGCTTTCTTCGCGGAGCGCGGGGTCAGTGCGTATTAATATGGATTGCCGTTTGCATTACTTCCGTGCGAGTGGGTGCGCTGGGCTAGCTCCCCTACGCCCCCCCTCCCCCGTTCCATTTGCCGCTGCTCGGCGCGCATTTGGCCCAGGCCGCCACTGATTCGGGCTGACAGGCCGGCAGCCCTCCCTGCCTGTGCTGGGGCCGGCCAGTCTGCCGCGCCCTGCGAACGCTTCCACCACCACCACCACCCCCTCCTCCTCCTCGACGCAGGAACGGGTTGGTGGCAGATGCCAAAGATTAGGCCCTTTAGACTGCCGTCTAATCAGCCATGAACTAAACATAACCCATTTGTTCATATTGTTAAAAATCAAGTCGTGTAAACATTCATTACAGTCTCGGGGTTTGTTTTTTTCGCTTGCCGCTTTAAAAAAAATTGGTTGTACGTGTCTGCGTCTTAATTTTTGGTTTGTTACGTTACATTTTGTACAGTGATGCATTCCTCGATATGCAATTACCGCATGGGATTCGTTCATTAATTGTGAAATTACAGTGTAAATTAATTGGTTTTACAGTTTGGTTATTTAGTACAATTAGGCTCGCGGTCTAGAAGCCACGTTACACGGAGTACTTTGTTTGGGTCTCAAATCTTCTGCAATTGCATCTGCGGGGTTGGAGCTGCATGTTCCATCGAAACCCCACAGAGTGATCCAAATATATATTTTTTCTAAATATCCACATTCCAGGTGATAATACACCCATACATTTACCTTGATGTGTCACGCGCGATGCGTCGTCGGAGTTTTGCGAGTGTTTCTCACGCTTCATAAAACGAGTTCATTCGTAGCTTTTGAGATTTTAAAAATATATATATACTGTATTTATATTTAGCAGTTTAAAGTCACTGTAACTTATTTCTTAGAAACGATAACTTTTACAGCAATACATATTGAGTTTCTCGGAAATAATTGTCAACTTGCATTCGAGTCTTTAAGTAAATCATAAATTAAATGTTAGACACATTTGTTTGCCTAATGTCGCTCAGAAATAATGAATGTGCAAACACCATTGGAAACTCAATGTCTAATAATTAAAATATGTTCACACGGAATTAAATAAATATTTAGACAAGTACTAGCCATGAAGTGTGTTAATGGAAACGAATGCGATTCAATTATTTCGTATTCGTATTCTTTATTTATTTACGCATTGATTACCGGATACTAATTTGATGCTACAATGTTGTAGTTCACATAATTAAGCACTGATGACTTTTAATAAACGTTCACTGAAAAATACAGCTTTTGAAGCAATAGCGTACCAATATACAAATTACAATCTACGATTATAATACGCATTTATATACAAAACACCAAAGATAAACAAAGATCCCCCATATAGCCTTAACAGACTGTAGGGGCAAGTGCTGTTAGCGAGCACCTTTGAAGGCCAGAACGGTACACGAGTAGGGTGGGTGGCCAGCACCACGCCCGACCGCCTTTGTTTCCCTAGCGGCGATGTTTACACACCGCACCAGGTACTAATTTGAAGCCGAGTCGACCTAGGGGAGGCCCAGGACCGGTTCAGATAATCGTCACTGGGTGTTTGCCGTGAGCGGGAATCGAACCCGGGTCGCCAGGTTCGTAGCGCAGCGCGCTGACCGCTACACTACCGCTCCCTATAATACGCATTTATAAAGATAAAGATCCCCCGTATAGCCTTAAGAGACTATAGGCATTTATATACACACACACACGTGTGATTGTCGCGGTTGCTTCGACCGAAATCGTCCACGGCGCTACAACAACGAGTCCTAAGGAACATTGTCGCTTGTGTAATCCCGAGGAATGGATATTGACCATATGCCATTTGCGAATTCCTTTTTCACAAAGTTCATCCACCCGTGATTAATTTTCCTCAACACGCGGAGGGTCTCCACACTCGTATGTCGTTAAATTATTTATTTGCTTCGCTAATAATCCCATATTAAAGGAGGCATAAAGGTGGGCTTTAGACCATGTAAACAGTATGCATATACACTGTATATAATACAGTTAATGAAATGTATTGGGGATGAGGCCTTCATCCAGCAGTGGATACATCATTGCTGATTATGATGTTTATGGCAATTCATTTCGGAGGGATACGTGTTTTTACAATGGACATGATGGGAATGTCCATTCCTTTATGTGAAATAAACGTGTTCAGTTGTGTTATTTGCAGTAAAAGGTAAGCTCCTAACGACGTCTCAACGCAAAACAAACCTGTAAATATCTTCTTGGTTATTTCGGTAAAGTCACGTAGAACGGCTGCTTGCGTTGTGACCGAAACGTCGTGAGAATTATTTTATTATGTTTTATTTTTATTATTTTATTATTTCCCTTCTACGTGACTTTACCGAAAGAACCAAGAAGATGAATCCCTGTAGACACGAAAGCTTTAAATTGAAATTTAAAGCTGTCAATAATTTATTTGATTGGAAATATATTTCCTTGAGTTTGAAAATGCAAGCCCAGAAAGCCATCATTAAGCTTTCGGCATGTCAGCTGACGTGTGTAAGTTAATTTACACCGATTAACAAAGTTGTATTTACAATTGTTTAACTAGGTTGTTGTGACCAGACTTTTGCTTTGCTCACAATTTTATTGTGCCTTCCCTTTTCCGCTTTGTGTGTTTTTTTTGCACGTTCTTTATTTCCATTCGTTATTAGAACGACTTCGTCATCAGCTAATTTTGAAAAGCCTGACATTTTTGTTCCCTCTGCTTATGCGTGTCTCTTTATTTTCCCCATCCAATTTTCTGAAGATATATATGTATATGTTCTTTTTAATCACTGCGAATAATCTTGGCAATAGCGTGTCTCACTGTCTGACTCGTGTAATCTCCAAACGTTGTGCTTTTTTCATCTTCTTATTTGATCTATTTTTGTTGTGTATCCATCGATCTCCAACGAGTCTATCTGTGATAAACCATTGTGAAGTACACGGTTAATCCAGTGATAACCATGATCACGGTGACTCATTACACTATAAAATCAAAACGTATAACCTACACAGTCACGTATAACCTACACAGTTATTTTCTTTTTGCCCAAAAAGCACAATTTGAGCCTTCAAATTAGCACGATATTAAACTGGCTCAGTACGGCCGCGAACAATGACAGGATTCTTGCTTCAGCCCCAATTGAATAAATGAACCGCCGGTGCATTCTTACCGGGCTTAAGATCTGCAACTTGCATTCACGTTGAATGTGCCCTGCACTTACATACTTGCAAAAAAAAAAACTATTTGGCAAACAAAAAAGTAAATTCTGACATCTCATCACGGCTTCTTTGATTGCAAACTCTTATTTCGTGCTGACATTTCTAATTAGACCCTGCCCATGGGCCGGGATATGAGATGGGCAGCTGCCTTTAATTGCTTGTGGCAACGCGGTCCTATTTCTGCATTGGGTTATAGCACATTTAACAGATTGTCCCACTGTCTGAAACTTTGGAGACCTTGTAAAAAAAAAAATCTTAATTGTGGCCAGACCAATGTATGCACTACTGCTGGAAATATCCGTGACATTACAATTATCGTTACGCTTGAAATACGCACTTGCAGGTATGTCACTCGTTCCAAAAGAGATCTTGGAAAATGCACGTGAGCGTATTGTGACAGACAACAAAGGAGCCTGAATGTCACTTTTTTTCAAAGTCATTTCAAATTGCGATAAAAAAAAATGTTTAATGTCACAACCTTAATGTTACAAGTTTAAATATATCTGTTAATAATGAGATATTTTTTTTTCTAGTCACGGTCACGCAGTAAATGATCATACAACGGTCATATATAGTTATAGATTTGTTTTTTTTACGTGTCATGATTGGTTGTGAAGCAGCATTATGAAAAACGCATTGTGCCATATCAGAAAGTTAACATTTTGCGTTAATTTATCGCTCACTTTCACGGAAACGATATAAGGGGGGAAGGGGGGGGGGGTGTATTGGGGGGGGGGGGCAAGCCTCGGTGCTTTGTGACATTTATCTCACACGTCTCAGCGTAGAGCGTGTACCATGCACGAGTTGAAACAAAGGTGAACGGCATAAAAACCGCGCACTGTCTCGGAAGCAAAAGTGCATTGAAGTGTCCCGGTCACTCTTCACGTGACATCATTTTCAGAAAGCCAGGCACAGAAATGAAACGCGAGCGGCCACGGACGTGAGCAGACGGATCACCGCGTGACCCGACATCTAACTTTCTCCTTTTGTTATGCTGCATAGGGATCACTTGACAGCTAATGAAGCATTAAATAGGCAAGACGTGAGGACGCAGGGCGTCACGTGGCATGTCGGTGAGTGGTTGGAGATGACACTGATGACGAGAATGATGTCGAGGAGGTTGATGATGATGATGAGGATGACGACGATGATGATGAATTCAGGTGTATTGAAACAATACGTACATCTCGTCCGTAACTTATCACATGTAGATAAAGAATTCGCTGTGTTCATATACATGCCTTCGTCTGATAATGTCAGATATTCCAAAAGTTATTCATTCGAATTTTTCACGCAAAGATGTATCCTGTCGTGTACTAGTTTACATATTATTTTGCTTAAACGTGGTCTTTTTCTTTTCTCAAACATATTTATAACTATTATGATTCTAAGTATTATATTCTTAGTTCTTTCGGTAAACTCACATAGAAGGGAAGTAAAATAATAATAGAAATATAAATATATATATTTATATTTATATTATTTTATTATTTTCCTTCTACGTGACTTTACCGAAAGAACCAAGAATATGAATCCCTGCAGTCACGAAAGCTTTAAATCAAAATCTAGGTTGAACTTCTTTCGTACCGTACCTACCCAACCGCGCCAATCGGAGGTGCACGATCTAACCTGATAATGCACACTTAGGCACAAGTTACTGTGCAATGATATTGCAGACGTATAATGTCGGAATGCAAAAAACTAATGACAATGAAATAATAGCAATAATATCCTCAATGTGATTGACATTTTATAAATGCTACTCAATTTCGTTCGGACGATCTTTGACGACCGTGTACAATACACGAAATGCCGCATACCTGTCAAAAAGGTGTGCTCTTGCAAGCGTTAGTGCCACGTCAACTCACATCCACGGTGACACGGACCTCTTTAGTTGGAATAGACTTGATCTGACCGCGTAGTAGCATCGAATGAACAGAACTAGACGATAAACATCACCAGAGAGGCATAATATAACATTGTATATTATTCATGATCATTTTCACCCAAATTACTCAAGAAATTCAACCATTTGTTGGCGTATCAGCCGAAAACATTCGTGACGCCTTCCGTCAGCGGTCCGAGACGAAAGCTTAAAACGGAACCACAGTGAGCACGGACAAGCTGAAAACTCTGCGCTCGATGATGTCTCGCCGAGATAACCCCGTTGCGCTGCGCTATTTCCGGCGTTCTCCGCAGGTGTGCGTCCCGGCTCTTTTCAAGGTGGCAATCTCAAACAGCAAAAAATGACGCGCGTCAAAGCGTCCACACAAATAATAACCACGTTTGCGCTATTTATTCTCCGGCTGTAGCTCACGCAGAAACGCGCCTCGAAGTGTTACTCTGTGTGTGTGTGCGTGCGTGCGTGGGTGCGTGCGTGGGTGGAGAGCTTCAACAAACGTGAACGCAGAGTCAAGTGCGAAATAACCACGATCGCGATGCGAACGCTTCCCATCGGCTTTAGCGTCACACTCCACGGGAGGCGAATTACTTGGTTCACCGACGGCGACTATGATGATGACGACGACGACAGGGGGAGCGTCTTAATTGCGTGTAAAGCGTTGAGCGAGAGAACTAGGGAGTACTGTAGAATGTGTACGTGGCCGTGCCCTGTAAGTGAAACTCATGGACCTCCTGTCCATCGTGACGTTGGCGAACGTATAACACGTAGGACTCGGTTACATCTCTGCCACGTTTGAAGCAATCCTGGCACTTTCGGGACACATTTCATCAGCCGCTCGAACACGATCATCGACTCTACTACCTGTGTTGTACACGAGCTCTTATGTGAGTGGTGGAGAGAACGACTTTTTTTTTCATATCATCGGCATCATTATGAACGCGCTTTGTTTAGTCCAAGGAAAGCCGCGCTGAGTCTCGTGACTCGTTACGGGAGGGTCTTGCCAAGAGTCTCAGGCCCGTGGCGCCGGAACGCAAATGGCTTACTCTCTCGCATGCCGTCACGGGATCTTTAACGTCCACCGTGAAAGCAGACGGCGCGGAGTTATTGCTCACAGTATTAACTAGGGCGGCCGCTCGATTTGAAACCGCGAATCTCTGCAACAAGCAGCGAACTCGCTCGGCAGTGTCACCCAATTGCACAATGCTACTTTGACTCATAGAGCAGCATCGACGCGACATTTCCGCGATTACTGTTGACGAAGGGATTGATGTTGCAAAGGGGACGCCATGCAAGAGTTGAGAACAAAGTTGCCCAAGTTATCAATCGTGAGCGCTGGTGTGGCCGCACTTCTGCTGGGCAACGGAAAGCGGCTGTCGCCTTGCGACTAACGGGGCCAGGCCAAAGCGTCGACGAGCAGAGTGTCTCCCCGACTGATGATGAACACCACGAGAGAGTATGAACACCACGAGTGATGATGAACACCACGGGTGATGAAGACCACAGGAGATGATGAACACCACGAGTGATGATGAACACCACGAGTGATGAACATCACGGGTGATGATGAACACCACGAGCTATGATGAACACCACGAGGGATGATGAACACCACGGGTGATGAACATCAAGGGAGATGATGAACACCACGAGTGGTGAACATCACGGGTGATGATGAACACCACGGGTGATGATGAACACCACGAGTGATGAACATCACGGGTGATGATGAACACCACAAGTGATGAACATCACGGGTGATGATGAACACCACGGGTGATGAACATCACGGGAGATGATGAACACCACGAGGGATGATGAACACCACGAGGGATGAACATCATGGGTGATGATGAACACCACGAGTGATGAACATCACGGGTGATGATGAACATCACGGGTGATGATGAACACCACGAGTGATGATGAACACCACGGGTGATGAACATCACGGGTGATGATGAACACCACGAGGGATGATGAACACCACGAGTGATGAACATCACGGGTGATGATGAACAACACGGGTGATGATGAACACCACGAGTGATGATGAACACCACGAGTGATGATGAACAACACGAGTGATGATGAACACCACGAGTGATGATGAACACCACGAGTGATGATGAACAACACGAGTTATGATGAACACCACGAGTGATGATGAACACCACGAGTGATGATGAACACCACGAGTGATGATGAGCATCACGAGTGATGATGAACACACGAGTGATGATGAACACATGAGTGATGATGAACACCACGAGTGATGATGAACACCACGAGTGATGATGAACACACGAGTGATGATGAACACCACGAGTGATGATGAACACACGAGTGATGATGAACACACGAGTGATGATGAACACCACGAGTTATGATGAACACCACGAGTGATGATGAACACCACGGGTGATGATGAACACCACGGGTGATGATGAACAACACGAGTGATGATGAACACCACGAGTGATGATGAACACCACGAGTGATGATGAACACCACGGGTGATGATGAACACCACGGGTGATGATGAACAACACGAGTGATGATGAACAACACGGGTGATGATGAACAACACGAGAGATGATGAACATCACGGGTGATGATGAACACCACGGGTGATGATGAACAACACGAGAGATGATGAACACCACGAGTGATGATGAACAACACGAGTGATGATGAACAACACGAGAGATGATGAACAACGCGAGAGATGATGAACAATACGAGTGATGATGAACATCACGAGTGATGATGAACAACACGAGTGATGATGAACAACACGGGTGATGATGAACATCACGGGTGATGATGAACAACACGTGATGATGAACAACACGAGTGATGATGAACAACACGAGTGATGATGAACAACACGAGTGATGATGAACAACACGGGTGATGATGAACATCACGGGTGATGATGAACAACACGTGATGATGAACAACACGAGTGATGATGAACAACACGAGAGATGATGAACATCACGAGTGATGATGAACAACACGAGTGATGATGAACACCACGGCTGATGATGAATACCACGAGTGATGATGAACAACACGAGTGATGATGAACAACACGAGTGATGATGAACACCACGAGGGATGATGAACACCACGAGTGATGATGAACAACACGAGTGATGATGAACAACACGAGTGATGATGAACACCACGAGGGATGATGAACACCACGAGGGATGATGAACACCACGAGTGATGATGAACAACACATGAGATGATGAACACTACGAGGGATGATGAACACCACGAGGGATGATGAACACCACGAGTGATGATGAACAACACGAGTGATGATGAACACCACGAGTGATGATGAACAACACGGGTGATGATGAACAACACGAGTGATGATGAACAACACGGGTGATGATGAACAACACGAGTGATGATGAACAACACGAGAGATGATGAACAACGCGAGAGATGATGAACAACGCGAGAGATGATGAACACTACGAGGGATGATGAACACCACGAGGGATGATGAACAACACGGGTGATGATGAACACCACGAGTGATGATGAACAACACGAGTGATGATGAACAACACGAGAGATGATGAACAACGCGAGAGATGATGAACAACGCGAGAGATGATGAACAACGCGAGAGATGATGAACACTACGAGGGATGATGAACACCACGAGG
This sequence comes from Lampetra fluviatilis, assembly GCF_964198595.1. Taxonomy (NCBI): domain Eukaryota; kingdom Metazoa; phylum Chordata; class Hyperoartia; order Petromyzontiformes; family Petromyzontidae; genus Lampetra; species Lampetra fluviatilis. Next base: position 9,427,268 of record NC_136287.1, on the reverse strand, counting down.
GATGATGAACAACACGAGTGATGATGAACACCACGAGAGATGATGAACAACACGAGTGATGATGAACAACACGAGTGATGATGAACAACACGAGAGATGATGAACAACGCGAGAGATGATGAACACCACGAGTGATGATGAACAACACGAGTGATGATGAACAACACGAGTGATGATGAACACCACGAGTGATGATGAACAACACGTGAGATGATGAACACTACGAGTGATGATGAACAACACGGGTGATGATGAACAACACGAGTGATGATGAACAACACGAGTGATGATGAACAACACGAGAGATGATGAACAACGCGAGAGATGATGAACAACACGAGTGATGATGAACATCACGAGTGATGATGAACAACACGAGTGATGATGAACAACACGAGTGATGATGAACAACACGAGTGATGATGAACAACACGAGTGACGATGAACAACACGAGAGACGATGAACACCACGAGTGATGATGAACACCACGAGTGATGATGAACAACACGAGTGATGATGAACAACACGAGTGATGATGAACACCACGAGTGATGATGAACACCACGAGTGATGATGAACACCACGAGTGATGATGAACACCACGAGTGATGATGAACACCACGAGTGATGATGAACACCACGGGTGATGATGAACAACACAAGTGATGATGAACAACACGACTGATGATGAACAACACGAGTGATGATGAATACCACGAGTGATGATGAACACCACGGGTGATGATGAACAACACGAGTGATGATGAACACCACGAGTGATGATGAATACCACGAGTGATGATGAACAACACGAGTGATGATGAACACCACGGGTGATGATGAATACCACGGGTGATGATGAACAACACGAGTGATGATGAACACCACGAGTGATGATGAACACCACGAGTGATGATGAACAACACAAGTGATGATGAACAACACGACTGATGATGAACAACACGAGTGATGATGAATACCACGAGTGATGATGAACACCACGGGTGATGATGAACAACACGAGTGATGATGAACACCACGAGTGATGATGAATACCACGGGTGATGATGAACAACACGAGTGATGATGAACACCACGGGTGATGATGAATACCACGGGTGATGATGAACAACACGAGTGATGATGAACAACACGAGTGATGATGAACAACACGAGTGATGATGAACAACACGAGTGATGATGAATACCACGGGTGATGATGAACAACACGAGTGATGATGAATACCACGGGTGATGATGAACAACACGAGTGATGATGAACAACACGAGTGATGATGAATACCACGGGTGATGATGAACACCACGAGTGATGATGAACAACACGAGTGATGATGAATACCACGGGTGATGATGAACAACACGAGTGATGATGAACAACACGAGTGATGATGAATACCACGGGTGATGATGAACAACACGGGTGATGATGAACAACACGAGTGATGATGAATACCACGAGTGATGATGAACAACACGGGTGATGATGAACAACACGAGTGATGATGAACAACACGAGTGATGATGAACAACAAGAGTGATGATGAACAACACGAGTGATGATGAACACCACGAGTGATGATGAACACACGAGTGATGATGAACACCACGAGTGATGATGAACACACGAGTGATGATGAACACCACGGGTGATGATGAATACCACGAGGGATGATGAACACCACGAGTGATGATGAACAAAACGAGTGATGATGAACAACAAGAGTGATGATGAACAACACGAGTGATGATGAACACCACGAGTGATGATGAACACACGAGTGATGATGAACACCACGAGTGATGATGAACACACGAGTGATGATGAACAAAACGAGTGATGATGAACACCACGAGTGATGATGAACAACACGGGTGATGATGAACAACACGAGAGATGATGAACAACACGAGTGATGATGAACACCACGAGTGATGATGAACAACACGAGTATTGATGAACACACGAGTGATGATGAACACCACGAGTGATGATGAACACACGAGTGATGATGAACAAAAAGAGTGATGATGAACACCACGAGTGATGATGAACAACACGGGTGATGATGAACAACAAGAGTGATGATGAACAACACGAGAGATGATGAACAACACGAGTGATGATGAACACCGCGAGTGATGATGAACACCACGGGTGATGATGAACACCACGAGGGATGATGAACACCACGGGTGATGATGAACACCACGAGGGATGATGAACACCACGGGTGATGATGAACACCACGAGGGATGATGAACACCACGAGTGATGATGAATACCACGGGTGATGATGAACACCACGAGGGATGATGAACACCACGAGTGATGATGAACACCACGGGTGATGATGAACACCACGGGTGATGATGAACACCACGAGGGATGATGAACACCACGGGAGATGATGAACACCACGAGTGATGATGAACACCACGAGTGATGATGAACAACACGAGGGATGATGAACACCACGGGAGATGATGAACACCACGGGTGATGATGAACACCACGAGGGATGATGAACACCACGGGAGATGATGAACACCACGGGTGATGATGAACACCACGAGGGATGATGAACACCACGGGTGATGATGAACACCACGAGGGATGATGAACACCACGGGAGATGATGAACACCACGGGTGATGATGAACACCACGAGTGATGATGAACAACACGAGGGATGATGAACACCATGGGAGATGATGAACACCACGAGAGATGATGAACACCACGGGTGATGATGAACACCACGAGTGATGATGAACACCACGGGAGATGATGAACACCACGAGTGATGATGAACAACACGAGTGATGATGAACAACACGAGAGATGATGAACAACGCGAGAGATGATGAACAATACGAGTGATGATGAACATCACGAGTGATGATGAACACCACGAGTGATGATGAACAACACGAGAGATGATGAACAACACGAGTGATGATGAACAACACGAGAGATGATGAACACCACGGGAGATGATGAACACCACGGGTGATGATGAACAACACGAGTGATGATGAACACCACGGGTGATGATGAACACCACGGGTGATGATGAACACCACGAGTGATGATGAACACCACGGGAGATGATGAACACCACGGGTGATGATGAACACCACGGGTGATGATGAACACCACGAGTGATGATGAACAACACGAGTGATGATGAACACCACGGGAGATGATGAACACCACGAGGGATGATGAAGACCACGGGAGATGATGAACAACACGAGAGATGATGAACACCACGAGTGATGATGAACACCACGGGAGATGATGAACACCACGAGTGATGATGAACAACACGAGTGATGATGAACACCACGGGAGATGATGAACACCACGAGTGATGATGAACACCACGGGAGATGATGAACAACACGAGAGATGATGAACACCACGGGAGATGATGAACACCACGAGTGATGATGAACAACACGAGTGATGATGAACACCACGGGAGATGATGAACACCACGAGTGATGATGAACAACACGAGTGATGATGAACAACACGAGTGATGATGAACATCACGAGTGATGATGAACAACACGGGTGATAAATGAACAACACGAGTGATGATGAACATCACGAGTGATGATGAACATCACGAGTGATGATGAACAACACGGGTGATGATGAACACCACGGGTGATGATGAACACCACGAGTGATGACGAACAACACGAGTGATGATGAACAACACTTGAGATGATGAACACCACGAGGGATGATGAAGACCACGAGGGATGATGAACAACACGTGAGATGATGAACACCACGAGGGATGATGAACAACACGTCAGATGATGAACACCACGAGGGATGATGAACACCACGAGGGATGATGAACACCACGAGGGATGATGAACACCACGAGTGATGATGAACACCACGGGTGATGATGAACACCACGAGTGATGATGAACAACACGTGAGATGATGAACACCACGGGTGATGATGAACACCACGAGTGATGATGAACACCACGGGTGATGATGAACACCACGAGTGATGATGAACAACACGAGTGATGATGAACACCACGAGTGATGATGAACACCACGAGTGATGATGAACAACACGAGTGATGATGTTAACCACGAGTGATGATGAACACCACGAGTGATGATGAACAACACGAGTGATGATGAACACCACGAGTGATGATGAACAACACGAGTGATGATGTTAACCACGAGTGATGATGAACACCACGAGTGATGATGAACACCACGGGTGATGATGAACACCACGAGTGATGATGAACACCACGAGTGATGATGAACAACACGAGTGATGATGAACACCACGAGTGATGATGAACAACACGAGTGATGATGTTAACCACGAGTGATGATGAACACCACGAGTGATGATGAACACCACGAGGGATGATGAACAACACGAGTGATGATGAACACCACGAGTGATGATGAACAACACGAGTGATGATGTTAACCACGAGTGATGATGAACACCACGAGTGATGATGAACACCACGGGTGATGATGAACACCACGAGTGATGATGAACACCACGAGTGATGATGAACAACACGAGTGATGATGAACAACACGAGTGATGATGAACACCACGAGTGATGATGAACACCACGAGTGATGATGAATCGAGTGATGATGAACACCACGGGTGATGATGAACAACATGAGTGATGATGAACACGAGTGATGATGAACAACACGAGTGATGATGAACACCACGAGTGATGATGAACAACACGAGTGATGATGAACAACACGAGTGATGATGAACAACACGAGTGATGATGAACACCACGAGTGATGATGAACACCACGAGTGATGATGAATCGAGTGATGATGAACACCACGAGGGATGATGAACACCACGAGGGATGATGAACAACACGTGAGATGATGAACACCACGAGGGATGATGAACACCACGAGGTATGATGAACACCACGAGAGATGATGAACAACATGTGAGATGATGAACACCACGAGGGATGATGAACAGCACGAGTGATGATGAACACCACGAGGGATGATGAACACCACGAGGGATGATGAACAACACGAGTGATGATGAACACGAGTGATGATGAACACCACGAGGGATGATGAACACCACGAGGGATGATGAACAACACGAGCGTACGGCAGTAACTTTCTTCGCTGGCGAGACCCGAGCCATCCCTCCCCCCCCCCCCCCCCCGTTAAAACAAACACAAACACGTTTCACATCCCTGTGGTACAGGACCCTGCGAGGGGTCACTGATGCGAGGTGACCCACGCGCATGCGCACCGGGAATCGAACTCTCAGACAAACTTTTGAGTCGAACGCAACTTTTCTTTTATTCATTCAGCTGAGCGCCAACCGGTCGGGTGCCGTATGCCGAGCTTCTTTCACACCGTACGTAACCAACCGTGCGAATCGGAGGTTCCAACTAAATATACACCAACATTCGCCAATAAGAATCACTAACAAAACCCCCCCAAAAATCCGACCATGTTTTTTGCCCCCCCCCCCGCACCGCACCCCCCGGATGAGAAGGGCATCTTTAAATCGCGCACACGACTCGTGTTTTACAAGTGGCGCTGCTACACGCGTGGCACTTTATTTTGTTTTTTTGTTGCACGCCGCTGCCATCGCGCATCGTCGGAGGCACCTCGCGCGAGTTCGCCTCCAGACGGTGTCACGGCGGCACGCACTTGGGGCCGGGGTTCATCTCGCGAGCCGCTTGCGCGACAGAGGCGGTTCTACTCGTCGTGTTCGTCGCGATGCCCATCTCAAAGTTGAACGCCGTCAACGTGGCGGCGGCCTGCGCACTGCGTCGTGCGGAGGCGTGTTCCTGATTTATTTACTCTCAGCTCTCTCGCTCGCTCTCTCTCTCTCTCTTTCTCTGCCTTAGGTAACCCAAAGGGATCATAGGTGAGCAACATGAGCTTTCTGGCCTGAGGATAACGTGGCTACGTCTCGGGATCGTGAAGGCCACTGCTTCTGAGCTCAAATTTCGACTCGAAATGTTTTCAGCGCATATATTGTGTCAAAGCCACCCGCTATGCGATATGCACGCCTGTGTGACAGGTGTGACTGTGCGCGTGTAGTCAAAGTTAAGCGTTCATGTTGTACGATGCTGTGGAGGAGCCGTGTTGAGATCATCATCGGCGTGTTTTGTCTTCTGACGTTGCGATGAAAACTGTTCTCAGGTTGGGATGAAGATGGGACGACAATAGCGTCCAGACCTTTTTTTTTGGTTTCCAAAAATATTCATTTTGGAGGTGGCCCGTGACACGTTGTCTGCGAACGATAATGAAGCAGAGCGGAGCAAAGAAAATAAAACAAAAAACCCGTAAATTACACAGAAGAGTTAAATCCTTTTTTATATGACTACATGAACTTACTCGCAGGAGATTAACATTTAATTTGTTTCGCTCTTGTATGTGCTGAAAATGTTTAATCGCGCGCATATATGTAATAGTGTAGCCGTCTTTGATATTGCCGGCTTACCTATATATAGTACAGTACTTGAAAAATATGCATTGCCTTCGTTATAATCGTGGGCACAAAACATTTGGCATCTGTTCATATCAACGGATAAACTGCCTAATTGGTTTTGCGGGAAGCGCCGTGCCCTTTCGGTTGCATGGAACTGTGGGCCAAGTGAAGTGGAAACTGAGCTTTAGTTTTTCGTGCCTAAGGCTGTCTCGAAAACTGTCGACAATGACTCCACCATCCACACCAGCCCATCCATCCCACACCTCCCCTCCCCATCCCCTCCCTCCATCTTCTCCCTCCATCTCCTCCCTCCACTCCCTCTCGGGCATTCTCTCTCTCTCTCTCTCAGTCGAATCACACACATACACACACACACACACGTGTACGTGTAACATCGTGTACAAAATTTAGGATGAATTTCCACGTGTCTGTGAAAATGTAATACACAGGCGGACATGGACGCGCAAGCAGGCCTCGAAATAGTCATACGAGTTCATACATTCGTATGCATGTGTGTTTGTACCTGTGGATGCATGTATGAGTATGCACTTACACGTACTCTGTGTATACACTGTATGCAAAACAACAATAGTGTATTGTGAAATAGGTGCATTAAAGGTTACGCAAAGCAATATATATGTCGGCTATGTTGTACTGTAAAATAACGCGTATTATATATTTAAATGTACGATTTAAAAAAATACTATATGCGCATTTGGAGATCATTAAAGGACGTTTGTCTGCGTTCAAAAAAACATTTTGCCGACATTGAATCATCTCAACCACGCCACTGGGATTGCGATAGACTTTTAGACCATTTAACATCGGATAAATTCACATTCATATTATGTTTTTTTTCTTTTTATTTACCACCACCGCCGATGTTTGTCAAATGTTCCGCGTACAAGGGAGGCTGCCGTCTTCATGAGCTCACAGTGCAAGTTGCAAGATGCAGACAACGGCCCTCTCTCGATCGATTGTTGCGATTTTTTTAGTTCATCATGCTCGGCAATTACTTGTTGTCATTCGCATTGTACCTTGACATGAGGATTACTGCTTCGAGTACACACCATGCATAATTCATCACTGGTGCAGAGCGCCGAAAAGTGCATTGCGAAGGATATGGAGCCAGACAATCAATGTCTCTCGGTGCAGCTGATCGTTGCCCCTGTCAAACATATATGCATATATATTTACTCACACACACACACACAATGTATACTGTTCAATATTTCCATTGTATCGTCTTCTTCACAATATGCTGCTTTAGTGATGCATATATGTATATATAGACACATACATATATGTATACAGTACGTAAATATGCAAGAGGCAGCGCATGTGTACATTACATTTTAAACGCAGAGAGGAAGTTTAATATGATGCAGTAGTAGAATCCGTTTGCGTGCGTTAGCTCAATGTGGGGAGCGGTCGTGTAGCGGCTAGCGCTACACTGCGCTACAACACCGGGGATCCGAGTTCGATTCCCGCTCACAGCGAAACACCAGTGACGATTATTTGAATTGGTCCTGGGCCTCCCCTAGGTCGACTCAGCCTCAAATGAGTTCCTGGTGCGATGCGTACACTTTGCAAACCGGGAAGACAAATGCGGCCGGGCGTGGTGTTACCCCCCCCCCCGCCGCCCTCGTGTTCTGTGCCGGCCTTCATAGGTGTTCGCTACCAGCACTTGCCCCAACAGTCTATTACGGGGGGGGAAAGGGGGGTCTTTGCTCAATATGAACCGGGAGCGATGCAATGCAGCAACGGCAGCACCAAGGACAGCGCTCTTGGTGAAAATCACGGAGTGTGTGGCCGTTAACGCAGTGGGGCTTGATGCGCGTCTTTAAACTCCGATGTTGTCCGCTGCAGTGCATGCGTGTGCGGCGATAGACTTTCGCTTGCTTTGCGTACGTTGAACTTGAACTTCTTTCGCAGCCGCGCTGATCGGCAGGTGCGAGGGATGGACGACGAACTCGACGCATAAAAGCGGTTCGAAAGAAATGAGTTTTTTCAATGGAGATTTTAAAGTGCATAGCTCCGGTGGGTTCCTAATGTCGGAAGGAAGAGAGCGTTCCAGACGGCTGCAGAAGCGCATCTGAAAGCGCGCGATGCAGTGACCGTAAAAAAAAATCAGTGCACGAGTACTGTATTTGTTACAAAAAAATAAAACCCAAAGAGCTAATTATTACATTAAACGTAGAAATTTTGAAAGGGTCTAGCATGCAAGCGACGAAGTATATAACGCAGTTGCGAACAAACAGCAGAGTCTGTGCAAACTTGTGTACAACATGAAACAAGTGTCAATAGCGAGTGCCTGACAGTATAACAACACGTGCACATTATCAGCGCAATTTAGTTGTTTTTCACATTATCTAATCGAGTCACGTGAAGTGTGGCATCTTAATTAAATCGCTAAATAACATGGATCCAGAAATACGAATCGTATGCGTGCGCTGTAAACGCCGCACCCGTTTCTGCAGAGATTAATTATTTCCACGAACGTCTCGTTCCCTCGTCTTCGTGTTGCTACGGTGTGGTTAAGAGATTAATTTACGAACAACGCAGCGGGTGATGTGTTCGCAGAGCCCTTGAATTGTTTCGCGACAAGTTTTAAAAATAACAGGAATTTCGCGAGTGTCTGGAACGATCGTTCTCAAAATAACAACAACTACACGCTCAACAACACCTCATCGCCATAAATAATTGACCGTCTTAGGAAGCATTCAACTGATAATGAAGTATTTGTATATATGTATATGTGTGTGTGTGTGTATATATATGTGTGTAGGAGGAGGCTCGTGAAGGACGCTGCTACTGGGCAGTCAGAGGCAGTCGCCCTCCAGCAACAACGGAGGGCAGAGGAGCGACGCTCACAACAACGAGCGGAGCGCCGGGCGGCTAAAATACAACAAGTTGGCACAGTTGGGGGGTACAGCTGGTGTGCATCTACCGGTCATCTCAGTCAGCCAACCCATGGCACCTGCTGGGTCTGTCCCGAGACCTCCTCCTGTCAGCAGCGAGCCTTCGACACTTCACGTGGCAGCCTCAAAGTGCACCTGGCCTGGCACAGGCGCCGTGGTGAAGTCACCATCACTTCATGGCGAATGGCGGCTATTGGTATTATATATATATACATATACATGTGTGTGTGTGTGGCGGCTGGGCGTAGTGTTGGCCAGCCACCCCCTCGTGTGCCGTTCCGGTCTGCATAGGTGCTCGCTAACAGTACTTTGCTCCAACAGTGTGTTAATGTATACTGGGAGATATTTGCCTTTGTTCACCAGTAAGTCTATCTGAACGTAGGCTTACCTGTATAGCTATGCTATGTAATTGATATATACACGTGCAGTATATATGTGTCGTTAAACTCGTGCTACAGGGATAGCCGTTGAAATGTCAACACATTCGTTGGTATAACGCGGCGTAAATAATAATAATAGCGTTACACAATTCTCCACTTTCGTAAGTTATATTGGCGCATTGCGTCGCTGTGATGTGTCATCTCTGTTATATCAAAATATAGACGGTACCACAATATCTATAACGACGCATTATCATCATCATCATTATGTACATCTCAGGTAGAGAGAAATTCAATTCTGCGCGCGGGGCTATTGCAGATTCACTTCCCACGTTGCGTTTTCGAGTCGATCCCGCGTAGTTTTTCAAAAGTTGCAGAAAAGTCGGCACGCCCGCTACTCGAGTTGCTCTCCCAGAAGTTTCACGCCTTCCGAGCTCAGCGTCCCAGCGACGCCGACGTTTCGCGTTCGCGCGCAGCCTGAAAAGTTGAACGCGAGCGCTTTGCGATTTAGCTCGGAATCGGTCCGGGGGGGGGGGGGGCGGCGTGGGGTGGGGGGTTGCCCGCTTTCAATTGGCCTTGGTGTCACACTCGCAGCGCGACGGGCGAATTACTTGGGCTCGTTGCGACGAGGACCGTGATCGCGTGGCGCGTTACACGAGGCTCAAAGCAACAGAGAACTTCTCTGTTTAGGAGAGAGAGAGAGAAACAAAAATCTCGACAAGCTATATTCGTCGACGTTTCAGGCAATGGTCCTCCTTCACAGCACGCGAACTTGTTGCATGTTCATCCCGCCCCGAAGGGTGCAGGCAATCGTGAGTTTTCGTCGTCTAAATGTACAATGTAGCTTTATACAATGTTTAGTCACGGGCATGGGATATATTACATTTGTGCAAAACGTCAGCATTGTAAATCGTTACAGATTGCGTCGCGATCGTCTAGCAGTGGAGCAGCGGTTAGCGCACAGCGCTACGAAACCCGGGCGACCCGAGTTCGATTCCCGTTCACGGTCACCAACAACCGGTCCTGGGGCCTCCCCTAGGTCGACTCAGCCTCAAACGAATACTTGGCGAGATGTGTAAACGTCGCCACTGAGAGACAAAGACGGCCGGGCGCTCGTGTGCCGTGCCGGCTTGTGTATGTGGCTGGCTAACAGCACTTGCCCCAACAGTCTGTGAATGCATACACTGAGGGGGGGGGGGGGGGGAGCGTCTTTGTATTTGTATAATGTCTTTCTGTAATCACGTTCATAACGGAATATCGATTATTCACAGGCAACAATATCGACAGCACTTTGCCTTTTCAAAGCCACGAATAAACTCGCACAAGTCTCCTTTACGAGTGATTCATTTACATTACGAATACGTTTGGACGGATCGAAAATGTAAAAATCGTTGTTCGGCTGTTTATACTCGCTCGGAGTGTATCTTGTCCCTAAAACTTTTTTCGTTTACGACTCCGTGTATATTAATACACAAAGCACACGTGTCCATATAGATGAGCTCGCGGTATAAACCGTACACCTGTTTAACACAACCCCGTGTACCGTGAACTATGGCGCGCACAACACAGCGTGGAAGCGTTCAGAAATGTCCCCACACTCACGCTCCGCGTAATGATTGTAGTACATGCGTGCACGTATAGTGTGTGTGTGAGTCGTAGTGGGGGGGGGGGGGGGTAGTAGTGACGGGGCGGGTGGCGAGGGGTTTTACGAATCAAATCCACTCTCAGCACGGCAATCTTCTTCCGAAAAGCCACTACCCAAAGCGCGCCACCTACCGTAAAGTGGACGTTAAAGACTCGATTGGAGACATTCGAGAACGATCCACGTTTTGAATTCGTCTGTTTCGTGTATCCGGGCCGTGAATCGAACTCATCTTGGATGAATTGGATGAGCTCCGCAGTTCTTCTTCACGGATGCCCAGCGCAGAAAGTTACAGCCACGAACGACACGAACCATGGGAATTGTTTAACCCTGCACTGCAGCCACGCTCGGGCAAATCGACGGAGTCGTTGGTATATCGGCGATACGTGTAGGGTGTATATAGACACCGTAGGTGTGAGCGAGAAGAGACATACACACAGAGTAACTCGTATTGAACTTTGTAGCCAAATATCGTAATCGCGATCGTAAATGCATCCCCCACAGAGCCTATTCCATACGGACTGTTGGGACAAGTGCTCTTCAGCGAGTAGCAGCAGTGCCGATGAACGTCGGCACGGCACACGAAGGGGTTGGTGGCCAAGCACCACGCCCGACCGCCTTTGTCTCCCCAATGCTGTTGTCCACGCAAAAATGCTGGCGTAAAATGTTGCATTTACGCACACACACGAAGACAAAAGATCCCCCGTATAGCCTCAACAGACTGTTGGGGCAAGTGCTGTTAGCGAGCACCTATTGAGGCCAGAACAGGGACACAAGGGGGCGGGTGGCCAGCACCACGCGCGGCCGCCTTTGTCTCCCCAGTGGCGATGTTTACACATCGCACCATGTACTCATTTGAGGCTGAGTCGACACACACACACACAGACAAACGCTCACGCAGCGATAATTGACTCGAGAGAATAAAGTACTGAACAAATTCGCACCTTTATATGTTCTAGTAAATGTCGAACTCCATATTTATCCGTATGGAGACACCAACGGTCGGACGTATTGTGCAAATACGCGTGGGTATCGTAGATACCGTGGGACTGTTACCTAAAAAGACTAAATGTGTTCGAAACACTAGTAATTATAATCGGATACGTGTGCATTCGAACTAAGTGTCGTATTAACGATTCCGTACACGGAGTCTTTCCTTTGTATCTGTGTTGGATAATGTAGAGGCGCAGGCAATTAATTTGCTGAACTAACAACGGATCTTGCAATGTGGGGGACGCGGCACAATAACAGTATCGTATTCCTAAAATGCAAACACACTGCAATTAAGCATCGCCGCCACATACATATACATACAAGATACGCACTCTAATATTAAGCTTTATTAACTAAAGCACGAAAGTTTTTTTTTTAAATTCTCAATAATGTCACTTTTAAAGTGTCACAGCCATCTGTGGCCCCCATCTGTGCGCTACGTGCTTGCAGTGCGAGGTATTTGTTCCAATAACAGCAACAATAATAACAACAACAATAACAAATAATAAATGTACGCGACTCGGGAACATCTGCGTGTCGGTAGTTTACGCGTGAATACATTACCTGTGTCGAGACCGTGCTGCGTTATCGCGTTAAATCGTGCTCATGTGCCACACTCCACGCACGCCCTCACGTTGATTGATTCTCGGACTGGATTCCAACCGACTGCCCGAATGTTGCCCTGTTGGTGCATGTCTCCCACGTGGCCACAACGAAGACAAATATCTCCCCCCGCCCGTGTGGTCTTGAGAGCCTCGGAGGGGAGGCAAGTGCTGTTAGCGAGCACCTATTGAAGGCCGGCACGGCACGTGCACGCGTGGGTGGCCAATGCGGACTATAAACAAAGACAAAGATCCCCCATTTAGCCTTAACAGACTGTAGGGGCAAGTGCTGCTAGCGAGCACCTATGAAGGCCGGCACGGCACACGAGGGGGTGGGTGACCAACACCACGCCCGGCCGCCTTTGTCTCTCTAGTGACAGTGTTTACACATCGCACCAGGTACTCATTTGAGGCTGAATCAATACGGACTACACACACAATGCACTATACATAAATACATGAAACTGATGTTAACGTGTGTAGCATTATCAGGGAACGATTGACATCTTTAATTGTGTTTGTATGCATGCAATACATACGTGGATATCATCACATTCATTGCTTCGTATAGTATATAGGCTCATTTGCAACTAAATTCGCCTCGGACATATGTATGTATCTATTTAAATATAATATATGTGTATCTATGTAGGCACTGGAGAAGTCATTTGCTGCGTTGACAAAAATTTCGCGTGCACGAGCCCTTTACCGAATACATCTGCGTTTATATATATCTATATATATGCGAATTAAGGTTTAAATCACATTGCATATCGGACTACATTTCTCTGATGCAAGGCGCATATATGTAAATACTAAAACCGGCGATACTTATCCCGTATGTAAATGTAGATTAATTAACGTGTGAATTGCGTCAATCCATCTCGTCATGTGCATTTTGTTCAAATATTTTTTTTAATTGAAAAAAAAAAACCTGACGTTTTAATATTTGTAAATATACTCTTCAGTAACAAAAAAAAAGTACACAGATCACGGATAAATAAATCGCAGGTATTGTTCGCACCCAACTCACAAGCAAACGGTTAACGCATATCGCTGCAAGTTTCGTGCGATATTGGGTGCGTAACGTACACCGCCTTAACGCGTGGCTATTTCAACAACAAAGTGCGACTATTGACGTCTAACGTTTCTAACCGCAACGAGGGTGCGAACGAATTTGAATGCAACGAAAGCTCGGGATCTACTCCGGTCGTCTTTATTGAAATGCGAGTAAACTTTAAACGCTCGCACAAACCACAGGGACGTCACTTCCAATTAAGGGCGGCCCCGCGCCTGATTAAAGGCGGCGTCACGAACCCCCGTTCGATGCCTGGTCCCTCTCAATTCCCCTTCTCTGCACTCCCCCCCCCTCGCCACATCCACAACTCTTTGAACAATACAGGACATTACATTGTACACGCGATGTGCTCGTGGATTTGTTATTATTTACATGCAAAAAAAAACGAGGATCCGTGTGTGTGTGGGGAGCGGTGGTGCAGTGGTTAGCGCGCTGCGCTACGAGGCCGACCATCAGTGTTTGAGTCCCACTCATGGCCACCAGAGAACACCGTCGATGATATATCTAAAGCGCTCATGGCCCTCCTCCCCTAGGGCGAGTCAGCCTCAAGCGATTACCTGGTGCGGTGTGTGAACATCGCCGCTGGGGAGACAAAGGCGGCCGGGCGTGGTGCTGGCGACTCCACACCCACGTGCGCCGTACCGGCCTTCTTAGGTGCTTGCAAGCAGCACTTGCCCCAACAGTCTATTAAGGCTATACGGGGGATCTTTGCATTTGTCCTGTGGTGATATTGAAATACATTTGTATTAATATATTTAAATGTATTACAACAAAAAACATATTACGTTTTAAATGACCGGGCCTGTTCCTACAGTCCCTGTACAACTCATTTCCCCCGTTATGTGTTTTGATTCAATAGATGCTTTCAAAACGAGAAACAATAACAATAATAATGGCTAGCAATAATAATAATAATGTCGTGATTCCGATTGCATTGCCGTGGCCACGTGTGCGTGACGGAGGTTCATGGGATGCCGCGATGTCAAAGGCCCCGGTGATGAGCGGGAGGACAGCAACCGTCGCTAAAGAAAATAAAAAAGAGGGGGCGGTTTGTAACAAACAAACAAACAGCAGCCCCCCCCCCCCCCCCAAATAAAAAAAAATGATGAACGGTGAAATGAGACAACGACGAAGGATGCCGCGAAATTTAATTTCGAAACGCATTGTTAATACTACAATGAGACCGTCGGTCATCAGGGCCACGAGAGCACGTGATACATTTCAACAATCGTATCTCAGTGTTGCATGCGACGCACATTTTGTCTTGGGTGTTACAGCACGTTGTACCGTTAAAATAAACGCGCATCATTATTTGCCCCTTTTATTTAATTTCATGTATTTATCCTGCCAGTAGGGTATTTCTTTTTTTTTTAGCATTCGGATTTTCTAACACATTTTGTCGGCGTTCCAAAATAGTGCTTGTTTTTCATAAACCACGCAATTATGACATTAACAATATGTAATAATACTACTACACGGTAGATTGATTAACCGAGCAAATAGAATATTTATGGTCGTTGTGCATGTCATCATTTAACATCCCGTATTAACATTGCGAAATCCATCCGTAGGCGCGCACACACACACATCACGTTTAACAAAGCGTCCTGACAATCACGTCAATAAAGAAACATTCCGTTACCAATGACTTATTCCTATAAATGCGATATGTATCGTTCACTCGTTTGTGCCACGGGTGTTGAAGGGAAACGGAATGGAGTCTGTTGGGATCGCAGTTGTCCACAGGACCGAATGTGTTAAAATGTACGTGTTGAACTTCTTTCGCACCGTACGTAGCCAACCGCGCTCATCGGATGTGCGGGGCAGGGACAACAAACTGGACACACGCAAAAAAATCAGCTGTCAAGAAATGAGTTGTCAATCTAGATGATGATTTAAACGTGCAGAGCTCTCCTGCGGCTTCCGAATATCGGAAGGAAGAGCGTTCCAGACGGCCGCAGCAGCACACGTGTGTATATTACGGAGCAGAGATTGATGCCTTGTATGTCGCCCTGCTGCTGCCCACGTACGCGCGACCATCGCTTGCAAGCGTATCCCTTACGCGAACCTTCCGTCGGAGATACGAGCACGTGTGCGTATACACACAATTGACAAACGCACAATCGTCCGTTTTAATCATGCAACAAAGCGCGTCACAGTAGCGCTCTTATTATTATTATATATAAAAAAAATCGTATAATAGTTGGAGCACCCCTTCGATACAATACATAAAACATCACCGCCCGTTGTGTACAACGGAGCGGTTCGCAGCCACACTGCGCCGTGCCTTCTATCGACCACGCTATTATACATCGCTACCGTCCCTGTCATTTGTTATAAATAAGAGTTCAACAGCCCGTGGCGGAGGTAGCTCGCGTTAATAGGCCCATTTGCGATTCACGTGTATATATATATACCATATATATCGTCCCACCCCTTACACATAGTGCGCTCTCAAAGCCTGCGCCCATAATTGACGCTCCGCTCAAATGTGCAAAGCAGCCCAAATGATGTGGAAATTAAGTCGCGCGAGGCAGCGAATTCTCTCGCGAAGCTGAAATTTCCGAGAATGCAAATGATGATAATAATAATACTAAAGGCAATAGCAAATTGAGAAACGTAGCGTACATCTCTCTCTCTTTCTCCCTATCTACATCCGTGCACAAGGCCCACGGTGGTTTGCGTGGAGATGACGACGCCTCTGCAGAATAAGTCGTCGCGGGGGGAGACAATGTAAACACGACGGGAATGATGAAGGTTTGGGGAGGAAAGGAGGTGGTTGTTGTGAAGGTTGGTTGGTTGGTGGTGGTGGCAGCGGCGGGAGATTGAGGGGGGGGGGGCTGATGAGGCGTTGAGGGCAAGGGATGGGGGTGTGCATGGCGGGTTAGGAGGAGGAGTGGTGGTGGTGGTGGTGATGATGATGACGATGCGCTGTCTGGCTTGGCGAGGGTACATGAGTTCGCCTTAGCGAACAACTCGAGGCGACGGCTCTAGACCGCGTTGTAATCCATCGTCCAGGAGACATATATACATCCACACACATTAAACAAAGTTGTATTCTTCATTGGTTTGGTTTGTAACGATATCTTGTCGTGTCCACGGCGCTTCGCCACGCAGACTAACGCAGACACGTGTGTGTGTGTGTGTCTGTGCGTCGTGTGTGATTACCGCGATGGGCCGGCATCAGTGGCGGGTATTGGTACCGCTTCAGGGCCTTCCCCTAGGTCCACTCAGCCTTAAATTAGTACTTTGGTGCAGGGTGCAAAATCACGAGTACTGGGGAGACAAAGGCGGCCTGGCGTGATGCTCGCCACCCAACCCCCCTCGTATGCCGTGCCGGCCTTTATGAGGTGCCCGCTAACAGCACTTGCCCCAACAGTCTTGTGCAAGACTATACGGGGAATATTTGTATTTGTTTAGCACATCTAGTTTGCACTCTCACGTAAAAACAACAAATATATTCAAATCCGTGCTTGATTGTCATTGTATTCGCGATAAAACAAATGTTAGGCATCCCGCCCCCGTGATACCGTTACATTAAAACGCACACGCATACACACACCACGCACAGCGGTACACGCGGAGTGTGTCTGCCTGTGTGTAGTATACCCATTGTACATAACACGTTCAACGAATGCATGCCGGATCGTTCGGTATGCTTACGTTGGGAGCTATTCCCGTGTTTAATATCAAGGCGATGGCGTCAAACGCCTCACCATATACATACGCGTGCACGGAACTTGCAATGCAGCCGCAGTTGGATGTCATGCGTGCCATGGGCCGTGGACAATACCGAGGCGTATTGACGCCCAAGACGCGCGCTACAGTGTCGCACACCGACAAACGCCGTTACGGATTCCTCCGCGTGGCGCAGCAAAAGCCACGTGCGCGAGACCCTTGTCCGTGACACGAGTCCGTCGGACGAATTCATCTTCGTTCGGCTTAGACACCGGGCTTGGGTTTAGTTTCGGGTTTTTTTTTTCCGCGCAGGTAAGCAGACTCTCGATATGAAACACGGAGCGTAGCAGCTGCGCGTGCTTCTCACGTTTCACGTTTCTTCTTCATCTTAAAAAAAACCCAAAAACGAGAAACGCACGCGCACACGCGCGCGCACACACAAAAGACTTACTCCTTGGCAGTGGGCGACGCGGAGGGCTTTGGGCAACCCGCTCTGCGGTGCTTTTATTCCGTCCTGCGGTGTAACCGGCCATGGAGGGAATTCTACGAGGAAATACACAATTATTGTGTCTGCTCAGTGACGCCCTAAGTGTAACTGCACGAACGCGTGCAGCACGCGGGCGTGTTGGTTATGTGGGGGGAGTGGTAGTGCAGCGGTTAGCGCGTGCGCTGCGAACCCGGCGACCCGAGTTCGATTCCCGCTCGCGGCCAACAGCGGTTGACGATTAAGCTGACACTGGTCGTGGGCCTCCCCTAGCTAGACTCAACCTCAAAT
This sequence comes from Lampetra fluviatilis, assembly GCF_964198595.1. Classification (NCBI taxonomy): domain Eukaryota; kingdom Metazoa; phylum Chordata; class Hyperoartia; order Petromyzontiformes; family Petromyzontidae; genus Lampetra; species Lampetra fluviatilis. Next base: position 9,408,667 of record NC_136287.1, on the reverse strand, counting down.
GAGCACCTGGTGTTGTGTGTAAACATCACCACTGGGGAGACAAAGGCGGCCGGGCGTGGTTGTTGGTTATGCATTCCCTCGTGTGCCTTGCCGGCCTTGATAGGTGCGCGCTAACAGCACTTTGCCCTAAGAGTCTGTTAAAAACTAAATGAGGAATCTTTGTCTTTGCTTTGTGTGTAGTTGGTAGGGTCAGCGGTGTGGTTAGTGCACTCGCTACGATCCTTCCGACCCGAGTGAGATTTACGGGCCCTCACCGTCAACATTCCCGGCGAATATTTAAACCGGTCCCGGGACACCCCTAGGTCGGCTCAGCCTTAAGTGAGTACCCTGGTGTCAACATCAGCAACTGGGAGAGCAGAGGCGACCGGGCGTGGCACTGGGACACTCCACCGCCCACCCAGAACTTACACGCCGTGCAGGCCTCAATAGGTGCTCGCTAGCAGCACTTGTCCCGACAACCGACATGCCTGTACGGGGGATCTTTGTCTTTGTGTGTAGTTAGCGTGCGTTGGGTGGCAATATTGTTGTCAAGGTCTCGTTCAAATACACGCTCAGACATTCCTTGCACAATATTGTTGTGTTTTTTTTGGTATATCCACTGATAATACTATATAGTATTGTATTATTATCGAACATTATATATAACGCTTCTTGCATAAAGGTGAAGCCATGGAGGAGGTTTAATATTGGGCAGTTAAATCTGTCTTTCAAGGCTTTATTTTCACTCTCTCTCTCGAGTATAAATATATAACACGACTGCCGTTATATTTACCATATTGTACCATTACATTCAAAATGTCGAGTAATTATACAACTGTCACGATTCATCGTTGCATTATAATCCCATGTATACCACCTTCATCGAGAATAACCCGGCTATTTTTTGTAGTTCCCGTTTCTCGTAAGCCTTCAAACATACGAATACGCCTTGATTTAGCTGGTATATAACCTAAAGTAGTAGATAATCTGACGTCCAATTCATTGCAGGCACATTCCCCCGCCTGGATCTCAGTGGTGTGTGTACAGCTGTGTGACTTGGCGCTCTGTAAGGAGCGAAAGTTATTTAGACCAAAGGTAAAAGGCTCTTCCCATTGCTTCCCGTCTTTATTTTTAGTGAAGAGGCGGCTTCCACTCCATTTGGGAACATTTATTTAACCATAACCACGTTGTAGCAATAGTACAGCATGAGTGCAAAAAAACAATCTCTAATGTAACGAATGCAAGCCCTGCAATTATTACACGTGCAATAACAGTATTATCTTGTATTATCAAACGTAATCGCGTGTGATAACACTCGTACATGTTTTAACGCAATAGCACTCACAATACATTTAACGATGCAATCAAAACTCACGATTTAACTTTGTTTGCCGTAAACGTTACGAATTTTGATGATGTATAGACTGGCCGGAACGCGAGCTTTGGCGAAATCAGCTCACCGCGTGGCTTACTTAACGACCACTTCACAGCAGGTGGCGCGGTTTGATAAATACCCCCGGAAATCGCCCATCGGAGTCTCCTTGCTGCTGGTGGTGGTTGGGGAATCGAACCGTGACGACTGAGGACCGTTGAGATGCTCATCGATCTGCTGGCCTCAATTCCATCATCAACAGAGTCAAAAAATTGACTCTGCCTGTGCAGAGCGGTGGTGTAGCGGTTAGCGTGCTGCGGTACGAACCCCGGGGGGCCGAGTTATATTCCCGCTCACGGCCAACATCAGTGACGATTATCTGAACTGGTCCCGGGCCTCCCATAGGTCGACTCCGCCTCAAATGAATACCTGGTGCAGTGGTGCATAAACATCGCTACTGGGGAGACAAAGGCGGCCGACCGTGATGCTGGCCACCCACCCCCTCGTATGCCGTGGCGGCCTTCATAGGTGCTCGCTAACAGCACTTGCCCCGATAGTCTGTTAAGTCTATGGGGGGGGGATCTTTGTATTTGCCTTTGTCACCTAATACATTGTTTTCTACGATGTATAAATATCCTGTGTACATATGTAAAGGCGCGACCCTGCAATCGCTTGCTTACGCCACGTGCTGCCGGACGTGCCTCCACTGAAGCGAACTCGGTCTGCTTGTCCACGTGGGCCGGGCGTGTTGCAAAGGTGGGTATACCCACACTGCACGAGGGAGAGCCCCTCGAGAGGGTACGTGGCCTATGTGCGTAGGCAGCCGTGCTAATCGGAGCTGCGGGGGATAGGAAATCAAACTAAACACAAAAAGCAGTTCGACAGAAAAAAAAATTGTATCTGAAAAAAATGATTTTTCAAACTACGCTGGACCGACATTTTGGACGAGGGCGTGAGGAGTGTCCACACTTTACCCAGACCCACACACGCAATCTGCCGAGCGACAGACGATATTACTGCGTGGGCAGGGTTGGGTGGGTGGGGTGTATTACTATTATTCATATTCTTTTTAATTTTTTTACCAGGTGAGGCCCATTGAGCGATATTGCTCTCTTTCAGAAGCGACCTGGCCACAAATGATAGCTCAACGTGGTGGCTTGTCACGTGGAAATTTACATCAGCCAAATACTCTTAAGGGCATGCTTCTAAATGTGGAGGGGGGACCCGGAGGAATATCCACGCGACTACGGGGAGAAAATACAAACTCCAAATATACAGTCGTCAAGGTCGCCATCGAACTCACGTCCTACGACATACCAGGCGATAACTGCCGGGCCAAGAGACCCAATCGAGTCAGCGCGACTCACGGATTGCATGTCCAGTGCGCTAACCATTAGACTCTGGCAGCCCCTTCATAATAAATGCCCAACTCAATTGTGATAATGAAAAAATTGTCAACGTAAAAAGTGATTCTCTGCTCAAACGAGCATCGAGGCCATGCCCGTCTTCTGTTGATCGCCCCAAAGCAGTGGTAAAACATTCCACATTTCTGTGGCAGGGGGCGCGTATATCAACAGGTCAACCGCTTCTACCGGAAAATCTGCGAAACTACTGGACATCCGTGAAAAAGTGCTTTATAGTTCATTGGATTCCTCCAGTAAAAACAAAAAATAGAGATTCTGATTCAGACGTTTGGCTTCCGCACAAAATGCCACTCATATAACTTGTTTCGTATCAACCCCAGCGGGATGTGAAGAAACTTGGTGAACTCCCGGCCACCGTTTGAACTCGCAACCTTCCCAATTGCGAACGGCGCCCACACTGCCGCCGCAATCACCACGTTGCAACGTGCGCGCGCGTGTGGCAACACTGGACCATCAACAAGGTGGGGGAGGCAAAGCCACTTAAGTCGAATACGTGGGACGTGGCACACAACGTCCAAGAAATCACCCCCCACCCACCCACCACCACCGCCGGATAAGCGATCGAGTCGCTTCCAGCCAGCGTCTGGAGCTACCGAGCCTTATCTCTGTCTCGTGTGTTGTACGGGGATGTTGGTTTATTATCACCACTGTGTTCAATTCCTTCGCCTTTAAACAACAGGTGTATGCAGCGGCGTGGTGGCTCGAGGCTTGGTCGAACGCAGGGCTCGCAGTGAAGGGGGGTGGTGGGGGGGGGGAACCCCGGCTGTCATCCGCAATGCGTGCGTAAAATACTGCGACGTGTGATTTGTTGTTGTTTGTCAATCAACAACAAGAATCATCGGCGACATCATCATCACCGCCACCGCCAGGCACGCCGATGCGAGATGCACGCCGAGTGATAAGGATGCCGGGCAGCGAGCGGACTTCGCACCGCGTGAAATCGAGTGTGCTGAGCGCCACCTGCCAGTACGTTGGGGAAACGCGGACTCTTGCTGCAAATGTTCAGAGGTGGCACACACACACACACCTGCCTGCAAGGTGCGTCAGTCTACCTTTGTTTGCGCTCTTACAGCGCAAACAACACAATCCACGGACCCTCTTTGTGCGAGTTCCAGTGGCCTGAGGAATTAATCATTGGCGTGCCTTACACGTCGTTGTTTTGTTTGTATCTCTACGCAAGTGCAGCTTTAAATAGCGTAAGTTATAGACCCCCCCCTACTCCACCCCCCCCATTCTTTCCGCCTCCCACTAACACGCATGGTGCAGCAAGCGGTACAGCGTGGCAGGCAATTAGCACGTATACTATATGAGCACACACACACACACGTGTGTGAGCATGTTTGAGCACGTGGATTTGGTGTGGTGCAGGGGAAGGGTATATAACGTGTGAATCCAAGATTCCATTAATGCGCGCATATTTACCTTTCAGTGTGGAGCAGCGGGCTTCCCAATGTCATTCCATTAATAATTAAGCAATAAAACCATAATGTGTATTTCTAGGTTTAACAATGCCATTTTCTCGTAATGGATGTTTGCTTTACCTAATTGCGTTTCGCCGTCTCGACTGCAGCGAGCGGTGAACGAACGGTGTCTAAACAAACCCACGGAGCGAGATAACATCTAGGACTAACTCCGTAGCGCTCACCACGACCCCCCCCCCTCTCTTCTCTACGATCGTTTACAAAGTTATAAAAAATGATGGTGGACAATTAGATTCACTTAAAGTCCCTCTCTTCCACCCCCTGCCGCAATAAACGGCGTTGTAATAATTATTGAGCAGGTTTACATCAACGGACGGCTCTTCCATTCATGTGTCACCCATGCCGCCCTGGGTGTGGGTGACATTGCGTGCAAGCAGGACGCCAACGGTGGCAAAAGTTTGAGCACGGATTTATTCATCGCGGGGAAAACAAATAAAAAATGTAATGGGTCAGTTGGGGTGCGATGCAATACTGGAAGTAGTAGTAGTAATAATGATATTTTTGTAATATTAAAGTCTACATCGATCCATTATTCTCCGCTTCTAATTTAGAATTGGATTGAACTTCGTCTTTGGAGGCAGTCATTGCCGTGTGCGCGATTACATGACCCTCTTTTCGCGCGTGATTTGATGGATTTAATTTCTTTCTTTTTTTAATCTACATGAGGGTCAAGGGGAAAGGACTTTGCCCACCTTATTAAATAAATTGTGCTGATGGAGACGAAAACAAAAATCAAACAATTTATCAAGTCCACGGCGAGACGGCTTCGAGCGTGGGATAGGCGGACGCACGTCGGGATGAAACCGGGCCTTTATGATCCGTGCCTTTCAAGAGGCTGTCAATCAGAGACAGACCACGTTTATAACAAGAGATGCGAACGGGTGGAACATTAAACGCATGCAATAATATGTTCGGCACTTCAATGACCAAACGTTGTTTATTGCACTCGTCATTTATAGCTTCATTTCTTTTAAAAAATACAATCAGAAACGTGTGCATCGTGTATCAATAATAAAACAAATTCTCAATTTTAAATTTGAAAATATAAAATGCAGTTATACGGCATTTTATATTTAAACAAAGACTCGTGTATTATAAAAAAAAAACATTCGGGCCGCTTATCTTGCGACGCCGAGATGCTCTGACGTGCCTATAATTGCGCCTCTGTAAATTAAATGCGTATCGCTGATAAGGCCAGAAAATAAAGTTCACAATATTACAGAAAACCTAATTTAAACCCGGCGCCACCGTATATCAACTAACATTTGCTCGCGTTTAAACGGAAACTCATTTAAGTGCCTATAGTCTGCACGACATTAGTGCCTGTCATGGCTTCGCCACAATACAGCTGCTGTCACATTGAGCAACAACACACACTACACTACATACTACACACCCACCCGAGCGATATTCATCCGCGCACGAGACTATTTATTTTTCTTGCTCTCTAGAGTACAGGTGTAACGAAGGGGAGGAGGGGGTGGCAGTGGTGGTGGAAGAAGCAGATGAAATTAAAAAAAGGTGTTTGCGACTGTATTATTATTATTATGCATTACGTTAGCGACATGAACTGCTAAAGAATCACACCAACTTGTCTTGGGGCGTGATGCGTCACTTGATGAACAGGTCCACAGTGGGCAACCATTCGTTCTTTATTTACCACGACGGATGCCGCTGATGTGCGCTACACCTTTTGGGTGTCGTGGGAGCAGCCATAAATATTACGCGATGTATTTGATTAAAAAAAGGCTTCGAAATTTCCGACTTGTTTTTTTTTCGTTGCCCTCCCCTCTCTCTCTCTCTCTCCTCGTTCGCTCGCTCGCCGGCTCGCTCTCTAAATACATGAATTGGCCGGTGCCATTGACGACGAAGACCTTTAACCTTGGGGTTTCGTCATAAATACCGGGGTTAAAACTGTCCTGCGCGCGTGAATGTGTGCGCGCGTGTGTTAATGATAAATCTGCGCGCACGGTATTAACGTACGCATGCGTGTAAAGTGTACACGTTTTTCTTTTTTTTTTATAAATAGCCGTGCATGTGTGATGTGCACTCGCAATAAAGCTTGCAAAGGATGCCAATTCAATCAACATTTCTTAACCACTTTTTTGTTTATAAATACACACATATATGTATAAATGTAGAAACGCGTTCGTGGCACCCGTTGAAAATAACGCTGACAACGGCGTGATTGTTATCGTGTCGTTGTTGTCGTTGTTTGGTTCTTCGCGAACGTTTAACACAATGGGGACATGGGGGGTAAAAATGAATTAAAAGGGGGTACGGGAGGGAGACTTTGAATCACGATGCTGTAACGCGTTTGGCACATCCTCGCCGCTCCGGGAGTAGGACCGCGGCTCTCAGCGCGGGAGCCCCACTTTGGTGGGGGTGGTGGGAGGGAGGGAGGGAGGCTGTGCATCAGATCAGCAACATCAAACATCTGGCTTGAGATAGGGGCTAACGATTAGAATGTAGCGCGAGTTAATGAGCTGGGTTTGTCACGAGTGATCGGGGAGGGAGCGTGCCTCAGGATAATGCGCATCGCCCTGTCTCCTCTCTTGCATGCAAACGTGCTGGTAGGTGGTGCTGGTGGGTGGTGGTGGTGGTAGGTGGTGCTGGTAGTTGGTGGTTAGTGGTTGGTGGTGGTGATGACCGCTTGCCATTGCCTGCATGCATCACCAATGTAGGGGTACACGGACAAGTTTGGCAACGATGCCCAACATTGAATTGGAAATTGAATAACCTGCAGTGCCAGCGAGGGGCTTGAATGAGTGTGGGCACACAAAGACAAAGCTCCCACGTATAGACTCAACGTACTGTTGGGGCAAGTGCTGTTGGCGAGCACCTATGAAGACCGGAACGGCGCACGAGGGGGTGGGTGGCCTGCACCACGCCTTTGTCTCCCCAGTGACGATGCTTACTACACACCGCACCAAGTACTCATTGCAGGCTGAGTCGACATAGGGGAGACCCAGAACCGATTTAGATAATCGTCACTGGTGTTGGCCGTGAGCGGGAATCGAACTCGGGTCGCCGAGTTCGTAGCGCAGCGTAGCGCTAACCGCTACACTACCGCTCCCCACATATAAAGACAAGCACACACGTTGCATTCGTGTGTGCTTGTTGTAGACGTGAATGTGTCTATATGCGTGTGCGTGCGTAAGCGTATGTGGTGTATGCAATATATATGTTTTTTGTGTCGTTTAAAACAACGCGAAAGCCAATTCGTGTTGTGATTAAAGACATGTTGTGTGATTCTGTGTTGGCAGTCACGCGTAACAACAAATAAAACACATGCAAGACACCAGTCGAAATAACACTGTGGTCTTTAGATGGAATATATAACAGGCAACGTTTCGAGCAATGACCCTTCTTCATAGAACGTTGCTGGTCGATGTCCCTCTTAATAACGACGATATAATGCACGTATTTATTCATTCAGGAAAAGTCTCAACGAGTCTCGAGGCGTTGTCATCAAGAACATCCTGCTTTGAGACGTGAGGCTAATTTTCGTGTTATTTAATGGTGTTCTGAGTAAAAACAAATATAAAGTGAATATGTATCCAGACACGCGCATATATTGAACTTCATCGGGCGTAACGCTGTGTCGCGATAATGTATCACTTGGTGGTCTAGATGTTTGTTTTATTATTGACTTCATGTTTATTATATTCAAACCATCCAAGGTGGCGTATAAGATATCGTCCGTCAATCACAATCGCTGAAACTTTCACGTTAAACGTGAACAATCAAAAGAATAAGACGCGATTGCGTTTGATAGCGTCCCCATTTACGATGTTCAAATGTTAATTCGATTTCACAAAATGTATGCGCGCGTGCAGCAGTGTCTCGATTATTGTACATACATTTGTAGGTAAGCGATGAGTCCAATATAGCATTTTACAAAAAATAATTACTAACTTACACATTTACCAGTGATTAATGATACTGAATTATATCGGTATTGTGTTAATTGCATTGATGGAAGAACAATCTCGTACAAACGTGTCTTAATGCATTTAATGCCTTCCGGTAAATGCATTATTCGCATAATTACATTACAATTCACTAAACGTACACATTAAAAAAAACGTATATATATTACATAGAGAATATCACGGGATAGATATGCACTCGTGTTACAAAATATAGGCGCGGAATTTTTCGGAATGGTAATTAAGAAAACGTGCGTCTGTGTCCACCTATACTGCACATTTGTAATCATTGAAAACACGTGCTGCACTTTGACTATCGCAGCCGGATATTTTTGTTTGTGCAAATCTACGGTTCAACACAATTTCACGGTGTGATCATCACTCACACTTGTGTCATATGTTCCGCATAAAAATGCGTCTCGTATCTATAGTATATATATATTCTCGTTTTCATAGCACAGTGTCAATACAAAAGCATTCGTCCGCAATCGTAACAAACAAAAATGAACCACCCATCGTACATGATTTGTATTCATATAATAGTTGTGCGTGTGCATACCCATGTCCATCTACACAACAAAGACAAAAATCCCGCGTATAGTCCGAGGAGACTGTTGGGGCAAGTGCTGTTAGCGAGCACCTATGAAGGCCGGTACAGCACACGAGAGGGTGGGTGGCCAACACCACGCCCGGCCGCATTTGTCTCCCCGTTGGCGATGTGGTTTACACATCGCACCAAGTACTCATTTGAGGCTGAGTCGACCTAGGTGAGGCCCAGAACCGGTTCAGATAATCGTCACCGGTGTTGGCCGTGAGCGAGAATCGAACTCGGGCCGCCGGGTTCGTAGCGCGACGCGCTGACCGCTACACTACCTGCTCCCCACGTCCATCTACACACACGCGTACAACATGCGTAACACACGTACAACATACGTAACATGCGCGCATGCATCACCGTTGCATATCAGTGTAATTGTATTAACCGTACCCCGCTGTTGTGTCGCAAAACGTATTTAGTGTCAATAAATCCGTCGCGGGAAATCCGTACGCGGACCCGTCGATTGAATGCGAGCTATTATTGTTGTTGTTATTTATTTATTAGGAAACGCCAATGCGAAATTGAGAGATGTGATTAAGCGATAGGCTTGTGTTAGCTACAAGCAAATCGGGGGGTGAGGGGGTGTGAAAGGGGGGGGGGGGGGTCAGGGGGGGGGTCGGGGGGGGGTCTGAGCGCAATTACGACGTGAATCACACGGAGCTTCGTAAGAGAGAGAGAGCTCGAAATAAAACATATATACACACACACAACAACAACAACAACTATATTGCCAGCGCAAATAAATCATAAGTAAATAAAAGAAACAACTCCGCATGCGTGTTGGGTTGTTTTCTTGTTTTAGTACATACATGCCTACACATCGCGTTTACAAACACTGCAGCAGCAGCAGCAGTAGTAGCAAGCAAGCAAGCGGCAAGCGCCGAGAATGCATTCACTTGCAGTTTTTACGCACATGCTCGTTGATACCGGGGGATGCACCACCACCACCACCACCAACCCCCCCGTGTGAAATTGCAAATCTCCCAGATGAAGCCGCCGCATTGCCGGGTTTGGACAGGAAGACAAACTGTGCCAAGAGCAGGGCATTGACAGGAGGAGGCATCCGCAAGTAGAAACTCTTCCCCCACCACCAGCACCACCACCACCACCAGCACCACCACAAAGCCATTCACTTCCACGGTCGCCCCTTCGCTTTACCCACATCCCTGGCTCTATCCCTTACCAGGTGTGTGTGTGTGTGGGGTGGGTTTTTTATTATATTGAGAGAGAGAGAGAGCAAGCATAGGGCAAACGTGGAAAATCCAAGAGGCACGCTTTCAAGATGACAAATCACTTTGTCATGCTACTTACGGACAGTTTTTTTCTCTCTCTCCCGTTTCCTCCTGGCCAGCGGAGGCGAGTTGTTCTTCGTACTCTCGTGGACGATGCCGCGAATCTGAAATCTTCGCCGGTGAATTTGTCCGGCACGAAATTAAAAACGAAAAGCCCGTCTTGCTTGTAAACCCTCGGTGCTTCGTCTGCAGGACAAAGTGCCGGTGCAGAGTTTGCAACTTTTTTGATCGCGTCGAGTCCCTTAGAAGATCGCTACTCCCCTCGTACAGAGAGGGGATCGCGGACAGATTGAGACATATCGGCTCCGCGAAAGAAAGGGGGGGGGGGGGGGCTCCGTTTGATCCAAACTGTTGACAAGGAGCCGGGTTCGCCGTGACTGGCATGCCTGAGCAGCTGAAGCGAGCGACGGGTTTCCCCGGCTTTTGATGAGACAAAAGCCGCTCAAGTGATGGCTGAGAAGAGCCTACAGGAGGCTGAGAGGCGCAGCGCTCTGTCCCCCCGTGAAACACAAAGAAAACACTTTCACCACGTCGTGTGCATGCAGTGCGTATGCGTGCGAGCGTGTGGTTTTTGCGGTCGTGGTAGTGTTCGGCGCGCTGGCGCTACCACCCGAGTTCGATTCCCGCTCGCGGCTCGATCGTCGGTGAGGATTTATCTGAATCGGGCCTTGGATCCCCTTCGAGGTCGAGTCAGCCCCAACTGAGTCCCTGGTGCGGTGTCTAAACATCGACACTAGGGAGACAAAGGCGTCCGAGCAGGGTTGCTGCACCACCACCACACCAACTCGTGTGCTGTTCGGGCTTTCGGAGGTGTTCGCTAGAAGCACTTGTCCCAACACTCGTTTAAGGCTATATGGGGGCGGTTGTCTTTGTTTTGCTTTCCTCGCCGCCACTCATAACACTCGCATTTGTATATCGTTCAATTAAATCGCCCATGTGCAGCGCACGTGAAAAATAGAGAGGCGATAAAATAAAACCCCCAACGCGGCGTGAATTGATGAATAAACGTCCACCACCACCACCACCACCACCACCACCACCACCACCACCCCCGCCCGCTGCACATCGAGAGTCCAGACAGCGCGTGCACGATATACGAGGGGGCGGCCGAGACGCGAAAACGATAGCACAGAAGCGCATCTCTGTTAGCTGTCAATTTGCATTCCACCCTCGGCGATGCTAATGAAGTCAATGGACCGCTGATGGTGGGTGGGGTGGGGTGGGGGGCTGGGTGTGTGGGTTATGATTTCATCCAGCGACATCGGATCAATGGCTGACCCTAAAGGTGAGCGGTCGGTGGCTCCGTAACCGCGCGCCGCGACGGTGACGCCGCGCAGGCAATCGCGTGTTCGTGGAAGGGCCTCTGGCAAGGTGGCGGTGCTGCGGGCAAGGGACGTGCAGAGTCTAGAGGCCACACAACGATGGCCTTTGGCGAACGAGCGAGAGAGCGAGAGAGCGCGTGGGAGGCTGAGAAACACAGGCGAACACGCGTAGGGTTCAACGCAGCACACACCCGCGTGTATCACTCGCGCGAATGCGTGTCTCTGTGTGTGTGTGTGTGTTTTGTGTCAGCGTGGTGAAGTATGGTCAAATAACTCCATCCCCCGCCCGCGCCCCAATCCCCGACATCCAACAACAACAATCCGCACGGCGCGGAAAGGACCGCGCAGCAGTAGATTGGCACAAGGGACGCTCGTGACTGTTTGTTCCGTGCCGGCCTTCAACATATGTGCTCGCTAACAGCACTTGCCCGAACAGTTCTGCTAAGGCTACAGGGGGAACCTTTGTCTTTTGAGTGTGTGTGTGTGTGTGCGTGTGAGAAAGTAAGTGTGTGTTCAGCAATGACACGGGAGAAATTGAGAATTAGCTTGGAAGACGCCCCTGATTTGCCATGGAACGAGCCGAGGACGAAGGCGATTAATGTGCTCACCAACATTGACGGAATGCGGCGAATCCTGGTGGGAAAACAGAGGAGTCACGTAATGATCCTTTTTGTGTGTGTGTGCCATATTTTCTAATGCCATTGCTTGGGCTGTGCGACTGTACGCCTGAGGATTCCGAGACTACACACCTTGAAGATCAAGTGTTTCTCTCTCTCTCTCTCTGAAACCTCCAGTTACCCAATCGATTTAAGAATGCGTTAACTATAACACCAAGGTGTCAAATATGCAGCGCGCATACGCGTATGTCCGTACCAACGTTGCTTTATTCGCGACAGTGTGTTGCGTCGGATCATCGCGTTAACGAATCAAGAGACGCGTGCGTGTGTATTCATGCATTCGTACGAATCCGGCGACTTGAGTTCAATTCCCGCTCGCGCACAACCAATAACAGTGGCGAATATCAGAACCAGTTCTGGGCATCTCCTAGGTCGACTCAGCCTTAAACGCGTACCTGGCGCTCTGTATAAACATCAGCATTGGGGAGGCAAAGGAGGTGGGGGCGCGGGTTTTGGTCACTCACCCCCCTCTTGTGCCATGCCGGCCTTCATAGGTGCTCGCTAACAACATTTGCCCCAACAGTCTGTTAAAAACTATAAGGGGGGATCTTTGTCTGTTTCATCCATTGCTCGCGAACAGCACTTGCCACAACGGTCTGTTAAAGGCGATACGGGGTTACATTTTGTGTTCGTATTTTTTGTCATACATATACATTCGCACACAAACACACACATTGCGTGCACGTATCAATTTATTGGTGAGCATATCCCGCATGGACACACATCCACGCATTCACGACAGGGGAGGATGAGCGGTAGGGAGGGGGGGGGTCAAATATGGTTTTGGGATAGCTTGCCCTGTACGCACCAACAACGCAAAGTGTGTTTCAGTATACAATGCAGTCTCCTCCCATAACTGTGTATTATAATATAACACGGTCAGCCTGGAAAGATGGGAAGTGTCAAATTATACTAAAAACGTTTACGTGTACTGTGTGTGTGTGTCTGCGTGCGTGTGTGCACGTGTGTGTGTGTCTGCGTGTGTGCACGTGTTTGTATCTGCGTGCGTGTGTGCACGTGTGTGTGTCTGCGTGCATGTGTGCACGTGTGTGTGTGTGTGTCTGCGTGCGTGTGCACGTGTGTGTGTCTGCATGCATGTGTGCACGTGTGTGTGTCTGCGTGTGTGCACGTGTGTGTGTCTGCGTGTGTGCACGTGTGTGTGTCTGCGTGTGTGCACGTGTGTGTGTGTGTGGGAGCAGTGGCGCAAGTGGTTAGCGCCCTGCGTTGCGAATCCAGCCGCCCAAGTTCGATTCCCGCTCGCGGCCAACACCAGTGACGATTATCTCAAGCGGTCCTGGGCCTCCCTTAGGTCGACTCAGCCTCAAAACGAGTACTGTACCTGCTGCGGTGTGTCAACGTCGCCACTAGGGAGACAAAGGCGGCCGGGCGTGGTGTTTACACACCGACCCTCGTGAAGTGGTCGCTCACAGCACTTGCCTCAAAGGTCTGTGAAGGCTATGACGGGGGGAATCTTTGTCTTTGTGCGTACGTGTGTGTGTGTGACAGAGGGGATGTTGTGTTTATATGTGCATGACAAATCAAGTTTCAACACAGTGGGGGGCGGTAGTGTAGCGGTTAAGGCGCTGCGCTTTGAACCTGGCGACCCGAGTTCGATCCCCGCTCACGGCCAACACCGGTGACGATTATCTGAACCGGTCCTGGGCCTCCCTTAGGTCGATCCACTCTCAAATGAGTAGTGCATTTTGCGGTGCGTAAAAAAACATCGCCACTGGGGAGACAAAGGCGGCTGGGCGTGGTGTTTCCTTTCCGGCCTTCATAGGTGCTGGCTCGCGAACAGCACACTTGCCCCAAGCAGCCTGTGAAGGCTACACGGGGGGATCTTTCTCTTGTGTTTATGCGTGTGACGACAAATCATGTTTCAGCACACAGAGGGGGCGGCTGCACGTGGCGGCGTGGGATGGAGTGGGGCTCGTGGCCGTGCCGACGCGGGCCGGGAGAGGCACGGGGAATCACGTGCTCGCTACTTTCCACAGCCTCGCATTCCAGCAGTCTCGAAGGGCAGCCGTGAGTTCGCACGGGCGCTTTATAAATCTGGATAAATACCGCGGGTGGCCATTAGCAAAAGTGCGTGCGCGCGCGTGTGTGTGTGTGTTAATGTTTATGCTCGTTTGTTTGATCCGCGTTTCTTACGGCCGGGTGTAAGGTCTGCTACCAAAGGGCGACTGTGCCTCTGCGGTAACAAGACACACTTGAGATCATTTGCAGATTTCTGGACATGGATGAAATATCTACGTCCCAAGGCATCGTAATAAAAAATATAAAAGCTCGCGACAAGATTTTAATCAATCGTGGAATCTGTTATTATTATAGAATGCGCTTAAGATGATGTGCATCTATTGTTTTATATACTTATTTCACCATTGGTATATGCATATACGTACACTTGTGATTTGAGGAGAGGACAATAACATGCATGTTTTTTTTTGAGATTGTGCATTATAATTATTATAATGCCGAATTGTAAAGTGAATAAGTATTATAATACCGTGGACGTACGAAAATAAATGATTGGTGGGGGGGGATGTCGTAGTGTAAAAACGCGGATTCATCATCGCAGATGCCAGTGTGTTAATCTATGGCTCGATCGTTTTCCTTTTGAAACCAATGAATGGTTTAAACTTTGAAGTGTGCTTGTTATACGACTCCTGCGAGGATAAAACGAAACTGAAGTCCGCTAACAATCTATGAAGTCCTAAAAATAGGTCAATTGAGCACGTACTCCCAGGCGTTTCCAGAAGCAGACGAAAAAAAATTCTTCCAAAGAATAAACAAAGCCGGATATTTTTTTTTCTTTTCCTTCTTCTTCACGAGAAGCAGTAAAATATCTTGCGTGGCTGTCGCGAAAATTTCAAGTCTTGACGCGTGCAGGGATGTGCTATGTTTAGCGACAAACCAGCCCCCTGATCGAGTCCCACAGTTTGAAGGGCACGGAGGCTGCATCTCTTCACACGCGAATGTAAACCAAAACAAAATTTGCGTATATACATGTCAGTCCGGCTAAATAAAATCGTATACGTTCACATTTGGCCGTTTAATATACATTTATGTATTTTTAAAATAGCAACATTTCTTGGTAGGATCAAGAGTGCGTTATGAATTGCGTGGCTGTGAGTTAAAAGAAAAGAAATCACACGAAACTAAATCAGAGTGCACGGGTTTAAGTGCGTGTGCTCGTGTGAATAAAGCGGCGTGTACGATGTGCGCGCGTGGGTTTACGTGGTGTACAACTTGAGTGTGTGCGTGTATATATACACGTACATATTTTATCTTTGCAACGGTCTAGCGGGAGAGGGGTTTGCGACGAGAAATGGTGACCGGTGCGATGACTGATACGTGACAAGAGCGTGTGTGTACGTTGAAGCCTCTCGTGCACCTGACTCTGATTCAACGGCGCAGCAATCTTAACAAGACCACTCCGTTGACCGCTGTAGCGTTGCTGAACATTATATATTACAGACCCATAAGAGAGACAAGAGAGAGAGATGCGTGTGTGTGGATGGGACGTTGTCAGCGGAGGGGGGGGTGGGTGGGGATGAAGGGGAGGGTGGGCAGAGACACACACACAAATGAAAAGGGTGCCAGACCCTAAGTACAGGTTTGTAATTTACGCACCGCAAGTGAAAGTTGGAACTGCCGCGGAGTGTGTTAAGCCTGCCGATTAGAGAGCAAGCCAGTCGCGAGTTTCTCCGATCGGCCTCCGATTCGGGGACGTCTGCAATGTAATTACAGGCCCTTCCCGGCCGCAGTCGGATGCCATTAGGTTCAATAGACTGCGGCCGGATAATTAAGTATCTTCGCAGTGGGGTGGTGGTGGTGCCGGGGATAGAAGCCCCCAAAATCACAACTAAACTAAAAGGTTTTTTTTTTTCCACGAACGCATGAATGATCGCGGGACACAAGGTGTTTTCTGTCTCTCTCTCTCTCGTAGCTTCACACTGTTCTACATGCCCTCAAACCAAATCAACACCAGACCATCTATTACCGCGAAAGTTGCGCACAACTTATAGTAAATTGCTTCATGCTGTTTACACAATTGGACGTAATTAGTTAATATACCTCCCAAGTGACTGTGTATTTTATTTCAGCTTCGCCGTGCCCTTTAGAAACGTTGATTGCTTCAATTCCCTGCCAACACGTTAACTAAATTGATTTACATTGAGTTAAAACCTTCAGAGAGAGAGAGAGAAAAAACACATCTCTCACTTGGGCGCGAATGTGAAAAGGACCACAAAGGTACGAGCCATTCAAAATGAAAGTGAAAATAATCGCGAATCGTGAAAATATTTACAAAACCCACCACCACCACCCCCTACCGCCACCAGCGACATTGACACACAGTCACCAGCATGCATCACCATCATCATCATCATATTCGGTGATGTGATCGTCACACGCTGATACACTTTTACTCGACTATATGCATGCACGGCGGTGCAAGCTTCGTTATCTCTTGAGCAGCGTTGGCGCTAACATCATACGGACGTGCATCACAGCAGCGCGGCATAGATCACGTACAGACGACATCATCATAACACGCAAATGCATGGTGGTGGGACCGCCAGTGTCGGGAACATCGGACAGCCCCCTAACCTACATACAGTGTTATGCCAAAGCGTGCTAACAGGAGCCACGCGCCATTCAGGAGGATTAAGTATCATTTTGTTTTGCCTGCGTGCAATCCTCAGCTTTACCGAAAGGATAAAGGCTTCGTGGAGGTTTAATTTTGCTCCGGCACCCCCCCCCCGACACACACCCCGCTCACACCACCCACCCCCCTTACACTGCCTTTCTCGTTCCCCTTTCGCCCTGTTAATGACTCACGCCCGCCGATGTTTCGTGCGGCAAAGGCTGTAAGCGTGGCAAGGCAGAGGCCAGGGCACGGGCAGAGCAAACGAGAGAGCTTGCTGATGCTGCTGCTGATGCTGGTGGTGGTCAGGCGACCACACAAACCTTGCAGGCAGACAGCAGCAGCAGCAGCCATGTTAGAGCGTCGCAGGCATTGCAAAGCGCTCCCTTTTTTGTTGTCGTTGCTCTGCACCGCCTGGGCATTGCACGCTTGATCCGCCGTTTCACAGCCTCTCCTCTCTCGCTCTCAACTTCGCAATCCGTTCCCTTTCTCCCCCCCCCTCTCTCCTCCTTCTGCTCCCCCAGCACCACCACCACCACCACCCGCTCTCTCTTTTCCTTCTTTGTTTCTTTTTTTTATTCTGCCAGCCGGTAAAGCGTTCAAGCCTCGGCTCGAGTGCTCCAGTAACACTTAACAGCCAAATAGATCCTTGTAACGCGCGCATGCATGCTTGCCATGCATGGATCGACTAAAAAAAAAGTATAGAACGCACGTTGGCAGGGAAGCGGTGCTGGCTATGGGTGCGTGCTGTGTGCGTGGCACATAGGCTGCAGTGCAGTGTTACAATACATACAAGCACCCCGTACGGGTGTGAATTAAAAGAAACAACCGAACCTGAACACACACACACATAGTACTGCATACACCATTTTGCACGACCACCCCCACTGACACCTTGGTGGTGCACGGCGCTCCAGCGGCGGTGTGGAGAGCAGCGTTCTGACACCACGACACGCGTCAGTGGTACACACACACACACAACAGACAAAGATCCCCCCTGTAGCCTTCACAGACTGTAGCGGCAAGTGCTGTTAGCGAGGACCTTCGAAGGCCGTGCGGCACGGCACGCGAGAGGGTGGGTGGCCAACACTACGCCCGGTCGCCTTTGTCTCCCCAGTGGCGAATGTTTACAGCAGGTACTCATTTGAGGCCGAGTCGACCTAGGGGATGCCTAGGAACGGTTCAGACAATCGTCACCGGTGTTGGTCGTGTGCGGGAATCGAACTCGGTTCGCCAGGTTCGTAATGCAGCGCGCTAAGCACGACACTACCGCTCCCCGTGGTATTTATATATATATACACACGGACACACACAAGGCGCTCTCGAATTGGACGTCGACACAGAATCGGTTCGGTGATACCGAAGAGTGTAGCGAGCAAGTCACAGACGCCGCGGGCACGCTGTTGTGTTGCGCGTGTGTAGTGTGTGTATATATACATACACAACGGCGTGTTGCTTTGCGCTGCAGAATGATTGTGTGGTGCTGCTGTTGTTGTGTTACTGGGGGTCGAAACGTGGTGGAAGCATGCGGGGGGGGGGGGTCAGGAGAGACGCGCTTAATGTTTGGATGCTTTTAGCTTTGACAAGACAGCACGCGCTGATCACACGGATAGCAGGGATGCTATGGAAGTCGGACGGTTGTTATCGCCCGTGCCGTTTAGAGATCCATTTACCACCATCACCACCACGCATTATGCACGTTGTACCACTGCTCGGACACCCGTGCATATTATATGACTGAGTGCTTCCGGGGGGTTGAAGATGCATGCATAAGCTTGCTGCAAACCGTTATCAATTGCTGTTGTGATAATGTAATGCAGCTATACGGTGTCGTTTGTTCAGTATATTGTGTGCTGTATATGCAAAAATATATTTGTAAAAAAAAAAAACCATAAGGCCAATGTTTTCCGAGAATGTATTTTATTTTAATTATTTAAAAAGTTAACAAG
The DNA here is from genome assembly GCF_964198595.1 of Lampetra fluviatilis. NCBI lineage: Eukaryota > Metazoa > Chordata > Hyperoartia > Petromyzontiformes > Petromyzontidae > Lampetra > Lampetra fluviatilis. The sequence continues at coordinate 9,389,993 of NC_136287.1, read as the reverse complement.
GAAAATACATTGTATACATATACGACTTATGCGTTATAATGTCTGAACATCGCAAAAAATATGCAATGTGTACACTTTTATATTAGGGAGCTGGGAGAGAAATTCAAACACACAAGAGCGATGGCTAAAGATTTTGCGTTTTGTTTTTTTAAATTATTTACTGCGATTCCAGAGACAGAGCGAAAGAGAGGAAATGAACAAAGGGATATGTACAACGCATTGTTAAGAATAAAACAAAACAAAAATGTCTTAAATATTCCGAATAATTCCGAAATGGCATAAATATGCAGTTTTTTTTTTGTCAGCGGACAGATAGGTAATGTCTATCAGTCAATCTGATATCTATTTATGAAGGCAACATTAACAAAAATAAACTCAAAAAAGTCCTGCGATTGACATTAAAGCTACTATAAGAGCTCAGAGTGACAAAGGATGTGCATTCCGATCAGAAGAGTAGAGTTGGACGCGATGTCATTTTTACTGCACAGCGCTTTGGGTTTGAATTACTAGCTGATGTATTTAAATATAAACTATTAAAACGATTTTTATTGTTTATTTGTCTGCAAAATAACTCATTGTGTAAGTACTATAAGCTGCCTTGGGTCCCAGTGCAATTGTACAAAGTGAATGCTAAGTCAGGCAAGAGCCAAATTGCCCAAAGGTGCACACACTTTTTATTTTGCTTTATACCAATGGTTTATGTACATAACAAATAAAAGCACTGCTAATACAATTTACAATTGTAAACTTAACATACGTATTGAATGAGACTTGTCCATTACCAAGGTTACTGACTGGCTGAATGCTTTTCGAAAGATGCACACATATCTTTATTATTATTTTAAAAATTCAAGTGAATTCATAAGCAGTTGATGCATGCGTCATCGTCATCATGATTATCGTCAACATCATAATTTCATATTATTAATCACTGTCCGCTTTTGATTTCACATTGAGACCCTCGTATCGAGTAGTGGAACAAGAGCAGTCTTGAGAGAAAAATACAATTCATGAAATTGGTCTGCACATTAAAAAAAAACATCGTATATTCTTGTAATTAACGCTGTTTTGACATCAACCTTTGAATGATCATCATCAACTGTTTGTTTTTCTCTCTCATAATTGTTGTTATTATACTATATGCGTCAAGTCTTGTAGGTACACAATGTATCACGGTTTTATAAACCAATACTCTGGCCAACGCAACGTGCATGATTTTTTTTTCCTTCTTCTTCTCCTCTTGTTTAACTATACAAAAAACCAGAAGCATTCTACAGAGTGGGGAATAAGGAGACTTCATAAACACACCAACATGCGTGCCTTAGACACCTTTGCCTATGCAATGCAGGTCTCCCGAACGACCTACACGTAACACACGCGGGCTCCTTGCCCAGACCAGGGGTTTTGCACTGGTCACACCAACCGGCACTCGGGCCCGTTTTAACTTTCATTTAAAAGTATCAAGTACATTCCATTCACATACGACAATGGAGGTATAGAGAGAGCATACTTGTATTTATTTATATGATGCGCTTTCAGCGGGATCTTGAAGTCCAAAAAAAATCTGTCCTCATTTCAATATTTAATCGAATTTACTTATTTCATTTTTTCTCTCAACTTGTCTAAAACACACCTTACAAGATACACCTTACTGTATACGAAAATGGTTATATCAAAATTATTAGTATGGAATCACGAGAAAAAACTGGTTTGCAACCAGAAAATACAAAACAGCTATGGATACATAGACACAGGACAATTTACAATAATTTGGAAAATGTTAATTTCCTTTTTGTCGTTTTAATCTTTACATCGACATCCTTCCATTGCTTGAAAAAAATATGTCCATTTTTTTTTACAAAAAAAATTAAACAATAATAATAACTAAGAGCTTGCCATGTTGCACTACACATAAAACTTCTAAAGAAATACGCCGGCATCATTTTGTACAAGATATTTTTTTTTACAGTCAAACGCTCCGGCCTGCTCACTTCACAGACTTCATCCGCTTTTGCTTTTTTTTCCTTCCTTCTCCTCCTCTCTCCTCTGGGCACCAGGACGAAAAGTCTGTTTCCCCCCCCCCCGTTCCCACGGTCCACGCGCAAGCGAGTGTTCTCTATTGGATAGGCATGTAGGGCCAGTTGAAACTGCTTCCAGACAGTAACATGTCCCGGATGAGAGTCTCGATCGGGGTTTTACCTACCAAACGTACGAAGAAGAGCTGTTCGATTACCGAAGAGGAAACGGTGCGAAGCGAGGGCAGACGCAGCAATAATTTCCCGAACCGGGTCGGCTGGTTCGGGTACTGACTTCTCACGTACTCTTCCAACGCACATTGCGATTTCTCTTGTAGACTTTCTATGTGAGCAGCGTCCGACAAGCCACACGCATCTTTGGAGGGGAAATGAGACAAAGAAAGCAGCAAACCCTGTAAATTAAAAAAGACGCCTCCGTGCTCATGGTTCAGCAATATGCACACCCGAAAAAAGTCACTGTCTGTTATCGTTACGTTGTTTATACGTTAATGCCGCCCGTGCCATGCATTGTATCGTAACGCGTACTAATGATCATATATCGTGCACACTTTCAAGGGGGTTATTATTCTCAGAGGGTAAACATTGCGAGGGCGTGGGGGTCTACCGTGTAACTCAAACAGCACGCATGGATCGCTGGGCGTATCGAACAATGATGTTTAATCCACAGCCCTTTTGTCAATGAAGAAGGCCTTCCCCTGCGCTGTATGTCGACCCCGTGGAGGTTAGTTAACCGTACTTCACCACGCTAGTTGCATGACACGGAGGGGGCACAGGACCCGGTTCAGAGATATTACGCGCCCACTGATGCGAATCGTGGCGGGGGGATCGAACTCAGGTGGCCGCGTTCAGAGCGCAGTGCGCGCACTATATGCCCCACCGCTCCCCCAACATAACAACTCGATGTATCAAACGACGTTATCAAGGCCTGCGGCTGGCAACCCCTTTAACACGATACCCGCATACACGACGACACACAACGCACATTTCTGTCGGTATCATTCACGAAGCATTCCACGCGAACACGTCTCGTGGCCTAAAGCACAGGGCCACTGTACGTAACAGGTACAAAGCACGTGTTCTCTTTCTCACACACTTGCATTACACAGCAGCGTTGCGCATCTGCTGCTACTGCTGCCCCAGTGTTGACGAGGGCGGTGATATACACGACACGTGTTCACGTGGACGAGAGGAAGAAAAAAAAATCCCAATTTCGTGAATTAATAATACACGGAACAGCAGCAGCAGCAGCAGCATAAAAGCGTGTGCCCATTTCATGCGGTGAAAACTGTGAAGAAAGCACGCGGTCTTCACGTGGGCCAAACGTTCTGACCCCCCCATTTAAATGCGTACACGTGCACAGCTCCATGTCCAGATTACACCACACTGTACGTGGATTTCCACTGAATATTTTATACATGCAAATTAGTTATCGGTGCTTAAGCTGTCAAGGGGTTGTGTACCTGCAAATTAAGTGCCATCGAGAGCTACGTGCCGTGTACATTGTAATGGCAACACACACACAAAACGCTCCTGTAAAATGTTTAGCGGTCGAATTTGCCTGTTTGCGCGCGCGTGTGTATGTGTGTGCATACGAACGCGTATACTTAGCACGGCCGTAGCCATATTTCGCAAATAATTGTATAATGTCGCAAATTATCGTTTCGTGGCGTCTCTTAAGCCCAAACACTTTCCTTTAATTGCATGCAGTGGTAGAATTTATCCCGATATTACGATGAATGTATATTACGTGGTGTCGAACCGCACAATTAGCAACGTGTTTAATAAGTGTTACCAAAAAAAGTATATGCGTGCACTTAAAAATGCGGTTCTCCACTTAAAAGTAATATCGTCAGCTTTTTTCCCCTGCCCAAAGCTGCGAAATGTGTTCCATTAATTGCCATAACTCAAAGTTGTATGCAGGCCAAAGTCTGCACGCGTATATTACAAATGTAATGGAGCATACGCTTAAATTTGTGTTTCTTTATCAAAGTGAAACCACATATAGACTATTTAGAAAAAAAATACTGCTTGCGAGTAAAAAATAATCACAATCACTACGATCAAAATCACCGCAAAACTGTAATGCAATGAAATTTAAATGTGAAATTGCTGAATGAAGATTTAACCGCAAAACACAAGGTGCCGGTGACACATGCACGCCGGCACCATCTAATAAACACACCCATAAACAAACAAACACGGACCACCCACACACACACATCTCTCTCAATCCACGCCGTGTCATCTCTCAAGAAAGACTCACCCGTGGTGAACAGCACGATCGCCTTGATGCAGCTGTACTCGGCCGAGTCAACGTGCAGCGCCTTGAGCTTCTCTACCTGCTCCTGGAAGATGCGGATGTGGTCCATGAAGGCCACCACGCGATCAGCGGACATGGGCGACGCGTGGAGACCAGCGGCGGCGAGCAGCGGGGCCACGTGGAGCGGCATGGCGCATTGAGCCGCGTTCAGCACAAACAGCTCGCTCCACACGAGCCGTAACAGCGCGACCTGGTCTGTGATCTGCAGGTCGGGGAAGAACGGGATGTTCCTCGCCCACTCCACGGCGCTGAAGAGGAGACGCGCCGCCAGCTCGCAGATGTTCTCAATGCCCATGATGTTGTTGGGCTGCATGCACTGGCTTCCGTAGCGTGACGTGGGGTAAGGCTCGGCGCGCAGCAACAGCGAGATGTACCCCGACAGGTACGAGTGGCCGTTCAGAGGGTCGCCGTTAACCAGGGCGTACTGTGCTGGATTCGGATGCTGTGAAGGAGGCAGTCTTCCCCTCTGCACGGCTGCAATGGGAGACAGAGAAGACCGTTGCATTGCAGACCCGAGACCCGCACGATCTACGGGGCAGTCACATCGACAGTGTGGGGTCAAGCACAGAGAATGGTGGAGGAGGGGGGGGGGATGAGCAGGGAGGGAGGGAAGGGGGTTACAATATTTACTGTACTGTATACGTGGCGGCAAAACTGAAAAGGGGGGCTTGCAATTGACTAAAGCAAACGCACGCGTATATATATGTGCACGAGCAAGGGGACGTACACACAAACACACACACGTGTGCGCGGACACACACGACACACCGCGCAGACGCACGCACACGAAGACGCGCGCGAGCCCCGACGACGAGCATTCAATAGCCACGACACGCACACGCGACACGCACACACACCACACAAACACACACACACCACGCACACACAACACACACACACCACACACACAACACACACACAACACACACCACACACACACCACACACACACCACAGGCACACACCACAGGCACACACGCATGACACGCACACACACGACACGCACACACACACACGACACGCACACACGACACGCACACACACACGATACGTACACACACGACACGCACACCCACACGACACGCACACACATACGACACGTACACACATCATAGGCACACACACACCACACGCACACACACGGCACACACACGACACGCACACACGACACACATTTAGAATTATCTCACGCATAGCGTTTAATTGCGGTGGGGGCGGGGGGGAGGCATTTCATAAACGCATTGACAATACGTGATGGCAGCTCTTCTATTTACAGTCCGAACGCATCATGCGAATGCACGATGCACACCATAACACGCACGCACACACGCACAGGCGCGCATGCACGCAGACCCGTAAATAATAGAGAGACTGTATGGTGAGCGCGTGTGTGTGCGTGCGTGTGCGAGTTTGATGTTCGCGCGTGTTCTGTACCTTCGCGTCGCATGCCGACTTTGAGACATTTCTTGAGTCGGCAGTACTGGCACTGATTGCGGTGGTGCTGGTCGATGGGACAATTCCGATTGGCGCGGCACGTGTAGGTCAGGTTCCGGCGAACGCTGCGCTTGAAGAAACTTTTACATCCCTCACACGTGAACTGTCCGTAGTGCTTGCCGCTCGATTTGTCGCCGCACACGACGCACTCCACGTTCGGCTGCTGCTGCTGCTGCTTGTCACCCTGCGTGCTGCCCTGGCCCGGAGTCGTGGGGGGCCCGCCCGACTGACTCGGCGTCTGCGGCGTCTGCGGCCCCGCGGGAGCCAGCGGGGCTTGTCCCGCCTGGCCGGGCACGTTCGGGGGGCTGGTCAGGTCGCCCTGTGGGTCTCGCCACGGCCCGACTACCATTGCCATCGCTTGTGGAGAGGTAGGGGAGCGGAGAGCGTCTGCCCAAATCGGGAGGAAGGTTGTGGGTCGTCGCGGCGATGGTGATGACGACGGCGGCGGTAGTCGTGGTGGTCGTATCGTTCACGACGGCGGTAGAGGCGGAGACGAGGAGGAGGAGAAAGGAGGAAGAGTCGTCGGAGCAAGCGGAGGCGATGAGATGCGATGGGAGGGCGGGCGGGCGGGCGGGAGGGTGCAGGGCGGGAGGAGTTCAGGATACGCGGGTGTCGGAAGGCCAGGTCCAGGGCAGAGCGCAGTCAGCCATTCAGGAAAGCAATATATATTATTATTAATATAAAATACCGAACGAAAGGTTAAAGATTACAAAGCTTCGCGCATCTGTATTAAGAGTAACAACAACAACAAAAAAAATTCCGAATAAGACTACGACAATAGACGACCCTAGCGCTCGGAGAGAGAGCGAGAGAGCAAAGTCACAGTGGCCGCAAATGAGAAATCGGATTTGTTCTGACTTCCGTTCCGCCGCACGCAAAACAATTTAAAGGCGAAACACTCTCACGGATTCGAGGCGGGCTCGCGAGGTTTCGAGACACCTCCGAGAGAGCGCAGGAGTGAGAGAGAGACGCGCAACAACAACCAAAAAAAATAAAAAGACACAAGCCACTTGGTGGCCCGAAGTTTGCCCACCACCTTATACAATAGGCGGACCCCCCGAAAAAAAAAAAACCTCCTCCCCTAATAAAATATTCAGAGAGTGCGCGCCGTTTGAAGAAGGAGCTGGGTGCTTGGCGGAGTGCGCCTCTGAAAGAAGGCGAAGCGCGGATGTCAGTATATAGTGAACTTTGACACGAGGAGCGAAACTGACACGTTACCGTGGCGACCGCTTCCATATAAGGCTCGCCGTGTCAGAGCGTGCGGGGAGAGGGCCCTCTGGCAGCTGATAATCAAAGGCGAATGGTCAGAGACTGGGGCCCGGGGGGTGGGTGGGTGGGTGGGCGGGTGTGGAGGGGTGGGTGGGTGTGGGTGGTTGTGTCGTGGGGGGAGAGAGAGAGAATGTGTGCGTGTTGGGGCGGTTGAGGTTGGTGGGTTGGAGGTTGGGGTGGTTGGGCGGTGGGTGGAGAGAGAGAGAGAGGGAGAGCGAGAGCGGTGTTTGTGTGTGGGTTGTAGTATGGGTGGGTGGAGTGGGGTTGGGGAGGTTATGGGATGGATGGTGGTGGTGGTGGGGGGGGTGCTTTAAGGGGGTTGGTGGGCGGGAGGGGGAGGACGGGGTGGGTGGGGGTAAGCTCATGGGGAGAGGCAGGCAGACCGGCCCCTGTGGGGTAGAGCCGGGGCTAGTGGCAGGGTAACTCGCGTGCGGTCGCGACCGTGCTCGTCGAAGGGGCTCTTCGGAATCGCCGACCAACCATCATCACCACCCCCCCCCGCCTTTCCGATTCGGCTTCGCCCTGCCTCCCTTTAGAGAGCTTTCGTTCACGTTTTCCTCCACGTTTCGCATTGCGTTCACGAATCACCGCGCTCTCGTTACGGCTGTTTGTCGGCGGAATAGACGGTGCCATGTGGGTGGTTGAATGTGCTTTGTGGCTCGTCCTAGCACTCGGGATGATTTGGATTATTGCGGGTAAAAGATAATCCTCATTGCAAGCCAAACAGTACTTGCTTAATATTTGCCATATGACTGGGTCATGCTCGGATGTCGTACCGTTTCTTAGTGGTCATTTGGTGATCCAAACCGGCATTAGTCTCTTAAAACGACGCGAACATTGTAGAATTGAAAACAATGGGACAATGCAGACGAGGCCTGGTGTAGGTGCAAGAGAGCGGTCCTGTGCCGTGAATCAGCCGACGTATGGAGAATAATTATATATATTTTCAAAAATCCACACTTTTACATTGCTACTGACACGTACCAGTGGGGCGGCGAGATAGGTTACGTTACAAACACACGCACGTGATGTACTCGCAAGGTAAAACTATTTCCACGCGTACACACGCACACACACACTGACCCAATATTGTTTTTGTATTTAGTTTGTTGTCCTTCCCCCGCACCTCCCGATGAGCACGGTGGGCTACGTACGGTGCGAAAGAAGTTCAACATACATACGTACATTCACGTGTTACTTCACAAAGCTATGCTTAAGCCGTTACCCAGATTTAGTTTTGGGGGATTGCATTTAAAAGTATTTTCATCAAGATTGTTTGGGCAAGCAAAGAAAAAGCAATGTTCCAGAATCAATTAACCTCGCGGATGAAATTGCCGAGAAGCAAAGCGCTTAATTGAATCGTAGACTGGGCTGTGTGCATAGTGTCACCTTTACCTGGTGCACACGTGTGCACGACTATATCTCATCAATAATTCACATCCGAGAAAGAAGGGCGCAATTATAGCTTTTAAAAACACAACAACTTTAAAGCAGCTCAATGTCAACGTTTGACTCGCGGCGGTGCGAAGAGATCGCTACTACGTGTTACTTCGTTATAATTGCTTTAAATAAAAAAAATAGTTCAAATAAATACAACGGGGAAAAATGGAGAGCTGTCTCCACCAGACGTGCACTTGACTATCGCGCGTGTCACATCGAGATCTTGTAAAAGCGAAAACATTTCGCTGCGTGAATCGCACCGGTTTGTATCCGCGAACGATCTGCAGTAACGACGATTTCTGCCTTCGCTGTGTGGGTAGGAGCGGTGGTGCTTTCGCTTCTCTTCATCACTGTGGCTGTGTAGGTTTTTTTTCCCTCCCTCTCTCCTCCCCCCCCACCCAACCTCTTGCCCGTGCTGTGAAGAAGGAGCAGTATCTTACTGCCATCTAGCGTGTAATATCGCATTTAACACGGCCGCGTTGCGCGTTTTCCCATAACGCGCACCGGGAGGAGTTGTTGAGAGCCAACTTGGAGCAAAGAGTAAGCAAAGTCTCTCTTGTGTGTTCTTTTAAAAAATTGCGGCGTTTCTCGAATGACAGTGTCGAGTTAAGCGATATTTTGCGATAGCTTGTTCAATTGTTACTCATTCATTGAGTCACGATGTCATGACGAGACGTTTGCAAGCTGATTTTAGCAGGTTGTTGTTGGTGTTATTCCGTTCAAAGACGTTACGAGAACATTAGAGTATTTTACAATACGCGTGGATGTTTGCGTAGCCAATGATGTGCAGTAGACACAACTGCCGCTTTGTTCACCGTGTCTTCTGGTATGCTTATAATTGTTCATACTTAAAATAATTGCATAGTAAAGGATTCAATAGGGGATATTCGCCTCTGTGACTATTCCCTGGCATATAGCTTTAGAGCGTTTCAAATGGGAGTTTGTATTTTGAATGTACATCACCCCAATGTCAGCCCCCCCCCTCCCATTTATTTGTACAATTACGCTTCTGCGATTCGAAAACAATTGCCGTTAAACTTAATTACATTTTTAACGTGCACGCGAATAGAAAACGATTTACACTGTTGTAAAATGTGCAATGCGCCCAATGTTTTGAGAATTGCGAAATCTCTTTAACTGACATCTCAGGTACACACACACACGCATAAATATACCTATACAATAAAATATGGGCAGATCAAACTTAAACCATCCGTGATGCCATAGTCAATCACTTAGCATACACACACAAGTCAGCACGTATGTATTCTCGCTTTGTGACGAAATGACAGCTCAATTTAACAACAAGCAAACGTGCGACCATTCTCTCCTTTTCTCTAGTTCTCTCTACAGAACTTAAGTTTGACAATTTGCCCGTCTATTTCATAGCTCAAGTCTGTGCCGTAGTGTTTTTGGACGGGGAGTCCAAAAAACAGTCTCTCTCTCTCTCTCCAAAAAAGTGAATAGATATTTTATATTCGCCTCGTCCTTGACCCGTCGGCTGTATTTTATCACTGCACGCTTCAGCCCGTAGACACAACCCGAGCGAGATAGCGCGCACAACGGGCACACGGTCTGTGCGCTGCGAACCACGCAACGCACGTCTAAGACTCCGCGCTTGAAGAATGATGGACGTAAAAGACGAAGCAAACAATACATAGGTGAACGGTGTAGGGGCCTCCCAAACAAATATTTTTTTTCCGGAGGAAACATCTCAAAGCGTTTGGGAGGCCAAGGCAAAGATAAAAAGGAGCCCGTCGAAAACCTCGCTATTACGTTCGTGCGTGGCCATACAGGTTTTTTTTAGTTGTTGGTACATTTCCGCGGAGTACGATGACACGCGGAGAGCGAGCGAGAGAGACATCGGAGTCAATGTGTTGAGTTCAAGGACTCACACGGCACACGTGACAGATCCACCGCCACACGAACGTAGTAAGCACATTACGGTTAGAATCTTTCGCTCTCACTCCTCTCGTTGTATATCAGATGTCTATCAGAGCGGTGACCAAAAATATAAATACATGGGCAGCCACGCGGTTTTTGTTGTTTGTTCGTCAATAAGTATATGACTAAATCACGTCACTTCGGAGGTATTAAAAAGGTATGATACATTACAGTACTTCGCCGTGTATAATCGGAGGTCAACTGCGACGCGTGCTTGTGCTATCATTCGATCGTGGCGGCTGTCACACGGCGCTGTTTTTTGTTTGTTAGTTGTTGCAACAATAATGCCCCGCGCCTGCGGTAGACACGGACGCGCAGTCACCCAGCGCACAAAAGGTGGGCCGCGCTATTCACGAATCTCAAGATTAGTAAGCGCGTCGCAATTTTGGGTTTACATATACGCCATCGTCGGACTGTGAAGATTCGAGTTGTAGCCTCCGCAGGCGCGCGCGAACACGCGCTCACTAATCAAGAGAGGAGGCAGTTGAAGTTACGTCGAGATCACTTTGACTATACAGAGCTCGCACGCACGCACGCAAAGTCGCGTTCGCAACGCCGCGTATTAACATCACGTATCAATCACGTAAAAGGCATCGTTTGTTATCGCGTAAAGCGCGCGCGCGCGCACACACACACAGACACAACAGCAGCAAGAGCCACAGGCAGAGTGCATCACTTCCCGCGTTCCACTTACCATAAAAATGCGGTAACGAGTCTAAAGACATGCATGCGTAGAAAACAACACGCCGTGGAGTGAATGCGCGCAAGGCTAAATATGTTTTAACTCCACGCGAGTCTGCAGGCTGTGGCGATCACAACGTGGAAACCTTCCCTGCCCAGGCACTGCCCAAGCCGGTTTCTATTCGCCTCCACCCTCTTCCCTCAATTCCCCTCCCCCCGCCCCCCTGCCCCCCCCTCTCCCTCCCTCAGCCCCCCCGGTTCGCCCTCCCCTCTCTCCCTCCCTCCCTCCCCCAGTCACCCCCCTGTTCACCCCCCCCTCTCTCTCTCAGCCGGCCCCCCCCTCTCTCCCCTCCCTCCACAATTCAGTGCCCCAGGGGCCAAAGGTCCCTAACCCCGGTCGGGCTCCGTCTCTCCGCTTGGCTGCAGCTGCAGCCTTTCCCATTTACATAACAACTTCACTTGCCGTGCGTCCGCGGGCAGGCCGCGTCTCCGAATTCGCCTCGCAATTAGTCCGCAGACTTGAATTCGGCCATGGAAATTGCCACGTTTCTTCGTACTAATAAACACTCCCCCCCACCGCCCGCCCGCCCACAAACTCATAATCCGTTACATTAACATTGGCTGAGGTTATAGAATCAATAACCTTTTTTTAAAAAAGAAATATAACAGTTATTACCGCGCTCTGTCGCTTAAATGTTTATTACCGTTCCATAACTCTCAATTCGCACCTGAAATAAATAATGAAGTGTCCAATTTGTGTCACGTTTAGCTACCTACCTCCCCCAGTAAGACAGCTTCAAGAAGTCGTCTGCCGTATGGGTGCGGCAGACGTCACCACGGCTGTATATGATTTCAGGTCTGGTGGGTGAATAACCAAAAAAATCTGACGACTAACTCGAACACCCAATCCCCGACACTCGCGATTTCAATCCCAGAATGGTGTCAACAACACGGGGGCAATGCACGTGCTTTATGTGTCGTCGTCGTCGTCATCCTCTCGGTTGTCTTCAAACAATTTGATTTTGTGTGCTTGGTCTTCCTCGGATTTAGAGGTGTACTGGGGTGAGACGTTAAAATTATTTTCATTGAATTCTTGAATTTTGACAGGCTTGAGGTTATGAATAAATACGTCCGATTTTATTTTTAAATTAAAGGTATATAATATACACATATTTCGCGTTGAATATAAGCGGCATGTTCAAGTTAGCCGACAAACAACATGCTTATAAAAGTGTGGTGCGGGGGAATTCAATCATAACACTGCATAACCGTTCCTTAGAACGTTTTAAGTTTAATTAGAACTACAGTCTATATATTAGAAAAACAAGTACGGTGGTATATTCACCGATGCTGGTATAGGCTTTCGCACTGCCCTGCTCCGCTAACAACCCAGACGGCGACATCATAGGCGTCAATGCCAACAACGCGTTGATCTTCCACTGTACCCTCGATGCGATTTAAAGTTACGGCCCAAATGTTACATTTCGCTGTGTATTTGTTTTACGTCGTACGTGTACGCATGTCGCTTTATTGCGAGTGTACACACCACACGCGTGGACTACAACTTGCCGAATGTGATTACAGGATACGGTTAACAATATATTGTAGGTATAGATTAATTAGCCTACTCCGGGGTATATAAACAAGAGTCGATAAATGTTTAATTTGTATTGATAACTTCCTTTGCGATGCGCTTTTTCGTCGTCATATATTCGCGTTCTTATCAACTACATCGAGGTTATCACGACAGCGCATCGCCGCTATCTGTTATGAATGTTTGCATTTAAATATTCGTATATTAAGCGCGACTTTGTTAGTGCCTTGATACAAATAACTAAATCGTTTAAACCCCGACCGCATTTACGTACTGTATGGGCTTTACATCTTTGTTAACGTGATCAGGTTGGAGTAGTGGCGTGGTGGTTGGCAGACTTGCGCTTTGAACCCGACTTACCTGAGTTCGATCCCTGACCACGGCTGACATCAATTTGCGCGTGATATCTGAAACGTTCCACCCCCCCCCCGTCTCCACAACATCCTCCTACTCTTTCACCTACCTGCGCTGATACCAGCGTAGTGAAGTATGGTCTAACGCCAACCCCCCACCCACGATCTGTACCTAACAACGGTAGCAAAGAGGTCTTAATTCGGAAATAGATTTAAATGACGCTGTAAATATTTAGATTTTTTTTAAAATTAAACGTAACCATATGTGTGTATACAAATTATTTCCCATATATATGCACAATTTAGCCTGTTGAAGATAATCACATAAATGCACAATTACATTAATCCTATTACGCATCAGATTTCCATCTTATACCGACATAAACAATTAAATTATGTTGCTAGATATCAACTACGGTGCACGAGAGTGATGTTAACAGCCACACATTCAATACCGTCCCGGACAAATCTGATTCACTCCAATGTATAGTTCTTCATTTTGAATCTCCAACTCATTCATTTAAACAAAAACGTAGAAAAACAACGTTTGTTTCCACGCTCATTTTTTTCCCCTTGAACGGTCGATGATCTGCCGTTGACTTAGACTCTTAGGGGGACTTTGCATCTTTTGAAATAAACAACATCACGGCACGACACGACCCCTAAGTATATCGCCGCTCGTAATTAAATGCCGGGGCGGAAAACAGCATCGCCTTTCTTTTCTTCCGTTAAGCTTCTGTCATTACGAGGCACCGTGTTTTGCCCGCTGTGCCTTTTCTCTGTTTTTATTCGCCCCCCGTTCCACTACCTTCGCGCGTGTGTGTGTTTTTATGGCTACAAAGTGGAGAGAGACGGAGGTGGTGGGGGGGGAGAGAGAGAATGGAGGCAATTCCTTTTGTGCAAACATTTACCAAACTCACTTTGGCCGGGGACTTGTCTTTTTCCCTCCTACTCAATCAAAAAGTCTAATTATTTTATTGCCCCCCCCGCCGCCACCACCACCTCATCCCTCCCTGCCCTCCCGCCCCCCTTATTCTCAAAAGTGCCGCGAAGGCGATTAGAGGCGACGTGGTCAAGACGAGGGCGAGGTTTGGGGGTAGAGACCACGGCTTTGCACGGTCGGAACCCGCTATAAAAACGACGGGCAGGCTGGCCAGGAAAAGTTGGCGGGCGGGCCCGACAAGGGATGGTGGTGTGGTAGTTGGCGTAGCTGGCTGGCTGGCTGGAGGGGTAGGAGGCGTGCAGGTGGACGGGAGGACGGGGGTGGGGAGGTGAGGAAAAAATATCCACCTTTGGTTTGGCGCTCCGCTTGGGAAACGAAAATCTGCACGGCCGCTGCTTTGCTCAGGGCGCCTACGCAGGTTCACGATCCGTGATTGTGCGATGAACGGTCGGGGGTGGTCTTTTAGTTGTTGGTATTGTTTAAGAATGCCGAGTGATTAATGTGTCGATAAACTAAATATGTATATTCGCTGTAACGCTGGTGAGAATATTAGTAGTGTAATAAAGTAAGGGTTAGCTCTTTGTCAATCCACTGCTGGATGATGAAGGCCTCCTCGCGCTGTTTGACCCATGCTTCATCAGCACGCCTCTGGTCAATGCGGGTAGGTGGGGGAGGGAGAGGAGGTTATGTGCTGGGGGGGTTGGGGGGGGGGAGATCGGTTCAGGTTTCTATCACCACTGATGTCATCCGTGACAGGGAATCAAACTCAGGTCGCTGGGCTCGTCGCAATGTGCGCTAATTACTGCTCTACCGCTTTCCCATTTATATGAAGTATATATGCGTATGCAATACTGGATTATACGTGCATCGTATATCTACATGCACGCGTGCTCTGATATACACAGTGATGTAAACGCTAACATGTGTACATCAGTACGTCTGTACTTATATCTATATATATACGTTAGATTATATTCGTATACATCCGCGCAAACGCGCACGCAAGGATTACATTTGCAAATGATATACGTCAAACGTTTGTAAGGTTCCGAAGCATTTGATTGAATGACCGCATACCAATTTAGTGATGCGATGTTAAACGCGTTGCTTGTCGGCGAATGTAACAAGGCGACGTTCAGATTGTGGTCGAATGCGCGAGTCAAGAAAATAGCAAGATCAGGTAAGACGCTACATCGACAATAGACGTGGGCTTGCTGCCGTCCACAACCTCGCCTGCACGTCGCAACCGCAAGCCGGCTCGTGAAATCCAGTGGGCGCATTGCACTGGTCCCTGTCATCCTGCGCATTGCCTCGAGCCCGTGCAGTCGTCGTGCACTCGACGACGAGGTTCGTCATCGTCAGTTTCTCGTCGTGCGATCTTTACAATCCGGAGAGCCACTTGCTCCAAACGCCGTCACTGGGTGTTGGAAGGCGGCGTGGAGGCGCGGCGGCGATGGGGTTTATTTATCTTGCACGCGCGGCGACTCTTCCGTCTCTAATCGCTCCGGAGAGCGATACAAAGTGGGGAGAGCGGAGGGCGGCGAGGGGGGGGGCGCTCGTTTTTTTTAGTTGCGCTGTCAAGAGTCCTTGAGAGCGTCCGTCCACCAAACAGCAACCTTTCACTCACAACGTATCCGTCTTGGCGCGCGGGTCCGAGAAGGAACGGATCGTGACAAGCGCTGACCCCTCCCGTGCCCAAACTCACCACCACCCACCCCCACGACCCGCTCCGAACACAGCAGCAGCTCCCCCCCCCCCCCCCGTTGCCTCCGCCCCCCGCTGCCTCCCCCCCCGTGCCCCCGCCCCCCCGCTGCCCCCGCCCCCCCTGCTGCCCCCGACCTTTAATCTTCCCCCTCCTCCACCGCGTCCTTCCCCGGACGTACCGTACCGTACCCTCTCCCCGTGCAAAGGTTAACCGTCCTGCCCGCGAAACAAAAAAAGTGGCCCCTATATAGCATGCAGGGCACTCGTTTGGCACGAAGCAGCTTTGAAACGGGTTTCGCTTTTTTTTTCTTCGGGAGCAAGTGCCAATTAGGCCACGGGCGCGGAGGTAAATACCGCGCGGATTCGGTCATTGCACTTTTTATATCTATCGGTAGGCAGCGCGTAGCAGGTGTATTGCTGCTTCGTATCTTTGCCCCCCCCCCCCCATTGTTAAAACAATGTTAATTTTGAGCCCTGTGTTCGTAAAACTGCTTCACATGGCCGTGTCGGTCATGAGGGTTTTGTTCTACGAACCGAGATCACTTGCCTCGGTAGTCAGTGGCTGGGAATCGAACTCAAGTTACCCCGGGGGGCTCTGTAGCCAACGCTTTGCCACTTTGCCCGCATGTGCGCATTGATAATTATGACAACGCGCATAGACTGCATGTTTTATTTCCGCTGGCCTCGCAAAAACGACTCACACTTTGCACGCAACAAGTCAGACACCTGTTAATGACATCGCATTGTCGTGTGTGATGTCTTCAACACTTGCGCGGTGCAGCGAATTCCGACTTTTATTTAGCTTTTTTTTTGCACGACTCTCCTGCGTGTGGATTAGAGTGCACACGCACTCACACACAGTCCGTCCAGGTATAGCATTGTCACATACATTGGTGTACAATTCACCCTATCATAGAAATGCTATTATGGTGCTCCTGCAGCGAGTTCACTTTTATTCAGATACATCATTCTGCGAGTTTGTTCGCAAAGGGTGAAAGGGCGATAACATTCGCTTTTGCGTAGTTTGCCGCACGTGTTTACGTTGAACTTCTTTCGCACCGCACGTAGCCAACCGTGCTGGTCGGAGGTGCGGGTGGTTAGGGAAGACAACGAACTCAACACAAAAAGCAGCTCCCAAGAAATGAGTTTGCCGGCTTGATGATCGTATCGCAGAGTTATCATGGGAGATGGCGAAGGCTTAGGTGGGGGGGGGGGGGGGCTTCCTCCAGCAGTGGATTGATCATGGCTGCTCTGCTCCTGCTGCTGATAGTTCTACAGGATGCCCCCCTCCCCTCCCTTGGCACCGGTTCGCGCATTGTTATTATGAACCTGGCAACCACTGAGGTCCATTCCCGACCACGGCTAAGACCAGTGGCGCGGGATATAGGAACCTTGGCAGCGTTCGCTTCACCAACTCGCAGCGACCAGCGTGATGAAGTATAGTCAAACAACTCTAATGATACCCCCCCCCCTTCATCCAGCAGTGGATTTTATAAAGGACTGCACATTTCCGTGATGGAATTCTACAAACATATTATCCACGCGAGGAGCTACACTTACTTCTTTTCGTCGGTTGTAACTCCAGCGCCTCTGAAACAAAGTTGGGCACGAACCCGCACATTCTTCACGTGCAATATATCAACTGGAAACAATTATCCGCAAGCTGCTCACGTGTGACCATTTTTCTGTTTTTTAAATGCGCCGACGACCAAACAATCTGCATCAACCAATTAGTAGCGACTCTTTACAAAAAAAGACAAAGATCCCCTGTATAGCCTCAACAGACTGTTGGGGCAAGTGCTGTTAGCGAGCACCTATGAAGGGCTTGACGGCACACGAGGGGGGTGGTGGCCAGCACCACGCCCGACCGCCTTTGTCTCCCTAGTGGCGATGTTTTTTTACACAACGCACCAGGTATTCATTTGCGGCTGAGTCGACCTAAGGTAGACCCAGAACCGACCGGTTCAGATAATCGTCACCGGTGTTGGTCGTGAGCGGGAATCGAACTCGGGACGCCGGGTTCGTAGCGCAGCGTAGCGCTAACCGCTACACCACCGCTCTCCGCATAGGCACACACACACACACGCGCGTGCACACATTCGCCCAGCAAAGTCCCGACTCGTTTATTCCACACAACTAGTTTCAGTGGATTTTATTTGCGTGTTCAAAGAAGACGCCTACTAATAAAGGTGCACGACTGTTCATGTTTTTGTTTATTCGGTGAACCCGGAGGTGTCGTTTGCGCCCACGTGACGGCAACGATGCTGCGTCATCGTTGCGCATCTTCTGATACCTATAAACATTTCAATCTGTAGCCTTCCTTTGGCACGCTTCGTATTGCTCACTCTATCACATTTTCCGGGGGGGGGGGGGGAGGAGGGAATACAACAGCCTGCGTTTCATCACCGGTGCTACGACGGCGAGCTCCGTTGCGGCAGATGTTTAATGTTATGCTCATACACCGGTTATTCATATGCATACTTTGGGCTGGGCACGTGTGGTGTGTGCGGTTGCTTTTCCTTTCGTGCCCTCCTGCATGGCGTTGTCCAAAAAAGAATGGAATTAAATAAAAATCAACTCTCTCCCCACACCGCCCCCCCAACTGCTTCGGAGCACACGGCCGGCACCGCGCGCGGGCGCGTGTTGGTGCGACTGCGACGGGGGGCTGGTTGGTTTGGGGGGGGGGCAGATACGGAACGCGGAAACAACCACCGCGCGAAGGAAGGGAACGGACGGAGGAGTGGGTGCCTGGCTGGGTGGGTGGAGGGGGGCAGCCAGAGAAATAAAAGTAAAAGCTTTGTACGCAGCAATATTTTCCAACCGCTCGGCCGGGTGCGAATTATCATCACTTTTTTTCTATTACGTGGCTTTACCGAAAGACCCAAAGAATAGAAGATGCAAAAAAAGACAACAAAAACAACAAACGAGTGGGGGGGGGGTGTCTGGTGGAATTTTTTTTTGTACTAAAGACTGCCGCTGAATTATTAAGGCTGCACGTTAGTTTTGCGGGGAGGAGGAGGAGGCGGGGGGGGGGGCGAGTCAGGCGCTGCGCTGATAACCGCGCCGCGAGGATGCGATGAATGCTCCAAGGAGCCGCCAAAGAGGAACGCGTTAATAGCTTCACACGGCCTAATGCAGCGACATCGCGGGCATTTCATTTGTTCCTCCGCGCGCAGCCTCTGGGGCGCACGGATAACTTTAAAGAGAGGAGGGGAGCGTAGAGAGAGAGAGGCCGGGGGGGGGGTGTAGGGGGTGGTGAGGGGAGGGGGGTATAACCCCCGCGAGAGTTACCATCCGAGACCAGTAAATTAAAGACGCCACGGACATTCCCTTGTCCCGCTGCTCAATAAAGTGACGAGGTAGTTACGCTCTCCTGTATAGCGTGGGGGTTTGGAGGGGGGAGCTGGTGGGGGGGGGTAGAGTTGGGGGGGGAAGGGCAATTTCCAGAGCTCGCGGAAAAACAAAAAAAAACCCGTTTCTTAATTCTTAGTAGCGGTGTAGCCGTGCTCCACGCGGAGTACACCCACACCACCTCGTCGCGCGTTCGACCGATAAGGAAAGGAGAGAGAGAGAGAGAGGAGTGGGGGGAGAGCGGGGCGAGGACACCGTTAAGCGTGGGCCGTGGGTGACTTTGACGGGCAGGCAGACATCGGGGATAGCAGGGGGTCGAGCAAGATGCCGGAGCGCGCCGTGAATCTTGAAGGCAACCCCCGCGTGTCCCGTTGTCCATCTCGCGGGCCGTGGCGTGAAACACCCGAGCGGGCTTTTATGAACGCGCAACACATCGAGGCCATCCGGCCAGCCAGCCATGCAAGTCAGCCGGCAGCGCATTCTCTCTCTGTCGGGCTAAAACGCAACGAGAGCACAGGACACACAGCAACGCAAGCCGCTTACGTTTCTGTAATGCACGCTCTCTCTCGCTCGCTCTCTCTCTCTCGCCGGGGGCGATAGCAGCGTTTCAAAAGAAAATGATTGGGTGGTAATTTGAATGATGGCAATTGAAATCTCAGCGTGTTGCAGCGATCCGAACCAACACAAGTCGGAATGTGACCGGGAGAATTAACACCTGTGTCATTGCCAAGTCGCTTGTCGTGAGTGCCTGCAGATGCATATTTTATTTGGCGAGAAGAATTCGTTTCAAGTTTAATTTCATAGTCACGGCATTACTGTAAGTTTTGAATACACTTGAAGGTAGTCTTTTTTTATTACAATATTTTAACTTGACCGATGGAGTAGATACATCTCGTAATAGAGGTGTGATCCAAAGATTATAGCTCTGCTCGAGTTGTGTTTTATTTCAGAAACGTTACGTTATACCGACCCATTGTTTAGTATATGCTCGTATCATGAAAATGTTACATTTTATAACGTGTGTTATTTACATTCATGTTATGGGATTCCTTGCGGATGATAATGTTGTGGGGTGAGCTAGATATTTCCGTGATTATGATATTATGAAATATATTTACGTGAAATAAAACGTGAGAGAATTGCTCACAAAGCATTGATGTTATTTTTTATTTTTCGACTTAAAGCTTTCGTGATGTTATTGTTTCGTGGCAATGACGACAATTCCATTGGTGAATATTCGGTTCACTGTGAATGTGTAAACAGGCCGGACAGTGGTTGACAATTATTAACAACTTAATCAGCGGAGCAACACATATGAACATACACGGCACATGTGCTCCCGCTAGTGTGTTAGCATGAACCGGTTACTCACTCATACTTCAGTTTTAACTAATTGTCTCCCAGATGTGTGTGTGTGCGCTTAGATGGACGGATGAATAATAAATATAGACAATTCGTGGTGACAAAAGCCGTGTCAGGCCAGTCTGCTTAATGTCGAGTGGTACACGTTTACGACAGTGCATCAACAAGCAAACACCTGGTGTTGTGGCTGGGTCTGTTTGCTTTGTTTGCAATGGCTTTCGTCGTGTTTACGTGCGCGCGCGTGTGTGTGTATGCGCGTGCGTGCGTGCGTGCGCGCGCGCGTGTGTGTGTATGCGCGTGCGTGCGTGCGCGCGCGTGTGTAATCCACACACATTCCGTGGACGACATGCGCCCTTTCAGATTCCCATTTAGCACACGAGGCAAGTGCTATTTCCCAAAACGCACAAAAAATTCAGTATCTTCCAAATGACAACTTACGTAAATGTTAAGCGGTAGAATGGGTTAAGAACAAAAATGGGGGGGGGGAGGGAGGGGGCTAAGGAGCTTCAGTGCCAACGGACACCAGGTCTTTGTTTGTGACCACTGGAATCTCGCGCCAAGCTGCCCAGCCAGCCAAACAGCCACTCATTGTCCATGGCAAACAGAGCTTCTCTCACTGGAAAAAAGGCTGGAGGTCATTCCGCAGAGGCCGGGGTCAGGGGTGAGCATGTTTATTTCAGCGGCATTTGAAGCCGCTGGCAGCGGGGATTGCCACGCGGTGAGACCAGCGCAGACGCAGGAGGCGGCCACGCAGAAATGTTAAAGAGGGCCTCAAAAAAAAAGAAAGGTTCTGCAATTACAAACCTCAGGGCTGCGCGATTATTTAGCAAGCGCTCGCAGGTCTGTTTCACCTCGGCCCCAACTTGACGGTGTCAGTGCGATAGGTGAAACCGTGGCCAACTGCATTTGCAATCTACGAAGTATAGGGTGTGTCGGGTGTGTGTGTATATATTGAACAACGACGACGATACACGGACACAAATGCACAACAGAGAATTTCATTATTTTTGTTTCCGAAAATAATAATACAGAGAAGCCTGCACAGCGTGCATTAGCAGGGTGAATGTAATCAAATAAATTATAAAGGCTAAACACACATTAACTTTTCTTTATAAAGCGAACTCTTACATTTGTGTTAAATATTAGCTATGCGGTTAATTAAAGGCAACATCCCTCCGTTTCCATGGAAAATCTTTGCCGCGACGTTTTCCTTCCCATCTCGTTTTCATGCTGCGAACTCCGTGTGATTGGATTCACCCTCACATTTCCCAACTTGTTAATTTGTACAACCAATTTAATACTCGGGCAAAAGTCAGAATGGGTGCTGAACCTAAAGCAACAACATTTGTGTTGTTTATTTATTGCAATTTGTTTATTCATGAAATGCTTGTACACGTTGCAAAGTGTAAAACAATTACGGGCACGATGCACGGAACCAAATTAATGCTGTGGTACCGCGTACGTGAGACGTAGACTCCACGTGTGTTGGACGAGTGGTGCATGGTTATTGCTGCTCGTTAGTTAGGGAAGAACACACATTTTATCACGGCGTTATCACACGCAGCTGACAGCTGTATAAATTGCCCTGACATAGTGATGCATGTAGCGTTATTGAAAACTCATATTTTTTTGCTATATATACATTATATAGGAATAATTTACACTTTTTAACTAGTTTTGGCCATAGTTTTACATTTCACTAATTAGCATCTGAGAAAAAAATTCTATAACGATGGTTGTTAAAAAAAATGAGGATTTTTTTTCGCGTTAATTACGTTTTTGCAAGTTTTTTTTTCACGAATAACCCTTTATGTATTCCTAAATAGGAGCATGCAGGTTTTCTAGATATGAATGTAGTTAATGTAATAAAATGTCATGTTTGTGTTTTTTTGGTTCAATGTTTACTTTATACTAAGTTCATCCGGTTGCTCGTATGATGAGCCAATGCATTATCGCATGACTTGCCTGCTCCAACCAACATTGCTCAGTGCACATCTTCTTGCCATACGCTGTCAAGTTAATTGTTGCATTAAGTGGCGATGCATTGCTCAAAGTACACCTCGGGTTTTCTGCCGGGCTTCAACCTGGCAAATTAACATAGGGTTGATTTAATGTTCTTTTCAAGGCTTTTCAGAGGGCACTCCAGAACAATGCTGGCAGATCACGTAATGGAAATGCATTGCTTTTAACACACTCGCTGACGCTACGTTACAATGCGGTCAAGTTAATACAGTGTTACTACTGCTTGCAACTTTATAAGCAAGATTTGCACCTTTTACCTAAGTGCATTTACTTGTGTACCACAAGGCTGTATGTCTAATGTAAGTATATACGTAAATACTTAAGTAGCCACAGGGGGTGGGGGTAACACTGTGTGTTGGGTGCATTGTGTCACCAACGTGTTCCATGGGGATTGTGTATATATATCAGGCATTGCATACTTTAAAATGTGGAATGACAGGCCACGTGTAAAGACCACTGTGTTTATTTGAAGTGTCACTTTAACTATTGTACGTATGTTGAACTTATATCACGAGTGTAGTTCACGCTCCGCACACGTAAATCTAGATGCGGTGTCATGAAACATTTTATGAACACATTTACATAAACAGTTTTAAATTTCATTATTGGCTCTGATATAACTATGTATCACAAAATAGTCCACCGGGGAGACAAAGGCGGCCGGGCGTGTTGCTGGCCACCCATCCCTCGTGTGCTGTGCCGGCCATCATAGGTGCTCGCTAACAGCACTTACCGCAACAGTCAGTCAAAAGGCTATACGGGAGGGACCTTTGTATTTGTACGTACGTATGTGTGCATGCAAAATAGGGTTAAGTTTGTCTTAACATTTCTAACTGGCGTATGTAAAGACAGACACACGGAACAACAAAAGGCCCAGAAAAATCCCAAATGGATTTTTTAAAGTAAAAGATCAGCTAAGTGTAGGTTAGGCACCAAGTCAGGAATTTAATTAACTTTGTTGGTGAGTAATTAATAGTGTGGGGAGAGAGAGAGAGAGAGGGGGAGGTGGTGATGGACAGCTGTATCAAGGGTGTGCCTCCCACCCCCTGATGAAGGGGGTTTCTCTATCTCGACGGAGGGTCTTCCCTTTGTTTCATGCCTAAGTCGTGGGTCGCTTTGCAACTCCCTGTTGTCATCTCGACAGCGCCGCGCCATTTGTGCCTCGCGGATAAATAAAAAAAGAAGAGAGAGGGAGAGAGAGGTGCGCACCAAAACTCGTGCTGAGACGCGCCAGCGCACAAGTGGTGGTGGTGGGGGGGGGAAATAACAATGCCAGAACTGTTTTCACTTTTAAGCCAATGATGTAATAGTATTAAAGCAACAGTCAAGGTGTCGGCATATAATTAGCGTTGTTTAATTGAGTGCATTGTCTGTTTTGCATGCATTTGAAAGCAATCTCAAGTTTTAATGGTTTCTTTAAATAATTCTGAAAGTATTTGACGCGGTTATTTATTTATTTAGTGCCTCTATTCCACACTCCTCTCCCAATTAATATAATTCGCGATAAGTAGAAAAATCCAATTAGGAAAGCTTCGCTTTGCCCAAAAATTGGCGAAGTAAAATTACGGTATTATTGAAAAGTATGCTTTTCAAAAACTACCAAAATATTGCGTTCTAAATGTTGAAACACACACGCCAAATTGACTTGTTGTGTTCTTTGTTGTTTGATAAATACATATCAACACGCGGAATTGTGTAAAAACAACATTGCCTTCATGCAGTCTTGGTGGAGTTGAGGGCCCCTTTAGGACATGATCGAGTTCAATGTGTCCTTTTGAAAGGGAAGATGGCAAAAGTTTCAAGCAGCATCTCGTCTCTCGAGCACAAATTACATTGCCAAGGACACAAGGCAACTCCCGCTTCCACGTTAGCGGACATCATTTCACCGCGGAGCACCTCGTCAGACACTACAAGCTCCAGTTAGGTCCTTATAAAACACTCATGGTTAAATCCTGACGAATTGGAGAACGTTAAGAACATCCCAATAGGAGCCCATCCCCACGGAGACAAGGCCACGAAAGGCCCTTTTGTTGTCAAATGTATTGCAAACTGAAGAGCTATGGCTATGGTAGCACTGTAGTGCATATATCCAAAAACCCTCCTACAATAGGTCAGCTTACAATATAAAAAGGTGCTAATGAAAGATGCCACCGATGGTACTTATTTTCCCTCCCTCTTCATAATGCTGCCTTTTATTTAGGTGACTTTCATTAGCCGTGTTTGCTCTATGGAACAATACTCGCATGCGAGGCAGAACGTGCACTTTCAAAACAAGAATGACAATAAAAACAAACAACAAAAAGAAATATCACCACATTATTGTGTCACTGGATGCAAAAAATAGGTTAATATTTGATGAGAAAATCCATGGTGCATAGAGTGAGAGGATTGCCAAAAGGCGTCAGTGTGGGCTGCTTAGAGTATCAAGCTTCTCTCCACGTGTGTGAGTCAAGTGTGAAACAATGCCAATTCAATATCCTGCTGGAGCTGGACTTTACATTGAGCTTGCGTAGTTATTGAAATTCTTCATTATAAATGAATGTGCTTTCTCAAAAAAATCAACATCGCACAATTTTAACATTAAAAATTTTGCATTTGTGTTATTATTATTCTTGTGCTTGACATGTTGACTTCGGGCATAAAAATAAATGCTGAAAGTATTGACCATCTCGGACTTACTGTTGACAGTGATTATAACAACCAATGGAAACTAGCTACGGGAAATGGTTGATGGACTTAATAAATGCAGACACTGTCTTTCCGACAGACCTGTTCTTCACCTGATGACGGCTGCTTGCGTTGTGGCCGAAACGTCGTGAGAATGATTTTATTATGTTTTATTTTTATTGTTTTATTATTTCCCTTCTACGTGACTTTACCGAAAGAACCAAGAAGATGAATCCCTGCAGTCACGAAAGAAGCTTTAAAACGAAATTTAAGGCTGCAAATTTGCGTTCAATGTAATTATGAACAAAGCAAACGTTACTCACAACACGTTCACTCTCCGTTGGAGGGACACATTTACAAAGACGCATCAAAGTATGTAACACTATCGGCGATTATTCAAGGCAGTCCAAGATCAAAATTATAAAATAAAGGGGTGAGTGACAGCAGGATATAGAAAAGCAACGCGCGCACATGTAGCTAAAGAAAGACATTTTCGATCAGTGGATGCTACCTGCCATGACAAAGGGGTCAGAAGCGTGGACTCTTGCCAAAGGACATGGAACAAATGCCGAAAAGTACAAAGGGAAGCATGGAGAAATCATATGCCGTGGATTACACCGAGGGACAGAATGAGGAACGCGTGGATTACGGAACGAACAAGTGGGAGAGAGGTCGTGTTGACTGCGGTTGTCTGGGAGAACGTCGCTCGAAGGGGACCAGAGCAGAGGAATGAGATTTGCGACGGAACAGCAGCCAGCAGAGGGGCGATGGTCGAGAGGACGACCACCGCTGAGATGGCGAGATGAGATCACCCCGGGAGGAGGGGGCGAGGAGGGTGGGGGTTTTTCGCAAGATCTTGACAGATCATATTCAAATCTAGAATTCTTGACAGATCGGTATGACGAGCAGTGAGGCCTTCGTCCAGAAGCGGATAGAAAATGGCTGCCGATGATAAACCAATATCTGACTAGGCTCAATCAGTTTGGATTTGTTCGTGCGAGATTGCATCATTTCACCACAGTCCATGTTGTAAATGCAAAAAACAACACCAAATTGACTATTTCTAACTCAACTGCTTTTCTTGTTTTAGTAGACATTACTATTTTTTTTCTTCATTTCAGATCCCTCTATACCACTTCTGTTGTGGTCAGAAAGTGTGAATCTGTCAACGTTTTCCAATATCTCATCATTTAAATTTACCTGACCGTGCAGCAACTGTCCAGTTTTCACAAAAGCAGTTTTCTTTTGTATTCCCGTGGATGTTGAAGCCTATAATATAGGTTTTTTTCCCCCCTCCACTGCAAGGACAGAATGTGCTGTTTTTATAATTGCAAAAGACTTTCATTTAAGCTCGCGCTGTCCACAAAAATCGATATTGTCAGTTGAGGCCTACTTTCCAGTCAACTCACTTTCTGCCGAGTGTGCTGCAATTTTTTTTTATTTTCCGGAGGTCGCTGCCACCTCCAAATGGGGATAAACAAAGGCAAGCCACACGTGTTGGCTGTGCATCGTTTCTCCCCCCAAAACTCACTGCCAGTTACTTCAGTGTAAACAAAGCCAATGTATACTTGGCCAGGGGGTTCAAATAAATGTTGTTTTTTGTGTGACTTGGGAATATAAAAGTTAACTAATAATAATAATATGCAAAAAATAGTAAACTTATATTTATGCTTGGTCGTGTACACAGGCAGCATTGTGGGAGAGAATGAAAAAAACAACAACAACGACGACGCGTTTGCAACATTTCACGTTATTTTATCAATGGGCTAATTGAATTCCCTTTAACAGTCATTGTTCGATACTTCACTTTGGACAGCTCTCACAATGGCCGGGCATCGACGATCTCGCTTCGCCAACGTGCAATGACGCTGCTTTGATTGCGCGCGTCGCTCCGTCACAAGCGCAAGGAATGCGGTGGCGTTGGGGGCGCGGTCTTAGCGGTGTGGCCCAGGAAAGCTGGGGGCCTGGCACTAATCCAGTGCTTCCATTTGCTTGGTAGGTTGAGCTGCCACCCCCAACTCCCCCCCCCCCCGTGCGATTCCGTGTGAGGAGCTCTTCGTTATCCCGTTCCGACTTCTTCCAACTCCACCGACCTTGCCGGCCAGGGGAAGAGAGGCGGAATGGTCCCAGCTGACAACCGTGATTGATAAACTCAGACGTTCCGACGACGGGTTTCCTGTAGCACATCAAGACACTTCACTGCACGGGGCGGGCTGGCGGTTGAGTGGTTGCGTGCGACGAGAGAAGGAATCGGGAATCAAAAATGACTCATTCAAGTTCACGTGTGTCATGCACGTTCCCTCTCGATCTGTCGTGGCGTTTTTTTTTATTGTCACTGGAAACACTTTTAATTGAGAGTAGTACCACTTAGTAATGTGTTACACGGAGTTGCTCCCTTTAAATTGGCTCTCTTCTTTAATCATGTTATAATTCGCTCTCGCATTGGTGTGGTATCCTGCAGAGCATCCTTTTAACGAGTTCCTCTGTGCTACTGAATGTTCCAGCAGTGTCTACATCACGGGGTGAACATTTACTGTTAGCGCCAGTGTGTAGCCCATACCATCTCTTCCTTCCATAAAAGCCAAAAAATGTTCTGTACGAGTACCGTAGATTCCCGTTATGCAGGTGCTCTACAGAGAACGTTTCAAGCTCCGTTCTGATATTGACGCCACTGCCGCGTATCACCCTCCCATTGTTATCCTTGTTATAACAATAATTTTAAAAGCACAATTTCTCACGCTTCGATGCCCATTCCAATTGCTGTATCTCAACAGAAACAACATTCCGCGGAAGAAAAAAAACCCACGTGCGTAGCCTTTGCCGCAGTCGGCTCAGTGTGAAAACTGCAGCGCCCAGTGACTTTCCTCTTTGCGAGAATTCTCTCAGCTCCGAGGGACGAGAGGTCGGAGGCGGTCTGTTTTTTTTCCCTTCTACGCTGCACAGATGGCATGCAGCCTGCAGGTTTTTTTTTGGTTAGCGGTACATGACGAAGCGTCCCTTGGGGGGGGGGGTGGGGGGGATGCCTTATATTTATTGCGCAGTTTAGCGCCACCACCGCCAGCCAGCGAACAACCGCCGTGCGCGTTTGTGCCTGATTGTGAATTTCTGGCCCAATAAAATGTTCACCAATCTGCATGCCACCGTACAGTACCAGCAGCCATCTGCGTCGTAAGTGGCCAAAGGTCTCTTGGAAGCTCAGTGAGGTTGAGCGTCCGTCGTCGACTGGCCGGTCGCGGTGTGCGTTGTGTTGTGTATATGCTCGAGGTTAGGCTCTGAGCCTTAAGCCACAGCAGTAGGTAGAGCAATTACAGCGTGTGCAAGGCACTGGATCCCCAGACACCATTGTACAACCACGCACAGGAAGCTAGCGCTGCTAAAAGCTGACTCGGCTGCTAAAAAGTTTCACCACCACCACCACCCACCCACCCCCGCGCGCGTAAGGAAAAGGTCTCCACGGTCTCTCTGCTCAGCTTGCGTCTTTGAAGTGCTCTCGTGTTTCGGCTCGGGGGAGCCACCGTGTGGGGTGGACGGAAGGGACAGCCGAGGCGGCCCTGTTTGTGCTTTCAAGCGCTGAGATACGCGTACAGCATGGGGAAATGTTTGCAAACACGGATTACGGTGGCCCAGCCTGCATTAAAAGGCCACCCTGAGGTTTTTGTTTTGTTGGCGTGCATCCAACTGCGCGAACCTGCGTTCTTTGCCTTCCACCCGGCAATATTGGCGCTTTCGAGATGTTTACGGCTCGATTTCTAAGAGGGCATTCATTCCATAACCGTATTTTTTGGTCTCTGTTATGTGTTTCTGTTGTTGTTCTTCTTCTTCTATGTGTACTACATATGTTTGCTACGTACGTTACATTCCTTGTTTAGATTGCATGTTGGTTTGTCTTTGAAGACTGCAAATAATGTGCTCAGTAATTGCATAAGGATGTGCATGCTTAAATAAAACTCCGTGCTTGTGTTGGCTCAGCGTAGAAATCTATACTGGGATTGCTGATGCAGCTTGCAGTCTGAACTCATATGAACTAAATTAAGGAATTTTCCAAGGAAGGACAAAGAAAGTATCATTTTTAAAGCTTACTTTTAGTGTCATTTTGGTGTCATTCCATACAAAAATGTAAGATAAAAAAACTAGCCAATGCCGATTTTAAATGACGAGAAATAAGTATACGCTGGTCGTCGTAAAATATTAATCCGAAAAAAATCACGTCTTAAATTACTTAAAGTAAATCATTAATTTTAATGGCAATACAAATATAGTGTATTTTTTTGGGTTCAAAGCAGCTACATCATCTTTTTTTGGAAAGAAGAAAAGAAAAGGTTACCGCAAAAAAATAAAACGTGAGAAAACATTGTTAAACCATAAACATCTTTGTTATACCACGCAGTAAATAAGATGAGCATGAAAGAAATGGGCTGGCTGAGACAGTGAGGGCATTGTCTGGGCAAGAGCGGCTCTGCCAAACACACTCTGGGGGCAGAGAGAACGCCATGCCGATGTTGTGGTTAGCAGAAATAACACAGCTGTCCAGAAAGCCAGAGAGAGCACCCTCCCAGAGGTGCCCCATGCCGGGAAAAAGGAAATATGAAAAGGGGTATAACAAAAAGAGAGAGAGGGGGGGGAGAGAGAAAAGACGGAGGAGGAAACGGAGCGCTATGTTTATTACAGCCCGCGTCTAGTGATTTATGGCCACGTTTTTTTCCGCGATTTCCTGGTCTTATCAGCCAGAACATGAACTGAATTGCAAATGTTGTCGTGACACATTTAGAATGCGCAGAGCAGACAGGTTCGCTGATACTCTTGCCATGGAAGCCTATAAATTGATCACCCTTCGATGTGAGTTGTTAGTCCATGCGTACTCCTTGGAAGCTGTGTTTTGTTCGCGGTAAAATGCTGCTTTGGGAGACAAGCTGAAAAATCACGAACAAAGCCAGGCGTGACTTCACTTAATTTAAATCTCACTCCTTTTGTTAAACTCATGAAATTCACCTTTTAAAGAAAGTGGCGGTCTATTCATTTTTGGAACGTGTGCATTGCTCTGCTTTATGACCACGTTACCAGATGTCATTTATATCACACTGAAGAATAACAGGAGCATGGTATTAAGCTATTTCATCGGTACCATTGTAAGAATTGTTATTTCTATTTTTTTTATCAAGCTTTTCTCCTACTTGATAGACACCGCTTAATAATCAAATATACTGCTATTTACAGTTTCAAAAAAATATGCACATGTAAAAGAGTGAAGATAAGCACATGACATGTACAAAGTTCTGGGAAAACGGTGGAATGCAAACTTTGAGTCTGACTCACTGGTGGGATGAAGCCTGTAAAAAAATATGCAGAATATATAAAGTTAATACATTTATAATACAGCCTTTACGTACGCTCTGTTTTTAAACACACCCACATTTTTTGAACGATCTCGCAGTATGAAATGTGTAAATTAATAAATGTAATTGAAGATAGTGTTTAAAAATACCACACATTGGAGAAAGAAAATGATCACAGGACCTACTCAGGACATCACAACCCACAGTCATTTTATGTGTGTATGCACATACAGTATATGGGAAATTATGAAAAAGGTAGGAGAATATGACATCCACACTGCATCAGGTACTCATCTGCAGCTCAATCAACCTATGGAAGGCCTCGAACAAGTTTTGATATCACTTACCATTGATGTTAGTCGTGTACTGCAATCAAACTCAAGTGAATGCATGTACGCTGAACTTCTTTCGCACCGTACGTAACCGACCGCGAGGGAAGCACAACAAACTAACTCATGGGTTCGTAGTGCCGTCTGCTAACTATTGCACCACTGCCCCCAACTTTTGTACACGCGAAAAACAGACAAATGTCCCCCCCTTTAGAACGTTTAACAGACTTTTGTCGCGACTGCTGTCAGCGAACACCTTACGGTGTGACCAGCAACCCACCCGGATGCCTTTGTATCCCCAATGCTGGCGTTTATACACCATGCCAGGTATTCATTGGAGAGATCCGGGACGAGTTAGGACGCCCGTCACTGGTTGCACGGTGAGTAACGCAGTGTGCTAACTACGATATTACTGCTTCAAGGTGCATGCAAAGACAACATTCCCCTGTATCGTCTAACTGTTGGGGAAAGTGTTGTTAGCCAAAGCCAAAGAGACAAAGATCCCCCTATAACCTTAACAGACTGTTGGGGCAAGTGCTGTTAGCAAGCACCTATGAAGGCTGGCACGGCACACGAAGGGGTGGGTGGCCAGCACCACGCCCGGCCGCCTTTGTCCCCTTAGTGGCAATGTTTTTTACACATCGCACGAGGAACTCAATTAAGGCTAAGCCGGCTTAATGGAGGCCTAGGACCGGTACAGATACTCGTCACTGGTGTTGGCCTTGAACAATAATCGAACTCGGGTCGCCAGATTAGTAGCGCAGCGCGCTTACTGCTAAACTACCACTCCCCACCTATGTTAGTGTACAAAGAACAAACAAGGATCCCCCGTACATCCTGGGACTGTAGGAACAAGTGCTGTTAGCGAGTACCTATGAAGGCCAGAACGGTCCACGAGGGCTTTGTCTCCCTAGTGGCAATATTTACACACCGCACCAGGTACTCATTTGAGGCTGAGTGGACCTAGGGGAGGCCCAGGACCGGTTCAGATAATCGTCACTGGGTGTTGGCCGTGAGCGGGAATCGAACTCGTGTCGACAGGTTCCTAGCGCAGCGCGCTAACCGCTACACTACCGCTCCCCACACACGCGTGTGTACTAGTGTACACACACGCGTGCACACACACCTGCCCACATGGCTTCATTCCATAGGGGAGGTACTCCCTCCAGGAATGCACGAGTGCACCCTCGCATGCGCAGGTGCCATCATGATTGCAGTATTACGACGATTCCGTAAGCAAACAAGCATCGCTAATTATGAGGCACACGAAGGCAATGATAGCTGTGAATGCACGTGCACATACCTCCATGTACACGTATTCTATAATGCCCGACAGGGTCACCTTCGAAATGGAATGGTCAGTGTGCTTCTAAGCCACGATGTGGTCAGGACATCAAAACAACTTTTCATTTCTGTAAAAAAAAAATGGTATTACGTTAACATTCTTGAACTTAGCATACTATGCACTACTGTAGCCAACGTGCATTTCA
The DNA here is from genome assembly GCF_964198595.1 of Lampetra fluviatilis. NCBI lineage: Eukaryota > Metazoa > Chordata > Hyperoartia > Petromyzontiformes > Petromyzontidae > Lampetra > Lampetra fluviatilis. The sequence goes on along the minus strand of NC_136287.1, from coordinate 9,357,662 downwards.
CTTCGGTTTTGTGGATTCCACATCTGGTTTATGCACAAATCTACCATTAGTCCGCAAAGTTGAGGCCCTGTAGGTAATGCTATTGAAGTCAGGGCCAACACTGCATTCTCTTTCACTTGAAATAGGAATGTATTTTTTGAGTTTTAGTTCGTCTGCCTTGAAAATACAAATGTTCTCAGCACATATCTCCAAAGGGCATCTGTAAAAAAACCATATAAAAGCAGACATCATTTGAAATAGAGATGCATAGAATATGTGAGTTGCCTGTAAAATAATCAATCAGAACTCATGCTCAGGCATCTATTTCTCCCAGTGAAGCATATCTTGCGGGTATAATGGTATGTTTTGCCTTTTTGCTCTGAAAGAAGTTCAACTTACATGCCTACATGTGTAAACGATGCTCTGAAGTTTAATAGTGTAATGCAGACACGTTTTATATAACAGCTACCCTTTACAATGTGCCGACCCATCGGAATCACCATTGTCAACATGCACTGCATAGATTTTTTTTTAATATTGATGGCAATGAGAAAATGTTAAACAATAATGTTTGAGCAATTAAGTACGGGACAAAGCACCCTACAGAAAATAAGGGCTCATTTAATCTTACTTTAAAAAAAGGTTAGCAGTCATAAACAAATGATTGTAAATGCATATTTTATTAAATGAGCACGAGTAAGGTCGATTGACGTGTACGTTTAGAATATAAATGCCCTCTCCAACATCATTGTAGCTGTGCCTGCTCTTGAATGTGTTTGTTTTTGTAATCCCGATCTCACTTGAAAGAGAAACGTGTCGTCTCCATGGGGTGAAGCAGTAGCACATTGGTTGGCACACTCCACTAATAACCCCGTGACCTGAGTTTGAAGTCCTGGCCATTGCTAACATGAGCGGCCAATGATACCTAAATATGTTGCAAACAACTTATTTCACCAACCCACACTGCTGAGTTCGTCAAGGAGCATGAACCATCACGCAAACTCCAGTCATCCTCGCAGCAGATTTTGGCTAACTATCGAACAAACGCGGCTACTGCATCGCGCGCTTTCAGATGCGCTTCTGCGGCCGTCTGGAACGCTCTTCCTTCCGATATTAGGAAGCCAACTAGAGCTATGCACTTTTAAATCAACTAGATTGAACATTCATTTATTTTAAACTGCTTTTTATGTTTAGTTTGTTGTCCTTCCCCCGCACCTCTGACTCTGATTAGCATGGTTGGCTACGTGAGGGGCAAAATATGTTAAACATACACAGTGATGAAGTATGGCAAAAGAGACCCATGTGACCGACACAGCGTGGAGGGACCTTCAACCACGAGGCAATTGACGAAGCACTGTAAATTATTTAAGAAAAAATATACATGATTTAGTTGCAACAGGCTTTTGCCCGGTTATAAAGAATACAATAATGAAACACGTAAACATTTTTGTTACAGTTAAAAATATTCATTTCCAAAAAACGTTATTTCTATACAAAATGCATGGATCCTGTAATTAATTTGAAGACTTTCTGTAGCTGAACACAATACTAAATGGAGAGTTTCCAAGGACACGACATTGTTGTAAATTCTGAATTTATGACGGCCCTCAAGCTTATGTGCACAGTGTTCCCAAAGGTAATTCCTATGCTGCACAGGAATTGGACAGTGACTCGATCAAGCCAGGATATGTTCAATTCACAACAACTTCTAAGGTGCTGACGTGTATTTTCATTTGTTTAAAATGCGTGCAAATAGCTTGAAGAATTCACATTAGGGATTCGTTGCAAGTTGCATCAATAATAACGGTTGATATTCCAGAAACATTTTTCCAGTACCCAAAAAAACTTGATGTTGGTTCCAGATGTTTCCATCGTGGAAATTCACCTCATAGAAATTCCTCATTGTTAATGTATAGATACTATGAATATATATCTCTGCATTGCAGGATACATTTCTTCTTCTACTTCACTCCCCCCCCCCCCACATATTTTTGTTCTGCTTTAAAATGCAACAATATATTCCATTTGATGTCTAATATGCCAGGAGTTACCAAACAGAATGTACATATGTATGTTGAACCTCTTTCGCACAGTGCGTTGCCAACCGTGCTAATCGGAGGTGCGGGGGAAGTCGTTCTATAACATACCAAACTGTGAACAAACTACACCATATGATGAGAGGCTTTAGTTTTCCACCACACCAACGACATTAACTTCAGCAAAATCTAGAATGCAAGCAGTGTTCGTGACAACCCAAGAAAACACAACGCCTCTTGGTGATTAGATGTATCGAAGGTAATGTCTTACCTGATGTACTCTTTTGTTATTGCTTTTGGAGTTTATGAACTTGGGGAGCTGTTCTGAATTGAAAAAAAAAACCTGTGTGGCTCCAAAATGTGACCCACAAGGCATGCTGTGCCTTTGCTTTCATGGCATCCAAGTTTTGGGAAATGATTCTATTCTGAGGTTTTGTGTAATGTATATGGGATCGATATAGATTTAAATTCCTCTCGACGAAACAGTCCATCATGCAAACAAGTTTGTTATTGTGTGTTTGCACCTGAACCCAAATGCTAAATATTACATGCATCAGTGACTAAATTATATTTAGTGAACTAAGTTACATTTGGGGTGGAGTGGTGGTGAATTGCTTAGCACACTACTGCGCTTTGCACCCAGCACCACGAATTTGAATTACAGCCGTGACTAACACCACACGTCGAGTGATATCTGAAACAGGCCCGGCCCTTTCCTTTACAAAATTCGCACAGAGCTGTGTGGTGAAGTATGCTGAAGTATGGTCAAACTATCCCAAGACCTTCATCCAGCAGTTTGTACGTTATTGTTATAAATTCTTATTTTTTTTTTATGTATTGCCTATTGGCGATGCCTCGTTAATTTATGTTTGAAGGATTTGTATACTTTGTGTTGCTTTGTCGGCCAGGCCTTCCCTGGAATCGTGATCTATGATCTCACGAGGCTCCAAGCCTTGTATAGATAAAGGGATATACATACAACTCTTGTACATTTGTAAGGATTCCAACTGATAACTGATGCATGGCTTGTTTACACAAATACTACACCCGTAGTGAATATGCGGCCTTCTCAAAGCTGTTGCCACCTACCACAGACATGAAGACATTCATCATGGCAAGCACATTTTCTGTCTCGCTGACATCGACTGGACCAAGCACAATTAAATGCGACACTGATCACCACCCACGACTTGCAAGGCGGCAACGTCAGTACGTGCCTACTGGCGGTGACTTGTACAACAAAAATGCAGTGATTTCTGTTGTTGTTTTATTTGATATAGCGTTTTTTTTTTTACCAAAGCACTCGCATACGTCCGCAGTCTTTATTGCAGCGTGTGTCTAAAGTGCAAAGATGAGCTAACTGCACCTCGCGTAAGGCAAGGGAGTTAACAAGTTTGAGATTGACATAGTTGTACATGCCAAATACACAATGAAACTTCAATTTATTCACACTAATTATAGGGAGAGCCTTTGAAACTAATCAGAAGCCCATTATAACATTGTGAATAATCTGCATACTACTTAATAATTGGTGAAAATAGGATTTTTTTTTCTCTCTCCGCTTTAAAAATTGTGCCTCCAAGGGTCAACGAATCATTTTTAGCAGCGCAGTAATAACACAGTCGGGCTAATTGGCACCGAAGGCTTCCCAACTTATCGACTTTTCAGAGTCGCAGAGATTATTAGCTAGCATGTAATGAAAGTCTCGGTCGCTTTGACAAAATGGGAACGTGTGTGTCACATCAAGAGTCCCTGTGTATCTCAGTGGTGTTATCACCGCATGTATTTATCATGTATACATGGGTTTTGGTGTCCTGTGAAAATTTAATGAGCCTATAGATTCATCTTCGTGGAATTTCACTTGTGTTTATAATCACTTATAAATTGCCTTACGCACCACCACGAGTTGGGGTGTTCGTACGTGCTGAGGAACGTCTTTAACAAAGCCAATTGATAATTAATTTAAACAATCATGTTTAGTTGTGCGATTGCTGCCGTGCCGTGTAATGTTCAGCAATCCAGAGGACGCCAGTTCGATTCCATTTCCGGGTGCAGCAGTTGAAACAATGGGCATGTTTTTATTATTATTTAAATCTGCTTATATTTGTTTATCGAGCAGTATAAATGGGTGCACCGCAGTTAAGTAAATCGGCAGGTGTTGCGTGTTGTGGGGTAAAGTGTGGGTAACTCCCACCTCTGCCCAGACGTCTGGCCAGCATGAAAGAGTAGGCCAAATACACCCTTTGGGGGGACTGTCTCGAGCTCCCGCAAGTGAGGCCCTTCCAGCAGAGGTGGCACGGACATCTGTGAAAAACACCTTTATAGCTCATCGGATTCCTCCAGTATAAATAATATTCTGATTCTGAAGTTATTTCAAGGCAGTGCATTCACCCTCCGCCTACCATGTTTACAAACAAAATGGTTCCCCCAGGTATTACAGAATCGGATGACTTTTTAAAGAAAGTTCTGCCAACATTAATGACCAACTGTCGTCATCGTCACCACCACCGTCGTCGTTAAAGAAAGCCACGCTGACCTCATCTTCGCTTGGCCACAAAGCAAAGGCAGAGACGGAGCCGCGAATGGCAGGCGGGTGTTTTATGGGCCACGCGAGGAACACAAACGACGCCAGGTCTCCTGTTTGGCGGACGCCAGAGTTCGCAGGATTTTCAAGGAATAGCAAAATAAACACATTGCGAGGGGTCCAAGCAACACGCAACCGGCGGTGTTTGTGTGGTGGTGCTTGAGGCGAAGCCTCCGGTGCATCAGCCAGTCATCTCGGTCATCTCGGTCAGTCGACCTGTGGCACCTGGGTCTGCCCCGTGGCCTCCTGCCAGCGGGCGTTCGACACTTCACGTGGTAGCCTCAAGGTGCACTTGGCCTGGCACAAGCGTCGTGGTGACGTCACCGCCACTTAGTGGCGAATGGCGGTTGTTATTTTTTTGTTAACACGCAAGGGCACGTCTCGGTGCGTGGTGATGTCGGTCGGATTTTGCCACGTGCCGGTGAGTGACCGGGCATCCGTGTGTTGGAAGATGGTGCGATTGATGGTGTCGTTTTTGGGATAAGTGTGGACGAGTTTCGCAGTTGCCACCGGGCGGTGGAGCATCAGGCAGTGATCAAGGAGTTTTTCTTTTGTGTCCGGCGTTAATTTATTGGGGAAAAAAAATGTCACGACCTGAGTGCAGGAAAAACATAGGCGACTGCTGCCACAACAGGCGTAGTCTTTTCATGTTTCGGAAGAACTCTGGAGAGGTCAAATGTCACGGGCCAGTAGCCCTCAAGTCAGGAAGAGGTGGTGTCTGGGCAGAGCTGGCATTTTTCACGAGTTGGAGCCAGGTAGTGATTCAATTATACGCAGGTGTTTGTTTGTTGCCTTAAGTGGTGTTTTGATGGTGTCCGCCCACACCTCGTATGATGCAATATAAACTGGTTTGGGACCAGCGTTAAACCTCAAGTTTAATGGGGGGTTTTGTGGTCACGACTAACGTGTGATAAGTAATAGTAATTCTGTGTTTTCAAAGTTGTGATGTCTATGTCTCTGATGTGTAATTCAGATTGTACCACGTGTTGTCCGGAATGATGTCTGACATTTCAATCCATGTGCTGGGAGTTTCTTCAATGCAGTTCCTGGAGAAGCTCCCAGCACTGTGGAGGCAAAACGTCGGACATTGTGCCAAACAATACACGGCACAACCTCCAAAACGCATCAGAGAGCGAAATGTTTTATTTATTTGTTCTACGCTGCTTTGAAAGAGTGGGCTATCATTCGTACACTGTCCCTGGCTACCTATAGCGAATACATGGAAGCACAGCCATCAAGGAAGAGCAACTCAGAGCACCTTGCATGATAAACTTGATACATTATTGGCTGTCATGTAAATATTCAAGAATGTGTGGCTACAAGTAAAACATCTTCCTGTTAGAGGTAGGCCAGAAGCAACGTTTGTGGCAAGTTGTCCTGGTGGCGTACAATTTTGGCTTTAGTTCTGATGGTTTTGTGACCCAGCTGCATGAGATAATTCCCAAATGTAAAACACATGATAGCAACAGAATGTCACACAATTACTGAATCAAATTCAAAGACTTACAGCTAAAAAATGCACTCTGTAGCATGGAGTATGCACTAATATCTCCAGAAGACTGAATTTGATTTTAGTTGAATTCAATTATTTTACTGAAAGTATTTTAAGGGTTTAGAGCATTGTTACTTTTTATTTACCAAAGGCTAGTTCAATATATATCTTAAAACATGGATAGCATTGGAATCTAACGAATCGAAGCTATCTCCGATAGACACCAGATTCCCATCGCAAGCGTCATCATTAAACGTCTAGCTATGATCTGAATTGATGTTCTCTGTCCTATCTCTTTATCTTTTTGTTGAATTACATTGCCTATTCAAATATCTCAATATAGTAAAAAGGACCAATACAATGTCACCATAATCGTTAGACCTGGACAAACTATGCAGCAATTCAAATCGGCTATAGGTAAACAAAAAAACACGTCTTCTTGGTTCTTTCGGTAAAGCTTTAAATCGAAAAAAACACGTGTACACGTATACTGCTGCAAGGTAGATTATTGCATCGCACATTTGTGAGAGGTGGCGGTGGCTTTGGGAGACCTTCATCCAGCAGTGGATTGACCATGGCTAATGATGTTGATTACAAACACATTACACAGTGCATATACAATGCAATTGGATTAATACTTCACAGGACTGTGAGAAATGGTGGCATGGTAAGGCCTTCATAAAGCAGTGGATTGACTGTGGCTCCTGGTGCTGATGACAAAAAGACATGAAACATAATGAGTATCTTCTTGGTTCTTTCGGTAAAGTCACGTGACCGAAACGTCGTGAGAATTATTTTATTATGTTTTATTTTTATTATTTTATTACTTCCCTTCTACGTGACTTTACCGAAAGAACCAAGAAGATGAATCCCTGCAGTCACGAAAGCTTTAAATCGAAATATAATGAGCATAATCGAATTGTTGCATCGCAGGAGAGTGAGATATGGCTATGACTTGGTGTGTCCTTCATCCAGCAGTGAATTGATCATGGCTGATGGTGGTAACAATGTGATGATGATGATGATGATGGCGATGACAGGTATATATATATCTCAAGTAAGCAAGGCTGTAAAGCCGGCAGCACTTCATTTCCAGGTTGGAAGTCTTCTGATTTTGAGGCAGAGCTCATCCTCAAACGAGCAGGGGACCTGGCCTCTGATCCTTCCATTTGAGCGCTTCCTGCACCACGTGCTGGCTGTGACTTCCAAGCGTCAAAAGAGCCCCTAACAGGATGCGGGGCTGCATTGTTCAGCTGCATCCTCTTGTTCGCCTCCGACACGGGCCACGCCCGCACTGTTGTGCCTGGCAGAGGCCCTCGCTAATTGCTGCCCTGTCCTCATTTCCTGATGATGGACAAAACATGGCGGCTTTGGGAGACAGCAGAGGAAGGAGCCTTCGGTAGAAAGGAGGCGGTGGGGAAGGTTTATTATATTGTTCTTGTAAAAAAATATATATATAAAAATTTCAAGGCATGCAATGACGATTGTTTTGACTGAAAATGAAATCTGGAGCCTGCTATGATGAATTGATACAACAATGCATGTTTTGTCCTTTGTTTAAGATCGGGTAGGGGCTTCCTTATATTATTCAAGATTTGTGTTTAAAAAATTGACCATGTAAGGCTTCGCATTGCGTGTTGACTTAGATAATTATAGAAGCATTTTTTCCCACCCACCATTGACTCATATCTGTTAACAATGCTCAACATAGTTTTTCGTTATTAATAACAAAAAAAGCCCTCTGAGCAATATATTATTTTTTAAGGTCACGTATGCATAATATACCATGGTCATTTGTAATTTTTTTCTTAGGCATAAAGTTTTGGCAGTCAAAAATAGTCAAGGGAATTGTCCAAGGCATTACTCTGGATTTTCATCCAAATACATGGTTGCACTCACAATTTTGCACATTTCCCACAACCATTGAAGTTCATGGCTAGAGAGCCAGGGAGGCATTGAATGGCTTATGAACACGAATCAGAGTTCACAGGGGCTTGACCTGCCGGCGACTTGTGGTCTTGACCTCATTAGACACACATGGTCTCCGATGGCCTCATGGTGATAATGATGATGGTGATGATGTTCGCGTTGATAAGCACAAACATAATGACAAATTTTTTAAAGATTATTTCTTTGCAAACATCGTTAAGTATAATTAGAGTCTCGACTTACTATGAGGAAAAAAAAACATCGCTTGTGTTTTTACGAGTTATCTGTCGTAATTAGTCAAGATTTTGCAGCTGCTTTGCCGCTGGAGTTTAGGTATATGTGCAGCGTGCACAGTAGACATACATTGTGATAGATCCTGGCGCATTTATTTTGAATGTAGAGCATTGGGGCTATGGCTTGATGAATTAGCGTACTTGAGTGCGCACACATTTTAGAAAGATCACTGGTGGCATGAGAAATGCCTGTTGTTAAACAGAGGCTCAGCACAGCAGCGTGATGAATGAGGTTACAGCGTGTGTGATGGATACTCCACTCAGGACAGACCAATGTCCTGATCTCTATGTCTACATCAGTGGCTATTGTGCATTACATCTCACTGGGCCTGATATGTGCACCTCGTGGGAAATGAGCAATCTGCACCTAAATGAATAAAAACAATTAATTTGTCTGCACTCTTATTAATATGCATAATTTATTTCCGCGGCCAGTGTTAATCAATGACATTACTGGGGCACCGTTTTTACTGCAGGTGAACATTGTTAATTTCGCGATGTGCTATACGGTAATTATTTATAATCTCCTCTGACACGGGCATAAACTACGAAAAACACATTTTCAAATATCCTTAATGTGTACCAAGAGCATTTTAAACAATAAGGAATACATATTAATTTTATATAACAGATAATTTAGATAATTGCCTTTCCATAAATAAAATGTACAAGGGGTAGCGCGAAAGTATTAACAATGGAAACTAAATTATGCACACCCTCACATTTGTTAATGTACCATTAAATGTAAAATTATATTTTTTATGTAATTGAACGTTTTTGCATCTTAATATGTCTAGTAAATAATTATTCTAATCATGGTCCCTATATAAAAAATTACATACCAAGGCCTAAACCAAAATAAAACAACACCAAGGCTAACCACTGCATTTATTTTGACTTGGGAAACGGTGCAGCCGTCTAAGCAGAAATTGGCCATTTCTCTCGCGTTTACCTCATTTTAGATCGTAGAGTTTTGTTGTTGTTAACCCAACGAAGAGATAAAATGGAGACACTGTCATTGGCAATCTCGGAAACGTTCACGACAACTAGTTGTAAACGACACTCGCGCACCTGATGTCACCGTGCCGCGCACGCCATCACACCGTCTCTCACCTGCACCGTAGGCCGCTCCAACATCGTCAGGTGCACGCAGCGCCATTGTCTCAGCCGCTCCCTGATCCCTCTTTTTACAATTCCGCCTAGAGCGGCGTGCGGATTTAAATCAGTGACGGGCAACTCTCCTTTTTATATGTCTGTCACTGGAGCAAGTTACCAATTTGTAAGTTTAGGAAGTTCTGAGACTAGGTCTTGTGGTTACGTGGAGGCTGTCCATGTACATACGGTGGACTAAATGGACATTTTGATCAGTCAGAATCTTGATTTTGACCGCAGGAGGAATCCGATGAGCTATGAAGCTCTTTTTAACACATGTCCAGTATGGGCGGGGTCATCAAGTTAGAGCACCAAACTACACAAAACAACGATGGAAGTGCATCATGGAGAAAATTGTAAGCCAGTCACTAACTATGAATAATTAATAACGCATTTATTCAATAATTCTGATTTATCAAGCTTGGGCAAGGCAGTAAAAATAACAAAAACAGTCCCGCACCACACCAAGGCAACACAGAGTCCCTCAATAAAATGGCACATTGAGATTGAGCTGTTGATGCACAGGTAAGGATCAAAGTTACACATCAAATTTGCAAATGGGATTGCATCCAGCACTTTCCACGCTGCAGCATCACGTTCACTGCCCTTTCTCCCCTACGGAAGGATCGTAAGCATAGGAATACGACGGAACCGTTCTCAAAAAGTGCCACACGTGTTTGATAGGGCATACCATCGTGTACTGCCCCATTTGGACCACTGTGTACGTCATATATTTCAGCTCTAAAGTTGGACGAGTAAGTTATTTTTTTTTTGCTGAATAGGCAAACATGTGAACAGACTAATGTAAGTCGTCGTGTCTCCTGTCCAACCTCTACGGGTCTTTCACAAAATATTCTGCGCAGGCCACCGCTTTTGGTGTTGGCATTGCCATTGTGTGGTGCTGCAGGGCATCTCAGGAGATGATCCATGGTTTGCTGACAAACACATCGGTCGGTGTTGTAGAAGCCCCCCCCCACCCCACCCCCGCATGATTTCATGAGAGAGTTGCTTCTGCCGAAACCAACTTTCAGTCTGTTTAGGCTCCGCCATGTGAACCATTTGGAATTGGACCCAGATGCGAGCTCCTCACTGCGGCTGATTCCAAATTGCAATAACGAAGCAGCCATCCACGGAGTAGACAGACCGGGAACATCACGGCGCTGTACTTTAGCGTGGCTGAATGTTGGGGTGGTGACTTGGACTCACACCCAGGGTGTTGGTCACATTGCCTCAGTGTTCTCACACAAGGTGCAGCCTCAGAGCCACCCAGTCACCTCTCGTACATTTCCGCAGGCCACGCAGAGGTCAGTGGTTTGAGGAAGTGTTGCATTGTAAAACAAAAAAGCTCCACAGAATTCTATGATATTGCACAACGTACTGTATGAATGTTTGTGTGCATACCTATCCCATGGACGCACGCATTCACCAGTTTGTACCTGCGCGTGGGTGCACGTGAAAGTGTGCGTGTCCAGCGGTTAGCGCGCTGCGCTACGAGCCTGGCGACCCGAGTTCGATTCCCGCTCACGGCCAACACCAGTGACGATATATGAATCGTACCTGGGCCTCCCCTTGGTCGAGTCAGCCCCAAATAAGTACCTGGTGCGATGTGTGAACGTCGCGACTGGGGAGAGAGTGACGGCCAGGCGTGGTTTCTGTCCACCCACCCCCTCGTGTGCCGTGGTGGCCTTCATAGGTGCTCGCTAACAGCACTTGCCCCAACGGTCTGTTGTCTTTGTGTGGCCACATGTCGGCAAGCGTACGCTCGTGCCTATGGTACGAGCGTACGCTTGTAGGTGAGGTATGGGCAGGTGCATGCACGTGGCAGTGTGCTCAGCCAGCTGGTGCGTGGCAATGTCTGTCTCACACTTGTTGGTGTGCACGGATGAGCGCACATTTATGTCTCAATCCTCCCTCCACTCCCTAAAACCTTGTCACCACTCTTCCCAGCCCACTCTGTGCCATGAGGGATTGAGCCGGCATGCACGGACTCCATACAAGGGGGGGAAATGGCGTTTCTCATGAGGGGAGGGGGGGGGAACCCTTGGATAACATCGGTGTCCCATGATACTCCACAAAGTTTAACCCTCCAGTGTGAGGACAACTTGACATCACCGAGTTGAGCCGAGGGAAACCCAATGAGGTCACTGGGTTAAGTGTGGGTGAGGCCAGGCTAAGGTCTTTTAGTTGCGACTGGGGTATGGTTCGGACGAAACTCGACGTTGAGACTAGTATTAGCATAGGCCTAAATCCTGAGAATAATAGCAGAGATCTTGAATGGGGTTGAGGTTGAGATAAGGGTCGGCTAAGGCCTGAGGGCTTTATTTCAGAGCTGCAGTACGCATGCTAAGTCAATGTTTCCCTGCTCAAATGAGCATTGGGGCAGCACTCAACTCCATTAGTAGCCCTGAGCCACCGGTGGACATTCCGTATCCCCATGGCAGAGCCAGTCTACCCAGAGGATGACCACTTTTTTTTACTTCCTTGCGCACGCATGCATGCATTTATCATTTGCAAATGGATATTTATGAGACAAAAACGTATGCTTACAAGTGTACAGACGCCGTTGCAGTGTAATGGCAAGCAGTGGACTTTCAATCCAAATGTCGCTCGTTCGACGGGCACATTTATTTGCCTCTGTCCACCCGGTGGTATAAATGAGTTAACACCGCAGTCGACTGGAATGTCGCATGCGGTGGGGCAAAGGGTGGGTACTCGAGCCTCTCCGAAGACGTCTGGCCGTCGTGAAAAGTGCGGGCCGAAACACCCTCGAGTGATGGTGAGAGCCTCTCAACGGCAGTAGTGGGAAGCAGGTCATTGCAGCCTCCACCTTTACCTTTGACAAGATGCTTTACTTCTTTACACGCATTTGCGTTCGCTTGCAATTTAGTTTTAACGTTTTCGCAAGTTTATTTACAAGTGCCTCAGGTTTTTTTGTTGTTTAAACATATCCCCCCCCCGAAAAAAATAAACAGTGAGGAAAATATATTCTCTATCAACGCAATTGTCATCGAAGCAACGGGAATGTAAAAGGATACATATTTGATATGTTTTGTTTGAAAACAACACACAGAGAAACGATACGCATTTATAAAACAACAGTCGCCCCCCGCCATACGCGGCTTTAATAGAGCAACGGATCAGTGTATGTACATTGAACTTATTTCGCATCAGTTTATCACGTAGGCTTTCGCGACCAATATCATCCATAATATAGGTGTTTGGGTTAGATCGCGTAAATATATAAATGTGTCGTTAAAACCCGCCACCACCCGACACAGCCAATTAGTAAGGTTTGTAACGTAAACAGAACGTGCCAATTCGTCACTAGTACAGCACACCGGTGTGTTGGAGAGCCAAGCCACAACATTTACAATCAGAGTACGACGTTTCGCCAGTAATTACAACTGAAGTTATTTCGCATCGTACGTAGCCAACCGTGCTAGTCGGAGGTGTAACCATGATTCATTAGGGTCCTTGTCCATTTTCGAACGACACATCCAAACACCAGGTGAAGACGTATTGGCTTTTTAGTTGATACACTCAACGTGTTGTTCCAACTGGTCGGGTCCGAGCAATGTTTTCCCATTTTCTTCTTTTTTGTTCACGCTAACACTTCAGTCTGCCAACAGCTGCAAACTCTTTAAACATGTTTCAAATTTGCGAGCTGAGTTCACTGTTTCTGGCAACCGCACGTGTGGAGTAGGACAGCCCAGGCGAACACCTGGATCTTTTTTTGCTGCTGCTGCTGTTGTTGTTGCTGCTGCTGCTATGTGTTGTCATAAGGGAGTGTGGCAATTAAAAGTAATTGTTGCCTGATGCAGGCAACACAATACGGGGCCTGTGCCGCAGAGGGATCGCCGCTCTGCACGGGCCAGCGAACGTGTCTTTGGATTCACCAAGCTAATGTGTAGTTTCTAACAATGTAATAAACAACGCTGGTCAAATCAGACGTGTTCTTTGAAAATTTTAAGACGGTTTTCCTTCTCCGCCCCCGCGTAGCGGCAGTATCCCGGCACCTACGCAATTGAGAAAGTTAAGGGGGAAATGATGGAGAGATGAAACAGAAAGTTTGGTGGTTATTCTTTTTTTTTCCTCCAGGAAGGAGCAAAAAGACATCTTCTTCTTTTCTCGAGCTTGTTAGTAGCTCGAGAGAGCTTAAAGTTTATGCTGACTTAGTGCAATTCATCCTGAGGGTATAGGTGAAAACGTATGACGGATGCTAGCATTTCAACTTTATTGCTTAAACAAAATAAAAAGAAACCCGAAGAAGCAAAGACCAGCCGACAGCACTTGGCAATGATTGTTAGCTGATTATCAGCGTGCAATCAGGCACGAGAACTGTGAGCAACACTTGATTCGCCGCCTGTTTAGCATACGAGAGAGGGGATATTGGCTATTATAATGCCAACACATTGGACCTATCAAGGAAATGATAAGAACTGTAAAGTATTCTGTTTGGTCTCTTTTCTAAGGGAGTGTGAACTGAATACATACATCGGTACAGAATATATGGTAATGTGTGTTTCCTACCCACCATTGCAAGTCGAACATTACCAAAACCGTTCAGAATCATAATAAAATGGCTAACAGATTTTCAGTTGTATGCCTTCTGGTGTCATCTGGTCCAACACCATTGGAGACTAGGCTCTAAGGAAAGCTGTCTCGGCTGTGGACCAATCAACTTCAAGGACAGTGCATATTATTATCATCATTAGAGTTGTTTCTTTTTGTTTGCATTTTGACTACTTGTGTTGTGGTTATTGCAAACATGATGCCTTGTATAAAGGTGTCAGTTTTGTACCAGTTTAAAGGGTAAAAACCTACCACTAGATAAAAATCCTTACCGACACAAACACGTCGTTGTGTGACATAATCTACTTTGCATTTTAACTGAGACGTGGCCGCAGACAAACGATTCGCTGGAATTGTCGCGGAGTGTTTTTTTGCGAGATCTGTGTAGTTGGGCGGCCATTAGTGAAAGGTCCGTGCAGAGGAAGGAATGTCAGAGAGGATGTTCCAACGAGTCTGAATAAACACTGCGCAGAATTCCCGCTAACAAACAGCCCAGGCGGGTTATCGGATTTCTCTCCTGTGACTCTCCCATGTCCAGTAACAGATGCAAACAAAACACGAGGCCATTTGTGCTAGATTTTACGAACGAAGAATGGTCGGTCGCACACATTGTGTAGCCTTATGTTACGTTTTGTGCGTTTGCGCCGCAGGCAATTGCAGAGCGCCCAACTCCAACCGACATTTTGAACTGTCGTCTTATATTCTGATTGCTCTGCTGATTGCCAAGATGATAAGCGTTCTGCCAAAGCACAAACTGGGGTTTCGTTGCGTTTCTAAGAATCATTTGGAATATCGTGCAAATTCGGTACTAGAAAGCGCATCATTTGTCGAATTTTAGATTGACTATTTGAGAAAGGCCCTCTTTATATGTTAATGCTATGGCATAAAATACGCCAGTTCGTCGATCGGCAGGTCAGGTGTGGTGAGGTCAAGTGTCCGTGCCCCCAAATCTTCCAAGATGTCTGGCTAGGATAGAAGAGTAGGCCAAATGCCCCCTAGAGCGGCTCTCTAAAGCTCCTGCTAGTGGAAGCCCTTCTGCCAGCATTGGCGTGAGCATACAATTTGCAGGGCTGCACCTTTATCCTTAGCGACAGCACATTGATATCCTGCTTCTTGACTGATGTGAGTCCGCTTGTAGTGTTCGTGTATGTGAATGTACGTGTGTGCGCGCCCGTGCGAGTGTACGTGCGGGGAGCGTGACACTGCTCGAACACACCTGGAAACCCGAGTTTGATTCCCAGCTGTAGATACCGTCAGTGTGGCACATGGTATTTGAACTTGTCCTGGGCCTCCTCTAGGTTGACTCAGGCTTAAATGAGCACTTGGTTGAGCTTCAGCACCTGCACGATGCCTGCTTTAGAAGGTGCTTGCTCACAGCGTTTGCCTCGGCACTCTATAAGGTGATACAGTTGACCTTTGCACTTGTGAGCATGGGTATGTATGTGGGGAGTGGTGGTGCAGCGGTTAGCGCGTTGTGCTACGAACCTGGCGACCCGAGTTCCATTCCCGCTCAAGGCCAACACCGGTAACGATTATCTGAACCGGTCCTGGGCCTCCCCTGGGTCGACTCAGCCTCAAATTTGAACCTGGTGCGGTGCGTAAAAACATCGCCACTGGGGAGACAAAGGCGGTCGGGCGTGGTGCTGGCCACCCCACCTCCTCATGTCGTGCCGGCCTTCATAGGTGCTCGCTAACAGCACTTGCAGCGAGAATCTATTCAGGCTACATGGGGGATCGTTGTCTTTGTGTACGTGTCTATGCACGTGCAGGACAAGAGGCCCCGCCTTACGCAGCTCGATGATTATTGTAATGCATAAAAAATATATTTAATCACAAAAATACTTAAACTTCAGCTCTGTACAACCTCCATCCTGGATCCCAAGGCCTAAATCCAGCTCCCACTAGGTCACTTTGCAAATACCAGCAGTAAGCATTTGCTCTCTCGGCACGCATTGCAATAGTTGGCGACGATTACTCGGCTAGGGTGGCTGTGGCCAGATTAGGCCCGCGGTCAGGAGATTAGTGCACTGTTCTGTACAATTTAACTTGTAAGCTGGATAAACACCCGACAGTCCATCTGCAAGGCATTAAGACTGAGTTCTGTGTACATTGAGGCAATGACATGGGGGCTGTTTGTGTTGTTTTAGTTTTGGCTGAATTTTACAATTAATTCTCTCAGCCACGGGCATTTTTGTAACAGCTCACTAATGCTGTGCGACGTTTTTTTTTACTTATGAAATTAACTTTGAAACATTTTATTTGACTACACTCGCCAGTAAGTGCACAACACATGGGAGCAAATCATTGTTGAACCGAGCTGCTTGCCAACGGAAGATTGCGAGTTTAAATCCTCGTTGGGAGTTGGTTCAGCCCACCATTCTAATTGGGGGGTCGATAAAATAGTACCACTTTGTGGAATAAGTAAACAATGGATGTCATGTGGATAGACTTTCCCTCAACATAATAATGTGGCATTTCCACCACTGGGACTGTCAGCAGGCGGTGAGCACCCGTCGGTGCTCATTTGAGGTAAAATCACTTCGACTTAAAAAAAAAATCCCACATTTTTAAGCTTAACACTGAGGAAAGACAGTCAGATATTGCATTGAAATATTGTTCGTCAAATTTACAGTACAACGCAATACAATGTCCAGTCCAATTACCTGTTGAGCACTTCTTGGAGAAAGGGGAGAAAACACATTTAAAGAACCAATTGGCTAATTAGGACAATTTCCAGAGTTTGCCGATATATCCTGGTCAAATCCCTTAAGCAAATGAGAAACAAAAACAAATTGTGATGATAGAAAATCGTGGATATTTTTTCCCATTTTGCCATAACATTACAGGTTACTATTTGTGTCTGCCAAATGATAATATGGCACCATTAAAAATAACTTAAGTCATGCATAATTCCTTGTAGCACAGTGCAGGCTAGGTAACAGAGTTATTAACAGTGACATGAACCTTCTGTTAAATATTATATATTAAATACAGTATTACAGTTAAGCAGTACTTTTGGCACAATCAAATGATTGAAACATCAGGTATGAAATCTCCAAACGAATGTTCATGCACCAGTTCCCCAGATTTATATGCCCTAGCTTCAGGTGACATCTCTTGGCCAGGGGCCAAACTGAGTCATGAGATCTGTAGCCAGTGTGCTGCAATGGTGGGAATACACAGCTGTTTACTATTGTTATAACCAGTTCGCCTTCCCTGTCCCCGGGGCAGCTGACACCAGCTGCTCGTCTCGTCGTGTATCGATGACATTGCGGTTCCGGTACCTTCCGTGTGACTTGTATAAAGTTCTGATGACGCAATATAATCTTCTTGGTTCTTTCGGTAAAGTCACGTAGAAGGGAAATAATAAAAATAATTAAAATAAAACATAATAAAATAATTCTCACGACGTTTCGGCCACAACGCAAGCAGTCGTCCTCGGGTGAAGAACAGGTCTGTCGGAAAGACAGCATCATTCAGAAACGTCGTGAGAATTATTTTATTATGTTTTATTTTTATTATTTTATTATTTCCCTTCTACGTGACTTTACCGAAAGAACCAAGAAGATGAATCCCTGCAGTCACGAAAGCTTTAAATAGAGACGCAATATAAATTACGAATTGCCACGAGGCTAAATGTAATGGGACGGATTTTCATAATTTAGGGCCCTTTGTCAAGCCACTGCTAGATTCCGGCTTTCATATGGGGTGGAGGAGTTCCCATACTTCACCACACTGCTCAGTGTGGGTCAGTGAAGGTCGGGGGCAGCCAAGGTGGTCAAGATATCGCTCGCTGCTACGAACCGTACCACCACTCCAGCCGGTTGCCTTGAATAATTATCAATAAATTGACGAATTTTGACTTGAAACTTTTGTGACTGCAGGAATTCATATTCTTGGTTCTTTCGGTAAAGTAATTTTTTTTCTATCTACGTGACTTTACCGAAAGAAAATTGACAAATGTAATGATGTGCGAGCGGAATTTAAAAGATATTGTAATTTGGTCGATCAACTTGACCCCTTGAACACAATTTATAAAACTAAACATAAATATAACATGGGGGGATGATGCCCACAATTGGAATATTACAACATTAAAATTCATTGTGCAGTATCACCTTAGAGCGAGTAAAGTTTGATGTTGATTGAACATCTTCCGCGACTGCATTAACGATGGCTAAATGACGTTGATGAATGCTACTTTTCACAGAAATACTTCCACACAAGAAGGATGGTATCGGCACGAGCACTTAAAATATAAACTCATTTTAGTGTAAACGGCAACAATCATCGGCATTATAATCAACCATTTTCTATCCACTGTTTGACGAATTCCCCTCCCCCCCCCTCGACACAACACTGTCGACCATACATCACAGTACCTTGATGCCACAATGCATCTCACTCCTGCGCATCAACTGACCCTATTGCTCGATCTCCTTGGTGGTTGTCCTCTTGGGCATGTTTACTCCTTATGGTTGCCGTTCTACAACCAGCCTTGTCAAATGGTGACCGTCGATTCGAGTGATGGGTCTAAGTCCAAGCCCACTTCTTGAAATCAATTGTCTCTGCTTTGCATTTGTCCCCTGTTCCATGCGCTCCTCTTTCTGTCTCTTTGTGTAATCCTGTAACCGTATTTATATTTTTACCCCTGTTTTTGATTTGTGCCTAAGGACTATTGTTTATCTTGTTGCAGTGTCCTAGCCGGGGATGTTGTTGGTTTTGGTCTTTTTGTTCGTTTGCACGTTCCCAACATGCAATGTTCCGTAACTGCCACCATTGCTGAAAGTCTCGGGCTCTGGTTATCCTTGTAACAGTGCTGCTGAGCTCAATAGGCATTACCAGCTGAGATCAAGTCTGAGTTTTAATTCAATTTCTCTTTGTATCTTTGGCACATTTTTCATATTTTATTCCATTTGTTTTGACATTGTCAACGTTTCAGACCCAATATGCACTGATTGAAAACGTTTTATTTAGGTGCACCAGTATGCTGCTTTTCATAGTCAAATAAAATTTTACAGAAGTATTCCATCATGATCTTGTGTGTTTGTTTATTTTATATATTTGATCCTAATGTGCTTTTATTTATTTATTATTTGCCCAGGTATTTCGCTCTATTTTAATGCAGTGTCCCTCCAACAATTAGTTTTACTTTGTTGAGCAAACATGCTGTTTAACATACTTTTAGTTTTTTCGGTGAAGTCACGTAGGTAAAAAATTAATTTAAAATGAATAAAAATTCAATAATAAAGATCACGACGTTTCGGTAGGCAACACAAGTCTCCCTCATCGTCGTGATTTTTATTATTTTATTTTTATTAATTTTTATTTTATTTTTTACCTACGTAACTTTACCGAAAAAACTCAGAGTATGAATCCTTGCAGTCACGAAAGCTTCAATTCTAGAATATGCTGTTTAACAACATTGTATATAATGATTTGAAAAACCCCAATCGACAAATACACATCACATCATAAAATACTGTAAAATGTAGCACTATGCCAGCTACACATCGGACACTACCGTTTAACACTGGTTGAAGGGGTAAATGTAATGACACACTACCTACAGTTTACTGCGTTTTTCAAGGTTGTGGAGAGAGCTCTTGAAGACAATGGGAATCTGTCAACTCGATTTGGAGCCCGGACCCAGCATTCTGGGCCATGAATGTGGATTTCTCAACGTGACCTCGGTGGCCAATGTGATCTAAAAGATACAGCGAGTTGGTCTTAGGGAACATTGTGTGGAATTCTGTCAAAGGACATTCATTGCATGGACACACATAACTCATGCCAGCAACATCATGTGCGTCGTATATAAAAGGTTTAAAAAATAATGTGCAACTACAGATTCGCACAAAGACGAAGTTTGTATTCGAGCTGGCTGAATTTGAGTGAATGTTCTGCACCCAGTGCACTTGTGCCATGGCATGTGCCCTTAAGCCCTGACACGGATTCTTAGAATTGTCCAATACAATCTCTTATAAGCAACATTTTTTTTAAATCAAGGCAGACGGTTGTGGCATTTAATAATCCTCTATTATCCAAGATACTGTTACCTTTTTTGTAGTTGTAAAATGAAAAGCAAATATATTGTTCTGCCCCTTTACCATTTCTTGCCTCTGCAGAACCTTAAAGAGCGACTGCTGTGGTCTGCTCGGAATTTTCTCAACAAGTATTCTTGCCGATATCACTCGGAGATAAGTATAACTGTTTTATTCCACTGTCAATCAGAGGTGCTAAAGGATTCACTTCATTTGTGGCAAATTAAAAAAGCGACCTATACATTGAACACTAACACATTCCCAAAACATAATTAAACGTCACCGAAAATATGCAGAATGTGTCTTCCATGACATTTAATTGGATTGTTTTACTTCCCATGTGCAGGCAATGTCTTTAAAATAATCCACGAGTGAAAACCCTCCCCCACACCCTGACGAACTCGATCAATTAAAAAGATTTGGGAAAGGTATATTACATTAAATAAATACGCAAATAAATTGTGTTAATGCTCTAATGTTTTATGATTGTCACATGCGCTTTAACGTACATTAAGTTAAGAAATTTGTTAAAGGGAAACCATTTTTCTATTTTTTTTAGTTCAATAAATTAACACTACCCGCTTGTCGTCCGACCATATCAAAGCTGACAGGTATTAAAGGATGCATGTTCTGCAAAGTGCCATGTGGGTTAAACCAGAATTAATTATTTCCCACAAGATGTATTACATGTCGCTCTTAAGGAAATAAGGAAGCACCAGTACACGATTGCCAAAAAAGTCAAATGAATGGGCCTTTGAACTCGAGGCAGGCGCAGCAGTTTATACAATTGTGCTTAGGAAATGGAGCTCATGCTACATCACTCTTACAAATAAACAGCGCCAGTTGTTGGCTAATGGGGCTAAAAACGCACTCCAATTATAGAAACGTATGGGTACAATGCACCAACAGTGGTGATGCCACTGATTGCCAAGACTGCTTGAACATAATGTTTGTTTGTTTTCTTTATTTAGTATTTATTGTTGTAATATTCGTGCTAAGAGTTTCCTAATGGCCTAGAATGAACCACACACACACATATACGTCCAATAAATCTGGATGCATCTCTGTTACGCTTTTTGTTACTTCCTACTTTTTTTGTTTGCAGACGTCAATCGAAGTTTTGTGATGCTAAATCGCACGTTCTTGCAGATTAAAAATGCTCGCATAAAATGCTTAAAGCAAGACAGAAGTATTGGCTGCCGAAGCATAAAGTAACCCGTAAGGTCTTTGGAAGTAACAAAAGCTTTTTTTTTGTGGTCAGAGACAAAGCCAGTATAAAAGGGGCTCATAGTCAGCCACCGGTGGCCTTCACTCAGCTTTTAGCAAACAGGCAGAGGCACTGGCTTTGCGGGGAGGGATATCATATTACCGCCAGCTGCAAATCACAAGGTGGGCATTTGCCACAAACACACATGGGTGGTCAACAAATATATCCCTGATGCCGAGGCAGTTTTCGTCTCCCATTATCTCACAACAATGTCACGTAGGACAATCTGTAAATGCGTCCTGGTGTATTGCTTGATTGTAGAGGAGACTTTTACAACGTGGTGTGTGTTTTTTTAGAAATCAAGATACATCGTATTCAACCAAATTCTGTTTCACACCACTCAGGTCTCACACCAACTGCCAATGGACAGCCTCCATCATCATGAGTGGCAAGGGAAAGAGATTGGTGCACATGCTTCCACTCTGGCCAGATGGTTTGAAGAGGATGCGAGACCTACCATTTACCCCACCACAAGCAGTCTGGCATTAACAGATGAAGAAACCTGGCCTCGGTCTCAATAGCCTTGATCTGGAGGTCTGGATTCCGTTTGCCAATGCATACACAAATGCCCTTCCTGTGTTAGCGTGCTCACAGTACTTTATGAGCAACTTAAACTGACCTTAAGAAGATGGATACGTTCATTTTTAGCAACAGCACCTTTAAGATGCTTTGCCAAAGGGAGTGGCCTCGCTTTGCTTCAGCTGGTTAATCTGGTAATAACTCGAACCAGGTCAGGTAATCAGATAATTGTCGGTAATACTAGACCCATGCTAGAGATAATGGTCACTCCCTCGAGAATATTTTAGGAACGCTTTCCAGAGACTGTGTTTGCAATCAGACAATATCCTGCAGAAATAAGCCTCTAATTGTCATTAACGTGACTGAAACAGAAAAACAACCCGCCAACAGTGTCCGTTTAATAGTTTCACAAAGAGACACCTGCGGTGTGTGTTTTCGGAAGTTTTGTTAGCATACCTAGCATCTTTATTATTATTATTGGTTCTTTTGGTAAAGTCACGTAGAAGGGAATTTTATTTTATTTTACTTTTATTTGAATTTATTTTTTATTTGCATTTATTTATTTTAGTATGTTTATTTTTATTATTTCCCTTCTACGTGACTTTACCGAAAGAGCCAAGAATATGAATCCCTGCAGTCACGAAAGCTTTAAATCGAAATTTATACCTCGCATCCTCAAGCGTGCTTATCATTCAATTATTTCCAGCAGAAAGAAGGAGAAATTGAATTGACAGTTCTCAGAATACCGAATATCGGTCAAAACAACTGTTATTGTTCTAGATTTGAAGCTTTCGTGACTGCAAGGATTCATATTCTTAGGTTTTTTCGGTAAAGTCACGTAGGTAAAACATTAAAATTAATAAAAGTAAAATAAAATAAAATATCACGACGTTTCGGAGGCAACACAAGCTTCCGTCTTCAGGTGGAACCGTCACAGCCTCATTTACTTGATACAGCTGTCGTGGCTGTGACGGTTCCACCTGAAGACGGAAGCTTGTGTTGCCTCCGAAACGTCGTGATTTTTATTTTATTTTACTTTTATTAATTTTAATGTTTTACCTACGTGACTTTACCGAAAAAACCTAAGAATATGTTATTGTTCTATTGTAAGTTAGACCCCTCTTTATTATTTTGATAATTCACTACAATATTTATATCACACGGAGCATTGTTAACGGTCCTAAATTATGATAACAAATGTGTCAATAGCACTGCTCTCGAAGGGAAAAAAATGTATGTTAGGCGACATTCCGAAGCCGTCACCCTCCTTCGTGGACAAAATGTATCATAGGTGATGTTTTGGGTAATGGCCCTTTTACCTCTTAGGGCAGCGGTATTGACAAATGTGTTGAATTTGTGTTAATTGTGCGTGTGCACCACTGCCAATGCACTATCACAATTTTTCGATTTAAAGCTTTCGTGACTGCAGGGATTCATCTTCTTGGTTCTTTCGGTAAAGTCACGTAGAATGGAAATAATAGAGTCTGAATGACAGACCTGTTCTCCACCTGAGGACGGCTACTTGCGTTGTAGCCGAAACGTCGTGAGAATTATTTTATAATGTTTTATTTTTATTATTTTATTATTTCCATTCTACGTGACTTTACCGAAAGAACCAAGAAGATATCACAATTTTGTTGTTGTCATATTATAAATGTTTTTGTATTTCATATTTCTTTTCACTATAGGTTAGTTTCTGAGAATAGGTTTACCCTTTTTTCTGGCAACAAAACAGGTGTTAACATGTTAAACACCAAACTGAAACCTTTTAAAAGGAATCATGTTTGCATTAACCACAATACTTGCGGTCAGAATGCAAACAAAAAACGTACTCTGATAATGTATGCATTGTTTTTGAAACTGATTGGTCCACACCAGAGACAGCTTTCTTTGGAGCCTCGTCTCAAAAGGTGTTAGACCAGAGGACGCCAAAAGGCGTACACAGCACAAAGACAAGCAGGGGGAAAACCTATTCTCATAATTTGGTACTGGCAAAGGAGGTCCCATGATGAGGTTAGCTTCTGTTAACAATAAACTATCCAATACATAATATCACGTGTGCATTTGGAATGCATGTACCGTTGCGTATGAATCATGCATCTTGTCGGATTGTCAAATTAAGTTGTGAAGGCGATGGAGTTATCCTGACTGATGAATTGTTCGACATGAACCACATTTAGGGTCACCAACGCAGCCGTGTGACTCGTGCAACATGTCCTGTATCATGTTTACACCAATCATGCGGTACAATGACACAGTTTACTGGCATTGATTGCCACACAGCATCACTGCTCCGTGATAAACGAGAACTGTTTTCTCAACAACACCGAATCCTTTCTAAAAGCAGTGGAAGTGCATTTTGTGCATTCAAATTTATATACACTTTGGATTTATACCGTACGTAGCTGGTGCCGGTGGTGTTTTATGGGATTATGCCAACCATTCACTTGCACGTCACTGCGTATGTCTTTCTACTGCAGTGATACAGCAACAGGCTTGTCAATCCGTCGGTATATGCTTAGCATTAAGTTCCGTAACTGTTTTCTCTTCCAGCAGCTAATACATAGCGAATGCATCTCCACTTTTCCACGTAAAAAAAAAACATTGCAACATAACCATGACAATACAACGTCACGTGTCCGCCTCACTCGGGACCGAGGTGTAGGCGGGAACTGTGAAAAGTGCCTAAATCACGGCCCCTTTACTCATCTTCATGCAAAAATGAGTTGATAGCACAAGCGAATTGGACCCACAAATTATGGGCTTTGCGGATAAGATGGTTGCCAAAAACACAAGAGTTTTGCGATGTTAAATATCATTTTGTTGAGGAGCATTGCTCCAAATTAAGGTTGCGTTGTATCTGTGCAGAATTTGCGCGTTCGAGTTTTTTTGCGACGAGGGTGGCGATTTCATCATTCCCAGGCATGAAACCTGTCCCGGGATTCAGGGTGTCCAGAAATAGACACGTATTCCTGCATAATTGGTTCCAAGGCTCGCTGTTCCTGGAATGCCTGTACACCTTGGACATTCTGAAGCCATATTATTTGGGTCTTTCGGTAAAGTCACGTAGATAGAACAATAAAATAGTGAAAATAAAAATTAAAGTGAATTATGTATTATTATTTTGTATTAACTTCATTTTTATTTGTATTATTTTATTGTTCTATCTACGTGACTTTCCCGAAAGACCCAAAGAATATGAATTCTTGCAGTCACGAAAGCTTTAAGTCAAGATTCTGAAGCCAGTCACCTGTCATCCTGTGCCTGATGGCAACGGCAGCTCAAGCAGCAGTGGGAGGCGTGCACACGGAAACCATTTCCTCCAAGACTCCCAGTGCACGTCCGGCTGTTCAGCAATCTCTTCTTTACCTTTGTGTGCGTGTGTCTGTGTTTTTTTTTAAGAAACATTAGCACGTCATTTGTCTTCAATTCTTTCGACTTGCAATGAAGAATCGCCTTATAATTCCTACCCATGCATGTTTTTTTTTTCGTCGTGAAAGTTTCAGCCATAACGCGGCCGGTCCCGTTTGGTATTTTATCCAGGATGTGCTGCGAGTTTTAATGCGTCTCCCATTCAAAATACCCCTTTCATTGTTTGACACATTTTTTTTTTAAATTGAGGCTGTCTTAAAAGTGTGCAGAAGTAAACAAAGAAAATAAATGCGTTTCAAAAAAAGTCCATAAAAAAAATAAAAATCCTGGCAGTGGGCTGGTTTTCCCCACTCAATTATAATGAATAAAAATGTGCGAATTTGTGATTATTTTTCCCCAATTGTCAAACCTCTAAATATAAGTGGCGTGGGAATAGATTGTGCGATGCTCTTTCTTGAAGAGAAAATTGCTACATTTTAAAATAAAAACTAGTCTCGGAATGTTTTTGTTACAATCTGCTTGCCACTTTTTTTTATTGATGCCAAATATATATTGTCCTGTAGTGGAGGTGAGATGTTGTGAAAATTGGCAATAAATGTGATAACCGTAGCCGAATAACGCAAGACCACCCACAATTCTTTGCAAGCACCTTTAACTTTCCTCTTACAATTATTTACTGCCAGCTCATCCGAACGAAAAAACAAAACATACCTCCTCACCTCTACGCACAGAAGTAAACAATGTTGCTCAACAACTCTGTTTAACGTACATACGCAATTGACACCTCCGTCCGATGCGTTTTCAAGTACGTTGATGCCTTTTGATACGTGTAGAAAAAAATACCACCCCCAGTGCTTTGGTAACAAGAGGCGCTGAGATCGCTGTGTTTGACCAACAAAACACACGAGGGACTTGCATGTCGAATATGCCCTTGTATTGTCTGTCCCGTCTCTTCAGTGTCCGCTTAATCACGTGACGCTTACCCTCGGGTTTCAATGCGAGTTCACAGCTCAAACTGCAGTCACAGAACCGGACACCTGACACAAGATTCTCCCCTCATTGTGTCTGTAAAATTGACACAATGTCAGTTATTGTGAACTATATTGGATTTTAACGAGTTGGCTCACTTGATAATGGCACGGTTGAAAGGAATGCTTTTAAGTGGCCATTCCCACCTCGACACTGGGATAATATTAGCAGATGTATTGCACAGCTCCGCCTGTAGTAAAATGCACTTCTGGCAAACGAATGGTGCTTTGACTGCCATAAATGTGGAAGTCATTCTGGATTTATTTTAATGAGCTGGCTCAAGTCACTACTTTGTGTAAGAGTTGTTAGCTCTTATCCAACGACCCAAAACTCTGAACTCATCGATTCAGTTCGTAAGCATCACGATTTACAATTTATTAAGAGCTTATATGCTGTCATGTAACGTTACCTCTGCATTTCCCCTATGTAAACGGTAAATAATTAGTTTTACTTATTTTCTCCACCACGATGCTAATGATTCTTTAGAGTTAACACTTAATAATGGTAATTCTTCAAAAAATGTAATAGTGACTGGAAAGAACAATTCATAAACAAACTGCATGGACACAACGGTAAATAAATGTTCACATCAGATTCACAATGCTGTGAATCTGAAATGACCAGTAAACTATCTGTGACTTGCCAACTAAAATAAATGAATAAATAGGCTGACTATTCTGGGAGTTCATTTGGAAAGGCCTGGCCCCTGTGCAGGATCGCGAGCCGATGTAAGGAGGCAATCACTCCCGAAGGGGGTCGGTATTTCCTATCCCACTAACTAGCAAGGCACAGGCACATGCTCGGTATGTATGAACGTACCATATTGATTTGTCGGAAAGATGTTTGTCATTCCGCAAATATATCGCGACGACGAAAAGTAGTACAAGGGAAATCGATACACCGTAGGTTTGTCTGCAAACTTTACCTTTTTGAAAATGTAAGTATTTTTCTTTAAAGAGGGCGTGAAATAAGCTGAACAGGTGGGAAAATGTCTTCAAAGAGACACCTGTCTCTGGATGGCTAAATGAGAATGTTTCTCGAGAATTACCATCACAAAAATTCCTTTTGATTGATTGAAAGATGTTTACTCTTTGGTTCTTTCGGTAAAGTCACGTAGAAAATAAAATCAAATAATAATAGAAGACGACGTTTCGGTTGTAACACAAGCAGCCATCATCAGGTAAGAATGAATGATACACATGCATGTGTGTCTGCCTATGTTGTTTCCGTGTCTGTGTTTTATCATT
This sequence comes from Lampetra fluviatilis, assembly GCF_964198595.1. Taxonomy (NCBI): domain Eukaryota; kingdom Metazoa; phylum Chordata; class Hyperoartia; order Petromyzontiformes; family Petromyzontidae; genus Lampetra; species Lampetra fluviatilis. The sequence goes on along the minus strand of NC_136287.1, from coordinate 9,330,147 downwards.
CATTCTTAGCTGATGATGGCTGCTTGTGTTGCAACCGAAACGTCGTTTTCTATTATTATTGTATTTTATTTTCCACGTCGTTGGGTATAGATCAATATGAAGAACCAGTGAAGACTGAAGGCCAGCTAGCTAGACCTGGAACTCCCCTGACTCGCTGTCCTTGTGAGGGCCGAGCAGGGCAAGCCGTGGCGACCTCAGACCAGCGAAGTCTGATGTCCTTGTAAGGGCCAGACTCGTGTGGCTGAGGGTCGGAACCTGCGCCGAAGCTGGGCCAGGCTAGCTAGCCTACATTTTGGGAAGGTCTGGGATAGAGAGAAGTAGGGAGTTAACGGGGAGCGTTAGCTGGGGAACACTTCCTCGAATAGGCCGGGTGAAGAGGCCGATACCTCTTCGAGTCTTCTTGGTTCTTTCGGTAAAGTCACGTAGAAGGGAAGCTTATATATAAGCTCCTAGCTTGGCAGTGTCTCATTCTTCACCTGAAGACGGCTGCTTGCGTTGTAGCCGAAACGTCGTGAGAATTATTTTATTTTATTATGTTTTATTTTTTATTATTTTATTACTTCCCTTCTACGTGACTTAACGGAAAGAACCAAGAAGATGAATCCCTGCAGTCACGAAAGATTTAAATCGAAACCTCTTCGAGTGTTAGAGTCGTTACTCTGCTGTACTGAATTAAATTGTTATAAATACGCGTTGCCTCCATCAACTTCTCCTGCGTCACATACGCAGTCACGAAGGCTTCGAATCTAGTTTGAAAGATGTTTGTTTTCAGCATCATCATGGAAGATGTTTAAGTGTCATTCAACTTTCAATGTGTGAGCGACTGTCTACATGACCGTGATGGAGATACGGAGGCCAAAGACACTGCCAAAGCTAGTTTAAGGATATGTTTGAAATGAAATAAGTAAATGTGCGGCCCTGGAATTTCTTCCTAACAGCATTGCCGGTGGAAGGGTTTCCATTCGAGAGAGCTCTCGAGAGGGATCTCTAGAGGGTATATTTGGTCTACTATCCCACACAGGCCAAATATCAGGGAAGACGTGGGAGTAGTCCCACATTTACCCTACCACTACACGTGACCTGCCAATTAACTAATTGTGCTCTACCCATTTATACTGCTGGGTGGATATGGGGGGAGATTCTAATAAACTTGCACCATTGTTTCAACTGCTGCATAAAGAGATTGAACCAGTGACCTCCGTAGAGCTAAGCATTACACCACAGCAGCATTGAAATGGTTTCATATTAATTAGTTGAATACCAATGACTATTCAACCAATACAGCTAACACATTGTCTGCAATAGGTTGATGTGAACGTGTTGGCACTTTTATTATTATTATTGTTACCAATATTGGCAGGATCACAGCATTTGTATTGTTTTTCATTGTACTCATCGTTCCCAAGATATCGACTAATATTGTGTATGGATGTTTATGAAAGACAAAACCAAATATTTTAACCGTTGTCGTCGATCCAAGAAAGCCTCACTGAAATCTTAACATTGTTTTTCAGGAGGGATGTTTGGCCAATTGAATGAGAAATTGCTCTCGCGAGGAATGTTGGTGGTGTATTTGCAAATCATCCTTTATCTTTTAACCCATAAACACGTGGGTCAGGAAAATTACCTCGTGGCGAAAAGCATTTGTCAAACCGCATTACCTAAAAGTACACCTGGTGGCACCTCCGATTTCCCGCACCTCCCATGAGCACGGTTTGCTACGTACGATGCGAAAGAAGTGCATAGCTTGAGGCAAGCGCCGTGGTAATGTCACCACAATTGAAGTAGATAGATTCTCTCTTAAAGACGAAAGGGGCCAGATGCCATGTTCTCACAACCGCTGAAATCTGCGCAAGCTCCATTCTCACACGGGGGCCATGTTCCCATAGCAGCCGTATCAGGTTGACCCAACCCCAAGCGACCTCGTCATTCGGACTCTTGGGCATGGTTATCTTACCATGCCACAAGCTTGGAGCTGGGCATCCAGAACTCTCCGTGACGCCATGGGGTAAACGCGTAAGAGACAAGCAAACTCAACTAAAACACTATTTCATTTTATTTTACCAGGTAAGGTCCACTGACCAATTTAGTTCTTTTTTTCAGAAGCGACCTGGCCACAAATGATAGCTCAAGGAGGTGGCGTATCATGTGGAAATGTATAGCAGCCAAATACTCTTAGCGCACATAGAACATGCAAACTACAAATATACATCAGACGTCAGGGTCGGGATTGAACCCACGACCTCCTGCATACCAGGCGAGGTAGTTAACATCTCAGCACCGTGGCGGGCCCACACGGTGACGTCACTCCCTAGTTGAACTCTGCCTGCCGTGTTTGTGTTGAAATTACACGGTGGAAAATGACAAAAATAAATAGATTTTAACTTGCAGTTATCTAATCTAACGCACGATTGCATTAAACTTTGTTTCAAACAAACTCTATTTACAGATTGCTTCCGGACTCCCGCCCTGTGTTCACAGGGAGTAGAGAGAGAGGGAGGGTGGAGGTGGCGGAGATACGAGCAGTGTAGAGGGCTGGGCTGATGGATCCCAATGGCTCAAAGAATGTCGGGACACAAGCCTGGGCCCATGCTGCTAATCCTGGACCAGAAAAGGGCCAATCCCTGGGCGAGCAAAGCCAGCTTTCCAGTGTTTGCATAGACGAGGCAAAAATAGGTGAAAATCACAAGAACGAATTGACATGAACGTGAACAGCAGGATCCGTGGAGCAGGTGTGTATTCATCTTCTTGGTTCTTTCGGTAAAGTCACGTAGAAGGGAAGTAATAAAATAATACAAAAATTATAATAAAAATAAAAATAAAGCATAATAAAATAATATAACAAAATTATATAGTATAATTATATAATAAAATAATATTGTAAAATAATAAAATACTAAAATAATATTATAATGATAAAGGTGTGTATTATAGCCTGTTGGGCCTTGCACAGATTGCACAATACCAACGAGGACCTCGGTTCTGGCTCTAGCTAGAGGTTTGTGATCCAGGTATGTCGTCTGTTCTCATCGCCACAGCTTTCCCAGTTCCAGCTCATTAGCGACTTGACAAAACCCGTTGTGTCGGCTCAGATTTGGAACTGGTTGGAGTGGGGGGGGTGAGCGGAGCGGAGGGGGAGGTGGGGTGCTAAATGGGCCCAGAGTTAGCCACGCGTGACCTGCCGCTGCAGGCGAGCATGGATACTCACAGGTGGAAACTGGGGATTCTGTTTCAGCAATGACTGACGCAGGTGCCGACATTCCAATAACAGACAGCGGCAGCAGCCTCTCCGGCAGGCACAGCAGAAAGTTCGTATTGCCTTCGAAAGTGCTGATGGCCAGCAAATTGCCTGTACGTATAATAACATCGCATGTGATTATTATGACTGCGCCTGCCGACTTCACACACATATATATATTCATCTCCTGGCACAACAAAGCATACCAAATTTAATGCCATGGACATTAAATATAATGAAGGAGACGATATGAAATAAAGTTGCACATAGAGAGGACTCATATTCTTAGGTTTTTTCGGTAAAGTCACGTAGGTAAAACATCAAAATTAATAAGGGATTACATCTTGAATCATTGCCTCACTTGATGCATCTAATCCGGCTGTGACGGTCCCACCTGATGACGGAGACTTGTGTTGCCTCCGAAACGTCGTGATTTTTATTATTATTTTTATTATTTTTTTTATTTTTTTTATTTTTATTAATTTTATTTTTATTATTTTTGATGTTTTACCTACGTGACTTTACCGAAAAAACCTAAGAATATGAATCCTTGCATTCACGAAAGCTTCAAATCTAGAATATAGAGGACTGATTAACACATACTTTTTTTAATTACAATACAATACCTTGGGGCATTTTCTTCCATGTGTACCTGTACACAGCTTGCACAACTAATGACGATATACCCAAATGCTAAAGTGCATTCATTTGCTGGTCCTCACCGACACTTTACAGTGTTTCTTGAGCAACCAGGCCCAAGACAGAGCACGATACATACACGTGACATTGATAGATTTGACCTTTCTATCATTGGCCAACAATATGCTTATCCAAATCTCTTTCTTAAGACGATGCTTTACATATCACTTTTGACATTTCTGCCGAATGTGCCCCAGAGCTCAACACTTCGACAATGTCAAGTGAACCAAAAATCAACAGTGGCCTGAAGTTAAGGGGAAAAAAACATCTTGACCATTTACCTTTCATAAATACAACCGGCTGGCACGTTTACGAAACCCAACCACAATGCATGGTTAAACAGTAATGCACAAACAGAAATGCTTAGAGGTTTAGTCTTTATAATGTGATGCCCTTTGGAGCACTATTTGCAGTTATGATTTCGAAGTAAAGCACACGAATGCAATGTGTGGCTGACCTAGATTTTTTTGGGAGGGGGGAGGGGGCATGAGGCATAATTAACTGTTTGATGATGGACAAAAAGCGAAAATTGTGTTTAAATTTAAAAAAAAGTACATCTAATCTAGTTCACAGCCTTTACTTGTTTTTGTATTCCTTGTACTTTTTTTTCAATAGTGCATACGATCACATCCAAACCGGTTTAGTGGGAACAATTCAGGACGTCAGTCACGAGGGAATATGATCTGCCAAAACACGCTGCAGAAATCCCCACCCCACCACGCCCCACCTGACCCTCACTCCCACCCACTCAGCTGCCTTACTCTGACAGCGCTGCCAATACTCCCAGAAACCTCCCCGTCGTCTTCGCCGTGCCGCTAATGCACTACCTGCCCACAGTCTCAGCAGCACCGCCACTGGCATCACGCCATCGGCTAGAATTCTTGTTTCTCAGAAAACGCTACACACACACACAAAATGCCACTGTGCATGACTGCTGACAAAAGGCCGCTAAATTCGCAAATGAACATTTTGCTCTCAAGTTTCCTAACTTTTGGGGATTTTGTCGCAGGTGCCGGTAATGTAACTCAACAAAGTCATGGAAGCCAAAAAGTGACGAAATTATAAAAAATAACCCACACCTATACTTTGGTGGTGGCTTTTTTTTTTCTTTCGTTGAACTCCTTTCCTTGTGAGTTGATGTCATGTGTTTCAGAGAGATTCAAAGTGCAAAACTGTGAACGTGACGGCATACTTAGGGCAAGGGTTTGAATTACTTAAATAGGGGAATAAAATTTAATCTTTGGGAATGAAAAAAAAGTAAACATTTAGTGCAGCAAATTTCAAACAGGGCAGGTCTATATATATATATATTTTTTAAACATTAGCACTTTTCATAACTTTAAACCCTGACAGAGCAGCTATAAATACTGGACAATGCTTGAATATGGATTAAGGATGTTGGCAGGATTAAAGATCTTGGCATTTCCTGTTGAAATCCTTGATGCCAAAAGAAGCTGGTAAATGTAAAGCCCGGCTTCTTCATGAGATTGATTTTATGTGTGTGTGTGTTTTTATGCTGCACACCTGCTCTCTGACATTTAACCCTCAATAATCCCGTGCGGGGTGGAGTGGCAGTGGTTAGCGCGCTGTGGTATGAACCCAGCGATCTCAGTCCAAGTCCCAGCAACGGTTAGCATCGGAGGCGGTGGGAAATTTGAAGCAGTCCAGGATCTAGCCCCCCTCTAGCCGCCCCCCCCCCTTATCCTTTGAACCTTCAGCAATCCACAGCAGCATTTGAATCAGAGGGCAGTGCAATAAAACAGCTTGTTGTATTGTACGTTTATGCTCGCCTATCTATGCTCATTGCCATCACCAAGCCAACACGGTGTGGTGAAATATGGTCAATCAACTATCCCTTAGAATTGGCACAACGCGACAAATAATTTGATGATTGTTTAACTTTTATTATATCACACTCCTGTCATTCTTCGAACAAAACATGCATTGAGGGTTTTATGTAATACCAAAATAATGAATCAGATATACCCTTCATTAGCTCATGATTATTATTATCATCATCTTATCCATTGTCGCTGTCATCAGCAATATGCATTAAAAAAAAACATTGTTATCAATTTTATTACAATAACCAGAGATGCGTTTACATTGGCGTTATGTAAAACTAAATTGTAAAGTTATTAAATTAAACATGACCATGAAAGGGATGGGTTTATCGAGGCACATATATTCCTTGTGCACATATGAACGAGCTCACTAAGGCTATTGCCAATAGAACAGTATTGTGGGAGATGATCTGATATTGGAGTGATTAATCACTGGGGAAGATACATGCTTAGCCCCAGTTTTAAAATAACCATAATCATTCATTCTCAATCCACTGTTGGAGGAATGCCTCCACATTGACGTAAATTGCTTAAAGCCTGTAGTCCATCACTCACATTCACACAGACTTAAATTTTAAATAAGCTACACCATAATTGAATGGCATATATATTCGGCTGCATGTAACAAATAACCGTGATGCTTTATAGAGACTGATGTTGTTCACGGAATCTCCTATCCTGTCTCGTTTTGTACCGTCTCATACATTTTGTTTTATTTCTACTCTGTCTTCATCAACGCCATCTTAGTAATTGTGCCTATCTCAATTAAACTGTCTAATTTTCATCGTATATATAATTTGTAGGGTCTACTCCACTGCCTGCCTAGTTCGTACTGTAAATGTATACTGTTTATCCAATTCGTACTGTCTGTCTTGCTTGGTTGATATTTGGCAAACAAAATGTCCCTGTTTGACCGGCACAGTCCCCGATGCTCGAACGGCTGTCCTGTAGTCACGAAGCTCTTGTAAAAATGTGTTTGGATTTTGTCCTGGATACGTATCTGGATTAATGTATGACTCATAATATGGGTGAGAGGTTGGACTACCTGAGTAATGGGTGTCTCTATGTATACTCTTTGTTCTTTCGGTAACGTCACGTAGGTAAAAAATGAAATTAAAATGATTTTTATTTTATTTTATTTTTATTTTATTTTAATTTTATTAATTTTAATACAATTTTTTACCTACGTGACTTTACCGAAAGAACTAAGAGTATGAATCCTTGCAGTCACGAAAGCTTCAAATCTAGAATTGTCTCTATGTATGTTGAACTTCGTTCGCACCTTACGTAGCCAATCGTGCTAGTCGGAGGTGCAGGGGGGAATAGCAAACTAAGCACAGGGCGTGTGGTCAGTAGGTTGAGGTCAACATGTGGCAGGTGGGCAACATGGAAGACTTTGCTGATTTTTCCTGGATTTTTCTGTTGGGCGTAGTCAACTTTATGATGTTCTTTGTTCATGTTTTTGTTTGTTGCCGTTGCACCCGAGTCAAGAGCCGCATGGCTCACAGGGCTATACCTAATAAATGAAATTAAACTGAATAAACGGTGTGAGTAGGGCTAGTGATTGAGTGGGTGTGTCTATGTAACATTGGGTGGGGCTGACAGAGGAAAGGGGCTTCCGGTTCACTATACGTTCCAGTTGAGACTCCCAGAAATTGTGTCGTCAGTCTTGTTTGCACTATCTCATTTGCATCGTCTGCCTTGGATTGTTTGACGCGCGTTTTGTCTGTCTCCTGTGTCTTGTCCGTCCTGTCTGTACCGTGTGGGTTGCTGTTGTCAAGTCCGCTTGCATAAACTCTGTTTCATTTTGCACTCTGAATTGCGCTATCTGCCTCGCTTGTTCTGCCTGCCCTAAGTTTACTGTGTGTCTTGTTTTTTCACAGCGGATTTCGGCCAGCCATCGAACAAAGATGGTCACCGCATCGCGCACTTTCAGATGCCCATCTGCGGCCGTCTGGAACGCTGTTCCTTCCAATATTAGGAAGTCACTGGAGCTATGCACTTTTAAACCATCTAGATTGAAAACTCTTTTTTCGAACTGCTTTATTATGTTTAGTTTGTTGTCTTTCCCCTGCACCTCTGATTAGCACAGTTGGCTACGTTCAGTGCGAAAGAAGTTCAACATACATACATACATTGGTTAGCACTGCTTGTCTTGTTTCCATTGCCTGTCTCATATGTATCGTCTCACTTGTACTGTCTGTCACATTTACATTCCCCCCCCCACAATTTTACTCCAACCTCAGCTTCCTGCCTGCCATCTCCCTCCTCAACTTCTGCTCCCACGTGGCATCATCTTGGATTGATTGTAACTTATTCCAGGTAAACGTTGCCAAAAAACTAAGGTATTCGTCATCGGCAAAAAGCCCTCTCTCAGGAAAGACTCCAGTTTGAGTGTTTACCTCCTAAGCTCTGACATTAAAGTGTGGTTGCCACTGATCCCGAGCTCTCATGCATTTCTGTCGTATCTCATCTCCACAATTCTCTGGCCTCATTCAATATTTCATCTACAAATTCCAGACGATCCAAGAAGCTGCTGCCAGACTCTTCACCTGTACCTGTAAACGAGACTACATCACCCCCCATTCTCCACCCTCTACTCTGGTTAAGTCCAATCTTGGATCCACTTAAAAACTGTCCTCACCATCTTTATGATCCTCCATGGACCCAGCCCTGTCGAGCCCTCCTCCCTCGTCTCACTGCGCCGCAACCCACGCTCTCTGCTCCCGCATCCAATAGTTTCCGTCAAAAAACCTCAGTCAACCTTTGCACAGTGAGAAATTGTTCATTCTCCTTTGTTGCCACCCATAGTCTGGAACTTCCTACTCCCAGAACATCTGCGCTGGGCCCCCTGTTCCATTCCAGCCTCAAGACCTTCCTCTTTGTGCCGCTGTCGTACCACTGTACCGCCTTTCTCTGTGCAATAAACATCCCCACTGTTTCTGTACAGCGTCCTGCGATGCGGTCTCATTTAGACGTCGCTATGTAAGTCCGCATTGTGTTGCGTTGTAAGTGTCCTTTGCCAGGCGGGGGAGGGGGGGGGGGCTCAGCCTTACATTCACTTTCGCTGTTGAGTTAAACTGCAATGTTCATGATTAACATGTCACCTGAACGGACTTTAACACATGCGATGGCGTTCCACTTAGCGCACCTTTCTCTGCTAATGACAAGGTATTAGCATGCTTTAATTACTGCAGTTACGTTAAAGAAAGAGCATGCCAGTCAAAATGCCACTGGAACCATGTGTTCTACATCAATGTGCTCTTTAGTTATACCTTGCACACGAGGTTAGGAGTTTTGTACCCTTCACGAGCAACTGGATGGCTATAAAAGAAGAAACATTGAGTACATGCCTAGTGAGTTCTCAGGGAGACAGACGACGTAACAACACTTGAAGGGGTAACGGCCCCTTCACCCGTACTCAATGGGAAACACCCCTAGCACTATTCCCTGACGGTCCTATTCCCTGTCCTCCGCTATGAGTGCTAGGGGAGGCTATCTAATCCGGCCCTGGTCAAGCACGGATCCCGGCACCCAGCTAACCCGGCCTTGCTCTTACAAGAGCAGCGGTCCTGGAGCTCTTGGGGCCACGCCACTGGCTTGCCCTGCTCGGCCCTGACAAGGACAGCGAGCCAGGGGAGTCCCAGGGCCTATTCTGCCGGTCATCAGTCTTCACTGGTAAGCTTCTAACACACTGGCCCCGAGCCCTCTGGCTCCCCGCCTTTTATAGCAATCCTCTCCGAGGGGTGGGGCTATGGGGGATCACAGCGCCCCCATGGCCCCCCAGGGTTAACCAATGCGGACGTGGATGTAGACACCCGTGTGTGGATGCAGACACCCTTGTGTTTCTGTCCGCCTTTCTCCCCGTAAAAACCCCTACACATGAAACAAATTAGGGAACAGCATACAATATATTGGGCCGAGGGCAGCAGTGCAGTGGTTAGCATGCAATGCATTGACCTCGGCTACTACAGTTTTAATCCTGGTCATGGCTAAAATCAGGTGCCAATCAAAGCTGAAGTGGCCATGGGACCAAATTTCCCCAACCCACACTAACCAGTGTGACGAAGTATGGTCATGAAATCCCCATAGCCGACAGAGTGTGTGGAGGCCTTCATCCTGCAGTGGATTGACAGAGGCCTGTTGATGATAAATTTGCTGTATCTGCTAGACATATCAGGATTTTCATCAACTAAAGATATTTAATCCAGGCATTCCATTGTGCAACCAGGTATCAATTATTTAAAATGTCTGTAAATTATGCACAAATGATTATTGCTATCCCTTTTGGATAATAGAGCAAACACGACAAAAATATACAAACACAATTTGTATTCAAATTGTGACAATTCATAGAATTGCTTGGGGGATGGGGGTCGTGAGGGTGGGGGTTTGGATGAAGAGGTGAATTGATATCTGCACGTACTTAACTAGATTTTAATTGTCAATAGATTGCACACCTGGGTAATGGAATGCAGTTTTACCTGCTCCAAGTGATACAGGATCAAGTGCAGCCACTAATGCCAATGACAATAAACCAAATGCAAAAACAAAGAAGCCGCTTCAAGGATATTTCTAGATTTGAGGCTTTCGTGACTGCAAGGATTCATATTCTTAGGTGTTTTCGGTAAAGTCACGTAGGTAAAAAATGTAAATTAATAAAAGTAAAAAATAAAAAATAAAATAAAAATCACGACGTTTCGGAGGCAACACAAGCTTCCGTCTTCAGCTATCGTGCTGTGACGGTTGCCTCCGAAACGACGTGATATTTATTTTATTTTTTATTTTACTTTTGTTAACTTAAATTTTTTACCTACGTGACTTTACCGAAAACGCCTAAGAATAGCAAGGATATTTGCTAAAGAAAAATGCCACCATAATGACAGCCCCAAGCCATCTATGAAAACGGAGTGAATTCAACATTAAACTCACCTGACAAATGATTCACATAATCACAAGCTATCGCTATCGGAAGGTGAATTTTACATCGGCCACATCAGCAAATTAGTCTATCCAATGCTGAAGAAATGGATTACGTTGGAGTCTATGTTTGTCGTATAGGTAAGCGAAGCAGTTGGACAGAGTCCAAATAGTTGTTTCCAAGTGAAGGGTTTGCTCACAGCACTTGCACATGATAATGCCGTGGGGGAGGGGAGGGGGGTAACAGTAAATACTAGTTCTTACATTCCAAGTTCATGGCAATGCAACTTTGAAGGAAGTCAACAGTCGGACGGCCGCCGAGGGACCGACTTCTTTTTTCCTGCACCAAGAAACGTGGCATTTACATTTGGCTCGCCATGAAGGCATCGACCACGAAGTACTTCCGCGTGCTCCTTGGAGCCGGAAGACACTTCCGTCGTGTCGATGCCCACGCAGCAATGTGAGACCACCAAAAAAAGTAAAAATTAAAGCAAGCAACGCGAGACATTCGTTTTCCTCGTTGCACTGACGCCACACGTCGGTTCGGTTGAATATCCACTTCGTAAAAAACTAATGTCTTTGTACGTGTGTAAGGGATGTCAGCGGGTAGGAACGGAGTTGGACAGTGGGTTAAGGGTCATGGAGAGGATTCTCGCCAAAAGGAGGAGGGGGGGGGGTGCCGTGGAGCGGGAACAGTGGAAGAGTGGAGGAGCAGGTGAGGCGGTACAGGAGGGGGGGGGAGGTACAGGAGCAGGTGAGGAGGTACAGGAGGGGGGTGCATCGGGGCATTCTGGCGGAGAACGGATTGGGAAGAGGGCTATGGGCCAGTGTGGACTGGGGGGAAATAAAGGGCGGATCGCCCCCCCCCCTCCTCCCCACCACCAGCCTCGCGTCGACTCTACTTTACATCTGTATACTCTACTTTACACTTGTGCTCGCACGCCGAACAGCTGCCACAGGTACTGTGGAGCGTGCACGTGACAACGCCGCTCCATTAGGGCGATAACCTGCCGCAGGTGATCAACATTCCAGCTGCACCTGTTCCACGCGCGGAGCCTTAAAACGGTGCCAATTTTAGCGTCACCTTTGCTCTCTGACTTTCACTTTAATGAATCGGCGGTGGCGGCGTTCTCTCCGCACCCGCCGGCGCTGGAGGCGAGAGCCGCGTGGCACCTTTCTGTCGCAAGAGGTTGCCGCTTTTGCGAACGCGCATGCCGGTTGTTGTCTGCCGAAGGTGGTGAAAAGATCGTTGCGGGCAGAACGGGCTTGCAAAACGCGTCCGCAACGTTAGACTCGGTTGTATCGCCGTTGGCAAATATTCCCCCAGCGTGTGTTATGCTCGAGGTCGATTGGCCCCAATTGTTGGTTCAAGTTCGCGACCCAATTGTTGGTCCGCGAAGTGTCAGATTTTAAGGAGGAACGGCAGCTTGCCGTGTGAAGCAGCTGTTTGTGTCATACTTGCATTGTCGAGTTCGAGATGATTTAAGCAGATACTGAAAAAAAATGCACGTTTTGTGAGTGACCGCAAATAATTTAGTCCCCACTTTTCATTTGTTTGTTTGTTAAATGATCATTCTCCCCCAAGTAATTGCACTATACACTCTTGGTGTAGCTGGTAGATTTAATAACACGTCGCTAGACATGCATATACATATACGGCGTGGTGGGCGTAAAGTGTAAGTACTCGTACATCTTCAAAGACATGCTGCCAGAATGGAAGAGTAGGCCAAATGCCCTCTAGAGGGCCTCTGTAGAGGGTCCTCTAGTGGAGGCACTTTCCACCAGCAGTGGTGTGAGTGAGCAATTGCAGGGCTTCGCCTTTCCTTTTTACTATATGAAGCAACATCTGGGTAGAGTGATTCATATTTAATTAGCATTTTCAACTTTCACACACGCCTCGCTTAGCCTTGAGCAATTGAATCACTAGCCTCACAGTGGCAATGTGGAACAGAGCAAATGTTAGTTTAATATACGTGATGATATTTGCAAAGTTATTGCAACAAATTATTAATTGAAAAGAGAAAGTGCTTTTGTGTGCCTTTAAAATTATCTAATAAAGAATATTGCTTCAAATATTTTCCTGACTCGCTTTACAATAAACCTTTTTTTCCGCCCCTTTCATTTAAACGACCTTGTGTGGGCTAGATGAACTTTATACCACAGCGAAAATGGCTATGATGTCTGGAAGGGATTATTCACGAGGATTAGGGTCAAAAGATCAAGCACAGTGGATTACTCAGCCGTTATTTTTCAGAGTAAACCTGCCATCATTTTAGAGAAGGCCACGCGGAGTATAAAAGAACAACTCCTAACACTCGAAACATATTTGTATGATTTTCCACGGTTAAATTATATTTTATAAAAGCAATTATTATTGTTTATGACCCTGTGGTTGAGCGTGCAAGGTTGTGGTGCTAGCACTTATACATATGAATGCACTCCATGCCAAGGAGCGTATTTAGTAAAAGTTACACGAGAAGGCCTAATAAAGTTGTTTGTAACCGTTTCTTCGGGACTTTATATGACCTCTGGGACTAAATTAAATCAATGCAACTTACTGAAGACCCACCTGCACATGAGACTGTACACACAGTTTCTTTTTACAAAAAAAAAACAACCCAGGGCCAGAGGAGCTATGCTTTCCATATGGCACGGCCCAGGCCGATTACAAAGCGAACCCATTTTCAGCCGGCAGTTACTTCCATGACCGGTGGGTCCAACGCTCGCTGTTTGCAGGTTTAATGTTCTATACAATGACTGATGCACGCACCCTACAGGTAACCATAACATTTAACATTAATGCTATTATAAATCTAAAATAACATGTGGTGAAAAGTGCATTCCACCGAGCATATGTTTTTGACATCGGAACAGAGTCTACTGCATGCCGGCATGTGCGCGATCTGGTGAGATTCTCATCCAGCAAAGTGTGCTGCAATGACATTGTAACGGCGGTACAGACCTGCTCTCCACCTGAGGACGGCTGCTTGCGTTGTGGCCGAAACGTCGTGAGAATTATTTTATTATGTTTTATTTGTATTATTTTATTATTTCGATTCTACGTGACTTTACCGAAAGAACCAAGAAGAGGTACTCAAGTAGTCGTGTTTTTTTATATTAGACATGCAGGAGTCAATACTTTTGTGTTCATTAAGAAATAATACGTGTGTGTGTTTTGCATGTGTTTATAAAACCCAGGTACAAGCTGGTAAGGGGGGATTCTCTGTCTCGCGAATGGATGTCGACTGTACAAAGACATGTGCACACACGCACACACACGCACACACGCGCGCGCGCGCGCATGTACAAATTGATGCACATGTTACGTTCGTGCACTTACACCCCCACGTGCACACATTCTACTCAACATTTTTTACATCATCTTTAGACATGGTCAATCCACTGCTGGATGAGGGTTTCCACATGCCATTGCAATCCATCACCGTCCGTTGCTGCTCCCATCTATCTTACTGATGCACGTGAACTGATCTGAATGGCCATAACTATTCATAGATTGCCTAACCCACGTTTCTTGACCATGTGTCATAACAGGTAGGACATTATGGATTTAAAAAAATGAACCCGTAAAAACAAAGTTTTTCACTATAAATCCTTTATATGCGTGGCGGCTAGAGTCCTCTCGTCCTCTGGCTTGAGATGGCTGCCACCTATGGGTCAGATGATTGCCTGCCACCATTAAGCAATTGGTAATTAAATATAATTTATTTTTTCCTAAAAAGTGTAAAATTTCGGTAAAAATTAAAATAAATTGTCACGCACAACGAGTCTGTGTGTAAAATGTCAGCTCAATTGGATCACGGGAAGTGGGTTAAAAAACGACCGAAAGATTTGCACGGTCGTAAGCGCGCAAGCAAGCAAGCAAGTGAACTTAATATAAAGGATTTTAAAAACGTTCTTCCTTTATTCACAATGATTTGTTACTTTTCATGATCAAGATCAGCTTTACAATGGCACTCCAACCCACTCTTGTCCACACCCGTTGTCATTTTGGTCCACCTTCAACAGCTGACCTAGGTCTGCATATTCTGCTGTATTGTCCACTTTTATAAAAGTACTTTTTTCAAAGTAGTTTAAGGCCAATAAAGCAAGGCACTCGTACTGGTAGACTGCTTGATACATTTGGTCGAGGTTAGTTGAGAGGTTTTGTAGTTGTAACTGAAAACATGTTAAATGCCCTCTGACAGATGAATAGACTGTTGGACAATCACTATTTCCAGGGCAAGGTAATAATCAGCATTTAAAACACACAAATCATCCGTCCGTGTGCTTTTCTATCAACCCCCTAAAATAATTTCCAGAATTTCAACTAAGTAAAATTATTTGCAATGTGCGACATTTTTGGGGGAATGTATTGACAGTTGTACACAAATAGTGTCACTGGCTGTCTGTCACACAACTGGTTGCAAGATTTGCGATGAGGTTGAATTTAAGAAATACGATGTTGAATCTCATTTGAATTTTAGTTTGTTTTATTAAATACGTGTTTTTTAGTGGACGTGCCTCATGTAATTTCAACCTTTGCATTTGATAATCAAAATTTGCTTTTTAAAATAAAAAAAAATACGTACTGTTTAGTATATGTGTGTGAAGGGGTTAATAATTTCAAATGTGTTTATCAACCTTGGCGATAACCCATGATAGGCCAACACTACGGATTTTTACGCACCAGTAACAATTAGAAATTACAGTTTGGAGTTGAAAAAGTGACAAGCCATGGTTGGAGCTCCAATTGATATAATGCGGATTAAAACGAGCTTAAGCTTATTCTGCTGGGAGTACATTTAACATCCCTCGTATCAACATCCATACAATCTCAAACGAAATTAAGCTTATTTCACAGAGTAGGGGGGAAAAAAATCTGAAAGAACATGCCTAGTAATGTAATGGATACACCTTCCCTGTCGGAATGTGTGGCTCTGCTAAGCTTGATGTGACCCGCTGTCATTCTGGGAAGAATCAAGGTCAATAGTTTAATAGTGCTGATTACAGTTCTCTGTAAGCCCTAGCTAGGGTATTTTTAATCAGTGCCTTAGCTAGCTCTTCTACCGTGGGCTTTACGGTGGGCCCAGGTGACAAATAGAGACAGTAAGTGGTATAATGACAAGGCAACTGGCAGAATAAACAGTAATGTGCAGTTGTGAGCTACAGGATCGAATTTCACGCTTTCACCAGTGTGCGAAAAACTCTCAGACCACTTTTTATATATTTAGTACTTTCCAAAAAGGGGGCTTGCTGCGTCACATCGCATGGATGGTTCATGCTAGCCAATCTCTCCTTTTGCAATTGGCGTGTGGCGTTGTCCTCATCCATCAATTGTCTCCGTGCGATTTGTGCCACTGCGATCAGATCACCGAAGTTGTTGGGTGAACGTTATCACAGAGGCTCAGCAGCCAAAAGCTGAGAGCCGGCAATGGAGAATGTAACGCAGACGAGGCAACGTGGCGCGTGTGTTTATGATGTGGGTCTTTTTCTTCTTCTTCTAATTTGGTCACGTTACTGATCACAACAGCTTTCCGCTCTGAAGTGTCATGACTTACGAGATATTCAGCTTCAGCTAGTGGGTGGGGTCATAAAAGGAGAGTGCCACTACACTTTATATGGCCAAACATCGCGGCTGCTTTTACTGTAACCAAAATGCTTCCAGATGGGGACGCAACTTGGGCCGTACGTAACAAAACATGAACTAGCCCTAATTTTGACTGACCGTGCCACACATATGTTACGCTTCTCATTAAAGCATAAGCGCATTCGCGTCGTAAATTGCGAATGCCAAACTTTCACACGCATGGCACGCCATTACGTGTCGCATCTCTCTTGTGATTGAAAGCACCAACGGACGGAGCGCTTGTTCACAAAAAAACATACAAAAGGCATTAACCGTGCACGGTTTATGGTAAACATTTAAATTATCTTCCTCACTTCCGCGAAGCCTTGACTCTGCATAGCGGCGGCCTTTGTCGAAAAGGATTCGAGCGGTTGGCGGCGAAATATTCTTTAGAGGAAAATGATTATGCTTGCACGGCAGGACCGAACAAAAGCCGACAACAAACAAGCAAAACAAATGAATGCGACTTTCTGCGGGTGTGCGTGGGGGATGGTAAGCGGAGGGAAGGGAGGGAGGGAATGGGCACGTGGTCAGTGGAAAGATCCAAACACCCAAACAGTGTTAACGGTGCTTGTGGGCAGATAAAGAGATCAAAGGTCTTTAATGGACAGAGTGCGCTAACAGTCTCTATTGACCCCCAGGTAATGTCCGTGTTGGGAGCTGGTGGTGACATTGTGGCCAACCGCAAC
The DNA here is from genome assembly GCF_964198595.1 of Lampetra fluviatilis. Taxonomy (NCBI): domain Eukaryota; kingdom Metazoa; phylum Chordata; class Hyperoartia; order Petromyzontiformes; family Petromyzontidae; genus Lampetra; species Lampetra fluviatilis. The sequence continues at coordinate 9,313,131 of NC_136287.1, read as the reverse complement.
ACTGCAGTTCCATTACACAACCCACATTCGCTGACGGTAATGCAATGTGTGCGGGTTTTCTTCTCCTCGCAATTGTCTTTGGCGTCCTGAGGCTACACTGTATGGACATGTTTCGTTGTGTCTATTGCCACAGATTTTGCCGGACAGTTATTTAATTCGGGGTTAAGACAATAGAATAAAAATGCCTTGCGTGGTCAAAGCCACCATTGAAATATTTATGGCAGAGGGTGTTTTTTTGTTTGTTCATGCTCTCGTCCTCAAACTCCACGCCGCAGTTTGATACGTTTTAATATTCACCAACCTTCAATTGATCATTACCACGAAGCTATGAAAATGGAAAGGTATTTTAAATAATCAGCTGGAATTCTACAATGGCACATGACTCAAGTTAGGGAGCCATGCTTATCGATGACTTTAAAAAATGAAATTAAATGTTACTTTGAGACTTGTGTAAACTTAAAACAAAAACGGTTATAGCTTCACTTAAACGTTTACTCATTGGACAACATCAATTCTATGATCGGAATGTGTAACCTATCAAAGTATACAATTTCCACGGAGAGCAGTTTCCTAATGCAGTATTATCATACAGAATCAAAGGTGTATGTACGTTTTTTTTACTCAAATATCAACTTTGAGTGCGCTGTTACAATTTATGGCTCCCATCAAAGCCACACATTGCTTAATCCCCGCAAGTAAATCCAACAATTGGATAGCATCCAAATGCTTCGCTCGTTGGTATGCAGTGGCCTAATCAAGCGGCCTCACACAATCGCCGATGAATGGAAGACGGTTGCAGGAAGATGAGAGACTTGGAAAAAGAGAATGTTGCTGTCAAGTTGAGCGACCTTTGGATACGTTTTTGTTGTTGTTATTTTATTGGCAGTCGTCCGCAGTACAAACACAAGCGCGGCAAAGCCACGACCCTTAACCGGACGTGAGCACGGGTCTGCGAAAAAAACCGTACGACAGTACGCGCAAAAAAAGTCGCCCGAGCGTGCCTGCCATTTCTGGCTCAACAGAGGCACCATTGCTTTCTCAAAAGTACCAGGGTGACACCACGTGTGAGAGTGCCCTGGGATATATGTGTCGCTAAACCCCACCACTGGATGGGACCTAAAGTGTTTGAATTGGGGAATGTTGGCAATTACCACTTGTTTTGACTTTTGACACAGCTTTTAACCCTGGCCACCCCGTTTCCTGTTCTACAGCCTCCTGCAGTCCATCCCACCTGATCCGCCCGCCACTTTGTTTATCTAATTCTGTCAGCCTTTCACAAAAACTACAAAATTCCCTTGTCCAAACATTTCTCTAGCATAATCAAACAATATAAATGCTACGTTGAAGTGTTTAAACCTTTCATCCATCACAAAACGTGGGTGATTTTTAAACTGCCAGCTAATTCAACACGTATTGAAAATATTATCTTTATAATTAGGGCCAATGTTTCCATGAGAATGTTCTTCAAGGTCCAAGAGATATAACCTAACACACAGTAGCGAAAGCTGTAGCTGTAAAACTAATGGGGTAACACACGTGGACATATATTCAAAGCAGTACTCAATTACATTTTTTTACTCCCAGTGTATAAACACACTTTAATGTCGCCACACGAATACTGATACCACGATATACATAAACATCAATATACGTGATGTACTGCAGTCAGAATGGCCAGAATGCACACACCAATTTCAAGAGGGCAATGTGCTTTGGTGCAAAAATGTCAATAAATGGAAAGTTTCTACACTATGGGAACCTCATTTGCCAGTAAAAATATGATAATTGGTTCTATACCCTTCTATCTGGCAACAAAACTGACACCTTTTTTTTTACAAGGAGTCATGTTTGAATAGACCGCAATACCTGCAGTCATAATACAAACAAAAGAACATGACTCTGATAATGTTCTTTTGTTTGTATTATGACTGCAGGTATTGCAGTCTATTCAAACATGACTCCTTGTAAAAAAGGTGTCAGTTTTGTTGCCAGATAGAAGGGTAAAGAAACAATTATCAAATGGAAAGTTGCCAACTTGCGTGTTTGGGAATGGCAATTTAAGCATTAACATTTGTGTCAGGTTTCATGCATCTTCATATTTTTACGAGCCACGGTTTGACCCAATCTCTGGCATCACGTTAACCTTTCTGTTATGACAAAATCAAGCATTCAAACTGACAGATTTTTTTAAAATATGAATTTTGTTGACATTTGTTGATATTGTGGTAAAATAATGAATGTGCATTAGACACGCACACATCCGTAATATGAAATAATTCTCAACGTAGAATTACAATATAAACGTTCAGAAAAAAACACACATCAGAATCAAAATATTTGTTAATACTGGAGGTATCTGATGAACTATAAAGCTCGTTTTCACAGATGTCCAGTCGGGGCGGGTAAAAACGTTAGAACAACCAACAATACAAAACAACATGATAGGAGGTACAAAAGCAGACAGGGTATATGCATTTTATTTCAAAGCAGGGTAGCATATTGTCAGACATGAAGCTAGGCACATACTAAATTAAATAATTTATCCACATTAAAAGGTGCAGCCCTGCAATTGCATTCTCACACCACTGTTGTCAGAAGGTTCTCCATCAAATGTAGCTCTAGAAAGCCTCCTCGGAGGGTATTTTGGTCTACTTTTCCACAATGGACGGACATCTTGGAGGAATCTTCTTGGTTCTTTCGGTAAAGTCATTAGAAGGGAAATAATAAAATAATAAAAATAAAACATAATAAAAATAATTATCTTTTTTCTTTTGTCTTCCCGACAGACATGTTCTTCACCTGAGGACGGCTGCTTGCGTTGTGGCCGAAACGTCGTGAGAATATTTTTTATAACGTTTTATTTTTATTATTTTATTATTTCCCTTCTACGTGACTTTACCGAAAGAACCAAGAAGATGAATCCCTGCAGTCACGAAAGCTTTAAATCGAAATCTTGGAGGAAGTTGGAGTACTCACACTTTTAGCTCACCACACGTGACCTGCCCATCGACTCATTGTGCTGCACTCGTTTATACTGCTCGTTTGGGTTAAGGTGGGGGATTTAAGAAACTTGCTAAACATTGCTTCAACTGTCACGCCAGGAGATTCAATAAAAATATAAGCGACCTCTGGATTGCAAGTCCCTTGTGATGACCATCACACAATGGCAGCGTCCCCATTCCGCATAAGATTTATAAATGCAATCATCTATCATCGTCCAATTAATTATTGTTCTTGATATGTTGTCATTTGAACAAAATGTCAATGCATTAGTTAATATCTAGACTAGTTAGAAAAATGTGTATTTTTGTCTTTCTTATAATTTAAATTCTTAAACAATTATGTGTTATTGGGGTATAGGCAAATGTGGTATAATTTGAACCAGACTGCCCATCATTATGTTAGAGTTTAATACAATAACATTAGAAATAGAAATACTTGTCTGAGAGTGCATAGAGTTAAGTAAATTCTAAGATAACAAAGGAGATGTTTGTGACCCCTGGCCCTACAAAGTTAAGCCAATCAGCGGATTAACATTTCTTTATCATTAACTCCTTGATTCAATTAGCACTGACTACATTTGTCATTCAGACGCTGTCTCCCCGACAGACCTGGTCTTCACCTGAGGACGGCTGCTTGCGTTGTGGCCGAAACGTCGTGAGAATTATTTTATTATGTTTTATTTTTATTATTTTATTATTTCCCTTCTACTTGACTTTACCGAAAGAACCAAGAAGATACATTTGTTATGTATACACTAGAGAGAAAAAAAAACCTCCGAGAAATGCCAATTAAACAGAGAAGCAGAGAAAACAAATGCAGATATTAACAAAACATTAAGGAACATTACACAACTATAGAAATACGTTACAGACATGCGTTTATATCACATCTGTCCCTCTATTTAAGGAACGAAACAGGATGATTTCTTCACAAATCTGGCAGTCCGCCTGATGATGCTAGTTGTAATTACTGGCAAAATGTCATACTCAGATTTTAAATGTTGTGGATTTGCTCTCAAACGCACTGGTGTGCTGTACTAGTAACGAATTGGCACGTTCTGTTTACGTGACAAACCTTACTAGTTGGCTGTGTCGGGTGGTGGCGGGTTTAACGACACATTTATATTTACGTAATATAACCCAAAAAAACGTATATAATGGATGAAATTGGTCGCAAAAGCCAACGTGTTAAACTGACTTTCATGCTCATAAATATTGTCACGTATAGTTTTGATTAAATGAACTGGTCATTGTTTTAGTGTCCTCAGCCGGCCAACAATTGGCCAGCTTTTAAATCACAGGACAAATATACACACCATTTTACAAAACATCCCTGCAATACACAATTTAACTTAACTTCACTTGAACAAATATGGGCACGCACAAGAAGTGCATACGGTGGAGACATGCATGCTTGCACAAACGTCCGCTCGCTCTCTCGCCCCCCTTGCTCTCCTAGAGCTCTCCCTCTCTTTCACACACCCACACAGAGGCAAAGACAAAGATCCCCCGTATAGAATGTGACAGACTGTTGGGGGCAAGTGCTGTTCGCGAGCAGGGCTGAACGATTTGGGGAAAATATCTAATTGCGATTTTTCTGACAGATATTGCGATTTGATTTGCGATTACATTTTTTAAAGTCAAGCTTCAGTTCAATATTATTTGTGTAATAGATGTAAAACATGTGATGGAGCATTATCACATGAGACCATCAAAATATGAACTGCTCTATATATTATAATGCAAGGATGAGAACTTAAAATATATGAATTGCTTCCAACATGTATTTATTAAATGTTTTCATTCGAATAGAACAATCATACATAGAACAATTGTTAATTTAAATAAATAAAGTTATAATGATACAAAATAAAACAATTCCAATGAGAAATTAGTAGGACTTTTCAAATCGCAGCCTTTTTCGATTTGCTAATCACATTGATTCAAATTGCGATTTCCACGTGAAATCGATTAATCGTTCAGCCTTATTTGCGAGTCGCAGCACCGATGAAAGCCGGGCACGACACGCGAGGGAAGTTCTTCTTGGTTCTTTCGGTAAAGTCACGTAGAAGGGAAATAATAAAATAATAAAAATGAAACATAATAAAATAATATTATGTTTTTTTATTAAAAATAATAAAATAATAAAAATAAAACATAATAAAATAATTCTCCGTCCTCAGGTGAAGAACAGCGTCTTCCCGACAGACCTGTTCTTCACCTGAGGACGGCTGCTTGCGTTGTGGCCGAAACGTCGTGAGAATTATTTTATTATGTTTTATTTTTATTATTTTATTATTTCCCTTCTACGTGACTTTACCGAAAGAACCAAGAAGATGAACCCCTGCAGTCACGAAAGCTTTAAATCAAAAATTTACGCGAGGGAAGTGTTTGGGCCAGCTCCACGCGCCGGCCGCCTTTGTCTCCCCAGTGGCGATGTTTAACACATCACACCAGGTACTCCCATTAGGCCGAGTCGTCCTCGGGTCAGGCCCAGGACCGGTTCAGATAATCGTGACTAGTGTTGACCCTGAGCGGGAAATCGAACTCGGCTTGCCGGGTTCATAGTGCACCGCGACTACTCTCCGTACCAACAGGCGCGCACACACAACAGGGTTCCATTAGTATTTGCATATTGCTTGAACAATCTCTTCTTTATTCCGATAAATTCCTGTCACATGTGTAAAAGAGGTCAAACCTGGTCACGTGCACATTAGCTCGCATCGTGAAAAGTGGACAGTGGACCACGGTCGAAATGGCTCGCTGATGGGCCGGAGGGAGCCATGCACCGATGGTGTTGCTGTTGCTCAGCAGGCCCGGGATGCGCTGTTTGCTTTGCCCACTCGTGCCTGGCCAAATCCCAGGCGCCAAGTGTCACAGCCCCTTTTGAAAACCACTGACCTCTGACACAAGAGCACTGAATAGGCAGTCGTGGCCTTTCAGTTTTCTGTATTTTGTTTTACTTCCACCCCCCCGCCCCCCCCCCTCTTGTCCTGCATGTGAAATAAACTCTGCACAAACAATATGGATGCATACATTTGTTCTTAACAAAGATAGACAGTTGTATTTTTTTGGTTTGTTCAGTTATGTGCGCTTTTGTTTGTTTGTTTGTTTCGCTCTGGAATGTGTTACAATGCACTTGGCTTGCTCATGCCGATCTGACATTACATATTTGTCCGTTTAGTGTAGTGCAGTAGTTTGAAAAGTTGCGGCTCAGAAACAAAAACGCGATTGTGCTGTACAACTGCCACAACAGCGCAAGAAGCGTCAACGCAATTGCTCAATTGCTACGGAGAGTGGGGCGCCGTTTGAAAAAGGCAGTTTGCAAAGCAATGACAAGCGCTTTATCCTCGGTGATAGTTGCTTGTGTCAATGCTGTCAGCGTGCGTGCCTGGATCGCACAGGCAACCCGGCAGTGTTGCTCGTGACCCACGACTAACCAAACAGAAATGCATCAGGCCACGTCTGGCCAAAACACGACTCTTTCAGGAATATATTTTTTAAAGCCAATATTTCATAAGCACGTGACCTAATGAAGAGATACTTACATGCAATTAGCCAGTTTTTATTATTGGATATTAATTTGGATTAAATATTGTATGGGGGGGGGGGGGGGTGTTACGTTATCACCCAAAATGCACCGGATCTCATCAACACTCAGTAGCGAAGCCGAGTTGAACCTGACCAGAGCTAGAATAAGAGGCCAGAATGAATAACAGTTGTTATAGGCCGCATGACAACATATTAGCCATTAGAGGGCAGTGGCATCAACATACATTGTTGTGCTGTACTGCCTTTTTTATGCTCTCAAGTCTATGCTCAGTCTCCACCAACCTGTCGTGGCCAAGGCACCGTGGTGGTGAAGTATGGGGGGAATAACGCCCACGACCCACAGGGAGTGGGAGCGCCCTCATCCAGCGGTGGATTGACACAAGGGTCCTGCGTGGCCACGTGTTCATGTATTCGTGGTGGCAAATTGAATGAGGATGGGTATTAAAAAAAAATCCATATTCACTGCGTTGAAATAGGATAATCATACTTTGAAGGGGGAGAATTCAGTTCCCAATGAATGAAACGAGCAACACACTATCGACAAAGATTAAGCGATGACGTTAGTTAGTTGATCCAGGATCAGGTAACTTAAACAATGTCATGCATTCGCTAAAGTGCAGCTTTGTACGAATCCATGAAGGTCCATTGGTCTATGAGCCTTTTAATACTGACCTTTGCTAAGCCGTGATTGCCATGAGGACACAATGACAGATGCACACTGTGAATGGCTATTATAAGCAAAGCTGCCCCCAAAAGCCCAACTGATGTCACAAGTGATGTCCGGTGTGGTGATGTGGAACCTTTATCCATTTAATATACAAGCACCCACACCAGCATATTGACAAAAGGAAAAACATTGTCTTGCAAATGATTTTGAAGGTAATTTTCAACAACGGACCTTTTTGGAGCCTCATCAACCCGAGTTCATCGCTACACTACACAACAACTGTGCTTCACCCAGTTGTGCGTGGCTATATAGGTTTGAGCAGTTGAGGGCATTTTTCAGCACTCACAGTTGAATACAACCTATGAAAACATAGACTGAAAGCAACATCAATAATAAAAAGAGAGGCAACAATATGTTTGCAAAACTAGAAAATGACACCACGAAACGGTATTTTGTTTAATTGTTTGTAGCGTGGGAAAATTGATAGACAAATTTAAGATTATATTTTTGGAAGAAGCCACTGGAGCTATGCACTTTTAAATCTACAATGAACACTCGTTTATACCACTGGGTGGATAGAGGCGGGAGCAGGGAGGGGAGAGATTTACGAAACTTATCCGTGGTTCCAACTACCGCACTGGGAGATTGAACTGGCAACATTCTGGATTGCAGGTCTCGTGTGATGATCTTTACACCGTGGCGGCAGCAGCATCCCGCTGCTCTGTTTAATCTGTAATTTTTAACCCAAAAAAAAAATGTTGCGTTATTCAAAATTCTGCTTTCAACCGCAGCTGCAGGGCGTGCAAGTCGGTGTGCGCGCGCCACTAAGGCGGTTTGCGTGGCGTCGACAGATCAATTTGCACAGTTGCTCAGGAATTTCTGCAGGGAATTAATAAAGGATGCCATCTGCTGAAAAGTAGATGTCAAAGACACTAATGGCAAAGTATATTTTTGTATGCAATTCGATAACAAAGTTCCAACAAAAATACCATTTTACTATCATATATTTCTAAAAACAATAAGAGTTGTCCCTTGTGGAGTTGTTGCTTAGTCTGTCTATTGCTGTATACCAACATGCTTTGACCTGGTTATACGAATTAAAATAAACCCGATTTTCTGTCTAAATGCAAAAATAAATGTTTTAATTGTACTCCACAAAGAAGTGAGACAATATGAATACCGTGCTCTATGAGCTCTGCATGGCAAAGCAGAGGTAATTTCCGTTACAAATTTAACATCGATAGTGTGTACACGTTCATGGAGCAATGATATGGGGAAATAACAATATAAGGTTCTGCACAAACAAATATAGTTATGCTCAACTAAGCAAACCCTGTCACTATACAATCTTTTAAATGTACCACATAGGAATAGGATAGGCTTTAATTGCTTCAATAGACCGCGATAAACTGTCACCAAAAGTTATATGAACGTTGGAAGTCCATGTCATTTGCTTCTTAAATGGACTAAGGACTAAGGCGAATTATGGTGATGTTGTTGTATTTAGTATTAGTGACACCGTTAAAAGGTTTAGAAAAATGGGGAAATATCCCGCGTGGACTTTTCTTTATCTCCATAACTTGGAACTGCTACTAATCTGCGGGGGAATGTGAGAGCTGTGAGGCCAAACCCAAACAAACCAGAGTGTGTTTACAAAACAAAACACTTTTAAAATCCTTGCTTGGCAAGCACATTCCGTAGCCAGAAGCGTCTGTCTCGCAGTGGCCCCGTTTTTTTTTCTGCCCATCATAAATGCCTTCAACTTCAAAGGCGCGTGATGGGGTGCTAGAAGGAAAGCCGTCGTGAGTGAATGATCATGCATTCGATGTCTCACATTAAAATGTAAACGGCGACCATTCGGTAAGGTTAATTGTCAAGGCACCGTCAATTAAACGTTTAGAGTTTGCTTCTAGAATGTGTCCATTAGCGTGAAGATATGGTATTGTTTGGTCGGTAGATGTGGGATTGTTGAGATTAATATTGGCTCAGCAAACGCAAACTTTTACAATATTGATTTAAAATTTGTACTGATGCAATGTTATAATGCACTGCATTGGTTGTATCACGAATACCAAATTAAATGCAAGAAATTGTGGGTTACTGTCATTTTGTTTCAGTAGTAATTAATAATTATTTGACCATATCTCACCACGCTGCTCAGTGCAGGTTAGTGAAGGAGAGGCCCAAGACCGGTTCAGATATTACTTGCCACTGGTCAGGAATTAAACTCAGGTCGATAAGTTCATAGCATATTGCTGTAAACACTGCACCACCACTGCACGATTTAGTAATATAAAACATATTTAATACTCTTGTAGTCCATATTTGAAATTGGCTGAAAATGTAAACACATTCAATTTGAAGTAGTATGTTGATCAGATTATTTGGCAGTCAAAAATTAAGCCTTTTCACATCTCTGCGCAATGTCAGTAAAGAAAACTCAAGTACCTCTCACAGTCAGATTTTCCAATAATAGTTTTGCCATCATTCACTCATCAATGAACCTGTACGCTTGATTTAAGAGAGCTCCCTCTCCTGGGCTGGGAACTTAATTCAATTAAATGACCAAATTTGTCTTTTCTATTATGAATCATCACGTATAATCAAATGAAGGTTAACCACAATTGTTGAACCTTTCCCCCCCCAATGTTAAATCGTCATCGAGTGGGCCAAGACAGATGACCACAACACACTGCAAGAATCCTTCAATAATGAAGCGGATAATGTTTCAGTGTTCTTGGAAGATTATAAATGTCTGTACTAGGAGCAATTGTCTCATTTAACATGCCATGATCATAAGCATCTGTACAAATTATCCTACACAAAAACAGTGTGCTGTGCCTCAATTCAATCCACGCCTTTTTGTTACATATTCACTGCAAGTATGACACTCATGTGAACAGCATATACTTGTAAGTTTTAAACAAAGAACCCCATACAAATACGCAAGCACGCCCGCATGTGCCATTATAATTAGGCAGTATTTACAGCGTGTAATGATCCATGCGCAGCAATCGCACGTGCTTGTGTTCAGTCTAAATTCCTCCATATTCTTCGTAATTGCAGGAGATGGGAGGTTGTTTTGCAATGAGTAATTGAAGTGGATATTCACCTACATTGTATATTTTGTAAGCGCACTGTCTGAGGATCCATACTCGCTGTCGTATTTACCCCTAGTCCAATATGACCTATTACTGTGGCAAGGCCACTGGGCAAAATCAAGATTGATTGATTCATTCATGAAAAATGGATGATGACCTGGACGATAATACAGATGAATACAAATTGGAAGCGGTGCACAAAATTGCGTTTAGAGCCATTGCGAAGCACAATGCTTGCCCGGACTCACGATAGGGGCACCCGTGTTGCTGCAAAATCCGAGAGAATAATATGTCTTTATCAGTGTCACTGAAAATAAAATATTTGGAGAAAAAAAAATCTTTAATGGAAGTCAAGCTTTTCTGTGGCAGATATTTTAAAGATATCAATGCTGTTTTGCTGAAAAATGTGAAGCATCATTGCACTCAGTCATGGTCAAATGCAATTTTTTTTGAAAGGCTATGTATTTTATTTACATTAACAGCATAGACAAAGGTTTAGACCGAAATATTGTGGGTTACTGTGCCTATCACAATCATATGTTCTGTTTGTGCCTCAGTCCTGTATGTATTGCGTGTGGGTGCATGTATGTTGCAATCCGCACAATAAGCACACAGTTTGATCAACTTGAGTTTTTTTTTGTTACAAGACAAATCGTAATACTATATGGCCGAGTTGAACAAAATGACAACTTTTTGTTTCACGTGCATTTTATGAAACATCCTCAGACGTTATATAGGTTTGTTTTTTCAACCCTTCTTGACGCCTCGTTTCAGTAAGCAGTTCGCTTTTCACGGCCTCTTTCGAGTCCCCAGCACAGTACTGCACACTGACAGGCACGCGTAAAGTAGTTGACAAAACAAACTACGTGGTGTACACGTGCGAAAAGGTATTGCATTAATGGTATTTTCTCTAAAACCCTATGCTTAAGAGACGGTCATTTCTATCGAGTTGATAAGATTGAACTCAAGGTGTTACTGCATTAAAAGCGAAGAAACCACCCACCCCTCCCCCATCATCACAATTAGGGTGAAGGAAACCAAAACGCTGTGATGGGCGTCGACACCGATGATATAAAAGAATTGATTTTCAGGTAGCAAGCTAGATCTGGGGATTTGGAACAAAGTAAAGCAGGCTCGCTTGAAAAGGTATCATCAAAGGCGTGATAGCATCAGCCCATTAACTTCTCTGCCAGTCACGTTTCTGGGGAGGATCTGCCATGTTTACAAATGAGTTTACAAGCACTTGGCAGCAGGGGCTGTTTATTTTGGGGAGTGTGGATTAATTTATCTTAAAATTAGCAGGCGATAGAGTGTGGATCCAAGCTGCTAACGCCAATAAGTGCTCTGTCCTCCCCTGATAGTCCGCCCGATAAGCCAATTGTTATTTCTGGCTGGGATCTCTGTCGCATCAGGACACATCAGTAAACAGACGGGCCAGGGGAGGGGACTTTCCCAGGATAGAGAGATGTGAAAGAATGACTAGGAAGAAAAGAAGAAGGCCACAGATAAGACAGCTGGCCTCCCAGGAGAATACGAGTGGGGCATTTGGGAAAGGGGCTGTATGGGTAGGGTTGGGTTGTGTATAGGATGGGGGAGGTGGTAGAATCGGGGGCTCTATGGGTAGGGTTGGGTTGTGTATAGGCTGGGGGAGGTGATCGTTTTTGGGAGGGCGGGCTTGTAGTGGTCCCACAAAACATGCCTTTGTATGTTTATTTCAAAAACAGAATATATTAGCCGCGCAATTCTTGTTTGTGGCAGAGCCACTGAGAACAAAAATGTTGCACACAACGATGGTGCCCACCCACCTTTTTTGCATAATGATGTCGGGCATATGTCACAATATCAGAAAACCAGAGCTAATAATAGAATGAGTATCATAATATATATCCCCTTAAGCTTCCCTGAGAGTATTAACATTGTGCTGTTATTTTTTTCAATAGTCCACAACAGTACTACACTTCATGTATTTCATATATTTTGAGTATACAATGACGGCACTTCTAAATAAATGCAATTCTGATGTTGATAAGGAATATTTTAGTAACTCATTCTAAAAGTAAAATGTGACTACCTCTCGCTGCCTATGCGAGTGTCTATTTATTCAGACCTTCAGTACACACGCGTTAAACTTACCCTGAATATTATGTACCGGGCTTGGCGGTGCACTGGGGTGCAAATTTGAGACATTTGAAACACTCCCAAACCCGCTGGGGTGCAAGGTGCACAAGAGACGTGGGGACAGAGAATAAGTACTCAAAAATAGTAAATGTTGTGGTTTCACGCTTCAACACACCGGTGGGCTAAAGTAGTGAACTATTTGTCTTTTGTCAACGTGACACTTTTTTTCTGATTGGCCGTGTCGGGTGGTGGAGGGTTACGACACATTTATAAATCACGCGATTTAACCCAAAAACGTTGATTATGAAGAGAATACGATCATGAACCCGTGTCAGCGCACACGAACCAACAGTACAATGGTATGCAAGCTGCATGTGACTTAGTGGTGAATCGTTACACCAGAATGCAAAGGATGTAAAAACTAAAAATTACACGTATAAAATAAAGAGGCAGTGTTATAACAGCAGCGCGCACACATCCAATAACCACCCACTTTGGACCCTTGTATGCATGGGGTTTCTCTGGGTATTCCCATTACCTCCCACGCACACACAGAGACACACAGATACTTCTTACATAAAGAAAGTGCAACAGCAGGCCAATTTCAGGACCCTCCTGAAAAGTCTTCTCAAGACTCGGCGAGAATTCCGTGAATACATGAATGGCATCATTATTATTATCTACCAGCGTCTCCTGTGCATCCTTCGCCACGAACAGCAACGTTTCTACGTGCTTGTGCTCATTTGCAGAAAACGAACATTTTTTGGCAAGTTAATAACGTCAAGTTAACAAAAGTGAATAACGCTTTCGCGTTTCATCCGTTAATTTGCATTACCCTAGCAAAACATCGTGCATCTATATTTAAATAAATCTGTTCCCCCACCCCCTCCTCCTCCCCTCCCCCTACTAATTTGCAGGCAATACCGTAACTAAATCTTTGTTTTTCGACTGCAAGGAGTGCGCTGCATGGAAGGGCTCAGTAAACAGAACGTCAGCTGCGTTCGGGCGGTGCAGTCGGGGAGCCTCGTGACGCACGGCAGGGTCCGAGCGAGCCGCCCGCGTGATTTGCTGCACATTCCAAAAGTCCTTCCCCTCATTAATCACCTGCTGCTCGCCTCCTAAACTGTTTAACAGCCTCCCCCCCCCCTCTTCTGATCAAAGTGATAACGCTCCGAGGCAAGCTAGAGCCCCCCCCTCGCCACCACCTACCCCCCCGCTTCAGTCGCCCCACGTGTAAAGTTTCCAACGCGATACGGAATGCCCATCGAAGGTACTCGCTGGCGGTTATTTAAACCAAACTACGCACGTGCGGTGGTGGAGAAGTGTCGTTGTGATTGTTACACTGGCATATATCAAGAGACATTCCTCTTGAGGAAGAAGTGCATAATGTCTGATGTATCCTCCCCCCCCCCCACCAATCCTTGTTCCTTTAATTGCAGCCAAAGCCAATGCTGCCACACAAATGACCACGCGTTTAGCCGCGTAAACAATCAACGGCAAACAATTCAGGCTGCCGTATTCATACAGCGGTGGATTGATAAAGGAATGGAAAATGAATAAATAGAAATATGCGTGGGTTAAAATAACCGCTGTGATGATTCCATTGTAAAATGTCTCACATATATACTATTGCCCGTATATAATGCACAATAAGAGTATCAATGCACACCAGCAATTGTGATCAGTTTGTCAATAAAACCGCTAGATGAAAGCTTCCGCGTGCTGCGCTGTCGGTTATGGGGGTTGCTTGAGAAGACATCGCGGGGTCCTCCAGGAAGGAAGCTGTGGAAGGTTCAGGATGGGCTCAGCCACTGATGTCATCCACGGCTTGGTACCAAACTTAGGTGGCCATGGTTCATTGTGCAGCATGCTCAACTGCCGCACCACCACTTCCCCCATTCGTAACACGCACACTGGAAGTGTGCATGTTCGAATGATATCCTTGGTTCCTTCGGTAAAGTCACGTAGAAGGGAAATAATACAATAATATAAAACAATACAAATTCTCACGACGTTTCGACTGCAACACAAGCAATCGTCATCAGGTGTGAAATAAAAATGCATTGCTGTGGATTTCACACCTGATGATGATTGCTTGTGTTGCAGTCGAAACGTCGTGAGAATTTTTATTGTTTTATATTTATATTATTTTATTATTTCCCTTCTACGTGACTTTACCGAAAGAACCAAGAATGTGAATCCCTGCAGTCACGAAAGCTTTAAATCAAAATTTATGTTCGAATGAGTCTACATTGGTTTTTGTTTTACCAGATGTAAACTTTCCTAACGACAAAAATGAAAATGCATAACGGCTTTCCGTGTCTGAGAGATGCACGAAGATTGATTAACCTATAGGCAACTCATTTATCAAGTTTGTAAGAAGTGAAGTCACTAAAGCAGTGACATTTTATATAAAACTGTGGCTATGCACCCTGTCAATTACACGGCTTAGGGACAAACAAATTTAAAACTTCTACTTTTTATAATCCGATCATTTTCATTGTGGTACTGTATTTAAAAGCTCCCAAATTAAGATTGTGGTACTGTATTTAAACAAATATACATGTCAATATAATGAATGCATCTTTGCTAAGATCTATAAATACATTTATTTGCTTTTTCATACACAGCCAAATGTGCACCGAGTTACCTTATGCCTGATGACCTGCGTTTGAACTTCTGCTGGGATTTCTGGTCCAGGCTGAGAAAAGGTCACCGGGTGGTCAGGATCTATCTCGTGGGCAAAAGAAGGTGCCCCCATCAGGATTTACATTCTCTAATTTATATGCTTTCTGCCACGACATTGGCGGTGGAGTCACATTAAATGAAAGCGGGGCTCCCTCCTTTTGTGAGAAGCCTAAAGCGCACTGATCGGGTATCTGAGAATCAACTGCGGCTGAAGTGCCGACCTGCAGGATTTAGGGCTGCGGTGATTAATAGGGCTGAATGGTAAAGGACCTCTCCAGCATTTGTGGCCGCAAGATTTGTGAGACTTTTGTGTTCATTGAGCATCCGTGTGTTTCATATGCACGGTCCAAAGGATCATAGGCGGGTCATTCTGCTGTTGCAAGTCTAGCAGAACCACACATTTAAAGGAGAGAGAGAGAGAGAGCGAGAGAGAGAGAAAAAGTGCATAGTTTTAAACAAGTGTGTTAATGAATGAACTTTACACATCGCAGTATGTTAATTCTTTCAGAAGACATAATACGTTAAATGACATGCGCTATTATTTACAGTGAGAAGCATTGTTCGCACGCAGGTTTAAAGGATAATTAAAGATCTATCAACCTGGTAAGACGTAATAATCATTGCAATAACTTTCTAAAGCAATTATCGCACCTAATATGTCCCCCCTGCTCTATATTTAAAAGCAGCATGATGTTATTATCCCAGGTTGGTGGGAGGAGAGGAAGACGGAGACAGACAGACCACACAATGAGTGTCCAATAAGAGTAAGAGAGTTACATGACAAGGAGGGCCAACGCAGCGCTGCCTCCTGGACACGTGAGCAATTATTGCCCCATTAGCATTCCTTTCACTCTCCCCTCGCCACCTTTCCACTGCAGGTGGGGGACCACTTCAGAGATCAGAGGCAATGTGAAGCTGTGCCCAATGTAGGTCCGCCTTGTCTGGGCACCTTGGCCTGGCAGTTGTGCTCTGCTGTTAGACAGATGGTATTGGTGTGATGGCACCAACAATTATTAATTTAAAATAAATTAGTCACTTCAGAGGTTTCCTGCTAAGTAATGCTTAGTTAGACGTGTCCTATAAAACACACACACACACACTAATGAACCACACCACCAGAACCACCACAACACAGTTTTACTTTCAGCTTTAAAGCTTTCTGTTTGCGTCCAAGCAAAGTGAAACATTTCCCGCACGGTAATATCTAATTTAAATATTCATGATGGAATCAAATCGCGATCAACTTAAGCTACATTGTTTTGTTAAGTATTTTCAAATAACACTCACGGGCCGGACAATGTACATTGTGCGTATTTAAAGTGCAAAAATGGAGATGAGCTTCATGAGAAGCATTCACAAAGAGACAAAGACAAAGATCCCCGTATAGTCTTAGCAAACTGTAGGGGCAAGTGCTGTTAGCAAGCACCTATGAAGGCTAGCACGGCACACGAAGGGGTGGGTGGCCAACCCTATGCCCGGCCGCCTTTGTCTCCCCGGGTGGCGATGCTTACACACCACACTCGGTACTCGTTTGAGGCTGAGTCGACCTAGGGGAGGCCCGGTTCAGATAATGGTCACCGGTGTTGGCCGTGAGCGGGAATCGAACTCGGGTCGCCGGGTTCGTAGCGTGGCGTGGCGCTAACCCGCTGCGCCACCGCTCACAAAGAGAACACACATGTACGTGCGTTGCGAGACAGCCTTGTCTCACGGGGTGCCTGGGTGGGATTGTGTTTTGAATGTGAAAACCTTGAACTCACGGTGAGCGGGCCCGGTTGTGTCAACGCTGGTGCTCTAGTGATGCCAGACAGTGCTACGCAGTAATGCATGCGGGCACACACATTTTACCATAAATTTTACAACTGTTGACTGATTCGCCCATTTAAGCCATGTAGCGTAGAGATATTTAATCACTCATCTGTTTTAGAAAACAGGTCATGTTCTACATTATTATTATTAATCATTGCCTGTATCCGGGCGTTGGTCAAAGCATTTTTTGCTGTCAACGCATTTTTTTAAGAAGAAAAAAAATAAGGATATCAGAAGTACACACAGACATATATTGTAAATATAATGTAATTACTTTTAAAGATAACATTCCACTTAATGTACCAGATGAGCGTATTGCTTAACCAACCGAGTTTTGGAGACTGATATTTTTAAGCATGTCTATACCACTCGCAAAAAATTTAAATAAAAATCGCACGCAAAAAACATTTGGTCAATCAATTAATTACTTTCAATATATTCCATAAAAGAAGAAACAAATGCTCTGGGAAGTGTACACACATAGAAGGGAAGAGAAAAATGCGATAGTGCATTGGCAGCGGTGCACAAGAACAAAAAAATTAAACTCAACACATTCGTCAATAAACTGCGGCACAAGAGGATACAGCCACGTGGCTGAGTGGTAGAGTGAAAGCCTCGCAATTCAAAGGTTTGGCGAGTTCAAATTCAGTTTGAGAGGTTTACTTGACTCAACCCATCATCCTTCCGGAGTCACTAAAATAGGTACCACTTCATGGAGAAGTCAAGACTGATGGTCTTAATCTAAGTTGTCTTGTGGTTGTTGTTGTTGTTTGACTTGCATCCCACTGGGATTTTTGCACACAGCGTTGGTGTGCAGTTCTTTATCTGCAATATTTTGCTGTCTTTTCTTGTATTTTCTGTTTGCACATAGTCACATAGTCACTTTAAGATGTTTTCTTGTTCATGTTTTTGTTTTTGTTTATTGCGGTCGCACCCGATTCAAGAGCCGAATGGCTCACAGTGCTATACCAAATAAATGAAACTTAAAACTGAAACTGAAAAAGAGCGGTTGCCCTAAGGCTAGACTCGTCCCCACGTATGAATGAGGAATTCCCACCATTGGCTCAGGGCTGTAAACCGGGAGATGAGCGTCGCCTAAATGTTGATTTGAGTAGGAAGTCACTTTGGCTTTTAAAGATTAAAAAAAACGTATATAGGTGACATTTTAAGCAACGCCCCTTCCTCCTAGCAGAGAGATCATCACTACTATGAAGAATGGCAATTGCCCACATGTTGCTTGTTCGTATGTGCTCCCCTTAAGGGCAGTGTTGTTATTGAAGGGAGAACACTCACAAAATAAGTCAGAAAACCACCCCTAGTTGCTCTGCGGGTAGCTCGATGTCTCATGGAATTGAGGTCTCCATCTCTTGGGTGAAATGCGTTCGGATGTGCAGTGAGCGTGAAGGCGTTGCTCTCGTCTTAAACGATTGCTTCTGATGACTCCTGTGAACACGAGACACAGTGGCTGTGCTTCACTCAGCCCTAGCCAGCTCAACGCAGCAAAAAAAAAGCGTGATAAACAACAAACCGTTTGCATCATTAGCTGAAGACACCCCTCTGCAGGGCTGTCAGAGGCCCGTTTCGCCCTGGAAGGGTCTAACAGAGTTTCTAAGTCCAAGGCCGCTCCCAAAAAGGAGGAAGTATGTGTCCTGTCATCGGGAGGGCGTCCAAAGAAATGGAAAAGAGCCATGCTTTAACAGGTGCCAGTATCACAATGAGGAACTTACATGTACAAAAATACAAACGCTTGAGCAAGTTCAGTCAATATTAGATTGGACGAACATGTGATTATCTGCTTCCATTCACGTGTTCTTGGAGAGCAATATAATCAATGACGGTAGTGACAATTGTAAAAAGATCAATATGCATCGATTGCTGAATGCAGTCAGTCTTCCTGGTTAGGGTGAGCTGCGACGAGAGACTCAGATACACAAGAATGTGGCGAGCGAGCGATCAGCTGCCAACAATTAAAAGTGTAAAATAAAATTGAGCAATGCTATGCGATGCTTCTACCACCGACGATGTGAAGCAAGTCGAGTGGACCCGCCATGTCTTCCTCATTCACATGGCACAATTGTCATCAACATTGAATGACTATTCTATTTAATGTCACAATACAAAGTACATTTCGTGACTCACGTTGTACAGAGGAAACTGAGCATGCCCGTGGTTTAAAACATATAAAAGTTACAGCTTAGCAAGCTGTTTATGTTTAAGAAAAAGTCAAACAAAGTACGTTTTAGTTTAAAGCCGTTTATAAACCTTTGGCCAAACAGATGTAATGCTATTTACACTGGGATAATAATATATAATGATAGTTGTAATGTACGCAATGTTAGTGTATGGGGGATTTCATAAGCAGTGTGTGAGATTTCAGAGCAGATACCTTCACTGACAGAAGCACTCCGGAAGTAAGAATGGATTGGGGGAAGTGAGCAGACCAAACATTCGAGGTGCCCTGAGGAATATGAAATACAGCTATGGGAACAGCCTTAAATATGGTACATACCAGAAAGTTGTACAAACGTAGGATTATTATTTTTTATCTGACAAAACAACAACAACACTTTGACCGTTGCGACAGTAAAATTCTCAGTTTAACTCTGTACCCTCGTTTTTCTCACTTACTTTTAAAACTATGTACATCATACACCATTAGCACTGCATTCTCAATGGCATCAAAATTCTTCAACTCATATGAACAAAATTCATTTGGGTATATTTCCAAACAGAGTTCGCCAATTGGCAAGTCAAGTGGGGTAATTATGGGGTGCTCCCATTTCTTTCAACAAGTCTGGGAAGAGTAGACCAAACACCAGCAGTGCATGAGCAAGCAATTGCAGGGCCTTCAAAACATACTTATTCATATTTGTTTCAAGGATCGTATACATATAAAATTGAAAATCTACGAAAAAAAAACCAAGGACCAAATGTAGAAATATTGTTTATTTACATAAGCCACTTAAGGAGGAAAATGTCACCACCTTATTTTGAAGTTAATGTACAACTTTATGGTGTCCTGCAGTACAATTCAGGGTGGGCAATGGGTCAAGTGTGGCAGTGGCGTGCAGCTCTTGGAGGCAACGCTTCCCAGAGAGGCGAGCCTATGCCACTAAGGGAAGGTGCGGGGGGGGGGGTGATGGGGGGGGTGATGGGGGGTACCTTGGCAGGTCAGCGCTGTTGGCTCCCGTCTGCCCTCTTGACACATGAGGGAAGAATTGGCCTCTCACACAGATAAGCAAGATCAAAGTGGACAAAGTGGTCTGTCGGCCGATGGCTTTCAGTGAAAACTTTTCTGCAAGAGCAGATAACCGATTTCTATCACCGACTTTACAGCCTGACATTTTTCAGAGTGCTAGATGATCATAGCCGGGGCACACAACGTATTTTCATGCTCTCCCACATTGTCTACTCGTGTCTGCGTGCAGACGGCAACAGCCCCACGATATATAGTAGCACACACGCACACACACGCACGCACGCTTCGTCCATACGCACGTAACTGAGATGTACCGTCGTATACGCGTGTGCACGTGCGTGCTGTTGTGTGAGCGTTTTTGTCGAAGGGGAGGGGGCGAGGCGGGGGGGGGATGGGCGAAAGAGAAATACCTCAAATGCTGTTGAGGTATGAGCAGCAACTGGTTTGCACGGAGATAAACCATTGGGCAGGCCCCCGCCATTCGTCAGGGAGACACCGCAGAAAGTCAAGCTGTGAGGTCACAGAGGTCATGAGCCCTGGGCCACAGAGGTCAGACAGAGCCAGAAAAGGGCCCCATGGATAGGATACTTGGGTTCGGCCCCCTAAAGCTCGAATAAAAGGGCTCTATTTGCATGTTTGATGTGGACGTTGAAACCAAGGCTGACACAAATCTTTGGATGAGTGAGCACTAAGAAACCACTCTGAAAACACTGCCCACAAAAAAATGGGGGGGGTGGGGGAAGGGGCCTTGTGCCACAGGATCAGATATGACAATGGAATAAAAGTGAGTGTTTTCCTCCATAAGTCTGTATAAATAAGCGATTTAATGTCAATTTAAACACCTTCGGCTTAATCCGCACCCCAGCCGAGGCCCATTACAGGCCACGCTCAAAGCTGGCGAGGCAGCCAGCGAGGCGTGTTCAGAGAACGGGGTTTTATTGCGCTTCTCACGGGGCCTGGGGAAGGGCGCTTTTAGTGCCCACTAATGTGACAAATGAGCCAACAGGTGGCCAACAATGGTCAGCAGTGGGACAAAATAGCAACACTGTCAAATGTGAGCTACGGAAGAAATGCTTCTGTAAACAGAATCTAAAAAAGGGGGGCAACACCGAAAAGTGTGTAGTTTGCGGTTAGTTCCCATGGTCACGTATTAATTGTAAAAGAATCTAAAATTAAAACACGGCCATATACGCACGATGTATACCTCTAAAGTTTATGTCCCCTAGTGAACTACAACACTAAGTGGCATTAATGCAGCCGCAGAAGGTTACGTGCAAATAACGTCCAACATGTTCAACTTGGCTTATATATTTTTTACCCCTTTTTCTATCAGTATCACAATAAATAGGTAATTGAGTTACTTAACAATATTGTGTGTGTGTGTATAAAAAACGCTTGAACATAGTTGAGAACAGTGAATAGAGTTAAAATGCACACTCTACAATACACGCGCTGCTATAATTAAAATTCTATGTCACGGGGCTTCAAAATCAAAAGGATGCACACGTTAGTACCTCATTGTCTACATCGCATGCCACTTCTTCGCCAGATATTTATTTGTTCAATGTCATTAATACAACCTGATTTACCAGTATATTCATAAACAGTAATCACGTTTTTATAAGGTGCAGCAGACCCAACAAAGGGCGTCAGAGTGCCGTACATGTATATACAAAAAAACACGCATCTTCAGTTTTTTGTAACATATCATCGGAAATAAGTGGGTTTTTCGGTTTTTTTTCTTTCTAAATGGTAGAAACTCGGTGGCCAGGCGGGCACAGTTCTACAGGCAAAGAGAGTTCCAAATCTGAGAGCCAACGACTGAAAAAGCCCGAGCTTCGAAACGTTTGGTTGTTGTTACCGAAAGCGTGGCTGACAGAGGAGCGTGGTCACGGTGTGAGGACCTCGAACTCCAACACGGATTGTTAAGGCTGCACAGTTTATCTGCGACGTATCTGTTGCGATTGCTAAAAGAGTGCTTTGTGAATGAAGCACGGTGATTTGAATCGTGCATGCAGCTCAGGCAAAGCATATATTTGCTAACTAATTGCAACGAATGGATTGATTTAAAAGCCCTATAAAATAATCATAAAACAACGAGCAATTATGAACTTTAACAAGATTTTTGAAAATATGTACGAACAAACGTTTCTGTAATGTTTCGTTAATGCGGGAAATGCTTTGTGCATTCTGTGGTAGCTTTGCACGAGGCTGGCAGTGTGCCTTTCTATTTGGCTTTGTAATGAGAAAATCTACCAAGACGCCTTTTATTTCCCTTTGAATGGCCAAGATAAGTGCTTTGGAGGCCATTGTCTTTCCTGCCGGGGTATCGTCCCATGACTTACATATGACGCAGCCAAGGCACCCATGGTATTTGTCATATGACGGATGAGTGATTTAGAGGTTCATTGAGCACTGAGGGCTCTACTGTAGAAGTACAATCGCACGTACAAATTGTCTCTTGGGAAGCACTTCTACACAAGTATGCATCTCTAATGCCACGAAGGGCAAAGGGCACAACGCAGGTTTCAGTGATGTGGAATTGAATATTATATCATTGCACTGAATTTTTATCCAGAAGCATACACAGTCAACGTTAAATTAAACTGAATAGTAACTACACACACACATTGTGTATAGCATTGCATTATGGCCGTGAAGTTAGATTAAACGAAAATAATAATTTAAAGCCGTTTGTCAATCCAGTGATCAATCGAGGTCTCACCATGCCTTGTTGGCCGTGGGAGTTGTTTGACCATACTTCACCATGTCGGTAAGTGTGAGTTTGTGAAAGAGGGAGAACGGATGGGGGTGGTGTAGCTCCAGCTCAGATACCATTTACTACTGAAGTTAGCCTTGGCCGGGAGTGGAACACAGTCCTCTGGAATTGTTGCATGCTGGACAGCGCACTTCAACTACTACACCACCGCTCCCAGGTAAAGTTAGATACAAATAATGATTAAATCACCGGATTTTATGTCAACGATGTGAAAACAATTGTGGTTCATTCGTATATATGTATATATGTTGAACTTCTTTTGCACCCTATGTAGCCAATCGTGCTAATCGCAGGTGCGGGGGAAGGATAACAAACTAACCAAAAAAAGCAGTTCAGCTGATAATTCATATTTTTACAGCAAAAGTGGTGTTGTTTCATTACAAACATCTCTGCTTACCAGAGTGCAGGGGCTGAGTATTAAGTTGGAGAGAACACAAATTCCGCAGAAGGCCTGTCATCAGCTGATCTTTATCGCTTGTCCTGCCCAAGGCCAGCTCCCTCCCTCAGGGTAGCCGGGCCCCGGCTATTACTGCTTCTCACACCCAGGCAAAGGACTTGCTTCTCCAAAACACTGCTGGCCCTGCAAGGAAGAAAAAAAAGTACATATCAGTAACCATAAACAAAAGCAAACATTGAGAAAGGCCTTTAACCTTCGCTATGCTAAACATGTGTGTGTGTATACGTAAGCAATGTTTTGGAAGATGTTTCAATGAGTTTAAAATCATCTGAGGTCATTGCTTGGCCTAAATACTGTATTTCCTCTTCCTGCAGAAGGCTATGTGGGATCAACCATCCAATCTCTTTAGAGATAGGAAATGTCATGGGGATGTTGTCAGTTACTGTAAACTCGCTGAGTAGAGGGCCATTTATCCAAATTATTACATTAAATGCACTCAAACAAATCTTGGGTAATGGTATCGTTTATGTACGCGATTATTTTTGAACAGCTTTAGCCAACTAAAAGTGACAACCTAATCCTTTCATTAAATAGGTCGGTGATGTAACACTACACAGTAATAACGGCAGTAGGTAACAAACCACGACTCTTTATGAGCATTCCCTTGTGCTGTTCTTTGTCGTCTAGGGATGGAAAGGCCTTCTGTGGTGGTCTCAGGAAAATGAGTCTGACATCTGATGCAGAGTTTAAACACTTGCGCCTTTTGGTGGAATTGGCGTTGAATCCAGGACAATGCAAATCGCCACACCTCCGAGGGCATATGCATTACACATGTTGTTCTTAGTGTCCAGGGCACACAATGTCAGAGCGCTAAAGGCAGTGGTCGTCAGCCATATACCCATCAAGAGCCATCGCCAAGCACACCGTTGGATTAGGTGACCGATCAGTAAATCACTCACCTGCGCAGGTGGCCGCATCGAAAAAAAAGTAGGACACTTCTCAATTTTCAGCCCTCACTGCCAAGCAACAGGTAAATATTTTAACGCTTGCCCAATTATTTTTAACACCTGCAAGTAGACGCCTCGATTGATAGCTCAAGAGGGGGTATTTGTAAGTTGTGATAGCATGCGGCCATTCTCTGACGCGTCACCAGGGGTGTTGTTGAGATTTTAAAAGAAATAGGTTGCAGCTGTGAGAGGATTTGTAAGAGTAGACGAGTGGGTGGTGGGTGGGTGGGTGGAGGGGGTCTTGGAGAAGCAATGTAACGAAATAAAATGTAAACATTACATACGTGTGTGTGCATGAGTTCTTGGGAAGCGGTAGTGTAGCGGTTAGTCGCCCTGCGCTACGAACCCAGCGACCCGAGTTCAATTCTCGCTCACGGCCAACAACAGGGACGATTATCTGACCCCGTTCGTGGACCTCTCCTAGGTCGACTCAGTCTCAAATGAGTACCTGGGTGCAGTGTATAAACATCGCCACTAGGGAGACAAAGGCGGCCGTGAATGGTGTTGGCGACCCACCCCATCGTGTGCCGTGCCTCCTTTCAAATGTGCTCGCTAACAGGACATGCCCCAACAGTCTGAGTTCTTGACAATGTTATAATAAACGAAACGTTTGGATTTATAAGGAATACAGCACAGTACTACGACCTACAACGATATTGCGTGCGCATTGCACGCTCTAATTCATCGTGAGATTCACATCAATTATGCCACGGTAACATTTTTGTCGCAGGGATCGCAGGTAGAAATGGCATCAAGACCTCATTCGTGACGTCAACGCGTGCTCGCGTGTTACACCTGTCGAAGTCATCAGACGCGTTGAGCTCAACACACCTGGACACATCCCCCCCCCCCAGCATTGTCGTTATTGTCAGCGGCTCCCCCCCCCCCTCCCACTAACTCTAAGCGTCTTTCATTCTTGGCCACAGAGTGAGGAGCAGCCGGGCGCGCGGACCTCAGGGACGAGACGTTATCGGCACAGCATGCCACTTGGAAGGAAAAGCAATGCCTCCCAGTGGACATGTTGTGATATAATAAAAAAAGAAAACAGTGCACCGAGCCTGTAAACAGGCTGTAAACAGGCTCGGTGCCAAACATGCTCCTGACAAATATTTCCAATGTATTGCATTGTTTAGGACAATTGCATGAGGTCGTTTGAACTGATGTGCAAATGCGGACGCAAATACACATGCTTGATATGTTTGCGTGCAATTCGATTTCGTCGTGGCTTGGCACGTAATCCGCAATATGGCCATTACGTGGGATAGTTTAAAATAACGATGTAAAACATCGTAAACAAAAATCTATTGATTTTAAATTAAATGAAATCTGAGTATATTGCTTATATGGTGGAGCGGTGGATGGAGCGAGGGGAGTGGGGTGCAGTGCTGTGAACGCAGCAAGCTGCGTTTGCTTACGGGCAATGTCTAACAATGTCGAGTGACACCTGAACCGGTTTTGATCTCAGCAACCTGCACTGATCACGTAACGAATTGTGGTCAAACGACCCCAATGTCGGACGCTGTGTGTTCAGAGGCCTTCATCGAGCAGTGGGATGACAAATTGTTCATTTTTATTTCACGCCCTCAATGCAACGTTGTGCACATTTTATAAACGTAAAAAAAATAATAATGTACAAACAACGACATCACATACAACATGCTTTCTGGCTACACACTGATATACAATCAACACCTTTATTTTCCGAAGATAACAATTTGGTAAACAAAACCGAATATGTCAATGCATACGTAAGGAAAATATAAAGGTTGCAAACAATCTATAAGCTCTCTAAAGGGCCATTCTTTCTCACTCGAAAAGAAAATTGCAACCGTGAGTACCCTCATTTGAGCACAATATCACACATTTTTACAATTAATTCCTACTTAATTATTAATTTAAAACCGTACAAATGATTCCTTAGTAACACAGCTACGCTGGCTTGTTCGGCCCAACAAAGCAACGCATCTCGCTGGGCTCTCACATATGTCTAAATAAAGGAATCAATTGATGAGTGATTGAAATGTTATATGTATAAAAGAAAAAAGAAATGTTACAGACAACGGCTCAACAGTCACTGAGGGCCCCATCAGCTGTTTCCACAGAGGACCTCCAAACTCCACCACTGCCCCTGGGCACTGTGGTACAACAGTTGACTTGACAAGTGTCAAGACTGCTTACAAGAAGCACACAAATAGAGATTGTCCTTGTCTCAAACGAATAGCGCCAAACCCTGCACCATCAGTAACATATTGATAGTGGCGTGGGAGTTTTACAGCCTTCGTGGTGATTTCACAAGGGGTTTAACTGTAAGATCTCGCTCGCCTCTTCATTTCATAATTTTTAGTTTTTTTTTTATCTTGGTACACACCTTCAATCATATCCCTAGTTGTCCATACGTCGTGTTTTCTATTTCACTTCATTTAGGGATCTTGTTTTACGTGACTTTTGTTTTGCTCATTTATCTTGCAGCCTTGTTTGTTACACGCTTCAACTATTTTCTGTCATTTATATCCATTGGTTGTCGTAACAATTGTGTCATACACAATACAATTTGACTTCACTGCATGTAGCATCTAAATTCGACACAACGTCTCAAGACACTGTACATAAAGAGTGGGCATACTTATTTAATAAACAGAGGCGATCGGTCAAAAATAGAGGAAAAAATGAAGGCCTTGAGCCTGGACTTGAACAGGAGCAGGGATCTGACGGCACACTTGGATGGGGGAAGGAAGGTCCAGACCATGGAGGTAGCAGAGGAGGATGAGTGACCTCCCACTGCGTGTGGGTTGACTGAGGGCTTCCACAGAGAGCCTTGGTTGCTGCAACCGAGAGCATGGGGAGGGGGAGGGGCATTAGAAATAGTTGATACGGGAGAGGTAGGATAATAATTGGAGGGAAGAGGGGTGAGATGAGAGGGGAGCGGTAGGCAGAAATAAGTCCATGAAGGATGTTTTAAGATGATGACAGCAATCTTAAAATCAATCCAGGATTGGATTGACATGGAAGCTGGAGTATTGCAGAGATATGGTCACCTTTGTGGGTGCGATTGATACGTCTAGCAGTAGTGTGGAGGTAAGGAATGTTGGCAGACCCGCTGAGGGACTCAGCGGAACGGTGGGGTAAGGAGTTGGAGGATTATGGAGGAGATGTCGCACAGAGGGAGTACAAGGACTCGGGATTACTGCCAACGCATAGGTTCTGCACTCACCGATGGTTCGTGGTTTATAATTAAAAAAAAATCATTTTATTTCTCCAATCCAGTTTTGAATAATGTTTAGAATGCTGTATCATTGCATCACTGAGACTTTGAAGGAATGGCGAAAAAATTGGAAGGCCTTCATCCAGAGATCCATAGATCATGGCTGATGATGATAATGATGATCATCATCATTACCATCACCGTGATCTGTATGCAGCGTAAAGTGCATGTAGCTGGTTACTCACTGCAGACTCAATGTCGATCACATTCTGAGTTCTCAGTAAAAGCAGCACACGCACATCCTCGCCACAAACACAATTTATTATAAAAATCCTGACAACTAAAGTTGTCCTATATCATGGGACCTCCTTTGCCAGCACCAAAATATGAGAATAGGTCTTCCCCATTTTTTTGGCCACAAACAGGTGTCCTCTGGTCTAACACCTTTTGCTGTCCTCTGGTCTAACACCGTTTGAGATGAGGCTCAAAAGAAAGCTGTCTCTGGTGTGGACCAATCAGTTTCAAAGACAATGCATATATTATCAGAGTACGTTTTTTGTTTGCATTCTGACCACAAGTATTGTGGTTAATGCAGACATGATTCCTTCTAAAAGGTTTCAGTTTGGTGTTTGAACATCTGAACACCTGTTTTGCTGCCTAGAAAAAGGGGAAAACCTATTCTCAAAAGTTGTCTCATTTAAAACAAAAATAAATATGTGTTATTTAGACAATTGTGGCACCCCCCCCTCCCCCCACATTATCATAATCATCGTATATCCAGTATATATATATTTTTTAATTTTACTAGTAAATATTGTGATTTAAGTTACATTTTGTGGTTTTGTGTTTAATTTTAATTGCCCAATATAATTGCACAGCCTGTGTGTTTCTCGTAAATAGAATGCAATTTCGCTACTAATGCACCGCTTATATTTCATAGGAAGGGCACTCTCAATGCGATTCTGCTACTTGCGTAATGAGTGGCAACCAGCTCCTGTGCAGTCTGGCTTGACGAGATTTCTCTTTGATGCATCGGGTCTTCACGATTTATTCCTAAATTCTACTTTTTGCGTACAGCCTTTGTAAGCGTAATCATTTTCAATGGTCCGTCTAAGAGGATTCAAACATATCTTTAACGAATCACGCACGCTGCAGCATTTGCCGTTTTCATTCAATGGTTCTGGAAGGCACAAGCTGCTACCAAAACATTCCACCTGAAAACAATTGGTGAAAGCACTTCATTTCAAAGGAAAGTAGTGGCAATTGGGAACATCGTCTTGATGACCGTGGTTCGATTTAGCCTCTCCCCCCCCCCCGCCAAAAAAAAATGTGTTTTGTCTAATACAATCTAATAAAATTGAGTGTAGCACAGGCATCAAAGAGGCCGACATTATGAATCTACAGCAGTCCCGTGTGGGGTAGTGCACCTGTGAAGGTAATAAAAAGATATGTAGTGACCTGTAAAGACAGGGAGAATAGTCTGCATTTCGTGAACAAGCAGATTTTGCATGAAGAGGTTTGTAAATTTGAGGCGTGTTTTTGTATGTGTCACGCACTTGCATTATTTTGGATGTATTTTATTTATGACATTTCTGGGTGAATTTCTAGAGCAACCACTATGCATTATACGTATCTTTGTAGCTGCTTAGCAAATCATACATTGCAGTAATATTTTTTCTAACTATTCTAAGTATAAATACTTTAGTTTGCCCCTCTATTAAAATCTCTAACCACGAACTGCTTTGTTACCTTCTTTTACATTTAGTCCCTATTCTATGGCAACATATCTGGCCGTGGCTGACAAGGCAAATATGTTCTAAGTTGTGTGCAGTGAGACTTATCAGACAGTATAATACCACATGGGGCCAGATCCAGACAGAGGAGTGGTTATGGAAGAAATCGCCCCCGTAAGGCATGCCCTAATGGCGCACTCCAATTAATGTGGCATGCCTGTGCACTGCCATGCACTGCTCGTGCAAGGCTGGGAGATATATAGTGGAATGCACCATTACTAAAAAGGGGTGCGTGGAGTTTGCAATCGGTCTACCCAACCCCAAGTCTGACTCTGCCGCTCAAATACGCACAAGACCTTGGGTGATTGTTGTCATTGCCCCTACGATAGACAGCAAGTCATTCAGCCATTCCTTTAGTCTTAATTAAGCAGTGATCGAAGCAGTTACTGGAGGCAGTTCTATGGCCCAGGGTTTTAGAGATACCATCTCAGAGAAGGGAATACCACTCCCAGCCAGAGCAGAGGCCAAGGCACACACATTGGCACATTTTAATCTCACACATGCCATGTATTACACCCATCAATGGGGGGGGGGAGGGGAGTTTTCACTTTGTTGCACTCAATTTCAAAAGGGCTAATTTCAATCAATATACATTTACATATTCATACTTAAGATCAGTCGGAAAGAAAACATATGCTATAATTAAAGAAAAAAAACGTTTGATATCCTATCCCATAGATGTTGTGTATGCATCGTTACACTGATTAGACGAGCGGGGGATAGAAACTATGTTACTATAATTGGTTTGTCATGCGAGAGAAATGGTGGCCACGACTACTTGTCTGCCTGCTTCATGCTGAAGTGGTCAGGCAGCTGACATAACCGCTCAGCAATAGAGCATGTAAAACAAACTGCTATGAAATTAACTTACTTTTTACAACTACCAACAACAACAAAAAACTCCAACTCAACATTTCCACAGCGGGTTTTAATGGAATGCAGGTGTATGTCAACACGTACTGTTTGCCGCATACTTAAAAATGAACACAATGTTGTCAACTCCCATGACGATGAGCGTTTCCTTTACCCTCCGTGGCAGAATAAGTATTTACTTCAAAATGATTGTTCCGCACCGCACAAACAAATGCACGCAGATCACCCGTCTGGAGTTGCTGCATGGGCATGCTGAAACCCATTTGGGGCACAAAAGAGCACGCGATCATGAATATACATGAAGGTTGATATGACATCCCTAAACCATTAATAATCCTGTCACTACATTCAAAAGATTCGTTATTCTATTTATGCTCAACACAATGCGTCATTAAGCAAATTTCCACACCACCCCAGCCTCCTGTCCCAATGCGAGGGTGTCCCTGCTTTGGGGAGAAGCTGGCCGTGCTGGTTAGACGCATATCTCCGCAGCCTTTTTGTGCGTCTCTGTGTCTGTGTGCGTGTTGCGTGCGCGCGCGCGTGTGCGGGAATCGACCTTGAGGAGACAGCTGAGGGTGGCTGAGTCGGCAGCAGCCTTTGGGAGAGGTTTGGGTTTCAGGCTCAAACGCCATCCATCATCTGGCGCTGTCCCCCTTCTGACAGGCGGGTTCCAGGTCAGGTATCACGCCTTGCCCCGCCAGTGAGCGCGTGGCTCTTCCTCGCGTTGCTCTCCGCTTGCCTCGGCGCTACCTGCTCCGGTCGCTCACGAGATGCGTCTTGCAAGGAGGAAGAGAGAGGGGGAGGTTCTTTGAGGGGCCCTCCAGCATACCCATTGCCACGCTGAACATGCTGCCAGTGTGTGTTGGGGTTGTTTGTTGTTGCTTGACTCACTTTACGTTTTTTTTTTCTCAGAGAGAATACGCGACTTTACCAATAGCACCAAAGGGTGGAGAGAATTTCGTCGCAAGCGTGCAGCCTAATCTTTCATTTTTCACCGAGGGCGTAACGAACGTGCGAGAGCACAAGCAGTGCTCCCGGCTGTTTTAATTACGTTTTCAAGCAATAGGGCATATCAGCCCACATTTGCATCAATAAGACGGCTTGTAAACATCGTGTAATTGTATGGGGCTTGCCTCTTGGCCTTGCACAAAGGGGCAGTTCACTCCCCCTTTGCCCCTATTAACTTCAGCTTAACATTTGACTCCCAGCCAAAATGACCACCCACACGTCTCTATTAATCAAATAAGTTCGACTTAGGATTCTACTTTTGCCCTTGCGAAAATTACTTGGCCAGACCTACTCACGAGATAAAAGGTGCTTATTTGTATATACTTCTAACATCCCCTTCGGGCTATTCTCATATGCAACAATAAAGGGCACAGCTTGCTTCTGTGATTACTATCTCAAATGGTTTTGCTTTAGTGTGGAATTAGAGACACATGTTACGAAATAAAATTGGAAGAAAGCTGAGTCTGTTCCAATTTTTTATGTTCACGTTCCAAAGTAAACCAACATTTTTTTCCTCCCTGAGGGAGAATTCCCAGATTCTTTGTGTGAGTTATTATGACAAATGCTAAATTTTACATGGGAAAATGAATTAAACCGTTACAATATTACCTTTATAGCATTTCTTACAAAAATGTTTTGCTAGATTTTTTTTGGGATCTCCAGGTTATTTTATGACCACAAAACCATAAACATTTGTTGAAGCATATACCGTGGTATACATCCGATATGAATAAATGTCATATATCTACTTTTGAAATACAGAAATGTTTTTTTGTAAACACGGCATTTCCTTCACAGTGCAAATTCCTATAGTGCAATAGGCCACGTAATGTTTCTTTATAAGCAAAATAAATAATTGGATTGCATTTTACGTTAATATATATAGCAGTGATATGTACATAGTCGGCTATACAATCTGAATGAATGCTGTCAAATCTATGTGTAATAGACAACTAAGCAGTGATTTTATTTCAGGATTTCAGCCAAGGTAGCCTTATGGCTTCGTGCACAAACCTCGTAGCGGGTGATAGCAAATTCATACAAATGAGCTCCTTCTTTCAGTGACTCGCCCAATGAAAGAGTCAACAGGGGCAGCATGCTAGTAGGGAGGGAGGAGATGGCGTATGGACAGGCCAAGAGCACAGAAGCCCCACGAGGAGCATACAGCTGTGGGTTGTACATCATCTCCCCCCGCATTCCCGGGACACCATCACTGGTGTTCAGATAAGATAGCTCCAGGAGGATCAGTAGGCTCTCACATTACCAACGAGTGTTCAAGCAGGGACTGTAGTGCTAGCACTAACTACCACCGCAATGCAATTCCCCCCCCGCCGCCCCCTCAACACTCCTTCCAGCCCATCATGGTCAATCGCACACGTGACCTGCAAGTAAGGCGCAGAAGGAATGTGTATCCTGGGTGTGTCTGCAAGGAGCCCAGCCGGGGCCAGAAGAAGAGATCCAATGAGGTCAAAGAGTCGAGTAAACGTATGACTGTGTGTGTGTGTCTCGGAGTGTAGATATTTCTTTAGTCGTTTTCACATTTTTCGGGCAAAATGCTCTCATGAGAGGCTATAATGTGAGTCATAAAAATAATGGCAACATGATATAGGGTGTTTAGATAACTGCACATTTGCATGGCACAACATTTTAGAAATGTCTTCAGATGTAAGATTTAGCAGCATAAAATATCTATAAATACTGCCTCGTAAAACATAAATAAAGTGTTTTTTTTTACTTTAAAGCTTTCATATATAAGACCCATGACGGCGAGTATATGTATACACACACATATGCACGTGGCAGCTTCAAATGATGCAGTGACTGATACTTTGGTGACAAAATGGGGCAGGGATGTTATCTTGCCACAGGACCTGTCAAAATTGTCAACAAACTGAGTCCTTGCTGGACGTGCACTTGAAAGCATGAGACAGCATCTGTTGTCGTAGTGGTTACACAGATGCATATACTGGATTACGACTATGGCTATCAAGATGATGATGATTCATTGAATGGCCATTAGATTTTGACCTAATTCGGACCAAATTATCGTACCGGACGTTTTTGTTAATAAGGTACATTAATTTTTTTACACGTTTTCAAGCCAAATACATTATACGGGGGTAGCTGTAGCGCAGCCATTAAGACACTGCAAAGTGAGGTTGACGATATTAGTTGGATTCTTGGTCATGTCTAAATAAGTGATATCTGAACTAGTTTTGGGCACATCCTTCACCAACCCACACTGACGGGCGTGGTGAAGTATGGTCAGCAGGTGTTTGGCAAAGGGTTGCAAATGATCGTTTGCAATACATTGCAAAATAGTGCATCACTTGCTTAACTTATTCAATACCATTTGATGCAACATCTGAATATATGGAGGACTGCAGAGCTTGGGCAATTGTTGGCAACGGCTCATCGCGTGGCTTCCTTTCAGCTTAATCTGTGGTTGCTAAGCATTGAGATTTAATTTGCGTGAACGTCGACGTGATATACAACTAACCATTATGATTATTATTAACCCAATTGACAAAATTGTTATATTTTCCTTCACAAAAATGCTCACGAAAAAAATGCCAAAGCCACCACCACTTGGAATAGAGTTATTTTATACCATATTTCTCTTACATTGATGTAATTGACTTTTGATGCAAATGAAAACAACCTTCGCAATTTCATATGATGCAATACGAATCTGTTGTACTTGAACATAACCACTAAATAAAAACCCAAAGAGAAGTTTTACTTATTTATTTTGAATTCACATTGCAACCTTGTTCATCGTTAATTGTACAGCAGAAACGTTAATCCACAGTTATGATATTCAACAATGACTGAAAAGAGTTTTGGCACGTTGAGTATTTCCGCTCTTAGGCTACATTTTCATCTAAATATTTCAAAGCTACCGTGCACAGTACACAAACTACATAATGCATCACTATATGGACATATCACGGCTCTAAAATATTTCACAGTAGCTGGAAGTGTATCACATGTTGGCATTTCATTGAAAGCTTTATAGTATTTGCTTCCATTTAAACATTGCTAATGTGCGCTCCAGGAAAGTGTATGCCTCCCTGACAGCTCAAAGCAGTGATGCATCGTGACTTGACCCCAGCACGAAGATTTACTGTTATATCCATTACTATTTAAAACTACAAGGTGACTCCAATGTAGCAGACACGATGACTGATCACAAGCAGTGGGGCCCATGACCACTTATGGTAGGCCACGGCCAGCATCACCCCATTCGTGGGAAGCTCTCGCTAAGTAATTTACGGCAGACCGTTCAAAATGCACACGCCAAAGTTTATACACACACCGCGACCACTTAATAATGCGACTGTAATAGAATGCAATTTGAATGTTGCGCGGAATCTTGTCAATATAACAGCTATCTCAAGATGCTATGCAACAATCAAAACATGCGAAGGTCACGGAGCTCGAGAAAGATAACAATCCAGACAGCTATCGAGCACGCGTGGCGTGATGCTGTCGTGGGTGGCTGGAAAGACACCGTTCAGCACCGACACCTTCCTCAGTGTTTGTGGGCACCAGTGGTGGCTCGTTTGCCTTTAGGAGTCGTACATCAAGAAACCAGAGGGCCAGTACTTACTTTAAAACTGATGTTAGTCGTGGCCTGGAACGAAACTCAAGTTGCGAGTTTCACAATGTAGTGCGCTAACCACTGTGCCACCGCTGCCAATACATCTTCTTCATCATCAATCTACAGCTGGATGAAGGCCTCCCAAATCTTGCACGATCTTTCATTATCTGGCACACGAGCTGATTGCATTGCTGTGTCTCCCCTGTGGACTTCCTCTCGGACATGTTCCCGCTCCTCGGCTGTCATTCTGTCATTATTCTCGACCATTAGGCCATCATTCCTTCAAGTGCCGTGTCCTGCCCAAGTCCACTCGCTCTTCTTGCATAAATCAGATTATAAGATCGCATTGTTTAAAGCAAGGAATTACTTGGGATTTGCTTTTTTTTTACGACTGCATTTCTAAGGGTGAAAGTTACGCCTGGAGTAAAGTTAAATCGAACGTGACACCGTTAGGAGTAAATTATCATGCCGAAACATGGTTTGAACATTAATAATCAGCACAAGAAATTGTGAAAATATTAGATGGCTTGGCTATTCGGGGGGGGGGGGGGGGGGGTCAGATCTGATCTGGCACCATGAAGGCATGAGGATCAAATCCAGGCAACTGGCGTTGATTAATCAAGATTCTGAAGAGCAGCAAAATGACAATGTCACCTCAGGCTCATACAACTGCACAGAAATACATCATTAAATGTATTTTCTCACTTTTTCAGCTCTTATTTGCAAGTCATATAAAATGTGTGTCCACAGTGTGGGGGGGGGGGGCAGGAAAAGGTTTATTGATGTGAATTCACAAGTAATTATGGGACATCATCTCCTGGGGCTGTTGACCGGCACAGGCCGATACACTGCTAGCTGCCAAAGTTCCAATTCGGGATAGACTTGTCTGATGACGTGACACCGATGACACACTGGCGGAAAGTCATTTGGGAACGAGAGCAACAACAAGAAACGAGCAGTGGAAATATTAAACCGTACGCAATGGAGAAGAACTGCGGAACCGAAGATTGGATTTGCTTTTGTTTGCCGAGGAAGGGACTTACCGATAATGACAGAAGAGGAGAGGGTGCCAGACATCGAGGAGAGGCTAACGTGGAGCTTGAGGGCTGGAGAGGGGATTGTTGGGCAGGGAGGGGGGGGGGGTGTAGGTGGGTGGGGGTGGAAGATGAAGACTTGAGCTCGTAGAAATTAGAATGGGAATGCAAAATATTCTAAGGTTTTTAAGGCGACTAAAACAATTACGCAGCTGATCTGGAACTAAATTGGAAAGATCGTGGTGACACTGGCCCTTATGCTGAGTATAAGTAATGTTCCTAATAGCGGCATTCCGGATCATTTGTAGCTTGGTGGCGAGTGATTTAGGAAGGCTGAAAAGCAGGTAATTGCAGGAGTCAGGGTTAAAGGTCAGGAAAGCATGAATGCGGCTTTAGCAGCAGGTGAGTCAATGGTCAAGGCATTATTATTAATAGTGTAACAACAACAAGTGCTGCAATGTGTTTCCTTGTGGTGTGTTCAAGTACACGTAGCAGCGCGCTTTTTATCAATGCCATGCTGAGGAGGGCCTACCCATGCCTTGTGGCCATGAGGGATATTCGACCGTACTGCACCACTGTGGTGAGTGCGGGTTGGTGAAGGTGGTGGGAATACAGAACAATGGATGTTTTTTTTTTCTGCACCTCCCTCTGCTATCCACACCCTCTACTACTACAATGTCTTTTGAACTTGATGGTGAGCCATCAACAACAGCAACCGCCATTTTCCACTAAGCGGCGGTTACGTCACCACGGGGCTTGTGCCAGGCTATGTACGTATTCTTTGGTTCTTTCGGTAAAGTGACGTAGATAGAAAAAATATAATAATAATAAAGTGAATAAAAAATAACAATAAAAATAAAAACCACGACGTTTCGATCGCAACACAAGCGGTCGTCATCAGGAAAAGGTATATACACTTAAAGTTTTTGAGACCTCAAGAGGTTAGGTGCATTCTGGGTAATTTGGTTAAAGGACTCATTGCAGTTTCATAAAGGATCATTATAATTTAGTGTCTATTTTATTTAAAAAAATAATTTTTAACATTTTCATTTTTGTTAACGTTAGATATTAGCAGAGTACTCCCTTCCCCCCCCACCCAAGAAAGGTAAGGGTTCATGCAGTGTTTTGCTTGTGTTAGCATAATGCGTTACAGTTTATCTGCCTATGAATAAAAGATGCACTTATCGGAACCAAATATGATGTTAAGAAAGTCAATAGAGTTTGTTTCAGTCATGGTGGAGTATGTTTGTTTTGGGGGTCAATAGTCCATTATAGAAGGCTGCATTGAATGGGTTTTACCCGATCAACCCAATTTTCAACATGGGTTAGCAATTGTTTGGGGGGCAGGGAGAGGGTGGTAGCCGTTTTTGAATGCTATGAACAGCTGAAAAGACAGACTACCTTTCAAGGTAGCCTATCTACCGGTCACATAATCTGGTGGCTAAGTGACCTATTTACCAAAACGTACCTTCCCATGGGAGTTCTTTGGAGATGGATCACTCCTTAGAGGTCTCGTGAGAGATGCACACAATCTAGCGCGGTGCGGTCACATTCATGACGGCGGGCACTGGGCAGCAATGTCGCCTGCATTTTTACTGGTATTTAAAACGTAAAAACAAGAATCCTATTTATCACGCAAAAATTACATCTTTATAGATTTACATTTGCTCACGAAAATCCAATATAATTGCCAACGTGTAGAATAGACCACTATGCAACATGAATTTGATGGCACTTTTAGTGCCGTTTCCCCCCCCTCTTCTTTCCTATATTTTAGTTTTTTTTATATCGCCCATAACACCAACAGAGCAAATAAAAGAAGGGCGCGCCGCGCCCGACGGCAAACCGTACTTTTGCTGCTGCTGCTGCTGCCGCCAAAGCCATTAGCACTCCATCACCAGCGCAAGGAAGAGCGCGCACACTTCCAGCGCCGTGAAGTGGCATCTCACACGTGCTGCGCAACACGCACGGCGGTCCCCACGTTTCATCAGCAAATAGCACTCGCACGGCTCAGAGTGGATTGGATGTGTAATCACATCAGCTTTGGGTACGAAAAAACCACTTGTACCTTGGTGGTGGAAATAAATAAATGTGGAAACACCATTTGCGAAGCACGTGCTTTTTTCACTTTGAAATAAAGACCAGCCCTGCATCAGAATATTCTCCGTTTTATATATATGTGTGTGTGTAATATATATCTAAAAAATATTTTCGGCAATATGGATTACAATTGTGCCTGTCCACTCATTTCAAATGCTCCCCCTGGTGGTTACAGGATTGACAAGAGAGGCGAATGAGGGGAGGGGGGCTCATGGTAAGGATTTGGGGGGGGGGGGGGCTGTGAATGTTAAGGTTGGAAACAGAGAAGCAAATCTCGTGCAAAGATTTCCACCTGATCTGAAACATATGGTCGCGTGTTAAAATACTTTGAGAAAAGGATAAAAGGGGTTGCATCTTGAGATAATCAAATACAAGATTACCTTTAATTTTAATCTTTATATACTGACCAGATTACATTAATTGTGCGTATGCAAGGCGTGTATTCATGTTTATAATTATCATTTTGTTGGAATAGTAATTGCTTCAGTGTTTTTTTTTTCTCTTCGAAGAGTTACCAGCCAGTTCTCAAAACCTGTCAAGACGTATTTGCGCAGTATTTGAAAACATGAATAGTACTTGCTGCAATATCGATAAAAACTTTGCAACCACTTTGTAAATTATTCAAACATGCTTTATATTAACAATATGATGGCAAAACGTATGGCCTAAATTTCGATTTAAAGCTTTCGTGACTGCAGGGATTCATCTTCTTGGTTCTTTCGGTAAAGTCACGTAGAATTATTTTATTATTTTATTACTTCCCTTCTACGTGACTTTACCGAAGGAACCAAGAAAACGTATGGCTTGTTCCATACAAAGTATTGAAATGGTTGAAAAAAGGCAATATTTAATGTTAATAGGTGATTACATGCAATCATAAACAATATCATTCTCATTGGAAACATGTATTACATGGCGGTGCTATGTTTTGTTATTTGCAAAAGTGCACAGTTCTGCAATTCTCTAAAAACGTGTCGCATAAAAATGTGACATCTATACACAAATATGTAGATGTACATATACAGTCTACAGCACACAGCATATACACGGCATTGCAATGCATGAGGGACCCCTTCTCAAAATCCCCACAGTGCACTTGTGTACCACTCCATTCGACCAGTAGGTCACAGCCAGGGCAGTAGACATTGGTCTCAATATAGCTTGACCCAGCGTGTAGGTGTTGTCAGAGATGGCCACAAGAATGCAGGTTGTGTATGGTTTTGTTACACTGTGGAACAAATCACGGGTGAGGGACGATGGGAGGTGCACTCTGGGTCAACTGGAAAGGTGACATAATTTCTTTCAGGTATGCGCCCTCTCAACACCACTTCTGGGTTGCTGCTCCATTAATCATAAAGAAGGCACGGTATGGAAATCCATGATTTATTCCCCACATTCTGCAGCCCTGGGGAAGCTCTATTCACAGAAGGAATCAGCAAAATAAATTTGTAAACTATTGATGTTTAGTATTGATAGATGGGCAGAGGCACGACCTGATTATAGAGGCTGCCTAGGACTGGGGTAAAAAAAAAAACGTTGGCTTGAGGGAGGAGGTTTTAGTATGACAGCAGTTTCTGGAATAAATGCAACACCTTATTATATATAGGGGCCATATAATATTTATAATGGATCTTTCCACTCAGATGCATACACCTCAATTGGAGAGGTGTCCAGGACCCACAGGGGAATCATTTGTTTATTTATTTTGTATGGCCAGACCAGTGATCCCATTGATCTGTTGTCATATTTTAACTGAGACACTAGGGTTAACACCCCTGCTCTTATTGAAGAGTGCCATGGGATCTGAAATGGCCACGGGGGCCAGATAGGACCTCAGTTTAATGCTTCATCTGAAAAATGACACCCCCTTACAATAAGATATCCTCTCGTATAATGCGATAGACTGGATGATTGGAGAGTTATCTCTGAATCTTTTCCAGGTATAGTGTACATCCCAAGATGCCACTCACAAGTGTTAGGCATGGTTCTACTGATGGTGTTCAAGTATGTAATGGTTGAAAGCATGCTTCGATTTGACATAACATTATGAGAGGACAGCAGATTCCATTTAAAGTCACTGGGTTGACAACGGCACAGCCTATGTTCTACGTTTTTATTTTGAAATATGCATAATATTCATTTTGAAATTAAAATCACCTTGGACTATCATGAAAAATCACGTATTGTTTGTATCTTCTTGATGCACTTCTGCCATCAACATAACAAAGCCAGAGTTCATATAACTGACCTATGCATGCCATGTGATTCTGCTCCTGCAGAATTACATTTTGCCCCATTAGATGAGTGCAACCTGTTTGTCTATCGGCTTATATAATACAAGTTCGAACAGAAGGAATGGGAGTATAGGACGCAGGCTGGGAATAATTTCAGCGACGTCTGCTCGGGTTTGGTGACTCGGAAAATATTCCTGCACCTGGCACACCCACATCCAGTTTCCCTCTCCCCGTGGCTGTGGCTAAAAGCCACGTGACCACTCCAGCCTACGAGCGATCCAGGAAATATTCAGTGAGAAATTAAGCTCTGAATGCAGGACTGGTCACAGCTGCTGGTGGCACTGATTTGGCCAGACATCATTTTGATCAGCACCAACGGGACTTTGAGGCCAATGGTTCACCTCCCACGAGGTCGGCACAGTCAAGGACCCCCAATAAAGATCCCCATGATGAAACAGAAATCTGTGTTTCAGAGGGGTGAGAGGGAGTAAGAGAGATGTTGCTAAGGTCTCCTCTGTGGGATGCCTCAGTGGACCACTGAGGTCAACTGTGCTTTTAAGTATCTATGACAACTCGTAAGTGGTGAATCATTCAACTTCCACCATTGAGCCACCATTGAATACAGCTGGCTTGTATCATTAGGCGTTAACGTAAACACATTCTGGCCCATATCTAGAAATGGGGGAGTAGTGGTGAATTGGTTTTACACACCGCAGTGAACCCTACTACCTGAGTTGGATTCCTAACTACAGCTAACATTAATGGAAAGTGATATCTGAACTACTGCTGTCCCTATAAAACCCGATACTTCACAAACCGACATTGACCAACATGGTAAAGTATGGTCAAACAACCCCAATTACCGGCACGAAGTTGCAAGGCCTTTAATCAGCAGGAGATTTACAAGAGGATGTACATTATGACGGAATTATTATGAGTCCATGAAGGCATGTTCCATGTTATTATCTGGGGGGTGTACAGTACTGTAGTTGAATAGGATCACCATTGCATCACATGACATGTTTGGTATCTGTGAATGGAAATGAACGTTTATTACGAGCGTGGAGAATGATCACACCACGATGTTTTAGATAAGCATATGTTGCGGGCAGAAATAATCGCGACTAAACAATGTAAAACTGGTGCTATCGTGCACCCAAAGCACACACAGCCCGAGGTGCACGAAATTGAATCAAATTAAGCCGCCACAATGCATTTACATGCCACAGTAAATGTGTCATAAATTATCCATCGGTGCATCGTGTATTCGAATGCCTTACAAGAGTCGGAAGTAATAACGCGCATTTGAGACATTTTTACATTTCATTTAGTGCTTTATACAATACGTAAAGAGTGTACAAAAAACAATCGAAGCTGTTTTCATTTTTTTCTCAAGATAAAAATAGATATATACCGCAGAGTTGTGCTGCTCCTGGGAATCCTATTATTTTAATTTCACTTGTGGAAGAGCTCGATAAATGATGCCCTAAGGGACACCAGCTTCTTTGCAAGCAAGTC
The DNA here is from genome assembly GCF_964198595.1 of Lampetra fluviatilis. Lineage (NCBI taxonomy): Eukaryota > Metazoa > Chordata > Hyperoartia > Petromyzontiformes > Petromyzontidae > Lampetra > Lampetra fluviatilis. The sequence goes on along the minus strand of NC_136287.1, from coordinate 9,271,449 downwards.
AAACGTCCAGAACTGTGGATGCAGCAGGTCTTTTAGCTACCAGTATTGACATGGCCCATGGTAGCATTCAAATGTCGCTTGGCACGAGTATGATTACACATTGAATACATTCGCCCAGCCTTCGTAACTCACATATCACATCCGTTGTCAAACGGCATCACTGTTCATCCCCTGCGGTGAGATATAGGTCACAAAGGACGGCAATGTCTTGTCGAGCATCATTTGCATTCATTGCTTCCCATTTATAAATCCTTTTGCATTAGGCATTTTCGAGCGCTTAGCTCAGTGGAGCAACTCAACGATAATTGGACACTTGTAACAGTTGAATATGACGTAGTCTTTAACCGCTCTGGCAACTAGGTGTTAAAAGAAAAAAAACCCCAACAGGCACACCGACGTGCTTGCTTCACTTGAGTGCTCTCTGGGGATGATGCCAAACCAACGAGCAAAACAAGCAATTTCTTAAAATCCCAACACACAGTCCACTACTCGAGGTCCACGTTGGCACAAAATGACAAGGTAATTCGCTCGCGCAACCCCCCCCCCCCCCCAATGCAATCCAGGATCGCCAGCTGCACCAAGGGCAACCTCCCAGAGAGCCTGGCACTCAACTAAAAGAAAATTGTTTTTTTTGTTGCCTTTGGAATGGGGGGCAGTGGCACGAGCGAGGAAACATTTCGGCATGACCCACGGCTTTCAGAGCTAACCCCCCCCCCCCCACTGGCACATTCCGGGCAGATGGCTTGAGCATCATTTTTCAGAAGCGAGCCCCAGCGGCGGCGGCGGCAGTTGGTGACGTGTCCCACCTCTTGGAGTTTGTGCGCCCTTCCACTGGCACACCGCTTCGCTGACCTGGCCACTCAGCTGTTTTGCTTGGCACTCTGCCATGCTCGTCTCTCTCTCTCTCCACAGCCAGAGAGAAACGTGGTTATCCCCCATGCCGTCATCGCTGCAGATGTAAGCCTTGCTTTCTGTCATCCTAGCAGATGATGATAAGACGAAGAAAATATTTACAGCCCTTGGTCAATCCACTGCTGGATGAAGGCCCTCTCCACGCCAAGTTGGTGATGGTTGTTGTTTGAAACTACTTCACCGTGCTGGTCAGTGCGGGTTGATGGAGTGAGGAGACCTGGGTTCAGATATCACGTGTTACTGATGTTAGTCAAAGCTGGGAATCAAACTCAGGCGAAGCGTACTCAACACCGCACAGTTGCACATATTGCACATTTAAAAAAAAAATGTAAACTCTGTTGAACAGCTTTCTGGCTTAATTTATTATTGCAGCTTTCTTTTATGTGCCCAAACCCCTACCCTTTACCCATCCTTAACCAAAATGTTCTGCCAATGATGCTGCATACAAATAAGTTGTGTAGAGGAAAGGACCGAGATCAATATTTAGCAAGATACTACTTGTCATTTGGTGCGACATTGTGCGATAAGGAACGATGGAAGGTAAGCTCAGGGTCAATCTGTATGAATTCCTTAGCCAATGCTTCTTGCTTTTATGCTTTGGAAGGTAATACTTTTTTATATATCACTTACACGAGCTTTTTCTTCCACTTTTCCAATTACAGTTTCTGAACATATTGAGCTTAATTTTAAAAGACATGCGTGCAGTGTCCGGGGAATAACAACGTGTGGTTATTACAGGCCGACGATTGATATTCCTGTATTGAACGGTGGCGAAGAATTGGTAGAAAACATCTCAGATCTAAACCACGAATTGCAAAAAGGATACATTTCACATGAGTCTACAGAGTACACATTTTGCAGTTATATACAAACAAAACACGTTATGGCCATGCATGGCATGATTACTAAACAGAGTTAATGTAGTTTCGCATTGGCAAATAAACATGTAATGTAATTTAATCAGTGCCACAAGTCTGCATTTTACTTAATCAGAAACATGTTCTAAATGTGATGTTGATAGGCATATATTGGCAGTCTGTCAGAAGTCAGCTACAACTCCAAAAGTGCTCTTACTCTTTCTATAAGATATATATTTTAAATTACTGCATTTGGATTTTTGAAGACAAGTGAATTTACGTGTCCAGAAAAGTCAATGATCCCGTACGGTAATAGCTCATAATTTTCTCGAGTCAAACTTTGCAAACGTATTAAACATTACATTTTTTGTAATTTCCTATAGTTAATTTTAATCGGTCAATCATAATTTTTTAAGCAAACCCGTTATTCCTAAAGGTCTGCATTCATGAATATGCTTTTCATTTTCCAATGAAATTTTCGAAAACAAATTTATATATTGCTATGAATAGCCACGGTGGTGTGATGTTAACTACATTACCTGGTATACAGGAGATTGTGACTTCGATCACAACCCTGGGTCATGCATATTTGTAGTTTGCATTTTCTCTCCGTGGTCACGTGGACTTTTCTCCGGCGAGTTCAGTTTCTCTCTCCACATTTAGAAACATGCGTTTAGAGTATTTGACTGCGATAATTTTCCACGTGATAAGCCACTTCGCTGAGCTATTTGTGGCCAGGTCGCTTCTGAACAAGAGCTGTATAGCTCAGTGGGCGTTACCTGGTACACATTTTTAGTTTAAAGCATATCTTGCCGCATTACTCCTTTCTGAATTGGTTACATCGTCAAAATCATGCACGCTACAAATATATGTTTAAGCACTTTCACAATTCGTGACCTACTGTCGTCATATTTTATTATTACTTATATTTAAGTTAGCTTACAATACATGTAATACTGTTCCAAATGGTTACGAAACTACAGCTGAACCAGCAATATTATTTTTGAGTGAATACTGAAGTTACAGCTTTTGTTCGAATTGTATTTCAATTGCCTGTGAATTTTAATAACGGATGATTATCTAATTAAAAGCCTGGTATGGCTCACTGCACACTATTTAATGGCCTCCAAAGTAACAGATTGTTCCATTAAGCTTTATTGAGCACTGTGTTGTTTTAGCGAATTTACTGTGGTCTGCACTGAACAGTTGCACTAATTCGGTTGTGACACAGCATGCATCGTCCAACCTTTGTGTGGCGCCTCACAAGATGTTCCAGAGTCGTTATATATGGCATATAAGTGGTAAGGTTTAACATCTGCACAAAGAGGTAATATGCTTCACGTTGATGCACAAACCGCATACCAGCAGTGACAACGGTTGGCATAGTGCTCCATAACACGTAACATTTTATATGATCTTTTTACCTCTGGCCTGCCAAGCTGCCTATGAAAATGATGACAATTTACAACCCATTTTAAGGACACATCTTTTGAAAAAATATATGCTGCATTTTTTAAATTCGGTCATTTCCTCAGCTATTCTATTTCATTTTACGTGACTTTCATGAGATTGCAGATTGCCTAATTGTTCAGTTTGACCTGTGAGATAACAACAAAAAAGGCTTGAATCCAAAATTAATGATCCACCCTTTCCATCAATCATTTCCCATAGTTTAATTTAAACCCTTATGGTTTGTAAAAATCTATTATCTGGACCATTTACTGAACAGCATATTGGATCATATGTTTCTCTGCCTGAACAAATAAGCTTTCAGAGATAAGACAATTTATATCATGTTATTATCTGCTCCAGCAGACTTAATCTATTAGGCCCTGTTAACTCAAACAGCAGCCACTGACTTGAGCAAGCTTTCATGTCATTGGTTACACGCCTTAAAGCATACACATCTGTCTAGTTAGCTTACAATCACTTATACACAATGTATTTACACGATGAAAGAAGATATGTATTTCAGAATTTAATGATGATGCCGTCACAAATAAAGCATTATGTGAACTGAGAACAAAAGTGAATAATGAACATCATTTTTCTTTGGAATATTTCACATTTCAGTTTAATCTGTTTTGTACTCTACTTTTGCTTTTGGGTGTTTTATCAATTGATGAATGAGACATCATAAACACAGATTCTGTGGATTTATTGTAGATATTCCAAATTTGTTTGACATCTAGTTTTATTTTTTAACTGACGTGGCTGTGAAAGGGTTCAACAGAATGCAATTTGTATGTAATATTTCAAGACGAATGGAGACCATATCCTCGGGGCCATGCAGACTGCCGATGTGGAAAATACTTGCCGGTTATCAATTTTTGCTGGAATGGAAGAAGTTACATGTACATAAGATGTCACAAAACCATAAATTATATATGCAGTGTCAACAGATCGTTCATTTTTGGGTGAACAGCAGCATGAAATGGTGCGGCGGTTTTCACTTTTACACATTGACCAGAATCTGCCTCTCCGGCCTTGCCACGGACGGGATTACGGGGCTCGTTCAGGCCATTGTAATTCTCAGCTCTTTGGGGTTGACGGCAGTGGCACCAGGGTCAAGGGTAAGGCACCTTCTGCCAAATGAAATCGCTCCACTTCATTGTCCCCTGACATTAAATAATTGCTTTAGTTTTTGAATCGATCCACACACTTATCCCTTTACAAATTACATCTGTGTCCTAGGCCATGTCTGCAGGCCTGCTGGTATCAGCACACACGTGCGGCGTATAATGCCACTTGGCAAAAGGCACACGTTTGCAGGGATAACGTCTCTTCAGCAGAACAATGGAGCAAAGAACGTCACCTTGGATCAACCTTATTATCTGGCTCGAGTGCAGCCTTTGAAAATGCTTTCTCATCTACTTAACATTATTATGTGGTATATATTATATATTTTTTACTCACATTGCTAAAGACAAAAGTGATTTGAACTCAGCTGTGCTTATCCTTCAGCAGCAAATGGAAACGAAATGTTGCCTGGCACATTAAACTGCATTGGGTTTACGATGGGTATTATAAGGTACATATTCACGGCTTCAAGGGACTTCATTGTTATATTGTTTTAAACGCTGCAATTTCACGGGAGGCACGTGATCCAAAACATTGAGCAATGTTGTCTTCTAATTCACACTAAAATAGGAAATGGTATTTGATTTTCAGAAATTCTCTTTGCACTAGCCTGGCTCATTTTCCAAGGGAAGCTAACCGTTAATGGTACGTCTAATGAGCCCAATGACCTGAGACTTGACCTAGGAATGCCTAAATGAAATGGCAATATTAGAAAATGTTTTCACCGTGGCACAGTGTCTTAACCTTATATTATATTCATTGCTATCTCTCGCAATATTTTGCACACGCCCGATCAGCAAATGGTGCATGAAATTAAACAGGGCCGTTTGTAATTTGACCTGGGTTGGGCAATGTTCTACTTGCTGATCTATCAAAAATCCCATTATTACCCACCATGTGAGGAATATGGAATAGCTACAGTATTGGCTCACTCCCCTTGGTCCGATAGGGTTCTCGAACAATAATATTAACAACAATAAAACTGATTTGTAATTGATTAAACTTGCATCTTCATCATCAGCAGCAGCCATAATCTATATATTGTGCTGGGGAGATGTTAACTTCCTTGCCTGGTCTACAGGAGGTTGTGGGTTCGATCCCAACCCTGATGCCTGTATATTTGAAGTTTGCACGTTCTCTCCGTGGTCGCGTGTATTTTTCTCCAGAGCCTTTGGGTTTTCCCTCCACATTTAGAATGAACATGCGTTTACAGTATTTGGCTGCTGTAAATATCCACATGATGTTAACCCACTTTATTGGGCTATCATTTGTGGCCAGGTCACTTCTGAAAAAGAGCCGTATAGCTCAGTTGGTCGTATCTGGTATAATAACAAAACAAAGTTAAGAGTTTAACAGGTAACGAAAGTCTCCGTAAGCTCACACAGTTCCGAATGGTCTCATTGCTCCATCTCTGCTGTGGTCTTCCTCTCCGGTGTGTTCACTCTTTTGGCCGCCGTTCCCTCACCAGTCTCGCCCATTGGCTGTAATCCCTTCTTGGAAAGTGTGACTCCCATTTACTTTCCTTAACAGTCAATGCGAGGTATCTAACTTGGGGTTGTTGCCTAATCCATTTGTTTATCTTTTTCTCATTTGAATGTTTTATGGATATGGTAATTAATCTACATGCTTATGTTTTACCATATTTTGTTGTTGATTTACTTCAACATGCTTTCTTTCTCCATATATTTTATATAGCATTGCACATTTCAAGATAGATATGTTTTAGTAAAAATGCTGAATGTGAATACGTTACAATTTTAGACTTTTAACTCGGATGTTTGGCTTCGCAGCTCTCATTGGCCTTAAATAAAATTGAGCATTTCTTAAACACTTAATACTTTTGGTGGTGTCAGTAGTGGCATACCGCGGTGACTAAGTCACCCATATATGTTTCAACACTGATACATAACACCAGAATCTGAAGACAAATGGCCACTTGTAGTGGAAAACCTACCTGGAATGCAGATGCAATTAGCAACATCGCAGCCAATGAAACAGACACCAATTTCAGGAATTTCACCTCCAATTCTCGCAAACCACTTCTGTGAACGCCTGTAACCCCATGTGTGCATAGCATAGCCCCAATTGTGCGTTGTGCATTGCTCATACCAGGAATATACGTGCAGGCACATGCATCATTACGTATACGTTAAGAATATTAGCGATAAGAGCAAATTATGTTATTGTACGTGACGTTTTAAACCATACCCTGTGCACAGATCCATAGATATAAACACATGACTTTATTTCTAAAGTACTTTATGAATCCATTCTTGTATGGTACATCTATGCTTCCACATCTGTTGTCCCCACCTTCACCAACCTGCGCCAACATGTGTAGAGAAGTCAGGTCAAATAACCCAAGCTATCGCACAAGGAGGCTCTTATCCAGCAGCAGATTGACGAAAAGAGTTGTACATGTGCATGCAGAGCATATTTAGGTAATTTTTAAAAGGCTCCATAATGCCAAATCATTCGTAAATAGTACCCTTATTTAAGTACGTATTTGTTTCGTATGTATGTTGAACTTATTTGGCACCGTACGTAGTTAACCGTGCTAATCGGAGGTTTCAATACAAAAGCAGAGACCTGAAAGGCTTGTGCATCGACAAAACAAATGTTGCAAAGTCCTTCAAAGGTCCTCTCTTACTTTAGAGTGGCTTACAATGAAATGGTACCGTTTCCTGTTGAGCAATGAGCTGCATAAGTAGATCAATGGAGGCACTAAGTGTAATAATTCAGACATCATTGGCGTGGTCTCATCTTCAGGATCCTATTGGGGGGGGGGGGGGGTGTGGGGAGAATGTCAAGGTCACGCTCGGCATAAAAACGAGAAGGGAAAATAATACGTGGGGAATGAGGTGTTGGGGGAAAGATACCGGGATTGATTTGAGGTTTGTGGAACTGACCTTGGAAGAGAGTCCTACAGAAAGAAAACAAGCGTGGAGACAATCATTATAATGGGGCATCATTATTGGGCAGCATATATTCCCGCTTACATAAACACGATGTTAATAAAGGTTAACCTAATAATTTCTCTCAAGAAGGGCAACTGCCCCACACATTACCATACTGCAATTTTTTTTTTGCACAGGAAGTGCGTTTTAATGTTTTTTTTTATTATCATTCAACGGAATCACTATTATGACGATGTGTGTAATGCAGCCCTATATGCAACATACATATCGACTATGTTCGTGGAACCAAGAGTGGCAAAACATAAATAAAGTGGCGATCATGCGCTAGAAACAGGAGCTATGATGGTGGTGCTACATGACGCAATGTTTACTCAATGCAGTGTGTAGCAGAGCGGGGGGGGTGGGATGGATCGTGCCACTTAGCTTCACTAATTCTTGACAGAGGGCAACAGTGGCCGCTCAGATTGTTATGGAAGGACCCTGTGTGATGACGAATACCATTGTTATAACATTAATGACAATGGTCATGCTATATTACATCTGGGGAGATTATCACGATACCCTTGGCAGATTGCATCCATATTGTTATCGTCATTAACGTTGACAACAATGAGCAGAAACTAAAGTTAGACCATCTTCTTTAACGTACATTTATGGTAAAGTAAATGTCATGGGGTAAGCCAGATAAATAGAAATGGGTGTTATCGATAATAGGGCTCTGAAGAAATAGATACAATTACCAACTAAGGTAGCATTCTGTAAGTCAGTTTAATCTTGTGCTGGAGCAATTGCTATGTGAATATAATACACAGCGAGACACTTTTTTTTCCCTGAGCTTACTATAAGTTATGGACCCCACTGATGTTGTACCACTTCCCCTATGGTGTGATTTGCTCTGTAATATCGCATGCAATCATAATATATTAAGCCTCGATAATTTCACAGAAAACACATTCAAATCGCACACATGTATTACAAGGTCGCACACTACAGTCTAATGTGCAAGCTACGGATTGGTTGTTAGTGCCAATAGACAAATCAATGACATTTCTAGCCGAGAAATTCCAGGGAAACAATTTTAGCTGCAACTCACACACACACACTGGTCAGTGGTGGGAAGCAATATCTATCACGAAATTTTTCCAGTGTTAGCGGTTAGCACCGGGCCAAGATGTCGGCAGCTGCGGGCTAATCACATTATCTGTGTCGCCCAGTCCCTCCTAGCATATGGTGGCAATGAGAGGATTACATTATCGGACCTCATCGCTAGGATTCTGGCCAGCGGAGGAGACAGAAAGAGACACCAAATCAGATTAATCCTCTGGCGAAGAGTTAATTAAACTTGGGCTCTGCCCTTCAAGGCCCAGGTGTGACCTTCAGACTGCCATTTCCCTAAGCTTGTCTCTGGAATTTTCTCGGTGAGAAACCAGGGAGGTTAGACAGGTCATTGCCACAGGAAGTTTGGAAAACTTGAATCACTCATGGTTCAACGAAAATAAATTTTAAAGTGAAATTCCCGTTAAAACTACACACTCTATATAGATTATACTTTTATTTGATCTGTAACCTTTAGCATATTGTAAGTAAAAAAAAGATTCGTTATCGTATTTAATTCGGAAAGTGTCTAAACAATTGTAACGGTTAATTCAAATGTATTTCTTATTAAATTTCACACACGAGGAAATGGTGACTACTAACATTTTTCGTTTGATATGTTTATACGTTGTATGTTTATATATTGTGTAATAGTGATATGTAATGCTGACATTGTGTTTTTACCTAATTTTACATCATATAAACTGGTCATGCAAAAATATATATCTTTGCAATTCAATTGAAAGTGGATTGTATTTTTTTCTTTTAGAAGACGCAACACTGGAACTTTAATTTTGCTTTGCTTCAATTGACGAATTAATAAAATATACATGTAAACTTTACATGATGTTATTGTTCTAACCACTTTTTTATTAATGCTATAAAAAAAATCTAGCTTTGACTTTAGCACTATACACAAATGACAAAGCACACAAAGCATACAGTCTTCCACATAATGGGTACACTTATAAAATACACTGCACAATATCCTTCATTTAAAATAAACATCCTTATGAAATAATACTGCAACTTTGTTTTTTATATCCATGCTCATTAATTAGACAGCTGTTGTGTTCAATTAGTAGCCTAATTATTCACTTAAAACTGTAATAAAGACAAGTGAAATTACTTCAAAGGCAAGAACACATACCTCTGGTCCAAACATGTGAATGCTGATTCATTCGGGAAAAAAACTTTTTTAATAAGGATTTCCAAAAGTAGTGGATACACATTTTATAAGCAAACACTTTTTCTATCTACAGCATTCAGTTTCACCTAAACGCCATCTTACATTATCTTTAGAGTCTATTATGCACCTCATTATGTCGTCTTCCATCTCAGACAATTGATATTATTTGTCAACTATTATTAATAAAACTGATATATTCTTACGAACAAAAAACAACAACTCTCATAATGGAACATTCCATACCTTTTATTGATGGGCAAGGCTGTAAATTCAGGTAGTTTTTGTAAGGACTGAAATAAAATGCAATTAAAAAAATAAGTGTCATTTACGTAACTGACCTCCAACAAATCTAATAGGAGCAACTGAAAGCAATTCCTCTTCGATTTATGTGATAAATGACCGATACATTTCAAATCTGCAAAAATACATCGTAGATATTGCAGCCTAGACATAATTAGATTCAGCAATACACGAAGGTGTGCAGCATTTTGTTTACAAAAGCCTTATTATTGATGTGAACAGACAAAAGTGGCTTTTAATGCGGAAATATAGTAAAATAACGAGTAGCGATGTGTTATAATTACAATTTGTCATTTTAAAATCTCTAAATGCGACTGAATCTCAATATGCCATGCAATGAAAACGGACACACATGTATCAATGGAATTCGGGAATACTTTGTTTTATTCTAGAGGATAAAGGCATAGGAAACTACCAGGGAAAGAACACATTCAATAAAATGGTAAGGTATACAATTGGAGGAATTGTCAGGTGTATTCAATGGCATATTCAAAAACGGTATTTTTGTTTATATACTCAGATATATGTAGAGAGCAAACAGACACAGAGCAAGCAGTAGCATTTTTAAAGTCTATATTTTTAAGTCCTTGGTCAATGTTGTGATAGAACGACTGATGGGGAGCCTCAAATCATTGTCAACTGTCAATTCCAACACACGGATTTGCAGAAAACCAAGGGCAACGTTTTGCTTTTATCTTTGGAATAATCTTGTCTGAAAGTCCCGATCTGTGTTATTGATCCCAGCAAATAAAGCTGTGACGGGTGGGGTGGGATGTCAAGAGTGTGCCGTCACAGCAGAAAGGGATTATCTGTCCAGCACAGTCTAAACACTTGACTGGTCAAACCCTTCAAGCTCATATTAAAATGGGATTAAACAAAGATGGGATTTTAAGTTCAAAGGAAGGGCCAGACTTTGCACTCAGATGTGCACTGCCCCATCAGTGCCTAATAACCCCAGTAAATACCAGAGGTTAATGTCTTCACTAAAACACAATACATAGGGCAGATGGTCCCCTTCAGTGTATGCCCAGACATTTAGAAATAGCTTTTAAGGTTTCATTCAGATTTTTTTTTTATTTCGAGCAACTGATGATGTAAATCAATTTAAAGAAATGCAGCTCAGCTCATTTTGCATGCAAAGACTTAAGACTTTGAAACTAAGTCATCTTCAAAGTAAATATAGATATAATCAGTAAAACACCTTTTTTAAATTCCAAAGCAATCACCCAATCTAACCTTTGGGCAACTGCAAATAGTTTACGAATCTTTGAATAAAATTAAAAATTCGTAAACAGTGTTCTTATATAGAATTTGTGAAATTACATTAAAAATATTTATTAAAAAATTATAACAAAAGCCACCCTTTTTCAATCCCATGTTGAACGAAGCCCTCCCGACTCAATGTTGGTCATGGGGGGTTGTTGGACCGTACTCCACCAATGTGTGTCGGTGATGGGATGGTGCAGATATCACTCACCACTAATATTGACCAGGGTTGAGAATAAAACTCAGGCCGCCAGGTTCATAGCGCAGTATCCCAACCCCTGTGCCATTGCCCCACTTGTTTATATACCTTCATTTCAATAGGCGCATTTACTTGATCCTTTTGATAAAATATTTACTCAGATTAATACTTTTCTTGCGTTGAAATGTCTAAGCTATTAATAGATCATCTACATGCTCATGTAAAGTGTGTTATATGTCCCTGCTGTCACGAGGCAGCTTACGAGGTAAATGTGTGCCCAAAGGCTCTACTGATAGAAACACATTTGTTCTATTTACCTGTGAATCTTGTACACATACGTCAACCGGCAATTTATTTAGAACACTCGTTTGACTAAAAATCTTAAATTTATTTGCCATCATGCTCTGTAATTACTAAGAGCACAATTTGCTGAATTTGCTCCGTAATGAAATGAAAAAAAAATATCCACACAATGCATGCTCTATAGAACAGTTGGATCACAATAATACTAATTTGAGTGTTCTGAGAATCAACATTAAATGTACACACTCAACTCACACCATCCACTTTATTTTTAATGACCACTCCATAGTGTAATAGCAATGTATTACAGAACTGTGTTTGGATTTATATTGCTACATGAAGTTATATATTATATATTGCATGAGATCGGTGTGTTTGTATTAGGGCATCGCGTTCAAAAAAGGCTTTGCCTGCCAATTCTTTACACTATTGCTGTTGGAGGTATGAAACCATTCTGAATTGAATACGATCAACTACAGAAAAATCAATTGAAGTATCTATGGGTGTGTTTTTTTTGTGATGGCTACAAAACATCAATACTCATTTATGGAAAAGTTAGAATTGAGGTCAATGGCATCGAGCACAGTGCCACAAAAGTGCCAGCAGTGGTTTCAATGTCATTATCTTTATATTGAATTTATTTCCATCCCCCCCCCCTCATTAATTGTGAGTCAACACGTTTACGACACGTTCCTAAGTTTCTTCCATCCCACTTATTTCTGTCCACCAAGCAGTAGCAACGGGTAGATCAATGGTCGTCAGTACTCCGATCTCTTTCAAGACATCTGGCCAGTGTGCAAGAGTAGCAACGCTCTGGATTTCCCCATAGTACTAAAAAAAATGCCTTTCTGCCAGCCTCGGTGCGAACGTACAATTTCAGGACCGCACCCCTACCTGGACTGTATGTTCACAGTGTGGTTATATTTTGTTAGTATCTGATATTCTAAATGCTGTTCCTTATGACGTGGCCCGAGAAAGTGTTTCTGAAGATGTTCTGTGTTGTCCTGCAGAGGTAAGCATTTCCCTGGCAACATGAGAATTACCCTTTTTTGCATTTACAATGGGACATTAATTTGGCCAACATTTCCAAATCGTTTGTGTCGTTGCAATGTCACCGTCATGTTTTTACGTGCCTAACATTCCTCTCTTCCCAGATGTGCGGCCAGTGTGGAGTAGTCGGCAAGAATGCCCTCGAAAGGGTCTCTCTGGAACTTATTTAAGTGGAGGTCCTTCCACAAACAGTGGTGTGAGCAAGACATTGCAAGGCTGCACCTTTATCTTTCACATTTTTTGCATTCCCACTTGTTTTTTACTGAGTTCGAAATAAAAAAGATCCTTCAGAATTAACTGTGAATTTGTTAAGATTTCATGAAACTAACACGCTATATTTACACATTACTTGAAGCCCAATTTGTTTGCATAGCTAAGAGTGTGATACTTTTAAAAAATATGTATATAGAACACGAGGGAAATGCGCTGTATCAGGAATGAAACGCGGAAGTGGCAACATCATGAACGCTGAGCGAAAGTGGCAAAATGGAGCAGAATAATTCCAGCGAGGTTTATCAATTAGGCAGCGGAAACGATCTTTGGGAAAGTTAATCGAGAGGAATTGCTCCAACATCCTTGCACGTGCATATATCTACATGCATATGTACCTGGATTGAAGAAGGCGGATATAATGGTTGCTGTAGGTTACCACTTAGGTCGGCGAGACGCAACAGATCCAATGATTGTCTGTGATTTATGCTGCTGCCCAGTGTCTCACGTCCTCAGGCACAAGAAGGGTAGGCAGCAATATTTCAGTGCTTAAAACAGGCCGTAAGCTTTTCCATCATGTATCCATAACTAATGCAGCATCTGCAGCTAAGCCCCACACGTGACCTCATGCAGGGATCATATTACCTATATTTCATGCTTTTCAACATCTGAGGTCAGTATCCTGCGGCAGACTCGGGTTTCCCAGAGCTGTATCTTTTGTTGTCCGTGACAGGGAGAAAATATACTGCTGTAGAATGTTCATAGGAAGGCTCGTGAGCTGAACAATTTTTCTGAGTTCGTTTTTACTTTTGCCATCTTTAAACTTTGTTTAATTGGCAATAATTATATTGTGCATTGGTGTTCGACGAAGTGAATATGACTGTACATGTGTGCATGGACAGAATATGCAATAATGTATATTAAGCACAACAACGAAACATGGTTTTATATAAATAGGTGTTCTGGAAGATTGTGATTTAAATAATATTATCCACCTTCTTGGTTCTTTCGGTAAAGTCACGTAGAAGGGAAGTAATAAAATAATAAAAATAAAACATAATAAAATAATTCTCACGATGTTTCGGCCACAACGCAAGCAGCCGTCCCGACAGACCTGGTCTTCACCTGAGGACGGCTGCTTGCGTTGTGGCCGAAACGTCGTGAGAATTATTTTATTAGGTTTTATTTTTATTATTTTATTACTTCCCTTCTACGTGACTTTACCGAAAGAACCAAGAAGATGAATCCCTGCAGTCACGAAAGCTTTAAATCGAAATATTCTCCACATTTGTAAGCAAGTCTGAACACTTGTTAACGCGCACACTTTTGAGTCTAGTCCATCACAAATGCAGACTGATCACAAGCAGTGTAAACTCTTAGGAATAATAACCCTGTTTTAAGTCTATTTCAACACTGGCTCAGACTCAATGATGGATTCCGGTCAACTGCCGGTAACATGATCCAGGTCTTTTGGCCGGAGACCCTGAAACTGCACTGGCCATATAGGGCAACATGTGCACACAGCTATTGTGCATTCAGGTGTGCGTCCACACTTGTTTAAAAACGATGATCCAAAATAAACTTGATAGGGAAGGACTCATCACTTATCCGTGTTGAAGAATTGCATCTATTGACATGTGTATTGATGATGTATTTTAAATAATGAGCAGAAAAATGTGTTAAATTGCACGAAATTATTAAACTGCTGATGCTATATCAATTCCAGCAAGTTCAAACGAGTTTGGCTAATGATACCTAGTTCAGAATGCATGTACGTTGAACTTATTTCGCACCGTACGTAGCCAAGCGTGCTAATCGGAGGTGCGGGACCATTATAGATGTCAATCTAAAATGAGCTAAATTTACCGTGACTGATGATGATGATGATGCTGATGATGATCATCATCATGTATTGCACAACGGAGATAGCACACACGAAGCCAAGCTGCCAGGCTTTGTGTCAAGGTGCTTCCCTAGTCCCAGGAGAACCCCGGGGCACGCAGGCCGCTTGCTTCGAGGTCATGACTTATCCGAATGTTGGCACCAAACCTGTGGGCCTTTGGCCACAAGGCTAAGCCTCAATTATTATTTGTGTTTGCCCCACGAGATACGTACACTAAAGATTACACAACTAGCAGAATCTTAAACTGCTGGTTGTTCGCTGGCTGCTGTAATAATAATAAAAAACACCAAACAATGTACATTTACAAACGTGCACAAATATATGAATGGTAGGAATATCATTCCAGTGGAATACTTTTAATGTGCTGATACCAGACAATGATGTTACACAAACTAAAATGAAATTAAGCAGTTTAGAATGGTATGCACAGACATACGATCACGTTATATATTAAATTATTGACCATAGATTTCGATTTCAAGCTTTCGTGACTGCAGGGATTCATCTTCTTGGTTCTTTCGGTAAAGTCACGTAGAAGGGAAGTAATAAAATAATAAAAATAAAACATAATAAAATAATTCTCACGACGTTTCAGCCACAACGCAAGCAGCTGTCCTCAGGTGAAACCAGGTCTGTCGAGGCGACAGCGTCTGAATGAAATAGCACACGTGCTTGGAGCATATATATAAGCTGGGTTGGAAGGGGGGGGGAAAGGGCGTCTTGACAAAAGAATTTGCATAGCCTAGACTGTCTGCTTAAGCAAGCTCATGTTGTACACACAAAACCCGCACTCTCAAGTCCTTAAATTCAAACACATCTGCTGCGCCGTATTTATTCTCTGGTATATTTTTTCCAGGGGTATTTAAAATAAATTCATGAGAATTTTACATTATGATCACCAACAGATGACTTGGGGGAAGAAAAAAAACTTTTTTTTAATGATCAAGCATAGTAAACATTAGCACCGTTTTATTGCTTTCACGAGTAGAATTGCACTTGTCAGAGCCCTGTGTTAAGGGTCCCCATAGTGTTCCGGGCACATAGCCCAGTGTGACCGCGTGGGGAACGATGTTTACAGAAGTGAGTGTGAGAGTGTGAGTGAGTGGGGAGCGGTGGTGTAGCGGTTAGCACGCTGCGCTCCAAACCTGGCGACCCGGGTTCGATTCTCGCTCACGGCCAACACCAGTGACGATTATCTGGGCCTCCCCTAGGTCGACTCGGCCTCAAATGAGTACCTAGTGTGATGTGTAAACATCGCCACTGGGGAGACAAAGGCGGCCGGGTGTGGTGTTTGGCCACCCCACCCTCTCGTGTGCCGTGCCAGCCTTCATTGGTGCTCGCTAACAGCACTTGCCCCGACAGTCTGTTAGGGCTATACAGGATATCTTTATCTTTGGGAAGAGAGTCACGGGAGCAAAGGAAACTCCCCTGATCACATCTTCAGTTATCCTTCTTTTGTAGCCAATTGACGAACGTTGCTCACTAATGGCTCACTTTAGCCTAGCCACACAATTCTTCGAGATGAATGTCATCAAATAAACAAAATAGAATTGTAAACACGCATCTTAGAGGACATCTACAGTTCCGTCATTAAAATCACGAGTCTGCACTGGCTTCCTGTAAACTTTCGCATCCAGTAGAAGCTAGCCATTCTGCACGATAAAGCTTTGCATGGTCTTGGACCAATGCACCTGCGGTCCCAGCTGATCTGTCATACGACTAGGGTTTTTTTAAATCCTTTATATTAAGTTCGCTTGCTTGCTTGCGTGCTTACGACCGTGCAAATATTTCGGTCGTTTTTTAACCCACTTCCCGTGATCCATTCGAGCTGACATTTTGCACACAGACTCGTTGTGCGTGACAATTTATTTTCGTGAAATTTTTTTTCCAAAATTTTCCACTCTTTAGGAATTTTTTTTAAATATTTAATTAATATACCAATGTGATAAAAATGAAACTCTTACTCAAGGAAAACAGAAATGAATAATAAAATAAAACCGATGCCACGCATATAAAGGATTTATAGTGAAAAACGTAGTTTTTACGGGTTAAATTTTTATACACCGCAGTCTTCAAAGCAGGATCTACTCACCCAGCCTCGGCTCTTGCACTCGACGCTGGGTGAGGCTCGTGCCTTATCAAGCCTTGCCCGGCACGCTAGGAGCCTCGGCGTCGTTTCGGAGGCAGTGCAAGGCTCACTATTTCAAACTTCTTGGGTTTTTTCGGTAAAGTCATTATTTTATTTTACTTTTATTACTTTTTTATTTTTTTACCTACGTGACTTTACCAAAAAAACCCCAAGAATATGAATCCTTGCAGTCACGAAAGCTTCAAATCTAGAATTATTTCAAACTTGATTTGGAGCTTTCGTGACTGCAGGAATAACTCTTTGGTTCTTTCGGTAAAAGTCACGTAGAAATAAAAATAAATTAAATAATAGCATACGACGTTTCGATTGCAACACAAGCAATCATCATCAGGTACAAATGAAAGTTGTGCTAGGTTTGTTTTCTCTTTCATTTGTATCTGATGGTGATTGCTTGTTTTGCAATCGAAACGGCGTATGCTATTAATTAATTTATTTTTATTTCTACGTGACTTTACCGAAAGAACCAAAGAGTGCTCACTATTTCCTCATGGCTTTTACTAAAAAATCACTGTATTGTCTTCACGTTTTATTTTAATGAACGATGTTTTGATACCCCCCCTGGCTTTATTTTGGTGATTTCGAAAAGTGTATTGGTTTAGCCATGTTTGTTTGTTGTAGTACAGAGTTAGACTGATGGCCTTAATCTAAGTTGTCTTGTGGTTGTTGTTGGTTGTTTGACTTGCATCCCACTGGGATTTTTGCACACTGCGTTGGTGTACGGTGTTTTTTTCTGCAATATTTTGCTGTCTTTTCTTGGATTTTCTGTTTGCACTCAGTCACATATTCACTTTAAGATGTTTTTTGTTCATGTTTTTGTTTTTTGTTTGTTGCGGTTGCACCTGATTCAAGAGCCGAATGGCTAATAAATGAACTTGAACTTGAGTGGAGGTGATATTACATTTAAAATAAATACGGTTTATGCTTCACGGTTTTTTGCGAGCGCTTATGGATTGTCACATCGCTGGAGATGGCAGCGGTGGCTTGGGGAGGCCTTCATCCAACAGTGGATTGGCCATGGTTATTGATAATTACTGTATTGTTCATGTTGATCAGTGTTTGAATCGATCGGTGCAGATTTATATCGCGTTGTTATGAGTGCTTTCTGTCTTTGTATCGACTACCCATTGCAAAGTTCCAAAGTTCCATTGATTTCATATGAATATCTCATTCCAACAGTACAGTGTGATTGCTAATAGTTTTAGCTATTTGCATGTAACATCAGTTTAACATTGATTCTTACACTCGTACATCACATTATCAGTGTGATAATGTGATTCATGAACCTAAGCAGAGATGAGCCTGGGTAGCGCTCGGATGGGTGACCACCATGTGTATGATATAGGTGTAATGGGCATTATGGGCAGTAGAGGGCAGTTTAGATAAATCCATTGATCTACACTCCCTCACCAACTTGCATTGACCAGCAGGGTGAAGTCTGGTCAAATAGACCTCACCGGTTCACGAGGGACATGGAGGCCCTCATCCAGCAGTAGATTTACAACATCGGCTGTACACGTACTGTATATGTACATATGCACATGTTACTCAACTAAAACAAACTAAAATATTTATTTGTATTTTTACCAGGTCAGGCTCACTGAGCTCTAAAGCTCTTTTTCAGAAGCGACCTGGCCACAAATGATCGCTCACTTAGAGGCTTATCGCGTGGAAATCTAGACCAGCCAAATACTCAAAACGCGTGACGTTGATTCTAAATGTGGAGGAAAAAACCGGAGGAGCCGGAGAAAAATCCACTCGACTACGGGGAGAACATTTTTGGCAAGATATATTTAGGCTCAAAGAGAAGCAAAGACTATTTTGGGGCAGAATAAATTATAAGCAATGTACACGAGACAGTAAAAAATGGGACTAAAAATAACCAAGGGAATCGTTACTCCACCAAAATTGATGGCAAATTCATCCCACGCCAAAGACTTCCGCAACATTTTATTTGGTTGAAGATGCAATGCCCCAATTCTGCCCATGCAGATTGTACATTGAATACTAACTCTCTTGCAACGTTCATATTCCTTCATTACATTATTTACGTAGTGCATTTCAGAGCAAATAACCATCACGGAGCCCTTTCTAAATAGTTTAGACACGTTCCAAAATACAGCAACATGTGGAAAACTGTTCGGCGGGGCAACATCGGTCACCAGTAAACAGACGAGGGGATCTAATGGATTGCCACACAGAGGATCAGGTATTTCAGCCGCCGTTGTTGATGTAACCCCAAGCCACCCGAACCTCTCTCCTGCATAAGGAATGGTTTGATTGTACTTTTGTAGAGTTAAGGGTTTTTTTTTTCTTGTTAAAACTTTCAAGGATACTGCGGAGAATGACGTACAATACATGAACGTTGTGTATGTAATATAAGTAAATAACATTGCTGGGTGGAAAGACAAGGCCTTCATTCAGCAGTGGATTGATCATGACCGATGATGATCACCCAATTTAACATAGTTTTTTTTACGTATGCGGTAGAGGTGGTGATAACAAATAATTCGCCTGTCCATTTTGCTCTGTATTAACACAAGCCACAAGCGGCTTAAGCATCCGCAAAGAATGAACATAAAACATCCCCACTTGCAAAGAATAATTTTGATGAAGCAATTTCAATAATTACTTTTGTTGTGTCGCTTGTGTTGAGGGAAAATCACTCGTATAAATTAGGCAAATTGAGGGACATTAAATAATATTCAGTGAAGCGTCTCCGATTCGCACGGTTGCCTAGGTAAGATGCGAAAGAAGTTCAACATACTCTAACACTCCGATTAGCTCGGTTGGATATGTATGGTGCGAAAGAAGTTCAACATACTCTAACACTCCGATTAGCTCGGTTGACTACGTACAGTGCAAACGTTCAGCATACAAAAAGGCATAGCATCACTTTTAATTATACAAACATACCTTACATTGAATACGTGCTATAAATGTTTGTTTACAAAATTAGAAACCCAGCCGCATCCACGAGAATATGTTGAAGGAACGTTCACCCAAACTGTGCATGTTATTTCAGTTCGCAGATTTGCTTTTCCTAAAATAATCACGGGGAAAAGTTCTCGTGGGAAATGTGGACGTAGTTTCTGGAGTGCGTGGGCTCGCAATCTTGAAGGTTACCGCTCTCTACCATACTCTACAGATTATCAATCGCCAACGTGGCTTGAATAGTTGGTGTATACATTGGCTCAAAAATTGGAATGTAATCACGTAATTTTTTATTTTTTTACAAATTATCCGCATTTATATGATGAGCAGGTGGCGGCTGGTAAGGTGCAGTGTGAGCACTCCAGATGTAAGGGGGAGAGTACACGGACCCCGTTCTCGCTTCCCGGGCTCTTTCTTTATATATTCTTAGGTTTTCGGTAAAGTCACGTAGGTAAAAAAATAAAATTAAAATTAATAAAAGTAAAATAAAAATAAAATAAAAATCACGACGTTTTGGAGGCAACACAAGCTTCCGTCTTCAGGTGGAACCGTCACAGCATGCTCGCTGTATCATCTTGATACAGCAATCATCTTGATACAGCAATCGTGCTTTCTGGTTTCTCTCTCTGCCTGGTTCCTCCTCTATTCCACGCCTCCGGCTCACACCACCATTGGGGTGAAGCGTTTGCCTACAACCAATTGCATGGCATGTCCGTTCGTGGACTCTACCTTTTAGCTTTGATAACTTCTTCGGATGAACAATGTCACGCAATGCCACCACATTTAGGCAATGTCCAAAGCTTACTTACATACAAAGGTCTTCTGCTAATACATTCACTTTCAAGTATGATGACAGGCAGGCAGACTGAAAAATAAATACAAAAAATACTGACTTCACAAGGTCACATACCAAGGATAGGCTTAATTTCTGCACAGATGTTGAGGAATAACTGCTCAATTTGAAAATGAGAAATGTGGCAGTCAGGCATATCTGGAAATGTATTATATCGCTTCCACATACAGGAAACTATGGGCCATTTCGGATCCAATTCATGAAGCTATTTTGGCCATAATTCCTCCACTCTTTGGGAGAATGATGGCGTTTTGTTTGCATAAAATTGTCCCAATAACTCCGTTTAGAAATTCCTGTGGGGATGATTTTGTACAAAAACACACCCATTCCACCGCTACTCATTCCATTGAGCCAAATTGTACCAATAGTGGGCAGGACCAGGGCGGGGTTAGGAAAGAACGACTGATGGCAAACCGTTTCTGCCCAATTGTGGAAACCTTCCTGCTGACATGTGGGGGCTTAATCCGCTCCCGTTCTGAGACGATTGAAAATTGCAGGATGGGTCCTGTTGACTGCTGTATATCAGAACGCGCAAGAGGTTCAGCGTTCATGTTATTTAGAGAGGCAAAGCGCCACTGTATTTAAATACATTGTACTCACTGCAGAGAGCGGTGGCGTCAGGACCACAAAGCCTCGGTACTGATAAAGTATTTTTTTTCTTCTGGTTTTATTTCGATGACATACACGTAATCAGAACGGAATGGGAAAAAAAATTGATGATGTACACGTGCACGTACGTCATCCAAATGGGAAAGGGTTGACTGGCACATGAAATCACGGAGGGGTAGAGTGGGAATCCATTCTGGCCAAATTCATGCAATTGTCTGTGACCTCCGTTTCTTGCATTTTCGTGGGATGTTCGCACAGACCTTAGAGGATTTATTTCCTTCTACGTGGGGTGGACAGTGGCAGAATGGAGACAAGTATGCACAAGAAAAAATCATATGAATTTGAAGACAAAAATGGCGATGACAATGATTACAATGATGCTGAAGATGACGGTGGTGGTGATGAGCATAATGCTGAAGATTATGTGTATGATGATAATGATGATCCTGCTGGTAGTGGTATTTACAGCTTTCCACTGAAGGCGCTTATGCTGATGATGATGAAATAGAGATGATGTGGAAAAAGCAGTGTTCCAAACAACAAAGAACACTTCAGTGACTCCCATTATTGTTTCTCAGAGTATTTTGCATGCAGGAAAAAACTGAAGTACATTGAGAAACCCCCAAAAGAATGAGCGGATAATACCTACATATTCGCACGGAATCAATAATCAATTTGTTGTACTCGTATAGCCTTTTGTATGAATATGGAGCACACTTTTTGAATTGAAAATACTTGCAGATTTTATCAATTGTCTACTCAGGACGTTCAATGTCACGTCTTAGTGGAATGCATGTGTCAAATCAAACACGCATTTTCCGACAAACATAATTACGTGCTTTCAATAAATCATCTTAGTATTTCATTACATTTATTCACTTAGCCGTGAGTTGGTATCAAATTCGATTTAAAGTGCTGCCAACAGCCAACATTTTTTTTTAAATGACAACTTGGCAAACTATCAATGCAAAAATCACTGACAAGGGACACTCGCTGTCTAATGCAGTTCAATAAACCACATTGTACGTGTCATTGACTTCAGTTGGACTCTGTGATATTAATGTTTGATGATTGGGTAATTGTGGTCAGCGATAACAACATCAAACTCGACGAAATATTTCCGTTGAAATGAAAGCTCATTTGTGCGTGGAAACGAGTGTTCAGATGACAAGTGTCCGCGGGATTAAGAGAGAATAAAAGTCCGGTGTGTATAGTGTTAAAATCATGCACATCCAACATTTAGTGATTCTTAACATTGCTAATAAAGAAGGGGCAATAGACGTTGGGAAACGATAATTACGGAGTAATATCTGAGAAGATGCCCACAAAGGAAGATGGAGCAACAGAATCAGTCCACGCGCAGGTGCCGAGAGGACTGTCACATCGCAGGATCATGAGAGGTTGTGACGACTTGGGGTGGCCTTCATCCAGCAGTGAATTGATCATGGCTGATGCTGACATTGAACTAAACTGAGAACCCCTCTGCAATGAGAAGAATATACTGCTTATTTATTAGGATTAGCAGAACGTGTATATTGTATTAAAGTTGATTTTAAATTGAAATGCAATTCACAGTTTGTTGAAATTGAAGAATATACTGAAAAACTGAACCGTATGAAATTATATATAAAAACTTCAATGTACAACAAATATGTACATTTTAATTTCCATTTCCTATAGAGTTTACTTAATTGTTGCTTTGTGCAAAAAGGGTGAATTTTATTCAAAAATTCAATTGTAACAGAAATGTGGGAATATAAACATTGTTTAATATGTGTGATGTTTTGAAATGCAATTAAATTTTTGAAATTGGTCTTGCCGCTTTTTAAAGTCACATTTCCTTTAAATACATCTGGGGCAGAGTTGGTAGAATTGAGGTCACTGAATGCTTCATCATATTCCTGGGTTCAAAACCAGGTCACGGCCAGGTTTTATTTTTCATTTCAATGCGTGGACCTTAGGGGAATCTGGCTAATTACACCCTGCTTCATGAACGGGCAATAATTAGCAGTGGCCAGTTTCTCAAAGCAATATGTTCATGGTTACCTAATAGGAAACAGCACTTGAACGAAAAAAGTGAAAGTCCAATATTGTTTATAGGAATGGCTGAATTGCGTGTGTACCTTTGACACTTGAAACAAATGAAGGCATGATAATGACATACAAATACAATTAGTACAAGCCGTTGAGTGCATAGATTGGAAACGCTGGCAAATTTAATAAAATACATAGAAAATTATCAAAACTACTTAACAAAACATAACTATCCAACTAGTCAAATAGCATAAACATGTGTTTATGTTCTTTTTTTAATGTAACTTTCTCAAACAAAACAATCAAACATTAGTTTATATTTTCACAACATCTAAACTATACAATATTTAGGACACATTTATTCCATTCCATTTTTTTTAATCCACACAATTGAAGGTCTAAACACAAAACAGATGTTTTCAAAGACCGATGAGATCAGTGATTTTATCCTTTAACAAAAAAATGTTTTGTTAAATGAACTGGTTTAGGAAAAAAACCACAATGTGTAATTCTCTAGCATAAACAAGTTATGTTTTCCATTGAGAAAGGGAAAAAGCTAAATTGTATTGAAGCAATGCATAAGCCTTTTTGGCAGCTGTTGGATGCTTTTAATGGGGTTTAGAAAATAAACACCACCATGATGCAATGCAAGCCGCTAATTCTTGAAATATTTGCGCAACATCTAAACAAAAAGCATAAAATTCCGTGAATAACACAATTTTAAACAAACCCACCTCACAATAAAATCCAAGTGTCAGTGGTGCTGCTACGCGTTATCTGCCAGTTGTTTTGTATTTTAAGTAAAACTGCGCAAAGTGGATGGTAATGTCAGCAATTCATCAATGCTGACAAAAAGTATATCTGCAACCCAGATGGCTCGAAAAAGAAAACGCTAAAATGAATCAACTATGCCGTTTCAGCATAATATTACAGATCATAAACTATTATCTCAAGTTACGCAAACATCAGTCATTTTTTTTTGCATTGACTCGGTCGCAGACACAAGCCACAAATGCAAAGCAAATGTGCAGAGTTCACAGCAGTATCGAGGGTCTCAATTGCAACCAGCTGGGGTGAAACAAGGAAAAATGCAGTACCTAATTACACGCAAAGACACATGCTGGCGTAGAGAGATGAATGTTTAGTAATGGTTAATTATAAGAGACTCATTATGATCTATACATCATCTATAATATTATCTTGCAATTCCATCCAAAATTCTAACCTGTCTCTGTAATAGCATAGTTGTAAGTTATTACCATCGTACACATTAATCACGTATAATCCTTTTGTATAGTTTTACAATTATAGCAGAATTATCTACTCACTACAATATTCATTATAGCACAAAAAAAGCGCACACACTCAAAATGCTCTTGCCAAAAGCAAATGCTGAAATCAAACACATTACTGTACATTACTGTTGGGCTTAAAAATTATCCTAATGTGAGGGGGCATGTCATTTTTCAAAGAGGCTGCCTATGTATGAGCCAAGTATGTACAAAGGGCAGGATAATGACCGTGACTTTCTAATATAACCTAGCCCTCTGCAGGTCCCCGCCACTGTGGCTCCAATTAGCATGGCAAATATAACAATACACACTTGCGGAGGCTCTGCCATTCATCTTGCGCAGCCCCAGGTCAAAACTGGCAAATACGCACCACCCCCTAAACTCAGAAAGCTGCTGGGCAGGTGGCCAAGCTTTGTTAATAACGCCGAAAGGTCATCATGGAGTTTTAGAGGGAATTACAACCTAATTTTTAACGCCTTTTTTTGCACCTTTGTTTCGTGATTTTATACTGCAGTATGAAGGATAACACAGTTCACTGAATCTATTTGTGCTCCGGATTTGTGTTGCTTACAGCGCGGTTAAGGATGTCATTTTGAGTGCAGTATTTTTATGACAGATAACGTGACGTAATCATAAACACATATCTGACACGACTATCGCTCTCACTTAAGTACATTTATGCAGTCCTCTCTGCATCTGTACTTTAAGAAAGCACAATAAGTTGAATAAAATATAAAAGTAAAACACGTAAAGACATATAACTTGTTTTTATTTTCCATAAAACAGTTTTTTTTTGTGTTAGATTGCATACAAATAAAAAATGTGGCATTAAACCCGCCACCACCCGACACAGCCAATTAGTAAGGTTTGTCACGTAAACAGAACATGCCAATTCGTTGCTAGGACAGCACACCGGTGTGTTGGAGAGCCAAGCCACAACATTTACAACCTGAGTACGACGTTTCGCGTGTTAAACAGTTTATTTATTTATCTTACATTGTACAAGCACTACCTCTTTGTCCAAACAAACCTCAGTGCAACACATTTTTTACATGTATGGCCATAATCAGAATATAGTTTATGCTCACGGTATAATGTATTGAAAAAATATTAATATATTTTAAAACCAATGAACTGCAAGGCCATTCTCCTCTCTGCTGAAGTGGTGATTTGTCCTTTGTATACAGAGCTGTTCCAGCACATTCAGTCTCAGCCAAGCTATAATGTTCATGGTGAAAGAACTTCCATTATTTTTGTGAATATTAATTAAGTTAATCGTGAGAATATTTTTTTCATGTTGCCGAGATAATGCTTTCAATAGTAGAAACCGCGAGTAGCTTCACACGTTTAACATTTAAGCCAAACCGTACAATAATATTGAAATACATTTGCCTGCAATGAAAATAATTCAGATCCATTGTGGATTCAACCAATGTCTAAACTTCATCGTGACATAGTGTCAAATTGAAATAGACATTTAATGAGGAAGCGAGACCATAGACCATGGAGGAGTGCTCGCCTGTTATACAGGAGGTTGTTGATGCACGTTCTCCCCGGTTTATTCCTGCATATTTAGAGTATTTGGCCACTCTGCATTTCCACATGATAAGCCACTTTGTTGAGCTATCATTTGTGACCACTTCTGAAAAATAGCTATAAACCTCAATGCACCTTTCCTGGTAAAATAAAAATAAAATAGTTTAATTTTTTTTTAGTTTATGGATCTTAGCATCAAAGCAGCACTGATGGGGTTGCAGAACCCGGTTTTGTGATCAAGGCAGTGTTGACGAGGTTGGAGGGTTGCGGGATTTTTTTCGTAGACGGACAACGGGAACATTTCCCAGCTAACTCCCTGGCATTTACATGGTGCATTATCCCAGTATGCTCCAGGTATCACCAGCCACTGACACTGCAGCCAGCACTCACAGGAAGCTTCGGGCATCACAGCAAACTGACAAGAGGACACTCTTCAAGCATCTCCAAGTGTAACCAGACTCGGACGAGGTGACACTCTGCAGGGATTTTTGGGCATTGCCAGACACTGGTGAGGCGAGGTCCTTCAAGCATTCCCAGGTATTCCGGCGTGCAGACAAGATATTGGCGGTCCAGGTTATCGCACATCATGCGGTGGTGCCCTCCTGCACCTCCGATTCGCACGGTTGGCTATGCATAGTGGTGCCAAAGAATTTCAACATACACACACACACATACATGCCCACAACAATTTAAAAGGTGATTTGTTTACTGCCAGCTCCAAACCCACAATAACTTCTCCAAACAAGTCTCCATTGATCTCCAGGCAGATTTTGGTCGTTCCCAGGTAAAGGTTTTCAGGTGAAGTAGGGAGCAGAGTGCTGCTCCAGCCTCCTGCGTGTGCTGACAAGATGGAGGGCACCACCAACATGTATGTTGAACTTCTTTCGCACCATACGTATCCAACCGTGCTAATCATGCATGGCGTCTGCTCAGGATGGATGTGGCCCCGTGGCCTCTGATGGAAGACGTCAATTGTCGCATCTTGCATTGGAAGAATCTGCTGAAAGATTTATTGTGCGGACGTCTATGTGTGCTCACGTTAACCTGTCCAGATGCCCTATTATATAGAAGGGTATTTTAGAAGCCGTGGGACAGTGTTTTTGTTTGTTTAAATCATTATACCAGAAGCGACCTACACCCTTGGAAGTTGTTAATCTCCAGGGCTGCATGAACGAACTTACGTGGACGGAGCAAGATCACCGCAAATCCTACGTTCTCAAAGTAACACACTTTTACATCGATAGTTCAATTAAATGTCTCATCGCAGATTGTCTTCCATATTTTATATATAATTATGGCAAGCAGTATTATAACAAAAAAACATTCTTAAACAGCTGCGTGTCAAAACAAGTGATCTTAAAGCTGGAGGAGATACACAGAGCCCAGTTTGGAAGTGTCTTCAAGGAGCATTTACTGAATTTTGCAATGGTGTGCATAATGAACATTGTACTTAATCCCAATTCTCAACTGCGACTTGGGATTTAACAGGCGATTTTATATTAATCTGTTCTGTACCTGGTTAAGCTCATGATTTATACAGAGAACTGTTTACATTTTAGGCTTCCCACAGGCTGAGTAATTTTGTTTTCATGAAGGACTCAGGCAAACAAAAGAACATTGCAATGAAATCTCATTGGCCTTGGCCAGGCAGCTGGGCTCCACAGTGACGTTGATTTAGGTTTCCCAATAAATTAAAACAACAGCACGTACGTGTGCATAAACACATACGTACGAATGTATGCATACAAAGACATGCACACACACACACACACGTTGATATATACCAGTGGACGATACATATTTTTTTCTAATGTATTAGATTAACCCTTTATCCATCACACGGGACCTACCTATGAGTCTCACGATGGTGTTACCCGTTTGTACTGCTGTCTGGACAGAGGTGGGGGTATTTAAGAAACATTCTCATTGATGATTCAACTGTGAGATCAAACTGATGTTCCATGTCCTGTGTTCTGACCGTTACATCATAGGTAAAGCGTGGGGACTCCCCCCTTTTCCAAGATGTCCGGCCAGTGTAGAAGAGTAGGCCAAATGCCCTCCTGAGGAGGTCTCTAGAGCAGCCTCTAGCAGATACCCTTCCACAAGCAGTGGAGTGAACAAGGAGAGCAGGGCTGCACATTTACCTTGAACTTTTCCATTTATATGAATAATATACAGCTTGCAGATTATGATAGGGACAATTGTGTGTATATATATGTAAAGGCTGCGATTAGCAAATAACTATGTTTTACAATTAATTAGTTTTAGTCAATGTGACAAAGGCAAAGAGTAACAAAGAATGAGCTCTATGATGGATCAGAATAGAATAAGAGAGTGATAATTCAAGGGAATGGCTTTACTATTGGTCTTGTCTGATGAATGCAAGGTAGATTGAGAGTCGAGGTCATGATAGAAATGCAAAGATCATTTTCTTACCTTAGCATGATTGAAAATAAACCCATCATAATTGGCATTCTTTTGTTGAGCTCAAGATGCCCATTTGCTCAATCTTATTGGTGTGATGAGATGAGTATCAGGGTTCGGTAAAATTGCAGGTGATTAAATGTACAAAGATGGAAAGGAAATTGAGTGTAATTGTTTTTTTTACCAAGAGCGGCGAGCGTATCAAATGACGTTGAGTACAATATTCCATTTTTATGACATTTGTCAAAATATGTAAACAGCTTGATTGCAGCATATGGATAATGTTAATGATTGAACACATGGGGCTTTTGCAACCAATATGATTCGTAATTAATGTTGGGTCAGGGTGCGCATTGATGAAATTACACCACCTATTTGAGGGCAAAGACTTTTGGCCTTAAATAGTTGGCGTGAGGACATTTTCACAATCCTGGTAACTGCCTGATGATGCTGGTTATAACTAGCAGCGAAACATCTGTACCCAAATGTTGCATGCTGTGGGTTGCTCTCCAACATACTGGTGTGCTGAAGCAGTAATACATTGGCACGTTTGTTCAAGTGACAACTCTATTAGTCGGTTGTGTCGGGTGGATGAGGGTCTACGACACAGATTGTACTAATGCAATCTGACCCAAACATCATTAAGTGAAATGGTTATACTCTATAATGTACTGCACAACGAGCTTCAGAAAAGTCCAGAGTACTGTACAGCAGACGCCACTTACTTTGTTGGAAAAATTCATAAAGAATGCTTTTGTTAGATTGGTGACATATACGTCCATAAAGGAGGCTTCTAAGAGTGGTGCTGGAAGACCAACCAAAGGAATAAAAGGCGACATGATGTGCAGGTGCAAATAGTTTTACTTAAATGGATCTGAGAAACATTAAATTAATCATGTAGGGACTTTGTAACAACGCCTTTGAATACAAATAAATGGTTGATGTTTTTTTTTACTCTTATGTCTTTTGCAAGCGCCCCGGTGGCAGGAGATCAATCTGTAATTGTGATATCAACTTGTGTTTTTATTCATTTTAAATACCATTTGCTCAGTTTCATCACATTTTAAAATGACAACTTATTTTCGTTTTTAACACTGATAATTTTTTGTGTACTGAAACTTAAAAACTAAAATTACCGAGATAAGAGAAAATTACGTTTCATTACAGCGGAACTTTCATTTTGGTTGCCATATTTTAAAGGCCATCTAAAAAGCCACAAAATGAGTCTCCTCATTATAGTAAATTGCAGACCCTCAAGCTACATTCAAAAAGCTCAAGGTTCTCATTACTTCTCATTCAAGCTCAGATGTTGCTTTGTAATGGTCATGGCTCATTAATTAAAAACGCACCGAATGGCATAAAAACGGCAAAGGCCACAAAACGGCACCACCACCACCAGGTGTATTAAATGACCGCTGGGTGTGTTCAGAATAATTTCCGTTCCAAAGATTGTGCTGCCTTTTAAAATTACATTTTTGCAGTCAGAGTAAGTATTTTTTTTTGGGTCACAATTTGAAAGAAATTAATGGAGTGCCACAAAGAACTATTACCACCTGTTAGTGCTTTTCATTTCCAAAGCAAAATAATAAATGCTTCATGCAATCAAAAATATAATTATATATTTTGTTTGCGTGCACGCTAGCATGTTTGTCCGTCAATCTTTTGACAATTATGTATTAGGTCAGGCCAATAATGTTGGAGGGCGGCATGAAACAATGCACCAACATATCCAGAAATACCCTGTTGGCCCTGTTTTACGAGTGAGGGGAGGAGCTGGCGAGTACGAGACATGATTAGCGATGATGGGGTGAGAGGGGAAAAGATTTAGATGATGAAGATAATTGTTTAAGAAGCTGGGAAAGGAGTGAAAATCTCCCATGATATATATATGCGGGCATTAGCTGATGATACAGAGTAGCAGTAACGGTGAGCTCATTGGAGGTGCAACCCAGAGGTCGCCAGTTCTATCTCCCAGGGCAGCAATTGAAACAACGTGCAGGTTTCTTAAATCCACCGCTCTGTCCACTCAACAGTACAAATGGGTATCGCTCACAGTCCGTCGATCATCAGGCCATTTGTGGTGGGGTAAAGCGTGAGTACTTTTGATCTCTTCCAAAATGTCGGGCCAGGGTGGAAGAGTAGGCCAAATTATCCTCTAGAGCAGAGTTTTCCTACCTTTCTGGACCACGGACCGCGCTCAACAATATGGTGTTTCGTGCAAAGAAAAAAGTGAATGTATCTGCAAGAGTTCCACGAAGCAACTTTTCGCAGCCACGTGGACCACAGGTTGGGATCCACTACTCCAGTGGGGCTCTGCAGAGCTCCCTTTAGCCGAGACCCTTCTGCCAGCAGTGGCGCGAGCAAGCAATTGCAGGGCTGGAGTACAAGACATGCCGTTACACCACTGTCTACGCAATGTAGATAGTGTTTTTTCATCCATAACTTCGCTTTACCATGAATTCCCTTTTGTCATCAACTGTAACTGCACTGTGTCAGCTTTGAAGCTTGGAAAAATTGGGTGAGATGTGGGGGGGTCCTGCAAATTGACGAAAGTGACAGCGCAGTCTGTAGTGGCCATGCTGATGCCCAGACCACCTCTCGGTGTTATGGAATGTCAGCTGCGTGACCTCGCCCACCCATTGGGGCACCCATCTGCGCCGAGGTCAGATGCCAGACTCGTGACGGGGTCAGGCCTATGTACCACCTTCCCGCTCAAACCCCGCAGACCCTTCATCTCTTGGGGGGCACCCACCTGACAAATGGTTGCAATCAAGCCAGATTCACCGTGGGCTCATGTGTCATAAATTTGAGAGATCCTGGCAGGAGCCACAGGCCACCGCTGTCAATGGTTTCATGTAGATTCACTTAAAACTCGATTGCTGGAAAGGCACAGCTCCTGGTTCCCAACAAAAATGCTCATATTCTGCTTCTCATTATTGCCGAAACATGACCTCCGTTCATCTGCCCCATGCAGATTTTCCATTCAAGTTAAATCTTTGTTCCATGGCTGCATATGTAAATATGGGCGGGTGGTTCAATGAAGCCAAGACTAATGTAAATACCAGAATGCATAACCTATCTGGGGTGGCAGGTACATGTATGTGCATTTTATGTGTAATTTAATTAGTTCTCTCACAATTACAAAATAGCAACACAATTAATTACAAATATATTTGCACTTGAACATAAACAGGACTTGGATTTTAACTTCCATGACCTTGTCATGGTTATTTTGCTTGTATAACATTTTTTTTATGGTACACCTTTAACAGACAAGGATATAATCAAAATAAAAGGGACACAGCTCATGTATTACAATAAAATATATGTTCATGATATATTGTCGTGTCAAATGTGTAGTGTATTTAACGGAGACACACACTTGAACTTGTAGGCAACACGTTTATTCCACAACCCCAACAGGGTAACTCCATAACGCACAACGACAGTTAACTAGACCCCAACAGGGTAACTCCATAACGCACAACGACAGTTAACTAGACCCCAACAGGGTAACTACATAATGCACAACGATAGTTAACTAGACCCCAACAAGGGTAACTACATAACCAGGTCAGGCCAGTAATGTACTGCCTGACCCACGATGCCGAACGTGACGACCGAAGACCGAAGATTGAGGAGACGTAGCCCGGCGGGTTGATTCCAAAAGACAGCCCCGATCGCTCTCAGGACTTCCCTTTTATGCTCCCGAGCGTGGTCTGGCTCCGCCTTCGGCCACGCCCCCTTCTGGCACTTGCCAAAAGGTTCTCGACCGAGCATCACGTGTCCCTCGAGCCCCCTCTTGGGCCCCCTCACTAGCCTGTCCCTGTCACGTGCCCTCTCGAGCTCACCCAGACTGTCACGTCCTTACTTGCCCTCTCTCAGACCGTCACCAAAACCATGCCATACCCGCTCTGGTGCCAGGGAGAGGCTCAAGACGTACAGTTCCACTCTTGTGACAGCAGCTGGCGCTAAACACCACAGTGACTCCATTTATGTCACTACAAATGTATATGCAACACTTAATTGCACAATACATATACAGCCCTTTTTGTTAAATCTGCTGCCATGCAGGTTGTGGGGTTATTTGACCATACTTAACCAAGCTGGCCAGTGCGGGTTGGTGAATATGGGGGTGCATAAATGTGGGAGCATAGAAGCACTGCACCTATAAAGTGCTTTATTGTCAGGCATACATTCACATTTGACATTTTACACGTTAAATTGTCTTGCACAATTGGCTAACAAGCAACGCCAATACATTATTTCAGGGCATGGTTTTGCACTAATTGAAATGTCCTTGATTTAAAGCTTTCGTGACTGCAGGAATTCATACTCTTTGGGTCTTTCGGTAAAGTCACGTTGATAGAAAAATAATAGATCACGGCGTTTCGATCGCAACACAGGCAATCGTCTTCACCTGAAGATCGCAAAACGTCGTCATCTATTATTGTTCTATCCACGTGACTTTACCGAAAGACCCAAAGAGTATGAAATTTCCTTGTTGATACATTAGGGATGGATTGATCCCTCAAGCAATCCGTTCATTGGATATAGGTTTTCATATTATTGTGACGACTGTTATAATGCACTCAGCTCAAATAAACAATTGCATGAAAAATGGACACTGCTTGCCACACAACGCATTGATAATGTTAACGACGTTTACAAACACTACCAAGAAAGATTTAGGGGAAAAAATATGACATTATTAATGCGCGTCCATGATTTATAAAATCTAACGTGTTAAGTTAACGCATGTACAATGTGCAAACTTACTCATATTGAACCCACAATGAATGCTGATATGCGAGCACATCCACAAATGGGCTTTTAAACAGCTTCACTAGCACGGTACTGATAAGTATTCTTAGGTTTTTTCGGTAAAGTCACGTAAGTAAAACATTAAAATTAATAAAAGTAAAATAAAATAAAAATCACGACGTTTCGGAGGCAACACAAGCTTCCGTCTTCAGGTGGAACCGTCACAGCCACGACAGCTGTATCAAGTAAATGAGAGATTACAAGAGCTACCACTCCGTATATATAATGGTTGGAGAGGGGGGAAGGGCCAAGTACGGCACACTTTTTATTAATATGTTTTACCTACGTGACTTTACCGAAAAAACCTAAGAATATGAATCCTTGCAGTCACGAAAGCTTCAAATCTAGAAGTACTGATAAGTGTCAATATAAATGAGCTTTCTACCGAAAGAGAAAGCGGATTAATCGGCAGCAGTGCAGTCAACGCAATTGATGGAATTTCCGCACATTCCACATGTGATTGCCTTAGCTTGTAGTCCATACAGTGTGTTAGCCGCCGAGCTGGGCGGGCCCTGGGGTGAAGGCTCGGACGGTGGGGGCGTGAAAGGGACAAAAGGGGCTTTCAGCAGCCATAGTATAAACATCAGTCTGGTCCATTTGGCATTCTCCAATAACCCCACCCCACTCGTCCTTTTTCTTTTTTAAATGGATACAAACTTTGACGCCTGAAATCAGCGATGAAAGCTTACTTTAAAAAAAAAGATCCCATCGCAAGCGATGCTCAAGAGAATAGTGCGTGGCTGCATATTAAACACCCAACAGTTTGTGACGGTGTGGTTAGGGTTTTTTTGTGTGTGTGTGCTAAATAAACAACGTGCGATGATGCGTAGGCAATAAATAAGTCTTCGGTGTGACAAATAGGTTAAAAATTAATTATGGCGACTACACATGACAAGTGTAATGCTAGGCACATTTTTGTTAAACTGTTACACATAAATTGCCTAAACAATTTATTAACTGCAAGCATTGAAACATATACAGCATCACTAGCAACCAGCATACCACGTGATTCTATAATGTTGCTTTAAAACATATACATCATTAGCAACCAACATAGCACGTAACGCAATAATGTGAGCTGTAATTCCAAACACATCTGAAAAACCCTGAAAACTGCTGCTATATTGTTTCCTTTGCATATGCTACATGAAAAAAAACACAATTTGATTTCAAATGAAATCCACTTCCAAAAGAACATAATAGGGGGCTTATGTGTGCTTATGCACATTCTAAAGTCTGACGTTGTGGTTAGGAATGCAACATTTACACATGCCAAAGTATTGTAGGAAAAATTGACAGACAACTTGCCTCATGCAGTGTCACATGAGACCTAGGCCACAGCTGTATGTAAAGCTGGGTATGATTTCAACAATAATATACAATAGGATTAAACATGTGAAAAGAATTACGTGAAATGACAAAAACATTGATACCAGCACTGACCTAATTAGATTTAAGATCCACGTAAACATGGCATTAATCATGAAAGTAAATTGAATTCTGAACATGTGTTTTGTCTTGTATACGTTTGGATTACGAGCATTGCCTTGGTTTTTTTTTAGAGCAATAACTTGTAAGGTTCCACTAGTTGTTGGTATGATTGTTATGAATTCATGCTATCAATAACAAATTGCCTTTGTAAAAATACAATGATAGAGCATTTTAACATTAGTCTACCATCACTTATAACATAAAAGACAAGCGAGCAGTGATTTGTTTAAGTTTCATCTTCAACCATCATGTGTTTGGAGAGTGTTGCAGTCGCTGCATTTTATCGCTGTATTTAATCTGCACTTGACGTGTATTAATAAACAGCGCCTTTCATCCCCGTTAGAGCATTCACAACCAGAGGGCAAGATTCCAGATGGGAGTTATCTGTCATCATTGCAGAGACCCCCATGCGCATGTCTCGTCACCCAAAGGCATGAGCTGTGTTTGTGCAAAATAAGATACCAAGACACCAACACGTGCGAAAAAGTGTAAACCTATTGTGTAAACACAAACCAAATAAAGGCACGTGTAAATGTTGTGCCGTTCCACACCAGGGCGATAGTGACTATGGTAACTTGTGCCCGGAGTCACAGTTACTATATACAGAACTGTAACGCAAGGTTAGTCAGTGCCGGATTAAGCTAGTGCGGGGCCTTGTAGCATTTGTTATGAAGGGGCTCTAACTAAAAAAACAGAAATATTAAAACACAATTTTTTTACTTGCATAGTAAAGTAATTGTAGTATTTCATTTGCTATACAGCCAGATAATACGACAACTCGCTAACTTAAAACACCCAGTCGTTCATAAAAGTGGTATAGTACTATAGTAATAGAGCAAGTGCAGAATCACTGAACCGGAATTGATAGCTTGAAAGCATTTAGCGCGGGGCCCTTGAAAGTGCGGGGTCCGTAGCATATGCTACTTTTGCTACTAGGATAATCCGGCACTGAGGTTAGTATGTAAATTACATTCACTGCAATGGCTTATTTAACTTTGTGTCTAATGATTATAATCAATGGAGGTGCAATATATTTTTTGTAGGTCATTTCAGAGTAAGTATACTCAATGTATGCGTGCTGTATATATACGGGTGGAGCGGTGGTGCAGTGGTACACTTGGCTATGAACCTGGCAACCTGAGTTTTATTCCTCGTAGCGAGCGACATCACTAACCTGTAGTAACCAGCGTAGTGAAGTATAGTTAAACAACACCCAATCCTGAGATGGCATGAGAGGGGGGGCTTTAGGAGAGGACGAACCAAGGGTCAGTACATGATTACAAATGAATTAATCTGCAGCATTGCATTTGTTTTGTATTTAACTGCACGTTATTTATTCAGCACTACATCACGTGCTTGCTGATAAAACTGTTATTGTACATGTAATGCAGGCTGAACTACACAAACGAATATTTACCCTTTGAAAAAAAAACTATTTCAAATGCATGAAAATTGGTATAATTTTGCAAGCCAGAGTACGTTCATGTCAGGATAGTATTGCTAAGAGGGGGTTTCGTAAAAATGACATTTAATGAAGTTAAACCAAACTAATTTTAGGCTAACGTCGAATCCCCATCTTAAGACAATAATCGCACAATCGAGTGAGAGGTGACTGGATGTGGAATTGTGTGCGCGTTTCTAAAACCCCATTCTCAAAAACACGTCTAATTGCTCATTGTCGCCGAGATGAATGCTGCATGCGTAATTTATTGGCAGCGCAAGTTTAGAAAATAATCACAGGTATGTATGTTGAAGTTCTTTTGCATCGTACGTAGCCAACTGTGCTAATGGGAAGTGCGTTGGAAGGACAACAAACTAAACACAAAAAATTGTTCTAAAGAAATGAAAAACAAGGATTATCATTTTGTCACAATTTGGGGTAATTAACTGAAAGCATGATGTAGCTATTATTAGATGTGTTTAGGGCACAATTCTAAAAAACAATTCTTAGAAATAAACAAACCAATTACGAAATTCCATTATTATAATATTATCATAGTTTCATACTCTTTGGTTCTTTCGGTAAAGTCACGTAGGTAGAAAAGGAAAACAAAAAATTATATATCACGACATTTCGATCGCAACACAAGCGGTCATCCTCAGGTGGAAAACATAATCCAGCAGTGGAACTGCTGAACGAGCGATTTTTTTTTGTTTTTCTACCTACGTGACTTTACCGAAAGAACCAAAGAGTATGGATTCGTGCAGTCACGAAAGCTTCAAATCAAGATAGCATAGTTTCGTTTTGTATATGTGTATAAATCCAGCTTTTAAGTTTCAGAATTAGGGGTGCTAGAATTGCTTCAAGGTATAAATCTAAAATGGAATCGCTTAAATTAATTCTAGAGCTTTAACACCCCGAATAGTGATGTTCTATGTGTGAACCTGGTCCTTGGCCAACAATTAAAATGGACTAAGATTAATGGGCTTGGAGCAGTGTGGGGAGGGCAATGTTGTGTACCCTTCTATATCAGCCAGGAAATGTATGAGGTGGCTTCTCCTTTAGACAAATGGCCATCGTACCTTAACATCACATTTTTTTTTCATATTTATTAAACGGCCAGAACTGTGTGCCGCGTGCATGTCTGATAACCGAAAGGTTTAAAAAGCATGTCTATTTTTGATAGATCCATTTTTAAAACACAATAAAAAGCACATAATCAACTGCTATGACACATGTCTGTTTAACGAATAATGTGGGAAGTCTGGGAAGTTTGCAGGCATCTACTGCACAAATGGGATTTGGTTTGTTTCAAATTAAATGTGTATGCACTAATAAGGCAGATTTTAAAGTTTCTTACATTTCTCATGGATCTTGCCACACAATGCAGAAAGACACATCTAAGCAGGGGCTTTGCTTGTTGTTAGGGGGAGACATTGGTTTTTAATATGCAAATATTTTTTGTTCTAAGAACTCCTTACATAACTTCAGGTAAACAAATTCTATTTTGGGGGAAAATGTATTTAATGTACACGTTAATTTTATTCGTTATATTTTTTTTCCTAAAAAAGACGTTGTATTTGGTTAAATTAGTCCTCTGGATTGATATTGGTGTTGCCAATGGGATATTTATACAGCTGCTGACATTGAATGATACACTATAAAAAGGTAATACCAGTATATTCAAATTCATACTACTGTGCCCTAATAGTGCACTAGAGGAATGTTCTTGTATAGCTTTCATGTCTGAGTGTATTATAATACGAAAGTCAGTATTTTCATTAAAAATGCACACATTGGATTAAATTAATGGAACGCTCCTGAGAGGACACACACTAAGGAGATGGAGTGATAAAATCAGTCTGTGTGCAGGTGCTAGGTGAATTATTAAAAGAGAAGGTGACGACTTTGAGAGGCCTTCAATCCAGCAGTGGATTGATCCTGGCTGATGATGAGGATGAAATGGAAAAATTTGAAATGGGAAAATAAAGTTAAGTATTTGTAAAAGTATAAAAAAAAATAGAAAATAATTCCCAATGTAATTCCAAATCTGCTCATAAAATATGTAAAGTTGGAAACTGCAACAGCTGGGCTTTTTATTACGTGGAGCCGAGACGAACAGCCATGACCGGCATTTGGGTAAAGTTTCAGCGGGGATTAAATGAGGTTATATCACCTCAAAGGAATGCAAGCGCTCTATCCCTTTTACTCGGTCTTGACTTGAGAGGACGTGGGAGGGGGGTACAGGGAGTGGCGCATTTCTTCATTACACAGATGGGGGCTTTGCATGGGTTTTAAAAAATATATTTTTAACAGAAGGGGTAAAGCCCCAAAATCTACACATTTTATGAAATGTTGCCAAAAGCTTACAATTGGAATGTCCTGCATTAGCTGGGGAAATTATGGATACTATTACGAAATGGCATGAAGACAGAAGATATTGTGACTGTAACTAAAGTGTTAAATCTTGGTTTATCCTCTCAGTTCACAACAGCGGCTATTAACATGGTGCGTTTCTATTTATTTTATCCATTCCAAATCGGTGCATAGCCCTCAGTGTTTGCAATTGCATGAACAATATACCACGAAAGTAAACAGTGCAATGGTTATTAGACTGCGCTATGAACCTCACTACCCGAGTTTAATTCTTGGCCATGGTTAACATCAGAAGTACGGCCAAAAGCTCACATCACCAACATGGCATTGTGAGGCCTTCATCCTGAAATAGATCGCTATCACAAGGCTGTGAATGAATTCATATCAATGTTAGATTCGATTGAATGGTGCAATAAAAAAAATAATATAAATAATATTATTGGTCCTTTCGTAAAGTCAAGTAGAAGGGAAGTAATAAAATAACAAAAATTATAAAACAATAATTTTTTTAAATATTTTTCATAATTTAAAATATTAAACAAATATTTATTATTATTTATTTATTTCTCTTCTACGTGACTTAACCGAAAGAACCAAGAATGTGAATCCCTGCAGTCACGAAAGCTTTAAATCAAAATATAAATAATTTTTACATATTAAAATCTAAAGAAAAGTTGCCAACTTACATGGCATCACTTATGTTGGAATTACATCATGCACATACAATGGCAAACGATATGCTTATCTAATTTCATATAAAACCAAAAGATTTCAGAGGAAGCAAACACTGTTCATTTGATAATTACTATTAATCCTGCAGCGTATCAAATTAATGAGGTTGAAACCACATTGTTAAAAGCTCACACCGTATTCTTTGGATTGCAGCAATGAGGTGACATGGAAAGCATTGACAATCAAGGGGGGTGTGGTTTTGAGCTTGTTGGTGGAGGAGCCCATTGATCGTGTATAGTTGGTACAGCCCTCTGTGACAAGGAAATTGATGTAAGTGGGCCCTGATACAATTTAAAGAGATAAACTAAAAACATGCCCTTTTTAGACAAATGCTATGAAAACACGCATTTATGATTGCATTGTTAGTTGCAAAAGAAATATACTTTTTTCGCTTGTACAGGCAAGGTCATTTGTTCCGAAAATCATTTCAAACATTTGCATTTCGTTGTGCTGACTATAACAAGCGACATGAAGCATGAGGCGAGTGTTGAGAATGTTTTTTTTCGTAGCGCTTGAAAACTCAGCCGTAAAGTTCCGTGCAGTAAAATATTTATTCAGGGTTGAGGTTATTGTCTGCTGAAATGAATTCCGTTTTTTTTGGGGGGTGGGGTGGAGGGGGGGCGAGATTAATAGTTATAGCATCACAGATAACGAAAATTAATATTGCACTCTTGAGTGTAGACAAGAGGTTGGCTTCCACATGTTACATCTATGTTCCTTGTAGAAGTCAACACTTTCGTTAATAACATTGCCTTAACATGAAACGTACTGAAAGTATAAAATAGGTGACGTTTTGGGCAATGTCCCATCTTCATAGCATATTTACAAAACATCTCCAATTATAAATATATTTCATTTTTTAGGCAGTGTTATTGTCGAGTATGTTGAGGTTTTTTTTTGTTCATTGTGTTTGTGCACCCCTGCCAATGCAGCATCACCAAATGAGTTGTTATTGATGGGATTATCGGTGCAAATATCTTTGGCCACAATCGGTTTAAACAGTTGTTGATCGGAACCAGTGCTGCTGTTCAGATTGGCCACAAGGGTGTCGGTGTGGGTGGATGTCTCATGAGGGTTAGCTTTTTAAATCCTTTATATTAAGTTCACTTACTTGCTTGCTTGCGCGCTTACGACCGTGCAAATCTTTCGGTTGTTTTTTAACCCACTTCCCGTGATCCAATCGAGCTGACATTTTGCACACAGACTCGTTGTGCGTGACAATTTATTTTCGTGAAAATTTTTTTCCAAAATGTTCCACTCTTTAGGAAAAAAAAATTTCATTTTTAATTTAATATACCAATATGATAAAAATGAAACTC
Source organism: Lampetra fluviatilis (assembly GCF_964198595.1). NCBI lineage: Eukaryota > Metazoa > Chordata > Hyperoartia > Petromyzontiformes > Petromyzontidae > Lampetra > Lampetra fluviatilis. Next base: position 9,230,656 of record NC_136287.1, on the reverse strand, counting down.
TTACTCAAGAAAAACAGAAATGAATAATAAAATAAAACCGATGCCACGCATAGTGAAAAACTTTGTTTTTACGGGTTAATTTTTTACGGTACGTTTTTTTTGTTAAGACTGCGCCCTCGCTGCCCTGCAAGTATGCTACTCCCGATCGCCATCCCCACGATAGTCGGGCCGTGAGCCCAAGTGCTTCCGGCGGGTCACCCTCTCTCCATCTCCCCGAAATGTTACACGTTCATGACACTGTGGTTCTTGAACAATAACAAATAAAATACAGCTTGCTGTTTTCAGCCATGATTAGAGAAGGAGCAAAGGTGTGCATCACCTCCGGTTTATATGACACGTTCATTTTAGACAGTAAGTTACCGACTTTCTTCATTGCCTTTAATAAGATAGCGTGCCCGGGACAATTAATATTAATTGAAAGCTAGCTATTATAAAAGTTTAAGGAACAACAGATAAATGAAATTGCCAGAAGGAAAATTCGGCCAGCTGCAAAGCATTAACTGATGCGGTGACTCATAATGCAACATTACTCTGGTATGGCACAGTGTCTGGGGTTCTGTGTTTTGTTTGTGATTTATAATGACCTCGTGATCAACGATCAAACGTATGGTATTATAAACATTTATTTAAAATACATATCTTTAATGCATGTAACAGTGGGTATGCTGTGGATTCTTGCACTGGAAACTTAAGACAGGATTGCATATTCATATAATCCTTAAGCAAAAACAAAGTTCAATCATCAATCATTATTTTGTACAAAAAATGAACCTACATTTTGCACGTAATTATAGATTCCATAACACTAGGTTATTATGTTTACTTTGATTACATTTTTAAACTCCTAACCCCCCCCCCCCCCATACAAAAAACCCTTACATTTTTATACTTCTGAACAAACTGATGACATTAGTTGTTAACTTGAGACGGAACAGTGAATACATTTAAAAGGGGTTGACATCATTCAAGCATTTTCCAGTAAATTATTTTACAATGTACTGTAAACAACCTTTAATTGCCAATTTTTCAGGAATAACGCTTGTTGGTTGAAAGCAGTGTGTGTATGATCAAAGCAAGTCAGCCTTAAAAGCACTCACATCAAGCACAATGATTACTTCTTAACAATATCGCACATTTAGAAAAAAACAAATATGGTTTTAGTTGTTGTCAACATCTATTAATATGTATTAGGAATATCAATGGCACTGTACTCTCTATTACATGTTCAAACATTAGAGCGCCAACATCACCATGAAAATCAGAGGCGGCAAGACATTTCGTGCGATTTTTTTATCTTGAGGGTTATGAGGCATGGCACTTCAATGAAAAAAAAGCCACAAATGCACCCGCAGTAATGTGGCTATCAAGCCACTATATCGCATAATGACACCCGTGTGCTTCACATTAGTTTTGCAGTCAGTTGTACTGTAGGATGTGGCCATCTGACGTGCCCCTGTTGCTGTTGTGCAAAAGAAAATGATAAAAACTTGCTAAGCTGCCTCATGCATGGCTATGCATCTGAATGTACTTCGGAATACAAGAAACAGCATTGCCGGATTATGGCCAAAGTAGAAAAAACTAACTACAGCAGCGTTCTTCTTCATTGGATGATATATTGTGAAAGTTTATTTTATCAATGTGCATGATCTTGGCCAGACCCACAATAAATTTTAAACTTCATGTCACCGCTGTCCTTGACTGCAATGTTTCCTTGCATGTTGTGAAAATATAGAACGCAAAATTTGCGTGCCACGTTTGAACGCGCAACGTTTTCATACATCATTTAATACATCAAATTGGTTAAGCTACTTATGCATGTGTTAAGGTAATTAAATTAACTGGGTGATTGAAAATTACGTTAGATTAATAATTAAAATCTAATATAAATAATGATTTGTATTTTATTTTTCTTCCAGGAAACCCACACCAGGTAGTTGGACTCTTTTTCATGAGGGTCCTGAAATATTGGGCTTTTATTTTAAAGATGTTTCACAAAGCAGTAGTAGGTGTTTACCCTTTTAAACTGGTACAAAGGGTAAAAACCTACTACTATATTTTGCCACTGGTAAAAGAGATATCATAGAGTAAATGTTTCAGTAAATTCACGATGAGTGTTTATACAAGGGGGGGGGGGGGGGGACACTGGAGCACCCAGGAAAAACCGACACATGCGAGGGGGCAACACTCAATTCCCATACAGGTGGACACAGATGTCGACTAGTCCACGGGCTGTACCACCTTCTCCTGGTGAGCCAGGGAATGGCACCTCCTCGACACCCGCGGGAAGGGAGTGTTGCACAATACAAGTATTGTGCAATCCACCCAATACTTGTGCAATCCACCCAACCCTCGCCTCCACAGTGCTGGATTAGAGGCGTGCATAGCCGCCACCGCCCGCCTAGGATGCTACCTTTGATATTGTGGGTACAGAAAAACACGCAGCTTGACAAACATACACACAATGATTTCCTCTTAATTAGCCGTGCAGACCAAAAGAGGCAAATGCTGTCAAGTAAGCGCCTACTGAGGTCAGTATATACTGCATGCAGACACCTCCAGGTCTATATTGAACGTTGAGCTAAATGAGCAGAAGCATAGGATAGGTGTTGATGCCACATGCCTACAATGTTGTACATCTTCTTTGTTCTTTCGGTAAAGTCACGTAGAATGGAAATAATAAAATAATAAAAATATCTATTTTTTATTTCCATTCTACGTGACTTTACCGAAAGAACCAAGAAGATGAATCCCTGCAGTCACGAAAGCTTTAAATCGAAATGTTGTACATGACTGGGAATTATATCCAGGTCGCTGGCTCAAAGAGCAGGACAGATACTCGCTGAGAACTTTGAATTCACACGCCGACACTTTTACAATAAAAAAAAATTAACAAACAAGACAGTCACTGCATTCACGTAACGTATCAACGGCCGTGAAGTTCTCCATTAGACATTTGTACATATCGTTTTGCGGGAGAAAGTGGGAGGTAACCTCGGTATGTAACACAAATGTATCAACTTCAAAGCACTTTGTAAAACGCGACATCACCCTCCTTGATGGCAGGGCCCAGAGATTGATCCCTCAGGGTGCTGGGCCACCCACACGGGGAGCTGAACCCTCACCTTGTCCAACTCACCACAAACCCGAGGTTGGCAGTTTGGCCCTCCCTGTCCTTCCCACCAAGCGAGCTACCGAAGGCCAATTAAATTAATTATTCCACACACATGTTATCACTTAATGATAACAATCTAAAAGAGAAGCCTTCGCCTGTTAAAATAATTCTCGATTTCCAGTAAGTACATTTTCAAATGAGTTTTACATTATTATTTGTTAAAAAAATTAATTCCTCATATGTTCAGCACATATAAATATGTCCTGCTCATTTATTTATCATGAAAAACGTCCACGACGACAAAAAAATAACAGTCAACGATCAGCATTTCTCGTAGTTAAAAAATTCTATGTTGAATATATTAAACTTTGGATTTAAATTAATGCTGAAGTTTTTTGTGAAAATTCCCTCTTGGTCTCTCCTTTGCAGTGCCCCAAATTCCCATCCCTGTGGTTCGTGTCATGGCAGGAGAGTAATTTAAAGACCCTGTGCCCCTCCTCAGTCAGGATAAAAGCAGTCTCTGCCTCTAGATGGTCCCAATCATCCCTGAATTGATTTATAAGCTCGCAGACCACAGTGCCAAGTCCTACATGATATTTCATAGAAAAGATCGCTTTGTTCAACATTCTCTGGGATGCTTAATGGGGGTTGTACCATCAAAAACAATTCATAATCTTGACTCTTTTTTTTTCAACAGTTTATGGTTTAAAAATGAGAAACAGCATGCGTACAGTATGATGAAGGGTTTGTTTTATCGCTGCAATTAATATGGCTGGAGTGTTACACCAATGTAGACTGTCTGTTAAACAGAAATATCATGTGCTTTATGTTATATACGTATTAAATAAATGAACTGTACAAAGAATACAATATTATCTCATGTACAGCCAAAATAAAATGTTTTTTTAGACATACACGATTCCGAAAGGGTGGTGTTTAATTATGCCAATTTAAGCAGTGCAAGTCTATGGCCTTCTCAGATCTCTTAAGCTAAACATGTTTAAAAACCTGGTCTTTGCTTGGATGTGTGACACACGATGCATGAGAGGTATTATTTAGCTGTGGAACTGTGGTGGGCAGCAGAGCAATGAAGCAAAATCCATTGTTGTATTGTACCTCTATGTTACCACACCTATGCTCCCTACCATCATTGAACTGCACAGACAAGCATGAAGCGTGGTGAAATACAGGGTGCTTCAAAACAACGTTAACACTTACATGGGACTATTGTTTTTAATGGAAAAAATAACAGATAATACACTGTAACATGATAACAAATGTAACGTTAATAGCTTCAAAACGTCAAAGAGTCTCCACTTGTTCGCCATCGTTGTCAACACGTGCCTGGAATCTTCTCCAGGTGCCCTCCAGAACCCGAAGGCATATTTCTCGTGGTATTATTGCTAATTCTCCGAAGTGTTCACATTTTTTTGAAGCACCCCTAAGCTCCCGAGGGAGGAACTAAGTTTCGAAATGAATTCACAAAGGGAACACACATCAACACAGGAATACACAGTGTGGTAAAGTATAATCTTAATTTTGGAGCTTTCGTGACTGCAGGAATTATTATTTGGTTCTTTCGGTAAAGTCACGTCTAAAGATAAAATAATAAATTAAATAATAGCATATTACGACGTTTCGATTGCAACACAAGCAATCATCATCAGGCATAAAAGAAATAGCAACAAAAACCTAACTAGAAAACTATAGACAGACATACAAGCAGACAGACATCACAAGGACACACAGAGAGAGAACACGTATCGGCACAAAGAGAGAGGTCGTTTCTGTGACGGGGCCCCTCTCTATATTTAAGGCCCCGTCACAGAAACGACCTCTCTCTTTGTGCCGATATGTGTTCTCTCTCTGTGTGTCCTTGTGATGTCTGTCTGCTTGTATGTCTGTCTATAGTTTTCTAGTTAGATTTTTGTTGCTATTTCTTTTATAGCCTGATGATGATTGCTTGTGTTGCAATCGAAACGTCGTAATATGCTATTATTTAATTTATTTTATCTTTAGACGTGACTTAACCGAATGGTAAAGTATAGTTCACCAACACCCACGAAAAACAATGTCATGGGGATGCCTTCATCTAGCAGCGAATTAACAGAGGGTTTATATGTTTTTTTACACGAATATTATCTAAGCAGCAGGCAGGCAGAGACTGCGTGAGAACAGTTTTAATATAACAAATCGTACGTAAAAAAATATAAAATACCGTATGTCATTAGTCTGGATTTAGACAGCAAAAAGGAATGTTGTTCCAGACATCGGGAGAGGTGAAGAAGAGTTGACCCCCCCCCCATCATGTGGAGATGAATTGGGGGGGAGGGGGTGAGTGATGTAGTATTTGCTGGAGCAGAGAAATTAGGAGAAAGGGTGGAGAGAAATCAGATCAGAGAGCTACTATTTAGGCAATCTGAATACAATGAGATATTTACTTTTTTCGTTGTCCCGTGCCAATGAATGCGCAGTTAGCGAATATAATTGAAAACGTGTGTTGTGCAGTCTCTCGTCAATTTGTCTAAAGCATTTTGGAAGGATGAGCGTATGTTACGTTTTATGTAATGAATTATGATATTGGGCAGTTTGTTGGTGTGCTAGCAATAGCAATCAACTCGCATAGCATTGCAATAAGTGTACACATGAATAGTCAATATCAGAGGGCTCAAGTCAACTTAATGATTGTCCTCACTGATAATTGGTTCTTTACCCTTCTATCTGGCAACAAAACTGACACCTTTTTGTTGCCAGATAGAAGGGTAAAGAACCAATTATCATATTTTTACTGGCAAATGAGGTTCCCATAGTGATTGTCCTCACTGTCTAAAATACTCTCCATGGACTCGTCCCTGGCTACCTCTCTCGTCTCATCTGACTCTTTCTACCCTTCATGTGCTCTACGCTCCAGTAACCAAGACCTTCTCTCAAAACCCCATGTCAACCTCCTGCTGCTTATTTTGCTGCTGCTGCTGCTGCTACTGAAGGTTGGAACTGCCTCCCTGGGTCATCCACGCCGCCAGGTCCATGCTCATGACTTCATGCTTATAACCTAAGGTCTCCAAATCAAAATATTCAATGTACACGTCTCTGCGTGTTCATTGGTGTCCTGGTTATGTGCATGTAAACTATGAACACATTTTTTTTATTTTACCAGGTAAGATCCACTGAGCTCTATAGCTTTTTTTGAGAAGCGACCTGGCTACGAATGATAGCTAAACGTAGTGGCTTATCATGTGGAAATTTACAGCAGCCAAATACTCTAAGCGCATGCTTCTAAATGTGGAGGAGAAAACCGGAGGACCAGGAGAAAAATCCACGTGACCATGGGGAGAACGCGCAAATTCCAAATATGCAAGCGACAGGGTTGGGATTGAACCCACGACCTCCTGTATACCAGGCGAGGTTGCTGACATCTCGCCACCTGCAATGGCCTGCTAGATGTGCAGCATGGTGAGATAGAGCCGTATTCATATGCTGTATGTACTCCGTTGCGTTGAAGTAAACCTTTTTCAACAACCATTTGCACTCTCGTAATGCGTGTAGTTACTGTACATCCATTTGTTGTTCATATTTTTAAAAATAAATTAAAGTATATGTGTTTAATATAGTACGATTAGACTTTGTTGCATGCTTCCTATTACGCATCACAAAACAGAAGATAGTTATGAAAATGACATAGCGTCATGATTTGTAAAATACAAACAATTATAATGTTTTTACAAAATGCCAATTAGTTTTCCAAAATCCCCACATGCTATATCCCCCACTTGCAAAACAAATTATCACCTTCCATAAATATGGTCAATAATTTTAATTTTAATCCACAATCTGGTATATCATAATTATTATTTACCCTGTTGTGGATAATTGGTTATTATGAATGTATTGCTCAAGAATAAATTAAGTGATTCCAGTATTAATAGGGGGATGTGTCAGCTATGACTGTGCAGGAACAGATCCCTTAAGGTGTTAAAAATGCAATGTCCCTGAACAAAGATTAGGCAAACATTGAAATTAACGTCATCAAAATTTATCTCAATACGTATTGATATTTACATTCATTTCCAGTCCGTTGCTAGAGAAGGCCAATGATAATGTAAAGTAAAGCCTTCACACCCACGTGAGAGACCAGTGAGACCAAGGTCTACGGGGAATATCGATAGTGTAGGGCACAAGCAAGGGTAAGACACAAACACGTTAGCACCACCACATTCTATGTGGCGCCCTGACTCTTTCCTGAACCGTGACATTTTCATACAGTTACCGTCACCCAAGTTTAAGATGAAAAGGCCCCATTGCTACTTGGTCATTGAACGTTGCAATTACCAACATTTTGTTCAATTGCTTTATAATGAAGTCATACCTGCCACTTATGACAATTTTCCCAGTACTCGCTGTTACTATTTATTTAACTGGTTTTAAACCACCTTCAAATGGGCGGGGGGAGGGGGGGAAATCGAAGGTGGGTCCCTTGGAGATTCCCATGCTATTGAAGCTGGAGCTCCAGAGAGTGGAGATATCAGACTTCAGAGGGAATTACTTTTGTTGGCAGGCTCCCTAACACTGGCCAATTTACAGATGTTAAATCACCGCAACCTTCTTTTATTGCATTCATTTTCAAATATTGTGCAGTGCAAAATAAAAATAAAAAGCTTCAGGATCGTATCGATGGAATACACTCATCATAAAGATATCACTAATGTCATGGTGGGGCTCCACTCCATCAAAGAGCCTGAAAAAGGTTGCACCTCGGGTGGCCTTCAAATTATTTGCTCCCACCTGGGCGTGATGCAGTATCAGCAGGAGCTTGCATGACATCATTCAACTTTCATGTCTTTAGTCCAGACTTAATGTGCTGTCAAATTAATTGCATTCAAAATATATATATATATAACAAAAAGCATAAAGATGCTGATCACTTGATTGAGATGTGGCACAAAAAAAAAACAATTAGCAGAGCATGAGAATAGGTTTTCCCCTTTTTCCTGGCAACGAACAGGTGTTAAGATATTAAAACACCAAACTGAAACCTTTGACAAGGAATCATGTCTGCATTAACCACAATACTTGTGGTCAAAATGCAAACAAAAAAAATACTCTGATTGGTCCACACCAGAGACAGCTTTCTTTTGAGCCGAGTCTCAAAACGGTGTTCGACCAGAGGACATCCTGAGACTCGGCTCAAAAGAAAGCCGTCTCTGGTGTGGACCAATCTGTTTAAAAGACAATACATATTTATATTATTTTATTATTTCCCTTCTACGTGACTTTACCGAAAGAACCAAGAATATGAATCCATGTAGTCACGAAAGCTTTAAATCAAGATTTAATACATATATTATCAGAGCATGTTTTTTATTTGCATTCTGACCACAAGTTTTGTGGTTAATGCAGACATGATTGCTTGTAAAAGGTTTCAGTTTGATGTTTTAACATCTTAACACCTGTTCGTTGCCAGGAAAAAGGGAAAAACCTATTCTCATATTTTGGTACTGGCAAAGGAGGTCCCATGAATTAGCAGAGCATTTTTGTGTAAAACAAGAAGTGTGTTTTGTCTCAGTGGGGGTCACATGAAAATATAAACTTCACTGAAGGTCAATGTTTCCTTTATCTCAGATAAACTACCAGTTGGCTCGTGTAGAAGCAGTCTTGTGATGCATGTATTTGATGACGTCTGAGGAATTTTGGGATCGTGACCATTTCAGAGCCTGACTAAGTATAGGATGAAACCGTCAGTACAAAAAACAACTTATAAACATATAGTATATACTGACTTCAGTAATTTGCTTCTGCACGTGGATTTTGCCTGTGTGCACTAATGTCAATATGTATTTGACATAGCTGGGTTAACTCAGAGGTAAGAGGAGCAATGCTAGAAGCACTGTGATTCTGGGTTTTAAATAGAGACGTCGCCAGTGATTAAACTGGGCTCTCATGTGTGGTAAGTTGATGGTCTCAGGCTGGTCACTGATGACTGCACGAAAAAACCCCATCATATTAAATTTGGTCCTGTACGTTATTTGGTAAAAATCCATCTCTGAGAATAAAAACCAGATTGATTTGACTGTCACGGAACAAATACTTCATAGCAGAGGCTATGGGAAAGTGCTCCCCCTATTGTGTAAATGATAAAACTGATCCTTGAAGGATGTTTTCAAATTTTTTGCCTAATCTCTAAATCTCTCCCATGGGTTCACTGTCGTGAGGTTTTTTTGACTGGAGTTTTCATCTCGTGACGTGCCACTGACAGCACAATTCCAATACATTAAGAAAAAGGCCACAATATTTTGATATCTACAATGTATAAGTGTCAGCAATGGGAATTGTATCTTTCTCCATATATCCATGGTGTCGCATTGCCAACATGATATGTTTAATATGAACGTAAAGCAGCATTCAAATAACTGCCAAGAATAATGAGAAGTAACAATGCAGTGTTTAGTATATATAGTATATATTTGTTTGTATTTGTGTTGAAAACAATTGCCCAGATCTTCTCTGTTTTTTTATATAGATATGCACGTGCTATCAGAATAAATAAAAAATGCTCACGAAATATAATGATGCACATTGCACAATTCAACTTTTTTGAGACCTCACGCCACCCAAATAGAGCACACCAAGTTTAAGTAGAACACTGCAGTGGTGCGTGTGTGTGAATATCTTGCAAGGCAACCACTTTCTTTTGGCGCTTTCATTGACCTGCAGATGAACCTTAGCCCATATCTGGTGCAAGGGTCACCCCGCGGTCAACTCCCTCCTGAAAGAAAAACAAGCGGAATTGAGTGCTTTATTGCTGTTATTTATTCATTTTCCCTAGACGATTGCTCTGGCCTAGACATTCAGGGGGCCAACTGGAGGCGGAGGGTGGGGGAGGAAGACGTATTCATCTCTTTTTTTTATCTAAGAATAAACTTTTTAGCCGCAGTGGGAATCTTCAGAATTTCTTGCGCTGGTGATAAAAGGGGGCTTCTTTGGGTGTACAACTCTCTTGTCACCTGTGGCAGGCCAGGATTTATTGAAGCCTTACTTCATGGGTCCTTCTGGCACTGACAGGTGGGAAGGATCATAAGGAGGTCAAGCAGGGAACAAATTCCACGCAACTAGTTGACAAATTCCCAAAGAGTGATCAGATGCTAAACTTAAAATACGTTGGTTTTTGCACTCCTTATTTTTCCAGTTTTAAAACACGGATCATTACAAAGTCGCACAATGTCCCGTTGGTGATGTAAAATGAATACATTCACTGTAACAAAAAAAATATTCTCAACACGTGTCCCTGAACAGGAATGTCATGACATCAATGGTCCCATTTGTCTTAAACTGTGTTCAGTTGTAGTTTTAACACATTTTTGGAGATGAAAACTACATCTAAAGGAAGCGTAATTCCTGTATTGCGGGACAATTTACCATGACAATGCTGTTTTCACTTTCTTTAATCATATTTTAAATACCATTAAACAAGTGCTATAGGTAGAACTGAATGTGACTTACAAGATCGCAAAAAAAATGTAGATATTATTTTTTTTATATTAACCTATTCTCAGATTTCAACATTTTTAGTGAAAAAATCCCAAAATGCTTCGTATTATTTCAGTCTTAAATAATGTTAAACGCTTATCTGATTTTTATATTTTTTCTCAAACAATGGCTTTACATTCATTCTAGATTTGAAGCTTTCGTGACTGCAAGGATTCATATTCTTAGGTTTTTTCGGTAAAGTCACGTAGGTAAAAAATAAAATTACATTCCTCTGCAATGTGCCATCATGATGTGATAAAGTCCCGGATAGTTCAGGTCAGTCACAACATATGACTGTATTATTACGAAAATCAGGACTAAGTATTACATTCATTAAGCTATCACTGAAAACAACAATCGTTACATAAATGCAGATTTTATTTGATCAACACAATCAGTTCACAACAATTACACATGCATAATACTAAGTAATGTTGGACGTTATCTAACAAAAAAATCTAGGAATTTCAATCTTAAGTTTAGGAATACGTCCTCCAATAAAAATGTAAGAAACACATTCTGAACGAGTACATGAGTGGTGACCTAAGTACATGACGGGTAAATTTCGATTTAAAGCTTTTGTGACTGCAGGGATTCATCTTCTTGGTTCTTTCGGTAAAGTCACGTAGAAGGGAAATAATAAAATAATAATTTACAAAAAACATAATTAAATACTATAATAATATATTTTATTATGTTTCATTTTTTTTTTTTTCCTTAAAAAAACATAATAAAATACTATAATAATATAATTTATTATGCTTTATTTATATTTTTATTATTTTATTATTTCCCTTCTACGTAACTTTACCGAAAGAACCAAGAAGATACATGACGGGTAACCTGAAGTTATAACTTTGTTGCGTTTTTTTCAGAAAGTGGTAGAACTAAACTCTTTTTGACCTCATTCATCAGATGACAAGTCCTGTGACCTCAGATGAGACAGAGCATTATCCTCCAAGTGAAGTAGTATGAGACCAATCACTGTTACGGGATGGATATTTCACGTGATAAACAAAGGAAGGCCTATAACATCTCGCCATTCAGCAGAATTGATTCAAGGAAGCCTGACTGCGGATGAGACATTGAATGTAGAAACGGGTCAAATATTTGCTTGTATCTAATTCATGCTGCTGAAATATTGCACTCACACAACGCCCTCGGGTTTTTTGGTTGTGTAACAAAAATATATTTTTTTAATGTGGAGAGACAGATACATGAAGGAGATGTGTTGTCTGCTTAGTTATTGTGTTACTTATATTCTCCACAATGGCGCTAATCATCATTTTGTGCTCAAGGGACGTGTATCAAATATGAAGCATTACACATTACAGATGTTAAACATCACACTCAGAGCACAAATTAACGTATTACTTGGCTATTACATGACCAAGTTTTAAGTTTCTGCAGAGAACTAACACAGAAAATCTCAGTTGAATTAATAATAATACGTATTTTTACTGTAATCGACGTAAAGCAAAATCTCGATGTTTTACAAATCAAACTGAAATGTCAAGATCTTTCCTCTCAGTGTTAAGTAAAGCCCCGTGTCATTATTTTAACTGGTTGTTTATTGAATGATTGTCCTCTCATATGTTAAATTACAATAAAAATGGCATTGTGAAAGTAGTCTTGATTTACTGGTTTTTTTCTTTTTCGTTTTGAAGAACACTTCCAAACAACAGATTAATTAAAAAAAAATCCACTACATATGACATTCTATAGAAGGTGGTGTCAAAACTAGACGAGGATGATAAACGTTTATATGTAATTGCACACATGCAATTAACACCCAAATTATTTGACCAACCCTCATACATTTCATTCCATACCATATACACTATAAGTATATCCAATTAATGCTCATTTATTTATATTGTTTATACATATGTATTAATGTCTTATCATGAAGAGTAGTACGCATTTTTTTTAAATGGCTAAAATACGACCACATCTCCATTTTTGATGATGTCCCTTGGTGCTTCAACAGTTTGTGAATTGGTAATTCATCAACATTGGGCCAATATCCATGGCAATAAAATAGAGTTGATCACTTTGCAGAGCACAGTGGCGGTTGTTTTTGTGAGACGACAAGCAAATTCCATTCATGTTCAAATATGCAACAAAAACCTTCTTATATGAAATAATAAATAAAAGAACCCCGTAGGTGCCAAAGTTAAATGGCGTTTTAGTGTCTAGTTTGTATTTTTTTTACCAGGGCAACCATCATGGGTGCAGTGTTAAGTGCAGGCAAACGAAAGCCTGGAGGTAAAACATGGGTCACACAAATTCAAAGTGACATCCCCTCTTGGTTCGGCATCAAGTATCTAATTGGGGACCATTGGCTGACTCAGTTGTGCTCACGTTCAGTGAACCAAGAGCGTGTAAAAAAAAAAATCTAGACTCAAAGCACCGTTTATTTTTCCTTTGCCTTTTTCCCCTTCATATCTAATAATAATTAATAATAATTTGTATTCTTCTTTTTATATTTGGTTCGCTTAGGAAACATAAAATTGGTGTTTTATTAAGGTAGATTGTGCTCCATTGAAAATACACGTGACCATTTCACAGCTGCTTTAGAACACAAACGCAATTTAGAATTTAAATAGAACATTATTCTCTTTTCTCGGTGACTTGTTTTTGCATTAGTGGCCGTTTGAAACCTTACAAGTTCAAGGCTGCGCTACAACCATCGTATCTGCCGCTAACAATGCCGTGCTATGCAGGGGAGGTTATGGCACACGTGGGATTTTAAGCAGGCTGTAAAACCTGAGAGTCGCCTGTCAGAGAAGCCGCTGGCAGTAAAAAAAAAAGTACTGCTGTGAGCCTCTGACCTTTCACATGGATTTCTGTTTTGCCACCTGTGCCCTCTACGTCCTCGTGAAGTTCTTACAAGGCAGGGTCAGATGACCAGGGCTTGTTAACCAGCTGATGAGGGGAAAACAGAGTCCAGAGGGTGAAGAAGTCACGAGGTTGGTTGGTCAGCGTGTTTGTAAAAGTGGGGGGGGGGGGGGTAGGGGTAGGGAATTTAGTGGGAGAGGCATAAATGGGTGGCGGTCAGGACAGTGGAAACTTTGAAAACACTTCTCTACTGCCACGTTCTGGCCTAGGCTGGGGGAAGCAGTGCCAGTGAAAAAAGAAGAGTTTACATTGAGAAACTTCATATTTGGCTTTGAATGTGTTTTTACAATACATTTTTTTATTCAGTTTAAACTTAGGTACTCAAATTACACTAAGGTGAGTGGATAATGAGGAATTATTAATGTTAGTATTGGAAATTAAACATTAACTATTACAAAGTCCATTATTTGAAATACTGAACCTAAAACATACGGAAACCAACGGGTAAAATGAGAATACAAAAATATTATTTACATATCATTTTACAATTACAAAATAAAAAAACATGGTAGAGTGCCCAAGAAGGCAGATGTCATAACCAAGCAATGGCAAGGGGGTTAATTCCAAAGGTGTGACCCTCCGCAGTGCTCGCTATCGGCAGACACAAACACAGATGACAGGAGCAATAACCACATTATCTGTGGCTCCCCCCCACCACCACCACCACCACACTGCCTGGTGCATGGCCAAAGAGGGGGTGACATTATCAGAGCTGATGTACAGTAATTGATTTTAGCTCCGAGCGAGAAGAAGCAAATCCAATAAGATCAAAGATCAGATTAATTTAAGACACAAAATCAAATTAAACTTGGCACTGACCTTGAGCGTCCAGGTGTAACCTTGAATTCCACCACATTTCAGCAAACAACTCGAGTAGGCAGCTCAAAGCCCTCGCCAAGAAAGAAAAAACACTGGGGACGCATTACTGCATTACATTTATAATGCAGGTTAGATGGCAAAAACCCTTTTAGCACACTCATAAAATGGGTTTGTTGCAAATTCAGCTCCCCGAGGACATTTAACAATCACAATCATCATTCAGTCTATTAAATATGATCACATTTCTTTGTTATCAATCTTTTAAAGGTGGACCGTGTGCATGCAATGTAAATTGATTCGATTAAATGTATTCGTAATTTTTAATGGCATTATAGAACAAATACATTTTCCTTCGAAATGATGCAGCCTTACATTTGTCTGAGTATGTAATTTGCATTTTTTTGTCTCGAATAGTTTCTCCCTTTTATACAGCCTCCACAACTCTTGAAATAGGGCGTCATTAAAGATTCACAGATGACATTTTAACTAACGTCTATTTTATTTTCAGCAATTAAAAAATATATAGATGTTTTATATCAGCCTACAGTGTTAACCACTGCCGTGCGCTGAACCCGGAAACCTGAGTTCCATGGCTAGCATTCGTTGGTGACATTTGACGCGGTTTAAGGTGGCTCTCTCACCAACCCACACCGCCAAGCGAGGTGAAGCATGGCAAAACAACAAGTTTCATGACTGACACTCTCAGGGGAGGCTTTCATCCAACAGTGGACTGACAAAGGGTCGTAAATTATATGTATTTTTAATTATCATCAGCAGCATTACTTGTGCAACAGACGTTTCTTTTCAAAATATTAAACATAAAGTGTCATAAAAATATTCTTTTTTTTTACCACGTTTCAAAAGAAAATTACATCCAAATATTGTCCTCAAAAGTATAGATAAATTGTTGGAACCAAGGTCGAATGAAAACAACACTTTCATAGTTTTGATCATTTTAAAACAGTTTTAAGAAATCAAGAGCTCTATATTGCCATAAAGGTCATTTGTATTACTCGAATCAGTTCATAATTATCAATACAAACATAATGGAATGTCAAATATCTACTTTTACAATTTCTATAATTAGAGGGCATTTCCTTTTAATGGTTAGATTATGGCTACTTTAGAGAGGACCCTCAAAATCACTCCAACTCCGACCATAATTATGGTTTCAAGTAACTTTAGCTCCATTAAAAGTGTTTAACAACCTCAATTACTCTAACTTGATTTGGAAAGAAACCCCTTTAATGTAGCGACACTTCTTAGGAATCTTAGAAGTGCACATTTTAACACGTACGCCCATTGCCATGTGCTACATAACCTGGCCCTCTCAAGGGGTTTCTCACCCACACGCAACCAAACAAAGCCCTCCGGTATAGCTTTAAGAGACTGTTGGAACAAATGTTGTTAGTGAGCACCTATGAAGGCAAGCACAGCACACGAGGGGTTGGGTGGCCATCACCACGCCCGACCGCCTTCGTCTCCCTAGCAGTGATGTTCACACATCGGACCAGTTACTCATTTGAGGCCGAGTCGACCTTAAGCAGAAGGCCAGGAACGGTTCAGATATTCGTCACTGATATTGGTCGTGAGCGGGAATCGAACTCGGGTCGCCGGTTTTATGACGCAGCGTGCTAACCACTGCGCCACCGCTCCCCAACACGCAAAGACGCACACTCTCGCAGACCTGCAATGGGACTCGAATGCCAGATTCTCGCGAGGTTTAAAACCAACTCCCCGCGCAGGTTATTGGCAGTGAAAAGCAACTGCATTGCATCGCAGTAGGCAACAACATTTCTTGTTCTATTATCAATATAATTTTTTCTTTTTCACAATGCCGTACTGTAATACTCAATTTTAAGCATGTTTATAATGAAACATTGTTGCGAATCAAACAACAAAGTAACAATAAACAAACTGCAATGGCAGTTCATCACGCAGTGAAATATAACTTCTGTATATATGGTGATAACGTGAAAGGCTCTCCTGCCACATTAAGATGTTTGTGTTGTTATTCTTAATTGTGTTGAGAACATCGCAGTACGCTATTTGAGAGGACAAAATGTCAAACCTGTTGTCTCATATGCGTTGCACAAAAATAAAACGTGATGTTGTTTAAATAAATCAAAATCGATACGTGCTGCGTTTTGGTTATACACATGATAAATAAATTACAGCGCTTTGTTAGCAATGGGGGTTGTTTACCCTTACTTCACCACACTGGTCAGCGGGGATTAGTGAAGGGGAGGGGGCAGGACTGGTTCAGATATCACTTGCTACGGATGTTAGCCGTTGTCAGAAATTGCGCTCAGGTTGTCAGCTTCATAGTACAGTCTGCTAACCACTGCACCACTGATCGCTTATATGTCTATACTGACTTTCTCTGTAAGTAGTTTACTGTACGCCCTTTAAGCACCATAATGGCGAATTTTTTAATGAAGTGTTTATTGTAACAGGTAAAAGAGAGGTTGACTTAAAGCTTTCGTGACTGTAGGAATTCAAATTCTTTGTGTATTTTGGTAAAGCCACGTAAGATAGAAAATAATAAAAACATAAGAATATCACGACGTTTCGATCGCAATACAAGCAATTGTCATCAGGTGATTAATTATTTTTCTATCTACGTGGCTTTACCGAAAAACCCAAAGAATATAAAAAGAGAGATTGTCTTGAGTTAAATTCAGAAACACTAAAAGCCAAAGGAAAAAATCATCACCACCACAATAATTAGAAAAATCCACCAGTTGCTTAGGGCCAACAGAGACAAGCAGGTCTCACTTGTCCATCAAACGTGGCACCAATTAAATAAATAACATTTCACCTGGAACATTTTGCCGTCATTCGCCTAGGGAAAAAATTGTTGACAAATATACATCCATGACAAATGCAATGAATTACTTTAACATGCAAATAATATCTAGAAGGGGCCATAGATTTACTGTATTTAATTCTCACAACCAAATTTAGGAATAAATGTAAATAAATACCAACATTTGGAGGCGATAATTTTTCTTCGACTTACTGGTGAGCTGAAACAATAACAACTGGCACGTTGAACACTTGTGTGCAACTTGAGAATCGAATTATTTGGCTGTGTTGGGTGTTGGAGGGTCTTGACGACACACATTTAGAGAGATAATTTACGTCCTAACCCAAAATGGTTTTTTTATTTTGAATCACATAATATTGACTGCTAAAACCATTAGATGTTTTACATTGGTAATTTGTTAACAGACAAATGCATCGATAATGGAACACGTCAATTCATTGCAAAACATAACGCTCAGATAATCACAAATAATTATTACCCAATCCAGAAAGGATTAATGTGGCATTGTTTTTGCATCATATATAATTTACTTGCACGGTAATGATCTCTCACCCAAGTAGGGTTTACACCCATATAATACATTCTTGAAATAGTTGTCAATATTATTCTTTACTTGCCTTTTGAGAAAGTATACTAATTTAAAAACTGCACGTTTTAAGTCACAAACTTATGTTGTTATCAGTTTTAAATTAGTTACTCTGACTGACAAGGTATAGTTAATGGGATGTTTATACAATACTTATTATTGACATTGTCATGGTGTTCTGGAATAATAAAATTAACCAAAGACACTATTATCTGTCTTTGGAGGAAAATTCCATAAGTTGGATTTCGGCATTCATCGCATCGGGGGGTGCAGCACACAGCAAAATGAAAGCGACCACTCCTTCTGTGTACGGTGGTCACAAAAAAAAGAAGTAACAAAAAACAGATGAGTCGAGTAAATATCAAAGAATGAGGCAATGTTAAAATGACAAAAAAAAAGGTCAAAATGGGTGTCTCTACCGGGCATGTCCCACTGGGCGAAGACCCCGGGGCCGGCCCAGGATATACGCTGGCGTGACTATGTTGCTCGGCTGTCCTGGGAACGCCTGGAAAAAAATCCCCAGGAAGAGCGAGAGTCCGTCGCCAGGGAAAGGGGAGGTCTGGACCGCCACGACTCAACACGCTGCCGCCGTGACCCTCACCAGGACAAGCGGACTGAGAAACGAGCGAACAAAAGAAAATGAGTATCTTCAAAGAGGGTGGCAGTGAGGCTCAGCTGTTTCAGATTTTCATCCAGCCTCTCACCAACCCAAGGGTAAAGAAATCATTCAAATAGGAGCCATGGAGAAACCAGGCCAGATAAAAATCGTACAAGGCAGAAGATGCCACGTCTGATTTCACATTGCCTACACTTCTCAAAATCTTTCATTAATCCTATGCGGCTATACTGAATCTTGTTTAAAAAAAATTGCGTGCCTTTGCTTAATTAAACAGCACTGTTTAACAGCATCTAACATTTGTGTAATCATGAGGACGAAGAATTAAACAAAATATGATTGTGATAATGCATGTTTTACTATAGGCCGTGGCGGAATAATTGATTCCACGATAATATGCAGTACTGTACAAATATTTCTTATGTATACACATAGAAGCATGCAGATATGCACGCATGCATGGCAATGAATGTCTGAAATCGGCACTCCAATTATAACATACAGCATGGTTCTGTTTTATCCTCCCTTGCTCTGCAGGTGTACAACACTGGCATGATGGTCTGAGCCAACGTGAATCCTGCTTGGTTATTTAAAACGCGCACTTATTAAAAAGTAAAGCACCTTCAATATTTTGCACAAAGATAAGGCTGCTACCAAAGGAACTGCCTTGAAATGAATCAAGCCTCCTAATTAAACAAACCTGAAAGTGTGCATCTCAAAATGTATGCTTTTAAGCATGTTTTCCCTCACTATTCATGAAAAATGCTAAAGAGTGTCTGAGAATTCCGCAATAAAACTGATTTGTGACATGGGACCATTGCCAATATCACCAGGAATTGCAGGTTCATTTTTTTACGTAAGTAAAAGATGTTATCATTGACCCTATCATAATATAAATAAAATAAAAAGCACACACAAGACGTAGTGTATTAGCTTGTACTGTTCATGTATACCTTCATTGACACATTAAACAAAACACACGCATTATACTAAGTAGTATTTATATTTATGGAATTAATAATAAGCTTGGATTTCCCATTGAAGAAAATTATTCAATATTCAATTGCTTCACACCCTCCCTCAGAATTAATATATTAAAACCAAACAAGACCAATTGAGTCATACATTGTCTTTTTTCCATATACCGTACAGAACAAAAATCTATTATATTTATTTATTCAACCTGTGTGTGATCTCTGAAGAAGCAAAGCTTTAATTTACTTCGCATATCATTTAGACAAGGGCACAAACACACACATCCACATAAAGTGTTTGAGCAATGGGGCAATGCTAATTTTATTTGTCCGAGATGTTTTCGTGACCTTCAGTATCTCACACAACGCGGTTTCATGTTGGTGAATTCTGAGTTTCAGCTTCGATATTCATCGACGTAGAACTACCAGTATTTTCTTGCAGTGCACCAATATATTGAACATAGGTCAGCTTGACAAAACTGTAATTGTTATAGGCAATTGAATACCACATTTAATAAGATATTAACAAAAAATAATCAACATCTTACGCAAGGCATTCGTATCATACACCCCTGTTGAGTGAAGCAGCATAATGCATTTTAAAACACTATGCAAACAGTGTAATGATTGAGGGAAGCCAATGTATGCTAATAATTTTCCCATAGATTAAAAAATTCAAGCGTGGCTATTGATTAGCTTTAGAAAGCTTTGACAGCATTAGATTAATAAGAATTAGAGCAGGGCTTGTGTGCAGTGGGATCGATCTGGAGGTCAGCCCCAATCTCAGAGTTCACTGCCAACACCTCCAGGGGTGAGCCTGGGCCAGGAGGGTAATTGCTTGGAGATAAGACGCACTATGGATGGCTTGCACACATGCTGTCTGGAAAGGGCCTTGCTGTATACAAAATTAATGCTCATCTTTGAGCAAATGCCAGATGCGGTAAACTGCAGCATTCATCTGGTAACTTAATAAGCTGCGTCGCAAATTACCAAGATTCAGAGTGCCGATCCTCTGACATTATGCCATTTTTTTACGACACATTTTGGGATGCTCTTTTTGCATCAATCTATTGGACGGGAATTTTTTATTTGGAAAATGGTTTGTGAATAACTGGCATAGATTATGAACGCATATATTTTAACGTAGGTGCTTCCCCTGCTGCCTACAATTTAAAATCAATATATATGTTATATATCTATATTTTAACGTCTTTTATGTGCCCAGAAAATGCTCTATGAGTCTCAAGACTCCTTCTCAGGATGATCCTTCATTGGGATATTTTTGGATAGCTACTCGATGAGTGTTTTACGTGCGGAAGTAAAAAACAACATTGTTTGGATACAAGCCACGCATATGAATAGATTTTTTTTTCTTTCAACGATCAAGACAGATGAGTCACAAACCCATTTGTTGAATTTCCATCTCTTGGCCATCTCACAGCTCAGCAGGTTGGGAGCCTAAGAGAAGATGATCCACCAACGTCCCTTTCAAAGTGCTGCCTCACAGACATGCATCGCCACTCCTGACATTTTAATAATTTACATTTAGAAATAGATATAAAATTGCACCTAACAATCATAGTACAGCCATCAGGCTGCAAATGCTGCACGCAGGTCACCTGAGCAACATTGACATTCGGTCTGATCAGTGCGTCGTCGGTGGCTGCACATAGTCTCACAGTCAAATGTCAGGGAGCATATTTAGGGATGCATGCAGCCGGCACAGATAGCAGCTTCAGAAATGGGAGACTGTCAGCTGTTCTAAAACTTCAAAACCACAACGGTAATTTAATCAGTGGGTCAGTTGGACTGACCACAAAAGAAAAACAAGTGCGCTGATAATTTAGGCATGCGCGTAATAAAACCCATCTGTTTCTGTGCAAGCACGGGGTCGGTTTCTCCCAAGAAGGAGAAAAAAGTGAACAGTCAATAAACTGTTGTAAATTCTAGGTGAAACATTCTTCCAATGAATGGCAGAGAAAAGCAACTCTACACCACATAATCTGGTGCCATCCATTTGTTATTACTTAGAGCCAATAAACCACCCAGCTTAGAACCACCGCGTGAGGAGCTAACCTGTACATGACCCTTTTTCCCAGTCAGAAGAATTGCTTTGCTTGATTTTAACTGTTTGTGATGCAGTCCTCAGGCAAGCAATGGTTTATATTTCTCTCGTCGAATCTCGATTTCTCCTCCAAACACAAGCCTCTGTGTAACCAGATGTGAACATTCATGGAATATATCATGAAGCTATTACAAAGTTACACAAAACGATCACAGTCATGGTTTATTAAATTCACAACCACAAGTTGGACGTAAAAAGGTAAACACAAAAACGTTAATTATATATATGTAAGGCCGGAAATAAATAATATTTCATTGTATTCAATCACACGTATTTTTTTAAATTATTATTTGTTAAAATATGCATAAACTGGGGTGGAGCGGTTGAGCAGTTGTGAGCAGAGTATGCTATGAAACCAGAAACCTGAGTTCAATCCACTGTCATGGCCGACAAGAATATTGCAATAAAGAATTACCACTCTGTCTGAAATTAACGCTAATTATATTAATAATATACGGCCCTGTATTAATCCATTGTTCGATGAACACTTTGCTGCTGCTGCTGTCTGCCAGCCGTGTGGCCCTTGAAAAGGCGCTGCATAGCTCAATGGTAATGATTCAGGTAATATGCGTCTCACTTTCATCCTATATCGAGACTGGTTTACAATTCACTCACCACTGAGGTTAACCATGGCTGGGGAAATGAACTCAGGCTGGTTTTTATAGCAGTGCACTAACCACTCCAGCCCTGGTGCACCCATATATATATAAATTTAGCGGTGGTTATACTAGTATTGCTTCGTGTTAACCTTACACAGCAAAATAACATTTTATTCCACGTTTCACATCGCAAAAAGTGTTTCGTCTTAATAAGATTGAAGCCACTGTTGTCTATAAGGCTGCAACGGTTGAAGCTGGAGGGCCAATAAAGCAATGCATTCTATACGTGGCACCTCATGGTTAAATATGAAATGCATGCTCACCAACTAGGCAACTTTTCTCACGGTAAGATGAATCTATCACAATATTTAAGAAGCACATCTTCTAGAATTCTATGATGCCCCCTCTCCAATTCAATTC
This sequence comes from Lampetra fluviatilis, assembly GCF_964198595.1. NCBI lineage: Eukaryota > Metazoa > Chordata > Hyperoartia > Petromyzontiformes > Petromyzontidae > Lampetra > Lampetra fluviatilis. Next base: position 9,208,150 of record NC_136287.1, on the reverse strand, counting down.
ACTCATATGTCTTTTAAAAAACGTATAAAATTGTGTTTACGTGGACTATTTTGAAATTGAATAGCGTGAGAAATACAAGAAGTATGAATAATTCCAGGAATACAATGGCATGGGGTGTTTTTTTTTACGTCACTCCACAACATTGGCTCACATTGTGTTGCTTGCGGATTGTGTGGAAGTAGCACACACATGAACCACATTTGCAATCTCGTTCTGTAGTGTTAATTTGCTGGGGATGAAAGTTTCACCAAAGGAATTCAAATATGCAAATATCTCATTAAGGGGAAACTACCACTGCAATGGTACTACTGATAGTGCATTTTAATATTCAGACAGTAGTGTTTAGGTCAGAAGCTGTGTTTTGAATAAACAAATAAATTACAGTAATTAAATAACGCTATATAGATAAATACCACATGTAAGACACTTGTTTATCATGCTCCAATGTTGGGCATATTAAAACAAACGTAGGTTCCACGTACCAAAACCAAAACATAACAATGTATGCATAAAATAAGTCAAGAGGATGTATTTGGTTGTAAGAACTAGAGAAACACAATGCCATGACATGCATGTAGTCGCTGTCCAGTCATACAAATACAGTAGAAGGAATGCATATTACCACCAAATGCTATGAGGTGGGATTCATAACAATTGCGATTCACACTGCATTCGCGATTAAATAATAGTAGTGTGCTCCGATGCCGAAGTGGGGGATAGGGTCGGGTTAATCCTCTTTCCTGTGCTTGCTAAGTGCCATCAAAACCTGGAAAGTGCCTTCTAGCAAGATACTTCTTGCCCTTATTTCCTGACATAAATACCTTCGAAAATGACCAATAATAGCCAATGTAACTGAAACAAATTCAGCAAACTATGCACAATTTCAATTTCTAGATCCAAAGCTCAAGCCCCCTGAAATAATCATGTTAGTATTATGTTGTTTAATCCCCTGAACAACACTGTAGGTGGGCATTCAGTTATCGGTGTAAATTATTCAAGCCAATTTATTGTAATTACGTGTGAATTGCAGTGCTTGGGAAAAACCGTTACATGGCACAACGGTATACCTATTTTTGTTATATTATTAATTCATATGATGTTTAAGCAAAATGCCTATATTAGATCGTTTAATGCATTTCCATAACATACTGATAGAATTGGGTTTCCTTAACGTTAACATGTTGTGCATTATTCAACAAAATGACTAATTAGTGATCTGTAATCATAGGCTTAGGTAAATTTCATGATAAATTTACCAGTTTATCTTTAAGTTAACATGATAATCTATAATCCAATTAGAGCAATTTCTCCTTCCTGGTATTTTTTTTTATCATTTCTGGAATAAAAACTGTGCTATATAATTCCATCTTAAAGTAACAAATTGGTAATTTGCTTTTTTCTGTGCGTGTGATATACAAGGGACACAAATATTGATGTTTTTCCACAGCTACATTCTTCACGAATCCTAACATATCACGATTCTTGTATTAAATGTTAAATATTGTGACATGTGTATTTGCAATGACTTATTTGTGTCATTTGCAATATGAAAAACACAACGTTAAATGCCTTAATATTTCGTGAATCAATAGTAAATTTTGTGATAACATTTAAACAGGCAAGAATGCAAGCAGAATACATGCGCTCTGATTTATCTCGGTATCTCTCCACTGAATTTCTGTGCCTGAAGTCAGGCAGAGACTTCAAAACACATCATGTCAGTGGCCGATATGGCCCGTGGCAACAGCAGCATTCATCAGACCATGCCACATTCTGCTTTGAGAGGCACAGCTTGTTTTGTATGATTCAGGTCAAGTCAAGGGCACCGAGCTTTGATTGCAGTAATTTCTCATCTCTCCTACGCACAGAGCACAGGTCCACAGAGAGCAGCAATGGCAGACAGCCTATGACCTCTGACCCAGTCTGACCCCGAGCGATTGAACTTTGTGCAGATGGCACATCATCAGCCAGAGCAAAGATGGAGGCGAGACGTGCGTGCCCTGGAAAGAAAAAAAATAAGCATCACGGAACTCCGGATTCTAAATTCTCCGAATCCACAGAATTCAGACGGGTTTTGTTCCGTCACCGGAGGAAAGGCTTACAGAATGTTTTCTGCTCTGTTCGTGTATTTCGTTGGGCACTAGGGGACCTTAACCCGGCGTAACGGCCATGCCCAGAAAAGCAGCCCTTGTCAGAATAAATGATGGCTTTAATACTCTGATTACTCAGTTATTGATTGGATCGGAGTGCTGCAGTTCAAGAGCTTTCATGACCTAATGGCGAGAGTGCCTGCAGTTAGCTGGATAAGCACTTTACTGCTCTCTCAGCAGTGATCTCTCCATGTGACGAGGGCGGATGACTCTTGATCTTATCTCTCTGTCCCCCCACCACCACCCACATCTATACAATGTTCACATCAGACGAGAAATCTCGTCACTTTGTCAGCACTGTATTGTCAAAATGTACAGTGTAAGCCGTCCAGGTAAATATGAGGCAATCACGGACAAAGGATATTTATTAGACGTCTATGGCAACGGGACAATTGCTGCTTTTATGGGCTAGATATGATTTCTGATATCTGTTTCCTTTGACAACCAATAAGTGCCATCATTACTGCATTTTCATGCGGCATACTATACATGATCCCCCCCCCGCCACCCCATTGAATTGATGCGACAAATTTTGACATTTACATTGATTAAAATGTATATTGATTGAAATAATTTATTAAAATATTCAATACTCGGTACTTTACATGACAAAGAACGCAGTTATCATATTGATTGTTGTATTTAAATTATATGATGGTTAGGATTACGTAATGGAAACCGAAACACAAGCCTACAAGAGATATGAACAGACGTAGGCGTGAACTTATGATACTTGCATATAAGGAAATGGTAATACTCTATTCAACGTCTTAAAAAAAATATCCACACGTGAGTAAAAACAAACTTTAGTTGTTCGTGAGTCTGCAAAGCCCAGATATGTATAATTTATTCAGAACGACCACTTTTTTTTATCGGAACAAGCCATTTCCCATCGAGCATCTCGTGAGTCTTTTATTCAGTGCTGTATTCGTAAAACAATACAGCAGAGTAGGCAGGAGAGGGCAAAGACAAATCAAGCTGCCAAGAGGCCACAACCTCCTCAACACTTTGTTGTGCTGCTGTTTGCAGCCCTCAGAAATTGAAACATCAATACCGATAAAGAGGGCAAATTAATCGAGCCGGCTCTGAACAGGCAGGTAATTTGTTGTTTGCCACCATATAGATTGGATACAATTGATTTTGACATCTTTACCCCAATACGTTATCAATACTGACAGGGCAAAATCACTGTTCATGTTTCCACAAGTGAGTAATGGCAGAGAACTCTGCCTGGTTGCGCTTTTCTCTCTCTCTCTCTTTCTCTTGGCTGCAAGACACCTCTGAAAACCACCTTCAATCACCCAACATTACCACTGATGTTTGGGGTTCATTTGTCTTTGGGGGGTTAAAATATCAAACAGAGGCACAAGCTTCACGTCAAGGCCCAGACCCACCGCGGGGCACAGGAGAAGCCATGGTGCATGTAACGGCAAAACATGCACGATATTTGTGACGGCTCCTGTAGCTATCAGCAGGTCTTGGCTCCAAGATTAAAGGCAAGTGCACTAACCGCTAACAGCTAACTCTTCAGTCTTATTGATTTGCACTCGCCGCTATTATTGTGCCAAGGAGTACAGTATGTAAATTTAATTGCTGCAATAAAACCAATGGCTATTTAAAACCTAATTAAACCTAAATCCTGCTGCTACTACCATCCATATCCTGCATTCTAAAGCGACCATAAAAAAGTTTGTGTTTTTAATAATGTGAATTAAAGAACATCATATTTTATGCACGGACAGTTAAATTTCATTGCAAAGACGGTAAACATTTTGAAACATTGAGTATTAAAAAAAACTGCTATTATAAAACTGTTAATGGGCAAGCAATAATTAAGTAAGTAAAAAAATGCAATGATAATTTTATTTAATATTTTATTTCATGCTACTTAATTAGGTCTAATCCCCATATGAAAAAGTTAGACAAACAGACACAGTGCTGCCATGTTTAATCATTGTAGCAGTGATGTGTTGGAGAAAATGTAAACTTTCTAGACAGGAATCTTACAGCATCTGTTTTCTGAATATCACGTGAAAAAGGGCACACATCAAAATTTGCCATTTATCCATAACACACCATATAAAGGGCATGCCTTCTGGGATATACACAATTGCTGCAATTCCCAACAACATTAAGCTGATGTTGACCAGGAGTTTTTGTTCAGATAGCTCCCTTGGTTGGCTCCTTGTAATGGTCACATGTGTTAAAATTGACAGACTCCTCCAATTTTCATACAATCCTGACCGTATCTGGAATACCTTAAGCCTGTCAGCTTGTTATTGTCAAAATTTTCTCTGTAAATGCAACACCGCTCGTTTTCTTTTAGATCAGACATCCGATGTATAAAAAAACAATGCACAATTGTTTGGAAATATAGTTTCAAAAAGTTTTCATTTTTAAATAACTGGACATCACATGGTTTGTTCGGCTTAGTCACCATGCTGAAAATGCAGTCAAGTTAAGTCCGACGCATGGGAACCCTTTGAACGTGATATTCAAAACCCACTCTTAATATGTTAAATACTATAAGTGAGGTATCACATGGAAAACATGCCACCTAGTGATGGTCTAGTGGTGTGCAAATGGCAATTCTATTTAAAAAAAGACACACACATGACATGCATGCTATAAGACAGAGGCAGAGGCACAGGGAGACTGCTTTTTCATCTGGGAGATATTAATATGAATAACGCGCTATTCCCCTCAAGGCTGTGAGGAGATGAAGGGGATGTTTTAGCAGATTGGTGCACCCTTCACCCCAAGTAATAATTTAATTGCAGTTCCAAAAAAAGTGTTAGAAATCTACCAAAGGCAAGCGGCAGCTTCGCCTTTAATCTCCTAATCTGGTGCTGCTTGGGCGATCCGGCAAATAGGTTTTTAGGAGATGTTTTTTTTCTCTCTCTCTCTGAAAGCAAACTGCCCTTGAAAGGAATAGAGAAAGTTAGTGTATTTTGGCAAGTTAAAGCAAGGTAAGAGCAGCCATCCATGAAACCTGATGTATCTAAGTCACCATGCAATCAATTTAAAAGTTAAAAAAAATGCATTATACATTCATCTAGTTAATTTTAGTGTGCATATTTGCCTAGGAGGCGCTGCTTGACTGACAGGGCGTCAATTCTGCACATCATGCCTCCAGAGTGGATAAAATTAGCACCGTGTTGTGCTCGGCAAAGAGTGGATGTCCAAAGGAGAAACTGACCTCGTGCCTTGAGAGTATTAAACTCACTGCCTGAAAGCCACCACCTTCTCCAACCATTATATACACGCAGTGGTGACTCCTGCAATCTCTCATTTACTTGATACAGCTGTCGTGGCTGTGACGGTACCACCTGAAGACGGAAGCTTGTGTTACCTCCGAAACGTCGTGATTTTTATTTTATTTTACTTTTTAATGTTTTTACCTACGTGACTTTACCGAAAAAACCTAAGAATATGCCTGAAAGCCACCAATAGAGGTGTGCGCTGCCCCATTGCTTGTTTGAGGAGAGACACTCTGTCCCACCGAATCCACATAGCCATGCAGGCATTGGATGAGCACGAAAAAAAACCCATCACCATCGTATCTGATGTAGCATTTGTGTAAATTTCGTGCTTCATGGTTCAACCACCTGCTCATTACAGCTGCTAGAATGATGTCACGAAGCCTGGCACACAGCTGTAACTTGCACAGAGTCGAGGGAGTGTGATGTGAACGATAACTCTTACACCAAAATGCCTCGTCAGCATTTTTCTCCGTCAAAGAAGCTCAATGGGTAGTTCTCGTGGAAATAGCTTAAACGTTTATTTCACTCGGTTTACTGTTGGGTCCAGAATGTTTAATAAGAGGATTAGTAAGGTCAAGTTAATTAGTAAATTGTGGTGGAAACGAAATTCGAACCAGTCGCACTATAAAAGTGCAAAAGCTCATTAAAATGCATTTGTGGAATTAGGTAAATGTGTCACCTACTCACCTTGCAATAATGCTCGAAAAAGAATTGGTGGAAGTTGATGAGGTTTAGGTGGGGTTGACTCGAAAGAGCCAAGATGTTATCATGAAGCAATGATAATCGTCAAGATAAGTACGCAGCATATCAACGTTTATAGAATGATATTAGTTCCTTTACGGCACAGTCTGCAACTTTGTTAAATCACATTTAAAACAAAAACACCATAAACTCTTATCCAGAATTGTCACACGTTATGCAAAGTCAATTTACGTACTAGGTTAACTGAAAAAAATGGTATTCACTCATAATACTTGCACTGTCGTCACTTTAGTTGTAATAAATGGCCACAAATCAATCGTTGTTATACTCTCGTGGTAGTGGAGAATGTCGCAAAGCTTTCCTTCAAGACTGATGATTTTCAGCTCATCAATTAAAAGCACACACACACACAACCCCCAACCAAGCTTAAATGTATGCCCTACGAGAGTATTGTATTAAAGACCGCATTTTTGTGAGTCAACTTTTAAATTCATCTACTTAGCGTTATACACTCCTGTAACATTGTAATCGCATCGGATGTTTGTTTAGGCAAATTTATATTAATAAATATAAATGTTGATAACTTCTCATAAGTACAGTTCTGGGGCATGCGACTGGTGGAGAGAGCAGAGGTCGACTTAAAATCATGCCTCCAGGGTTGATAAAATACGTACCACATTGTGAGGACACGTCAACAGTGGTTGTCACAGAGGGAGTCGCCCTCGTCATAAGAATGTGGAATTGCCACCACTGACTCAGGGCTGTTAAAAGGAGAGAAGCACCTACACATGCTCAATTAAGCAGACAACTGCGTAGTCTTATTTGCGAGGTAAAAAAATGCTTTGTGCTCCTATGGAAGTGTTTAACAATATCATCTTCACTGCATTCGTGATATATAAATGTAATTATTATAATACATATTTAACGGTGATTTGTTCGCACCTTTGATTCTCAATATCGCTCATCATGATCGTATTTGGCAAATGTAAGACATTTAACACAAATGCAACAACAACAAAATTACCCTTTTCTCCCCATCATCGTTGTACTTGAATGTGTACCATAAAAGAAAAACCATGATCACGTGCAAATAATAATGTATTACTCTTTGGTTCTTTCGGTAAAGTCACGTAGGTATAAAATAAAATAAATTAAATCACGACGTTTCGGGCGCTACACAAGAGTCCTTCATCAGGTGGGACAACCACAGCAAGAAACAATTGCTGAAGTGGGCAAAAGGGGTGATTGTATCAAAATGCTAAATAGGTAAGAGAGGGGGGGCGGAGCCAGGGAGGATTGCATCTCACGCCGGAACCCCAAAGCTTTTGGGGGAATACAATCACCCCTTTTGCCCACTTCAGCAATTGTTTCTTGCTGTGGTTGTCCCACCTGATGAAGGACGCTTGTGTAGCGCCCGAAACGTCGTCATTTAATTTATTTAATTTTCTACCTACGTGACTTTACCGAAAGAATCAAAGAGTATGGATCCCTGCAGTCACGAAAACTTCAAATCTAATCATGCATTACTTTGCTAAACATAAAGACAGAAAAAAAACCTTCTGATTTCGAACGAGTAAAATAAAACCACGACTGGGAAACAGTACAGAGAATTATCTCATGGTTCCTGGGTTGAATCGCTATGCCCTGAAGTCAGGCAAGATACATCAGGACACATCACATCACAGCCGGGTTTACAGCCCTTGGCAAAACCAACCTTTAGTGCTCGAGTGCGTTCCTAACACTGGCAGAAACCACACCTACAGTGTGTACAGTAACGGAGTGGCAGGACAAATGACGCCTCGATTAAACCATGACGGCCAGCGGCCAGAGTCAATTAACACAAAATCCTGGAGATGCAACTTAAAGCCCCCCCCCACCCCCGTTAGCGGCTCCGAGATTGTATCTCACGCCGGAGCCCCAGAGCTTTTCGAGCTCGCGCAGATTTCACTCATTAGCTTTCCACTCTGTGGTCAGGTTTCACGTGCACTTACGCTTAAGTGCTACCCCCCCCCACCAAAAAAAAAATCACGGCCACGCAGACGCGTTCAACAATCCAACAAAATGCCTCAAATCTCCTTGACCTTCACGCTGACAATGCACGTGCCCCACGCGGCCCCCCCCCCGCCCAAAGCAACGTGGGCTTGCCCCGCGCCGTTTGCAGGTAATAATGCGGGACAGTTAGTATCCCCACCATAAATCATCCTGACAACGTGTTCCTCACCTGGAAAAACTAATTACATTTCACGCCCGACCAGGGGAGCTGGCAGGAGCAGCCTATTGATCTTTCCCGTTTCCTACGCTGGGGTGTCACAGCTAGAGAGGACCCTCATTAATAACCGGGCAGATTCCCTCTGATAGCTGGGGTGGTTGGTCTGCGCCTCGCTGATGTCCGACCAAGCCCTATGAAAGAGGCTGCCGTTGTTGTATCGTTATTCATCTCCTGTAACCATACCAAAATGTATTTCATTCCCCCACCATCGTTTTTGTTCCTGCGTGTATAAAATGTAGCAATTTCTTCAATGAAATTATTTCTTGGGATAGCTCGTATCTATTTTTGTTTCACTTTATAAAGGCTTCGTGATTGTAGGGGTATGCCATAATTTAACATTATGGGTGTGTCTTGCCTTGGGGTAAGTAACCCCCCACGTGTCTATTTCCATTTATTTAAAAGTCTAAATCAATTAAAACATAAATGTTACCTACTGTTGTGACTCGTACATTGAAGGATGGCAGTGTCCACTAAATATCTATATTAATGTTCTTTAAATGCTTCTAGTGTTTTTGTTCAAAATTGGTGTCATTAATTCAAGCGTGTTTAATGTATTTAAAATGACTTTCAAGAGCAATGGTCAATGGACTAAACGGCAACTCTTTAGCAACATGTACCTGGTTTATATGACAGTTGTTAAATAAATCCAGTGACCTCACATTACCTTTGATAATAAAGTATGTACGGAAGAGCATTCATGAATTAAAATAGAATATCAGTTAAGGTACCAATAAAAGCACCTGGCGCTGATGCATATTTCACTGCATAGCCAAACGCTGTCATATGGTCTGCAGTCGCATTGGGCAGAGGAACAGCAGTGGCAGCTAGTCAATAGCAGGTGGCCTTAAAGTTCAACTGAATTAGGTAAATGAACAATGTGTCACGATAGGGGTGTGAACCTGGATCAGGGCATCAGATTGCACCGGCATTGCTTCTCAATATAATTATTTACGCGCACCACCTGTTCATTGTTTTAGCCAGTGACTTGTCCATGGTGCTCATCTTTCTTGTTCGTCCAAAGTACAATTAAAAGTACAATTAAAAGTACAATTAACCCATGAGCAGGACATTCCCACGAAGCTGCATCTGAGTCTCGGTGCCCTGCCCTAATAATGGCGGCATTAGGACGTAGGATGCCACGTACAGTAACGCAAGCTGTATATTTCTAAGGGCTCTCAAAACTTATATTATTGTGCAGCACAGCTGTGAATCGGCTTTAAACACTGAAATGATTGCATTTCCGACCAATACAGATAGAGCAGGTGAACAGATTACTTTTCTAAAACGCACTTCCAAAGCAGGGCAAAGCAGGGATCCATCTTTGGAACCTCCAGGGAGGGTAGGACTCCATAATCATTACTTCCAGCCAAACAAAAGTGACATCACAGCACAGCCCAATTTGCCCAGCGCAATTATGGGTCATGCACCCTTTTTGTAATATATTAGACCTTTTACCTGAATAGTAAATGCCAAATCATACAATTATAATGATGGAAACGCTAATTCAGCATAACCAGGGCTTATCGCATCAGCACATGTTCAGCACTTAATTTAGCAGTCAGCGGAGGGAGTATATGAATTGGCTATTCAGAACCCCACAGTGAAATGAATGACCTAGATAGGATCTAGTTTACCCAATTAATTTCTTGCACAGGCAGACATTTATTTTCAAGGCATTACTTCTGTAACAGTATAAATGTGTATAATCTTTGCAGTTCACCTGCATATATGTGCATGCTTTGCCACACTTTAATGGAATTAAAAAGGGCTTTTAGAATTATTTCTGAGATGAACATTCTTTGAAGGCCCTCTACCATTTTACTCTCCATGTTCATAGCTTCATAGCTTGCATGATTTGCAATTGGTTTTATTGGCAGTGGCTTTTGCCATTCTGGGTAAATCAAACCCAGGGATGGAATAGGCCACAAATCTCTTTAAACCGACATGCAATTTGTCTGTTACAGTATGTTAATCAGTACCATTATTCTCCTAAATCCTGCCCTGCTGTAGACATGTTCAGCATATCAAGGCAAGCTTTTGCCATAATGGGAAGATTTATGTGTTGTTAGCCAAATGTATTAAGTGTGGCCACTCAAAGCTTGACTAATGATCACTGTCACACACCAAGTTAAATCATTCAGGCAATTAGGCTTATTACTGTTTCACTTTTACAAGTTTTGATGACAATGCACATCATTATTAAATGTTACCTTTTTGCCAATTAAAATGGCACTTCATGAAGCAGATTGAATATTTGATTATTGTTTTAATGTCGTCAGGCTAAACAAGTTCAAAACCTACACACAGATTATAGAATGAACTTGAAACTTTCATACATCGGCATTTTGTTGATGGCTTCACATCACTGATGTGCTATTGTAGCGATGCAAGTGGCGACATACCGAGCTCTTGCAAATGAGACCATCCTGATTTCTTGAGTTCTCACTTGGTTCAACAAATAAACTTGAACTTGTGCATTGATGTTTGAGAAGTCACAGTTGCTGTGAACAAATGCGACTACGTTGAATGTTCGACTTTAAGGCATGAGACAGTGTATGAGTCCTTGGCATCATCATCACCGATCATCATCGTCAACATCGGCCATGGTCAATCCACTGCTGGGTGAAGGCCTCCCAAAGTCGTCGCCATCTCTTACGATTCATCAACGTAATAATTCTGTGAACTAATAACGTGAGGTCTGGCATAGACCAAGAAATTTATTCAAGGTTATTTTACACCTAGACAAAGCAGGGGCCGCAACGGTAGAGAGCAGCCCAATGCTTAAGTAAATTGGAATTTAAAATTAAACAATGTACCGTACACTTTCATGCTAATGAGCTGAATGATCATTTGAATATTTTACGCAATATTATGAATATTAACAAAGAGCGAAGATGATATCAAAATCCCATTTTTTTTATTACCAGTGACATAAAATACGAATTCAATGGTGTACCATTGAACGATAGGTTTTGTACATTTTTCGTGAAAATATTTTCACGAGTCATTATATCACACATAACAATAAGAAGAACAGGAACATCTGAGTCAAAACATTGGGCAATTCACCCCACCACGTATGTTTTATTTTCATGACTTGTGCGGTGTAAATAATTCGCAGAGAGTAATTTACGTGCCTGGATTTAATTAGGCGACACGTAAACTGTATACTTCCCAGCCCCATGTGGAAGTAAAGGAACACAGATATATATTCTGTAGTTTTGCATGAAATAAATCCGTCTTAAATGAGGAAAACTGATTGCTGGCAGCCTTGTAGGAAACACTTAAGCTCAAATGATTTCCAATAAGCGATACACAAAGTACATAACCACAGGCTAAACACATTCCTTGGATTATAAGTAACATACTGCCGAACCAGTTTAATTAATTACGGCAGGTAAGCATAATCGACATCAGCATTTCATTCATATAAGCCACGAATAAAAAAAACACACAGCCATAAAATGGCTTATTTTCTGGTACCTTGCGAATGCATTCATTTTTTTAGAAGCTTGCCACACACCACATTTAAAACTCTTATGATTGTCATAAACTGGCTATCGTGTTAGACAATGCATGGTTCAACTGATTATAAGATGTGCTACTCTTTGGTTATGGCCAGCTCAGTCAATACCCGAAGCGTTATTTATCATCAACCAAAGACTATGATCCCTCCACCCATATAGCCTTAACAGACTGTAGGGGCAAGTGCTGTTAGTGAGCATTTATGAAGGCTGGCATGACACACGAGACGATGAGTGGCCAGCATCACGCCAGGCCGCCTTTGCCTCTCCAGTGGCAATGTTTGCACACTGCACCAGGTACTCATTTGAGGCCGAGTCGACTTAGGCGAGGCCCAGGACCGGTTCAGATAATCGTCACTGGTATTGGCCGTGAGCGGGAATCGAACTCGGGTCGCCGGGTTCGTAGTGCGGCGAAGCGCTAACCACTATACACACGCACACACGCACCCACACATGCATATTTCGGCAAGTTTCTATATTTACCATGACCCCAGATCACACTCGTCACCCTCCAACCGAGGAATCTGGTTTGTCGTTTTAACAAAAAAAAAACTTTCTGGTGATGCATGAAATGTCACGATACTCGACTGCGTGACAGGAGAACTACGAAGTCACTTTTCGTCACTTCCCATTCAAAGAATGCTGTGCTTCCAGCAGCATGTGACAGCTTGTGTTGAGTCAAAATCAATGGTGCTAAAATGTAATCTCTTTATCTAGAGTCACAGTGGATAGCTCAAATTGTAAAATGATTCAATTCACGATATTATATTTTTTTAAAAACATCAAGCTATCAGGTGTTAGTTTAATTTTACAAGTATCGCATTCGTGTGGTCCACGCGCGTATAATTATGCTCAAAGTCAATGCTTTCCCCTTCAAATGAACATTAGGCGATGCTCATCTTCTGTTCCCAGCCCTGCGTCTGATGGAAATTCCACATTCCCGCGAGAGAGGCAATTATATCGATATCATCGGGATAGCCACTGATCATTAAACGCCTCCACACCCCCCCCCCTCACCCCCATGGTGCAATATTGCTACGTACGATCCATCTCACTCTTGTACAAGAACTGATCTCATTGCAGCCACCTCCTTGGTAATCGGCTGCATCCAGGACCAGTTTTGTCCATCGGCACCCCATCTGTTGATGTGTTCTCCCCAAGCCCATTCACTTTCCTTAATTGTCCATTTTATGCATCTGGTGTACATAGCAGATCCTTCTTTGTAAATGGTCTTGGTAATGTCCGTATATATATTTATGAAAACATTGGATAAAAGTTTTTTTTTTTATCATTGATAAAAAAAAATGCATAATGGTATTGTTTTGTCTTGTTCAGCATGATATTTATGAAGTTCAATGGTTTAAAAGCCATTGCTAAATCCTACATATTCTCCTAGTTGGTTGGCCTCTAAAATTTATATAATTCTGTTCCCCAAGATTTTTGTAAGAAAATTATGTAAGTGAAATAGGAGGCTGATTGGTCTGATTCTTCAAGTAAATATCGTCTCCCTTTTTTGTTTTAAAGGACAACGATTGCAACATCATTCAGTGGTTAAGGTATTTGATTCCGTGTAAATATTTAGTCGATAGTTCCGTTGATTTTGTTTCAACAGATGGTTCCTCTACTTTGATTATGTCCACAGTTTGTTCATCTGGTCTGAGAGATTCTTCCTCACTCACACTGTGATGACCAGTGGTTACATCCTCGCGTGTAACGTGTGGAATGTCATCCTGCTCATCTGAGAAGCGACTGTTCACCAACGGAATGTTAATGTTCTTGCTGCAGAAATCAGAATAAACTGTCTCCTTTGCTTCTACGTCCATGAGTCTATCGTGTGTTATGGTTTCGTCGTGCTTCCTCAGAGCTACCGTTTGTGATTTCCCAATGACCGATGTCATTTTTGCTACTCTCCAAACGTGTTTATTGTGACATCTTTAACTCACTTGACTCCGGCAACGTGGAACATGTTCTGAGTGAAAGGTAACAAATTAAATGTAATGTGATGGTGTAAAGGTTTTGCAAATGTCCTCGATCAAAAGGGAACTTTTTATCATGCAATGCTCACGCATGGTTAAGATCGGTCACATGCATTAGCTTATGTCAAAACATAAAATTCAATAATTTGTATTAAACTTCTACATATACCACCATTGTTGAACATAAAATTTAACACTTTGTTAACTATAGACATTTTCCCTCTATGAAATACATGGTAAATTATCCACATTTATTGTGACATAATGCAATACATATTGACGATGGGACATGATGCACAGTCTGTTCTCCCACAAAGCGGTAGTTGTATTCCCGAAGCACACCGCGCTATTGAAAAGTCGCGTTATAATAAACGATATGTAATATACGGTAAAGCATAGTCCGTGATAACGCGTGAGATACGTATGCAGGCTGACCAAAGACTGGGGCGCGTGGATAGCATCTAGAAGCATCCAGCAGCATCCCGCAGGCTTGTGCGATGCTACGCAGAGGCAACCGTACAACCGCTTACTCCTAAGCGCACGACAGAGTGCTGTTCACTCAACCGCGTTATATCCAATTCGCATCCGTGTTATAATAAAATGTGTTCCCTAATACATGCATCGCGTTATATCCAATTTGCGTTATGAAAACAAATTAATGCAATTAAGCATGAATGGAATTGAATTACAGGTTGCATTTGAGTAAAAAAAAAAATCACAATAATCACTATACAATAATATACAATAACTATTGTATATACACAGCAGGCAAACTTTGACAGATCTGGTACATGAAAAAAAGAAAGCTAAATGGAAATTGTAACAGTTTAACGTTATTTAGTGTAACACTGTCATTGTTATTTGATGTTTGGAAATATTATCTGCATTAAGTATCACTCATATAATACATTTGCAGCCTTTGTTTATTACATGTTAGATAACTCAAGCTCTATCGTGGCAACGTTATGATATTGTTTTGTTGAAGTTTAGTTAGCAGTGATTTGTGGCAGCCCAACACAGGAGAAAATAGGACAAATGTGGTGAGACTTGAGGTGTGATTTCTCATTTCACCCAGAGACAAACATGTAAACACATCCACACGGGAATGCAAATCGAAACAAGCCCCTTTACGTGGACAAATATAATTTTAATTTATTTTAATACCCATATATTTAATATGTTTGTATTAAAAGTGTATCGTTATTTAAATAGTTGCTTTAATTGTTTCATTGCATATCGTGGATGCACAATGAATATTGTACGTTTTGCATTTTCTGCTTAACAGTAAACGAGTTGTTTCCCAAAAACATGTTTCTCTATGCACGGATGTTGATGTTAAATGTTGGTCACATTCAAAGTGTGGCATAACCTTGGCTGTTGCATTTGATTTATAGCTTATTTCAGCCAGTAATTCGCTCATTCATCACAGCTTTTCACCTCCTGAACCTTTAGCCTTTAAATGGTTATCATCTGCTTAACCTTCCTGAGTTTGTTTCCACAAAGTAGAACGCAATGCCTACTTTCTGCATGAAAGTACTACCGACTTATACAAACATTACGCTATTCCCATATGTGCAACTGCATTTCAGTTGCCATGTGAGCTACCTGACCTTGTGTTAATCTCATAATATGGTGTATTCACAGATAGATTGAACTATTCATGCTCAAACTTTGCAAGTTTTTCAACAGCTTGTTCTACACCGTTTGTTAGAGTATCCTGTATATTTCAGCATTTCGTCTTTAATCTACAGGGAAATTTCTCAAGAAACTTTTGGTTTCTTCCCATGTAAAAATATAACATAACAACAAACTTTGAAAAGATAAAGGCTTAAAGATGGCAAACAAGATGAGGCATTCCTGAGCAAGAAACAATTTTACATATTCTCAGGAGTATTAATTTCATGGGCTGAGCTCAAGAAAGTATTTCCTTGCCTCCACCCCTTGCCCCCCCCCCCCCCCAAAAAAAAGCGAGGGGTGGGAGAAGAGGTCCAAAGTGTTGGGGAGGGGGGCTCTGGAACTTATTCCATGAGACACGTGCAGTGTTGTCAGGTGAGGTGCATAGATATGATGATACTGCTCATTCGTTCTACTTTGCCAAACAAGCGTTAAGCCACGTTGGGATATCCATCGCTATATGGATTAGAATGCAATGCATAGTACATGACTGTGAACTCCGATTATCCTCGCAGTGGCTTGTTGGCTAGCCGTCGAACAAAGACGGTCGCTGCATCACGCGCTCTTAGATACGCTTCTTTGGCCGTCTGGAACGCTCTTCCCTGCCGACATTAGGCAGCCACTGGACCGATGCACTTTTACTTCTAGATTGAAAACTGATTTCTGTAGAACTGCTTTTTTGTGTTTAGTTTGTTATCCTTCCCAACCCGCACTTCCGATTAGCACGATTGACGACGTACGGCGCGAAAGAAGTTCTACATACGTACAATCTATACACCAAATCTACAAAGCCCTCCCTCATTCGAGTGCAGAAGTTAAGTAATATTTGAGCATCGTGAAACTCATTAGTTTGAAATATCCATTATCATATGTCAACTACTTTACCATACAATATATTAAACATTAGACCAGGATTGTGGTATGATCCCAGACATTTAAATATTTCCCAGGAGAGCATTTCTGTAACAGGTGCTCTTTATACTTTTCCTCCATAACATCCAGACATATCAAATTTCCTTTTAAATTTCATTAGAATGGAAAATTACTGCAACACTGCAATGGTAATATAATAGAACACTTGACCTTGCATCAGAGCCGAGTTCTGTACTTGGTTTCGGTATGAGTGCAAGGCTCATGGGGAAAAGACAAGCTTTTAAGTTTAAGTTAAGATGACAGCTGGAGTTATCCTTAGCAGCCTGTGGCAATCCAGAAGAAGGCAAAGCTGGCAGGCAGATGTAAAAAAATAACCATTATTAAAACAATGTGTTGTTGGCAATACATGTTTTACACCGTTTTTTTTCATGACACTGAACTGTACGTGAAATCATATCCAAATACCGGAGATGAACGTAATGCCTCTGCCCAAGGTAAAGGTACGAACGTGCATCCAATTTCTACTTCACCATCTCACACAAACTGTCTGGACTCCCTTCCCAAATCGCCAGATTACTATCACTTCAATTCGAAATTAACACGTACTGTAAAATACAAGTTGTTTAGCTCAGAAAGTATGCAAATGTAAATACATAGTTTTACGTTAAACATATGTGCTGAAGAGTTAATGTAGTAAAACACAAAGCCGTGCACTCGATATAGATATACTGCATGCTTAGATCTTTTTTTTTGTCTTTGAACCCAGGTGCCATTCCATCTGCCCTGACGACAAAACCTCAATGGACGCATGGGCTTCGTCAAAGCCACCCATTTTGAAGTGATCAGCGAGTGCGAGGCTTGCATCTTTTGTAGTGGCGTTATTTACTGCACCTGCTTGCGCAGATAGAATTCTCTTTATCACGTATAAAGATGTCAAGAGGCGCAGAATTATTACCGGAATGTCAGTAACCCAATAAAAAATTTCCTTTCCTCTTCCGTAATAGCATCATAAACTGATAACTGTGCACATCAAATGAGCTATGATGACCTTTAGCAGACAAAGTGAAGGCATTGGTGCAATCCTTTGGCTTGCTAATGGGCAGGGGGATGAAAGTAATTGCTTCATGGTCAAGGACAATCTGCCGTCTGCCAGCCGCTTTCCTCCACTTCATTGTAGTCTGACATTTTACAGTAATTACTTTACTTCTGACCTGCGACATCCACATTCCCTCTAATGAATTTCCCCTGTGTATCAGTTGCGTCTATTTTTAAAATACAATATTGCAGCCATTGCAAGGTAAAGGTTTCACTCAAAGGGTAAATATAACGAACTTGCGCCTCTGGTTAATAACCGTGAAAGTTTATTTTTCTCTCCTCTTTTTTTTTACCCCCTTTTCATTTCGAAAATGATCATGAACTTGCCATTTGTGTTCACGACGAGTGCAGTAAAACTTAATGTCCTACAACAACTGTGCCTTTTAATGGTCCAAAAATATGTTCTGCAAACATGCAAGAGGGCAATAATTTCCTTGAAAGTGTTATAAACTGGTTTATAGCACATTTGGCCCAAGTAAGATATGCCAAAAAAAACTGATATGAGTGCAAGGCTTGGCGCTTTAACAGTTGCCATTCCCAGAGGCTAAATGTGGCATGTCGTGTAGGCTAGCCACTAACTCCCATGTGCCTAAGAGCCATCAATAAAAGCGGTCCACTAACAACATTCGCAATTGGGCTGGAGAAAAAAAAAAACCTCAAACAGCTTCAGGCCAACTTTTTACCATTCCCTATAATTTATGACTTTATGTTTTACTTTATGTGCGATTGTCATAACGTGATTGTAAGACCTTTTTTTTTTTAAAGCTACCAACTAAAAGCATTGTTTATGATGACTTGCTTCATAATCCATTTATACCGATGAATGGATTATAAGCCCGTATCTAATACAGTTATGGATCTATAAATTATGTAGATTAGTACCCTGTAAAACCATTTATCTTTACATGTACCCAAGCGTTTTTTGATTAAAAGATGCACTTATACACGCGACGTCATTTGATGAGAATTAAAATTGTGGATCCCTTTTGAGACAATACTGTACTTATTACTCCATTCAATGTAACATATTATATTTTTATGCATTCTATATGTGACATATATACCTGTGCGTTAGGACAGTCAAGCTTTAGGGAACTGAGAGCTGTGTCTACCTCCCTATCTCCAAACTAAATTTTCTATCCTACGAGACAACTTGTTCAGACAGCCGACAACAATCACAGCCACCTCATAACATTACATAGTTCCTTACCCCCCAAACCATGCGTCGCACAATGTGGACACTGGATGTGGCCCTGACTTTATGCACAAAACAGTGGTTACAATATATATATTTTTTTATAGTTACAGATTATAAATGGCATAACCCATATGCTGCTATTTACTGGTAGATCCAATGCATTTTGCTGTGCTAATAATATGAATGCATATTGACGCCCATGTAAAGGGCACATAAGCTGGAGTGAAAAATAAACAATGATAGTGACATTCAACTAAATGCCATCATTGGAATTCTGTCCAAATATAAATTCAGGTTGCCTTGTCGTGTCAGACTGCAGCGTGCACTAAATGCTTTTTCTCACCTAGTTATTTCAGCCCACATGCCATAATACAAATGGAATTCCAAGTCATTTCACACAATGATAGCGTATTGATGGCAGTAAGTAATTACTTGCTTTTTCAAACCGTCAACAAACACAACTCAATCACAACTTAATGCCTTGCTTACCATGTTAGTTGCATGGTGAAAAGAGCAAGTCTATTATAGTCCAATTAGCCCGTATTGATTGCCCTTAAAGTTTGGTCGTTTTAGAGAGCCAACCTCTAGAGGCACACGTCACCTGACAAGTACCATAAACAGCAGCAGCAGCAGCGCCTTAGTCACATGTGCATAGCATGTCGGTGCAAACTACAGCCAGCATCTTCTTAACACCTTGAAGAGATTTTTTTTCAACGGCATTTCAAAGCGTTTAAAGTAAATGACGTAGATTGTTAAATATAGATTGCCCTGTGTGTTCAAGGTATTGTCATTATTGACAGATTTAAACGAGACGAATGAGTTCCAGCAGAAAGACACATCTTTCTTGTCTGCGCTGAATGTAACTGAACTAAATGGATGATAGAAGGCGGATTACAGCTGTGCATATTTCAATGTTAAAATTGTGCTATCGTTACATATATATTCAGTTTCATTTGAGCTTGGGGGTAAAATGGCAAGAGTTTATCACTTGTCATTGGTAACATTCAAGAACAAATGGAAACTGAAGCAAATACGCTGTAATGTGTAGAAAAAAAGATAAAACTCACTTACATATATATTTTTTTGTATAAAAGTGACTCAGAATCACATTTGAAACAGCCTTTTCAACGATAGAATTGTTCTGTTTATGTGAGAATTTACTTTTCATGGTTTCCCGTTCACAAAAAGTCTCAGCATCAAGTCCTTTTTTTAAATGTAGTTTACACCTTTCCCATCACGTTTTATCCTATTAAAAAATAACACAAATAATGGTTATCACACATGGGATGAATTGTTAACTTTGGTAATGTCGTATTGATATTGCAATTCAGTAACACATTGTGATATTGTATCACCGGTAAAGTCAGATCATACGAAATTTCTGCACAACAAGTGTGTTAACCAACTGAAGATATTTCTTGGAGAGATATAGCTGCAAACACAATTAGTGTACGTATTCCTGGGCATTTATTAATGATGAACCGGGATGAAAAACATGAAATCGAGAGGCAGACAAGATCAGGTTGAAGTACTTTTAGAAAAGCAAACTTAATCATCAAAAGCAACATAGCAACGTGCTTAAAGAAGAATGATTTTGAAAAATATATATTACCTGCTGTGACATATCTATCAGAAACATAGACATTAAACACAACAACAACAACAACTGTGCAAAGGAGCATGGGGGGCGGGGGGCACATGCTGATAATTACTCAGGCAGAAAGAAGAACAAATAAATGAGAGAACATATGCAAGTTAGAGACATCTTTATTGACTGTTGACAAAAGTGCGTGAGCTTGGTGAACACACGTCGCTGGAAGGTCAGTGGCAGGCACCTCCAGTTAGCGACTCCGATTAGCATGGTTGGCTACGTACGGTGCGAAAGAAGTTCAACATACCTTCATACAAGTGACTTAGTGGAGGTTTCATCCTGCAGTGGATAGACCATGACTCATGGAGATGATGAAATAACAAAGCAGTTCATATTTAACACATTATGTTATTTTCTTATTGACAAATATTTTCAACCATAAATGGAATTCTACCAATTGACATTTGTTCTTGGTTGTAGGCACGACAATTTCAATATCTTTGAAATTGTCGTACTTCTCATGAAGAAGTATGACACTTTGAGCTGCGATGTACAATTTCCACTTTTCATATTGGTGATCCATGCATATGTATTTACGCTCTGACTGACAATGACCTGTGAAACGATGCACGAGGGCAACGCAACCACACTAACGTTCAGTCATTACATTGTTTCCAAAGTATATCTATATGTACACAATAAATCATCACAATACAGGCAGGTATTTTAAATTAATTCATATGGTATCTGAAATCCATTGTTTTTGTTACCCAGACTATAGGAGATTGTCTTTTTGGCCCCCATCGAGTAAAATCAATTGCATTGATTCTCCTGCTGCATTTATCTCCTTTGCTCGAGCCTATAGAGAATTCAAGTGGTTGACTACTGCCCTGAACATTGTTGTTGTTGAATGTAGTGTTCTTTGACCTCTCCTGCATCAGGTAGTTTGTAGTTCAAAGTACTTTCATGATCCCCAAATGCCTCCTGGCCTTGCACAGACTAATGCTATAGTCCATACTGATGCCGTCCAATGTAGGGAGGTGTTGATACCGCTGGTTGTCTTGTTTATTTCTTCACAAATATCAAACAAAATTGTATGTTCCTCACCACATAATCAGGAAAAATCTCCAAAATCATTAGTCACACAAAGGATGTAAAGTGCTTAAGTAACAAAGTGGAGTTGTTTGTACACAAAGTTAAGCCTAAAGTAAAACCTCAGACATCTTGTTTGAGACTTCGAAGTACTGTGCAAAATAAATTTGCAATATGTTTAACTACATCGTGACTTGTGCCAATGTGTTCGTTATGAAATCTATTTAATTTGTAGACTTCTTTACATTAAGGTCTCCCCAAGCCATTTAGGTTATGAACTTTCTGACCAATCTCCACCATTCTAGATTTGAAGCTTTCGTGACTGCAAGGATTCATATTCTTAGGTTTCTTTGGTAAAGTCACGTAGGTAAAACATTAAAATTTAAGTGACTTTACCGAAAAAACCTAAGAATAAAAAAAACTCCACCATGTTGGTCAGTGCAGGTTGGCGAAAGAGGGGCCTCACGACTTTCTTTGGATATTACCTGCCACTGATGTTAGACATAGCTGTTTTCATTGCTGCCAGTTTTCGTTGAACATGTCAAAACCGAACAACTTATGCCACTGACTTAAAAAAAGCTAATTCCATGGAGTATTGTTGTAACGTATATATTATATTACTGTAAAGTGAATGTTAAACACAGCACTTTTACAATTACATGCTTACTTCCACCATAATACATATAAAGTCATCACTATTTATAACAACATAATAATGTACAGTCATCTTGGTTCTCTCGGTAAAGTCACGTAGAAGGGAAATAATAAAATAATAAAAATAAAACATAATAAAATCATTCTCACGACGTTTCAGCCACAACGCAAGCAGCCGTCCTCAGGCGACGAACAGGTCTGTCGGGAAGACAGCCATTCAGACTCTGTCTTCCCGACAGACCTGTTCTTCACCTGAGGACGGCTGCTTGCGTTGTGGCCGAAACGTCGTGAAAATTATTTTATTATGTTTTATTTTTATTATTTTATTATTTCCCTTCTACGTGACTTTACCGAAAGAACCAAGAAGATGAATCCCTGCAGTCACGAAAGCTTTAAATCGAAAAATGTACATTTCCTTTGTCAATCGAACACTGCTGTGTTTTAATCACCGTTTTTGGGTTTAGATCGCGTTATTTATAAATGTGTCGTAACCCTCCACCACCCAACACGGCCAATCAGTAAAAAAGTGTCACGTTGACAAAAGACAAATAGTTCACTGCTTTAGCCCACCGGTGTGTTGAAGCGTGAAACCACAACATTTAAAATTTGAATACGACGTTTCGCTGGTAATTGCATCCAGCATCATCGGGCAATTCGCCAGAATTCTGGGCTAAAACAGTGAACTATTTGCCTTTTGTCAACGTGACACTTTTTTACTGATTGGCCGTGTCGGGTGGTGAAGGGTTACGACACATTTATAAATAACGCGATCTAAACCCAAAAACGGTGATTATGAATAATATTGGTCGCGAAAGCCTACGTGTTAAACTGACTGCTGTGTTAGCTATAGGCCTTGTTTGACCATACTTCACCTTGCTGATCGCTATGAGTTGGTGAATAAGGGGGGAACCCGGGCTTGATTCAGATATCAAGCACCACTGATGTCAGCTGTGGCTGGGATCCAACTCAGGACACTGTTGGTGCAAAAACTTGTTACGCTCTCCATATTCAAATGTAAGACTCCATAGCAATAAAAAATAAATAACAGCCTTCATGCGATGCAGATTGTCAAATTGGTGCATTCTTGTTAATAATTACATCCTGTGCTGGCAGATGCCACTTTGAAAGTATAACATAAAGGAAGTGATTTTATTATTTTGGGACTAAAAAACCTCATGGGCTTCTTCTGGAAAACAGTGTGCCAAAAAAAATATAAACCTGGAAGTAAATTGAGGAAATAGCACAGAGGAGTTTATCAGCTGTGTCAATACTTAGAGACGTCATCAACACGGCTATTCGAGTGGCTATCATGTGTCTAGATGCACTCGTAGTTTCATTTTCTCAGCTTATGTCCTTGTACGAAGAGAAGACGATACATTACCATGAAGAAAAGATGATACATTGCCAAATTTGACTTTTAAAAAAGTACGCATTTCATGCATTGCACGGTAATTCTATATACAATATTTTCCGGGAGAAAAACATTTGGATGATATTTTAGCAAACGTGCAGGCAAATGATTAATAGTAAATTACTAATGGAAATGAAATAAAACAGCTAAGTTATTTATTTATATAGGTCATCATGTAAATGGACTTCGTTTTTATTTTCTACAATGATGAATATGGTAGTGGTACAAAGGTGATTGCATCTAATGAATACTTTTATATCATTGCTGTACACAAGTATGCACACAGTAAGCATAAAAAAATGTATAAACATATAATTGAGTCTAAATGAAGATGATTAACATTTTTGCAATAAAGAATATTCTTTAAATATTTTTAAAAATGCTTCACCGTCATTTAAGATCATAATCTCCAGAAAGTCAATTTCACCAAGGATTCTGGTTTGATTATAGGCTAGACAATTAAGCTTACAAAACATAAACATTACCTCTGTCAGCTTCTTATCGTATAGCTGATAGAATTCTGATTTTCAGAAAATGTTTTATTCATAGGTCTTTGACATCCTCTACATATTTTATGTATTTTTTTTTTATACACGGGCCACTTTAAAGAGCAGGTGGTCCCAAGGTCAGGAAGTGAAATCTTAATAAATGCCATCTGAAATTTTGAGAAAAAGAACAAAGCTCTGTGAAGACTTTTATTTAAACTTGCTTGATGGGATCAAAAAGCTCAGCTGTAGCACAGACCTTCAAGCCGTCTTCATTTTGTGGAGTCTTTCCACATGACGGAAGTTCAAACATTTCGTCGTGTGATGAGTAGTTAAAGGACATTCAGGTGAAATGATGTCGATGGATCACAAATACAGCTCAAATAACAATGTCAGGGAAGGCAACCCAATTTCTGATAAGCAAACATTCCTGCCGTCAAACAGATTTGAAAAAGGGAATCTGTAGGAAAATGCATTATAAAGATATTAACTTATAATTAAAACCCAATATCTCATTGGTTCACGCAGCTGTTCTTTTTTTCCTTCGTGATTTTTTTAAAGCAATCAAAATGTGGCACGAATAGAGGTGATTTTAGTAAAATGGTAGCATGAATTTTTTATGATTCCCCAAAATATTCTATACGAAAAAATTTCTTGACCACACATATAAAACATCGACTCGGATCCCAGTAAATTTGTTTTCAATCATTTTGTTCTGTGATTGGTAAGTGCTCTGTAAATTTTGGGTTGTGGAATTTGGCAAAAGGGGTCACAAATACTTCCCAATCTTCAACCAAAAAAACTCTTCCACTGAAAGATTTGTATAGATAGCCCACTGAGACAAGTAAAGATCACTATGGAATATATTCAGGCATCTATCAACGGTGAAATAACTGCTTTGGGTCTTTAAAACAATGTGCTACAATATGGTACCCACATGTCTGCTATTTAATAATGTATGGGTCATGCAAATGCATTGTAGAATTTCAAAACACATTATACTCCAGTGGTGTTTCCTCACCTGTGAACTCAAAGCATCGCAAGATACAGCTTCATTTGTATGACACTTTTGTGCATGGCACAATAACAATTTCATCACAAACAACATAAAAAAGTAAACAATCATTGAGATTCCAAATACATAACCCTTCATACATAAAATATTTAAAATGATGGTGTATCCATGGAGGGACCCTAAGGGAACGCATGCCCTCCTACCCTATATCATTGAGTGCCATCAGCTTATTGCGAAGCACAAATTAATTGTCGTGCATTTTTGGATTGTGGGAGAGTTGACAGTTTTCAATATTAATGAGATAATTGCTGTGTTTCATTGTATGTATCCTATATCAGTTTAATGGTGCAATTATACACATGGATTCAAACGTACACACATATCTGCATAACATGTGCAAGAAGAGTATTGCATGAGCACATTATATTATGGTACGAGCAAGGAGACTCACCTCATAGTCTAAAAACTAATTCAAAGTCAAAGCCAGGCGTAATTACCATATAGCTGATGTAGTCTCTCAAAGCCCACTATTATTCAGCACCTTAGAGGGGACATAAAATGTTTTCCCCTCCTCAATTACCAATTGCACCACACTATTCACAAGAGCAAGCCACAGGGTGCTGGCCCAATTAACCACTTGCTATGAATAGAACATTCCTCTCCGCATGAAATAGTGCTCCTCAAATTAGTGGTGCAGTATACTACTGAGCATGGCCATTAACAAGAGTAAAATGGCAACACAATCCAGCAGTTCTGGATATACACGAAAAGGTGAGATGGTGAATCAAGGAAGTTTGAAGAGGTGCAATGCCAGTGACACCAGTGCTGGATTATCCTAGTAACAAAAGGGCCTCGCACTAAATGCTTTCAAGCTATCAATTCTAGTTCAGTGATTCTGCACTTGCTCTATTCACTATAGTACTATACCACCTTCAACTTTTACGAACGACTGGGTGTTTAAGGTTAACGATTTGTCGTATTATCTGGCTGTATAGTAAATTAAAAAATTACAATTATTTTACTATACAAGTTAAACCTTTTTATATATTTACGTGTTTTTTTATTTATGGCCCCTTTATAACATATGCTACAGGCCCCGCACTAGCTTAATCCGGCACTGAGTGACACCCTTCATTGTTGGTGTCTTGGCATCAGCATGGCTATGTTTGAGGATTTGGATGGTGATGGTCTTCGAGCCATTGGCACAAAACATGGCTTATTGGTACCACCTAGGGTGGCAAATACTAATAATAATTTTTTTTAAGAATAGTATCTCTAGATTAAAAATATGCACGATAGCAAAGTCTTTGTGGTATCTATTTACGAGAATAAAAGTTAATTCAGTACATATATACAATGTCATTTTGGGGAACAAAAAACTAAACGAATGCGATATGAAACATCGATGGAAAACTGAAAGCACATTGGAAGTGTGTCTAAAAAAAGGATGGTAGAAAGGCTAAGCTCTCTTGTCCATTGTGGATACTGATGGCATTTTCCTCCTCTGGTGGTGCTGACCAACAGCCCTCTTGGCTCGGGGGCGATGAAGGGGAGAGGCCATGTGCACTGCGTGTTGTGAGGAAGTAATCCCAGGCAGACAGCCTGCAGTTCTCAGATAAAAAGCACATTCCAGCATTACAAGGCTTCAGGCCTACTATAAGGGCCATGTGGCACCAGGTCACAGTGGTTAGTCGATAAACTTTATTGAGAAGGGTTTATCTGGCTTACTTCAGATCTCCTGATAGTGTTATGTGAAAAATAAGTCAATTCACTTGCAAACACCCCTCAGGCTACATGAATGATAACATGATTGTATTTATAGCATTTGTTTGGCCCTTCCTGTTTATCATTATTCGTTTTTAGAAATACAATGTATCTACATTCGCGCATGAAATTGTTTTTGTTCTCCATGTAATTTCAAAATAGTGCTTCATTATCTGTCCCGTGACCAATTAAAATATTGTATAATGTTTTGAAATATATAACTGATGATGCTGAAGCTTACAAAGCCTTCGATCATTTCGATCGATGAATTCACACTCCTTCAAAATATTTACTCTTCAAATTTTTAGTTGTAGTTTAGAAAAAAAAGTTTAGACGAAAAAATCTACTTACAAAAAAATTAGTCGCTATTTTGGTACAATTCTTTCTTTGAAGAGACCCTAATCTAAATATGACTGCATTATTGTGCAAAAATACTGCTAAACAAACATTTCGTGTGAATTATGAGAACAATTTACTTAGGCCACCTGGAGTAAGACTGTCAGCTTCAGTAGCAAAAAAAACATTTGTGCATTTCCAACAGATGTTAATTGTGATGTTTTTGTCATCCAATACAAATAATACATCTGGTGCCAAACAGCACCATCCTGTGTCTGGTTCCTTTAAAGACCACTATGATGTTTTTAAAGATGTATGATAATTTTCCTTTCCAACTAAAATCATGAAGAGTGACACACATTGTTTTAGGATTTTCTTTCATATTTTGTTGTTGTACTCTTCTGTCCTGCATAATTTTAGGAGAATTGTAAATGCAGATTAACAAACAGTATACTCTATACACGGCGTAAAAATGTACTGCCAATTTTAGATATATGCACACAATGTCTGCTATACACAAATAAAGAATGTTTCGAATTGTAAACAAATCGGAATGGGGGAACATTGATAGCTTTTGAAACTATGTTTTCTACTGTAAGAAAAAAAACTGTGGTGCAAGTATTTTTTTTTTATTACGATATTTTAAATCATAGTTATTAGCTCAAAACTTGTGCCCGGTGTCAATAAATGCGCACACATCTGGTCACCCACACATGCACGCACGTGACTACCAGTTGATGAGCTGCATCCCCCAACGTTTACTCTCAAATACAATGAGGGAAAAAGTGTGTCCAATAATCCGGAGAGTACAGTAATATTGAAAGTGCATGTATACACTATTAGCAGTGATGTATGTATTCTACAATGTTATATTGTTCTCTCCAAAGCTTTTTGACCTCCCCTTCCATTTTTTAAAATGTATTAATGATCATAGCCTACCTAATCTTATTATGAATTACAGGTAATGCTTCTGAGGTAACAATAACCTACAACTGAAAAAAATTGAAGGATGCCATGAGGGTAGAACTCTACCTGTATATTACCACAAGAAAACAATCTTGGCCCGTTCCTTCATGGTCAGATCGTTTTTAAAACATGGTTGCTAATAATGTGTAATTGTAATGGAAATTACCAAAGGGTTAATTCCCCAAAGATGCAAAACCTGCATGGGGCAGATCACAACCCTAACGGATCTTTCAACACGCAATTTTTTCGCCCCTCCAACCACAGAGTAGATTTCAGAGTAGGATTAATTGTCTGAAACATGGTCAGATATTTATTAGACCCTCCAGAGTGTTTAAGTGAAGTGAAAGAATAATTTGAAGCCATGATATGCACTGCCAAATTCTCGCTGCACAAGCTGACTGCACAAATGCCAGGGTAACCCCCTTCGGGCAGCTTTCAACTGTAGTTTCCTTGGAATGTGGCATTTAATCCTTGCTGAACAAAGTGGAAATATCACCTTACCTGCGCTGGAGGTATGTCGGCCACGAAATGGCAGGAAAGTGTGCTTAGCAAATTATAGTTTAACAGCAGGCAGTTTGCAATTTTTTTTAAAGGGTTTAGAGTCAAATTTGAAACAATTACAGCAATTCATAGCAGGTGTTACTAACTCACTTTTCATCATCTTTAATTGGAAATTGGAATACAAAATGGCCAGCGAAACTGGATGTGACAGTCTGATACGGGGACACTTTTTGAACTGTAAAATTAATGAAAATGTACAGCATTGTGGTCAAAATGACTTTGTATTGCGAGGAGTACTCAACACACTTTACAGGAAAGATCACCGTGCACTGCATACTTGAATTAAGACATCTAACGACTGCTAATAGTGATATTAATTTCTAAATTTAAACAAAATTTACAACGTAGGCTTTCGTGACAAATATTATCCACAAGAGGAGTTTTTTGGGTTAGATTGAGTCAACATATAAATCCAAGGTTTACTCTCCAATACGCCGGTGTGCTGAACTAGTAACTAATTGGCATGTTCTATTTAAGTAACAAACCTTACTAATTGGCTATGTCGGGTGGTCGCGGGTTTATAGACACATTTATATATTTACGTGATCTAACCCAAAAAAAACCTCTTATGGATACTAAATTTACATTAGAGGAATGGCACGAAGTCTACTTTCTAAAAGTAATTGTATGTTTTGAAGTATGGTTACATTTGTTGAACACACTTTATTTCTTAATGGAAATGTGCTAATTTGTGTGCTGCAATGCAATATTGGTGTTTCCTTATAATGTATTGAGTCTAATGCATATACAAAGCATTACAAGAATGCATATACATGCCCACTTTTAAGTAAAACCTAACTTGCTCTGTGCAAATGTTGTAATTGCAACAACGTGATGAAAGCTATTAAATCAATAAGAGTGTCTGGTGATTAAAACGTGCACAACGCGGTAATACAAACAATGCTCAGAACACATTATGTAAACACTGCCACATTTCCTAAAACTTCATTACACGGCCATTAAGCAAAGCATGGCTCCATGGAGTCTACAAACAGATCGTATGAACAACAAAAAACATATCTAGCCAATGTGCTGTTTATGCTGTTTTGTAAAACTTACACAAAACATTTCTGTAAACCGAAAAAAACTATTGCTGAACATATTTTCCCCTCTCCAAGGAGCAACAAATAATGCTTTGAAATTTGAGCATCTTCTTTTAAATCTACACAACATTGCGCAATCCAGAGCACGCACCGGTTTAAATATTATTAAAGTAAAGGGTTACCCTTAAGTAAAGGAATACTTTACGTGTTTAGCCATGTT
Organism: Lampetra fluviatilis; assembly: GCF_964198595.1. Taxonomy (NCBI): domain Eukaryota; kingdom Metazoa; phylum Chordata; class Hyperoartia; order Petromyzontiformes; family Petromyzontidae; genus Lampetra; species Lampetra fluviatilis. Next base: position 9,178,288 of record NC_136287.1, on the reverse strand, counting down.
TAAATGGCTTTTGAATGGTGTTCTATATTTACAGTGTTTACCATAAATCTAGTTTTTATAGAAAACTGCACTGAACGTGTTATGAACCTGTTTCATTCGGAGCAACAACTTTTAAGCGTTCTTGTTTTATTTTAGAAAAATTAGTTATAGTTTATAAATACATATACTATACATTACGTTTTAAACTGCCCTACCCAATATGATGCACGAACAAAACCAGTGCCAACTGGGATCTGAACCGACCCTAGGTCAACTCAGTAGACAATAAGTAGATAGCTGATATAGTGCTAGGAAGAAGGTGACCATTTGTGGTTCTGATCACATTATTTACCAACTCATATGCCATTCCCCACTCCGGCTCTAATAGGCGCTTGCTAACAAAGATATGCTGCCAACGGTTGAAATGTGGATATTTATAATGCAAAACTTGTCAGGGGTTGTCAACTTTTTTAAGGAATGCGTTAAAAGTACAGTACCACGAGGTTTAACTGTGCTATCGTGCTGTGACGGTTCCACCTGAAGACGGAAGCTTGTGTTGCCTCCGAAACGTCGTGATTTTTATTGTATTTTTATTTTACTTTAATTAATTTTTATTTTTTACCTACGTGACTTTACCGAAAAAACCTAAGAATATGAATCCTTGCAGTCACGAAAGCTTCAAATCTAGAATTTTTCAAAAACCGTCATCATCATCCTCTCAACAGCCTTTCCTGAGTCTCACCAGTCATCATCTCTCCAATCAGCTAGCCGATCCTCATACATGCACCGTGTATGAGATGCACATACTTACATTTCAGGCATATTTAACGTGTTATATATATACACACACACGCGTAATGTTATCGTTACATGCATTTCGTAATCACACTGCCCGACAAGCCGTTGTGTCTTCATGTTCAGCCAGCAGGATCCATTCGGCCCTTGCGTTCACCTTCCTGCTCAATTTTAGAACCAGGAGATTGCAGTCGAACCGATGGCTCTATCAGCCGAGATACACAACTCGTTCCAAGCTTGATTAAAATGCACGAGCCAGTGCCTTATAATGCTAATCAATACCAGACTTCGATTTGTGCTGATTGAGGAATCGACAGGGGCTCACAGTTTACAAGGTTTCTAAGTACTGCGTTTAAAATGTTCACAAACTGGAGGGAATTATGCAAATAAGCAAATCTAAATTGGAGATGTAATACTTATGTATGAAATTACATCCCATTGGGTTAACATTTTAAATGTATAGGTAAGATTACAATTTGGAGAAAGCAAACACATCGTGGTGTAGCTCACTACGGCAGTCACCAGTTTCTGATGTCATAAGCTCCACACGTGTGTGTACATAAACACTCCCTGCAGCCCAGTTTGTCCAAGGTTATTGTTATGTTCATTAACCTCAGAGGATTGTCCCAAGCTTACTGATCATGTGATACAAGGTCACAACCAATTGCGGATGATGGAGGGCGAGGAGAGAGAGTGTGGGACACACAAGGAAAAGGCAGCTGGTGGTGTATCATCGTTGTGAAGAATAAAATACCGGCACAGTAAAAGTACCGTACTTTGCGTGTGGCTGGGCAGGTCTTCGTTGAGCTTAACAACTTTGCGCTATTTACTCGGCAGTGTCACATTCACCACGGGGCTAACAAACGGACAGGCGGAGAAAACTTAAGCCGCACAATATAACAAATAATTATTAGTGTGACTTAATTTAAGTTCCAGTCATGAGCTCTGCTTGATTGATGACTAATTTCCAACCAATTAGCTCTTTTATGAATACTCATTGAAGAATGTCTCGCGCCAAATTGAGGTTAATGTTCAATAACCGTACTACTTATTAATACTGTATTAAATAATGTAAGTACACCTTTAAAATTCGAAATGCTCATTAGTAAGGCCATCTTTGTCCTCTTCGAAAAAATGCCATTTGTGGAAATAGTTTTTAAAACGTGATTTACAATGCGTGAAGCGAACTGGCTTTCCGTAATCTCCTGGAGTGTGCACCCAATTCAATTTTTTTTTTCAACAAAAGCCACATCTTCGTCAGACATTCGGAAAATTCCCAAGAATGGTATGACGTCAGCAAACATAGCCAAAGAGAATGATTTACCGTAGCAAACAAAGAGGATGAAGGCAGTGTATGGATAATAAGGGGTGATTGCTCTAATAAGAAACAGCCGAAGTGATAAATCGAGAGCTGTTTTTTACACACACACAAAAAAACTTCAAAGCCCCCAAACGGCTTGGTGACCGAAGTTTGGCAGCTGAGTGCACAAAAGCCAAACAAATGTGTATGTAATTTGGTCATGCATGTTCAGTAATAGGAGCCAGCTGCTGCAGCATGGGGGTGGTTGGTGGGTCAGGACATAACCATTGGGTGTCCAGACAACATTGCATTACAATGCCCTTTGAGCTGCATGTATTAATTGTTTATACTTTTCTCACAGCCTCTGATGCATAACAATATTAAGCTGCGGTGTTTTTCCTTTGCGTTGATTTATAATTTTGAGGGGTGTTTTTTTTCCTCTCCCTAAAATAACCTTGACTGTTCTCGGTGTTGCTGATAAACAATTTATGTCACGATCACCCGAGGCAATCCTTGTTTACCATATCACCTGTGGCAACTGATGTAGATAATGTTTAATTACATGGCACACTGCTGTCAATAAAATGCCTGGAGGTGGCGGGGGGGTCATAAGTAGTGGTGGATACGGATAAATCGTGGACTGGAAAGCGATCACAAAATCTGTCGTCTCAACTTGTGTTTGTTATGTCTAGTTCATTCCAACTATATGCCCTGAAGATAAGCAGTGGAATGGATTGCCTTTGTTTGCCTGCAATCCAGTCATTTATTACGTGAAGAACAAAGAAAGATGGCTCAATCGCTATAACATTTTGAGTCTATGAAACAAATTTGATGGCAAAAAAATTGTACCATACAATTTGAATGTCATAGGTTCTCGAGTATGAATGTCATAGGTATTTTATATAGAACGTAATGTAAATGTTGACATAATGTCATGAGATGAAACTGATGGTTTCTGGAAAGCTATTTCAAGCGAATTGTGAGATTAGTTTATTGACATGCCAAATACCAAACTTGCAAATACATTTCGATTTAAAGCTTTCGTGACTGCAGGGATTCATCTTCTTGGTTCTTTCGGTAAAGTCACGTAGAAGGGAAGTAATAAAATAATAAAAATAAAACATAATAAAATAAAATAATTCTCACGACGTTTCGGCTACAACGCAAGCAGCCGTCTTCAGGTGAAGAATGAGACACTACCAAGCTAGGAGCTTATATATAAGCTGGGTTGGAGGTGGAAGAGCGCCTTAACAGAGCGCCTCTTTTTGTTAAGGCGCTCTTCCACCTCCAACCCAGCTTATATATAAGCTCCTAGCTTGGTAGTGTCTCATTCTTCACCTGAAGACGGCTGCTTGCGTTGTAGCCGAAACGTCGTGAGAATTATTTTATTTTATTATGTTTTATTTTAATTATTTTATTACTTCCCTTCTACGTGACTTTACCGAAAGAACCAAGAAGACTTGCAAATACACTTCACAGGGGATGCAGTAACCATAGAATAATTTTGTTAAATGTTCAGGAAAATGTATGTCCAGCTTATATTTTCCAGTGTTTACTCTTTTTACAACATGTTTGTTATTGTAAGTAATGTGTACATTTACAGTTGAATTGTCAAGTCACTGCAAAATGAGGGCCTGCCCATGGAGGCTATTTCTACATACGTAGCCATGTTGTTCTGTCTGCGTTGGTGCAGTTGAGGAGCATAGAAGTACAGCACAACAATGTATTTCACAGGACTGCTTTCTGCTGTCTACTTTATAGTGCCACAGACAGCCTTTCACAATTCTAGATTTGAAGCTTTCGTGACTGCAAGGATTCATATTCTTAGGTTTTTTTCGGTAAAGTCACATAGGTAAAACTTTAAAATTAATAAAAGTAAAATAAAAATCACGACGTTTCGGAGGCAACACAAGCTTCCGTCATCAGGTGGAACCGTCACAGCCACGACAGCTGTATCAAGTAAATGAGATATTACAAGAGCTACCACTCCGTATATATAATGGTTGGAGAGGGGGAAGGGCCAAGTACGGCACACTTTTTATTAATATGGTAAGGTGAGGCTTAAGAGGCTGAGCCTTTGTTATGGATAGGTACGGTTTGTGACTAAGCCTGGCCTACATAACAATAGTGTGAAAAAAGAAACAACTAAACATGGTTAAACAAGCCTGGCTGTCTATCAATAACCTGCAATAGTTGTCTGTCAAATAAGATGGTCCAAATAAGTGTAGTTAAATCTTTTTTGCATGGTTAATCACATCTTTCCACAACCTGTTCACTTTGTGCACAGTGGTCACCTTCTAGAGGGAACTTGGCCTACTCTTCCACACCGGCCAAACGTCTTGGAGTAGGTCAGAGTACCAACACTTAAACCCACCAGACACGACCTATAGATTAACTGTACCCATTTTTACTGCTCGGTGGACAGAGGTGGGGTGGATTTTTAAAAAAATGCCCATTGTTTAATAATAATACAAATTATAATGCGCATTCCATCCTAGGATCCCAATGCACAGTGCATGAAAAGCACAAAACAAAAACAGAACCAGGGCAAGCGACCAAACTAAAGAGGGAATGCCGGTTGATCGAATTCAATTGGCAACCTCTGGAATTACAAGCCCATTGTGCAGACCATTACACCATTGTAGCATGTTATATTGCTTAAAACGCATATTCTAGGTATGTGTGTGATCAGATTGTTTAAACCAGGCTCGTTCACAGGAATGTTTAGTGTGCAGTAAACTTAAGAAGAAAATAATTCCCCGTCTGAACATAACTACTCATAGCATCAAGAGGATGGGATGTATCTCTCTTTCAAAGAGCGCCTAACTTTTACCTTTCCATGTTGGGTCAATAATAGTTGACATTCAATTGTGTCCCTGTTGAGATGAGCTCAGGAATGTGGCCATCTCTCATGGTGACCCTGACTGAGCAAGTTTGTGGAAGTGAATCTAGAATTGAAGCTTTCGTGACTGCAGAAATTACTATACTCATTGGTTTTGTCGGTAAAGTCACGTATGTGGAAATAAAATTAGATTAAAATAAATCACGACGTTTCGAACGCAACACAAGCGCTCATTATCAGGTGGAATTGGGGTAAAACACATACCAAGGGCACACACAGAGGGACATCACGCACATAGCACATAGAGAACGCCAAACTGCACGGAGGCAAAAACAGCAGGAAGATGGGAGACGTGAACTCAACAAACCTTAGAAACATAATGTGATGCAAACCAGTTGGCCAACAACACAGTTAGACACTAACCTGGTTGACCACGTATTTCAAAAGACTGCTAAATCTTTTGTTCACATCCTCTGTGGAAGTTCCAAATTCCTCAAGGAGGAACCGGTAAATTCACAAGGACATCCACTGTTGATGTTCCACAGAGTATTACTAATTTTAGTTCTCCGACGAGTTTTATAATTGCACCCCGTGTTGTTTAGCATGATGTTCGGTGGTTCATTCCGCGTGTTGGGAATTTCTTCAGAAAATGAACAGAAGAATGATGGACCTAATCGGTGAGATTTAAATAGCTTGTTTTATTTAAAAGTTGTACTGTATATAGTTGTTTTTTTTCGCGTGTCTGACACGTACGCTAAACTTCTTGTAAATTGTTTGATTATTTTGCCGTAGTAGATTTTCTAATTGAATCCTAACAATTGTTTTTGAGTTTTTTTTTTATATATATAATATACACCATGTTAAATTTTTTTGCACATTCTTAAAGACATTTTCCATTTACTGTCAATGTTACAAATTTGTCTCTCCAAGGCCAGCTTTTCCAATAATGTAAGCGATTTAAATACGAAGGCACTTTAACATGCAGAAATACACAAAGCACCGATGGATCTCGATAAAAATTGAGCTTTTAAATAATTAGCTTATTGTTATTTTATAAACCATTATTCTCAATTATATCATGCGAGAAAATGTACTGCAATTTGTAAAAACAAAAACCCTTCTGGCAAGAGTTTTTGTCACGACAAATGACATTTGACATCTTTCATGGTCATATGCAGCTCTCAACCACATATTTCATTTACAATGTACTTGGTATGTCTAGAAAACATGTGACCCCAAATTATTTTGCAATGCATTGGCTAAATGCCCTTTGGCAAATACAAAATTGAACCGAACCATGACATATACTGAAATATTTCCTGTACAAATATGCGTAAACAAATATCTACGTGTAAAGAAAATAAAAGGCGAGCCCCTCTCACCATCAGGAATGCAAATGCATGAATCATTTACATATACGTCAGTTCAAATAGGCTCTCGCTAAAAGCTAGATTAGTAAAATGTGATGTTTTTTAGACGCAAAATAACGCAGTGGTGCACATTTACTACTGCCTCGTTGTTCAACACCAATATTGACCATTTCCCATCTGGCATCTATGTTGCTACAGCAACATTGATTAGGCAGAATATATAAGCATTTTTGTGTCAAACACACCAACCGATGAGCCAGTTAACACATTTCACTTTGTCACACGGAGTGAAGTAACAGTGCACAGTGACCTTTTCATTGGAGTTGGAGAAAAAAAAACTATGACATGTCCTCAGAGATTGCGCCGTGGTTCATTATCCTCAATTCAAGGCCTCTGCTTTATGCACATCACTAAAAATACTTTGTGTATGCTTACAAATCCCACTTGCATTTCCAACATAAGGAAAAAATGTTGCTTTCACATAACGTGCTAATTGCTATCAATCTGGGCGACTGTGATCCCATGCAACAGCTGCAACAAGTCGATTAGTAATCTGCTGCACTTGCAACGTGCCGATCTACGTACGGTGCATGTGGCTTTTAACCCTAACAGCTCGCATCAGCAGCGACGCAAACACTCTCGCATAGGCGTTATCAAACACCAGTTATCGTGCCTCCCTACGGATCACATTGCCATTTACAAATTAACAGATGCTGATAATCTGTAAAGGCATAATTTACTTTGGGATGAAGTACTGCTAACCATGTTGGTATTCACTAATTCACAACATTTTCTTGCAAACCCCATACTTGCCACTTTCAGGACACAAATGCTTCAGAGCACTTGCATAAACAATTATTTATAAACATTGCTTCAACATTGTGGGATATATATGTGCACATTTTGGGTCTAATTTTACTGAATTGCACAGTTAAAATTCAGAACATAATCTGATCCCGAACCAATCCGATCTGAGTCACGTTTCCATGAAGATGATCCTGATCGGTCCTTTCATTCAATTATGATCGATTGCAATCAGATTTTAATTACTGTGGAATAATGAATACCTCAAATTGTTTAGGACTTAAGACAACTGTGTTTAGATTATTTGTTGTCATTTATGTATAACAAAAAAGTCACGTACATATCCAGGAAAGTCTCACTGAGTCTCAATACTTTTTTAAAGGGTCCTGCATTCGGATGTTTTACAAATCACATTCACGAGTGTTTGAGTACCTGGAGTAAACCCATGCATATGAGGGTATAACTCAACAGTTTCACACAGACGTGTTCAAAAATGCACCAATATACTGACAGCTCCTGGCTACCTCAGAGCCCAATGGGTTTGGGAGTAATCCACCAACACTTGCCTCCAAATCACCGGACTGCAGACTTACACCATTAGCTTCATGCAATAATATGGCAAGAGAATGAATTTGCCAATTGAATCTCAAATCCAACAGGATACGGATTATAATACTCATGCAGCCATTTAAATGCTTAATAAATAAATAAAGCTGCTGATCAGCCAATCCAGACTTGACCCAATGTTGATTGGGTCACGTCCGGATCCAACCTCAGTAAGGTCAGATTTGCCGAACCAATTTCGATTTTTGCTGAATAAATCAGATCGATCCGATTCCAAGCTGAAACGACACCCCCCACCCCCCCACCCCCCCACCCCCCAGTATATTTTATCATCAATTGTGAGAGATTAAGATGGCCAAGACCAGACCATACTGACCTACTGTAGGTCTGTATGAGAACAACAAAAAACGTGTGGGATGCCAATGAGGATGTAGGCCTTAACCAGTCCTAAGGTAGAATGTCTCCTTTCATCTGCTTTAACTGGGCAAAGGCCAAGGGACTTCTTAGCGAGGTTTATGGTTTCTACAGCCAGTATTTACCTAATTGTACTGAAATTTTTATGACGCGACATATAGACCCATCTGCCTCCAATTTACAATCCTATTGCATCTGAATGACCTCCATAGAATACCCGCTGTTATAAATGGCCTTGCTTAATTGTGTTACATAATAAATGACCTGCTTGAACTGCTCATGTTCACTATGATACAGATTATTTTTGTATCATCTTTAATTTCCTTTATCAAGTTAATTATATTTTCTTGTTGAACTCTTAAATAATTCTTAAAAATCACAACTGCAGTGCAGTTTGTATTATTTTTGTTATTGCCATTTTTTGTTGTTACTTATTTTCATATTTCAAGGGCATCCTAGAGCACTGAACATGCCTCTCAGTTTACAGCGTGCAATAATATCAACTTAAAAAAATCATTTAATAATTAATCGGGTTTAGGTACTTCACTACACTAACAACAATGGTGGACACTTATCTCGGTCATATGATCTCAGGAAGCCCATTTAATATGATTGACCATTGGCAAAAATGTGGGGTTCATGACATGATCTTAATAGTACAAACTATTTTGGGATTTGCCGTACAATGATGTTTATGCAAGTTTTACATCATTATAACCTTCGACGTACAACCTTTGACAAACGTTCGCGTTACCCATAACGGATTACTAAATGGTGGAAATGGAAATCTTTGGGTCGTCGTACTTTGGTTGTCGGAAAACAAAAATATCGGTTCATGAGTGTGCACAAAGATGCACCAACTTGACTTTTTTGTCGTACGTATATGTGTATGTTGAACTTTTTTCGCACCGTACGTAGCCAACCATGCTGATCGGAGGTGCGGGGCAAGAGAAACAAAATAAACACAACAAGCAGTTTTAAAGAAATATATTTTTTAACATTATTTAAAAGTGCATATATGTATTAACAATGTGTGATATCCATGCATGCATTGTATTATATGTATACCTTTAAAAAGTTATCGAATATTACTTTACAATTAAAATTGTTTCTGCAATTTTATAGTGAATAAAAATGTTCAAACACAACAGCATTTAACATTCTACAACATTTCCCCAACTTAAAAAAATCATTTTGCTTGCTTCAACCACAAAACATAGCCGGAATTTCAGCGTGGTTTGCAAATCAAGATGGCCTCAGCAGTCAATAGCTTTTTTTTTTACTTTGAATGTTCCCATATTTGAATAACCTCCAAGATCGTCCTCATTTTATTCAAAAGCTTACTTGGACCTGGATCTCCTCTCATCTTGCCCTACTCTTTTTTTCCATGCGTACTGATCAGGCAGGCCTTCAGTCAAAACCCTCAGTCAGCCTCCACTCAATGATAGATTGCTCTTCTTACACTGCTATCCTTGTTTGTATGGAACTGTCTTCCCGTGCCCACCTATATTGCTACTTCCATTTCCGTGTTCTCTTCCAGACTTAAAACTTTACATATCCCTGCTTACAATTGCTGTTTTCCCATCCATCATAGTTTCTATGTCCATACTCTCACACTACTCGAGTCTTCTTGCACTTGATGAATTCAAATTGTCTTGTGAGTGTTAAGAGTGCATGGTGTAGATCTTATCAATACAATATGAAATGTATATGCTTGATAATCATGTATTACAAGCACTGTGCTATAAAGTGGTGTTTACTGTAATTATTGTTGCAAACCTAGTGTTTTTTCATTGATGCCAAATTGATATAAACACTATTGTCAGTATACGTTTGAGGACTGTCAACTCCTACTGCTACAGGACTCACATTTTTGAAGGCTGTCCCTTACAGTGGCTAGAAAATGGAATGAGAAGGCCGTGTGAATGAGATCAAGGGGCGTTCAAGAGGTTGAGTGACTTGGATATAGACCTTTGATAGCAAACGCAAGAAGAAGTCAGGAACAGTGGTGTGATAGCAGCAATTGTTTCAGAGCTGCCAACCCTATCTTTGTTTGGTCCGAAAAATAGTAAAAGCCAACCTCGTATTGACAGGGTGAAATATCACTGTTATGGAATTCCCAGTATTCATTGCATTTTTCATGCCAACTGCATAACCAGGAGTTTCACAAACAGCAGCAGCAGCATTGGTGGTGCATTTCCACTGGGCGCCCGAGGCAGACATTATTTTTGGGTGCATTGCGTGACTACCAACTCTGTATGATGGCCAAGAACCAAAACGTAATGATATCACAGTCGTGCCAAGTAATTCAACTAATAGACTAATTACAAATGTAATTATTTTAAGAGTTATTAGAATTCGGAGATTTTCTGGTTTTTTTTTATGAGGATACGAGTTTGATTTGGTGTAACCCTAGTTTTTCTCGTAAATCTGGAGTCCCCTTCCGCGCTTTTGCTTAGTTTCGTTGATCACGGTGTCGTTACGGCCAAAGTTGTTTGACGAGATTGCTCCTCGCCAATGTTTTACATCTTCTGCCAGTTGCCACAGCTGTTGCGAAGTAGACAACGCCACCTCCAAGATCCACCCAAAGAGCGCCCGCTGTCTGCTCTTAGGTCTTCCCTTTGGTCGCCAGATTCTAAACAATAACTAAACTATTTTTTATTTTAACAGCTAAGGCCCACTGAGATTTGTAGCTCTTTATCCGAAGCAACCTGGCTATCACAAATGATAGCTTAACGAAGTGGCGTATCACGTGGAAATATATAGTGGACAAATACTCTAAACGCGTGTTTCTCAATGTGGAGAGATAAACTGGACGTGGAGAAATATCCACACGACCACGGGGAGAACATGCAAATTCCAAATATACAGGCGACAGGGTTGGAATTGAACCCACGCGTCCTGCATATCAGGCGAGGTAGTTAACATCTCGCCACCACGATTCCTGCAGACCACCTCAACAATGCCTGTCACGGTAAATGACTCACCCCCATCCTGCGAATATATTCACCCAAGTTAATCTGTTTTTCAAATCAAATCAACAACACTTACCTGCCACGTTGTAATTCTAAACTTGTGCATTGCTAATCCTGTCTTGACATTACATTTCTATCATCCATCTCAGACACCTGTGCTCAAAAGCCAAATTATTTTGAGCCGCTTCGTAATGGTCAATCCCTCTGCGTGTATGCATAGTGAACTTCTTTCACACCGTACGTAACCAACCATGCTAATCTGATGTGCGGATCCATGCAGTAATGCAAATGTTAGTCCTGCATTAAATACTCCATTCGCTACACTTATATCTCTTTTCTTTAAAAAATAAAGTATCTTCCATAGCCCATCAAAAACTTGATGTGCTATCAAGCAACGTACCTATTGACCCCCCTCTCACAGCCTCCTACATTATGAGCATAATGCACATACATAATGTACATTGATTCATTAACCCCCCCACTGGACATCTGTGAAAAAGACCTTCATAGCTCATCGGATTTTTCCAGCCTAAATCTAGTTTCCCATTCTCTCTTCCTACCGCGAGTTGCGATCCGACTACAGCCGCCATCAACTTTTGACTTAAGGAAAGCTTTTCTTAAGAGCCCCAGTAGTGTCCAGCCTAGTTTACTAAACGACAAAGTGCCTACCCACTGACCACCGTCGCCTTAAATTTAGATACGCTGACCAATGCAGCGCCGCTATGTGCAGCCCTCGGGAGTGTTGACGAGGAGCATCACGCTTCTCCGTAACCTCGCCTCATTCCACAGGGTCTCCCCATTCACGTTGCGTTGCCCGTGTGGAGGAGGAGACCCTCGACGTTGCACGCCGGAGTTGCACATTTAATTATAGCGACCCTTGCTGCAGAGGTCGTAAACGGGTTTTGATTCCTTACCCGTACCCGGCCGCACCAGGGTCGCAAACGGTATCGGGTAGGGTACGGGTATCGGGTACCAGGTTGCGACCTCTGCCTTGCTGACGCAAGCAGCCGTCCAGGGACCGCCGCGACGATCGTGAACGACAACGGAGGTGGCCCTGCAAACGTCTTGCCCATGCCACCGCTTTGTGAAATGGCCTCCGGCTAGAGGGAGCTCTGGATAGCCCCCATCGAGAGGTTGCATTGGCCCATTGTTCCACCCGGGCCCGCAACTCTTTGGAGCATCGACACATTTCCCCGCCACACACGAGCGGCAGATCTCTACGTGTTGCTGTTGCACCCATTGCGAGTGCTGGGTGGGGGGTACAGGTGGGGTGGGGGAAGGGGGGTGGGGATACAAGAAGACTTGCCGATTGTTTCAACTGCTTCACCGGGAGATGAAACGATCATGACACCATGTAATTTTGGAATGTTACGCGTTGTTCATCGTTCATATGACCGACTCTATGAGCGTTCATGATGTACGTTTACACGATGTTCATAGCATTGAACTATAATAGACTGAAAAATGATCATTAATTTATCATCATAACCATGGAACATTGTAAAAACTCAATGACCGACATAGCGTGGATTAGGCTTTAATCCATTGGTGGATTGATAATGGCTGAAATTTATTACTGTTGTGAAAATATGAGTTTGCGATGTCACAGGAGAAAATGAAACATTTGTAGATATTGCATTTCACATAATGATCATGTATAGTGGACATAGCTGCAGCTATATAAACACGAGCAATTAGTAAATGATGCAGAACCATCTAACTAATATGACCTTCTAGAAATCCTTTCGTAGAATGCATAGAGGTAGCTTTATTAGTAGCATTCATTAAAACATATTTTCAACCGAGTTACAAAAATAATAATATAAAAGTAAAATTAATTGAAAACAATATAGAAATATATTTAGTCTAAAATTTACCTTTTATAGTTTATAGAGCACCAACTGCATAGGGCCATTTATGGATGACGTTTGAAACGAGTATAAAACTAGCCACAATATTTCAACATAGTTTGTGAAGGAACGCAATATGTTTGCATTATCATCATTCAGCCTGTTGACCCTCTTAATATTGAATGTTGTGGCTAAAGAAAAGTCAATAATCCTAACCAAACTTTAAGCGATAACTTTATTTTTAAACTCAACCCTTACCCTTTAACGCCTCTAACCCTAACATTAAGACTAACCGTTATGGGCATGGCCTTGTCACTAAAAGGTCAATGTAATCCCTGTGGGGTGCAGCATCTGGGTGAGTTCCTAACATCTATGCACGCACACGCGCGCATTTCAGCAGCTCATCTCCCCGAAAGCAACCGTTTGCTTTATTTATTTCTTATATCCAGGGGGCTTCCAGCAAGCAAGGTTTGATTTTACTTGAGGCGAGTCTACAGTCACAAGCCAGATGGGAATGGGTTCATGCGGCGCTGATGGTCCCTTATGTTTTTCTTGCCCGAATTTTCCTGGAAATTAATTACTCAAACAGGGGGCGCACTGCAGTATAAATTGTGCATGCCACAGCCTGACCGAGAAACATTCATCACGAACACCCCCACCCTCGCAGTCTAGAACCCAGGAAACAATGAACGAAAGGGCATCCCGGTTGTTGCTTTTTTGTAAAGTTTTGTTTATAGCTACGAGGTTAAGTAAATGTAGTTTTTGCCACATTAATTATCTTAACAGTCCTTGATGCTTCTACCTATAAAAGCAGTGCGCATCTTTGCAAATGTCATATTTCAGTTTGTGCCGCGGGTACTTGACTGTTAATAATACCTAAAAGTAAAATAACTAGAATAATTGATATACGGTTGCCAACATTTGAACATTCTTTCTAGATTTGAAGCTTTCGTGACTGCAAGGATTCATATTCTTAGGTTTTTTCGGTAAAGTCACGTAGGTAAAACATTAAAATTAATGAAAGTAAAATAAAATAAAAATCACGACGTTTCGGAGGCAACACAAGTCTCTGTCATCAGGTGTGACGGTCCCACCTGTTTTACCTATGTGACTTTACCGAAAAAACCTAAGAATTTGAACATTCTGTTTTCATGCTGTAGTTAATTTATTTCTCTTTTCTACAAACTTATGAAACACGGCGGCATCTTAGTATGGCTATGCTGCATTCGATGCACATCTCATTTATTGATGGAATCATATTTGTAAAAACGTACTCTTCTTAACATTGGGAAATGCCTGTTTCATTTTGTGTCCACTAATTCATATTAATTTGCACTGAGAAAGCACTACGAAGAATACAATATTTTTTTTAAAAATCCCTATTTACCAATCACAACATTTGCTTCAAGAGCGTTTGGGCTAATCTGGACTGAGAGAGTACATCACTTACTCTGCACTTACAACTGCCCTGGGTGCTACTCATGACGGATAGTGCTCGCTGCAGGCTCGCTATGCGACACTTTTAATAACCTGGTGATGTATAGCAGCCCGAATACCAGTTCAGGCACAAGCCGTTGGGTCAAAAGAACAGATTTGCATACTTGTGCAATACACAGACCCTGACAAATCGTAGCTATAACCAGTATTTATGGCTGTCTGAGTCGAGGTAAAAGCGGTCCATTTTTATGACACTGATATACTGTTTCCAGACATGAGGCAGTGTAAAGCCATTTAGCAAACAAATCAATCTAATAGCCTTTTATATTGTTCATAATAATGGCTGGAGACACAGAATAAAAATGTCCATGACGTGTAATGGTCAATATCAAATGTGCAGTTGTCTAATAGCTATCTCTCTTTCTAGAATTAATTTAAATACAAAGTATTTGAAAGACATGATTAATTCCGATAATGCAAGTCACATGATTCTAATTATCCATAAAGCATTATAATTTTAATTGATATGTTATTAAATTGAGTGCTATTTAGGCATGTTTGCAGCATTCAAACCATCCAATCGCAAAATAACACTGGGAAATATATCAGGTGACTAATGTTCTTTGTCAATGACAACACTGTATCATCCTTTCACATACCAGATCCAAATGTCTTATTTCATGTTTGTTTTATTTTCCTGCCCATAGCGTTTCCTCCAAGTTCACAAATTTTAATGACCCTGCAATTATGCACTCGAAGTTAGTGAATACATAATATTGCTGACAATTTTCAGAAATTCAAAGAGAGTCTTGATATGGTTTATTCTCGAATTATATAAAGGTCGTGCCAACAAACGGTAGACAGCGTGGTTACAAAGTGGCTCTAGTGGGCTGATTGAAGGATGAGGTCAAATCCCTGCAGGAGAAATGGGAAACTCCATAAGCAGTGGTAAATTCTGTTTACCCTGCAGCAACACTTATGTAACCACATGTTGGAAATTAGCTGTGGAGTGTGCCATTTTGCGCGGGGATATTTTATTCTATACCATACGAATATAAGCCATCCGACCAACCCAACCGTACTCGTCTCCGTGACGACTCACTCTTCGCTCATACAATGGGCTCTCCTTTGCTTTCACAAAAAAAGTTACTGACAGCTGCAGCAGTAGCGGCAGCTATGTATGGTCTGTTTCCTAATTGGCACTTGTAGTTTTATGGGAACTTATGGCAGACGACAAAGGTATCTTCAAGGATACCCTTCTACTTAAAAAGACGCATGGTTGTGGAGGTGTGTACAGCAAATCAATATGACAAACATGAGGAAATGTAGCTATAAAACAAAACGGTGTTATCTAAGGACTTTAGCGAAATGTAGGCAATTGATCAAATAATGCAAGAAACTGCGAAAAATTGGTTATGGCTAGCAATACTGTACACCGTATTAGAACACAACATATTCCAGGATTTACTACACTTTCAGATAAAGTACTCCATATAATGCTTTATCCTGCAGCCATGACACTGCACGCCGAATAACAACCACGAGCCTGCTACCTTAAAGAGTGATACAAATAACTCGGTTTCTATAACAATGTTAATATGAATATTAAACTGATAAATTATTCAGTATCCAATTATCAAGCCAATTAAAATGTCCGCATTTATCAACATACTGTACGTATTGTGCCAATATTCAGAGTTCCTAAATGTTCTGCTAAAGGCTGCCACCGCAGATATGATACGCTATGTCAAACAAGTAAACCCGTAAAAACAAAGTTTTTCACTATAAATCCTTTATATGCGTGGCGGCTAGAGTCCTCTCGTCCTCTGGCTTGAGATGGCTGCCACCTATGCGTCAGATGATTGTCTGCCACCATTAAGCAATTGGTAATTAAATATTTAATTTGTTTTCCCTAAACAGTGTAAAATTTTGGATTTTTTTTCACGAAAATTAATTGTCACACACAACGAGTCTGTGTGGAAAATGTCAGCTCGATTGGATCACGGGAAGTGGGTTAAAAAACGAGCGAAAGATTTGCACGGTCCTAAGCAAGCAAGCGAACTTAATATAAAGGATTTAAAAATATATTCGCCTGTGGAGGACGCGGGGATCGATCCCGCGACCTTTGGCATGGGAAGCGAGGGCGCTACCAACTGCGCTACTCCGCCACGGCCTGTGGAGGAGTTACGCTCTGGGCTCTTACACTCTGACGTTCAGCCAAAGCCATGAATGCGTTCTATTTGAATATATGTAGAATAATTTTTTTTTGCCTAAAAAGTGTAAAATTTTGGGAATTTTTTTTCACGAACAATAATTGTCTGGCACAACGAGTCTGTGTGGAAAATGTCAGCTCGATTGGATCACGGGAAGTGGGTTAAAAAACGACCGAAAGATTTGCACGGTCCTAAGCAAGCAAGCAAGCACGCAAGCAAGCAAGCAAGCACACGAACTTAATATAAAGGATTTAAAAATACCTTGGCACGAATGATCGTCTTTTTGTAGCCGCTTGCTGGTGTGCGTGCACACGCGAGGGTGCTCAATTGCATCGTTTTAGGAATGGTTGTATGCGTAACCAAGCAAATAACCTGACGGAGAGCGGTGAAAGTAACTGAAGAGGCCTAAGAGTGAGAATGTTACTTGATCGGGAACAATCACGCTTGCACGGGAAAATAAACGTACCGTTCTTCATCCAATGATCATGTGAGCATTGGTTTATGATAGGAAGAGCTCGGTTAAGGGTCTTTAAGTGAAGGCGAAAGGCAGCCGATGTGAAGGTGCGTATATAAAGATGGGTGGTACAAACAAGCGGTTTTGTGAGGATGTCAAATTAATGAGATGATTTGAAAGGAAACATGCAGTGTATTTGTGAGGCATTGAAAGAAACCCCTCAAAATAATACTTTCCAAGAACAAAACGTATAAACGAGGACTCTGCTTAGACTTGACGCAACAACAAGGACTGGAACTACAAATGCACATTCTCCATGGAGGAAAGTCCATAGATGAACAGCGTGGATACGTCTCATGGGTTAACTTTACAAATAAGGTTCATATACTGTACTGTGAATTCAGCAGATTACTAATAACAGGTAGCTTGTGGGCATCAATTCAGCAAGCATACAATAGCTCCAGACAATGGCGAGCAACTCCCTTAATGACAATCAATGGGCAAGATGATCATGATAACAATAAGCACATCATGCTTTTCATCCAGTAAGCATTTACAGGTTGTTTAAAAGTGTTCACACACACACAACTTGGATTGTATGTTAACAAAGAAGTTAAATTGAGCGAGGGTGACTGGTTAAATTGGCATTGTTTGACCGACACAGCGAGAGAGAGAGAGAGAGAAAAAAGGAGCGTGCAAACGCGAACGATGCGCGTTTCTTGTCCTCCACATGACAGAGGGGGGAAGAAAAAAACGGGGAAAAAACAATATGGTTCAAATCCTTTACGCAGGTGTTGGGGTAAGTTCAAACAGGAGAGTTCACAGATCATAATAAGGTCACGCATTCCAGACCAGCTATGGCTTCACAGAGATCTTTCAGGGGTGCAAAATGACAAATGACTACAATAAACTTTCTCTGACCTTGACCCGACCTCGGCAAATATGGACTAAATGGCAGGGATGATCGATTGCGTTATCCTGCAGACCCATCAAAGTCTAAAGGGCACTTCCTGTCCTCCAGTGATCTCGGCCCACTTTGGAAGGCACATATTAGAATTTTAAGAAACTTGGCGCAACATGCACGCTGATGGATTGTCGAACCCATTTCAAATCAAAGTAAAGTACTGCATCACTGTTTTAATTTGTTTTATTCATTTATGGCTCTGCAGACATGCTTTACATGGCAAAGAACCCCTCTTTGTGTGCCTTATGCAGAACATTAATACGTGTTTTCGTTTAATGTTGCCTCATATTTTAGCCCAAGTTTCTAAATTTATTGTCACGCTGATTGTGCCATCAATCATTTTTGACAACGTGAAAGAAATAATAAATGTTAAGTGATATTTAATTGTTTTCTCTGCGCCGTTTTGTACAGTACATCACACGCCTTAAGCCCCATGCAATCGCTTTGGTCGGATGTCATGTGAATGCCTCGGAACTGACAAGCTGCAACTCGATCCCAGATCCAAGCAATCCCTGAAGGCAGGTGAAGGCCATAGTCTAGTCTGGATATAAGCGATGACATTTTGCATTAATTGTGCAAGGCAGAGGTGGCCGGTATTACACACGCGTTTCATATGTTTTTTTTTTCAATCAACCGCACTGCAAGCAAACCCGTGTTGCATAGAGTTCTACAACGTCCGTTTTATATAGAGTCTTGAAGAGTAGACTTCAAACGTCACAGGTTCCGAGGGAGATAAGGGTTCTGCCCTCATCTGTCTGCGGAGCACATTTACCGCCCCCACAATCAATGGGTCGTTTTCAGTTTACAACATGATAGTTTTAACACAGATGGGTTTGTCAACCTATCATTTAACCCCCAATAACCCTCGAGGACCCAAGGCCATACACTATATACAGACACAGAAGCTCACTCAGTAGTAACCACTACTCATACTGCACAAATCAAATGTTTGACTGTAAGCCGATATGTTACCAATTGAAGCTGGGATTGAGTTTAGATTTATATTTTGTGTTACAGTTGCTTCTTAAACGACTGTTCACCAATAATTATTTGGTTGCACCGTGAGTTACATGAATGAGACATATAATTGCATTATGCAAGCCATTTATAATACTGACCAAAATGCAGTACTGCACATACATATCTAACATAAACAACTATTGTCATATTTTCATTATTGTTATATCACAGCGATATAATGCGGCACAGATAGTTGAATATAGTTTTACAAGCCCGTTTCAAAAAAACAACAACGTTACATCCAACATATAAAGGAATACAGAATTTAAACTCCTATAGTTTCTATCTCTTCCAACAAACGTATTCCATCTAATGTAAAAAATGTAGCATTCGTTTTACCCTTGAAACTTTTGCTAGAAAAAGATAACCTTTGCCAACACGTCTATGCTGCTTAGGTTGTTCTGATGAGAGGTGCACTGCGCGGTGTGCTGGTGGGAATAACAAAATAGCCCACTGCGGGCGGAGCAACACAAAAGGCAGCAGTGCAGCTGAAACCAGCAGGCAATGAGCAGCAGGTTTCCAATCTGAACACTTCCAACTGTGACAAGTATGGCCTTTTATACCCAGCAGTTCAATGTAACTCAACAGAGCAGTCTCGGCAGGCGGCCCCACAAACCATGATTCTGCCCAGGCCAAGAGACCTACTTTGTGATCCATGTGGATGAAAGATCAATGCACAGCCAGGGAATTAAGAGAAAATGTTATTTCAATTGATCTCACGAGTAAACCATAGAGCACTCAATATACCTATAGCGAAGGATGCTAAACTTTAAGATATCAGGTGCTGTTACCATTTCATCGCGTTAGTTTATGGATAATTTAAAAAGGGCATTTTATGGGGGGGTGGGAAAGGCAATTATTGTACTTTCGTGGATTGTGGCATCGTAGGACCATGAGGGATGGCCTCCATTCAGCAGTGGTTATATAACATCTGATGATGATTCAAATCATTGCGGTATTTTATTTCACCCCACTTATGCTAAATGAAACCTAATGGCAGATTAAGCTTGATCGTGCGTTATCAAATCATCCTCAGGTAAAACCACAACAGTAATACCGCAGTAATCAACAGCTTTTCAACTGGAATAGACACGCTTTAAAGTTACATCTCTGACACAGTGAATTATCATACAGCCATGTGCTGTTCACTGAAAAGTTGCAGGTGAAAAAAAATCAAACCGTACATTTGTATAAATCCAAAACAGCCCACTGCCTGTAATTCTGTGCTGATATTCCACTGCCTGGCAGCGGGGAGCCCTTTCAAAGAGCAGGGGCAGACTGCACATCAGCACATTAACAATGATCAGATTGTGAGTGTGAACTTACTTGCAGACCTTGTTATGACAATCGGGGTGCGAAGTCACCACGGCTATCTACACTTTACAGATTCACCCCTGCCGCAGTTTTATTTCAACTGTTACACATTATTACATATTGTATTAAAATCCTGTAGACATTCTTCGATGCATGTGCAGTATGTGGAAAGAATTGTAATAAAGGCTCATTTGTTATTTTATATACGTAAAAAAAAATCTTGCCTGAGATATGGTGTATAAACTTGCATATTCAATAATGCAATGCTTAGTATTAATACATCTATTTTATTTATTTTATTTGAGACAGGAATTGCAAAGACCGTCTATATATAGGAAACTAGCATGAGATTAACCTTTATCTCATTCTCAAAATTATTTTGCCACCAATCGCTTACAGTATGTGCGCATCATTTTCAGCATCATGTTCAATGCAGCACACAATAGCAATTATAAATCACAAGTTTAAATGAACAACATAGTACCTTTTCATTTATTGTCTACGCATTTATATAAAAAAAAACCCAAAACATGTTTTTGGCAAATTTCAAACTACGTTTTAGAGCAGAGTCCTTTCATGTTCAATAGGTGCCAATTGGCAGCTCAGCCAACCAAGCACATGGACAAACACTTGATCTGCGGGGCACCCAACTGACTAAGCCTCCCAGGCTCCCAGATAATGATCCAGGACAATTAGGACACTGGCCATACATCATTCTGCCAGCTCACTGCCCACCCAAATGGGCTAATTAATTTCACTGAAGGTTAAAAACACTGCACAGCCTTTTAATACCGAATTTGCACCTACCGTATATTCCATATACCTGTTCAGCTAATGTGCCAATTACTTATTTTCATTTTATTACATGCATATGGTTTGTTTCCCGATATGCTTATTAATGTGTTTTGTATTTTGCATTGATGAAGGCTTATAAAGGCCTGACAGACTCAATGTCTCTAGTTCATCTAGTTCTTGCGTATGCTACCTTGTCTTCTTTTGCATATACATATATATTTTCTATAGATATTGTACATTTAAATCCATAAAATCATGAAATGTGTAATATCTCAACGATACAAACTGAGAGCACGATTTAAATTAGCATTATATCAGTTATTAATAACAAATGCACTTTTTTACATTTACATGAGTGTGAGAGCGATTAATTATAGGGTTTTTTTTACGAATCTTCACAATTGTTTGAATATACAGAGAATGTAAACACATGTTATTGAATTCACATGTAAAGAGGCCAGACAATCGTCTGAGCCACCCAGCCTCGCTCCCACTCAAGCCCAACCCCCACATCCAAATCATCGAGGTACAAGTTGAAGAAAATATAGTGCACTAGCGGGAAGTACCCGGCGTTGCCCGGGCGAAAAATATTATTTCAAAACTTCTCTTAAAAACATTACATATACATACACAGATACTAAGCTATTGTGAAAGCCCGGTGGGCCGTTTGTCCATTTCTCCACTACCAAAATTATAAGAGGCTTGCAGAAGTCAAAAAAGTTATAGAAAGTGGGGGGTAAACAGTTGATCTAAAAGGTTTCCGAAAATTGTTGACCCCCCCCCCTCAAAAAATATTCTTATCCCCACGTAGGTATATATACCTATATCCAACAGAGTAAGTAGCATCTATTGACTCTGTAGTTGTATCTACTGACTGCACAGTAGTATTTACTGAGCCAGTAGGAGCGACTGACTGTATAGTAGTATTTATTGACTGTAGTAACTACTGACCATAGTAGTATCTACTGGCCCTACAGTAGTATCTACTGACTCTATAGTAGTCACTACTAACTCTATAGTAGTATCTGCCGACTCTATAGTAGTAGCTACTAACTCTATAGCAGCATCTACTGACTCTATAGTAGTATCTACTGACTATCGCAGTAGCTACTGACCGTAGTAGTATCTACTGTTTGATAGTATCTACTGACTATAGCAGTATTTACTGACTGTAGTGGTTTATACTGACAGTTTTAGTATTAACTAACTCTATAGTAGTATCTACCAACTCGAAAGCAGTATATACTATCACTACTGCAGTGCATACCGACTATGGTGGAACCTGCTTTCACTACAGCAGCGCATATTGACTGTGGTGGTATCTGCTTTAACTACAGCAGTGGATACTGACTGTGGTGGTTCCTGCTATGACTTCAGCAGTGCATACTGACTGTGGTGGTACCTGCTACCACTACAGTAGTACATGCTGACTCTATAAAAGTATAGATCGACTCTATAGCACAAACTACTAATCTTGATTTGAAGCTTTCGTGACTGCTGGAATCCATACTCTCTGGTTCTTTCTGTAAAGTCACGTAGATAGAAAAAATAATAAAAGAAAACACACGACCTTTCGGTCGCATCACAAGCGTCTGTCTTCAGGTGAGTAAAATGCTGTCTATCTACGTGACTTTACCGAAAGAGCCAGAGAGTACACAAACTACTAACTTGAAAGTGCCGTCGTGAGGCCTAGTCCCGTGTAGAGCCCCCGGCCTCGCCTACATTGCCCAGCCGGCCGAGGTGGCACCTTGGTAGGCTGGGGGCTGGGCCGCTACCCCCCTCACCATCCCCCTGCCAGCTCTACAATAACAGTATCTAAGCGCGATAATATTAGTATCTACCGACCCTATAGTAGTAAGTGCACACATTGGGGTGGGGGGGGGGAGAAGACATGATACTTTGAAGAATTTACCTCAGCGTTGTTTTAATTTTTTGGCATTTTTAACGCGAAAGAGAAATTACCCTCACCCCCCTATTCCAACGAACGCGTGTGCGTTGCTCGGGGCAACCCACGGTCAGCTTTGTCGTGCGTGCGCAAATGCGTGCTTTAGCGCTCGGAGAGCGGCGTAAGGAAATACATAATAAATAGCACTACATTTCTTATTTAACTACTTTAAAGTTGACGGATGGGAAAATGGAACA
Source organism: Lampetra fluviatilis (assembly GCF_964198595.1). NCBI lineage: Eukaryota > Metazoa > Chordata > Hyperoartia > Petromyzontiformes > Petromyzontidae > Lampetra > Lampetra fluviatilis. The sequence goes on along the minus strand of NC_136287.1, from coordinate 9,155,056 downwards.
GCGCTGCCTCACCACGGGGCTTATGGCGTGGTACCTGGATACTCTTTTTTAAACATAAACCCCACGGTTTGCGAGCCAAATCCTTCGCAAGTCTTGTACACAGACAGACACACAGACAGACACACAGAGAGAGAGACAGACAGACGCACACACAGACAGACACACAGAAACACAGACAGAGAGACAGAAAAAATGACGTTTATAGGTGAGATATACCACAGTGTGATTGGGGAAATAAATAACACGCATTTGAATGGTTTTTGGTGGAGATGAGCATTCATTCTTGGGTATGCCACTGATTCGGTGGGAATTGGTTTTGGATTTAATGTCTGAAAAACATTTGGAACCATTTTGGATAAATGGGTGGATCAAGCATGGATTTAAAGGTGACCTTATCAGGCGATTATGTGTATCATGAGTATAATAATGTATTTAAATTAATAAATAATTACATCCTTGGAATATATACTGATAAATATATGCTATTTACCATTAAAATAACGTTTTATATTTGAAAACAAAATAGTAGCTTGAATAATGTATACATTAGTACAGTTTTGTGTAATACATTATTGCATAAATTTTTAAATATGATCTAATCCATTAATTTAGATCAGATCGACGTGGATTGACTGATTGAGCTGAGCAATCTCATCCACTGAAATGTCGATCACATCAGTTCAGAATCAGGTTGGTTAGTAACTGACCCTGAACGATTGTATCCAAATACATTTGAACCATGATGCATCTCTAGTATTTGTGTCCGAAATAATCATCCAAAAAAAGCGAAATGCCTTCAGACTAATGCTTTATAGTCATGGGCTGTCTGACATGAGTTTTGGAGCTTGGGAAATGGGAGAAACATTTTCTTAAACTTTCGGTCAGGTGTGCTCAAGTGATGTCACTGCAGAAATGACTTACAAAGTAAGCCAGTGACAACACTATGACATCGGTATAGGTGTGCCTGAGTAATTAGCAAAGATTTAAACCCCTTGTGAGACAGCCCAGGAGACACATCCTCAGAGCATATGTATAGGATAACGGATATTGTTTTTTTTGGTTTAATCTTCCCTGCAGATACAACATTTCTGAGACTTACATGCACAATTGGGCCACATCCTGACAGCTCATTGCAGATTAATTGAGTTCATGCTACAACAAAGCAAGTGTTCAAGATGCTTAAATATTTTTACTTTTCGATTCCCTTGGTGTTCTGTGTGTATTACACCACAAATTGAACACAATTAGTTGTTGTACATAATTGGGTAATTCTAGTTGTTTTGTACAAATTCATAATTGAAAATAGTATCACTTCAAATGCCATTCCAAAATGACATTGAGCCCAATGCAGTAATGACTGTTTACTGAAATCTGGCACTTTAGTACTTTAATGACAAAAGACAATACTCAGGCAGGTGTCTTTGGGTAATTATATTCGAATCTATTCGAATCTGTTGTCTTGGATTCTCATATTCTTCCAAACCAATGGAATACATTTCAATGCTTTCGAAATATTAAGCGGTTCGTTTGAATTCTTTATTAAAATAATGTCAATAAATGGCAGTGTAAAGGGCAACAGTAAAAAAAGTGTCCATCAATGACCACATTCACATAGCATTCTAAAATGTTGTCGTGACACAAACCGGGTAATGGCAGTAAAGGTCTTTTCTGCAGTCTTCAAATTCCTACGTTACAGGAAAAAATGCCTCGGGCTCAGGGAACCAATCAAAGGCACCCTAACAAGATAAAATATGTGATGTGGTACATTTAACAGCTAGTGCATGACAACACAATTTGCAGGAACAGGAGCCTTTTTTTTTTACAGGGATGGGATAAATGGGAACAGAATCAGTTAAAAAGTAGATGTCCTACGCTTCCTCATAATGGATATGTAAGTGGCAGGTAAAAACATATCCATGTTCAAATTGGAAGGTATTTCAAACTTCACTGACTAGCAGAGGTGTGGACTCGAGTCATGTGACTTGGACTCGAGTCAGACTCGAGTCATGAATTTGATGACTTGCGACTCGACTTGGACTTGCATAACAATGACTTTGTCCCACCTATGAGATGTGGACTCGAGTCATGTGACTTGGACTCGAGTCAGACTCGAGTCATGAATTTGATGACTTGCGACTCGACTTGGACTTGCATAACAATGACTTTGTCCCACCTCTGCTGACTAGTAAGATCACATTTTATTTCCACTGCTATTCCTAGATGGTTAAGCGTTATTGGTCGCGAAAGCCTAGGTGTTAAATTGCTTAAGTGTAGATTAGTTCAAGTCTGCAACATAACAGGGTGCTGAAACTCAGTGAATATACAGTGACGCGAGTTCAATTAACAGCCACAGGTAACATCAGTTGCAAGTGATACCTGAACTGGTCCTGGAATTCTAGTGTTAATCAACCAGTACGAACCAGCATGGTGAAGTATGGTCAAACAACCCCCATGACTGACATGGCATGGGTATGCCTTCATCCAGCAGTAGATTGACAAAAGGCTTTGAATTATTAATATCATTATAAAAGTGCCACTGGGCTTTATTTGCATTTACTTTCCATAATAATAGCACACTCTCAGTGGCTACATTGTGTGTGGGTCTACATTAAGCACTGCATATCATATAGACTTTGAACAAAAAAGGCTGCATATAAACTTTAAAAAATGCTGCTGTTGGTGTGAATGTGTTCAGATCTATTTTGTATTACTTAAAAATATTGCCGACTTATATCTGATCGTAAGAGCACTGTTTTCTCATGTGCATTACTATCACTCTTAGGCAGGGGAGTGGGGGGGTCTTAGGGGGTAGTGGGGCAACCATAAATGGGTAGTTGATGAGGCCTCACTCTCCATAACACATTTGACACTTTCACCCTGCCTTACTTTAGCGACTGCTGCCACCGTTAACATGAGGTCAGACTACAACACCAATCCCTCAGGTGGGCTGGTTAGACACAAATACCAACTACAACATCACACACAGGTTCGCTGACTTTCACAGCCACAAATTACTTGCCAAAAGTGCATGTACATTATCGGCACATTAGTGTGGCCCAGTACCCGATTCAGTGGCATTTATTTCATCACTGGAATAGCCCCCCCCCCCCATCTTTGCACTGGTAGGTTTATCTAAAGGAGAACAGTGGTGAAGGTTGTGGAGCGGTGACACAGTGGTTTGTGTTCCTGTGCCCGTGACCTTAGTTTGATTTCTGGCCACGTCTCACATCACTTGTTGAGTGATATCTGTGGGGGAGACCTTCATTCAACAATAGACAAAGTAAACTAAATTACAATATTGTTTTACCTATTAATTACGCATATGCTGTAGCAATCCTAATATTGACACCAATACATTTAAAAAATACGCCATACGGTATATTTGTCTCTTTGACTGAAACACAACCAACATTAGAAGAATCTACAAAAGTATTACTCGTAAATACCATCGCAAAAATGTCAAATTAAATACTGTACCTTCAACATATCCAACATTCAAAATTCTGTTAAAAAATGCATGAAAACCATAAATATTTCAGGCATTTTCCTCGTGTAAACAATAACCATCGCTCGTGTCAGACCTACTACATTGTGATTCATCACATATTTATGGGTAAAGGTGGCAGACACTCAAATTATTATGCTAATGCACAATTACCCATTCAGCCAAATCGGCAGAGAGATGGCTGTCTAATCTAGTTGAGCAACAGGAGGCACACCTTGAAAAGAATACCGCTTAAGTATAAATGTGTGCGAGAATAAAACATATGGTACAAACTGCAGAACACTTACAGCACATTTTTTTTTTAAACAGAAAAATAAATATTGTATTCAAAATTTGTTCATGTGTTATAACACCTAAACCTAGTATTACAAATAAAATACAAATTTACATTATAGTATCCGAATTAAATAATATAACTGTTTTTTATTATTAATTTTAATAGTGTTCAATAGGGTTAATGAATTGATTGTTTAATGACTGGAACTGAAACTGTGAGAGAGAAAACTGCACCGGACCACAGGCAATCTTTAAGTTTATTTGCGTTGACTTGATTTGTGACATAGGTGATCCCGTTTAACCAGTTGCCCAGCTATTTTACAAGGGAAATCCGTGGTGAGCAAGCATCGTGAATGTTCATCGAACATTGGTCATCATAAAACTTTACCCGAATAACTGAGCATTGAATTATTACTGGCCACATTTTCCTTGCATTTATATTTTAATGGTGTACTTTAGTCTTGATTTCATGCAAATACAATGCACTGTACTTTTCATGCATACAGAACAACCATGCATTCATATATATGTTTTTAAATACTTTGATTTAAAGCAATGCTTTGTATTTTTTCACTCATATCGCACGCGTATTGTTTGATTTTATTACAATTTTAGGATGAGGTTACATCTGTTCAGAAAAATCATCAGTGGGTTAAATGGAGACATACAGATGTTGATGAGGCGTAACTGAAACTTATCACAGTAAGCCCATAATGTCAGCCCGAGTTAGGCTGTGGGCCCCAGATATGTTAATGTTTCTGAGAGCAAATGTTCGACGTGGAAAGGATGAGATCGTGGCAATTAATTTCCACAGGCAGTAGTCGGGCATTATCATTTGTTTTCTCATTCTCTTGGGATGCAGGTAAGCAGAAAAGAGGTCTCGAGGGAAGAGCAAAAATCTCGAGTAGCTAAACGCTCTAGATATCACCATCTCAATGGGACCACGAAGAGCGCTATATGTTTCTTATTCACCCAGCAAGCTTTGTTACTTAAAGTCACTTTATTAATTACACCCGACATCTTATTCATTACTTCCATGTATAATTACCATATTTAATGCCATCCTTTATATATAAAAAAAATTCGCTCGTATATTATCCCATTAAACATACACCCTTTTGCCCATGTTATTGAGCAAAATGCAATATAACCCTGCATGGTAATTAACTATTAACATTTACCACCACTGATTCTACTTTGTTGAAAAGAAAGTTGTTGAAATGCTTGCATGCAAGAACATATTTAAATATTGTATCTTCACGCAATTTATATTGTTCATAACATGTACAATTTACATATTTTCGTTTGGAACTGAGAAGCATTGTTCCAATAATATTTTAGGTCTTAAGACAAAAATGAAATTGAGAAGCACATGCCAACCGGCTGACTTAGGTTTGAATTATTGTTTTCAGCCATGTGACAATTAAAACACAGCAGTACATTAAACACTGATGTGAAGAGAACCATTGGTGTGGAATTTGGAACATATGAGATGTGTTTCTCCAATATGCCAAAATTAAAGTCAGTTGAATAAAAAAATACAAAGAAACAAATTACGGCTGGTGTAATTGCCATTTCAAGGACTGCGTGTTTTTGGTTGCTATGGCAATAATGCACATTATCTTATTATACAGAGGTGGGGGCCCCAATGTACTCGTATTTAAATGTGCAGACGCACGGGCGCACACACACACGACGTGTGCACGCAAATTACATATTTTCATTTGAAATAAAATACACAGTGTAAAAGCTTGATGATATTTTTTTTTTGCGTAGTGGTATTTAAATATGCAACTACAACAGATCATCTGACACACATTAAGTGAATGAGAAGAAGCATTGCGTGCTTCCATTTGATGTGAGAATATATACTCATACGCCGTTGCACTTAAAATGCCTTTATTCCTTACGCCATCCAGTGGCATCATGCCAAACAGCCAGCACCTTGAAGAGATCCCTGTGGGACTGCGTGTCAAGTTTAGATAGAATAATCCTGTACAGCACCAAATGATGACCCATTGTGCCTCATAAATGGGCCCATGATGTCTTGAAAGGAGCAAATAACTTAGGCCATTGAAAATGCAATTCCCCTTATCAGGAGTCGTGGGCCCCAAAAAACATTTTGTGCACCATTCACTCGGGCCCTATCAGAAGCGCGAGCCACACAAAGATCGTCTTTGTGCGTCTCTGCGCGCAGGCTCAGACAACCCCTGACCTTTGCCATTTCAACACATTCCCAGGGAGTCCCCCCCACCACCCACTCCACAGCAGCGCAGGAGACAGGATTCCCATGAGTAGCAGCTGCCAAGTCGGGGAATTGCAAACTCACACGAGAAAAGACACAACACGCATACACCACACACACACACGCACATACGTGTACACACATGCCACACATACGTGCGCACCATAACACATGCACGTGCGCATGAATGCGAACACCCACACTCCACGCGCGCGCGCACACACCCACACATACTCCACGACAAAGATCCCCCTTATATACTTAACATGCTTTTGGGGCAAGTGCTGTTCGCTAGCACCTACGAAGGCCGGCACGGTACACGTGGGGGTGGGTGGCCAGCACCACGACGGACCGCATTTGTCTCCCTAGTGGCGATGTTTAAATAGCGAACAGGCACTTATTTGAGGTTGAGTCAACCTAGGGTAGACCCAGGACCAGTTCAGATAATCGTCACCAGTGTTTTCCATGAGCCGGAATCAAATTCGGGTCGCTGGGTCTGCAGCACAGCGCACTATTCGCTGCACCACCACTCCCCATTACACATACTCCACACATATGCACCAGCGCATGCAAGCACTACTCACATGCATCTGCACACAGCCACGAACCACACACAAAGACACAACTACGCGCACGCATGCATCCATACACCGGCACTCCAAGATTAACCATTATGTGGTAGTGACTTCACCACAGTGCTTTCACCAGAATAGGTGCACTTTCAGTGTCAAAGGCTTACTGACAGTTCTCGGGACAGACCACGGTGGTATGGGTTAACTCACAGATAAATTGGCAGATGCACCACCTGTACTGTGCCAACTTGCTGTGTTTTAGCCGCCTGCCACTCTGCTCATTGTTGTAGTTGTCATTCCTCTGCCTTCCATGATGCTGAAGGGCAACTGCCTCAAACCACAAAGTGGCATCTATGATGAGCCTCCTCTACAAACGACCAATCTTGATTCTGATGGGACGAGTCAACTCAATTGCAAGTCCTCCTGTATCGTATCAGCCAATCTCCTCTCTATATGTCCAAACAGAAGCTGCGTGGACATGTGATGCCAGGGCATGCAAGTTCACTGATGGAGCTATGCCCAGATCTTTCAAGGCTCCATGAGCTCGCATAATCAAAACTGATTAACATCCCAGGATGAATCGTAGGCAGACGACGTGAATGTTTCAGGTGTTCTTGTAGAAAGGTCCACATTTTTCAAGCACTGTGAAGGCTTTATTGGGGCTGAGAATATCTGAAGCTTCATGGGAAGCGACTGGCCAGGAAGCTTCCACGCAGCGTTACGCAGCAGATGCAAAGACAATGCCACTCAACAGATTTGGAGTGAGACCTCTGCTGCCAACGCATGTTGACCAGGGGCACATTGCAAAGGTATAATAAGTCCACCCCTATTTGCAACCACCCCGCCCCCCCATTGCTCGCGGCGAGTTGAGGAGCGAGCTGAGAGAAAGCAGCGGGCTCATTCTCACTTTCTGCAATGTCCCACACCCGAGAACGACGAGGCTTCAGAGGTTCAGATAACAGCTCACGTGCTATGCTGATTCGTGGTGGTTGCGGGTTACACACACACAGGAAACTATACGGACATTCACACGCACAAAATAACACAGACGCATTTCGTTATATTTTTTTTGGGTCCCGGTGATGCATTACGTTAAGTTTAAATAAGCAAAAAAAAACCATGAAGATTTATAATCAGTGAGCTGAACCCATTAACTTTGAACTTCTTAAACATTATCAGAAATGTTACTTGGAATTGTAGGATGTAGGGTGGGGGGTGCAGTTGTTTTATGTGTATACGTGACGAAATATATGTTTTGTTAAGTTTATAAGCCTCATGTTGTTATTGCACAATATCACGCGCATTATCATCAAACAAGATTAGCTGAAGTCGAGATGCTGCAGACCGTCACTGCAAATAACAATGAAAGAGAATTGGTATAAATAGATGAGGGCACACAATGGGATGAAATTAATTTCAAGCAGCGGAAGAATGGTAGGAGAATGCTTAAATGCAAAATGCAATGTGATCAAGGAAACGCGTCTTCTCTACATGCATGAGACCCCCCAATAAATCTGCAAAGTGTCACTTGACGTAACATGCTGCGGTTTAGTGATACACACAATGCCAAGGGCTACATTGTGAGCCAGGCAGCAGCTCTCTGTATGAGCTGTGGCCATGAGAAGCAAAAGCGATGTTGCGCACGCAACACGGAACGGAGTGCACGGAAGCGTCTTTGAATTCAGTGGAGTTCGATTCCAATTCCACATATTCCACCACCGGGATTCTGGAGCACTGTTAAATTTCGACATGTTTTGATTTTGTATTGACATCAAGGGGAGCACCCCCATAGAGAGGCATCAGTGGGACTCGTCTGGTCATCTCTCCGCACGACAGCCGCAGGGCACGCCCAGCAAAACCACATGGGCCCCATCCTCCGCCGCCAATCCTAACGGCGATTGAGCGACAGCTCAGCCGACAGATTGCTGTCCCGCCGGCTGCCCTACCATGGAAACGTCTGACAGCCGACCAGCCCAGGCCCTTTTGACTCACGGGAGGCTATCACTGGCGAGACAAGTCAGTCAGGAAACAAAAGGGTGCAGTTTGGCAAAGGGCATGTTTAACATCTTGGGCAGCAATATTTCAAAAATGAAGTTAAATTGCTTGGAGGATTTGGCAGCTTATATATATAAACCAACCCACAAGGCGCGCATTTTTAAAAAATGAATTCAGCGCATTTACATTTTGTGAGAAAAAAATCAACCCTCTGTCTCAACCTTTATTTTTATTTTAGGTACAAGTATATTACAAAGGTATTTAAATGTTTTGCTATGATAAAATGTTGATAAAGCAGCGCTTCCTTCCCTGTCACTGCCGTGATTTTTACTTGCTATTTATCACAAGGAAATTTAGCCATACAAATGATACAATTGTAATTGATTGCTTTTCCATCAATAAATAACTATGCAGAATTTATTACGTGTGTATTGGCTGAAGTACATGATCAAGTGTCAAAGTAACGAGATAAAAAAACATATACAAGAAGCAGATGCTTATTTGATGCTATGCATTCATAATAACATTAAATTATATTATAATAATTATAAAGAACATGGAGACCATTGTCATTGAAAATGACTGCCTGTAATGGGACAATGCCAACCCCCTTCTTCAAAAATGGCTTTGATACAGCCACACACATCCTAAAGATGCCCACATGCACCCACAGCCACAATGTCTATGGCAATCTTATTTCAGCAGAAATGAGGTCAGGAAACAGACTGGGGAAAAGGATTCAGAATCTAGCACCAACATCTGAAAGGCTGACAGCCCGATTTTCAGATTGCTATTGGGTCTAATCAAGCATAAAATGACCTCAATCTGGAGTACTCTCAAAGGAGATGTATGGAATAACCCATAAAACATAATAATCGTCTTCAGCAGAGATGTTATATTACTTTCCCACCCTCTTCTGAACAACTATGAAGGCTATGAGACAAAGTCAGACACCGAGAGCCACCCTGCAAAACATTGGTGGTGGGCAAAGGCATCAGAAGAGCAATATTTATAATTTAACAAAACAATACATGTTGATGTTCCAGTCCTGCACACAGATGCTCAGAAGTCACGATATAAATAGCACCTCAACCTGCTCACACGAAGAATCCCCAAACGCATGTCATTAATTCCAGATTTAGTGACAGATTGTATGAGAATCCTAATGACTTCACATTTTATATTCATCAATTAGATGTTTTCAAAGTGTGTAGTAATGATATTACGCATATCGTAAGTATATTTCCCAGTTGTGCAAGAAAGGACACCAGAGCCTTATATATTTGTCGAACAGTATTAGGCAGATAATTATTAAAATCCGTTCGAACTTTGAATGACAAGCCAGGAATGTCACAACACACATATGTGTGTGTGTGTGTTTGAGGTACAAATATACACCAATTACAAATGCCATTGTATATGTGCGTCAATGTGATACATTACTTCAGCGTTGGACCTTGAAATGGAGCTGTAGTTTCGCTGTACGTGACAGTTAAAGCAACTATGGAGAAGCTTTGCTCCTTTGCAGCAGTATTACTACCGCTGCTACCATTGCGACTATGTTCGCACCGATCGTACAGAGTTCGACTGCTTTAGACTGATGCTGCACATGGGGTCTATGTACATGCAGCATTTGTTAATGCTGACACTCAAATGAATCCCTCTTTTTATTCAATGCTACATTTGAATTATGAGAAATCGACGTATTAATAAAATAGCACCCGATTCGGAAAGTTTGCTGCCTTTTATATTACCAACTACCAAACGTGATTAGCTTCCTTGCTTTTTTCCTGCGTGAAAGTTGAGTTAATGGGCGCTGTGATTGTAGCTGCAGTACCTGCCCGTAATCAGAGCATGCAGATCTCAAAGGTGCTGCGGAAGCAATTAAACAGTCTTGTGGTCCATTTATCATAGTATGACACATGTCATGTCCGATGGCCGTTAGCAGTGAGTACGGGGAAATCCTATTCCCTTCTATCTGCCTGCAGGACACAGTGATCTCTTATTTGGTGGGAGAGAGAGGCATCACACGCCCATTCCCGGCACAGCTGACAAGCGCCCTTTGATTGCTCTCCCTGGATCATACATAAACATGATCGGCAGGCAAGGCCAGCAATGGACAAAACCCATCACAGCAGTCTCTCGAGTCACTGGCTGCAGATGGTAATTTTGACTTTCCATCGAAAAAACAATTATCACCATCAAAGGGCTTTTGCAAATAAGAGTGCCAACATTTCAAAATTAGTAACGTATACAACACACATATTTTTTGTTAACTGCTTACTATGCTTTGCAAGCATTGCATTATTTTCTTATTGCACTCAATATGAAAATGTCTACATCTGTGAAATATTGCAAAATATTTTAAAAATATACGTATTAGCAGACTATAATGATTCTAACATGGCTTAATAACGTTAAACTCTGTTGATATTTAAATATGTGTTTCATTTAAATTAACAGCCGGCATGCAATTAACACGCTGATTATATTTAGGCAAATATAATCCATCTACTGCGCAATATAATTACTTTGTATTTGTTGGTGAAATGAGGTGCCTATTCATAACAACACAGTGATTTATTAGTGAGACCGGTTTACTATTAAAATACCAACACCAAAAAAGTCGCTTATGTTTAGCAGCTACTCAGACATCTATGTACAGTAAATAAAAAACAGACAATTCTTGGAAACGTTGTATTTTGGTCTGCACGTTTTTAAATGGTCACATGAAATTGCATGTCTACCGCATTCATAGTGTTGTGATCATGGTAAAAGTAAAACACCGATCAAAATATGGCAACTGTTAAATGGACTATGGGAAAATATACTGTATTCTGTAAATTACATTTCACAAAACTTGAAAAAGATATAGCTCTTATATATAGTACATTATTCAAATTTACAATGCTAAGGAAATGTATCAGCCAATAACTATACATTTCTGTGACGAATGTCACCGTAAATAAACAATTTAAGTGACGTGACAAATATGTCATTTGACATTTTCCTCGTTAGCAGAACCGGTTGGTAAAAATGGATTTGGATAATTATTATTTTGCATGGGCAATTGCAACATGAAATCATGCATTATTCTTGAAGTTCAAGATTAATGCAATATATGATGGTGCATTACTAATGGGTGGCGTTCAAGTTTCTGTTATGGCTTGCTCATGAAAAAAAGTTTCCTTCCAGTAAAACTGTACATATGTTACTTGTTATTTTTTGATGCTTTGCTGACATCTAGAGGTACCATCTTAAGTGCATCACTTGAACTACCAGTCTAACCAACAGCCATGGCCAGAATGCATTATCCACTAGATTCATAACTATAATTCACCCTGAACGTTCAACTACCGTCAAAGACACCTGAAAAGCAGGGTTTCACTCTTGAAAGGAAAACACAGTTTAAGAAATTAGCAAATTAGGGCATATCATCACCAAATTATTTGCATATGTCTTATGGATAGATTTGTAAAATTCTGGTAACTTGATTCATTGCACTTGAAAACGATGTCTTTCTCTATCTTTCAAGCATTAAGGCGAAGAATGCCCTTTTCATAACCACTAATCCATGCTTGACTTCTCTGAAAGCCCATATAATCCTTGGTAAATTCAATCTAAAAAGGTTCTATTCATTCAACAGCTCAATATGTAAAGTTGAGAAGATGCAACCTTTTAGCTCAGCTTTAAGGGGCCTTGGAACGCATGTGTGCAGAAAGCAACAAACGACCAATAGGTCACAAAATATGGTGCCCGACGCAAGACAACCTTGAATTTTCCTGCACAGATTAAACACTGTATGCATCACTTGACTGACTACTAAACAAAATTATGGTATTGTAAGAAAAGTCCCCTATTTATTTCTAGGCCTGCCAGAAGGGATTATGCCTTGTATCTTAGTTCGATATGGTAATGAACAATGGACAAATACAACTGTGCGAAACGGGTCGCTTTCGAGGGTCAATAGACCAAATATTTATGGTAAAAATCTAAATCTGCAAGAAAATTAAGTGAATTTAACATACATACTTATTGTTCAATGGCTATCATAGAGAGATGCATGATATGTTGTTTAATGGGCACGTGCATGTGTTTGTACGTGTTATAGAACAAAATATACATTTGTCTAGAAGATATAGACAAACTACCATGACATGAATATTTTGATATTGTCTTGTAATTACAAATATTACCACATTAACACTATTGCAGGTAAAGAACCGCAATGGGAAGGTGTTTTATGTCAACTAAAACTGCTTCTGTTCAAGCAAATGATGCTCATTCATCAGACTTTCCTTATTTTCACTTTTTCCACTGCAAATGGCAAAATGTACATTTTGAAACCCTACATGTTGAACTGATGAATTCTGGTCACAGTCACAGGGTTAACACGCTACCAATGGTAGCCATAAATAAAAAAAACTACACCGAACGGACATCTATATCAATGTCTTCAAATGCATGCATGAATTCACAAACGTTGATTTGCTCCCCCCTCACTCACACTCTCTCCCTCTCTCACCGCCGTACCCCTATGCTCCCAAAACCCAAGCTCCCCTTTTAAGCACTATGAGGCTGAGTCCATGTCTGTCCTGCCAAGAGCAGCTTCCCCCCCCCACCCACCCATGAACGGCACTGAAGTGACAAAAAAGGCACCCGGGTTTTATTTTCTAAATAAGAGCCCACTGTGATTGCCTGGAGAGCCATAGTGGGGTCTTTATTCGCCTTCGTGACCCCATGACCCTGCGAGCGTATTTGGCAACAGCTGAAATAATGCATGGCCAGTCAGCCCTGGCCAGCTTGTCGGCTGGAGATTTCATGGGAACATGTGCTTTTATTGGCGGACCGTTAGATAAGTATATTTACAGCTTCTTTTCTCATTTTACTGCACAGCTTGCTTGCCAAAAATATGCATTTCTGTGAACTAATGGGCCATTTATAAAGACATCATCTGGGCAACCACAAGTTCAATGGCTCTTAGCACCTAATTCATTTGCACGTATGCCACGACACGTTTGGGAAACTTGACAAAAATATAAATTTGGACAGATGCAGCAGAACTCTGTAAAAAAAAAATCCACCATGACGAGGGTTTAGACACGGCAAGCTTACCTGATATCAAAAACCCATCAGCACTTGCAGAGCATTTTTTTTTTCCAGATAGCAAGCAGTACAACCAAACATTGCACATTCTTACGAGTCAAATAATAGACGTACAGTACATATGGGGCAGTTGGATAGCCTGGTGCTTAAACACATTGACCCGTGCACAGTGAGTAGTTCGATTCGCACAGCCACCTAGTAATCTCTGCAGGTAATAATCAACGTGAAATATTTTTTGAAGACGGAGACTTGTGTTGCCTCCGAAACGTCGTGATTTAATTTAGTTATTTTCATTGATTATTATTTTATTTTATTATTATTATTCTTTTTTTTTCCTACGTGACTTTACCGAAAAAACCTAAGAGTATGAATCCTTGCAGCTACGAAAGCTTCAAATCTAGAATTAAAGTGAAGTTTTGGGTTTAAAAATGGATGTAAAAATAGCCTGTGACATCCTTTTCAGGAGTATATTTACATGTGGTGGTGACATGTGCCACACCTTAAATCTGAACACAGAAATGATCTGAACACAGCAATGATCGTACAAATAAATGATCGTACAAATAAGTAAATACACGAGTTGTTACCATCCGTAAGGAATTACTGTAAAGCAAAAATATCCATGACTGAATAAATAATTAATCTTAACCACATCTCACAATGTTATACAACAGCAATGTAATATTTTGTAAGTGAACATAGGTGTATCTTTTCACGTGCAAAATGTAGACTTACAGTATATGCAAAATTCATTATCATGGGGAGTATTGAATGAGGCATTGATTTATCATTAACATCGATTATTTAAGCTTGCAATTATTTGCATCAGATTGCATGTATAAGAATTGTTGTGTTTTCATTTGCGTATGTTATAGCAATAGGTTCGTCTGGTCTTGCTCTTTCTAGAGCCTTCTATAATCACCCAAAGAGGAGTCAATTCGTGTATTGCAATGTGATGCTGAATCATGCTAATTCTTCAAAATGACCAGTGAGGCTGCGAGTTTAGAATCATAATATCATATGTATAAATTCATTATATGACATATAAACGAATAGGTTTCACCCGTTCTGGAAATAAAACATCATGGATGTCCCATGATGCAGCTGCTCAACCCGAGCTCTCAATGTCCTGATAGTGCTTGTTTTTGTGCTGTTCGCCTTTTGGCGTCCTCTGGTCTAACACTGTTTGAGACAAGGCTCTAATGAAAGGTGTCTCTGGTGTGGATCAATCTGTTTCAAAGACAATGCATATAATATCAGAGCATGTTTTTTTTGTTTGCATGTTGACCACAAGTTTATGTGGTTAATGCAGACATTATTCCTTACAAAAGGTTTAAGTTTGTTTTTAAAAATCTTAACACCTGTTTTATTGCCAGAAAGAGTAAACCCTATTCTTATATTTTGATACTGGCAAGGGAGGTCCCATGATATATAACATATATTTAAAAATTGCTATGACATTATTTTTTTATTCACTTTCCCACATTGACATTAACAATAAAAAGAACCACAAAACATTTCCCAGGTCCTCGCTGACCTTAATCCACTGTATTGTGAAAAGAAAAAACGAACTGATTTTGATCGTGCCATTATTCTCAATTGCAAACTGATTGCAGGTTGTCACTATGATTTTTAGCCAAACAATGCATATATGATTTCCTTTGCTCTCTCATAAGTGCCTACGCCTACTTCATTAAACTGGGGGCGATACATCAGCGGACAAAATGTCTAAGGCCTACTTATAGAATCGTAAACATTCATCTAGGAGTCAGCTAAATAGCGTAATCAACTGTGATATAACTGATTTGTCAATTTTACAAAGCTGCCTGGAGAGATGCAAACACACACAGGGACTGACTCCCATTTGGACAGGCAACAATGCTGTTTTATGGTCCAAAACAGGGGTATGCATGTATCTAAGATACCTCCCAACCAAGTACAGAATGTAACTTGATGGGGCTTACATTCAATTAATATGTACGTTTTTGGAGAGCTCCCTTGTCCTCAGTCTGTGCCCAATAGCCTGACTGGTCAGTCCAACCCTGGACGTAAATGGTATTTACATTGAAAAACCAAAACCTTGATTATACATTTGGACTTAAAACTTTCGTGACTGCAGGAATTCATATTCTTTAATTCTTTCGGTAAAGTCACGTAGATAGGAAAATAAAAATAAAGTGAATATTAAAAAAAAAACACTAATGTAGACTGGTTCTTAATCGGAGTGAGTGTACTGGCAGTCTATAATGTAGACTGTAGCCTGGTTATTAAGTTTGGTGAGTGTACTAGCAGTCTATAATGTAGATTGTAGCAATGGCTATTAAGCTGGGTGAGTATACTGGCAGTCTATAATGTAGATTGTAGCCGGGTTCTTAACCTCGGTGAGTGTACTGGAAGTCTATAATGTAGACTGTAGCCTAACCAAACCAAAAAAACAGGCTACAGTGTACATTATAGACTGCCAGTACACTCACTCCGATTAAGAACCAGGCTACACTCTACATGAGTGTTTTTTTTATTATTAAAATTTTATTTGTATTATTTTTATTCACTTCATTTGTATTATTATTTTCCTATCTACGTGACTCTAGCGAAACAAACAAAGAATATGGACCTTGATGACAGTTCAATTCGTGCTCTGTGTGTTCAGCATTGACTTCACACAGTGGAATAGTTATACATAATAACAATAATAACAACGTGAAAACGTTTGAAGACCTCATACCTTCTCGTGACTGAATTTGGTTCATTGATATATTTAAATGTGTGTCGATATGTACAGTGGAATATACAACAACTAGTATGTGAGTGAAAGGATACATTTAAATACCCACACAATATAATTCAATTTCGAAATGAAGTTTATAAACTCCAGTGACAATTATGTACAGCAATTCATCATTCATAGTAATCGGTTTCGCATAATAACATCTTTGTTTTGTGTGACTCAATAAAGTGACCAGCTCCAAAATCATCTTCTTGGTTCTTTCGGTAAAGTCACGTAGAAGGGAAGTAATAAAATAATAAAAATAAAACATAATAAAATAATTATCACGACGTTTCGGCCACAACGCAAGCAGCCGTCCTCAGGTGAAGAACAGGTCTGTCGACAATACAGAGTCTGAAAAAAATTTCAGCTCCAAATTGTTTATATTTGGTAAATTCCCTTTGTCACCTCACCTCCTAGAAAACCAGTTAAAAAAAACTACATTAAAACAGAATTTGTATATTACCAGGTAAGCTACCTGGCCACACATTTATAGAAGCCAAATATTCTAAACGCACGTCTCTAAATATAGCGGACGCTATTTTGGAGAAATTCCATTCCTTGGCTGCCACTCCATCATTATTCTTGACTCCTGGTCAAAATCTCTTTGAGTGACGTAACCTGCCCAATCCCGCGTACTGTTCTCCAGTCCATGCTTTGCTCTTCACGCGTGTCGTTTTTTTAAAATAACAATTATTCTAAAAACAAAAATTCCACTTTCATAATTATGGAGTTGAATAATAAAAGTGCTCGATAAAACATTGTGTTTCATGTTGACACAACCCCAAACGGAACAGATCTTCCAAGAGGGTATTGAGGACTTGTTATGCCACATTGTATAGTAGCTTAATTCTTTGCCAGCTACTTGTACGTTACTGCTACTGTGTAAAGGTATATTCACCGTTCTCTTCGCGAAGGCATTGTACACAGCCAGAAGGAATTGGTACAACAATAAGGCGAAAAAGAGAGTAACCAGACATCATTCACATTGATATACTTTCAGCGAGGCTCACCTCCGCACAGACTTACTCTAACGATATCTAAGCTATACAGGCATGTGAATGTGTCTTACAAATAATACATGGATGCATTGCTCAAGGAAAGTAATACAGAACTACTGTATTATGGTTTTACCCCATCGTGAGCGAATCCATTTTCACGATTTAAGCTCAAAATATAATTCTCGAAATGATCATTTTGTTGCTACTTTGAGAGTTAAGCCTCTCGTGCCCGCAGTGTTTACATAAACCCATTGCATAGTACACAAGCGGAATTAAACATGCATTCCTATGTGTGCAATTCGACGCACGTACTGTGGAGCATACGAACCAATCAATCAATGAATCGATGCATCATTACACGCCTAGTTTGATGGCGTCTTGGCTGCTTTACGACCGTAAACTTAAATGCTAGTGACTCGCAGCTATGAGGGGCTCATTGAGCAGCTCGCCCGAGCTCAGTGTACAGCAAAATGTGTTACACTCAGCTGCACACATGCTGCTTTAAACATCAAAGCTGTTATAAGAAGGGTCTGATGTAGCAAGACCTTTAGTAAATCCCAAGAAGATCTATATGCCTATGTGCCTCTCGTTCAATACAGGACACTCTGCAGTTAACACCACGTGCAAGGTGTGCCTGGCTTGGCTACATGTGTGTTGTATACATTGGATTTTTTTTCTTCTGCTGTAAAAAAAAACCCCAACAAGTGGGATATATTTTATATATAAAGACGTACTTTGTTTTCTTATTTCTAAATGGTCAATAACAGCATGTTCACAAACATGGACTGACGCATGACGACTACTGTTATTAACAAAGAGTATATTGGTTTATGCAAATGCCACACGAGCTTCTCCCCCCCCCCCTAAATTGTTTAACTTTTAATCATAAACATACATCACACTCGTAAATAGTGTCCTGATTTCCCCCCTGTCACCTGCGCGGCATACGTCGAAGAGGAGGAGTCATAACAGATTGTTCTGGGCTCCAGAGTGGACAGTAATAACTTGTGCCGGAATGGCAGTTCCCCAAAATAAATTTTGCAGACAAAATGAAATGTCTCTCCCAGGTTATTAAGATGTCAGAAGCGTGGATGGATAACATAGACATATCTAACTCTAGACAATGCAATATTCTCAAAGAGGCAGCCAGCCCTCCTCTATACAGACTTTTCTAAAGAACATGTGTAGTTCTTTTAACTTTGTAAGTGTAAAACTATGATCCAAATGCGAGTAAACATGTTTGGTTCTGATGTTGAATATAGTAGAAACAAAATTCTACTCGTATAAATCCACGCCACTTTAAGTAAACGATTCTGTTTAAGATTGATAACTAGCTTCTGGAGACACCATTAGGAATCTAGATGAGACTGTACCATCGCATATATGAACAAATTGAACAATAACTAGAGCGCGAAGTACTTGTCCAATTGCATTAGGCCACGTATAACAATAAATATGACATTTCTGCAGGGCTTTTGTGTGCTAAAGTCAGTATTGCATGTATTAAATGGGTGCTTGTGCTGTCGTTAGGGTGGTACAGCTCGCCTGTGATACGAATAACGTGGCGAAAATCAAAGTGCCTTTTGTAGAATATAGCAGAGAAAAAGTTTTGTTTCGAGGGAGAAGAGAAAATTCAAAGGTCATACAGCAGGTTGCACACTCCAGAAATCGCATGGCTGTCTAATGGATAGTTTTTTGGAGATATTTTTTTTAGCAAAGATGAGCGTGTTCAAGCACACGTGCTCATTGATTTACGGTATTTCAGGGCTCCCACTCCGGTGGCTCAGAGATGACAACAGATGGGGGCCACCGTGATCGTGTTTTGTGCATAAAAGGGTTCAATGGCAGGTCAAGCATGGGATGCGAGTATGTCTGCTGGTGAATAATGCACCACCAAAGATACAGAGATGATCAACAACACTTCTGAAACTGCAGTAAGTGCCTCGCAATCTTAATGCATATCAGAGGATTGTATACGTGCTGTACTCGAGTTAGGGCAAACTTTTAATCGTTTGGACAATATCAAGCGTTGATAACTTCAATACATAGATACAGGTGAACAAACATCTCGGTATATATTTTTTACACGTTACAGTATGCATCATAAGGGTTTTTTTTTTGCTTCTAAAATAGAAAAAAAACACACCCATTGTAAGCAATTGTAATGTAGGGCAATACATGCTGTGGCCAAGTGGGTTACACATACAATAGAGCATTAAAAGGCCTTGCGTTTATTTGAGTTAGAATGCAGGGATAAGTGTTTCTTTATACCGTGTCAGATTCTATTTTCATGAAATGCCTTAGGCAATTGAATTGTAGGGGAAATAAGGGGCAGAAATGTGTCTCTCCCGGGAGTAATCTGGCAACGAGACTGTAACACGACGGTATTACAGCGCGGTTCAATCAGGGTGAATTAAAGGTCAGCTTCAAGGTTGACTTCAGTTGAACTAAACATAGGAGAGGTCATATAAGGGTTACCACATTATTTCACGTTGAACAAAGGCTTTATTCTGAATTGCTGAAAATATTTAAATGTTGCTTTACCGCATGCTCGCGTCAAAATAAAACACATTCAATAATACCGATCTTTTGTACCATGCATCGTTTCTATGGGGGGGACTTCCTTTTTAAGGTCAACACGGTATTCATCGTGTTAAATGAATATGCAACCAGAACAACATATATTCTTAATAGTGTTGTTTGCACCAGAATGGGGTACATTTACAAACATAAATGTTCAAGTAATTCTGTAGTATAAATGGTATGCATATGTTGTCGCAAAATGCAAGTTTCAAATGTAAACATATGGTTCTTTAAACATTTCATATAAAACGTAATATTTACGTGCGTTTGGTTTTTCTAAGAACAATTTTACAAACGTCTTATAGCAATATAGCACAATCGTGTTCCATGTCCAAGCCTAGATTTTTTTTTTTACACATGAAACACTACACAAGTCCGATTGCGGGTAATTTTGTTGACATTCTTACAACAAAAATGTTGTTATTTTTTCAAAATATCTTTAAAGGTTTTATCTTATTACAAGAGCACCGTTTTCTTACATGCATTGCTGTCACTCTCAGGGGTGGTCTTAGAGGTGTTGGGGCAACCAGACAAGGGTAGTTGATGAGGCCTCACCCTCCGTAACACACTTAACACTTTCACCCTGGTAACGTTACCCACTGCTGCCACCTTTACATCACGTCAGACGACAAAACCAACCTGCCAGGTAGACCCGTTAGAAACAAATACAAACTATTAATATTATACACAGGTTTGCTGCCAAAAGCGCATGTACATTATCGGCACATTAGTCTGGCCCAGTTGCTAAACGTGATGGACAAGAAGTTTAAGGAACAGTTTAGGACAACTGTGGAAGTAAGACAATCAGTAATGACTGGGAGGACAGTGAATACCCATATATTTTTTTGATAATAATGACCTTATAGCACTGTCAAAGGAGGATTTACACATAATTCCTGATAAGGTAGTTCATGAGAGCAGAACATTTCCAGTGAACATGAACATGAAGAAAACTGAAATGATGGAAATTGGAAGACAAGTGGAACAGGCAAAGATCAAACCTGGAGATGAAGAACGAGAAAAAATAGAAAAATACGTAAACCTTGGAGGACTTGTATTTAAGCATGGACATAGCAAAGATGGTACAGGGAAATTGAGTAAAAATTTAGTTTTTGTCAATTTCTTTGTGTTTCTCCCTTGCGATGGGACTTTGTAGGATGAACGCTGAGATGTATAAAGGCACAGGGTGACCAATAAGGTCTGAATTGGTCTGTTATAAGGCACGCACTGATAAGGGGTTGACAGGTATGGTACTGTACTACATTTTACCCACAATGTTATCGTATGGCAAAGTGGGAGAGGGAGGCAAGTGCAAACGTTGTGGACATTTTTGAATAGCATCCGACTATAATTTAATGTATAGGTCAAATAACGTACACTTAAGAGCTACAGCTGACATATGTGTCCTGCTTCTCCTCCCGCCATTCGCTATTTAAATACACCCCGCGATGTAATGCACGTTAGTTACGGCTGTCGTCACTTATTAATTGTCGTGACTGCGAGTCGTGTCATCAGTATTTCATGATAGCACATTCAAAGTTTGCTTAATGGTTGTCTGCACACATTACACGTAGCAATTCGGTGACGGTATGCTTCGGTTGGCAAAGTAATGGTATGCAAAGGTGTCTCAACATTGAGGCATCAGTAGCATCCAATTACCATTGTGAAGCACATTGTCTTAAATCGCAGTGCTGTGTGCACATTATCAACAGTCATATTGCTGCGTTCCCCGCTGCGAGTTTTCTGCTCAAGGAGAAGCAGTCAGATTCACCAGTGTCAGTCAATGCCAGGCATCAAACTACATATTATTTTTTAAAGGACGCGATGACATTACCGTTGGTTGTTTTATGCCAATGATTACGTAAGACGCTTTATGAATGCAAAATGCAATTCAGGTGATCCACAAAAAATACATCTTAGCAGTTAAAAATGCAGAATATAAGCAGAGATGATTATGCAGAGCTCGGAATTGGTTTGAACAAACAACACAATGATAATTACAAATTTAAATGTCAGTGCCTATGGCACATTAACTGTTAAAAACCTTTTGCTGACGGTGCGCGAGACTGCATGAAAAAATAATGATACAGTCAGACCCCATTTGCAACAGCCATTGACCATTATGATTGGCCGTAATGGCGTCGCTGTAAAAGGACAAATTATCAAAATGGACCGATTCCCCTGCACCACATTACACAGTGCTTAGGTCACACGTGGAAGCTTTTTCACTGCACCGGATCCACACTGTTATTAGGAGAAGAGGGTGCTGTTGCAGCATTGGGGAAATTCCGCTCGACCATTTCACTTGTAGTAAATACCACTATAATGCTGTAGATTTGAGCCTCTGTGCATACTTAACAGTTAAAAGGTTTAAGTGACCATTAGCGGGTAGGGGGGAAATCCTATCAGTGGTTATTCTGTTAAATTTATTTTATTTATTTTAATGTTGGTAATAAGGCCAAATGGCCAATATTTAGTTGAACTTCTCTTAAATAAACTTGTTACGTAGTCTATTCACCCATTTACTACACATAAAAGCCACTGATACCAACTAAAAACGTAATGAACGTTTGCATTTTAGACCACATTTTCTGAAAATGACGAGAACAATCAATGCATTCCCCCTAAAACGCACTTGGCAACTTGTATGTGTTTACAAAACACACTTGATGTCCTCTGCAGAGAAGCCACACGCAAAGGTGTATGTCAACAGGATTCATGCCTATCAATTAATGCTCAGTTTACAGTAAGTGGGCCCTAATGTGATATGCACTACAAAGCCTATAAAGTGGCAGGTGTTTGCAACCAATTCAAAGTAATGTCACCACATCACGTAAAATTTTAAGGTAATTTTCCCAAAATGAAAATAATAAATATGCATCAAACCACCTCCAAAGACCACGACAACATATGTTGTGTGTAGCAATAGAAATGGGCACATTATCATTCTCTTTCACAGTCCAGTGGCAGCTGGGAAGAGCTGTCAAGGAGACACCTGAGAGCCATTGGTGTGGCGGCAGAGAATCAGGTCCGCTACATTGTCCTTGTTACCTCCGTGTAATGGACCTGTCAGAAATCATCCTGAGCCGTCAGCAGGCCCAGCCTCTGGTAATTACACGCAGCCCCACCGCGCACATTTCCCCGCCAACAATGTACAACAGAGAGAAGCTGTCATAATAGAATGGCGCTATCACAGCTCACTCAGCCGTCACGTAATACGTCATTTAAGTAGAGGTCAATGCAGCCTATTATTCTTTACTTATCCAGACTCTTTTCTGTTTTTCTAAGAGAATCCCTATCTATGTTATGTCCGCATCAATGACTATGATGTTCAAACATTCAAAAGCCATACGTCTCTGTTGCGACTAAAATGACCGTTGTAGAAATGCCCTCTTGGACTTTTAATCGTAATTGAAAGCAATGGAAATTCATAACATCTGCAACGAGCTTCAATGAAATGCAATAAAAGCAATCATTTTACGATAATAATATTTTTTCAAATCGGCCTTAATGTAGAGTTCACTTTTATATGAATTGATCACAAGAAGAATGTTGTTTACATGTAATCAGAGTTAAAATAAGAAGCGAATGACAAATTAGTCAATAAGGGGAGCCTCCACTCGGTTGTTAGAGGGGTTGAACTGTGCGGAGAAATGTGTCCACATAAACCACAAAAATAAAAAAACGGTCACATGCTGAACGCATATTTAAACTCACGCAAATGCGTGTTCCAGTGCATGCATGCTAATCATGCTAGTTTTCAGCACAACATATATATTAGATTTAAACATACTTTTTGGAAGTACTGTAATAATGCTTTTTTTGGTCGTGTTTCGTTGCCAATATTGCATGAAACTATACAGATGCACACCTTGCTACTGATGAGCCATGTAGTAAGTTCCACGGGGATTGGTTTAAGGTTTTTAAGTTTTCATGAGAACATGTGAGGTTTTGTTGCAATGGACGGCCAGACAGACAATCTTTCTTGGGAATAGCAATAAGGAGCCTATTGGCTCCCCTTAAAAAGAACTTCGCTTGAAATATTGTACATCATATTGCACAACGGGCATCATTACATACATAGAGTACAGTGAATGTGCGTTCAATACGATTGTAATCATTGCAACAGTGGCTAGGTAGCTTACTGGACGTCTGTGAAAAAAGAGCCTGATAACTCATCGGATTCCTCCAGTTTAAATAAAGATTTTGATTGGATTAGTAGTCAGTGCGCTTCCACCTGTGTTTCTACAGTAAATAGTTTCATTTCTGCAAGTGCCTGGCGATTTGCATATGCAAATTTAGCAAGACTACAAAAGCCCTGTGGCATTATAATTTTCCAAAATTGCAGAACGTGTTTCTAGTGTCTTAGCCCAAAGCCAAAATATGAAAACATAAACTTGCACAAGCGGCTCTGCGATATCATCTACGACAGACCTTTCTCCTACTTCCTCTCATCGCATGGCAACAGGAGCACAATTGAAATGCAACTGGAGGGCAAACAGACAATAAATAAATAAAAACACCCATCAAAATGCATGCAAGCCATATATATATTAATATTGTAAATGTTCAGTTATATCATTATATATATTAAATTAGAAAAACATGTGCATATATATAGTATGGTGTGGTGCAGGGAGGAGCCGAGAACGTCTAGAGAGTTCCCAAAAGAGGCGTGGTTAAGGGCGGAGCCAGACAGGGAACAGGTGCGGTGTCGCCTGTGAACCGCAGGGAATATTCTGGACGTAGGGCGCAGCCGAGGGTGGAGCCAGGCCGCGCCGAGAAAGATAAAAGGGAAGCCCCGATCACAGATCCGGGCTGTCTGCAGGTGAAGTGGAAACCAAGCGCTATGTCTACGTCTTCGTCCCCGTCTTCGACATCGTGGGTCAGGCAGCACGTTGGTTGCTCTGACCCGATTATAGTTATCCCGTGTGCAAGAGAAATAGGTGTATTGTGGTCCTATGAACAACAAGAGTGAGAATATGTGTGTTTAGTCCCGTGTGTACGGTGTTGCGTAGAGTGTAGAATAAACGTCGTTGCCTCCTAGATAGTGTCTCTGAATGACTCGCTACACATGTACAGGTGCCAGGTGGATTGTTACACCGCAAGACTGTGCGAGATGTCGGCAGCTTGGGGAGGCCTTCATCCAGCAGTGGATTGATCATGGCCACTGTTTGATGATGATGGTGATGATGATGAATGCATGATTAAATAATTCATAACATTTTTCAATATTAAGTGTCCACGTTATGGTCAATTGTCAGGCCTACAATGTGGTATGTAAAAGAACGATTCCAAAATGCAATTGTTCTTAAAATGTGGTCAACTTAAGTTGTGCGCAGTGTAAGCTGTGCACAGTTTTTTTTCCCACACCCAACTTCTCCAGCTTAACCTTTTACCCACCTCCTTCAAATATCCCTTCTCCCAAGGATAAAAAAAAATGCATTGCATGAATGGGGTTAAATGGCTGCAAGCAAGAGCGCTCTCTTAGCTCAGTTTGCACCAGCTCTCTGGTGTATTGCATGCAGGACAGCTCTGGGTCACTCCTGCCGCAACCCAGTTCACAATTCTCCAAAGAGCACGGCAGGATGGTGCCATTAGCATGTCACTGCCATTCCGCTCAGTGGGCTGAGCTAAAAGCATGTGCGGCGTACAGTGCAAGAGGGCATGCATCTCTAGTCATACAGTGGTTTATACGGACATAAAAGCAATGGCACATCAAAAGGTGGAGGGTATATCTTTCTTGCCACTGCGATATACATTCTATTTAATTAATGGCATCACATGCAATTTCAGCATATTGCATTATATTTTGTTAATATGTATAAGTGGACATGTGGTGATGCAAACATTTTGAGATTAGAATCATTATCTTCATTATCAATCAAGAGTCAAACATTTGTCTCAACGGTGGTGGAATTTATAAATTGCTGTGGCACGGCTCAAAGTGTTATAAATATTTTAACAATGAAAGCCATCCTTGACATGTCCAAGTGGTATTTAAAAAAAATATTCTTGATAATTTAAACCAAAATAGTTGATCCCTGGCACCACATGAAGTTCTCAAAATTTGATATTCCAAACAGGACCCTGCGGGGTGGGCTGGTAGGAACGAATAACCAAAGAATATAAACATAATGTATTATTACACTTGTTAAGCCAGGAAAGCCCCACTGAGTCAAAAGGTTTTGTAGGGTCCTGCCAAGTGTTTGCAGTAGGGGGCGATGTTGATACACGGACGGACGGACGGACGGACGGACGGACGGACGATATAATCTATTGGTGGTCTGGTCCACTTCGTTCCTACCAGTATAAGATGTTAGTCATATCTGTCAACACACACAGGGCAGCGAATGGCTAATGTCTCACTCTGCTGGAAAATGAAGCAAGACTTGTCTTTTAAAGTTTAAGCTGTCGCAAGGTAGCTTATATGTATTTTTTTGTTTATTTTGTATTGTATGCTGAGCATTATTTTTTTACGTAAAAAGAGGCCAAGTACGTAAAAAAAACCTTCCAGACAATAATTTAGAACATTAAATGTGTTTGTAAGATCATTTTTTCTTGAGTATTTAGAATAGGGATGTCCTATACTTTGTAGGTTCACAGCCGCTGAATAGTTGCATTATACTGCCAAGCTGAAAAGTACTGGGTACACGGATAATATTACGTGCCCATGAAACTATAATTAAGCCAAGTATTGTACTTTACTGAAGACAGTTGTTGACAAAAGCTTATTTTTCTCTCCCTTCATGAATAGGTTTTGATGTAAGGGTGTGTCTTTAAAGTGCCACGACTATAATTAACTGAACAAAATATGGTATTTATATATCTCTAACTCATTTTCAAACCACAATCTATTATTTCACCGAGGACTGAAGTTACAAATAAGATGGCCAGTAGCTTCAAGGGATGTGCATGCAGCGTGCCAGTGCAGATTGATTCTGACAGTAATCGTCCCGGGAGATCAGCAATTCCATTTTAAAGGCATGGCAAATTAAAGTACGCAGCCCTTGACTTAACCTCAAAGCCTTCATAACATAGGGACACATTAATCCTTGACATGACGGTGATGCTCCAATAAACTAACGAAAGCAGTAGGCAGCTATAGAGAAGCCACAAGTCTTTAACCGGGATGGAGCCTCAAAAGCAATTGGCCTATTCAGCTCCTGCCCTTTATGGAGAAGAAACGGAGAGAGCAACCTCTTGTCATCTTAATAGCAGCAATCACCAGCCACAAGCCCAATTTCAAGACAGTTGTGGGGCACTGCTGTCATATACGGGCCAATAAGTCTCATCACTTTGTGAAAACACAACAATTCTTGCTAAAGTAGTTCGACTTGAGACTATACGTCTGCAATTAAATATATAAAGATTTATATGTTTAATCCAGCTCTAACCTACTTATTGTGACAGTGCCAAAACATTTTATTTTGCTCTGAACTTGTAAGCAAGACATCTTCAGGCGGCCGTACATCTTTGCTCAGCCAAAAGTGCCATCATTTACCAGCGGCTGAACATTCCAGCGTAGCATTTAAACTTCATCAGACCCACAAAAGATGTCGACAACAATGGAGAAACTTTAAATGTATTTACGAACAATTGCGATGTGCGATGAAGTGATAGTAACAGCGCTCAGGTGTGTCCAACTCCATCTTCCCAGGAGTTTCTCATCAGTCGACAGCACAGCCTTCACGGAGGGACACGTTTCCCTAACAGACTGTTGGGGCAAGTGCTGTTAGCGAGCACCGATGAAGGCCGGCACGGCACATGAGCGAGTAGGTGGCCAGCACCACGCCCGACCACCTTTGTCTCCCCAGGGGTAATGTTTACACGCCACACCAGGTACTCAATTGAGACCGAGTTGACCTAGGGGAGGCCCGTGACGGTTCAGATAATCGTCACCGGTG
The DNA here is from genome assembly GCF_964198595.1 of Lampetra fluviatilis. Classification (NCBI taxonomy): domain Eukaryota; kingdom Metazoa; phylum Chordata; class Hyperoartia; order Petromyzontiformes; family Petromyzontidae; genus Lampetra; species Lampetra fluviatilis. The sequence goes on along the minus strand of NC_136287.1, from coordinate 9,127,099 downwards.
TTGGCTGTGAGCAGGAATCGAACTCGGGTGGCTGGGTTCGTCGACAAGCGCGCTAAGCACTCCACCACCGCTCCCCCCTCATCAGTCTACAGCACATCCCTCACACCAGCAACCTCTCCACATGCTCTCACCCAAGATAGTTCTCTTCCTGGGACAGAGCTTACCAAGCTGACCCCAAGGGTCTGCACAGAGGTCCTCCTCCACCACTAACAGGTATCTTTGAATATCAATAATTCATTCGTAATTAAGTAATATATTCACGTGTTTAATTCATTTCAATTAACCATTGTCTCCATGCTGGTCCCTCCTGTATTTACCAGACTGCTCAGACAAGTCAATAATAGCCAGTCTTTGAGATGCCTGCATGATTCTTATCTGGCACAATGCTTATTAACACTTCGGCATCCATCTGTGGGAGATACAAAATGTGTTTATGTCTCTGAAAATCCTTAAAATTTACTGAACACATTGTGATCAGTTTGCTACACAACTTCCTCAACAAAAATACACTGCCGTGTTATACGCAAGTTTGGCCGAAGGGTTATCGAAATGACCATAATTTGCACGAGCAAGCAAGTCTATTTCCAGGGAAGTTTCAGTTTTCAGTTTCATTTATTAGGTTTATAACCCTGTGAGCCATGCGGCTCTTGACTCGGATGCAACCGCAACAAACAAAAACATGAACAAGAAACATCTTAAAGTGACTACACGCAACAGAAAAATCCAGGAAAAATCAGCAAAGTCTTCCAGAAAAAACACCGTATATCAACGATGCGTGCAAAAATCCCAGTGCGATGCAAGTCAAACAATAACAACCATAAGTCAATTTAGATTAAAGTTATCAGGCTAACTCTGTACTACAACAAACAAACATGGCTAAACCAAAACGTTTTCAAAATCACCAAAATAAAGCTATAAAACAATGTAACAGTGATCATAGGAACTGTGATTCAAATGTAACAATAAACGATATACATAACATGTACGACCAAACTTTGCAGCCATAGCTGGCTGCACGAGTCACTCCATAACAGCAACTTGACTTGTTAAGCATGAGATGCGATTTGATTAAAACCGAAGAAGTTCCAATCCAGCACAGAATAAACAGTCTTCAGACAGTCCTCTTGCACTGTGAGCCAGGAAACTACAGAATCCATCTCACACCATACCCGATGGTTCCAAGTTCTCTCGTGACCGGTTCCCAGTCAAGCAACACGTTACCTCTGCAGTGCACTTTGCAAAACGTCACCAACTGTAATTCTGAATCTCCTGGCCAGCTGTTCTCATAATCCACGTCTCTCATTTCCCGACCCTCTCTCATCGGATACACCTTTGACACGGATAACGGCTTTGGATTCAGAACAAATCTGCGGCAGGAAACCCCACACTCCGCACACGTTCGCTCTGCTTCCTCTGCAGTGGGCCGTGATACAGCTGTCACGTAATGATTGACATGCATATCAACTTGGTCCATACATCTGCACGGTCCTCCAGCAAGGAGGGCACACACATCCCACGTAAACCACCACCACCATCATTGTCGTCGTCTTCATCGGCAACATTGCACACGTGAAGCACAATGTCGTGCGGGCTACATACACCCAAACAATATTCCTCGTGTAACATATATACGGAGTTTGCATACCTGTCAACCCCTTATCAATGCCTGCCTTATTACAGACCAATTCAGATCTTATTGGTCACCCCGTGCCCTTTATACGTCTCAACGTTCATCCAACAAAGTCCCATCACAAAGGAAACAAACAAATAGGCAAAAGTTGTTTTGCCCCTATTGAAATAGCCGTGCGCCGTATGGACCTGAAACTCAATTTCCCTGTACAAGAATCCGGGCAATCCATATCGTTTGACAGTTATGGGTTTGTCCTGTTCGTGGTGTGGGTATAGATAGATAGCGCGCAAAGTAACATCGCTGGCGTTCACACAATGTCATCGTACAACTCCCAATTCAACAGGGAATTTTGAATACACTGGTTGGAGGCAGCAAAATCCGAGTTCTGCAGGCACGGGCGATTATCACCTTTTGCGAGACAATTAACCTCGGCACGTTTTTGGCAGGACTATAGCTCTGCAATTAATGCATTTTAAATAACCTGTACAATATTGCAAAACACATTGGGGTTTCCATCAGACCTGTTCGATTACCCCCCCCCCCCTCTTTGTGACGTTCAAAGCCATTCACCCACACGCTATTCCCTCCCACGAGGTCCCAAACCAACACAGGCTGATACCACACAGCAAGCGGCATCTCCTCTCCGGTGACCATCGCATCGTCGTTCTGCAACCACCACCACCACCAACTGCTTCTGCCGTAACACCGCCTTTTCATTTGCAGACAACCAAAATGCCGCCGGGTTTTTCTTTTTCTCTCTCTCCTGTCTTCAATGTTGCCAACGTTGTGAGCGGGTTGCCATCGCCTCCTGCCGAACAACGCGCAGCCAAGGCGACCTGTTGGCACCGCAGGAGCAGCAACGTCGCTCGCCGACGAAACGGAAACATCAGCAGCGACCGCCGCCGCTTGTAAACCTCCCGGGCGAACCTCGAGTGACCTTTTGACGCAGTCGCTCCTCCGTTCACCACACGCAAGACTTCTCCGCACGACGCCTCCTCGCTAGCTGTTGTTCCGTCAAAGCAGGTTGCAAACGGCGCAGCCTCAAGTTGTGTGGCTTGATCGGCGGTGGAATATCTCCACAGGGTCTCGCCACCTCCGAGATTTGCATTGAATCTGTGCCTTTGTTACAATACGCGTATTTACATCCTTACAAGGTAAATGAACCCATTACGGTCAGTTCCCGACACCAGCAGCTAGCCTGACCATTCTCTCCCCATCTCAGCATTCAACGTGGGTCACGGGAGTTTCTCACGATGAACAGCGTGGCAGTGCTAGGATCGATTTATCAAACAAACATTACTACAATGACGCATTTAATATTCACACGCACGCAATTTCCATGTTTAGATGTAGTAAGAGAACTGCAGTTTATGGTATTAAAAAATGAAATAAAGCACGTTACCGTCTTAGTTCATGAAAACCACGTGTGCTTTTGTTGTTGTCTACTGTGTGTGAGCATTTAGTAAATGCTCGTCAACAGTACTTACCCCAACAGTTTGTAAGGCTAAATGTGAAATCATTGTGTCTTGCATGTGCTCCCGTGCACAAAACCCTGCACGAGGGCCGTGGTGATGTCACCATCACCTTGCGGTGAATGGCTGCCGTTGTGTGATGTGTGTAGACATACGTATGTGTGTGCGCCTAATTAGGTGCTTATTTCCAAGCACTTTGTGAAGCTCACAATGCCTCTGAACCGGTTATTCATCTCTTCATCAACGGAGTGCAGCGTTGTATTGAATCGTATACTTATTGCAAACATGTTCCACGTTTGTTATGAAAATATATTTCATTCCCGACCTACTCACACCCATATATCACCTGCGTATGACAGTAGCATTACACATGTTGAATCATGGACTGCAAGAAAACTAGATTTCATTTCAAGGTATGGTTTACAATACTCTTCATTCACCATGGGAAGATGACATCACCTTACCCATTAATACCGTAGAGGGGACAGTGAACTATACAAAGGAGGTTGGGATAATGTAGGAGAGACTGACGGGAGGTGGTGTGTGTTGAATAAAAGTATTCTCTCATTGTTATACTGCTATGTGGGATAAAAAAAAAAACGAATTTGAGGGACATCATGAAAATGTATGGGAAATGTACAGATTTCGGTGTGGTTTTATGCGTATAGATGAACGACCAGAATATATTTTCACCCACGTCGTGTTATGTAAATTATTAAAATTACAATTGTTTGCTCTGATCTTTGCTGTACGAATAAAGATAAATGTGCTGGTGTGTGTGGCATTAGATGTGCTGTGCTCCATTTAGAAATATACATTAGTTCTACCACACAGGTTGTCAGTTGACATTTTACAACTGTTCATGACAGGAAAGTTAAATCTTGCAAGTTGCACTACAGTATCTCTTTAATATCACACATGTACTGCATATGATACATCATATTTTACTAATATTTCTGTGTGTGACAGAATAAAACACATTTTGGCTAAAGATAGCCATTAATGTGAATGCACGAGAAGTGAAAAGGTAAACATGATTTGTTCAACCATGCAGCAGCTTTTGATCGTGGAATGAAAACAAATATGGCAGACACGTTTCTGTTTATTGTTTTCAAATGTTTTCCATTCTTTTCTCTTATTATCACTTGTCAGTCTTTTTTTTTGCCAAGCCTCCATGCGGGTAGAACAAGGCAAAGACACACACACACACAAAGCCCCTGGTCGCTGCATTTTCTTTTTTCATCGATAAACGGTCAGGCTGTCAGCCACAGGTGCTTTTCGCCTCCATGTTTCCCCTGCCATGCAAGACGTGCGTTACGGCACGCAAGCAATGACATTTCGTACAAAGACAATAAAATAAAGGGAGGTTTTTTTTTGTGTCATGGCTTAATGTCTCGAGGTCTCATCCGTGGGCCACGGCACGGTGGAAACAGCCAGCATACAGGTACCGTGAGTTCAGTGGCAGAGCACAAGATGGGCCCCCCATAGAGGCAAGGGGAAATGCATTTTCTGCATCCTTGACTTCACCCTCCCCACCCACACACTCGCGTGGTCCCGATATGCTCCCCGCACATCAGCTCCTGCCACCCCTCACATTAAATGGCGTTAAATGACCCTTTATGTATCAACTCCCTTACCTTAGTGCTCACTTAAATCTGTTTGCTCTTGCTGATCTAATGTGGGCCACAACATTGAAGCCTGCAGGCGACGGAAATTGTAAGCGTACCCTTAATGCACAGTTGTTGTTGCGAGCAGTGCCATCGGGGAATGTGCCGATGTGGGCTGCACATGTACGCATTGTTCTACGTACAGCAATATATGTTAGAACACGTGCATCACGTTGCGCAACTGAAGGCACTTGAAAATGTGTGCGACGTGGCAAGTTAATGTGTTTCATTGACACGCATGTTGTTGATGTCAAGTGTTTTCAAACATTTGAATACGATCATCACAGCAGCTCTCTGATCCTTTAATAATGCAATCGAGTCGTTTGTTGATAATTATTCAGAATAGAGATTGTCTTTACAAAACTGCAATGTTTATATTTTAATCATTTGTGAAAACACAAACATTTTAAAGGGTGCTGTAAATTAAATTGTTTAATTACCATTTACACCACCTACAAAAAGCCACATGTATTATTTGCATAATTGAAAAGGATCACATTTCTATTAAGTTTAACAGCAAGTTAGCTGTAACATTTTATCTTTTATTCCATTAAAAGTAATGCAAAATCGAGCATTACATAAAAAACATGTTAACACAGGCTGTTAAATTTACAACATTTAATGAAAATGGAAATCCTCTTTAATATAATATTAGCAGCTCTGAGTTACAAATCTTATTAAAGCATATGAATATTATTAACTGGACCAAATTCAAACAAAAAATAATTGAACACAATGGATTCCCATTATATTCAATTATCAGCGTAATATATTCAACGAAAAAAAAGGAAATTGCATGATTAGTTTTGCACGGAAAAAAATATATAGCATGAGGCAATTAATATACTTTTATGATTATAAAGGGATAGAACAAAAATACATTTGTAATGCTTACAAGTGTAACACACCACCCATACAAACTGTTGTAAAAAGTAGGCTAAATACACATAGCCTATTTTTTTGTCAGAGGAAAATAAGCATATTGTATAAATTACATCGATTACAGATGCTATTCCAGTCATGTGCATCATGTAAACCGTTTATAAATAACATCTGCGACTCATGTAGGTGTGCCATGCTCCATTGTAGACAACTACAGTAAGTTCACATCTCACATCACCTAGCCCATTACGACAATTCTGAGTTGCGCATCTCCACCACACTGGCCGGTATTCAAGTACAATTCAGAAAATGCACGGTGCCTGCTTACTTATGCATTATCAGTGCACTTTGGGTTGTCCTGTGCAGGACTCTGGGCAGAGAGAACTGGATCCGAAGCAGTCGCCACATCCCTCCAGGAGCTCCCGGAGGAGTAGATTGGGCGCCGAGTGATTGGAAGGCGCTTGGTCTTCTCTCCTGACTCCCAGGCAGAGAATGGACGAGCCGTTGGAGGTTGTTTGAGCGGCTGGAGGTGGGAGCCTCTGTTCACCCGGGAATGCGTCCCCTTCCACGGCAGCCTCTCCTTTGCCTTCACCGTGCCGTGACAAACAGACGTCTTTTAGAATTCTGCAAATGATGTGTGTTGTATCACGGTAACGTTATCAACCGTGGCCGATTCTTGCCAGAAGTGGGAGTATCCACCCTTTACTCCAACACACACGAGCTGCCGATTGACTAACTGCAGGGAATCCATTTATGCAGGGTAACCTACTGGACATCTGTGAAAAAAAGCTGTATAGCTCATTGCATTTTTCCAGTATAAGCAAATATGTGATTCTGACACTGCTCGGTGAACAGAGGCAGAGGAACTTAAGAAACTTGCCCGATTGTTTCAGCTGCCACATGGGCAGATAAAATTTGCATCCTCTGGATTGCAAACCCAATTGTGCTGTTACACCAGGGTGGTAGTATACCGTGTGTTGAGTATATTGTCAGAACTTTGAATAGCCAACAAACCCTTTGAACGTCAACATATGAATAAAGTAAAATAATGAATCAAAGGTAATTAAATAACTGCATCATGGGAAGGCCAATTAGAGCAATGGACATTGTTATGTTAATCGCGCTACCTCCTGGGTGAAGTCATACTGACTACAGATTGTTAGCATTTGACTAGGCTAGAACCAAGCTATTCTTCGGCAAACATAAAAGCTTTCACAGTTCATGCAAAAAAATAATAAAACATTTGCAAGCTTACTTATTCAAATAAGTTACATAAACAAAAATAGGAAGTGTGTTTGTCCAGTATTCACTTGCGTGACATGTTTATAGAGGAACCGGTTTTATTTACACCTTGTTAAGTAAGAAGTGGTTAATTGAGTACAACAAATGTGGGCTCCGCATTGGCAATTAATGACGTAACTGGGCTTCCCATGATTACAATCTTCAGACTCATTTGATACTTTTCAATCATGTTTTAGTTTGTTATCCTTTCCCTGTACCTCCGATTAACATGGTTGGATATGTACGGTGCGAAAGAAGTTCAACATACATATATGTTATCCATACAATGATTTTACTTCTTGAAAGTTTGTTTGCTACCCAATGTCTACGAATGAAAAACTCGGAATACTGTGTTGTCATTCAAGACTGTCCGTTTGTCAACGTCATTAACATGTCCGTTTTCCATCTGCACATAGTGTAAAGTGTCTCCTCTCACTCTAAGTTAGTCTTTATTTTCCATAACCCTGCCTCCGAGTTGACATAATTCGCCATGCCCTATCAGGCAACAGCGCCTGGAATGAAATGCAAAGCCAGATCTTAAAATTTTTGCAACATAATCACAATTTGGTGTGTATGCAAATTGAATTAAGCATGTAGATGAAAAAGGTGACTCTAGACAGTCATAAATCACTTCATAATATGACACTGTGATTGGATAGAATTAGATATACTCAATGAAAACGAGACTATATAAAAATTAAATACGAAAAGAGTAACCGCAGTTTAATACCGATTAATTTGTAAAGACAGTGACAGCTTACCGACCCAAATGAAACGCAGCTGCATTGTCTCTGTAGGTAAGCGTTCTTACCAAGGGTGGCTGCATGTCTGAAGCCTTTGTTGAAAGTCCACGGCGGACACCTGGAGTTGCACTCTTGGATCTTGTGGTTGGTGGTGTCTCGTTGCCCTTGAGGGTCCTTGTGGTTGCAAGCAGCTGCTGAGGTAATCTTTTGCTGGCCAACCCTGCATATGTCCTACCTCCAACTTTCTCTCCGGTTGATGGTTGGCCCGTCAATGCAGTTTCGTTGTCAGTGATCACGGCGTTTGAACGGTTCACGTGCTTACGTGAATCCTGCGACAGCACTGATGTGTCCGCTTGAATTTGAAATGTTTTAGTCGAATTAATGTTCTCTTCTGTTTCAGTTTTATCTGTACAATCCAAATTAATGCCAGTTTTAAGATAATTAATTGAACTGTCTTTAGATGTCTCATCATTCTCTATGAAAAAGCCAAAATCTGAAGAGTAATTTCTTAATGTCCTCTTTTCAAGCTCTTTGAGCATCTGTCAAAGAAGAAAAAATGTGAAGAGAACACTTAAGTTTAGCAATAATTATTTTAGAATGAACATATATCTGCATATAAACGTTCTAGTCATTTTACATCTTCAACATACAACTCATGTGTGAGTTCATGATATGTTGGGACATATGGAAGCCATTTGGAGTTGGAAAAAAAACATTTAAGGAAATGCCCACAATTCACTAAATTGCTTCAAATGGAGCAAAAGTGTACATATTTTTTTAAAGTAACATGACGTCAACTGTACAAGGGCTGCCCAAGATCATGCAATCTTCTGCAATATAAACCAACAACAAAGAGCACCACGACGCATGCCATCACTTGCTTTGAATGTGGGAGAAAAAACATTGTTCCAGGTGAGGAAGGTAAGGTGTTTGCCAGCAGTGTCACCTTACCATCACAAACAAATACTTACCAGGCTGTGAGTGAGAGGCAAACCTTCTCGTTGCTTCACCTGCGCTTGTTTTGGTTCATATTCAACCACCTTGGAATTAAGCCACTCTAGGGAAAACATTACACATAATTGCATGACATTAACATTATGTTTATCCTATCACGAGTATATGTGCTGTATATCATTTAATATCATTATTATAATGATGCCCGGATGAACCAAGAGTAATATGTATTCTTTGACAGTGCTTTCCATTGACATTGCATCTGTTCTGTTGCTGAAATGTCACATTGGTCTTGGGAATCCATCCTACTTCAAACATATATTATCGGAATCGGCAGACTCTCTCATAACATAAAACAATAAGAACTCTCTTTGTAGATAACACTGCAATGTCTAAAGCACAGCAGACGCAAATTTCAAAAAGAATTGCTTCATGCTGCATCTAGCATACATAGCACGATCAAAAACAAATAATGGTACTAACCACAACAAAGATAAACCCTGCCTTTAACATTACATTGTAGACCGAGTTCTGTGTGGCAGATCCTGGAAATCTGAGATGCAGCAATGGTCTCGGCTTGAGAGATATTCTTATCATCGTGATCAGTGGTGAAGATGGTATGCTGAAGCGCATTTTCCAGCAAAAGCACCTTAGCTCCCTCCCGAGCACTGCACCCACAAACCAGGCCCCTTACCTTGCCATGCCAAGCACACCTGTGTCATAAAACAGGAACGTACTATATAAAGATCCTCCGTATAGCCTTAACAGACTGTAGGGGCAAGTGCTGTTAGCGAGCACCTATGAAGGCCAGAACGGTACACGAGGGGGTGGGTGGCCAGCACCACGCCCGACCGCCTTTGTCTCCCTGATGGCGATGTGTACACACTGCACCAGGTACTAATGTAAGGCTGAGTCGACCTAGGGGAGGCCCAGGACCGGTTCAGATAATCGTCACTAGTGTTGGCCGTGAGCGGGAATCAAACCCGGGTCACAGCCAGGTTCATAACGCAGCGCGCTAATCGCTACACCACCACTCCCACACACACACACATACGTCACTCGATGCAACCCGTAGTCGCGAGGCGTTTGAGAGAAACGTCTCACCAGAAGGACCCTCCGCCGTCAGTGCCACTGCGTGCCAGGAGCCACAGCTCACGGCTCTCACGGGCCTCCCCGCCAGGTCGACTTGACGCGCCACCCACTCTCGCCGCTCCGCTGGGCTCCCAGCGCCCATCACGTGGCTGCTCCTTCCCCACATGTACAGCTCGCCTTTGGCTAGAAACCAAGTTGTTTAAGTGTCACGTTGGTCTCGTGGTTAGGTGCGTAGCACACTTTTATAGCCCGATTCTAAATTCTGCTGCTGCTGCGAGAATTTGCTGTTGGAGGCAATTTAGCACTTTTTGAATTTCAAGTGTGGTTCAGAGGGCCTATTGAACGATTATCAAATCATCAGTGATTATGAGAATGAACATATATCATGCATATGATGTTAGCGATGTCATGCATGGCCAATTGTTACGGACATTTATTTATATATTACTTTTTTCGTGGATTGATTCATTATTTTTCAACCCAGGTTGATGAAATTGAGCATTCATTGAATAACATGGTAATACAATGTAACACATTATATAAAGAATGAATTTAAATGGTTAATTGATGATAAAGGGTGTCCATGAAGTTATAACATTTAAAATGATTATAATTAGCCATTTGAGCCAGGTTTATAAAACTATACTGACACACACACAGGGTAGTGTGAAGATATTATCGTAAACATTGTATCCCTATGAACTTCCACATATCTGCCATGCTGTTGGCAATGCACATCGTATCAAAACATGACAGTCCCACATGTTGTGCAACCTCTTGGATGTGATTGTTTCAAATTATTCAAGCATGTACTGGTGAAGTTTTTCAGTAAAAAAAACGGGGTTTGCAGTAAAAAAACACAAAGTTACATGCATAAGAGACATGTTGCAAACATTGCCACCACACAGTTCAAACTGACATTTCTAATCCTATCATAAGGGATGATACCTTTATGGACATAGTGGATATTCCAGAACACACCAGAGAATAAGCTGACCCAACATGAAGTGTGCAATAAATGGTGACTATATGGGATGCTGAAATTTACATTGGAAGGGTTTAAACGTCTTTAGGCGTGAGTGATAAGAATGCATATATGCACACTGTATATTTATTGTATAGTAAACTATGCATTCCTGCACTTTTTATATTGCTAAAAAGATATGAAATAAAAATCAGACTCTTATGTCAGCATAGTATTCGGCTGCTGCATTTTTTTGCATATATTCCTAAAACTTTTTTTGCCAGCTCTATAATTATATGTAAGCAGTTTACAATCATAAAAAACAAGGTTATCACTATACATTTTATGTACCACTATTCATGAGCCCTGGCATGAGTTTTATGGCTTTAAAATAATTAAAGTAAAGTGCAAATACGTAAGAATTGTATGCAGCCCAACACTATTCTTCGCAATTAATCCCTTGCATCCCAAGATCCAAAAAGCCAAGATAAATTAGAAGCATTAGGTAGATTATTGGAATAACTATATACTCTATGGGAATAGTTGCAAAGAGAGGAGCAAAATAAGGTGTGTTTCTATTGCCACTCTGTTGTAGCTAAAGTTCTTAAGTGGGTGGCATAAGGGAACCATTGAAACGCCATCAAATTGGCACTTAAAGGCTTGTTGTGTGAACTCGGTGCCTTTGCATCGCAATTATGTGTGGCTCCCTGTGCAAAGCTATGTGACATGCATACAAGCAGTGTGGAGCAATGCCAATTATCATCATTTGAAAGGGACTTAAAATCCCCATAGAGTCCTATAGGATTGGAATGGGAATGAAACAGCCCTGCCCTCACATAAAACATGTGTTAAAGGTGCAAACCATCACTGTGGTGCGTACTGAGTTACCCAAGCTTGACCAAATAAGCCTCATCAACGCTCTTGTTTTTCAGCGATTGTTGCGTATTGATACAACAGGGCAAGCTGGCCTGAAGATCACTGCACAGCTTGCGGGTGATGGAAAAAAATGGCTAATTTCTTCACGGTAAGGCTGCATTGGTGGAACTCACACTGCATATGGAACTACCGGGCAGTGATTCCTACAGGAGTTGTGTTTTCTTTAAATCTCGTGAATGTGGCAATTAAGTTATAACTGAACATAAAGGGGGGAAACAAAGTACTTGCTGACTGCAAATACTTCATGGATGACTCCTGCCTCCCTCCCCTCTACTGCCTCCCCATTTTCCTTGTGCCGCCCCTCCTTCTGCAACGCTTGGAAACCACCCCGAGTTTTTTGACTAACAAGTATGTTGGTCTAGTGGTCACTGTTGAAAATACTCTGCCCTAAGATTGTAATCAAATCCCAACAGTTGTGCTTACGTGTAAATGTATTATTTATTTGAATACGTTTTTTACATTGACTATGACTATGTAATGTATGTAATGTACTTCCATTCATAAGAAACCTTAAAAAATATTATCATGCAAACGACGTGCCTTATCTTTACAGTACAATTGCCCACGTTATGCCATTCAGGGTATCGGCTACATTCATAAGATGCGACCCACGCCTGATTCACACACGTTGCAGGAAACCGTGTAAGGTTATTGACGGATATTTGTATAGTGCATACAAGTCCATACAAGTAGAAAACATAACTAACTACATTACACCTGTCCCTTCTTCACCCCTGCACAAACACTGCTGGATTAAGGGCATACGCCGCTTTGTGTGAGACTCTGTGAGGCTGCCCACAGTGCTGACACACAGCTGTGATGGAGTTATGCATCGAGTGTTCCATTTTATGTAGAAGTCACACACGGCTGGAACCCAGCACTCCCTCTTCCCCTGCCACGCAGAGAAGTGTGGAGTGGCACGAGTTGGGGCTGGGGGAGGCCGAGAGGTTGGAGGGAGATCATCACCAGTTACAGCAGCGCTGTAGGCATCCCCAGCTGTGATTTGCACGGTCCGGCCATCCAGGGGAGGACACGCCAGGCGCCGCGGCACAACTGAGAACGGCACCCGCTGGCCATGCCCCAGCTGTCCCTAGAGCCGCAAGAGATGGACGGGGCCTTGAAGAACTGGGGACGTGGCGTATCAATGTGGCTGGACATTAAACACCGAGTATCCAACATTATCTTCTTGGTTCTTTCGGTAAAGTCACGTAGAATGGAAATAATAAAATAATAAAAATAAAACATAATAAAATAATTCTCACGACGTTTCGGCCACAACGCAAGCAGCCGTCCTCGTGAGAATTATTTTATAATGTTTTATTTTATTATTTTATTATTTCCATTCTACATGACTTTACCGAAAGAACCAAGAAGATGAATCCCTGCAGTCACGAAAGCTTTTAATCGAAATTTATCCAACATTTATTAGTTAAGTGAGCAGCTACATTGTGAGACAGAACAGGCAAAGGCGCAACCTTGCAATTGCTTGCTCACGCCACTGCTGGCGGGAAGGGCCTCCACTCGAGAAAGCCCTAGAGAGCCCCTCTATAGGGTATTTGGCCTACTCTTCCACGCTTGAATGCCCCTCAACAAACAGAGGACACCGGAACTCTTGATAATACATTCAAGGACCATTTTTTGTTGTTATGTGTAATAATTAATTGCCATGAACAAAGCAAATGTGCATAACACTCATGAGAAGAAATAAATACATCAAAACATGAAATGTACTCAATGTAACTTTCAATGGTCTGAACTCGAAATGTTATAGCACGCCGATTCACTTAACTAATGTTTGAATATTGCACCACAATATAGCAGCCTTCATGCCTTAAATTGAATACGTGATAATATACATATTAAAAGCATAGAATACTGTGCTTGTATAGCCAAATCGTGCTTACCTCTTGACCTGAGCCCCAGGAGTATACATTTCCATTGTCTGCAAAACAGACATATCTGAATTAAGCTTTGTCTTGCCAATACAAAAGCTTGACATTGTAACTACTGTTAAGCAATGCAAAGCTAACTACAATATATGTTAATTTACAAATGTAACAATGTTTACTTGAAGCTTTTACAGATGTGCAAAGTGAAAAAGGATCACATTCTCAAAATCGTTTCTCTGGCTCTCTCATACCTATCGAGTATATTTGTTTCCATACACTCTGCTATATCCTAATACATTGTAATCTTGCAATTTATCATTTGCATTTATATAGATGCTGAATAGTGTCTGTAATACATATGTGTCTGTGTATGGTAAACTTGAACGTTTTGGTGAACAGATATTGTTCCAATACTGTTTTCAGCGACTGGATTTGCTCGTAATTAATATTTTTTCATTGTGAATATTGCATGTCCGTGGCTTCTCTAGAAACTATTAGCCTCGTTAAATTTATTTATCTATTTACTTATTTTCGGAGAACATATTCATTTATTTGCATATATACAGTTTTTTGTGAAAATAATCAAAGAGGGGTGTTATATATTCAGTATAATATTAATAATTATGTGATGCTGTTCACTGCCTGTCTATTTTAATATGTGACTCACCCCATACGCACTCACACAACATGAATATGTATGGTCACAAAGGTCACCCTCCAGTCATTAATAATCCTGTCATCTTGCTGTATGAAAAAAGAGCTCACGCCTTTAAAAAAAAAAAGGGTCACGGTGGAATTTACAGAAGACCACGTGTACGGACAAGTGTCCAGAGCGTGGCACGCACCCATTGGCAAATGAAAAGGGTGCTTGCCTTCCACTGGCCCCGTGCCATGTGCAGGCAGCGTATTGTCCTGGCACATTGGGGTGTTCAACTCCACATGGCAAAGCCAAGGCCCTCGCCGTAGGCTTTGGTTACAGGCCTGCAAACATTTATCATCTTTCTGGGCCACCGTGACAGCGATGCAGGAGGGGTCAGCCGATCCCGGCAGCTGTACGAGGCATGGCTAATGGTGGAGAGAGACGCGCCGTCCGTAACTAGATGCTAATGCATAATCCTATAAATTACCCGCACCTCTTTAGCAAAGTGCTCGCCTGTCTCCTCGTGCGTGTGATTTGCACAATACGCCAAACGACTGGCTGAAAAAATGAAACATTGTGATGCTAAATATTGCTATCATCTATATCAAACACTCATCACTGAAACGGGCACACTTTATGGCGTTGCATTAGCTTTAGGTGAAAATTAAAATGCGTGAATAATTTACCTGAAACTGCATAAACAATAGCATCGTAAAATATTGGGTGTTTGAGTAACCTTCACAAAGACAACTAAAATGTTTGCATCCTACAAGCTTGTTTTAAGAGAATATATGCATTTTAAGTTCCAACCCATTTGATCAAACCATTTTAAATTTGAACTATTCTTATGCAGCGTATAGCAAAATCTTTCGTAAGATTCCGTATAAATACAGCAGACATGCAAGGAAGATTAGGGTTAAAGGTGAAAAGCTTCAATATATTGCAGGAAGGGAGTGGACAGAAATAACTAGGGCCAGAATTGGAGTCGTGCAAACGCGATTCAGCAGGCTACAGGGAGGAAGCGTCCCTGGTTATTAAGATGTCAAAAGCCACGAGGAATAAAATTGAAATGTCAAGCGGAGGGTGCTGCAATATTTAGGGGCTTTTTGGCAGAAGGTGAAAAATCTTTCACAAAACCCAAATACGTTCTTGTCTGTGGTGCTAGACGTATTTGCTGTTTACAGTGCATCTCAACAGAATAATATATATAAAAACAAAGACAAAGAGCCTCCATATAGCCTTTAACAGACTTTTGGGGCAAGTGATGTTAGTGAGCACCTATTATGGAGGTCGGCATGGCACACGAGGAGATGGGTGGCTAACACCACGTCTGGCCGCCTTTGTCTCTTCAGTGCTGATGTTTACACACTGCATCAGGTGCTCATTTAAGGCTGAGTCAACCTAGGGGAGACCCAGGACCAGTTCAGATATTCGTCATTGATGTTGGTCGTGAGCAGGAATCAAACTCCTGTGACCGGATTCGTAGTGCTGGTGTGCACGAACCACTACACTGGTCCCCACATATAAAAATATAAAACAAAGATCCCCCATATAACCTTTACAGACTGTTGGGGGAAGTGCTGTTAGCTAGCCAGGCCATACCGGCCTTCATAGGTGGTGATTCACAAAGATTAATTGAGTGTATACATCCATTTAACCAGCTTGCTGTGTTTCTTATATAGTTTAAAACCTCCCTCTATTCAGCAATCAGCGACGGCATCAAAAAAAAAGATCTCCACTTTTGGCGCAAAGAAGCTCACAGCTCTATCTGCAAATACATCTGTAAATATTTACTAGCAAACAAACCAACACCACATGACGCGAGAGCACCAGAACATGTCACTCGAGTCCGTTTAGCTCTGCTAAAGCTGCAGGAACTTAATCGGAGCCAGCCAGTCAGCCGGGTGATGTAAAGGTCAATTTCATGGCTGATTTCAGCGTACATAAATATACACAGGTCATTTCAAGTTTACCGAGTTCATCAAAGTAGTTTGTCCTTTTTCGATCGTGTTTTGGAAGCCTCCCGGTGTCTCCAATGATCTCACATTTACGTCGGCCAGTCAAGAGATGTTTTGAAATAATATCTTTTAGAATACGTTTTCTCATGAGCATTGCATTGACAATGTTGTAAGATGATACAGAGTTCTTAGGTTTTTTCGGTAAAGTCACGTAGGTAAAAAAACATTAAAAAGTAAAATAAAATAAAAATAACGACGTTTCGGAGGCAACACAAGCTTCCGTCTTCAGGTGGTACCGTCACAGCCACGACAGCTGTATCAAATACAGCCACGACAGCTGTATCAAATACAGCTGTCGTGGCTGTGACCACCTGAAGACGGAAGCTTGTGTTGCCTCCGAAACGTCGTGATTTTTATTTTATTTTACTTTTTAATGTTTTTTACCTACGTGACTTTACCGAAAAAACCTAAGAATATGAATCATTGCAGTCACGAAAGCTTCAAATCTAGAATGATACAGAGTACTCAATTATCCATTGATAAATGCAGCATATAAACGTAAATGAATCAACAAAACAAAGTTGTGTTATACACATTTCGTTTAACAAGGGGGATTTATATGATTAGCCAAAACCACTATTTCAACAAACTACTATCCCTTTTATCACGTGGTGTGTCAATCAAGAATTACTGAGAGGAGCAAAAGCACACAGCTTGCATTTGCGAGCTCATCCATACATTGCCATGTTCTGCTCTCGTCGCTAGAGTTAATCCAGTCTTTTGGGTCCACTTATGTGTGACAGAACAGCTCAACCACTGGCCAGTGCTTTTTAGGCCCTTGGTGCTAACGTTTTTATCAGCCTATGGAATGTGTCCCACAAGTCACTGAGCTCTTTAATATACTGTTGGAACTACAGCATGAACATGGCAACAACAAAAAACGTGCACTCATGCATATTCGTGTTATAGCAGACCGATGAACACTTGATTAAGAACGAATGTACAACTGGTTTTCTGCTTTGGGGCGCAGTGGCGACATCGTGATTCGTGCACTAAACTGAGTTCTATGTTCCACTGTGACTCCATACAGTGGTGTGTGCTATCTAAACCGGTACTGGGCCCCCACCTTCACTAACCCATGGACCAGCAGTGGTTAAATATGGTCAAACAACCCAATAACTGGCACAGCATGGGGAGGGAGGCCTTTGAGCAACAGTGGATACACAAAGGACTGTAAATAGTCAGTTATTAATTCTCCTTATAAAACAAAAATAGTAAAGTAATTAAACACATTAATAGTTATGAGCGAAAGGTTTGTAGTGCGGCCCCTTCCCAATTAGCCTTTTTGAAAAGGCCCAATGGTGTATTTCGCACAGCTGCCCATCACAAAGTTAATGATGCGATATCGTTCCAAAGAAATAGCCATCATGCAAAGGCAATTAAAACTAAATTCCAAACTCCAACAATCGCTGAACTAAACAACGTGACATAAGTAATGTGTATTTCTTTTACATATATCTAGGACTCTTTTTTTGCGAATGCAGTAAATATAACGGGAATGCATATCACCTGAATAAAGAAACAAATTAATTGGAATTTCTAACTTTTTGAAAATTACAAATATACATTTTACTACCAGCAGATACTAATGAGTTTATAGCAATATAATACTTTTAAATATTGATGTAGAACGTGTTACTATGAATTAATCAATGCAGCGATTACGAACAAAGATAATCACATGCTGGAGTTTTCAACTCTAAAACTCATAAATAGATTTGAAGTGGTATAATAAATGGAGACATTAGGTCACACGAGCAATATTTTACAACAACAACAAAATCCATGTTTTCAAGAAGATGAGTGATATTGATGAGCTCCGGTGTAATCATCACACTCCGGACACTCGACCACACCGTGATGGAGAGGGGGAGAAACTGACCTGTCATGGCCAGACTGTGGGCGCCCCCTCCTGCCACAGCCATCACTTTGCCACAGCGCTCCATCATCATGGTCTCGGGGTTTAGCAGGTCCTGAGTCAAGCAGCCGCATGCGCGTCCATACCCCCACGCGTACAGCCTTCCACTCGCTGTTGGCACAACAGAGGATTAAAAAGGTTATATACTTGAAATAATATTGTAAACAGTGCTGTGAGATACCAAAATGTCCAGAAGCAATGCCTAACTCATCCATGATTAAAGGATGAGATAGGCGCCAAAGTGGAGAAATATTAACTACCTTGCCTGGTCTATAGGATGTCGTGGATTCGATCCCGATCCTAATGCCTGCTGGATATTTGGAGTTTGCATGACTTTATCCCCGTGGTCGCGTGGATTTTTCTCTGGGTCCTTCACATTTCTCCGAGTCATCCACGGTTTTTCCCTCCACATTTACAAACGTGCATTCAGAGTGTTTGGCTGCTATAAAATGTCCACGTGAAAAACCACTTTTTTGGGCTATGATTTTTTTTTGGTCAGGTCGCTTCTGAAAAAAGAGAGCTGGAAAGCTCATCAGGCCTTACCTGGTAAAACACAAATAGTTTTAGTAGTATTTTATTATTTCAAGATAAAGGTGCAGCCCTGCAATTTCTTGCTCGCACCACTGTGGGCAGAAGGGCCACCACTGGAGGGAGTTCTAGACAGCCCCTCTAAAACGTATTTTGGGCTTCTCTTCTACATTGGCCAGGTATCTTGGAAGAGATATTCAACTTAAAATTGGTTTTATTTTACTTATATAACACTATTTCACAGACATCTTATCCAGCTCAACATATATTCTCTATGCTAACACTGAAAAAAATGTCATTTGAATAATTCATGTGATAATGTTCACACAGATAAGTCACAATGGTCTTATTTAAGTGATATAACAATGCAATGTTTGGATCTATCTCTTTGAATATGGAGAACTACATTTCTCAAAGTTTATCAATTGTGGAAATTATAAGCCTGAAGATAAGCCAGGAGCAGACGACTTTAAGTCTTTTAACATAGTGTATATCCTCTGTGTTCTGACATACTTGGTGCCTTGATGATGTTACAAATCTTGACGCCTGAAAACAATGAAAGGTATACAAAAAAAAGCACTTGGTAGTTTACTTGTATGCTCAAGCTAGCTTATAGCTTGAACTCAGTGAGGCTGAAGACAATTCAAAAGAGTATCTCGATATGAGGAAAATCTCCCAAGGCAGAAGAAATGTGCAACACCCGTCCAAATGAATTGTATTCCTCAATAGTACCGTTAGCACCGAATCAATACTGTAGGTTTCTGAGAAAAAGAAAGAAAACACTTCTCAGCTGGGTAAGGGCCATCCACCAAATGACCTACTTTTTACCAGTTATATTACATGATAGGGTGGGTGAAAAACTGATAGTTTAAAAAACTCGTCAGTGTGTTGATCAATCTTGTGTTGAGTTTCAACTCGGATACAACAGCCTCATAATTGGTGAATTTCCAGAAATTGATGGTATGAGTCTCAGCCGAATATATGATGTTGAGGCTTTGTCGGCTTGTAAGGTTGGAGTCCAAAAGGAGGTTGATATCCTGTGTGAATGTGTGACCTCACGGCAAGTGACCTTGCAGGTCAACAAATGCCTTGAAGTGGAGCACTCGTGGTGACTGCCGGAAGCATGTAATCATGGCTGTTTAAGTCCCCTATGACTGAGAATGGTGACAAACCAGAGGGTAATTCAGATGTATCATGAAATTTACTTGAAATATCTACACACTGTTTTTATATATTTATATTATATATATAGAAATCATGCATGTGAAACATCAATCTGGATTCCAGTGTGTGTAAATGTAAGGATAAATGTACGGATTGGAAGTGGATATTCTGACATTACGTTTTCAATTACCCGCTTTGACATTTAACACTACAGTACATTCACTGTCATCGTCATCTATAACAATTGTCGATCCACTGCTGGATGAAAGGCTCCCCCACATAATTGCCATTCATCACGTTCTTGTAATTACACTATCCATCTCACTCATGAGTGCACATGAACTAATCTCAAGGTTCCATCTCCCTCAGTGATTGTCCTCTCTGGCATGTTCCTTAATTTTGGCTGCTATTCCATTATTAGCCTTGTCCTTCACCCTTCCACGCAATGTGCATTGTCCAAGCCCACCGCTAACTTGAAAGTCAAAGCGATGTCTCCAATAGGTGCGCTGTTATGTGATACTTGCGTTATGTCTTCTCAGCGTAAAGCTCAGCATGCACATCTTCCACGCTCCTCTGTGTACTTTAACGTTTTACTCCACTTTCTTTGTCAGTTTCCGATCCATATTTCATATCAGGAAAATGTTGAATCGTTGAAAATGTTCTTCTTTTGGCACACTGCTAAGTTTTCACTTTCAATTTCAGTTTGCTAAATGACCCCAACCTGTTTTGCTTGCCTTTTTACATAATCATTTTTAACCAAATCCATCTTCAATGAGTGCTATAGGTATAAGTATGCCATTGGGTTTTCCATTCCATTTGCATCCTTCCCCCAATGTTTTTCTCGTGTGTAACTTGCTCTCTGTGACCTTTTTCACTCATATTCATCTTGAGCCCATTTTTATAGTCGTATTTGTCAATTAATTATATAATCTCCGGCACTTAATTTATATTGGTTGTTATAATGAATATATCACCATTTCTGTTAATGCCTTAATTTTTGCAATACAATTTTTAAAAGATATCCTAATATTGTGAATGCAATTGGCGATATACACACATGGTTGCCTGACTTCTCTTATGAGTTGTATTTTCAAATATTCTTGCTGTGGATTTCACACCTAATGATGATTGCTTGTGTTGCAGTCGAAACGTCGTGAGAATTTGTATTGTTTTATATTTATATTATTTTATTATTTCCCTTCTACGTGACTTTACCGAAAGAACCAAGAATAAGAATATGAGTTGTATTTAGTTACTTTCTGCATGCAGTCTTAGAGTAGCTGTTCCACCTTTATACATGGTTTTGATCATTTAGATATTTTGTCTAAGGCCTTTTATTGTGAGAGCGTGGGTGATTTAGTCAAATGCCGACAAAAGTCAGAAACTGATGCCGATAATCTTATTGATGGAATAGAATGTTGATATAAAATGAGTAATAATAATGTTTAGTCTTTTGTCAATATACTATTGACGTCTCCACGCTGTATTGGTTATGGGGGTTATTTGCTCACATTGCATCGCGTTGGTTATTGCGGGTCGGTGAAGGGGGAGCGGAATTGGCTTTTGACGTAGTTCACAATTGACGTTTGCTGTGGCTCGGAATGTAACTCATGTCGCCGGGTTCATAGTGCAGTGCACTTTCCGCTGTGCAGCAGCACCACCGACTGTGCATACCTCCTCATGCAACAGAAATGTCGACTTGTTCACTGAACAACAGGAAACTTTTACGTCTAAAGTCTATTAAAAAAGAATTGCTCTACATCTGTGCAGTGGCACTGGCTCAAAAGTGCGGGGGGGTGGGCGGGGAGTATGGAAAACTAGCTTCCCTTTGTTCACGGTGTGCAATAGTCACACGTTCCAAGGGAAGAAACAAACATTTTAAAGGGTAAGGCTACACCTTGCGGTCCTACGGTCACTCTATTTCAAACTGAAGCCAACATTGCCCCCTACTGATGCGTTTCTTGCTATTTCACTGCAACGGAAAATACCACGTTGTCGAATGCAACAGCGCTCGAGATTCACCGATATTGTCATGAAATGCTTTGTCATTTTTCTTGTTTACATGAAATAAAGACAACATAAATGTATTTATTTAGATTTTTCAGGCCTTCGTTAATCTACTGCTGGATGGAATGAGGGCCTCACCACGCTATGTCAGTCACAGCAGTTGTTTGGAACATACCTCACCGAGCTAGTCAGCACAAGGGTCTGAGAACATGTTCAGATATCACTGATAGTAACGATGGCCATGACTCGAACACAGGGTGCCAGGCTCGTAGGGTAGCACAGGACCACTGCACTTCCACTCGACCAGAAATATTAATCACAACTTTCAGAAAGCTCCTGTATCTACTGGGTTCTCTAGAACTCAATTTTGCAGCCGTATCCATCATACACGAATGACGTAGTAACTACAAATCACACTTTTTTTTCTACATCAATTCATGATCTATTTCAGGTTATAGCACAATCACAACAACTGTTTCAATGCAAACGATTGTATCACGTAATATTATGTAATCGTAGAGACATTCTACTTTATAATGGTTATCACGTTACCTATGTAAAACCTGGTATAAAAGGCATGTGAAATAATTTCACATAAAAAAAAATCACTACCCATTG
Organism: Lampetra fluviatilis; assembly: GCF_964198595.1. NCBI lineage: Eukaryota > Metazoa > Chordata > Hyperoartia > Petromyzontiformes > Petromyzontidae > Lampetra > Lampetra fluviatilis. The sequence goes on along the minus strand of NC_136287.1, from coordinate 9,104,696 downwards.
AAGTTTTCTTCAAAACAGTCGTTAGTCGGATTATATAACGCTTGCTTAGTGGCTTTGTCTTGTTTGTGTGAGTGTGTGTTCTAAACAACATGATGCATCATGGCAGCCCTAAGTATGCCATTATTTTTGCCAGACTAAATAAAAAAAGCTTCAACCAAGGCTCTTACCAGATGCCACGGTTGCCGACCGACCACCTCTGACTCATTTTAGCCCCCCACAACTTCCACCTCGCTCCCCCATCCTGACAGCAACAAAGATCCCCCATATAGCCTCAACAGGCTGTAGGGGCAAGTGCTGTTAGCGAGCACCTATGAAGGACGGCACGGCACACAAAGGGGTGGGTAGCCAGTACCACGGCTGGCCACCTTTGTCTCCCTAATGTCTATGTTTACACACTGCACTAAGCACTCATTTGAGGCTGACTCGACCCAGGGGAGGCCCAGAGCCGGTTCGTATAATTGTCACTGGTGTTGGCCGTGATTTGAAATCGAACTCGGGTCGCTGGATTCTTAGCGCAGCCAGTTAACTGCTGCACCACCGGCTCCCCATCCTGACAGCGCACACTCATACAAACACACACCCATCCACCACCACAGTTAAGACTCTCCACATCCTACCCACCCAGCTAAAAATATCAGTCTCCTTCACAGTCCAATGGCTGCCGGAACAAATGTCCAAGAGACACCTTAGAGCCATTGGTGTGGCGGCAGAGAATCAGGTCCGCTACATTGTCCTTGTTACCTCCGTGTAATGGACCTGTCAGAAATCATCCCGAGCCGTCAGCAGGCCCAGCCTCTGGTAATTACACGCAGCCCCACCGCGCACATTTCCCCGCCAACAATGTACAACAGAGAGAAGCTGTCATAATAGAATAGCGCTATCACAGCTCACTCAGCCGTCACGTAATACGTCATTTAGCCAGGCAGAGGCTAACGTACACCATAATTTTCTGCTTTCACCTATTAGGAAATCACGGCCAGGTGGCCAGGCACAGGGCAAGAGATTGCTTTTGATAAGGTTATTACACCAGTGTCCAGAAATATTAATGATAATAATAAAAATTGAATTCGAAGAACTCTAGACATCCCAAATTAAATACAATATTGTACACGAAGGCTGCCAACTTTTTCAGGAGTGATATGTTTAAAATAATGTATTTATATGGTGACTTAAGTCTATCAATATTAAATAATTTAATGAAGGGTGAAGTTATTTTTTTTTATTAACACCATCCAAGGCTAAAAATGTCTTGCACGTGACCAGGTTATGGTGTTCTATTGAGCCGATTAAGAAAAATCTGACAATATTATTGTTGCGGATTACTCGTGCATGTGGTACAGGAGTGCTGGCTTCATTATGATTTGCTCCTCACTCGTTGAGAGTCAGTGACTCACTCCCCACGTGGCCAGAAATAAAGTTGGAAAATAAACTGATTACTTTAAGAAACAATAAAGGCAGATGACACCCTCTCTCGGGCTTCACCCCCATTCTAGATAGGTCGTTGTATCGCCAGACCGTATGATGGGAACGCCTTGTGGAGGCCTCTATTCCGCAGCGGATAGATCATGGCTCACAATGAGCAACAGCTACACGTGTTCCCATTAAACACGTGACATTCTTCGTGGTTCTAAACTTCTGTGAGTAATAACTAACAATAATAATACGCCCGTCAGAAGACTTGCACGTAATAAATTGTATGTGCCCTACAAATATTTAAAAGGCATATAGCATAGAGCAGTATGGACATTTCATTGCATTGCGGCATGTGGCCAGCAGCACTTGGTGCTGGTGTCTGGCTCATGAAGATGTTAGAGGAGCAGTACTCACTGCCATGTATAGATTTGCCATCTTTTTTAGATTAAGCCTGTGCCATTGATTACGAGGGCGGTTAGATGGAGGGCATTGAGGCCTCCTTTAAACACGGGGTTCTGACATGTTATTATGATTCATGGAGTCTATTTCATGACCAAATAATGTTTATCAAGGGGTGTTTGCACCCGCTAGAACGCTTGCTGTTTATCCCACTATTGGAATTCCATTTACTGGAGTTAGTGGCCATCGTTAACCCAGTTATAAGGATAGTAAAAATTATGATTCCAATTATTTACCAAGAAAAGTCTCACTGAGTCTCAAAACCATTTTTCAGTTTGGTCCTGCAATTGGATCTTTGACCAATAGCACAAAAGAGTGTTTGACACTTGATAATAAAGGCAATTAACTGAACTGTACTCAGAGAAAACCCGCGCACATGATGGGATAACAACTGAGGTTCCGCACTGATGGTTTCAATCCACAAACACATCAATTCAATAAATATGCAGATTGAGTCTATTTCCGTACTTAAATCTCATGGTGACTTCACAACCTGCAGCCCCATGCAGTCCCACATTTGATATTCTCTGGTTTGACCCTCTTTAGTTTCTGAGCTCCAACTAGGTTGGGCACAAATTACCACATTTATGGTGACTTGGCATAGCTGAAGGCTATGAATTTGTCTTGGACAATCATGTTGAGTTGCAACAAACCAATGTTATCTTATATCATGTGTAAAGACAAACAGGGATGAACTCAACTAAGTCAAGCTGTGGGGGATAATGTTGGTTTTGGCTTGTGTGATCAGGTTATTTCCACAATTTCTATGAGAAATCCAGACAGGGATTTGAAATCACAACTCTTTCAATTGCAAATAAATGCACTTTGCCACAGCTCTACCCAGCCAAAAGTTTTACCAAACTATCAAATTATTGTAATAAAATATCACGCATTTATTTTCAGAAAGAACATGTACCATGAATCTTGACTTAAAGCTTTCGTGACTGCACGAATTCATATTATTTGGGTCTTTCGGTAAAGTCACGTAGATAGGTTCAAAGAAAATAACAAAAAACGACGACGTTTCGATCGCAACGCAAGCGGTCGTCATCAGGAGGAGAAAAAAAATGACCGACGCTTGTGTTGCGATCGAAACGTCGTAGTTTTTTTGTTATTTTTTGTTATTTTCTTTAAACCTATCTACGTGACTTTGCCGAAAGACCCAAAGAATAACATGTACCTTGTCTTGAGATAAAATAAAAAGAAAAATCACGACGTTTCGGAGGCAACACAAGTCTCCGTCATCAGGTGGGACCGGTCCCACCTGATGACGGAGACTTTAGCTGTATCAGCTAATCTGGCTGTGACGGTCCCACCTGATGACGGAGACTTGTGTTGCCTCCGAAACGTCGTGATTTTTCTTTTTATTTTATTTTACTTTCTACGTGACTTTACCGAAAAAACCTAAGAAGATGATTCCTTGCAGTCACGAAAGCTTCAAATCTAGAATTGTCTTGAGATACAGTTGTGCGCCATACTTACGTGCGACTGCCAGGCTGTGGTTGGCTCCACAAGCCACCTGGATGACCTCCTCCAGATCCTCAATAACGCGTGCCACCACCGCCTCGTCTCTGCTTCCCACTCCCAGCTGTCCAAAAGTGTTGCCACTTTGAAGACAAATTGTTCAGAAAATGTACGTTGTTTTCTTCTTCCCTATACAGTATATACATATAACACGGCCAACATCAAATACACGTAGCTAAGGTTATTTTTGGTATAAGGCTTTCATTTTTGTTTGAAGTTATCTATATATTTTAAAAACATGTTTTCACTGTCATCATCGTCATCAAGGACATAGAATCCAGAATTAATTGTCATAAATGCTACATGTAAGATTTCCGATGAATAACACAAGTAAGCGTCTGTCGTTTTAATGACATTCTCTTTGCGAATATTTCAGATGTAAGCAGAGGAGGATTCAAACGGTTCAACATAAAAGCTCTTATTGCACCTCCAAGGAATGAATTGATCAGAAAAAAAGAATCCTTCGTCATATCAAACGTGAAAATCAAAACAGCGTATGCTAACAAAAAAAATGTAAAATGTTATTGACACTCCCAGCATGTCACATAAAAGGAGATATAGTGTCAATAGGACACACTTTACGCTAAGGCTGACACTTTCATGTCACTGTACACTTCAATGTACCAAATGCAAATGCGTGGCTTTCACGAAGCCAATAGAGGCAGCAATATCGCCAATACCAAAAAGCCTGTTCCATTAATGCAGCCCACGGGCTTATAAGCTGAATGTGATATAAAGAGGTGTGAGCCAAAGTAATTTGAAATGTAACTTTTAAAATATATTTACTATGCACAGATATGAACAATGTTATGCACACTTTTACTCTAAAAATTGTTTCATGTTTCATAATTATATCTACAATTTAAGGAACTAATATTATTACAATTTATCATACTGCATTTGTTCAAATGTAAAACACAAAAAACACATTATAGGTGACATAAATACTTTCCTCTACTGTATTTCACTATTTACTTACATTGTTTACATCAATTCACACCTATTGACTCGACCAACAATAATCGTCAGAGACCAGAGGCCTTATTTGAAAGGCATCATAAATTGGAAAAATCAAGGAGATCAAGTGTGCAGCTCTACATTAACCTTGCAAGGTTGTAAAAGCCACCAGCCATGCAAATAAATTAGCCTTGAACCTCCTGCAGAATTTTCACAAATATTAGTCAGAGCCTCACATTTGTCTAGGATATATAGCACAATAAACAAAAAACTACCAAACTTCTGGAATACGTATTATTTATTGTACATGACATACGTGTGAAAAAGTGGCTCTTTGTCAGATCAGCAGATATAACCGAAAAGCACTAGCCTTGAATAGGAACAAAGCAAAGTCTGATGTCATTCTTAGCAATGTGCTTTTATGACCTTTATAAATACATCCATGTTCAGCTCGTAATTACTGCAAGGGGCAGGAAGCTCAAGCATGCTTATAATGATAGTTATGAAGGTAAATAAACCAAATAAAATGTTGACAGCACTGTAATGGTTTCCCCGCACTCTATATATTTAAAGGCTGGTTTCTTTGTTCACTAAAATGTTGCATACATGTGCACATTGATAACGCAACCCTAAAAGTTACAAATATATATATACAATAAGCCATGTCACATTCATGCTCTCTTTATTGCCCCTCGAGAATGGTTGTGTTGAGTTTTTGTTATTCGTGCGTTTTGTGCACCAACGCAGTATCACAAACGCATTTCGTAGACTTAAAGTTCATTTCAGAACGTTGAAATTAGCGAGTAAGAAAGGGGGGACAATTTGGTTAAGGTTGGCTCGATGAGAGACTTAGAGGCTCGGGTCTCACAACCCAGTACAAAATACTAACATTGCACTGTGGTACCGTTGTGAAACAACACTTATTTTGCACAGACGTTTTTTTTTTTGGAACATTCTCAATCCTCTTCTGTGGCTCGGACGTAAAAGGCCCCATTCTCCCCAGACCTGCAATAGCAATATTAGCTGCCAAACACTGTTATGTACAAGTGCTGGTGTGGTATAAAATTGCACCTGAAAATTCTATTCTTCGCATATTGGGGTGTCCCTCCAAACAGATGCCATTAACTACCACCAAATTGGTACAGCCGTCATCTGTCTGTAAACCACCGCACGAACAACGGTAGGCAGAATTATTTAGAAATTGTGGAAACATACCACATTAAGGTTAAAGTAGTGGAGCAGTAGGACAGTGGTTAGCGACCTGAGATTGGTTCCCAGCCTCAACGAGCACAAGTGGCAGGTGAAATCAGTACCGGTCCTGACCTCAATCCCCTTCATCAACCGGCACTGACCAGTGTGGTCAAAAAACCCTCACGACCGACAGGGCGTGGAAAGGCCTTCATCCAATGGTTTATTGAGAATGGCTGGAATGTAATTTATTCGCATTTTAGTCAAACTAATGTGTCATAACAAGTCAAATTTTTTTATGCTGAGAACCGTCATAAATAGAATCTCATCAATCATTACATACATCTACAAAGCCGGAAATGTGAGTGATTTAGTTTGATGATGAAGAGAATATATGGCATAAAAACAAATAGGCTGTGGTTCCTTTGATAAAATACATCGGTAGACATTACAAGAATGGGTTCTCTACTGACGTGACACTTGTGAGCAATGCATTTCATTCACATCTGTTCAAGATCGTTTTATTCGTAGCGTTATTGCATTAATTTATTCCGCGTAATGTACCGTCTTGAGTCTCCTCTGGGTTGGGTACTCACCAAGGGATTCACTTTAACACATCGGGTTTTTTCTCCCCCCACACTCCCACATGCCGAGCGTGACAGAGCAACTATTTGCACTAAAGCTGCTTTGGCAATCTCTCCCAGACTGTGGCTCTGTTCCAGCCCTTAATAACAGCGCATCAATTTCCAACTAAAATCATCACATGACAAAGCAGCGTCGCTGCACTATTTGTAAACATTTTTTTTCCAAGTGTGAGCCAAATAAACATACGAACCGCATTCTGCATTCCCACACACAAGCCCTGTGGCAGCCTGAATAAATGAGACATATTTGAATAATTTACGATATCCCTCTGAAAACATGTCAAATATGTTTTACGAAACCTATTTCCGGTTCATCTTAATTAAGTGTCACACTGGGGCTTGTAAAATTGTTATAAAATAGCTTATTTTACAAAATAGCTTTTGCTTCTTTTTTTTACAATTGGGAAATCTCCAAGCAGTATCCTGGCAAACTGAAAAGGCAGCGAGCAGGAAGCACATTGAAATACCTCGGGAATATTCTAACCTAAAAAAAAACACGATTGCCTCAATAGATACTGATCGACAGATGCAACAAGCTTTGGACATGTAATATTCTTAAACTATGATCCATCTCTTGACATACGAAAGAAATACGTTCCTTAAAAGTTGTCCGAAAAGTGAAAACTCCATATATCGAACCCTATTTTCTAATTGACTTAAATTATATCATTGGAGATGCATTCCTATGGAAAAAAAACTAGGCCCCAAGACGAAATAAAATCGCACTTAAGAATGCAGCAAATCTTTTGTTAAACACATATTTAATGGGCAATCGATAATTTTATAAAATGTGAATAATACTCCTCAAAATAAGTAGCGAAATAAAAAACACACTTTAGAGTACCTACCAGAAACATTGACGATAGTCGCGTGAGGTGGTGGCGTGAACAACAGAAAGAGCAGAAACCAAAACAGCCAACCTTGGGCACCGCAAAGAGTGCGGGGAAACCATTACAGTGTGAAAAGTATGCCACGCAAAACTATTTACAAACTCTAGATTTGAAGCTTTCGTGACTGCAAGGATTCATATTCTTAGGTTTTTTCGGTAAAGTCACGTAGGTAAAAATGTTAAATTAATAAAAGTAAAATTAAAAATAAAATAAAAATCACCACATTTTCGGAGGCAACACAAGCTTCCGTCTTCAGGTGGAACCGTCACAGCACGACAGCTGCATCAAGTACTTGACTGAAGCTTGTGTTGCCTCCGAAACGTCGTGATTTTTATTTTATTCTATTTTTATTTTACTTTTATTAATTTTAATTTAAAAATTTAACCTACGTGACTTTACCGAAAAAACTAAGAACATTTACAAACTACTGAACAATTTTTTTTATTTTCATTTTTTTAACAACCTGGAGCAGCATGAAATTCATGCAAGGATAAACCACAGACCAGGCGGTGTTCGAGTTTTGAAAAGAAAATCGTCCCAAATTTTTCTTTGATAGTTGAGAGATTTAAAATTCTTAGAAATGCGAATTTAACGTAACCTATATGGAATTCGTTCCCTCATTTTACCTTACGTTATGGCGAAAGTCCGAATATTTAGTTGGCCATATAACGAGGAATGACAGTACCTGCTAAAAAAGATCTTAAACAGAACGAATATTTATGCTATTCAGGTATAACTATGTCATAATGTATAAAATAATTATAAATTGACAACCCTTTGTTAATCCATTGCTAGATGAAGGCTTCATCAGGTTGTTTGACCATACTTCACCACACTGGTCAGTGCAGCTTACCGAAGGCGGTGATGCAGAACCATTTAAGATATCACTGCCAACGATGTTTGCTGTGGCTAGGCATTAAAAACTAAGTTTCCAGGCTCGTAGCGTAGTGCACTAAATAGTGTGCCACTGATCTTCATGGGTAATGCATGAATGTACCTCGTTATTGATTTACTCACACGCTTATTTAATTACCAATTGTAAACTTTCCGTATGGGAATATATTTTTTTCATCCGTTTGCAGTAAGATTTCACAAACGCACTGTACATACATTGTGTTTGTATGTGACTGTGCATAGGTTTTTTTTTGCCAAAATAAATATTTCATCTGCAGAAGTGTTTGCCCAATTTAAACCCTTCTGTGGTAATCTTTATTCAAGTGTTTCTCTCACCAACTACCGACGCAACACTTGAATCCACTTTTCCTCAGCAAACGTGTATATGTGTTTCCAGTTTGACGCCAACAGTTCCCTAAAAAAAGCCCTACACTCCCAACAAAAATGCTCATTAGAATAGCCTGAGCATAGAGATGTATCATTTTCAGTTTTTGGGGAAAATCATTGATACCGTTTTAGGGAATAAAATTATAGCATTCAATTCACTTTGCCCCAAGGCATTCCAACTAAAAACCTGTGGTAATACTTTTATTTCGTGCAGTAAAGAGAACAAAAGATGTGGCCTAAATTCTCTTTTTTATCATTATTATTATCGGGCCCTGTTCTCCTCCCGGCCACAAGGTGCAATGCTTTGGAGTGGAAAGTTGGGATCACTGCCACAGATACCTTCAAATATTAGGGATGGTACCTTGAATAATTGTTAAGAGCAATTGTTCCAATGTTCCTGCGCATTGACCGCATAGCCTTAACAGACTGTTGGGGAAAATGCTGTTAACGAGCATCTATGAAACCGACATGTCACACGAGGGGGTGAATGCCCAGTAACACTCCTGGGTTGCCTTTGTCTCCCCAGTGACGACGTTTACGCACTGCACAAGGTACTCATTTGAGGCTGAGTCGACCTAGGGAAGGCCCAGGATCAGTTCAAATAGTCGCCACTGTTATTTGATCGTGAGCAGGAATCGAGCTCGGCCCGCTAACCGCTACACGACACACGTATATATGGACACACAATGCTTTTACTCAAATGCAATATTTACTGGAGGGGAATTAATTACATTCTTCAGTAAAAAAACAATGTATATGCTGCATATGTGCAACAGGATCACATGTTGACAAAGGCCATACGTAGATATCTACCGCATATATTATCAGAGTATGTTTTTGTTTGCATTCTGATAACAAGCATTGTGGTTCATGCAGACATCATTCCTTGTAAAAGGTTTCTGTTTGGTGTTTTAACATCTTAACACCTGTTTTTTTTATTGCCATAAAAAAGGGGAAAACCCTATTATCATATTATCGTACTGGCAAAGGATGTCCTATGATGAAGATGTCTACCATCAGCAACATCATATATTTCAATCAGGGTAGCAGTTGGATGCGTTACAGGACCGCGCTGTCGACATGTCAATAGCTAAACACTTTAAAACTGAGATATTTTACGTTTGTCAAGTGGGAAGCAGATTGTTTCACACTGCATTGCTGCACTGATTAATTCATGCTGTGTCAGTTCTGTTGCTAAACAGCCACTATCTCCAGAGAGCATGGTGTTGTCACGCATATGTTGGCCTCACGCAAGCAGCTTGAAAAGTTCTATAATGCCTCACTTTGTCAGTCATAATCGGCGCTTCAATGCATGCTGCCACTCTCATGAACTGCCTACTTCTGGCACCTATGATGGCATATCCAGGTATCACGCCACAAGGAAAGAAATGGGAATATGGACAGGTATGCAATTAGGCCAACACAGAAGTATGCAATAAGTAAGACGTAAGCACATGTATCCAGACCGTAGAAAATTTAAAAGGTGAATGCATTTAAACAGCACAAGTGTAGCACATTGTATTTGTAACAGTGTGGGAAGGTTGAGAGTTCAGATCTTGGTATGACGGTTGACTCAGCCTATCTGACTTCTGGGTTGATAAAATGATGACCACTTTGTGTGAAAGTTTAACAGTGGTTGTCCTATACATTGACTCATCCCTGTCATAGGAACGTGGGATTTCCACTACTGGCTGAGGGCTGTAAATGGGAGATGAGAAATACATATACTTATTTATTATTAAAATTATCTGAATCTTTATTTAGATTGGAGGAATTCGAAGAGCTATGAAGAAATTTTTCACAGATGTCCAGCAGATACGAGGAACACAGTATTTTGTTTAATATGTGAAAAATAAAGAAATAAATTTCTATTAATATTTAATAATTAGATTCAAAGGAAAATAATACATTTCACAGTCAGTGCTCGATAAAGTTTCTGGATCAAATGGAAGTTGGAAACACACCTAGGCAAGAACATTCCCAAGCCCCCTCACCGACATTCGACTGCCTCAGCATGGGATAATTGACATAACACCACACTCAGGGTACACATTTGGATAAGTGACTTAAACTAAATCACTTTAATTCATTAGATTGTTTACAATGAGTTTCTTATTTTCAATTACGTTTCGAATCCCGTAGTCGGGCGCTTTTGTGCCGCTTGTCACAAGACGACGGCAAAACAATTCCTCAAATTTTTTTGCCGAAGTTTTTTCTTTTCTTTCGGTGTGTGTGTGTCTGGCGAAAGTTCCCCCCGCCGCCACGGCGTAATGTATCATTTTGCGAGTCGCTCACCCACACGCGGCGACCCTGCGATCTTCAAAGAGGAAGAGGGAGTGGCGCTCACCGCATGAGACCCACTCCACCCTGCGGCCCATCAGGCTCATGTTGAGCGGATATGGCACACACTGTGGTGCAGCAGGAGGTTGGCATGAGGGATAACAAAATGAGCCACAACAAAAAGAAAGGATTTTTTCAAAAAATGCGATGCATCAAAAGGGACCATGCACGCACACGCCATCGGGGGACACTTTTACAAATATCGACCAATGGTATCCGAAGAGTACAAAGGCAATCTATTACGGAAAAATCCGGTGGTTATACATTCGTTGTAACTGAAAAACGTTCAAGCGTATAATCAATTATTAAGAAGGGAAGAAAAAAAATGAAACTTTACGATTTCTTCATATGCCCCGTTATACGAAGCAATCTACAAAACTGCTCTGTGATTTATTCTATAGGAAACCCGTGTAAACAGGTTATGGATTTTGAGTCATGGCATGTCACGTGCATATACGCCGCCTCGTAGGCTTACAAAGAACATGCCAGTCAAGCGGGAGGGGGGAGGTGTACAAATGTGTCACCAACGTCCGCACACGTGAAGAGAGATTAATGGACTGCCAGTTACAAACAGAAACTCTGACCATCAGCCCCGGTCTGCAGCCCGCAGTGAAATATCACCGCTCGTTTCACCACTGACGTGATATTCAGGTGATTTATAACCGGCAACAAAGAATAATGGGCTTAACTCAACCTCCAAAATTTATTCATAAAACCTACAATTCCAATACAAACCTCGGCATGGTTATGACAATATGTTTCGCTAAGAAACCGGTGACTTTTAAAATGCATCTTACGTACTGTCTTACGCTTTCTGCAAGAGTTGTACTTCTCAGAAAGGTAAAGCAAATGATTTTTTGCCTCTAATAAACTAGGATGTTTAAAGTCATATTCATATTTTTTATTTGAAATAAAACATAACAGGAACGCGGGAGATGTGTTTTTTTTTCAAAACCACCTCAATAGTGTGTTGGCTTTACAGCGCTGCTAAAACCCTGGGTACTGAAGCTCGATTCTTGGCCATGGCTAACATCAGCAGTGAGAGATTGCTGATGTATTCCTCTCCACCTCCACACTTTGCCAACCCGCACTTACCAACTCAACATGGGGGAGCCCTTAATCAAACAGTGGATTGGCAAAGGGCAATACATTATGACTTTATTTTTACTGTTATCAATCAATTAATGCATGCCCTTGATCATGATGAGGAGTTTCTCATACGTGTAATTCTAAACTGTTTAGAATAAAAAAAATGAGGATAAATGCAGATGCGGCAAGCAAGGGGGGGCAGAGCGTGCACCTGATTGGCCTTGTAGTCCCTCTTCTGAAAATCATAGCCCAGCTGCGCGTAGAAGTTGTTTCCGAAGCTGAAACAGCGGCCCGATCGCGTCCACACTAAGGAGTGGCGACTCCCGCACGCGACCCCGGCCACCTCCACGTCTCCGCGGCAGCCCGAGGTCACCAGTTGCACCTCCACAGGCTCACCGCGTATGCTGCTATCACCGCAGCCCAGCCTGCGGTGAATCGTAGCCCACACGCGCACGAAAAATGAACCGCAAAACCTGGCTGAACTCTGGTCATCCTTGCAGCAGCGGCTTTCGGCGAGCCGTCAAACAAAGGCAGTTTAACTGCACCGTGTGCTTTCAGATGCGCTTCTGCGGCCGTCTGGAACGCACTTCCTTCCGATATTAGGAAGCCACTGGAGCTATGCACTTTTAAATATACGTTGAAATTGAATTTCTTTACAACTGCTTTTTAGTGTTGAGTTCGTTGTCCTTACCTCGCGCGACTCCAATTAGCACGCTTGGCTACGCTGCGAAATAAGTTCAACTTACGTACACACAGCACTCACACATATACCATGGGCTTATCTAAATGAAAAGTTACAGAAGTCTATATATTAATGTGTCCATTAGCCAGCTGACAATATTAATATGCTTCGCTTATTTTCAATGTTAAGGTTAACATTAAACACCTGGAAATGTGTCAACATATTTTTAAATGCGAACAATTATATTTTGAGCAACATGTCAAAATTAGACATCTAACTGATATGAACAGAATATGTATATTTAAAAAATCTGTAATTTGAATATTATCTTGGTCAATTCACTGCTGAATGAAGGCATCTCTAAGCCACACATGAGCTCGTTTCAATTATCCATCTCGTCGTTGTACATACGCTCGTTCAGTCAATTATTTTGACAGTAATTTTGTACGTGAAAATACATACATAATATTACATCGAGTATTTTTTTAGGAATTACATTTTATTTGTTAATCTGTGTTGGCATGTTACTTTGTTTTGTATGTGCAGAACACCTACTGTCCACTGTGACCATGCCCCCAGCTGAAAATCCTGTTTGTTTCTGGAAGAAAGGAGACATTTTTGTTTGTTAACAATGAGAGTTGATCGTCATCTTTGACACCGTTAATTTAATGTCATATTCATCACGATAAATATTTCATTGGAGCAAAACACCATAAACTCTGCAATTTTTGTTTGGCAACAGCACAGACTGTTATAAAATAAGCTTTTATAAAGTTAAGGCTAGTGGTTCATGTTTTAACAATTTAGTGCGTACGTGTCTTTTTTACACAGGTCTGCATGCATCCAATAAAATAAACATGAGTTCAAGAACAAAAAATGTACACAACTGAAAGTTTTTTGAGGAAGTTGAGATATATTACTTTGACTCCACTGGCACAGATGAAAATGTTAAGATTCTCAGACTATTCATAATTTCTGCACAGCTGTTCCACACATGTTACTGCTAACCCTCCTGTATAAGGAGAAACAGAACAGACACATTACTGACCAATATCTACTCTGACTTAAAACATACCTTGAACCTCAAGCAACGGTTACAACCCAGCCGTTAATAGATGATTTCAATATAAGCAGCAGATGGTAAAATAATAAAATACAATATATTAAATAGAATGGTTAACTTCTGGTTTCACTCCAAATCTTAACTCCTTTGCAGGACACACTTTCATCAGATGGGTGCAATGTGAGTGTCTTGGTGAATGCAATGAATTATCAAATACGTTGAGCTTAAATCCATGGTAATGTAATTGATTTCCTCGCAGTTCAAGGAAAACATGTTTCACAATATCCAGCAACAGCTAAATCACTGTTCTGCTTCTCTCCCTGACCTTAAGGCCTTCTTCTAAAGATTGTATTTTACAACGACCGCATTTCAATGTGTTGTCATCTAATTGAAATAAAGGCACCAATTGAAAATAACACACACACACTTATTCAATGTGATTTACAAACGAAATCTAAAACATCATGAATGAAAATCGCCTGAATCCACTTTGCCAACTTCGTTGCTTGTACTCAATAAAGTGTAACCACTGTAGTTCTTTTGCAGAATTATGTAAAGCAGTTTTCGCATGAGAACATCTACAATGATACTGCTAGGACGCTATCCGCACCATCATGAAATACATTTTGGGAGTCTCCCCAGTGAGGAAAAAACACAATGAAGAGCACGTGGATATATTCCAGCCTACATAACTGTTATCAGTAACCGACCCAGTGGCTCACCTGTTATTATGGGTCAGACTATCGATTTAATAAGACAAAATGCCTTTGTTCTTATCAGTGATTTAACATAAATTGGCGTTGGGTATTCTATTAGGATTCAGCTGTGCATCACTTAAATGACCAATATAGTACCATAATCCCCGCATCATATGTGAACAAATGTGGTAACAATTCTTTCCCGTGTGCATTCTCCACCCCCCCCCGAGTCTCGTGTCTTTCTCAGACACAAGAAGGCTGCAGCCAAGTAGGCTTGTTGTGACCTTTTAAAAATGCAAATGAGCTTTGGAAATACACGTGCTCTATGATGGAATGTATCCTATAAGGCAACTCTTTGCACAGCACAATTGCAGGTAAGCATTTATATTCACGTATCTTGCTTGTGCTTGATACCATTATGTTTAAAGGGGAATTTTGTTTTGTAAAAATATGTAACGTTCATTTTTCTATACGTGTATTACTTACTTCATTCAAATGAATGTCATACGATACTAATGGATTATCTAACGATCAAAAACGCTCTATAGCCTGCAGGTATTATTGTATGAGCTTGTAATGTCATTGTGCAAAGGTGACAAACACTGTAAGAATTATAATTACAGTGTGGTGCAGGTACATTTTTTTTGAAGATTACAAACATGTGCATTGTGTAAAACATTTTCACAAAATCTGGGTGGGAAAAACTTCAATTGGCCAATATATTAGTACAGTATTGTTATAACTATCGTAGAAAAAGTTATGTATTTGTATCCATCAATCATTCATAGTTTCTGAACAGAAATCGTACACCGTATAATTAAGAACTACAGCATAATAGTTTTATTTTTGTAAACAGAGGTGGCTTATGATTAAACAATATTTCTTGATTTTTTTAGTTTAGCCAAATCAAAATTCCTATTCCTATTAACAGAAACTATGAAATATTAGCTACAAAATGGCATTTTTTTCCTGCTCATAGTAATTATGAGCAACGTGAAACCAGAAGCTGAAACCCAATGCCTATCTGTTGTCCAGTGCTTGTGTTTGTAGCGTGTATCCACGGCTTACAGAAACGCACACACGTCGCGGTAGTAGGTAACGGGTTTGACAGATTTTCATTAACGATTCCGTGCCGTCCGTCAGGACCCCTCGGGCAGCCTGACTCTACTTCTGTCGTCGCCTGTGGAATAGGGTGCGTGAAACAAGAGCGCTTGATGAAAAGGTAGAGTGAGCACAGAGGGAGGAGGCACGAGAGGGGGGTGAGGAGGAGGAGAGGGGAGGGAGAGAGGGAGAGAGAAAAGCGTGGACTGGAGGGGGAGTGAGGAGGTCCAACAAAGAGGGACCGAGCGGCCATAGTTCACCTCCAGGAACCTCCACAAAGCCTGAGGTCATGCGCATAAAGAGGGCCTCACACGGGACAACAAGAGCAGATGACAGTTCGCCACATCACCCTAGCATAGATCGCCACGGTGGCGAAATGTTAACTACCTCGCCCGGTATACAGAAGGTCGTGGCTTCGATCACGACCCTAACGCCTGTTGTATATTTGGAGTTTGTATGTTCTCTCTCTCTCTTCCCGTGGTCGTGTGGATTTTTTTCCGCTTCCTCCGATTTTTCCCCCCACGTTTAGAATCGAAATGAGTTCATAGAGTATTTGGCTGCCTATACATTTCCACGTGATAAGCCACTTCTTTGAGCTTTCATTTGTGGACAGGTTGCTTCTGAAAAAGAGCGATATCGTTCTGTGGGCCTTACCTGGTAAAATAAATTAGAATAGGAATAGATCGACCCAACAGCTACTTCTTCAACATTGGCAAAATAACTACTGCTACTCCACTAATAGGTTCAAATATGCGTATGAATTACACCCCCATCAAAACAAAACTGGCACTACTAATTACAAAAGTGTCTTTCTTGATTGTCAGCGCTCCGTTTTTTCCAAATGTATGACTTTAAACATTACTGATCAAAAGTATGAAAAAGCTCAAATTTAATTTAAAGTATACATCTCTGCTGTGAATCACGTGCAGTGTTTTATTGCTATGTATTTTAATATAAATGCATCAGTGAAATATATTTTCGAGGTTGCATGCATTATTTAGAATACTCTTGAGGGTTTTTTTTAATCCAAGCATAAAATGAATGATTGATGAGGTATGAATGTTTGACAAGTGAAAATGATAAAAGTATATCTCAGAGGCTACTTTGTGCAATACAGTATCAGAATAAAAACTTTTGGGGGGATTAAACAATGGCCTTAAGTGCCATCTACTGGCCTCTGGCCTCTTGTGCAGAAAATAATGACAGCTTCAGGCACGTGGGCAGTCCTTGAAGCTTGCGTCATATGGGTTATTATAACGTTGTCTTACTAATCTAATAGGTTTTGACACTTTAGTTATATTATTGATATTGTTCCTCCGTATAAGTACGTATAATGTCAAAACACAACTTATACATGCATGCATTCATTTTCATTTTCCTCCTTTTTTATGTATGAATGAATCAATAATCCAATACATATAAGGTACAAATGCGATGGACAAATTCCAGAAAAATAATAATTACCAACAACTGATGCTCCAAATATGACAATTTTTAAAACAGGTCAGTAAAAAAAAACATTTCCACAATCGAAAATCACCTGTGACCACGAGGGTGTGTGTGGCACCGCACGCTATCAGCTGCACGGCTCCCAAATGCTCCGTGCTGAACTGGGGAAGCCACCCTTGGTGTGACTCCACGTTGGCTCCCTGACCATGTCCATGCTGTCCAAACTCGCCGCATCCCCACGCAAACAACCGCTGGCCCTCCAGCCTCTTGCCAGACTTCGCAGAGCTCCCATCCTCAGAGGTCCACATCTTCATGCCGTTTATTACAGTGTCTCCCATTTTCATCATAAGTCATGCCCTGAAATACAGACATCTGATGGATTGGTTTTCTTGGTCAATATACATATATTTTAACACAGGGCCAAATTTGCGTCGTTAAGGCCCTCTACCAAGATATATTGACTTTTTAAAAGCTATTAAAATAACTTTATTTTGAAAAATAAAAATAGAAGCTTCATCTCTGCAATTACGAAGCACCACGATGACGAGATATTAACTACCTCACCTGGTATACAGGAAGTCGTGAATTCGATCCCGACCCTGACGCCTATATATTAGGAGTTAGCATGTCTCTCTCCCTATGGTCACGTGGATTTTTCTCTGGGTCCCCCGGCTTTCCCTCCACATTTAGAATCGACACGCTTTTAGAGTATTTAGCTGTTATAAATGTCCACGTGATAAGCCACTTCGTTGACCTATCACTTGTGTGTGGCCAGGTGGCTTCTGAAAAAGAGCTGTATAGCTCAGTGGGCCTCACCTGCTTAAATAAATAAAAAGTTCAGTTTAATTACTTTTCATGCTACTGTTTGTGGAAGGGCCTTGGCTAAGAGGACATTCAAGAGGCCCCCTCTCGAAGATAATTGGGCTAAACTTAAAAAAAACAATCACTATGAATTTCACGTGTACATTTTCAGCAGTCGTAATAAACATTAAAATTACTTCACATTACTTAATATGAAGAAATGTTCAAATGCCAAAATATTTGACATCAAAAAGTCTGAAAATTAATCTATGATCGTACATTGATAACAAATTCTTTCCTTATTAATATTTTACATATGTCATGTGATAGTGTATGTGAAATTGTTGGCATCGCAACAATAAGCATCTAGGATTATAAAGGGATACATGTTATTGCTTTAGGTATTCTAACCACTACTAAGTAAAAATTGGGTTGATAATATCCATAGTATCTGTTCTGAACTCTAAAATCACGTTACGTTGTGTGGCCTTCTGCATTACAACTTCACTTTGAACAGTTACATATGACCTGGCGTCACACTCAGAGTATGTATTAAGCATGCTGTGTGTACGTGTTCGTACATTTCCGTGCACTGCACAAATATAACCACAAAACACATATTACAAGCCCACTCATGACAACATTCAAAACCGACAGCAACCCACACTGTACCTCATCGGATAATTTAACGGTGGGACATTTCAGTGCACAATCATGACTTACCGGAACACTCGAGGGTTATCTCGGATTGCTAATTGTTATAAGCATATTCAATAGCCTATCTCACTTGACAGGGCCCTCTAATCTCACGACGGCCGCGAACATTTGTAACCTAAGCCACTGCTTGTTGTACCACCGAATACAGTGCGTGGACACAGGCTAAGCATAGTTTCAGGCACACAAGAACACATCCTAGCAACAGATTGCCGTGGCTTTTTTTTTCTCTAAGTGCAAACTTTGGCAGCCTTCGTCGAGCCTTCAGGGACAATGAAGGCTTGTTTGTGTCCCTGTGTACACACACTGCTCTTTAGCCTCATACTCTTGGACGTTAAACACTGTCAGGGGAAAAAAACAGCACGAAGATGTTGTCATTCTACAGTAGATAAAACAAGAACGCCTCTTTTTTTACACGAATGGAATAATAATCAAGTGGAGTTTTTAATTACCGACAGACGGAACAGTGGCCCGTGTGAACCTCTAGCTCATTGTAGCCAATGTGTAAGTGGACTGATCACAGCCAGGAAACAGTGTTTCTGAGATTCCTTGCAGGAAAACAGATATTTTATATTTCGATAACGCCTACTGTAACATGGGACATTACATGAAAACTGTGCAAGATCATTTTACCTGTGATAATTAGGATCTCGATATATGACCAGAGTAGACAATTGTCTTATGAAATCACTTCACTTTACAACATTGCACTACTTTTTATTCAATGCGATTTTCCTAAATCACGTCCAATGTTCACCCACTGAAAATACAGTAAACATTTTTACATAAAACATTGAAATGCCCTAAGTGGCAATAATATGTATGTGGTATGATTACTTATTGCAACTCAAAACATATTGTGGATGATTGCTCCCAGAAAATGTTGCATTAGAAAATCCAGTTCGTGACTTTGCCATGGACTGAGGTTTTGTTTGTATGGGTGCAGCAACACCATGAACTTAGAATCCATAAATGACTCAATACATATTAAAACAAAAACACCTTCATTCAAAGCTGCTCACACACAGCTGGTCAAGGGGTTTTCTCATGACTAATAATACAACATTTTAAAGTTATACAACTTTCCATACTTGTAAATGAACTTCGTCATATTTTCTGTGAAATAAAATAAATAAAAAACTCTATTTTTTGCTTGGTATTCAACAAACACATTTCTTCAATTGATCATGCGGCTGAAGTTAAAGAACGTGAACAAATTCTTTAAGTGCAAAACAAATGTGAGAGAGAAAAAAAAGCTTTCAAATGCCATGCAACGCATCAATACAAAAAAAATATGCACCTGAACAGCATTCTCCATTCGCTCACACGTCTTGAAAGGCACTTCAAAAAGACCCACTTCTCCACTCTTTTGTACAAGATGTCCAGAGAAATGAAACGCATAATGCAATCAAGGGCGCTTCATGTAATGCGTATCAGACTACATTTAAAAGCTAAACGTGTGGAGAACATTAGTGCACTGTTTCTGCAACCTGGGTGTTGTTTATAACTCACCAAGATCAGCCGAATGCCCCACCGGTTCGAAGTTTCTGTCTTCTTTTTTGGTGTTTACCGAAATGTTATTCTGAAATTATGACTTCGGTTTATTTTATAGCCTACATCTATTAATATTACTCGTAGCAAAGAAAACAGTTCGTGGGAGGATGGTTTGCTGTTTTAAATCTTCAAAAGTGTTCTCCACGTCGCGTTGTTTGCTCAGGGCTGAGAAATGCGTGTTGGTAACGCAAGGCTTGGTGTTTTTATTGATCCAGGCAACTGCTTTTTATTGCGTGGAACTGCATAACAAAACACTTTTCCGCTTGCTTTTGCTGGCCACTTAAAAACTGAACACAGCTAAGTGACATTTCACGGCAAACCTTTATGATGTGTTTGTTCTGTACACATATTTAAATGTACAATGGCTTTGCAGTTGCTCCCTCATTTCACACTTTTTTTCTCTTTTAAATATTATTTGCCAAATTTGCAATGCCTATTGAGTGTTCTGTGGTTATGTAACTGAATTACATATTTAATAGGTATCTCCATTTCTAAAGTAAACATGAACAGCTCACGAAATTAACGAACTTGTGACAACCCAATAATTTGTCCGGGAGTTGCATACTCGAACATTTAAATCCAATGTAATAATTGAGATCACTTAAATTCGAAGAAAATTAATCAAGAAACAACCAACACTCATCCTACTAAAGTATTTCTATTTTACCAAGGCCCACTAAGCTATATATCTCTTTTTCAAAAGCAGTCTGGCCACAAATGATAGCTCAACGAAGTGGCTTAACACGTGGAAATGTATAGCAGCCAAATGTGGAGAGAAAAACTGGGTGACCCGGAGAAAAATCCACGCGCAGACAAAGATGTAAACACCAAATATACAGCAGGCGTCAGAGTTTGGATCGAACCCACGACCTCCTGCATAACAGGTGAGGGAGTTAACATCTCGCCACCACAGCGCTAAACTAAACCGTGGATGTCATTATTTTGTGTCATGTTGACCTCTAAAATACATTAACCTCGATGAACGCTCAAATAATACGAACAAATATACCACATCTAACCACAAAGTTATTCCTAAGTCAATATGCCTGAGCTAAAACATTTTCTTTCCCAAGTCGGTTCACTTTGTATTGCAAACCAAGTTTGTAAGTTTAGTTGTACACAACGTACCAACAACAGCAGAGACTTGCGCAGTGCGGTTGCCATGAGATGAAATTCCTCTAGTTATGAACCACAAAACTATTCGTAAAGCAACTTTTGATGAACTGCAAACTGTAGCAAACAAAGGCTTCAGAAAATGTTGCTTCGCCGTGCCAGACATATATTCTCATCCATTCCACAATGATAATGATGCGCCGATTCAATAATCAGAGTTATAAACAGTTCCTTTATTGTTACTTGAAGACAGTGGTGAGTACAATAAAGACTGACTACTACAGTACATTATAATGGCAGGTCAGCAGCTGAAGCTTAAGTGGTGTTACAAGAGCGCAAACAACATTCTACAAGAATGCTAAATTCACTCATAGATGTGTATTTCATGTTGAAGGAAATAAACATAACCTTGGCAAAATGACATTAAGTAAACATGTACAGTTTCCTTTAATTCATTATAAGTCTTTCGTCATGTAACGCGTATATTGGTCCACCTCCCATCCAAAAAATTAATTTACTACTGTTTTCAGTCAAGCAAAAAGATGGTTATTTCAGCATGTTACGTAGTACCTTATATAAATGTTGGATGATAACTGCATGGTAACAATGCTTCCAATGAACATTCTATGTTTGTATTATTAATTAAAATGTGGTCTTACCTTATTAATTTAAATATATACCATACATAGTGCCATATATTTTCACATATATTAATATAAAAGCAACTTTGTTTAGTCGTACTGCTTCGGAAACTCATGCAGTTATTGCTGTTTAATGAGGCCAATTGGAATAAATATGGATACACTTTTACAGGACCTACGTAAATTTACTACAAAAATGTCCTGCTATTCGAATATATCACTTATCGCTGCACCAAAGAACAAAACAAAATTAACAATAAAATACTGTTACTAGCTTTAGAAAGGCATACTAATTTAAATGTGCCTAATTTGGAGCATAGTTCTGGGTAAAAAAAACTAATTCTAATGCACATAATAATATCAAATGTAGAAACAACAAAACACCACCCCTTTCATTCCTGCATTTAAATTGCGCACACACAACCAACACCGCATTGTTAATTACTTGTTATTAAATGATCTATGTTGTGTATGTCAAAAGCAAAACAACATCATTAACCAGCTGGTCTTTCCACAGACAAACAGGTTTTGTGGGTGAAAATCTTATCTTCTATCGATATACTTTGAAAAGAAAATATAAAATTACACTAATGAGTTATACTTACTCAGCTATTGTTCTCAGTAAAGAGTGTCTCGAAACCGCAAGCTGCGTTACAAGTGGGTGTCTGCTATTGGAATCCGTTTCAGTTCCACGATTTGGGAGTTCGTTATGCTCCCGTCATCATGGCTGTCTCTGTAGGAGCCATCCTCACTCACACTCAGTCCAGCGCCTGAATAAACAAAAATGAAATGAACATCAAAATAAATGTATCAAAGGACATTGCAGCAAATTACATCGCTAGTTAATCAATTAAATGGGATAATCTCTTGAAAACGTTAAATGATTTACACTGGGATGTGATAAACACCGGTTATAAATATTATGAATTCCCAATAAATTATTTAGATGATTCTTGGCATATTTTCAATAGCTCTTTGGAACATAACTTCAGTTATACATTGTAGAGAAAAATATCTTATCAAACATAATTGCTTAATCTATCATTCTAATACAAAATATTCAAGTGTTAATGGTATGAATACAATCCTTCCATTAGAATTATGTCAAAATTTTTTCACAAAATTACATGTACGTAATAGTTTGATACATTTTATTTTAAACATGCAAATACTGTATCACAACAATATCGTACAACATCCGTGCATTGTTGAATGTTCCACGTAAAATATAACCAACAAAAGTAAATAAATGAAAAATAAACACACTACTAGAAAATATGTTTTATAATGAAGACATGTTATCATACAATTTTTCATCACATTATATTATTGTCTATGTGCAATGAATGAGCATAAATCAGTCACAGGTGGCCGTATATTTACTCTTTGTAAAGCAAAATATGTTATGCTTATGCCCCGGGATTTTATTATCATTTCAGAAATAAGCTCGATACACCAAACAGTTATGTATTCATGGTCATGTAAGGTCAACACAATACTCTTGATGTATGCATGGTGAGACCTGGGAGAGGTGAAAAGAGGCACATTGGGTGCTCATGTTACCGAGGGTCCCCATTGACTCCTGTTTACTATGACCAGGCAGAGACCGCCACGTCTCAGCTTCCATGGACCTTACAATAATTATGCAAATGTAAACATTTACATATGCACAACGCATATCTGTTACCATTTAATGGTTGCCAATGCGCTCAATTCAATTTCTCAGATTTCATTCTTTGAAGTCTTTTTTTCACATAAGAGAAAAGCGATTCATGTAATTGTAGTGTAATATTCACTACCAGAATGTCCCTGCATAAGTAAGTGGGGAGCTGCTGAGTGAACCCTTGTTTTACTGTCACTGCAAACGTCGCAGCCTTACACCTGCCGGTTAATTCATTCACCCCTGAAATGGCTCTCTCGGTAGACTCACCCGCTTTGAGTGCAAAAATTAGGTCATCAAAGTCCTGCGAGTCTTCGTCTGGAAGCAGTCCGTTGTTGACGTACGCGTACGTGGGGTCGTAGCGGAGGCCCCTTTGAGGGCTCTGCTTGGGAAGGCTTTGGGCACGGCTCGCTTGGCGTACGGAGTGGCCAGGCCAGTCCACTTGGGTCTTGAGCAGAATTCAAAAGGCACAGTCAACTGAGCACCACTGAATCACAAGGCTGTGCACAGATTTCACGCATGTTTTCATAAAATACCACTTGACGTTTAACTCCGTGCAATGTAACTATGTAACAATTTATTTTACATTACCAAGTAAGGCCCACTGAGCTATATAGCTCTTTTTCAGAAGCAATGTAGCCATAAATGATAGCTCAACGAAGCGGCCTATTACTTGGAAATTTCTAACGGCCAAATACTCTAAACGCGTGTTTTTAAATGTGGAGGTAAAAACTGGAGGACCCGGAATAAAAACCACGTGATTACAGGGAGAACATGCAAACTCCAAATATACAGGGGACCTCCTGTATACCAGGCAAGGTAGTTAACATCTCACCACCGCGGCACCCCACTATAAGCAGTGTCTTACAACTATGGGTTAGACCGCGTAAATATATAAATGTGTCGTTAAACCCGCCACCACCTGACACAGCCAACTAGTAAAGTTTGTTATGTAAACAAAACATGCCAATTCATTACCAGTACAGCACATCGGTGTGTTGGAGAACAAAGGCACAACATTTACAATCTGAGTACTGTCGCTTTGCTCTCCAACACACCGGTGTGCTGTACTAGTAACGAATTGGCATGTTCTGTTAACATGACAAACCTTACTAATTGGCTGTGTAGAGTGGTGACGACTTTAACGACACGTATATTTACATCATCTAACCCAAAAAAAACCTGTATTCTGGATGACATTGGTCGCGAAAGCCTACGTGTGAAACTGTCTTACAACTATTGTATTCACATTTAAATACAATTAAATCTCAGCTGATATTGTTTCCTGTCTAAAGCCACACTTAAAATAAACAAGCCAGGTTATTAATACATTTGTATATTCCACCACAATAAACAAATGTAATTTTTTCACTAAATTGCAAAAGAAAATCCAGTAGCCATAGGCAAAATTGTGAATCACATTCTGGAAAAGCTCAGTGATCTATTTGCTCTTTTTCATAGGCGACCTGGCCACACAAAACTCACCGAAGTGGTTTATGAAATGTGTAGTCACATAATCTGAATACATGTTTCTAAAAGTGGTGAACCAAACTGGAGGAACTGGTGGAAATCCACGCGACCACGGGGTGAGAACACGCAAACTCCAAACAACACATACAGACGTCAGGGTTCGATTGAACCCACGATCTCCTGCATACCAATCGAGGTAGATAACATCTCGCCACCACGGGATCCCGTGACAGTAGGTGTATTAACCATAAAATACACACCGTCTGCTTCGCAGTGGATGACATTCACAATAGTAGGCCATTGTCTGCTGGCGTCATGGTCCGCATTTGCCAAATTTGAAAAATTACCAGCAAATTACTCTATTGGGATTATACACAGCAATCATCCCCACACCCCCTCCTGTGAAAACTTGGCTAGACCCTCCTGAAACACAATCATGAGTGTCAGTGAGGCTTTCCTGAGGAAGCCATCATTCTAATATATAATGCTAATCACCCACTGCTTCCAAGCAAAATGTTATTTTATTTTTAATAGGTTCTATTTCCATGTTGCTACATTTCAATCCATCTTATTTTCAGTTGCTGTCAGAACCAAGTGCTAGAGACACAATATCTGAAGTAACCTCAAATTGTACAAATTATATACTGCACTGATAACCCTTGTTTACATTTTACATGTACAATGCAGGAGCCCAATACTATCTTAAGAAAGTACAGAATTGGATTTAATCCATTTGTGAGAATTTTTGAGTTTTATTCACTCGCATCCATGGGGTTACTCCAGATTTACTCTGGTTTCATCCACTTGCCAAATACTAAATATAATGGAAATGGTCATACAGCCCATTCCAGGGCCTTCCTGAAAAAGAACATCTCAGGCTTTCCTAGATAAAGGGCATTATTATTAAATTACAGTGTAATAAAGTAATGACTTATGGTGCAAGGAAGAGTGGTTGTTGTGGACAGGTTATTACCTCCTCTAGGGCAGTGATGAGGTTCTGGGTGCTTTTGTTGATGTCTCCAATGTCCTCAGGATACGTACTGCCAGGTAAGGGGTGAGTTGCCCTCCCAGACGCCTCTCTGCTTGCATTTAAATTGTAGCTGGTTTTCACTGGCCAGCACAGCTGATTCCGCAGCACTGCATAGACCACCAGCGTGTACAGGCCCTGGAATGGCAGTGGCACATTTCCAAAATTGCATTGTGATAACTGCAACACATTTTGCAGTGAAACGCTTGATGTAAAATAAGTTTGGAAAACCAACTGTGGAATCGAACTCGGGTTAGCAGGTTCATATGCCGTGCTCTAGCTATTGCACCACGAGTCCACCAATGACTTTCAATATCAATAGGAAATACAAACAATTGCAGTTTCTGCATGGTTGCTGTATATTGATTAAAAGCAGCACATGCTCTTTTATCTCTCAGACTTTGTTGCAATAAAAAACTGACAAATCAGAATAAAAAATGTGGATAAACAAGGGTCTAATAGAGCAGAAAATATAGAATAAAAAAAAAACCTACCTGCAGACTATTGCAGATCACAAACAGAATAAGCATCCACAGTCTCCGATATGCCAAGTGCAGTCCTCCCCAGAGCCAGCTCAATGTGATTAGCACAAACAAGTACAGGATAAGTGGGACCTCTGGGAAAACACACACACAGAAACATACATGTACAATGTCAAACGTAGAAATGCTTGATAAGCAATGTGTGCACAGTGGAATATGTCATAATATTTCAGTTGTCACCAGACCAATAATATGGTTTGAATAGGGTTAAGAAAAACATTTTTGTTTATCAAATGCATGTGAAAGGCTCCTAACATGTGCAACCCATTGTATGTGCCCATTCAAAAGTAACCATTATTGTCATAATTTATTTTGATGACATAAGGATGTTTGTGCTCCAGCTATATATTCACCCACCACATAATCAATTTATCTACGTATTAATAACCAACCAAAAGTGTGACTAGGGCTCGTTAAGTCTCGTTGACTTCGTCCTGCACGTGGCCCCACCTGAGGAGTTGGGCTTGCCCCTGAAGACGTCATCGTAGCTGCGCCACTGCTCAGCCAGCTGGTAGGCATGCAGGAGGGTGACAGTTGAAGCCAGCAGGCACACGAGCGGTCCAAGTACGGCCGACACCAGCGCCACGTACTGCTCACGGACAAAGCAGCTACAGAGCAATAAGCACAGCCCATGACACAACACAAAACACGTCCGTCAAAGGGGTTGTTATTTGTAAATGGCAATAGTAAAAGTGTCGCCCTGCATTGCTTGCTTTTGCGTCTGCTGGCAGCAGGGAGTCCACAAGAGGGAGCTCTAGAAAGCCCCACTCGAAGGTAATGTTGGGCCTACTCTTCCACACTGGTCAGACTTTTTGCCATGCCAGAAAGACCCAACCAGTGACCTCAGGATTGCAGTGGCCAGTGTGATAACCATCACACCATGGCAGCACCCCTGGTTTATATGTAAACAATCCTGTTTACTATGAAATACATTCATAGTCGATTTTCTATCTAATAACATAGGGCATAACACAAGTAATGAGACATTCTCAAATCCTTTTAATTAAAATAATTCATCATGGTACAAAAAGGATAAATATTTATTTGCATTTATGGTTCCTCTTTCATTTGATTTGAGAAATGTTATTCATGTATCCTCATATTACACGTCCTATTTTCTAAGTAATAAATTGTGAAACGTAAGATATTTTAATGGCTTTCAGTTGCTTTGCAGGTGAATATATTTAGAGCAATGCTCTTTTGTCAATTACATTAAGGAAATACACACGTAAAAAATTGTCCTTTTCAACGGTACGCTGACAGTTCTGATAATTAAATCCCCCCCCCCCCCCAAAAAAAAAAACAGACACAATTCAGTGATAGAATTGAATAAAGTACTGCAAATAATACACCCTTTATCCTTTTGAAAAATGATTTAATTTACCAATTTTCTCAATTGTGACCTCGTAGTAATTTCGAGGCATTGCTTGCGCTGGGTGGACTTACAGATCACCATGAATGGCGCCGTAAACGTTTCGTGACTCCCAGCCGAGTGCAGCCAAGAGGACAATCACCAACAGGACGAGCAAGGCCACGGGCAGCCCCCAACCCAGGATTACAAAGAGCGGGAAACGCCGGTCCGTGTGTTCGTCATTCAGCACCAGCACCTGCCACAGATTGATGGACTAAAAGCAATGGGGAACGGGGAAGGTGAAACAATATCAAGTAACAATAAGTTAATATGGGTAATAATAAACATCCTGAAACAATGGGTTTAATATTTCAATGTGAGCATTTTAGGGGGGGTTTCTGTATTGAATACAATCAGTGTGAATTAAAATGAATGCTTTGTGCATGTTTATGAATTCAACCCAATGGCACCCAAACGCATAGGGCAAGCGGCACTTTGTATGGTTGTGAAAAATTAGGCTGCCGAAATTTGCATTTTTGCCATTGTCAGGTGGTATACAGCTTTGCAGATGTCATAAAGACCTCCACTTGAACATTGATTTTGAGGTTTGTTGGTAACAAAAAAAATCTGCTCAGTCGCAAACAATGTGCATTTGCAGTGTCTTTATAGCTAAATTTGTAGTAGACCCCTGTGAAGAAATCTGTATCTATTTAGATTTGCCCATAGTAAATGGAGCACATGTAGAGTGAGCACAATGACAACTGGATTTGCACAAAATGTAGTTAATTCCAAATGTGCAAGAACTCTTGAAAGGGTTTTATTTCATCTTCATGCATTCATGGACTAGATAAAATGAAAAGAGTCAAATCAATTTGTTGTAATTTAGACTATACATTCAGCAAGCAGCACTTGTAAACATCGTTTTATATAACATCTGATTCACAATCCAGGTTTTTATTCCCTGGATTATCCAGGCAAATTCAAATTCAATGCCCCTGCATAAAATCAATTAAATCCTCATGAAGTGCTTATTTAGTTCTCAATAATACCCCAAAACAATTATTTGATGTGTTTTATAAAGTAAAGTCTAAGTCACTTATACATTTAAAATATGAAAGGAATCTAACGTTTTGTATTTTGAAATACTCTGCAAACATTTGAATGCATTGCACTGCAGTATGACGAAGCAATGCGATGTTAATCACACTCCTTTTTGTTAATTTGTATCAAAAAATAAGATAAAATGTAAAAAAATTGCAACGGTTGGTACACGTTACTTTTTCTAAAATCATTGTGATATATAATTAAAAACGTTGTGCCAAAGCAGCAGATTTCACGTGAAATTGGAAGCACAGAGTCCTTATGAATTACAATGCAATTCCCGTGAAGTGTCGACTTTACCCGAGGCTGACACTTACCTGCACCAGTATCCAGGTGAACTGCGCCAAGAAGAAGTAGTGCACGATCAGTCCCATCGCAAAACAGCTCTCGTCTGACACCTGGCCACTTACATAGGCGGCGATTAGAAAGACCACCTGATGGCGGACACAAATGTTAATCGGTAGCATTAGTGCATTCAATGGTGAGCATGACAGCCTGTCACATGTGCACCCCGCCGTGTTGGTCATAAAAGCCCTTTTCAATTACCCATCATTAAGGTAAACATGCCAAGGAGAATTTGCCCCACCGTATGTTAGCTCTGCAGAGATGTTCTACGTCGTGAAAAGAAAAGCACTTCTCATGACGTGAAGCATGGTGTATCATTTTTTTATGCTACTACGCTTGGATAACTATATATTTATGTTTTATATAAATAATATTGCTCCAAATAGTGAATCATGTCAATATCAATGGAGAGATGTGTATCTAATCACGTGGAGTCCAGATCTTAGTGTGCCATATTTAATTTAGAAAATACACGATAGGAGTTTTTAGCATTTTGATTCAAAATAATGGGAATGATTCATTTTTGTTGCAACAATAAAACAGGCAGCTTCAATAAATTTCTTCAGCAACCACTCTCACCAACCACTTGAGCAAGCCACATTTAGAAAAGGGGTTCCTACTTTTGACCACCTACATACTATCAATCAATTTCTGGAAAAGACAAATAAATGGTAAATACCATTACAATTCACCTTTGTAGACTATACAAGGGCATTTGACTCAGTGAAACATTAATGCAGTCATCCAAGCTCTGACAAACCGAGGCATAAACGAAAACATTTAGAACTGATAAAAAAAAGACATCTGAAATAATGAAACAGCGACAATGAGACTGCATGAAGTAACAAAATACATTTCAGAGTCGGGCCAGTGCATTTGCTCTCGCCAAAGTTATTCGCAGAACACTTGCAAGACTGTTACGATTCATGGAGGATTACACCCACCAAGAATATAGCGTTCATTTGTACAGACACAAAAGAAATCAATGTTTCAGGCGATTAAGCCACCAAATTACCTGCGTGGCAAAGCATGCAAACAGCATGTGCATGAGCAGCTTGGCTGCAAACATGGAGAGACGGGAGCAGAGAAGATGTGCAAGGAGCGCCAGTGCTAGGCCTGATCACAAGTACACACACACACCAGCTGTCAAAACCACGTGTGCATTCGCATGATTGTGTATAAAGTACAGGTTCAAGGGACAGCGCTGCAATTTCTTGCTTACACCACAGCTGACAAAAGGGCCTTCACGAGAGGGAGCCTTCACTACAGAGAGCCTCGCCAAAGGGTATTTTACCTGCGCTTCCACACTGGCCAGGTGTCGTGTAGAATGAGAATAAATCATTTTTTATTTTTACTCATTTAACAGTATTCCACGGAAAACATCTCAACTCTTTATCCCACCGCGCACGACGTGCTGATCTGGCGAACCGCGGCAAACACCGTTTCTACTGCCGGGCGAACGGAGGTGGCAGAGATTTCGGAGACTTTGCACCGTTCTGTCGACTGCTGTGGCCCGGGAGATGGAACGGGCGACCGTGGATCGCGGCAGGCAGCCCACCCACAGTAATAGCCACACGCAAGTGCACGAAGACATAATTGATGCATTCAATGCTCAACTATTCTCGCCACTTTGTTTATTTGTTTAAAGCAGATGTGATTTTTATTTTCACCAGCACATGCGTCCATCGTTCTGCGCAGGTCTATTGGACTTCATAATAATGGGGTACTTTTATTTGGGGGGAGGGAGGTTTGTTTACACAGAAAACACACAATGTGCGAAGTTCATATTGAGACCTCTATTTCATCAGATTTTTGTAACAAACCGTAAAATTAACTCCCAAGCATTTACACATGAAAAATGACCAACTGACAAAAGCTGTTAAATAATAACTCTCGCTTACTTTTGGAACGAAACATAGCTATGCTAAAGATAGGGAGTACAATCTATTCTGTGATTTTTCAGCTACTACTTCATCTTAATATGTATTGTCGTTTAGCTGCTTGCCCATTTGGTATTTTTGTTGTTATAACAAAAATAATTGAAGTGTGCTTGCCATACACAGGAGGGGATTCATGTACGGTGCCTTACCAGTCATGCATATGATACAGGATATGTAGACCGCTATGTTGTATGAAGCCAGGTTGTCCGTTTTACCATAAACGGCATATGTCGACATGTGAGAACAGGCGCATTCAACAAAGTTGAAAGAGTCTTCTACAACCCGGCAGTATTTGCTGTCCACCAACCAACTGTGGACAGATGACACACAAGATTTCTATATATATGGTGAAGGATGGGTTTTGGATAAAAAAAATTACAGGTTTTCATTTTTTAAAGAACAATTTTCGGATCACTGACATTGCGTATAATTTAACGTAACTTCGTGCTAACAATGTCACTCGATATCAAGTGACACTACTTTTGGTGGGAAATCCCAAAAGTGATGTAACATGTGACGCCATTTACCGTGACATCATAATTTCAGATAAATCCACAATAAAACATTTGTCAGAATTTTATCCTAAAAATTGGAACATTTCCCTGAAATACATATAACACAAACCAAGTCAAATCCCAAGTAGTGAATGCATACCTCCTGTGCAAATAAAGCTATGTTGACACGTATACATCTGGCTCGGTAAATGATACCCACGGTGATGTTTAATTGCATTGCTCTGATTAAAACTCGTTAATATTTGGGGATTTTTTTTTAGTGGAAGTCATGCATTTGTTGTACCCCTCATCAGCAGGGTTCCAGAGAAGACAAGCAGACTTATGTGGCACCACCCTTCTGTCTGTGGCGTGTATCCTGTACGTGACTTCTCCTTCCTGTGTAAGTGGCCTTGGTGGGATGCCCTTCACGCCAACCGACAATACCTGAATGCACGTACGTGGCACAGGTTATGAATTAAACTCCATACAACCTTGCACAAGACAAAAAATTGCCAATGGCTAAGTGAGACCAAATTACTTCAATGAAAGGCCCATAAGAGGCCATTTTACTTGCTCAATGTAACTTACTGGTTATAAGTGAGAACTGAACAAACGTAAAACCCCATTTGGCCCCTCTAACAAGAAATTAGAGTGCATTTTAACCATAAAAAAAGCTTGCAAAAAGTAGAATCACCACAGCAGGGATAACGAGTAGGGTGCTGCTCACTGCAACCACGTAAAGATTGCAGTCATATTCATGATAGATATCCCTCATCCACCACAGCTGTCAAATGTATTTTTAGAAAGCACTTCCTTGGGTGGGGTCAGTCAGTAAGTGATGTACCTTGCTTATCCTGGTTGTCAATTATATCCCAATAAAATATTTTAATTGGAAATGACATTTTTTTTTTTACCAAAGCTCAGAAATCATATCCGCGTTACAAAATGCTGAACACAATGCAGCGTAAATACAAACCAGTATCAATAACAGCAGTCCAGCTGGTTGCCTCAAGCCAAAAGTAGTTTATGATCCCTTGACATGAACCGTGTGTATATTTGATCTACAGATCATCATTTTATCAAATCATTACAGACACATACAGCAAATGTGTTGGCTTGGAACAGCATATGGCTCAACATAATGTGTATGGCATTAATTCAATGTATTTTTATGATCAGGGATCCAAAATGTGAATTAAGACATCCTTTACAAAACGAAATATACCAAACTTGATTTGGAGCTTTCGTAACTCCAGGAATTACTCTTTGGCTCTTTCGGTAAAGTCACGTAGAAATACTTTATATACCATTAACTTCAAAATATACCATTAACTTTATTTCACATCGTTACAAATATACAGGAATTCTTCATACTTTTTTCTTCAAACACAAACGCCACCCTCACCGTGCCTGCCATCACAGATGGCTGGTCTTTTGGTTGGTACCACTGCTGGCTCCGGTACTCAACGAAGAGAACATCATAACACTCCTGCAGGTTAGAGCCAGTCACGGGCAGCAGTCGCTCTGGCAGAGCCAAGGAATCTGCGGCTCGGCCCACAAAGTGATGTCCATTTATTTGTTGAGGGTACCAACGGGCAGACAGCACCATCAGACGTCCACATGAATCCAGCATGGTCTTGCCTCTGTTGTGTGCAAAGGGAAATGCCCATGGTTAGTTTCACAAAAAGAAAAATACATTTGTATTTAATTATATAGAGCCATTTGTCAATGCACTGCTGGATCACAGACTCCCCATTCTGTGTCGATGAGCGTTGGTGAATGAGGGCCCCAAGATCGGTTTAGATATAATTCGCCGCTGATGTTAGCCATGGTCAGGGGTTGCACACATTTCACTGGGTTCGTACCAGTGTGCCGAGCACTGCACTACTTCTCGCCTAACAAAGAATGGTGTAAATTTTACTCTTGAATAACCCTGTTGGGATTTTACATAGATGCCACCATGGGAAATCTAAAGTGTGCATTAAATCACAAAGAAAACAATAAATGTAGATTTGGCTGTGCAATTCTAGAGGGCATCTCACATGACAGTTAATCCATGGTAGTTAAAGATTGCTTCTGTGGCTTCATTGTAATCACCTGGACTAATTGGTATAACACCCTGCACAAAAATCCAAACCAGAATTAACACAAATACGCACCTATTATTCGAACGTCAATTGTTCATATATATATTAATATTATAAACAAACATCTGTGACACCCATAACGTTCATTTTCTCAATAGTGGATTAAACTTAAGGTATACATACATTCCAATAGAAACAAAAAAAGGATGAATTAAGAGACCATGCTGTCCAAATGAATGGTTTACCTGATTGGGGCAGAGTCGCATTGGGTGCCTGTAAGCAGGGAGAAGGCAAAACGTTCCGTCACCTCCCCAAGAAGCGTATATCCACGCGTATCGAGCCGGCCTGGGTCCACCAGGTGACACAAGATGTTGTAGATCACCTTATTAATCGACTCATTGAGAGCTCGCTTCTCTCCTTCACTAATTATCTACCGAAGGGGACAATAAACAGAGCAGCCATTGCAGATGTTTTACACTCGTTGCCTTACTGCACCTTCAACAATATTTATTTTGTTTTTTACACATTTGCATAGGCGTGATGTGTAAGCTCTCTAGCCCGTGTTTGTCTTAGCCTATGCCATTCGGCAAAGATGTCTAACGTTTGACTCGATCTGCTGGGAGCTACTTCAGGAATTTAATGGAAGAAACTCCCAGTACGTGGAGCAAAATTCCAGACACCATGGGTAATAATACACAGGACAACGCGAAAACACATTGGAATAATACACAGGACAACGCGAAAACACATTGGAATAATACACAGGACAACGCGAAAACACATTGGAATAATACACAGGACAACACGAAAACACATTGGAATAATACACAGGACAACGCGAAAACACATTGGAATAATACACAGGACAACGCGAAAACACATTGGAATAATACACAGGACAACGCGAAAACACATTGGAATAATACACAGGACAACGCGAAAACACATTGGAATAATACACAGGACAACGCGAAAACACATTGGAATAATACACAGGACAACACGAAAACACATTGGAATAATACACAGGACAACGCGAAAACACATTGGAATAATACACAGGACAACGCGAAAACACATTGGAATAATACACAGTACAATCAGAAAATACATTGGAATAATACACAGGACAACGCGAAAACACATTGGAATAATACACAGTACAATCAGAAAATACATTGGAATAATACACAGGACAACGCGAAAACACATTGGAATAATACACAGTACAACGCGAAAACACATTGGAATAATACACAGTACAATCAGAAAATACATTGGAATAATACACAGGACAACGCGAAAACACATTGGAATAATACACAGTACAATCAGAAAATACATTGGAATAATACACAGGACAACGCGAAAACACATTGGAATAATACACAGGACAACGCGAAAACACATTGGAATAATACACAGGACAACCCGAAAACACATTGGAGAGCATACACGTTTGTTAGTTCCATGCCGACGATCGACATTTCAGCTGTTGCAGGTCGCTGTAAGATGGCCCTCAGGGTGGTGTGATATGTATTATTGCTTTACGATCTCTTTTCATTACCGCCGCTGTAGAATTTCACGTCTCAGCAGACCCTCCGCGAAACAATGTCAACAATGAAGAGCTCCATTTTATCAATAACAATGTTTAACAGCCTTGTGATGTTCGAAAACATTTGCTGTGACTCCCATCAGTCGCCATCCAGGTGTGTCCAACCCTACCTCCGTAGCTCTTTCACAACACATCTTTCCACACATTGTCTCCAAGCCTCTGCCTCCCTCCCATACAGCTTGCCAGCCATCTCAGATCTCTTCTTCCAAGGTCTCCATCAATGCTAACACCATTGTGCTATCTTTATTATGTCTTTTAGGGTTGTATTGATGTGTGACTTTTTTCTCCAAGTGTTCGAGATTGCATGCTGGGAAGTGTTTGGTGCGAAATGTCAGGACATCACACCAAGTTACGTGTGATAAGTCAGAAATCACATCAAAGAGCTGAAAACATATTCCTGTTATCCACAAAACTCCCCCACTCACTCCTCTGGTCCTTCCCTTCCAATTAATTATTAAGTTCTGATTAATCAACCTCTCAGTCAGACGTTTAATTCATTTTAAATGACCATCATCTTCCTGACGGTCTTTTCTGTTTTACCAGACAGCAATTAATCTGCCCATAGGATACCCCTAAGCCCTCAGCCTATATACCATTCTAACTAACGGAGCTCACATTCATCTGTGTTACACAACGTGATTTTTTTTCTCTGAAAAATCCAAGCAGGTAAACGAACCCATTGCGCTCAGTTCACCAGGCGATTCCATACCTGATGCAGCACCTGCAGGCAGGCGCTGAGCTGCTCGGGTGAGGCCTCTTGCTCCTGCCCCACTTTGCTTTCCAGAGTCTGCAGGATGCGCTTGATGGTAGCCTCCTCCACAGGCTGCTGAAGAGGATCCAGGAGACTCCAGTAGAACTGGGTGTCTGCGTCCGTCACGACGGTGACATTGGCCAGGTTGTAGCTCTCGTCCAGGCCCACGCCCCCTGTCGGGGAGCTCAGCAGCACTTGGAAGCGCTTGGGGACGGGATTGGGAGATGCACTCTCGGGCGTGAGTGTGATGTCGAGGGACACCTCACGCTGGCCTGGCTGGAATTCCAGATGCCCCTCAGATGGAACAAAATCTTGGTCTGCAATAGCTGGGTAAATCATCACGCCGCCCATCTCCATCTCTGCACGACGCAGCTCCTGCAGAAAAAAAAAACAATTATAGAATTTTAATTTGAAAATACATACAACCTAACTGACCAGCGTGGTGAAGTATTGTCAAATAACCCCTCGAACCATCATAGTATGGGGAGGCCTTCATCCTAAGGTGGATTGACAAAGGACTGTAATCATTACAATGCATGCAGTATATATTTTAATTTGTTAATTTTCATAACTTTTCCTGTATTTATCTTCAACAAAAAGTTGAGCAGCATAAATGTATGACAAAATTAGGTTAATCAGATTTTCACATTCATGACATTTAAAGACGAAAACGTGTTATTTGAATCAATAACACTTTAAAGTTGGACTGATTTTTTTCTTTCATTTTGAGTAAAAAAATATATAACAGGGAAGAAAATTATAATAAAATATTTTTAGAATATAATTAAAAGTCTAGACATGTCGTGAAATGTCTGGCACCATATGCGTCATGATAGAATATAAATATTTATCTGTACACTTGCTCTTATTAATACATTTAATTACAAACCTCTAACTAGCATGGTTGGCTACCTCCGTGTGAAAGAAGTCCAACATATACACCATTGGAACCTCATTTGCCAGTAAAAAATATGATAATTGGTTTTTTACCCTTCTATCTGGCAACAAAACTGACACCTTTTTTACAAGGAGTCATGTTTGCATAGACCACAATACCAGCAGTCATAATGCAAACAAAAAACATAAGTCGGATAATGTATGCAGTCCTTGAAGTTGATTGGTCCACACCCGAGACAGCTTTCCTTAGAGCCTAGTCTCACATGGGTTGGACCAGATGACAACTTCAAGGACAGTGCATACATTATCAGAGTTATGTTTTTTGTTTGCATTATGACTGCAGGTATTGTGGTCTATGCAAACATGACTCCTTGTAAAAAAAGGTGTCAGTTTTGTTGCCAGATAGAAGGGTA
The DNA here is from genome assembly GCF_964198595.1 of Lampetra fluviatilis. Lineage (NCBI taxonomy): Eukaryota > Metazoa > Chordata > Hyperoartia > Petromyzontiformes > Petromyzontidae > Lampetra > Lampetra fluviatilis. The sequence goes on along the minus strand of NC_136287.1, from coordinate 9,067,402 downwards.
AAAAACCAATTATCAAGTTCAACATACATACACAGTGGCTATTGCGACTACCCTGTAATGACACAAAGACAACAGAAGGGGCTATACTACGGACTCATGATTGGGAAAAAGGTAAAACACAATCCAGAGAAGACAACATCTTAAAAGGTTTTCATTGAACGAATAAAGTTCAGTTACATTTTTCTAAATTCATGAAAGCTATCATGTAATTTTAGACACTAGCATTTTAAATTCATTCGGTTATAAGGAAAACAAATATTTTATAAATAAAACATGAACATTTTAATTGTCCATCGGCTATTATCCCTAATCTTAATGTGTCCTGCCCAAGTTAAAATATATCTGAGAACTGCTGAGACCCCGAGTTCCAATCCGGATAGCAAATCATGATCCGAGTTCTCAAGTGCAGCGAGTTAATGGTCTCAACCTCGTCACTGATGACTGCACACAAAAAACACGTGACATACAATTTGTTTTTTGACTTAATTTGACAAAATTCCACCCTTGAAAATGAAAAATGTTGGTTTTACTGCCAGTCTGAAATTTGTTTCTCTGTGGCAGAGAATGTGGGTAAGCACAGCACCCCTGGTGTATATATCAGAGGTCAGTTGAAGGGATCTGTGAATACATTGTGATATATCCTTGCATGAGCCATTCTCTAATGTGGAGGGTGCCCTGCACTGGCCTCTAAGAGTTCTGAATGAACACTCATTCTGATGATGCATTGGGAAAACATAAATTTGGATAAAATTTTACAAATTGTAAACATAAATATGATCAACCAAGTCGATGAAGTATCATTCATGCATTCATCGCGCATAGTAAGTGAAAAGTGTTACCTCTTGCGACAACATTTGCATAAACTACTCTTGCTGCCATACCAGTATCTCGAGTAATTTGTTCAAGTCTGGTCACAATTAATTGGCATTGAATAGATGCATTTTATTTGCAAAAAACCCCAATATAATTAGATTTTAGACAATTTCCAAATGTGTTTTTTTCAATCATAACCTGAATAAGAAGGTCTGCTTGGGAACAAGCCTGACTGTAAGATGAGAAGTGCGGCAATCCAAGTTGGGAGGCCTTAACTAGCAGTGGATTCTCAAACGGATGATGGCAATAATGATGATGACGACGATGATGATCATCATGATAATGGGCAGCCTCGTACCAGAATCCTATAGTGCACGGCGACGGGCGTGGAGATGCCGTATTCGCGCACGACACGCAAGGTGACGATGCTGGACTTCTGGTGCGTGACCATCAGCCTGGAGCCCACGGCGAAGAGGACGAGGCCATGAGGGTGATCACTGCTCTCCACGGTCACGTTGGCAAAACGGCTCGTGCTGTTGATCGCCGCACCCTCACCAACCCAGTAGATCTCAAGCAGGAACCAAGCTTGGATTTCGGGCACCTTGAAGACAACCGTGGATTAATTGCGGTTTACGCATGCACCGCAGGGTGCAACGGCTATTGCCAACGAAAAGTTTAATGTCGCAGCGTCTTGTGACAATCGCATCGCTTTAAAAATAATCAAACGTCGATACGTTTAACCTTTTTAAGAGTATGTAAAAGCCCACGCATATATCAACACTACTGATCGCCGCAAATTAATAATCACGTTTAATTTTCTTTATAACGACGACATATTTGTTTACGTATATTAATCACCATGAGCGTCATTAACCCGCATCTTAGTGCATTAACATTACTGTTAAAATGGATACCTTATCAGGCCTGAGGCCCACACGAATTGGACAGCTGAAATGTCCCGCTTGACACACCGTCTCCCCAGTCACCGCCTCCAGCTCCTTCTCAAGGCTCACACCCTCTCTGTGTAACTGCACTGTGTCCTTGTCAAAGGTCGCCCTCCAGGCCACACGTACATCATCAAAGACCCTGTTGTCGACACAAAACACGTGAAAGCATCATTCAACAGCACAAACACGCAAAGGCCAAACACGCAGAGACCAAACACCTGACGACATAACCATGTGCACTGGTTGGGGCAATTTATGCCAGCAAGCACCGATTAAGGTAGGTGTGGTGCGCATGGAGGTGGTATTGCCAGCTCCATGCCCAACGAGCTACCTTTTGTCTTCCCAGTGCTGATGTTTATACGCCGCACCAGGCACCAAGCACTCATTTAATGCAGGCGTGTCTCGCTTAACGAGCAAGATACGGGACCCGAAAATTGCTCGTTAAGCGAAAAAATTGTTACATGATCGTCGTTTTGCCATTGAGTCCCATGTTACAAGCTGAATTATGTGTTCAGCCCCAAATGTTCCACTCTGAACAACCTTTTCACTCGATAAATACAAATTAAAATTTTAAAATAAAGTAATAAACATCAAATGTAACACTGACCACACATGAAGAACCACAGTGCTTACAGGTGCCTGTCCACAGCGTCTGTGATTAACACCCCCCCCCACCCATTGCTCGGCCACCCACCCATTACAGTGCAACCACGAGCCCCCCCCCTCTCCCACATGGCAAATCACACAACACAGCACAACTGGTAAACAAACAGCTGCGGTCCACGGTTCGCCCCCTGCCACATTCGATAGTTCGGTCTCTACTCGTTACGCAAACATTTGCTCGTTTTGCGAACAAATTGGTCTACATTCAAAATGTTCGTTATAGCGAATTTTCGCAGAAAGAGCGCTCGGAAAGCAAGACACGCCTGCACGGAGTTAACCGAAGGGAGGCCCGGGAAAGGCTTCAATATACTTGCCACTAACTGTATGAAAATAACAATAACCTTTCTTTCTGCCGTATAATTATGAGCTCTGCAGAGCGACCTTCTTCCGAATCTTCATCCAGCACCACTCCCAACAGGAAATGTGGAGAAAATCCCAACATTCCATTCTGCAGATCATTTCCTAGGGCGAGCAACAAACAGCTTGTGGTAAATTATCGACAAAACCAGACAAAGCATTCCTCCCAGCTGTAATATGATTGGATTGAATATTTCACCAAGATTTGGAAATAAGCTGTGGTATTTTTGGCCAAAACGGCTGCAATGTGGAAATTACGCAATAAATATATTCATAACAATGCAATATTTTGTATTACATTTACTGGTCACAAATAGCACCACATTATATGATATATTTAGAAAACAACCTTTTGTTAGACTCAATTCTTTAGCCTACACCTGGTTTTGAATAGTAGATTAAAATAATTGCCCGTGCACATTTTATTTGCTTAACAAATGGTGAAATAAGAATCCTAAAATGTTTACGTAATATTTGAGCAAACAACAAATATATAGGTCAGGCATAATATGAATGTCTATGCACTTGCATATTAATCTATTACACCAGTTGTTCCTGAGGCTAACAAGCATGATTAGAGTGAAACTTCCCATCAGCCTGGGATAGAGTATTTGTAAATCTGCCAAGGCAATATTCAGATAGAATTCAAATACAAATCCTTTATGCAAGGTACACCTCACAATGTATATGCTTATAGCAGTAACACTTAAACCACGCATTTTATACGTATGCACACACACACACACACACATGCATGCACACACAATGGAAACAGTCGTATTACCTAGAATGATTACTTTAGCATATCCTCTCAGTCCAGAGTCATTTGTTGCTATTGAGGCCCCTCCAATGGGATCAGTCAAGTATACAAAGAAAGCCTCCTTGCCCTCCGTGACATCGTCATCGAGGATCGTGAGTGTGACTAAAGCCTCCGGCACTCCCTCATGCAGGCTCACGTTCACATCCAATGACTCAAAGTCTTCTCCCTCTGTCGCCAGCGGTAACGTATTGTTGGCCAGAGCATGTTGCAACTCAACGGAGGCCGATAGAGAATGAACAAATCGGCTTCCTGCAGCTCTGACAGTCACGCCAACTGTTCCAAAAAGCCCTCGAACTCGGCGGACAATCAACTTTACAATGTGGACCTTGTCTTCCACAACAAGCATTTCACTGGGACTCAAACCGAGTACTCCGTGGGGGTCATCATTTGCTACAATGGTAATGGCCTCAGAGCTGCCATCCGGGTTTAGTCGTGGACTATGCTCTGGGTCATCAGGCTCAGGCCAAGCAGATAAGCCAGTAAGGTTAACGAAAAACACCTCGTCCGGTTCAGGTATGTCATCATCAAGCACAGACATTTCTATCAGGGCCTCAATTTGTCCCCTTTGGAATATCACTTCCCCCTCGAGCACAGGAACAAAGTCCAAGTTTGGTGTAGCTGAACCACTGATGGTTTGGTATGTCAATCGAGTTCCATTGCCTTCATAGCCATACAGTCTCTGGATCTTCAGCACGGCAGAGCCATTGGCTTCTTGTATCCTCAGGGGCTGCACGGCTTGGTCAAACTGGAAGACTCCAAATGGCTCGATTTTGGCAAATGATTGATTCTGCCTTCAGAGACAAATATCAGGGGAAGAAAAATGTGAAGTCAGCGAAAAATATTTTTCCATCAAAGCAAGACTATTTTAATTGTGAACAAGTATCACAGTATTATTTATATTACGTGCTTATAGTAATACACTTATTTACAGACACATGGTATGTTTTTTTTCTTCTCTCCTGGAAATAAAACATTGCCCCCAGCTCTATACTTGCACATGGCATTAAACCCACTGTGCACAGCTGCACCTAGCTGATTTGTGATGAACAGCAAAAATGTGTCCATAGCTTGCGATTTAGGAATAAAAAAAAAATCCCTTAATCCTATTGCAAAGCTGTTTATGTCCCACCACACTATCTGGGGTGAATGTATCTCTGCCAGTTTAAAATCAGTATCCCTTTCTGAACGTATATAAATATAATCCCACTTAAACCTCATTCTGATTATGCATTACCTACACATATTTTCACGTTTGTACATTTATGCAAAGAAACAAATTCATTCAGCAAACATAACTATTTTATGACTGAATATTGTTTTAGGCACGAACTGTTAAATACAACCAAACAAGCACATAATGCAACCAAAGGCTGATCACATCCCTAATTCGCCACACATCGTTCTGTTGATCAAAATCTCTGAGTTAAAGTAGAAGGGGAAATGACATCATCTACCTTATCTTGGCCCCACCAGTTACACTGCTGTATACCTGTGTGATATGAATAGCAAATGATTCAAGCTGCTTGCTACGTGGCATCAGCCTAAGGTCTACAGAATGGTGTTGTTCTCCATGGGCAAAGTGAATCAAACCTGCAGAAAAACACAATGACAATTCAATCAACTTAAAAACCTGGATGCATTAACATTTTTATTTTATTTTTCTGCTTATAATTGATTGCAGATTGTTTTTATAATTACACACATTTTGTGATTATACACCCAATACTAATCATTACGTCGTATATAAAGGATGGTACCCACTTGAAACAACCAATGAAAAGTTCAGTAAATTGTTACCCTCTTTAATGAATAACAAATTAGGTTAAAATGACTCATACATAAATGAACATATATTATTTTGTTAATGCTGTCTATGCTATATGTAGTTTCTTGTTATGTGAACACCTACGCACAGAGCGGAGCTATTAATGAAGAGAAAGGTTGTTAAAAGAAAACTTTGTTCCACTCCCTGCTGGTGAATTTGGAGCTTCAAAGGCAAATTATGCTTTCAAAATGGCCATGACACGGACACATAATGATCTGCTGTTGTGCAAAGCATCACGAGATCCAGTTACTGCCACAATGAAGCAAACAGAAATAATTGGCCTAATGTCTCTTCTTGCAAGGGTGCAAAGTTTATTAATAATACTCCCAGGCACGGTAAAAGGTAAAAGGCGGTGCACGGCCAAGGCTGAAATTGTGCCAGTATTAGATGAACATGGCTCACCTGGGATAATAACAAATAAAAGCAGCTGACGTGTATTTTGATTTAAAAACAAAACAAAACGGTGGCTTGATCCTCATTACAATTTTGTACGTACCGGCTGGTGGAAGAATTATGCCCGCTGAGAAGGCATTTGCGCTGCTTCCCTTTGGAAACCCACTGTTCCAGCGCACAGTGACATCCCCGAATTTGCCGTAGCGGGAGACCACAGCCTCACACTCGCCGGAGCTTACATTGCTCACCCTGACAACTGTCTTCTCAAAACCCACCTGGGCACACACATCAAAAACATTGGAGACATTGGCATATTATTTTTTCAAACATCATATTTGATCACCTTACGTAATGTACTGGGTGTGACAATTATTATTATTATACATTAATGCATTGTTTCAAACTTGGTATGTGCTGATCGTTCAACACTAACCGATGAAACATTATGGACATGTTCAGACGAATAATACATCTTCGTACTTTAATATGTGGGGGTTTTTCGCCCAAAAGCATGCAACTCTTTCATTGCACACTTGGTACAGTTTAACACTCTGAAAATTAAATGTATCACACCTATTCAATCACACCAAGACTTCTGGAGTTACTCAGTTAGAGGTGTTGGACATATAATTATTAAATTTTCAATGTTGTGTTGGTTGACATCAGGGATTGAACACCTTTTTCAGCATGGGCCTGACACCAGAGTAAAAAAATATTAATAATAAAAAATATATATATACAAATAATGTGCTCAAGCAGGTCCTCACCATGGCATTTGCAGCTTCAGCAGTAACTGTAATTATCACGGAGTTTTGATCACTGTGGACTCTGGGAGGCCGGGGGGAGGTGCCAGATTCCAGGAGGACATTTGTGAGGGTCGCCACGAATGTGAAGCCGACAGGTAGAAACTCCTGTTACACACACACACGTACATTTGAATCCTCAATATAAAATATTTATCATCCATAAAACTTATTTTCTTTAGTAAAAGTTTCAACATGCCGTAAAACACCATAACATGACTAACAGAAAAAAAGTATCATCATAATTAAGTGTTATAAAGGGGTATAATAATTACCTCTATTAAAATAGGAATGAATGCTAAGCCAGAGGAGGCCCCATCTTGTATAGTTACGCTCCCAAAGCCAATATCCTGGCCTGTTGATGCCCGGACGTGGTATGACACCACCACATCATCATGGGCTCCCGCCAGCCTGCTGATGTTCAGCTTGATCGCTCGGGTCACATTCTGGCTGCTGACCACTGCCTGCAAATTGGGCAGCAGTGCAAAAATACCATGTGGATCTCCGTTGGCAGGAACGGTGAGTAGGGTGCTGTTCCTGCCAGGTTCTATCTCGGCCCCTCCCTCCACCCGAGTGATGGAGACGCGAAAAGTCTCATCAAGCTCTGCCGCATCATCCGGCAGGAGCCAAAGAATGATGTCAGCATCTCTCTCCATGTCAGGGATTGTCACCACTCCGTGACTTGTTTCAAAATCCTCTTCAACCCCAGCGTCACTTTGAACCTCCCAGTAAACCTGCAAATGAAATTATATTCATGAAGGTCGTTTAAAAAGTAATAAAAATAGGTCCTCAACTGTTATCCATGGCATGTCTTCCTAGCTTATTTTTTATATGTCACCTCTTGTCCAATTTAAATATTCATGAGAGTTTTAAATTCTTCTTCTTGGTTATTTCGGTAAAGTCACGTAGAAGGGAAATAATAAAATAATACAAATTTAACATAATAAAATACAATTCTCACGCGTCTTTCCGACAGACCTGTTCTTCACCTGAGGACGGCTGCTTGCATTGTGGCCGAAACGTCGTGAGAATTGTATTTTATTATGTTGAATTTGTATTATTTTATTATTTCCCTTCTACGTGACTTTACCGAAAGAACCAAGAAGATGAATCCCTGCAGTCACGAAAGCTTTAAATCGTAATTTTAAATTCTTATTATTTTTTCCCAGAAGACTCTCAGCTAAGTCTCACGAATGTTTAATGAGGATCCTGCTGAGGATGTTTGGCCAATTCCTTATTGAGAAATGTCTCATTTAGTACATTGATGGAAAGTATGTTTTTGATATTAAGTGAACAATGTGGTCCTACATTTCCTTTTACTTTAATCAACAGGTGTATACGGGGATCATGCAGTTAATAACATGTTATGTTGCTTATCACGTGGCTTTGAAAAATTTAAGGAATATTCTGTACTTTCAAACTGATAATAGTGTTTTCATGTCATTCGATCGTACAGCAAGCCTTTACCTAATCTCGCGAAAAGTGTCCACATCACAAGCAGCACTCAAAATCGGACGCGATTAACATAAAGTACCACGACATTTGATTACGTGACAACACAGCAACCAGCAGGGTCCAGGATGGAAGGCAGAAATGTCAAGAGATGAACTCGCGAGACAGAGCGTGCTACTTCTGAGACAGGTAAACAACAAATGTTACACCAGAGAAGAACATGTAACAGAAGAACAACATTAGGAATTTTCTTTTGCATAATTTTATTTAAAAAACGCATTTAAGAGTTAGTTTTGAGATGGATTAAATGTATGACATACCATCACATTCCAAGAATATCTGCCTGAATTTGGACAATATAACTATACTTGAAAAGTGTGTTTACAAGTACGGTAATAAAACATCAGAGATAGCAATGTTTCATGTAACTTGTGTTATTATAAATTTGCTCTACATTTTCTTGAATATCAACAGTATAGAAAAGAAAATACGTTATATATGCTTAGAAAATTGCTTTTTAATGGGACGAAAAAATATTTTAGGCAAACATCTCAAATATAACTGCAGTGGTATTAAGTCTTCGTCTACCTGCCCAAGTGCTCACTTGCAATGGAAAAGTACTTTTAATAAAAACACGGTACTTTTTATGACCACAAGACACAGGGTGTTCCAAGTGTCTGAAAAGAAAAACTTGCCTGTTATGTTTCCCTCCCAGGAATGCCAGTTTATGTATCAAATTCATCACCAAATATTTGGCATGCATACTTTTCAGTAAGTAACCCTTAAAACGCTACGGGGCGAAATAAATAAGCTAAACACACACTTTATCTGCCTCTTGGTCATTTTAAAATTACCGACTTAGGACCAAAGGTATCGCGTAACAAAATTTCACCATTCTTCACATTTATCACCCTAAATACTCGCAGGACACATCTCAGATATCACGCACAAATACATCACTTCATTAACCTCCTGTAAGCGCACAACAGGGGCACAACGACACGAGGATTAATGGGGCCGCAACGGCCCCGGCCCTTAATTACCCCGGGCCCGGCCGGCGTGACAAGCCAGAGCGATGAGTCTATCTCCGCACCCCAGACACGCGCATAATGGAGCGTGGTGCGCGCTGCGCTGCCCGCATGAATTTAGATGAGCCGGGATCTCGCGCTGGATTCGCCTCATTATACGGGGGGGAGCCGTGGTTCTCCGGAGGTGGCGATGGTGCTCGAAAATGTTGGGACCACTAACAGATGACGCACGGTGTCCTGAGCGCTGTACCGGCGAAGACAGTGCTAATTAAGTTCAGCAAAGCCACTTTGATCAATGGCACCATTAAAAATACATTCCTGTTTGTATTTGTTATTCTCTAAAAGGGGATCATTAGCATGCTGTAGAGCAAGATGATTAATAGTTGTATCACTGCAAGCTCAACAAAACAACAGGAATGCAATTTATTTTCTAAGAACTTTTTTTTTATCCACTTTCAGCCCATGGGTAATAGAATTATTCAGTTATACAGCAAAAGTAAGCCTTTATATTTTACCTTATTTTGTTGCAAATATAGATTTTACTTGGATTTTTACACGATTATAATGACAATACAAAGTGAGTGATAATTTTTAAAACCTGGTAATCCCCTTGCACCATGTCCTATTCGTAAAACTTCAATACAACAGGGATTGCTATTGTTTTGTTACGACGGTATTCCCAGTAATTTGTGTGCACTGAACATTTTTCTTTAAACAGTCATCACTGTTAAATGTAATGTGCACGGAATTTTTAAAAAAAGTTAAACAAAACTTACAAACATAAACTATCTCGACAACATTACCATTATGTGCATCAAATAGCCGAACGTCCCACATGTAAAACAACATATAATGGCCAACAAAACACTGATATTCAATGTTGAGGTAGCCACTTCATACGCAATGAGCAACGCTGTTCCAATCGAAAGTTGCGCGGTCCAGAAGTGGTGTCGCAATAAAATGGCGTACCTCAATGTCTCCCATAGTTCCCTTGCTTCTGGTGATCGGGAAGGTAAGTGCGAGAGGGCCTTCTTTCACCGTGGGCTCCACAATTGTTTTATGCATTAAAGACTGCTCAGTGAACTGTACTACTCCATTAGGGTCTCCGTGCTTGAGAATCTGCAGAAAATGTTAATCCATATTTAATGGCTTATTCAATAAACACCGACAAATATTAATATAAAAAAAGTTACAAAAAAGATACGGATATATTGTTTAAACCCTGCATCTCTTACATGGACCACACCTGTGCCCCCCCTCTGGTAATCCTAGTATGATGGAGAGATGTTGCAATGTTTGTACCGTATATTAAGGAACATTTGTTTTAAAAACATTTCACAAAATGCAACCATTACCTCCGCTGTACATTTGCCTTGGCCACTACTAGCATCATTTCCCCACTGCATTAATGTTGTATAAATTGCACGGGGAATTTTCAAAAGTGGAGTCACGCTAAGTCAACCATGAAGTCCAAGCCGTAGAGCCCAAAATCTATGCTGGATCTACACAGCAGCCGCGAGTTTATTGACATTTTTTGAAATGGTGTGTAAAAAGCCCTCATTGTGGGGCAGACACACAGCTGTGTCGGGTGTATAAATCTACCGATATGCCCACTATACACGAACACAGGTAAAGCTGTTCTGGTGTCAAAATATTAAAACTTAGCACGGCTTTTAGAATCAATGGGGCAGAATGCGGCCGATAAGGAAGTGCAAAAAAAAACCTAAGGTCTGCACATTTGACAACTTGTTGGCTTGTCAATCTTTGTAAAAGAGAATGCCCATATTTTGGAGGGCGGGAGAAAAAAAACCCACCAAAACATTTCAACAGGAATGTCAGCAACCTACTTATCGTACTGCCTTCTTGAAGAGTTGCTCACAGCCCAGAAGATGGTAACGTCACACAAAGCGTCTGTTTGATTCGACAACGCCCCCCACCCCCCACGTACAAATTGCTGGATTACAAACAATGCTCTACCAACCCAAGCTAAATGACGATAATGGACCCCTGATGGTGATAAATTGCATTTCACTTCTACGTACGGTGAGAGACACTTCCCAGGACTCGGGCTGTCGGTCGGCTCCTCCTACCACTCGGTGCAGTCGAATGAAAAAGGTCTCTGTCACTTCCGCCCCAACGTGCGGCAGGACTTGTAACCTCAAATATTTTTCTCCACCCTCCCCATCATCAAACACCACAAGCCCTTGCACTGGAGGCAGCAGGTCTTGGTTCTCTTCTGGCAAGGCCTGCTCACCGTTGGGACCTAAAATTTCCCAGTGTACCTGAAGGGATGAGACAAACGGTCACCATCACGAAAATTGATTTCCGTTAATGCGATATTGTATGCGTGCATGTATGTTGTTGAACTTCGTTCCCAGCGTACGCAGCTAACCGTGCTAATCGGTGGTGTGGGGGTAGGACAACAAATGAAACACAAAATAATATTGCAAATGCTTGGGTTTAGAACACGTTTACAGGTACAATACAATGTCGCACATCCGGGCATCACATAGTCTCCCTGACCAGTTAAACCACCCATATCTAGTGCAATATATCTGCGTATATTGTAACTGTCATTTTATACAGATCTTCACACATCCAATGTTTTAGCATGCCCACCTACTCCTCAGTCCCCAGCAAGTCGGATATGCGACATTGCACTGTATGACTATTAGAAAATAATAAATTCAATACTTTTTTATTTATTATTTTCTTTTGATACGTGACTTTACCGAAAGAACCAAAGAGTAATTCCTGCAGTCACAAAAGCTCCAAATTAAGTATGTATGACTTGTTATGATTATTTTACTCCACGCTATTGTCTTCCTCATTTGTTTTTTGTTAATCCATCAATTATTACGAATACATATTTTACTAAACCTATTTGTTTTCACTGAGTAAAAAGTTATGAGAATTAGCAGTTTTGCATTTCAAAGATACTCGTTATATACCGCCTTACACATATTCACACATTCATATAATATATTTGGCCTATATCTAGTACGAGCAAACCTATACCCAGTTGTATTACAATGTATAACATCTTTAAAGTAGAAAGGTTCCTGACCAATAACCAAAACAAAAAAATATAGAAAATTTCACTCTATTACTCTTATCACTTGTCGACAATTTTATATTGCATTTAAATGAATACTAGTCATCAACATAGTTCAAGAAATTACTTGTTCCCCTTTCTATTTGAGGATATTGTCAGGCATTAACTTGGGGCTAAACCCAATATATTTGCTGCAATGGAAGAAGTTCGAACACTTTCAATTCCCCCCACAGACTCTGGCCCTCGGTACAATCAGATTTTAATGAAGTACACGAAAATCTGTGGTTACTGTCCACTTCTTTAAATTAGATTGACCTTTTATATGCACAAATACTACCAGGCAATTTTAAAGGGCAGATTATTTGAAAACGGCCTGTCCAGTGTGTAATGGTGTCACTCAGGAGGGTAATCTGCACCCAGCCATGTTTGCAGAGCTTATGCATGAAATGAAATAGTGCAGACATTTCTATTAGTTTTGGAATGTGGTGCTTATAACATTTGTGATGTCTTCATTTCCCTACTGACAGCTGTACTTATTCCAGCGTTTGCCTTGCCTGCGCTTATCAGGCGTGTGCAGGGATTTACCAGGCGAGATTGCAGAAGCACAGCCTTCATTGTTTGCTGGGCTGCAGGGAAAAAATCTGCTTATACGTCAGGCCGAGCATCCCTAGCCCTCTTGAAGGAAAACATTTGAAATGAGACAGCTGCCGCACACTGCCAATGTAGGTACTTCGAATTTGAGTAATATGTTGGGATAAACACCTCCTTTTCAAGCCATTTTCAAAATGGATTTCTTGTGAACTTGGCGATGTTAGCTGCACACCTATATAGCGGCATTCATGAAATATAGAAAAAAAAAACAGATATGATTCGAAAACAAACCATTTACCAATTGAGAAAGAGACCAGTCCGAGAACATGTTCACGGAAAACTGCCAGATATATTTTGCATTAAAAATAATGCTATTTGCTGAAGCATGGCAATATTTAGTTTCAATACAAAATGTACATATTTTAAGTGGATGGATATTTTAAAACTGGCATGGTCAAATACCATTATTTAAAGCATGCATAATGGAAGAAATTAATATATTAACGTTATTTTGTCCACAACACTATTCTGTCCATAAATCCTCAATAAGTAAACCACTAATCACCAAGCACAAACAAAATCAAACTCACCGTCTTCATCGTTAAAACTTCTTAGGACAAAAATATAAACCGGGTGAATATTCTGGGCAAGGGACCCTTATTGCTATGCACTAACATATAAAATAATCTCAGAGCCATTCATTTTCACGGACAGCACAGTTTTGAATAATATACAGTTTAAAACAAGTGGGATGTAAGCTCCGATTACTCTCACAAATACCTATTTTGGTTACATGAGAGCATTTTGTTTAAACAGACTTGCTGATCTTTTGCAGGTGCAGTTGAAATATTCGCAAATAAAAAAAAACGCAAGCATTCAGTACCTGCTGTTCACCAATAAGGCCTCCACTCCTCCTGATGGGCAGCACCAGCTGGTGAGTAACATTGGGGTTGGGAACAATCAGCCGCGTACCTCCCAGGAAGCCTATGAGGCCATTGGGAGCATCGCTCTTGGCTATGGTGATGGTGGTGATGAGACGTGAGCCCAGCACTGCACCGCCCGTTGTTGAAACCAGTTGAATTTCAAAGGTTTCCTCAAACTCTCTGTCCAGGCAAGAGAAATATAGGCATGAGAAAATCCTGATCTGTATTCCCGAATCCTGAGCTGCTAATGTGTGACAGACGGAATATTTCACGCCCCATCTGATACTTTAAAGTCCTTGATATTTCATCGATGTCTGCACAAGTTGTATGCTGCTCACTTAAAATCAAAAGGAGCAGAATTTATTTACAAACTTGCAAAAATAAATCAATAGTTAGTTTATTGCTTTGTTAACATAGTGCCAATTAGAAGAACAAGTAAAGACTAAAAGCAAAAAAATAATACATATATTTATATCACATCCATAAATACTCTCCATAAATAACACCGGTTTATATGTATTTCGTTCAACCAAACACCTTCACAGCTCAAAGCAAGCTGCTGCATTGGTAGCAAGTCAAGCTGGTGCACTCAGCTGAAGCTGCCCACCTTTCGTCATCATCGGTGATGGATACGTTGATGAAGCTGACATTCTGTCCATCCATGAAGAGGGCCGCGCCATCCGGCAGGAGGTAATCTACACCCCCGGGTTGAGCTGTGACACCCCTTGACACGTAAAGAACCATGACTGACCCATACGTGCCCTTGTGTCGTGCCAGTGGCACAAGCAAAACACCATCCTCCTCCGCAACTGCAGCACACGGGAAGATTAGGCGCACGTATGTGTGAGCGCACACGCAAGTATGATCACACACAAAGTGAGTTGAGTGACAAAGTAAAAACTTTTCTGAGATTGCATTTTGTAGCATTTTTTTTTTACTAGGAATCTCTTAATTCCTCTTAATTTCAAGTGAGTGTTACATGAGATTACTTGGACAATTGATTTTTGTTGTATTTTGTAGGTTGAAGGATGCTGGCGGGCCTGGAGAACATCCAAACTATTGAAATAAAGTTGTAAGGCATAGCTCGATGACAGGTTGCAGGTCAAAGTGCATGATCAGACTTGCAGACATGTCAATATTTGCACTTAAGATAGAGACAACATTTAACTTTTAAATGTTAAAATAATCCGATTATTCCTATTGATGTGACATCTTCTGCAAGTAAAAATGTTTTTTTTAGAAACTTGCATTTGCACTTCATTATTTTGGTAATTTTGCATAACATCGTTTAATATTGCACTTCATATTTTACTTGTCAGACTTTTTCTTGAGTAATCAACGTCGTAAAAAAAGTTTTTAAAAAACACTCGGGTGATTGATAGTGCGCGGTTGGTGGTGTTAGTGGAAGGCACTCTGCCTCACCAGACATGCCAGATGCAGAGTCAAACTCTATGACCCCTTCAGCGCCATCATCCTTCTCTATCAGCACCCGCAGGGAGAAGGGAACACCCAGAGCAGGCGGCTCCTCGTCTCCCGAGCCGCGCTCTCTCTCCGCAGAATCCCTCTCGCTGCACACGCCGTGCAAAGCACAAATTGCCACTTGCTGCGTGTGCCAGCCAACTTAATGCAAACGCGTCACATGAAACTGGGGATTAGCTTCACAGTACTCACTTGCGGAGTTTGCAAAAAAGAGAAAAAAAACGTGCGCTCTGCTTCTGTATGAAATTCGAAATTGTATTTTGCTCATGCTTTTATAATAGTGCTTAGCGCTGCTTTTTTTAGATGTCTGCAAATGTACTTTTTTTTTACGTGTAAAACAAAACGGATTAATGTTCAATTAATTTCTGAACACGAGTCTAATTAAACAGTGCAAAATGTTAACGGTGTCTTAACAAAAGTCCCGCATCATTTATTGAAAAGCGAATTCTTATTATCTTTATCAAAAAAATTTGACGTTCCAAAACGTTTTTCAAATTGGGACATTAAAAGTGCAGTAGGCACATTTTCAAATGATTGCTTTTTATTTTAATGCATTAAACCTAAGTTTAATGCAATGATTTGATTACATTACAAGTGAAAATTGTACAGAAATCTTACATAGATAATGCTGGCTAAAAACTTGCTGGAAATGGCATTTGAAATATCCGCATCAATGTTTCAAATAGTATAGCTCACAAATGTAGAAAAAACATGTTTGTGTGCTTACAAATAATGTCACACAAACAAAAACTGGATTACAATAATACTACTGTGATCCTTTTGAGAAAGCAAACGTATTTATGATTGGTTGGCAAATATAACAGAAAGAAACTCGAATCATTTAACTGTTAAATGTGTGATAAATGTAATAATTTGCAACCAAATTCATTGTTGGAGAGCTATCCTGCCAAACTGATGGGCACAAAGGTTACAGGGACCGTAATATTTCATTTTATGAGTTGCATCTATCAAATTACCCATCGGAGATCAGCTGAACTTGGGTGATATTGAGGTAGAAGTCCTCTGGCCCCTCCGATATCTCATCGTTCAGAATCTTCAGTCCGAGAAGCTTTAGCCGCTCTCCCTCCTCAAACACCAAATCCCCGTGCAGCCGCTCATAGTCACGGCCTTCGGTGGCCGTGCCAGGCACGGTGAGGTACAGCAGTCGCACATAACCCAGGCTGCCGCCGTCACGTACTACAGACGCGTTCGCCTTCACACAAATGCACCGAGTGAAGCGACGGAGGCTGTAGAGAGATGGCTCAAAGCGTGCAAGTCAACATTCGTTCTGAATTTACATATTCATTATCGGGTTGAGTGGCCGTGTGGTAAGAGCACTCGACTTGCAGTCGTTTTCAGCTTAAATGCTAAGCTGTGCTTGGCTGGGCCTATGATTAACCTTCTGAGGAGGATAAAATTGGTACCACTTTGTGGGAAGCCGATCAATTTCAACCACTATCTCAGGACTGGCAACATTTTTTAAAAGCACATCCAACTCTTTGACTAAATTAAATGTGGCAATAAATATCTAACAATACACTTAAAAAGCATTCCCATTACATTTCATGAGCCTTACATACTTTATTTCTGACGGATTTATGTCGACAAAGTATTCATCGGAGAAGTGATCTAGAGCATTGTAGTTGGTGCACTTCAGCCAGTGGGTAATAGTTGCACGTGCTGTATAATTATTCTGTGGGCTGTATGATTGTAAAACGTGAGTAAGAATGCACCATCGCTTGCAGAGGAAACTTGATTTAATTCCCACAGCTTTCTGCAAACTGCATGTATAAGTATTACCCTTGCCTTCAAGAAGATACATGCAATCGGATACAACTGACTTTCAGTTTCTATCTGGTGTCATGAAACCTACTAAACAATAGGGCCATGGTTCAATACCAATCCGAGTAGAATAGTCCATAACTGAAGCATACTCTCCAAATAATTATATCCCGAGATTTGCTGTTCTCAGTACTTACACGGAGAATTCTGCTTAACATCAACAATTCTCTCACTTAGCAGGATACGCACACACTAGGCCGATTGCTTTCATGTTGCTGCCACCCAGTCCCTAAACGGGATTAACCCACTCGGAGCTGCGCTTACAAAGAACCTAAAAGGCAGTGCTGTATCAACCCCAGATTACGGAGGGCATATAAGTGAGCAATTGTTTAGCAATGTTCTGCAGATCAAAGCACGGGGCTGCAGGAAAATGCAGCGATTTTGTAAGCACTGTGCATCTCCATGAAAGCCGCAGACTCTAGTGGGCATGGAGCCGCATGCCCACCATGCTTCCGCAACTACATCGACATTCCCAAAAGGACAAAACAAAAGAAGCAAAACTGGCAAGTCTCCAATTGATCAACTCTGAATTCCACCCACCCCATATAATCGACTTTCATGCATTGTGCATGTTACCTTTTTCGGTAATGCTATGCTGAACGTTAAGTTTAATATCTGTATATTTGAATACGAAAATACTCATTTGTTTAATTATTTTTCACGTTGATTTTTATACAGGTTACAGCTATGATATGATCCACGATGTAACATAACGTGCCGAAGAGTCACTGCTGGATGAGGGCCTCCAAACACAACGGGGGTTGTGAAGGTTATTTGACCACACATCACTGTGCTGGTCAGTGTGGAACATAGTAGTGCAGTACAACTACCATAGTGATTTTGGCACTGCCCTCTGCCGCACACCTCAGATCACTGCACAGCCGATAGCAACTAGCTTGCATGGTGGTCACCCATCCAAGAAGTGTCCAGGCTCAATCCAACTTAGCTTCATAAATCTGATGGAATGTGCATTCTGGGTGATTAAGTCATCATTGTTATTAGCCATATCATGATATCATGGTTATTAGCCATATCGTGATATCACGGTAAGCTTAGACAATGGACTTGCAGATTCTCTTTCATTGCCTCCAGTGATGCAACCAGGAGTTTCTGCTAACAAAACCACCTACGGTGGGAAAGGATTTTCAGTTTTTTATAATAAACGTTTTTGGGTTAGATCGCGTTATTTATAAATGTGTCGTGACCCTCCACCACCCGACATGGCCAATCAGTAAAAAAGTGTCACGTTGACATAAGACATATAGTTCACTGCTTTAGCCCACCGGTGTGTTGAAGAGTGAATCCACAAATTGTAAATGTTGTAAATAACACGATCTAACCCAAAAACGTTTATTATGAATAATATTGGTAGCGAAAGCCTAAGTGTTAAACTGATTTTCAGTTTGTCACAGATGTGAGTTGATACTTATGTTTGTTCAAAATGTAATGCATCTGACTATCTTTAGAACATCACCATGACTGCTGTTTTCCTAATTAAATCTGCATATCCCTTTGGATCATGTGACAATAAGGTTGCGTTTTCGATGCAGGAATTGGAAGGTATACCGACGATTTTTCTTTCCACACAGTAGCATGCAACCCCCAATTGCATAAGTTGATAAAGAGGCAACTGCAGCATCGACTGCTAAATAAATAGATGAGATGTTGTTTGTAGTGTCACAATCGGTAGAGTTTGATGATTAAATTATGATGGCTTGGGGTATAATGTAGATGATGTCTATACTGATTTATATTAAAGCTTATTAATGCATGTTCTAAATGTTGTTCGCGTTTGCTTATACAAGTATGTGGCCTTTTGAATAAAGGTCTCATTTTCCCCATTCATTAAAAATTGCCTGGGCATGTTTTTAATCTAACGGCTGTTATGAATAAATTAATTACTAAATTCTTATCTAATCAACTACGCTATGCCTTCCCTTTATGTAGACAAATACTATGTTTTATATAATAGCTATGGTTTTAACAATACTAATTTTTGGGTGTGTATTCTCAGTTTGGATCAGAAGATTGCATTGAACAAGCATGGATCGGAACGTGACCTGGTCAAGGTCAAAACACATCAAGATCGGGTAATGTCTTGATCAGCTGAATGATTTACTAGATCCTGATGTTCAACGTAACCGAGATCCATGAGTGCCACTGTAGAGTAGGGCGCTTGATGTCCCTTGCTGAATTGGTACTGGCATAGGAGGTCTAATGATGTTCAATGCCCAATTTAGAGATTATTTTTCTTTACGTAAGAACCTTCCAAATCATGTAATTAATAGTAGCGACTTAAATCCACATGAGTTATCTACAAAATATAACACGTGCCATTCAGACAAACCGCGAACCAAATAAATCCATGAGTGGTACCACCACCTTACACGCGTAGGTAGCCGACTCCATGGTGCCGTGGAAGCGGTGGATTGGAAGCATGGTTAGAGGCGATATTGTGCATCGTTAGGTAACTTTAGATAGTAAAATGGCAGCAACAGTAAAATAGCAGTATCTACCAGCGAGCAGTAGCTGATGTCTCCTTGCCGGCGCTGTTGGAGATGCAGAGCGCGCGCGTTCGATACCCCGGCGAAGATTACACGTGACTTATTTTAACATTCCAATCATAGATACTCATTAACTAATGTGTGAAGAGTAGTCCGTACAAACACGACGTTTCTGTAACTCCACATCAAATGTCATTTACAGAATTGTCCCCGAGTCCTGAGCATCCCACCTCTGTCACGGCAGAGTTTCTCTGCTCTCCCGATGTCTTTTCAGGTTGTACCACGCACTGTCCGGCATGCTTGGAGCATCGGTTCCTGAAGAAGCCCCCAGGACGTGCAACCCTAATCTGCCTGAGTCGATTAGCGCTGCAGGGAATTTAATATTTAATTTCGATTTCATGTTGACTTGCAATATGTTTTATTGCCCATTGTGGGCGTGTTTTCTTCTTATTCTGATCGCTTTACTTCATCACTAATTACTGTGTTTTGATTGTTTTTGCTTGTTGGTCATTTTTCGTCACCCAGGTCACCCTTGCAAATGAGACTCACAACCGTGATAACTGACACACCGTTTTTACCTTACTTAAAACAACTTCTATTGCAATATTTTAACCAATCCCAGTGTTGTGCATAGGAAATTTAAGTCAGGGGGGGAGTGGAGGGGGGGCTATGCTCTAATAGTATAGCCCCATGCCCTTCCTTGAGTCTGACAAGTCGAGGGCGTGGGTAGAATGTATGGGTACCACACTGCCATCCATGGTATCACCTATGTAAGAATATATCACACGTAGCAGAGGGAAACACAACGATTGCACCCTTCCTCATTAGAGAATCTGGCTCGGAAGGTATCAGAATCAGAATCTTTATCTATCCTGGAGCAATCCGATGATGTATGAAGCTTTTTTTCACATATGTCCAGTAAGAGCAAGTCAGAAAGTTACAAATGACAATGCAAAAAAAAAGAGTGCAAAGTATAGAAAAGGTAAGTAAATAATAAAACAAAAAGATAAACAAAAAAATTACTATTTTTATTTAACCATTTAAAGCCCACTGAGCTATTAGTTATTTTTCAAAATCGACCTGGCCATAAATGATAGCTCAACGAATTAACTTATCATGTGGAAATGTATAGCAGCCAAATCATATAAACGCATGTTTCTAAGTTTACAATCCCATATATAACACTAACACAATACTCTTGTTTATGTAAAATAGAATTTCTTTAATTTATATTTTAAACTAGTATTCTCATAAAATATACGACTGTGCATTGCTTTGAGCAAATATATTCCTTCGTATTAATCAGAATAAGACTTTATTATCGAGGAGGAATCGATTAGCTATGAAGCTCTTTCTTCACAGATGTCCAATCAAAATATTAGTTTTAATTCACTTCACTGGAAATGAGACACTCCCTCTCTGGGCAATCTCCAAAACCATGCAAAACCTCAGCTCCACATTTAAGATATCCTTTAAGATAACACCAATGAGTGATTAGACTTGAATAGTATTGTTATGCTACTTGTGATAGCCTGGCATGGTAACCAGTTAAACATTCCTCAACGCAGAGACTACACATTTCATTCCAATCATACCAAAAATGCTCCTACAGTATTTCTCATACAAGCGTAATTGACGGCGCACTTTCACATGTGAGACACTTAACATTGTGATACCCTCTTGGATTTAGATTACACCATCCTCTCATACGTCTTTGACTATGCTGTCATTCACAATTTGACTCATCTCTTTTCTAACAACTATATTTGAGCCCTTTTTTCTGTTCTAGTTTCTCTGTGGGATTTAGCTAGACAATTCAAATATGCAGCCTGAATGCGGAGTATTTGATTTGTAACTTGATTATAATAACAGGCTTTCAATGGGGATTTCAAAAACTATGGTAATTAACGAACGGTACGTACATTAAAGTCAGCATTACAGATTGGGAATCCACTTACATTGATATTATTTTCGTGTGAATTGTGGGGTGCTTTAGCAATGTTGTTTTTTAATACAAAATTCAACCATCAAGACATGCAGGTTTAGATTTTTTTCGTCTAAAACTTCTGATACTGTGTACACAAAAAACAAACACTCCCCGTCTGTCCTGCAAAAGGGAGGAACAGCGTAGATCCTCTCATCCGCAATGGTATCTGTGCATGAACTCCATCTAGCCGTGAAGAATACTGGATAATCGCAATCTGTAATAGGGTTTTTTTTGGGTTAGATCGCAAAAAAAAACTCTTATGGATGATATTGGTCGCGAAAGCCTACGTGTTACATCGCAATCTGGTCAACAATTTGGGATGGGGAGAAGGAAAAACGTGGATAATTGGAAAAATGGGGGGGGGCAGGGATAATAGGAGGTTTCGTGGAACCCTATATGTCCCGCGGATATGAGAAGCCGTGGATAACAGGGTCGTGGATATTCACAGTTCTAGTGCAGTTTCTGTAGCTGTACGATACGCAATCCAATAGATGGCCAGACATACAATGAGATGCTGACCTGTCTATATGTTTTTTTTAGCACAAATTTCACTTTTCATGGATACTCCGGTTCTTCCAACATTTAAAATAACAAATGGCCGCCAATCATTAAAATACATGTAAAAAAATCCTCGTAAAGTTTCCAAA
The DNA here is from genome assembly GCF_964198595.1 of Lampetra fluviatilis. Classification (NCBI taxonomy): domain Eukaryota; kingdom Metazoa; phylum Chordata; class Hyperoartia; order Petromyzontiformes; family Petromyzontidae; genus Lampetra; species Lampetra fluviatilis. Next base: position 9,045,273 of record NC_136287.1, on the reverse strand, counting down.
TTAGTTTTAGGCTTACCAGATAAACATGTTTTATTCTTGTTTTCATAAACTCGAAGTTGATAACCTAAACTCAAAGTGCGAATGCGCAGCAAGTCGGTTTTTAATATGCAAAGATATCACCGAGTGCAGAATTCTCACCAATGGGGCGGCTTCTGACATGTGAATGAGATCTTGGGAGAAGTGGAATTTGCCATGAGGGTAGTTGCTGCCTGCCAGGAAGATCTCCACGCTGTCGGCCGAGCTATTCACCCTGGCTCCTCCACTCGCCATCACCAGCTTCAGCTGAAACGTCCGTTGCAGCTCCGGGATGTCATCATCTAATGCCTGAATATAGAACGATGCAACGTACAGCAAAAAAAAAAGCTCTGTTATCCGGCATTTTTACCATCCGGAATGCTGTACTAACCGGCATCTGTTATAGACGGCAAATACAAATCTTCCTTCACGTATCCGGAAAAAAAGTTCGACAGCCATCCGGCATCCTGCCATGTGCTTCGGGAAGCTGCCGAGTGCTGGCGGGAGACTGTAATACAGTCTGAAAAATAAGAATAAGTTTTACCCTTTCTGGCAATAAAACAGGAGATGTTAAGATGTTCAAACACAAAATAGAAACCGTTTGCAACAAATCAAGTCTGCAATAAGCACACGCACTTGTGGTGAACATCCAAACAAAACATGCTCTAGTCATATATGGCATTGTCTTTGAAACTTATTGGCCTACACCAGAGACAGCCTTCTTTTTTATGGTCTAGTCTCCCAGTGTCAGACCAGAGAACGCCAAAATGTGAACAGTACAAAGACAATGCCACTAGCAGAGCATTCATAGCTCGGGGTGAGCAGCTATATCATGGGATAACTTTTTTGCCAGCATGAAAGTATGAAAACAAATAAGAATAGGTTTGACCCTTTCTGGCAATAAAACAGGTGTTAAAATGTTCAAACACCAAATTTCTGTATTTTGCAAGGAATCAGGTTTAGTGTAAGCCAATCAGTTTAAAAGACAGTGCATATATGATTATCAGAGCATGATTCTGTTTGCATGTTCACCACAAGTACGTGTGCTTGACGCAGACTTGATACCTTGCAAAAGGTTTCTATTTGGTGTTTGAACATCTTAACATCTCCTTTTTAAAGCTTTCGTGACTGCAGGGATTCATCTTCTTGGTTCTTTCGGTAAAGTCACGTAGAAGGGAAGTAATAAAATAATAAAAATAAAACATAATAAAATTATTCTCACGACATTTCGGCCACAACGCGACAGCGTCAGACGCTGTCCCCTCGACAGACCTGGTTTTCACCTGAGGACGGGTACTTGCGTTGTGGCCGAAACGTCGTGAGAATAATTTTATTATGTTTTATTTGTATTATTTTATTACTTCCCTTCTACGTGACTTTACCGAAAGAACCAAGAAGACTTAACATCTCCTGTTTTATTTGCCAGAAAAGGGTAAAACCTATTCTTAGTTTTCATACTCTGATACTGGCAAAAAAGGTCCCATGACCACAATAGAGTACAGAACTGCTGTTTACCGCACTCTCTACGGCCCCACCGCTTCTCTACAATCAACGTACAATGATCTACGACGACTGGTGAGTACTTTTTTAAAAGAGCATATTATTTCTTATAGCATAGTTAAAATGTAGACTTAGTTGTTTTTTTTTACGATTTACGTTTAGGCTAATTGGCGAGCGACGCAGAAGACAGGAGGAAACAACACAAATGAGATGGGTAAAAACACCGAGATAACAAATCAATCGATCTCCCTTGAATCGAATCAAGATGCTGGATCATGACGAGATTAATTGAATCACCCATTAAATGCGGATAAATCCAGAGTAAGTGAATTTCAAAGAGCAATGACTTACCGCACAACAAGAGTTGCAGCAATTAAACATTACAAACCAAAATGAATAGGTAAAAAGAACAATAGACAAAAGGGTGAAAAGGACAACACAAATATATACCACCTTAAAATTCTAATGGGAAAATGCCCCGGAAACATTTTCTTAAGCGGCTTCAGATTACTTAAGTCCCCTAAGAAGGCCTTGATCATTGCCTGCCCCACATTTGATGTCTCCTGCCTGCACAGATGTATACATGTGTACATGTGACCAACACAAGTTAATTTAAATAAATGGCACCCCCCCACTGGAAATAGGTTTGAAGAACGGCACTACAGAATTGATACGTTGTGTCATTCAGCTTTGAACATAATTCTATATCTTGTCAAAAATACGGAGGAAAAGCACAGAAGACAACTGGCCCCCCTTCTATCCCGATTGGCCCCATCCAGTGACAACTCCCTCCAGCACCCCTCCTCACTCACTCACTCCTTAAGCCCCTCATTCCAAATACATCCCCCTGGCACTCCATAACCCCTCCCTCGCTCCACCATCACCCATTCTTTTATCCGTACGCCACCCAATCTCTTGCTTAGTGACGACCGGGTAGGAGGCAGACTTGACACTCAATTACATTCTGCAGCTGAAAATGCAGCCCCCTCCTAAACTGGTGTGGAGATTTCCCAGCTTGCAATTTACTAAACCACACGCTTCACTCAGCCACACGTATTTTGACACCATTTCCAGTACTTAAGATTTGTCGCCCTTTGTAAAATATTAGCAAATGTTAAAATGTCTGGCTATCTGACTGAAGAATTTAATGAAGAATTGTGTAATCCCTCTGTGTGCAATATTATTATCATTAAACTGTTACTATTCTGAATGTTAAACACAATCACACATTCCAGGAATTTCAGGAGATTTTAACAATAAGCGCATTACGAAGGTACGATTATGGTTACAAACATACCTTATCCACACATACATCGTTAGAAAATGCGGTGTTTCAAGTTAATTAAACATGAAGTATTAAGCAGCAACTTTCTCTTTTAACCATGTTTTGCTTTCACATCAAGTAAAAATTCGGGCTTATTTATTATAAAGACGGTCACCGTGTTGGGTCTTATTTTAAGTTACCTTTTCATAAACCATTCAACAAACCATACAAATAACCCTCTCGGTGGGTGGGGGGGGCAACTGCACATTTGATTATGGGTGAAAAATAATATTGACTCGAGAGAAAAAAAACATAATCAATGTTCAGTTCAAGGTCGATGGCTTTCACACGATAACTTTTGGACCACTTTTAAAAGTCAACAGCAAAATACTTTGGGCTCCTTGCCCCAGAGAGGGTTAAAGTGGCGCTGCTCAGATATTCCATTCCGCTCACGCCTTTTGCCATAATCTGGACTGCTCCCACCCACCGGCTGCACATTAACCTTTGCCTCGTGTTCGCCTTCCTGACATTTATTCAGCGCCGCGGGAAAGTATTATAATCTCTCTCCGGCTATAATTTTAAATTAGCATGCGCTACTGATAAGTGCTCAAATCTGCTATTAAAAATTAAGTGGAAATACTATAAAGTTAATGAATAAAGCTTGATAAGGGGGTGGCTCCATACTCAGCCTCATCATTAAAACTGGGATTGGGTTTTTGCAATGACATGTGGACGATGAGCAGCATTCCAATAAGCCGCGCATGAGAAGCGTGATTTACGTGGCGACGCGCTGAGTGTCTGGTGAGTGGCGGTACCTTGAGGAAAATGTTCGCGGCCGACTGTTCATTCTCAAATAAAACTGTGCCAGATGTCTCTGCGAAGGCACTGTCATCCTCTGGGGCCATCCTCCATGTGACTGAAACTTCTCCAAAGATGCCAGGTCCTCGCTCAAGACTAGAAGACAAGAAAGCATTGCATAATGTGTTGACCGGGGCAAAGTTTTGAGCTTGTTGATTGCTAAATGTACCGTCACCCGAATAAGACCAGGAAGCACGCTGGCTTTACGTATATTTGTAACTTTCACCAATTATTATGCACCACCCATAAGCATGATATGAACACGATTTCACAGTAGTTACCCGGGCTATGTAAGGTAATAAAGTGGCATGAACTAAATAACCCACGTAAAAGATTAATCTCAATATGAGCCTCCTCGAACTTTAGGAAAATATATATGAATGTTGAAGGAGAATAATTGATTTTAAAAAATCACTGGTGAATTGGAATGTGATTTTGTGTTTTCCCCACTTGGAGAAAGTTTTGTGCTGGGAACACTTAGTTGAATATCAATAATAAATGTCAACACACTTGACACTTTCCTAACTGTGCGGTAAGGTGTTTACAGTTTAGGATTAAAACAGTTAAACAGCTAAACTTGAGTTATAAAATATGTTGAAACGTGAAACGTTTTTTTTTTAAATACCTTTCAACAAATATAAATAATTCAAAGGCAATACTATATACTTATAGACACATACCAGCATGTATATTTTTTTTATATAAAATATTATTTTCAAAGTAAACATGTGATCAAAAGATGAAGATTGTCACATTAATTTGATAAACCTAAGTGGATAATATAGCATAGATATGTCACTGTCGTAATAGTGAAACAACAACAAAACTTGGATACCAATGGAGTTTTTGAATCTTGAAGGCTAAGAATATACTAATCGGTGGGCTGTAAATATATCAGTCATTTCCACGAAATGGGATATCACAGACATTCATACTCACACCTATACACATGCCACATTTGTCGGTATTTCACTATTCACTTCAATGTAAGTTTTAGTGCAGAAAATGCGGCCTCAAAGTAAGCCTAGCATTATTTTGAAAGGCTGTGTTTTATATATCATGTATTGAAAACCTCTCAATACAACATTCATATAGTAGAAAACATATTTGCAGAAATAACTAGTTGCCTTTGCTCATACTATACAACAGGGCACTTTTTTTCAGAGGGACACAAGTAGTATTACAGGATGTTAAGGAATATTAATTCATAATTCAACATCCCTTTGTCAATCCACTGCTGGATGAAGGTCCTACCCATGCTGTGTTGATCATAGGGGTTGTTAAATATACTTCTCAACACAGGTCTTAGTGTAATGCTATAGCCACTACACCACCACTCCACCCAGTCATCGTAAATGTCGATTTTTCAGTAAATATACAAAAGGTTTGTAATAGACATCTTAAGATTGGTTACACTGAATCGCCGTTCATCCGTGTCCTGAAAACAAAAGACAGCGCACAGTGTGATTTTTGCACAAACAGTCAACGTCCGTTGACTGTTTTGAGTAATGAAGCGAATGAGGACAATGAGTGCGGACACTCGAATGACAGTACTGAGATCGCACTGCAGAGTAATGGGAAATGACGTAACAAGAATAAAAGAGGCCAATACTTCACTACTGCGGTTCCATTGTACGTCCCATGAGGCTCTCCTATGAACACTTGTCTGGATAAGCTGGCGACAAAGATGACTCCTGCTGCGTCTGGGTCCGCTGCGATCACAATCACAGCTCTGCCTGCAAGGGGCACATTAACAGCGGGCATCATTGCTGATTTTACGTACGACCAACAAGCTATTGACTTCAATTAGCGTCATCGTCATAGGGAATGGTACTGTTGGCAAACAGTATTTCATACCTTTGCAGTTTGTTATTATTTTCCAGCCGACGTTCGTACACTTGTAAAGTTTTGCGCAAAATTCTACTTTTATTATTTTCATGAATTTATATTTTATTGTTTTGATAATTGTTCACGATAAATAAATAAACAAATACATATGTATTATTGGCATGGTACGGACTACAAAGAAATATTTCTGAATGAGCTGAATCTTTTATGTATTTGCCATTTTGGCAGGCAATATATCATGCCAAGTGTATGATCCAGCAGGAATGTGCAATGTACAATAACATCGTCTGCATTCATAGGTGTAGCATGACATCTGCAGCAAATCCAGTAGCATTGCAACACATCTACGGTGAAAATGAGAGCAACGCCTACTGATGTGTTAAGTTTAAATGCCATTAGATATATTAAATATCACCCCACACCTCATACAATGCCTTTCCAAATAACCTAATGCAACCCTGTTACACGGTTGCAAAGTGCACATATAATCATTAAACTGAGATAACCAATACTTTGTTTTCAAGTTAACCATACATTTACATGGTATTTGATTTAAAACAAACATCTCTATTATGATCAATAACAAAAAAACGTATGTAAGGTGCCAAATCAAGGTGTCTTTGACAGCAAAAAAAAAAAATACATTTTGATATTCTGCTCAGCACCCTGCTGTACTATAATTTAAGTGTGATATTTTATTACGATTATAATCTTTCCCATGGCGGCATACCACCCGTTGCAGAGATTTCGCCGTTGGTGGCGGCAGACACGAGCTGTACAGTATATGTCTCCTCCCCTTCCAGCACGGAGTCTGGCAAGGTGCGGAGGCTGATTGTCTTTCGGCTGTCACCCTGTTCAACACACAGTCGCAACAAAGGTCTTCAAACACACTGACATCTCACTGCCGATTTGATAAAGAATGACGCACGGACACGCACAGGCAGTGGATAATCATATAGATAATTGACATGCTAAATTCAGACAATGACACAAATTCACATATTTGCTCAAATAAATTACACGAAAAATTCATTTCATATATATAAAGCATGGCGTCTGCATTTCAATTACGTCTCGAAAAGTGACAATGCCAGATAGAGGAATAAGGTCATCTCGAGCTGCCATCTCCAGCTGCCACGTCACTTGGATGGTCCCAGTGGTTCCATGGGCCCTGGTGATGGCAGCTTCCAACAGGCCATCGGGGTCATCGAATGTGCGCGATTCCTGCACGTGCAGCTGTAGCCAAACCAATGACAGGACATTTGATGGGGTCAGCGGAATAACGGTGGCAACCCACTTTGAAAGCAAAGGGAGACGTCGCATTGTTAAAGCCACGCCGCCAGTTATGAAGTTACAAAGTGACTCCCTGAAAATTAAATTAACCGCATTAATATTATGCTCCTAATTTTATGGTTGGCCGTTGAATTGCTCTGTTTGTAAAGGATATGTTTAGAAATCAAATGTAGAAATATGTCATGTAATTGTTTCTTTCTTTACTTTATATATTCACACATGAACCAAAATTTACATGGGTTGAATATGCATGAGAAACACCAGTTATTATTATTATATTGAGAGAAATGGCACACAAACATTTGTATGTACTTTTTTACGTAAAAAAATATGTACATGTATCTAGTATTTTATAACCAAAGAGCACTTACTATTGTCTGTTCAAAAGCAAAGAGGCCAAAAGGAGAATCGTTGTTTGGGATGTTGATAGAGGCAATGATATCTCCTCCGAGTTTGGCTCCTCCAGTAACCAGAATCAGATGAATACTGAAGGTCTCCATATGCTCAAACATATCATCATCAATAATGGAAACTTCAATGACACCGACAGCCTAAAACACACGTAAATGTAAAAAAATGTTTTTGGCCGTCAAAAAGTATCATATTTTTAAATGGAGGCAAACTTTTAATAAACAAAAATAGAGCAAATCATGGGTTCATGATGATCTTTTGTCATCAACTGTTTAAATGGCAAACAAAATCAGAAATTTTTACACGCAAAATGAGCCATATTTAAACATTTTACCGACATGCTTTCAATTCTAAGGCCAGTATTAACAACATCTATGTTTTAAATGTAAAATATTTTTAGAAATCATTAATTTATGTAAAGTTGAGAGAAAATATCATTATATATTTCCAACAGAAACCGTTCTTCCAGAACCACGTAAATTGGGCCCTTTACATTATCATTTATCTGTAATGTTGAAACCAAGTATCAGGTAAAAAAAACTTTAAAATCTCAATGTTGGATCTTTTCTTTAGATTATCCGATTATTTGCATTGTGTTTCAGTTTAATGTGTTCTAGTACTAGTGTAGTGACGCTCAGACAACTTGAACTGTAGAGGTTTCTTTATTTATTATTTAGGATGCTCCACGCAGGTAACTTGACTTGGACAGGGATAACGCACAGATCGCTTGGGCCAAGGATAACGCACAGATCGCTTGGGCCAGGGATGGCACGCAAGTAGCGACGACGCGAAGACAGCGATGGCATGAAGACAGTCGACCCCGATCCCACGGCAGCCCCGAACCTTGCCTATCACCCCTTTCTATTGCCGGCGTGGACCCCAAACTCCGCCCTCGGTCACGCCTTCTTTCTCGCATTAGCTCGCACTTTCCCGAACTTCCCAGATGGTTACCTTCTGTAGTTACACCTCGTGACCACTCGGCCACGCACTGTCCCTGCACCTGCACTGTCTCCCCCCATGCACTGTCTCCACACGCACTGTCTCTCTCCCCGTACTGTCCCTACACGAGTAAAGCGTGATGCTACCCAATGCCACGACACCACTTTTGGTGGGGAAAGCACAGGAGTCACGTAATATTAGTGTCGTCATTTCCTTAGATGATTTTCACATCAATCCAATCATCGAGAATGGTTCAATCTAAAAACAAAACATTCAATTAATCTGAAATTTCAACACTTGGATTCAAGTTTTCGATCATTCCGAACGCCAGCAACAGATCCCTACCGTATGGCTCTTGTGCAAGAGATTTTTGGGAAAAAAATCTATGAGAGAAGGCACCATACCTGGCCATCAGTGAAGGCCACTGTTCCACTTGCTGGAGTGAAGTCTTCCCGGCTAGCTGTTCCCACACGAGCCTCCCAATGCAGGCCCACATCTCCAAAGTGTCCAGCCACCCGGATCACTGGCAGCCGCAGCACATTGTCAGGGGGTGGGAGCTCATGGCCACGTACAACTCCACTTATCTCCTGCATCGCACACGCAACGTGGCAGTAGGCCAATTGCATACAAAACACTCAACCGATGTAAAAAAGCACACATATATGAGAGTAGAATGAGCCTAAGGAGATCATTGGCTAATCAAAACAGAATAGGAATATGGAAATTAGATACACTATATACAACTCCTTAATCAATTTAAATCTGTCTAATATGAACGTTTTAAAATATTTACCGTTGTGAAAAATATTTTTCATGTAAAATGAAATATAATGTATATATTACCTAACTACAAGTACATGCTTCTCTCTGGTTTCATGTCTATTAAAATTCCAGTATTTATCGACACTTTTCTTTCAAGCATCCATTTAGGGATGTAATTGGAATTAGTTGGACTTAGGAGACAAGACACTATTACCCGGGTGACATTGAACTGAATGAATCCGTGAGGGTCGTCGTTCTCCTGCACAGTAATCCCAGCCAGCTCCGCCCCAAGGCGTCTGACGGTCGGCCGGGAGTCCCCAGACGCGTTTCCCAACAGCTCCACGGACGAAATGTTCACGTAGAACATCTCCCTCAGCTCTGGAACTGCATCCTGAGGCGTAAGTAAGTAAAAAGAAAACATTCTCAAGTTTTCTGTAACGTTTTAAATAATTGCTATCAAAATCAACTTGGCTATTGGCCAAATGATAAAAAAAAATGTCATTACATAGCCGTTGTATTAAGCTAGATCACGGGCACATGAGTTAAGCACCATGCTGCCACACATACGCAGATTTATTTCAAGATGTGCATATTTTGAACAAACCTGCTGTAACAGAAAATGAAAACTATTCATTTTTTTAATGCAAAGGCTGAATTACAACACGCATGGTCAAGCATACTATATGGAGGCCTCCATCCATGAAACCTTACAATTTCCTCTTGCATAAAATAGATTACCACGCTCATACTCACGGGTAGAATTTCTATCTGGACAATTGCCTCCGTTGTGTTTTCTCTTAAGATGATGCTGGCCACTGTGGCAGTAAAATCCATGTTCTCAGATGCCCTGTGCACCATTGGTTGGGATCTGGCGACGGTTGTCAAGTAATGTACGGCCACATCTCCATATGAGCCACCTTCCCTGCTCACCTTTAGCTCCACATGGCTGACATTTTCTGCACAGAAAGCAAAGGATATTAATTTTACTAAATGGCTCGTATAACAGATACTGACATGCTTACATTGTAAAGCTATTAGCACTCCGTTTTGGGATGTGCCAATGTCAGATGTAGCCAAGTTAATTTAATGAAAGGCATGATGTAGCTTGGCTTTTATTTTCATAGCCCTTTAAAATACTAAAAATAGCGACCTCTGATTGCTGGTAATTAAAAAAAAACACCCCCTGGAAGGTCATTGTAGAAGTTATTTCAAATCTAAACATTGACCTACATTAGTAAGATTGTACTGAAAAGCTAATTGCACATCATGGCATGTCGATAACAATTACTGAAATGTTGACAATGAAACTATCAAGGACCCATGTGGAAGTAAGAGCGGTAGCAGAAATAAATAACGTTATAATAAGTGTGCCTTTTGAGGAGTGCTTTAAATCGGAACGTTAAAAGCTGTCCTTGTCTAATGATCACTGTCACATATACAGGTGGACTTGGGTGATTCTGATCAATAATTACAGAGCAATTTGGAAACAAAATAATTTTATAAGGTTCTTTATATATATAATTGATCGTCACCTCCCCGATCTCCTCTGATTCAATGACGTCCTTGCCTTGAAGATATTTTTTTTATGAGTGCACATTCACTTTCAGCGCCCGTTAATTAGAGGCCACCCCACAGAGACGATCACCCCTCTCTGTTACCTGTGTTGCTCCCGCTATGTATCTTGGTGATATCTGTCTGCTAATATGTCTGTCTATAGCTTTCTGGTTAGATTTTATGTCGCTATTTCATTATACCTGATGATGATTGCTTGTGTTGCAATCGAAACGTCGTATTCTATTATTTAATTTAATTTATTATTTTATCTTTAGACGTGACTTAACCGAAAGAACCAAATAATAATTCCTGCAGTCACGAAAGTTCTAAAATTAAGATGAAGTAAAGGTTTGCCAGAGCATGCACATAGTCATTGTCATGGAAAAGGGCAGTTGCGCTTTTAACGACATTTCCATGGCTTTCTGTAGCATCTAGAGTGGTTAGATTTGCTCTGTAATTACCCATACACAATGCGACAGTGTTAAGCAAGCAGAGTAGGAGTTAAACATAAGTTGCAGGCCGTTTGTGGAGAATCAATGGATGGATGGATGTGTGTACGTTGAACTTATTTCACACCATACGTAGCCAGCCGAACACAAATTAACTTTAAGATACTGGAGGCCTCAAAGCTCAAACCACTGAGCCGGCATTGCCGTGGGTTAGAATACAGGTAGCCACATTTTATTAAACTGGATTCTCAAGTGTAGCAATATGATGGTCTCACCCTTGTCACTAATGATAACACTCCAACAAAATATCGTGTTGAATTTGGGTTTACAATTAACTTGACAAAATTTCATCTCTGAGAGCGAAGATAATTGTTTGTCATGTGAAAATCTCAGAGAATGCTTGAGAAATGCGACCCCTGTTATGGAAAGGATACATCAAAAGTGCTTTCTTCCACAAGGGATCTCTGACACAGTGGCAGTATGGCCCTGCGAGATTTCAAAAAGTATTCTTCGTCGCATCATGTGCTGTCGGATAGCATAATTGGAATTAAATTCGTTTGAGAAAAACAAAAAAGACTGCAGATGTGAAATTTGGATAGATCAAATTAAGGCAATATGAAGGCACTTTCCAATTTTAAACTTAGTTTTAGGATGCTTTGTTTTAAAACTCAACCGTCCATTAATTTAACATTTTAATCTTAGATGTTACTACAGGTTATAGTTAATAAAGTGTGTGGACATTAACGAAATGAAATATTTAAAAGTGCTCGTTATACCTTTAACGAAAAAAATTATTAAACTCATGCAAAGATTTAAATCGTTGACATTGGAAATGCATATATACTTCTTTGCTTCCAAACCTAATTCAAATATATGAACACACACCCATAAAACACATGATTTCATTTAAAAAAAGCATTGCTTTAAACTGTAAAAGTGTTCTAACAGCACAGAACTTAAAATTAAATTTTGGAAATACATATACTGGTCTCATACCACTCATCCCAAAAAGTGGCGTTTTTTTTTCCTTTTACAGTTTTAATAAACTAGCCTCGTAGCTTCTTCTCATTCCACTGCATGGTAGATTGTGTCACGTTGTTTTGATTTAAAAAGAGGCCCTGAAGCCAAAATACCTGAGGGTTCTTCTACAGTGACGAACCATGACTCAGGATGCCAGCCGAATATACCGAAGGGTGAATCATTAGCCAAGATGTTGAGCAAAGCACTGCCGCTGGAGGCGTCAATCCTGGCCCTTGTCTGGCCATCCCGTCCAGACACAGTGACACTCCTCAGTTGTATGGAGATGGACTCCGTCAACTCAGGAATGGCATCCTCGAACACAGTCAAGCTCAGCACAGAAATGTTTTGGCCAGATAAAAATGAGACCTGAAAATGAACGAAAATACGCATTATTTAGGCACTTTTTGCACGTGTATGTAAACATTAAAATCGTGATGCAATACCAGTTAACCCACTGTAAATGTGTGCCTGAAGCGATGCTTAAAAAAAGTTTTAAAGGTATCTTAACGGTGTCTCATCAGATATCAACACAATGAAAATCAATCCTATCGATACAAGTTATGCATTTTTAAAACACATGAAGTTACAAATTGTTAATAAAAATTGTGATCAAATATTCTTAATGATACTCACCACTCCAGAATTTGGTGTGATGTCATTCACATCACCGATGGCAATCCAGTGCACAGACACCTGACCCAGAGTCCCAAGCTGACGTTCCACAATGAAGCTCACCATTTGGTCTACAGGGAGCTCTTCCAGTTCTGTATAAAGAGACTCCTACAAAAGTGAATGTGACATGTATAAATCACTTCTAAAAACTCAAAGGATGGAATCATGTCACCTGTAATGAAAACACCCAATCCACGCGTGATAATGATATATGTGTTTTCGCTATCTATTAAAGAGACTGTTTTGCCATCCTTTGAACGTCACGAGTAAAACATGATTTAGCGTGCGTAAATACCAATAATAGAAAAATTATATAACTGCTTCGGTGCAATTCATGGACAGGGTGAATTTCTGCTATTCAAGACCGACTATTTTCACGTTTCAGCAGAGCGGAATGGTTGCAGTATAACCGTGCACTCTAAAATGAACCAGCCAATAATATGTAACGGGCAGGGCAAGAGATTTCCCCACAGTGTTATGGTATCATGGGAACAATCCACAACCATGCTCGTAACAGAGCAATCAGGATGTGATTGGCCTGACATACACGCATTCAGAATAATTCCACAAATGGTGGAAACTCCTTAACTCCATTGCAGCTGATTCCTTTCCAAGAGGGTCAGGCAGGTGTATTTTTGTCGTGAGGTTTCCACTTAATTGTGGCATAGTGGACATTGTCGAACACCCTGTGATTAGTAATCAATGTGTCACCAGTTTCATGACACCTTGCCATGTCCCCCCAAGAGAGAAAAGCTGCAATTCCACTGGTGAAATTATGACTCGTGAAAAGTCCATCACTCTGGATGAGAGCTGGAAACCCGTCATGAATTGTGTCCCAGATTGAATATCTACTAAGATTTCTCAACAGGTTAAAGAAACGAGCCTTCAACACCAATCACGCTGTCAATCATCCCACCTTGGTGAATCCAAATACCCCATGGACATCGTCATTGGACCGGATGGTAATCGTGGCTTGGCTATACGGACCAACTTCTGCACCTCCATCCGGATGTTTGAGAACAATTTTAAATTCTTCATCATCTTCTGGAATGTCATCTTCCAGAATAGTCACAGCAATTGTCATATTGCTCTCCATGGGCTCAAACACCAGCTTGCTAGATCTACAAAAAAAAAATAACCAAATGAAATAATCATAAAAAAATTGTGTTCTTATATTATATTTTAAACCACATCCCATTCATCAGGAGTATGCTTACTTGTCATAAAATATATTTACGCACAATTTTTCCCCAAAGTTATTGAAGGCCAACAAAAATATGTTTAGGCATGAAATATAAATTATTGATTTACTCAAATATATTTTATATACACTTGTTCAGGCAACTATGTGCAGATTCTATATGTCTGAGTATTTAAATATTAATTCAACTCGGTCTAAGAGGATGGCCGCATTGGCATGTAAAACCATAAACATAAGCACTATGACTTTACATTTAGATGAACAAAACGTCATAAGGGAAAAAAGGTATACTCACACAGGTATGAAATCTGACGGATGGTGTATGCTGGAAAGTTCATATATGGCAAAATAACCTTCTGCGGCAAGCGCAAGTAAAGTTCTGCTTTCGTTTAAAGAAGCCACGGTGAGTGGGAAGATGTCATTGGCTGCAGGAAGATTCAGTGCCTTTTCAAACAGCCCCGTGTCTGTTCTCCATTCAAAGAGAGATGAGCCTCTTGATCCAGGGAGAATCAGGTAAACTATATATTTAAAAAAATATGACATAAAAATTTGATGAGCATGACTGCATGGTGATTGACGACAACTAAAGGCGATGCTGGTAATGGCCATGATTATGAATAATAAAATACGTCACGGTTGTTTTACTGATATATATATGCATCTCCCAAGTATGTATATCCAGCCAAACGTGCTTTACGACGATATTTATTTAGTCCCATCTGCTTACTTTAGGGGCGATGGTTCATTGGAGTAGAAAATAAAAGGTACGATAAATTAAACATGTTTTGTGTGCTGGTATCCCCAACAGCTTAGGGCTTTAGAGAATTTTGAGCTTAGCAATAATGCAGCCACAATCCATCATCATTATTATCATGGTTCCATTAACACTCTTTGATGAACGGTGAGTATTGATGCAAGAGAAACTGTACCATTGCCTCCAGAGGCTGTGAAGGTGTTTATGCGCTTTAAGCTTTCAATTAAAAGTGTCTGTTGATGCACAGTGGAGGACATCTCCAAATTCCACCGGTATATGTCCAAAGTCATGCTTCCCAATTCCGCTGTAAAACATTAATTACAAAGCCACGCAGATATAGCTTAACATTTATGCTTAATCCGGTAAAATATGACACGAAGCTGTTTAAAATGATAATCACATCGTGTAATACATATAGGATTTTTTCATGAATTGAAAAAAAGAAAAAGTTGGATTCCAAATGGGTGCAGCATTGTCCAATAATGCATGCTGCCTTTTATGCAAAAGTACAGTTATAATAAAAAAATAAATACATTCTACATACAATTATGATATATCTATATTGTCATACCACCATTCATAATATAATCAAGTATATTTTGGTCAGAAAGGGTTATTGATTGATCGTGAAATTATTTAAGAGAAATCGGGGTTACAAATGCAAACACATGCAATGGCAGGCAGGTATGGAAAAAATAAAGTACAGGAACTGTAAAACAACAAACTGTCAACTATAAAAACTCTTGAATAACTTGTGATATACATTCAACACATTTACATACAAAATGTAAACACAATGAAGAAAGTAGAACTCCATAGTTCCATCCTCCAATAACCTGCTAATCCCAAAATTCGTGGTTAAATATCGCAAAACTATAATCCACAAAATGTCACAACTTGCACACATCAGTGATTTTTTTTGTATTTACTGGATAATAAATTAAACTTGTAACGTATCACACAGTATTCGCTGACTCTGGTATAGAGAGAATGGCTCAGAGGTGCAAGGAACCGCAGATAAACAGGGATGCAGCCATGTGACAGCCGGTGCCTAAAGTAATCCAAACTCTACAGTTCTATATATATAAAGGTGTTATTGCCCAACCAATGAGTGTTTACATGTCGGAGAAAACCGTAGCACTTGGGGAAAACCCACGTGTGCAAAGGGGAAACACTCTATCCCATACAGAACTTTTTCGCTGTACTGCCTTGTCCTGGAAAGCCAGGGCATGGCAGCTCCATGCCCAAGGGGAGTTTTATATTCGTGCGGTGAACCACCAACCCACCACCGCCCGGTATACAAATAAGGTAAAAACACGATGACGTCGGTGATGATTATTAACTACTAATTAACACTGGATGTAAAAATAGTGCTTTAAATATGTGATCATTAAATGGGAAGAAAAACAATTACTTGAGCTGCTTGTATTTAAAACAAATAAGAACGTCTCATTTCTCATGAAGCAGACGTGCACGATTCCAGTTCCTCCTGTAGCGAGCTCCTGAGGAGGGCTCTGAAAGCGAGACTCTCTCCACGCGTACAAGCGGGAACGCCCAACGTTGTCACCAGGGTCCTGTGCATGTAACACCAGGAGATTTAAAATCCCCTTGAGGTAAAACATAGCCACGTCTCCGGCCCAGGGAGTGCTTAGGCTCTGGTAAGACGCAAACCCGGTTCCATTCCACACATAAACCTGGCAAGAACAAAGTGCAAGTTAACCAAGGCAAGAGCAAGCTGCACATTTTTTTGTTAGCGTTAATAATTTCCAACAACTATTTATACTGCTATTAAATGCTCACAGTGTGTAAAGAGTATGACAAGTCACAATGTTTATTAATTATAATCTATTCCCAAATGATGTCGTTCTTGTCTTAAACCATGCACACCTAGCCCTTAAGGAATTTATCCTGTTTTCTCTTTCACAGGTTACACTTTTTTTTTTACTCGGCACATATGCTTACCTGTGTGATCACATCAGTCTCATTGAATATGTCAAGGCAAATTAAATAATTGTTATGTTCATAAATAAAATGTTTGACTGATTTGAATCTCTCTCCAGGGAATTCTTGAAGCTGTTCAAGAGAAAGTAGGCCTTAATGAATTAATTCATTCATGCACATTCAAGAGCTGACAGAAAATATACGCGTAATATATGTGTTACATGAAAGAATGTGTATTATTAATTGAAGGCATTGACTCAAAATGAAGCGTACCAGCTGTATACCCCCATCTGGAAGGAAGGCGTAGAGATTACTGCCTCCGTTATCGCTGCTGATGAGCACATGAGGAGTGCTGTTAACGCTTAGCGTCACACAACTGGAAGCACCATCTGTAGGGAAATGCTGGAGACAGAACATAACGTCGTTGCAGAGGTTCACGGTTTAGAATCCAGCGGCCGCCCTGAGCAATACTGCAGGTGTGTATTAAACGTTCAAATACTGCCTCACGGTGGATATTAACAGATTCCATGTTGTCATTTGCAAGAGTAGGCCCTCGTGTGTCAGCGTCAAGCGTATACATTTGGCAAATAAAAAACTAAACTACCCGCAAACTCCTCAGTTGGAATACAATGTTACAGTACAAAGCAAATCATCGCCCTCGACTGCAACAACTGGGCAGGAACCTCCTTAAATTAGAGTCACGAGGCTCGGTGAGGCTTTGCTGGATAAACACGCGTAATCATAATAATAATACAGAAAATATATATGCAGCAGATAATTCTTACATGCACGCAGTGGACATACAGGGCCAGTTCCTTACAAATGTCTCCTCGCTTCTCAAGACAAATGAAGCCATTTAAAGTAAATATTACAATGGGTTTCAATTCGATTGCCTGGGTGTTTCCTGTTCTCTCCCCTCTCCCACGTGTCCCTGCCCTCAACCCACCTCTTTCCATTTCACCTTCTTCCCTAATGGAGTCCCTCATTTGTGTGTATAATACTCAATCTTGAGATTCGGCTGCATTTAGATGCTTAATAAAATTGAAATCGTTTTTTTTGTTGTTGAACCCTAGACCGGTGAAATAATTGCCTTTTGAGCAACCACTTTTCATACACCGTATATTTATCAACGTAGAGTATTACAATATTGAGTTTCTATACAGTTTGCTTGTGTGGTTAGTACGACTGGCGTGCCTTGCTAACGCCAGCGCTCCCTCTTGTGGGCCAACTTGGCAATGTTCAAACCAGCAAGTCGGCAACCCATCATTCACCAACTAAGCAGTTGCAATATTAACCTGATTGATGCATCACCCCCCCCTCCACCCCCCCCCCATACAACATTCCCGTACAGGCGGACCGGCAAACTAAACACGGCCATAGATGTAATACCACATTACCTGTCTCGTTTAAGATTATGCACGGCGTGTTAAAACAAAAACAATTAACGGAGGCCTACCTGCTGAGGCACAAACACGCCTTGCCAGCGATAGATTGTGGACTGCTCTGTGCCATTCGAATCGCTCGCGTTTCTCACGCGTGCTGACTGCAGCAGCACGCCGTAGACGGAGCCGTCATGAATAAATGAGCACCAGCCTGCAGCCTCGGGGAACATCTGCAGAGTGGCTAATGCGTTACTATCACCCCCTGTGGAAACACAACGTGCGCAATGCAACCATTTCAGCCCTCCACGCTGCTAAGTCTCTGCCGTCACAATAAAGCACGCAACTCATATTTTAACAGCGGTGTGACGCTTTTTAAAAAAATTAAAAAAAATTCAGTTGGAGACAACTTAACAAAACCTGCTGGCAAGAGATCTTTTCAGAGGCACAGCGACACAATGCGGTGTGTGGTGAATGTGCTTTTCAGTGGTGGATCTCGAATGGTTTCCAATCCTATTACGATCCCCGCACAGAAACGGTACGCTCCGTATCTAATGCTCCACATGTGCGTGGAATCAGAAGCACAGTGGGGGGCAGGGTGGGGTGGGGGGGCTTTAACTGTGTAAGCGTATTGCACTTTATATTTTAGCCGTTACTGCACGGTATTGGAAACGAGAAACGAACTCGCCAGCCGGCACCCATCCCGAAAGATCCACCACTGTTTGCCGTGGGTGGCACGCGTAAGAGAGGATCTACCGAATCTTACTCTGCCCCTGGGCCGTCCCGGGCTGGGTTTCCCACTCCACGCTCACCCTGCCCAGCAGACCCTGGCTCCGTGTCACGTGCATGTAGACGGTCACGTCGCCCTCCCGCACGCTCACCGACGCGGACCTGGCGGACAGAGCCACGCGCGTTGAGTTCGTGACACGCACCTGTGCTCCACCGTGACTTAACCTCGTACTGAATGTGTTGTTACCCATGCTGCAAGCTGAGTGGGTGAACTCTACTTGTTTTTTCTCTCCGAGAAATTGCCCTCATTTTTTTTGTATCCGTACATTCGCATTACAGAATCAGAATATTCATTTATACTGGAGGAATCGGATGAGATGTGAAGCTCTTTTTTCACCTTTGTCCAGTCGGGGTGGGTAAGAACGTTAAAAAACTAAATACAAAAACATGACAGTAGTGCAAAGTACAAGAAAGGTAAACAAATCACCCAAACACGTACAAATACAACACTAAACCATCTCCATCCTACCAGACAAAGCCCACTCAGGTATTAACTTATTTTTCAAAAGCGACCTGGCCACAAATGATAGCTCAACAAAGTGTCGTATCACTTGCACATTTATAGCATCAAAATAATCTAAATAGTCTAAACGCATAAAATTTCGATTTAAAGCTTTCGTGACTGCAGGGATTCATCTTCTTGGTTCTTTCGGTAAAGTCACGTAGAAGGGAAATAATAAAATAATAAAAATAAAACATAATAAAATAATTCTCACGACGTTTCGGCCACAACGCAAGGACGGCTGCTTGCGTTGTGGCCGAAACGTCGTGAGAATTATTTTATTATGTTTTATTTTTATTATTTTATTATTTCCCTTCTACGTGACTTTACCGAAAGAACCAAGAAGATGAGTATTCTTAGGTTTTTTCGGTAAAGTCACGTAGGTAAAACATTAAAATTAAAAAAAGTTTTACCTACGTGACTTTACCGAAAACACCTAAGAATATGAATCATTGCAGTCACGAAAGCTTCAAATCTAGAAGAAGATGAGTCTAAACGCATGTTTATAAATGTGGAGGAAAAAACCGGAGGACCTGGAGAAAAAAAATCCATGCGATCACGGCGAGATCATGCAAATATACAGCAGCTGGGGTCAGGGTCAGGATCGAACCCCCGACCTCCTGCATACCAGGCGAGGAAGATCACGTCTCACCATCGTGGCACCCTTTGAATAAATAAAGTATATACCTTCATTTCTAGAGTTGGAATATCTGATTATTTAAGTACTGTAATTCATTATTCTACCAAGTATCGGTGTAATTACTAAAATAATAATTATACAACAACAATAAGTTGTTGGAACAAAATAAGCATAACCTTTGTTTCCGTGTGTGCTGTTATCAAACGCTTATTAAATCACTAGAACTGCCTTTTGCCATGAAATACAAAGACACATAGGTCAAAGTCAATTGCTATAATATAAGTTGAAGTAGTGGTAACCTGCAGTGTGAACTCGTTCTACATGAGTTCGATTCCCAGCCAAAGCTAACATGAGTGACGAGTGATATCTGCAGCATTCCTTCCACCAGCCGCACCGCTCATTCACCAACCCACACTGAAGGACATGGTGACGTACGGTTGAATAATGAGACGGTTTGCGGAGATGTTCATCCAGTAACCAGGTTGACAAAGAGTTGTATATTATTATAAAAATACTAATGGATTGGTTATTTTCTGTTAACTTTTTGAGCACACTGTTAAAGTGTCACAATGTCTGCTGGATGTGAATTAAACAGGTATATTCTTTGGGTCTTTCGGTAAAGTCACGTAGATAGGTTCAAAGAAAATAACAAAAAACTAGCGGTCGCTTGTGTTGCGATCGAAACGTCGTAGTTTTTTGTTATTTTCTTTGAACCTATCTACGTGACTTTACCGAAAGACCCAAATAATATGAATTCCTGTAGTCACGAAAGCTTTAAGTTAAAAAGGTATGTTTCAGAAATGGTAAATTACGTACACTGGGTTTTAATTACATATATATGTAGCATTAAGGTGGTAATACAATGCTAATATGGGGTATGTTTAGGCAGCCCATGCTATTTTAGAAACAAATTATCCCTAAAATACAAATGAAACTGGACAGCAATTAGACGTTACTATCAACCACAACAAACACTAAATCTGTAGTACATTTAAATCTACTATGCAGCCTAATTAAGCACACACATGTAAATATTTCTTGGATTAACCAAGAGATACAAGACGAAAATTTCAATGGTGAAATATTTAGCAGAAGTTAAAATTATAACATTATAACATGCACAAACTTTGAGATTTATAAAAGCTCCCGAGTCTAATAAAATTCAGCAGAGAATTACTTCACTGTATGGTAGTTATGAATCGTACCTCAATTAGGCAAATGTATAGTAGTGTGTTTTCTAGCACACACCTCTGGCCGATGCAGCTAATTTTGAATGACGCCCTTGATTGCCATGTGATTTACAATTACCGATAAGGCTGCATTAATTTACATAAGTATATCATGAAATATAATTAAAGATAAATGAATAAACATCACCTTGTATGAGATGCAAAGATATTCAGGAGTCCGTAAGGAGAGCCGTTCCTTAGGATTCTGATGGTCATTTGCGTCTTGTTTCCCAAAACCGCTCCTCCGGTGGGAGAAGAGAGTGTGACCAGGAATATCTCATCCATCTCCGGCTCATCGTCTATAACTGCTGAGATCTCCAGAGGCTGCAAAGATAACGGCGTGTGTGTCATCTCACACGAAAAGCCCCGTCTGCCTGTGTGCACTTCTCACAAGCAACTCAACGTCAGCATCCGCAGCGGCAATGGCACGCACCTCTGTCCCGCAAGCCTAATTAACGTTGCATTTTTTTTAGACCAATTAATTGGGGGTCGAAATGAAATTGATTGAAACGAGATGTGATAATTGGGAATGCCAGCTTGCAACTCAATGAGTTAACTCTTCACTGCCCTGGAAATTGATTTTGTAGCAAGGCAGCCTTAATTAAAATTATTTAGAAAAGATGCAATTATATATTTATAACTCTAAAATATTTATACACGCAGCCACTTATAATATGAATACAACCAGTATTGTTCCATCACAATATGTTATAAGTCAACGTAAATGCATTAAGTACAAGCCAATATCCACTCGACATGCACGTTGGAAGTGTTCTCGTCCTATACCTTTGATCTGACCCTGTCCTCCAGAACCACCACACCCTCAGACGGGGTCAGATCCAGCACGGGGCCAGAGCTATTGCTTTGTGTCACCCTGAACCGTACGCTCACACGGCCAAACACCCCGAGCTCGGGCTCCCTGACAATCAGCATCCGTGCGACGCCGTTTGCGACGGAGAACAGTACCGGCTCCGACAGCACCACCGCCTCATCCGAGTCGAAGGCCAAAATGCCGTGTGCGTCGTCGTTGGCCAATATGGTGACGGTGGCTGCGAAAAGAGGGAAATGGAGGAATGTATTCATGACATGCATGCAAGGGGCTCAATTGCTCACTGAATATTTTCTGGGTCGCTGGCGAAACTGAAGTAGGAACGTGACCGGTAGCTCCGGTAATAGAGTGAAGTATACTGGAGTGTTGTGTGCTGGGTGTGGATATATTTTCTGGGCTGTTGACCCGGGCAGACGCAGATAAAATGAAGCTGAGCGTACGAGTAACATGCAACGCAGTACATCCTTAATTTACATGAATAACAGCAACAAAAATCAAACAAACCAAAGCACCTCGCAACGCCGTACTCTATACTATGATTCAGCAGGTATAAGTAGGAAGGGAGCGTTGAGGTGGTTTCCTCCTTATCATCCTCAACAAGTTTTGATTTAAAGCTTTCGTGACTGCAGGGATTCATATTCTTGGTTCTTTCGGTAAAGTCTCGTAAAAGGTAAACAATAAAATATATTTTATATTTGTATCATTTTATTGTTTCCCTTCTACGTGACTTTACCGAAAGAACCAAGAATATATATTCCTCAACACGGTTTTATTTTAGATGACACCATCAGTGGACACAATTTTAACATCATAATCAGGACGACGTTTCTTTTAAATGTAAAACATGTTGTTGAAAACCATACGTGTGTCACAATATCCTGTACGAGTGGGGTAATGTTTGGTAGTCACCTGTGTTGAGAGGACCAATCTCTACACCTGGAGAAGGGTTGGCGATGATCAGTTGAAACCTTTCGATTCCTTCAGGAATAGTATCATTCACAATGTCTATCTCTAAAACTTTAATGTCTTCTTCATGCTCAAAAAATAATGTCTGGGCAGTAAAAAAGAAACAACAGCATTAGTCTAATCAGTCAATCAATCAACGACATTAATTTAGGACAAGTGAAAGATCGATGAGACAGACAGTCTCCTTTCAAGTGAGATCCAGGGTGTCATTCAAGAAATATATCATGTACTTTTGTACAAAATTTGGTACAAAAACAGTAGCGTTACTGTTATATTGAACAATAGTATTGTAATCACCAGTGAAACGTCGTACTCAAATTGTAAATGTTGCGGGTTTACTCTCCAACACAACGATGTGCTGAAGTAGCAATTAATTGGCACGTTCTGTTTACGCGACAAACCTTACTAATTGTCTGTGTCGGGCGGTGGTGGGTGAACGACACAATTTACGCGATCTAACCCAAAAAAACACCTTCATTATGAGTTAGCGTTTTGACTTAAAACTTTCGTGATTGCAGGAATTAATATTCTATGGTTCTTTCGGTAAAGTCACGTAGATAGAAAAGTTTATAACAATAAAATAATAAAAAGAAAGTGAATAAAATAATACAAATATCACGACGTTTCTATCACAACAGAAGCATTTTATTTATTTATTTTTTTATATCTAAATGACTTTACCAAAATATCCATAGAATATGAGTTATCGGTATGGTTACTATAAGTAGTAATATTCACCCCAGCAGTGAATATATAGTCCAGTCCAAGTTCAGCATCCAGGCTCTGTGGGTAGCACAACACAGATGCCCTGCCGTAGGCCACCGGCCCCCTTTGTAACACCACTCTCAGCTTGCCCACGTCCTCCTGCACCACACTGCTGCAAATGCAACACGTATGGCAAGGCGACTTAATAATATAAAGGTAAAGTACATTCAGCATGGTTGGCTACGTACGGTGCAAAATAAGTAGTACATACATACAATAATAAAAAAAAAACCTTTCGTGTGAATTTGTGAAAAACGTAGGCAGTGCTAAACTACATCATTCTTTTCGCGGGAACAATTTTATTTGTAATAGTTACCGCAATTAGTATCATTGTAATCATTGCTGAATAAGAAAAGACATCAATGTGAACAGTATTAATATACACACACGTTACCTGTTTGTTTTCCAAGATATAATTCCTCCTGCTCCATCATTAGCTTCGATAACAACTTGCGCCACCAAGCCAAAGATGTCTGTGCCAGCAACGTCACAGTACGTTAATGAGCTGTCCATTCGAAACATATTACTTAGTAAGCTAATATCAAAATGAATAAAGAGCCATAATTCCGATATTTACCTTTTAGCTTATATCTAATTATTTCAGGTTCTTGATGGGATTGAATGCAGCAGATTTGAAGTTTGAAAAGAACATGGCAAAGGAAGAGAATCAAAGATGAAGAAAAGTCAAAAAGTTATTGAAAGGAAACAATAAAGTAATTAGAATTAGGTTACAGCAAGGCAATACATGGAAGCACCAAAGAAAGTATGTCAGAAAATAATTTCTCAAATGTTATACATTGGGCAACTATGAAAAAATAAATATGCACATACAAAAAACAGTGAAGTGACATATCGCCTATTAAACAATGCACCACACTGGAAAAAATCAGTCTTCCGATTTGAAATGTCAAAATTCCCTGCATAGCACAGGTGTGGAATGTGACGGGAGTGGAATGACAGCTGCTTACCCAGACGTGGAGGCCCAGCTGCTGTTGACACAAGCAACTGGACTGATGTCAGGTTCACCAAAAAGACCTCACTGACCTCTGGAATTTCGTCCTAGAAAAAAATACAAGGCCAAAGTGCACAGTATTTACACGAACGAGAAGCTCAATATAATGCCCCTCATCAATTGTGCAGGCACATGAAAAGTTCAACAATTAAACTGCATGTTTTATTTCATTCCTTGAAATTTTAACCTACCCTTACATTTTGCATTTACCTCCAGAACTGTGACACGGATGGACGTTGATGTCTGTCCCTCCTCTAGAATAAAGAATCCGGCCGTGTGCAGGTAGTCCTGCTTAGGATCTGCCAAAGCCATCTCTCCAGGCTCCAGTGGCTTGATGGAACCCCGAGAAGTCATATACGTCACATTCACTGCTCCTGTCAGCGAAATTATTACATCAGTCGTTACAGCCCGATGACACCATTGCAAAAAATTCAGAGTTCAATGGAAACATGTCAGGATGTGTGCAATAATTGTACGTGCTTGATATAATTATTTCAACTTTTGTGATTCGATGTTTGTGTGCTACCTAGGTGCACTGCTCTGTTCAGTCATGCTTTTCAATTCCGTTGGTGCTTTGAGACTTATTTTATATTTGTGAGGTGCGATATGATGATGATGATGACAAGGATACGCACATATGTGTGCATTGATACACTCATCTATCATAAATGTGTGTTGTTGGTTCAGCAATAGAGTCCATTTAAGCATTTAAATAATTTATGTTTTGGGTAATACATTATTTGCATACAAGCATGGACTCATCACCATTGATTGTACTGTGGCTAGGGGCATTTCTGAATGCACGTTGATTAAATAAAGAAAACCCATGAATTCGGTATAATTCTATCAAATAATCCTCAATCTTGCCTTGCAACAGTTTATCCAAACTGTAACGTAGGAGCAATTATATTAAATAATTCATGATCAATCCACTGTTGGATGAGCATTCATCACACGCCTGTGCTGCAACAATAATGCATCTTGCGCCTGCAGATGAACAATCCATATGAACGGATGTGATTGCTCCATCTCCATGGTGGTTCCCCTCTTGGGTGCATTCGCACCTCTGAGGTTGTCATGCCCATACTGAACACCTGCTAAAAAGAGCTTCATAGCTCATCGGATTCCTCCTGCAGTCTTAATACAGATTCTGATCACCAGTCGCATGGACAGGCAATTTTTTGTTCTTTTTTTGTGTGTGTGCCCTGCACACATCAATATGACTTATGCCTTTGATTGACAATCAACACGAGATGTCTCCGATTTGTGTCTGTCCCCCTGGTCCGTGCATTCATTTCTGCGTCTGTTCAATGCCATTCTGAGCATGCCTCTCTTTCACGCTTCTTTGCGCATTTCTCACCTTTTCTGAACTTCCCTTCGTACGCGTCGATATTCCTGACCCACGCGGTCGCGCAGCGATACGAATTAATATGAAGTAAAAGCATTCTGATGGGAAATCAGAAACACCGCGCAAAGGCAGTGTACCCATCGTAGTCATCAGTGTTGTTTGCCACTCTCCTCTGACCCACGCCCCGCCCCCACATTCCCCTTGGCTCCTCCCCCCTTCCTCAGCTATATAATCCCTTGTCACAATCTGCTCTTTTGCCTACTTCAGCAATTTTCTTGCTGTGGTTGTCACCACCTGATGACGGACGCTTGTGTTGTGCCCGGAACGTCGTGATTTAATTTTTTTATTTGTATCTTTTATTTTATTTTCATTTTATTTTCTTTACCTATGTGACTTTACCAAAAGAACCACGAATATGGATCCTTGCAGTCACGAAAACTTCTAATCTAGAAAAAATACCCATCGTAGGTTTTGCCTGTTGGTGTTTTTGCTGCCTTGCTCAATGTTGATAAATAGTATTCCTTAAATTGATTAATTATAATTTTTGACTTGCATACCATTTCCTCTATTTTGCACTCCTATCGTTGTTTTTGTATCGTTTGCCGCTGTAACTTGCTGCGCCCGTGCCCAGACTGGACACCTGTTACAAAGAGCTTCGTCGCCGATGAGAGAATTCCTCCTCCAGTCTAATTAAACATTTAGATGATTCTGATACCTTCCGAGCCAAACTCCCTGACGAGGAAGAGCGTGATCGTTGTGTTTCCCTCTGCTGTCGAGACGTATCGAGATTGAGGGGCAAAGCCGATGACTCCGTGCGGCTCGTTGCTGGCTGAGACAGTGAGCACGGCCTCCGACGCCTGCTCGTCAAGGGCCGCTGACCCACCCCACCACATCCCTAAAACACCGCAAAGACAAAGAACCCCCGTTATAGCCTTAACAGACTGTAGGGGCAAGAGCTGTTAGCGAGCGCCTATGAAGGCCGGCACGGCACGCGAAGTGACAGAGGTTAGTCATCAGATGTGACATTAACTGGGGTAGAGCTATAAGGAGAAATCCTGGCCTGCAACGATCATAGGCGGATGAAAAGTGCACAGGGCCAAGCGGTGTAGACGATGGGACGTGACCGACCAAGTGTCCTGACGTTGGACAGCAGAACGCCGTACACCTCCTCCTCCTCCGGGACTCCGTCCTCCAGCAGCTTCACCGAGAAGTTGACGCCGAGCGCCCCCTGAGCAGACACAGATGAGAGGATACACGGAGAGAAAACGAGCGGGGAATATATGTGTACTATAAATACATATGTATTATAAATGCATATGTATCTAAATAACGCATTACAATTGACTAAGAATAATAAACAAATTGGAAGACACTTTCATCTATGCTTTTAGAATTTCACAAGCTCACGAAGGATAACTTTTAAATGTGCACGTCATGCTATTGCTAATAGAAATGGAAAGGTTGTAAACGTTATTTTCTTGTTTTTATTTTATAACATACAAGACTTTTCACTTCCAGCTATTTAAATTTTCAGATATTTTCTTAATATCATATCTGAGGGATTGTACAACTGTCGATCTTGGAAGAGCATGCACGATAGTTAAATACACGTGTAAAGGAGTTCCAGTCGGGGTAAGTTTTGTAGCTCGTTCTTTATGACTCTTCAACAGGTGCAAGCCGCAGCACCTACAAACGTCTGTGAATTACTTCGTTCAGGCGCCACGGGCTCCCGTTACCAGTTCCTTTAATCCCATTCTCCCCCTTCTCGAACTTTCTCCATCTCTCCGCCAATCAACTCCGTTTCCCCTAACGCTCCTCCAACCGACACATTACGAACATTTCACGTGTCCTGGGCTTTTCCAATTTAATCTCTCCGCCAATCAGATTTCAATGTTTCACCAACCCTCCAATCATGTTGGGTGCTCAAGACGGCAGCTCTCAATGTGACAGATCACCGATGGGAATTGAGCACATTGTTTGAACTCACAAGTCGTCACTCGGCGAGTATTGATTGTTTATTTATTTTTAATTCACAGGATATGTCTCTCGGCATCCCTTACACATGTGATGCATTGGAGTTAAAGCTTTTGTCACCTGTTGAGTTTTGTGTTTATAAAAATCATTATTATTGACTTTGTTTCAACAGTAACTGAGCCGACATTCCGTGAGTCCGAACCTCTGCAAAATGGATGGTTCCATTGTATGGGAGAAAGTTTCTCCAGATGCTCTTCCCTGTCATGGACCAGTCCACCATCACAGCGCCAGCAGCAGGCGCACTTCTCTCCACTCGGAGCAGCAACACGTCGCCTAGCAGCACGAAAACACACAAGTAACACGGCACACCACCAAGATCAAAATTATAAAAATGTCATCAGGGCTTACGCCGATTCCAGCACGCCTCGCCAGCACTCTTATGACCTATGTTAGATGATGATGCAGCTGTTGCGCAGGAGACACACAACCTCCACGATCAGCCCCAACAGTATCTCACCATCTGCTCTTAGATCTTCTTCGTTTCAGTCGCCATACTGTCATGCAACTATGGTTCCATAGTCGGTGGGAGGCAGGGCCCACTCGCCAACTTTTCACCACAGCCATCTCGCTACCTGAGTGGACTGTGCGAACCTTAGTAATTTGGGTGACGTTTGAGCTGGCAGAAAAAAACAACTCTTGTAATTTTAATAAAATGGCAGTTGGGAGCCGGAGCAAGACGCTAGGTTGTAACCACACCTTTCCCAGATGAGACCCACGCGACCGCGTGGGTCTTATCTGCCTCTTTCGTAACCAACAGATTACCCAGGGTCCCACCACCCCACTATGGGTGCCATTGGTCTTCTAGTTACCTGGCCAGGTTTATTATGCATGTGTGGCAGTCATGATTTTATCTGTCTCATCAACCAACACACAAGTATTAAGGTTTATAGCGATATTCATTGCTGTCCAGTCGAACCAAATGGAATATATGCATGAAGTGACTATGCTGAATTTTGACCCAATGAGGGTGCTCTTGCTGTAACGAATAGTTTAAAATTGCCATGCAGGAAGCGCCTTTCATTGTCCTGCGATTAAATATGCTGTTTATTATTGTATAAGGATGTGTCGCTCAGTCAGCTGCATTCCCTTTTCTACAGACACGTGGGAACAAGTTAATGGAAAAAAATATCGGTGGAGAACATAGCCATGGGTGGCTATAGTGACGAGATGTTAACTATCTCGCCTGGTATACAGGAGGTCGCGGGTTCGAGCCCAGCCCTGACACCTGTATATTTGAAGTTTTCAAACTCTCCCTGCGGTCGTGTGGCCGGGTCTTCCGGTTTTTGCCTCCACATTTAGAACCGTGCTTTTAGAGTATTTGGCTGCTATAAATTTCCACAATGATAAGCCACTTCGTTGAGCTATCATTTGTGGCCAGGTCGTTTCAGAAAAAAAGAGCTAGAAATCTGAGTGAACCTTACGTCGTAAAAATTAACCCGTAACAACAAAGTTTTTCACTATAAATCCTTTATATGCGTGGCATCAGTTTTATTTTATTATTCATTTCTGTTTTTCTTGAGTAAGAGTTTCATTTTATCACATTGGTGTTTTAAATTAAATATGAAAAAAAAAATTTTCCTAAAAAGTGGAAAATTTTGGAATTTTTTTTCACGAAAATAAATTGTCATGCACAACGAGTCTGTGTGCAAAATGTCAGCTCGATTGAATCACGGGAAATGGGTTAAAAAACGACCGAAAGATTTGCACGGTCGTAAGCATGCAAGCAAGCAAGCAAGTGAACTTAATATAAAGGATTTAAAAATACAAATAATTCAAATTGTATTTTAGTAGCCGAATGACCCAAAAAAACTGCTGAGAGGCCCTCCTGCCCGGCCCATCCTCCTCCCTCTTCCCCTATGTTCTGAAGCACATGCAACCTCTTCTGCCTACATTGCCATTCAGGCCACCGAGTAATTATGAGTATAATGGGGTTTTTTTATCAGCCCAAGCAGATATTGTTAGAAGGCGTGGACCCATGTATGTAACCACAAATCACGTGACCAAAGAGTAATTCCTCGGCAACACGGCTTGCATGAACTCATTTCTTTTTCGGTCACATCTAAACGTGTCAAATGTCAGCTGAAAGGACTTGGGAGGCGCCCCGATTAATAAAAACGTTAAAGCAGTGCCATGTGCACGTTTTGCAAAGGGAGAGACAAGCAGAAATGGAGCATAGAAGAAGAACAAGAGGGAGAATTGACGAGGAAATTCGCAAGTCACGTTCAGGGTAAATAAATGTAAACCATCATGCAAACTCCGGTCACCCTCGCAGCAGCTTTTGGCTAGCCATCGAAGAAAGACGATCACCGAATCGTGCACTTTCAGATGCACTTTTGCAGCCATCCGGAACGCTCTTCCTACTGATATAAGGAAGCCACTGCAGCTATGCACTTTAAAAATTTAGATTGAAAACCCATTTCTTTAGAACAGCTTTTTGTGTTTACGTTTGTTGTCCTTCCGCCACACCTCCGATTAGCACGGTCGCCAACGCACGACGCGAAAGAGATTCAACATGCACACATTGGTACAAACCTTCATCGCCAATGAAAGCCCTCGAGGCCACGTGGAAGCCAACCATGCCAGCCACATTGTCGTTGGCCAGTATAACCACAGTGGCCGCTCCTTCCCCTGGCTTAATGCGACCGCCGCCTTGCACGGCCGTCAGTGCCAGCAGAACGGTCTCATTCACCTCGCCAAAGTGGTCATCGACCACCCGCAGCTCGATGATTTTCTCCGTTTCGCCTGACGTGGCAAGGAACAAGGGATGTTTTTTTTTATAATGCAGCCTCATTTTAAATGTATGCATTTGCTCATTGCATAAGGAATGTCACGATTTCTTTCTCCAAATGAATCAATGTAGCCCGCTGCTAATGATAATAAACTGTGCACTTTATTAAGCTCGGCGAATATAATGTTGAAACCCACGCGAATTATTGAAGCAGTTAACACTGAACACTGAACAGAGCATAACACCAAATAGCTACCACCAGCACTATGCTCTCATATTGTGCACAGTTACTTTTTTTTTAATAAATAAAAATAGGAAAACAAACTGATTAATTAAAGTGGTTTAAAAGATGTTTCACTTATAAACTAAACGAGCGTCAATTGGGTAAAATACATACATTTAAAAGGATGTTTAACAATGTGGGTAAAAGCATGACTGCAATAAATAAATATATCCACACACCTTCTTGAAAGAGAAGCATGTCATCATCAGCAAAGAAATCTACATTCCTCAGAGCTGTTCCCCCTTCGACAGCCCACGTCACATTGACATCACCGATGCTTCCTCCCTCTCGCTTCACGGCGATCTGCACAAATGACTGTGGACTCTCCTCGACGATTATCTCACGAGCATCCTGACCTGCTTGAGGTCCGGCGCTGCGTAGGATGAATGCCCCGTGTGGGTCATCGTTCTGTCTTATGATGACTCTGCAAGAGCTATCTCTGCCAACGTTTGGAAGGATCGTGTCGTCAGCGCTGGCGTCCGCAAGTTCGACGCCTGAAATTGACAGGCCAAACGCCTCGTCCATCTCCGGAACGTCATCTCCAAACAGAACGATAGGAATGTGGACAAACTCAACCCCTGGAGGCATGACAAAGCTTGACCAGGTCAACCCCTCGTAATCACTGCCGGACAAGGCCATTCTCCTCATAAGCACTTCCGACGTATACGTCTTCTTGGATCGTATTACGAATCCCGTTGAGTCGTTGAACGTCTCGCTCAAAGTTGGCATCCAATAACACTCGGCAGCAGAAGGCGTGGCTCTGTATTGAAAGGCCAGACAAGCCTGCTCTTGTAGACACGAGGCCGCACAAAACTGCAAAACCTCGGTCTCGTTGTTTGCGTGAAGGGGCAAGGGCACAGCAATTCGAGCAGTCGCACTCGCATTCACAGCTTCTTCAAAGAAATCCATGACGGTAGCGCCACTATCTTGCGCCAATTCCAATATGCCGATTTCGTAGGTTCGGACATAAATACGCAGTTTTCCAAAAAGGCCACCACTGGAAAATGACACCACACAAAGGAACGAATATTACATCGCTATAGTGTGCACATCCAAAAATGGTTGAGGTGTAAATCAATATTGTAACTTCTCTGACGAGCACAAAACTATACTCAACAGATCTCGTCATTACCTCAGTATTCTGTTTCTTAGTTCCGAGCAATCAGCATAACGATGATTAATCAGGGCTTTGGCAATTGTTTGCTTGGATGCTTTGACTGTGTACAAAAAAGTACAGTATTGTATATGGCAATAAAGTGTATGTGCACCGCATAATGTTTACACGTAAACAAATCTTCTAACAGTCAAAAATAGGGGCTCTCCGATTCCAATTCTCAAGCTTATTTACAATGCAAGCTTAAACGTCAAGTAACTGAAACTGAAAACAGAGAAAATGGTAAATGTGGGGCGATTGCTTCCAGGGAGAAGTGAGGACTGCAGTTTTAGAAATTAGTGTCTCAAGGCCTTTACCTCCAAATCTTCATTATTTAAAAAATTTGCTCAGCACAAGCCCAAAGGGCAAAATTCTAAATGGTCAGCAACAAACATAATTGTTAAAGTTGTCATAGAACAAATGTTATACATTTTTTGAATCGAGCCAGATTCTAAGAACTCGAGAAAAGACACAGTGGGAGGGAATTTCAAAATCCAACCGTGCAAGGAAAGAAATATAAAGATAATTGTTTTGACCTGCAGTGTGGTGGCTGAACACAGTATGGATGAGACTAGTCAGTCCGATAGACTAGAGTCCTCAATATGGATGGAGGAATCAATGAGTGCAGTTCATGGGAGCAGTGACCTCCCAAGACACCAATGGGTGCAGTTAAACCGCTTCTGCTGTGACCAGGGAGTGAGGTGCTGCTTCCGAGCATCGATGGGGTGTGCCACGTGACAGCCCACTACTGTGTGAATGCGGGGAGCAGGAGACCATGGTGCATCATCGTCTATGAATGTGCAGTGCCTCCGGGTGTGCCGGGCAGACTGGTTGCTCTGCACGTGCTGGAGGAGAAGGCTGCAAAGTGGCTCTGTGGCTCTGTGAACTAACGTCGACTCAAAGAACATTTAATTATTTATCCATTTATACATTTTGTAAATGTATCTGGTGTTTTGACTCTGGAAGTTCGCGTGAAATAGCACTCGCTAAATAAATAAAATGGGAGCAATAGCCACGGTAGTCATGATAAAAGAGTGACAAGGGGGCGACTGACTGACCTGGCAACATTTCTACTTACATCCTGTGCAGGGTGATGTTAACAGTGTCTTTGTCGGACTGAGGCTCATGAACGACGTATTCTGGCCAGAGGAACTCCACAGTGCCATGGGGGTTGTCGTTGGCTGCCACGATGACCTGTGCCAGTGCCGGCCACCCAACCACACCACGGTTGGAGGCGTTCAACAGTTCCACCAGAAAGACCTGCAGATCAAATGCATCGCATGGACGAAAGAAGACTTTACTTCGAATTGCCACCAGAACCGGCCCTAGACCTTTGGGGGCCCTAAGCAAAATTTGGTTGGAGGCCCCTTTGATGTATGATTTTTTTCACCCATTAGCTAGCAGTGACTCTAGGGGGCCCTCTACTGGCCAAAGGGCCCTTTGCAATTGCAAGGGTCGCTTAGTGGCTGGGCCGGCTCTGATTGCCACAGATATATTTTGAGCGCTGATGTGTGCATTGTATTGTTGAACTCATTTCGCACCGTACATAACCAATTGTGCTAATTGTACGAAGCCAACCTTCATAGGAAAAAAAAGTGCTTCATTAATTAGTGCTTCATTCAGCCTTCATTAACCAAAACAACACTGCACAGTTGCAGCCATCTTGCCAATACATTGCTGGATGGGGGTCTTTTCGCGCCATGCAAGCTGTGGGGGTGAGTTCACATACTCCACCACGCTGGTCAGTGCAGGTAGGCGAAGGCAGGGAGCATAGTGCAGTGCAACATCTGACATTTCTGCACTGACCTCTGCAGGCAACGTGGCTCCTCAATTGGCAACCTGTAAGACCTGTGTTACGCACGGTTGTCGAAATGAGCGTTTTGCTACGTATTTTAATTCATGCCCCTCTTAGGCAATATTAACTCTTTTACAATAACAACAAAAAACCTCCTCGAAACCCAAGCAGCTTCACGAATTCCCAGCTCTCACCTCCTGTAATTCGGGGACGTCATCGGCGAGGACGTCTATCCGGATTGCGCGCTCCGTGTCTCCTGGCAGGAAAAGAACGTCGCCGGACGACCGCAGCAAGTCGTCGAAAGCCTCGACGCCCCCCAGCGTGGCCCTCCACGCGAGCGACACGCTTCCCACGGAACCGCCGGCTCGGAGGACAGCGAGGCTCACCGGCCGCGTGCCGAGCACCGGCTCCTCCACCAGCGCGAGCACGTCCTGCAGCACTGTAGTGAGCGTCGAACCGAAAGCGCGCGGCGATTTCACAGCACCGTTATATACGCGCTGCGGTCCACATTTTCTGTTCAATTGCCTGAGGATTTACGTGGAGGAAGAGTGTGGTACGCACTGCAGGACCTTTAAGTATTTCCTGCATTGAAATTGAGCACTTGGTAATAAGGAGTGACGAACGAACAAAAATTACAGAGTACAAACATTTAAGTTTGCTGAATTAGAATAATATCCATTTTCGTGTTTACGAGCTAAATCCCTTGCAATGTGTTTGTATGCGTTCTATAAAGTAAAATGGCATTGCATTGGCGGTGGTGTTACCATTATAGGACAACACCAGCCGGCGTGAAACAAGAAATTGCAGGGCCACACCTTCATCTTTTTTTTTCATCTTATACATACTACGAGTTTGCACAGAAGGAAACGCACTTACCGAAGTAGCCAAAGGGATCGTCTGACGGCTCAATGGTCACGATAGCAGAGGACACAGCCCCGAGCCGGGCCCCACCCGTTATCTCATCGATCAGCTGGACGGTGAAGGTCTCCTCCAGCTCGGGGCTGATGTCACTGATTATGTAGACCGGGACTGCCTTATAGGTCTCGCCCTCGTGGAAAAGAACGTCAGAGGAACCCACAGTGAAGTCTTCCCCTGCAGTTTGGCGGACGGGGCACAAGGGTGGCAGCTCACGTTGACACATCTACCGCCGGTCTACTTACAGAAACGGTCCGCTCAGAGCCGGCCCAGCCACTAAGCGACCCTTGCAATTGCAAAAGGCCCCGTGGCCAGCAGAGGGCCCCCTAGAGTCACTGCTAGCTAGCGGGTGAAAAAAATCATACATCAAAGGGGCCTCCAACCAAATTTTGCTTAAGGCCCCCAAAGGTCTAGGGCCGGTTCTGGGTCCGCTGCATCCGTAACGTTTGTATACCTGTGCTGTATTTATGCCGGCACGTGGTCGATTGGTCCATTTGGAATGAATGCACGGGACTTAGCGTCTGTCCACCCAGCAGTATAAATGGGGACACCACAGCTTGGCGATGAGTAAGTCACGTGTGGTGGGGTTAAAGCGTTGGTACTCCAACCTATTTCAAGAGGTCTGGCCAGCGTGCAAGAGTAGGCAAAATACCCGAAAAAGGGCTCCTCTAGAGCTCCCTCTACTGGAGGTCCTTGCGACAATAGTGGCATGGGCATGCAATTACAGAGCCACACCTTTACGATTGCCTTCAGCCTTGTGTCATTGTCCTTACCTATGCGTGCAGTGAACGGTATCGTCTTAAACTTGACTGTGACATCTCCAAACAGACCCCCTGTCCTGGTCACATTGATGAAGGAGCCGGACAAATCTTCAGACACGAGCACCTTGGCAGCGGAGAGCTGAAGCACTCCGTTGGCATCGTCATTGGCAGCGATGACGATTCGAGCCACGGTGTCTGCCAATGGCCCAAGCCGTGGAGGATCCACGACTGTGAAACGTAGAGCACACACCGATAGCTTAGAGGGCCCATGCCATGGTGCACACCGGCCCCGTGGCATTGCGGGCAGGGAGGGAGGAGGTCGCAACTATGGGGGTGGGGGGGGGGGGTATGCAGCAGCGTATGCGATGCATAGGGGCCCACTCGACCACAAGGGGACCCCAAATGAATAGGTGAAAAATAAAAAAATGTTCCGAAAAATTATTCACGTTTTTTTTATTGATTAAAAAAAATACCTGCAGTCTGCCATGGACCAAGCCCGATTAACGCATCTGGCTATCATAGCAATAGAATATAACAATTGTGAGCATTGTACCTTTACATATTTGATTAACACTTCCACTGTGAGACTGTCTTCCTCAACCCGATACACGGTGGAACTAAAATAATATATATAGTTATAGCCTACATATAATTGTATACGGGTTAAAAACATCCGTTGGTATTCCAGTAAAAGTGAGTCGGGAGAAATAAGTGAGGTCCATAGTCGTATCGTTGCGTCCCTGGCAGGGGGGGAGGGTAATAATGCATTTATTACCAGATAATTAAGTGATAGATGTCGCAGTCTCTCCTGTATGTACGTGTTGAACTTATTTCGCAACGTACGTAGCCAACCCGTACACATGGGGTGTGAGGGCTTCATCAGAATGCATGATAGACAAGAGCAGATAATATCGCTAATTCTGGTTTGTGGTCAACATTTGTTCCAAGGTTGTCTAACATTGACTGTGCAATGCCCCTTCACTGAGTTTCTGTATGCCACCCTTTAAACAATATCACACTGCAGGGTTTATTCCCACTCCGTTTTACTGGTACTGCAGAGTTTGTGGTTACTAGCTTTGAAATCGATTTTAAAGAGGTAAAACAATC
The DNA here is from genome assembly GCF_964198595.1 of Lampetra fluviatilis. Classification (NCBI taxonomy): domain Eukaryota; kingdom Metazoa; phylum Chordata; class Hyperoartia; order Petromyzontiformes; family Petromyzontidae; genus Lampetra; species Lampetra fluviatilis. The sequence goes on along the minus strand of NC_136287.1, from coordinate 9,008,557 downwards.
ATTATTTTTTAAATAACAATTCAGTTATTAGTAGTGTGTCAGAACTTGCAGGAACATTATCGTTACCTTTGACGTCTCCCTTTAAAAGGCTCACGTTCAACAACCTCACAAGCAACGTTTCAGCCCTTTCTGGCTCATCATCGTTCACAATAGGTACGGAGAGAAAAGCCTCGCTCTGGTTTTCTTTAAAAATAACACTTCCAACCGTTGCAAGGTAATCTCTTTGCTCATTTGCCAGCAAGGTGTGTGGAAGCATTTGGGACAAATACTCGTCGTCTTCAACGGTAGAGAATGCCACTAATACCTCGCCAGTAAGGCCTTGCGTTCGAACAATCGTAAGAGTTGCATTTCCCGATTCCTCCTGCACTATAGCCGAGTGGCTGCTCGTTGCGAAAATGAATACGCCATACGGGTCATCGTTAGGAAAGACGGTTAACGTAGACGTGGCATCGGTTCCCAGTCGGCCGGCTGAAACATTCGCGAGAGTTATCGTGAAAGTCTCCTCCATCTCTGCAAATGCATCGTCTGCAATCCAAAGCGACACGTTTCCCACCATTTGACCAACATCGAATTCAACTTTGCCCGTCTGGGTCACAAGGTCGTGGTCAAAATCGGTATCCACCTTCCAGTAAATGGTCACTCTGCCAAGATTTCCACAAGACCGAATGACCTGCAACAGATAAAATGAAACAATTGAAAAGTATATTTACGCAGACATTTTCGTAATAACTTTCAATATTCGGTACTTAATTAGATATTTTTTTGGAAAGGAAAAGAAAGTTCTCTTTCCATGAGTAAAGAATGCTTGTACTTACGTGAAGTGTGACGAGGCTTTGTTCAGCATTTTCATTACCAAAGACGGACAATGATTCTGGTGCAAAGTTAAACACTCCGTAAGCATTGTCAGAGGCATCGATGATAACCTCTATGCTCGAGCCCCTGTCAAGATCAGCTGAACACAGATAGACGGACACATACACAACACACATTACTTCAGGTGAGAATCACATTATTTTAATTGTGAATTAGTAGTTAGTACATTTTATTCACTTCAGACTGCTATGTTAACTGCAACAACAAAAAATGTACCCATTTTTATATTTATTAAAAAAACATATCAGACTTTCACAAGTAAATATATAACATCAGCAAACTCTCTCAAGTCTGTAAGCAACCAAATAAAACGTTTATAAGTGAAGTCACTGGCTTACAAACAGTTTTCATGCAATTCTATAATAAGCACAAGTGAGCGGTGACACTTTGGTTAGTGCACTTCAAGTGAACCCAGTGGCCTGAGTTTGATTGCCAGCCCTGGATAATATTACTGTTTAATGTATGTGCGTTGAACTTCTTTCGCACCGTACGTAGCCAACTGAGCTAATCGGAGGTGCAGGGGAAGGACAACAAACTAAACACAAAAAGCGATTATAAAGAAATTAGTTTTCAATCGAGATTTAAAAGTGCGTTGCTCCAGTGGCTTCCTAATATCGGAAGGAAGAGCATTCCAGACGGCCGCAGAAGCGCATCTGAAAGAGCGCGATGCAGTGACTTTTTTTGTCCAATGGACAGCCAAAAGCCGCTGTGAGGATTTACCAGAGTCCACATGATGGTTTACGATCCTTGACGAGATCAGCAAGGTATGATGCTTCATTTGTGGCAAGCACTTTGTGTGTAATGAGTGCGACCTTGTAACGTATTCGTTCGGAAACCAGAAGCCAAAGCAGTGTGGCGAGCACTGGATGGACATGGTCGGATCTGAACTAGTCCTGCCACCCTCGCTACCCCTTGACCAGCTTGAACCATTGAGTTGTAGCGTGTTCAAAAAATACCCGTGAACGACCTCGTGTGGGCACGTCTTCTTCATCCAGCAGTGGAATTACAAAGGGCTGAAGCTTATTGATGTCTGATTTTATAATAAGCTTTCAAGTCATAAGCGGGCATTTTTTGTTTGTTTTTAATTGCACAGTACGGCAGCAATGTTAGGGACACATTCACGTCTGCAAATATACGCGACATACATTTCAAAAGCTACCGATGTTCCTTTGGATTGTTCAAAGTGCAGTGACAACCATGGTCATCGTGTAAAAGGTATTTCCTCACCCCAAGAATAGGAATTGTTAAAGACGAACAAACTCGAGTCGGAGTCTCCATCTCCACTGCCACTGACAGCCAGATCAAGAAGATCTTCCGTGTCTGCAAGAAAGTTTGCACAAGCACTGATGACAAATATAAATGCACATGCAAGCTGGGGCATGACTCACGCAGAGCGATCCATCAAGAGTTGGGGGAGCTGAAACATATGTTCGTGCCCCCAGCCCCCATATTGGCAAACATCTGCAGAGAAAATATATGGGTATTTTCAAGAGCGATTTATCACTGCACTGAAAGTAACCCCCCCCCCGGTGCAGTTTAGATATGGTTGTCTCTCCATCCATAAAGGTTTAATGGGAATACGTCACGCACATTCTCACGTGGCTGAAATTTCAAAGTGTTCATTGTCAGGATCTGCAAGCTATTCCGCTGCAGTTAAGAAAAAAAGTGTATTTTAAGATTAGATAAGCCTGCTTTGAAAGTATGTATCACATACCCGTATTCATTATTGCATGACTAAAGTTATATACTTGGCTCCTTACACATGTCATCATTAAGCACTGCATTTTATCAGTAAATATTTCATCTTTATAGCCAAATGAACATGCTACCATGACCGTACGCATTACAATTCCTGTTCCAGACCAATAAACCATAAGTAGATAATGAATTACACATTTGCCTTTGAACCGACTCAAAATGTAATCACCACGCGAAAAGCTTCCCACGTTGTGTTAACATTGTCCTTGTACTCGAGTCAACAAACAAAAAGCAGATGGGAAAGCAGTGGCTCGGTGGGAACGCTCCGTCGCCACGACTCACCTCCCGTGGTGTGAGTGAAGAGCTGCACCAGAAAGGACTTTGGCAGCTCAGGGATTGAATTATCTCTGACCTCCACGCTGATGTTCTTGTATCTCTCTCCTTCGCGGAAATGCAGGCTACCGGAAGTCATCTGCACACGCGCGGCAAAGGCACTTTTTATGCTGCTGTGCCGGTGCAACAACGTCAATGCATCTTCTTGGTTCTTTCGGTAAAGTCACGTAGAAGGGAAGTAATATTATTTTATTACTTCCCTTCTACGTGACTTTACCGAAAGAACCAAGAAGGTGAATCCCTGCAGTCACGAAAGCTTTAAATCAAAACGTCAATGCAGCGTCACCGATAAATGTGTGCGAGTGCAAACGTTGATTATACATTGCGAACATGATCAGAATTAAGGTCTCACATCACGGATTGGTGCTCATCTTTTGTTTGTAACCCCGAGCCAGTAGTGGGAACTCAATATTCCAATAGCAGCAACAAAACTATTCACAGGGCTACCAATTTTGTTGCAGTAAATGTAAGGAGTCTAGCCGTTAGCATGCTGCGCTACAAATCCAGTGACCCGAGTTTGATTCCCGCTCGCAGCCAACCCCAGTGATAATTATATTATTTGAGCTGGTCCTCGGCCTCCCCTAGGTCGACTCAGCCTCAAACGAGTACCTGATGCGGTGTCTAAACATTGCCGCTGGGGAGACAAAGGCGGCCAGGCATGGTCTTGGCCACCCACCCCCTCGTGTGCCGTGCTGGTCTTCATAGGTGCTCGCTAACAGCACTTGCCCCAACAGACTGTTGAAGGCTATACAAGGGATCTTTTTCTTTATCTCACCATTATGCAAACTAATGTGTTATATAAAACAACACTGCAGCAACAATTATCTTTATCGAGGAACACTGCAGTGAGGCTGAAGACTTTTTTTGAGCAGGGTCCTGCAATGGGATTCTTGGCCAATGAGTGAGACATGTGGGAGAAAACTGGAGTACTCGTGGGGGGGGGAGATAAACCTTACACATGGGGTAAAATCAATAAAAAGCTCCACACCGATGAAGTAAAAAAAAACTATTTCTCGACTGCCATCTCCTTCCCACCAATAATCCCCAGCCAGTCTCCTATTGTAGTGCAGTCCTGACCAGGTTCAAACCTGCTTCGCTTCAACGATGCAACAGGATTGGGTGCATTCAGGGTGATTTCAGTGCAGGCAACGTGAACGTGACAGAGCCTTGCCACTGTCAATTACAGACATTAAGAGAAGCTGTTCTGTCGCGTTTCATTGACGACGCCTCCCTTCACCTGAAAGTCACGGGGGCTGGTGGCTGTAAGTGGCACGGTGCGATAACCAGCGACAATATCCCCCAGGGAGCCCTGGGTCCGCACGACCAGCAGCTGGACACGGCCCACCTCCTCCTGAACGGTCACAACTGGCGCGGACTTCACGGGCTTGATCACGGGGTCGTGGTCACTCGGAGCAGACTCCAGAGAGAACTGGAGCAGACCTACAGGAATGCAGAACGAATGCATGGTCATACGTTCTAAATTAAACTAAATTGTTTTATTCATTTATTTATGAGAAGCGACCTGGCCATGAATGACAGCTTAACGAAGTGGCTTATCACGTGGACATGTATAGCAGCCAAATACTATAAGCGCAATCTAGATTTTAAGTTTTCGTGACTGCAGGGATCCATACTCTTTGGTTCTTTCGGTAAAGTCACGTAGGTATAAAATCAAATACATTTTTATTTTATTTCATGTTTTTAATTTATTTTATTTTATATCTACGTGACTTTACCGAAAGAACCAAAGAGTACTATAAGTGCACTTTTCTAAATGTGCGTTTAAAGCATCGGCGTGAAGATCGGACCGACGACCTGTATACCAGTCGAGGTAGTCAACATCTCGCCACTGTGGTGTCCACTGCCCTTTTCTGCCATTAAATCTTCATTCTCTTAACTCGTTCTGCCATTGTCTCATAGAAAACAATTGTAACGTTTCAAGCGCTAAGATCACAGATAGGTGCACACACTGTTGCATATGGTTACCTAAAGCGGTGCTATGTTGATGTTGATGTCAAGAGCTGTGTGATTAAACAGGGTGATCTAATTATGGATACCGCACTCAGATAAAATGGGGGAATTATAGAGAACAACATTTCACTTTATAACTTCTACACGTCTCACATCAATCTCATTACACTTATTACTTGTTTTAACACACTCCTCGGTAATATATGGATCCATTGCTTGCACAATATTAAATCGCCTGCTGATAAGAAAATGCAGAGGTTCGTTAGATACCAGTAGAGGTTCTGTTAATGCATTATCCTGTATAATTTGTCGTCAAGTGCATTCCTTTTCAGCAACGTTATTGAATAACTATCACAATTCAAATGTATAACGGTTCATTAAAATGCGCAGGAAACAAAACATGAACGTTGATTCGGCAAACAGCTTCAATCCACATCGACAAGTAAATGTGCACGCTGTAGAGTATTGTCATCCCTTGAGCGAGAATCACACGGGCACCACTATTGAAAAGTTAACGTCGGTCATCCGATGGCTGGGTCTGTTTCCGGCCATACGAATGTGGAATTTCCACCGCTGGCTCAGGGTCTGCCGACTGAATTGAGTCCTGTGTGCCCCAAATGCTTGCATGCAGTATGGGGACACAGCTGATTTGACTTGAGAAGAGTACTTGCGGCCAGCACCGCGACTGGCGTACCGTGTGGGTGATCACTGGCTTGGATTGCCACCAGCGCCCTGTCCTTGCTGCGATCGACGCTCGCCCCGCTGCTCGGACTTCTGCCTGCCTTCCCGTCTGCAGAGAGCGCCGCCACCAGCGCCACCTCAAAGTGTTCCATCAGCTCCGGTCGATCGTCATCGAGCACTTCCAAGGTCATCTCCTGCCGGAGTACGTGTAACGATACGAGCGCATTTAATAACAATTATCTAGCTATCTGCTTGAGTAGACACATTCAGTTGCTTGTATTATACTTTCTTGTTAAACGTGGAAAAGGGAATTTTCCAGTTGACAAGAGGGTCATTTAAGCCCGGTCTATTGCTCTGTGTGGCACATTAGGAATGGACCACTCTTTAAATTATTTCCACGTGCAGCAAGGGAGAAAAGTGTGGTTTTGTAAAAGTCCTTATGTGCTGTGTAGTACATCAATGCACATGTGTACACCAGCATGCGATAACTGAGTTGGGCCTGTGGGTGGCTGGCAGGGTTATTGATTAACCGGACTTGTACACCAGTCACGTGGTTAATGGCGACTCGGTTGAGGATTGCTGTAAAAGTCCTTATGTGCTGTGCAGTACATCAATGCACATGTGTACACCAGCATGCGATAACTGAGTTGGGCCTGTGGGTGGCTGGCAGGGTTATTGATTAACCGGACTTGTACACCAGTCACGTGGTTAATGGCGACTCGGTTGAGGATTGCTGTAAAAGTCCTTATGTGCTGTGCAGTACATCAATGCACATGTGTACACCAGCATGCGATAACTGAGTTGGGCCTGTGGGTGGCTGGCAGGGTTATTGATTAACCGGACTTGTACACCAGTCACGTGGTTAATGGCGACTCGGTTGAGGATTGCTTTGTGTGACACACGTGCTGTTGCATTTTACAGATTGACCACAATAAATGTGTTCGCCCTCGATTTGGAGCACCTGCCCACGTCCTTCAGTGCGAGTGTGCAACATCTGTCCTGATAAAGGAAATGGAGAAGTACCAAGAGACCACGATCTTCAAAGCTTGAATAACCATCTGCCAACATATGTACCCACACAATCTAATGCGCTTCTCTCCATACGACGGTGCTTACAAAAAATTTTGTTTACGAATCGTCTATTTTATGATTTCATTTGTAAACCGTTCTTGGTTATTACGTCAAATGCTCACCTTAAACGTCTGCATCGGTTTAAATGTGATGGCTCCCTCGTGCACGTCAAAGTCATTTTCCATATCGGTGCGTTGTGAGTCTGTCTGTGTGACGATGAAGTTGACTTGAACGAAATCCAGGTCTCCCCGCGTCCGCTCCACAATGCACGATAGCTTTGAGCCCTCACTACAAACCTGAGTAACACACAAGAAACAGTGAAGAAATTAGAGCAGTGATTCTTCACCTTCACCGCAGCCTGCACCCCTTGGATTCTCAGAAAGGGCATCTCGTATTCCCAGGGGGTGGGTGCATGCACCCCAGGTTAAGAACCACTGAATATGAGCAATAAGATCATTTTATCCGGGTTCTCCAGTTTTTCCCTCCACATTTAGAAATTTACGTTTATAATATTTAGCTCCTATAATTTTCCACATAATCCATTTCATTTGTAGCCAACTCGCTTCTGAAAAAATTGCTACGTAGCTCAATGGGCCTTACCTGGAAAAAAAAAAGTTTAAAATAGATTACCAAAGCTCATCATACCACTTCATGTAAGTTTTTTTGAAAACAGAAACGCTTGCAACTATTCCTTTGAAAATCAGTTACGCACTTTAAGGGTTAACAAACCTGGTAAAATAAAAAAAAACTATATATATAGTTTAATTTATTTAACTGCTAAATAATAACAATCTGGCACCAACACGTCCTATGGACAAGCTTGTCTAATATCACAATCCTTAATGCCACTGCATCGCATGAGTGGACCTGAAGGTCCGTGAAAACTTCGTCCCACACCACCCAGGCACGTTTCACACGAGGAGCAATACCGCGGTGTGTCCACTGGGCGGCGCGCCACTCACTTATTTCGTCAAGATTTGATTTTTAACTTAAGGTCAAAGGTCACAGATAATTGCGAACACAGTAGCATAGATCCCTGGTTCCTCCTAATCAAAGATAAGCCCCCTTACTCAATCGTATGATGACAAACCACTTTGTTTGAAATATAAGGATGTGAAGTTAATAAGTAAACAACTACATGCATAACAGTATTGTTTTTAACCAATACGAATGTATTTTCAACGCAACATTTACTACATATATCCAAAATAGGTGACCCTTGTGTTTAAAGTGACTAACGAATGAAAATTGAATGAGCATGTACGTTGGCGTGGAAACGTACTGTTGCCGGGTTGTTTGGGTGTTTTTGTTTGTTCCCCCTGAATATTTCCAATGGCGAAGGGGGGCATTTATTTAATTCCATCGCGCGTCAGAGCCGTTGCTTACCTCCGGAATGCACGGCCCAGCAAAACCGAAGAGGCCGTTGGCAAAGTCGCTCTTCTCAATGACGATTTTGGCTTCGCTCCCAACAGGAGCCACCCTGGCCCCGCCTCTGACGTCGAAGAGCCTCAGGGTGTAGATCTCCTCACCCTCGGCGTGGTTGTCGTTGAGGGCCTCGACGATGAAGGATTTGTTACCCTCGCCTTCCCAATACTCCAGGTACCCCGACACTGGGCTCAGGTCGTACTTGGCCGGCAAAGAATGCACCTCGTGGGTTTCGGACGGCGAGAGTTTCCGGCCGTAGATGCGCAAGTCTTGCATGAGGCCCGTGTACGGCTCGTAGCCGCCAATCGCTGCGCCGACCACCAGCACGCCGGGGCCATCCGCGGTGGTGCCATTCGCCAAGTTGCTGCTGCCCCCTCGTTTGAGAGTGCCGTCTAAATAAAAGTCGCATGCGCCCGCCTCGAAACCCACAATGAGGTGGTGCCACTCTCCGTCTTCCACTTGTTTGTTGAAAACCGCGGTCTCATTTCGGGTGACGTCCCCGTGCCAGTAGCTGAACTGAATAGAAGAAGCGTCCATGCCTGTCGTGATTTTGAGGCTGTAGTAAAACAGTGAACTGTTGACATGTTTGGCCACAATGTATCCTTTGGTGTTTGGATCTGGAATGAGCCACACAGATATTGTGAAGCTTGCGTTGGTGATGACGGGCTGGTGACTAGGCGGGACGATTCCAAATGCATAATCGTCGCCAGAAAAGTATAAGGCATCAGTGCCTGTATGGGGCCTCCTCGCCTCGGGCCTGAGCTGAACCTCGCTTGGAAATGTTGCCAGCAGGATCAGGTCCTTGGAGGTGGGAAACGTCTCCGCAGCAGACTTAGACAAAACCTCCCACGCCACCCTCACGTCTCCGTGCAAGCCTTGCCTCCTCATTACAGTGAAACTGGCGACGTTTGTGACATCGTCAGGGGATAGCAGGTCTTCTGAAATTTCTTGGTAAAGACTCTCTGAGGCGATTGAGAAAATCCCTCGTGGGTCGTCATTTTCGGGGATTGTAACATTAATTAAGATGCCAGACCTTGCCAAGTGTCCACCAGGCCCTGGGAAGCCACCTTAATGCGAAATAAAAATTAACTATTACAATAACATACTCCATGTGCATTTACAGAATAATACTTTCCAATATATGAATTGCAAGGTCTTTTTTATATACAGGATATCCTTTTCCACAACTTACAATGAAAAAATGCAATTATATATTGTGTTACATTTCAAAACAATACAAACTTAAGAACCAAACTAAACAATTGTAACTAATTTATTTATATCTAATGTTCAACATTTAAAAATGACACCTATTTTAAGATGAAGCCCATGTAAGCAGAACTTAATTCTGTGTCTTGAGTTTGTATACAATATTTGCTCAATTGTATTGAACAGGGCCCCATGGTTTAGAGGGAGTGTTGTTGCCAATAACATGTCCTCACCCAGAATCATTTGTTTAACTAGCTTGACTGGTGGTGAGACCCATCCAGAGTTTGCTTGTTTAATCAAATGCTACCAGATAACGTTGGTCTGGAGACTCGAATGTTAGCAAATCAAAATTGATGGGACTAAAACATCTGTTTTACGAATGTGCAGCCATGAACCGGGCTTCCGCTGACACTATTTCGGCTCAATGCTTTGAACGCAGAAACGAGCATCCATTACTTGAGACAGAGGTGAGTTTTAAGGTGTAGGTCTCGTCAAACTCGGGGATGTTGTCCACGTTAGCGGCGAGCACCACGGAGTGATCCCTCTGGCCAGCGAGAAACACCACAGTCCCTCTGCTGTCTCTGAACTCCTCTCCAACAAGCGGCGTTGCGTTGCCATTGAACAGCTGCCAGGAGACAGCCACCAGCCCAAACAACCCACGTTCCCTGATGATACTGCAAAGACATTTCAGATGCGACGTATGTTATTGCTGTGCAGGAATATCAGAAATGCCGAACAGTGCACATGCATAATTGGATAGGATATGATACCTTTAATTGTAAGGAGAGGCACTTTAAAACAATGCTGCATACATCTAGAGGAACTTCCCTGATGATACTGCAAAGACATTTCAGATGCGACGTATTTTATTGCTGTGCAGGAATATCAGACATGCCGAACAGTGCACATGCATAATTGGATAGGATATGATACCTTTAATTGTAAGGAGAGGCACCTTAAAACAATGCTGCATACATCTAGAGGGACCCACTAGAGCCCCCCCCCGCCCCTCCAGTAGAACCTCATCCACCAGCAGTGGTACAAAAAAAAAGTTGTAAGGTTACACACCTTAAAATTGCTGTGCTGCCTTCCTCAATGTTGATCTCGTGTGGTTCGTTAAAAGAAAACAATCCATTAGGATCATCGTTGGCTTCAATTATGAGCGTGGCTGTTGATGACCCATGAAGAACAACATCGCCTGGAGGTAGTTTGAGAGGAGAAAGTCACGTGTGATATATCCAACATAAATCACTACATCAGCAAATAAGAAATACGTTGACAAGTGACTTCATTAATGTACGTGAAAGAGAGTAATAAAATAAAGGAGGTTGCGATGTAGTTTATATGCATTTCATCATCACGATCCATAGGCAGACAGCCTGTAGTTGTCCACCACACATTTCGTCATTTGTTTCCACTTTCCTCTGTCTTGTGCCAATAGGCTCAGGAAGTGCACGTCCTTCTTTTAAGTCATCAAACCATTCTCCGTAAGGGCTCCCTCACCTTCCGGTTCCATGCATTTTCATGCACGACATAAAATGCCCCTGTTGTTGTCCATTCTACATATGGCACCCGCACGTTTACAAAAGACGATTTAATTACGAACAGCGACACTCTCTTTTACGTCCACGGTACCTGCCGGGTCGAAGAGGACAACGAAGAACGATTCCTCAATCTCCGGGAGCGCGTCGTCGACGGTCGAAATGTAAATCGAGGCTTCCGTCTGCCCTTGAGCAAAGTGCAGCACGTCTTGCCCTTCGGCCACTGGGACAAAATCGCCATCCTCGGCGCTCGCCAGCCCAGGCTGGGTCCTGAACCTGACGGTGGCCGCGCTCTCCCTGGAGCCGTCGCGCCGCACGGCAATAACCGCCACGGAGCCCTCGGACACCCGCAGGTCTGCGGGTTCTGTGAGTGCATGCAAGCAGTGCGATTGAAACACGTCACTTGAGAAGGTGCGCCTCTTCACGTTGGACTTAGACGTACCAATAACGTGATGTAATTGGGGTATAGTGCTCTCATGGACAACGCTGTGGTTTTCAGTTGATGAAAACTATATGTTGATGTGGGTATGTTAGCTCAATGTATGTATTTTAACTTATGTTGCACAGTACGTAGCCAACTGTGCTCATCGGAGGTGCGGGGGAAGGACAACAAGCTAAACACAAGAACAGTTTCCGTATAAAGTTGATAGGGTCAAAGCATCTGTCCATTTGTCTGTAGCTAGCGGTGACGATAAATCCCGTGCCAATGATCCAATAAAAATGAGATGCTTCTATACACCTGTGTTGCTGTTAGAGGCTTACTCTGTTTCAAAACTGGCCAAATTGATCAATGTTGGTCAAAACTCAGAAGTAGATTAAGCCTTTTCGGCCACGGTGATGATGTCGCAAGCCATATGTGCCTCATTAGATCATTGCATGTGAATGTATATCATCGCTAACTCAATAATTACGAAGCCAAATTTGTCCTGGAAAGTAGAATAACATCCGTGCACACACACGTGTGCTTTTTAAGAATTGTTTGTCGCGAAGTGCTCCTTTTGTATTTTTGTTAAAAACAAATGTGTATAGTTAATCGGACAATTAGCGGGTTATTTACCATTTAAACATGTTGCCCAATATTGTGGTGTCCAATATTTAACTGAATAGGTGGCACAACTGCAGCTATGTTTTCAAATATTGTACCAGATTATATTGATCACCATGCAAGTTTATCAAATACCAATACATTAAAACTCTAACATTATACTTGTAGTCCATTCATGTGTGGGGGTCTCTTAATTGATCAAACAACAAACTAACCTCATGCTGCACTTTAGTGTGTTTTTCATGTATACACAATTTACACTGCAATTTACACAAAACCTGTACTATCATTTCGCACCTCTGATTAGGCATGGTTGGCTACGTATGATGCGAAAGAAGTTCAACATACACACTTACAAAACTTATGCTAACAGTAAAGTTGCTCACTGGGAATCCACATAGCAATCATTACCCCCTACCGTGAAAAGTAAGCAGAACTCTTCTGAAAAAGAGTTACGTGACTTAATGAGGCTACTTTCCTGGGTAAACAGGCATGTTTAATAACGCCAAGTTGCAGTGAATGAAAGGTGGCATGGCTGCCGAGAATAATCAATGGCAGGCGCGGTGTTGTTTATTGGAGGTTGGAGCCCTTTGCAAAGGTAATGAGTGGGACTCCATCCTCCTTGCAATCAATGCTTTCATTACGCTTGGTCTGCAACGCAGTGTACACACAACCTTTAAAATATATTGGACCGTCATTGCTGGCGATAGTCAGAATGGCAACTGCTGGGCTCCCAATGGAGGCTCCTCCGGTGGTGTCACTTAACGTGATCGTAAAGTTCTCATAATCTTCTGGTATCTGGAATGCAATAAAGCAACACGCCTTTTTATGACTATGGCAATGTCTACGCAAGCAAATAAAACAATTAAACAAATTTGCATGCAGTTTTTTTGTTATGTTCAAGCAGCTAAGGCAGAGTAAAGTTAACATCGTTCAATGCATACGATTGCCTCATGACATCACCTCGTCTGGCAGGGACTGCACAGTGATGTTCTGCTCTGCCTCTTGGTCACCGAAGAGCAGAGTCCCTTTGACTGGAGAGATATCCCGTGTGCCCCCAGGAGTGATTACCCACGAGACAGAAGCGGCACCAAACCTGCCTCTGTGCCTCTCCACAGAGAACTGAGCTGTGTGGCAACAAGATAGTGAGGACAGAGGAAAAGGACATCATCAACATCACCATGATCAGCAGCCATGGTCAATCCACTCCCCAAAACCTCCGATCAGCACTGTTGGCTTAGTACAGTGCGAAAAAAGTTCAACATATTTTTTTCGATTTGAAGCTTTCGTGACTGCAGGGATTCATCTTCTTGGTTCTTTCGGTAAAGCAACGTAGTAGGGAAATAATAAAATAATAAAAATTATACATAATAAAATAATTCTCACGACGTTTCGGCCACAACACAAGCAGCCGTCCTCAGGTGAAGAACAGGCCTATCGGAAAGACAGCGTCTGAATGCTGTCTTTCCGACAGACCTGTTCTTCACCTGAGGACGGCTGCTTGCGTTGTGGCCGAAACGTCGTGAGAATTATTTTATTACGTTTAATTTTTATTATTTTATTATTTCCCTTCTACGTGACTTTACCGAAAGAACCAAAAAGAAGTTCAACATACACAAGACGCCAGCATTTTTGCGAGGTTTCAGATCAAGTGTCTTCAATTGATTAATGCATTCGAAAGCAATGACGATGGTGACAATTATGATAACGAGGATCACTAACAGATTACAAATGTTATCGCACTTAAAGGGGAACGTCATGTCGCATGCCATAGCATTTACAAACCTCTCACCACACACGCTGTCAATGCAGTTAGCAAATGGAAATTGTTGCTATGACATCGTAAGAGATGAGTGTCCCTCCAGCATGGACTCGTCTGATGCCCTACTATGCCTGCTATTTCCCATGATGCTAACCCACTACAGTACTCAGAGAAGGGACGCTGTATTGTATTACACGTGCAACTGAACACCATTGATGAATAAAACAGCACACTAGCAAATACCGACGAAAGCAAATGTAACGGTTTTAACGTAATGCATCGGGGGCGTGCCGGTCGCCATTTTGATGAGGCTATACCTGTGTGGTTGTTCTGCCCGTTGCTCTCAAGGACTCGCTGCTGGAGGTGGGAGCTCCGGATGACGAACACACCGTGGGGGTCATCGTTCTTCAGCACTGTGATGTTCAACGAATCCTTGTCTCCCACCTTACACGCACTTCCATTTAAACTGCTCAGCTGCAGCAAATATGTTTCATCTAGCTGTTCGTAAAAAATGTAAATGTAAAATATATTAAAACAATGCACGCCCCCCCCACCACCACAAAATAATGCTGTAATTGTGTCTATAGCACAATGTTTGATTACTTTCCTGAGTTGCTTTCAAACTACCCTCTCACGGGTCTCAATCCGGTCACGTGTTCTATGCCAATCAGCCATTCATCACAATCACGTAATTAAATGTAAATGGTAGAGGTATGGTTATAGTAAACATCTTGGCTTGATTGTTGGCCCGAAGAATGGTGCTTGAGAAACATCTGTTTTTTGTAGTTAACATCTCGTCACCACAGTGCCCCTCAATAGCGCATCGATCAAAATCCCGAGAAAGATTCTGCTGAAAATAGACACTGAGTGACCTGGGTAAATAATAGTAACACAAATGTTATTGATCTTTTGAAGATATGTATGCATATATAAACCATAGGAACAAATATATAGTTTTCATAAGAGCAGCATCTGCTCCAGGATTTCACACCTCGGGGATGTCGTCTGCTTGCGGGACCAGGGAAAGCTCCTTCTCTGTGTCGCCTGGAGAAAAATCTAAAATTCCATTGCTGCCCATGAACTGGAGGCTGCCCTCTGGTACCACGTGGTACCGCAGTAGGCAGGGCAGCAGGCTGCCTCCATGCCGGACAACACGCACAGCAACAATACTGGATGGGCTCTCCTGGGGGTAGATAAATGTTACAATCATTAATATTACGTAAATATAAGTATTGTGTGATTACAAACATACAGATAGAAGCTGAAAGGGCATTTATTTCTTGAACCATTTTTAGTTTTGAATTTTAACAAAAATCATTATTTGTCATTCCACTCTTCGATAAAGGCCTTGCCGTGGTGGGTTGCTGACGGGGTTGTTTCACATTACTCCACCACGCTGGAACCGGCTCAGTACCAGTTCAGATATCCTTTGCCACAGATGTTAGCCACAGCTGGGAATTCAACTCAGGTTGCCAGGTTCAGAGCATAGCGTGCTGACTGTGACACTCCACCCCTTCTGTAATAGCATTGCTTAAAGGAGAAACCAATGCAACTAGCGTTGAAGAAATGTATCATCAGCAATGCTGTAATGGGTCCCTCTTCCAACAAACGTACACCAACAATGTCTGTAAAGTGCAATGACTCGTGACATTACCTTAACAAAGACATGTCCTTGAGTGAATGGAGAGATCTCAAATGTTCCTCCCGGATCATCATTCTGCAGAATGACTATTTCTCGACTGGTAAAACCGGACTTAAGTATCTGGTTGTCTGGTTCTGCTCTGTGACAAAGAATGAGTCAAAAAGTGTTAGTATTTAACACGAAACATTCAACACTATTTAATATCGAGGGTTCAAAGACTGACCATACTACTTTGAATCAAAATTTGACACGTCTCTATTCATTGTGTTGAGCACTGCGTGCAGTCTTTGATCACCGCTCCTCCTCCCTCCCGATACGTTTCCATTCATTGGCTACCACAGCCTGATAAGCTCTCCCCCCCCCCTCTCCACCTCCCTTCAACTTGCTTATAAGGGATTACATCTTGAATCATTGCTTCACTTGATGCAGCTAATTCGGCTGTGACGGTCCCACCTGATGACGGAGACTTGTGTTGCCTCCGAAACGTCGTGAATTTTATTTTGTTTTGTTTTATTTTACTTTCATTAATTTTAATGTTTTTACCTACGTGACTTTACCGAAAAAACCTGAGAATAATTTGAATCAAAGTTCCTATGATTACTGTTGTTACATTGTATTTCATAGCTTTATTTTGGTGATTTCGAAAACATGTGGTTAAGCCATGTTTCTTGCGGAAGTGCGGAGTTGGCCTGATAACTTTAATCTAAATTGTCTTATGGTTGTCATTATTTGACTTGCATCACACTGAGATTTTTGCACGCAGCGTTGTAATACGATTTTTTTTTCTGGAAGATTTGCTGGTTTATCCAGGATGTTTCTGTTGCGCGTCGTCGCTTTAAGATGTTCTCTGTTCATATTTTGTTTGTTGCGGTTGCTCACAGGGCTATACCTAATAAATGGAATTTGAAATGAAACTTGAACTACGATGATTGTCTGTAATTTGTGTATAAGTAAATACGTTTTAAGTTGGGAAACTTTGTTTAGGAGACATAAACATGGGGTAAACATTTATTTAAGAGGTCCTTAGTGTTAAAAGTAAAGCAAACAAATCAAAACACGCATTAATACAACAAAGTAATACATTAAATTTGTCACATTTCATGCAATAGCACAGCAATCACTAGATTAATTGTATAGCTGTCACAGACCTCATTTTCCATGGTGGTACAAAAAGCACAAATATGTTCTTGTACCACTGCTAAGTTTTTTTTGCTTTTGTTTCTCAAAGTTATTCCCATTTCTCACGTATTGTGCATGAACCATAGTGAAGTTCGTGTCAACTAAAAGGCCATTTAACACAGAACCATAGTGTGGAACAATATCCCTTTGCATGGCCACCATGCATGGCAGGAGGAGAAATGGGTAGGGTTGGGGTGTGACATGCAATTCTGCACGCATGCGGCTGTGTACAAATTGCTATAGCAATAATGATTCGTCACTTTGGCAAGCCATATGCTTTTTGCTTTTGCGCGGCATGAGGGCTGGAACTTGAAAATGATCACATACGAACTTGCAGTATAATATACACAGCAAATACTTTCATAACGCTTCGCATGATGAAAAAAAACAAAGCGAATATTTTTTTTGTTTCCTTGGCACAAGGGTACAATTTAATGTCAGCGCGTATGCATTATGTTACGGAATGCTAATTATGGCTTGTGATCAATATGCATCAAAAGGATAGCCTGGCAGGATGGCTGGAAGATGAACATTGCAGGGAATCTGGGGCATTGGGGGATGCCAGTTTTGTTATAAATGCACAGCATTGGGCCAGACCTGCTGTTATCTTGAATAAGGAACTGACAGATCCCAGCAGGGTCCCAGCTAAAAGGGTAAAGGGCCATCTGGAGAGAGCAAAATGCATTTATACATTTATTTATTGTAGTAAAGACTACAGAGCGCAATTTTTACCCATCTGAAAATACAGTTATCAGACACTTTATACACATTTTGCTGCTCTCCATAACATGGGATTTGCTAAACAATTTTACAAGCGACGATGTCCAACATTTATTTTATGCTGCATGGCAGTGCATGCAGCATTACACAAATGACACAACAAAGGCTCCACTGAAGGCTCACAATTAAAAAAGGACATCTAAATGTGCAACAAAACACAAGTTTACAGCGAGTTGTCGAAAACTATAAAGCCACTTCATCGCAGTCTTGCCACACTGAATAACGAGGAGGAATTTACCACTTACCCGTAATAGACTAAAAACCTCTCTGTCTCTACCCTGAAAAAAGAAAGAGAGCGGCATGCAGCGTGTGAAGAGGAAAGATGTGGTATGGGTATGGCTTAGATCCTGGCCTGGAAAGCAAATTCAAGGGGGGTGGGATTACGGGGTGCTCCTTGGGCATGGCTGTGGGAACAGGTCTCCTGAATTCTGAGGCCAGCTGGAAACCACAGATGCCAAGCCACAGCCGCTATTCACTCTCAATAGGCACACTTAGCCAGTGACAAGTCAAAGGAGTGGGCCTGGCGAAACGAACTCAAAAAGCTGCTTACAAATGTCCCTTTTCAATGCCTCCCTTCCTCCCTCTTCCGTTTTTTGTATTCTTCCATTTACGGGACTTGCTTGTAGCGACAGGGAATTTTGAACTAATTAAAATAGGCTCATTTAAATTCTGTGCCTCTTTTCAGAATAATAAAAAGGTTCATAGCAATTAAAATAAAAAAAAATTGTAAAAAAATTTCAATAGCCATTTTCTTGTTTGTAAACATTTTAGCATCGTCTGTATGTGTTTACAAATACTAAATTTCGAATTGGGATTTTAAATAGAAAGAACACTGATGTTATACAACAATCATGGATAATTATTATGGGGAAAATATAATATAATTAAACTATAATATGCAAACAATTTACGTAGCATGGATAATGTTCATCAATGTTTCTTATTGCATATACAATACCACTGACCTGTTCAGGGTTAAGCGGACAATCTCATCCATTTCTGGCATGTCGTCAGGCCAGATGGTCAGGTTTATGGCCGATGTGCCTTGGCCACTCGCGAATGTCACCGAACCCTCAAAGGGGCCGATGTCAGAGAGTGAAACATACTGCTGACTTGGTCCAACTGGGGTTAAACTCCAGAAGACAGCTGCATGCTCATCAGAGCCTTCCCTCTGCAAAGGGATGGTTATCTGGGACAGGGAAAATGTTACATTTGCATCTCACCAAATTCCAATCGCATACAACTTCATAAAAAAAACATTATATAAGTGCAATAATGAGGGCCGTATTGGTAGGTGTAGTCAAATGTATTGGCAGTCCAGTATTTAAACGCAGAACATAATTTATGATTCCTAACAAATATGGGTCAAAATATCATGCATATGTTTGCTTGGTTATTTGAAAATGCTTATAATTCTTTCAATTCACGTTCAATAAAGTAACTTAATTTCACCTGCACTGGTGCACCATCCTCTGGCTCTGAGACAAACAAAGTCTGGTTGGTGTTCAGCCCGATCTCCTCATTGGCAACATGTAGAGGAATAGGCAGAAAAACACTCCGGTAGTTTCCAATTCGCGGACTCAGTGGTGGTACCAATGGTACCACATCAGCTAACTCTGCTTTCTCAAGCTGTAAAACAAAGAATACATAGTTTTAATTTGGATTTGTGTGCACTCCACAGCTGGTAGATGTTTAAAATAAAGTATTACGCTAGTTAACACATTTATATTAAACATATATATAAAACTACATTTCATATCAAGAGTGAAATAGCTGATTCGTAAACATTTCATTCGTGTAACTATAGATCAATGACATGAACAATTAATTTGCTTCTCACCTTAATGTAAAAATGGGCACCGCTCTGCAGGAAGGCGTCGCTGCGGATGAGAGCAGTGAAGTTCACAGCAGAGCTTTCGGACGGCATGAGGGCACCGCCACTGAAGCCATCACCGCCACCGCCGCCGCCGCCGCTGACGTCCGTGGCGTTGAAAACGTCGCGCCTGCCCCTGGAGGGCTCCAGGACTCCCGGGGGCAGGTAGCGAAGCGTGTAAGAAACCCTGACTGCGCCGCGTGTCCCCCCCTGCCGGGTCAAGCCCAGGGTGAGGCGTCTCCCCTCGGCAGAGCCCTCGATGCTGTGCTCGTAAGCGGGCTGCAGCTCCACAACCCCGTAGACGTCATCGCTGTCTCGCAGGAAAAACGCCACCTGCAAAGCGGGATGCAATTCTGTTTAGGTTTTGTGGCACGGTTTTTTGTGAAGCTGCTGCTGTGGTCATTGCAAATCTGTATATCTCTTCCAAAGAGTGGTAATTGCAAAATGGATAGATGAAATGCAACTAGCCATGGCAATGTATATAATGAGTGTGCAATTCTCGAACAAAAAATGTGAATGTTTAATGATGTGGGTTATGGCGAGTTAATCAATTTGACAAAGGTACCTATCAACTTGCCTGAGAATAGATGCCTGATACTGTCCTAGGAACACACTGTCAGGGGTATCTTGGTTCAAACTAGGGAATTTAAACTCAGAGACAGGCATATTACCTTCTCAGCCATTGGTTAATGCCACACTTTGCAAAGGTGCTGAGAATAATGCAGTATATAACTCAATACAGAATTATACTGTGCTGTTGCAAATCGTAAATGATGCTGCAACCAGCAGTCTCAATGGGTATACCACAGTTAGTTGATCGGCAGTTTATATGTGGTGTGATAGAGTATTGGTCCTCTCGTGTCTTCCAAGACATCTGGCAAGTGTAGAAGAGTCACCCAAATATCCTCGAGAGAGGCGTTCGAGAGCTTCCTCGAGTGGAGGTCCTTCAGCAATACGTGGAATGAGCAAGCACTTTTTCAGGACTGCACCTATACCTCATTTGCAACAAGGAGTTTACTTGCATATATACTAAACAAGACAGCATGTGGGTAAGCAATGTTAACATTGGAGGAGGGTTACTCTGCACCTGGAATGGGTCCGTTAGCTCTGCACCTCCCTGGGCACTCCCGTTGATCATTTCAAAGATGAATTTCTCTGCCTCCTCCGCCTCTACATCTTGCACCACCTGCAGACTCACGGCCACAGCCCTCTCCCCATCAGCGAACTGCAGCACTCCAGAAGTTGGGGATAGGTCAGCGGTCACTGGAGAAGGGTCATCACCACCCCGTGTGATTCTCCACCCAACAGACACCGCACCATATGTGCCGCCTGTGCGTACCACAAAAATAACCTCCATCCTGTGCCAAAAGAGAAAAAATACCATTTACATGTGACAGTGACGAATCTGTGGATGCCAACAGTGGTGGCTGTAGTGGCATGACCGTGAATTTTGGAAGGTTACCAACTTCTTTCTTTTTTCTTACCTTCCCGTGACAAAAAAACACAAATTCTTACCGTATCAAATGTACGCTAAGTGCGTTGGTTTTATATAAATATATTTGCATCATTTTATCATCATTATTATTACCTTGGGGTTGTATCTTCGTTTATAAGGAGTGGTTGCATAATCATACTGCTGTTAATGCTTAGAACTCCATATGGTTTGTCATTCGCTTCAATTGTGACGTGCAATACATGCGGTTCGGTCAACACTGCATCGCCCTCAATTCTGTCTTCTTGGAGAACCACGCTGAAGGTCTCCTTAATCTCCGGGGTAGTGTCATCCACAATACGAAAGTACAGCTCTGCTTCTTTCGCCCCAGGTGCAAAGGTGACGGTCCTGTTTGCTTGCAAATCCAAAAAGTCCACATCTAAGATGGCAGCTGAAGGCCCGTCAGAAATTATCTGGTAGTCAATTGTCACAATTCCATCGTCTAGGCCTGCAAAAGCACCAACTTCATCTGTTCCCCGAATAACGGAGATGCTAATCTCTCCCGCTGACTCGAGCACTGAGATCTCACTGAGCGAAAAACGCACAGGGCTGTCGTTTTTGCTGATGATGAGACGGACAACGTTCTTGGTCTCATCGACCGAGGCGCCTCCATCACAGGCCACAAGCCTGATATCAAATTCCTCTTCAATTTCAGGGATCTGTGCAAGAGATTTGTGGTGGACATATGGAAATTATTGTGGATTATTTATATTCAATATCTCCAAAGTATATATTTCTTTTTGGCTTTGTGTAACATTAATACTGTAATAAAATAAACCTCACTCCTTGATACAGTATGTATATTTATATTGCATAAAAGCCATAAATAAAATAACCACAGTAAGTCAAAAATATATTTTTTGTTGGAAAAAAAGTGTGCTCAGTTAATGACCATTTACTCCATGTGTGTATGACTTCTAACAACGTACGAAAAATCCGGTCTGCTTTCCGTTCAAAGATGCAATACAATGACCTTACTGCTCACCTGGTCATCCAATATGTAAATGTTATAAACAACCGTAGATTGTCCTGGTAAAAACGTAATCTTCCCTTTTGTTGGGTACACATCTCCCTCTGCATTATTGGTGTCATTGCCAACCTGAAAAATAATCAATGTAAAAAAAAACACCGCTTTATTGAACTTTCTTCCAACATTCTCATATTAAGCAGGGGAGAGGAATTATACAAAGCCATAGATTAATTCGCGAATGCGACGAATGTGTACTATATGCCTTGACGTGGATCAGAAGCATGGAAATTAAAGACAAAAAAAGGAAAATGAACAAATAATGGCAAGTGTACGCTAAAAGCATGCTACAAAGCAGGGAGAGGCTCATACTTGGATTTACAATTAAATAAAGAACACAGGCAGGTTAGAGATAGTATAATATGGACTGTTAATAAAAGTAAGTGGACTGATATTCTTTGGGTCTTTCGGTAATGTCACGTAGGATGGTTCAAAGAAAATAACAAAAAACTACGACATTTCGATCACAACACATCTTCTTGGTTCTTTCGGTATAGTCACGTAGAAGGAAATAATAAAATAATTAAAATAAAACATAATAAAATTAAATAATATAATTATTCCCTTCTACGTGAGTCATAAAACATAATAAAATTAAATAATATAATAATTATTCCCTTCTACGTGAGTCACGTAGAAGGGAATAATTATTATATTATTTAATTTTATTATGTTTTATTTTAATTATTTTATTATTTCCTTCTACGTGACTATACCGAAAGAACCAAGAAGATGAATCCCTGCAGTCACGAAAGCTTTAAATCGAAAGATCACTACACAAGCGATCGCCATCAGGAGGAAAGACGCAACACAAGAAGTCGCTTGCGTTGTGATCGAAACGTCGTAGTTTTTTGTTATTTTCTTTGAACCTATCTACGTGACGTTACCGAAAGACCCAAAGAATATGAATTCCTGCAGTCACGAAAGCTTTAAGTCAAGATTTAAGTGGACTGAGACAAGATGCATCTATAAACAGGGATGATGGCTGTCGGTTGAGAATAATTCTGGAGTTCCAGCCAAGGGAGGGAGCACACAAAAGAGGGCGTCCATCGCAGAGAAGGAGCGGTTAAAATCAACTTGTGTGCAGGTGCTGGGTGGAATGTAACATCACAGGACCCTGGGGAATCGTGGCAAGCTTTGGGAAAACTTAAATCAGCGGTAGGATGATCATGGTTGATGATTATGATGCTAATTTTAACGTTATTTTCTGGGTCGTACAAGATGACATCATATGGTGGATGACGTGTGACATCATTGCCTTGGCCGAATAAGGCTTTTTTATTTTCACGCTGGGTTTATTTTGCCGAATTTAAGGTAACCGCTTGATCAATTTGTATGCTATTCAATACGGTACGTCCATAATAGCAATACAACTTTATCCAAACCTTTAGTTTACATTGAATCATCTTTACGTGAGTTATTGTGACCCCAGGTTACTGACAGATGGACATACATACAGACAAACACAAGGAGAGATGGACAGAGCTGATGCATGAATGCTTTCAACCTAAGTTGTAAAGTGTTAAACATGGACAATTAATATATTGCTCATGTGTGAAAAATCGTAATTATTGCATTGTTAAATTACGTAGAAAAATAGTCTAGAAAATGCTCAAAATCATGACCCGTTTTGTGGCACCAAAATCGTTTTGTGGCCCTTACTGTAAACATCACAGACACAGTTCCAAACGTTCCCTTTTCTCTTCTTAGCACAAGCTCCAACGATTGGTTCCGGCCTCTTGTCTCGCCGTATGTGATTGGCGATGACTGGAGGAGATGAAGGAAACAAAACATAATCCAATTAGGCTTTTTTTAATCAGGGATTTTAACCAGTGTTCCTGCTTACACGCAAAATTCTCCCACAGCAGGGTGCGGAGTAAAACCCCCACTCCCCCCCCCCATGATCCCATACAACCTTAAGCTCTCTCACACATTTTGGAACCCTAACCACACTGCCCTACGCAACAGAGTGCGGCTGTGGTCATCCAGAACAGACCGTGCAACGTTCGACGACGCAATGTCCGATCCACAAACACGAAGGAGACATTGCGGCGAAAACACTCCGCTGCTCCTGATGCGGTGGTCTGGCTCGGCCACCTGATTGTGAAATTGTAGCTGTTGCTCTGCCTCGACGTCAGCAGCCATGAAGAATAAGAAGAAATATTCTTAGGTTTTTTCGGTAAAGTCACGTAGGTAAAAAATAAAAATTAATAAAAGTAAAATAAAAATCAAATAAAAATCACGACGTTTCGGAGGCAACACAAGCTTCCGTCTTCAGGTGTTGCCTCCGAAACGTCGTGATTTTTATTTGGTTTTTATTTTACTTTTATTAATTTTAATTTTTTACCTACGTGACTTTACCAAAAAAACCTAAGAATATGAATCCTTGCAGTCACGAAAGCTTCAAATCTATAAATAAGAAGAAACCCTCCCCCCACCCCATTCTTCCCTCCATTTGTATTCCTCACAAATTAACAGATAAGCTCGGCCACAAATCAAATATATACGCTTGTGGCAAACCTTACTGACGTTATAGGCCTGTTGCGTGGTTTTTTTTTTTAAAGGGGAAATAAAATGAAGGTTTAAAAATGCTTGAGACCCAAAAATTACAAATACGTGCTATCAGTATTCAGCCTCTCTTCACTGTGCTTCAGGAAACATTGCCTAATACCATGGCGACAAGCCTACTGAATTGTCACTTAATTATACACAGCCAATGTCATGACACACGCCATTCCCCCCATAAATTACCAGCGAATTGTAAACACTTCAATCGTCTGTGTGCCCCGTTGCGTTTGATGCGCTGCGTATTTGGTGAATCAGAACACCGCGACGCACCGTGTTAAAGGCGACGACTCCAAAGGCATTGTCGTTTGAGAGGATGGTGACCGTCACTGACTTCGGACTCCCCACCGTCACGTCCGCAGTGTCACCCTGGGAATCACAGCAACGTCAACAATCGACTTGGACAACGCATCCCGCTAAAAACCACAAAAGTGTCAACTTTTACGCTCTCGACTTTTCCATGCCCTCGTGAAAGGCTTTTCTTTTTTCTTGGGACAAAAAAAGGTTGCGGCGACAATTGTTTAAGTGCGGTTTTTTGTTGTGTGTGTGTGGCTGCCGCTGCTGCTGATTTACTTGTGCGGCCAAGTAGAAAGTGAACGTTTCATCTGCCTCGGGAATGTCATCGTCAGAGACTCCGAGCACCACAGCCTTGCTGAGGTTTCCCAGCGCAGGAAATGAAGCGACCACGGAGGGAGTAAAGAAGTCCCACGTGTTCTCCCCTTGCAGCTGCGATGACAAATACAAATGACAAGCACTACAGCGCATTGTTTGCGGCCGTACAGCAAAATCCTTTCATCGCGTATGAATTCATTGATTGTATTCAAACAACGCGTTGTTGTGTAAGCATTCACAAAAAGACAGCATAATGGCAATTTCATATCTCTAGTTGCATGTATTGCTACACTCCAAGGGAGATATAGATATATATATTACATAAAGTAGTTTACAACTTTGTCAATGCACTGCTGGATGACGACCTTCCTACAACCGTATTGGTCACGGGAGTTGGTTGACCAATACTTACTTCACTGTCCTGACCAGTGTGGTTTGGTAAAAGGTGAAATAGCCCAGGATTTGAACAAATATCACTTGCCGCTGAAATTAACCATTGCCACGAATCAAATTTAGGTCGTTCCTCACGAATGCAAATATGTACAGGTATTTATTTTGTCCTGTAAGTTAAATCTGACCATAATTAAATAATAGATATCCATTGCACTCATCTATAGGTCAGTAGGAGCAAGCGAACATGTGTCTGTTATTGCAAATCAAATTTTTTCACTTTCTTTTTACCTCCGTTAAATTGATTGCCATGTGTGTTCTGTCCTCATGTCAAAGTAATTGGAAATTGACTCAATCCATACAAATTATCAGAGTGCACGTTGTGTTTTACTTACCAGAATATATGCAGCAAAATCTTGCGCAGCTGATCCGGTTTTCTCAATAATTATTTTAACGATAGAGCCATCCGATTCAGTTACGACAAAATGTGGCTGTGTCACCAACTTTATTTCAGCAGCTCCAGATGTTTGGGTTGCGTACAGAATAAGGCATAGCAATGACGAGCAGAACACAGTAAACATACCTGGAAAGCAAATAGTAGCGAAATTCAGTATTCGTATAATTGAAAACCTTCAGTAACACAGTAGATGTTTACGTTTAATACTTTTGCATTAATGTATCTATTTCGTCATTCACGTGGCATTTGAAGCACAACTCACAATATTATAGCTGTATGTTAAATTTGGTAATCAATTTGATGCCATAGGGAGTTGCTTTTAATTCAACAATATTATACACATCTCTTCAACACGTTTTTTTGCCATTTAAAATAACCTTTAATAACCACTAATAAAACGATGCATTATATTATACAGCCACATGCGAAGATGCAATAAGTGAGAATATTTTGTATTTGCCACTGAATTTTATTTTCACTCTCTGGAAACCTTCAAAAACAAAACCACTCCTCTGCGGATGAGTCACAAGGCGAGGACTAAGTCACTGCAAGTGGGGCATCCTCCAAATTTAGTTTCTCGGACTATACATTTAATTATCGCCCATCACTATGCACGGACATCAATTTTGCATAACTCGTTGACTATTCAAGCTTGCGGGTAGAGAGAGAGAGAGAGAAAAAGGGGAGTTACAAGGCAGTCTCAGGTTCCTGAAATGCAAGCTGCCTCACCTACACCACGTCGCATGCAACGATACACATGCTGCTTCAGAAGGCTGTCTCTAGCTGCCACGGAAGCAATTTGGATTACCGCCTAATATTTTATTCAGGGGTGGTTTTCTCTTTGTTTATTACATTCCAGCATACATGTCTGACATTTTCATAGTTACAGTACAAAATATGCGGTAGTGTTAATACTGGCCCTACGGAGTGGCCCATGGGTCTGGAATCGTAGGGGAAAAGAACGAATTCATATTTTTTTGTTTCTGCAGCCCCAAGATGTATCTGAGTAAGGAAGAACGAGTCCGGGTAATTCTACTCGTAGGGAATCAGAGACAGAGGGAGGTCGCTGTTGAATTTAACAGACTGCATCCAGACCGCGAGCCAATAACACAGAGTTGTGTTTTTCCTATGATTCCAGACTTATGGGACACCCTGTATAATAAATGAGGCACAGGTGGAGGCTTGCATCGTTTAACCCATGTCCCACTGACTATCCCACATTGGGGAGGAAATTCCCGAACTATGCAAGATAATACTTGTTGTGTTATCAATCAGGGTGCTTAATTTTTTTAACAATAGATTGGCTCAATCTTGATTTGAAGCTTTCGTGACTGCAGGAATCCATACTCTTTGGTTCTTTCGGTAAAGTCACGTAGAAAAATAATAATAGCTCACGACTCAGGACGACCGCTTGTGTGGCGATCGAAACGTCGTGATCTATTATTATTTGTCTACGTGACTTTACCGAAAGAACCAAAGAGTATGAACAGAGTGGCATTTGCTGCTGATGCATCACATGTCAAGATGTAGCCCTATTACGGCACTTTATGCAAACTAACATTCAAACAGGCGAATGGAAGCATTCATTCAATTACATTGCATAACATGCGAGGAAGTCGATAACGTCGATAATAAAGACTCACAACAGCGGGCTGTAAACGACAATTATCTTCGCGAATATTACATTATCACAACATGTCACTGAATTGCTGTGTATTTTTTTCTATATAATCGGGTACATACTCACATTTGTTTTGCTTTGACTCCATTTTTCCGTCTCGGATGGCGTTATCGACTAAGGCACATTTACAAAAGCATTCAGCTGCTGGATTACCACCGAGGAGCTGACCTGCTTACACGAAAACACATGGCACCTATTACATAGCCGGATGGATGGTTTTCCGTCCACAACAAAAGAGAGAGAGAGAAAAAAAACACTGATCACATCATCTTGGCTGCCAGAAACAACTGCCTATGATTATGATCACGACCATTTCTTTGCAGTTGCAGACACACGGGTTTATTACACTTGCTCTGTACGGCTTTCGGGAGCTACAGCTACTAACAACAGCTCCCCCCCCCCGCCAACTGGAGGCTTTGTGAGAAGCAGACGGGGATTATCAATAAGCAGCAGCAGTGCGTGTCTCCCGACTGGAGGAGCATCAGGTTGTAGGATTGAGTCTTGGTACGAGGCAACGTCAACATGAACTTATTTGCCCGACGGCAACGCAGTGCTACAATAATAATAATAGTAGCAAACTAAAGTACTTGTAAAATATGAGCCGCATAGCAATTTTAATATTTGTTCGACTGGACATTTGTTACAAAGAGCTTTACAGCTCATCAGATTCCTCCGGTATGAATACATATTTTGATTCTGATCTTCTGATATGAATAACGCAACTGATTTAATTGAGTATTATTGTGTAATAAAATTAATAACCCCCCCCAAAAAATGTATGTATAATTCAATTCATGCATAGTGTATAAAAAATAATTTGGCATACAAAGCATGTTTTGCAACACATTATGCATTGGCACACATATTCTATATTAGCATAAACACAAATACACTCACGGAATTGATCAAACAAAAACATATGATGTCGAACATAATCTTTTAAAAAGCATAATGTTAATTATTATATAGTCAAATGATGCATTAAGAGTGAATAACAAAACTGCATTCAATATATAGAAAACACCATTTAATATAAAAATTTATATTTTATTGGCAAGAAACATAGTTTTTTCATCTCAATAGAATATATTTTTGAAAACGTTAGCATTGCACAATCATTAATGCTATAAGTACAGTTGTTATTAAGTGACATTTCAAAATTGAACAGAGTGGAATTCCAAAAAATATAACTGCTGATCAAAATTGACAGCAAAAAGTCTTCACTTACCTTGTAGTTGTTTATTTTTGTCATGGACAAAGCAATTTTCTATCACCTCTGACCTCGGCTGTCATGTAATTGATTAGCGTTGCGCTTCCAAACTTCTGAGATCCACCAGTTTGCAAATACAAACGCAGCCTTGCACATTCCAAATCATATCTAAAAACGGAAAGCAGTTCTGACAATTACAAGGACTGTTGCACTCAATACTCAGTTTTCACAACTCCAACGAAATATATACTCGGGGGAGGGGGTTTTAAACCATTTTTGCAGCAGCAACAACAACAACAAAAAAGCAGCAAATAAATACAAATCCTGACCTTCGGAGCACGTCCCATACGTCCACAGAAGTGAGAGGTATGGGGAGGGTGCTGGAAGGGGGAGGAGTTAACTTCGTGACGTCGCCGTGAGGGCAGTATCAACGCCTGCCTATGCTCCTTGTGTGTGTTTCTTTTTCATCTTTTCATCATCCCACCCTCTTCTCTGGCCATTTATTCAGAGCTCTAAGACAAGCAGAACACACACACATATACAACAACATTTGACTTAGTAGTGCACTGTAATCCACTTGCAACCCCACATATTCTCAGCAATTGTATTGTCGTTGGAAATAAATCAATACGCTTATCGGGAAAAAATAAATATAAGTTGGTGATTGAGCTGTCTCACGCTATGCATTTGACTGCTGCTCCCCGTGGTACTCCCAGCTCTGTCGACTCCACATGAACACAACATGTGCAGTGAGCCAGCCACAGGTTGTCATCTTATACCGACTGGCATCGCTGCCTTTGCTCAACATGCACAATAGGAGACAGTGGTCGTTCTTGGGAAAATCAAATTTTAGCCATACTATTTACTTATTCATGAATCCTCCTGTGAATTAAAGCTGAAATACCGTGTATGAATTGTTTTATTACACTTACCTCATGAAGGCTAACTTCATAAAGTATTCCTAATTACAGTATTACTTGAAACAAAAAAGAACGGCCCCTTTTAAACGTCTAGAGCACAATAAAGGATTGTTATATTTAAATTAACACTTCATTAAACGGGAATCGTTTGGGATTTTATAAAAAGTGCTTTAACAATGAAGCAAACTGCTTGTGGCCAAGGCAAGCCTTGGTGTGAGAAATGTAATTAATCGGAGCTATATCTCAGTGTCGCGTGAAAGAAAGAACCGCAGTTTCTAGGCAGCTTTGCCACAGCGATGCAAACTTGGACAAATAACCCTTTAACAGTGTCAATAATGCCGCAAAATGCCTTTCGGAGCTCGCTATTCACTGCACCTCAGTTTTCATCAAGTCGCAAGAAAGAACCTTTCAACAGGTTTCTTCACCCAAACCCATAGATCAATTCACATATTCATAGCAAATCCTGCCTGGCAACAGCTGTGCTGCTAACTAGTAAGATCTCCGTGGGGTCTGACTGCCTGTGATGGATGGCCCTGACATGTCATGGATGTCTTAACCCCTCCACTGTGTGTCTCCATGATGGGAAAGGCCGACGACTCGCTAGCCCTGGCTCTAATTCAACCCTTGTCAGTTTAATGGCAAAACTCTCCCGTTGATATTCGTTTCAGAGGCCAAACTGAACAACGTGTGCATTTGCTGCATGGCTGATAATTTTTCAAAGCAACAATTTGCCACGGTTAACAGTGTTGCAAGTAAAAATTCACATATATTGTTGTTGCGGAAACTAGTGACATGGTCATTAACCACATGGTCTACGTGTCTGCAGATGTGTTATATAATGAGGTACACAATGCACTTAATGCAAAGGGCATTTAACTGCAATTTGACACCGCATGGCTACATACAGATTTACAAGTGCAAAGCCACTGGAGCAATGCACATTTAAATCCAGATGTGTTAATGTTGTTGTCCTGCCCCTGCACCTACGGTTAGCATGGTTGTCTATGTACATTGCGAAAGAAGTTCAACATACATGCAGGGATAATATTTTAGCTAAATATATCAATAATTTTCGGCCTTGAATAAACTTTAACTACTGATATGACATGTATTATTAATACACGTTCATAAATGCAAAACAAACAAAAAATCCCTCCCACCTGAAAGTTCGTAATGTATATTTAACTGGTGAATGTCTATAGTACCACCATAAAATGCAGCGATTCAAGTCAGTATTAATACAAAATAAATACGCTTATCAGCCAGAGTTTCCCGTAGCAGTGCATACTTTGCCCCAATAGTGACAAGTTTGCAAACAATCATACGCCCATTTTTGTATTGTGATCATATAGTGTCTGACATTAACAAATGCACACAACTGATGCCATACAAGAGAGAGTCCTTTTGTTGTCCTCAGAGGCCTCCCATTATCCTCCGCGTAGTTTGTTTACAGTCTGACATCATGTTTGCTCAGTGTGGATTATGCGATCGCTTCGAGGCCACGCGAGAGAATTCTCGCCGTGACGCTTCGCCCTGCCTCGGGCTCATTAGCATGCACGATGGGCACTGCTCAGCAGGCATGGCCCAGACCGGACGAACAAAAGAAGCGCACTGCTATGCATTCAATTTGCCGATCCGTATATACAGCTGGCTGGCTCTCTCTCTCTCTGTGGGGCGTTCCTGGAACCAGTGGCTGCTTTGTTGCCATAAATGCATCCTTGTTTATATGGTGCTAGACCCAGCCCATAACCGTGGTCTCTCACAAGGCTGACGTCTTTGTTTATGTCTAGCCGTTAAGTATTTATTCTATTCTTTAAGTACAAGCATTCAGTGTATGCTTAATTATAGCACTGTATATGCAGAACAATCTCTTTGGAAACAGTGGTGTATCGTTAACGAACATGTATGATGAGCATACTTTCTACGCAGTTTGTACCATCGTCTGAAATTTTAGAAGTGTAGTATAATAGATTAAAGCATTAAAATATATTCAAGGCGTGAGTATATAAAAAAAAAATCTAAAATGATTTTGAGTAAAAAAAAATATGTTGCGAACGTAACATGTACGTTTTTGTGACCAATTCAATGAGTTTACAACGATATGATTTATTCATGCCTATGTATTGATCAAATTCAAAACTTTTCATGACGGAATTTAAGATCAACATACACGTGTGTTGCTGTATGTTGATGCTAACTTCGGTCGTGAAAATTCTTCAGCCACAGGTGAGGTCTATTTATCAGCATTTAATCGATATATTGGTATACCTAACAGAAAATAAACAACGTGGATAAGCGATTGAAATTTTAATGTCAGACATATTTAAAATGCAATAAAATATAGTTGTAAGCATTCGTTACTCTCTCTCTGAGGGTAGGTATATGGCTCAAGCGCCTTCTGTCCCATCGATCCAATGCTACTACAAAAACACACTCCATCTAGACTCCTTGAGCCATAACTAGGGAAGGATGGTAGAGGTTGTTTTCCTCTGCCCTTCTCAACAGTGTTGGATGCAGTTTAACATCATGCGTGTTATTCTTTCTATCATAACAAGTCAAACATTAAATGTCGGAATTCTTATACGAACGTGTACTGTATCTGAACGAACAATTATCGTGTCATGATTAATTAAGCACGCACATTTAACTGGCCAAATAGTATTGTTTTAAAAAAATTACATTGATTATCTAAATGTTCTAGCAGCTGTTAACAGTTATTTCAATACAGCGTTGACATCGATAAGATTAACAAAGTTATGATACTATATGCAGACAAATGTGCTCAGTATTTTCACAAATAAATCTATTAACAGCCCTACTTTATTTTTTTGCAGAGCATGACACACTTTTTTTCATCAATCAAAAAGTCATTGACGTGTTTCCAAGTTTGCAAACAAAGGGAATCCGTGTGCCGTGTGCAAAGGAAATAACGCGCAGCAATTATACTGCGTGCCTTCTATACAATCCATCGGTACCTGAATGGAAAGTTACCAGGCCATGCAATGCTGTCAGCGTTCCGTATGCAGTTTCCTTGCGGCTCAATACGTTGTAAATGTTAACATGTGCATGCATTCACAAGTGTGAAGAAAAGCTTTCATTTTGGCCACTGAGCCCAGCTTTCACAATTCCTTCCACCTGCTGCATTTTATTGCCGTCTACTCTGAAGGAAACTGCACGACTCCACACCGCTCTTGGTTTAAAAAAAAACCTGTGCCAACAATGGCTTTCAATGCGGTAGTGGCGGTGTTAGCACTTTCAATTGAAAACATGTCAAGTGAAACAAATACACGACACCTTCCAAATGCAATCCCATATTTAATTACAACTGATTGTGAGTGAACTTCAAGTTGTTTCGAAGCTTCGTGTAACTCGTTTTCTTTGCAGGCGGCGTGGTCATAACTGTCATCTGATAATTGGACAGCAGGAGGCATGCGTAGCCCAAGGCCAAACGAGACAGGGGGACACCGTGAAGAAGCCAATGTACCGTACTTTGAATTTATTTTCGCACCGTACGTAGCCCACCGTGATCATCGGAGATGCGGGGGGAGGACAATAAACTAAACACACGCAAAAAACACAGTTCAAAACAAATTAGTTTTCAATCTAGATTTCAAAGTGCACAGTTCCAGTAGCTTCACAATATCAGAGTGTTGTGAATTCTAACACAGTAAATATATTTGCACTTTAATTAGGGGAATTCTTAACAGTGCGTTTAATACATTCCGTATAAATGGGCTCGTTGTGAATACACGTTCAGCCACGTGCATGTTGCTTTATTATTAAATCCTTTATATTAAGTTCACTTGCTTGCTTGCGCGCTTACGACCGTGCAAATCTTCCGGTCGTTTTTTAACCCACTTCCCGTGATCCAATCGGGCTGACATTTTGCGCAGACTCGTTGTGCGTGACAATTTATTTTCGTGAAAATTTTTTTCCATAACTTTACACTTTTTAGGATTTTTTTTTTATATTTAATTACCAATTGCTTAATGGTGGCAGGCAATCATCTGACCCATAGGTGGCAGCCATCTCAAGCCAGAGGACGAGAGGACTCTAGCCGCCACGCATATAAAGGATTTATAGTGAAAAACTTTGTTTTTACGGGTTAATTTTTATTGACACGTCATCTGGTGTGAGCTCGTTTCAAGCATATGAGGTTTCTGCCACCGTGTGGCTAAATGAGGCTATGCTGCACGATTCGTTTACAGAGTGCCTCGTATGCGTCCTCTGCAGTATTTGTGAATCGTTGTGTATGTGTAGTGTTGTAAAAGACGGACTTCTAAAACTTCTTCATGGCACACACTGTTTATTATCTTAATACACAGTCCCTATCACACAAAGGGGGTATATGGTCCCCTCACCCGTTACCCTGAGGAGACACAGCCTCCGGACCTTGCAGGCTATCTAATCTCCCTGCTATCCCAGCGTCCTCTGGCTGGACCTAGGGGATCTCTCCCCGACCACTGGTTACACTGAGCCCTAGCCCTGATAAGGGCTGGAGGGCTTGGTCCAGGGTCCTAGATGGCTTCAGCCGACTTGGGTCTTCGTGTAGCAAAACTGGCCAAGAGCTCCCAGCGCTCTGGCTTTTATACCTGTTCATGGCCGGGTTGACCAATCCCCGGCCACCTCGTGGACCCCTCCGATTGGTCCTTCCCAATCTGGCGTTTGCATCCTACCTCACCCCATTTGACCCTGACCGTTTGATTGAGCGGGAAAATCTTGTTTACTAACTGCTCTCTCACCGCTTGCGAACAGCGAGTAGTTATCACCACTACATATGCACTAGATACGAACAGTAGAAATTAGTCCACGAGCCCAGACCACATATTTCACTTGTCAGTACCACCTGAGGTGACCGAACTTTAGTGTGTTCCAATTTATTTGTGTGACCAGTGAATGTTGTGATACCCATTATATGAGCGGGGTTATCTAATAAGTCACTCTCATTAGCCATACACATTAATCGGTGCTGCTAAATGTTACTCCCTTATGTGGTACCAATTGATACTGCAGCCTATGAACTAAATGTGAAATGTATGGCATTTCTGTGGAAATCTCTCTCATCCGATTTTATGTCGGGGCTGATAGGGGTAAATTATGTTACGTTTATGTGTGGCAATGACTTGTTTGATCAAGGTGGTAAAGTCTGGATGAACACAGATAATAGGCCGTATTCTCTGCCACTTCCAGGGCATTCCATTAATCCATGAAAATCTTGGAAAATAGTTACGGTAGAGGGAATATGAAAATACTTTGTGGCTTGACCCGGGGGTACAGTTAATCAGAAAACAGAATTATACTAATAGGTGCAGTTTATGGTTAATTAAACAGGTACTAATAATAGGACAGGATAGTTTAGTATATGTTGTAAACACTATGAGACCTCCTTTACCAGTAGCAAAATGTATTAATAGGTTTTTACCCTTTCATCTGGTACAAAAACTGACACCTTTATACAAGGGGTCATGTTTGCAATAACCACAACACAAGCAGTCAAAATGCAAACAGAAAGAAAGAACTCTGATAATGATATGCACTTTCCTTGAAGTTGATTGGTCCACACCCAAGACAGCTTTTACTGAGAGTCTAGTCTCTATTGGTGTTGGACCAGATGACGCCAAAAGGCATACAAATCAAAAACAGTGCACTATCAGAGTATTGAGAGCTCGGGGTAAGCTTTTACACTATGAGACATCTTCTTTACCAGTGGCAAAATATAGTAATAGGTTTTTACCCTTTCATCTGGTACAAAAACTGACACCTTTATACAAGGGGTCATGTTTGCAATAACCGCAACACAAGCAGTCAAAATGCAAACAAAAAGAAACAACTCTGATAATGATAATGATACAAAAACTGACACCTTTATACAAGGGGTCATGTTTGCAATAACCGCAACACAAGCAGTCAAAATGCAAACAAAAAGAAACAACTCTGATAATGATAATGATATGCACTGTCCTTGAAGTTGATTGGTCGGGTCTCTTGTAGTATAGTGTTTTGAGACGGGTGGTGGTGGGAATCAGGTTTCAAGTAGGTGTGGGTGGCTTTCCTGTAGTGCATATCATTATCAGAGCATAATATGACTTTGAGACCCCCCCACCTCCTACACATTGCACAAGTAGTGACTAATCCCATATCTGCATTTTCCATAAATATGCTAAATCCCTCTGTTGATATGCAAATTCATTTGTCAAGGCGCCCTCTAACCCAGCTTAAATATATGCTGCCAAGCTTGGTGGTGTTCATTCAGACGCTGTCTTCCCGACAGACCTGTTCTTCACCTGAGGACGGCTGCTTGCGTTGTGGCCGAAACGTCGTGAGAATTGTATTTTATTATGTTTTATTTATATTATTTTATTATTACCCTTCTACGTGACTTTACCGAAAGAACCAAGAAGTTGTTTATTTTTGTTTGCATTTTGACTGCTTGTGTTGTGGTTATTGCAAACATGACCCCTTGTATAAAGGTGTCAGTTTTTGTACCAGATGAAAGGGTACAAACCTATTACTATATGTTGTAAAGTTTACTACTAAACTAAACCACTAAAGAAACGTTTTATTTTATCTACCATAAAAGTCACAATGAACTGTATAGTTCATTGTGTAGAAGCGTCCTGACCACAAATGATAGCTCAACGAAGTGACTTATGTGGAAATGTATAGCAGCCAAATACTTTAAATGCAGGACCTGGAGAAAAATCCACGCGGCCAAGGGATGAACATGCAAACTCCAAATATACAGGATTGAACCCACGACCTCCTGCATACCAGGCGAGGTAGTTAACTTCTCATCACCACAGCGCCGCCAATAGTTTACAACGTGGAGTAATGCCACGGTGGTTCGGTTCAGTATCTCAGCAAAATAAAAAAAAATGTTTCATGGTCACTATTGTTACGGCCTTTTTCTCTACACCTAATTCCGTAACTATACAATATTATATTTCCATTTTCACGATCAAATGAAAACAGAATGTAAATGAATGCCAATTGAGAGTACAGCATGCAATGAGCTGGTGGTCAATGATATCCATCTGCAATGTCATTGTTTGTACGGCATGGCTGTACTCGTGATAACAGGTTCACATATATATTTTGATTGGTAAAACTGCATACATTTAAAAACATATCTTAGATGTGCTGATGACATTGTCATTATAATATCCAATTGAAGTTAACTACAGAAAATTATGGGAGAACTTAATACATAAGGGTGCAAAGTTAAGACTGAAGATAAATATGAAAAACAAATGATTATGCGCAACGAGGTCATTAAAACACTAAGAGATATCTGTTGAAGACGTAACTTGAAGAAAAATAAGTGGACTTGAGGAGGACGACTCAACAGAAGGGATGATAGCCGGTGGGTGAGCATAGCTACTGAGTGGCAGCCCAAAGAGGCATCGGGCTCAAGAGGATATCGACCCCAGAGATGCAGGTAAGAGATTGTGTCAGGTGAGAGGCGCTGCATAGACCGTGAAGCATGGTCGTGACTTGGGCAGGTCGTCTTCCAGCAGTGGCTTCATCTTTTCATGCATTTCCAAACCAATTTATGTATTCACAATGCCACTGGAACAATGCAATTTTAAATCAAGATTGAAAACTCATTTCATTAAATCTCATTTTTGTGTTTGGTTTCTTGTCCTTCCTCCGCACCTCCGATTAGCACGGTTAAAATACATACATTGAGCTGACATACTCACATCCATATATATTTTCATAAACTTAAAACCATTGTGTTGTCTATGAGAGCACTCTACCCCAATTACGTCAAATTCTTGGTACGTCTAAGATTCAAGCGCTGAGCACAAAAAAGCCATCTGACTACTTTCCAATGCCGGGTTTCACTCATTTGAAACACGATTGGCTATCATTTCTGCATGCCCAGCAGCGCCTTCAGTTTGTTGCCTGTTCATTGATCAGTGAAGCAATCCTAACTGACCGGTCAAAGGTAAATCATTTTCCGGGATACATTATTGGACATGATCAGTGTGTTTGCCATGTAGCACATGCCTGTATTTGCCAAGCACACAAGAGAGGTATTTTTTTGACCCAGCTACTGTTCCATCAACTCGCTCACGGGCAAACATAAGTGACTGTTCAGATGCCGTAAACTGTTTGTGCATATTCATCACACGTTTTGCTGTAAACTACCAGCGGAAGACTTAGCATTTACCAGAAACGTTGGGTTATTTAGACAGCGATGGTGAAACCACACTCCATAGAGAATTGAAAAAAAGCACCGATACAAGTTGCATACATCAGTCGAATGTTAATTTCTAGGTGTTCAATACAATATTTGGTATTTGACTGAACATGCCTAGGTTCGATGAGTACAACGGAAGTTGTATTGCCAAGCGCAGTATTCTCGGTTGGGCTGTGTGTTGAGTATTTCTTCTCACGTCAGTGACTTGCATCGATAATTCGCCGCGCGTGGCGAACTCGCGAGAGAAGAACTGCGCACACAGACACCCATCAAACTGGACAAACCACCACCCTTGGATTGCAAGCGGCTGCGACAAACCTATACGTTAAAAAGGGCGCTTTGTAATGGTTTACATACCGGTTGTAAATGATTATAGATTCCACTAGAGGGTACTGTCATTCTTTTTTTGCTGCTTAAGAACCACTTTGCGTGGAAGCTCATGCTGAATTGGAACTTCTTCTGTAGTTTTATTTTGAAAAACAACTTTCACGCTTGAACATGTGCAGCACTGTTACATGCAGTGCTCTTACTTTAACACAATGTATTTCACATTACGCTTGCCCGTGGACATTTGCAGACAATTGTTTTTCAAAAAAATAAAAAAATAAAATAATGTGTCCATACATAGTTTCTTAATTGTGAACACACGCAGTTACTCGTGAAATAATATTATCATGAACTTAATGCAAGACACAATTTTTTTCTTTCGTATGGCATCTGCTTTTTCTTTTGCGATCACGTTTCAGATGGCGGCTTGCGTAATCGAGGGCGTATCCGTTTATCTTCTAGCCAGAGCACTCGGACCCTGTGGGTTTCTTCCAGCGCCAGGACATCGTCATCGCCATATGATCGCATTTTTTTCACCGGAGGTTGCATTATTCGCAACGACGGGCTGACATTCACATTCCTTTGGGCCGTTTTTACTTTTGCTCATCAGGCCAGGAATCCCTTTGTCGATCATTCGACCGCCGACTTCGCACGTGGCAGAGAAGACCGCGAGCCGGTCGTCATCTTTTCCCCCCAAAGACACAATAACGTTCAGATTTATAAAAAATAATTGAACACGTTGGCAACAAATGTCCGTATGTATGTTGACCTTCTTTTGCACGGAACGTAGCCAACCGTAGGTGCGGGGGTACGATGCCAAACTAAACACAAAAAGCAGTTCTAAAGAATATAGTTTTCAATCAAGATTTTAAAGTGCATAGCTTCAGTAGCTTCCGAATATTTGGGAGGAAGAGCGTTCCAGAAGGCCGCAGAAGCACATCTGAAAGCACGCTATGCAGTGATCGTGTTTGGTTGATGGCAATCCAAAAGCCACCGCGAGGATGCCCGGAGTTCACGTGATGGTTTACGCTCCTTGGCGAGACCAGCGAGGTATCGTGGTTCATTGACAGCAAGCACTTTGTGTGTCATGAGTGCGGCCTTATAATGAATTCGTTCGGCAATCGGAAGCCAATGCAACTCGGTGAGCACTGGACAGACGTGGACGGATCTTGCAGTACACATCACGACAGATGCCAATTAATGTTTGTGCGCACGGCAGCGTGGACATTTTTTTTACCAGACGTCTAATAGAGTAGTGAGTTGCAATAATCGAGCCTTGTCGATACTAAATCTTTGTACACGTGTTACAAATACGTGGTGTGTGTGTGTGTGTTGATAAATTGTCCACCTCAGACAACACGTCGAAAGTGATGAGAATAAAAAAAAAGAAATCGAGTACATTCTGAACTGTTTGTCCTGCTTCAGATTTCAGAAGTAATATTCTGCATGGCAAACAACAACGCCCAAATGCGTCAGTGTGGTGACATCGGCGGCGGCGATGGCCCTGGGCGGGGTCGTCGTGACGGCCTGTCTGTGTGCAACCGCCCCATTCCGTCGCTTTTTGCAATTCCTAATCACACGCAGACATGGGCACCAAAAAAAAAGACTGCCATCACCGATTCTACACGAGACAGTGTCTCGTTTTCTCTAATCTCAAAATAATGATGTCCGAGAGTGTGCTACTGTTTGCTGTTGCTTTTTTCTACTCAAAGATTTAAATGTTTCGCATCAAGTAAAATCGAACATTATCTCTCAACGCAATGCATTTGGATTAATACATTTTAATGGCTTGCATTTACTGTGCATGCATACATACAAGTTAATCATGTTTTGTGGTTGCGCATTATAAAGTTATATTTAGCATATTTTGCACACAACTGACGAATGTGAAACCAAACCACACATCTTTCCTCTTTGCTTTGATTATGCTGTGGCGATAAATGTGTATATATAAGCATACTTATACAATTCAAACAAAAATACCGAACATATACAGTTACACATTGTTACTATGACCGGAGGTGCGATCAAAGTCTTCATTCAAGAAGTCCTCATTCAAAAAAAGGACCAACATTGGCCCTCTCTCAGCATACCAGAGTCCTAGAACTGCATCAGCAGCTAAAACAATCTGCAACATGATGATGCACAGAGATAGATCGCTTTCCACATGCACTGAAGGTGTGCCATCAGTTATGCTCACTCTACATTGCAGACATAATGCGAGATTCGCGCTTATGAGTACAGTAGCTAAGAGTATGAATCCTTGCAGTCACGAAAGCTTCAAATCTAGAATTCAAATCTAGAAGTACAGTAGCTGTTTAAAACATTTGTTTTAAAAGATGAGCGTGTTAACGGCTCTCGTTGACAACCGTTTTGTGGGCGTTAAATCAATGACAAAATATCTTTGTTTGTGAAATACTATTTTTGCTACTTTTGTAATAATAATCAAAAGGAAATTATCGTTTTAGAAACATGTATACTGAGTATACGGTATGGTTGTCATATATCTAATCATTGTTAAGTATCGATTTATTTTTAAAGCAGGTTTATTCAAGCTATAAGTTTGGACACATTTCCATTCCACACGTCTATATTTCTCAGAAGCGACCTATTAATGTTCCATGCCAATCAAGGTGAATACATTTCCTCAGTCAAAAATATGTCATTTTAGCAGGTGTATAAATGTAGTTTATAGTTCATATTTTAAATAAATAATAGAAACAATCACAACCGTTCATTATCGGAAATATTGCTGAACTATTTTTTTAGAAAAAATCAAATTATTTTATAGCTTTTCATTGTATGTGGCAGTATATTTCAGACATATAGTTTACTTAAGAGCTAACCTTTTTCATAATTGTTCCCAGGGAGCCTGACTCGAGAAAGGGCAAGCTTAAAGGTCAAAGAAGACGGTTGTTTGTCTGCATTCCAGCGGCATGTGACATATGTATACACACCGCTGACAGGTCAGCGAAATTTAAGCTTGGAAAGACCGAACTCAATCCGTTGTCAATTCAATTATGACACGGAATAAAACAAGGCTAATATATTATAACAGTAGTATTATTATTTATACATATCTAATTTTATGTAATTAAATGTACTTTTAAAAAAAATGTAGTTTATGGAAGTTTTCTACTGCACTAAGCACATTGTGCCCATACTTTGTATTTTGTTTGAAAAAATAAGTTTGCATCCTCACCAATCATAGTTTCATTGCAGAAGTGCTATCATAACAAGGTCAACATCACATCATATTTCACATTGTTAATCATAATGTACAGGTGAATAATTAAATGATTTGGTATTTTTAGCAATTTATGCTACTAATGTTATGAGGACAAAACTTTATTGAAGTATGAATGCAAACATATTTTTTTTCTGTGAAACTTAATAGAGTGCAAATCTGTTGCACTTATACAAAACCACGTATTCTCTATTAAGCTAGGTTTCGAATAGCTCACCAGAAACACCCCCACCTTATCTCACTCCGTATAAACAAGTTCCCATTCGCCTCCACGGAGCCTTTAATGGATTTGTCCCGTGGTACACAGGTTAAACTTGGCACATGCACCGTGCCAAAAACATTCCCAGACCCTCTACGTGGCCTCAGGACCACTTCCTCACGCCGCAATCCATAAATAGGAGCTGTTAGTACGTGTAACAATGTGCTGGACATTTCTTGTCTATTCGGCATTAATGGAATCAGCAAGCATTTTAGGGAAGGGCAAGTGCAAGTTAATTTGAAACTGAAATTTGAGGGTTGCGACACATTTATAAATAACGCGATCGAACCCAAAAACGTTTATTATGAATGAAATTGTTTTGTTCAATGCATACTGGAAATAATAATTTTAGTTTCGACTAAAACATTTTAAATGTGGATATGTATAAAACAAGTATGTAATGCAGGTTAGAACATAAGTGTGTATTTTAACCACATGCTACATATCAAAATATCCAAGGATGCTTTTAGGAGTGTTATGTTTGGTGGCTTTCTTTATTGTCAAATTCCAAGGCTCTTCAATCCAAGTGAAATATTTTTACTCAGGTAGGGATGTAAGCTAAATCCTGTGTAAACCGTACGAGTGCACACACTTAATGTCGGCATTAGCAGTCGAGTGCAATTCCACATTGCAAATGCTGCTGGTGGACATACAAAAACAGCCTGTTATACTGGTAGGAACCACCTGGTTCCACCAGCCCACAGGGGATTATTGTGTCCGTCCGTCGTGCAGGGAGAGGCTGGGAGGGGAGGGTGGGGCTGGGTGGGGTGGGGAGGGGCTGAGGGGGAGGTGGGGAGGGACTGGGTGGGGAGGGTGGGGAGGGTGGGGAGGGGCTGGGTGGGGGGTGGGAGGGGTGGGGCTGGGTGGGGAGGGGCTGGTCACCCCGTTGTGCCCTTATAAAACTCAACGTTTAACCTACTCACGCCGGCTTGTGCCCGCCCTCACAGTCGGGCATATTTGCGGAATACACCACGCCGCCGTTGACCCTGGCCATTGACCGAGCAACCCAACGTTACTACCAGCTCCCTCCGCAGGAATGTGTTTTTCACGTCCCATAATTTCCTTGTGCTCTGAGCTGCTCCTGTACATCACTGAGTAATAAACACAGCTGCAGCACTTTCAAATGTGAACCGTCATGGGCTCCCCTCTCTGTGCACTAAGCTACACCTATCGACATGGTGAAGTATGGTCAATCACCTCCCCCCCCACCACGTGACCAACATGCCATGATGAGGCCTTCTTCCAGCAGTGTATTGACAAAGGGTTGAACATTCAAATGTTTTAAATATATAAATACAAAAATTTGGCATTTTGTTGCATACTGATGGCCACCCTAGGTCGGTAAGGGCTAAGAGTTTGGGTAAACATGAACGGTCAATGAGAACTGCTGTATGGTACGATTTTTATTTACCCAATCCATGTGTATTTGCTCACGGTCGCTCTATTTAGATGAAAACATATTTTTTTTAAATAAGTCTACCTTTTATGACATCCACTGTTAGAAGTGCACTTATTTGCATGAGTCGATAATACAGGAAAGGTTTCTTGAAAAAAAAAGTTTTGTGTGTTTAAGTTTCACAAACATAAAGAAAATTGTTGTTTTTGCTTTTTTGTTTGTTGAAGTGTTCAGTGCAAAGCAGAGATGAGATAGGGGCTAGAGCGAAACAAGTGAACCTTGAACAAGAGGTGTCAAGTAACCTCAAATAGCACCTGACCAACTCAAAAGATTCTGCCACAAACTAATGCCATGTATTCCAATGTTAATGTACAATTCTATGGGCACGACAGGCAGAATGCTGACCAAAAGAATGGAACAAGCAAAACAACAACCTTTCTAGCCCTTGTGGTATTGTATTGGACAGAATGGTCTGTTGCATTTTAGCAGTGGAAATGTCTTTTCCTTAGCAAAA
The DNA here is from genome assembly GCF_964198595.1 of Lampetra fluviatilis. Classification (NCBI taxonomy): domain Eukaryota; kingdom Metazoa; phylum Chordata; class Hyperoartia; order Petromyzontiformes; family Petromyzontidae; genus Lampetra; species Lampetra fluviatilis. The sequence goes on along the minus strand of NC_136287.1, from coordinate 8,965,111 downwards.
AGGTAAAGGTGCAGCCCTGCAATTTCTTACTCATGCCACTGCTGGCAGAACTGCCTCCAATAGGGAGAGTTCTTTATTGCCTCGCCAAAAGGTATTTTGCTTAATCTTTCACGTTGACCAAACATCTTTGAAGAGGTGTGAGTATCCACATTTTACCCCACTACACGCCACGTAGTTACCATCTCGCCACCGTGGCGAGTTGTTAACTACCTAGCCTGGAATACAGGAGGTCGCTGCCTCAATCCTGACCACTAACGCTTGTATATTTGGAGTTTGCACGTTCCCCCGTGGTCGCGTGGATTTTCCTCCAGGTCTTCCGTTTTTCCCTCCACATTTAGAAACACATTCCTGCGGATGGAGCTGGTAGGAACGTTGGGTTGCTCGGTCAATGGCCAGGGTCAACGGCGGCGTGATGTATTCCGCAAATATGCCCGACTGTGAGGGCGGGCAAAAGCCGGCGTGAGTAGGTTAAACGTTGAGTTTTATAAGGGCACCACGGGGTGACCAGCCCCTCCCCACCCAGCCCCTCCAAACCCTCCCCACCCAGCCCCTCCCCACCCTCCCCCACCTAGCCCCTCCCCACCCTCCCAACCCAGCCCCTCCCCACCCTCCCCTCCCTACCCGGCCCCTCCCCACCCTCCTCTCCCCACCCAGCCCCTCCCTGCACGACGGACGGACGGACACAATAATCCCCTGTGGGCTGGTGTAACCAGGAGGTTCCTACCAGTATCATGTGTTTAGAGTATTTGGCTGCTATAAGTTTAACACGTAGTAGGCTTTCGCGTCCAATATCATCCATAATGCAGGTTTTTTTTGGGGTTAGATCGTGTAAATATAAATGTGTCGTTAAACCCGCCACCACCCGACACAGCCAATTAGTAAGATTTGTCACGTGAACAGAACATGCCAACACATCGGTGTTGCTGTCCTAGTGTAAAGTAGAGCCGACACGAGGTTGCAGGGGGTCCGTCCTTCATTTCTTCCCCCAGTCCACACTCGCCCGCAGCCCTCTTCGTCCGTTCCCCGCCAGCAATTTCCCTGTCCCGCTCAGCCCCCCTCCTCTCTCTCCTCTCCCTTCCACTGTTTCCGCTCCACTGCCCCCTCCTTTTAGCGGGAATCCATACCCCTGACATCCCTTACACGAGTAACGATTTGGCATGTTCTGTTTAGGTGACAAACCTTACTAATTGGTTGCGTCGGGTGGTGGCGGATTTAACGACACATCTATATTTACGCGATCTCACCCCCAAAAAAACCTACATTTATGGATGGCTGCTATAAATGTCCACATGATAAGCCACTTCGTTGAACTATCATTTGTGTCCAGGTCGCTTCTGGTAAAACAAAAATAAGTATAACCCGTAAAAACAAAGTTTTTCACTATAAATCCTTAATATGTGTGGCGGCTAGAGTCCTCTCGTCCTCTGGCTTGAGATGGCTGCCACCTATGGGTCAGATGATTGCATTGCACCATTAAGCAATTGGTAATTAAATATAATATTTTTGTCCTAAAAAGTGTAAAATTTTGGAAACATTTTTTCACGAACATTAATTGTCACGCACAACGAGTCTGTGTGGAAAATGTCAGCTCGATTGGATCACGGGAAGTGGGTTAAAAAACGACCGAAAGATTTGCACGGTCCTAAGCAAGCAAGCGAACTTAATATAAAGGATTTAAAAATGCATGCCTCTTGAAATTCACCATCTCCTGAATGAGCTGTCGCATAACGACATGGACCTTGGTGATGCATTTTTATATGGCTCCAGATTTTGTATTTTCACTACCATAGCTTTAAAATATTTGTAAAATAATAAATTATGCACTGCAAAGATGATGATCATTTTTTTAAAGGAATTGAAGCGTAACTCATGTTGTATTTCATCTTAGTCGTTCCTTACTGATCTGTTCTAACTACTCTGTTCCTCGACAGGTTCCATTGAAATATGTTCAGACTTCAGTTAATAATGATCATAACTTGAACTTGAACACCAATCTTAGAGCACAAGGGTATCACGCAGCTGCTATGTTTCACAGGCAGGTAGAGTCTGCCAATAAGCTGGAAATGTTGCAATGTGGTTTCATCCTATTCAATAATTAGTTAATTTTACTACCTATAATCTCCACAGTGACACTAAAGATTTAGTTTAGTGTTACGTGTTGTAAAATGTTGCGGCGAACGACGGCCCATATCTCAAAGAGAGGGTCCTTGCCTATAACATCTGGTCGTTCATCACCGTTGACTCAGGCAGGCCAGACTGCTGATGAGAACCTGTATGTCGAAACCGGTTCAGTGTGTTTATACTGAATCAATGCTGCTGAAATTATGCACCCCCCACACGCACACAATGCCGTGGGGCCGACGGTTTTTTATGAAAAAATATATATACTTCATTTTTTTTACGTGGAGTGCAAGAATAAACTTATTCATAAAAAAAAAGAATTTGCTATCATCATAGTTCATTTCGAGCAAGTGAAATATGCTTGCAATCACATTTTTTAAATCATAATCTTTGTTTCATACAAAATGCGCAACACACGTGTTTACATGGCCAATCGGGATTGCAACACTGCAATAGATAAACGTTTATTTAATACATTTGTTTAGAACAGCCATTTTATTAATGGGGGAGTGGGGGGTTTGAAACAAAAATGTGTTTTTTTAAAGGTTGGTGCACCTCGCCACCTTTGCTCAGGGGGCCTTAGTCCTGTTTATCCTGCTGCCAACGTCCTCCGTTTGACGCTCATGCTTTGGGAGACTTCCGATTAAGGGTGGCTGACAGTCGGCCCTTGCCTGATCTCTACGAAATGCAGGACCATTCGGCAGATCACGTTGAGCAGCTGTTTGTACATTAACTTGTTTCTCGGCTGGATGCCAGTGGCATATTTTCCAACCCTTCCCATTTAAACTGTAGGCTGCCATTTGTTTAATCCTCAAAACGCGTCACATGAAGTGGTGTGATGAGCTTTGTCAGTCTATTTTAAACAATTTTTTTACGATTAAACTATTTTGGAATTGTAACAGGTAACGCCCACTGAGCTACATAGCTCTTTTTCAGAATCGACCTGGCCACAAATGATAGCTCAACGAAGTGGCTTCTCATCACGTGGGAAATTATAGTAGCCAAACACTGGAAACGCGCGTTTCGAAATGTGAAGAGAAAATTCACGCGACCATGGGGAGAACATGCAAACTCCAAATATACAGGCATCAAGGATCGAGATCGAACCCACGACCTCCTGTATGCAAGGCGAGGTAGTTAACATCTCGCCACCGTGGCGCCCAGCCTACTAATTCAGTACTACTACTTATTCAGTAGGCTTGGCAATTATTCACGACTGCTGACCCACAAGTGATGTTCCACCCTCGAAGAAACCCAATAGGCACTGAGTAGAACGAAGAGTGGAAAAGTCTGGTCTTACTGACACATTTCTAACGGAGGAGATGCCGACATGATTGTCGGGTTATATGAGGTTCTGTGTGTCATCCGGGAGTCTAGTATCAGCCTGGGTGACTAGACATGGGGCCTTGTGGTCCCTATCTGGAAAAGCAAGCATGAAGCATGTCCAGCAGGACAACATCAACTACCGTGATGGTGTTATTCTGCCCTCAGTCCATGCCAATGTTCTGGCCCGTTTGCTTCTGGCAAGGTTCCATGATCATCTGCTGTTAACTCGGCGATTTGAACGGTCCAGCTTCATATCCAATAAGTTAGAATGTAATCAGATATTAGCACTTCATGTCCTTTTCGAGTGCCATGGGGGTTTTGGCAAAAGCTGCTCTCAGCCTGTTGATCTGAATAAGGCATTCAATGTGATGCATCGGTGGACACTTTGGCAAAAGGATCCTGTGACTTTGAATAAATTCAGGCACTAAGAGTGTTGTGAAGTGCGGTGGACACGCTGCTGGGGTGAGGCAGGAGTGTGTGCTTGCCCCTACACTTTTCAATACAACATTATTCCAAAAATATACCGTGATATGCGGGGAGTGTCTTGCGGACCCTGTAATCCACAGCACCGTGAATTTACGCCCAAAATCCACGTAAAAAAATCTCGGATATTTGGAGTTGAGTTGTACGACTCCAATAATCCATGAGACATTAAAAGATTATGGGAGTAGCGGAAAATGTATCGAACCACTCCAATAACCCACAGAAAAATGTGGATTACGAGTTTCGCCATTTTATGGGGAAACCCAAATCCGTGATTAAATGAATCGCGCGACCGAATCCTCCCATCGTCCGAGGCACATCTCACCGGAGCGAAATTTTCATTGCGGATTACAGGAGGCCACGGTGCGCCACGGATTATAGGGTTTGTGAAACATAACAATAGGTTTTACCCCTTCTGGCAATAAAACAAGTGTCAAAATGCCTAAACAGTAAATACATACCTCTTGCAAGGAATCAAGTCTGCATTAACCACACGTACTTGTGGCAAAACATGCAAACAAACATGCTCTGATAATTATATATGCATTGTCTTTGAAACGTATTGATCGACCCCAGAGACAGCCTTCTTCATGGCCTCGTCTCACCAGTCAGGCCAGAGAACGCCAAATACAGGATCCGTGAGTAGGACCCCCGTTTCACTGCAGATTGTTGGGTTTCTGCTGCAATACTGAAGTGTCAATTTGCGTTATAGAGCACGTATAGTATTAAAAAGCCACCCCACACGTATGGGAACAAAACACTCAACAGCTGATTGATACTTTATAGTTTATTTTAGAAACATTTAAAACCAAAAAAGTACAAGCGTTGAATGCATTGTAAGGCCAGCCCTAAAATCCACCCAAGTGTGAAAAGTGATTGAACAAGATTTACAACATTACTGTATATGCATTGCCATGTCATTAATTGAGGTAAATTAATGAAGAAGACTTCACGGGGTAATGCATGTGGGAAAACATCGTAATGTGTACTTGTATCAAAAATACAGATATTCCCAGCAGGCACGCATTTCACAACTTGACATTGGCCACATCATCAGTCGGAAAGAAAACTTTAAAATAGTTTTTAATTTAGTGTTTTAGTGTGCGGATAAAATGTTCGCAATTTCTCCGTTAAAAAATCTAAACAATCGTTTTTTCCTCAGTGATGTAATTCATGTATTTAATCATTATGTAATTAAGGGTAAAACAATACACTATAAATTATCATTTTGTTAGGGTTCTCGCTTAGATACCACCTAGCTTTAAACATTCTCCCTTGCATGGCCATACCTAACCTCCTTTAAACTGTATTATTTGCTTGTGACCGCCTTATATTAAATAGGCTTTTCTTCGCCAGATAGGGAAATTCAAAACGCACATGAATTGTCTGCTTGACGCTACAGGATGATTGTTTTCGTACGATAAAAGGCATATACATGTGTGTTACGGTCTAGTTGCGTAAGTGAAAGGAGAGAGAATATTGTTGACAGTTTTATCAACTTCACAAATGGGACACAGATTTAAAACGTAAACCTCCACACAATACATTCCTGAATAAGAAAATAAACAAGAGAAAAAATATATATATTTCCTGTTAACACCCTCCACACCCCCCACCCCCACAATCCACAGATTTGAATGATAAAATAAGAATTACATATTTTTAAAAGGCCATTTAAAAAAAAACTCAAATGAGGATCTATTGCATATATTGCAATTATTGTGCATTAAAATAAATGTACATCATCATTTTAAATCAGTGACACTGACATTGTAAAAATTGTTATTTTGTACTCCAATGACCATTTCACTTTAACAGTATAATGCATATGTGAAAAACAATTATTCTGGCTGTACATTCTACAGTGCACAACACGAAGGACATACTTCCCGACCTTCCTTCTGTCACACTTTTGACTCTTGCAGTGTGAACATACTAACAGTTTCTGCATTGCGATTGGCCCAGAATATTTGTAACTCACGTGATTTGACGTCAATCCGAACAGAATCATGGTGTTTGTTCATAAAATAAGCAGATGCGCAAACTTACAATAGGCGCTATGACCACCACCTACATTACTGTACTTGTTTAAAACGTGACCATTTTCATTTTATTCGCCAAAATGGTATCTGATGGTTTGTTACTGTCAAATTAAGCTAGTATCTACCATTGCTAAAGCTACAAGTGCAATTAAATAATAGTAATAATCATTACATCTCAAGCAATGCACTCCAGTAACCTCTCACTGGAGCATTAACAGATTTACAGAATGTTTGCCATTTGATGAAAAAGTAAAGTTTGTTAAAAGTGACTTAAAATTAGTGACATTGCAGCTTCAGCCTTTTGATAAACGTTCTGAGCACACAGTCCTGGAATAAAACAAGTCAATGTTGGTGATTAACTGATCGATGTGATGTTTTGCCAATCCACCTCTTGCCATGACTAGTTCTTGATAGAAGTTGTTTAGTTGTCCTCAGCAGCGGCTTTGACCTCCTGTTGACAAAATAAAACATCCAACATGAAAACATTCAATATTTAAAGTATTACAAAAGCTCCGACAACAAAACACAAATAACACAGGACACAATTGCACAAAAATGCAAGCGCTGCCATGAGTTAAATGCCTCGTTGGCAATGCATTCGTGCAAAATGAACCTTTGTATCATTGGCATCACATTGCTTGTAAACAAACGATAAAACATCCAAAAGTACATAATGTACAGCCAACCACCTTAAATTATTAATCTTCACAGACAATAAATGTTTAGTAATAGTCTTGCACAACTGCCTGTATGCATTTAAATCTTTACACATCATGAATAACATTTGCATTGTCATGAACCTCGCTTGCAGGAAATATTCTAGATACATTTTCATGCACTTTTGCTGTCCAACATAATTTTGCTGTATTGAAGAAAATAAACCTGTTTAAATGTCACCGTTTTTCATCCAGGACAGTGATGTGATATTTTACATTGTTTGGCAATCTACACAAAATTGTTTTTACCTCAGTCCAACATTGTTATAAATAACATGCATCCTGAACCGAAAAGGCACAATATCTGAAAACACAATGGATAGGTAATGTGGGAATGGTAATATGCCAGTGGTTTTGGGTATAGAGTTTACATTACAATGTGAATGAAATTGTCAAAATGTAAAAAATATATATATAATTCTTGAATTTAAAAAAAGGTGCAGCCATGAATTGTATTGCTCATGCCACTGTTGGCAGAAGGGCATTCACTAAAGGGTACCCTTGAGTGCTCCCCTGGGTTGCAGTTGGGCTATTTTTCCATGCTGGCCTTGCGCCTTGGAAGATATAGGAATATCCACACTTTACACCATCTGCCGATCAACTAACTGTGGTGTACCCATTTATATTGGTGTTGAGGGCCCGGCCTCTCACCCCAGTTGTATAAATTAGTACACCACAGGGGAAATTAATAAACTTGGCCCTATGTTTCAAATTGCACACAGGGGCAATAGGTCTGATAAATGGCACGTGCAATTTAAATAATGTGGGATGCTTTCATCAATACGTGAAGTTCGTTCACAATGTGTGGCAAAAACACTTACGAAGGGTGTGCGTTCGCCGTATTTGCTGTAGAAGGTCATTTGGACCTCGTTCTTGTGGCCTGTGCGCTCATCGAAGCAATGACAGCTGCTGAAGGGAGGGCTGTAGAGGTGCAGACTGATAGCCGTCTCCGAGTGGCTCACGTTTTCAACTCGGTGCAGTCCAATGCTGTCTGCAAGTCACACAACCGCACGTGAGAGAGTTTACATGTTAAAATTCAATGTACTACTCCAACAGTCTCAAGACGAGTGCATGCAATGTAGAATTTTAAAAAAGTCCAGACTATATTGATTTTAAATGTGTGCATATATGCGTATATATATGCCAGCCTTAAACAAAGATGGTGCAGATCAAATAATATAATATAATTAATGCCTGTAGTATCAATAATATATAAGCTCTACCATGGTATTCATGGTGTTTGTGGTTAGTTTGTTGTCCTGCCCTGCACCTCAGATTAGCATGGTCATCTATGTACAGAGCAAAAAAGGTCAACATACAAATGATACAATTGTTGCAAAAATGTAGTCATGTAGGGAAGTCCTGGCCACATGAACAGTAGTGTGCCTGGATTATTAAGCAGAAACCTAGAATTATCTGCCTAAGCATATATTAATACTACTCGGTGCCTTTCTAATAATTTGTCACGGTGTGTGTGTGTGCAATGTACCATTGATGTATGTGACTTGATCCTCAGAGTACAGATTCTCAGCCTTCTTGATCAGCTCCTGTTTCTTGGTGCTGGGTGTCGGCCACTCGTACATCGTCTCCTTCAGCTGGCCCTGCATGATCTTCACGAAGCAGTGGGCGTCCATGTGGTCATGGATGGAGCTGAGCACAAGGGATGTGTTTTTGTTAATTTCAAAACGAAGGATAAAATAAAAACAGGTCAAGAAAACAAGTACAAATTTCACACATTCATACAGATAAATGTTAGCCCGGCATGAAATTACATGAGAGTATCATTATTGTGGTCGTTTATCTAGGGAAGTCTCACGAAGTTATCGGTTGCTTTGTGGATTCCACCAATAGAATAATTTGTCATTTTTCGAATTTGGCAAATTTGAACAATGACGCCGGCACACAATGGCCTGCTCTTGCGAATAACGTCATGAGATCTTTAGCGTCCACTGTTGAACTACACGTACAGACATCATACAAGCTGTAAATAAAACAGAATTCAACTTATATTTGAGAAAAAACAGTAAAATATTGCGGTGACATGTGATTTGAATGCATGTAATAACAGACAAATTTAGCGTTCTACTACTGAATAAAACTGTGACCAAGTGTTGTTACTCTATTGCATAACTTAAAACAATTACGAAGCCAAAAACTTCGAGTCTGCAGACCATAAAACAATCAGTAAATATGACCCTGATGATCAATTCAATGGTATATAGCAAAGAATACTGCCTATGCTATTTTTCAAAATTGTCACAATCGACCATATCCACTTTTTTATATTCATTAAAATTAAGGAGATATTGCCTGCTTTTTTTTCAACATAAAATGTTGCATTTGCACAATAGGTGCTTGTGGATTACATTCTCCCAAAGTTATACCTTGTTCCTTGCTTTGCGAAAAATACATTTTGCACAATGGGCATCTTTTTGTTTTTATGGAAATAATAACAAGCTGTGCAACATCTTTGACCTACTCACTGTTGCTGTGCAAACTCCATTAACTGCACTGCAAATGATTTGTACTTGATGTTGCAAAGCGAATGTTCACTTTGGTATTATTTATTTATTTGCTTAACCCTTGCCATATGTTGGTGGGAGATGCAGCACAGTGGTTTGCGGCGCACAATGCTATGAACGCCAGTAACCTGAGTTTAATTCTCTACCACGGCTCACATCGGTGCTACATGAACTGGTCCCCCCCCCCCGCCTTCACCAACCCACAATAACAAGAGTGGTGAAGTTTTGTCAAACAATCCTCATGACCGGCGCGACATACGCAAGTAAGCATTGCGAACGTTGGACAAACGTTGGTTGACGTTGGGACCAATGTTAATCAATGTTGGTCCCAACGTTGCATGTTTACTGGGTAGGGGGACTTCATTTGGAAGTGGATTGACACATCGGTTGTAAATGATTATATTTTACCATAGCCATGGTGTCTACCATTTGTTAAACGATGGTTAAGGATTTACTGGTGTTAATGTTACGATAGATAATTATGGCACCTGCGCAGTATTCGCTTTTCAAAGCAAGGTTTTTAAAATTAAGAGTGTACCAGTTTTCAATGTGTAAATACTATCTTGTTGAAACATATAGGATTCTCACCTGCCATGACCTTCTCCCCAGCAGAGCAGCATGAGATTGAACTTTCCATTGCCTTCATCAACCAGGTTCCTCGTATACCTACACCAGACAACAGGGAGACTTGTAAATAAGGTGGGACTTACAGTGCCACGGAGACAATATAAAAACAAGCATTTCATTAAACATTGCAAAGGACATAAGTAAACATATGCACATGCTCTTGATCAGTGGTTCTTAACCTGGGGTGCAAGCACACCCTGGGGGTGCGAGAAGCCCTTTCTGGGGGTGCGAGACGTGGCCAGATTTGTTTTAGAAGGTAAATAATCGAAAAGAAACATTAAGCACGGGCACTTAAGTACATGTATCTATTGACATTATCATTTGCTTCATGATTGAGAACCAAACGGGTCCAGGCTGCAGTAAAGGCTAAGAACCACTGCTCTATATATTTGAAACGTTTTGTTTACGCCCCTGTGCGGTGACCTAAACAAAACAAGCTACCGCAAGGCCATGTCACCGGCTGTTTGTTGCAGAGGTTCGCGGTTCTAATCCAGCAGGCCACCCTGATTAATACTCTGGGCATATTAACCGTAAAAAAATGTGCCATCTGGCTTCACTGTGGACGTTAAGATCCCACTATGGAGTTAGGTCATCGTGCGCTGGCATCATTGTCAAACTTTGAACAATTATTTTTATTTCATCATAATTTATTAAATGTTATATTGTCCCTTTAGTATAAACACTGTGTATACAGTATACACTAGTTCAAATTATCTCATTAATTTTACAAAGACAATTGTAATTATCTCACTTCGATTAACAACCCCATAATTGCAAATAATTACATTTGGCAGGAGTAACAAGTTAGGGAAAGGGTCGTCATTCTGGCATTTTCCCACATCCCCAACACAATCATGAAAACTCCACTCACTACCATAATCTTTTTTTTTAAAGATCCCAAAGCACATTTTACTCAGCGGAGTTATTGGCACAAGCACTTTATGGCTCCGTGTGTATTACGAAAGGCACTATACCATGACAAACAGCACACGGTACCAGTTTGGTGAAAGTGCAGTTGGCTAGAGCGGGAGAGTTCATTTATATTCCAGTCCTTTCTTTTGCGTGGAGGGGGGCAGCGTGTGCAGGCAACCGTGTTCAAAGCACACAACAATGCTCGGCTTCGGCTTATTTATTTGTCCAATGCAGATTTGCATTATAATCAATATTGGGCAGTGTGTGATAACTGCTTTGTATGCTTTCCGATGCGTTATACGATATTCACTTACATTTCTCGTGTAAGATACAATGTATGTAAACATGGTGGAATAACAACGCCTTGCAACTTGTAGTTTCACAAATTTAGATGTCGCACGTTCGTAAATGGTCCACAAGAGGTTGCAATTACAACCGCAACTAGCATCGAAGTCATAATCCCATTGCATGGTTTAACTCTTATATAATACGAGCACACTTTAAAGGTGTGAAGTACATCACAGTATACGCATTGTTTTTTCTTGTTTGATCTTTAAAATAGATTTTACTTTACTCCAATCCTACCCAACACGACCCATGCTGCAAGCACCCTACAAATCCTAAATCCAATTGCTTGCGAGGGGCGGCGGTGTGTGTGTGTGCCTCCATCCAGCAGTGAATTGATCATACCTGATGATGATGATGGTGATATTGATAAGGGTGAGTGGTGGTGGTGGATTGATGCGGGCCTTGGAGTGTGTGGAATGTGTGCTGCTTGGGTCTTTGCATCCAGTGTAGGGGCGAGATCATTCTTACCGAAACTTGTCAAACTTGGCGAAGCGCTCCCAGTCGGTCGCATCGTGCGGATATGAGGCCATCACAGCCTTCACCTCATCCACGTCCACCTTGTCCCCCGAGAAGAGCTCGTGCAGCACCGAGATCAGCTCGTCCAGGGAACTCGGCTTGCCCTTCACGATGCTGCTGCTGCTGCTACTCTCCATCTCGAAATCTCTGCAATGCTAGCCGGCGTTCTACTTTTATGTGGATATGTGGATGTTACAGCCAAAAGCTATCGGAGGTGGGGTGGAGTCAAAGTATTTGACAAAGGATGCGCAAAACCCAACACTTACCACACCCGGCTGTGATATGTATCTAAGCTCCTGGACCTCTTCCCTCTCAATCTGTTTGAATCATTCGCCGGTTGCAATTGATTCGTTCTGGAGTGGACTCTTTCTGCTCTGCCTTGCACACCCCTATCGGCTGTCGTCTCGTTCCTCTCCCCTACTTCTCTCCAACCACTAACGCCGATTCTCTCTCTCGAGCCAGCTAGTGGTGAGCACTGCTGTCCCTGTGGCTCCCGCTGGCTTTTTAAAGGCGCTGACAGCCACAGAGACGTGGCATTGACGTCATGGATATGCCTCTAGGCAGCAGCCGCTGATGCTGTCCTACTAAGCGTGGGGGGAGGGTGGGCGGACTTTTTGTTGTTGTTGTTGTGTTCACACATAGCAATGCCACAACCACAACGAGCCAACACCACCACCCCCGCACTGCATGCTAAGCAGCTCAGCGCAATTTAAATCGTGATCGTTTTAAGTTGTGCATCAATGAGGCATTGTTCACGGAGATGAAATCGCCTGCGCAAGGAGTTGTTCGGATAGCGGTGGAATGCGATTGCCAGGAGCACTCTGTATCGTAATGTGTTCGGCATTCATTCAAGCCCAAGTTGAAAGCAAAATAAAAGCGGATGAAATGATTCACTCGATGAAAATTGTACTCGAACCGGGGATAATCTTTATTAGGTACGTGGCCATAGGAAAAATGAAGTTAATTGTGCACTGTAACAGCATGCAGCCAACATTACAAAGCCTCTCCATCACCGGCGGCTGACAAGAATAGGCTCACCTAGAGGGAATTCAGGATGGATGAGGCATGGACTCGGTCGGTTTCGTTTCCCCAATCTTTTTCGTCTCGTTTTGTTCGGTTCCTTTTCATTGTTTCTGGTTACATCTCTTCGCGCAAGTTTTGTGCACTTTATCAGCTGCTGCTACGAGTTATTAAAAAAAATCATGAATAAGTTTAAGAACGCGAATAAAAGAAATATCCTCACAACCATTGTTTTTTTTTCTGAGAACTCAGTGATGCTGAGAAGTTTCCCAAAGTCACAGCAGGCGACGTTCAGGATTCGAAGACTGAGATTCAGTTTAAATGCCCAACGATCCAAAATCCAAGCTTTGAGCAACGAATTTGTCGATTCTAAGAGCTGCCCTCAAGCCGCACTAAACGACTAGGGGTTTAAGGTTTGACGCCTAAGGCGATGAATTGTTTTGTCAGAAGCAACATTACTCGCATTGTGATTAACACGGGAGGGAGAAAACCGGTTTAAGCCTGTTCTTTTGGCAAACGGTTAACCGGAACGAAACCTTCCGGGACCAGAATTGCAAATGAGCACAATCATTTTTCTTCTGGAGTTAAAAAAATAACACGTGTACTTATAAGCCATGCATATTGTACTACATGTGCAGCGTAGTTGTCAAGCCACTGCTGGATGAACGCCCGCCCCCGCCCATGCCATGTGGTTCGTGGGGGTTATTTGACCATCCTCAACCAGTGCGGGTTCGTCATCTTGTACGTGAATGTGGGATTAATATATAGTATTAGGGGAGCGGTAGTGTAGGGGTTAGCGCGCTGCGCTACGAGACCGGCCACCCGAGTTCAGTTCCCGCTCAGGGCCACCAATACCCAGTGACGATTTTATCCGAACCGGTCCTGGGCCTCCCCTAGGTCGACTCAGCCACAAACGAGCATCTGGTGCGGTGTGGAAACATCGCCGATTTGGAAATAAAGGCGGCCGGGCGTGGCGATGACCCATCCACTTCCTCGTGTGTTGTGCCGATTTTTATAGGTGCTCACGAACAGCCCCAAAGAGTTCGTTAATACTATACGGGTGGACCTTTGTCTTAATATTCATTGAATTTTAGAAAGTCCTCTTCCAGAATAATACGGACAATATTGCGTTGATATTTCGATGTTAATACAATTCCTGATTTGGCGGTGCGGTATGGTAAAAAAGATAACGTAGATTTAAAGATGTGTACGTGTGTTATCTCTTAAGTGTGGCTTTTGTCCCGGTGTTCCTGTTGCCTCTAACACGCCGAAAGTTTCTGCCCCTCCGGCAAAAATCGTGTCGAGGTTGAGTGATCAGGTGGTCCCTGATTAAGGTATTTTGGATATTAACAGTACAATTTTAATACCGAGGGATCGAACAATTTGATTGTTGGTTTCGGTTCCGGTTATCCAAACCCGTAGACATTTTAAAGCTGGAAAAGAAAACCTTATAAGCTATTACCGGCTTCATCACAGATGTCCAGCCCAAAGTGGTTGGCCGTGGCAGAAAACTACAGAGGACCGTTACATCGGTGCGTACATTAAACAATTGTTGCAATCATTCATAAACTCGAATAAAACAACCAAATAATTTTTTTTTAAGTACAACAGCAGTAGTAAAATATTATACAAAGGATACATTTACACTCGCACATTTACAATTGTCAATCATAATTACACATCGAAATTGCAAGTCGGTTTCAGAAAGGAATTGAACCGGTTACAATTCAATCGGTTTTGGAACGTTTAGTTTCGGTTCAACGCTTGCTGAAAACAGAGAGAAATTGGTTCCGCAAAACACGTGTTTTTGCAATACACATTGTAGCCAAACAACACCCCTCCCGTGTAGGCTATAATGCAGACTACACGGGAGGTCTTTCTTATAACCGACAATAGACTTTCTGTGTCGCCTGCACGGGACGTTGGAGGCGCTTTGGTATTTTGTAGACATTTTTCAACCTTGTGAATGTGCAATGCTAAGTGCAAATAAATGTGGAAGTAGGTTTGTAAACAAATGGAGATAAAGAGAATGACTAAGACAAGCAGAGCTGCAAGAGATAGAGAAACACAGAAAAGTGAAGATTGCAGATAAACAAGCGGATACGTAAAGAGATAATAAAGCACTGTTGGTCGCGTACGTTGCGAAAGAAGACCAATATACATTACATACAAGCGCTTTTCATAAATGATGTGGAATGTTTACTGCATTATATTATGTTTGCTGTCATTTCCCTGCAACTGTTAAGGTCGCCAACAAAATCTTTGCACTCACGCCTGTTGCTGAACACACCATCCCTGCGTTGACATCTGTCCATTGGTTACCGGTCAAGTTTCGAAAAGAGTTCAGGATACTTCTTCTTCTTACCCACAAGGCTCTCAATGATGCTGCTCCCCCATACATTCAAGACCTCTTTCGCCCATATGTTGCAACAAGGGTACTTCGCTCTTCCGAGTCTGGCCTGGTGTGTGTGTGTGTCGAGGTCGCGTCTCTGCACGATGATGATGATGATGGGTGACCGGGCCTTTGACTCTTTGCGTTCCCCGGGCTGTGGAATTTATTTTTTATAAATTTTTATTTCATTGTTTTACCTACGTGACTTTACCGAAAGAACTAAGAGTATGTGGAATTCATTTCGACTGGCGCCTTTCGCTCTGCTGACAACCCCCCACCGCTTCATTCAAATCGCGTCTTAAGACGCAACTTAATTTTCAGGGCTTTATTCTATTCCTTGGAATCATTTATTTTGGGGTTGGATTTCATTGGTATGAGCCTTGCGTGTGTTTTGTACAGGGCCTTGTGATCTTCTGGTGAAAGACACTTTATAAGTGTATATTATAATGGGATGTTAATTTTTGTTGGCAAAATCCACCAAAATCGTCATTTGTTCCAGTGGGAGATTGCACATTCACAAGGTATGTGCCTCGCACCTGGGCATGGCTCACCACGTCATGCCAGGCTACACAGTAGAGCTTTCCAGGCACAATCGGAGCAGTGGATGTGCTTCTGGACACAGCCTCATTGTCCCTCTGATTCCCCACTGCTCCCGCTCCCTCCTCCCCCCTAGGAGCAGGGCAGGGGCCGTTCTTGGCGGTCCTCGTCCCCCTGCGGTGGAGCCTCAGGACCCCTTTACCGTGGTAAAGATTGTGGCAACATCCCGGGGTCGACCCCCGCCCCTCTTAAAGGAGTCCGAGGGGGTGAGGCAGAGGTCGCACACGGGTTTTGATTCCTTACCCGTACCCGTACCCGTCCGCACCAGGGTCGCAAACGGGTACCCGTACCCGATACCCGGCTACCCGTACCCGGCCGGGTATCGGGTAGCGGGGTAGGGTACGGGTATCGAGTACCCGATTGCGACCTCTGGGATGAAGCCATGTTGCAGGCACGGGTGGGTTGATTCTAGGACCTTGAATTGTGAGAAGAGACAAGACGTTGGGAAATGAGTGACAAATGGTTACTCACCAGTGACTCACGGCCTACCCGTACCCGGCCGCACCAGGGTCGCAAACGGGTACCCGTACCCGACCGGGTACGGGTAGCCGGGTATCGGGTAGGGTACGGGTATCGGGTACCCGATTGCGACCTCTGCTCAGGATCCCTTTACCGTGGTAAAGATTGTGGCAACATCCCGGGGTCGACCCCCGCCCCTCTTAAAGGAGTCCGAGGGGGTGAGGCCACAAACCCTCGCAGCAAGCGTGCAGCTCAGCCGGCAGCAGCCTCCACAGCCGTCCCCGGCTCTTGGCGACTCTGCCGCTCAGTAACGGTGACAATCTTCTTGGTTCTTTCGGTAAAGTCACGTAGAATGGAAATAATAAAATAATAACAATAAAACATAATCATTTATTATTTTATTATTTCCATTCTACGTGACTTTACCGAAAGAACCAAGAAGATGAATCCCTGCAGTCACGAAAGCTTCAAATCGAAACGGTGACAATGCTTAGGGGTTTTTTTCTCTTCTCATTTGAATTACCAAATAACACAGCACCACTGTCATGCTCAAATCCAATACCAAGTTATCGATAAGTCACAATACTCACAAATTTGTGCTTGAGAGGACGCATTCTCACATACTCACCTTGAGGGAGCCATCAATTTTGGGGTTGGAGCCCGAATTCACCGTGCTGATTTCGTTTCACGGGCTCGTCTAAATATATTACTGAAACATACAGCAAGCAGTGGGGATACTGTTAAACCTTAACACTAAACAAATATTCTGTAAGCATGTGATATTGACCTTTTATGAGCAAGTATATCTCGGAAAGTCTTGTTCATATGTATTTGTAATAAAGACCTGCTAAACGCATGTGATATCTCTAGTAACTCGGAAATATTATATAAATGCCACTCTTTCAACAAATTAGAGTTTTATTCCAACTCGAGATCAAGTCAACTCCAGTCGACTCGAGGGGGTGTCTATGAAACCATGATTAATGTTAGAGGGAACTTACCTGTTTTCATCGGATTCCTCCAGTTTAAATACATATTCTGATTCTGATATCATCCTCCTGCTTTGCAAAATCATTTATTTGCACACAGCTATACATTGCCATTGACTCAATCAACCTAATCCTACCTTGATGCATTCCCATCTAGGATTAGGCCAAACGTTCTTCAGCTAAATATTACCAAAACTGAAGTTCTCATTGGCAAAAAAAAAATTCCACTCTTCGTAAGGACCGCAGTATGGGCATGCACTTCCTCAACTCTGACATGAGATTGGCAAACGGTGTGCAAAAACTTGGAGCCGTCATTGATCCTGAGCCCTCTTCTTGCAAATCTAGAATTTTGCAGGACCTCATACCTCCACCTGTGCAACAACTCTCACTCCCTCATTTCTTCATCCCAGATCCTAGCGACTGCTAAGACACCCATCTATACCTTCATCATATATGTATGTTGAACTTCTTTCGCACCTTACGTAGTCCATAACAAACTAAACACAATAAGTAATATTTAAAAAAAACTTTTTTTAAAACACGCTTTAATGAAATGTGGCCCCGAGGCTTGCCATAACGTAAGGTGGTTTAAATTATTTCTTTTTTAATGATAGAATATAGTATTGTCATCAGTATGACATAAGTATACCAAGTTTGCAGTCG
Organism: Lampetra fluviatilis; assembly: GCF_964198595.1. NCBI lineage: Eukaryota > Metazoa > Chordata > Hyperoartia > Petromyzontiformes > Petromyzontidae > Lampetra > Lampetra fluviatilis. The sequence goes on along the minus strand of NC_136287.1, from coordinate 8,947,378 downwards.
ATACCACATTAGGAAGTGGGTTAAAATTGAGTTACAAGATTTGAGGATACGACAACAACAACAGACAGAGTGAGTTAAATAAAAGTGTGTAAAAAGCAGTTATCACATCTTGACTTGACTCTTGCAATATTCTTCGTCACGGCCTACCCAAACCCCTGTTCATCAAACTCCAGATGATTAAAAATGTCACTGCTAGACTTCTCACCCCCCACCACCATGTACTTGCTCCTCCCTACCTCGCCAATGTCATCTCACTTTACGCTCGTTCACGTTCTCTCTGCTCCAGAAACTAAATCTTTCTGTCGAAGCATTCAGTCAATCTTTGCTCAGTGGGAGATCACTTGTTCTCCCTTTGCTGTCTCCATAGTCTGGAACTCCCTTCTCACAGACATCCGTGCTGTTGATTGTTCAAGTCCAAATTCAAACCCTTTCTTTTCCCTCTCCCTATGGCTGTCTCTGTCTAAAAACTATTCCCAGTACAGCATTTTGAGATGTGGTTGTATTTATAAGCTGTATGCTGTATATCCCAATTATATTGTGAAGATGAAACTGTTCAAATGAAATGCAAAATTTGCAGTTATTTGCCCAGACATGATCAATATTTACATCGAAATCTGACAAAGTTGATAAGGGTTGTAATTTTTTTATATACGTCTTGTTCATCATGACATGTGCACATGCACTATCTGAAAGCCATCATTTATTTAATTATTGAATGTCCCACATCAGCGGTTCCTAACTGTTTCGAGTGTGCGGACCCCTTTTCAATATCCAGACCACCAAATGCTACTAGTTATTTGAAATTGTACATTCCCTTGGTGAGGATGTTAGGTTGGGAACCGCTATCCTACATCATTTCTGTAGTCGAGTAAACCTTGACGTGTCAATAAATAGTTGCACTGGAGCATGCGCAGGTTTGTAGGTTTGGAATGCAGAACCACATCATAGATTTCGTCATGTACTAACCACATCGCCTTGATACCCGTGTATATCCATAATATAGGTTTTTTTTGGGGGGGTTAGATCGCATAAATATAAATATATAATGTTGGAGAGCAAAGCCACAACATTTACGATCTGAGTACGACGTTTCGCCAGTAATTACAACTAGCTTCATCAGGCGACAGCCAGATTTGTGGAGAAATCATCCTATTCCATTCCTTAAATAGAGGGGTAGATATGATGACAACGCTTGTGCGCTCTTCTTGCGCGAATTGGGGCGAGGGGATTAATGAATGCATATAAATAACTATGGGTATCCACTGCCGATCTACCCCAAAAAACCTGTGTTATGGATGATATTGGTCGCGAAAGCCTACGTGTTAAACCCCTGTATATGTTAGGTATCTCAGGACAACCACCATAGCAGCATGTTTTCTGCCGCAACTCCCCTCTTCTGCTGTGTGTTGAACACCCCACAGTTTTAGACCAGATCATTCCGGTTAGCACCGGTTTCAGTGTCAGCGGATTACTTCCCACTCCATTGACAACTCATGACGTGTTTAAATGCTTTCTCCCCTTTTATTTATATAGAGGGCCATTTCTTGCAACCAGCCAAGCTGATAATTATAACATGTTTCAGTTATCAAATGAGTAATTGTCTCGATTTTGTAAGCTCACATTTCAACATCGGTTTATTCCACATTACATGAAGTGTCATTATTTCCCGAAACGCATTGTAGTAGATATATTAATTATCCTACTTTTATTTCAGTATTTAGATCGGAGTGATTGGATGCACAGTACAGCACTCTAAAGTTGTTACGTGGCATATTAATATTTCGCAAAATTACGTAGAGTCATTTAAAAATCCATGCATTCGGGTTGCTAAATGGTAAACTGGTCGACGTTTTTTTTATGACCATTACCGGCTCGGAGCGTCATTAACGAGAAATCGTTTGAAACGGGAACGTTAGGGATGCACCCACTGACGCACCCACTTACGCACCCACATTTACAAACGGCATGGCAGTCTATGTCAGTGCGTGGTCTATTTGTGCTTGTCTCTCAGTGTAAAGGTAACGCTGCATTTGCCCTGCTCTTGCCATGAAAGGCCCACCAACAAAGAGGGAGCTCTTAGAGTAGTGGTTCTCACCCTTTGTTGGCTACTCTACTCCTTGTTGAATTGTGTTTCAACCGAGTGTACCCACTTGCCTGTCCGAACGTGGCTCTCAGAAAGAAATGGACGAATAAGGAACATCAATATTTGAACCGATTGTCCATTTTGTGAGGTATTCTAACTCGCTAGTAACTGCAAGCAAATACAAAAAAATAAACAGAAGCTCTCTCTATGCGTGACGTTATTCATGTGCGCTCGCTTGTTACTCTTGGAAGCCACGTTATTTACGATCAGTGAGTTTAGAAAGGTCTTTTTTATCGTTCTGGGTTACAAAATGCATTTAAAATGTATCGTACTTATTTTAATATTGGCAGATTCACACGTGATTATTCACCAACGACTCTCATGTATGATATAATTTCACTTCTAGATTTGAAGTTTTCGTGACTGCAAGAATCCATTGAGAAATCACCTCACCTACCTCCTGGGATATTGCCACGTATCTCCAGGGGTCCCTGTACCCCCGATTGAGACCCACTGCTCCAGAGGGTATTTGATCTACTCTCCAACGATGCATGCCCACCAAATGGAGAAACGATATTAAAATGCATAATTGTTATCCACATGCAACTGGCAAATTCAAAAGAACATCAAAACATCGTTGGTGCTTTCTGAGACGCGTGTTTATTGAGGTTAACATGCGTGTGTGTCCAAGTATCGTCTGTGGAGTGTGGCTTATTTCCACGTCCTCCTGCATGCCAATTAAAGCGAAGTATTTAAAGCAGAAGTATCACATTGCATTTATATTTCAGTACATCTTAAAACAGAGCTGCATGAATCACTGGCCAGCAAGCGTTGCACCCTGGCACATTCTTTCGCTTCTCGGGTAAAAAAAGGGAACAATGTTAACAATATTTGTTGTTTGTCATTTATATTCTGGGCAGGTCAGTAAACGGTGTTGCAAATGGAGAAACGAGAATGAAAACACCCTCGTTGTTATTCTTTGGATCTTTCGGTAAAGTCACGTAGATAGGTTAAAAGAGAATTTTTAAAAATAACAAAATACCTATCTACGTTATTTTACCGAAAGACCCAAAGAGTATGAATTCCTTGCAGTCACGAAAGCTTTTAGTCAAGATTTACCCTCTTTATTATTTGGTTCTTTCGGTTAAGTCACGTCTAAAGATAAAATAATAAATTAAATTAAATAATAGAATACGACGTTTCGATTGCAACACAAGCAATCATCATCAGGTATAATGAAATAGCGACATAAAATCTAACCAGAAAACTATAAACAGACATATTAGCAGACAGATATCACCAAGATACATAGAGAGAGCAACACAGGTAACAGAGAGAGGTGATCGTCTCTGTGGGGTGGCCTTAAATAGACAGAGGAGGGCGGACGCAGAGAGAGGGAGGGGGGTTAGAGAAAAAATTAGCATATCAATGAGTGGACAACAAAACGTGGTGCTGCAAGTGCGATGACACGGCAAGCAAGCCTGAAAATCAGGAGAAGGACACACTAAAATTAAATAACCTAGTAAAATATCGAAATGTAATGTAATAGTCACGAAAGTTCTAAAATTAAGATTGAACCACTTCTACGGGGAAGTTTTAAACTTATCTTCTTTTTTCTCTCTCTCTGACTACTTGTTCTCTCTGCCTGTGTCCTCTCTTTGGAATGTTCACACTTAAATTCTAACTTAGCAATCTTTGAAATACGTAATCAACCAGGCTATGCGTTAATTGTGTGTTGACCGACCCTCTGTGTTGTATTACATTACATTTCGATATTTTACTAGGTTATTTAATTTTAGTGTGTCCTTCTCCTGATTTTCAGGCTTGCTTGCCGTGTCATCGCACTTGCAGCACCACGTTTTGTTGTCCACTCATTGATATGCTAATTTTTTCTAACCCCCCTCCCTCTCTCTGCGTCCGCCCTCCTCTGTCTATTTAAGGCCACCCCACAGAGACGATCACCTCTCTCTGTTACCTGTGTTGCTCTCTCTATGTATCTTGGTGATATCTGTCTGCTAATATGTCTGTTTATAGTTTTCTGGTTAGATTTTATGTCGCTATTTCATTATACCTGATGATGATTGCTTGTGTTGCAATCGAAACGTCGTATTCTATTATTTAATTTAATTTATTATTTTATCTTTAGACGTGACTTAACCGAAAGAACCAAATAATAATTCCTGCAGTCACGAAAGTTCCAAAAATTAAGATTGATTTACCCTCTTTGTTATTTGCATGCAACTAACAAATGCAGAAGTGAAACAAATCGTTGGTGTTGTTTTCTCAGACACGCATGTTGAGGTAAACATGCATTTCTTGCGCGTCCAAATATCTCCTGTGCCCTATTTATGTCTCCTCCTGCAGGCCAATGCAGTAACTCGAAGTATTCAGTTCTTAAGTAGAACATTTCATTCCATTCCTCTGCATCTCAAAACAAAACTGCACGAATCACTTGGGTCACAACACATGGCTCATCAACCCACCCCAAACCATTCCCAAGCATTCCACTCAGACTCGATGGCAATGATCTCAAGTTCACGTCTTTTTTACCTCCATTTCCACCCCAGCTGAGAGTACGTTTGGGTTGTTCTTCTGCATCATTCTTTACTTAGAGATTTTGAATGCGCTCTAATTTTAATACATTTTAATACATTCCCGCCAAATGAAACAATACATGTGTGCGTACACATGCACATGTGTGTCATGGAAATGCAGCAATATAATCGCGTATGAAAGGATTTAATTATCACGGCTGGCTATGCACGTTGCGAAATAAGTTCAACATACATACATATGTCAGTACATTTAGAATCGAAATACGACTAAAAACTGTCAATAACGCCAACATATAATGTCCTATTTTTGGATTTAAAGCTTTATTGACTGCAGGGAGTCATCTTATTGGTTCTTTCGGTAAAGTCACGTAGAAGGGAAATAATAAAATAATAACAATTAAACATAATGAAATACAATTCTCACGACGTTTCGGCTGCTTGCATTGTGGCCAAAACGTCGTGAGAATTGTATTTTATTATATTTCGATTTAAAGCTTTCGTGACTGCAGGGATTCATCCTCTTAGTTCTTTTGGTAAAATCACGTAGAAGGGAAGTAATAAAATAATAAAAATAAAACATAATAAAATAATTATCACGACGTTTCGGCCACAACGCAAGCAGCCGTCCTCAGGTGAAGACCAGGTCTGTCGGGGAGAATTATTTTATTATGTTTTATTTTTATTATTTTATTACTTCCCTTCTACGTGACTTTACCGAAAGAATCAAGAAGATGTATTTTATTATGTTTATTTTTATTATTTTATTACTTCCCTTCTACGTGACTTTACCGAAAGAACCAAGAAGATGAATGTCCTATTTCTATAAGTGATTGTAAGGTTTGTGTACTTTAGGATAACGTTTACTGTTTTTTTGCCTTGTTTCATGTGGATTTGTTTGATAGACTGTTACGGAAGCCCTTCCCGTTAAATTTTTCTTTGGGGCTATTTGTCCCTGTAATGCAACAAGTTTATTTTAATTTTTTATACAAACACGAGATTTCCACGCATGGGCATACCTTTTGTATTGCTGTGACACATACTAACACATACTAAATGTTGCTTAATGAAACATTTACATGAAGCTCGTATAAACTTCGATTTAATTGTAAAGAACCGATTTAATTGTAAAGAACCAAGAAGATGACTCGTATAAACTGTTTTTTTTATATCATCGTCATTTGATCAAAATCTCTTGAAACACCTTTGAATGAAATCTAAAATATAAATCCGTACAGGATTTAGTGTGTTTTTTTTGTAAAGAAAAATAAACAATTTCCCGGTCACAACTTTTTAGTAGCGCGCATTCTGTCTTGTAAATAGACGCAATGTCCTCCCAAAGGTTGGCTTTCACTTCTCAACGAGAGTGCAGCTTTTTGTTCTAAAAGTCGATTTATCGGGGGGGGGGGGGGAAACAAATCACGGCCACAGTGGCGCTTTTCATTCCGGGGTTTTCCAGAAAGAAGGAACAACACAAAAAAGCCTTCCCCTACAGACGTTGGTGATGGCACATCTCCATCACGCTCCTTGGGTTTTTTTTTGCGTGAAGCAAAACCAGACACGGTTGGGTGGGTGGGGGGTGTGGCACATTCCGACAGGAGGGCCAAGCGCGGGCCACCAATCGGTGCCCGCAAGGGGCGCGCCTGCCCCGAGCCAATCAAAGAGGGCTCTCGTCTGCCACAAAAATAAAAAAACGATGCGACCGAACGCGTACACCCACTCTCATCGTCAACCCTGAGACGTTTGAACTCTTACGGTCACTGCCGAGCAACCCCCCCCCCCCGCCGAAAAGAAGAACTAAAACAAAACGATACGAAGTGACATGATGCGACAGGTTCTGTGTGTGGAGAGTTCCGCGTGCTTAGCAGTGGTGGTGGTGGTGTGGGGGTAATCGACACAAAGCCGTAATTAACATTTTTATTGGGAGGGAGAGACATCCCCCCCCCCAATATTCAAATATGCTCAAAATGTCCCCCCCCCCCAATATATTGCTATAAAATAATTGCTATGCTATGTAAATAAAAACAACAAATAAGCTAAACCTTGGCCACAATATCTGGACTTGTCTTCATGTAAATCAACGCATAGATTGCTGTTTATATGATTGTGGTTATGGTTTTACTTTATGAATCCTTCATCTCTGCCATTACATACAATGAAACAATAAATGGTACAAAAGGAAAAATAGAGCAATGTAATACAATTAGACATTGTAAAAAATGAATAAAAAGTTCATCCCATGTGTTAGTGATTCTTTTAAATTATATTTTAGGCAGGAAATTATTTTTCAAGTTTAGATATTTTTCTGGGTTGGGACCCCCAGACACCTTGGAAGATTTGGTCCCCCCCCCCCCCAATGTTGACTCCATGGCTACGGCCTTGAATCGACAACAGCCGCCGATGACTTCACTTAACCCTCCTCGTAGATTCCTAACATCCCGTTAGATTGCAACGTCTGCACATCGGTGAAATGACGATTGCAAACGAAGAACGACGGGCGGGCTATTGCTAACGGTAATTATTAAGAACCCAACACGATGTTGAACGTCGCTTGGATGGAGGGCACCGATGGATTAATAAAGAATGGAGGTCTTAATTATGATGCGTGAGTGTACATATCTACGGAAATGTAAATCGTGCGAATCGGGGTTGCGATGTGAGCGTGACAGTGATGTACATGCAGTCGACACACCACATCTGTTCAAAAATTACCTTCCGTCACCATGCTCTGCATATTAAGGGAGCTTTGAGATTGATCTCCGCACATGACCTTTGGAAGGGGCAAGTGTGATTCTGCACTGTGATAGTGGCTGCTGTTGTAATGTGGAGACACTATATGACCGTACAATCTTAACTATCTGGGACAAAAGTTTCCGGCCGAAGAAAGCCACACACTCGCAGATTTAATTACTATTTTTACTGTACACGACATAACTTTTTCCAGACTTTTTCGTTCAGCGATCACATTAAATGCTTCAATGGCGTCCATAAATATTAATCATCAGCTGCAATATTATGATTGTGCACTTTCAAAAATGTGTGTACGACAGTACATTGTGGATAAAATGGATGTTAGTTTGTAATGAATTACTGCTGCTTTCAAGTTGTAAAACATTTTCTTGGTTATTTCTTTCCGACAGACCTGTTCTTCACCTGAAGACGGCTGCTTGCGTTGTGGCCGAAACGTCGTGAGAATTGTATTTTATTATTTCATATTTTTATTATTTTATTATTTCCCTTCTATGTGACTTTACCGAAAGAACCAAGAAGATGAATCCCTGCAGTCACGAAAGCTTTAAATCGAAAATATAAACATTCTTTTAACTAGCCCAAGTCTTTCACTTAGCTTTTACAATTGTAATAATACAACACATTCCCAACAACAATCTGCTGGTACATTTGAGAAAACTACATCCTGAATGCCTATACAGCAGTAATGTTATTTCGCCCCCCCTCCCCCTTATATGTGTGCTCACACGTGAAGTATTTTGGTCTCGCATATTGACGATAAAGCCCTCCCCCTCCCCGAGAGGGTGTGACGGGAGTCCAGCAACTTTCCACCAATCAGTGTCGGGGGCGCGGCAGCCTGAGCCAATCACAGAGCGCGCGTGCAAGTGCCCTTTCGAGCCGGCCCCGCGTCCAGCTGGGCACGACAGGGACTGCAGATTTCAGATAGCGAAAACAACGCGTTGCTGTTCAGCGGACGACCTCTGCTGGGCAATTGGGCAAAGTTGAAGACGTGTCAGTTGCCGCTAGGCGAGTACTTTGTATCATGAATGTGTTGAGCGTGTGCGGTGTGTATGTCGAACTTCTTTCGCACCGCACGTAGCCAACTATGCTGTGCGATATATGGAACAGTTATAGGGAGTGCTTTATTTCAGAACACTGTTTTGGCATTTTCATCTCGCTTTATTTGTCCCTTAAGACACTGTGCATGGCATCATACGAATACAGGGTGCAAATAATACTGGTAGGAACCTCCTGGTTACACCAGCCCACAAGGGATGATTGTGTCCGTCATGCAGGGAGGAGCTGGGTGGGGAGGGGGAGAGGGGCTGGGTGGGGAGGGGAGGGTGGGGAGGGGCTTGGTGGGGCGGATGGGGCTGGGTGGGGAAGGGAGGGTGGGGAGGGGCTGGGTGGGGAGGGTGGGGAGGGTGGGGAGGGGCTGGGTGGGGCTGGGTGGGGAGGGGCTGGTCACCCTGTAGTGCCCTTTTAAAACTCAACGTTTAACCTACTCACGCCGGCTTCTGCCCGCCCTGACAGTCGGCCATATTTTGCGGAATACACCACGCCACCGTTGACCATGGCCATTGACCGAGCAACCCAACGTTCCTACCAGCTCCCTTCGCAGGAATGTGTTAAATATCAAAGTTCAAAGTTAATTTATTAGGTATAGCCCTGTGAGCCATTCGGCTCTTGAATCGGGTGCAACCGCAACAAACAAAAAACAAAAACATGAACAAGAAAACATCTTAAAGTGACTATGTGCAAACAGAAAATCCAAGAAAAGGCAGCAAAATATTGCAGAAAAAATCACCGTACACCAACCCTGTGCAAATATCCCAGTGGCATGCAAGTCAAACAACAACAACAACCACAAGACAACTTAGATTAAGGCCATCAGTCTAACTCTGTACTACAACAAACAAACATGGCCAAACCAAAAAACTTTTCGAAAATCACCAAAATAAAGCCATAAAAGCAATGAAACAGTGGTCATAGGAACTGTGACCTAATTTTCACAATAAACGACATAAACAACATGTACTACCAAACTCTGCAGCCATAGCTGGCTGCATATATGGTGTAGTAATATAGGTTTATTATGGATAGGCGTACTCTAGTCAATCAATAAATGTACATTTAATTCTAGATTTGAAATGTACATTTGTTACACAGAAAGTCCAATTTAGCCAGTTATCTAGCTAGTTTGCAAGAGGGATCCGTGCTGCATCAGCACAGATCAAGTTCAGCCACATCAAATGTGGCAGTGCCTTATGATCCCAACTCCCAGGATAGCCCAAACAGTGTTGCAGAAAATATCCAGTGAGACATTAAGCCACGGTCTTAGGAATCGTAAACATTTCAAGAAAAAGAGTTGTCTTCAACAGCAATTCAGAATGCTTTGTATGTCAAGATTAATTAATTAAAAAGGTTTTTGGGGAAGATCGCGTCAGTATAAATGTGTCGTAACTCGTAACCCTTCACCACCCAACACAGCCAGGAAGGTTTGTCACCTAAACAACGCGCCTATTAGTTACTACTTCAGCCCACCGGTGTGTTGAAATCGGGCGATTTGCCCGATGATGATGGATGTAATTATCAGCGAAACGTCGTATTCAAATTGTAAATGTTGTGGATTTACTCTCGAACACACCGGTGGGCTGAAGTAGTCACTAATTGGCGCGTTGTTTACGTGACATACCTGACTGGCTGTGTTGGGTGGTGGAGGGTTACGACACATTTCTACTTACGCGATCTAACCCAAAACCCTTTATTATGAACTAGCTTTACTACCCGGCTTCGCCCGGAACTTGGATTCACCATGCCCGGCCGCCTTTGTCTCCCCAATGGCGATGTTCACACACCACAAGTGTTACTTGTTTCAGGCTGAGTCGACCTAGGGGAGGCCCAGGACCGGTTGAAATAATCGTCATCACTGGTGGCCGTGAGCGGGAATCGAACTCGGGTCGCCGGGTTCGTAGCGCAGCGCGCTAACCCACATGGAAAATGTCAAGTTTGTTGCAGGTCGGGAAGTACGCTAAACATTTTGAACAGACACACATAATCACAAATTTCCCTTTAACATATATATAGAGATAATATGGGTCGCGAAAGCCTGCGTGTCAAGATTAACATCACAATTCTTGCACACATTCTGCACTCGGCCTTGAAATTGTCACCAGCTCAGAGACAGGATGGTGGGATTTTTCATCGAGACCAGCAAAACAGAAAGGCAACGGGATACCGTTTCCTCATTATAAGGGATCATCAATGCAATCGCATTGTCCGATGCTGACATTTATACCTGAGAAACACGTTGATCCGCCTTCACTCTACACTGATGGGAAAAATGCAGCGCAGCGGAAAAGTAGTAATGCCAAATTAAATAACTTTCAATAGACAGAGACAATTCAACATCCATGAGTAAATTGTTAAATCTAAAATTTAAATGTGCAATATCAGCATTTTTAAAGCTGCAGTAGTGGTTGTCAAATGGGACAGACATTACACAAAAACGATAGTGTCCAAAAAATATATTAAAATTATTTGTTTGTGTGACCCCCAAATTGTAACAATTCATCAGGTAACTGGAGGGGTAAAATCACTACATGCCCATGCAGTATCATTTAATATTTTTTTCACGTGTTCTGACCTTATTACTTGATGGAATGCAATGCAGTTAAGTTGATTCATGATCCAATGCTCTCTGGTTCATTCTAAGTTACTCACTGGGGATCAGTCTTATCCTTACAACTCTTTTATAGCAACTACTTTGGTTAATGTTTTCCGTGAACTTCACTTATTCCTGAAGCTATGTTGAGGCCTTAGTCCACCAGACTGTTTTGCCCACCAGACGGTGATAGTGGTTCAACCACCACATCGAAGGTCAAAACACTTCTTTATATCCGCATCTTCGCTCACGCTTATCGACTTTGGAAGCCCCTTCCATCATCTCTTTTGTCAATTTCTTATATCCTTGCTCAATTAAAAAAGTATGAACTGTTATCTATTACAACTTGAATTGGGCTGTTTTTTTACAACTTGAAATGTGGTCTGCAACTGCGATTTCAAAGAACAGTCAGAGAGATGCACGATGCAATTTTATAATCATTGTCTTGGCTTTCAAACTTTAGTTATAACACACAATCACAGTTTGCCTTTTATGCTTTTGACAATCTCCATTTATTTCCATGTTAGGCTTTTATGAATTATTTGAGATGGATAAATGGTAAAAATAAAACTAGGACTGTGGTAGGGTACAAATACTGCCGTTCTATTAAGGCACTGAGATACTTGTTTTAGTGTCAACTTGTAACACGGGCGTAATTTGGATGTGACCGTCCGTCTGTCAATCCCGCCATGCCGGTCAGCAAAACTTTTTAAAATATAAATATTATTGTCGAATGGTAAAACCTCCATAAAAAAAAAATACATTGTGTTGCAACGCAAGTTTATGCCATTTGATGGCCTCAGTGAGTTAAAACCGAGGCAAATATTGAAGTCAGCAGTGGGAAAATCTATAAGTGGTCGCAAGAGGGTGCCATTGCATTTAGAGGTCATGATTTTGTGTCGCAGTGCTGCCTGCAGCACGTGACCACTATCCACTCTAGTGACCATGACTTTGTGTTTGTCAGGTGCTGGAAGGAATGTAAAAAAGGAGGACATTCCAAACAATTAAATTTCTTTTAAAGCTTCTAAATATAATCAGTGATCTCTCTATTAATTGTATATATATATACCAACATGTTATTGTGTATAAAGTTTAACATTTTTTAACAAGCTGGTGGAGAAAATGTGCTCTTGTGTTATTTAGCAAATGCTTCACGTTTAAGCGTGTTTATTTTGCCAATACAATGTGCAACTTCTATTTCAATTCATGTACCGAAAACAGTGAGTCACAGCAATATCATCTTATCTTAACGAACTGAACAAATGCATCAATCACATTGCCTTAAGAGGATTGTTTTTATATATAATAGGTTACGTTTTGCATAATGGCCTCTATGGCCTCAGTTTTAAAACTGACATACATGTGTATTAGCTATCACATGCAAGAGTGCCTTGAACTGAAGCAATTGAAACATATTGTAGCTGTATTTTGTGGTGATAAACATTTATATACCTACGACGCTTGTGAACTGTCATCCATTAATAGCCTTGGATGACTGGCATGGTTAATGTCTCACTTTCTTGCTCGATATAAGGAAAGTCGATAGCCACAGAAGGTGCATTCTTGTTCACAATGGGGAAGGGAATTCATATCAGCAAAACTAAAGCCATTGTTATTGCCTTGGCAGTAGCAGTGGCCTTAGTGGTAGTTGGCCTCATGGCTGGTCTAATTGGAAAAGATAGTGTCAGCAGTGATCCAAAAACTACATCCAAACCGCTCACAACCAAACCGTCCACCACAACGGCACCTCCATATCCCCCCGGTCCTTGGAATGAGTACCGTCTGCCAAGAAACGTAATCCCAACGCATTATGAAGTGGAGCTCAAGCCTGAACTTTACAAACAGCCGGATGGTCTTTATATCTTCAGTGGCCACGTGAATATCACCATGAAATGCGAGGAGCAGACTGACGTTATCCTGATTCACAGCAACAAGCTCAACTACTCGGACAATGACAATATCTCACTCTCCGGACCAAACGGAGTAATGGCCGTCAACACGTGGCTCGCAACGAAAACCGAATATCTGGTGGTGCAGTTGATCGGGGCGAAACTTGAGAGGGGCATGGAATATGTTCTTCACGCAAAATTCAGGGGCGAGCTTGCCGATGATCTGGCTGGTTTGTATCGAAGTGAATACACGGAGAACAATGAAACCAAGTAAGTCACAGACGCTGTTATTTTTTTCTATGTTTCTCTTCATGCTGGTTTTTTCTTGACAAAAAATACTGAGTGATGTGACTTCTCAACGAAAGTTTGTGGTGTCTTAGCATTCTAATGGCACTGTTTTGGTTCGCTTGCAGACGAATATTTTCATTTGCTTTAGTTTGTAACGTTCATTAATTAACTTTTTTTTTGCCTTTTCATCTAGGATAATGGCAACTTCACAGATGGAACCGACAGATGCCAGAAAAACATTTCCCTGCTTCGATGAGCCTGACATGAAAGCCACATTTGACATCACCTTGATTCACAAAGCTGAACATGTTGCTTTGTCCAATATGCCTATTGTTGGTAAGTCTATCTTGTAAGTCTATCTTGTAAGTCTATCTTGTAAGTCTATCTGCATTCCAGTGATGACAATTCCACTCTCTTCTAAACGTGTAGCCAGGTATTCTCAAGTTATGGCTGGATGAAAACTAGTTTACTATTATTAGTACAAGGACATTCAGCAGTATTATCAATGACATTATTTTTTTTACCAACCTACTAAAAACTAAAATTGTAATTGACGAAATTGATTCTCATGAACGTATTTGGTTTTAATGTATATTACAATGGGTTCCCAGGTTTACATCAACCAGAATATGCCCAATATTGTCAGATATTAACAGCCAAGCAGGATTGGGCACGAATCGTCTTTGGAAGTGTGACCAGCATGCACAACAAGGTGTTATAGGCTGCAGGGCTACATGGTGGATAGCAGAGGGCAGTGCAGAAAATTAATTCTTCAACATCAAGGTTTCTCGTCTTCACCAGCCTGCACTAACCAGCGTGTTCAAGTACATGTATCGTTAAATGATTCCCACATGCAAACAAGGCATAGGGAGTCTCTCATCCAGCAGTAATCATGCACATCCACATGTAACGGGGTCTACATAGACCACCCATTCTAACCTCTCTGCAAATGCATTCATACATACGTGTGTACTTTTGCCTTCTCCATTTACAGCATACCTGGGTCACTGCTGTAATGAGTATGCTGTTTAATCAATTCTGTGAATATATGTCCACAGCAACAAAAGAGGAAGACGACTGGGTCCATACGAAGTTCAACACATCAGTGGTCATGCCAACATATCTTCTTGCTTTTATAATCAGTGACTTTGAAAATGTGGAAGTAATGGCAAAGAATACTAAAGTGAGTAATCACAACTGTATTGTATTATTAAAGGTGACCCGTGTTGTTTGGCAGATATTTAACAATTCGCACATTTGCAGATACGCATCTGGGCAAAGAAAACTGAAATTGCTGCAGGAAATGCCGAATATGCGTTAAATATAACTGGGAAGATACTCAACTTCTTTGAAGATTACTACGATGTGCCGTATGTCCTTCCAAAGTCAGGTACGGTGAAACCTTAAATGCGCTTAACAAAACAACGTGCAAATATATGAATTTTATAAATCACGGTGCGGTCACGAGATATTTATAGTAGAATGTCGCTACCAAAAAAATAACAATGCACTTTCACATGCGTGGCTTGGCGGCGCTTAGATCAAATTGCTATTCCGGACTTTGCTGCCGGTGCCATGGAGAATTGGGGTCTGGTGACCTACAGGGAAACGGCTCTCCTCTACGACCCCGACGTGTCATCGAATGGAAACAAGGAGAGTGTTGCCACCATCATCACCCATGAGCTTGCTCATCAGGTCAGAGCGCACGGACGACCCGGGAAGTCGCAGTTTCTCCCAGCGAGTTCGCGTCAAGAAAGGCGACCGCAGTTGTTAACGTTTGCTCGTGAAATCTAGGCTCGTAAAATCAAATAAACCCGAAGTAATAGTTGATGCAGTCAAACAAGCTCGCACAAATGAAGCCACAAACATTTATATATGACGTAAAACAAACAAAAACATGCCGTTATTTTACAGCGTTTGTTAACGCCAAAAATATTGGCTTGCTTATTATCCCATGCCGATATATTTTGCAAATGGCCAACTGCATTGTTGTCAATTTCCCCGTAATTGCCCCCACGTTACACGCAGTGGTTTGGGAATCTCGTCACGATGCGGTGGTGGACTGAGCTGTGGCTCAACGAGGGATTCGCAAGCTACCTGGAATACATCGGCACGCACGAGGTGGAGCCCAGCTGGAACATAGTACGTAAAAAGGAATAACAGTCGGGGTTACGCACCCTGGTTTTACATTAACGGGTTGCTTGTGGAGTGGAGGTCCAACATATCAGCTGTGAAGCTAAAATAAAAGAAAGATGATTGCATAACTCGTGTATTGTGACACTCATGAATATCGAAATATACATTGATTTCAACTATATTCAGAACTTTAACAGTGGTTGTAAAAGTACATGTTTTATGGTTCTTGTCCTGTCAACGTAGGCTTACTAATGTTGAATGATAAAAAATATATACTTTACACTTTCTGGCAAAAGTTACAGGTTTTAAGATACTTCAAACCCCAACAAGACACATATTAGACGGCATCAAGTCTTCCTGAGCCACACATACTTGTGGTAAAACAAGCAAAAAAATATGATTTTATAATCAAGTTCAAGAACAGTACCTACATTAACAAAGCATATTTGTTTTAATGTTTTGCCATAAATATGTGTGGTTAATATAGACTTGATGCCGCATAAGTGTCTATTTGGTGTTTGAACATCTTCACACCTGTATTTATGCCAGAAGGGGTAAAGCCTTCTTCTTTCAGATCGTTATTTATATTTTTACAATATAAAAAGTGTTCCATAGATGCTGTACAGTCATACTAATACCAAGCAATTTCCATTTTAAACCAAACTCTTTGAGCATTTTAAGTATTACACATCGACCCGAGGCTATTTACTTTCCAGTGTTATCACACGCAGGTGCTTGGTACGTACAGTATTTGTACAATAGTGAGCCAAAACTACACATTACTAATTTTATTCTTTCTTATGGCAACATGTTCAGGAGCTACACACCAATAGCCACGTGAAAGCTCCCGGATATAATTTGTATTTTTTGTTATTCCTCCACTGAAGGAGCACATGCTACAGTGGTTTACTAGATGGTCCATAGTTTGGATTGCATGGCCACGATCACCCTCGCGAGGCTTGTCTCTCGCGTTCCATTGACGATGACAATGTGCGCGTCAGCCTGTCGATGTTCTGATGCGGCCGATCTCACAGAAAAGTTCTTTGAGGAATGTCAAAGCCAGGAGGTGCGATGAATGGGGTGTTCATTCCGGATGAGAGCTTTGACCTCATTCATGTAACAGTTCTGCGTGACGTTTCTCACTATGAACAGAAAGCATTGATCATATTGAACGACCTGCAGCGAGCCATGAGCGTGGATGCTCTTGCATCATCTCGCCCACTCTCCGTTCCACACAGTGAAGTTATGACTCCAGCTCAGGCAAACTCCATGTTCGACACCATCTCTTACAGCAAGGTGACCAGTACACAGAGGGCATTACTACGGTTGTGGGGAAAGACATTAATATACTGAACATATTTGTCAATGACACTGCCAAAAAGAGGTATACGTAATAGGCAATGTGCATTGCTACCAATGCAGTATCACACGAACATATACATTCATAGATATCTATATAGTCATTATGAGCCTAATAATATAATGACATACTTAGTAAATAATAAATATTAATATAACCGTGTCCTTTTTTTATCCAGGAATGCCTCACTGAGTCTTAAGACATTTTTCAGGAGGATCCAGTATTGGTGTGTTTGGCCAAAACCATTAGTGAGTGTTTGGCATGTGAAATAAAACTGCAGTCCCCAATACAACATGGATGCCAGGGGATAACACTCAAAGCTCTGCACAGATTAATTAAAACCACTTGCTGCACTACCATTTCCTGACCATCTCATAACCCAGTGGGCTCCTCAAATGTGTGCGGTCCACCCAAACCCCACCTCCTGTGCTTGACTCACGATTCAGATTGTGATGGCGAAATGAACATCAATGATTGCAAATGGACAATAATTGATGTCACTATGAAGGTTCATTAAAATCGTTTCCTCCCTATCTTGTAGGGTGCATGTATCCTGAGCATGACTTCCAGCTTCCTGACTGAGCCGGTGTTTGTAGCTGGTCTTAAGGTAAACCAATTTTACTTCATGAAACAATTCACATTTATGTAGAGTGTGGCATCATTTTACCATAACTACGTCATTTAACTTACATCTTATTTTAATTCCTTCAAATCAGTCATACCTGAAGGAACTGGAATTTGGAAATGCGGTACACGAAGACCTGTCGAGACATCTGCAGTTGGTAAGAATATATATAAACATTACATTTAAGTAATGCCACGAATACACCAATGATACTCATAGGAATAAAAATACTACTATAAGAAAACTGTAAAATATATAATATAGTACCATGCAATAAAACAAACATTTAAAGTACAATATTTTGTACATCTTCATGGGTTCTTTTCATGATTTACATATTAAATGCAGGACAATAATACTACTTTCATTTTATATAGCGTCATTCATGCTCATAGCAACTCATAACGCTGTACATTAATGATATACTGTATAAGGACCAAATCTCATATACAGCCACTAGCAAGCACAATCCAAAAATAACAAGAAAATTAAGAAATGGCACCAATAAAAAACTCAAACAAAAATAAAGGACTTAATTTGTACTTCAATTATTTGGGTGTGGAAATGCATTACATCTTTGTTTCATGCGCAGAAAACAATGACAAGATGTTAAACTCCCCCCCCCCCCTCCCCAATATCGTTGCATTCCTTATAGGCGGTGGACAATCACACGGTGACTCTTCCAGTGCCTGTCAAGGACATTTTGAACCGCTGGACAATTCAAATGGGTTACCCAGTGGTGCACGTGAACACGTCCTCTGGGAAGTTGACTCAGTCCCACTTCCTGCTGAATCCCAACAGCACCGTCACCCGACCATCTGAGTTCAAGTAATTTTTTGGGGGGAGAACTTATTACGATATTATTCTACGCAAATACCCCTGCCGACCTAGTTTTACCTGTTTGGTGCCATCGCCACAACACATTAACTGCTCTCGCTAAATGTTAATGTCCGCTGTTGTTTTTATAGCATCAAAGACTCGGGACATATCTTTATTATCCAAATGTTTATGGCCATCTACAGTGTAAGCATTGTGTTAACCTGCACTTTTTGTTTCTTTCTTTTTATGCAGCTACGTTTGGTACATACCCATCACGTGGAAGACGTCAACTCATGTTTCCTCAATCAAATGGCTAAATCAAGAAGAGGGTATGGAATGATTGCACCTCAGTGTTGTCGGTTCACGTTGCTTGCCAACAGAATACACATCACACGGTGATTGAAGACATCGCGTCTGATTCGTGTAGAGGTTGCTTTCACTTTTTTTTCCTCCAGCCTAATTCACGAAGCAGTGTTTTTGACTCGGACCAGCTGTAAGTGGATCGTATTGGCGGTGCCCAAATAAACTCCGCAGACAATTGGTAGCCGAAAGAGTGCGGACGGGGAGTCAGTATCGTACGTACACGCACGTGTGTGTGTGTGCTACATCGATAGCAGGGAGCGGTGGTGTAGTGGTTAGCGCGCTGCTCTACGAACCCGGCGACCCGGGTTCGATTCCCGCTCACGGCCAACACCGGTGACGGTTATTTGAACCGGTACCTGGGCCTCCCCTAGGTCGACTCAGCCTCAAATAAGTACCTGGCGCGGTGTGTAAACATCGTCGCTGGGGAGACAAAGGCGGCCGGGCGTGGTGTTGGCCACCCACCCCCTCGTGTGCCGTGCCTGCCTTTATAGGTGATCGCTAACACCACTTGCCCCTACAGTCTATCAAGGTAACCTGGGGGATCTTTGGCTTTTACTACATCGGCACGCTTTCCCTGCCCGACGGACCGAGCTGATCAATCAGAGGCTCTGTCCTTTTCACAATTGAACACGCAAATGTTAGTGTGTGTGTGTGTGGCAGTTGCTGTGTTGATGGTTTGGCTGCTATAAATTTGCACACGAAGAAGCCAATTTGTTGAGCGATCATTTGTGGCTAGGTCGCGTCTGAAAAAATAGCTATATAGCTCGAGTGGGTCTTAGCTGGTTAACAAAAATAAAGCACTCCGCACATAAGCCACACCCTCAAAGATGTGTCTAATGTCATTCTGCGTGATGGCAGATACGTTCCTGCAGAATGGAACAGAGAGTGTCTGCGTTCGCATGTCAACTTCTCCACCATCGTTTTGATCTGCTCTACACCATAACCCTGCCCACTCTGGTTTATTCCCCAGTTGTAACAAAAGAAGGGGCAGAATGGATACATTTTTATTCTGGATCGGCTGCACATGAAGTGCAAGCTAGGGGCCATCCATAAATGACGTCACGCACCTGGGGGGGGGGGGTCAGACATTTGTGACGATGTGTGACGAGGGGAAATGTGACGTCACATCAAAATGTGCAACTTTAAATAAATGTAGACAACACGTTGTACTTCATTTAATTGACTTTTTAATAAATGTTTCTCCTACAACATCAGAGTGCAGCGCCACATTAAATACGCACTACAATGACAATAGTTTAAAGCGATTGGGGGGGGGCAGAGGTTTGTGACGTCATATTTGAGGGGGTAGGTCTGATTTTTTTGTGACGCCGCGTGACGAAGGGGGGTGGGGTCAAAAATCGCGTGACGTCATATATGGACGGCCCCCTACGCACTATTCGGGATTTTGTATGAACACGGCTGTTAGTGCTCCCAAAAAGGTACAATGGCATCCAAAATAGCGAAAAAATTAGGCCCATGAACTCAAATGTATTTTCTTTGGTCCATTTTTCCTATCAGTAACTTTTAAGATATCGATTACACTTGTCGGATGGCACACGTTTAAATCATGAATATGCCTAATCCTGTGTGGTTGATCATGCTGGTGTTTGCAGAGGTTTTCTCAGATCTTGTGCATCCTACGTCATGGGTGATCCTAAACGTGGAAGCGATGGGATACTACCGTGTGCACTATGATGATGTAAATTTCCAGCACCTACTGAATCAACTCAACCTGAACCATTCTGTAAGTGTTCCGAGATAAACTCGTGCCACGTTTCAATAATCATTCGCGATGGGGCTCCGAAGCCAAGGATATCCAATCAGCACGGAGTCTTTCTGCTTCCCCACAACTCCATTAACCATGCGCATCCAATGGCGCAAAGACTAGAGCTCTAAATTTCGATTTAAAGCTTCTTTCGTGACTGCAGGGATTCATCTTCTTGGTTCTTTCGGTAAAGTCACGTAGAAGGGAAATAATGAAATAAAAAAATAAAACATAACAACGCAAGTTGTGGCTGAAACGTCGTGAGAATTTAATTTTATAATGTTTTATTTATTTTTATTTTCTTATTTCCCTTCTACGTGACTTTACCGAAAGAACCAAGAAGACTAAAGCTCTATTTCACCACTCTCTAATCTGCATAGCCATTCATGAAACCATTATTGTTTTGCACAACAGTGAACACAAGCTTGGGTTATATTGGGCTATAGCAAACTAACTATTGATTTGGTTATTTTACACCGTGTATATTGATATATGTGTTTATATATATAAAATTATGGTCCTGAATTTGAAGTGTGGAGGAGTAGGCCAAAAATGCATTCTAGAGAAGCTCTGTAGAATTCCCTCGAATGGAGGTTCTTTTGCCAGGAGTGGTGTAAGCAAGCAACACAGTTGACCATGAGAGCTACTGATAAAAGTGAAATGAAACTGTTGATTTTAAAAACATTTATTCTTTATGACTATGATGGTGACACAATTTTCCACCGTTCATGTTTGTTATTTTATTAATGCCTCCATGTCTCCTTTTATTCCTGCAGGCTATACCACTTCAAAATCGAGCTCAGCTTATTGATGACACATTCAGCCTTGCCACGTAAAGTATTTATATTTTTTGGATAGAGTATTTATCATTGAGAATTTAATTTCGGCCTTGCACATGTTCTTTTAGCTACGTTTAACATCTGACATTTTTACATTCAACGGTTTACACACCACTCTACTGACCAGTGCCGGACTAAGCTAGTGCGGGGCCTGCAGAATAAGTTATAAAGGGGCCCTAAATAAAAAAAACACATAAATATTAAACAACACTTATTTTATTTGCACAATAAAGTAATCGTATTCTTTCACTTGCTATACATCCAGATAATATGGCAAATCGCTAAACTTAAACACCCAGTCGTTCATAAAAGTTGAAGGCAGTATAGTACTATCATAATAGAGCAAGTGCAGAATCATAAAACCGGAATTGATACCTTGAAAACATTTAGTGTGGGGCCCTTGAAAGTGCGGAGCCTGTAACATATGCTACCTATGCTACTAGGATAATCCGGCACTGCTACTGACCAACATTTTTGGTAGTGAACATTAAACTAAAATGACTACCCCATGAGCAATAATGTGCAGTGTAATGGGTGTTTCTGGCAGCAGTGGGTAGTGAGTCTGGGAGAGATTCAGCCGAGCTTGGCAAGTCTTTGTCATTGCAAACATATAAGAAACTGATAACAGACACGACTTTGTTGATACAAGGTTTACTGTTTTGCACTGAATTGTGTTCCTTGCTTAAGCTGAAAACACGTGAAAATGTAACGTGAATATTAAATGTACAATTTGTATTTTAAAAACGTTAATAAATAAAACTCTGAAAGTTTCTTATTATTTACTTAAGCACTGTGATTGGATAAAACCTAAAATCTTACACACTAACCGCAGTGCTGAAAGATCATACGATTGAACAAAAAAGACAGCCGAATATCATGACTTTCATTGACTGTAATGCTTGCATAGCTGTATAAGAGCACTTCAGACGAAAGACTAAAATGACATTCGTTGTCTAAATCAGAGCTGCAACGGTGGCTATTGAGAAAGCATTGGAGACCACTGTGTATTTGGAAAAGGAAGATAAGTATGTTCCCTGGAGAACAGCCCTCAACAACCTCGGATACATCAACGAGATGTTCTCCACCTCCAAATACTACGGGAGTATCCAGGCAAGAAAAAAACAGGCGCACCTATTGATCACGCATCATTCAATACTAATCCTCTTTTGATGTTAAATTGAATTGTGTGAAATGTGTAAATAAAGAAATAAGGGAAGGGACGTGTCACGATGTGATAGCGCTTCCGTCAAAGTGTCTCCAACGATGATTTGTTGCGTCATATGTTGTCTTCTCTTTACAGAAATACATGTTAAAGCAAATAGAAAATGTTTATCAGATACACAAAAACCTCAGTTTTGTTCCCAATGGCCACATGGACCAGTGAGTATTGTAAATATATCTCGTGAGTTTGAATTGCGCAACATTTTGCTTCAGCACAACATGTCAATGGTGAGATTAACAAGAATTCTCTGATGTGTTCCAGGTATATGCAGGTGTACGCTGTAAACACGGCTTGTGGGTACGGCAAGCGAGAATGTCTAGAAAGTGCCTTGACAATATTCCAGAAGTGGATGGAAAATAAATCAAGCAATGTGTAAGTGCACGTAGAATTGTATTAAGTGTCACGGGTAAATTTACTGTCATGATAAAAGACTATTTGTCCCTCAATTGAGCGAATACCGATAACTCGTTATAGAACAACAGGGCTTTTCATAAAAAAACGAGGACACGCAATACGGGTATATTGAAGTTTTCGCAAGGCAATCTCATTTTATTTACTTTATTTTCACACCTGCAAGAACACAAATTAACACACGATGAAAACATCACGGTCGATAATGTTGGGGGTGTACATTTGGATGGTTGGGGAAGATTAAGCATTTGTGAAAAGAGCTTCATAGCTCATCGGATTTCTCCAGGATAAATAAATATTCTGATTCTGCACAACTGTATCATTGCCTGGGCAGTTCAGTAATCTAATACTAATGCTTATTTATTTAAAAAACCCCGTTGTGTTTTAAGAATTCATCCGAACCTTCGCACGGTGGTTTACTGCCAAGCTCTGGCAGCTGGTAGTATTTTGGAATGGGACTTCGCATTCAAGCTTTTCCAAGAGACTACCTTCCCTGTGGAAAAGGAGAAGCTGAGATCAGCATTGGCCTGCAGCACCGAGCCCTGGATCCTCAGACGGTAAAGCCCTTGCTTGGCCTCACTTCGCCACAACCCCTTGCAGATGTTCACCTCTACTTATGCTACGTGAATGTTCACTCTCACAAATTATTGTTGTGGATGGGGGGGGGGCATGTGGATTGACAGGCTCCTGGAGTATGCTTTAGATTCAACCTTTATCAGGAAGCAGGATGCCACAAGTGTCATTACGTCGGTGGCCCGGAATGTCATTGGGCAGCCTCTGGCGTGGAGTTTCGTCAAAGAGAAATGGGACTTCATTTTCAACCAGTAAGTACCCACACATGTTTTAATTCATATTTACTGCACGCTTAAAGTGTACTTACAAATTACGTCACAAAATGATGACACGATTCTCAGTATTGAGATTGTACTAATATCTTAGACTCACAATATTACGTTTAATTGTGTACAGATTCCAGTATTTGTAATTAACATAGATGCAGGATGTGTTTACCTGTACAAACTTGGGAAAATGTGTTGGCATTAGGTTATTAATTCTCCTTTTCTGCTGAAGTTTCCTAGAACATTTCCCTTTCTATACTGCGGAGTCTCGCACACCTTCAAAACCTCAAGACCTACTTTTATATAATGCTTGAATGTTAAACTACATTGCCTCTGTTTACTGTTAAAAGATATCCAGTAATTATTCATTTGCATATACTTTCTGTGTTGTGCGCATACATGTTCATACTTTGTTTCACCCTTTTGTAAGTTAGCTTGTTTATGAGTCTGTACAAAGTCTTAAGATGTCTTCTTCGTGCTTTGATGCTTGCATAGCGTGTGTTGTTTTATGAATCCGGATTACTGCAGCCTTTGTCTCCTAATTGTCGACCCATGATGTTTTACAGATATGGCTCTGGGTTCTTCTCTTTCTCAAACTTAATTACGGGCGTCACGAGGCATTTCAGCACGCAGGCCGACCTCGACGAGGCAAGTGGATATGGTTCCAGCTTTACTTTAGCAATAAACATCTGTGGTCTGCCCTGGTCGGTTTGACTCATGGAAAGGTCCACGACCCTTTCTCGATCCAAAGTTCAATGTTTTGAAGCCCTTATTTGGGTCCGCAAGAGCGGAGTGGTGCTGATGGTTGTTAGTCGGCTCTGTTCATTTACTCGTGGAATGTAGAGTACTGACAAACTATGCGCTTGGAAAGTTTATTGTCTAAATATATATATTTAACATGCAAGGTTTTTTTTTTGTTGTACCATAAATCTGCATGCGCTTTCATGACGCTATGTCAAGTCACGGTTTCATCGTAATTATTCACAGCCCTCTCGTCAAGTTACTGCTTCATGTAATAGCTCCCCACAAACCGTGTTGGTCATGGGGGTTGGTTGACCATACTTCACCATGCTTGTCAGAGTGTGTTGGTGAAGGGCATGCCCAAGACTGGTTCAGAAATCATTAAACACTGATGTTAGCTGTGATATCCAAGTGTAAGCCCACATACACACACAGGCAGCAAACAATTGCTGCAATGGAAAAAAAGCCACAATCATATGTATTATTTAGATTATTGTATTTTATTGTGAATATTGTTTTGCTAGGCAGAACTTTACAGCCGAATTATGATTCCCGAGCACATGGATGAATGAAGGAATGCATTGATTTCCATGAAATTCAAAAGGCATTTTATACTTTGTATCATCAGCTCCTGCAATTTAAGGTGACACATCCCAACCTGGGTTCAGCTGCGGCCACCATGGAACAGGCCATTGAGAGGACCAAGACCAACATCCAGTGGAGGGCCCAAAATGAGGAAAGAATCAACAGCTGGTTCGAGTCCAAAGTCAACCAAAATGTTATCTACTATTAGTTCTAGAAACGAGCCACATATTACTTAAATCGCTCACTATGACACTGAGAAAATTTCAGTTGTATCCGCTTGAATAATTTTCGCTTTCATCTGTCTACTTTAATACTGTATATTACTTTAGTCACCCCGTGTTGAAATGTCTCGTGTGAAATGTATGACGTAAGCATCGATGGTGACATAGATATGGAAGGGCTCAATTGTGTCTCTTGACTATACTTAACTAGATTGTATCGATTGCTTTTGACAGACATTTTTGATACACCGAAAGCTACTGCAGTAATCTTCTACGTGTTTTTTTTACCCATTGATGTGTTATGTAATACATTTCGTAAGAAGCAAATTTTTGTCTTCATGATTTCATAGAAAACCTCCGCAGAGTAAAGTCGCATTTACAGTTTAAAAAAAAACAAGTTCATAAAAGCATTCACGTGTAGCTTGTTACCGCAAAGCTGCAGCCAAGAGCTGGTGTTGTCACTCAGGCAATGTTCAACATGTCTGCCGAGGCTCTCCATTTTCACATTTGGGGTTATCCATCAGCCTCGGTCGTATTGTCTCGCTCAATTTAGACTACACACAATTTTTCATTCAAGATAAGCACCTGGAAGGAAGTTTTTTTTTTTTAAAGAACCAGGATCTCCAGAGTTATTGGCATGATCCCGTCATTATATTACTCAGGGCACATTCACTATAAGGGATGATAATGGTTAGTGGGGACTAAAAGGAGAAAATAGCATGCCCGAGAAGATGCCCACTGTGGAGATGAAGCGATCAAATAAGCTCATGCAGAGGGATCCTTGTATCTCAAGGCTATGAGAGAGAGACAAAACACAGACACGTAGACACACAGACAGACACACAAGCAGAGAGAGACAACACAGACAGACAGAGAGAGGCACACAACATAGACTTGAGTGTCTGTCTGTGTGTCTCCGTGTCTGTGTTTTGTCTCTCAAATTTAATTCATACCTGATGACGACTGCTTGTGTTGCAATCGAAACGTCGTATTCTATTATTTAATTTAATTTCTTTCTACGTGACTTTACCGAAAGAACCAAAGAGTAAATATTGTTTTGTTTTCTAAATTTTTACTTGGTAACCATGTCTTATAAATGTAAAGCAAGACTGTAATCCCTTTGCCATGGCACTGAAGCCAAGATGAAACAAATATATGGTCGTTAAGATAATTAACAATTCACTATACTCTCATAATAGTTAATCTTACGTTACTCATCAAAGTGACTTTATTGGCAGTTAAGTGTTTACACCACGTACACTGAAGTGAAACTTTAAAGGAAGCCATGACTATTTAACGGATTACGACCTTAGTTACTCTGTTTAGTCCAATAATGTTTTGCTTGGACACCGTGAGCACTGTCAGGGAATGAATAAAACTCTACGTTGAACAAACGGGCCTCGGACCAAATCACTTGCAATGTGCCTGTTGTCCGATCTCGGAAGCTAAGCTAGCTGGGTTGAGCCTGGGCATTGATTGGATGGGTGATCTCCATGCACAGCAGGGTGTTATAGGCTGCTGTGGGGCAGCTACGTGGTGGTAAGCAGAGGAGAGAGCGTCAAATTACACTGTTGTACCGCATGTCTATGCCCCCAACATCTGAGTAGTCGAGTGATGTATGGGCATATATCCCCCGCGACCCGTCCAGTATGGGAAGGCCCTCATCCAGCAATGGATTAACAAATGGCTGTACCCCAACATGTGTGACAATGCAAAAGTACACCCCATTCATACACCACCAATCTGCGCTTTTCTTGTAATGTATTGTTTTAATTAGACTTTGTAATCCATATTAGGTCAACTTCGTTTTTGAAGTAATGTGTCCAATTGCATTTGACTTAGATTACTTTAATTTCTGTCGAAGTAATTTGCGCGAAACTGCACTTGATGTCATAGTTGCACAGCATTTGACTTCGTTTGCTTAGTTTCTCCAATGCTAAGGAACTCGAGCCCGAGTTAACACGATTCCCATCTCTGCTGATCCAGCAGGCAACATCTCTTTTCACGTAACTGTCTCTCCACATACAAAGTGAAGTGCTTCTTACACAACCCCATTGGCTGCATATGGTGCGAATAAAGTTCAACATACATAGCCCAGAGGTCTTCCCCCTGATGGCTTTTAACATTTGGTAGCAAATTACATAAATAACCTTCATGTTCATGTATCTACACTTACATACATACATAGAGAGATATATATTAGTTTTTCCGAATTAACCAGAACATTTTGCTCAAATTCCTAAAATTTCTGTCACTGCTTTTTCTCTTCTGGGGCTCATCAACAGAGGTGTAACCCATCTTGACAGTGTTTTGAGCGATGTATTTTGAATACTCACTGCACTCATTTGTTGATGCTTTTGGCTGCTTATGAATCCCAAAAAAAGACCAAGGAAGTATTCAGAAGGAGCGCATTGTGATGTTAAACTCATTGTTTGGTGATGCTGCGTTAGCAGTGGACAAGCACATGCTACCAAACACTCAACACATTCGTCAATAACACTGTGGTTATAAAGGAAAAATAAATAAACGGCAACGTTTTGGGCAATGGCACTTCTTCCTAGCGCTATTAAGAATGGTCACTGACGAACATTTTCAGGTCAGTCACCAAATGTTTGAAAATAATATTATATACCGATGCACTTTTATTTTCAACTATTACTTTTGTCTGCACACATCTAAACCCCATTTAATACCAGGAATTCATAACTCGTTGGCAATTACTCGTTAAAGAGTAACAAAGCAGCTGAGTGTAGAATTACTAAGTGACACGCAACGCTGCAATCATTAACTGTGAAGATAGGAACTACAAAGTGAGGACCATCTTTTACGGTGTTTTATTGGGTACAGGCTAATAACACGCTTTTTGGTTTATGACCCACAATGTAATTTTCGGTGAGCATGATGAACCACATGCTCTAAAGGTTAAAACATTACATGCTCTTCCAGACTCCGCATTCCCCCCGGACGTGTCTCCTCCGTACACTGGGTGCCCCATTCCTTGCGTTGTGCTGCCCCTCAGGCCAAGTCTTGTCGATCTACGGCTGGATAAATGCTCGTGGGGGGGTTGACTACTATTTAGGAGGCAACAACGTTTATTCTACACTTTACCCAACACCATTACACACACGGGACTAAATACACCTATTCTCACTTGTTATGCATAGGACCACAATACACCTATTTCTCTTGCATACGGGATAACTATAATCGGGTCAGAGCAGCCACGTGCTGCCTGACCCACGATGTCGAAGACGGGGACGAAGACGTAGACATAGCGCTTGGGTTCCACTTCACCTGCAGACAGCCCGGATCTGTGATCGGGGCTTCCCTTTTATCTCTCTCGGCGCGGCCTGGCTCCACCCTCGGCCGCGCCAGACGTGCAGAATATTCCCGACGGTTCCAGGCGACACCGCACCTGTTCCCTCTCTGGATCCGCACTTAACCACACCTCTTTCTGGAACTCTCTAGACGTTGATAATAGGGGTTTCCCCTTTCTGGCAATAAAAAATATGTTAAAACACCAAACTGAAACCTTTGCAATGAATCATGTCTGCATTAACCACATATACTTGTGGTGAACATGCAAACAAAAAAAAACATGCTCTGACAGTGTGTGCATCATGATGTAGCTGCTCACCCCGAGCTCTAAATGTCCTGATAGTGCATTGTCTTTGTGCTGTTCGCCTTTTGGCGTCCTCTGGTCTAACACTGTTTGAGACTAGGCTATAAACAAAGGTGTCTCTGGTGTGGGCCAATCAGTTTTAAAGGCAATGCATATACTGTCAGAGCATGTTTTTTTTGTTTGCATGTTCACCACAAGTATATGTGGTTAATGCAGACATGATTCCTTGAAAAGGTTTCAGTTTGGTGTTTTAACATCTTAATACCTGTTTTTAGACCGCGGCAAGATAAGGTAAAAACAACGAACCTACCTTTACCCTACCTTTTACCCTTACCCCATACAAATTACCCGATTACAGGGTATTTACTGGGGTACTACACATGAAAACGGTTTATAACATGTAAATGCTAGGTAGAGCACTTTATTCGTATAGAATACTCTCGAATCGGGTGTTGAGGCTGGTAAAAAGGGTAAATTACTTTACCTTGCCAAGGCCTACCTGTTCTATTGCTAGAAAGGGGAAACCCCCATTATCATAATTTAATACTGGCAAAGGAGGTCTCATGATGTCTCTAGACATTCTCAGCTACTCCCCCCGTGCCCCCTCGTTCACCTTTGGCCCACATCACGTGCTTAATTAACCCGGTGCCAGGGTGATTCGTTCCCACATGGCCCCTACCGCCAGCCGCCCCCCACCGCACTCATCCAGCGCCCCCCTCTGTGGTGATTCCCTGCGGCGCTGGTGGAGCAGAGGTCGCAAACGGGTTTTGATTCCTTACCCGTGCTCGTACCCGGCCGCACCAGGGTCGCAAACGGGTACCCGTACCCGGCCGGGTACGGTTACCCGTTCCCTACCCGTACCCGTACCCTACCTGAAATGAGTGACAAACGGTGACTCACCAGTGACTCACGGCCTACCCGTACCCGTACCCGACCGCACCAGGGTCGCAAACGGATACCCGTACCCGTACCTGGCCGGGTACGGGTAGCCGGGTATCGGGTAGAGTACGGGTATCGGGTACCCGGTTGCGACCTCTGTGGTGGAGGCTGCAATCCCCGACTGTCGGTAGGACTCATCAGACTTCCTCCTGCTCGCACCCAGCACCGTGCCCCTAGTGGCCCACTGAGTGGTACTGCGCGGAACGTTCGCGACGCGCCGAAGTGATCCATTGAACATCACTCCACATACTTCACGATACTGTCAGTGAGAGATATCATTGCCACTGATCGATGTTTTCGGTGACCGACAGTGCAACGCAGGTCACCCGCTTCACGGTGCAATACGCTAACCACAACTCTAACCAAAATACAGTCAATATACTTGTGTTGTTTTTGTAACATTTTACCTCCTTTAACCTGAATTAAAATTGCATTTCAAACCAGCCTATGTTGTAGAACGGGAATTCAGCTGTGTTATGCAAAAAAGCTGTCGGTTTCACAATGATATACGTGACATCAATGCCATTGAGGTATACATAAAAACAGCTTTTAATAATGCATACATGTTGGCTGTCTCACCAAAAGTTTTCAATATACTAAACAAATGTAAGAAAAACAAATGTTAATCAGTAAATGTTTAAGCCAGGAGTGTGTTATAATGGTTTGCTCCTTTGGACCAGAATAAAGAGGACACTCAATTGGAAGTAAAAATCATGGTTTACCACTGCAAACAATTACAAGTGCATTTTTTAAAAAATAGCATTGCTTACAATAATATTTGAAGTACTGTATCCTCATAGAGCATCATCAGATTAGGGTTAACTATAACTATAATTTGTATTATTGTTCACTGTTATTTAAATTACTAGTTGGCTGCGTCGGGTGGTGGCGGGTTTTAACGACACATATATTTACGCGATCTAACCCAAAAACCTCCATTATGGATACATTATTATATGTATACTAAACTTATTTTATCCTTATTTTTTCTGAAGATAATGTGACAACTGCTACTAAAATTAAATATCTTCCTGACACAACTACGTGGATTTTCTTTCACTTTCGCATCCCTTTCAATAAGCAGAACATGCTGTGTTGTTTACCTGGAAAACTTTCAAAATCTTGACCGAGGTTAGTGGCACTCATTCAAGAAAACAACTACAGTATTTTACTTTTGACAAAGCTTGGCCATAACACCGTGTACTCTAAAAAGAAGCCAGACGGGGGTGCAATCCATCAGCTAAGTTGAAAAACGTGGTGCTTAATGGCATGAACATTTCCTATACGTGTGATTTGCAGCGGTGGCCAATACACCAAACACTGCGATCCATCTGGGTGAATGTCAACGGCTCCTCTCTCCACTAGAAAGACAAATTATCACCGCCATCTATTGGTAGAAGCTATTATCTCTGAATGTATTCATCAGTTGGGGAAATTTTATTTGCCATCAGCCGTAAATGAAAATTGTCGAATGCTTACGTTAGCGTTTTGATCGGATTGTTTTCCCTGAGAACCACCACGTATTGCCCGCTGCTACAAGTATAACCGTTTGCCGAGGGCCCATGTGAATTGTTGGTATACAGCAGTGGTTCTTAACCTTTACTGCAGCCTTGCACCCCTTTGGTTGTCAATCGTAAAAAAATCATGTTAATAAATGCAAAGGGTTTGATGAAACAAAGTAGTTGTACTTATGTGCCCGTGCTTAATTTGTGTTTCGATGATTTACCTTGTAACAAAATCTGTCATATCTCGCATCCCCCAGAAAGGGCATCTTGCACCCCAACGGGTGCGTGCACCCCAGGTTAAGAACCATTGACATACAGTATTTACAATCTGTCTGGCGACTCCTGCAACGTGTTGTGTTCCCATGGCAGACCCAATTGTCATGTATATCGAATATTCTCCCTCGGTGTTCCCATAGCAACAGCTGCGTTTTGAAGTTCTTGTACGTATATGTTAAAATATCGCTGTCTCGAATAAGGTCAAAGCTTTCTGCAAAGGGTACAACAAAGGAAACATTATTTAACAAATTAAGGAGCTGCTGACCTTGAATTGTTAAAGCGGGCAATACAACGTCTGATGATTATCTTTAGAAATTATTGTAGATTTTTGGGAGGGGGAGGTTTTCTGTTGGATAGCCATCACCGGTTAAAGCTGCAGTAACGCAATAATTTCTCCTGGTGGAGATAGAGATCTAGCAGATAAGTTCAAAAGGATGCGCGTGTTGCTGGTGGCTCATTGATCTACTGAGGGGCATCTCGTGGCTTCTACCCAAACAACGCCAAATAAAATGTACATTTCAGACATATGAAATGTGGACTAGAAAGTATAGCACGAAGTCAAACATTCTCTCTTGCTATTCACGAATGAAATAATGTTCTTGTACGGCGTATGTGCAGACACTAATTTTAAGAAGCCACATTACACTCAATGACAATTACTCGGTACTGTAATAATTTTGTATAGAACTTAAATCTGTACAATGAAAAAATTTGTAGGTTTACAATGTATACATTGAAGACTAAAATAAGGTCATAAAAAAATCGAAAATAGTCTCAAATAAGCAAAGTAGTAGAGTTGCTAGATAAATGAAGTGTCAATGTGGCCTATCGGTATTTTTCGCAAACAAACCACGGTGATGAATGTTTACCTTTTTGATTGACGGAAATGCACCTTCCAACCCCGATGAGCTGTGCAAATCAAGGGCAATGCCAATATTTTCACATTTAATTCCCAAGCGAAGTTAAGTAATCTTTCACTCCACAGTAGCCAAGGTGTTAGCCAGATTCGTGTCAAAGTAAAACCTGCTACTGCCACCTTTCATCAAAGTGTATGAGGTCACCTGTTATTCTGTCTGATTTGTAACACAGGCACTCCGTTTGCACACAAAATTACCTCACATTGGTTCAGCTGCAATGGAAAGAAAGCAGTCGGTTAAGCCTTTCTGCAAAGCCACGGCTGAAGCTAAAATAGACTGTTAGAAAATGCACCAAAATCATGTACAGTAATTACACACGCACATCACACGGTGAAAACAAAGCAGAGGGACTTGAAACCCCTTCGGAAGTTTAGCACCCTGATGTCTACTGCTACTGGGTTTTAAACACTGGTCTAATCCTGCATACCCCCAAAACCCGATTGTCACTGGAGGTCAGGTGGCATTTCTCCTTCTACAGGGGCAACACAAAAAGAACTCCCTGAGCTAAAGCTCAGCGTGGTGAAATTAAAGCACGAGTTTATAAGAAAGCAAAAGCTTTGATTTCATGAAGTTGAATTTCAAGCTTTCGTGACTGCAGGGATTCATATTCTTGGATCTTCCGGTAAAGTCACGTAGAAGGGAAATAATAAAATAATAAACATAAAACATAATAAAATTATCACGACGTTTCTGCCACAACACAAGCAGCCGTCTTCAGGTGAAGAACAGAGCTGTCGGAAAGACAGCGTCTTAATGGAAAGACAGTGTCCTAATGGAAAGACAGCGTCCTAATGGAAAGACATCGTCTTAATGGACGCTCTCTTTCCGACAGCTCTTGTGGCCGAAACGTCGTGAGAATTTTATTAAGTTCTTTTTTTATTCTTTTATTATTTCCCTAATACGTGACTTTACCGAAAAATTCATGAAGTTGGTTTCTCATAAGCAAAGATAGATTTCAATCAGTGTAACCTTCCCGTTCACGAGGCAATGCGGTGTTGTCACTGTTAAGCCAATGTTTGAAGGGTTCGAAATTATTTCTCGAGGACTATTTCCTGTCCCAGTTTGACCTTGACGGCATACGTACAGTATTGTCAATTGCTCAAGTATGTGCCTGCTAGTCTCTTTTTTCTTTTCAATGCATGCCTACATTGAATAAGGAGTTCATATTCTGAATGAGAAATGTGACAAATATTCTAAGTAGGTCACTCCTAAAAAAGTTGAGAAAGCTTTCCCAGCTAAGTAAATTATATATATACAAAAAAATTGCTGCCAATTGCAACGTACCATATACATGGCTTAAAAATACAGACATAAATATGAATTTTGTAAGCATTAAATGTATGCTAATGTTATGGGTGTTTCTAAAGATCAAAGTGAAAACAAATCACCAGCTCAAATTAATCCCAGTCTGGAAATCCATTGGTCGCAACAAAATATAAGAAAAATATTGGGGCTAAAGTTTAGTGGAATCCATAAACATAAAAAAACTAAATACTATTTGTGAGGAGAGAGCATTGCTTCCACATTTTTACTATTCAAAAAGTAAGACACAATATATTAGGACAGCATTCCGTTTTATAACACTGTATATATGAAAAGTGCGGTATTAGAACTTTAAATACCAGTTTATGTACAGAGTAGTTATTTCATTTCCATTATTTTAGTTTTTTTTGGAAATGCATAACTCGTCTTTAGTTCAGTCAATTAGTTATGAAAACTTGCGAGATCATGCTGTAATTAAATTGCGTTGTGTGTTTGCCAATTTGATTAAAATAAAATATATTATTATAAAAATATGTATAACAGTGCAATTGTTAACACAATTAACATATGCTGTATAGTTCACAAGACTGTAATAATGCAGATACAGTCGTTCACATTGTCCCATAGCTAGTGCCCGGTTCACCAATATTTATGTTTAACATATGGGCATTATAAAACCCCTACACATTTCAGATTTTGGAATACTATCAACTTTTAATCTCCTCCAGAACATTGAAGAATTTGTTCAAAAACACAAGTGATAGTCATTAATGTGATAGATAAATAATGGTGAACAAAATTTGTCTGTATTTGTTACCTATAACCAGGTGACTGACACAGGCTGTGCCTATTATGATTTGCAAATGGTAAAATCACACAGGCAAGGAATAAATGGAAAATTATGCCATCGTGAACCCAAGACATTGCTCTTGACAACCTTACATAAATCACACCATCGCACAAAGCATGCTTAGGTAAAGTTTACCAGGCTTTAAAAAAGTGCTGCAGGCAGTCAAAAGGATTTAAGATACACTATGGACTCGTGAGTGAATAAAATGCCATTGGTTTTTAGAGGTAACTGGATAAAAAAAAACACAGTTTGTAATCCACGATAGTGCTTAATGTCTTATTTGCAAAACTCGTTAACAATCTCTTGCACATAGCCACATCATTTGGAGAGAAAACCTTATGAATCGGCAGCATCCACGTGCCAAGAGCACTGCCGATGATGGAGTGTGTACCCGTTAACGAGGAAAGCAGAGAGATTGACTTTATTGCTGTAATGAGGGGGTAACACAGGGAGATGTGGCACATTCTAGGCAGCTACCCCTTTATGGTCAACGAAAATACACGAGAATCGCAGAGACATGTCTCAATATGGCGATTGTTTTGGACCAGGTCATCATTGGGATCCAGAGTCCAGTTAAGATTGGCTCAAAGTGCTTTTGGAAAATGTAAACCGAGGCCCTGAATTGCCTCCCAGTGAACACAGAAATGAAACAAATGTGAAAGGAAAGTGAAATGGATGATGCAATAAAACAGAAATGTGTGTATTCTTTGGGTCTTTCGGTAAAGCCACGTAGATAGAAAAAAATAACAATATCACGACGTTTAGATCGCAACACAAGCGATCGTCATCAGGTGAAAAATATAGCGGGAGAGCTGCTGAGGCAGGAAAAAAAATATTTTTATATATTGGTTGTGTTGCGATCGAAACGTCGTAATATTGTTATTTTTTTTCTATCTACGAAAGAATACCCAAAAAATATGAATTCCTGCAGTCACGAAAGCTTTAAGTCAAAATAAATGTATTTACCGATAACATTAAATATATAAGAATATATATTTTATTAAAACAATAATTAAATAATACAAATAATCATACGTACTTTTGTAATTCAGTGAAATATTTTAAAACCACTGATTTGCTTCTACCTTAAAGCAAAGGTCAGTGATGGTGAAAATCAACACTGATCTAGACTAACTGGTGGAAAGCTGAATGAAGATCTGTATGACAAAAGGTACCCCTAACAGCGCTGTAAACTCGTAAAAATGTCGTAAAGGCATTAACAGGACTCCTCTATTCCGCAGAAATGTCGGGGAAAGAGCATCGGGGATCCTATTATCCGTAGATCACTCCACAGATAAAAGGGGTCTGGAGTAAATTGGTAATTGATAATTATTATTTAAGTTCCGTACATAATTTTATAATTTTACGTATTGACCCAGGAAAACCACACCAAGTCCATGGACTGTTTTTCAAGCTGGTCCTGTAATTGAGATAGCACGAATGAAACCCATGCAGACCACTGGGTAGAACATACAAACTCCACACAGCATGGTACCAAAATCTTGAATCGAACCCAGATAATTCTTGCTACTTAAGCAACTGAGTGAGGAAATGCCAAAGGACCCATAGGAGAGAGCGTTGTTTATTCACTTATTGTTACTTCATGTGAATTATACTGTCCTTATACCTTTTTGCTAAAAAATATAACCTTCATGACAATTATGCCCCAATCTCGTTCAACGTATTTTAACGTTTTGCCGAAGTAAAATACCAATGGTGTAAAATGATTTCCCAAGCTTATACTTGATCATACTGTCTCCTTTACTTCCTCTGCCTATCATGTTCTTGCAAGGCCAGCAGAAACATTGCCAGCAAATTATGATCCAGAATAGTGGCTCCGCCAGCATACGCTAAATGCACTGCTTCGGCAAAAACCACGACATAATTAATAACAGGAGCACTAGACAAATACTTGGCAAAGTATACAATTAATTAAGTAAACAGCAGGAACTAAGCATTCTTGTAATGTCCTCTTTATAATGACATTACCTGCAGTATTTTTTAGTTTTATAGTTCAGATGGATTAACGGAATGCCATAATGTATTCTCCGTATGATGATACAATGGTTCTTTGAGTAATTCACCAACTAAAGTTGCAATATATTTTTCCATTTCCTTTAAGATGGTTTATTACCACAACATGTCAAACGCTAGGGTTTTTTTTAGAGTCTACTTGTCACACAAACAACCAAACCACATATATATAGGGAAATAAAGTTATTTGGTAAATATTAATTTATAGCGTTAAACCGAACAAAAGGCCAAACAAGTTTGCCTTACTAATGTAAAATCCAAATAAAGATGTTTGTATCTAGATCACAAACAGCTGTGGATTCAGCTAATAATATACAAAGGGACCTCTGCTTTCACGCTATCATGTCAAATGCGCTGACCGTGAAATAAAGACAAAGGGAATCATGAGCAGCATGTTGTCATTAAAAAAATCAATGTACGAAACAGTTAACAGGTTATATCCCTATATGTCATGCAGTAAAATGTATAATTTATATTTCAAGCTCCATCAGTGACACACAATGAAGCCAGTGGCATTAAACAACATTGATACAACTTCCATAAGAGGTTTTTTTGGGTTAGATCGCGTAAATATATAAATGTGTCGTTAAACCCGCCACCACCCGACATAGCCAACTAGTAAGGGTTGTCACGTAAACAGAACGTGCCAATTCGTCACTAGTACAGCACGGCGGTGTGTTGGAGAACCAAGCCACAACATTTACAATTTCAGTACGTTTCGCCAGTAATTACGAGCTTCATCAGCTGACAGCCAGATTTATGCGATCTAACCCAAAAAGCCTCTATTATGGATGATATTGGTCGCGAAGGCCTACGTGTTAAATTGATACAACTTGTCTGCGAAATTAATTTAACCAAACTCCCTCGAGTATGTTACGGCATGCTGGGATACCCAGTGTGATAAGTGAGCCTCATTTTGGGTCAATAAATCCTTTCCATCTTTGTCCAAGGGAATAAATGCCTTTGCTTATGTAGAAGACACATGGCGCATACACAAATCATTTTCAAACTTGCCAGCAAAATATTTCTCCCAATGTGAAACAAAATATAAATAGGGCAGAAATAACAACACTACATTTCGTGATAAATTAATTACGAAAAATATTTTCTACAAACTAAAATGTCTTTGTCTTGCGTTTTTTTACCGTTTATTATTTAAATAATTACGAAACTTATAGTCACAGACACAACGAAATATAACGATACATTTACGGTCAGCTAGTAAAATATCATCCCTTGACAATCACCAGGCAAGATCCATCCACTGTTGGATGAAGACCTCCTCCAAGCTGGCATCATCTCTCATGATCTCACGATGTATCAACCGTGCAGTTCAACCTCCCGGTATGTGTTCACTCTTATTCTTTGGTTCTTTCAGTAAAGTCACGTAGATATAAAAATAATAATTTAAAAACGTGAAGACAAATAATAAAAATAAAATACAAATCATAAAAAAACACTAATGTAGACTGTAGCCTGGTTCTTAATCGGAGTGAGTGTACCGGCAATCTATAATGCGGACTGTAGCAATGATTATTACGCTTGGTGAGTGTACGGGCAGTCAATAATGTAGACTGTATCCTGGTTTTAAGCTGGTGAGCGTATTGGCAGTCTGTAATGTAGACATTATCCTGGTTTTTAAGCTGGTGAGTGTATTGGCAGTTTATGATGTAGACTGTAGCAATGGTTATTAAGCTGGGTGAGTGTACTGGCAGTCTATAATGTAGACTGTAGCCTGGTTCTTAACCTTAGTGAGTGCACTGGCAGTCTATAATGTAGACTTATTGAGGTTATTTCAGTAATAATAAATGAAGTGAAAATAAGGATAAACATAAAACCATGACGTTTCGATCGCAATAAAAGCGGTCGTCACCAGGAACAGGGGGGTTAGCCTCTGAAGGCAAACTGTTTATAAAGGTTTAGAGATGGGCGGGGCAGCTAATGTTAATGTAGGAGAAAGCCCCGACACCGGCAGTAGGTCTACACCAATCAAAGCATTGCACCTCGATCCTCACACCCACACTGCTGACGGTAGAGGTTGACAAGAAAACACCAATCAAGTCATGACCCAAAGTGGTTGATGACATCTTTCCAATGATTGCTGAGCTTATAATCATCTTCTCTGTTGAAATTGTGTCTGTGTCTGTATATATGGACGGCTTCATGAACGATTTTTTGTTGATAGCCAGTA
This sequence comes from Lampetra fluviatilis, assembly GCF_964198595.1. Taxonomy (NCBI): domain Eukaryota; kingdom Metazoa; phylum Chordata; class Hyperoartia; order Petromyzontiformes; family Petromyzontidae; genus Lampetra; species Lampetra fluviatilis. The sequence continues at coordinate 8,908,649 of NC_136287.1, read as the reverse complement.
GGCTTGCAAAGTAGCATCGTCTTAGAGAAATCCATTTCGTGTCAGCCAGCTGCATTAAAATAATGATCAGCCACGGCAGAAGTATTGGTCCTACCGTGTTTCAAATCTGCCTTATGCTCACGAACACGGTCCAAGACATGTCGCTTAGTTTCCCCAATTTAACTGCTGCCGCAGATACAGCTTAGTTTGTAGACGCCGGGATATTGCATGTCAGGAATGTTGTCCTTCACAGATGGGATCAGATCACGAATTTAATGGACTGTGTTAAATCGGACCTGGATCTTGTGTTTGATCATTATTTTGGAAATATTTTTGGTTACCCCTGCTATGGATGGCAAGGTGATGGTTTTGATTGGATCCTCAGATGGCTCCTTCCTCACAGTTTGGGCGATGGCTTTGCAGATTGTGAAATCAGAGTATCCATTCGCCTTGAGAGCTTGGTGTACGTGTTTGAGTTCACTTTTTAGATGTTCATGGTCGGAGATACATTGAGCTATGTGGTGTAGTGTTTTGATGAGAGCATTCTTCTGGGATGGATGGTGGTTGGAATCAGGTTTTAGGTAGGCGTCAGTATGGGTTACTTTTCTGTAGACAGAATGGCTCATTGAGCCATCAGGTTTCTTTTTGATTCGGATATCCAAGAAAGGTAGCATGCCATCTTTTTCTACCTCCATGGTGAATTTGATGGCTGGGTGTATGGAATTGATGTGGTTGAGGAATTGGTTCAGAGCCGGTCGGCCATGTGGCCAGATGACAAACGTGTCATCCACATACCTCTTCCACAAGGACAAGCATAGAGTGGATGCCTGGATGGCATTCATCTCAAAAAAATTTCCATGAAAATATTGGTTACAACCGGAGATAAGGGATACCCCATTGGGGTGCCTTCAGTTTGTTTGTAGAATGTTCCATTCTAGGTGAAGTGTGTATTGGTGAGGCAGTGTCTCACCAGGGCCGGTACATCGGCATTCAATCCTTGTTGGACCAGAGCTTCAATGATTGCAATGGTATCGGGCACAGGAACTTTGGTGAACAAAGAAACTACATTGAAACTAACGAACAAATCAACTGGGGACAGTGAGATGTCTTTAAGTACAGAAGAGGTGGTCTTACCAGTGAATGGCTGCAAGGTCTCAGACAGATCTCGGGCCAGTTTGTAGGTGGGTGAGCCAATGGTGGAGACGATGGGACGAGGGGGTCTACCTTCTTTATGGATTTTTGGTAAGCCATAAAATCTGGGTGGTCTAGCAGCAGAAGGTTTTAAGGAAACCCGTTTGGTCTGTTCAATTAATGAAGCTGAATCAGTGATGATACTGTTCGTTTTTGGAACGAGGCTGTTTGTGGGATCTCTTTAAATTATTGTGTAGGTGCCATCATTAAGTAGGTCCTGAATTTTGTTGTTGTATGTAGTTTTGTCCATGATGACCGTGGCATTATCCTTGTCAGCTGAGAGGATAACGATATCATCCCTCTTTTTCAATTGAGATAACTCAAAACGCTCATTCTTACTGATGTTGCTGACTGGTATCTTGGCGCTTTTGAGGGTTGCAGCGATTTCAGATATTGTCACGTCTGCAGCAATGTGTCCCAAACCCTTAAGTTGTGTTCACTTCTTTAGCTGCGACCTGTCCTGTACAAGCCCACTTACTTCTTCTTAAGTAATATGTCTCTCACCTTGTGTCCCCCTCTGTCTCCCAGTGCACTTATACTCAGCACCTCTCCCTGCCCGTTTGCACACTTTTCGGCTTTTGTTTAATTGTCGTTGTGAATATCTATGGCTATGGTCCAGTGACGTGCGGTGAGGTCAATGGCTGGGGAGGCACTGGCTAGTGTCAGATTCATACACCGAGTGGGGCGTGGCCTCACGGAGGGGGCGTGGCCTCACGGAGGGTGCGTGGCCTCACGGAGTGGGCGTGTCCTCACTGAAGGTGGCGTGTTAGACACGTCCCCCCCTGAGTGAGGCAGATGTGATAGCTGTCTCCCCTGGTGCTTTTTCATTGCAGTTTCATGACAAGACCAGCGAGCCTAAATATATTTATACACATACGTGAAATAAGCTACCTGCAGTATGGAAGGCGAGGACATGTAATGAAGGGGTCTACAAACATTACATTGGTGACATACTGAGATAGTAACAGGCATGCGCTTATTGCCCGCGCTCCATCCAGTTACTGAGGGGTTGCGCAATCAGAGGGGAGGCTGAGCTTGTCGCTGCCTCACCTCTCGTCTCTTCCTGTATTTGCAGCGGAGCTCCGCAAATTTGGCAATTTTTACTATAAAAAATGATTGGAATCGTACAGAAATGACATTTATAACACAGATCAGCGGAAAAATCTTAATATTTTTTTTGTACTTTTCGTAACAGCTATTTTCATTTGAGTATGACAGGTGAGGCTCTGCCTCCCCTGACCGCACGTCCCTGTTATGGTCTGTGTCATAGTAGGTAATATACAGTGTTACAAAGTCATGTTCTTTAGGTAACACTGGTATATTGCTGTCCATTATTAAGTTTAGTCTCCATCCAAAAGCACTTCAACCTGTTCTTGCACAACTATTTATTTTATAATTTTGGTCGCAATTTTCCTTCAATTAGAATTGACCCAAGTTTACTGCAAACTCTGATGTATTTTCCAGTTCTGTCCCTCGCACGGATAGCTTTTGACTTTTCACGGAAAGCACTAATAATGGTCAGTGAATAAAACATTTACGTGAATTTTCTCTTCTTAAACACAGGGCAATATATTTTAATTATAGTATTCTAGCTTTGACCATCAACATGTATTGCACACACACAATACATAAAGTATGTATTTTGACAATGTTTGTAAAAACTAGGCAATACATAATATTATAGCTTTTTTTTTCATTGAACGTGCTGCTTCAAAAATAAAACGAAATATAAAAAATATCTATTGGTATAAATCTGTCTCAAGTCTGACCATTCTTTTTTAAATCATTCTTTAACAACTCTCTGGTCACTATCAATTCAGAGTTTCATTTGAAATGAAGCAGTTTGAGCACAAAGACGCTGTGTTCCTTGTTTATACAATTCTTGTGTTCCGGTTCGATTTCTGCAAGTTCTATCGTAAACCAAAATGAAGCCTTTAGCACTTCGATGCCAAACTGCTAGCAGTTTATTTATGTAAGGGGAAAAAAAACATGGGAGCTTCAACCTATAAATACGAAATACTAAATTGATGTATTCCTATTCCTTCAAAAATAAACGTTTCCAAGTATTTATATAGCTATTAAGCACAATTGATGGTGCAGAGAGGACCGTTCAACATATGGACCAATCACATCAAATAGTGTTTTCCCTTTACATTTTACATGAAAAGTTCACGTATTTTTAACCGTGAATTATCTTTGTTGTGCCTATTACATAAGATTTTTATTTCAGCTTTAACTTTTCAACCAGTCAACAAGAAATGAGAAAGCATAACTGTTTTAATGTTAAATGGCGACCGTAAATATCAACTATATGCCTCTTGTTTTAATACAAATACAAGGAAGAAACAAATACTGTAATCCCTTTTATATTTAAAAGTCTGATATAAGCGTACACCAAAACCAGCACTTTTTACATATAGACACATTTTAGCATAAAGATTCTCAAACACCAGCCTTCATGCCTCTTCATATAAAATGTTTTTTATGTTTACATTGTGCATTCTATATATAACGGGGAAATCAAGATGTTCATTTAATATATTACTTTCAGATGGTATTCAAATGTTGATGAGATTGCATTTTGTCAGAGAAGCACTCGCATCTGGGCAATTGATATTATTTTGGGATGGCATCAGAATTACAATGGATATGGAAGAGGCTCTCCTCAGCTTGCTGGTTTCACCAGAGGGAGATACCACTGCAAGAAGAAACAGACAAAAACATGACCTTCAATATAAATATATGTATGCAATGTCTCTCATATACTAAATGTGAAATACCAAATAAAAACACATCAATAAACATAATTCTTGTCCAAAGTTTTACATAAACACCAATTGTTACAAAACCAATGTGTTTTTTAGAAACCGAATCAGTTTATAATTTTAAAAAAATGATACCGTATACAGAGCAAGTATTCATCTTCTTGGTTCTTTCGGTAAAGTCACGTAGAAGGGAAGAAATACAATAATACAAATAAAACATAATAAAATAATTATTTTATTATGTTTATTATGTTTTATTATGTTTTATTTTTATTATTTTGTTACTTCCCTTCGACGTGACTTTACCGATAGAACCAAGAAGATGAATCCCTGCAGTCACGAAAGCTTTAAATGGAAAAGAGCAAGTATTCTTCAGCAAAAGTCCTTCACAACACCAGAGGCCCTCTGTTGTTAGATTTATAGCTGTGGAAGTTGATGTCAACGAACGACCATGTGCACAGCACGGGGAGAAGCCAGGGCAACACCACTTGTCTCCAGATGGTTAATTTTCACAGCACTTCAGCTCCTATACGGCTGCTTTGGCATCCACAGCCTCAATAAACAAAACCTTTCGCACATTTTGTTATGGTGATGCTCTTGGGCATCGTTCATCGTCCTCTGTGTAACGATTTGGAAGCTTGGGCGTACAAAAACAAAGGAAGTAATAACATGGTGATGTGTACGGGACTTTGTGTATATTTTAATGAATAATCTCAGTTATATTAGTTTCTCATATTAGTTTACGAATAAATACATTGAGTATAGTTGTTGGTCAAGAGCTTGTTTACCAATTTCCTCTTAAAATTTGAATACTCATTTACAGCCCTTTGTCAATTCACTGCTAGATGAAGGCCTCCCCATGTGTTACTGGTCATGGGGGTTGTTTGACCATACTTCACAATGCTGCTCAGTGCAGGTTGTTGAAGGGAAGGGGCAGGGCAGTTAAAATATCACCACTGATGTTCTCAGTGGCCGGGAATTCGTGAAAGGGTCGCTGGGCTTATAACATATCGCGCTAACAAACTGGATTTGCTTGTTGTGAAAACAGTATTAATAAAAAAAATCATCAATGTTTTCGCGTGTAAACAACATTTAGAAAATAATATTTGTACGAATTGTCTTTAAATCAATGAATATCATCATGATCAATTACGTGACATCTTAAGATGTAATTATTCCTCTGAATGCAATCCCTCGATACTGAGCCAGAGAATGAACTGCGTAAACGAGTGCAACTGTCGTGGGAAACCATTAACCATTCCGAGACAATTTACCTACATTTATCAGACTCTATTCATGCCAATTCATTCCTTCGTTCATCATGCATAGTCAGCGAAGGACCGTTGCACCAAACGCGTGACCTATTGCGACAGCATTCGAGTAAACTGCTCTTGCTGCCATACGCCGGCGTCTCGAGTGATTTGTTTGATCCACGGATCATAGGGAGGGGGGGGGGGCAACCACGGGTTCAGCGGCATTCCTTTGAGGGTCACAGTCCACCTCGAACGTCGACCGCCAACTGAAGTTGCGCAATGTGCTGGAGTTTGCACATCAAGACGGGGCGACGTGTCCATAAAATTACAGCCGTCTCCCTCGAACTAAGCTCTTAATCGCTAGCAGACTGGTCGCAGATGCAACGGTGACATTTCTGACGAAGTCGAACCATCAGATGTCAATGTTACAATCTTTAACCGGCACGGTTTGATTGTATGCTCACACTTGCCTCAGTGCCCATGCCTGCAGTATTCCGTCCCTGAGTGTCAAACGGAGGCTTGAGGTACCCGTGGAAATGCGATCGCACCAGCTGATGGAATGTAGGCACGCAGCCCTGCATTTGCAGTCCGCGTGGCACAAGCGGCAGCCACATCAGAAAATTTTAGGAAAAAAACATGATTAGAAATTGGAAACTAATGATTTTAAATTCATGCTGATAACATCAAAATTAAGTATTTTGAATACACTTTTTTTTAATTATTAATTGTTTGAATAGTATTATAGACTTAAAAAAGTCATTGTGTAGAACCTTACACTATGGTGTTATGATAAGCGGTGCATATACCTTGTATTCTTCAATTGAATATACATTTCTCAGTTTTACAAATGGAATGTCGGGTTATAAAGAGGTGTTGTTTATTTAAACAGATGATGTCCCACAGAGACTTTTTAAATGTTTTACAATGAAGATCCAAGTTAACATGCGGGTGATATTAATTTACTGAATGCATTGGCAAGACATTTTCCAATATGGGGTTTGGCATACAGCAAAGGCACACAAATGTGTATTCAACAAATATTATTGACGGAGCCGAAATCAAGCGAATGTGCAAACTTATGAAATAAAAACACCCTGATATCTGGACCACCAAGCCACTAAAAATGTGGAAAATGCACTGCTCGCCACTAGTTGAAATGAATTAAGAGTTTATTGGGCAACGTGCTGTAATTTAGAAATGCGGCCCGGATAGAAGTTGCATATATATGTACATATATATGTACTTCTTTCGTACCGTACATAGACCACCGTGATAATTAATTGGAGGTGCGTGCAGGTGCCCAGCACACCTCGCTTGCTGCCTTGCAGAGGTAGGTGAACCACCGCAAGCCAGCGGCGACATGCGTCACCTCGTCCTCGTACAGGGTATCCAGAACGAGCACCGACTCCGAGTCTCCCTGCGCTGCAAACCGCGCCCGCGTCTGTGGGTGAACGTCCAGCCCTCTGCACGAGGCACAGAGTGGAAGGCATGGCTCCATTGGATACGATTGACTGCTTAAGCAAGTGGGTGTCTCTGTGGTAACATGAGTCATGGGGTGGCACTTCATTCTCATTGGTAACCATTAGACCAAAACTCCTGCAGTGGGGGTCAGTCTATTGTATAGGTAACGGCCAAGGTGCAGCCCTGCAATTACTTGCTAATGCCGCTGTTGGAGGAAAAGCTTCCATTAGAGGGGGCTTTCGAGAGTATTTGATCTACTCTTCCGATGCTGACTACTCTTACTGGAAGAGATGGTGGGGGGGAGGGGCGACAGCCACACATTACTCAACTACACACGGCCTGACCAGTGCCGGGAGATCGAACTGGCGACCTGTGGATTGCAAGTCCAGTGAGCCAACCATGTTTTATTTTGTAAACTTGAACGGTACTGATACGTATCATGTAAAGTGAGTGCCTGTTATTCTCCACCGAAAACCGCCATAAAAGCATTCCTTTGATGAGAAACAGTTTTCTTTCAAATAATAGCGGTGGCAGGCATCTGAGATACTGTAGTGTCCTTTCACTTTTAAAATGAAATTTTATTGTATGGAACCAAATCGCTATTTTTAGTTGTAGTTGTTGCGTTAAATATAATCTTACACAGCTTTCCTGCTACATAAAACTATTTACGACAAAATGTGGTAGAATGTTATAAAACTCAAAGTAAATGAGAAACGTACAGACTGAACCAGCATTTTGCGAGCTTAAATTATGAGTTCACAATGTTTTGTTTTAGTTTTATATAGAGTCGTTCATGCAAATTGAATCTGACAATTGCTAATGAACCACAGACAAGCTGGAAGGCAGCAGACAGGCGGTGAGCCAGCACCAACAATTACCCAAGTTCTACAACCCTCTATATATTAAGGCCAAATTAATGAGTTTTTATACATGTATGAATGTTGAACTTCTTTCGCACCGGGGATAGGACAACAAACTAAACACAAAACGCAGTTCTAAATAAATTAGTTTTCAATCTATATTTAAAAGTGCATAGCTCCAATGGCTTCCTAATATCAGAAGGAGGAGCGTTCCAGACGGCCGTAGAAGCAGCATCTGAAATGGCGCGCGATGCAGTCACCATCTTTGTTCGATAGTTATCCAAGAGCCACTGCTGCGAGCGTGACTGGCATTCGCATGGTGGTTTATGCTCCTTGACGAGATCAGCAAGGTATTGTGGATGCATGTCAGACGAATATGGAGCACCGGAGATAACCGACGAGTGGGAGGCGGGGAAATGCTCTATTAAAAAGGGGCAGACGATGAATGCACCGAGTCTGCAATAACCACATGTACTTGTGGCAAAATATGCAAAAAAAACATGCTCGGATAATATATGTATTGTCTTTGAAAATTATTTCCAAAACTTATTTTTGATACTGGCAAAAAAAAAGGTCCCATAGATATGTTTCACAACATTTGTGCAAAGCACCAAACCCTCGCTCAGTCGACAGCACTGAGCGAGGGTTTAAAAAACCCAAAAGCTAAAAAAATGCATCATATCAAAACAAGTCAAGGCCAAGCCGACTGGAACAAAGCAGTAAATAAAAAAATGTCATCCTTAAAAAGTGGTATTTTTAGCTTCAGTCTGCCTTTTAACACATTTAACAAAGGTAAGCATGATAGATTACGACATAGTATAGACTGTTATACACCATGTCAGAGTGTAACAACCTTTGTGATCCGTGAAATTATAACAATCTGTTGAGAGATTGTACACACAAGCCCGTAAGTGAAAAGTGGTGTAACCATCAAGTACGTATTGATGTAATAATTACATTTTTGGCGTTAACAATATATCACATAAAATGTTATTTATTTATTTAAAAAATATAACTTGAATTGCTTAGTTTGGCTGAGCAAATGAACCAAGTGAGTTTTTTTGCACCTCTAAGGACATGTGGTGCACAGACAAGTAAGTTCAATGGAATGAAAAATGATGTAATTACATGATTATGTCATTGGATTTATTTTGAACCACGTTTTTTACATTATGGTGAAAGAGTATTTGTCTTCAATAAACAATTCACATTATTTTTTGGCATATCAGTTTTCCAGCCAGACAGGCACAATGCCATCAACATAAATAATGAGCATTACAAAGCATCTATAATATGTATAATATGTGTAGAGGCATTCCAGACGTGGGGTCGTTCCTTTTGGGTGTTTATTGAACAAACCAATACACGTGTAGACAGTCGCCTGGCAAGGGCCCTGATCCTCTGTCGTAATTTTCATTTAACCTTCGTTCTGCATTTCCCTTTCAACTCTGCCAGCCAATCACCTTCCACCCTTCCTCCCGCTCTCCCCACTCAAATGAGTGGTAGGTGGTCCCAATGACCTCATCTCTTCACCCCTCATGCTAACGTGGGTGGCAATGCTATCTGTGAATTATGCACACATCCAGGGCTTGTTCTGTCAGGCTGTCCTCAATAATTTGTATCGGTATGCGTACCGAACAACCACTTGGGCGAATCAGGTAATCAACCATTAGCGGTCACTCATTGGCAATGCCAGACCATGTGTCCCGATGATGATTAATAATTATTGGTGCGTGTACCTTTGTGAACGAGAGACCCGGAGATTCAGGCGGTTAGCTGTGAATTGTCCCTTTGTGTGCTTGGTGCTGGGATGAGCGAGTGAATTATAAAATTTTATTCGAGGAGCGTTTTGCAATGACCCTACATGTGTATTGATAAGTGACAGAGGATGGGATCTCCAAAAAATAAAACACATTCAGAAATTTACCTCTGCTATTCACCACTGCTACTACATTTAATCTCACCAAATACAATTATAAATCATGCCAAACGCTTTAACTTCATATTCAGCAATAACTACAATTGAGATTTTAAACATTACCTCAAATGTTTAAATATATCATTGTGGATGTGCAACTATAACCGCCCGCATTAGTAACACCCCAGCATATGGAAACCATCAAACACATTTATATATTATCAGGTATTGTGTATGTGGTGTCTATTCCTTCTCGAGTGATTCTCAAACGCATTGTTCGAGTAAAGAAAACACTTGTGGGTGCGTACGGATGAAGGGATTCCTTTATACGTGACTGCTCGCACGCTAAAAGGGGCCTCGCGGCGTGACAACACGCTTCCTGCTGGAGGAAATCAGCAGTAATGGCGCAATTTGTCATCGCGCAAAACCGACCTGGCCTCGTGAACCATGTGGACGACAGCGAGGCGGGCGCGCAGATCGCGGGATGTCTCCCTAGCTGACTGCCACAGACCTGCAGTGTGTAAGACACGCGTGCTATTAACTCCACACATCCTACCTCTGGGGGCCCTCCTCCAACCTCCTTTGCTGTTTTATTTCATTTTTTTTCCCTGTGGTTTGATGGACAAAAAAAATACAAGGGAATAAGTGACTTGAGCTCTCGCGCACGTGCCGTCAGAAACATTTCAACGGTACGACGCTGGCCACGAGGTTATTTAAACAAGCCAAGTGTTACTTATTTTGCTTAGCAGACTAAACTTCTGTGCCATCTTTGTGTCGTTTGTTTTTTCTCTCAGCAGGTTTTCTGTTACAATCGCTCTGCACCAACAGTTGTTTCATATTCAGCACAGCAGGAGTACCGCCACAAGTCTGCGGGATGATTAACGGTTGCTCCATCACATCTACCTCATTGAAATCCAATCTGTCAAGCTGCCATCAGTGCACTTGAGTGAACTTTTAACTAAATATCCATATACTACCCACTTCCGTTCATATTAAAAATGTAGCTTAAGAAAACCATATGAACACATTAAAATATAGAACCCAAAATAACATGTATGAGATTAACAAAAAAGTGTAGCCCTTTGTCCACTGTTGAATGTAGGCCTTCCCACACCTTCTGGTCATGGGGGGTTGATTAACCATACTTCACCAAACTGGTGTGTTGACCGACTCTCTGTGTTACATTACATTACATTTCGATATTTTACTAGGTTATTTAATTTTAGTGTGTCTTTCTCCTGATTTTCAAGCTTGCGTGCCGTGCCGCGTCGTCATCTTACTTGCAGCAGCATCATGTTGCCGTCCACTCATTGATATGCTAATTTTTTCTCTGCCCCCTCCCTCTCTCCGCCCCCGCCCCCCTCTCTATATTTAAGGCACCGTCACAGAAACGACCTCTCTCTTTGTGCCGATATGTGTCCTCTCTCTGTGTGTCCTTGTGATGTCTGTCTGCTTGTATGTCTGTCTATAGTTTTCTAGTTAGATTTTTGTTGCTATTTCTGTTATGCCTGATGATGATTGCTTGTGTTGCAATCGAAACGTCGTAATATGCTATTATTTAATTTATTATTTTATCTTTAGACGTGACTTAACCGAAAGAACCAAATAATAATTCCTGCAGTCACGAAAGCTCCAAAATTAAGATTGGTCAGTGTGGGTTGGTGAAGTAGGGAGGACCAAGGACTGATTCACATATCACTCTCCACTTATGTTCGCTGTGACTGGGAGTCAAACTCAGGTCGCTGGGTTCATAGCTTAGTGCACAAACCAATAAGCAACCACTTAACCCCAACCAAAATAGAATGCTCGATATTATTTTTACAGTAGTTATAAAGTACTTTTAGAACCGCGTTCATTATAAATGTAATATATTTGAAAACAGACAACGCAATACAACATTCATAGCACTTGTAATTTTGTTTCAGTTTAAAAGGCCCAAAATGTTTACAATAAATGCATGAGTACAAAAAAGCATTGAATATTTATTCTGAGTTAAGAATATGACACCCAGCTAAATGTCATAAAATCAGGGTATGCAAGTTGTGAAAGGTGACACTTGCATAGCATTGTCAAATTAAGCCGAGTGCAACTCCTTCCCAACCAACGACTTCTGCACACCACTCGATTTCCTCTGAAAATAAGCACTCACGATTCTTTATATTGCCAAATTTACAGATTTACAGTTGGTTTACTGGATTTCCGCACTTACCATTGTGGACTGGCAAAGCTCCAAAATGGCTCCCCAGGGCCCTGATTCGGGTTTCCAGAAGTTTGAAATGCTCAACAAAGAAGACACAAACGAGCATTCGAACAATAATTATCTCCTGAGACATAAACAGTTGTACACAATCGTATTTTAAAGAACACGTGCCATTTTTTTTGGAGCAAAGGACAATGCAATATTTCAGATTTTACAAGAATGAGAATTAACTGGCACATACTTTCTCATACATGGTTCCAAGAAATAATTCTTAAAAACAATCCGTCATGTGTTTAAAAATATATAAACGAGGAAGTTTGTAATTATTAAACCAAACATTAATCTAATTGGCTTCATTTTACAAACCAATGTAACGGTGCAATTTATGAGCAGAGTATGTTAAATGTGGTGACCTTACTTTGGCCTCGTCCCCAGCCACCTTGACAAAATCGTTGAAGAACTGACGAGGCAAAGGTGTCTCATCAGCGGTGCGTACGTCTGAGAATCTTGCAATGATGTCCCAGGACAGGTCTATGGCCCACTGCTCAATGTTGGCAAGAGAGTGCAGGAGAGCAATGCGGCTGCCCTGCACCCAAAATTATGTTAATCGTCAGCATCACGACCACCATCCTCAACATCATTATTGCCGTATACAGCAGCCATTTGACTTTCCATCAGAACACATTAGCATGGTTGGCTACGTACGGTGCGAGAGAAATTCAACATATATATAAATATTACTCCATTTATTAAATTACTTTCAACTGTGCAATCAGCAATAATCAAATCTGAAATGTCGAATGACAATGCATCTTCTGTGTCAGAGAACAGGCAGCTAAATATATCTTTCAGAGCTTCTGAACATATCCTTCAAGTTGACTTGTTATGCTTTATACAGCAGGGGGTGCACTTTCCCACACGCTCTGCCAATAGGTTGTCAAGTGGAAAAGTGTAAATTGTTATTCTTGCATCTAGGATTTAGAAAAATCAAGTGCAATATGAAATTTACTGGCAGTTTTTTGTGCAGTCAACGGTGACCGGGCTGAGAACATCAACTTGCTACGCTTGAAAATGCCATCACATCATGGGCGGGCATCCAGATTCACACCTAGAATCTCAGCAGTGCCAGCGAAGCACTGCGAGCCACCCAGCCACCTGCCACCGGAACACGTTATTAACATATGAAGGTGGCCAAGTTGAAGGGGAGCAAATGTATATTATATACATTACCGTGAGGTTAATGTCTGCAATTACATTTGTATGAATATTTGGTTCTGTTCCATGACAAATAACAAGACATCCTGACTGGATGTATTACTTTGTATAGTAAAGTATAAAAAAGAGCTTTGCTTCATAGCAGTTCAGTAGAAATATACCAAAGAACCAAGCCCTCCACAATTAACTTAATTTCAACTATTTGTTTGTAATGTCAATTAAATGTTATTTTTATCCAAATGTCCACTACACTGTGAAAGAGACATTCCATCATATATGTATGCAAAACTTTTTTTTTCACCGTACGTAGCCAATTATGGCAATCGGAGGTGCAGGGGAATGACAACAAACTAAACAAAAAGCATTTCTAAAGAAATTAGCTTCCTATGATCAGAAGGAAGAGGCGTTCCAGACGGCCGCAGAAGCGCATCTGAAAGCGCGCGATGCGGTGACCATCTTTGTTCAATGGCCAGCCAAAAGCCGCTGCGAGGATGACCGGAGTTTGCGTGATGGTTTATGCTTCTTGACGAGATCAGCAAGGTATTGTGGTACATTTGTGGCAAGCACATGATAAGCAAGCATCAGAACTGCAGCCAATGTCCTCATCGGTGATTATTTTGTTCTATATACCAGAGTGCCTCCCTTGCCACGCTTGATACGTCCGGGTTCCAGGACCGCCAGATCTGCTGCACGGGGTGGCTGATCTGGGGGCATCCAGCAGCCCACTGCCTCCAGCTCCCCAGCCTCCCACCTCCGCTGCACCTCTAAAGTTAACTGCACCTGCAGTACACCCGGTACGGACACACAGCGGTGGCAACCAAAGTCATCACCGAAAAATCGACTGCTAAACATGCGCTCACAAGTCTAGCTGCTGTCAACGGACAACAGGTGCTCGCGCTCCTTCTCGGTAAACGTGTGAAGATTAATTTCGGGCCAAGTAGCGGTGGCAATGAGGACTGGAGTTTGGGAGACTTGGCATGAAGCCAAGTACCTCTAGCTGTCTCGATGATGTCTTTATTTTCACTCCTCACCTTAAGAGTCAAAAACCAGGACCACATCTGCAATGAGTCATTAATGCAGAATTTTGGGACAGTCAGGTTTATGAACGACTTAATACGAGAACCAAAAGTTACGTTTGCACATATTGAAAGTAGTTTTTTTGGATTTTTTCACGAAATTTTTCTCAAAATCGAGTCTTCTCTTCTTCTACCATCTAAACGCACGGTATCTTTTCATATTTAACAATTAGTAGATACATCATGAATAAAAAAAATTGTGTTTCAAAAGATTTTTTTATAGCATACACGAGTGCTGGGGCTTGCTGTGGGTTATTCTCATCAGTGTCGTACTAGAAACAAACATATGGATGCAGGGAAAAGCTGTATATTATTTACTGCAATTTAAATGATCAATTAATGTGCATAGAAATTCCCCAACAACAAGTGTGGCCATAGAAAGGTAACTGAAAACATTACTTTATTATTATTTTGTGGCCTGCAATCTTTTTTTTCCGTGAATGAAACCCGAGGCAGCCCCTTCCTAGACAAAACCAAGGCATGACTGTATTCATTAAGCTCTTACACGCTTTAGGTACATTACAGCTTTTGGTCTCAAATTACCAAGGTAATTTCCTGAATTGTGACTATACCCAGAAGTACAAATTTCATACCATCTTAATAAAACAAAACATTATCATTGTTTGCTAATGGATTTAGGTAATGAATAACCGAGTTCAAAACTATGAGGAAACTTCTTAGTGTCCATACGATGCTCAATTAAACACGTACATTTTTTAAATTAGCAGTTGAGAATAAAGGAGTTTAAGTCACATACACCATTACTATCGGTCATAAACACATTTCTGTGGAGGGAGCTGGTAGGAACGTTGGGTTGCTCGGTCAATGGCCAGGGTCAACGGCGGCGTGGTGTATTCCGCAAATATGGCCGACTGTGAGGGCGGATACAAGCCGGCGTGAGTAGGTTAAACGTTGAGTTTTATAAGGGCACCACGGGATGACCAGCCCCTCCCCACCCAGCCCCACCCTCCCCACCCAGCCCCTCCCCACCCTCCCCTCCCCACCCTCCCCTCTCCACCCAGCCCCACCCCTCCCATTTTTGGATGCACGACGGACGGACCCAATAATCCCCTGTGGGCTGGTGGAACCAGGTGGTTCCTACCAGTAAAATGCAAGTTTAAATAGGTTGCTATCTAAGAATGATTTTCGTTCAATGCAATGTATGAGCTCACAAAGGTATCTGGAGCCAGGAGACGACTGGCAGGTGAATTGTTGTAGTAATGTACGTCTTGGGATGAATGCTGGTAAATTAGAGCTTGCTAATTATAATTGTTATATATATATACCATTTTCAGCGTTAGAAGGTAAACCATACTCTGCTTTCTATCATCTAAGAGTACACATCTAATATATCCACCAAATCATATTCGATACCATTTCAGCGACACTTTCCACAACACTGAGCTGCAGATCTAGCTCAACATCCAGTAACAGCGATGAGCGAAGTTGAGTCGTGGATCACTGACGGCTTTCCCAGGACCACCAGACTTGCAAATCTCTCGCAACAGGTTAAGTAAACTCAGCTCCGCCAAAAGAAAATAAGTTTCAAACTTAATAAAAACAAAAATTCATCGTTTGCTGCCATGCATTTAGAAGATATTTTTCTTGGAAGAGAGAAAAAGCCCGGTAGCTTTCAGTTCACATTTTTGAGAAGTTGAAAATCCTTACAATTATTTTTTCCCTGACTTCCAAAGCCAAGCTGATGGAAGAATATGGCCAATGTTAACAATTCATCTATGGCTTAACCTTTTGGTATTTTCCAAGTTAAAAACGATATACAAGTAAATTTGCAAATTCCCTGCCAACGTTCTTCGTGATAGTTTGAGAAAGTTAAATTGATTTAAAATGCTGCCACAATATATTAAAACAAGCTTATAAACGTGAATGAATAAATGTTTATTCTTACAAAACTGAATTCATGTCCAGGTCAACGTGCTTTGGTGACATTTTGCCAATACATATTTCCTTTTAAGGCAGTATTATTGACAAATGTGAGTTTTGTATGTTTTTTAAGCAATCAAAAAATATAGTGAGGCTGAGATTGAAAATCCATTTTCAATTCATATTTCATAAATACTGTCGTCAACTCTCGATTATATTAATTAATGGGGTAGTGACGGCACAGTTAAAGATAAAAAGACAGATCACGAAAAACATACACGTAAATTGGGTCAAATGTGCCTTTAGTGCTTACCAATGAAAAGTGTTTGAAGTGTATGGACTCAGAACTTATTTCATCATATGTTAATGGCCTCTCTTTGTGTTTCAACACCATTAACTATTATATATATTCAGTTTTTCAATGTTCTTTTCATTCACAGCATTTACATACTCATAATTTCTCATCTGTCTTTGGTAAAAAATCACCACTTGTATGCTACCAAAGCGATATACTCGGTTTATTGTGTGTCAAACAATCTTGTGGTGTGGCAGTCTTTTTGTCCGTTAAACAATAATCTATGATGACATTAATTGCCTTCGAGGAGAATTAGACCTAATTTGCCATAGTTCACATATCACAGCTTTAAACAAGCATAATTGAAAACACAAGTGAGTCTGAGTGTCAGTAATTGTTTTTAAACCCATGTGGTTTTTATGCTCAGAGTGATGTTCAAAATATTATCTTTTGCCAAAATGCAATATATCTCCAAGACATCAACACTTTTCACATTTTAAACACCTATTCTATCTAGCATACTGTGAGATAGATGTTACTTTTGGGAATTGGTACATTGTTAGTTTCATCAACAACAATAATAATTATCTTCATATTATGTCCACCATACATGATGTTAATTGAAGGTAGACTGCACTGCAAGTTCCCCGGGGCTGAGGTCAGAATTATGTCACCAGCGAATTGCATCATTGCAATGATTTTTCCATTCATTTTTACACCTGTGTTCTTCATATATCAACAGAAGAGCCGGCATTGATTTTAGTAATCCATCCAGTTTGAGCTCAGGAACAAAACCAAAACATATCCCAAGGACCAGTAATACAATAGCCTAGCAATGTCTACTTATATTTAATCAATTCCACAAAACGTAGAGCACTTGCAAGATACTGGATCCTTTTCACGGCCCTATTTGCTGCGACTTTGATTATACATGGGACCTAGAGGGTCTGCAAAATATCCTATTGTTTATCTGTGCCCTATTCTTTATATTTTCTGCAAAAGTCTGTGTTTTTTCTCCCCGTCTTGAATTGTGGATCGGCTTCCTATTAGCCGTAATGTTTCAATGAACGAGTTGTTTTTTAAATGTATCCTAGTATCCGAGTTTTTTTTCAAGTATAATAATTTTGCGCATAACCCCATGAATAACAGGATCAACAAACTTATTCTCCACAACAGCAAGAGGAGTTGTGCCGTGTAAGTAAAATTTTAACTCTAAAAGTAATTGAGACGACTGTGTAACATATGATTATTTTCATTTTATGTTAATTAAATTACCAAACTTGAGCTTTTGCAAAGAAACACTGCTTGTGCACCTGTTGCATTAAGTTCACTCCAGATACATGATCTAGTTATTCTATGCGATGCATACCTCTTATAAATGTGGAATTCTGTTGAAGTAATTGTTCCGAATTAGTCTCAGTAAAGGGCTGCAATGATCGTGTATTAGTCAATTGCCAACACTGTTTTCTTAAAAAACTTGGCACAACTTTCACTGAAACCCATACCCTGTTCTAACAATTATTTTCTCAGCACCATTGTGTACAAATTGCTCCAGTGCTTCAGAATAAGCATGCAATTGCCCAAGGAGGACCCAATGAACTGGGTAGGAATCAATCAAGAAGAAATGTCTGTAAGCATAATGAGTAGACACCACAATGCTAATTGGTTGCTTTTTTCATCCGCTATTCGACAAGTGTTAATCAATTATACTAATGGCAATGACATTTATTTGGCAACGTGGTCTAGCAGTGTAGGATTTAAACAAGAGTATCGCTGCTAACAACATCTTGAGTGAAACTTAGCATTCCAGGTTTCCCTCGGTCTCCCAACGCTCCAGACGTGGCCCCAAGGAATGTTTTTCCCTTCCCTTATGTCAAGAAACTGCTGAAAGGACACTCGCAGTTGTGCAGAGGAAATTGCATGCAGCAGTAGAAGAGGCTGGAGTGATACATAGCTTTGAAAATAGCAGGAATGCAGCTTCCCCTCTAGTAGTTGTAACAGATGTAATGGAGATATATGGGAATGCCTCACCATGCAAACGATATGGCAATAAATATTCCAGTCAAAATAGACCAAATTCACCTGTCTGGTCTCAACTTTCAGCTACCTGCCACTAGAGAACTACAGAGGGATTAATAATCATGATTTTAAAAATGCCATATGCCGGTCAGTAACTCTTAATGCTAAACCAATTGTATTAATTCCCCTAAGAGGAAGGCAGACATTTACAAAACCGGTAGCAGTCGTTTTTTAGGCCATGAACCTTTTCCTCTGGATCTGGAGTTGACAGGATTTTGACAGCCCAGTAGCAGAGGGAGTCATCACCCTGCCCGCTCGTGTCCTCTCCACATCCCACCGCACCTGCAAAGGCATGCACAACACTGGGTCAAGGCCCAACAAAATTATTACATTTCATATTTCCACAGCCACTGGTCTCATCTTGCATGGCGCAGCCATACTATTTCCACAATGCTTGCAGCTCAAAACTGGCTTGAAGAATTCTACAGTTTTTACAAGTAATCATGGAAATATTAAATAAAACACTGTTTCTTCTTGGGTGGCTTCATTTAAAAAATGTAAATTCCATCTTGAAATAATTACTGGGCCATCAGACTAGCTAGACTACTAAAGAATGCCCTGGATTGGCACAATTTACCATTTGACAGATCAAGTGCAGAGGTTTCCCAATTCCAACTTGTTATACAATCGTCTGGCTCCTGCGCCAGTGTACCTTTCTTCAATTAATGGCAAATACAATATAATGAAATGCAATGCCATCCCCGTAAATAACATAAGCAGGAATGACATGAAAGTCACCGTAAATACCTTCATACTCATATTTCCAGAGTAAAAGGTATTCAGAGTAAAATAAACAACAATAATATAAAGTAACATCTGTAGTTTCCATTTGTGCATGCCGGATGTTGGAATACCAGCTAACTTTACGTAAAATGTTTTCATGCATCAGGAATTCAAAGAAACCAAATGTTGTACACAATGGACGCTGATTGCCACCACAAGATGGTCACAAACGTACAATTGATAGTTTGATGAGGATTTTTCACTTCAGAGAGTTTGACTGTAGTCACAGAAATTGCGAGCATCTTTACCACGGGATCTAATTGTAACATATGACCGTGTAGTGTATTTTCAGCAATTTATATAAAAACAATAAAATGGATATGCAGTGCACATTTCCTTACTGGAACCTCTAGCTTAACAACAAGGCTGTGCATTATTTTGTCATTTTATCATTGTGATACAATTCTAAAAGTAACATTACATTTTCAGCGTGGGTAAACAAAACACTCATGACCAAGGAGTTGGTAAAATGTCCTAATAGAGGCTCCTTTTGAGACTCGAGGCATTCCCGGTGAAAGTGATTTTATTATTTGTTTAATGACACTCAACACAAGATTAAATTGCATATTCTTAAAATGGGTTTAAACCTAAATATGGCTTTGTATGCCAAGCATGTGCATACCTTTACATACATCTTCCCTTTGACCAGTGTCAGAAATCGATAACATGTTTTCGGTTTTAATGTAAACATTTCCATCAACAACAGTCACTTCGTAAACCTGATTCTGAAAAACAGAATAGTACACGTCGGATTAATGTTGCCGTGTAAAATGTAATATTTCAACTAATACAGTATAAGTACTTTTTTGACGCACGTGTCATACAAACAATGAACATTTGACTTTCTTAAACATCTGTGTTGTGAATAATAAATATATGCTTAAAATAACGATCTTATATCTGCATAAATGTCCATTACCCCAGCTCTTAAACTTGGTGCATGTTGTTAATGGTTATACTATATTAAAATGATGCATTTCAGTATAAAGAAAACACATACTTTACATATTGGCACTTTGTTTAATATAACCCTTGTTTTTACCAATCGTGAAAAAAGTGACCAATCAGTGTTGCTGTCTATATTTTAAAGGATGTAAGTTCCACACTTTGGAGCCTAGGGTTGATAGGCATATCCATGGGCCTCTCAGCTTGCAGAGCAACACGGTGGCCAGTAGATAGCCACACAGAAAAGTGTGCCGCTCATCTATCTCGACATAAGTTTGAGTGCACTCTCTGCATAATGGATGGGGTTTATTCAGTACTCCCAGTCGACTCACGTTGCAAACTAAGAGGCTCATGAAATCACCAAACATTCCAGGACCCTCATAAAAAAAAGCATCATTGATGCACAGTGATACTTTCTTGGCTAAAGGATTATTAAGACAAATATCACAGAGAAATTGTACCTTCAATCCTGTAGATGATTCCCCTGTATCGAGACAAAAATCAAAATGGTGCCATGGGCAGATAAGTGCCAGCTTGCCACTCCCCAGATCTTCAATATCCCCCAACTCAAGTGGACCACCTAGAGAATATCAATACAATGTGAAGTCATGTAACTATTGATTTCAATTGATACTTCAGCTCACAATACACGCATGGAATTGTGCAAGGATCAGGTACAATGTGTGAAAGGTATCATGCAAATGATAGTAAAGTCCGTGCAAATTCTACCTGATGGTAAATCGGTGCATCCCTGCAATTGCTTGCTCACATCACTGCTGGCAGAAGGGCCACCCACTGGAGGGAGTGTTAAAAAAAAACCTCCTCTAGAGGGTCCTTTGCTTCCTGTTCCACACTAGTCACACATTACCCCACCGCACGTGGCCTGCCAATTGACTGTGGTCTACTAATTTACAATATACTGCTGGGTGGACAAAGGTGAAGAGGATTCACAAAATAAAACCCATGTCCATTGTTTCAACTGGCACGCTGGGAAATCGAATCGAACTGGAAACCTCTGGGATTGCACAAGTCCAGTGTGTGCTTAAGCATCAGACCACGGAAGGCCAAACACGAACGTGTTACGTAAAGTCATGGCCCTGAATGAATGCAGATGAAATAGTTTTATGCCCATCTAAATACCCATTAATATTTATATTATACTCGCGCGCGGACACACACTACCAGTTCATACAATGTTCTGTTTTTCATTGCTCCACTGGTACGTGAGTAAACACTGAAGCAATTGTGCTCAAACATAACGCAAAATGAGGGCTGTTTTATTGCTGTACTGTACCTTCATGCGGGCATGCAGAATCCATGGCATAGAATGTGCCATCTTCTGTGCAGACCAGTACAATGTGTTCTCCATCCTCAGAATATAATCTGTAATCCATTTAGAACGTTCCAGATGTTAAACGAAACACTTGCCCATTTATTTTGGTACAAAACAATAAAATGCTAAAAAGATATTATTACACAAATGACATACAAGTTAAATTGACAGTTTACATCACCGTATACACATATCACGCAGACATTCGTATTATAATCCAGAATAGCGTGCAGTATAATGTCACATCCAATCAAAACCATCACCTTGCCATACATAGCGGGGGTCACCAAAAATATTTCCAAAATCATGAGCAAACACAAGATCCGGGTTCGATTTAACACAGTGCATACAATTCGTGATCTGATCCCATTTGTGAAGGATAAGATCCCTGACATGCAATACACCGGCGTCTACAAACTAAGCTGTGTCTGCGGCAGTAGTTACAGTGGGGAAACTAATCGACATGTCTCGGACCGTGTTCGTGAGCATGAGGCAGATCTGAAACACGGTAGGACCAATACCTCGGCCGTGGCTGATCATTGTTTTAATGCGGTGGGCTCACACGAAATTGATTTCTCTAAGACGAAGGTACTTTGCAAACCCACTGGCTATCAACAAAGATTCGTTCATGAATCCATCCATATATATAGACACAGACACAATTTCAATCGAGAAGATGGGTACAAACTGAGCAACTAATAGGAATGACGTTATTAACCAGTTTAAGTCATAACTGGCTGTGATTTTCCCATCCTACCACCTCCCGATGTTAGTTTTTATTTTTGGCTCTCCGATTTTACATTAACAGGTTAAATTTCTCACCCTAACACAAGCCACCTCGCTCGTGGAGGCCTTTCAACGATCTTACATTATCATGCAATTTTTTACTGGGCAGCCCTATGATTGGTGGAAAACCCACCAACGTCGGCGGTCGAGGCCCACCAATTACATTAACATTGGCTGCTGACATTTGGGCTACGCCCATTTCAAACCTTTATAAACAGTTTATCATTAGAAGCTAACCCCCTCTTCCTGATGACGAACGCTTGTGTTTCGATCAAAACGTCGTAGTTTTGTTATTTTGTTTAATTTTCTTTGAACCTATCTACGTGACTTTACCGAAAGACACACAGAATATGAATTCCTGCAGTCACGAAAGCTTTAAGTCACGAAAATTACGTTTTAAAATCCATAAGAGGTTTTTTTGGGTCGTTGAAACCCGCCACCACCCGACACAGCCAACTAGTAAGGGTTGTAACGTAAACAGAACATGCCAATTCGTCACTAGTACACTAGTATAGCACACCGGTGCGTTGAAGAGCCAAGCCACAACATTTACGTTTCGCTAGTAATTACAACTAGCTTCATCACTGGCGAAATGTCGTATTCAGATTGTAAATGTTGTGGCTTGGCTCTCCAACACACCGGTGCACTGTACTCGTGACGAATTGGCACGTTCTGTTTACGTGACAACCCTTCCAAGTTGGCTCTATCGGGTGGTGGCGGGTTTTAACGACATATATTTACACAATCATAAGCCAAACAAACCTCTATTATGGATATTGGTCGCGAAAGCCTACGTGTTAAATAGACATTTTGAAATGTTGTACGATAGTGCACTTAAATGCATGTTAAATTATTGCAAGTGCTGAATTCAGACGTTAAGAATGAAACATGTACACAAAGGTGTTTATTAAAATGAACTTTTAAATACACATTATTAGAATAGGTAACTGTAAACTTTATGAAATACTTTATATGCCCAGATGCACACGACATTGATTCATAGTATAATGTGCTTCACCTGTTTCTAAGTCGCTGCCATCACGAAAAAAAGCACCAATCAGGTTGACCAAAAGCACCAATCAGTTTGACAAACTTTACAACTACAGTAGCAATGATTTTTTTTCACTTGGGTTACATGATTAAGTGCACACGTTGGCCTGGTAAGGATCAATGCAAGACCATGTCAACAATTCTCCACAATTTCGATTTAAAGCTTTCGTGACTGCAGGGATTCATCTTCTTGGTTCTTTCGGTAAAGTCACGTAGAAGGGAAGTAATAAAATAATAAAAAATAAAACATAATAAAACAATTATGTTTTATGGTTTATTTTTTATTCTACATTACGTCTGTGAATATATGTTTTTGCCATTGTGGTATCAGAATACAATGTCAGGCAGAACATTTACTGTAAAAAAAAATAGAACAAGTCTTTATCGCATGAATAAGTGACTTGTGGAGAATTCATCTTCTTGGTTCTTTCGGTAAAGTCACGTAGAAGGGAAGTAATAAAATAATAAAAATAAAACATAATTGTTTTATTATGTTTTATTTTTATTATTTTATTACTTCCCTTCTACGTGACTTTACCGAAAGATGTTTTATTTTTATTAAAGAAAATAATAAAAATAAAACATAATTGTTTTATTATGTTTTATTTTTATTATTTTATTACTTCCCTTCTACGTGACTTTACCGAAAGAACCAAGAAGATGAATTCTCCACAAGTCACTTATTCATGCGATAAAGACTTGTTCTATTTTTTTTACAGTAAATGTTCTGCCTGACATTGTATTCTGATACCACAATGGCAAAAACATATATTCACAGACGTAATGTAGAATAAAAAATAAACCAGTCATTGTTAGGGGTGTTAAATGTCACAAATTCATCGTTGCGATTAAATTCCAGAATCAATTGAAGCTTTATATTGTGGTACATTTAGCTGTCCTTAATGCTGGACGGGTCATGTGATACATTAACAAAAAAAATATCGATTAAAACATTGAATCTTTAAACACACATTTCTATATACTTAGTAAGAGATTAAGAATCTATCTGAATCGATGCAGCATTATTCCTCTCGTCAGTATACAGGACTTAAAATTTCAAATGAATCTACATGTAACAATTTAGTCAAAAAAACGAAATACTGCAAAGGTTTATCTTTCAAAACACTTGCATGATTTAAGGCATGAATAAATCAAAATCCACAGTACCTTTGCAAAAACACATTTCATAACTTTACAAAGTTTAAAATGCATGGACAGTTCTCCCTTAATATTCACATGACCTATTTGAAATAACACAGTAAACTCAACATTTACAACTGCACTACCTATATCAATTGTTTTACTTTACTTTACTTCAATATCCTTGCAACAATCAAGAATTCTGAAAAAATTATATCACCGTTTGCTATACCATAAGTATCTGAAATAGCATTACATTTTAATCAAATAAGTTATTCTGCTACATATAAAAAATACACTCAACATATTTGTTGGAAAATTGTATATTCTAAGCCGATAACAAATTAAGGCAATCAAGCTTTTGCATACAAATTTACATTTTTTAGATGAAGTCGTGCCCATTTGTGCAACGGAATTAAGTGAGTAGGTATCTCTGCTGGTCTTGAAAACCATGGAAAATATATCTGGCATAGGCCCGTGGGAATGTGTGCATGTGCAGCAGATGTGATCAGACCTTGCCAGTAAGGCTCACATGCCAATTTAAAAGTATAGTGTCAAATGCAACACTAAATCTGTAGTCAGTTTTATTAAAGATTTCCTCGCTTTTATTGTAATTTTTTTTTCCAAGTATGTAAAAGAGACTGTGCATTTATTCCTGATAACATAAAATACAGATATGTAGAAATATATATATTTTTAAACCATGTTCATGCTTTAAAATTAAATGGTGACATTTTTTTAATGTTTTAACTGTAAACTGCAAATTGGTATGTTATCCATAAAAAAGCCTGTATTTATAAATCACAACAATAATAGAATACTATTCACTCTCACTTTTACCCTACCTACATTGTACAAAGTGATTGTCACCTTGCACTTCATACAATTGAAATAGGGAATTATCTTAAATTCCAGTGGTCAAATTAAGGATGGAATGCTGTCAAACTCTGCCGCCCTTGTCTATTCATCTGAACCAGGGGTGACCAACAACTGAACCAAGCACTTGTTTCATCTTAATCATTTCAGTACGCAGGCAAGGGGCACATTTCCTGACTTGTGATTGAACCATATATAGCATGCCCCTTGCACTCGGCACAATCACACCACTCACAATGAAAGTGGCTGGTGTTCTACACACCACCAACAGAATCAACCTTTGAAAGGCAGCATGGTTATCAAAACTCAGCTGTCTTGCAGTTATTTTTAGCAATGTCAATGAATCCTAATCGACGTTGTAACACATAACCTTGGGAAATAACTTTCATCACCAATAGGCATCATCCAGCAGTGTGCTAAATTGAGAAATGCCCTTCAAAACAACACAAATAAGAAACAAGTAAAATCAGTCGCGAGACTGCAAGATTCATAATGTAGCTATTGTCTGTGAAGACTGTATGTAAACTCAGGACTGGTTGCCAAGAATCTGCAAAGTGCATCACGCACGTCAGTAATCTCATCTGCAGAAGGTCTATTTGGCAGAGACTCTGGTTGTGGAAGCTCGCCTTCTGCTTCTTCCACATCTTCCATCCACTGCTGCCTAAAAACTTCGTGATGCTCCTCGCACAGGTTGTGAAGCAGGCAGCAGGTGGCAACAACGTGTGGCACAAAGGTAGGATTCACCTCCATCCTCTTCAACAGAATTTTCCAACGAGCTTTGAGACGCCCAAATGCACAGTCCACAACGGAACGTGCGTTCGAAATTTGCTTGTTGAAGAAGGCTTCCTCTGGGGTGGGGTTTTCAACTGAGAAACCCTTCACAAGCCATGGCAGCAAAGGTGTGGCAGCATCACCCAAAATCTGCAGCGGGACCTCAACCCCCGAGATTTCCATTGGACACTGGAGAGTACAACAAGCACACACCAAAATATACCATTAGGAAGACTGCTTGACCATTTTCCATCCAATATTTAATTTCTCCATCTGATGAGTAGAATTATAAAGGCATCTGGGGTGAAATGGAAGCACAGTGGATGTCACACTCCATTATAAAACTGGCGACTTCAGTTCGATTCCCGGCCATATCAGTGGCGAGTGATATCTGAACTGTTCCTGGGCCTGCCCTATGTCACTAATCCAACCTGACCAGCGTGGTTAAGTATGGTTAAACAGCCTCGACAACTGATATGGGATGGGAAGGCATTTATCCAGCAGTGGACTAAGGACTAATAATTATTGAATAGGTATACATTGCATTACAATGTAAGCAGTCTAAATATCGAAGCAAATCTTAATGCTAATATCAATGGTTCTGGATTGTTGATTTCCATTGCATACTCTAGTATAGTGTAAATAATCACTAATATCTGCTGCATGGGTTTTCTGAAAATTTCTTCTGAAAAATGTGACGAAACATTTCTTTTGGAAATGCTCTAAAGTTTATTTCAAGGCAAATGACATTTCCACTCTGGGTTGTGCAGAAATGTGGACATAAACTGTATTATTTGAAATTTTACATCACCAAATGATGACAAAACAAACCTTTAACCGTAAATATTCGAGATGACTAAAACAGGATCAGAAGAATAAATGTACCTCTGGCAATAAATGCGAGTTGGTGTAGAGAGTAGACTGTCTCAGCACCACCTCTTCTTGTGTGGTACCCGGAGCAATACAGCTAATGTCCCGAAACCTTTCCCAAAGACAATGCACAAGGTTGTTGTTTAGTTTTGTATGTGGCTGTACCAAACATAACTTTTAAAATAAACCATATGCATGAATCCATATATTAACTACACTTAAAAGCAGAAAAAGTCGGTGAACATTTGTGGGGCATTTGGTTTGCTCATTTGTGCGGGACGAAACATCTCACCTCAACTTATCATCCACCAAAGCTTGCAGCACTAACGAAGGCCATTCTTTCCGGTTCATGTAATCTTGTATGCAGTCGCGGAGCGGGGTGATGGGAATGTGCGTGCTGCCAATCATCCCCATGACTTGGGGGATGGAGAATCTTTCCTTGAAGCCCCGAGCAATGCGGCGACCTTCATGCTCATTCGGCAGAGCAATTTGGTTCTGCAAATGGAGCTCCACCATAACCCGGCAGAATTTGTACAAGTACTTGTGGACGGTGCTTCGGTGAACAGCAAACATATTCCCCACCTCCCTGTACTTATTGTAGCTTGCCAACTTGTACAAGGCAATCCCGACCCTCTTCTCCAACGGGACCGGGCTGCGCACCTGTAAAGCTGGCGGCTCCATCTCTGAGCGCACCATCTCCACGATGCGGTGGAACATGGACCTGCTCACCCGAAAATACTTCATCCATTCGTCGCTGCCGGAAGATGTCTGCTCCCACCAGGTGGAGGTGCGGACGCGCATCCACATGCGGCGGGGCTGCCGCACGGGCACCACGGTGCTTGGAACCATGGGGAACCGGGCACGAAGCAGGTTGTACTGGTGCATCACAGCTCTCCTCCTCAAGCGGGACCACCCATCGAACTCCTCCACATCCAAGAGTTGCTCAAGGAAAAGAAAGAGACGCTCCCCGAAAGTGACAAACTGCTCCAGGGGGAACGCTGTCAAGGCTCGCAGCAGCCGTGCTCGGTGATCCATGTGTGAACCGAGAGCTGTTTCCTCAAATGCGGTGTGATGCAATTGGGTAATTTAACGAAAATGTGAATTTGGTATAGTTCTTCACGGTTCTCTAGGGAACACTTGATGATTTTACCTGCCAATCAGACGTAAAGATAAAAAATAAATGTAAAGCACCAATCATCTGTAAAATAGTCTGGAACACATTTTAAATACTGTATGAATAAAGCGAAAGTGAGATGCAAATTAAAATGGTCCTCACAAGTTAAAATACAAAGATGCACAACGAGACAGGAGTAGTAATGTAATCCTGTGAACCAGTACTTTGGAGGCAAGGGTTGGTGGACCACGGGAATATTTATGGCCAGAAGATGACAGTCGAGCAAATAGGTTTGCCAACCAGTCTGTGTGAACCTTTCAGTATTTTGTATTATTTGAATGTGTTTTCAAAAGGCACTCCAGATTCCTCACATTCCACAATACAGGTCAAGGAATTCCTCAAAGAGCAAAATGATTTCTTCAATTGATGCTTTTTCTGGAAAATAAAGCCGAATTAATAAAAGTAAAATAAAAAATCACGACGTTTCGGAGGCAACACAAGCGTCCGTCCTTCAGGTGGAACCGTCACAGCACGATTGCTGTAACAGTAATATATGATGCTTCATGTGAAGTGGATTGAGGACGAGTGAACTTAATGGCCAATGATCCTGAGCACGTGTATTTCCAATAGAGCTGTTGACACTAAGTTACTAAAGAAAGATCTTCTGGAATGGGAGACTGTCCATTATGCATGTGCTGCCAGCATCCTCCCAGTGATTCTGGCCAGGTGGCCGTTGTCTCTCCACTGCATTGCCAAACTGTAAGTGCACTCGCCTCCGAACCAGGTTCGATTCAAGCTCCTGGCGCAAGTTTGTTTTTACAAAGAGCAATTGTAAATATGGAACTTTCACCACTGGTTGAGGGCCACCAATGTACATGACTACTTGCCCCATGCTGGTTTTAACAGGGAAAATGTTGTACTGTTGGTCACTGCATGAGCAGTGTATATAAAAACAAAAGATCCAAGTCAGATTTGGCACGGTACATTAAATACGGTAACTAATATCTGGTAATAAAGATGTATTACCAAAGCTATCAACAGAAAGTGTGTACTGGATTAATTGCTCTTGTGGCAAATGCTATGTTGGGCAGACAAGACGAATCATCAGCATGATACTAAAATAACACCAAAGGAATATTAAATACTCCCAAATACAACTGTCGGCAGTGGCAGAGCACGCGTGCCAACAAGGGCACTCAATTTATTTTGATAATGTTGAAGTTCTATGCAAAACTCGTTACTACTAGCCAAGACTAATTTGAGAATATATCCAAATTGAGAGAATTAAAAATTATTTTAACCGTTCGGATCGCTCCAGGCTTAGTGCTGCTTGGAAGCGAATTATCAAATAATACATTGTTTAAATGCATGCCTATACAGGTCACCCACCATACGTAAATGGGGATTACGTTGTAATTACTGGCGAAACATCGTACTCAGATTGCAAATGTTGTGGATTTTCTCTCCAACACACCGGTGTAATGTAATCTTATATTGCACAAAATTGGAATCTGAATGATGCACAACATTAAACAACTAATTGTAAAAAAAACAGAAAGTTACTCCAGTATCCTCATACATTGCTTAGCTTCTCATGGAATATTTTCTGGAAATTATCCCCCGACAGCTCCAGCTGAAATGAATCCCAGTGTGCATGCGAGTTTAAGCCTTTCTGTGTGGAGTTTGTAGGTTCTCCCCTGGGTTTCCTTCCATCGCTGAAAAAAACCACGCAACATAACTGGAGTTGGCCAAACATCCCGATGCTGGAAAATGTACCGCAACTTTCTCAATTGGGAATACGCATAGCATTTCCCCTACTGCGGATACTTGGCAGGACTCTCCTGAAAAAAGTATTGAGACTCGGTGTATTTATTTATATGGCTAGGCTGAATTATTTGATAAACTACTCATTTCAAATTATCGCATAATTCCTGTTATTGGTCACATAAAGACATTGTGACCAGAAAAGTCATGCTACCTCAGCTGGTACCGACAATTGGGGCTAGGAATGAATGCATTGGCAAGTGGATAACACCCTGTGATCATAAGAACAAATCTTCCCACGATGAAATGTGCCAGGAAACATTTTATAATTTTAATGTTGGCTTAGTAATCCTCTTTAACAATGGAAGGATTTATATATTACCAAATACTTGAGATAATTAACATGGCAATTGAAAAACTGGTCATGCCAAAACGATTGTAAAAAGGCTATTCTCGTTGAGCCCAATGATTAAAGAACAATCTTCAATTCGTATTATCCACTTTGCGCAAAGGGCTATTTTATGCAATTGAGGACCATTTCCGGAAACGTTGCATCTATAAAAAAAATTCCTCTTCAAGCAGTTATTAACACACGTGTCGAGTTTGAAGTTAAATATAATTCCACGAGCTGATACGCGCAGCTCCTTTATAAATGGAATGTGAAAGACAAGCCATGTTAATGCGATTGCGGCCATGCAACCAAAACTATTGACCAGATAGTCAACCACTACGCTCATCAACGTTGGAAGAAAATCAAAACTGCAGGAACTCTATGACTTAACTGCTGAAGCCCTCTCTCTCATCGTGGCCAGCATACCCTCGACATTGGCATGTAGCTCCTGTACAGAATCAGACTCTTTATTTGGACTGGAGGAATCCGACGAGCTATTAAGCTATTTTCCACAGATGTCCAGTCGGGGCGGGCCAAAAAGTTACAATACAAAAACACGACGGGAGTGCAAAGATAGGCAGTGCCGGCCCGAGCCTCTTGGGGGCCCTAAGCAGAATTTGATTTGGGGGCCCCCCTCCCACCACGCAGACTCATCTGTGCTAGAAGATTATTGACACAAATGTCACACTATAATGTTATAGCGAATATTATAAACGAATACAGTGAGGTTATGTATTAATAAAAAATAAAAACAACACTTAAAATACTTCACTCTTTTATTAAAAAAAAACGATTCGGGGGCCCCCTGGTGGCCAGGGGGCCCCAAGCAGCCGCTTAGTTCGCTTATGCCTCGGGCCGGCCCTGAAGATAGGAAAGGCAAGCCACTGGAGCTTGGCACTTTTAAATGTAATACTTGTTTCTTTACAACTGATATTTGTGTCTAGTTTGTTGTCCGTCCTCTGCACCTCCGATTAACACGGTTGGCTACGTATGGTGCGAAAGAAGTTCTACACATAACACAAAAAAAATCTGTTTTTTTATTTATTTTGCCAGGCAAATTAGCGTCTTCTTTTTCAGAAGAGACCTGGCCATAAACAATAGCTCAACGACGTGGCTTCTCAGCGTGTGTTAACGTTTCGCAACCAAACAATCAAAACGCAATTATCGCAGAGTGAAACATCTGGCCCCGGGGGTGGATGGATGGGTGGGGAGGTGAGTGGATGGATGGGTGGATGGCAGAGGTCGCAAACGGGTTTTGATTCCTTACCCGTACCCGGCCGCAGCAGGGTCGCAAACGGGTACCCGTACCCGGCCGGGTAGGGTACGGGTATCGGGTACCCGATTGCGACCTCTGGGATGAAGCCATGTTGCAGGCGCGGGTGGGTTGATTCTAGGAATTTGAATTGTGAGAAGAGACAAGACGTTAGGAAATGAGTGACAAACGGTGACTCACCAGTGACTCACGGCCTACCCGTACGCAGCCTGGTACGGGTAGCCGGGTATCGGGTAGCCGGGTATCGGGTAGCCGGGTATCGGGTAGCCGGGTATCGGGTAGCCGGGTATCGGGTAGCCGGGTATCGGGTAGCCGGGTATCGGGTAGCCGGGTATCGGGTAGCCGGGTATCGGGTAGCCGGGTATCGGGTAGCCGGGTATCGGGTAGCCGGGTATCGGGTAGCCGGGTATCGGGTAGCCGGGTATCGGGTAGCCGGGTATCGGGTAGCCGGGTATCGGGTAGCCGGGTATCGGGTAGCCGGGTATCGGGTAGCCGGGTATCGGGTAGCCGGGTATCGGGTAGCCGGTTGCGACCTCTAGTGGATGGGGGGGCTGTATGGATGTGGGAGGTGGGGAGAATGGGGGGGGGGGGCCTTGGTGGTTACAGGGGAGTGGGGGGGGGCGACCCACTTGGTGCAGCGCTGGGCGGCGAGTCGCCCCGCGGGCCCCGCGCGCTGCCAGCCCACGCCGCGCACCGCGTCCTTGAGGGCCGCCACCAGCCCCTCCTCGAAGCGCTCCATCTGGCGAGCCTTACGCGTGAACAACAGGCGAATGAGGTAGGCGGTGTGTGGGGAAATTGCTCTCGTCGCCGCCGTGAGCGCGACAGCGACGTCAAAGTCGGTGCGTGCGTGAAGGCGACGGATCAATCGCAATGACGGCCACCACGTGGCGGGGCCGCTTATGGCGGACTACGGCAAGCGGCGCACGAAGAAGCCGCGGCCGTTGCCGCGCACACAGAAACGCGTTTGTAAATATCCGCACTGTGCCGTCACGTTCAAGGGCAACGAGCCCTCACCCCTACTCTTATGTTTTTTCGGTAAAGTAACGTAGGTGAAAATAAATAAATAAAACATAAAAAATTATAGAAATAAATACTAAATCACGACGTTTCGGAGGCAACACAAGCTCCCTTCATCAGGTGTAAAAAGGCACAGCAAAATAGGCTGTAAACAGAAGAATAATAAGAATATGTAAACAGACTGTTTAATCGTAGGCTTTCGCGACTAATATCATCCATAACACAGGGGGGGAGGGGGTTCGAGTGGTTAGATCGCGTAAATCTAAATGTGTCGTTGAACCCGCCACCACCCGACACAGCCAATTAGTGAGGTCAGGTAAACAGAACGTGCCAATTCGTTATATGTCCACGTGATAATAAAAAAAAACACACTTGGTTGAGATATAATGTATGGCCAGGTTCCTCTGAAAAAATATCGCAGTGGGTCTTAGCTGTTAAAGTAAAAAAAAGGTTTAGTTTTTGTTTATATAACCCTGCTAATATAACACGGCGCATGACCTGCACTCGATTTCCACTGCACCAGAATGACTCCACTGACTTGCGTTGAGTCATAATAATAAGTACTCTGCGTTTGACCTGTGCTCATAAAATAGTAACTGTACCATATAGGACTCGTACTAGTCATTCAAATGTAGAGGTGCACGTGTCGGCGTGTCAATCCATGGTCCTTGAACCAGCGGTGAAACATTCCACGTTCATATGGCGGGGACTATGATCCCGTATATTATCTCGAGGGCACCCACTGTTGGCTTAACAATAAATTGGTACTCGTTTTTTTATCGACCCCCAAAAAGGATGATGGGTTGCGGACAGACACCTAAATACCGATTTACCTTGCCTCTATGTCCCATCAAAAGCACAACAATCACTTACATATTTAAACGCACCGCACATGATGTCAACAATGAAGATGGTTTATATCTTTACAAGGGGTTTACAATACACCGTTCATTGTTGGTTTGATATTTGGCAGCAATTGTCAGGGACTATGAAGGAGGAGAAAGTGCATTGTGGAAAACAACTTCTCTTTTAAATTTGGAAGAAAAAAACAAGCCTCACCTTGACCCCATTGGAATGCGACTTAGCAGCAGCAGCAGCACACAACTGCGCTGTATAAACAACTCTCTAAACACGCTGCGAAACCCCAATGTGGTTTACTCCCCAACCCCATACCACCCTAACAACCCTTCTTCCTTCTTTCCCTAGCTCATGTCAAACCGTGGAACGACAGAGATACAACGAGGTCGTCTCTAGCCTTCTACAACAAATGTGACAACAGTGGCAGAAGAAAAAAAACCCACCCCACCAATAAAACAGCGCCACATCTAAAGTCATTGCCGCATCAGCGACATCAAACAAGCGCCTCCTTCCCTTGTCCGCTCTTTATCTCTGCAACGTCGTCAACGGGGGTGTGTGTGTGTGGGGGGTGCCCGCAGATGTCCGGACGGACTTCCAGGAAACCACCCCAACCATAAATCATGAGCGACACCGCCGCCGACGACGACGAGCAGCACGCCGCTGAACGGAGGGACGAGCCGGCAGCCGTGGACGCCTGGCAGCGGGTGGGACTGAGAGCCGAGCTCGAGAAGACACCGTGCAAGCGGCTCTTCTCCTCGTCGGGACCCGAGCGGGACGTGGCGATCATTCACGACGCCGCACGGGATGTCTTCTACGCCATGGACGCATGCTGCCCGCATCAAGGTTGTTGACATTTCAGTGTCGCGGCCACCACCGCCGCCTCGTACTCTCCGTGGCAGCTGTGACTGCTGCTGCTGCTGTCTGTGTGGTTGGTTTGGTTGGTGGTGATGGCAGAAAGCCACCGCTTATTTATCGAAACTCTACGGCTGCTAACTGCTGAGTGCCAGCGGAGGTTCTGTCAATAATACACATTATTTTTTTGGTCTCTTTGCTGGCGTTTCTCCCTGGTGATGGGACTTTGTAGGATGAACTTTGAGATTTATGAGGGGCACGGGGTGACCAATAAGGTCCAAATTGGTCTGTAATAAGGTAGGGGCACTGATCAGGGGCTGACAGGTGAGTGTATTCATGGGGAGTGTTTTGCTTTGCGTGGTAACCCATTGTCATGATTGTATTTGTCTTTAATTTCATGTTTAGCCTAGTATTCATTGATATCAAAAACATATTAATGGTGCGGTAAGATTTGGAGAATACCAGGAGCACAAAAGGGGGTGACTTCCGTTGAAAATGGATGATACTTCTGGTATAAATTGGCTAATGTTTATAGAGGTCAAACTACGTTTGATTTAAACAACAAACAAAAAATATCAATATATCGTGGTGATCACTTGGGTTAAATACAATTTGTCTTCATATAATGTTGGGGGATATAGAGTGTCCCTCGACGGATGTTTTCGGTCTCGTAAATGTTGAAATGTAATTTTTTGTTCGATAAAGGTGGACCACTAAATGAAGGTGACATTGAAGACATAGGAGGGAATTTGAAGATTACGTGTCCTTGGCACTACTATCAGTTTGATGTAAAAACTGGAAAGTCAGACACAGGATTACAGGTAAACAAAATATCGGCCCAGCAGATGACACACTGCACCATATGCAATGTTTTACGAACAATAGTGCTTTATAAAAAAATTATATGTCCAAGTTGCATTTTTTTGTTAAAATGTCAATCCCTTTGTTTCTTCTTCTACCTAGCAAAGAGTCTACGAGGTGAAAGTTGAAGATGGTTTTGTGTTTGTCAAGTGTCCTACCAAGCTGTCACTCACCCCATTCAAGAAATGAAATCAACCAGCAAGAGACTCAGCCACACTTCCAAAAGTGTCCACATTAAGACATCATGCTGCTATTTAAAGTACCTGGACGTGCAAATATAACAATGCGGTATAACGTATATTGAAAGTATAGCCTTGGCCAGTAGTTCCCAACCTTTTGTTTGCCGTGTACCCCTACAAGACATATCAACTGTTCACTCAACCCTGCCAGCTATATGATAGTATTAATTAAATAACTGAATAATTGCTTATTACATTATACTCATAATTAAAACCTAAGACGTTTGATTAACTTTTAATAACTGAACAATTAAGGAACCTTGATTTAACGTTTACATTTTAATTGAATTTAAGAACATACTATGCTGTGTTTAAGGCAAGTCACTTATCACCATGAAGAAGAGGAGGTAGGCCTGAGAGATTTTCTATTGGGATTGAATAATTATTTTAGTGTCCATTTTGTACCATATATATGTAATAAAGAAAAGAGAGCATTCGTGCAACATGTGGAAGACTGAGGACATCCAAGTGCACAAGTTTCTTCAAATTCCATGAAACAGATAAGTATATAGCTTTATAATTGCTGGTCCACACAGAGCAACGTGGCTTAGTATTAGACCAGTCATTGCCTGTGTACCGTCCCTCTGCACCCCACCCTCCAAGGGGTATTGGAATTTCAAGTTGCGAACTGATGGCACGGACTTAGAGTAAGATTCTCACCTGGACGAATGCTCAATCATATTTTTTGTAAAAAAAAGTAACAGCATCTCAATTCGTCATAATTCTGCAATGTTCTTATAAAACATGAAAAAAATAGCTAATGCCAAACTGACAATGATATCCATAATCTTGATTGCAAAGGCACAATGAGATCCTTTACAAAATCCTAATGAATATTTTTTTGTTGAGAGAATTACTTTCCTCTGCACTGGGTATTTTTTTAAATTGCATTGACTGCAAGGCTGTCTGCCAGTAGCAACACTCGCTAAATATGATTTTCTCTTCAGCTTCACATGTTAGCATGCCAGCAATACTACTGAAGGCATCCAACCGCATCATATTAAAGCACATGCATTTAACACACTTAAGAACCCTGTTAAAGTAAGTGTGCCAATGTACATTTTGAAAGTGCTCACATCAAGTGTAAGGTGCATCTGCCACACCTTAAATTAAATTGTTGCGAATACAGGAAAGACGTTGGCTCAAGATAAAATCGCCCAGATGCTGCTTGCAAATTTTGAAGCCAAATGTCATAAATTCACACATTTCTGGAATATTAATATATTGTCTTTATTTTAATAACGTTTCTCTAATACAAAGCTTACAATATTAAAATAAAGTTGTTTGAAAACGTTTGCATTGCTATTCTGTAATTTTTATGTTCTATATTTTTCAAGTAGTTGATGAAAATAAATGAAAAAATAATTCACAAGATGACAGTTGCCTTGGCCACACTGAGCCTTTATACATATTAACCAAACATAGCTCAGACCTAGTGAATCACTTAGTTGTTCGTGATGAAACTGCTGTATTTCATATGGGTTAAAAATCGTATCAATCCACATTTCACCATGTTTTGTTTGTGGCAAATGGAGTGAACGTCATCTGCAAAAAAAATAATTCCACATGTTTGAATTTAAATGGCCACACCTAGTACGTGACTGTCAAATCATGCAGCATTAATGTATGTACACTAAAGTAAATACAGTTTTATGTACATATATTTATGTACACAGCTTTGAGTCTCCATTGCATGCCTATGATTTTGTTTTACATTGCATGTGCTGTAGAGTATCAACATTTTCCAAATCAACTCATTACACTAATGCAATATTCATTACTGCACACATTGTTTGCGATGTTAAACACAGTACACAAAATACTTTTCGAGCTATGCAATGAGAGAATACTAAATATGTTTTATAACTGCCGGCACCTTCAAAGATACGATGGCACTGAACTGAAATGCCCGGAAAATCTCATTCAAGATTACAAATCAAATAATTTGACGGTTTAAGCATATATGCAGTGTATTCATACCAACATTAGGATCGTGTTAACAGTCTGATGTATTACGAAATACATTTGATTTCAATATTGTCATGGTTACAAAAAATTAGGCTTACTAGGAATCCAGCTTTAATTATTGTGCTCATTTTGAATCGTTTCTGGGGATGTGTCCTGCCTAAAGCACACATTAATAAAGGGACCAAAAAACGTGCAATTTGTTTTTTAGATTGCAAATCATTGAATTTACAATACACTATCATCACAGCAACCAAATGTTTATGGCATTGTAGTAATAGAAAAAATATTACACACGCCGGACATTGGTGTTAAATGGCCACCTATAATGGCCAGTTTAACCCTATTTAAATGTCTAGAAATAGTCCAGTATATTGTGAATAGTAATATTTTAAGATACCACAGCAGATACACAACAATAGCTGGTCTTCATTTATCAAGCAGTTAGTCTATTTAGTATTTATTTTTGTAGAAGTTTCCATTGTAAACTGCGTTCTTTTGAATTTTCAAGCATGGGCTTTTATAGAAAGTGCTTATTTTTTGCATAAACCACCAAAAGAAAAATGTACATAAAACAGCTAATCTAAAAAAATAAAACAACATCAGTAAATATTTTTTTTATTAACCTTCAGACTCCAAGTATGTAGAAGTTTCTCCACTGTTTAAAAACGTAACATTGTTCAAATGATAATACACACTCCATCAGCCGATTCAGGTTAAATTAATTAATGCACATCATTTTAGGTGCATCATTAATCTCTAGTATCTAAAAAACAATACTAAGTGGAAATAAGTTAATTTTGAAAACAAGCACCCATTTAGTTCATGTCAGTAAACTGAATTCAGACATGCAATTTGAAAGTACAGTCTGTTGTAAAATTGAACTTTTCATTGAAGTCTATAAACGTTATGTACCAAAGCTAAACATTATCTTGATTTTTTTCTTCATACGATGTTCCTATAAATGCATTTAAAATGTTAATGTACCAATAATATATAGTCATATATTTCTGAACAGTTCATATTAGTGCTAATTACCTGACATTTTTTATATTTATCATTATTGAAAAAGTTCAGTATCATTCAATATCAAACTAAAATAATACCGCAATACACTTTGGATTTTTATAGTGTCTAAATGCAACCGCATATTAAGACACTGTACAAAAGCAGTGAGCGTGTTAATTTTATGAAGAGAGTGCAGTTGGTCATAGAGGAAAATAAATAAAGGTCTTGAGGCTGGAATTGAACAGAAGCAGGCAGTTGATAGTTTAGGATAGGAAGCCCCAGACGAAAAAGCCAGCAGAGGAAATTGCGCAACTTTACAATGAGCGAAGTTTGACTGAAGGAATCTAGCAGAGAAAGCTTAGAGATAGAAAGTGCATGGTGGAGGATAGAGCGCAATGAGAAAGCAGAGGGAGCCAAGAGTGAATCCATGGACGATATTGAAGGTGGAAAATGGGGCCCACGGCAGCTTGTATTACCGTGGTCTTGTTCATGGGTGCGGTTGAGAAGTCTGGCAGTGGCATTTTGAATCGTCTAGGGTTTAGTGATGGGGGATATGTGGAGGCCAAAGAGGAGAGAGTTGCAATAGTCGAGTTTGGATTTGATGGCATGGATGAGGGTTCTCAGCAGCGTCCGGGCATTAGCTGGTATGAGAAATTGGCAGATGTCGAAATGGCAGACACCGAAGATGTTGCGCAGATGGAGCAATAAGGTTGAGAAACGTGGCAAGAGAAAGACAGTTTGGAGTGAATGATAACTCCAATGGTCTGCGCACTCTTTACCATGGTGATTGTTATGTGCACATCAATTCATGTATACTTACACATTTAGTTGCTTTCTCAGTTTAAGTATTGTACATTTAAATGTTTTGAATGATATTGCATTAGCGGGCAAATTTTAAATATAAGCTGCCAAACAAATTGCAGTTTCTTCATGTTATTTAAGCATACGTTAGCAGAAATGTGAAATGTTGTATTTATTTAATTATTTAAAACATGACCATGTAAAGAAAGTAGTGTCATCATATAGTGCTTTGTCGATATGTGCACATTGTTATTTGTACACTGGCAAAATCAATTAGTTTCGATTAAAAATGTTATGTTTCTCACACATTGTAATGTTTTAGCCACTTTTTAAAAAATGC
Source organism: Lampetra fluviatilis (assembly GCF_964198595.1). Lineage (NCBI taxonomy): Eukaryota > Metazoa > Chordata > Hyperoartia > Petromyzontiformes > Petromyzontidae > Lampetra > Lampetra fluviatilis. The sequence goes on along the minus strand of NC_136287.1, from coordinate 8,869,439 downwards.
TCATTCATATAGTCACTAATAGTTTCATGCTAATCAAATGCACATGCGGCTTTCCAAACAAAAATGCCTTTACATTCAATGCATTTGTAAGACCGTCAACAACCCAAAAATCTTTCCTTCGTATGTCAATAACTTCCAATCTCTGTAAACCATCCATACATTTCCCACCCGTGCAATGCAAGACGGCTTAGTTTAAAAAGATGGGGGGGGGGGCGGTGCTTTATTTTTCCCTTTCCACATGTCAATCTTTCAGTCGTAGAGTTCACCATGCCCTTCCGATCACTGAGCGGACCGATTCCTCTGCAGGAATCTCCGCGTGCTCACGAGCCGGGCCCTGGCCTGTTGCGGCTGCTGCCTCCGGCCACTGCGGACCTGACCTCGGCTGGACACCAACCGGGTTCTCCCGGGGAGGCCGCCGCGCATCTCGCGCCCCATCTCGGCGAGGGTTTCGGCCGGCGACGTCTGCAGGCGCTGGAAGAGGCTCTGTCGCGTCACGTTGCTCTCGCGGCACGCGAAGGTCACCGCTACTCCCACGTCGGGCTTCATGACGCGGGACGTGCTGTCCGACGAGCCCTCGTAGCATCGGCCGAGGGCGATTTCTTTGGCGGTTTTGGGGTCCTGATCCGAGACCGTGTAAATGCCGTAGTTGTGTCCCAACGGATCCAGAGGCGCGTACATTTTGAAGCCGTGCGTCTCGTTGTTGACTATGTGCGGTGGGTGGTTGATCAGGTACTCCTGGAGCATGCCGTTTATGTTCTCCCGGCGGCAGTCGCCTTGCGTCGAAATCTCCACCAGCGTGCGATCAATGAGGTTCTCATCAAAGAGCATGCCGCTGCACTTGAACTCCATGCATGCCGAAGACACGTTCTCCTTGAGGTTGGTGTGGACGCTGCGGATGTCGCGAATGCCGTAGAGTTTGTCGATTGTCTCCACGTGAGTGCCCCCAAGGTTTCGGGAACGTATCATCACGGATGCGGAGCTCTTGATTTTCAGTTTGATGAAGCAGGCACGAAATTCCATTGGTTTTGGCCACCAGGACAGGTAATCTTCGTTCCAGGTTGTCAAGTCGTTTTCGTTGAATGCAACGGTATTAAACTCATACTTGTCATCTTCCACCCTATAAAATCTGAAATGATTAGCATTGTAAGGGGCATCTTCACACTGTTTGATGTTTTTAAAAGGATAGATTGGCCCATCAGTTTCTGCTGGGGAGTTCGCATTTGGTTTTGCTAAATTAATCTTGAAAGCAGTCTTCTTGAACCTTTCGTCATCGTGGTCAGTACGTCGGTACTCAAGCTTTCCTAGGTATGGCTGAGCCGTGCCAATAACATTGGGATTAAGTTTGGGGCTGGACGGAGCTGCCTCCAGTTCTTCTCCCCCAATGTTGGCTGTCACGTAGGCAGTGTAAGCATCTGGGACCAGCTCATCACAGAAGGCTGGCAAACAAGCACCGTTTTTACCCGTGATGACACTGTCAAATCTTCCCCACGCGCGTGGGTTTGCGGAAAACCCTTCCTGCGGCTCCATATTAATCAGGCTGACCACTACACCCTCAAGCTGCTCACTCTGAAAGAATCTGTCACTTCTGTAAGCACGCACCTTAACGTAACACCTGCGATTTTCCGGTACATCAAGGTTAAACAACCGGCGTTCTCTAATTTCCACGTTTCCTATGAGAAATGTGCGCTCTTCCCTCTTTCGCCTTTTGGATTTTTCATACAGGAAGTTGCTTTCTTCATCCCAGATTCCGGTCTCTGGATTTAAAGACCACAGTTTCATTGATTTTAGATGCTGTGGCATTTTAACCTGTGCCGAGTCGAGGAAAACCTTAACCTGTCCGACGTTCAGAGGTTCCTGCAAATTTTCCGCCTTAAAGTCAACAGAAAACATGCCATACGTACGCAAGGGAAACATATCGCCATTGTCATTTACAAAGTTCAAGTCGCTCGAAGCAGACGACATTGTCGTGATGTTTCGCGGATCCAGGAAAGTGACGCTGGCCTGCACAGTGCCGTTGTACAGCTCCCCATTCAACTTGTAGAATGAGTTGGGCGGAATTTCTATTTGCCCAATTGGATCTTCCCCCTCCATCTCACCCAGGCTAATCGTGTTGGTGACAGTGGAAGCGATGGGAATGGCGGGCTTCTTTCTCTGCAACTTGATGTTGTGGAAGACCGTTCCTCCCTTGTGGTTGAAGAGCAGGATCTTGGTGCTGTTCACAAACTTCCCAAACCTGTCCACAAAGGTCACCACGAGCCTCTCCGTGCCCGGAGGCACCTGCAGGTTGAAGTCGCCTTTGTAGCCGGTGAACCCGATGGCAATGTTGCCGATGAACATCTGGCCGAACCTCATCGGCTCCCCGTTGTCGTCAGCCACGACCCTCCCGCGCACAATCATCTTGGTCTGCGTGCACTTCTTACAGCCGCACTCGGCCGCCACCATGGTGGGCAGCGTGTAGCCATTGCACTGGATGTCCCGCTTCTCCATCCTGGTGATGCCGCAGCAGTGGCTGACACTGTCCTTGCAGCGCAGGTCAAAGTCGAGTTCCTTGACGCACACCTTCTTGGGACAATTCCCCACGTCGATGAAAAACGAGTTCGTGTGGTTCTGGAAGCAGTCGTGTGGAAGCCTTATCAAGTTTGTCTCAGGCTTTGGGTCACATGGGGCATTACCTTTTTCTGTAATGAAAACATACAGTAGGACACATTAATAAAGGGACATCTTAAAGCAATTGAATATGTGGACACAAAGGTGCAGTTACTGTGTAAAAATAAAATAAAAACCTTTATTGGATTGTACTCTCTGAAATAAATTGGAAATGTACTGCACAAAGTAAACCATACATTGAGCCCAAAATAACCTTTAAATCACTGCAATGAATGTATTGAAACTAGATAACATAGTATGCAGTCCTTACCCACGACATATAGGGTAGCTGGTGAAGATTTCATGGAGCCAGCAATGTTTGTTGCCTTGCAGTAGTATTCTCCTGCTTGCGACGGCTTTAGATTTTTCAGCACGAGGTTGCCATGTTTATACACCTCCTGGTCTAGCAGAGTGTCATTGTGATACCTTGGGGCAAGATTACAAATGAGAAGCACACTTTCAAGATGACAGCCCAGAGAAGTGTTTCACGTCTCGGACACGATGGTGAGTAAAGAGGGAGGCACCCTGGCATAGACACACCACGCGGCCACATGCACCGCTATCCAGCAAAAGTAGCACATTGTTACATAGTGATGTGGCTTTTTTCCAGCAGTGATATCACGCATCATGCAACAATGTTTCCATTACCATGTTCCAGCGCCTGCAGCCTATTGTAAGTACGAGCACAGCTTGGCATGTTGTGAATTGTTCCAAGAACCACGCTCTCTCCTTGGCTTTCCCTACAATAAGTAATGTACACCTGGCATGTACACGAAGACATGGCCAGTTGTTTTTCGTTTAGTGTGGGTTAAGTACAAACATGAATTGGGTTTTGAGATTGGAATGTTGTTTGCAAATTGCCGGTGGCCATTGGCTTAATTATATTGCCACTTTTAATTTAATACCGGTGGCTCAAGTTTTGAAAAATGTTGATGGCGTTGGCACCAAATACATAAACAAAAATTATTAACAGAATATGCAATTAAATATACTTTAAATCATCATCACGATCCATGGGCAGATAGACCGTAGGTGTCCACCGCACATTTCGTAATTAGTTTCCACTTTCCTCTGTCTTGCGCCATTATTCTCAAGCAGTGCACATCTTTCCGGCACCAATCTCTTAAGTAGTCTTCCGTGGTCGTAAAACTACTGTAAATAATTCTAGATTTGAAGCTTTCGTGACTGCAAGGATTCATACTCTTAGTTTTTTCGGTAAAGTCACGTAGGTAAAAATTTGAAATTAAAATTAATAAAAATCAATTAATAGATTATTATTCTATTATTTTATTTTTATTAATTTTAATTTTAATTTTTTACCTACGTGACTTTACCGAAAAAACTAAGAGTACTGTAAATAAGTACATTTATAAACGCGCAACTCATATAACCTACGTTATCACGAGTGCGCAGAAAAAGCGATTGAGGTTGGTGGATTAGGGTGCATTTCAGAAATTGGAAGTATGGGCCGGACCTCCATTTTTTGTATTCTTCCTCTTATTTGTACTCCTTCGATCGACATTGTAGACTTTCATGAGGTCACGATTTCACTGCATGTGTTATGTGTGCACGAAGTAGCGTTGCTTACCACGAGTATTTTTCTGGAGTTGGCGTTCCCTCTGCTTTACAGCACAAACTCACGCCTTGTCCTTCGTAGCGCATTCTGCCCTCTGGGTGTTTGGTGACGTGTGGTTTTACTGGCAGAGCAAACAAACCTCATTAAAACACGCACTGATATAATGTGTGTAAGGATACCACTGTCGGAGAGCAAATGCACAACTTATGCCGTGAATAATGCAATGTAGGGCTCTGTGTCATATGTAGTTGAAATTGCAGTTCATAGAATGGCATTTATATAATGTTTTTATTTCGATATGTCTTTTCCCTCTCTTGATAAACATTCCTAATATAGTACATATTATTCCATTCCCTTACCTGATCAAATCCAGAGTGACTTAAAGGTTCTATACCAGGATAACAAATAGCTTTGTTCTTATGATTACCTACACGCTTTCACATTCAACATATAGTCTACAGAGGTCTAAGATAATTCAACCCAGCATTACTGGTTGTCTTCCACACACAGTTATTCTTAGCACCCCTTGCTCCTTCACCTATCGAATCCGACCACGGGGCCTTGTTTCTGGGGATTGGGAAATGTGGTTAAGAATCAATGTCCATGATGTGTGGTTTTATGGCCATACTTCGCCAGACTGGTGAACGCGGGCTGGTTGATATACCAGGAAACGATTTCGAAACTTGCAAATTAAATGAGAGACATCATCATTGACAGTTAAGACAAGTGAAGTGGGCTTTGGCAAAAAGATAGCAAAGGGTGATGGCTGATGGACAAGACTGATAACAGAATAGTATCTGGTAGAGGTGACATGCCCAGAAGTATGATCACCACGAAGATGAGATTAGGTCATGTGTAGAAGTCAGTTGGATTATGACGTGTCAAGACTACGAAGGATGGCGACAACATGGGGGTCGCCTTCACCTTGCAGTGAATTCATCCTGGATGTTAATGATAATCCTGCAGTCATTCTAACTCCTTTGACACTATGTTTGTCAGTGTTTAGCCAATGTATGAGTAGAAGCTAACACACAAACCCCGATGCACATCTTTACGAAATGGCTAAAATACATCAACTTGGTTATTGTCGTCATTGTTGGGAATGGAGAAATTGTCATTTTTTTGTCCCGTAGTGGCAGGGGCGGATGGAGGGGACTGAGGACTCCCTACTGAATGCTCAGGACCCCATTTTAAATTATTATAGTTAAGTCAAAAACTTTTGGTGTAACATATAACAGTGGTGGTGTTTATAAAAAAATATGCTAATTTGGAGAATACTCACGACAGCTTTTCCTTATCTACAAAAGGGGTGAGAATGAGAACAGAACATACGAAAAACAAAAGCAGGCCATGTTGTTCTTTGTTCTGTTTCGCGTTTAACGTTCGCTCAAAGCTCGTTTAACGTTGTGCCCTTGCCGACTTTGGCCTAGGTCACGCTGTTGACTGGCGTCACAAACTCGCAAAGGTTCGCGCAAGCTCACCCGCGCGCTTCAGCTGCACGCTGAAGACGGTCAACGGCCCCTTGGCCCAGAGGATTGGCGCCGTCGTCGGCACGTGCTTGTCGTGCTCGATCGTGAGGCGTGCCCCTCGGCTCGGGCACAAATCCGGCACGCGGAAAGATCCGTGGGCATCCGACACGGCGAGCCACTTCTGAGAGGGCCCCTCCAGCAGCGTGACCCGAGCCCCGGCGAGCGGGGTGCGGGCTGCGCCGAACACGGCGCCGTCCAGGAGGTGACCGTCGCACACGCACGCGTCGCACGCCGCGTTCACGTGCCCCACGGTGCAGGCCAGACTGCACGCTGCGACAGCATGGAGAAAAGAGCGTGCAAAGGGTGCCGTGGTGGCGAGATGTTAACTCCCTCGCCTGGTATGCAGGAGGTCGTGGGTGCGATCCCTACCCTAAGGCATGCTGTATATTTTGAGTTTGCGTGTTCTCTCTCTCTCGCTCCCCGTGGTCGCGTGGATTTTTCTCCGGGTCTTTTGGGTTTTCTCTCCACATTTAGTAAAATGTGTTTAGTGTATTTGGCTGCTAGAAATTTCCACGTGATAAGCCACTTTGTTGAGCTATCATTTGTGTATATAGCTCAGTGGGCAATACCCAGTAAAATAAAAAAAATTGTTTATAATTTTAAAGGTAAACCATCACGCAAACTCTGATCATCCTGGCAGTAGCTTTCGGCTAACCATCAAACAAAGATGGTCACGGCGCTCTCAGATGTGCGTCTGCGGCCGTCTAGAACGCTCTTCCTTCCAATATTAGGAATCCACTGAAGCTATGCACTTTTAATTCATCTATATTGAAAATTCATTTCTTTAGAACCGCTTTTTGTGTTTGGTTTGTTGTCCTTCCCCAACACCTCTGATGAGCACAGTTGGCCACGTACGGTGCGAAAGACATTCAACATACAGTAATACTAAAAAGGTGACTGCACATTCTATTCTTGCGTTTATTCTATTCTTGCGTACGGCAAAATGGTTCAGGAGTCAAATGTCAAAAATACACGTAGTATGTAGCTAACCGTACTAATCGGAGGTATACGGTCCGTCCCTAAAAGCAAACCAACTTAACAATACAATCTCGTTGATATTTGATCTGCTCTATTAGAGTTATTTTCCGTAGGCTGCGATGACAAATCATAGCTTGAATTGTGGCTCTACTGGTGATGATGTACACGCTCCACGTTTTGGGGAACCCTTCGATCAATCTTGCCATTTTTGGAAAGAGTTTGCAAATATAACAAAACTTTACACTAAATTTGTGTTCATATTGCATCACCTTTTAAAATGTTATTGTACCCGCCCTAAGAGACAGATAGGCAAGAGATACAGACAGGCAGACAGTACTAATACATTCACACTTTCAATCTAAATTTGAAAATGTTAAAAAAAGTATTGAAAATAAAAGCGTCAGCAACATTTTAAATGAGAATGTATTGCTCAAACATTCACGAATGAATGTTTTGAATTTGTTTTGATATTTAACTTATAAATACGTGTTTCATTTAGATAGTTTATTTAGGTATTTACTTTATTTACCCGGCTTATTCGCTGGAGTTGGCAGGGGTGCTGGTGGCTTGTAAGCAGACACCATTCTCCTTGTGACCGTTTCTGAGGCAGGTTTTGAATAAGTACAGCAAAAACAAACAACCGCCTTAAACATCAATTTCATTTGCACAGCTTCATTCATCATCGCATCAATATAGGACAATACAAAGCACTGAATATAAGTCAAGACAACAGGTTGGAGAGATGCTGTGTAATGGTCATCGCACCGGACAATTCAGAGGTTTCCAGTTCAAGTTCCTGGCAAGGCACTTGAAACAACTTTGTATGTTGTTTTTTTCACCCGCCCCTCCCCCCCACCTCTGTCCACCAGACAGCATAAATGATCACAACCACAGTGAGTAGATCAGCAGGTGGCGTGTGGTGGGGTAAAGTGTGGACACTCCCACCTCTTCCAAGACGTCCTGGCCAGTGTGGCAGTCGACCAAAATACCCTTCAGTGGAGGCCCATCCGCCAGCAGTGGCATGAGCGAGCAATCTCTACCTCTCGTTTACAAAACGAGTACGTACTGCCCGTGCATGTGAATGAGACGCATGGCCGCGTAGAGGGTGGGTGGGTGGTGTGGGGTAGGCGTGACGGTCTGCAAACTCGAACCCGGCTCAACGCTCTGAGATGCGGGCAGCGTCATCGTCCAAATATGCGCGGTGACATCACCAGCCAGCCAGCCAGCAAAACTTTCTTCTGTTCTCCTAATAGAGTCTGGCACTTTGTGAGCAAGCCGTAGCACATTACCTGGACAGGTAGGTTTGGCACACAAGCGGCTTTGCAGGGCGGCCCCCGTGCAGTCCAGTCCCCCGTACTTGGGTGCGGGGTTGGAGCACCATCGCTGACGCAGCTGTTGTCCATTCCCGCACGTCACGCCGCACACGGACCACTTGGTCCAGGTTGTCCAATTTCCGTGAACGGCTGCAAATCAACAGCACACCTCATGTTAGATTATTCTCAGGGAACCAGGAGCCATTGCCGGTGCATAGCAAATCAACTGCGTTCACAAGCCAGGGAAAGCCTTCCCAGCCATGCGAATCATATTTGTCGAGTAACAACAACAACAATTTACACTTCGCATTCCGGTCAATTATCCTGCCCCCTGCCCAGAAAAGGGACACATCTCAGAAATATTTCAACCGCACACGTTTTTTTTTTTACCGTCAAACTCTTAAAGTCGTACAGGGAAGCATATGACCAAATTGGAACCTCAAGATTGTTCCGCAACGTCAGAGCCAACTTAGCGCGAGCACCCGCCGTCGATCGCGCGGCACGCACCTGGGCACGGCTTGGAGCACAGGCGACCCTGCACCCCTTTGCCCTCGCACTGCGTCCTCTGTGGAACGATGGCTCCCGTAGAGACGCAGAGCCGGTTGCGCGTCTGGTAGCCGGCCCGACCGCAGCTCGTACTGCACGAGCTCCAGGAGCCCCAGTCGGACCACTTCTTGTCCACTGGAGTGTGGCGGTACGGTCAAGGAAGGACATTGTCTGCATCAATGACACGAGCGTGCGCCTGCCCTAGATGCATGTATGTGTAATGAGCGACTTCCGCGACACGTCGCGTAGAGGGTACTTCTTCTTTTATTTATCACACTGGGCACAACACAGGCCAACACTTATTCTTCTCACTCTGAGTACAACACTTTAGATATTAACGTCTCTACTGGCTACACACACGGCCGATCACTCAGCGTGGTCCCACCGCACTCACTCGGCTATGCCGCTGGCTGGCGACGTGACGATGATGGCGATAGAAACCCCGCAGGAGATCTTCCACGTGGCCGGACGACGGAGAGAGATGTCGGCGAGCAGCGACGCAGCCAGGACCCAAGAATCCACACACAAACCCCGAGCCCCGGGTCCACTCCCGCTTATATCCCCCAGGCGTGGCTAGGCCCTGCCTCCGACCACACCCTCTCGTGGAACCATTGAGCAGGTTCCCGGAGTATCTCGGCTAACCCCACCTGTTACCTTTGCCCCAGATACACCTCTTTCTCTGATTGGTTACTTTAACTATGCCCGTACCCGTGCTTCCTATTCCCGGCCAGCAGGTGTCACCATATCATTACATATGTATGCATACATGTTGAACTTCTTTCGCACCATACGTAGCCAAGCGTGATAATCGGACGTGTGAGAAATCGGAGGTGCATTATGAGCACGGCATAAACCAGATGGAACGTGGCGTTTTCGCTCTGCGTCACGTTAGCTTGGTTGGCACCCGATTCAAGAGCTTCTTAGCTCACAGGGCAATTCTAAATAAACTGTTCAAACTGTTCAATGGTGCTTGGAAGTAAATGGGGCCGCATCTCGAATTTGCAACCCACTCATCGTGGCCCGGTGCTTGGGCCCCTCTGGCTAAAGGGCCCATGGGCCCTGGTCCATGGCCTGCACACTCAAGGGTGACGCCGCTGCGTGATCATTGGCTGGCTTTTTGCAGCGACTTTAAGGGCTGCAGCCCTAACTTCGAGGGTTTCCACAATAATATATTTATAGAGCTTCATCATGGTTGGAACACAGTGATTGTGGCATCGTGATAAATCCAATAGGTAATTTGGTTTAACACGTCGGCTTTCGCGACCAATATCATCCATAATACAGTTTTTTGGGTTATATCGCGTATATATATAAAAATGTGTCCTTAAACCCGCCACCACCCGACACAAATCTGCCTGTCGCCTGATGAAGCTAGTTGTAATAACTAGTGAAACGTCATACTCAGATTGTAAATGTTGTGGATTCGCTCTCCAACACACCGGTGTGCGGTACAAGTAACAAATTGGCATGTTCTGTTTACGTGAGAAACCTTACTAATTGGCTGTGTTGGGTGGTGGCGGGTTTAACGGTACATTTATATATTTACGTGATCTAACCCAAAAAAACTGTATTATGGAGGTAATTTGGTGATGAAAGCCATAGCAGCACTAGGTGGATTACAGCCAATTATGTGCCAAAATTAACACAGTTTCGTTTTTACTTTTAATTAGCTTTACAATTTGTACATATCACATTTAAAAACCAGAATTGAGCGTTGAGCATTATCAGGCATGGTTGGTGGACCAACAGTAAAAGGAAGGAGTTTAAGATTAAAAGAGGGGCCCCCAAAACTACAACAGCCCTGGGCCCCAACCGTGACTATCGACTCTGTTAATGAACATGATGGTACCGATGTAACAGTGGCGCTAATGTTCATGATGTTGATAATGGTGGCGGTGGTGGTGGTGATGAAGCGCCATACCGATTGGGCAGCGGAAGCGCACGTGGTAATTGGAGCAATTCGCTTGGCCGGGCTGCTCGTGGTTGAGACACCAGAAGCCCTCATGGGGACTCATGTGCACCCTCTCGCCCGTGCTGGCAGCCGGCACCCACGCCGTGGTGCGCGCCTCGATAGCCAGTGGAGATGAGCAGACGCGCGCACGGTAGTAGAACCGGATTGCCTCCAGCCGCTCGTGATCGCCGCTCCCACCCGGGTGGTCAATGTTAAACCACGAGGTCCACTCGCTGTAGCCTGCACAGGGACACAAGCGCACCGCAGCAATTTCGCCATTGCCAAATGATGCGTTGATGGGGCACGAGTATGCTTGCCACCCTGTCCAGGTCGTCTCAGGATCATCCTAAAATGTTTTGAGGCAGCTCTACTGGGAAATCTGTAAGTCTTCCCGGGACATTATAAGTCACGTTTTTTTTTATCAATTGCGTAATGATAAACCACTCGGGACCATGCATTTACATGTAGGCATATATTTATCTCCTCTTAAGGTATAGTTAGATATTCTTCTTTTCATGATATGTTCGGTTGTTTTCTACCTCGAAGGTGGCAACCCGAGACAATCGTGCCTGTACGTGAGTGCTTGGGATCAGGTCCCGGGACATACCATGGTTCCCCAGCATGTTCGGATAGTTCTTGCTCTGCACTAACATGGCCTGGTTCTGAGAAGCCTTGGGACCACTCATCCGAGATCCTGAAAGCACAATGACCATATTTATCAACACACACCGTTACACAACGTGCATGCAATTGCATCCAAACATATCGTATACACAAGCAGATACAACACCTGTTAGAAAACCGGAGTGAAACGTAGTAAACACGTTAATAAAAATCATGAAAATATGCGAATCGCGTTTAGTTAATGACGCAATAAAATCCGCGTTGGAATAATTGACCATGTGGCGTCCTTTCCCCACCTAGTACGGTGGCCAAGAGGCATGCGCAGGACAGCAGCAGCGCCCCGACCACCCCCATGCTTGTAGGTCCTGTTGCAACGTTGTGGACCCCGATGTCTTCCAATCTCTCATGCAGAATGTAACACCCCAGCTGTATTGGCCACCTGCACATACACAAAAGTAAGGGGTATGTTGCAGCATTGAGAGAGCTGCATTTGGCTGGACCCGTTCGACTGTAGTCTGAAATTTGTTGATCCATTCGTGAAACACTAAGACACACTCCCATGGTATAATCTGTAAAGACATTATTGGGTGATTTGGCTATATGCCATTACACTGTTTTTTACAACAAGGTATATTTTGTTAATATTATGCGTAATGTCAATCTACTGATGGCTGAAGACACTCCATGTCATTCACAGATGTTATTTGACCATACTTAACCATGCTAGTCAGTGCCAGTTTGGTGAAGTGAGGACCCAGGAGTGGTTCAGATGCCACCTGACACTGACGTCATTTGTAGCCGGGAATCGAACTCAGGTTGCCAGGTTCACGGAGCACTACGCTAACCATTCGTGCCGCCGCTTCACCCCGCGGAATACCTCGATTTAATATTAACCCAAAGTATCCCTCGCTTCATTTGTATCGCATGCACAGATTTGTAAGCACACTGAAAGCATTGAAAGAGAGTTCGTTTTTTTCGTACGATATCAATGACATGTGTGCGCCCACGAAGCCAGATGCTGCTCAAAGCTTGCATCAAATTTTACAGCTCTGTTCAAGTACAAGAAGCACATTTCGGACCGCAAAAGATCTCTGAAGTTGCACATTTATAAGCGAAAAACACATACAGTAACCACTTGTAGGATGCAACTACTATATGTATCGAAATTTGTATAATGTAAGTAAGCAACATTCTAAAACGTTAAAATATTTGTTCTAAATTGCTTTAAAATGTTTTACTTTATACAAGGTGACTTTTTAACATGGATCATTCACGTACTTTTGGTTTCACCTAATTTAATTATAATACAAATTACATTAATTTTTTAACAAATAATATGGAATAAAACATTAAACTTTCATGTAATGTTATTTTACGTACAAAATAACTGATAGTACTCCTTAAACAATCTATCATTAAGAAATAGGGTTAATTAAGTATTATATATTATCTTCTTGGTTCTTTCGGTAAAGTCACGTAGAAGGGAAGTAATAAAATAATAAAAATAAAACATAATAAAACAATTCTCACAACGTTTCGGCCACAACGCAAGCAGCCGTCCTCAGGCGAAGAATGAGAACATTATCAAGCTAGGAGCCTATATAAGCTCCTAGCTTGATAATGTTCTCATTCTTCGCCTGAGGACGGCTGCTTGCGTTGTGGCCGAAACGTCGTGAGAATTGTTTTTATTATGTTTTATTTTTATTATTTTATTACTTCCCTTCTACGTGACTTTACCGAAAGAACCAAGAAGATGAATCCCTGCAGTCACGAAAGCTTTAAATCGAAATTTATTATATATTACTATATTATTCTTATTGGTTCTTTCGGTAAAGTCACGTAGAAGGGAAATAATAAAATAATAAAAATAAAACATAATAAAATACAATTCTCACTTTATTATTGTTTTATTATTTCCCTTCTACGTGACTTTACCGAAATAACCAAGAAGATGAATCGCTGCAGTCACGAAAGCTTTAAATCGAAATTTAACTATATTATTATCTAAAATTACACGTCATTCAAGATCTTCCGAAGTTAAAGTAGACTTCAATAGATTGTTTTTGTTTTCAAAAAATCTTAATGTAGATCATATAAACATCCGTGTTATGGATCAACTTTAAATATTAACAAAGCAGAATAGACAAAATAAAACAAAAATACATCTTTCCGTTAACTCACCCAACAAGAGCGAGCTGTCACAGTTGCGCGCTTATCGTTGTGGTTGACCAGCTGTCTGAATGGAAGAAGTCTCATGCAGGCTCCGCAGCGGAATTCAAGTAGCCCTCTGTCGGATCGTGCTCACCACTTTGGTCTTCCCACTGCAAATCCCACACTTTTATACGCACGCCACGGTGTCCCCCGGGGCTCTTCAATTGCATTTCAGAACTGCAGCTTGGTCAGGCCAGTTACATTTCTTTCACTGGGAGCTTTGGCTCGGGTTTTATAAGATCCTGTAAACACCTTCTAATCCTATAGCGTCAAGCCCGCCCACTGGTGTCCCCAACCGCTGTGATGTACAGCTCGCCGAAGAGAACGCAGATTGATACCCGTCTTCTTGTTTTTTTTTGCTTTGCTCTGGTCGATGATGGCTCGCGATTGGAATTCGGTGGCTTTTTTTTTATTTGAACAACAACAAAAATTCCCATGGACCAAGTGGCCAGGGCCGGACCCAGATGGAAAAGTGCACGCGTTTATCAGGTCGACCAGCGGGGGAAGGCGCGGTCAGCAAACGCGATTACTTACAGCGAATCACCCGTGAATCATGGAAGTGTATAATTTGAGGCACAATCTAAAGCAATTTAACGACCTTTTAACCTCGTACCACGATCCTAATAATTGCGGTTCATTATCCTGGCAAACCAAACAGTGGAAGATGCTGTATACATGTGCACGCATGATTATGTAGGTATGTTGAAGTTCTTTTGCACCGTACGTAGCCAACCGTGCCAAAACAGACGTAGATTATTCATGATTTAATAAAGAGATTAATGACACTTGTGTTTTCTCGTTGAGAAAATATTAGTGGGGGGAAATACATCACCAAAGAACACACAAGGGAAAATATTGCGGCTGAAACGTCATATTGTAATCTGCTATTTTGTGCTGCAGTCAGTCATGTATTTCGCATTCTTGAGAAGTCAGAAAAAAGCATTGCCTATTATTTCCATTACTAGAAAATCTTACAATTGCACTATTTATTAAAAAAAAAATGCGTTTATTTAATGAAATACACATTCTGTAAATGCTTATGTCATTATTTGCTTTTGCTATAATAAGTTTTACCCCATCAGTGAAGAAATAATGCCCACAGCCACTGTCTGCTGAATACTGGACTGGATACAAAATGAGGGTTCAGCCCACAGACCGTGTTTGATTCCAAGCCATGTGCCCTCTTTTTGTGCGCACGAAAGCGATAGCAAATGCGGAAATGAGATCCAGACCTGGGGCATGTGTGTAACAATAATATGCGACCACTCAGAGCCACCCAAATTACTCTTAATCACTGTTGAATCCAAACGGGAGGGTTTCTTGGTCCGTTTGAAAGTATGGCGTGCATGTACACGGCTTGCAATCCGTTGCACTTTTCCTAATTATAGAATATCTTTTCATGTCTGAGGCATGCATTTGAATTGTCTGAAATACATGCACAGTTTTCATTTAAAGCTTTCGTGACTGCAAGGATTCATATTCTTTGTTCTTTCGGTAAAGTCACGTAGAAGGGAAATACTAAAATAAAACAAATATAAAACAAAAAATATTGGTATTATTTTAGTATTTCCCTTCTACGTGACTTTACCGAAAGAACCAATAATATACATGCACAGTTGTTTATATATATTTTTAAATGGCTTCAATGTAGTCTTGAATATGTTTACATTACAACCCTTAGCATTTGTTTAGTCAAATCACAATTGTTCGTGCATTGTCATCCATGCAAGCCCTTCGTCCCATTTAAATCGGAGCTATAATTTAGAAGGGAAAGAAAGGTTTTAAAAAAAAATTCGCGGTGCGGATTTGACGCGAACACGATAATGACACTCGCGCATATACCTCGCAATGCGATCAAGCGCCCCGGCACGTGGACGCGTTTGGAGTTTTAAAAAGAAAGAGAGAAATTATGCTTCTTCTTGGTTCTTTCGGTAAAGTCACGTAGAATGGAAATAATAAAATAATAAAATTAAAACATAATAAAATAATTCTCACGACGTTTCTTATTTAATTATTTCCATTCTACGTGACTTTACCGAAAGAACCAAGAAGATGAATCCCTGCAGTCACGAAAGCTTGAAATCGAGAAATGATGCTGTCCGCGCCTCGCCGCAAAGCCACTGCGAGGTCGCTTCAGTTCAAAGCTCTTCCACGAGGAGGCACCATCCTGGTGCCTCTTCGTCGAGACCTCCACAGCGGTCCGGAGACACAATCGGTCACGCGCGTCGTGCCTGCTGACGTCCGTCCCAAAAACATCGGCAAGGCCACTGCTGCGTGTTGAAAATCAACAATCTTGCTTCTTCTTCTTTTTGGTTCTTTCGGTAAAGTCACGTAGAATTGAAGTAATACAATAATAAAAATAAAACATAATACATAAAACATAAAACATAATTAAAATAATTATGTTTTATTTTTATTATTTTATTACTTCCCTTCTACGTGATGACTTTACCGAAAGAACCAAGAAGATGAATCCCTGCAGTCACGAAAGCTTTAAATCGAAATTTAATCTTGCGTATTGTGTTTAGTTTGGTGGCCTTCTCCACACCCCCCCCACCAGCCGCCACACCTCCGATTAGCACGATTGGCTACGTACGGTGCGAAAGAAGTTCAACATACATGCAAGCAACTCGCACATTGCCCTGCCCTCTCCACCTTTTACATTACCGAAACGCTACCGCGGCAAGATTCCACTCCGCCTCTTCAAACACGCGTTGCTCGAGTGGCTCTCTCTCCCCGTGCTGTCAAATTGCACGCCGCCAACACCACCACCACAATCGACGAGCGTGGACAAACAGCGATTCGTGGAATATGACAGGGTGGGGGGGGGGAACATCGGGTCTCCGAACCGGTGGTGCCCTCGTACTCTGAAATCAACGGCGCTCATCTTGTTCAGTGGCTCAAAAAACGCCGGGAATGTTACCATGAAGTTGCAACGCGTGGGGCTTTCGCGGCCAAATTCTGGCAAAATTGCCCGACGAGGCTGGTCGTAATCACCCAGCGACACGTCCCACTCGACTTGTGAATGTTGTGGGTTCAATCTCCCAACAGACCGGTGTGTGCTGAAGTAGTAACTAATTCAATCTTGCTTTGAAGCTTTCGTGACTGCAGGAATTCATACTCTTTGGTTCTTTCGGTAACGTGAGTTTACCGAAAGAACCAAAGATTGGTAACTAATTGGCAGGTTCTGTTTCCGTGACAAACATCACTAATTGGCTGTGTCGGGTGGTGGTGGGTTAATGACACATTCATATTTACGCGATCTAACAAATAAAAAACCTTTATTTTGTTCATTGCAACGTATCGCCCTGTGGGCAGATGACCAACGGAGTAGAGAGATAAACAAATGACCAACAAAGACCCTACCACACCACCCCCTTTGTGGCTAAACTCTAAGGATGGACCGACACCCTCACCTGCAGAGCAAAACTAACAATGGAAATGTCAACCGCTGCCCATCACGCTCGTTTTAATGGAGGCACCGAATACATTCTCCAGCTCACGGCCAACGCCACTGAATGGTTAAAGAACCTCGACATCAATGTATAAATGCTGTCGCTGTTCCAAAATCAGTTTCTTATTTCTGCAACATGCCACATGTAAGAACTAGTGTGGGAGAGTAGGCCAAATACCCTTTGGGCTTTGCTATAGCGTGCTCTAGCGAAGGCCCTTCTGTCAGCAGTGGCGTGAGGAAGAAATTGCAGGGCTGCGCCTTAACCATTTCACTATATGTACGCGATCGTTTTAATCAAATTTGAAACGTGTTGCACTGACATATCTCAAATCTGTAAATGACGAGAAACCCCATCACAACAGGAACACGTATGCAGGCTGGAAACAAGTAGACGTAACGGTGCATAAATGTGTGAATTGCATGGTGGTCTGGATTAGACTGAGAGTTTGTGTCGATGAAATGCACACACACCTTTGTGTGTCGATGCATCTATTCATATATTCATAAACATATTCGTAACATTGTACTTTGTAAAAGTGTACATCTTTTTTGTTCATGCACAGCAACAAAATGCTATCAGCATGACCACATGACGAGTTAAATTTGAAAATCCATTTAATTATCGTGACATTCTAATCACAAGCAGCTGCGCCTCAAACCGCTTAAAGATTCATGACATTCTCCTCGGGACAATTCGCTGGTAGCTACGTGTGTAATTTAAGAACGTAGAGCAACTTAGCATGTAAGTATTTATCTTTTCAACACAACAGAGTCGGTAAATGGCAGGGCATCTAAGCACACGCCATTTAGAAAACATCAAAGGAGGTGCATGCATAAACAGAGTACAAACATGAGAGACAATGAAAGGTTTTTTTTAAATAAAAATATAGGATTATAAACGGGTGACGTCAATTCAACGTTAGGCTTGTTTTTTTTAAGATTGCCGCTTTATTTACAGGAGTGGTGATTTTGGTGACCTATTTAATATGCGTAACCCACGTAAGTTTCTATACTTTTCATTCACAATACACTGGGGTTGCGAACCACAATGTACGGAGACATCAACTTCAGTTGGATCCAAAGCAACAACAAAAAAACCCCGACATACATTATATCCAAAATACAGCTGTCATTACATTCCGTTTATATGCTCTGTCTGGAACTCTTTTGGGTTTTCACTGCATACTGGAACACTTTGTTAATGATCTACGTGGAGCCCTAATCCACCCAAAGAAACAACACCAAGGCACGGTTCCTTGCAGGGAGAACTTCAGTGGTTATGTCCAAGAAAAAACAAACATTCTGATGAGCTGCAGAGAACAGCCGCACAAGTCAGAATTTATGGCAACGTAGGACAACTGTGCTAAGAGCAGGAAAACTTTTGCGAACATTACAAGTATAGCATTTAACATGATATATAACGGCTTTTCGCAACACTAATGAGGCTGAGTCATTGCAAGAAACGTATCTTACATAACAGAAAACATACAGTATATGTAGATTTGAAGTTTTCGTGACTGCAGGGATCCATACTCTTTGTTTTTTTTCGGTAAAGTCACGTAGGAATAAAATAAAATAAATTAAATCACGACGTTTCGGGCGCAGCACAAGCGTCCTTTATCAGGTGGGACAACCACAGCAAGAAATAATTTCTGAAGTGGGCAAAAAAGCTGCTGTAACAAGAGGCTATATAGGTAAGAGAGGGGGGAGGAGCCAGGGAGGAGAGATAGAGAGGGGGGTGTGGGGTAGAGAGAAAAGGGTGTTGCACCCGAAACGTCGTGATTTCATTTTATTTTATACCTACGTGACTTTACCGAAAGAACCAAAGAGTATACAGCAGAGGTGGGACAAAGTCATTGTTATGCAAGTCCAAGTCGAGTCGCAAGTCATCAAATTCATGACTCGAGTCTGACTCGAGTCCAAGTCACATGACTCGAGTCCACACCTCTGGTATACAGTATATGTATATATGCTGGTTAATAAATAACTTACAGCCCTCAATCCACTGATGGATGGAGGCCTCCCTATTCCGTGTCGTAGGGAGTGTTTGATTGAACTTCACCACGCTGGCCAGTGAGGGCCCACAAGGCCGAATTAGATATCTCTCGCCAACGATGTTTAAAAGTGGCCAAAGAATGTAATACTGGTGACTCGGGTTCATAACGGCAGTGCCAAAACGATCGCTTCACGGCCACCCTCACACATGCAACGTGTGTGAACAAGAGGCTTGTCACGAGATATTAAATAGTTTAGTCCCAGATTTCACGGAATTAAACTGAGATTTAAAACAAATTTGAATTGATTTTTCAGCAAATTCCATCGATGGAATTTATTTTGCTGCAAATTACAAAAATAAAAGTATAATGTGCATTTTTATCTTCGAAGACAAATTCGTTTGAAATATTTGTAAAAACTTCTGTTTGTGCAAAATCATTGAAATATAATCGATGTATTTCAAACGTTTTGTTGATGGTAAATATTTTTCCACTGATTATGTTAAAAAAGCAATGCCAAATAGATGTGAAAATATAAAATAAAATCACTGTAACTTAAAATCACAATTACTTTTCCGAAATACAACAACTTTAAAATATGCTACCTTAATAACCCTGTTCCGATTATTGTGAATTCGCAAGCTCTGCACCCATTTTACTGGCGCAGTATAACATTCAAACATTATAATTCCTCAATACAAAACATGCCACACAATATTTATTTTACACATATGCCTTGAATTTTACTCGGGTTATGGATACAATACTGTACATACCAGACCACTCTCATCATCTGGACACACAACGAGAGAGAGGAAAAAACCGAGAAAAGGGCAAAATAAAGGAATTATTTCATTATTTTTACTAATTTGATGTTATACTTTTTTTTTATCATCAGGAATACAACACTAGAGTATATTTTGTATGCTTACATTTCCTAAATATCAAACATAGTTTAATTTGATAATTCTTCATTTCGAATTTTAAACGCGTAAACATTGTAAAGTTTACATTACATTCCCACTGAGTGAACAGTTCATTATCGGCATATAGCCCAATATGTTGCGACTACTATGCTGCGGGAAGAACAGTTTTTGGCTGCACAGCATCTTAATGGGTAAATATAGCGGCCAAACTCATGCCACTAAAATACAGTAATTCCACGAGCCATAATTACACCTCCAAACATATTGAATCAATTTCATACAAGTAGACCCTGTGCGTTAGCCGACAGTAACTACATCATCAGCCCTCTTGCAGGCGGGCATGTGTGGGCAGAAGTGAGGAAACAAATCTTTCGTGTGAACAATACCTCATGTCATGATGTGAGTGTAGCGTGTACAGCCGTATACACGCGATATGAATGTGAATGCATTTTGCCTGTGACTGTCCCACCTCTTAAGAAAGGCAAATACACATTTTATTTATGCCTCCATGATCAACGTCATTGACACGGTTGTGAGTCTTGAGATGTGTGTTTACATGTTATATATATTGCAATATACCATTCATATGCTTACATGATTTAATGTAGATGCTTACAATATTTAATCTAGACCAATATCACGGATAATAGGATCCGTGATATCGGTCGACATCATTACGGATAACAGGAGTTATCCTGTAGGAATATAAATTAGTTGACATTGATCTTGGATGAGGAATACATATGATAACAATCATATATCATTACACTCATGAAATAAACTTAGTATTCAGTGTATCACGTTTCTGCTGGCTTCTGAAAAAACGTGTAGTAGCACAATGTATGGCTTATAAACAGGAATACAATACTGTAAGATAGGTAATTGAAAGCTGAATGTATTACTCGAAAGACTGCAAGGCTGAGAATGACAACACTATATATATAGATCGTGTAGGCAAATCACCAACGGGATATTTTTCAATAAATTACACTTAATTTTTCATATACTTTCAAGTTAAGTTTGCTGACAAGTTATAGGTTTAAAAAATGTAGTTGAAACATTATCACCATCAGTTATAAATCTGTCACGTTTACACCAACACATTTATTTGTATGGAGTTAATGTATTTCACATTGTGAGAAAAAGCTTCATACAAAGCACTTGTAAAAAAAATTTCAATAAAAATCCGAATTCCATTCACAATTACATTCTTGGTGACAATTACAGTTAAAATTACACTAAAACGTGGTTTTGAAAGTCGTTTGTGTTTGTTTTCATTTATTTTCTTGTTTTAAAATAATACAGTGAAGTGTTTGCGTCTGCATATCAGTCACAAATTTCATCGAATGGGAAATAAATGAGAAATCTGCAGGGATCATGACACCATCTGCAATAAACAAAGCCTCATATTTTCTATCTGGATGTGGATCAACGCAACTTTGGATGGCTTTTGGCCAACAGTAGCAGGAACATTGCAAATACACAAGAGATCTAATGGCAGCTGTGTGATGAGGACAGGCCGATAGCTCATGCACATTATTTCTTATTTGTCTCGTCTCATTACAAGGCACGCCAGATAAGTTGTTAAAATCAGTGTGCTACTTAACATTGACACTGGGTACATATATTGAATGAATGTGATTAAGTTGGAGCTAATGACGTTTAGAATTCATTTATGGGGCTTTCATTCTAATCCAGCTCCAGGCATTTGTATGATTATATTTATAATGTGAACGAAATTGCAGGAAATTATATGAGTTGCTTTGGGGATTTTTGGCATGTGTGAACCATCAATAAATACGTAAATTTATAAAAAAAAGGTAATATATAAAAATGGGACTATGAAATACTGTTATATAATATGGGTATAAAATATGCCCAGGATATGCAATAAAATACTCTAAAATATGCTATAAAATATCATACTATTACGTCTAGACAATAGCGTGAAAATATTTTTGGTCTGTCAAGATACCCATTTATGTATACATATGTATCAAAAACTCAACAAATAATAAAACTGTGGCCTTAAATGACAAAAATATATCATGATTGACATTCATGGGAATGGCTCTTCATACCACATTAATTAGTTGGATTCATAACACATATTACATATTTATATACATTTTGTTTTCCTTTCAAGGCAGTGTTCTTGTGTTGAGTGTTTTGTTAATTGTGCTGTGCACCACTGCCAACGTAGCGTCACCAAATAATTTGTTACATGTGTAAATATCTGTATCTCTCGATCTCCTCTGTAACCACGAGCTCCAATCACACAATGATGGTATCTGATTAACGATTAGGCTGCCCTCTAGAATGGCATTTTTCAACCAGTAGCATTTTTGCTGTAGGCAGCGTCTCCCGCGTTCTATTGGGGGCATTCATGCAGATTAAACAACAATACAAATCTTAGATTGTTGCAATTTGTAATAGTGGCAGAATTATTTGCTTCTAAAATACTGCCACTGTGGCTTTTGTGCCTAAAAGTTTGAATAGTAGTGCTCTAAAACCCCAAAACATTTTCACTTTCAAATGTTTGCAATTTTCCCAAAAAGAAAGAAGCATGAACATCGATAGTTAAAGAGACAGGCCTGTGGCAGTTCATGAGTAAATCGACATTTCAATTGACCATGTACGTTCATGTTTGGCCCATGTTCAGTAATTCTCCCATGGCCACCTCCAGCAAACCCACCTTGTTTGCACTTGTGTGTATGTGGTCATGATAATTGTGTTGTATACCTCCATATACGAAACGTATATTTAAAAAAAAGGTATAGGTGCAGTCGTTGAATTGCTATTTATAAGAGTCTCCATCTGAGGTCTTAGGATGTGTGTCTTGGCCTGAAAACCTGGACATATGTTTGTATTGTAAATAAAGGCCCCAAAGAGATCTGTCTATATGTTTACCAATTTGAACAAAAATATAATTATCACAAGACGTGCATGCAATTCTCCTTGCCATTTAAAAACATTAATAATATTTCATACTTCAAACTGTTTATTATGTCTGTTTGCAAAACATATGTTTATGATGCATTCATGAGCAACTCGTAGAAAAAGCGTTTGAGCC
This sequence comes from Lampetra fluviatilis, assembly GCF_964198595.1. Lineage (NCBI taxonomy): Eukaryota > Metazoa > Chordata > Hyperoartia > Petromyzontiformes > Petromyzontidae > Lampetra > Lampetra fluviatilis. The sequence continues at coordinate 8,846,618 of NC_136287.1, read as the reverse complement.
AATTTCCAGATATGGAGAGAAGTTACAATTCCAGATATAATTTTTAAGGTGATCAAATTTGTTCTTGCAGTATTGCAATCATGAAAATTACGTAACTGGATTACTAATATGGATATATATAGTGTTGACTGCAGTCAGTTATTTTGGTGTCAAATATAGAGATTTAAATGAGCGCTGCTGACAACAAAATGCCAATGTGCACACACTTACACAGTCAGTGTCAATGCATTCATGGAAACCGAGTGATGTTGCACGCCCTGGAAAAATTGACCCATGACCATTTCCCAACAAGCTGCCTGGCTTTTGTCCCATGTCTTAATCCATGGTGTAATAGGAAAACTATGTCACTAATTGAGAAAATCCAGAAGTGTGGATGACAGGGTGTAGTATACAAAGTACTTGAAATTAATGTTAAAATGTATTATTTCAAATAACCAAAAAACATTTTGTCGTGTTGCCGTGGGTAAAGAGAAGAGTTAATTTGTGATTTGGCTATACAAATGCAGAATGATTTAAAGGTGCAGTAGTTTGTGTTTATTCTTACTGCAAGCTAAGTCATAAAATTATATTAGCAGATAATTTGGAAAGGGATTTGCCATAATTTCATGGCAAACCCAAGTCCAATGAAATATTGCACCTTTTAAACAGTTTTTCCATTTTTTTAAATTAAATTCCAAACGTAACTACTTATAATAATAAAGGGCAATTTACTGCGAGTAGCTAAAGGCATATGCCATGGATTAGTGATAAAAATAGTAACTCATAATTCATTTTGTTTTTGCCTTGTCGTTACTGAATATTTCTCCACAAGGAGCAGTGAAGTTATTTATATATATATAAAATGCAGCATGAATACAACAACAAAATATGCACTTGGCTTACATTTTTAAAGACGAAACATTATTAGGCAACCTTATAACCACAGGCTGGATATATTTTGCAGGCTTGCCTGTACAGTCATCGATGAGTAAGTATTACCCAGGGGGTATGTGAGTATTTGTATTCAGTTTAATGTTTTAAACGCAACGATCACACAGGATACCAACGACTTGTGCAATTCCACACAGTGGCAATGCCCCATGGAGCACATCCTGTTTAAGGGTGCGTGTGAGATTTATAGTTTTGCTGATGCCTAGAGGATACCGTTCAGCACACCCAGCGACAGCTATTTTTGTGCGACGAATAAAAATGAACACAGTAGCTAAAGGGAGTGTTTAAAACAGCAGCACTGAGTGGAAAGTATGACCCAACATCGACAAGGAAAGGTCAATTATTTCTTGGCAGATTAAAAATAAAGCTCTTAATGTTAAAACATAAAACTGGAATACGTGAATCAGTTGCCCGTGACGTCGTAATGATTTTAATGCTAAAGAATTAAGTATGTTGATATAAAACCTTTAAAGTTTATGATAAAATAATACTAAACTATTGCACTGTGATATTTATTTTGGAAGGGCTTGTTTTACAATATAGGAATCCATGGTAATATAATTTTATTCGGAAGCCACTGGAGCTTTGCACTTTTAAATCATCTACATTTAAAACTCGTTTCTTTATAACTGATTTTTGTGTCTGCTTTGTTGTCTGTCCCATGCACCTCCGATTAACACGGTTGGCTACGTACGGTGGTGCGAAAGAAGTTCAACAGACGTACGTACACGTAAGGTACACACGTGCATTGCAGGGATGCAGCTGGTGAATTGTCATTGTCGTAAACGATTACAGAATATGAAGCATCTTCTTGGTTCTTTCGGTAAAGTCACGTAGAAGGGAAGTAATAAAATAATAAAAATAATAAAACATAATAAAATAATTCTCACGACGTTTCGGCCACAACGCAAGCAGCCGTCCTCAGGTGGAGAACAGGTCCGTCAAGTAGACAGACTCTGTCTACTCTTTCTACTTGACGGACCTGTTCTCCACCTGAGGACGGCTGCTTGCGTTGTGGCCGAAACGTCGTGAGAATAATTTTATTATGTTTTATTATTATTTTATTACTTCCCTTCTACGCGACTTTACCGAAAGAACCAAAAAGATGAATCCCTGCAGTCACGAAAGCTTTAAACAGAATATGAAGCAGTTTCAATTCCGGAGAGGGAGGGAGGTGTTCTTAACAATGATTGATGTGCGACAAGCATCCTTTAAAGATCAGTCACATTACTCGGACTTGGTTGTGGATTGTGGAGTGTTCAAGTTAAAGGTCCTGTCATGTGTTTGCACCGAAACAATACATCAACGTATTTTAACTGACCCGGGCACTTCAGGATACGTGCTAAAGGCTCAAGATGATATGTTGAAATATGATAGAAAACACATGTTGTAACTTAAGCACCCAGGCATAACTTTTGAGTAAAGCACATTCAATGCAACGAACCTACATAGTATAATTAGTTCCACAGTATTACCTTACTTTTTTAGAGTTTAATGATTTCACGAAACTACTGTGCATTAATTGGATTGAAATAACATAAAAGTGAACGTGTTTTTGGTTTGTTAATGAGTAATGGCGCGAATATATTTTAATTTATACTACTGTATATATATGCTTTTGAAAGTCACACAATTTCCAGTTTTTAAATTAAAGAAAACATGTTACATACAGCTACGGGAAACAAACTGCTTTTAAAATTGAGCCCTACTGCAGTAACTTTTCACACAAAAAGTAATCTTTGTTGCTGCAGATGTTAATTTAAAAGTTGAATCTTTACTTTGAATAGCAAGAAATTATTATTTAAATTGTCTTGTTGCCCGTCCTATGAATGCCACAATTTAAAATATGTTAGCAGGCCTGCAGTTTGTTCACCCTGCCAACCGTCCAGTTCATTTGTTATTTGTTCTCAATATACTGCCAAAAGCATTTTTAATAACTGTGGTATGCTAGCATTATGCATTGTGAAAGCATAAGCACGCTTGTCTCATCTTCGTAAAACCATCTCAATCTTGCATATCAAGTAGGCCTCGGCAAGGTAAGGTAAAAGTTAAACGGTAAAAAAACAAGAGAAACTTTACCCTACATTTTACCTTACCACAATACAATTGCGCTACCCTACCTTTTACCCTTTAGCAGGTAAGGTAAAAGGTAAAAAAATAATGAGCCTACCTTTACCTTACCTTTTACCCTTATCCCATACAAATTTCGCGATTACAGGGTAATTACTGGGGTAAAAAACATGGAATTTTTTTTAACGATAAATGCTAGTTAGAGCGCTTTATTCATTTTTCGATTTAAAGCTTTTGTGACTGCAGGGATTCATCTTCTTGGTTCTTTCGGTAAAATCACGTAGAATGGAAATAATAAAATAATAAAAATAAAACATTAAATAATTCTGACGACGTTTCGGCCACAACGCAAGCAGCCGTCCTCAGGTGAAGACCAGGTCTGTCGGGGAGACAGCGTCTGAATGAAACAGCACCATGCTTGGAGCGTATATTTAATCTGGGTTGGAAGGGGGGGAAAGGGCGCCTTGACAAAAGAATTTGCATATCAAGAGGAATTTTGCATATTTATGGGAAATGCAGGTATGTGATTAGTACTACTTATGCCCGTGCATTATGCAGGATTAGCAGCATCAAAGGAGGGGATATGGGAAATGCAGGTATGTGATTAGTACTACTTATGCCCGTGCATTATGCAGGATTAGCAGCATCAAAGGGAGGGGATATGGGAAATGCAGGTATGTGATTAGTACTACTTATGCCCGTGCATTATGCAGGATTAGCAGCATCAAAAGGAGGGGATAGGGGTAGCATTAATAAAGGGAAGGAGTGTTAATAGTATGTAGCTGCAGTAACTAAAACCACCACGTAAACAACTAAAGTATAAACTACATAGTATCATCAGTATACTAAATATACTCTACAATAAGCTGAGTTACTAACAGTAAGTAATAAATTACAATTCTACGTCGTAAAAAATATAATATGCTTCCATCTAAACTTTATTCTCTTACATCACACGAGTCTACACCGTACTACATACTGCCATAGACAAACCCAACGTTAAATTATATACTGTATTGCTATAAACCACACAAACTCCACTCAACATCCTGGCACCAGACAAACTCCACTCCACATCCTGGCACCAGACAAACTCCACTCTACATCCTTATACATTGTAATATTACACTATGTATTATTCTACCCACCCTAATGTATATCACACTGCTGTATATGGTACAGTGTATAATAACAAATAGTATAAAATTTATATGCTTAATACAATGTACAAAGTAATATATATGTAATGAGAGCCATGTATGACACACGTGGCGATCGGCTTGCCGGTTCCGCTTTGTAGCCAATGAGGGGAGAGCCCGGGAGCATGATCTCGGTGTGATCACGGCATGTTAGCTAAGGTGATTGGCTTGGCCGATCTTGGCCTCAGCTAATGGGAAGCCGGATCAGAGGCGTGGTCCCGGGAGTTGACGGGGAGTGATCTGGAGTGTTCGACGCGGACTACTGGAGATTGGCTTAGGGGTACCACGTGACCGAGGGGTTAAGAGGGGGGAGAGACAGAGGAGTCGGGAGCAGACCTGGGAACGAAGGAGCAGGAGCCCATAAATATGCTAAATTCTTCTTGATTCGCAAATTATTTTGTCAAGTCGCCCTTTCCCCCCCTTCCAACCCAGATTAAATATACGCTCCAAGCATGGTGCTGTTTCATTCAGACGCTGTCTCCCCAACAGACCTGATCTTCACCCGAGGACGGCTGCTTGCGTTGTGGCCGAAACGTTGTGAGAATTATTTTATTATGTTTTATTTTTATTATTTCCATTCTACGTGACTTTACCGAAAGAACCAAGAAGACGCTTTATTCATATAGATTACTCTCAAATCGGGCGTTTAGGCTGTCGACGACACTGTCCTCCATAACTTCCTCATCCCAGTCCTCTTGGTCGATGGCGATATCATCAACAACCTGATCAAGTTCGTCATTGCCATCATCCTTGGACGGACGACAGGCAATAAGACCCTGCGCCGCTCCAGCCCAGTTAGACGGAACCTTCAGGCAGCCGGCCGTGATCCATGAGCACAAACACAAGGACTTTATGAAGAGCGTCGTTGACAGCGACTGGCGAACGCATGTGAACTCCCGCCCGGCTCCGCTATTCGCACGTTCACAGGGAGTTGACGTCGCCGGCGCTCCCAAGTAGTCGCAGGCCATCTCTCGCAGGCCATCTTGTAGTGGGCGGGGAGCAGCTCTTTGCGGAGAAACCACCACTGCATTACGTCAATGAAGGCGCTGGCGGTCGTGACGCCCATGCTCAGAAAACGTTCGACTTCATCGCCGTCGTCTATGGAGTTGCCGACGTTGCTGAACAGGGTGCTGAACAGCGATCGCTCCTCCATATGGGCAGCAATTGCCGTCGGCGAGATCGTGAGCACGTCCGAGTAGCGATGCTGCAGGACAGAACCGATCGTGGCCTTCAGTGTAGCCAGCTCGTCTTGGTCTGTCGTTTTTGGCAGCTGTGGATTCAAGTAGGATGCCACAATGGCGGGTTCCTGAACCAGTAGGTGGTGGCACCGCACCAGTTCGGCCTTCATCGCTCTAAGGGCGGCTTCACCGTGATCGCAATGACGGACGAGGTGTTCCATCGTCACCGGCACGAGATCCAATGTCGAATTGTGGTCCGCCGACAACGAGGCCATGACCTGGCGTGGCATTCGCAGGAATGCTGTCACGCCCTCGATGTTTGCCCACTGCCGTTCAGATAAAGCACCGACACCGATCATATCCAGGAAGCGCACCATGATAATGTCCAATGGGACACGCTTCTTGATGCGTCGTCGCCCATGTCAAACGTCTAATGCCACCTGGTCGGCGAGCCCTGGTGCGTCGGCTCCTTGCTGGTGAGCTTGGCGATCTCAGCCTCGCGGCGGTACGACTGCCGGACGACCTTGCTGCACCTGATATTGACGAGCGCCTTGCGCAGTTCGGCATTTGTTGACTTCATCAGTTTTAGAACTTGGACGACACCGATCTGGACGGAATGATCCGCATATCGAATATGGTGGCAAGCCCACAACTGCTCATATCCAGCGTCCACGGTGACCAGGGCGAACAACGTCTTGACAGCACTGTTCGCATCGGAGCCATTTTCGCTGGTGACAGCGAGCAGCTTGGTCGAGATATTGTGCCCGAGGCTTTAGAGGTGATCAAACAGAGCGGCCCCAATGCGCTTGCCGACACCCCTTCCGGACTGCACATCGAGGATTGTCAGCAACATGGATTTTGACGCACCAGATTTGCTGTCGATCCAGTGCACCGTGACCATCCAAAATCCCTTCAGGTTGCGGTTCGACCACCCGTCGATGGTGAGCAAGATGGCGACGTCCAGGTTGGAGAAGAACGCCCCGACGATGGGCAGCATGATGGCGTGATGCTCGACAATCCTGCGAATGATGGTGCGGGTCGATGGGCCCTCGTATCCCTGCGTCAATGTGTTGACCAAGGTCTTGAACTTGTCGCTGCCGGCGGCTCGCAAAGAGATTGCACCTTGGATAACAAAATCCACCACCGCGTTCTCAAACTTCACCAGGAGGCGATCCGGGATTGCTGGCCGGCTCAGCGTTTGCAGTATTAGGCGGCTCGCCGACGCCGACGTCCCGATCTCGCTGCCTGGGGCGAGCACGTTGTGTTTCTTGAGGTGGGCTTTCCACCCCGACGCGTTCGTGTGGGTGGAAAACCACTTGCGGCAGTGCACGCACTGCCGCTTCCCTTGCTGTGCATGCGGATCACCCTCCATCCAATCGTGTGTGTGCTCCCACGGGAACGCATACCGCTGCCTCTTTCGATTGCTGTTCGCAGCAACCCCAAAAAAGCCGTTGCTGGCATCCTCGTCCTCTAGTACCTCGACCTCAAGAACGTGGACCGTCTCCATGTGCTCCGCCATCACTGTAAAATAGAGGCCACGGACTGCGTCACTGCGCCACGGAACTTTTAGCGGTAAACAAGGTACTGTATTTACCGAGTAATTATTCGCCTTAGCCTTACCCTACCGGGTAATTCTTCTGAGCTACCTTTACCCTACTCTTTACCTTACCCCTTGGCATGTCGAAACCTTTACCCTTTACCTTTACCCTTTTACCCGGTAATAGAGGTAATTTACCTTACTTTGCCGAGGCCTAATATCAAGCATGCCCTCCACTGTCATAGAGGTTAAGTACTTAAGCACAGAGTGCGACATTCTATCTACACCCATCATGAAGGGATTTGAAAACAAAATCGAGAAAGGCCACATAATTATAAGCAACTGGAAGAAAATAACATGAGCGAAGTCTGTTGTGCAAGTAATTAAGCCGTGATCTCTCCAATGTTCCAAAAGGAAAGTTTTTCTTCGGCAAGCTATATAAAGAAAACAATGCAGTAAATCAAGCCAAATAGTACGATGTTTTAAATGAGATCTTAATTTATTCAATCGTCCATTTTAATGTCAACAGACAATAAGTACCGAATGTCAGTTCTTGCAACAACAAAAAGCGTTCATAAACTTTAGTACCAGCGTCATTTATTTTATTTCGCGATTGATATAGCCACATTGACATATCGTAACGTTGCAACATATCCCAACGATGTTGATCCAAGCCTGACTCACACTCGGAGGCGTCTTTTATACCATGAGGGTTTCATGGAATCTGTCTCAAACGGAATCTGCTGCACATTAGCTTCCACATTCACGCCGCAGCAGTCGAGTATACCTTTCATCCTCCCGTGACCTTGGACATGGGAGCCCCTTGTGCCCGTAAAGTTCAGCCGGTGTGATTTGTGACTCAACGCCGCGTGCCACAGGCACCGACCTCCTCCGGTTACAGCCGACTCTGTCTCAGGGGGACGTGTTACGTGTTATTATGCGTCATAAAAAAACTGCAGCCTCAGACCTGTTAAAAACATAAAAAAAAAACTCACATGTTAACGGTGTCAATTTATATCACACCCCAGCTCACGAACAAATAAGCTTCCCCCTGATTTCAACCCCCCAAAAAATATCAGTTTGCTTTTATTACATCTAATCAAATATAATAAATGTAAAAACAAGAAAAACATCTCCCAGAGACATTTACCTTCCCCTCGAAACATTTTAATTGATTAATAGCCACCATTCATCTTGCTAACAGTGGACAGCAGAGTAGTTGAAACCAGAGGTGGAACTTTAAACCTATTCTGTGTCGTCACGTGTCAGTCGTTGTAGATTAACTAAAACTATGGGCAGGTCACCTGGCCAGTATTTAAAGTAACACAGACGTAATTTGGTTATATAAACATGGATACGTGGATGATGTAAAGCACATATCTACGCAGCATTCTGTTTGCTGAAGGTATAATTTGAGATTCAGCACTTGCTAATATTTTGGAAAACACGGCTGAAGTTGTATTTTGTGAACTACATACAATCCTGTAAAGTGAATCCAAAAACCTGCGTTTTAGAGTATCGTCCATGACGAATATGAGTGGTGAGTGGATTCGAATTAACGACATCGAATTCTCTAGCTAACGGTATCAATTGTCTAAGGTAACATGAAAACGCATAAAATGTGGGCTCTGAGAAGGCTTACCGTCTCCCACCCATCTCCTTCATGAAGGGAAACTTAAAGGCAAGCCACAGTAGTGCCACTGGCCAAGCAACCCAAACTATGGACCAGAAGAAGTAAACCCCTGTGTAGCCTGCGGCCCTTCAATGCGGGAATCGCAAAGGCACGCAAACTCTCCTCTGAAGCCCTCTCGTCGTGGCTTGCAGACCTCTATCCATCATATGCAAGGATGGCATAGAATTGTGGCGTTTATAATCTCAACCAGTCTTTGGGTCCCTTTTATCACCGAATGTATAATGATCGGTGTCTTGAAGTATGGTAAACCATCCTCCATGATTGGCATGGTGTGGAGAGGCCTTCATCCAGCAGTGGTTTGAAAACATGACGAAAGATGATTTACCATGTAACTTTTTGGGACAGAACTAACGTAATGCTACTTAAGGCCACAAACTGCAGTTTATATTTTGGGTTCAGGCAAACTAGAGTGGCCTGTTTGCAACAGTAAAGATGGTAAATTAACTCTTAAGTGCATCATCTTTTAAATAGCCTTGCAATTAATTGAGCTCAACAAGCTAAGTATACGTAGTCTGATATATTGTGTTTAGAATTGCATAATTCATTTTAGATTCTGGAATTTTATAACATTTCAGCCTTTGGTTAATGCACTGCTAGATGAAGGCCTCCCCACTCTGCATTGGCCCTGGGAGTTGTTTGGCTATACTTCACCATGCTGGACAGCGCGAGTTGGACCGGGAATCGAGGTCAGATTGCCTGTTATTAGCACAACTAGGTTGTTGGGGGGCGCCTATGATGCCCCCCAACAACCTAGTTGTGCGGCGGCCCCGAACAACCACAGCCTGCGGCGGCCCCCAACAGACTGGTCAAGTAAATCCTTACGATCCACTCGCACAGCGTGCGGTGGGCCTTCATCCAGCAGTGGATTTAAGCACCAAAAAAACTCGAGTACTAATGTAATGGACAGAGCACGGCTTTCCCTCAGGGCAGCAGTGGACAGAGCACGGCTCTCCCTCAAGGCAGCAGCGGAGCAAGCGCGGCTCTGCCTCAGGGCAGCAGTGGAGAGAGCGCGGCTCTCCCTCAAGCCAGCAGTGGAGAGCACGGGGGTCCCTCAGGGCAGCAGTGGACGGAGCACGGCTCTGCCTCACTCTCTCACCCGTCTCCTCTGAGGGGCATGCGATTGTGTGTGAGTGAGTGTGAGTGAGCTGTGTGTATGAGTGAGCCGTGTGTGAGTGGATCGACCGTCAGCTTTCCATGGCTGCGTCTCCGGCGCTGTGGCCGTCATGTTGCTGCTTCTCGGGCCTCCGAGGTGCGGGGTGCACCACACCACAAAGTGGGCAGCTCGCGGTCACATGACGCACTTCAACCAATCCGTGGCACGTTAATCACAGTCACAGAATGACAGAGGAACAGATCTGGGCTATTATATATTGTGTATGCGTTGACCATTGCACCAACGCTCAATCCGTTTATGACATAATTCTATGTAATTTATGACTATACATTAATAATTGATCATGCTTTTGTATAGTTACATGTGTATGTAAAATTTAAAGAGAACCTCCAACTATTATGTATGTATATATGTTAAACTTTCGCACCATGTGTAGCCAATTTATAATCAGAGGTGCGGGGGAAGGACAACAAACTGAATACAAAAAGCAGTTCGAAATAAAATAGTTTAAAATCTCATTTCTTTATGTCCTTCGAACCATAAACGTTATATACCTTCTCTACGTGTCTGACTTGGGTGGTCCACAGACAATTTGCTTGACCTGGGGAATGGCTACAGTCATCATTCACCCAGGCAAACATCGTAATTGGTCTTAATTTTGGAGCTTTCGTGACTGCAGGAATCATTCTTTGTTTCTTTCGGTTAAGTCACGTCTAAAGATAAAATAATAAATTAAAATAATAGTATATTACGACGTTTCGATTGCAACACAAGCAATCATCATCAGGCATAAAAGAAATAGCAACAAAAATCTAACTAGAAAACTATAGACAGACATACAAGCAGACAGACATCACAACGGCACACAGAGAGAGGACACATATCGGCACAAAGAGAGGGGTCGTTTCTGTGACGGTCCCTTAAATATAGAGAGGGGGGGCGGGGACGGAGAGAGGGAGGGGGCAGAGAAAATTAGCATATCAATGAGTGTACGGCAACGTACTGCTGCTGCAAGTAAGATGACGACGTGGCACGGGCACGCAAGCTTGAAATTTAGGAGAAAGGCACACGACAATTAAATAACCTAGCAAAATATCGAAATGTGATGTAATACAACACAGAGAGTCGGTTAACACACAATTAACGCATAGCCTGGTTGATTACGTATTTCAAAGATTGCTAAGTTAGAATTTTAAGTGTGACAATTCCAAAGAGAGGACACAGGCAGAGAGAACACATAGCCAGAGAGAGAAAAGGATAAGCTTAAAACTTCCCCGTAGAAGTGGTTCAATCTTAATTTTGGAGCTTTCGTGACTGCAGGAATCATTCTTTGTTTCTTTCGGTTAAGTCACGTCTAAAGATAAAATAATAAATTAAAATAATAGTATATTACGACGTTTCGATTGCAACACAAGCAATCATCATCAGGCATAAAAGAAATAGCAACAAAAATCTAACTAGAAAACTATAGACAGACATACAAGCAGATATGTGTCCTCTCTCTGTGTGCCGTTGTGATGTCTGTCTGCTTGTATGTCTGTCTATAGTTTTCTAGTTAGATTTTTGTTGCTATTTCTTTTATGCCTGATGATGATTGCTTGTGTTGCAATCGAAACGTCGTAATATACTATTATTTTAATTTATTATTTTATCTTTAGACGTGACTTAACCGAAAGAAACAAAGAATGATAATTGGTGCTTATTTGTGAAATGCGGTTTACACTTTATAGTGCACGTAAACTCAAGTTGCCAGAGTTTCCACTGCCCTTTTGATTTTTCCTCTTGGTATGAACGATGCACGACCAGGCAATAAGAGGATACCACAGGAATTTTCAATCTCGATTCCAAATAGTATGACATTGAGCATAACAATATCCTCTTTGAATGGTGGGTGTGCTGCACATGCTGGTGTTCTCTGTGCGGGAACACCACAAACTCCAAAACAATTTTATAGTTTTTACAGAATAACCCTTTCACTTTGTTTTCCATTCCTTCTGGGCTTTTTCCTTTCAATCATATTTCTCTGCCTGAGAATCATACTACGTCATATATTTTGTGACTAACACATTATTATCAACACTATATATGGTGTTAGAGCAGAAGAAAACTCAGGCAGGGTTAAGATACACCAGAAAGATGAGCGTGCTTATAGAGGTGCCGCTGTGGCGAGATGTTATCTCCCTTGCCTGATACGCAGGCGGTCGTGGGTTCGATCGCGGCCATGATGCCTGCTCTATATTTGTAAATGTTGTGGCTTGGCTCTCCAACACACTGGTGTGCTGTACTAGTGTAATTAGTGACATCTGCGACACGTGTAGACGGTATTTCTTTTTTTATATATTACACGGGCACAACACAGGCCAACCTTATCCTTCTCACTTTGAGTACAACACTTTAAATATTAACGTCTCTACTGGCTATACACACGGCCGATCACTCGATGTGGTCCCACCACCCTCACTCGGCTATGCCGCTGGCTGGCGGCGTGACGAGGATGGCGATGGAAACCCCGCAGATCTTCCACGTGGCCGGATGACGGAGAGAGATGACGGCGAGCAGCGACGCAGTCCGGACCCAAGAATCCACACATGAACCCCGAGCCCTGTTCGGCCCCCGCTTATATCTCCCCAGGCGTGGCTAGGCTCCGCCTCCGGCCACGCCCTATCGTGGAACCTTCGAGCAGGTTCCTGGAGCATCTCGGCCAACCCCACCTGTTACCTTTGCCCCAGATACCTCTCCCTTTCAGATTGGATGTTGTCATAGCGGTACCAGTAACCGTGCTTCCCTTTTTCAGCCAGCAGGTGTCATCATGTCATTACACTAGCAACGAATTGGCATCTTCTGTTTATGTGACAAACCTTTTTAATTGGCTGTGTCGGGTGGTGGTGGGTTTAAAGACACGTTTATATATTTACATGATCTAACCCAAAAAAACCTGTATTATGGATGTATATTTGGAGTTTGCATGTTCTCCCCGTGATCGCGTGGATATTTATTTGGGTCCTCCGTTTTTTCCTTCCGCATGGAAGCTGGACACTGGGCTCTGAAGGTACACGTTATCTAAAGGCAAAGTTAATTAGTGTAGTTAGAAAGGGGGGAGGGGGGGCTCATGTAGTTGGATCACAAGTGCCCAGAAAGAGGAGAGAAGGTTGAGGCGGTCGAGGACTTTGTGTACTTCGGCAGTCATGTCCGTAATTATTGATTCAGCGCATGTGTGCGTTTGAGACTGGGATACGTAGAGTTGGGTAGAGTTGGAGCTCGTAGAAAGGGGGAGGCGGGCGGGGGGGATGGGGGGTGTTACTGACGGGGGGCAGGACGTGGATGCTGAATCTATTACCCCCCCCCCCCCTTGCCCATGTCCAGAATGGGGCTAAAAGCAAGGAGGTCAAGAGACGTATTGCTTTAGAAAGTCAGATTTTTGAAATGCTATGGAGAGCGCTTGCGGAAAAATAGAGAGGTAGGACAATTCTAGATTTGAAGCTTTCGTGACTGTAAGGATTCATACTCTAAGGTTTTTTCGGTAAAGTCATTATTACTTCTATTCATTTTAATTTTATAAAATAAAATAATTTTATTTATTAAATAAAATAATTTTATTTTATTTCTATTATTACTTCTATTAATTTTATTTTTTACCTACGTGACTTTACCGAAAAAACCTAAGAGTAGGTAAGCATTTGAAGTGGAAGTGACATTTATGTTCCTGTTTGGATCAGCGAGCTGTATTTTAAATTAAACCGTTCGAAGAAAAGTTGCTGGTTTTTAAATACATGTGTCCGAGAGAGAAAAGAACAAGGAAAGTTTGTGTTGTAGACATGATTAGACACATTTAAAAAAGTTTTCCCTGGGTAGGACACGTCTCGAGGATGGAGGAGAGCCAGTTACCAATATATGCAGTGGCGTGGTCTCCATGAGTCTGGCTGCCAAGTGGAAGACCTAAGACTAGATTGTGGGATACCATTTGGGGAGATCTTGTATAACGTACTCTGATAATATATGCATTGTCCTTGAAACTGATTGGTTCACACCAGAGACAGCTTTCTTTTGAGCCTCGTCTCAATTGGTGTTAAACCAGAGGACACCAAAAGGACAATGCATTTTAACATCTTAACACCTGTTTTGATGCCAGAAAAAGGGGGAACACCCTATTATCATTATTGTATTCATTAAGAAGAAAGTTTCATTAAGTAAAAAAATGCACATTCTTTACATGTGTCTAACATTAATTCTGCATTACAAACTAAGTGAGAAGTTTATTTTTGCAAGTTGTAGGTCGAGTTTTCTGTCTTATATGTGTTACTTATTGGAATATTTTACGCTTTAAAAAGCACATGTAAAATGTTAGCCTTATTAAAAGATGCAGGATATACATAGGGACATATGTTTCTGATGTACTTCTGCGAGAAGCTTAGCCCTTCAAAACTACATAACGATGAAGCTATTTGTGTGGTGGTGGTGTGCGTAAAAACGTGTTACCTCATTTTTATTTACCAATACATTGAAGTTGAATGCAGACAAATGTAAGCTTAGGCTGTTGGCATGTGACGCATCGTGGTCCAGCGGATGACACAAAACAGTCCTGGTGGTTGTGGCACAGCTATTCTCAGTGTGACTCGTGGCGTGGCGTGCGGAACTTAAACAGTTATGCCCTGCCAAATTGGCAGTGGTGTGGGTGATCAATAGAGTGAATTCAAAGCTGGTGACATTCACCTGCTTCCAAGCAATGCAGTCTGTTTGCTTTTTTTTACCGCAGGATTACTGAGTAGCTTTCGGAAAATATAAAAATAGACGCCGATGAAAAATGAACGCACACGAGCGTACACGCATCAATTCATTTATGGAACCATGGGTTGTTAAAATAACGTCTAAGATGAATGACCAAGATGGGTAATGCACAGCCTAAGTTGCTTAAATTTGGTTGAATGTACTCATAATCCAGGGAATGTTAACTATGCCTTATACAACTGCTACATTTGTGCTATTTCTCGCACAATGCTCCAGTAATAACATTCATGAGTAGCCGTGGTCACTGGAAAACTGTAGAAGAAAGTTGAATAATTGTGTTTTTTTTTTATCCAAGTGGTTTCAGAGCCTTCACCGTAAAACCCAGAGTAGCCAGCATTCATTAAAGCATCACTGGACTGTTTCACGCACAATCGTGTGCATTCGCAATTTTAACTTATTTTATACATTTAGTTATGAATATGTTATCTTCGTCAGCAGCAACAATTGTCTATCTACTGATCGATGAAGACCTCACCGTGCCATCACCATTCATTATGGTCCCGTGATGCTCCAGTCCCATTACACTCCTTTGGTTGCCACTTGTGTCATTACTCTCGACCGCCATCATATCTTCTAGCGGTGAGTTTTGTCTAAGCCCACTTACTTCTCTTAACAGTCCATATGCTTTTGGCAGACCATTGAACAAAGACGGTCACTTCAGATGTGCTTCTGTGGTCATCTGGAACGCTCTTCCTTTCGATAATAGAAAGCCACTGGAGCTATGCACTTCTAAATCATTTAGATTGAAAATTCATTTCTTTAAAACTGCTTTTTTGTGTTTAGTTTGTTGTCCTCCCCCCGCACCTCCGATTAGCACGGTTAGGCTACGTACGGTGCGAACGAAATTCAACATACATGCAGAGATGCTGTGTTTGACATTCATATGCTCCCCAATTCATGGTTCATCTTTTTGTATATCAGTGTCAATCCTAGCCAGCGTCTCTCCAATTTCAATTGCCAATATAGCGTTTTAACATAATAATGTGCAGTGTAGATTACCTGGTATGACGACATACAGTACAGATGAGACACATGGACATTGACCACGCTGAACAGTGCACAAGAAGCAATTAATAGATGACTATGCATTCATTCCATAAACATGTGTGCATTGTACACTGTTGTTGTACACTCAAACAAAATCATTGCATAGTCATTGAACGCAGAAACTTGTATTTCACAAGGGGGCATTTTACCCCATTCACTAAAATGGGCCATCGGGGGGGGGACCTATAAGTGGCTTAAAGATCCAGTAATCCAATCAAAAAGATAGGGCAACATCCTGATCCATGCACGGCCGTACTCATCATCCCATTCAATTCTGATTTTATCTCGTGAAAATCAGATCGGATCCAATTATGGTTCAAACTGATTTTTCAGCCCCTATCAGATCATTGATACTGTATCAGAATGCACATAGAGAGCACTGATGGAGACCTAAAAATGGCTAAATTGATACAAAAGCGTAATGTTGGAGGAGTATACTGTCATCTTGCATCATACAAAAAGGCATCACTGCCAAATAGTTTGGCAAAATAATTGATCTCCCATTAGGCTTCATGATGCAAGGTACACAAATGTTGATTACTGTAAAGACCCTCGATAAAATAGCACACCCAATACATAATAACTGAACTGCATTACCATTCCAGAAGGTATGATGAGACACGCAAAGTTAACCCAGATGGACATGACATGCATCAACAAATAGCAAGCTGCTCTGCAAATACATTCTTCACGAGCTTACTTCAAGACGAAACATTTATTTATTAATATCGAACAACATTCCAATAGAGGCATTGAATAATTATTTTGTGAAAACGTCTTCATAATGTTAGTCTTTCAAGATCATGACTACTGCAGAATATTTAATGACCTACACATTTGCTACTTTAGCACATTTTTTCGTTGCCCCACATATTTTCCAAGATTCATGAGAAACCCCCTCTAGAATTGTAAAATCAACAAGAACAATAGTATCATACTTATTTTGTGTCCCATAAGTGTTCATTAACCCACAGATAGGGTGTACAATGAAGGGTTGTGTACCATAAATCAGGGGGGAAAGAGCAAACTGTAATATTGTTACGGAAATGTTTCGTTAATGATTTGAGATCAACATAACTTATTTAGCAGTGTTTTTGTGATACAGCGGTGGCAGTGCTATGCAAGCACATACACTTAGTCAACAAACATGTCAATAAAACTGCCATTCAAAGGAAATATGGCGTTGATGTAGACAATGGTTCATTTTCTTTGTTATCTGCTATAATTAGAATCAGTATCAGTATTCGTACTGGAGGAATCCGATGAGCTAAAAAGCTCTTTTTCGCAGATGTCCAGTCCTCCCCGAGGCACAAGTCAGACTGTGTGGTGTTGCAGCGGTTTCTAATATGAACAACTTAAAATGTTATCTTCATTAGGCAATTCACGTTGAAATAATCATTACATTAAAAAAAACCATGTAAACACAACAAAACTATTTATTGATACTCTTTGGTTCTTTCGCTAAAGTCACGTAGGTATAAAAATAATGCACGTGACTTTACCGAAAGAACCAAAGAGTATGGATTCCTGCAGTCACGAAAGCTTCAGATCAAATCTATTTATTGAAAATATTTTTTTACGAGAACACATTCCTGCGGAGGGAGCTGGTAGGAACGTTGGGTTGCTCGGTCAATGGCCAGGGTCAACGGTGGCGTGGTGTATTCCGCAAATATGGCCGACTGTGAGGGCGGGCACAAGCCGGCGTGAGTAGGTTAAACGTTGAGTTTTATAAGGGCACCACGGGGTGACCAGCCCCTCCCCACCCAGCCCCACCCCTCCCACCCCCCACCCCCCTCCCCATCTTCCCCTCTCCACCCAGCCCCACCCCTCCCATTTTTGGATGCACGACGGACGGACGGACACAATAATCCCCTGTGGGCTGGTGTAACCAGGAGGTTCCTACCAGTAAAATGAATTTCTCAACTCCAGCTGCGTTGTAGGGCGGCGCCCCAACGCCCCTAGTGGACGAACCGCGCCTGATACAAATACAACGAAACTATTTTCTATCTTACCAGGTAAAGGTCACTGAGCAATTTGTTTCTTTTTTTAGAAGTGGCCTGGCTACAAATTATAGCTGCAAAGAAGTGGCTTATCACGTGGAAATTCATAGCAGCAAAATAATTAAAATAATAGACACATTTCTAAAGAAGAGCCATTGCCTGAAACGTTGCGTTTTTTCCTTTTGATGGTACTGTTATTGACAAATGTGGTGAGTTTAAGATGTTTCACAGTTCTACAATTGTATTGCATTATATGCATGGCAATTAATCAAGTAGATGCTGTTGTTATACTGGAAGTTGCTGTGGCTATTTTAAACGAGTGTGCTTGTGTAGTTGCTTCCAACATACCTAAATGAAAGGGTAACACGGGAAGGAAAGTCTTGGTAAGTTTTTGGTGCACGTCTCTCATGTATTTAGTGCTCAATTCCTTTTAATCCCCAGCATCATACTGCCAAGCTACACATGGAGTGGTATTGTAGGCTGACAAAAAAAACGTTGCAAAAACTTGCCTGTGAATGTCATTAAAAAAGATTAAATATGTATGCAATGATGAATGCATGATTTTCCCCTTACGCAAGCTTCAACAAATCTCTTTTTTTGCTTTTTCCAGAACCCAAATAAAGTGTGGAATTATAATTATTATTTTCATTTCTGGTAAACTTACATAGCTCAAAATGTTTTCTTGCTCGGTGTATCTCGACTCTGCAAGCACTGGGGCTTTCATTTATGAAGCAATTTTAAGATCAAGAGCAAATCCCTCATATGTCTAATCAATTTCTAATTAATGTCTTCTTCTCTTCTTTAGTGCTGCCTAACGGCGTGTGCGACTTCACGATGATATTGGTCCCGGTCTAGCACGGCGTGTAGAGTTTGTGCTGCTGTTGTTAATTGTAGCCATGTTTTGATGTTACTGAGCCATGTCGTTTTTGGCCGTCCTGGTCGTTTTTTCCCTTCGATTTTTCCTTCAAGATTAGATTATTTACGTCAGAAGGGCTTTATATGACAACATTTTGAAAGCATTTAAAGTTATAGATTGATTTCTATAGAGTGAACACAGTCCATCACTGAGTAATTCATATTCATAAGATGTATTATTGTCAGTTGCTATCAATCACGGAGCCAGATATATGACTTACAGCAGTTTGAAATGTATTTAGGGTAAAGATTAGTCTTGAAATTAAACACACAGTCATCAATTGCAACTGTCGGTCGTCTGTGATGTGTTTTTTTACTCATGAGGAAAATTCGATTCAAACACAAGTCGTACCATCGAGCGTTTAAAACATCTATTTCTGCAATAAAATAATAAAATGAGAACGTGTACCTGAGTAATGTATTGCAAATGTGTTTTTTTACGTTTTACTGTATTCATGTAATATTTGCAGACGTTCATATGTGTCTTTTATAGTTCATCTTTGAAGGCATTGTTTCAGTGCTATTTCTGTAGATAACCCAACACAACTGCCATGCTTAGAATGGCCAAACCTTGCAGTGAGTAATAGAGTACACTTTGGTATCATATAATAACAGGAAGATCTGGAAATAACACCAGTCTCACAAGCACAGCTGACAAATTTAAGAGGAAAAATAAGAGTGAAAATCCTTCCCCAAGTACAATCACTAAAATGTAAAAAAGCACACGATATTAACATTAGTATCAGCATGTTGACCAGGATTTGCTCAGTCATTGTAGCATTTTTTTATAATTTACATGAATAATGATGTATTAATGTTGGAACACTCATTAAACATTCACAAACCCATGCTTTGCAATTTACTTTAATGACATGCAGATGGTAAGTGATTAAACGTGGTTTTGCATGCTGTCATCGCTCTCTGATGCAATTTTGTTGCTAATACAGTATAGCGTGCAATGTCTGTATGGAGGTGAATGTTCAAAAAAGCAACAATCAATCACTTTGAAGTGTTATATTTTATGCTTCATTTCAACAGATAATAAATATTGCAATGTTTGCTTTATCATGTTTATTATCGTTTTACAATAATTATACAATCATCAAGGAGCTTATTAGGTTGCGGTGTATTTGTAGCTGTTTATGTTTAAATATAATATACTGAACTCATCTTCTTGGTTATTTCGGTAAAGTCACGTAGAAGGGAAATAATAAAATAGTAAAAATAAAACATAATGGAATTTATTTATTATTATTTTATTATTTCCCTTCTATGTGACTTTACCGAAAGAACCAAGAAGATGAATCCCTGCAGTCACGAAAGCTTTAAATCGAATTTTATACTGAACTCAATTGAATATAAATTAACATGAACAAAAGTCTGTGGAACAAGTCTTCAAAATGAAACAAATTATTTGGTGATGCCGCTTTACTGGCAGTGGTGCCCAATCACAAATCACAAAAAATTCAACACGTGGATCAATAACACGACCTGAACAGTATGTAAGAGGCTATTTCTTTGGGCAATGAGGGCCATTGCATGAAACGGCGCCTTTTTTAGACGTTTCTTTTTAAGGCCACAGTATCATTGACGGGTGTGTTGAATGTTGTTGTTAAAGAGTCTGACACTTAACCTTTTTGGGCTGACCCGAGCATCATGTGACCTCAGAAATTCTGAATGCGCTGGCTAATTTGAGCATTGCATTAGGACAAACACCTTGCTAAACATTTTCATAGTCAGGCATACAAGAGGCTGCATGAATGTATTCCGTCAAAATACTCATTATAAAAAAACAATCTCTAACTCAGTAATTTTAAAAACATCGACCTTTATTTGACGGCTTTAAGTGATGCGGATGCCATTTATAAATATGGCCCATAGACGCTTTACGAGTGTGTCGAACAGAGCTGCATGCACGTGTTCATGTTCTTACACAATGACGTGGGAGTGGGGCACTTACAGAGGAAGCATCGTTTGTGATAACGTGCCAGGAGCACATTATCAGAAGCACATCATCAAAGAAACTTACAGAGGCTTGGCTCGTAACAAAACAACAATGAACTCTCCAGTAGTCGCAGTCTTATTCACGACATCATGCAGTAAACATTCTACGTATCTTCTTGGTTCTTTCGGTAAAGTCACGTAGAAGGGAAATAATAAAATAATAAAAATAAAACATAATAAAATAATTCTCACGACGTTTCGGCCACAACGCAAGCAGCCGTCCTCAGGTGTCTTTCCGACCTGTTCTTCACCTGAGGACGGCTGCTTGCGTTGTGGCCGAAACGTCGTGAGAATTATTTTATTATGTTTTATTTGTATTATTTGATGATTTCCCTTCTACGTGACTTTACCGAAAGAACCAAGAAGATGAATCCCTGCAGTCACGAAAGCTTTAAATCGAAATTCTACGTATCGATCATAAACAGTGAACTCCTTTTGGATATACACAAACGAGACTAACGTTCTTGTTTATTTTTTATCAAAGTAAAACAACAATAATAATATCAAGCTTCGTCACTCCATGTCAGTCACGGGAGTTGTTTGACCATACTTCTGGTCAGTGTGGGTTTGTGAAGGGCGGGCTGTGGAGGACAGGAATGGTTGAGATATCACTCGCCTCTGATTTTAGCCATGGTCACAAAAATCGAGCCCAAGTAACCAGATTCAACCACTCTGCCACTGCTCCGCCATGTTAATGAGACCCTCCATCATATTTCCACAGTGGCTGTTTTGGCAGTACGGTACTGCTGCCATCTTATTATTAGGTAAAAGTGACAAAATCGCGCCTGAAAAATTAGCAGCATTTATTGATTTGCCAATATTTGATTTGGCTGCCTAGATTACCTTGTTAAGACATCATGTGTATTTGATTCCAGTGGGTCTTTAAAGGCTCTCCATCATTCATCATTTCCTGTTTTGCGTGGATTTTACCTGGTGACAATGTGGAAAAATTGCCATCCAAAAACACGATGCTGAAGAGTTATAAATATAGGAGGATGGAATGCATCATCGCTCCACCAGAATATTTAGTCTGACAGAGTCTACCACCAATACACTAGAAAAGTATTTGTAAACAACAAAAATGTTAAGTATAAATTGTACATTGTGTAAGAACTGCCAAGTCAATTATGCTGTCTTTTTTCATCTGTATCAAACGGAAGAAATGCCAAGCCACAGCTACCCATCAGATATGGATAATGTTTACCAGATTTTCCATGAAAATGAAGCCAAATGTATTGGCTGTAATGCAAAACTGCTTCACATTCAACTGCCGCTCTTGGTAGATTTCTTGTAAACTTAAAAATCGCATTTTTTTTATTCTTTATCAAAAAAATGGGAGAAAGTATTTCCAAAAATTGCATTGGAAAAACAAAACAAAGATGTACTTGTTAGTAGGGCAAACAGTAACCATCTCATGAACTGCAGGGCATTTATGAGAACGTAATAAAGGCCCCAACTCACTCCTATTATGTGCATATTACCAGATAGTCACCATTTTCCCTCTCTTTTCTCGCTACCGTCTCCTATCCATTCCACTATTCTCCCACCATTTCGCCATATCATGGCTGGGCACTACAGCAGAACATGCCTTACTTGCATTAAAATTGTCAGATTTCTGTGCTATGCCGGCCCCTGTCATATTACGGAAAAACTTACATAGATATGTATATAATTTTCAAGAACAACCTAATGAAGAATTCTGAAAAGTTGAGCCCAGCCTAAATGAGCAAAACAAAGGTCAGGTACAACAAGTTCAATGAACGATTGAGAGATATTTGCTGGAGGAACCCAATTTGAAAACTCAGTGATCAGCGATTGAAAATGGACCCAGATCAAAATCATTCAATAAAACGGTGGATGAGAGCAGCTTGGTTGAAGAAAATGAAATGAAAAGTGTACAAAGAAGAATGCAGTGATCCATGCTTGGAATTACACGGAGATACATGAAGATGGGCATGTTGACAAGAGAACATAAGCAAGATAAAACATTATTATAACCGTTGAGACAAGTAAGCAGGCTTCAACAAAGACATATCGCGAGAGGGGATGATAGGCAATGGACGAGATGGGTAACAGCTGATGGCCAAGAATACGGAATGTGCATGAAAAGGATGTCCAACAGGGAGAAGGAAAATTGAAATTGGCTCGTGTGAAGGTGCGAAATGGTTTCCGAAAAAAAAGCCACACATCTGGTCACGAGATAGAACACAGGTGGTGGCATTTACAATTATTTGGAACCAATTGTTCCTGCGATGATATCCCAGGACGTAAAGTTCTGGTGAGGTAATATCTGCTGCGGGTTTCAGATTTGAAAGGGCTCTCTTGTCACCTTGCGAGACAGCCTATTGCACCTATGTGTTTCCACTCGTGCACGCAGAAAATGTACTTTCCAGACGTAGTAAAATCTTAGATAGATTTCATAATAAGCAGCTGCATGTTTGTTTGAATTAAAGCCAGGAACTGGGAACCCATGTGGTGCATGCCAATGGGAGTCTCACGCCTTTTTTTTAGTCATTATGAAAAAAATCTCCCAGCAGGCTGGAACCTGGAGTACATGGTGATCTGTTTAAAACGAAACTGCAGCAACAAAAGCGAAGTGTTGGTGTTCCAGTCGAGCAAACACTCATGGGAGTTCAGTTTGTGAAATCATAACGGTAGTGTGACAATGCCTATTTATATTTGGTTACTTCATTTGAAAAAGTGTAACATTTTATATTGGTGCTTGTTTGAAATGTATTGTAAAAAAAATAGTTTTGTAGTAATACACATACAGTACATACCAAATAATTGTTGGTACTTCAAAGATTAATGATTTACACGTATAAATAATAATTTAAAAATATCAACGTAATATATATCTTGGTTTAATATCTCTCATCAATTTACTTGCTGTTTTATGCAAGGAGTGTTGCCACAGTTGTTACAGATCTGAACACCTTTCCATTTCATGTAAACATTACATTTAAGCACGTGCCGAGCAGGGAGAGAGCTACAGCTGAGATACTCTTCCACCGCAAAAAAAAACACACACAATATAATTTCTCATTGTAAAGTCAACGTGACGAGTGCGCATTTAAACACCTGCAAACTGAAATCAGGAACGCGTACAGCTTAAAAATAAACACTGGCTAAATGAACGCGACGAAAGTGAAGCTTTCAGCTGCTCGGCTGATCGCTGGGACCACACAGCTGCAGGTATCGGTTTCCCGTTCTCTCGAGAATTAGCATGGTGAATAATTGTTGTATTAATTTGTTATATATTTAAGTCATGTAGATTTTGTGAGTGAGCAGATGAAACGGAGCAAGTAAGATAATCACAAAAAGAACCAAACATAATCCCCCCTCCCCAAATAAGCCCCCCAAAATCATGCCGGCATCCGTGCATAGAGAGAGCTACCTGGCTACTATTGCACATTAGTGGGCCAATTTTTCAAAGTGTTAAGTTTACCTATCCATCATCTCTAATGAGCCCCAAGCCTCAAGAAATGCAGTCAATGCAGTTTTGAACGCTGTGTATGTACGCGTGTGTATCTTTTTTTTACGAGTAAACTAAAGACTGCCACTGCATTGTGCGCTTTCAGACGTGTGCTTCTGCGGCCGTCTGGAATGCTCTTCCTTCCGATATTAGGAAGCCACAGGAACTATGCACTTTAAAATCATCCAGATTGAAAACTCATTTCTTTAAAAGTGATTTTGTGTTTAGTTTGTTGTCCTTCCCCCGCATCTCCGATTAGCACGGTTGGCTACGTACGGTGCGAAAGAAGTTCAACATATCTACGTACATGTGTGATCACAAATTTAAATATGTACGTTGATCAAAATTAAAGTTGTTTCATGTTGTCATCTCACATGCGCCTAGTCTTATAACAATTACATGTACTTTGGCATATGCTCGCTTTGTGATTACCGTACGTATTGGTCTGTTATATTATTTTTTAGAAACCTTGCGAATAAAGTGCATGTTTAATGTGGTTAACTATGTATTCTGTGACACGTGCACACAACTGATGTCATGTGCAATCTATAGGCATTGCGTGTTAATATCAAAAGAAAGTTATATGTATGCCATTGTGTCTTAACACAGCAACAGTGGCATGCACTTTATTGATTCAGGTCAGATATTTTGTCCAGTTTCATTCTCTTTTAGGCACTGCTCATCACTCATCGTGTAACTTTACAACTCTCGACACACTTCCGTTTGGGTCTCCTATGCTGCTGAGATTAGGTAAAAAAGCAACACAGACGAAACAAGCTGTTATGCGAAGAGCAAAGAAGTTTGACATTTATTTCAACATTGAATTGCTTAGGTTCATGACAGAATTGCAAGCGTGCATAATAGATGTGAAAGAGTAGCTGAACGTGGTTTGTGTCCAAAACAAATGGAAACCAGGAAACCCTAGGAATGGAACAGACAGAAACGGTCGCCTGCTGTCTGGCCTCCACATGAGCGAAACTACTAATGAGAACTCCAGGTAACGTGGATACAAAAACAGCAACAAAAACAAGAATGATTCAAGTGAATTTGGGTAAATGCTGAACCTATCAATATAACTTCCATCATTACATACTGACGTACGCAAAATTCCATTGAGTGGGAGCGACAACACGAGAAGCTTGCCAGGGCGTCATTCCCTACTGCAGAGGAGTCCAAAGTAACTAGCTTCACAAAACGTACCTGTGTGAGCCAATGCAGTCTGGCCAAAGCCTGCTAGGCACCAGGACCCACAGGGATATGCCAGCAAAGGGTAGCACATAACAGCAGTTATACTTGAAGCGGAACGCGACACACATTCGGGCCAAAACTAAGCGTTACTTGTTGGAGTAGTTATGTTTGGTAAATGCCTTCACGGTTGTCCATGAGCAACTCGGTGTGCCAAATGATTAAGGTGATATCTAAACGTAACGAGAGGTACACCATACATCAATGACTGAAACTATCAGGAGAGGCTACAATGAAATGGGGGAATTATTGTTGTCCCCAGGTACATTTCATGGCGTGGTTTGCTTGAGTTAATTGAGGACTGAATGCTGCCCCAGAACAATTATTTCTCGCAAACTAATGCACCCTTTGCCAATGTATCCCCTATCAGTGTGCATGTGTAAGCTAAGACAAACACCTCGGCTGCCTTGATGCTGCCCATCAGGATTTTTTGTGTGTGTGTGATGGTACACATTTATGTGAAACTTTATTAGACATACTTATTTGCCAGGGTCAAATGCATGGAAAGTACGAGTACCTCTATCGAACCTCCGGCGATTATGTAGTCTCAACCAAAGAACAATGAAGACGTATCCGTGAAAATGTACTTCAAAACAAAGATGTACATTGTTGAAATCTAAATTCCACATACTGTGTTTCACCATAAAATGATGTCGTATTAATAACAGACACATTCGATAAATTAAATAATACTCATTAAAGTATAAAACTGGTTGAACAGCAGTTAGGAGAATGGAGCCCATGTGTTTTACCAGTTATGTATGTGCGAGTCTAAGTGTTTGGTATGCCAAGGCCCTTAAAATGCCTTAGGTTTGAGGCAAGTTGGATGGTGGCTGATGCCAACACAGCTGACCATTCCTCCTGCTCATCAATGACACTTCAATAAAAACAGATGGTTGCTAAGATAACAACTTTTATCGGGCGAAACCTTTAAACAATTAATGTAAATTTTGACATTTGCCAAAATAACAAATTAGTTTAAAATGTAATGGACAGCCAATGGACCAATATCAATGCGAACTATGACAACATACAGCAAGCTCCTCACTATCAATCTTTCTCACTGGATATTTAGGGCAGTCATTCACGTGAACCAATTCCTGTGTGATTAGCTACCGATTTTAAATTGATGCATTAACCTCAAATAAGGATTCGTGGTGTATTGATGACACCTACTGGCATCATGAATTTCAAGCAAATAAATTGCTTGTATATATGGATTTTTTTTCATGCAATTTTTTAAACTGTAAGCCACATGGTTTTGTACTTACGGTAATGCAATCCATAAGGTTGTTATTTTCGGAAGTGAACACCCATCCCCATATTAAATTAAAGCCTCCTAGATGAATGTATTAGTCATGTTTAATACTTGAAAAATAATAAAAATTCCATATTAAATTAAGAAAAAAAACTGATAGCGATACAATTCAAACAGCATATGTGAATATCTCTTTGACCGACCACACATAACATCAATATTTGCTGTTCAGCTGTATATTTTATGACCATTGAGGTACTGATATCCTTTCCACTCTATGAAAAAGTATACAAAAGGGAAGAAACAGAAGTCTGATAGTGGTACGGCTGGTATGTGTGTGTGCAGAAATTTTCATCAGAAAACTGGCTTCTTTGTCAAGGTGCTGATGTTAAATCCAGATGCTCTTTAGCCATGCAACAATGAAGAATGCCAGCAAAATCACCAAGGGAAGGTTACTCAAACCAATGTTATGTCGAGTGGCTGCACAAAGTGCCCTGTTCTCATGTGGAAGAACATGCCGTTCCAGACGTAATGCCTGCAGGCCAGACCTGAAAATGCTGAAAAAACTACCACAGCCATAAAAAATATCTCTCTTGGGCATAAAATGTGCCTAAATCCCAGGAAATATTATTACAATAAATTATACACCTCATTTACCATACAGATGGATGTTCAAAGACACCTCAACCCTGGTTAATCGTGGCTCTTTGAAACCACAGGTTACTGCATGTCTTTTAGATCTGATGGTAATTACACAAAACGCCGTTAATCGTATCAGACAATACATTCAATTAAATATCAAATTCACATTTATAGACGTAAATGTAAAAAAATCAGTTTCAAGTTGTCATTTGTGGAACTTGGGGTGAAATAGTGGCGCAGTAGGTGGCGCATTGCACGATGAACCCACTGCCCTCTGTTCACATTTGTTTGTGCACTTGCACTACAAACTCGAGATCGATTCCCAGCCATGGATAAAATCGGTGGTGAGTGATATCTGAATTTTTCTTAGGCACGTCTCCAGCCTCGTTACCAGCCCGCAATGCCCATTGTGGTGAAGCATGGTCAAAAAAACCCCATGGCTGGCTTGGTATGGCGAGGCCTTTCATCCATGAGGGGATTGAACAAATGGCTTTATCACATTACTCAATGTTTATGATTTACATTCACACCTCATGTTGAGTTCATGTAATGCTCTTAAAACCTTGAGCAACAATAATTTTCTTCATTAAAGTTGAGTTAAATTTAAGAGTAGAGGGAAGTTTTTTGGCATATTCATTTGTCTTGGCTTTAGGAGAATGTTTACAATTCTTTATTGCGTGGTTCCCACAATTACACATTGCAAAACTGTACAAATTCAGTAAAAAAAACATGTAATAACCTATCAGAGGTCATGAATATACAGTATTGCTATTGCTGTACATTTGTGATTGTGAATTATTGCGAAGGCAGTCCTAAACAAATTAGCTAAAGCAGCATGCTTACCAATTTTGTATATTTCTGCCATCATCTTCCTATAAATATCCATCAGTGAATAGATCATAGTTGACGATGTTTATTTTTATGATTACAAAGTGTAAATGCCATTCACACAGCAGCAACAAGTGATCCGATTGTAGTTATTTAAATACTAATCATGCATTTGGTATAATAAACAGACAATTTGATCAACTAATTTCTACGTACTTGCTCATTTGTTGAAAGCTCGTAATTTTATAATCGTAACAGTTTTTCATTGCCTCCACATGTAAAATCACAACTGTGTAATTAAAAGGCATTGTGCAACAAACCCATGCAATAGCATTAAAACGTCTCATAAAAATTAAGAAAATCTTTTTTAAAATGTAACATCTTAGGACTTCAGTCAGACACCTGTTTGAATCAGCTCAAGTTGGTTTCGCTGCCAGATAAACAAGCGTGCTTTCACAATGACCCACCTTTTATTGCACAATAAGACCGCTCGCAATGCAAACAATTCGCCCAACATAACACCACTAAAAAACATTCTGAAGATGTTTGATTTTTCTCCTCTTAATGAATACATGATGTTGACCAAGTCTATGCGTGTATGTTGAACTTCTTGCGCACTGTACGTAGCTAACCGTGCTAATAACCCAGCATGTGCCCGATCTCCTTCGATCTCGGAAGCTAAGAAGCGTGGAGCCTGGCTATTGCTTGGACAGGTGCCCACCATGTGCAAACTAGGTGATGTAGGCTGCTGCAGGGCTACACTGTCATCGGAAGACACGGTGAAACACGGGAAGGCTCTCATTCAGCTATGGATTGACAAAATAACTGTGCATATAGAAAAAACAGTGCCTTATAAGGTAAGCAATGTTTTCAATAATTGTTTAAAATTGTACTACAACCATATTAAACTGCATAATCATAGACCAATGCTTTCTTAGTATGCTGCGTAATTATCTCAAATTGTCTGCACCCGTAGAGCATGAGCTTACACTTCTAGATGCCTAAGATATGTGAAATTGAATGACAATATCCATATTTGAACACAGCCATAGTATTGCACCTCTATGACAATGTAAAAATAAAGTATACAAAAGTGGGAAATGGACAGACAACGCCAACGATATCTCGTTATGGCAATCCTGACCTCACAATGTCAGTATGAATCTTTCTATGGTTTTGCTGACATCATGAGGTGGGCATAATTGGTGCGCAAAACTTTTCAGTTTAAATGAGGGCGGTGACACAGCCCAGTGGTAGCGCTTCGCCGCTCGTCGCAGAGGTTCACCTTAAACCCAAACAGCCACCCTGGTTAATACTGCGGGTTTATTAACCGTAACAAATATGCACCGTCTACGTCGCAGTGGATAGTCATTCGCAAGAGTGGACCGATGTGTGTTGGCATCATGGGCCAAATGTGAGAAATTAGAAAAATTAATCAATTGGAATTTACATAGCGATCGGTGTTCCCCTACTGTGAAAACTTGGCAGAATCCTCCTGAAAAGGAGTCATGAGACTCAGGCTTTCCTGGGCCAGCAATGAGAAAAAAATGAAAATCTATTACCAATTCTGTGTTTAGTTTATGAAATGTTTCCAAGGTTGAAACAGCTTGATGCCATTAACACACTTCTTTCCTGCACACTCCTGTCTTTCGTTTACAAAAAACATTTGGCTAGGAACAGGCAACCTAATGAACTCAGCGAATGGAATATTTATTTTTAAACTGTATCCACCTAATTTATTTTATGCTGCATTTAAAATGAAAATAATCAACTCTTTTTGTTATATAGTTATTAACCATTGGTATTGCATAACAATCTACTGGTTTGTTTAAAGGTATTCTTACAATTCCAGGAAATGGGCTAAGTTACTATGTTGTAGCAAGCTTGCGCCGCGTCCTATGCCTAAACAGCCTTTTCATGTCTTCTAATGAATGCCTGAAACGTGCAAATGGTGTCAACATGTTTTGCAAAAAAAGTATAGAGTTGTTTTCGAGCCCATATGCTACATCCATTATTTCCACCATTTATCTCAGAGGTCGAAATGCCACATTTACGGGGTGATTCTCCACTACAATGTGTCAACACCGTGTACATTGATAGCGCCTACGTGGCCAATCAATAGCTGTCATCGTGCTTAAGGGTTGAGTCAACAGTGGGTCCATGTAAACTGTTCTCATACAATAGCCTGCTGTTGCCTAAAATGGTTGATCCAGCATCTTGATAATCTCATGTGCCAGAGATGACTGCATAGTGTTCTACACTTTTCATTATGGCGTCAAACAAGCGTGTGTTTTTTTTTCATTTGATATGTGGGCCTGTGGACTTATAATGCTAACTTTGTGTCCAACCGAGCACATTTAATATTGGTTGGATGCCTCTACATTTATAAATACCAGCATCAAAAATGTAAAGCCTGCCAAAAATCAATTTAAAAAAGATGCTGAGAAAGGAAAATTAATTCGACAACATGGCAGGGAACATCAAGTAGCATTTTTGTAACATTTACCGTTGGTTCTGAGACTGTAAATAAATCTTGAAAAAATAAAGTCGGCACAATATACACGTTATTTGCTTTTTTTATTGAAAGGTTGCCATTAATATTAATCGACTGTCTTCCAAGTATAAAACCTTTACTGCAATGCAAGCCAAGTTGCCAGATGATGTCTAGACTGCAATGGTTCACTTGAATTTCTGACTGCTGTCATCACATACTACTTTCACACGTGCTCGAAAACTGTGCATTGAATGGCACTTGGGAGATTGAAGTCACGACCAAAAATTGTTCTACTCTTCACAACTACCATTCATAATACCACAACCTTTGACAAGAATTTGTTTTTATTAACTAAGTGTACTGATAAAGTGCTATTAGATGCACAAAACTACTGTATACAATATGATATGAACCATAACTCGAACGAAGTTAGGGTCACAGTTAAGTAAATGCATGGTTTGATGTGAATGGGATAACCCGGTATGTATAATAACGCATCTGCCGTAGTTATACACAAACGATTTTTAGATTAAATAGAGCAATTAATCACTATAAAAAATCTCCTCCCGTAAAATGGTTTCAAGAGTTCCTGATAGATTGCAGTTGAAATTTTCAGGCAAGAACCACCCGTAATTGTTTTCCTTAGTGCGGACCAAGCTTCAACAAAAAATATCCTTCGTAACAAAACAATGCTGAGAATTATTTGTGAATCAAAGAACTTTGAGCGATGTCAAAATGTAAAGGGAAACACCTGCAATTGCTTGCTTATGCCACCGCTGGCAGTAAGGCCTCCACTGGAGGGCACCCTAAAGAGCCCCTCTAGATTATATTTTGTTCAGACATTTTGTAAGAAATAAAATAATAAAAATAAAACATAATAAAATAATTCTCACGACGTTTCGGCCACAACGCAAGCAGCCGTCCTCAGGTGAAACCAGGTCTGTCGAGGCGACAGCGTCTGAATGAAACAGCACACGTGCTTGGAGCATATATATAAGCTGGGTTGGAAGGGGGGGGGGAAGGGGGCGCCTTGACAAAATAATTTGCAAATCAAGAGGAATCCAGCATACCCATGGGAAATGCAGGTATGTGATTAGTACTATTTGTGTCCGTGCATTATGCCCCCTTCCCCCCCCCCCTTCCAACCCAGCTTATATATATGCTCCAAGCACGTGTGCTGTTTCATTCAGACGCTGTCGCCTCGACAGACCTGGTTTCACCTGAGGACGGCTGCTTGCGTTGTGGCCGAAACGTCGTGAGAATTATTTTATTATGTTTTATTAATATTTTTTATTATTTTATTATTTCCCTTCTACGTGACTTTACCGAAAGAACCAAGAAGATGAATCCCTGCAGTCACAAAAGCTTTAAATCGAAATTTTGTAAGAAGTTGGAGTACCCACATTGTACCCCACCACATGTAATATACAGATCGTTTACTGTGGCGTATCCATTTATATTGGTGGCTGGCAGAGGCAGGACATTTAAAGCATTTTCCCATGGCTTCAGATGATACACCATTCAAAAGCTGTGGGTTTGAGTTTTAAAAGATCTTGAGGTGGCCAAATAGTTTTGAAAATTTGCTTAAACTAGACGCTGTCGCCTCGACAGACCTGGTCTTCACCTGAGGACGGCTGCGTGTGTTGTGGCCGAAACGTCGTGAGAATTATTTTATTATGTTTTATTTTTATTATTTTATTACTTCCCTTCTACGTGACTTTACCTAAAGAACCAAGAAGAAGATATGTGTATAATACACGCCTGATATTCATACCCACCCATCATAAAGGTTCTATCATCAGTGATCACTCATATCATTCTTTACGTGCAGGTATAGATTTGGTGGAATTCACACATCGCATTTAATACGTTTAAATGACAAAGATGGTGTGAATTTAAGATTACATAATTTTATTGAACTTTGTGCGGTTCTAAACTACAATAAATGCATCAATGACCCATCTCCAAAAATCACAATCTTTATATTCACAATATTTTTGATGCAACAGAAAAAAAACATAGGTAAACTCTTTACATAGGTAAACTATGAAGAGACATTTATAAATAAAAACAACAAAGACACGTGCACCAACGTGAATCAAGTGTGATCCATTCTTAAATAATGAAATATAAGTGGTTGTATGTTTATTAAATTATACAAATTTGGTGTAGGTCCTTACATGCACACACATTCTTTAGCAATGAGGTTTAGTCGTATTGTTCCCAACAATGGTCGTCAGTAATCTATTTTAAATAAGCACCAGATTATCCATGCTTTTAAAATGTCATGCTCGCGAACATAAATGATTCATACAGTCAAACAGATCAATTGAGTTCTTATTTTCCAGATGTGTGCTGAGGGTACTACCAAGCCTAAAGGAGTATGCAATCCATAACAAATTTTGAAACACACGAAACACATTTTACAGAGAGAAAATAATTATACATATTTGTGCTGCAAAGACTTTAGCCTCAGTTTTACTGAAAATCAGGTCTTACAAAAAAAGAGGTAATAAATTGCTATACAGTAACTGGCTACTGACTACATGCTCTGTTTGTGCAATTTTCAGTAGACGTTTTGGCTTCAGTTACATTGGTTTAATACTTCATTGAACAGCTGCTTCATATCTTATGCTATGCCTGTGTTTTTTTTAAAGTAGTACAAAATGAATTACCCAAATTAATACGAATATTTATACAAAGGTCAGAAAAATGTTAACGACATATACATGTATACCACTACAGAAGTAAAAGGTTGTATTGTTGGTTTCCCACTACAACTTGAACAAAAGACAAACAGTTATTAATATCTTTATAAATTCACGTTCTAAAAAATGGAAAGTAAGATTTTTTAATATTATAATTTCTAGTATGGATAATTAATTTCTAGTATGGATAATTATTATCCATACTAGAAATAATAATGTGCAGCAATTGCATTCATAACAATGTTTATTTTGGAAAGATTTTAACCAGACATTAACAACGTTGCATGCAGAATAGAAGCGTCGAAGTGCCAAAACCCAAAAGTTAAAGCTGCAATCACTTGCTCATGCCATTGCTGGTTTAAGGGCCTCCAACAAGAGCGAACTCTTGAGCGGCCTTCGAAGAGAATATATAGGCCTACTCCTCCAGGCTCAGCCAGATGTCATATAAGTTATGGGAGTGCTCACACTTCACCCCACCACACGCATCCTGCTGCTCGCCTGACTGTGGTGTACCCAATTATATTTGGGGATGGAGAGGTGCCACGTCGGGAGATGGAATGGAACCGGTGACCTCTGGATTGCAAGTCCAGTTCGCCAACTCATACACTAGGTTAGCATTCCACTAATCAAGCATATTGGGAGAAATTCACCGAGACAGGTTTGTGGACCAAGTTATGTGACTGATCTTTTACATAACGAGCTCCATTGCTGGGGAAAAATTAAAGGGAATGGGAAACTAGAAAATGTAAATATAAACTCATTGATTAACGAATAATTATAAAACCTCAATTACCACAATTTGACTTTATAAGTAGTATGTAAAAATAAGCTTCTATATACATTTGGTCACAAACTTGCTCCTAGTTTTGATGAACATAATTATGGCTGCACATTACCAGTGAGACAAATTTGACAAACGATCTCTAAGATTGTTAATTTTGTCAGCATGTTTCATCCATTGCATTCGAAATTGAATTGGCAAATGCCTGCAGGCTTACTTTCAAAACATACGATGGAAAAACAATTAACACTTCACTCTTTCAAAATAACGGCAGTTACTAATATGTCATTTGGTAGAGTATTCCTTAAATACAATTTTCTTTTTTTAAGAAAGGATAGTACAATATGATACCAATTCACAGCCCTTTGTCAATTAACTGCTGGATGCAGCCCCCCCCCACCCCCCATGCTGTGTCGGTCACGATGCTGGTTTTGTGTGCTTGGTTGAAAAGAGGATTCCAAGAACGGTTAAAAAAGTACATGCCACACATGTAGCTGAAGCCAGGAATCAATGCAGATTGCGATGTTTAGACTATGCAATACTACTATACTATTTTTTTTATTTTACCACTGAGCTATACTTTATAGCTCTTTTTCAGAAGCGACCTGGCCACAAATGATAGCTCAACCAAGTGGGGTAACATGTGGACATATATAGTAGCCAAATACTCTAAACGTGCGTTTCTAAATGTGGAGGAAAAAAACGGAGGTCCCAGAGAAAAATCCATGCGACCACAGGGAGAACATGTAAACTCCAAATATACAGGCGTCACGGTGGGGATTGAAACCACGACCTCCTGCATACTAGGCGAGGGAGTTAGCATCTCGCCACCGCAACGTTTAGGGAACAATGTGCTAATCACTGCACCACCTCTCCCCCTACAGGAACCTGATTATTTAATTACATGACCAATTGTATTATAAATAGATATTGATTGATATGAATAATAAAAAAACTTCAATGGGGCTTACAGTTTGGGATGGTGATATACATTATAAATAATAAGCAGCTAATATACAAGAACTTCATGTATGTTCGTCTGGAGAACTCCTGTTAGGACACTCTACCAAATTCAATAATGGTGTTATTAGAAAGCTTATATCTAGTACTATGAACAATTGAAAAAATATATATACCTTAGACCGGATAATTTGAATAATTTGGCATAGCAGTCTGATCACTGCTTATCCGATGTATAGTCAAGAACACAAAGCGAGTCCCATTTCAAAAGCATGCAATGGAAAGGTGAATGCCATTTACCATTAACCTCTTCAATGTAAACGTATTGAATGTATATAGGCAGAGACCTTGCCGAACGCCGGGGTTACATTCCTGGAAAATGCCGTGTTGGGAAAAATCAGGTTGCCTTTCATGGGTCCGAATTGATAACCCACTCCCTCTTCGTTGAACTAATTCTGCACGATCTCCACCCTTGTTATTGTACTAAAGGAAGTTCAGTTGCTGTCCATCTCTTGAGTGCGCGTGTGTGTACACTATTTTATTACACGCTTTAATTTAACTCACTCTGTCTGTTGTTGTTGTCGTATACTCAAATATTGTAACTCAATTTTAACCCACTTCCCAATGTGGTATCGACTGCAAACTTCGTATACTTATGTCTTACTGATGACAATACTATATTCTATCATTAAAAATTAAATACAAATTTAAACTATCTTTTTTTTTATGTTTCGCCTTGGCTCTAATTGTCCATGCTCATCTCACGTTGGCTGTAAATCACCACGTTCCTTTACATTAAGGCAAGCCTCGGGGCCACTTCCTGGAGTCGTGGAGTTCTGCCATGACTCGTACGGTACATTTCATTAAAGCGTGTTTTTTTTAAAGTTTTTTTTTAATTACTTATTTCAACTTCACATCATCTCCATTGCACTTCCTGCACCCTGGAACTCACGTTCAACGGTCACCCCCTAACACCCAAATGGCAGCCCCTACGCTCGCTCCTAACACTGTCACTTTAACGTGAACTATTCGCCATCTAGGCGTCCGCATTCGCCATCTCGGTGTCCGTATGATTAACGGTCCTCAACGACTGCAAGTCTGGATGCATGCGGCAAAGTTCGAACATTTGCGGTGTGCGTGTTGAGTGTGTTACATTATCACACACACAAAAAAGCAAACGCACACAAAAACATACATGGTGCATAAATCGTTCGCACAGTCGATTAATTTACACCTTCGGATGCAGCACCCTCGTTGCAATACTTTTCGACGTGGAGATGAGAATCTTTAGCAGCGTTAAACACATCACAGTCGGAGCATCACCTCCCCGTGTTCTGGAAAATAGACCTCAATCTGTAAACGAAG
This sequence comes from Lampetra fluviatilis, assembly GCF_964198595.1. Taxonomy (NCBI): domain Eukaryota; kingdom Metazoa; phylum Chordata; class Hyperoartia; order Petromyzontiformes; family Petromyzontidae; genus Lampetra; species Lampetra fluviatilis. Next base: position 8,810,390 of record NC_136287.1, on the reverse strand, counting down.
GATAGCCGAAATACGGGTTCGATCAAGTCGCATTGGGCAAGGTTTTCCTCGGTAGTGAAAATAAAGTGTTTAGCAAGTAAATATATGAAGTGATATGGACAGTTTAGACTTTAGAAGGAAATGCATTGACATTTATTCACTGCATAACTCACCCAAATGTGTTACGTTCTATGTCATTGTATTGTTGGTTACAAATACAGTTATAATGAAATTATTTAATGATAATTTTATTTTAAAGTTAAAACACGAGGTATAAAATAAAATAAATCACGACGTTTGATCGCAACACAAGCGGTCGTCCTCAGCCAGAAAAAATATAATCCAGCAGTGAAACTGCTGAACCAGTGAGAGACCAGCTACAACAAGAGGTTATATATGTGGCGATGGGCAAGCAAGCGGGGTCTGAGCTGGAAAGGAATTCCATCCACGGACCCAAGCACGTCAGTTGTGTTAATGGGGGAAATTAAGGAGAGACGGATTAGGGAGGGAGATGAGCATGAATGAGCTTCCGTCACCGCATAAGAGTATCATGCCCGCATATGCGCACAACAGCAGTGTTAATGAGAGATTAGTACAATGAGAGTGCAATCCAAAGGGCATTTGAGCATGAGAGTGCAATCCAAAGGGCATTTGAGAGATCTGAGAGGCATAGAGAGAGAGGGAGACAGAGTCGGAAATAACAGCTGACATAGGCAGGTAGGGTGAAAACATCACAGTCAGTTAAGACTTTACCTGGTTAATAACGTCCTTACAATGATTGCTCCGTTTGTACCCATCTTCTCGGTTGAAGTTGTGTTTGTGTTTATACTGTATATCTGGATGGCTTCGTGAACAAATCTCTGAAGGTAGCCGGTAAGTTTGCAGAGTACCTCCGTCTTGGAAAAATCAATTTCGTGAACCCACAGCCTTAAAACAATGATCAGCAACAGCAGAGGTATTCGTCTTACCGTGTTTAGATCTGCCTTGTGTTCACGAACACGGTCTGAGACATGTCGTTTCGTTTCCCCAATGTAACTGCTGCCACAACACAACTCAGTTTGTAGACACCAGGGTATTGCATGTCAGGAATCGCATCCTTTACAGATGAGATTAAATCACGGATTTTGTGTACTATGTTGAAACGAACCTGGATCTTGTGTTTGTTTAAGATTTTGGAAATCTTTTTGGTAACCCCTGCTATGTATGGTAAAGTGATGGTTTTGGTTGGATCCTCAGAAGGTTGTCTCCCTGGGGAGGCAGCTTTGCGGATTGTACGGTCCGAGCATCCGTTCATCTTGAGGCCTTGGTGTATGTGCTCCAATTCACTAGCTAGGTGGTGCTGGTCGGAGGGTGTAGTGTTATGATGAAGGGATTTTTCTGGGCTGGATGATGGTGGGAGTCAGGCTTTAGATAGGCATCCGTGTGGGTGGCTTTCCTGTCGACTGAATGTCCCAACGAGCCATCAGGTCTCTTCTCGATAAAAACATCCAGGAACGGTAGCTTGCCATCCTTTTCCACTTCCATGGTGAATTTGATAGACGGGTGTATGGAATTGGTGTGGTTGAGAAATTGGTTCAGTGCTGGTAGGCCATGTGGCCAGATGACGAACGTGTCATCTACGTATCTCTTCCACAAGGAAGGACGTAAGGTGGATGTCTGGATGGCATCTGTCTCAGATTTCTCCATGAAAACATTCGCGACCACTGGCGATAAGGGAGAACCCACTGGGGTACCCTCATTTTGTTTGTAGAATGTACCATTCCAGGTGAAGTTTGTATTGGTAAGACCGTGCCTTACCAAAGTTGGTACATCTGGATACAGTCCTTCTTGGACCAAGTCTTCAATGATTGAAATGGTGTCAAGTACAGGTACATTGGTGAACAGAGAGACTACATCGAAACTGACAAGCAAATCATCGGGAGAATTGAGATGTCCTTGATTAGAGAAACCAAGTGAGCCGAGTTAAGTACAGCTGAGGTGGACTTGCCCGTGAAAGGAAGCAGAGTCTCAGACAGAAATCGGGCCAGTTTGTAGGTGGGTGAGTTAATGGTGGAGACGATAGGATGGAGCGGGGTACCTTCTTTGTGCCTCTCTCTTAGATGTCTCTCAGGTCCTTTGGAGTGCACTCTCATGCTCACATGTCCTTTGGATTGCACTCTCATGCTCACATGTCCTTTGGATTGCACTCTCATGGTGTTCATCTCTCATTAACGCTGCTGTTGTGCGCATATGCGGGCATGATACTCTTATGCGGCGACGGAAGCTCATTCATGCTAATCTCCCTCCCTAATCCGTCTCTCCCTAATCTCCCCCATTAACACAACTGACGTGCTTCGGTCCGTGGATGGAATTCCTTTCCAGCTCAGACCCCGCTTGCTTGCCCATCGCCACATATATAACCTTGTTGTAACAGCTCTCTCGCTGGTTCAGCAGTTCAACTGCTGGATTATACTTTTACCGCCTGAGGACAACCGCTTGTGTTGCGATCGAAACGTCGTGATTTATTTTATTTTATGCCTACGTGACTTTACCGAAAGAACCAACGAGTATGGATTCCTGCAGTCACTATAGCTTCAAATCAAGATTGAAAACACGAGCTTTTGGCAGAAAACTTCCTCAAAGTAATTTATTACCATTGGATCTCTGGAGGCGTCTCACTCTTGTCACAGTCAGAGGAAAGAATTACATATTTCAGTTTTGCGCTATGCCCTGAAGTATACTGACATTCAACGATTACAAGCCCCATTGTTACAATAAATAAATGTAGACAAAGCATATCTCCAGATGATATTTAACAACAAGGCAACTTGCTTCATGTTGTTTGAGTCTGGTGTCTTTGGAAACTGCGAATAACAAATGTATGAACAGTGACAATCACTTGCCAACACAATCTGTAAAAGTTCTCTCCTGGCTAGCCAACTGCATTTTAGGCTGTTTTTCACTGGCACAACATTTTGTGTTTTGAGCCCTATTATCTATTGAAACAGAAACACATCTAGGCCACTACTTGTTTAGTCAGCACGAAACTTGAATATGTTGAAGTCCCACCAGACTGAACTGATCGCTTCCCATGCTTACTACCCCCCCCCCCCATAGCCTATCATTAAATTTTGATTAAATTACATTTATTTGAGATGATGTCTGTTGGGCCACTGCTAATATATGGATATATAGTTCTTTTTATTTCATATAGGCATAACAACAAGGTTTTTATTTATGTATGTCTCCCTTTCGTTTATACATGTTGGATATTTTTTTTTTATTGAAGAGGTTACCATATTTTTCCTGAATATATTACATTTGTGGCATTGTTCAAATTACATTTCACAGGGTTTTTATGAGTGTGCACTCTATAGACATATTCTCAGATTTAACACGATTTTCTTTTAGCCAACTGGAAAACAATATTTTGGACAGCTGCTTGTCTTTTTAAATACTTACACAAAAACCCTTTGTCAGCCTGGTTAGACTGACTGCAAGTTCTATGAGAAGTGTTTATTTAGATCAGCATCGAATTATTGAAAGGTATTTAAGGGAATACTCACAAGAGGTATTGAGATACCCATTGAACTTTGGCCACCAACCTTATAGTAGTTTTGTGCAGAACCACCTGTTAATTACAATGTGTAACAAAATTTTATTATTTTTTTGTTCCTGGGTAGTAAGTGTTATTTCCGATTTGCTTATGCCTCAAAAGTACAAAAAATTGCTATTATTACCCACAAACTTTGCTTTTGTGACCAGGACAATGACATTTAGAAATTTACCTATTTTCCAGAACATTCCAGATAGATTCAGTGCTGAGTAAACTTGGAGTAACTTCTAGAACATTATAGAACTTTCCCGTAATATAAATAGTAGTATAAATACAGGGGTCTTAAGCCCACCAGTTCAGTTTAGTTCCAGCTGCCTAAGTGGATACATATCTGCATTTTTCTGAGATGGCATCAAGAGGCTGTAAGCATCCAGCAGACGCATTTTGCAATGTCTGCAGCCAATTTATCAAGACAAGAGTGAAAAAGTACTCTGTGGAAGCATCTGCTAAGATGTGTGAGGCCTACAAGGCATATTTCGGCATGACAATCGGGGACCAAGACAAACCCTGGGCACCTCATGTCACCTGCAAGCAATGCAAAAAAACTCTGAAAGGTAAGATAGACAATTGTTGCTCGGAATTGTAAGTTATAAAATTTGTTACAATATTTTAAATTGTAAAAGTTTTTAATTTTAAAATGTTATACAATTTTCAATGTTATTGAAAAAAGATATCATATATGAAAAATGTTGCGATAATCTTACACATTAGTCATGAGTGAAAACAAATTTTTAGGATGGTACAGAGGGGAAAAGAGAGCCATGAAGTTCACTATCCCAAGAATTTGTCAGGAACCCACTTACCACTCAAGCAACTACTACTTCTGCATGGTGGACCCTTCCAAACGTCGGACTAGCAAGAATGCACCTGCTATCACGTATCCGGACTTTCCTTCATCCATCGCCCCGGTGTCACACTGCCATGAGCTCCCCGTACCCACTCCTCCGGAGAGAGAGCAGCCGTCTTTGGAAGAGGATTACAACAGCACCAATACCTTGCTGGATGCCTTAAAGTATGATGAGTATGGCTGGGAGGTCATCAAAGACTTAAAAATTGTGGCAATCCTGATGGGTCTCCAAGGCGGTTTTACCAGGTTTCCCTGCTATCTTTGCGTTTGGGACAGCAGATACACCACACCAAGGCACACTACCACAGGTGGGACCGAGTTCTCTGTGGGGAGGAACAACATCAAGTGGGAGCCACTGGTGGACCCCCGGAAGGTGGTGATGCCACCACTGCACATCAAATTGGGCCTTATGAAACAATTTGTCAGTGCTGTAGATAAGGAGTCCGCAGCCTTCAAGTACATTCAAGACTTCTTCCCTAAGCTGTCTAAGGCAAAGGTCAAAGCCAGTGTCTTCACAGATAAAGAAGATCCTGGAGTGCAATTAATTCCCCAAGAAGCTCACTGGTAAGGAGAAAGCGGCTTGGAACAGCTTTGTCGCAGGGGTTCGTGGCTTCCAGGGCAATCACAAGGTCGAAAACTATGTGGAGCTGGTTGAGACTGGTGAAGAACTACGGCAAAATGGGCTGTAAAATGTCCCTCAAAGTCCATATCCTTGATGCTCATCTTGATAAATTCAAGCAGACATGGGAGCGTAATCGGAAGAGCAAGGCGAGCGCTTCCACCAGGATATACTGGACTTTGAACACCGCAACCAAGGACAGTATAACGAGAACATGATGAGAGACTACATTTGGGGGCTATTTCGTGAAAGTGATTTACAGTATAATCGTAAATCTCGAAAAACTACTCACTTCGAAAATCTTTTGGAGTAATTTTTCTATTACTTTAGTATAAATAAATTTTAATTATGATTAATGTTGTTTTCTGACTTTATGTGAACGAAAATACACAAATTCGCCCGTTTTGTCATTGAAAATAGGTAAATTTCAAATATCACTGTCCTGGTAACAAAATCAAAGTTTGTGGGGAATAATAGCCATTTTCTATACTTTTTAGGCATAAGCAATTACGAAATAACACTTACTACCCAGGAACAAAAATTGTGTTACATCGTGTTATTACATTCGATATATGCAAATACTAAAGTATCGTTTTAACTTTTTTTTATCTCCCTTTCTTTAATGCTGAAAATATATATTGTGTATAACTTGTTTTGAACCATATGGGTGACTTATAACGGGCCTTATTAAATGTCAGTTTTGGTTTGTATCAAAAGCAGGAAATACAATATGACACGCCCATTTAACTTGCCTGGCCAAAACATTATAAAATGTTCATGAAGCTTCTTTTGCTTTGAAGCTTAAAGTTCAAAGGGATCTAACCAGTTTAAATTACTATGTAATGTTGTGGAAAAAAACCCTGAAAATAGGTATACATCCATTTTTCCTGCTGTGATGTGGTTTTAAACATACATTTTATAAATAAATATAAAACCACATGCCATATGCCAACAATTATACTCTATTCCTATATGTTCTTGAAGCTCATTGTTTTTAATGTAATGTATTGATGGGCGACTAAACAGAAATTTCATGCAATAGTAGTCTTCAAAACCCATTGCTTCATCTGTTTATTTAGCATATGTTTAAGGACTAGAGATACTGTGCCAAAGCTGTTGTTTATCTAACGTCACTACCCAAATTGCAATAAGACAATGAGCACAAAAAATATATTTGTTATATGTACTGCACCTTCAAGTATTTAACCATTTTCCATAAGAGGTTTTTTTTTGGGTTAGATCGCGTAAATATAAATGTCGTTAAACCCACCATTAGTAAGGTTTGTCAGGTAAATAGAACATGCCAATTCGTTACTAGTTCAGCACACCGGTGTGTTGGAGAGTGAACCCAACACCATTTACAAATTCTTATGATTACGTGACAAACCTTACGAATTAGCTGTCGGGTGGTGGCGGGTTTAACGACACACTTATATTCACGCAATCTAACACCCTAAAAAACCCTCTATTATAGATATTGGTCGCGAAAGCATACATGTTAAATTGACTATTTATACAAATTTGAATTATATAAAACTATTGTTTATTTGGGCCAAATAACACTTTTTATGTATATTACTGGTCATCAGATGACCAATATATTACAAGTTTGGGAAATTTCGATTTAAAGCTTTCGTGACTGCAGGGATTCATCTTCTTGGTTCTTTCGGTAAGTCACGTAGAAGGGAAGTAATAAAATAATAAAAATAAAAACTTGTTTTATTATGTTTTATTTTTATTACTTCCCTTCTACGTGACTTTACCGAAAGAACCAAGAAGAAGTTTGGGAAAACCAAACGCGTTCTAAAATATATTCAATCATCGCATATTTTTAATTACACATTCTCTTTAGAACTGATTGGTTTTATTGCATAGCTATTATCTGAAAAGTTTTATTGCTTTTTAACTGTAACATATTGGAACTATAAATCATATTTTGGCCATTCCTTACAATAGTTGTAATCCCTCCAATTATCTTGAATGCCTTTAGTTGCATGGACACATTTCTGTAAGATTAGCTACCTAATCTCCACATTGTCACCATAAATCATATACTTGGGTTTGTAACGCTAAATGTTATACATAAAACTTTTTTTTACATAATCTATGACATATTTTGTGCTGAAACGTTTATTTATGAATAAAATACACTTGGGTATAATTGTAAAACTTGGCAACAAATTGGCAATTCATTGTAAACAGTGCCCATTGTTTTAATGTTAATATCATAAATAGAAAATGTATGTGGTTAAAATTGCTAACGTATACACAATTACCTTGCTCAATTGTCCTCACATTTATCAGTGAATTATTTTCCAATTACAGTTTAACATTATGTAAGTAGAATGTGCAATTATAATTTTATCATTACAAATAACTAACTTTGAAAATTTTAACATGAAAAGATACTAAGTGCTGGCACTTTGTTCCACTTTGTACTGATATCCTTTTTATTTTAAGGCAGTGTTATTGACAAATCTGTTGAGTTGTTTGTAGTGTTATTTTCTAACGTTCATTTATGTTCAATACGTTTGTTTACAAACGTCGATCAATTAAAACATGAAATCTACACGATGTTTTCCATTTAGATAAATAATTTAAAATGAGAAGTGAATATGTTACCAAAAATCCAAATTATACTTTACCCCTTATCCCTGGTGCACACATTTATTCATACTATTTTAGGTGTTCAAAATGTCATGAGATCTGAATCTGCACTGACTAAAGTTGATCTCCAAAAATATTTCTGTCTTCAATAGGACATGCTGCCTGATTTTAAAGGCATTTTTCAAACATAAACAAACATTAAAGACAGTGTGTAAAAACACACATGGAGCTTATTATGAGTTATCAGATGTGTAAAACAGTTATTCCTAAAAAAGTGTTTAATAATGCGTGGGTCTTTTATTCCCTCCGATATCCAATTGTTGTATTAACATTGTGGTAAACTTGTTTAGCACATTGGTCCTGACTAGAGCATTATGAAAAGCTTTTTGCCAATTTTCAGCATAAAATGGCCAAATAAAAAAGACACATTTCACTGTTTTTCCACAATACATTGGCAAAGAATACATTCCCACAATAAATTCAATATATAATTGATTCGCATAAATGTCAAGTTGTTTGTGTGTCGAGATGCACAGGAAAGTCCTTTCCGTTTTTTAAAGGTAGTACTTTGCGTACCTCATCAGCCTTGAGGTCCGATAGTTATTTTAAATCCGAAACGTTTTTTCAGGATTTGATTTGACACTATGTTGTGGCAGAATATTATTTCCCAAGACGTTTTGAATCAATTATTTTTACTCACCTAAAAAATAAACATGTGTACAACATTCTAAAGTGGTTGGTTCATGAGCACTGTTCATTTTTTCGTTTGAATATGAAGATTCAAAATTTGTGTTTTTTTAGATCATATACACTTGAACGAAAAAATATTACAAAAATGTGTTAATAAAAAAACTCGTTGTGGCACTTTGTGCTAAATATAACGTAATATAATTTTAGTTTCCTGCAAAAAAAAGTCAGTTTTTTATGTATGCATTGCATGCCACTTTATTAAAAATATATAAAACATCAAACTTTTAAAACATGCATAAATCACACTTTAATTGCAGGCTCCTAATATGCACAATTAATGTTTAACCAACAATTCCTGATCTAAATATGGTTTGTAAATTAAAGCATGTTCAAGTAAGTCTAACAACCCAGTGACTTTGTCTCCCTCTACAGGTAATAACAATGTCAATGTGAGCTGCTCAATTCAATTATTGAAGAAGTTCGCAATATGTGGAGGGAAAGGTGGGAGAGAATACAAAAGAACACAAGGTACAACCATAAAACACATGAAAGTAACAATAATCAGTGTCATCAGTTTATAAGATAATAGGAAATACAGAAAAAAATCCTGAATCTATTTACTGCAGGAATAAAGTACAGGATTTTAGGATTCAAAAGTATTTCAAGTGATAGAATTGCCAAATGTAAGTTAAGACTCTCTAATGAATACACGTTAAGTCATTCAAATGTATGCTCCAACAACAAGCCATCAAGATGTATCAGTAGCCTACATGTATGAAGAGATTAACCAACATCTAAATGACATCAAAACACACTGCACCATAGGAAATGAGGCACCTCAATACCAGGGTAGGTAAGAGGGTCGAGAGGATGGTTGGTTAATTTGGCATCGGAGAGAGGAATAAGGGAGAATAACATCTGCGGGAGCTCACAGCCAAGAAATCCATAAAAATAATGAAACATTATTTCGACAAAGAATCATATAACATCGTGTTATTTTACGCTCGTCCCTACAGCAAATTGAAACTCCACAGGTGGATAGTTTTTCACATGATATACAGATATCACACATGCAGGAACAACCACTGCCCTTTTCAATATGAAAAAGGATAGCTCCAGTACCAGATGGAATAACTGGAAATCATCAATGTAGCATAATTAGCTGGTGGTACAAAGTTTTTCGACCTGTTTACTGAATGTTTACTCAAAATTTTAATACCCCAATCAGGCCATGACTCTGCACTCACTCTTATTTTTTTTAAAACGGAGGCAAAATTGATTTAAACAATGACTGTATGTTATTTACCGTTACACAATTGACACAAATATTACAATGTTAAACTCTGTAGAAACATTTTACACGAGGATAATGAAAACCTCCTTTCAACTTCTACAATCGATTCTTGATACAGAAAAATACCCGATCATGTTTGGAAGCCAGTGATTAAATCTGATTGCATTATTCATCGCCTCGAATTGCTAAAGTTAGCACCTCAAAATATTTCACAATATTTGTTTCAAACAACAGGTTTAGCAGACACTACTGTGGTAAACCTACTGTGGTCAACCTTGTTTAATATAATAGGTTATTGTTAACACAATGTACTGCCTAAACAAACCTCCACAATGGTGAAAATTAGAGTCCTTGTCTCCAGTCAGGAACGGCTCTGCAAGGAAAGACTGCATTTTATCATTTAAATAAAGCAGGTCATACAATTACAATTTAACTAATAATGATATAATGGAAATACATATATTAATATTTACATTGATTTAACTATGCTTATCTACATAACTAATGTACAGTGTACACTTATTAACACATCATCATGTGCAACTATGACATATACCAAAAGTATTAGCTGAGCATTTACATGATCAACTTTGGCATGCAGATTTTGATTTAGTTACTCCTATGAAACAAAGCTACATGCTAACAACAATTCACTCCATTAACTCTTATCTGACAAGTTAAATTAATTACACTATATTTGTACATGGTCCTTACCTGTGAGGGATTGTTAAAAGTGGACCTCCCCCAGAAGGCCCAATATGTTTGGTTCTTTCCAGCCAGCCCTTAGTGAGCTTCAAGAGTCTGCTGGGGTCCCTTTCTACGTGCACATCCACCTGTTCCGTAACATCATCCAGATGCGCGTGCTTCAGCAAGAGCACGAACACTTGCCATTTTAAGAGACATTGCCCAGATATATTGTACTGTGAACTAAATCAAATAAAACACTCACTCTATAACCATGCATTATGCCAGATGCATAATTAATCGGTGCATGTTATTTCACAATTGGGGCAGCAACCCAAGTTGGATTGCCATCCATGGCTAATTTCAATGGGTAGAAACACCGAAAACGATTCCTGAGCCCTCCCTTCAGCGTGGTGTATGGTCAAACAATCCTCAAAACCAACACAATATGCGAGGCATTAATCTAGTAATGAACTGACTTACCATAATGATAAGATACTATGATTAAACTGTTATAGTTTAATGTTGTCAAACTGTAAATATTAAGTTGTAAATACTTTTTAGTCATTTAATGCCATTAAATAAACTCGGTGTTAATTATGTGTAACTATAATGTAACTGTGTAATTATGCATTATTTATTATATGCGGGATGCCGGACATCCTCCATAACCAGAATGCTCTCCCCCCAATAAGCATGGCTTCAAGAGGTTTTACTCTATAGCCGTTTAAAATGTTCATAGCCTCCACTTGAATTATTTCATTAAGTTTCTGCAATGTACAAACGAATGGATAGAACCAATGTATAATATAGCCGAACCTTTAGCTTCCTTACAATTTATTGTAAAATTTAAGTACAAATCCAACAAAAACTATTCTTCATAAAGTATATAACAGTCCACATCCGCAAAGGCAAACCTGTTGTTTCAGTTTAGCAAGACGCCTGTCTCGTTCAATGTCTTCTTGCTCTTTGGCTTTCTTCTCCAGAAGTTTGCTTTCAACCTTCTCCTGATCCTATAATCACACGCAGGTACTGTATACATTATCTTAAACTCATATGCAGCGTGACAAAACACCACTCTTTATATATTTTATCTAAATCTATGTAGATTTTATTTATTTTACAAAATAGACATTACATGTTGTTTTCCTGGATTCCCGTCATAAACATTAACACGGATTCATGCTTGGTTTTAAACACATCAGGAACCTCTTGAATAAAAAAATTAAGGAGGAATTGCAAAATCACCCACTCGTTCCTGGAAACGCTGGATCTCTTGTGCGGCCAGACGAGCCTTGTCCTCCCGCTCGGCCTGCGCCCGGAGCTCTTCGTCTCGCCGCCGCTGCTCCTTCAGCTGCCGTTTCCGCCGCACATGCTCCCCGGCAATGACTCGAAGCTCAGCCTGGCGCTGCGTCTCACGTTCCCTGTGTCGCGCACGCTCTTCCTCCTCATGCTGCCGCCTCTTCTCCTCATCTGCCCGAGCCTGCACATCCCAATAATGCAGATTTAGCATGTGCATGACGAAAAGGTGCATCTTCTGGTGTGCAAATCAATTCACACGCTTATAAATATAGAACTTAATGACACACTGTGTTAAACAGTGCCTTGTTGAGAGCTCACACAAACTCAATATATGATCAATAATACTTCCGATCACTTACTTTCACCAATAACCATGTCTGTAAAGTACTCAGTTTAATATTTAGAATTTTGCAGCCCCGTTATACTTCAGAATTGCAGGTGTTGGCTTTTACCTTTTCTTGCTGGGCTTTCCAGGCATTAATCTTTTCACGTTTCTGGAATTGTTCCTGCTTCAGCTTCCGTAACAAAGCCTCCTCCTGGTCCTTTTTCTCTGCATCTTGCCCCTCTGAACTTTTCTCTTGCTTGGCAAGTTTCTCTGCTCGCTCGCGCTCCCTGCATAACTTGGGATTTTGAGACGAGCAATGATGATGTGATTGATTCACTACGTATAGTTTAAAGTCATAGCCTTTTAAATTAGGTTTTGTATTTTAAGCCTTTTATTAACAAATGGACATGTTTCATGAATGTACGGCACATGTTACAATGTATAACTGGCACTCAAAAGAGTACTTCATTTGACGATAAAACTAATCAGTAAAAAAAAAAATTAAGTGACAAAATAATACCCATAATCCATGAGTAAGAGTATAATAGTATCATGTACCTTCCAACGAGAAATTGCTTCCTTTTTTTCATCTTCCAGGTCGAGGAACTCCTTGTACCAGGTCTCATGCTGTTCCACATCTTCACGTGTCCGTCCAGGGAGATAATTTAAGGCCTCCTCTATAAACAGCAAGTTCCCCTTGTGCCTTGTCCGGACCTAAAAAAATACAGTTGTTATATCCAGACTGGAAAGCAGATTATACCCATACCTGAAAACCTCTTGGAAACCAAAATCTATTGCTGACGATGCAACACATGGGCGAGAGGTTTCATGACTAAAAGTTACTAAAAACTATTGTACCTTCAAAAAGTTTTGATGGTCATAGTCGTCCCACCCACCCTGTCGACCTCCACTCTGCTGCAGGAACTTCTCAAAGGCCACCACCTCTGCTGGCAGGTCATCCTCAATTGTTTTGGATAAAGGCACCTGTGCATCACATTTCAGTAAAATAATCATCAGAAGGGTAACTTAACACCAAAAACATGTAATTCTTTAAACTTATTGAGCAACATTCAATACAAATAATAGAATGTCGAAATATCCTTCATTTATTTACATAATTGTACATGCTGGCATGCAACCTGTCAATAACACGGATTGGAAATATGGACTCTGATCATTAATGTACATGGAACAAAAGCTGACACGTTTGTAAAGCATCGAGATATTGCAAATAAAAAACAGCATTGAAACAAATGGATCAGAGAACACACACACATTATAGATATCACGTTGACTGTTCATGAAGCATGTGAGCATGGGCAAGACACAATGCTATAAGGTGCAGACAGCCGATGGATGAGACTGGTAATAGATTGGCAAAGGAAAAAACACGCCCAAAAGGCCGATGACTCTGGAGATTGAGAAATGAAATTAGCTTATGCATAGGACCATAAAGCAGTGATGTACTATTTTATTTCCTTTCTTGAGTTAACAAAATGTACAACAAAATACGTTGTTTTCTGTTGCAATCAATATATATGTAATTGCCCCTGTTATCACACTATATAACGATTAAACATAATATAGCTTAGTGACCAAATGCAGAATAAAACTACACAAGTATGTAGAAATAGCATTGAGATTCGGTAAAAATATATCGCAAGCTGTAAAAGTTAAAATTGTCTGCATTTCAAAATACATATATTTCAATAAGTCTCTAAAATGTGTCTGCAATGCAGAGACCTTAGCAGCAACAACAGATTTTGTTATCCTGGGATTAGATGACCCCTGGGACCAGGATTCAATTTTCTTCTCCAAAGCACCAATCTCCTGACTTGTCATCTTCTCATCTTTCATTAGATGCTCATAGCTGCATATTTTCACGAAAACAGGCACATTCCCTTAATTGCACTTTAAATGAGCGCCTATGAGCAATACACGCACATGGATGCAAAGTCAAAACAGCATCGTAACTCACAACGTGACATTCAACAATTTTAACAAAAAAAATTGTGTTAAAAGTATCACATTCATTTCTCTATGTAAGGTATGTTCTAAAAGAGATAATTTTCATGACCAAAATACCGTATAGACATGAAGGTAACATAAAAAGAGTTTGACAGTACATGTTTCAAGTATTTATGGGGATTAAAAAAGTTACCACTGACGTTTTTAAACTCGAGGTAACATTGTTATTAATGTTGCATTTCATTATAACCTACTTGTAGCTCAATTCACACAATCTAAAAAGCACACGCACTGTATACGTACAGTTCTCTTTGTTGTTCTTTAAAGAAGCTGATGGTTCTTTCAACCTCCTCCATGGTCCCCTTGAGCTTGTTGACAACTAAAAACAACATTTTAATTTCCAGTCATGTATTTTAACTTGTATGTAATTCACACGACAGTAAGACAAAATGCGTAAGGTTTAAAGCAAAAAAGACCAAAATAAGTATACTCACATTCTGAGTTCTGCGCAACATCCTTTAGTTCTTTTTGAAACAAGAGCACACACGTTTTTAATTTGTTTAATTGCTGCTGCAACTTCAGTTCTGTCAAGACAAAAATGAAATGAGTATTGCAATACAGCAAAACAATAATTATAGGAAATATCAGTCATGAATTTTCTGCAGCATATCAGAAATCATGTTGCCCTATACACAACTTATTTTTCCAGTACAGTAAAGATGCAATTCACCAGCATGTTTACTATTAAAGTAATACTTTCACATACGAAAATGCGTTGGCAATACAAAGTAAATTCATGAAAAGACTGTCAGTATTAGCTTCGACGCATTAATGTGCTATGCATTCGAAATACATTTCTGCATATTCATGTCATACCTTCAGATTTCCTATCATTTAGTAATTTGAGCTCATACTCCTCCAATACTCCGAGGTCATGCTTCAACTCACTCTTCTTACTGTAAAATTGGATGCGCTTTTCTTTCTCCAAGGCATTAATCCTATAAAGCCACCACCAACAGTACACAATGGATTATCAATAATCACACATTGACCATAAATGACTCAACACTTGCCTATTGTAGTAAGTTATTTCATTGGACATAAAACAATACTGTAGAGCAGCCTTGTCGTGTGACCTTGTTTCGAGTGGGTATACATATGTAGTGGTTTCCACGGAGGCAGACACTTGTACTTTGGAGGCAATACTATTATTACACACCCCAACAGGGTAATTACATAAACTACATAAACACTCGGGATAACTATGTGGTAACTACCACGGAGCTATACCTCAACAAGGTCACTATATAAACGGGTCAGGTCAGTGAAGTACTGCCTGACCCACGATGTCGAATGTGACGACCAAGACGGAAGAGCGAAGACCGTAGCACGGCGGGTTGATTCCAGAAGAAAACTTGGATCGAGGCTCGGCCTTTATGGGTCGCGGCATGGCCAGGCTCCGTCCTTGGCCACGTCCCTTTCCAGATCCTTCCCAAAGACTCTGGCCCACTACATCACGTGTCCCTCTCCCCTCCTTTTGGGCCCCCCTTGCCACCTCGTCCGGTCACGTGCCTTCTCGGGGTCACCCAAACTGTCATGTCCTCACTCGACCTCTCTCTCACTGTCACCAGGACTATGCCCCGTCGGGCCTGCTTCCATCGCATACCCACTCTGGTGCCCGAGAGAGGCCCAAGACACACAGCTCCAGTATGGTGATGGTAGCTGGCGCTAAACGCCATAGTGACTTCATTTATGTCACTGCACATATGTAGTGACATAGAATCGGTCATGTAGCAGCATAGCGCTGGCTGCTGGCAGGGAAGGGGGTCTGCAGCTTACAGCAGCCCTGACTGACAGAAGGCCACGTGATAGACCAGACAGGGATCTAGGGGAAAGGTGACAGAAGGGACATATCGAGAACCCGCTAGTAAGTTCCAGAAGGGGCCGTGGTCAGGGGCGGAGCCAGGCCACGCTGACAGTGTTAGAGGGGCCCCAGGAGGGGAGCTCGGGGCTGTCGTTTGGAGTGGGATCCCATCGTGCTGCTGGAGTCTTCACCGTCATCTCCGTATTCGCCATCTCGGAGTCGCCAGTCAGGCAGTCTACCAGCTGTCCTGACTGGGAACTGTAGTTACCAAGTGTTAACGGTTAGGCCGTGTTAATAAACAGTGTCTCCTACTCTTAGTGTCTCTGAGTCAGTCACTACACAAAGACTGAGGGAGCAACGACACAAACGTAAAACAAACTTCAAACAAATGTTAACCGCTAAATAGAATGGGTAACTATGAGGCTACATAGCCCATCACTTAGTTGCCACTGGGTTTAAATTTTGCACCAACATACTGTATTTTTACTTGACTATAACAATATATGGACGGCTGAGCAGCCTGTCAATGCTGCTGTATATGAATACCTTATATCTACATACAAAATACCGTCATGTCAAGAAAGTTGAAGTACAGTATTACCAAAGGTATTTAATTTGTTTATCCGTTTTAGACATGGGATGGTGATCATCTGTTTATAGCCTCGAGTGCTGGAAATTCCACATATGGTGGAGAACAGTCCAACCTGTTAACTTACCACAAAGTGGTACTTGCCATACACTCATTCATGTTAACAGCCACAAAATACCAATGTAGGACACTCCTGAAAGTGTCTTTGAACTCAATGAGGCTTTTTTTTATAATTACCATTTTTAATAAAACGTAACAATTATTTTTGTATTTTACCAGGTAAGGCCCACTGAGCTATATAGTTATTTTTCAGAAGCGAACAGTCCACAAATACTAGCTCAAAATAGTGGCTTATCACATGGACATTTACAGCAGACACATACTCTGAAGGCATGTTTCTAAACGTGTAGGAAAAAACCGGACCCAGGAGGAAAATCCACGCGACCACGAGAACATGCAAACTCCAAATATTGCGCAGGCGTCAGGATCAGGACCGAACTCGCGGACCTCATTTATACCAAGCGAGGTAGTTAACATTCTATTCTATTTCGGATTTAGATAGCGCCCATTCTATCTCGCCACCGTGGCAAGATGTGAACTAACATTTAAAGAGTGCCCGAATCTCAAAACACATTTAAGTAAAAGTGTTTTGGTGACAAAAGAAAAGAAAAACAGCATTCGACAAATGAATATAATAAGAATGCAATACGGAACTGTGCTCGCAGCGACTGTCCATCTCGGATCCAGGCGCCCGGGTTGCCTGGCCGCTCCGTCCGTGCGGCTGCGTGCATCGCCTGCCCAGTGAGCAGCAGCAGCAGGCGGTGGTTAATCTGAAGGAGACATTGTGAATCATCATCTACTGCACTGTCACAGTCGTTAGTCATTATCATCAGGAAGAGCAAGTAAGCATTGGGGTATGTCTAGATTTGAAGTTTTCTTGACCGCAGGAATCCATACTCTTTGGTTCTTTCGGTAAAGTCACGTAGGTACAAAATAAATTAAATCACGACGTTTCGGGCGCAACACAAGTGCCCGTCATCAGGTGGAAACAACCACAGCAATAAACAATTGTTGTTTTTTTTCCCACTTCAGCAATTGTTTATTGCTGTGGCTGTTTCCACCTGATGACGGGCACTTGTATTGCGCCCGAAAGGTCGTACTTTAATTTATTTTGTACCTACGTGACTTTACCGAAATAACCAAAGAACATTGGGTTATGCCATTGGAACCTCATTTGCCAGTAACAAAATATGATAATTGTTTTTTTACCCTTTTATCTGGCAACAAAACTGACACCTTTTTTACAAGAAGTCATGTTTGCATTGACGACAATACCTGCAGTCGGAATGCAAAAAAAAACACAACTCTAATAATGTATGCACTGTCCTTGAAATTGATTGGTCCACACCCGAGACAGCTTTCTTTAGAGCCTAGTCTCACATGGTGTTGCACCAGATGACGCCAAAAGGACCAATCAATTTCAAGGACAGTGCATACATTATCAGAGTTGTATTTTTTTTTGCATTCCGACTGCAGGTATTGTGGTCAATGCAAACATGACTCCATGTTTAAAAAAAGGTGTCAGTTTTGTTGCCAGATAAAAGGGTAAAAAAACAATTATCATTGGGTTATGGTTCGTTATTCATCACTGGCACGTGAAGGTGATCTTAATCAGCGGGTAGCAGCAGCAGGTGCAATTAATCCTCGGGAAGAGTTAAACAGCAGCATGAGGAGTAGTTAAGCGCTGAATGAGAAGCATCACCAGCTTTGGAAAGAGAGAACGTCAATATCAGCAGGAGTCGCAGCTAATGACTTGCATCAGCATTGGATAATGCAATGCAAGTGTGGGGAAGGGTAAGGAAGCAACTATTGTCGGTAGCACATTGTCAAAAACCGCAAGTTATATATATTGACGAATAGAATATAAAAAATCGGCAAACAGCAGAATGCATTTACAGTAACACGCATCATGGCAACGGCACCAATAACAACTGCAATCAGCAAATGTTATTCATAATAAACAATAGCAGCAGTACAATCATGATAAATGAATGAGAAACAGTACCAGAACAATAATACAAATTGCTTCGGCCGCTGTAGGAGAGCAACGCCTCAATGGTCGCTAGGCCTCGGCGTCTCCACGGCGACGGGGCCATCAACATCCGGGTCACGGCACTGCCACAGCCACCGAGTCATGAGTCATCAAGTGCCAGGATGTTTCATTGGAGATTGGAGGAATCCGATGAGCTATAAAGCTCTTTTTCACACAGATGTCCAGTAAGGGGTGGGGGAGGGGGGCAGGTCGGAACGTTATATTATAACAATACGAAAAAAATACGTAATAGCAGTGCAAAGTGTAGGAAAGGTAAATACATCACTTTAAAATAATTATATATACAAAATAAAACTTTTTTTTTTATCTGAGCAAAGTCCACTGTGTTATTGGCTTCTTTTTCAGACGCGAGCCAGCCACAAATGATAGCCCGAATGAAGCGGCTTATCACGTGGAAATGTTTAGCAGCCAAATACTCAAAACGCGTGTCGATTCGAAATGTGAAAGTGGATAAACTGTGGGACCCGGAGAAAAATCCACGCGACCACGGGGAGAGAGACACGCAATCTTCCCTGATTCCCACATCTCCCTTCCCAGTCTCAATCTTGCCTCCTTGATCCTCCTCCCCACTGCATGTCGCTCAACCTCACTCTCCTTTTTCCGTTTTGTTCTCTCCTCTCCGTTCCATGCCTCTTTCACTCTTTCCCCTGCCCCTCTCCTCACCGTCTCTCCCTCCATCTCCCTCACCTCCCTCCATCTCTCTCACCTCCCTCTATCTCTCGCCACCGTCTCGCATTTGCGTGAGATACACGACTGGGGTCGAGAGAGGGGTGGACGGGCAGTAGACAGACGTGAAACCATTGCACGCGCGAACCCGACTCAAAGCTGTGGGCTGCCCGCGCACCAGGAATCCAGCCAGGCAGGCAGGAATCCAGCCAGGCAAGCACAAATCCAGCCGGCAAAACTTTTCTCATGTACCTCGTGCCGGACTAAGCTAGTGCGGGGTCTGCAGCATATGTTGTAAAGGGGCCCTAAATTTAAAAAAAAACTAATATTAAAACACACATTTTTCACTTGCATAGTAAAGTAATTGTATTTTTTAATTCGCTATACGGCCAGATAATACGACAAATCGCTAACCTTAAACACCCACTCGTGCATAAATGTTGAAGGTGGTATAGTACTATAGTGATAGAGCAAGTGCAGATTCACTGAACCGGAATTGATAGCTTGAAAGCATTTTGCGCGGGGTCCTTTGAAAGTGTGGGGTGGAGGGGGGGGACTTGCATATGCTACTTTTGCTACTTGGATAATCTGGCACTGCATGTACCCGTAGTAATGATGTCACCTCGAGGTCTTTAATCTACATTTCTCAGTCGATGGCACACTGGCAATTATCAGCAATGGATAGTTTATTTCCCTTGGTTTAAAAACAATTATGATTTCGTAATCACTCAACAAATCTGTATTGAGATGCAATATCGCTCATTTAAAGTTTCATTAAGACTTCATAAATACTTTCAGAAGGGTGTTTTTTGTGAAAATATTCGTTCATTATAATTGATCTTACATTCCTTCCTTGATTTAAGATATACCTTTTCTTGCACATGTGGTTAGCGAACCCTTACGTGAGTTGGTGTTTACTGTGTTACTTGCCAGTCTTCACTGAATTGTGCATCACTTGAATGTTGTTTTCCCCCAATGCGTTTGCTGCCTGCAATGTTATGATTTATTTGCTGAAGCTTCCTTCATTTCACCAAGGTCCTCCACGGGTCATTCTTGTAAAACAGCTTGAGGCTGAATGTGTCTCACACGCGTAAACAAATAATATCAATCAAGAATGAATTATAAATTTAAATGCTACGTGACATAACCAATGTCCTACATTTTATGTATAAAATGGAACACTTGACAATTTGCTTATTTACTGCATAGCCCAGTGACAATGTCATTAAAATGTATATGTATAAAAAAAGAATGTGCACAAACGTATATCAATACTGCTTTGCATTGCAGTTGTTGAAAATAACCCATATAGTGTCTGTTTTAGCAGTATGTCCAAGCTTATCGCCATCTGGACGAGGCACGAGATGACATGCACATTATGTATCTGTCTATACATGGATCCACGTTTTCAAAGATATATTCTGTGTGTCCTTAATTGCATGCATAGCTGAATCCATGATGAAAAACATTGCATGGATGTGCTTGGTTTTAGACCTGGAATTATGTAGCAATCCCGAGACACTGATGGACAAATTATAGGGCTCTCCCTATGACTGTTAAAATGTGCCATTAATTTTATTGCTTCCATAACAGACAAGACCTCATCTTTTTAAATATTTTTTTTTGCTCAGAAGTCAAATACATGCACGAGTTTTTCCCCATACACTCTTCTTAGAGATGAAGATTGTATGATGGAAATGTTGAAATTCCATACAATGTTACTTTAAAATATTGCCCTTGTAAGAAAAGCGTTGTATTCGTTGCATGTCATTACTGTGCCCCCTACTGTCACACATGCATTATACCATTTACATTCGTCGAAAGGTGATAATAAAGTATTAAACATACAGTAATGTCTTGCAAAATAGTATTGTCCTGTATAATTAGAGTATTGCGTCTACAGTTTGTACAATAGATTGCACTTACTCTATAGATTAGAGTTGCCACCTGTCCGGCTTTGACCCGAACAGTCTCTGAATTGGAATGTGTGTTCCGATGGCAGGAATATATTTCTACGGATATCTGGTGGCATTATCTTCAACTTCGCTACAAAAAAGACGAGTAAAGTACTGCACATTTTTGATAGACCTGGGCTGAATTAGAAATATCTCTGGTTTTTTGTGTCGAAAAGGTGGGCAACCCTAGTCCATATACATTAAACTGTACTAGGTGTACACCAGAGTGTGTGTATATTATGACTACTCGGTTCAATGTTGTGCTGCATTGGAAATTAAATGTGAAAAATACACTCACTTGGTTTAACCTTATGTTCTCTAATACGAATAAAACCAGTGAAACTCATTTGGATTTCGCTATTTACAGGAAGAGAATTTGAAATTCAAAGAATGGATAAGGATGTCCAATGTACCCATGCTGCAGATTCGTTATTATAAACCTTTGTTCACGCGGTATGCTATGATGCATTTTCATTTTCTTTCATGTTAATGTACCTATTCAAAATATATTGTAAAAGTCCATTAGTTCCACGTGAAATTTACACAGTAGTGGTGTACGTATACATGAATATGCGAACTCTTCTTCTTGGTTCTTTCGGTAAAGTCACGTAGAAGGGAAATAATAAAATAATAATAATAAAACATTATACATTACAATTATCACGACGTTTAGGCCACAACGCAAGCAGCCGTCCTCAGGTGAAGAACAGGTCTGTCGGAAAGACAGCACCAAGCTTGGCAGCGTATATTTAAGCTGGCTTAGGGGAGGAACGGGCGCCTTGACAAAGGAATTTGCATATCAACAGAGGAATTTAGCATATTTATGGAAAATGCATATATGGGATTAGTCACTACTTGTGGAATGCGTAGGAGGTGGGGGGGGTCTCAAAGTCATATTATGCCCGTGAATTATGTAGGATTAGCAGCAACAAAGGGAGGAAGTAGGGTTTGCAATAATAAAGGGAAGGAATTTTAATAGTAAGGAGCTGCAGCAGCCAAACCACCACGTAAAAAACTAAAATATAAACTACATCAATATCATCAATATACTAAATATACTTTCCAATAAGCTGAGCTACTAACAGTAAGTCATACATTACAATTCTCTGTCGCAAAAAATATAATATGCCTCCAGCTAAATTTTTTCCTTACATCACACGGATCTACCTAGTACTATATACTGCCATAGACAAACCCAAAATTAAATTATATACTGCATTACTATATACCCCCCTATACCTTAGACTATAGATATTTCTATTTTTATTATTTTATTATTTCCCTTCTACGTGACTTTACCGAAAGAACCAAGAAGATGAATCCCTGCAAGTCACGAAAGCTTTAAATCAAAATGCGAACTCTTGTTGAAACGAACAATACGCACAATACCTCATATTTAGATGTGACATTTTGAAATGTTCCTCATCATAAATGTGGTTACAAAGAGGGCATGGCATAGACAGCTGGTGCTGTGCTGACATTGGTGGCATCATTCTAGAGGGATATTCACCGTTACTGACAGCGTTGTGTGGCTGGTGTAAACTTTAATTGCTAAAGAAGCATATTTTAAACACTAAAAACGATGGCTTTTATCAAAACACAAATAAAAAAAAAACCTGTTATGCTCGTCATGAATACATTCCAACACAAATTGGGTGTAAACGTTATTTAAATACAACTGCAACTCAAGTTTAAATGAGTGTTTGAAAAATATATTTTTGAAATTTCTATTATAACCTATTACAGGAAAATATATAAAACAAAAATACGTACTGTTATGTGATTACATTTCAGAGAATGGTCCTTCCAAATGAAAGATGGGAGAAGTCTCGCCATTAATCAAAATGTTAGCCTATTATGCATTTGTTTTTTCTCTTGAGGCAATGCTAATGATAAATGTGGTGGTGTTTTTAAACATTTATCATGCTTGTTTTGCGATTAAATGCTTTACAAAAATGATTAACATGGACATATGATGACTTAAAGCTTTCGTGACTGCAGGAATTCATATTCTTTGGGTCTTTCGGTAAAGTCACGTAGATAGGTTCAAATAAAGTTTTTTGTTATTTCTTTTTCAACCTATCTACGTGACCTTACTGAAAGACCCAAAGAATATGGACATATGAGTCATGTGTACGGTCTCCGTAAGTTTACTGATATTTACAATATGGTGGGAACTTTGTTTGCCTGGCCGTTATTATTCACCTTTTCTTTTTCAGTGATTGGTGATTATTTTGTACAAAGTTATACAAGAGAGTGTGGTGATTTATATACAATAAAAACTATATATTCTAGTTCCGAATACTTTATATTAAGTTGCATCGCAAAAAAAATGCTTTCTCTGCTTTACTTTTTATGGCACATGTAATTACAAGATTGCCAACTTCCCTCTGCACACATGAATGATATAGCCTTAACAGTTCTCAATATGCTACTGTCATTTAAAAAAAAAACGCTCATTGCCACCAACTTTTACAAATAGGTAGGCAGGCGTTTGCATCACGTGATATTAATGTGCCGGGGCAATGGTGTATCCCAGCTATTGGTAACAGTAAAGTACTGTACAGTCGTGACAAATTATATCTAAATCCAATACGCATTGACAATTCACTAAAGTATGATTATGGTTTGTTGTGGGTAGGCCTTCATCCACATAGTGGGTTAACAAAGGGTTCTACTCTTTTAAAATATTGATTACGCTAGGGAATACGTCTCAAAGAGCATCATGCACTTCAATCGTTATATTTGGTTCGTAAGGTAATACAGTCATGCAAACACTTCAAAGAACTCACAGGGATTAAAATATAAACTAGATTAACTGTATTCTCTGCAGATATCACCAATGTGGAATTGAGTTTGTAACCTTCAATTATTATTATTACTGTGCAGTATTTCCTAAATTCACCAAGCAAGTTATATAATCCCTTTGGCATAGAATAGGCTGTATTTGGTTGTGGATATATTCTAGAAATGTAACTTTGAAATGTTGGTTCATAATATGACCACTGGACAAATGTAACAGAGAAACCCTTCAACTGCATATTCCCTGCAATATAATCAATGATATGTGAAAGTATAATACTTTGTTATTACGATAGCGGATTTAACCTTGTAATATTGTGTTTGCTTTCTATGACATTGAAAATCCCTATCAGGGATTTGTATAAAATCTATAAAAGGAAATATCCACAACCTTGTCATTTATGAAGATGGTAAATCAAATCGACACATGAGTCTGTGAAGCTTTGAACATACAGTAAGTTGTGTGGCTATTAGCCTAATTGGTTTGTTACACTGGCGGTATGCACGGTCCCTTCATTTGATTTAGTTTTTTTCTTTCTCTGGATGATTGCCTAGTTATCATTATACAGGACAGGTATTTTCTTATCAATTTACTTTTTTTTGCTGTCAGTCATTGCAATATGCACAATATTGTCTTGACACGTGCATTGATGCATTCTAGATCAGCGTTGGAGCCTGCACTATTTATGAGAAAGTTACTAAATATTTGATAAACGTTACAGCTCTCAAGCAGAAAAACAAAGTTATCTAAATGTCTACCTTATATTCCCAACAGATACAATTTCTACTGGGTATGCAAAGAGCCTCAGATACATTTTAACACATACATCACCTAGCCTGTAATAGAATATTCCATTTAAAATTTTCATAACATGTTAGATTTAAGTGCAAGTTCCTTTGAAGTATCTCCAGAAATGTCAATACAATAAATGTCACTGGCTTGAAACTACATATTGAACATAACAATAGCGAAATCTTTTGGAATTAATCATTTATCTGTTCATCGCAAAACACATCTATAGAGTTAGAAAAGTAAACTTGTTTCAGATGCTTGTCCAACGTTTGAAAAAAACATACTTTTTTTTATTGCGACCAACTTTGGGCCCAAATGTTATGGCTTTTGCAGACTGCAGACCATTTCTCACTTCAATTTTTGAGCGATACACTTAGTTCGCTCAAAAGTGTCTCTATTATCGCGCCTCAAGTCGCGACCCACCACAGTGACGTCACAATGAGCTCATTAGCATACGAGCCGACTCGATTTCGCCACGCGTTTTCCACTTCACTTTCTCCAGCGCACAACTGCACAAGCATGCCGGGTGTTGCGCTGTACAAATTTGGCACCAATTTCCATGATAGTGGTGACAATTAATTTAAGTATTTTAATTGTACCAAAATGTGTGCATTTGAAGCCAATTATCGTTTAATATGAGACATGCAAAGTTCTATAAAGATGCTATGCAAATTGATATCTTAATTTCGCACAGCACGACAGTGGAAATGAACACGTCAATTCAGATTTTGCTGCGTCAGCTGTGCCAAGAACAGTCGTAGTGGCGTGTTAAGTATGAAGTTTGCACATTGTCATAAATGATGCACAATTAAATATTTTATAATTAATGCAATTGTACGATTTAGTTATGTATTGTAATTAAAGCTGCAGAACAGCCGTCACCATCAGCCACAATCCACCGCTTTTATTTTTAATGTAAAAAAGGTGCGCGGCGGAATTATTTAAATATTTCCACCGCCCTCCGCGCGTGGTGAATATTTATTTATTTTATTTGTAGCCCCCCCACTGCTGCCCGCCTACCTAGTGGGTGTGTGGTGTCACGTGGCAGCTGCAACGAGTTGGCACCACCACCGACCGAGCCGTGCAGGTGTCGCTACTCTTGTGCGCTCCTCAGACTCGGCGTATTCATGCTGGAGGAATCCGATGAGCTATTAAGCTCTTTTTTTTAAATCCTTTATATTAAGTTCACTTGCTTGCTTGCTTGCGCGCTTACGACCGTGCAAATCTTTCGGTCGTTTTTTAACCCACTTCCCGTGATCCAATCGAGCTGACATTTTGCACACAGACTCGTTGTGCGTGACAATTTATTTTCGTGAAAATTTTTTTCCAAAATTTTACACTTTTTAGGAAAAAAATAATTATATTTAATTACCAATTGCTTAATGGTGGCAGGCAATCATCTGACCCATAGGTGGCAGCCATCTCAAGCCAGAGGACGAGAGGACTCTAGCCGCCATGCATATAAAGGATTTATAGTGAAAAACTTTGTTTTTACGGGTTAATTTTTTCACAGATGCCATGTTGGCGCTTACGTTATTTTTTCTACTTCGCCTGTTACTTGTGCGCACGTTTTTGTTTGGTCGCGTTAAAGGCGAACTGGAAAACGACCTTGCCTGCGTGTTTCACACAACACTTAAATTGTATCAGTGGCTTTATAAGATGGCTTTGAGGTTGTGGGTTTGTAGAAGGCCACCACATTGATGTTTTAGTTCTCACTCCCATCATCATCAGCCACGATACATCCACGGGTGGGTAAAGGCATCGCCAGGTTGTGGCAATCCCTCACG
The DNA here is from genome assembly GCF_964198595.1 of Lampetra fluviatilis. Classification (NCBI taxonomy): domain Eukaryota; kingdom Metazoa; phylum Chordata; class Hyperoartia; order Petromyzontiformes; family Petromyzontidae; genus Lampetra; species Lampetra fluviatilis. The sequence goes on along the minus strand of NC_136287.1, from coordinate 8,783,911 downwards.
GTCCCACAATGCTACAATCCATCTCACTTATGCACATGCGCTAATCCAATCGCTCCACCGCTGCGGTAGTTATTGTCTTGGGCAAGTGCCGTTGGCTGCCATTCCTTCATCAGTCACCGTCTATCGGCCAACATTCCAATTACCCTTCTTAATAGTCAATACATTGTCTCCAATTTGCAACTGTTCTCTGATCTACCGTGTTCCTCTTCTGTATTTAAGTGGAATGTTCAGCGTGCATACTGTCGAGATTTTGTTCAATTTGTTTTTGTCATGCCAGATAATATCCACTGATTTTAAAACGCCCTTAAGTAGGCCCACACCTAACCGATTCTGTGATAAGACTTGTACCATGATAAAGCAGGACGTAATCAATAAACGAAACAATGCATCAAACTAAGTAAAAATAAATAACTTGATACACATTGCTGAACAGGTTTATAAACAGGGAGTGGAGTTAATGGAAAAGCAGCACACCGCAAATTATGTGCCATGACATTATCAGTCAAATACATTTCAGCCATGTGCACTGCCTGCACAGTGATACATTTAAAACAATATATGTTGTGCCTCATTTATGAACCAGAATGGTGTCTGAAAAGTGTCATGCACATGCTTTTCACGTAACGTTGTAAATTAAAACATGTAGTTTTATCATGCGTTCATATCCAGCCTCAAGGGTCTTTCAGTTCAATGCGAGTGTTTTTTTTAAGACCTCGGCCATCATTTATGTTTAGTGTAGTTAAAGTTCCCTCCTCTTCTAAGACATCTGGCCAGTTTTGAAGAGTAGGCCAAATACCCTTTAGAGGGGCCTCTCTAGAGCTCTTTCTCTTGTGGAGGACCAATCAATTGCACGGCTGCCCGTTCACTTTCCATTGTGAACACAAGCTGCACGTCGCCACTAGTCTTTATATCCATTCTGTAGGGCCACAATAACAATGATTCTGATTCTAAATAGTGGCATATAAAACTTGTAATTTTAAAATGTTGTCAGATTAAAATCAAACCATTTTAAATATTTGACTTGGTAATAATATTCCTATAACCAGGTTTGGTTTTAGTTTCAAACCCACTTTCTGATTAAATCTCGATAATCATGAGCCTATCACACAATATTAAAAATGTTACTTTTTTTCAACGTGTTTTTTTGCAATTTAATTTAACAAATTCATCTTTTCATTTCAAAACCATAAGATTGAGACTGGGAGCACTAACCCCATGTACACAATCGTACATCAAGACCAAAGCCACTTAGCTCCACATTTGCGTGTCAAGTTGTCTATTTTTAGTAGTATGTAAATCAGTTTTGAATTAAAGCACATTGACTTTAAATCGCTTGTTCGGTATTTGCATAGAAAATATTGATGAATAATAATAAGAAACATTGTGTATGCACAGATGTCTTCGGATTTTTTTTTATCAATGTGTATTTGTGATTTCTGTGCTTGGAGCTTTCACGTATATATTAACATATTGGTCATATTAGTTAGAAAATATGTTTATGACATTCCTAAAGGACAATAATAAGAAGCAATTGACAAAGTATTTCACTTCTTTACATTGATTTTAATATTAAATAAGGCAATTAATAAACATACGGTCGCGATTAAAATTCTCCATCAAAACCATTTTACGAGTATTGCACAATTTAGCAGATGGACATAATATCATTATCACAATACAAAAGCAAAATGCCATACCTGAAATGCAGTTCAGAAATGTTAGTCTATATCGCAAAATACCATACTTTTGCCGTCTTTTAAAATAAATAATGTTTCAATAAAATAACTACACACATAAAACATGTATAAACCAGTGACACTGGCTGATTAGTAAACAGTAAATGCAACTGCATACTCTAATTAAAGTTTATCAAATACATTTTTTTTATGTACTGGTCAAAATCATAACCAAAATATGTGAAATCTCTGCAACGGTAAGCAAAGCAATGTGCAATAAAGAATCATAGAGATATACTTCATAATAATTTACAATTAGACACTTCATTTTAAAAAATGTAAATCGAATTTAATCCCAATAACTATCAAAATATAACACCAAACAACATATTCTATAGTTAGTTAAAGATTGAGCCGTTGTGTTCGTGCTGTTAATTATTTCTAAGTTGTGTTGTGATAAATATGGTTATGAAGCCAGTGCACTTGACAATTAATTTACTTGTGTTGATAAACCAACAATAATAGTTACACTTTTTCATCTACTCATACATTTTACCACAAAGAGCCAAATGAGAGCTGATATAAGCATATACTGCACGTTAAATACTGGTCACGCTTTAAATGTGCAAGTATTATGAACTGCAGCCAAGTGTAATTTCTGCAACTCAGCGGTGAATAAGGAGATACAAATGCCTATTACATTTCTGCCATTGCCTATTAGGTGCTCTTCAATTTATTAAGGCAGGACATCCAGAATTCATGGGTTCTTCTAAGTGGCACGGTACCACCCTTTCTTAACTCCACCCGCTAATCTCCCTTTTCTCGCAAAAAAGGCTGATACCATGCATTTGTATGTTGAACTTTTTCTGCACCATATGTAGCCAACCGCGCTAACCGGAGGTGCCTTTCTACGTACACTTTTTCCAGAGCACTCAAATACTGGCACAGCGTCGTACATTCGACCAATCCCTCAATCCTCTGTTGCTTCTTCCCGAGTTAGAAGCTGCCTCATTTGCTCGACTTGCATGGAGTGGCGCCTGATGATTTTCTTCCTTGGTTTTGCATCGCAGCTGTTGGGTGAGCTCGGTACAGTGGGCACCATCGGCTTGACCATCGCAGTGGGAGAGTTAGTCTTGTTTGTGCTGGCAAAGTCAGAAATACTGTGCATGCTGCTGTTGGTGTTGATTGGTGGCAAAATTCCTGGACGCGTGTGAGCAAAGTGATCCATCAACAGAGTTCCAGATCCTCTTCGTTCTATAAGGCTTGGGTGTCGATGCTGAGGCATCATTGTCGGGTTTCCGGCAAGACCGTCCAACGAATCCCTCGAATTCGACAACATAACCGTGTGTTTCCTGCGCTCCAGTGTGGCTTTTCCCAGGTCCACTGGAACAATGATGGCAGGCTCAGCCTGCAGTTGTGTGTCCGAGTTGTAGTGGTCATTGCCCAACAGCCGGTGGGCGATGATGTCACGCAAACCTGACGCAGCAGGCATTGCAAGGGTCTCGCTTATTTCTTCCACGGGGAGGGTGTTCCTTCGCGCCGCCAGATGACGCGGAGGCTGTCCAGCATTTTTCTCATACAACATCTTGCGAGACGCTTGCGCCGAGGAACAGTTCGGCGAGGACCCTTGCTCGCCGGTGATAAATCTAAGGGGCGGGTCGTTCACCTCGAGACTGTGATGCCTTGACAGCGTATGCCGCTGGGCTGCCAGTAAGGAGTTAATTCCAGAAGACATCTCATCAACCGCAGTGGCATGCTTCAAGGTGTCCTGCTGTGTCGCTGCGAGGTTGTGTTGGCCAGAGCACGAAGGTGCAACCAAACCCCATGGCTCTGACTTGAGTCTCTGCAGCTGAGGCAGCTTGGCACCGCCGCGCTTGACGCCTCCTCTCCTACTGATGTCATTCGGCGCGAGAGGTGCCAACTCATTTGATTTGAAAGCGAAAATATTTTCAGTCTCGTTGCCACCCGTGGCGCAAGGTGCTGAAACGGTTTTGAGCTCGATGTTTGTCGGCGAGGTGACCTCGGATTGCCGATCGCTGATGTTGGGCGAAGGAGGGGCATTCAGGTACTGCTTCGTCGTCTTGCAGCCCGACGCGGATTTATCGGTGGTAATGATGATCACATCCTTGCCTTTTGCCTTGCATGCGTCCAGCAGGACTTTCAGAGTCTCCTTGTCGTCGGCATCGATGGCGTAGACGAGGGCAGATGCACCGGAATGATCCTCGAGGCTTGGGTCTGCGCTGTTCTGCAGCAGCTGCAGGACCACGTCCGAGCCTGCCCTCGTAATGCAAGCGTGCATCAGAGCCGTTTTGCCGGACACGTCCTGAATGTTGGGATCCGCCTTGTTTTCCAGGAGGTACTTGACCATTTTGAGCTTGCTTGCACTCTGAGAATCCATCTGTTTCGACCTGCAGGCCATCATGAGCGGAGTTTCGCCCTTCTCGTTGCTCTCGTTGATGTACGCGCCGCCCTCCAACAGCAGCCTGCTCAGGCGTAGGCGGCCCATGTACACGGCCTTCCACAGGGAATTGTTCTCCATCCTCAGCTCAGAGCACTCGTCCATCGTGTTCTGCCCGAATTGCACTCCTAACAACAGCAATCGACATGATGCATCCATTCATTAATTCTTTTTTATAAACCATCGGGCACATCATTTTTTGGGTCATTGCCATCTATTGAGGAAATGTCATGCATTGGGAGTGTTTATTTCTGTTCCCGTGTGATAATGTTCTAGTATTGAATGAAATTAACAAAATCCATAATATCGTATTGCTTTACCAGACGATGAATCGCCATCCAGTTTACTGAATTGTAAAACTGTAATACGCATTGTTTACAATGCATGCTGTACACATAATTGCTTTGCCAGCCGGCTAGATCTATCATAACCACCATCAGTGTTTGCAGAGCCAAATGCATTGCACGGATGACAAAATCCACGTCGGTATTTGATTTTACCGATTAAACATTTATGAAGAGCTTGCCATAACACGCTACCCATAAAGGCACTTATTGATTTAAAGCAACGCACTGGAACAAACGCGAGGCACGTTGATCTGAAAAAAAGGATAGATGTTGTTACGTAACATAAATCTTGCAAGTGGCAAGTAAGCTAATCGTTACACCGTGACAGCAAGCAAGTCAGTGGCCACACGTTTTTTTTTTCTACTAATGATCTTACATGCCTTTGGTGTAATACAATTTTCACATTTACTATAGCATTAACATAGCATGGCCCCATTTTTAAATCTGCACATCAGACGAGCTACGTCTTTAGTATTCACGGGTGTTGCATGTACCAATCAATATATGCCACATGATCATAAATGAAACAGAGACTGACATAACAGCATTGCAACCCACTTCAGCGCACGCTGTAATTGTAAAAGTTACACACTTCATTATTTGGTTCTTTCGGTTAAGTCACGTCTAAAGATAAAATAATAAATTAAATTAAATAATAAATAATAATATTTAATTTAATTTATTATTTAATTTTTTATTTTATCTTTAGACGTGACTTAACCGAAAGAACCAAATAATAATTCCTGCAGTCACGAAAGTTCTAAAATTAAGATTTTACACACTTCATTTTCTGTCTTTCAATGCGGTAGGTTATTTTATAAAAATGCATTTCAATATATATTTGTCACATTGCAGGAAGAATGCAGAGGTTTGGTAACGAGAGTTTTGTAAAATGACATTTGAAGAATTCTTACCTCCTCTGACAGCCGTGAGGGTCCGTCCACGAAGTGATGAGCAATGTGCAGCTCGCAGACAATCTCACAACAATGTACACATCATTGTTACTTCAGTTTCTATCATCAACGTCGAGACACATGATGTTGGCTGGCTCTGAAGTATGAATAAACCAGCCCCGTCTTTGATGTGGCCACTCCACATCTCCTGTTAAAAATAAGGAAATAAATAATAAGCGCATAAGCCACTCCCAGCCGCTCGTGTACGTGTGCGTCGGCGAGAAATACCGGCGCTCGCCCAACATCGCAGGCATCCGCAGTCATATTGTTGTTCGATGGTCACCTTTAATAACAATGAGAGAGCAAACAAAAGGAAAGGCAACAATAGGCGATGGGACGAACGCGTCGCAAGCGCCCACACTCCTGGTCAGGGGGGGAGCGAAGCCGTCGCGCGCACGCCTCGCGCCGCTGTGCGCGTGTCCGCGGCGAGCGAAGCCGCGTGCCCTTCTTTTTTTTACGCCAGCTGTGCGCTTTAATTGCGTCGCCTACGCCTCCGGGACAAGCCTGCCTACCCGCCTGACTGCCTGCCTGACTGCCTGCCTGCCTGAATGCCTAACTGTCTGCCTGCCTGCCTGACTGCCTGTCTGACTGCCTGACTGCCTGCCTGTCTGACTGCCTGCCTGCCTATCTGACTACCTGCCTATCTGACTGCCTGTCTGCCTGTTTGCCTGCCTGCCTGCCTGTCTGCCTGTCTGTCTGTCTGTCTGCCTGCCTGCATGTCTGCCTGCCTGCCTGGCTGCCTGCCTGCCTGACTGCCTGACTGTCTGTGTGTCTGTCTGCCTGCCTGCCTACCCGCCTGACTGCCTGACTGCCTGCCTACCCGCCTGACTGCCTGTCTGCCTGCCTGACAGCTTGCGTGCCTTCTTTCCCACCCACAAAGTCCCGGGGGGGGGGGTGCCTATAGCTTTCTGTATCTGTCTTGTCTGTGGCTCGGTGACTTTTAGCTCCACTTTGCTTTGCTAATATTCTAATAGTCCATTGCATCCTTATTTTGCATTGGTGTAAAACATACTGCATGATAAAGGCTCGGGTCTTTTTTTCCCCTGATGCTATTCTAACAAATATTTGCTTGGTTGTGTGTGAGAGATGGTTGCCCTTGATGGTTGGATGGTTGGAAGGGGTCTGCTGGCTAGCCGCATCATTGCCTGCAGATTTGTTTTCGTGTCTTGCGGGATGGATGGGAAGACATATGGATGGATGGGTAGATGGATGGATGGGGGATAGGTATCAGTTGATTTGAGTGTGGCGGGGGTGGGGGTGATGGGCGTGGTGGTTAAGAAAGCACCACGTGGGGATGTTCTTGATATGGAAACGAGGACAGAATGACAACATTACACGTACATTGGGGGAATAATTATGGCCCATTACTGCAAAGGTAAAGACAGGTTTTGTGTCTGCATTTGATAGCTGCTCTGCTTTAAAGCATTTCTTTTATATCCCTGCACATCCATGCAATATTAATTGCAACGGTGTTCTTGATTTGCAAGTGGAGCTGGCTCGGCTGTTTTGATGCTGCTTTTTTTGGATGCCCAATTGGTAACACCACTTGCAATTAACAAATGCTCTGGAAGGCCATATCATCAACGTGTTGCAACAATAAGGTTTAAAATGTAAAACATATATACAAATTACACTGTGTGGGTTATGCACATGATGTCAGCAGTTTAATCTTCCACTTCAAAGCAGTAAATATAACTATGCAAGATCAACAAATGCGGCTATCGATATGGTGTTAAAACGGCTATGCCATATTATTGCATATCCATTTGACAAGCGTAAAACACATCGTACTGTATTTGGGAATTGGTATTCAATAGCATTCATTGATAGCTTAAATATACAGCACTTTTACACAACCCTAATGAATTTGTATTTTATATGCTCTTCCAAATAGCACAATACCACATGCACAGATGCAATTAATGACCATGTTGAGATACAGACTAACTATTCTGCATGATAATGTAACCCACCTCCTATCTTATATACCTCCTGAAAACGATCCTACCATTAATTAATTCATTAATTTTGACCCCTTAGTCAATCAATTGCTAGGTGAAGGCCTCCCCACAATGGAAATGGGTCATGGGGGCGTTGTTTGACCAACCTTCACCACGCTGGCGAATACGGATTGTGAGGATGTGAAGGGTGCGCAGGCCTGTCTCGGATGTCACTCACCACTTACGTGCGTTTTCACCGGGAATGGGACTCTAAAATGCCAGGTTCATCGCGCAGTGAGCTGGAACCCACTGAACTCCTGCACCATTCCACCAGCCGTGTAGTGCTTAAAAAGTGGGGGGGGGGGGAACAATACAGTGCGTACTTGCATACGAAGGTTTTTTTTTACAACAAAACACATAAGTGGCAACGGTTCATATTTAAAAGTAATTGTTTCATTGCAAAATAAGAAAACAATTTCCAGTGTGAAATACTTGGAACTAGGTGTAAATATTTTAACAGCATTAAGAGTTGTCCTGCATGAGTTTGGCCCAATTTTTTTTTTTTCAGCTGGTGACAATGTAGGATGTGACAATGATGAATTACTGTAAAACAACGCATGTTGCTCTTTATTCCAACTTAAATCCCACGATTATCGATAGGGTGGTCCAGATATCTTGTCACCCCAACTTAATTCTCTAAAACGTAATCATTTTGAATACCAATGGGGGTGTGAAAGCAAAAATGAATACGCAAAAGGGAAGAAAAAATGTCGGGGGTCAATTAATTGGGGGGGGGGCGGAGGTCACAAAACATCTGGACCACCATGTACAGTCAACAAAAATGACTGCTTGGACATGGGTCTATGTTTTGCCAGTTATGCCACCCCACAAAATAAGTATTCTGTATGGTTCTGGATGTCATATTTTCTTTCTGCATGAACCACAATTTTGAGTAAAATGTCCCAGATATTGCTTAATTTCTCATAAAAAATATACTGCACGCTCAAAAACGTACTTTTTGACAGTTAATATTGTAAGCTCTTCTGATGTTGCTTTTATTATTGTTAAACATTTCAAAACATAATCTAAAATAAACATAGCCAATCCTGTACAGTAATCTCAGGACCAGATGTGCACTCAATTTTTCGCAGGCGAGTGATCTATATTACAGTTCTTCAAAGTGGGCGACACAAGGTGGGCACTTTGGAAGAGTGGTTGCATAACAATGTACTCAATTAACTCCAAGGAAGATCGGCTATGCTCAATGCAATTCACCCATGAAAGCCTCTTTCCTGAAAATTAAATTGTGGAGATCAAAATGGGATCCTTTTTTGCCAGTATCAAGGTATGAAAAAAAATCGTTTTTACGTTTTCTAGTAAATAAAACAGGTTTTAAGAGGTCCAACCACCATATAGAAACCTTTTGCAAGGACTCATGTCTGCGTTAGCCAGATCAATTCGCGTGCGAACCATACAGCTAAACATGAATATTGTACTGATAGGAACTTCCTGGTTACACCAGCCCACAGGGGATTATTGTGTCCGTCCGTCCGTCGTGCATCCAAAAATGGGAGGGGTGGGGCTGGGTGGACAGGGGAAGGTGGGGAGGGGCTGGGTGGGGAGGGTGGGGAGGGGCTGGGTGGGGAAGGTGGGGCTGGGTGGGGGGTGGGGCTGGGTGGGGAGGGGCTGGTCACCCCGTGGTGCCCTTATAAAACTCAACGTTTAACCTACTCACGCCGGCTTGTGCCCGCCCTCACAGTCGGGCATATTTGCGGAATACACCACGCCGCCGTTGACCCTGGCCATTGACCGAGCAACCCAACGTTCCTACCAGCTCCCTCCGCAGGAATGTATTCCTCTACTGGTATGTAAAATGTGAAAATAAAACCACTATTGGAACAAATGCACATGAGTGTTTTTTACTAAAATAATATTTCACAAACTATCAACTGTGCATAAAGTTAAACCTAGGCATTCGATTTATGATTGCACTCGAGTTTTGTTTCTTTTGACAATGACATACCTTAACCAATGGACGAGCCAATGGATTATTTTCTTTTGATACAAGATCATCTAAACCATGGAAGAAAATGAAGCACTGATGTTTTTTTAGCTTGTGTCAAAATAATGCCCTTATGTGGAGTAACTTTAAACATGAGTTTCAGCCTCAAACGAATAAGTGTTGCAATGTTACGAGACCTGACATTACCAAAGCCAAAATTACAAATATCAATCGCATAGAAAGGGGTATTACATTTCAAACTAGTTTTCAGGTTATTTCATTGAATTAATAAGCTGTGAGAATTTAAGCCTGCCATTGTAGCATACAAAGTTGGAAATGAAAAAAGCAGTTTATTTTGTATTGTTATTCTGCATCCACCAGTGTTAAAATTGTGCTCTGCTCATATTATAATGTATGCTTTCCACTGGTGAATCATTACAGTGCATACATTTGTATATACTGCATTGTGACAAATTTCATTAACTGTAATCTTAGAATACACATCAGATATTATCCAGGTCATAATTACTCTTTAAACAGATTAATATTCTCCTTTGTTGTTTTTATTAGAGCTGAGATATGTGTTTATTAAAGTAACCAGTGACTCTACAAATTCTCGTTTTGATTGTGCGGCTAAGGGTGTGCAGCAAAGATAAAAAAGTGGATTATTTTTACATCTCTGTTCCCACATTTGCCACTAGATGGGAGGTGATGGGCAGGGCTTGGTGATATCATCAACATCATCAGTCACATCACGCTAGGCATGGCTTGTATGGGGTTACCTGCCTTCGGGAGCCAGAAGGTGGGGTGTGGCCGTCATTTAAAAATGGGCTCAAATAAGGTGACCTCGAAAAATGAGTCGACTTCAATGTTTTGTAGAGTCATTGATATAAAGGACCAAATTGTCCCACCTCTAGTTTGTGCAAAAATCAGGTGTCAATGTTCTAAGTGATATTAAATGACCAAGTAGAATCTATGGCTTGATGCCTATATTGTAATGACAATGCTCTTTATTGTCCCTATTAGTTTTGGGCCCTCGATTAAGCATGCACCTCCTAGCATGGTTGGCTACGTACGGTGTGAAATATGCAATATACATACATCTGCATAGCAGTCCAATGCAAATTATTGACCATATTTCACAACACTGATGAAGTCCCATGACTAAAGAGGCATGAGGAGGCCTTCATCCAGCAGTGGATTCCTAAAGGACTATTTTTATTTGTAATTTACTTGTTATTTGTAATGTTAATAATTACCTTTTCACATTTATTATTTTTACATTTCCCTCGTTTATTGATCTCTGTATTTGCAAGAAGTGTATTGGACTATACACGGATGAATAATCAGTAATTGGTGTTTTAATTTGGTGTTTATTTGAAACAATTGTATGCACAGAATTTGTTTTCATGAACATTGCTTGCAAAATAGGTCAACATTGATATGCGGAACACATCTTCGTTGACTCTAATTGTCAAGAAAATTATTTCTTGATATGCCGTTTTTTAACGTTTTATTGAGAGAGCAGGTGTTTTATTGGCACAGAAATTTCAAAGTACTGGCTTGATTAAACATGTTATTTTATTAAAGTTTCGTACTTTAATCTTATTTGAATGTGAAAACATGGTTTTTAAATATGTGAACACCAGTGTTATTATGAATTTGATAGATTGCATTTATGTCTAGTTCTCTTTTGAAGTCTCATACCTCATTAATTGCGTCAGGTCTCACTAACAGGCCCGAGGGCTAAATACATATCACAGTTTCTCATCTGCCATTTAATATTAGTTATGTAATGTCTGTATTCTGTTTACTCAATTATGAACTAACATTTTTCGATTTAAAGCTTTCGTGACTGCAGGGATTCATCTTCTTGGTTCTTTCGGTAAAGTCACGTAGAAGGGAAGTGAGTAATTTTTGAAAAAAATAATTGTTTTATTATGTTTTATTTTTATTATTTTATTACTTCCCTTCTACGTGACTTTACCGAAAGAACCAAGAAGTATGAACTAACACTTCATCTACATAATGTTGGAGCAGAGAGACCGACATTGAAATTGATATGAGGTAGGCCCTGAGGTTCAGATTTTTTAAGACTTTCAACCCACTGGTGTAAATCACCAGGGACCTGGTGAGAACACAATTATCATTTTAGTTTGATGCTTAATTTCACATTTGTGACATCACAAAATATGTGGCACGTAGATTGATAATTAATACATGTGTAGCGCTGGAAAGGGGCTACCTGCAGTAGCAGACAGGGTCCACCAGGAGCAGTAACTTGGACCGGCATAAGGGTCGCTACATTCTCCAGCCCCAAAGCAGGGGGGGCTGCGGGGTGCTCTAGGATCCCCCGAGACCCCCCCCCCCCCCCCCCAGAACTCTCTGGAAGGGAGGCGTGGCCAGGGGCTGACATACCTGGGAGGTGTATAAAAGCCGGACTTCTGGACGGGTCCGGGGCCAGTTGAAGACTGAAGCCCAGCTAGCTAGGACCCTGGGACTCACCTGACCCGACGTCCTTGTAAGGGCCGGGACCGAGCGGGCCAGTGGTTGGGACCTGTACCTTGGCTGGGTTGGGTCAGAACAGCCTCCCCTAGGTCACCCCTAGCCGGAGGACCCAGAGACCGTGGCCCCAGTAGTAGGGCATGTCAGTCCGGAGGCAGTACCTCCTTAGGCAGCAGGTGAAGGGGCTGTAACCCCTTCAAGTGTTAAGGGTTCGCTACGCACTGTATCGTAGCCTTGTGTTAATAAACGTGTTGCCTCCAACGTTCATCTCCACCCTCGTGAAACCCATCACTACACATGTGTAGTGTCACTACACATGTGTAGTGACACTACACATGTCTAGTGTCTTCAAAAATTACTCACACCCACACGTTGTGACAAGTCACCTGCTTACACTTTATTAACCTGTTCTTGCGCCAGTTGTAGGCGCTCCTGTAACTATCTGCATGGTCACATATACTTGACTTCCCCGCTCCTATCTACAGTATTCTGCACCTCACTTATCCTGCACTCAGCAACTCTGCTCTCAGCGACTCCGCACACAGCAGCTCCGCACTCAGCGACTCTGCACTCAGCGACTCCGCACACAGCAACTTCGCACACAGCGACTCTGCACACAGCAACTTCGCACTCAGCAACTCTGCACACAGCAACTTCACAATCAGCGACTCTGCATCTCCACCGCTGCCCTCACCTATGCTCCATCAGACCCGCTCACTTGTCTGTCCCGGGCGGGGGGTTCAGCCAACACCCGCCCAGCAACGGCGTGAGGGTTGAGGTTCCATTGATGGCTGAAGCGGCAGCGGCGAGATGTCTTCACTCTTGGTTCCCAGGCACCAACAACCCCTCCATTTACGCACACTCCCCTTATATACCCCTCCTCATTCCGAGTCCTCACGTGCTCCCCCTCAAGCTGCCGCCAGCCCGGCGCCAGTTGTCCCATTAATCCCTCATCATCACTCCCCATCTCCCGTCTCTTCCACGCCAACCTCGGGTCACAGCGTACCCACCTGTTCGACCTCGGTTGCACCCGCTTCTCCCCTTAATTACTGGCGGTTTGTCGGTGCAAACCTCATGTTGCAACGCACGCACCTGTTCGACCTCAGTTGCACCCGCTTAACAGTGCGCACCGCATATATCTCTCCTCTACACATGTCTTGTTTAACAATGTGTACTAAACTGTCAAATTGGTATTTTGATAACTTTTTTTTAAAGCAGACTAAATGAACGTACAACCCTTTCTTGATCCACTGCCAGATGAAAGCCTTCCCCATGTCATGTTGTGGAGGTTTTTTTTGTTACCATGCTTCACCACACTGGTCAGTGTAGGTGGATTAAAATGAAGGTTCGGAGGGGACGAGCAGTTGCCATTTCACTCACTAGTGATCTTTGTTAGCCACAGCCAGGAATCAAGCACGGGTTTCTAGAGACATAGCGCAATGAGCGCTAACCACCGAACCGTCATGCCACCCACGTCCATTCAAAGTGCTGAATGAATGTGTGCCCATGAAACATTTATATTGGGATTTTCTTTTTTACTGCTGAAAATAAGGTTGGTACATCTCACCCCCCAAAAACAAGCATTTGTGTTTATATACGCAATATTTCAAGTTCGTAAAAATATGAGCATATTTACAGTCTTCAGCCATCTATCCATCTTCGGATGTTATGGTAAGTGGCTACATATGAAAGGCGTGTTGATGTATTATATAAAGCCCGGTCGACTATGAAGGCGCACTTGGAGGTCCGGGTGGATGCCATGCAACTGCCATAGCTCATTTAATACGTTCACATATATAGCGTGTTTATTTCCTTAACTATGCAATGGATTATATAATTTGGATTTATAAAGCACTGCATCTAAACATAGTTGTATTTCAAGTTTCCCCGTAATTATTTATGAGTAAAAGATTATTGAGATTTTTTTTCAACTCACTTGTATATTTGTTTGCATGTATTAGGAAAGAAAGTCTGTAACCTACTGTATACAGTATACCATGTACAGTATAGTATAGAATACTGTTTATGTACTATATAATATTGGTTTATTGCGTGCCAAAATCGAGAAAGACTGTCTTTATTTTGCACAGATGTGATAATCAATGAGTATATTAATGTGTAGATACACTTACAATTTTTTTTACATAAATATGTGAGAGTACTGAAACAAGAAGGACAAATCATGCACATTCATGACATCGGTGACACTCTCCAACAACCGTCTGCCCTAGGAAATATTTTATTAGTGATAATAACATTACGTTATGAGCCAAACAACGAGATGACATCACATGGTGCGAGATAAATTGTTGTCTCACGAGACCGTGAGAGACAGAAATGGCTTTGTGGGGCATTCATCAAGCAGTGGCTAGATCACGTGGGTTGGCAACACCATAACTTTGCATGTCCATACTGTTCATAAAAGATGTGTTATTGGTGGATATATGGTTTTGAGTTTACCTGCTACACTATGCATTCCATATGGATTTCTCATGAAAAAAACTCATTGTGGAACTTCCTTAAGTGTATGTTTTATGCATTTTCTCTGCCGTCACACATAAAGGTCTCGTTTTAAAGCAATCGCAAAATAAGGGATGCCATTTATATTTCTTCGTTCGGGGTATTTCAGCAATGCATGAAGATTTGAATCATTGCCACCTCCCCGCATTAAAATCAATTTTACGTAATTGTGTGCAGTGCTTTTTTTATATGGAAACCCATGGGATGGCATTTTACCAATGCAATATTCCAGAATACAAATGTGGCTTGGATCCTAGACTATCATCCCCCATGTTATCCCATGTGAATATTATTGCAAGCTTGCGTCAGATTCAATTCCCTTAATAACTCTATCCTTAGTACTGAAAACGCTCACAAGTGCGAATGCATGAGAATACCAATAACGGAGATCAGAAATACTTTTTTTATATACTAGTGTGGATACACATACTAATAAAAGCTACAAATGAAATAATTCGGAACATGCATATAGTATATGCGGTAATAAATACCACATGATATCATTTGAAAATAATTTACCTCTCCTGTCTTACCATTATCTTAAAATAACAAGTGTGCCTACCACACCACTTATTTTTTGGAAAAAAAAGGAAAATGTATTCAGCCAATTATTTTTTGACAGTGCTGTCACTGTACGGGTACATACGCATTGTAAATCTCCCGTTTTTTCTCTTTGCTTAAATAAAGTGTATAACTCTAAATTCCTCACAGTTGGAATGATGCGATATGTGTAAGTATGTATTTAAAAAGCACATGGGCATTATGAATTTCAAATACTGTTCTGAATTACTATGCAACATTACAGAACCGTATAACCTTTATATCCACACTAAAACAATGCAAATGTATTTTCCATGGAAACATTGTGTAAATCATAATGAATCCATAAATGTCACTAAACCCCTTCAGGGACATGAGAATGGGGTGGGACTTCAGTGCATTAACTCCCACTACTTATATAAGGTAGTCTTAGCTATAGTATTAAAAATTCATTATTGTATGAAAATGTACGATGTTGAATATATCAGATACTACCGCAGCACTGATGACCTACTCGAGATCTCTCAGAATAAAAGGCTATGCTGTGCATTTGTTTCCTAATTAAAATACTATAATGCATTATAAATCATAACGTATAGCAACACAACCACTATATTGCCTGGGAATACATTACCTTTGAAGACATGAAATCATGTTTTAATTTTTTTGAAAAATATATAGTTATTCATTAGCCCCATTTCACATTTTATTAGGTGGCAAAGACTTTATTTACTGCAATTAAAACCCCATGTTGAATTGTCTGAAAGTAATATGATTCTAAATCTTGGCTTTTTAAGAATGATATCTTCTTTTGTATGGCTGATGTAGATGTGTAGTGGGTTCACTCGTGACACGGACGACGTAGTTGAGGCACAACGTTTATTTCAATACTTGAACAAGGATACAACACTTGAAGGGGTAACGGCCCCTTCACCCATCCTGAACATGGAAGACCCCTAGCACTATCCCCGGCTGGTCTGCTCCCAGGTCCACCGTTAAGAGTGCTAGGGGAGGTTGTCTGATCCGGCTCTGGTTAAGCACGGATTATGGCACCCAGCCGACCAGACCGGCTCTTACAAGAGCATCGGCTCTGAGGCTCTTAGGGCCGAGCCTCTGGCTTGCCCTGCCCGGCCCTGAGAAGGACAGCGAGCCAAGGGAGTTCCAGGGCCTATCCGCAGTCTTCCGTCTTCACTGGTTCAGCTTGTATACTCGACCACGAGCCCTCTGGCTCCCTGCCTTTTATACCAATTTCCCCCGAGGGGTGGGGCTATGGGGGATCCCAGCGACCACCCACAGCCCCCCAGGGTTAACCATTGCGGACGTGGATGTAGACACCCCTGTGTGTGGGTATAGACACCCCTGTGTGTTTGTCCGCTTCCTCTCCCGCAACACCCCTACAGATGTGCAGAGCAATAACTACGATTTCACATTCAGGTGGTCACGCCCAGACAACCGCTTCAGGAGCCACGGAATGCATCGCTGTAATGTCTCCTTCGTATTTTTTGGCTAGGCCTCATATTTACGTGGCCAAATTTGTTTAATTTAAATGAGACCCCTCTACCACTTGATATAGCCCTAGAAATAAAACACTACGTGATATTTTACATTGTGGGTCACGTTCAACCCACCTCGACCTCCATGGTGATCTGAATGGCCGGGTGTGGAAAGTTAAGAAAATTACATACCGTATCCCTCCCAAGTGACCAAACAACCATTTTGTCATCCAAATATACAAAGCAGTGGGTTTTAACCTTTACTGCAGCCTTGCCACCCCTTTGATTCTTAATCTATCTACATGACTTTACCGAAACACCCAAAGAATATGTGTAGTGAGTTATTCAGAGACACTATTTAGGAGGCTGTTCTGTCCCACGGCAGATATGGGGGTGTGTTTACACAATAACTTCCTGATATGACGATTTTGAGTTTGGCCACGTGATCAGGAAGTTACGAGTTAAGGGTCTCTAAGTCACAAGGCCAGGTAGGGGTGTCAGCCATTGCATAGAGTGGAACATTGAGGCACAATTAGTGTCTCGGTGAAGACGGGTGCATCTGTTCATTGCGGGACTTTAAGAAGCATTGTCTGTAAGTTCGTTTATGTTCTTATAATACTGGGAATGCTGTTATAATGTTAGGAGTGCAGTTATAATGCTGTAAATGCCTTTATTAGGTAACGTTCTGCTAAGTGTAGTTCAACCGTTTTGTGATGAGTTAATTAAGGTTTTTAATTGTGTCACCTATTGACACCTTGGTTGAGCAGTGACACCTCAAAACTAATCAAAGTGTTGAGGAGTGGAGTGCTGACGTCAGGTATCCATGAAATTGAGTTTAATGTCTTTACTTAGGCTCACCAGATGCTGAGTTTTTTTTTTTAGATGAGATGTTACCAATATGAAAAAGGCAAATAACATATAGTACCTATCATAATAAATCACATACTCATGCCTACCTAAACGAACAGCCACACCACCATCCAAATGTAAATCTCTCCTTTAAGACGCTTATGCACCAGCCAGCACTGTGGTTGAACACACAAAGGTGTCCAGCATTGTACAGCTTTATCTAAACCATCAGTTCAAAATAACTGAATGTGCAGCCATTTTGTCATTTAGACCACCAACTCAAAGAGGTGGGAAAATGTAGCCATCAAAACAACGGGCAACATTGAAACAAAGACACATTTGTACAATAGTTGTCTTGCCTCACGGCAGATGTGGAGCGTGTGTTCACAGGAAGTTCCTGTTTTTTATGCTAATGTTGGTCACGTGACCAGGAAGTGACGATGTTAGATTTCCACTGTACCACGCGGGCGTCAGCCATTACACAGATAAGTCAAGATGGCGGCACGCATCGCATCTCAGTGAGACCACAGCCGCACTTGTCCATTGTGGGAGCTTAAGAAGCATTATCTGTAAGTTGTTTATATTCCTATAATATTGTAAATGCTGTTGTAATGTTGGAATGACCGTTATAGCAATGTAAATGCCTTTATGGTGCCGTTAAGTTGTTGTAGTAAATACGAGGCCTAGTTAGTAACGAAGCCTGTGACTTTCCTTATTGTGGATGTTACTTGTGATTTAGTAGGTCGAGTCAGACTTGTGCCTATGTTGCGATCCTGAGAGTGATGACGAAGTATCTCATCCACAGTTTAGTGTTAAGTGTAATGCTGTACATTTGGGGTGCAGTGGGATGAATACACTATGTGCCTGTATGCAACGCACCAGCTTGTGCCTTTGTCTAGTTGTTCAGGGGTAATGTGGGGGCCTGGTCCTTCCAGGATCTATTGTTATCTGAGACAATGTTCTGATGCTGTGGTGTTCATTGTGTGGGTGTTTCCGAATTATAACAGATGCTGTATCTGTGTTTTCTCACCAGTTTTACCTGTTACAATCAATAAATGACGATCGGAGTTGGACGGTCATCCTGACTCCGAGGGTTTATTGAACACATGGTTATCTACTCGACTAGCGGTGCAACGCAGCGCACAGCGAGGCCGAGATAATAGTTTTATCCTAATCTCATCAGTACAGTATAGTCTTCAATGTTCACCACACAATATGATGTGCAGTAGTAAGCTAAAAAAGCAAACCTGTACAATAACAGAATGCCCCCCACCCAACCACCAATCTCTTGTTGTAAGGCTCTGTGAGGGTTGTTGGGAAGTTGGGATGTCCTCTAGTTAGCAGTAATGGGTACGGTAGGAAGTAGTGTGGGTGGTTCTTGTAATGAGCAGATTATCGTCTTTTTTGCTAAAGCGTAAAATGAGATTTATTTATCTTGAATTCATAAAAATTACAAGTGCTAGTGATATCAATTTAGGCATATCACAACTAGATGTCAGGAGCTTCCATTTGATGTAAACATTAGGTGTGTGAGCTAATAAAGCTTCACTTACATTGACATGCTAATCTCTCACAATACAATGGCCATTTCCACAGCTGTGTCATCGTGGAGGTAGCTCAGCTCTCCGGTCTTACATTTACATGCAAATTCCATCTCTAGCCCCACCCACTTACCCTTGGGCTAAACCTATCTCAAACCTATATAACATCCTGCTTCAGCAGCTCTCCCACTATATATTTTTTCACCTGATGACGATTGCTTGTGTTGCGATCGAAACGTCGTGATATTTTTATAATTTTTCTTTCTACATGGCTTTCCCGAAAGACCCCAAGAATATGAATTCCTGCAGTCACGGAAGCTTTTAGTCAAGAATTAGGTGTGTTGATAACATGTGGACGAAGAATATAGGGATACATATATGCAATGCACCACCAAATATATAGCTATCTCCATATGGGAGAAACTAAAAAAAGAAGTTCTGTTAAAATATTGTTACATGGCCAAGGGAAAAAAAAGCTCCATTGTCTCTGCTGTCAACAAATGGGCTGAATTCCAATGTCATACAACCTGCAGCAGGTTTCAGAAACCAAAGTAATTCCCAGGGGAATAGCCATCTCTACAAGCTTTTGTTCTTAAGATGAGTTAAATTACATTCAATTAGTGGCAGATTTCCCCCAGGATGTAACATTTGAATTGCAAACATAGAAGCTACCAGAGCACTGGCTTCTTATAGACTTCTTAATCGCCTACACGAGGCTTAGAATACATTGTAAACAGTATAGTACTAATGACTAAAGTGGTACAATGTACAAGGCCAGAAAATGGTGTGAACACATCGTTTATAGCACCTCCAGTCATAGATTAAACAATTCGTTTTTTGTTTCATTCACCGTCTGTGCTGTGTTTCCCAAATGTCCTACCCATGGTTGCCTCTATGTCACAAAATGTGTTTTGTATTAGATACTGTTACATAAACGAATATATTGTGGCACCTATTACATTTTGGTACCATTGAACATCTCGCAGCAATAATTGTTATGCACATCGGGTTTTCTTTATCCCTTGTCATTTTCAAATCTTCTTAGTAGTTTCCAACATGGACAATTGTTTGTTCGTGTTCAGGGAACACTTAAAAGAACACAGAATGTTTGACATTTTATAATTGCAAGGTGCAAGCTTCAGTGGTTTTGTAACCAAAAATTACTCCTCGCCCACATCTGAGAGCAAGCCAATCACTGTGATACACGTGTACTACTGGCATAGCCGTGGCTGAGCGTAGCACTTGCCGGTTTCCTTTTGGCATTCATGCTTGACACTACTGCTCGCTGAATGTGTGATGGTCAGCACCTGTCATCACATGAGTGATGATGGCCGACGTCCAGCCAACTGCAAGAATTCTAAAGGATTTCACGTATATAAATATAACAAATGCATTAAAAAAATATCCACTGTGGCCTATGTCATGCGCTTGAGGTTTTGACAAGGAGCATGACTAAAATCACATTTGAAGTGAGAATGGAAATGTTTGGACACACATTATAATTTGTAGAGCTAAATTTCGATTTAAAGCTTTCGTGACTGCAGGGATTCATCTTCTTGGTTCTTTCGGTAAAGTCACGTAGAAGGGAAGTAATAAAATAATACAAATAAAACATAATAAAATAATTCTCACGACGTTTTGGCCACAACGCAAGCAGCCGTCCTCAGGTGAAGAATGAAACACGACCAAGCTTTTCTTCTTCCCACCTCCCCCCCTCCAAACCAGCTTAAATATACGCTCCAAGCTTGGTCGTGTTCCATTCTTCACCTGAGGACGGCTGCTTGCGTTGTGGCCGAAACGTCGTGAGAATTATTTTATTATGTTTTATTTTTATTATTTTATTACTTCCCTTTTACGTGACTTTACCGAAAGAACCAAGAAGATGTGTAGAGCTGTGAAATGATTGAACATGAAGTATGACACGCATCATTGAGAGTTAGTAATATTTAATTGTTTGTAAATTTTACAGTTTAACTCGTCATTATTAACACCAGTGTAAATATAAATACAATTTTTATCAATGTATTTTTTATATCTTCAGCTTAAACATCCAAAATGTATTGACTGAACATGCAACATCATACAAGTAAATATTCTTTGTTGCTGAATATCATAAACATAGCAATGTAGATAGCTTGTGAGAATAATGTTCAGAATTATAACGCAGCCAATGAAGCAATAGTAAAACACTACACGCATACATATGTAAGCAAATCCTCAATTCTGCACTCTGTGCTGTGTGGTGATATCATTATGTTCTGGACTACACGGAGCACATTAAATATATTTGCATAATGTATTTTGCCTCACTGCCTCATTTTTATATTGGTTGCTTGTTAAAGCTCGGTGGTGTATAATGTTTTGTTGGAATTGTCACCCTTCTCTGGCAGTATGACATCTGGGCTCGTGTGACAAAGCTACTTTAGAATATTCACACTATCATACGTACTTGACACAATTACATTGAAACAAACTTCAAACGCATAAAAAAAAAACTGGGCTTACATATATTGCATATTGACAAAATGGTAAATACAAATATTGTATTCTAATTATAATTTACAGACCTGCATGAAGGCGTTCCTACAGTGTGTCGGTCGTGAGTGTTGTTTGACCATGCTTGGCCATGCAGGAAAATGCCGGCTGGTGATCTGGAGTGAGGGAGGTGGAGTTGGAACAATCCAGATGTTATTCTGCATCGATGTTAGCCATGGCCGGGAATCGAGCTCAGCTTGTGCGAACCACTGTGCCACCGTTTCCCCAAATGGTCTATTTAATTATTCGCATGAGATGCTATCGTTTTAGAAACACGGGTTTGTCCACTATAAAAATGGGCTTGTAGGAGATGTCTCAATATATACGTTGTCATAATCAATTTAGGACAAACCAGATATTCCTGAAAAATATATTAAGTAAGCATTCGTAAAGAGGTTATAATTGTCATACAGCGTTCTGAAGTCAAATAAAAATGTATTTTCTATAGAATTAATTTTGTTCAGTGAATCTGATTTTTTTTTATTGAATCCTCTGAAATGTGTCTCTAGAAAATGTAGGTTGCAAATCGGAACTGTAATTACTGCAGATTATGAACTAACACATAAATAATGATTGCTCTCCCTCAAAAAAATACTGAATGTGTGGTTAGTTCAAACATGAATTCAGTATTTTGCATACATATTAAAAGAATATACATGGAAATGTTGCTTTTCATCTTAGATGCAAATATATTGGTCTTCCTTTAGCCTAATAAGCATAAAGAAGCCTAATTCTTCACAAACCAAACTAAAATCCATTATACATGTAAATGAGGGTATACTGTAATAACACTGAAAAATATTTCAAGGTCAGAGCAGTGAAAAGATAAAGGCAAAAGTGAAATTCCAAGCATTGAACTATTATTTCTATTTCTACTTGAACACAAAAGTTTAAATTGAATTCAGAGTAATCTGAAAAAGTTTCAGAATAGCTGTGATGAAAGAGCTTATGTGTTTCTGTGTTTTAATGCACTGAATATCATGCTGTTTCTGACAGAAATAAGCTTCTCCGTGGACATTTTTTTTTACATTTTGTACTGGGGAAAAAGCATTATAATCTTTTTTAGAAGCTTCCATACATTCGTTATTTACCACAGCTGTGCTCTCCACGATATTGTATATACCGTGAAATCAGAGAGACCTGGATATCTCCCAGGTGGGAAAAGGTGGAAAATGAGGCTCCGTTTGTCGGTTTCAGTGGTAGTTAACTAAAATGAAATATATATTTGGTCCAAGCTCTTGGCACCCACCTATATCTGGATTCTAGACATTAAGGATGTTACTTTACTGCCAATTTTCCCTGCAAATTTTTACAGAACCTAGAAAACTTGCTGAATACAAATTGAGGGCTGAAATAAAAATGGTTTTACATAATGTGACAACGGCTGTGAAAATGAATTTTTTTAAAGGATCCTTATGTATCTGCAGCATAAAAAATATACACATTTCGTCAACATCTTTATACGTCTTTAACCATACCTATATTGGTGGGGGTCTGGGAGAAGTGGTGGGCAGTGGTTTGCAAACTGCACTATGACCCCGGTGACCTAAGTTTGATTCCCAGCTACAGCTAACATCAGTGATTGGTGAATGATTTAAGAACCAGTCCTGACAAAGGTTATATATTCTGATTACCGATGGTTCACAGTTATGTAGGGATTATCTCTCTAGCTTGGAATCTGTAGAAATACGTAATACAAGTAATGCATATTCATTGGCTTTAATAATTGATATATCCCGGCAGAGTTCAAGAGACAAAATTCCATTTATTGGGTTAAAGGGTTATTCCTTCTCAGCGTGCCTTTGTTATTCCTGTCCTGAGGCATAAAGCCGAAATACTGGGGAAGCCTCATGAGAGCCATTCAAGACGGATGACCAACTAGCTAAGTTGTGATTTCGCAATGTGAATTACAGCCCCGAGTAAATTTGCATCATAGAAATGTTTTTGATTTCTTTTTTTTACATTTAGTAAAGTATACCTCAAATAAAAAGCATTCAGTGATTATGTGGATGCAATTTGTCTATCCAACGAAGCCTCACTGTGTCTTAAGATGATTTCCAGTTGCACCATGGGTAAGCCTGGTCTGAGTATTGCCTGAATGCCATACCAGACTCCACGTGAAATGGAGCCAATTCTGTGCATCAGCCATCGACCTCGTTTCAATGGTGATTCTGGTGAATACTGGCCGGCTGGCATCGGCATCGACAACTGGAACTACCACTTGGATCACCGGGACTACCATTCGGACCATCACAGCCACCAGGAATAAAACACTCGCATGGATATTTAAGATAATTGAATATGGATAATTTATATAATGTACCTACTTAATGGTCATACATGTGTAATGCGAGCGTAAATGGGCTCTCATTCACCTCGGCTCCAATGGGAGGCGAGGTGAATGGGGTCGGAGCCAGCGGGGTAGTATGCGAAGGCCGGATCTGACGATCCGGAAGGGGGAAGTCAGGGTCACGTGGGAGGAATAGATATAATTGGGAGCCCGGAAGAGATCGGGGCAGTCGGGGAAGTTAAGAGTCTGAGCCACGTTGGGTGGTGATAGAGAGATCTGCGCCATCGGCCACGTGGCCGAAGGACCTCAGCACGCCGCCGGCCAGCGGTGTGCGGAGTGCGGGAATAGAGGAGCTAACTGAGGAGCGTGCGTGGCACACGAGAGGGAGCGTGCGCGGGGCGCGCACGAGACGACGCTGGTCCATGGAGGAGACCAGTGGGGTGCGGAGAAGAACCTGAATAAAAGACAAGTGGAGACCAGCAGTGCCTGACGGAGTATTTTATTACACATGAATGATGTAGACAAAAGAATACAGCTTTGGTGTGAGTTCCAGTGTGGGCCTTATTTTCTTCGGTTAACCTGATGCCTGCTCTAACATTTGTATTTGATTTGTAGTTACCCTAAACTCAACGTGCAATGGCTTATGCACAAGGTTACACTTTCATGCTAAAATAATTGATCAGCAAGGATTATAGCTTGATCTAGTTCCTCAAGCATTATATGTAACTTAATTTTGTCATTCGATAATGATATAGATTGCATTCATCAAGCGTTTAAATTCGACAGCAGCTCAATGCACCTGACAAAACGAATATATAAAATGTCCAGGGCAAAACATTGGGAGAAGAGGAGAAAAACGGGAAAAGAACAAATATTCGTAATGTAACAACGAGTGAATATCACGAGTTAAGGCCATCACGGATGCAGAGATAAGCACTGAACTGCGTAGTGCACATTAGGGCAATAGATTGCCCACTGAGAATCCCAGAATCGGCAATGTTCAAGGAAAAGTCTGGCAACACGAAGGTTGGGTGAAAATAGTCATCCCATGCTACAATCCTGACACCACTGCCAATCACCACTATCCACCCGCAGCAACATCCACCCCATGCTGCCACTTTAAAGTTGTGGCAAGGCTCCAAGACAGGCCCCATACCATGATGCAATCGTGATATATTAACGTTTCTTACAATGTAAATTGATATACATCAACAAAATAAATAATGCCACCTTCCAATATTGGTCTCTGCACGTACAAAAACAAGTATCTTTTTACACAACCCATTGGCCACATGGCCTTCAGGTAGTGTATCTTAGCAGCATTGGTTCAATACAAGCAAACTCTGGATTGTTTTTTACATACTCTATCCTGTCTCGTGAGCAGAGTCAGGCTTGCTTGAACTAATGCTGGTGAACTGCCGGATGTTTATCGGCAATGACCCATTCTGTAGAAAAGTATCATAAACTGACAAAGAGTGTCGATTTAAAGCTTCCGTGACTGCAGGGATTCATATTCTTGGTTCTTTCGGTAAAGTCACTTAGAAGGGAAATAATAAAATAATACAAAATAAAAGATAATAAAATAATTCTCACGACGTTTCGGCCACAACGCAAGCAGCCGTCCTCCTGAGGACGGCTGTTTGCGTCGTCCTCCTGAGGACGGCTGCTTGCGTTGTGGCCGAAACGTCGTAAGAATTACTTTATTATGTTTTATTTTTATTAGTTTATTATTTCCCTTCTTTTTTATTATTTTATTATTTCCCTTCTACGTGACTTTACCGAAAGAACCAAGAAGATGACAAAGAGTGGTTGTGATTAGTTGGTAAGATAGAGCATTTTCCACATAATTTTTAATAACTCCAAGATAAACAACTATATCCCTCAACCCCTCCACTAACCCAACACTCACTGGGCACTTGTAATGATTCAATATCGAATTGCGCATGATGGCGGACTGATTTTCTAAAGACAGCCCACTATACCCCTCCAGAGGCTATTGTTTCTATCTGACTGCTGCCGAAGTTGGAGTACAGCGGTCTTTGAAAATGTGTGCAATCGTGTGAAATATATATACTGCATTGTAGTCATAGCTCGAGCAAGATCAAAGGCACAGCTCGAAACACCGTGAGCACTAAAACAGTGGATGTCAGCTGTCGTTCTCTCTCAACCTTGCACGGAGCATTCAGCACAGTATTTATAGCGAGAGACGTGCAGCGGCCATACATTTTAAACACAACCACTTCATGTTACTGAGTTGGAAGTACATGGAAAAAAACGTAGTTTCTGTACACGGAAAAATGCTTATTAGATATGTACGTGTGTAGAACTTCTTTCGCAACGTACGTAGCCAACCGAGCGAGCAATTTGTAATTTTGTGCCACAAATACTATGGCATTGTTTTTGGAGCGTGTGATAAGGCAATGCGCCCGCGCCTCGTGATGTGCTTCGTGCCAGTTCCTCACCCCACAACTCTCCTCGTGGGAGTCGCTGCCTCGCCAGCACGAGTCACGAGGCATGCTTGTCAGTATGGAGAGACAAAAAACGCATCACGGTCGACACCGACGTATATCTGCAGAGAAACGCCTGGCAATTTGCGAGCAGAGATGTAGGGGGAAGTGGAGCGGTCCTTTCTCCCTTAGGGTACCGGAGGAATAGGAGCGAGTGGGGTCGAAGGTCGATATGTACTGCTTTGAGCATCTGTCTAGATCGGTGGTTCTTAACCTTTACCGAAGCCTTGCACCCCCGTTGATTCTCAATCGTTAAAAGGGCTGTATCATATTAATAAATACACAGGGTTTGATGAAACAAAGTAAAGTTGTACTTACGTGCCCGTGCTCAATGTGTGTTTCAATGATTATTTACTTTCTAATAACATCTGGCCATGTCTCGCACCCCCAGAAAGGGCATCTCGCACCCCCAGGGTGTGCGTGCACCCCCAGAAAGGGTATCTCATACCCCCAGGGTATGCGTGCACCCCAGGTTAAGAATGACTGCTCTAGAGAGTTAGCATGGACACGTTTTTAAAATTCACTTTCTGAAACACATATCCCCGGATTTTATGGGCACTCTCTATTCTCTCCTGCGATTCTACCATCATCATGTTTTGATGTGATTCATTACTTCATGCAAAAATGTGTACCTTTGTTTCATCTTATTGTAGTGGGCCCAACTAAGTCGCAGACGTTGTTCCTTTTAGAGGCAACATTTTATTTGTAACACAGTAACACAAAGGGATAACTGCCCCTTTGTCAGACTATAGCGAGTTACTGCTACGAAGGGTCAATCCCTCACTCGGGTCTCCGACCACGTGGTTGCCTCGTAAGCCGGAGAGCTTCAGCTTGAGACGTAGAGCTTCCCACTTGTAGATGTTGAGCTTCCAGCTTGTAGAATTCAGCGATCCCGGTCCCTCTCAGGGAACCCGCCTTATATCCCTCTCCGGTCGGGGCCGATCCGCCCTCGGCCCCGCCCGCCTTCTCGAGCATTCTTGTTCCCTCTCGATCCTTCTCAAGAGCTCTCTCCGGACACGTGGTCACTCCCGAGTCCCCCCACCCCCTGTATGGACATTCCGGATCACGTGTCTACGAGGTCAACCAGAGTGCCATATCCCGGGGCAACCCTGCCCCTGGGTTGACACTCACCCCCTCCCCCTCGGGGGAGCCCCCACCACACGCTGTGCGTGGTGCCCTCACTATCCCAGTGCTCGCCAAGCCCCGCTATGGCTGGTACTACACACAGCCACCCACACGGTGCTGTCCACGATGTAGGAACATCTAACGGCACGACCCTTCCGGGCTGGCACCATACAGTGCCATCCCCGATGTCACTGCATCTATAATATGCACCATTCATTGTCTAGGTTAATTCGCAACATTCAATGATGTTGGTCTGTAATATGAATTATTGTTGTTATACTTCATAATTACCATTTACTCTAAAATGCCTATTAATAGAATGTGAAATGTAATTTGAGACTAATATCATTGGTGCTATATTATAAGGTGAATTAGTGAAATATACCCGGCGCACGTTATGTTTTATGAGTGTGCAGTTCCGTTAAAGCTATGACTTAAATAAGAACAAGGGTATCATCGCATAGAAGAGGTTTTTTTTTTATTTTCAACGATGGACCTGTGTGCTTCACAGACGGAACACATTGTGCATTTCTTCTGAGGGCTATTTATTTCGTCCTCCCAAAAGATGCATCTACGAGCGATACATGTGTCTTGAGTATTAAGTTGTGAAAGTATGCACAGACGACTCGTTTCGGTAAAACATTTTAAGTAACACATTGACATTGACCTCATTCCTAGAAGTAACACATCATCATAATCAACAGTTATTTTCTCTCCATTGCTGGATGACGCCTCTGCACATCATCAAGTACCTTCGAAGGCAATCAACTGTCTTGATCCCACACGCGAGTTAAACTCATTGCTCCGTCTGCGTGGTTGTCATACTTTCAGGCGTGTTTTCCTGTTTTGGCCATAATGCCATTAGCAGTGTCAACTATCGGCCATGATCCGTTCGAGCGATGTGTCCTGCCATAGCCACATTAATATTCTTAACAGTCAATATGATGTCTCCGATTTGCATTCGTTGTTCGATACATCTGCTCAGGGTGATTCCCTTTGACTTTAACTATTTACATCGTACTGTACACAATGGGAATGCCGTCATCAAGCAGTGTATTGACAAAGCGCTATGCACGCACATGCACTCATTTAGAGCCTAAGCAGGCATTCTGAAGTTTGTGAGTTCAAATCCCAGTCAGGGTTTGACTTAGCCCTTCATTGTTCTGTGGTTGATTACAATGAGGAATGAGCACCAATTTATGGGGGAAGTCAACAGCATTTGACTAATGTAAAAAAGGACTCGTCCCCACCATAGCAATGAGGAATTTCCACCACTGACTCAGGGACTATGAACATGAATGAGTGCTGTCCCATGCACAATTGAGCGGACACCACTTTGGCTTGTCTTTGCTCATTGAGAGCCTTCGAGCCACGTTAAGCTCAGCCTGAAATTGAATTGCTGGTGCTGCATGCAATAAGAAGTTAATGACACTGACCATCCACATCCTTGTGCGCTGACGTGAGTCAAAAGTTCCTGGGAATTGCACATGCTTATGTGGTTCATCACGTGCAGGGTGTAAACTAAAAGGTTCTGTTTGTGATTTCAGTGGCTAAATCAAGGCCGTAATTATAATATATTGGGGAGGACACACCCCCCCCCCCAATATTCAAATATGCTCAAAATGTCCCCCCCCCCCAATATATTGTTATAAAAATAATTGCTATGCTATGTAAATAAAAACAAAAATTTGCTAAACCTTGGCCACAATATCTGGACTTGCCTTCATATAAATCAATGCATAGATTTCTGTTCATATGATTGTGGTTATGGTTGTACTTTATTAATCCCTAATCTCTGCCATTACATACAATGAAACAAGAAATGGTAAAAAAGTTAAAACAGAACAATGTAATACAATACACTATTAGACATTATTGTAAAAATAAAAAATAAAGTGCATCCCACGTGTTAGTGAACTTTTTAAATATTTTAGGCAGAAATTCGTTTTCAAATTTAAATATTTTCTGGGTTGGGACCCCCAGACACCCTGGAAGATTTGGTCCCCCCCCCCCAATGTTGACCCCATGGCTACGGCCTTTGGCTAAATTCTGTACCGTGCAATACTACATGAAATTAAAATATACAGAACTCTGAAAGGAAAACATTTGCTAAGTGTATTTATAAATGCCACTGCTCTATTTCAATTGCATTTTCCATTCCATGAACACGTTATAATTACCTGTAATAACCTGAATATTTTATAATTTCCTCTTCTGGAACAAAAAAACAAGTTTGTATGGCATTAAGACTGTTAGTACTCGCTAGTATGTTGTCTCCGAGGTCACTGAAGCACCAAAAAAAAGAGTAATATCACAGGAAGCCCTTGACTTCTTACAGGTGACGTATTTGATATGCAGCACACGCGCCATTACAATTCTCTGTACCCCACAACTGGTTACCTTCCATTGTGTCTGTGTGCCCTTTAAACATAGCTCATTGACCATGATCGTAATTTTCGATGCTTAATGTTTCATGATGGATGAAAGGGGGATGGATGATTGGCTGGTGCCCGACGATGAACTCTGTAATATGTTTTAAGACTTTATAAACACGCACCATTGTGTTTTGACATTCAATATGCGTTGAATCATCTGCAGTGCTTAACGGATATCCATTCCATATTTCCATAACGATGATAATGTGTGTGTGGGGTGGGGTACTGCTAAGATAGTATACGTGTTTATTTCAGGCTTTATTAGCATACTATAAAAAAATATATTAATAAACGAAACAACAATCAGCATGTGTTGGCATAAAAGCACGTCTCACATCAGCCATTGCCACCTGCAATGCCAGGCTCCCCAGTGACTGTGACCGGCAGTGTGGGATGACAGACAGCCCCTTTCTCGTGAGTCAAACCCCTCATGACAATAAAGGTTCCAATTTAAAATTGCGATGAAATAAACCTCACTTAACTATGAAAACGTGGAACATTTTCATCTCAGAAGAAATAATAACAATGCGAATGATAATTGTAATAATAATGCTGTGAAATTCAATATATTGATCATGATTATTGTAGAAATTTTAGAATATTTTGTCACTACAATATGTATAATAATTAATCAATTTTAATGATATATTCTTGGAATTAAATTAAAAAGCTAAACAAAAACAACATACGATGTAACTGGTATTGCCCACACATCTCGATACTGAAAAATTACCTGTAAATTATTAAATTGGGATAACTCACAGGAACATCGACCCCGAACTGAAACAAAAAACACTTGACAGGACCCTGCTGAAAAATAGTCTTGATGCTCAGTAAGACCTTCCTGGGTCAACATGTATAATAACTATGAATATAATAATGATGACGGCAATGTATTGCCATCATTGCGGTGACTATAAAACAATGCACGCTGAAACTATCTAATAGAAAATAACCTATCCAACTGCCGATACAAAGATCGTACTGACAAATATCGTCTTTCTTTTGCAGAAGTGAAAATTAAAAAATGATTGGTGTGAAATCTTTTTGCAAATTTATCCAAAGCCTCACCCGTTAGTGTTAAAGTAATGTTCCCATTTCAAGTGTTAATTTTTACACACTCTCATGTTTGTTCGAGCACGGGACAGAAAATGTACGACAGTTGAGCGAACACTTTTCCGGCAGCTTATTGAGACAGCGACTCTTTCCACATTGAAGGATTTTAATTGTTTCCTCCAAGACGTGCCCGTTTACAAACTCGAACGCTTTGGAGGCAAGGTTATGATGCGTGTACGTTTCTGAAACTCCCAACGCTCCTCTGGGCTGTGAGTTGGACAGGGGTCGGAAGTAAAATTTCATGACCCCCCATCTGTGTGGATTTTATTCACGTACTCTGTTTTCTGTGCTAGTGCAAAAAAACACTCCGTAAATGTTTCAATTAGTACAAAATATCCCAACGCAGAACACTCTTGAAAAAAGATCAGGCTTCAGTGCATAAATGAATTCGATTGGAATTGTATTATTATTATTGTGAATAACATTGCATGCGCCCAGAGAAATGAGTCAAACGGCAGTATTTTTGAATAGTTTATGTCATAATTTGATTTAATAGCACAGGTTACCAAGAACAATTACACTTATTACGCCCTGGGTTTGATCATTTTAAGTCTTCCAACATACAAATATAATTACCATATGTTTATAATTATATCGACGACTTGAATTTTATCATGGGACCTTTTTTGCCAATATAAATGTATGAACAATAATAGGTTTTACATTATCTGGCAATAAAACAGGTGTGTTAAGATGTACAAACACCAAATAGAAACGTTTTGCAAGGAATCATGTCTGCATTTACCACACGTTCTCTGGTCTGACACTGGTGAGACTGCAATAAAAAGGCCGTCTTTGGTGTGGGCCAATCAGCTTCAAAGACACTGCGTATATTATTAGAGCATGTCTGTTTGCGTGTTCACCACAAGGACGTGTGGTTCATGCAGACTTGAATCTTTGTGTAGTGTTGTAGGTCTCTTCTCCTTCTCTCTCCCTTCTCGAGGCGTGTGCGTGCGGGTGGCGTGCGGGTGGCGTGCGGTGCACACACTCAGTCGGGGACGAGGTAGTCGCAGTAGGCACCGTCCTTCCTTTATTATGTTCACGCCACCAACTCCGGCCTCCTCTCTCACGGCCACGCTGCCGTACGGCCCGGCCCAGACACGACCCTGTCCACGTTGCACCGACGGCGTCGACCGAGACAGCCAACCACTGTCCGGCCGCGCAATGATCGGGCGAAGGAGGCGGCGACGAGGGCGGCGACGACGACGGCGACGACGAGACGAGTCCACTCCCAGAACCGGCAGCCCAGAGCTCCCTGCTCTCCGCTGCTTTTATTCCCCTCGGTGGGGCTTGGCTCCGCCCTAGCCACGCCTCCCTTCTCAAACCCACCAGAGGGTTCCAGGGGCCTCCCCACGAGGTCTACCGTGACCCTTGCCTTAGTTCCTCCGCCCTGCCGGCACACCCGCGTATATACTCGACAGCGTGTGCGCTAAGTGTCCACCGCAGTTGCTGCTGCTGTACAGCAGTCGGTGCTATGTCACTACACTTGTAAAAGGTTTCCATTTTGTGCTTGGACTACAATTTTGCACAGTCTAGATAAGTAAATGCACATCTTATATAATGAGTACTGTACATGTATTTCGTATGAATTTAGTTAGACATCAGGAAAGTGCAAAATTAATTCACTTGCCAGTTTAAAATTTGAATTTTATACAGAGCACCATATACATCTTTATACTTTTTTTTTATCACGTAATAGAAGTTTTTTTGTTTATAAATTTGTACTTTTGGATTAATTGTGCTCTTGGATTAATTGCTAGTCATCAGATAAACACAAAACTACGGACTCATGGGGTATACCAGTGAGGAATATTTAATGACCAAACGCAATTTAAATTTAATTCCCTATTATCAAAATGCAGGGTCGAGCAGTAGCTCAGTGGTTACCGCACCATGAACCCAGCGATCCGAGTAAAACATTTTTGCCACGGCTCAGTGGCAAGTTATATCTGAACCGGTCCTTACAAACACCCTCCACCATCCTGCATTGACCAGCATGGTGAAGTATGGCCAAAAAAACCTGCACGACTGAGACAATATGGGTGAAGCTTTAATCCAGTATTGGATTGACAAAAAGTCATAACATATTATTATAAAAATGTACCCTGAACGTGCATAAGTAATTAATATGTATTTTTATGTTTTATATTTGTATGAAGTCATGTAAAACACACCTGTTATTATCCAAAATCCATTTGAAATCAACGCTTTTATTTCATCACAATGCTATGTTTATACACACAGGTCATTTCATTGTCACAAAGATGTGCTCCGAATGAATTGCTTTCGTATTTTTTGAGTCACGTTCATATCATCATCCATTGCTATCAGTCATGAATGTTATTCGGCAGTTAAGGTCATGGATTGCAAGTCATTAAAGGTGTGAGTCAGATGCTCTGTGATGAAGAATAATTGGTTAATAAGGGTCAGTAGCCTGGATCATATGGAACTCTGCCGAGTAACTCCTGTGAGCTTGTACTTCACAATTAGCTGCTGCATGTTGAAACTGTGCTGCATGTCTATTGACATGCTCGCTGCGTTCTCATTTAGTAACAAAGAATGGATACAGAAGATACATTCGCACAATAAGATGAGTTAAATTAATAAAACTTCTCGCAAATGAATGATCAAATGTTAAAAAAAATGTATGTGAAATGTGAACAATTTTGCATAGCAGAAAAAAAAACCTATTTTGTTCCTTAAAAAAATATATTCTTAAAGTCTTCATAGGCATTCTCCTCCCGGTGATTAACCACAACAGTGAGCCTGTTCATTGCTTCATTTGCCATGCCCTTTGCCGTGCTCATAATCTGCAAGCTATTGGCATGAAGCACACATTTTCCAAATGCACGATTTCTACTTTCTTGTCTAACTTTCTAACGCCGCTCAGTTGGCGCGATGTCCCAAGACGCCAACTCTGCATTTGACACGAAGCAGGCGGCTGTCAAAATGGAAATGAACTGCAAGGCTTAAGCCGGCGTTGATGGCGAGCGGTGCTGAAAGCTGTTGCCATTTCGGTGAAATCATTGAGGATTATGCGGGCCGGCAAGCACCTAGAACACATTAGCGTTGAGCAGTGTGAGGTTTTCATTGTGCTCACACAGTCCCATAGGCAATATGCTTTTCGGGCACGTTTTCAACGGATTACACCAGTCACCGTCAACTCCATGTTAAATTCATTCTCCGCTGCTTCTCCCTAAGATGCTCAGATTACACAATCCGTGTTGTCTCCTCTAACAGTAAATACCTTCATTGTCTTCCGCTGAGCGCGTGCGATACATGCACAATCTCCTGCGTGCCTGTCAGAGTGCGTGTGTGGTTAAACCTGCAACCTCAAAATACTGTCGGATGCCTATCAACTCCACCGGTGTTGCAAATTAAATTGAAATCAACTGTAGACTCGAGGTATAACGTTGAAAAAGAAGAACATTATTCCCAAAGCGTGCCTTTTAATACCATTAAAAGAAGGTAATTAACATAAGGTCATACGATTTTTTGTTCAATGCATTTTTTTATATTCTCCTAACAATAGTTTTCAATCTGTACGTTGTGCTGGAAATCACTATCGTATGTTAATTAACATCACATTGCGAATATAATTCACATCACCCACACAGGTAATATGATTAAAAAATAATACTTGTGTGCTAATTGTGACCTCCTCTGACTGGTGGAGGCACACTCTCGAT
The DNA here is from genome assembly GCF_964198595.1 of Lampetra fluviatilis. Classification (NCBI taxonomy): domain Eukaryota; kingdom Metazoa; phylum Chordata; class Hyperoartia; order Petromyzontiformes; family Petromyzontidae; genus Lampetra; species Lampetra fluviatilis. The sequence continues at coordinate 8,749,390 of NC_136287.1, read as the reverse complement.
CTCTGTTATTCGGTACCAGATGGCCACATTTTTGGCAAAATTTCACTCGCTGTGCGTACGCGTGTTCCCTGGTGTATATCTCTGCTTGTCAGAATGAATCTCATAATTTGTAATGTTTGTTTAGCTCACGAGAAAACCCTATAAATAAATATGTCCCTACATGCAATTTAATCGTTATTTATTGGTTGATGTTAAAATATGTTTTTTGAAGAAGGGCATTTCTGGACATGCCACTTTTAAACGTGCCTTTAAGCTGACATTTAAACAGCAACTAGTGGTGAGTGATACCTTAACTTACATTTAAATTAAGAAAAATAACCCAACAAGGTCTCCTTCATATATCCATAAGAAAATGTGTTTCTTACGCAAGAAACGCGTAAACTAATTTTAAGTGATTTTATATTTTAACATGCAGAGACGGTTACACGAAGGAGACATGCTGATTTCAACTTAAATGCATCGATTGCAAAAATGTATACATTAGCATTAACATTGCGATAAGTTAATTACCTCCCTCGCCTGGTATAACGGAGGTCGTGGGGTCGATCCAGACAATGACGCCTGTATATTTGCATCTTCTCCTCGTGGTCGTGTGACTTTCTTTTCTCTGGATCTTCCGCTTTTTCCCTCCACATTTATTAACAAAAAAAATATGTCTTTAGAGTATTTGGATCATATTCTTGGTTCTTTCGGTAAAGTCGCGTAGAAGGGACTTTACCGAAAGAACCAAGAATATTAGTCCCTGCAGTCATGAAAGCTTTAAATTAAAAGTATTGGCTCCTATAATTTCCATGTGATAAGCTACTTAGTTGAGCGATCATTTGTGAGCAGGTCGCTTCTGAAAAAAAGCAACATAGCTCAGTGGGCTTTACCTGGTATAATAAAAATAAATGTTTTTAATAGTTTGAATCAATATAAAGCAATGGTGACATCTAAATACATATGTGTAATGTCAATTGGACATTTCTGTCTTTGCCATGTTATGGCAATGCAATCAATAAGTTAGCACGTTGGTGGTGGATAACACTCAATCAGCATGTCTAGGATTGACGCTTAATTACAAAGTGTAATTTGCTGCCACCATCCGGATGTAGCCAAGTCCAATCATGTGGTTGCCTAAACACTTAAGTGTTGGGAATTGAGGCGATGATACGGGCCCTGTGATGAAGTGATTGTGATATGCTCTTGTGGTTTGCGCATTGCCCTCATCCAAGCGTACAAAACATAGGCAATTTAAATTCTGCTCACATATTCGTGTGAGAATTCCCCAATTACCTCGATTCATTCAGTAACTTCACGTTGAGCCCACTTATGTCTTAAGAGCGTTAAAAGCAGTATTAATTTAATATTTGGAAAATATGTGAAAAAATATTTATAGCCTTATGTTACAAGCACTTACCACAATTCTCACATACTGGCACGACATGGGGAGGCCTTGGTAAATGGCTGCACATTACTTCAGTATTATAATTTCAATATACAGATATTGTTTCCTGCATTATCATTTGATGTTATAATAAGTGTGTCATGAGCGAATCTGAGATGGGTCATGTTTAGTCGTGAATAATTACATGTTTACAAAATAACATTTAATATTCCTGTAGATAAATTATGTAAAAGAGTGCCACTTTGTCTGATTCCTCTTAACGTTATTTTGTTCCTTTCTTCATGCCATTTCAGTCCAGGTTGTGGTCGACAAACATGGGGGGGACTCCGGGGGAAGAAAAGGCTGGTCGACAACCACCGTGTTCCTGCCCTACACCAGCGGTTCCCACCCTTTTTGACCCCTTGCCAACCTCCAAACATTTTGGCGGTCCACCACATGCCACTGCTTATTTGAAATTATCCATTTCCTATGTGAGGATGTTATTGTGTTTCATCTTGATCTTCTCCTCCGCGGACCCCCTGTAAGTAGCCTCGCGGACCACAGGCTGTGAGCCTCTGCCCTTTGACACGTGTTGGTGGTGTTGTCGGTGTCGATCGGAACAATAAAGTTCCCTTCGTGAGACCACTCGCGTTGACTGCCTTTCGCGTGCAAAACGATGCGCGCAGAATTCGACGAATGTATCACAAGCATAGTTACTTTTCAGGATAAATCAATAGTGTTATTACTACTACTACATATGACTCTTCCTCTGACCTTTGTGGAACCCATTCTTTTAATGATCGTCGACATTCCTGGGAGATTTCAAAACACACTGCGCGCAGTTGACATTGAAATGAAACACGCGGTCAATGCGTTTGGTATGTTAAGAGTTTGGAAAACAAATTTGGATTTGTTTTTTTAATTGGGACAGGAGGAACTGGGGAGTACCATTGTACATAATTAGGACTATTGGATAATTCGGCAAGGCCAGAGCCCCATGTGTGTTGAATTAACAATGGTTTACTGTATAGTGCATACACGTGCTCTGTATGGTTTTATGGCATTTTCAATAGGAAGAACGCCTTTATGCTGAATTTCATGTTATCACAAGCACATTCGTTTTATTTGCGTGAAAGGAGGTGTTTGGCATACAACGAAGAGCGGCGGCGCAATGGTTTGCACGCTGCGCTACAAACCCCAGTTCGATTCCCACTCACGGCCAACACCATTGACGATTATCTGAACCGGTCCTGGGCCTCCCCGAGGTCGACTCAGCCTCAAATGAATACCTGGTGCAATGTCTAAACATCTCTACTCATGAGACAAAGGCTGCCGGGCGTCGTGCTTGGCCACCCACCCCCTCGTGAGCCATTCTGGCCTTCGTAGGTGCTCGCTAATGCACTTGCCCCAACAGTCTGTTTAGGCTATACGGGAGGGGAGGGGGGGGTCTTCGTCTTTGTTTGCCATACAGTACAGTATATGTAATGCTCTTTCATGATTTCCCAAAAGGTGAAACAAATGTCAAGGTGAATCCAGAAGGAAAACGCAAACAATGCATTGCAAACATGTGAAGTGTGTTTTATGTCCATGTTAGAATTCGCCTGAACGTTACATTCATAGGTTTTATTTGTTGAAATTGCATTTGAATTCACAGCATGCAATGATTTTGTGTATGTTAAAAATATATATTGTTCTAAACATTTTGTTATGCTTTCCAACTCAGGTCGTTTTCCCTTCTAACGTTGGGTCATGATAACTCACAAAAAGATGATCCAATGTAAATGAAAAGTTATTACAAAATTGTGCTGCTACTCTATTAGGCAATTCCCTTAACAAAAAAGCCTTTTGACCAATGCGATGACGTATCACGCAATACGCCTGTCTCCCAACGACGTAATTATTCCTGACGCCAACATGGGACATCACATTATGCGCCACGTGATGTAATCTCATGCTGCTTGGAAGGTAACGTTATATACATCATCATCATCATCAGGCATGATGAATCCACTGCTGGATGAAGGCCTCCACAGCCACCATCATCCCCCAAGGTCGTGCAATGTAACAATCCACCTCGCACCTGTACATGAGGTTTAATCGCTCCGTCACCACGGTCGATGTCCTCTCATGCGCATTATCTCCGTAGCTTACACTCCATTATAATTCTCCTGCCCAAGCCCTGCTTGCTTTTCTCAGCAGTCAATACGATGTCTCTAACTTGCACATGTATCCCAAATCTAGGTAGCTCCTCATTCCGTTTATCGGTGTAATTATACAACCGTGCACCAAGGTCACAACCAGGGTGTGTTCTAAATAGCGTGTGCAAAATATTTCGTTTGAATGCCTAAATAATGTCAGTACAATGTAAGTGGCTTGCGGAGCCCACAGCCGAAACTATTTAAGACATTTCAGGTTAGTGGTTAATTGCCAGTATATGAATAAAAGAGGCAGCTGAATGATGCGTCTGTTTTGAAGTTGTACAGATTCAGTCGATCTTGTCGGGACAAATAGGCAAAGGAGGTGTATTGTTATTTAGTGACTTTATATCTCAACAACAGCACTAATGATTATTTATTTTGTATTATGTACAAACAATGGTGTAACATTACACAGGTGAGTCACAAACATAAATATTTTATCCCAGTCGATTGCCACACCAAGAAGCAATATCTGTTTTTTCTTCCTGTGATGGGATAAAGTACAGCACTGTAATTCTGCCAATGCAAAGTTCCAGAGGGATATTTGTGCCATTGACTATATATATACATACACGTATAGCATAATAATAAAATTGCTGAGATAATCCTTTTTTTCTGGCTGCTCCCATTTCTACATGAACCAAATATGAATCAAGGGTTTCAGAAATACAAGCTTAGTGTTCTGATGAAGGTTAAGCCCCCTGATCCACTCAGCCACTGAAATACGTGATATATATTTTAAGTGTGCACACTGCAGACAGAAGTTGTATTTTGGCAGTTGTGCATTGCGATTATTATAGACTCCATAATTACTATGTGAAAAAAGATGTCAGTATGTTAATAATTAAACCCCACTTAACAGTTTTCTAATGTGCTGCGGTTATAGCAGAGTAATTTTTGTGCAGTTTTGATATTGTCATACTCAGCAGTAATGATCAATTCACTGCTTGATGAAGGCCTCCCCAAGCCACTGCCATTTCTCAAGATGTTGCAATCCAACAACCCACTGAGACATATATTCATTTAGATATTTTTCAGAAGCGACCTGGCCATAAATGATAGCTCAACAAATTCGCTTATCGTGTGGAGATTTATTGAGATTTATTGAACCCAAATACTCTTTATCTCTTAAAAATATCATGAATTATTTATTTGGGATTCCATTTTCAGTGCTCAGGGGCAATTAATTGTCTACAAGATAACATATCCGTGTCTACAAAATAATACTTTAAGCCTGCAGTTGGAAATACATGTGGATATAAAAAATCTGCGCAACGTGAACTTAACAATGAGGCTATTGTGTGCAGTGCCATCTCAAACATTGATAAACCGCACCAAACACATCTGCCCATAGAGGCGTTTTTATAAGTTATCTATGGTGCTTAACACCTACCCTACACAACAGGATAAAAGCTATTGTGCCATTTCAGCTGAAAGTATATCTCGTATCTTTTCAATCACTGCGCAGGGTGGTAATATAAAAGTTTTTGTGCTCTTTTGATTGTAAAAGTTATTTCATCCCGCACTTGATTTACCTCATGTTGAAATTATTTGCACGTCAACATTAAATAAATAATTATCAATTCCTGATTCATCATTTGCTCAAACCCGTGAAAAATATCTATAACAACATTACTCTATCGTATTACACTAAAACTCAGCACATATGTATTCAATGATAGCCAAAACACACGCGCTATGAAAAGGCTATCTTTGTTAGTGGTCATATTTATGGTCATTTCATTGCATATTGAATTGACTGCACGTTGTTTGTTTATTTATAGCCGTAAAATAAATGTAATTTTATTATTTTGTAACATAGTTGTTGTTTCCATCGCACTACCATCAACGAATGACCGATGTACAAATGGAACTTTGAAGGGAACACATTGTAAACAGATATTCACCACTTTAAAAAGTTAACTGTAACAACGTTTGCCACTTTCTATCTATCAGAAGTAATGCAATTTACCTACCAAGCTTGTTTGTTCCCTGTTAGATTATTAGGTGTTATTTTAAAATCAATGCACGTGTGTCCATGTAGCTTTCGGACGTACAGCGGCACACTCTTGAAATCCAGTGCTTGATTAGGTGGGTTGGTGGACCACCTCTAGATTGTGACAACTCACGTGCACACATGTTACCAGCAGGTGGTAGTACAGCAAATAGGTGTTGGTGACTGATATGTTAGGATTCTTGACTATTCTCCCCTCCCAGTCCTTTAAGCAAATTTTTGGTCAAAAATCTTAAGCAGGGCTTTCTCAACAAAGTCTCCACACTTGAGTCGAGATTAGGGCTGTCTGTGCACACAGTGTATGTGCACACTCTAAACCATGTCATTTATGAAGATCAGTGTGGTATGTTTTGCCACATTATATCTCAAGGAGCCAAACCCACTCCCTGGGCTATAATGCATAATGCATTAAGAAGGTCTGGATAACACCAAGTAGGCTAACTCGTCTTCGTGAAGCGGCATTATGACTTTAAATGTCGTTTTCTTCCCTCTGCTAAATGTCAGATGTGTATTTTTGTTGTGAAACAAAAAGTAAGTCGTGTGGTTACATAACACGAGCCGTGAATCTCGTGATAAGAAGGTTTTAGCGGTCGTGCAGCCCACAAAATACGTGAAATATTCATACAGCGCAACGTAGGTGTCTTCATCCACTTGAAGAATGGGGGAAAATGCGTAAATGAACGATGGATGAACGATGAGTGTCACTTAAATGTATTATGTGCAAGCATTGTAATTTATTAATTCCTTTTTCTACCGGACAAGAAACCAGTCGAGTATGTATTGCACGTGTGCTTTCACAATGTGTGAGTGCAAATGAAAGTACAACCATGGAATTAAAAGCGCCATGAAGATACACACAAGCATTCTAGATTTGAAGCTTTCGTGACTGCAAGGATTCATATTCTTAGTTTTTTTCGGTAAAGTCACGTAGGTAAAAAATTTAAATTAATAAAAGTAAAATAAAACAAAATAGCTGTGACGGTTCCACCTGAAGACGGAGGCTTGTGTTGCTTCCGAAACGTCGTGATTTTTTATTTTGTTTTATTTTACTTTTATTAATTTAAATTTTTTACCTACGTGACTTTACCGAAAAAACCTAAGAATATACACACAAGCATTTACACGCCATGTAACTCTAAATGATGGGAATGTATTACACACTCTAAAAATACGGGATGTGTATGAGACTTGACCCTACTGTTATAGTGGCCTCAGATGAGTATTGCAAACCACAAGCATCAATCTGTGTGATTTACAGTCGTACATTTTATTTCAGAATGGGTATTATTATATTCTGAATCAGCACTATTATTGATTCCAACATCTTCGAGTGCATATGGCTAATACAGTATAATCTCAAATGCATGTGTAGAGAACATATTGCTTATCCAGTGTTCAGACCGTGTGTTGTCATCTGCTTTATATTCAGTGGCCTTTGTCATGCAATAATTATCGTGCTGTCAGATGTGCTATCTCTACTCTGGAACCTCTTTTCGCTTAGAGGATATTAATTGCTTTGTTATTGGTTTGGCTGTTTGAAAGTTGATGGACCATCTAATAAATGCAAATATGACACGTGTCAGCCTCACTGTCTGCTGCTGCCGCGCTGTTAAACTTGGTTTATGGGGCAATGAATGTCGTTTAATTGGTCACAAATTAAGCAATAGGTTCTAGCCTCACAGTGCTTGTGGTAAAACAAAACCGGACAGAACTGATAAGCAGAGATATTTCCAAACATGGCACACCGTTTATAATCCATCAGATGGCTCAACAGGCAGCTTTGAGTGTCTTGCTTAATTCCCATTGGCCTAGGCTGTCCCTGGAGAACCAGGCTCATTTTGCAATGGGTCAATTTTCACACGGCAAGGTGCCTTGGGTGAGTCACTGATTGGGAAATCTGCCAACAGCAGATGGAGAGGGTGGCGATATTTAGGTATTCTCGGGAGATGTCCACACCACGTGTTTCTTTGTGGTATGGAAGATGTGACTGTGTTGTTAAAAGGCATGTGTTAACATGCTCATGGAGGAAACCCAGAAGAATCCAATGATATGTCTGGATACTCTCGCATATGTAAGACATTTTTTTTAAAGCAATACATTTTATTTATGGAAGTTGCAAAACAATGTGAACCTGGTTCTGTTACAACAATCATGTCTCGTTGTTTTGTATTCGCTATAATTTACAAATATATATATTTGCCACCTTTCGATGTGATTTTAATAGCCTTGCTGCAAAAGGCAGAACGACTCTGCGGCATTGCACGACGGTGTACATGGTGTTCCCAATTGCACAATAGCAGCAAAAAAAGACACCCAGATATGGACAATAAATAATCGATGTCCAACACTTATAACCAGTGTGTAAAGGCGATCGGCGATTAGTCGTTCCTGGAACAAGTAAGTTTGTAGCTGGAGGGGGGGGGGGGCTCTGAATATTACAAGGCCTTTGAGATGAGGGGGGCTAATGTATCGGGAACTATGTGTGCTGCAGTGGAGGAGGTTGGAATGCGGTACGATGTATAACTGCGTGCGTGTGCATGCGGTTCGTGTGTTTGTGTGCTCGTATACGAACACCTCCCACGTGGACTACTACGTGGGTGTTCGTGTCAATGCATACATGAAAGTTTTTTTTTCATATATATAATTCGTCACTTAAAGCTTACGTGACTTTACCGAAAGACCCAACGAGTATAATTCTTCAGTTTTGAGAGGGTTCCAAAAAAAAACACGCTCAATCTCCCAGTCTCTAACAAAGGCTGCGCTATAATTCAAAATTAATAAAATGTAAATGACCTACACGCGCACAAAAAGACAAAGATGCCCCTCATATTGCCTCCACAGGCTGTTGGGACAAGTGCTGTTAGCGAGCAACCATGAAGGCCGGCACTACACAACGAGTGGGTGCTTTTGTCTGTACCATGGGGAGCCACATTTGTCTCTCCCGGTGCTGGTGCGTACGCAAACACACACACACACTTTGTATGTGTGTGCTAATTTACCTGGAACCTGGGGTGGTTTTCCATGAACAAAATTATTGAATGTTACAGGTTTCAAAAAGCAGCAGGGATTCGTGTGTGATGGTGTCCATGGGTTCACACCGCCCCCCCCCCCCTGCAGTTACTGAAGGTGTTACCGTTCACAGCGATGTCAAAGCAACGAATGTTGCTTGAATCGAATCATGACAGGGCTGGTGTGAATTGTTGTACCGCTAATTAAAACTGTAACCGATGATTCCAGTAACATTTATGATAAATCACTGTAGTCGTTAATCCGGAGAAATGAAAAGAATAAAATATGTCCGGGCAATCTTCTTAACAATTTTAATGTACCCCTCAAATGTAATTAACTTACATTTATAAATAATGTATCACCCTCAATAGCTTTCATGAAGTGGCATTCAGAAGAGTTGCACATCACGGGCTGTTATCTGACTCAAATTCCTCGTTCACCATGAGAAGGAATTCCAGTCGGAAAATTTATGTAGATATGATAGCAAAGTTTGTCACAGCTGTCAATGATTTTCACATTTTAAATAACACATTCCTGCGGAGGGAGCTGGTAGGAACGTTGGGTTGCTCGGTCAATGGCCAGGGTCAACGGCGGCGTGGTGTATTCCCAAAATATGCCCGACTGTGAGGGCGGGCACAAGCCGGCGTGAGTAGGTTAAACGTTGAGTTTTATGAGGGCACCACGGGGTGACCAGCCCCTCCCCACCCAGCCCCACCCCTCCCACCCCCCACCCAGCCCCACCCCTCCCACCCCCCACCCAGCCCCACCCTCCCCACCCAGCTCCTCCCCACCCTCGCCACCCAGCCCCTCCCCACCCTCCCCACCCAGCCCCTCCCCACCCTCCCCACCCTCCCCTCCCCTCCCCACCCAGCCCCTCCCCACCCTCCCCTCCATACCCAGCCCCTCTCTGCACGACGGACGGACGGACACAAGAATCCCCTGTGGGCTGGTGTAACCAGGAGGTTCCTACCAGTAAAAGATGTATGTTACATCCTATGTTTGATGTATTTTAATACCCACGTTGTATTTGTTACTAATAATAAAATATTGTTTGAAATATTTTCTTGATTTTTTTGATGAACAAAATGTTTCCAATATATTGGTACAATTTTCAATATATTTAATGTGGTTCTTTTTGAACAGTTTAAAAGGCTTTAAATTTGTTCAAATTATCCATTATTACATCAACATCGTCTAGTAGCTTTCATATGCCTTGTACAGCAATGCAATTAGTGCTGCAGTATAAGTACTTTTTGAAACCTTTGAGATGTATGTTAGTGTATTTATTATTATCACATTTAGCTAAATATTCAGCTGCGATTGGTGTCAAATTCGACGTCCTGTAGTTGCATATCAGAAAGGTGCTGTACAAGAACTCGAAGATAAATTTCGTTGACAAGCCCGTGAGTATAAAATTGATTTAGCGAATGCCATTTCACGCGACTTCCCACAGTCAAAACACCAGACACATTTAGAACAAAAATATAGATAGATAAATAAATTGTATTTGAGTGAACGTCAGCCCACGTAGCCACAGAAGCCACTTTGCAGCATCCTCCTCCTCCAGCACTTGCAGGGAGCCACCGGTCCCCCCGGCGCGCCCTGACGCACTGCACCGCCGAAGAGAACGGTGCGCCACGGCCCCCTGGCTCCCCGCATTCACGCAGCGGTGGGTGCCGCCACGAAGGACCGCGCCCCGTCGATGTTCGAAAGCAGCGCCATGCTGCCTGGTCACAACGGAAGCGTTTTACGCACATTTTCTTTGTGCGCGCCGGACAGGGAGATCGGCGCGACGTCTCCGGGGTTCATCTTCTTGGTTCTTTCGCTAAAGTCACGTAGAATGGAAATAATAAAATAATAAAAATAAAACATAATACAATAATTCTCACGACGTTTCGGTCACAACGCAAGGACGGCTGCCCGCGTTGTGGCCGAAACGTCGTGAGAATTATTTTATTATGTTTTATTTTTATTATTTTATTATTTCCATTCTACGTGACTTTACCGAAAGAACCAAGAAGATGAATCCCTGCAGTCACGAAAGCTTTAAATCGAAAAGTGTCCGGGGTTGTTTCCCCAAGAGGGGCGCACAACGGGTGGTCCGCTTCATTTGGAAAGGATACACAACCCTGTCAACCCACGAGGCTCGACTCCGTATTCTTGTACAGGGAAATTGAGTTTTCAGGTCCGTATGGCGTACAGCCGTTTCAACACGGGCAACAACCAAAAAAGTTGTTGTCTATTTGTTCTCTCGTGATGAGACTTTGTAGGATGAACGTGGAGATTTGTAATGGCACGGGGTGACCAATAAGGTCTGAACTGGTCTGTAATAAGGTAGGCACTGATAAGGGGTTGACAATTATCATATACGCTACACTATACACTACTATACACTACAATACGATACACTACACTACTACACTATATACTACACTATATACTACACTATATACTACACTACTATACACTACACCATACACTATTGCATACCATACCTGTTAATCCATACGGTTTACCCGTATTCTTGTTCAGGGAAATTGAGTTTTAGAGCGTACAGCCGTTTCAATACTGGCAACAAAGAAGTACTGTCGATGTATTTGTGTTTCTCTCCTTGTGCTGGGACTTTGCATGATGAACGTTGAGATGTATAACGGGGGCACGTGGTGACCAACAAGCTGTGAATGGGTCTGTAATAAGGTAGGGCACTGATAAGGGGTTGACAGGCATGAGGACATCATAATCAATTTTAGCAGTTGGGCTTCGTCATCGTCGTTGTGCACGCTTGCAAAGGGGGGAGGGATGCAAAAGGTGTTACGGGGGCGGAGGGGCACCTGCCCCAGTCAAATTGTGTACGTGGACGTGGCAGATGTAGCCCATTGTCACTAAACCATCGTCCCATTCATTCATTTTTTTCCAGTGGCACATGAATGAACGTATATAGCAGGCGATTCGCAGTGGATGGAAGGCACTGGTCGGTAAGACGAGGCAGCAAGGTCACTGGGATATTAACGAGAGGGCATCCACAAATATATTTAAGAAATATAAAAGTGTTGAGGTATTATAAGTGTTTGAACTGAACGACTGCCATCAAAGATGGGCAAAAGTTAAACTTCGGTCAGATTGAATTCTGTTTGTTATAAGTCTTCTGTCTCTGCAAAACGTTGTTTCATTACGATTTATTATTAATTAGGAAATTGACAATTAAATATTGTAGTCTTTTTGACAATGTGGTGTTTCCATGATACACATAGTTTATGTTTACACCGAACACATCAGTTGTGTATAGCAGTGGTGCAGTGATCAGCACACTGATGTGTGAACCCGGCAACCTGAGTCCAATTCCCAGTTACAACTAACGTCAATATCGTGTGTTATCTGAACCGGTTCTTACAAATTAACTCCTCCAGCTTGCACTGACCACCATGGTGATGTACGTTCAAACAACCGCTGTGACATGGTTTTGGGAAGCCTGTGTCTGGAACTGGATAGACTAATGGCTATGAAGGATTATAATATATTTTTGTATTATGTTCTTTTGGCACAGATGTGTAAATCATTTTACAATGTGGGCTTTAAAGTATATTTAACAAATTATATTTTGCAAAAATGTTACAGTGGAAATGTGTATGATGATTGATGTTTAATTCATGATTGCTCATTTACACTTAAATTAATTTTGCAAGAATGCAGGAGAACATTATCAAATGTTAATGTGCTTTTATTGATGGTAGTGGTGCAAGCAAGTGTAAGGATTGTAGCTTATATAAAAATAAAAGTATACATCTAAATGTATAAATGTTGTGCAAAAATATGAAATGCAAGGGAAACCTGAATCTTGCATGAAAAAAAACATACATCGGACATCAAATGACTAACACGGCCACTCACACTGTCACATATTTCACTTTGCATATCCTGTGGGTCTCAGCAGCATATTGCACGTGAAAAGTCAAAATCATGAGTCACCAAATTGTATTGTTCTCCTGGATATTGCAAAAAATTAACTGATGTTTCCGTCATCAACAATGAGGAGAATTACCAAGGCTATATTTTAGTTCTCGGCTATTTTGTCGGGATGTGAATCTGGACCAAAATATAAGTATACTTAGTTTGTCATTGAGTCCTCCTAACCTCCCCACCAAATTTATTTCGTTCTTTTTGGATACCACTTACACGACATTCAGAAACGATGGTATACCCACACAGCGCTCGTGGTTGTTTTCACGTATATTTCTGAATTATTACCATGGATCCTGTGACGGTATAATGGTTCATATACTGGACTTGAAATCCAGAATTTTTTGCCAGTTCAATTCCGTCTTGCAGTGCAGTGGTTTAAAAAAAATGGCCATTTTTTTTCAAATCCCCCTGCCTCTGTCCAGCGAGCACTATAAATGGGTGCACCGCAGTTAGTCGAGAGGGGTTGTATTGAGCTCACTGGTAGAGACCCTTCCACAAGCAGTGGCGTGATGTTAGGGCTGCATCTTTATCCTTTACCGGGGTTTATGTAGTGTAACTAATTTCACACTTGTGTCATTACGAATTGCTCTTGTGCAAAAAAAAACAATATTTCCCATTGCCTAGACTCCTGTTACAAAATATGAATACTGCACATGCTGACTGGATGCATGAATTGTTTTGTGAGCAGTCCGCAAGCACTATATCGGGGATCCGTGGTGGGGGGGTATTTTCTCCATGCTCGCTGCTCACGCCATTACGTCTCACAGTGACCTTTATGAGGCCACGCAAATGTTGGCAATAAATTGAACACCATGTGGTGTTTTTCAGTGGTGGTGGTATTTTTGTATTGTACATTCCCTCGCCCGTCTACCGAATTTGCATCTGCCAAATGCGCAGCATGCTTTAAAACAATTCTCAGTTAAACAAGGTATATATCCTTTTGCCAGGTTCCCTTACGTATCACTTCCACCATAGATCGGTAAACAGCAGATTACAGAAATGCATTAGCTCATGTGCCTGTTGTTCGGTAGTGTTAGGCGGATTGTTGCATTGCAGGATCCCGAGAGATGATGGAGGCTTAGGGAAGCATTCATCCAGCAGTGGATTAACCAATGCCGTTGAAGATGATGACTGAATGACATGCCGCATATGATGGGTGAAAGTGTGAGCACCCATATTTTTTCCATCCTATCTAGCTATTTTGGAAGGGTTGACTCTGAATAGATATCAATAGAATGAGGCCATCTGCATTGAAGTGACGTGAAGCAGTATTTGATGGGCATATGTTAAAAATGTATACTGTGCTGTAAGTATGGCATTTTTAACACTCTCTCATGATAACTGGTTATGGATTTTCAGGCATCGCCGGGCGATGGCCGCGCCTATTGGCGGTGGCTATGCGCGTGGGCAGTAATCGAGCTATGTGGAAGCGAGGGTTGATGGATCACACACAAGCGTCCTGAAACTTCGTGGGCGTGGACGTTGCCATAGCCTCGCTTGCCGGGAGAATGCGGTAAAGCAAGTGCGGACTAATTCCCATCTGTCTCATCGAAATGAGATCGGGTGATTGCCCTCTCGCTCGTGTTGTTTTCCGCACATATGTCTAACACTCATATAATTAATTTTAATTAAAAAAAAAATGTATCTTCTTCTTCCCTCTTCTTCCCCCCTCCAACCAAGCTTAAATATACGCTCCAAGCTTGGTGGTGTTTCATTCTTCACCTGAGGACGGCTGCTTGCGTTGTAGCCGAAACGTCGTGAGAATTATTTTATTATGTTTTATTTTTATTATTTCATTACTTCCCTTCTACGTGACTTTACCGAAAGAACCAAGAATTGGTTGATAAAACCGTGATATATACATGGCCACCGGCTCGATTCTGAGTCAATCTCTCTTTTCGAGAGAGAGCGCATGTGTGCTGCATTACGAGTTCAAATTATTAGTAGATGGGTCATGATTCCCTCCGAGGAACTCGATTAATTGGCACGATTTGTGGTGATGGTTTGAATAACAAAAACATTTAATGACATTTTATGTTGTGGTGATTGCAGCGGCTAAAAGTGGTGGCAGGAGTCACGTGAACTCATTAAATACAATTCATATGAATTGACAAATATCGATTTTTACACACCCAATTTATTGTGTGTATAGTGGGCTGAAGAATTTATAACTATTCTATACATTGACTCCTCTAGAGTATATATAAATATACGAGGACAAATAACTGGTTTGGAACATTTCATTCCAACATCTCAATCAAAAGTGTTATTATTTTGTTATTGTATAGCCTTTGGTGAATCAAGTTATTATTGTGTTTCTCAGAATGGAAATAATATAGAGTTAGAAATTACGTACTTTAATGTACCTACAAAAAATATAAATCTTTCCATTCATACTGAGGCACAAATACACGATTTACAACTAATTGAAAACATTTTATTGACTGACTCTTCAAGAGCTAGTTCAATAACTGTATTATTATTTAATGCGGGTTACCACTGTGTATTTCACACCTGATGACGATTGCTTGTGTTGCAGTCGAAACGTCGTGATAATTTTTTTTATAGTTTTATATTTTTATTATTTTATTATTTCCCTTCTACGTGACTTTACCGAAAGAACCAAGAATATATATTTATACTACTCTAAGTTAGATGGCTGAAAAACTTTCAATTGATGCTTGTTTTTTGTAAATGTTACGCTTTTACTGCCTGCGATTGCCATATCTGGTGAGGAACACCCATGGCTTGCCTTTGAGTGAAATCACTGTATGTGATGGTGACACAAAAAAGTCAAAGTGATTTTAGCTCAAATGAGCATCTGAAGCGTTGCTTCTCTCCTGTTTACCCCCTGGAGCCAGCGGTGGAAATTCCACATTCCTATGGCCATTAGTGGGGTGGGGGGCTGCATGCTACCCGGCTTCAATGTGCCATTTCCCTCGTGTTCAATCACCGGCAGGCACATAGCAGGAGTCCAATTGGCCCAGCAATCAGCTGAAACGCAGAAGAAGCTCTGACCAGACCTTTGTTTTGACGCTTCAAGCGTATGATTTCCCCACAGTTTGCTCTTGTTAACGAAATTCCTTATCACCTGGAGCCTGGCTGTCATGCCCAGTTTAGACAAGGGATATTGGGGGGGAGAAGCTCTGGTTGACCCATTGTTGTTGAGCTTAGCTCCAATTCTGTGGCTTGCTATTTAAGATTCCTTCTATGCTCTGATATTAATGCATTGTGGGAAATGCTGCGGAAAGGTGTGCAATCCTTCAGAGGGGAATATACACCTGTAAATAAAGTGTGCAGTCAACAACCAACAATTTTACATCACCCACAACGATTTTATCGATTGTCACCTATCCAGCTAAAATATTTTTGATTAAATGTAAAAGTTATATTTAGAATTAAACAAGTCCAGTATTTACACAATTGGTGGGGTGGAAGGGGTTGGGGGTAATTAATTGCAGATGCTGAGGATATGCATGTACATAAATATGTTGAACTTCTTTCACACCGTTCATAGCCAACCGTGCTAATAGGAGTTGCAGGCATCTGCAAGCACTATGCTCCTTCATGTGTGGTCAGTATTACATTTTATGTTTTATTACTTTATCTTAAAATTATCATTTTTATATCTCACTTGAAAAAAGTTGTGGAAGATTTTGGGGCTGAAACATTGCTCAGCTTTTCACACGGGAGGGAGTCAATGGGAAGATGACGATCGTTTAACGAGCAATTTTCGTGGAACGTTTCTCGCTCGTTAAGTGAGACCCGCCCAGAGGACTGTTTTTTTGTTATATAACTAATATGAACAAAACATGGATGAATGACTGTACTTCTAACTTATTCCTTCCTAAGTGAGATTGAACGCAAAGGTAATTACCCTAAAAGCATTTGCATTACCGATGACATTTTTTTTTACAATCAGTTTGACCTGATGTCTGCTGTTAAAAATGGATCGTATCCAAGAAGAGCACGATAAAGGACATTCGTCAAGGGGACCTGTAAAGCACTTTATATAATGAATTGGGTCATTTCTCAGTACAGAACTACAATCCTTTATTAAAAGCTCTTGTTGCTCCTTTAAATCCTCTACTCGCAAGACTTGGCCAACTGAAAAAAAAAATCACACAATACAATAAAATAGTTTAAGAGCTAGCCCTGAGACCGTCCTCAAAATGTACACAGTGATAACATCTCGTCCACAAATATTAAAATAACAAAAAGTGTTCCACAAGTTGCATGCTGGGTCCAAATCTGTTCTCCGTATATTTAAACAATTTTGGACTAAACTTATATCACTCAGAATTAAATGTCTTTGTTGATGACCCTGACATGCTAGTATTAGGTAAGTCTTCAAAGGAAGTGTGCCTTACCTGGTAAAATAAACATAGTTTAGTTTAAAATAAACATAGAATATATTAAGTCAAACAGAATCTCCAAAACGATTACGACTCATGTCAATATAAATTATCATCACTAAAATTGCTCATAAATCCCCCCACAATTAAGATCATGCTCTTTTCTTCAAAATAAAAATCCAGTTTCATTCTCTTCACCTATTACGGATATCAAAAACAACATAATTTAGCAAACGGAGTGCTTCAAAAACTTGGATTTGCTGATATATTAAAAACTTACATTCCAACCCCATATTGATAAAATCTCAAAGAAAATCAAACGTATATATGTTTTAACATACATACGAAGAAATATGTTTTTTTCATTCGATTGCACCTGCAAATTGATGAAGCTATAATAATACCACTTTTTGATTACTGTGACTCTGCTTACAGATCAGCTACTAATGAATCCCTAAACAGAATATATTAATGTTACTTTATTATTTATCTTCTACGTGACTTTACCGAAAGAACCAAGAATATGAATCCCTGCAGTCACGAAAGCTTTAAATCAAGAATAAAGCCACTTTATCATTCTGTTCTTCGATTTGTACTGGATGTACCATACAGGACCCACCATTGTGATCTCTACTCAAAATCCAATCTCACATCACTTGATGCAACATGGAATCTACATTAGGCCCTGTTCATCCATAAATCTTTATTAGCAGATCTGCGCAAAACTTAGCTAATTCTTTAACCCCTTTTTCAAAGCCAAGAAACCTAAGACGTCCATCTAATTGCCTTTAACTATCCCTAGAACAAGAATTGGAATAGGTGACAACGCCTTTGCCGTTGCAGGACCAACATTTTGTAACAACAGCCTTGTTTCCTCCCTTAACATCATAAATCTTCCTTCAAAGAATATTCAAAAGAAATATATAAGCTCTGGATACAACCACATTTGCAAATGTGATTTGTAACTTTGATCCTGACCGATCTATTGATAGTTCAACTGAATGTGCAATTTTATTGAGGGACTGGTTGTTGTCTTGGTGTGGTCTGGGGCTGTCTTTGTTTTTGTTTTGCTGCCTTGCCAAATATTGCATCCGGTATTGAAAAATCGGCAGGAATTTATGTATGCAATTTGTAGTTATATATTTTCTTTATTTATATTTAGTGACTTTCTTAGCTTTCCTGCACTTTGCACTCCTATCGCTTTCTGTATTGTTTGTTGTCGTAGCTTTCTGAGACTCCCCGACTGGACATCTGCGAAAAAGAGATTTATAGCTCATCGGATTTTTCCAGTTTGAATAAAGATTCTGATTCTGAGAGTTGTAATATAGGGAATAAATAACTTCAGTGCAAAGCATAGTGGTGACAAGGGAGCTTTACGTCTCTCTCCAGTGGACTACTTTACCGAATACTGCACGTTTCCCTAATAAGTATCGATTATCGGCAGCTGTGTGTAGGTCGTGATCATCCTTTACAAATCACAATCGTTCTTAGCAAGAAGTGTAAGGTGGTGCATTCTGTGTGCAGAGGGACGTTGATTGTTGGGTCTCTTCCTTCTCACACCGATAGTGTCTGAGCACACTGAAATTAGAAACACAGTTCTTGGATTCAGCCATCCTCGATCCGAGGGTTGGCCGCGCCATGGGCAATCCTTCCCTACTGACTTCTGCCTTCTGCTATCCTCATTGTCTGTTCCAGCGTGAGCTCGTCCATGCTTTAATTTTATCTATCCATGTCATCCTTGGTCTTCCTTGCGCACGTGAACAGGGTATTGTCTTGCATAATTTGCACATTTGCCGCGATGGAAACATTTGTTTCTTGTACCCGATCATTGCAGCTTAGATGCTGGCAGTGACAGATACCATTCATTTGTGGGGCACCCCTGTTGTCGAAACGTCTTGAACACTGCAAAAAAAACCCAGTACAATTTATAACATATCATTTCTTGCTCAGACTCTAAAATTGTCGAATATATTTTTAAAATAAACTCTAGTTTTGCAGTAGTGCATTATATAGCTACTAACTCTATAGTGGAGCCTTGTCGTGCAGATATATATAGAGCACCGCAGCTGCTACTGACGTCTTGTTCAGACACGGACATCATTAAAGGTAAAAATAATACGATGATTTTTTTTACAGAATTTTACATAGATGTAATGTTTATGATGCGTGTATTCTGCCGTGGTGCTATGGTTACCACTCTGGACTTGCAATCCAGAGGTTGACAATTCAATTTGCCGGCATGGCAGTTGAAACGATGGACACGGTTCTATCCACCTCGCATTATTAAACTATTAACTAAACAATTTTTTATTTAGTCCGGTAAGGCCCACTGAGCTGTATAGCTCTTTTTCAGAAGCGGCCTGGCCACAAATGATAGCTCAACAAAGTGGCTCATTGTGTGGACATTTAGAGCAGCCAATTACTTTCAACGCATGTTTCTAAATGTGGAGGGAAAAACCGGAGGACTCAGAGAAAAATCCACGCGACCACGGGGAGAAAGCCATGCAAACTCCAAATATACAGGCGTCAAGGTCGGGATGGAACCCACGACCTCCTGCATACCAGGCGAGGTACTTAACATCTCGCCACCGTGGCACGCATTGTCAATGTGGGTCCTCCCACCTCTTCCGAGACATCTGACCATCATGTAGAGGTGCTCTCCAAGTAGAGGCGCTCACCTCTGGTGGTCTCCACTAGCGGAAACCCGAGAAGAGACCATTCCACCATCAGTGGCTGAACCTGTGTATGATTGAATCAAGTTTAATGAAGATTCATATTCTATGCAAATCGCAGCTCACAGCCAATATGAGACTAATATATGAAATTAATTTACTGTATTGCATTTCATTTCAACATGTATTATATAACATGGCATCTTAAGAGTAATTGAAACTGGTTGCAGGTACGCATTTTCAATAAACATTAAATGAATGTGCAGCAATTCCCTCATGGTGCTAATGGAATGATTATGCAGTCAGGAGATGAACATGATTTAAATGACGTTATCTCCTTCAAATCAGACTTGTGCGCGGGATATAATAGCGTGCTGATGGTATTGTTATTAGTATGCACAAAGTCACGCGTCTTTACGTTGTGTAAACACGACTCGTGTAAATGCATTTATTTCACTACACGTGTGTTGAACACTACTGTAGATCAGTGAGGTTTTCCCTTGCTTGTAATGTTCCAAGCATAATTCGATGGTAACCATCTAAAAGCACGCTCTTTTGGATCTAGACGACATTTTGGTTACATTGACCAGCATTATAATTGTGATAATGTAGCGTCGGTAGTTTGCTCGCGTTTTAAACGATTCGTACACGTCGCTTCAAACGTTACTGACACCAATGGCCTAAGTTACGACACAGCAGCGTGATCCCTCATCCTCTTTCCGACTCTGCAATCCTCGGCACGTACGTTTTTGCAGCCAATATTATGATTCATAAATGATCATACACACATATATATGAACAAGGGCAAGAGTGAACATTACGTGTTTATATGCAGAGCATTTAGCATAACTTGTAATGGTCGAATATAGATCACCCCGATTACCACCTACATGGTATATGATGGCATTTATAAACACTTCTGTTAACATAGCTTGTATTGAGTGTGTGCGCAGCCTTCCTTTGGGACAGTCATGCACGTAAAACTGAATGGAATGGTTTATTTTCATTGTTTGTAAGATCGCTTGTGGAAAGTGGCAATACAATACCCTCACGCAAAAAAAACGTATGAGCATGCAACAGTGAAGCTTTCCTTCCAAAGGTCACGGATGATCCTAGGACTCGCCAACAGCGTACAAACCCAATCATGAGAACTTCCATCGAAGCTATTATTTTACGAGGGTTCCACTTCAATACTGGACAATAGATTAACGTTTACAGTGCATTCCAAAGTCAACTGCAATGGAAATAATGGAATGCAATTGTGTACGGAACGTTAACAACTCGAACAATTCAAATCTCTAAATGACGAGACACCCCATCATAGTAGAACATTAGTGCAGGCTGGAAAGGGGGAAGGTTCAACAACACGCAAAAACGTGCACTGCGTTATCATAAAACCACCAGTTCCTGAAGAACTGCATTGTAGGTGTTGTCTTAAAATTTAATTGCAATTTACAATTTAAAAGCACTCAATTGACGTCGTGGTACAGGGTTGCTCTGATAATTAATAGGGTTGTGTTTGTGAGTACTCGGGAGTCGGGACGTGGGATGGACACTCCGTGAGAGACGGAGTAGCAGCCAAATAAGGGAAACGCACACGGGAGGTTTTTCTCCGGTGGTGCCACGGTTTCCTGCCACGTGGATAAACGCGCATTAATTGCACTTTAAAATCTAGATTGAAAACTAATTTCTTCCGAACTGCTTTTTGGTGTTTAGTTTGTTGTACCTCCACGCCACCTCCGATCAGCACGGTTGGCTATGTACGGTGCAAAACAAGTTTTAACATACATACACACATACCTAATTTGCTGAAAACATCTTCGAATAAAAACCCAGGAACCTCCTGAAAAACAGTCGTACGACTGTGGGTTTCCTCGATAAAAAAAATAGAAGCAAAATCTTTCTTCTGAAATTAAGTGTTCGTGCATATGTCCACCACATGGATGGAGAATGGAGAAATGAAGTCACCTGGTGAACAGGAGCTAGATGGAGTGTTGATTAGTGGGATGGTAAGAGATGGTGATGACTTGGAAAGGCTTTCATCTAGCAGTGGATAGATCACGGCTGCTGATGATGATGAAAATATATTTGCAGCTGGGAATATAAATAAATACCGCAGATGGCATATATGCTTGGCAATGTACATTTTGGCTAAAGTCTGCCATGAATTAATACACCTGCATAGAATGATCCAAGTATAAATATTCATCAGTAATAATTCAGTTGTGAACATCTATTGATTTTGATAGCATTTGACAACGTTGATAATAAATGACACACAGTCGTTACAAATAGTTGTGTCAATTACGAAACTTAAAACTGAGCTTGAATCACACACCATCTCATGCATGGTCGACGTGCATCTAAATGTATACTGCTGCAGTATCTGCACTTTGCATGTAAATGAGTGTGCACAATCAGCTGTTATCTCAGAATTCTTAATTGAGTCTTTTATTAGCATGCTGTAAGCATACAGCGTATTAAGAGCTTTACATATTTATATGCATTTTTAAGGTTCTAAGTGCACAGGAATATAATTAGCATCTTTAGGAATAAATGGTATGCCTCTCATATAAAACTGATTAACACATTTGTAGTTTCTAACTATATCCTACTTGACTAAGCTATTTTGTGGGAAGAAGTAGTGCAGTTGTTAGCACATTTCATTTTAAAACTGGAGACCTGAGTTGATTTCCCAACCATAGTTAACATCAGCAGCGAATTATATCGGAACAATAATTATGTGTTTTCATATAGCATCCTTTATGCAAATTGCATCTCAAAACGCTGAACATTTTCACCAACCACACGTACATCTGAAAAAAATATTTTAAAAAGTGAACATCACAAAAAGGTACGGGAACACTACAAATAAACACAACGCAACCAAGGGCACAGAAAGTGAAGAAAGCATGGACCAGGCGGGGCAACATCAATCATTCGAGCACTCAAGCTCCCAACATCCAAGGAAAGTCCAGGGGATGATGATAGCAATAATTGAATTTTGTACAGTCATGCACGCAAGTAGGACGCCAACACACTGCAACATCGTAAAAACCCGAGCACGCGTCAGCCAAAGGCAACGGTAAACAAGAACGTGTTTAAGTGTGATTCGAATATTGAAAGGGAGCTGAGCTGACGTAGCTGCAATGAGGGTGGGGGTTCATTCCACGCATATATGGAGCTGTAAACGAGAGACCGCGTCGGCCAGCAGTCGTGCACTTGATCTTTGGTGTGACTTGCAACTCTAGACTTGCAACTCTAGACTTGCAACTCTAGACTTGCAACTCTAGACTTGCAACTCTAGACTTGCAACTCTAGACTTGCAACTCTAGACTTGCAACTCTAGACTTGCAACTCTAGACTTGCAACTCTAGACTTGCAACTCTAGACTTGCAACTCGAGACTTGCAACTCGAGACTTGCAACTCGAGACTTGCAACTCGAGACTTGCAACTCGAGACTTGCAACTCGAGACTTGCAACTCGAGACTTGCAACTCTAGACTTGCAACTCTAGACTTGCAACTCTAGACTTGCAACTCTAGACTTGCATCTCGAGACTTGCATCTCGAGACTTGCATCTCGAGACTTGCAACTCGAGACTTGCAACTCGAGACTTGCAACTCTAGACTTGCAACTCTAGACTTGCAACCCAAGCGGAGATGAGCGATCCCGGGCCCCCCTCATTCACCAACCAACCTGTACTGATCAAGGTGGTTAAATGTTGAACGTTTGAGCTCGCCCTTCATCAAGTAGTGGATTAAGAACAGGCTTTAAATTATCGTTATGTGTATGTTTGTGCATTATTGCATCTGATTGCAATCATTTAGTTGATTGCCTCGTAGGCTGTGAGTAACAGTACGGTATGAAAGAAGTTAAACGTACATACACTATAAAAATTACAACCCATTGCCTTTTGACCGTGATAAAAGGAAAGCATGGACAATGAATGCATTATACGTGCGTATTTTGTGAATGTACTTCATTGGGTTCGTTTTGCTTGAATGGTGCCACTGTTTGGGTACAATTGGGAACATTTCAAAAGTTACATTTATCGGTACCAGAAACTAAGTCTTATTTGTCCTCGTTATTTTGCAATTTAAAATTGACAGATTTTAGGAATATCTTGAAAGCAAATTACAATTCTATTGAGTCTCATTCCCATTGTTATGTTGTCATCGCCGCAACGCGTTGCTGCGGGGTAGAATTGTGGCTCCACGCCGAGAGACGTTTTGATTACGGAAAGCCACTCGCATCATTTGCAGCTGTGTTGTGCATAATGCCATTGGCAATCGAGCCAAACACTTGATGATTTGCTTAAAATATTCAAAAAACCCCCGAGGCAACAAATACAAAATCATAAATAATAGGGTTTTACGTCTCATGTCTTTGGGTATCCAATTAGGAAAAAAAAAACTGAAACATCTTGCCAAAAATGTCAGTTCAATTACAATGCATGAAAAATATGGGTTAAGTCAGGTGAATTTACCTCTAGATATAAACACGGACACACACACATACGCACTGACAAACTGCATGCATGTAACGATGTTAAATGTAAGTGTTTATCTTTGAATTGGATTAGACCTGAGAATAAGGCAAGATATAAATAGCTGTTCAATATTATTCAGGGGTTTCACAGTGTGTTGTCAGGGTCATGGATTTTTCCTCATTGCATTCTGAAACACCACATTTGTTGTGTTCGTGTGATTTAGACACATTGAGAACCACGAGGCTTTGTCGTTATCCACATGTAATGTAGTAACTTGGCGGGAGACGACCTTACGGGTAGCACACTCTTTATTAACACCAACTTATATTACACGGGTGGCTAACTGCAGCCTTAACCCACGGGGTTCCCCTGGCTACACCCACACGGGCTCTTACGCCCCGTAGCTTCTCGGAACCCACCCGGCTGGGGTGTCCGTCTCGACTCTGGGTCCCACAGCCTCGTCCCACATGGACGTCAGACCACGGGTCCCACAGTCTCGCCTCCGAGCCACACAGGGTCCCGGCCCTTACAAGGACAGCGGGACTAGGGGTCTCAGGGCCCTACCTCTTCAACTCCGTCTTCGATCTTCAACTGGTTATCAACTCCCCGAGTGCTCCCGCGCGTCCCCCTTTATAGTCCTTCATGCGGACGTCGCTGAGAGCACCCACCCCAGTTGACCAATCACTGCGCGCTGCCCACGATCCTATTTCCCACCTTGTGTCAGCGCGCACAACCACGCACCCCGCGCCGCCCCGTGATCTATCACTGTCGGCGCGCGTCAACACCACCACTACATCCATAATATGCTGAATTGCAAACACTGATGCATCTTTAAATAAAACCTTTTAGGGAATATTACACTATATATATGTATACATTCTACATATCTTTTCGTCAGGCATATGGGCATTTGTTTATTCATGCTAAATAAATAAATGTTTTGCATGAAAAACTTTTGCTTCATGCTGAGCGGTAGATATTGAAGCAAAGTAGGGCGGAAAGAAGGCCATATCTTACCTCGTTGGGAACGGAAAGTTGTGCAACTTCAAAACTCCTTGGGCTGAGAGGTGGGAATGATATGACACGACAGTAGGCATGTTAACGAACCCATTTTGTTGACCTTGAGAGTTTATCCCCTCGTGTGTGTGGGATTTCTTCGGTTACTCTGGTTTTGTCCCCACATGCAAAGCATTCCTTTAAACATAAATTGACAAAATGTTCCTTCTGAAAAGAGGTTATGGGGATGGATGAAGCTTTCTTGGATAAATACATACCTTTGGAACATTGCTTCATCACTATATTGTCACTTGTGGAATGCCACCGTGGTGTAATTATTAGCACATTAAATCTCCACAGAGCTACCCACCCAGCAGTATAAATTCGCACACAACAGTCGATTGGTAGGTGGCACGTGGTGGGGTAAAGTGTGGGTGCTCCCACCTCTTCCAAGATGTATGTTAAACTTCTTTCGCACCGTATGTTGCCAACAGTATGGCAAAGTAGACCAAAATACCCTATCAGATGCCGTCTTTAGTGGAGACCCTTCTGCCTGCAGTGGTGTTTACATGCAAGCACTCGTGTGGCCAAGGACATCTCTCACTTGGAGGTAATGCCCATCTCTTGGTGAAATCCTGGGATGGTATCACTCCAAATTTGCGGGTGTGACCAATGGAATAAATGGAATATTGATTATGCGCAGCATATCTGTAGTAACTGTGTGCTTCACCTGGTGAGGGGAAAAATTAATTGCAAATCAATGTCGGCTCTAAGAATAGACCATGACACTGGCTATTTCCAGCTCTGAGAAATGTGGATTCACTGCAGATGTTTTTTTTCTTTCAGAAATTAACTTTGCGTGCAACACGAGGCAAATGAAAATTGCATGAAAATTAAATAGAAATGTCAAACTATGGATTTGTAATGTTCTGCAGAGTGCATCGTGAAAGATAAAGAAGTTACATTTGCGCAACATAAAGAAACCCAAATCACCCAGCCTGACGTCGCAGGAAAACGCCTGCTGATAGAATTTACATTACTTTGCTCGTTGTGCACAAACTACCTCATGAATATTCTGCATTGAACGCGAGCTTGCTATTCTGGTATCATCCAAAATACAATACGGTGCTGAATACCGTAACAAGATAATAATGCAATGGCTGGCTGCTTGTTGACTCTCAAAGATGCACAACTTTATGCTAAAACAGGAAAGAAAATGATCAAACTCATCGCTGTGACTAACGTCTGCAATAAAATTGCAACATTTTCCTTTCGGAGATCAGTTAGTTCTACCAGCGTTTGAAATAGCCTGGTTCAACATTGAAAGTATTTCAGACAGTATAAGAATCATTGAAACGGTTTAAAAAAAATTTAAATGCTATTTCCATTCTTCTTAATGAATATTTGTTATTCATTTTATTTATTGTGCATTTCTAAATATTCGTTATTGTGTATTGTTATAGCGATAAGTCAAGAAATAAATAGGCTGTGCTCTCTAGTTGCCTGGGTGAAACGTGATGGGGCTATGTCCTTGCCCAATCCTTGCTCTGCTTAAAAACGCAACAAACACAAATCATCAGACAGGCATAATTTTATTTAAAAAAAAGCGAGAATGCTTACTGCTAGGATATTTCTTAAAACGGCAGGGTCATATTAAGCTGTAATATACGTGTTCATACCTATATGCAAATCAAATAAGTGTCTGCTGAGAAAATTATCTTTTGCTTCTTGTTTAAAAATGCAATTAACACTTATCAGAAATCTTGCTCTGTCCAACGTTGAAGAATCACCTTCTCGTTCTGAGACCACAACTTCTGTTTTATGTTCTCTCTTTTCTCTATTCACCATACAAACTGAATAACAATTTTCTTGGGTGTTGAAGATGCACTACTTTGTTATGTTTTGTCTAGGCAGTGTGTGCAGATAGCATGGTAGGCTCTGGTCATTTTGTTTAAATGTGCTGTCAAGAATCATTTATTAGCTTGGATGGCAAGCCCCAACTGATGGAGTATGGAGCCAGTTCAAATCCATTAACTGTATAGCGAGAGTAAATCGGAATTGGACCGCTCATATAGACACATGTAAGAGACATACATTGTGTAGAAGATATCCAAGCATTAGTGGTAGCGACAGATATTTGTGGTACAGATAACATGGATAATACAGAATTACGCTTTCAAAATGGTCCAAATTTATTAAATGAAAATCAAAATGTCGATGTACGTAATCAAAATGATCAAGAACATATTCAAAATGCACACAATACAACTTGATTATCCAGTCAATATTATTACATAAATATAAGGAAACATATTAATGAGACTTAGGCGTCTTTGATATAATCATAATAATTACACTCAATACTACCCACCAATTACTGAACCAATGATATGCTTGTCATTATATAAAGCACCTGCAAATAATAATTAGCCTCACATTCAGATTTTCCTTTTTTTTATCACATTTTTGCATGCTTTTTAATTATACGTCGTATATTAAACGAATATTGGCCATGAAAATTATTTTCGAAAATTACTCCTCTTGTCCCACGGTGATATGCAGGACACACATATCCTATTATTCGCAGGGTTATGCACGATTTTACTCTTCTTATCTGCACGTAAAAATTTTTTGCAGATAACACTGTGTAACACAATTTTGTTTCTGGGTAGTAAGTGTTATTTCGTAATTGCTTATGCTTAAAAAGTATAGAAAATGGCTATTATTCCCCACAAACTTTGCTTTTGTGACCAGGACAGTGATATTTTGAAATTTACCTATTTTCAATGAGAAAATGGGCGAATTTGTGTCTTTTCCTTCACATAAAGTCAGAAAAAACAACATATGAATCAAAATTAACATGTATTTATACTAAAGTATTGCAAAAATGACTACAAAAGATTTAGAAGTGAGTAGTTTTTCGAGATTTACGATTATACTGTAAATCACTTTCACGAAT
Organism: Lampetra fluviatilis; assembly: GCF_964198595.1. NCBI lineage: Eukaryota > Metazoa > Chordata > Hyperoartia > Petromyzontiformes > Petromyzontidae > Lampetra > Lampetra fluviatilis. The sequence continues at coordinate 8,721,369 of NC_136287.1, read as the reverse complement.
CAGCCCCCAAATGTAGTCTCCCATCATGTTCTCGTTATGCTATCCTTGGTAGCGGTGTTCAAAGTCCAGTATATCCTGGTGGAAGCACTCGCCTTGCTCCTCCGAGTACGCTCCCATGTTCTCCTTTATCAAGATGAGCATCAAGGATATGGACTTTGAGGGACATCCTACAGCCCATTGTGCCATAGTTCTGCACCAGAGTCTCAACCAACTCCACTTAGTTTTCGACCTTGTGATTGCCCAGGAAGCCACTAACCACTGCAACAAAGCTGTCCCAAGCCGCTTTCTCCTTACTAGTGAGCCTCTTGTGGAATTAATTGCACTCCAGGATCGTCTTTTTCTGTGGTCCGACGAAGACACCGGCTTTGACCTTTGCCTCAGACAGCTTAGGGAAGAAGTAATTTTTTACCTACGTGACTTTACCGAAAGCTTCAAATCTAGAAGTACTTGGAGGCTGCCGACTCCTTATCTACAGCTCTGACAAATTGTTTCATAAGGCCCAATTTGATGTTCAGTGGTGGCATCAGCACCTTCCGGGGGTCCACCAGTGGCTCCCACTTGACGTTGTTCCTCCCCACAGAGAACTCGGTCCGCTGTGGCCAGTCCCGCCTGTGGTAGTGCGCCCTGGTGTACCTGCTGTCCCAAAGACAAAGATAGCAAGGAAACTTAGTAAAGCCGCCTTGGAGACCCATCAGGAATGTCACCATTTTGAAGTCTCTGATGACCTCCCAGTCGTACTCATACTTCAAGGCATCCAGCAAGGTTTTGATGCTGTTGCAAACCTCTTAGGTGCACCGAGTGAGCCAGGGAAAGAGACGGGTACTTGTTATCATTATGGAGCAGCACGGCTTTGAGACTCCTGGATGAGCTGTCAATGAAGAGGCGCCATTCATTCTGGTTACAGGCGATTCCGATTGCCTCGAACAGACTAGTCACATTGTGGTAGAAGCAGAGCCCATCTTGAGGGGTGGGGAAGCTGCAAAAAGGTGGGTGACGCTTCCTCTGATCTGCGACTTGCACACTTTCATCCAACAAGTTCCACTGTTTGAGGCTATACGTCAAAAGCACGGCATTGGACTTGGTGAGACCAATATCTCTGATCAAGTCGTTGAGGTCTTTTTGGTTGGGGTAGTATGGGTTTCTTTCCTCAGCTACACCTCTGAAATTGTCATCTATTCTTCAACGTCTTCCTCACTGTCTGACTTTTCGCGCTCTTCTAAAGAAGGCTGCTCTCTCTCCGAATGAGTGGGTACGGGGAGCTCATGGCAGTATGGCACCGGGGCGATGGATGAAGGAAGGTCTGGATACGTGATAGGAGTACATTCTTACCAGTCCGACGTTTGTAAGGGTCCACCATGCAGAAGTAGCAGTTGCTTGAGTGGTCAGTGGGTTCCCACCAAATTATTGGGATAGCGAACTTCATGGCTCTCTTTTCCCCTCTGTACCATCCTACAAAAATAAATTTATTTCACCCATGACTAATGTGTAAGAGATTCTCGCAACATTTTTCATATATGATATATTCTTTTAAATAACATTGAAAATTGCTAAACATTTAAAAATTAAAAACTTTTACAATTTTTTTTTACAAATTTTATAACATAAAATTCCAAGCAACAATTGTCCATCTTACCTTCTAGAGTTTTTTTGCATTGCTCGCAGGTTTGTCTTGATCCCCGAACAGGCATGCCGAAATATGCCTTGTAGGCTTCACACATCTTAGAAGATGCTTCCACAGGGTACTTTTTCGCTCTTGTCTTGATAAATTGGCCGCAGACATAGTAAACTGCGTCTGCCGGATGCTTGCAGCCTCTTGATACCATCTCAGAAAAATGCAGATATGGATCCACTTAGGCAGCTGGAACTAAACTGAACTGGTGGGCTTAAGTCCCCTGTATTTATACTATTATTTATATGACTGGAAAGTTTTAGAATGTTCTATAAGTTACTCCAAGTTTACTCAGCACTGAATCTATCTGGAATGTTCTGGAAAATAGGTACATTTCAAAATATCACTGTCCTGGTCACAATAGCAAGGTTTATGGGGAATAAGAGCCATTCTCTATTTGAGACTTTCGTGACTGCAGGAATCCATACTCTTTGGTTCTTTTGGTAAAGTCACGTAGGCAGAAAAATAACCCTTACTGGCAGCTGATCTATATTACTAAAGCAGTGCGTGGCCTCATTTGCAGTTAAACTATGCTGTGCAACTGGTGCATTGACAATTTGATGACGCATCACTTGAAATGCTATAATTTATGCACATGAAAAATAAAATAAAAATGCCGTGAAAATTAGTATTTTTTTTATTGTTGGCTCTACCGCAAAATATATATATAATGTCTGTGCATGTGACATTTAATTATGCCACAGCAAAACATGATATAGATGTTTCTTATATGTCCATGCCAAATATGTGTTTATATAATATACATACAGTACATATGGTTGGTCATGTACATGAATGGCACGTGGAGTTTGAAGATGGTATTTGGTCTGTTTCCTCTACGTGAAGTCAGCCTTTATTGAGCACCAGTGGTTAAGTTCCATAAAATATACGAAGTGATGCGTGAACAAAGGGGACACTTTTACTTCAGGAATTGTAATGCAATTGTCCACTGCTGTGATGTGTGAACATCACCACTGGGAATAAAAAGGCAGCTGGGTGTGGTACTTTCTGCAAAACCGCCCTTAATGTGGAGTACAATTCTTCATATAAAATTACTAAACCACACTTGGCCTTACAGTGGCCACGTCTACAAGGAGGCGATAATGAGTTTTGGATATGGTTTTTAAGGAAAGTCAAGAACTTTTTCCTGATTCTGTATTATCCACTAAATCCAACAAAAAACATGTTTTTACAAAACACCATAGTTATCAAGGTTTTCAATACATACAAAGTAAACATACTTGCAGCTCTCTCTCTCCTTATTCCTGACCTCAGTGATCAATTACTGGTGCATGCTGTGCTCATAGACACGGGCAAAATGCCATTGCTTCTAAGCCTCCACTGTGACCTGGCCTAATGAGCTCCTGTCGACCTTGACATAAAATACGATTAGCAGATGAGTATCATATAATTTGCCTGGGGAATAATCTCTCATAATCCATTTATTTCAGGACACAGACAATGTGAACTGGCATTTTGAAAGTTGCTCTGGACAGAATGCTATTTGAATGCAATATGACGTCTGTAGATTTTTTTGTACAAACTAGAGTTTTAGTGTGGTTGTAGTGTGCACCATTAACGTTATTAAATGGCCTGTCGTCTCGCTTCATCGCTTATGTTCACCAATGTAATTGTTTTGTAAATATAGCCACAGCAATACCTATGAAAAACACAAGCTGGAAAATAAAGCTGCAATTCTGAAGACAAAAAAGCATCAAGAGACAAATCGGCAAATATTTAAAAAATGCCCTCTTGTTCATGATTCATGGAAAGATATTTGTTTACGTGTGAAATAAATACTACATTCACACCTTGCCTTGGTATGCACATGCGATTTTATTTATTTGTTATTATTTCGCTTATTTACCCAGGAAAGACTCTGTGTTTCAAGTCTCGTTTTCAGGAGAGGCCTGCTAAGTTTTCGCAGTCGGGGTCGATGGTTGAACTTGTTAATCCTACTCTTTGGTTCTTTCGGTAAAGTCACATAGAAATAAAATAAAAAAATATAAAACCACGACGTTTCGATCACAACACAGCGATCGTCTTGTGTTGTGTTGTGATCGAAACATCGTGGTTTTTATTTTTTATTAGCGAAAAAAACAAGAATAAGTCTACATTATAGACTGCCAATACGCTCAATCAGGTTAAGAACCAAGCTACAGTCTACATTATAGACTGCCAGTACGTTCACCGAGGTTAATTTCCAGGCTACAGTCTACATTATAGACTGCCAGTACATTCACCCAGCTTAATAACCATTGCTACAGTCTACATTACAGACTGCCAGTACACTCACTAAAATTAATAACCAGGCAACAATCCACATTAGTGTTTTTTTATTCACTTCCTTTTTTATTATTATTTTATATCTACGTGACTTTACCGAAAGAACCAAAGAATATGAATTCCTGCAGTCACGAAAGTTTTAAGTTAAAAAAATTCAGTTTGGTTCTTCATGCAATTACAATGATACACTGAATCAGCAATCCAACTTCATCAAATCAGAACTTGTCATCACAGTAACTAACCTTGATCTTATAGTATAATTTGGCTTAAGTAGGGTGGATGTAACATTACCATGCGCTCCCATACAATGCCAGGGTGTCAAAATAACGGTTAATCACACAGCAGCTATTACATGCTCTGCAATGCATTCAACATGTTTTGCCATTCAAGTGTATCAGAATTCCAAAAACAGTTTCTCCTATCACATATCCTGCAAACACAGACCTTATTGTGTAATTTATCAATCCCATCAATAGGTCACAACAAATGAAATCGAGTGTACACAGAGAACGTGTTTTCTGCTCTGATGGTCACTATGCATGATTTATTTAACCTGGACAAATACATCCCCTCACTGTGAATTACTGACGTGCGTCCAAAGGTAGCTTTCACACGGGATACACCAACGAATTGTGGGTCCCATTGATTTTCATTTGTGTGCTGAGTGGTTTGTTCGGGGTATTTTGGGGACACGGGGAGAGAGGGAGGTGATAAAGGAATGAGGAGAATAGATCTTCTGTATTCTTCTAAGACGAGATCGTCTAAAGACACGATGGAACAATATTTGATCATTTAATGGCGTGGTTTTGAGTGTTTTGCCTGTGGATCCTAAGATGTACTATAGTTAATCCGCGAGTAATGTCGATTGCTGGTAATGTCAATTGGAGAGTACAGAGCATTCACATGCTTTCAGCGGTTCGTCAAATCTGGGATTAATAATTTGCGTCATTTCCACAGGGGCTCACCAAACCAATGGCCAAATTACGATTTTGTTAACGTGTGAAAACTCATCTAATCCCCCTTCCGATGAATTTCACATGATACATTCCACAGTTTCCATGGACCATAAGTGATAACAGAACCTCCAGAGGAAAAGCAAATAATTATATTCTGCACAATATATGTTTCAGTCTAGTTTTGTTCATTCTGTTCTTGTGTACAATGGCAATGTGTTCAGGAGCAAAATGCCAATGTCGAGGTCTGCTAGCCACGAGAGGGCTTCAGGAAAGAGTTCGTGTAGTTGTACTATTACACATTGCAATTCACATATCAGTGGTAATAAAGGAAACCCCAGTGTGTGCCGACAAAGACATTTAGTTCAGTGCAAGCATCAATAATGAAATATCTAACAGCTAATTACCACGTGACAAAAGTTACGTCTCATTTAGGATATATCAGACAACTTGACGTACACACTACTTGGCATTTTGCAATTTAAAAAAATTAAGGGAAACATTTAATGGTTTACACGTACGCCATTAAAATGTATTAATTATCCTGCAATAATTGATCCCCTGTGTCCTGCCACGGTGCTGGCAAAAGCTCACGAGCGGCCGTGCTGTGAGCAGACAGCCGCCTCCACAGAATCATGCTGGCATCAAGGGGAATGAGAGATTGATGCCGGGACTATGCTGCAAAACTCACGATCTAAATGGGGATAGAGAAATACTGAACACATGTGTAGTGGGCCCAATTGAGTCGAAGACGTACTTCTTAGAGGCAACATATGTGTTTCACCAACACGAATACACAAAGGGGTAGCTGCCCCTTTACCAGATAACAGCCTAGGGTGTTGGACCACCCGGCTAACTACACTAACACACTGGGAGTTAGCTACAACGGACCGGACCCCGGCTCGGGTTCCGGACCACGTGTTGGAGACTCTTGTGAACGTAGATCTTCAGATGACGGTAGCAACAACCAGCCACGGTCCCTGCAGGGACCCGGCTTATATGCTCCCGAGTCGAAGCCGGCTCAGCCCTTGGCCTCGCCCACCTACGAGAGAGCTCTGGCTCTCTCTCGACTCTTCTTGAGACAATTTTGCCGTAACACGTGACCACCCCTTAGCCCCCACCTGGGGGCCCCCCTGTAGACTTTGCCGGTCACGTGCCTTCGGGGTCAACCAGAGTGCCATGGCCCAGGGTAATCCTGTCCCTGGGCTGACAGTCTCCCACTCCCTGCGGTGGGAGACGGCACTGCACGCCACACGTGGTGCCACTGCACTATCACTAGGACTGGTACTACACCCACCTACGGGGTGTCCGCGATGACGGTGCATCGCACGCTGTGCCTTGCTAGAGCCGGCAATACTTGGTGACATGCACGATGCTGCTGCATCCGTGATGTCTGCGATGTGAGTACATCGCACGCTGTGCCCCTCTAGGGCCGGCACCATACAGTCACATCCGCGAAGTCACTACAAATGTAATTTCACGCAATTTGGAACGGTCACAATTCGTACGTTCACTCGATACACCACCTTTAAACATTGCATTAAATAGCATATTACATTTTTTGTAAAGTTACTTTTGTGAGTTGAGTTACTGGTCGCGGTGGAGCATCGGTTAGCACACTGTGCTATGAGCCTGGCATTCAGCGGCGAGTGATTTTTCAGCGCATCCTTGAACCCCAGCACGCCTTCACCAACCTTACCTTACCAGCAGAGGTGGGACAAAGTCATTGTTATGCAAGTCCAAGTCGAGTCGCAAGTCATCAAATTCATGACTCGAGTCTGACTCGAGTCCAAGTCACATGACTCGAGTCCACATCTCATAGGTGGGACAAAGTCATTGTTATGCAAGTCCAAGTCGAGTCGCAAGTCATCAAATTCATGACTCGAGTCTGACTCGAGTCCAAGTCACATGACTCGAGTCCACACCTCTGCTTACCAGGGTGGTGAAGTATGGGCAAGCATCTACTGTGACCGATACCGGTATATAGGGAGTCCATACATTTCAAAGTACCCGGTGAAATAGGAATACACTTCCTTAACAGTTCCAAATATGGCCTATGTATCGTTTTTGCCAATAGGCCTTTGGGCAATTACGATCAGTGCACACATGAGTGTGTAATGCGCCTAGGGGCTGTCGAAGACCAGCAATACTAAGCCCATTCTTGAACCTGAATCTGTCTAACCCTGCTGATCATGTCTGGAATTGAATTAATGATGTCCATTTCACCTGGATTCCAGGGGTCGGCTATCAAAACAACAAGAGGCACCATGTTTTTGTTAATTTGGTAAAAAAAAAAATCTATATTTCAAGAGCCGCAATGCACGTGATTACAAGACGGGCCTTAAAAAAACGTCACGAAGCAGTCCATAAAGAGCCGCATGCGGCTGCAGAGCTGCAGGTTGCCGACCCCTGACCTAGATGATTGCATTCGTAGTGTTTAGGGTAACACGAAATCATGTAACGCGTGAGCTGCGAGAAAGCTACTGTCTATGGACTATATAACACATTCCTGCGGAGAGAGCTGGTAGGAACGTTGGGTTGCTCGGTCAATGGCCAGGGTTGACGGCGGCGTGGTGTATTCCGCAAATATGCCCGACTGTGAGGGCGGGCACAAGCCGGCGTGAGTAGGTTAAACGTTGAGTTTTATAAGGGCACCACGGGGTGACCAGCCCCTCCCCACCCAGCCCCACCCCTCCCACCCCCCACCCAGCCCCACCCTCCTACTCAGCCCCTCCCCACCCTCCCCACCCAGTCCCTCCCTCCCCACCCAGCCCCTCCCTGCACGACGGACACAATAATCCCCTGTGGGCTGGTGTAACCAGGAGGTTCTTACCAGTAGTAAACAACTGTAGCCTGCACTCTGCCAATGGAGGAATAGCAAAACTGCACGCACTCTCTCCTGAAGCCCTCTCGTGGCAAGCAGGCCTCGACATTGACATTTAGCTCCTAACACATTGCAAGACACAAGAATATAATCTGTCTACTGCAAGTACCATGGGGGAAATGGACAAGATTAAAGTGTGTTATAGATAATGAGGTGGATTCGATATATTTGAGGAAAAGGTTCCATATGTTTGTTCCAGGTATCTAATATGTTGTCATAGAAGTTTGCTGATCTCTGAACGTGCATTGCCTACAGAAGTTCAGTATAAGATAACTGTACGTGACATTATATACACGTAGCAGTACAGTACATAAGTGCGGGTATTCCCACCTCTTCCAAGACGTTGAGCCAGCATGGGACAGTACGCCAACATCATGCTATAAGGGCTCTTCAGAGCTCCATCGAGTTCGTACCCTCCACCAGCAGTGGTCTGAGCAAGGAATTGCAGGGCTGCACCTTAACATCTAAAACAGCGTAGCTTCATGGATTAAAACTCCAGAAAATCTAGCAGGTGAACATGCTAAATATAAAAAAACCTTCAAAGTTAAAATACCTTGCAAGAGACTTTTTGGTCAACACTCTACAATAACTGAACGACAAATGATATATGTTTGAACCAGAAGACTTATTCTTCAAATGGTTTTCAATGTACATTTTCCATCCAACAGCATGTTTGAAGTTTAGCAAATTAATCATATGATGCAGTTGATTATTTCAAGCATAAATGAAGCAAGCGGAGTTAAAATAAACATTTTTGTATCTTTCTTATGTTCAAGGCAGAATTAATGGATGGCTTAGGTGTTGCGCACCATACTGTGATATCATAACGTGAACTTTTGAAGCAACATTTTAAGATATATTTTCATCATCCTAACATTTTGATTGGAAATATCTTAGTAATCTGGATAAGATGCTTGATGTGGCTTTGTTTATATTGCATAGCATATTTTAAACACGTTTATTGAGGGTTTTCAAGCAAGTGGTTGACATTATCCAAAGATGATCACTGTGTAACATGGTTTTAGTCCAAAGCATGACCGGTTAGACTTTTTTTGTTGTTGTAAAAAATAGGTAAAGGTTCAGCCCTCGAATTGCTTGCTCATGCCGTGGTTGGCGGAAGGACCTCCAATCAAGGAAGCTCTACATCAGTGTTCTTCATGGCAATGCCCGTGGGCCACTGGCGGCCCCTGGTGGCCTCTAGTGCGGCCCATGACGTGCGGCGCCCGACAATACCATACCCGTCAACCCCGTTATCAGTGCCTACCATAAAATTTTGACTTACAACTTTCGTGACTGCAGGAATTCATCTTCTTTGGTTCTTTCGGTAAAGTCCAAAGAATAGTGCCTACCTTATTACAAACGAATTCAGACCTTATTGGTCACCTCGTGCCCTTATAAAGCTCAACGTTCATCCTACAAAGCCCGTATTGAAATGGCTGTATGCCGTATGGACCTGAAAACTCAATTTCCCTGTATAAGAATACGGGTAAACTGTATGGGTTGACAGGTATGCAATACACACATGTGAAAACACCCCATCATGCTGTCAAACTCAATGTTTTTTACACGCTTTTATTGAATGTGTGGCGGCCCTAACACTGATGTCTTATCGGCGAAAGTGCCCCCTCCCCTCTAGAAATTAGTGAAGACCACTGCTCCACGTAGACCCTCTTGGTGGGCATTTGGACCACTCTTCCACGCTGGCCAGACGTCTTGATAGCGGTGGGAGTACACACTCTTGGAATTGTGTCCAGACGAATTGCATTTATGTGAACAGCTATGATTTAATTATGATTGAAAATTCTCTCTTTGGGAATGCAAATTTGCTTGTTCTCAGCAAAGTATATGGCACAGGAATTGAGTAATCAATCAGGCAGGATGGGGAGAGGTCAGATTTTTTTTTACAGTAGAATGAGCTGCCCCTTCCTTCAAGTACATCTCTGCATTTGGCTAAACATTAGCCACAAAGTCACATTGAGATGACACTTTGACATTGAAGCATGTTCATCGGGTAGTTTAGTGACAACAAATGAGAATCTGTTTTTAAAAAAAAGGTGTTATGCATCACTGAAAAATACAAGTTCAACAGGCATCTGGGCGCAACATAAGCAGATGTAGCCAGCCTCAGACTCCAGCCCAATATGTCTATACTATGAGCTGCTCAACAAAGCAGAAATGCAGCATTCATCACGGGAGGATTCTTGGCTGCCTGCATTGTAAGCTGGCACAGCTCATTTGAAGGCATCAATTTTCAGCCACGTTGATTTTGCATTTAATTACTGCAATTAGTTAGTTTCAACGCTTAAATGTTCATGTAAATGTTTTTCCTGGACACCTCAACCGCCAACTACCCCTGGAACGTGCAGGGACGTTTTTCCAGGAGCTCAACCCCTAATATCTATTCCTGAAGTAGAGCCCTGGTTAGTTTAATGAGTGTCACACACACACACGTTGAAGCTAACATGATCGGAGAAAATATAGTCTTAAGCCAATTACCTCCAATTAGCAATTGGCTATGTATGGTGCAAAATAAGTTAAATATACATACATACATACAAGTAAAACATGCAATATGTATCGACAAAAAAAGTCTGTATTATAAAACAAGTAATGATAATCTTTATAATTTTAAATCAAGCCAAATATAATGACCCACGAAATTGTGATTCTATTGCTCATGGTATAGCAAATTATTTCTATGCACATTCATCTGAATTACAGCATTCTTCATCGTGACTTGCAATTAACAAGAAATATAATTAAGCCAATAACGCATAATTATGCGCCGACATTATTGATGTTCATAAACTGATATTTTGCAAATGGAGAACTGGAATGAGGGGTGTTTAAACTCGTATTGTACTGCACTATTATACATTCAGAAGGCCTATACGCTCCGTATGGTTCCAGGAAATATAAGGAGGACACTGAACAAATTCGATTTAGCCAGTTATTTTGTTATTTGTGAAGTGCCTCGGTTGCTGCGGGGGAAATATTGCCATTGAAATGTCTTTGTCTTTAGGTATAAACCAGTGATAGATGAAAATAATAACACTTTGCCTCCTGTACACTTGAAATTCACACTGGAGACTTGAAACGTTTCCAGGCATCCCACTACATGCAATCTTAAAGGAACTGCCTACCGCATTGTTGCGGGGATGTTTGCAGGTTTCATCTCAGATGTGTTTAATGACTTTCTATTTTCAACACATTTTTGTTCGTGATGTTTGGCAAACATAAATGAGATGAAAGTATCTTATTTATACTGTTTTGCTCGTAAATACTGCAGAAATGTGACACAAACTGCACACTGCATTGCTGTATAATCTGATGCACCAGCTATATACGTACGAACGGCGGTGGCTTATTTGCTGATGTAAAGAGATGCGTGAGTGCAACAATGCTGTGAAATATGTTTAAGTGGAAATAAAATGTTATATTTAACTCATTTACTAATTTAACCAAGATGTGTACAGAGTAATTGAATACATTACGCGTTAATATACAGTTGAGTATTAAATGTTTTCCAATTGTTTACAAGTATGTCATTAAGTGTTACATTAAGTAGAGGACAGCAGACATCCAATGATCCGCGATAAAATGATGGATTTCTAGATCTCTTCCGGGAGTGGCTACATTTCTGAATTAATCCGCGTTGATCTGTGGATTTAGTAACCAGTCGCGTCAACCTCGTAATCCACACATTTTTAGCTTATCAATGCAGTAGCTTCCTCCGTGGTCCGCGATCTTTGACAGCTTAATGGAGGCACGCGGTGAATTCCTTCTGTCATCCGTGGCACACCATGGTGGCGCGGCATGTTTTTCGCGGCTACAGGTCTCACCTTCGCAATGCGCCACGAACTACAGGATCCATGATGTGGTCCTGCCCCACAACATCAACATGGATGGCTGGAGTTCCGCTGTAGTCACATGTTTGTTCGTGACAGTATTTGTTCAAGACTGGGAGGTGGTGACGCATGCCTGTAATCCAGCCCTGCGGAGGCCAGGGCTGGTGGATCGCAAGAATATTACAAAACTCCCTTCCCATGCAAGGATCAGGCAGTACAGAGAAATGTGGACTAACATCATCTGTCCCTTCTGCATGGGATAGAGTGTTGCCCCCTCGCACGCGTGGGTTTTTCTAGGTGCTTTAGTTTCCTCCCATCTTAATATAGAGAGGACTGCAGAGCTTGGTCAATTGTTGTTGCCAGCTCACCGGCTGGCTGCTGCCTTGCAGCTTGTCTGTGGTTCCTCAGCGTTATGAAATGTCATTTACAAGAACGATGCTATATAAATTAAACATCACGACATTGTTTTGATATTCTAATTCTCTTTTATTTTGCCTCATTGTTTATTTGTTTTGATAAGCAAAATACAGATTTTTATACATCAAATAGAGAATTATAAATAGCTAAATGTGAAAGATGGAAGTTTGTTTTCTTCATCAAATGGCTATTATGGTCATGCACTGCATTTCAGAATTGGTATGCTGTGCACGTGCAAATAACTATAAAAAATGTCAAGACAATCACTTATCAACTCATAATTTTCTTCGGTAAACCATTGCATATTGGTTTGTGTTGGTTTTTACAAGAGCAAACATTAATTGGGCATTTAGTTACTATCTCATTAGTGTAAATCTTGTTAGAGAAAGGCTGCATGTGAGGGGGATTTTGCCCCGTGCATATTTAGCTTTTTGGGCCATGGTTGAGGGAGCATGCAAAGTCTAATAGCGCTTTCTCAATTTGTATATTCGGTATTTTCTACAGACTATTGTACTTAATTAATGAAAGTGTACTAATATATGTATACTATTACACTGTTGTTTTCCTCAACATTTATTTATGTAAAACTTATTTTAATGGACAGACCCAATTATATTATGTTGATTGCTTATTCAAAGAGTTCATGTAAATTTGAGACTTATGAAACTGCACCATTTTTTTCCATTACAGTTCTTTATAAATCCAATGCTTGATGAAAGCCTCTCCAATCCTTGTCCGTCATGGGAGCTATATACATACATATACGTATATAGTAGATGGCAATTACATGTGGACAAGACAAACAAGGTAAAGTCCACGAAACTAAAATACAGTCAAATTGTCTTGAAGCCATTCAGTGGGCCTCTGAGTCGGCAGTGTTCAAATTGAGAAGGCGTCATGGGGAGTCCAGCACAGAAAGATCAGTCCATCCAGCATGTGCGCAAGCAGCATCATCCTCCTCCACAGCACTGCAGCTGCACTGTAGCTGTCCTGGATGTCCTGGGAGTGATCGTGTTTGGCACAGCAGAGCACATTGCACCTCAACCTCTAAAGCCGGTATGCGGGCTCTCGGATTATATTTCACAACCTCATACTTGCGCCAACTCATATTGACTTTCAAAGCAAATTTGTTCAACATCATTTTTTAAAGTGGTATTTTATCCACTTTGAAAATCGGTATCAGTAAGGGTTTCCAAAAAATCAGCAACATACCACCTAAACCGTTAAGGTTGACAAGTATGCCACTGTATTTAATGTTATTTGATCCAAAATGTCCGAGGTAATTAAATATTTTATTTCTGGGACACTATTTTTTCCAGGGGTGTACTTAACTCCGCGACTGGGGTACCAATCAATTCGAAATCAGTGCTACTCCGCGATGTCGAAACGCAGCGAGGACGATTGTGCCGAAACCCTGAACGCTCGTACGCACCGTAGTGGTGCATCGTGTACAGCTCGTCGAGATGAGTTGATTGCCGCATCGGCGACCATCAACAGACTAAAAATGACTGCATCACGGACATTATGCAAGAGCCGGGGTACTATGGTACCCCGGGGTACCGCCATAAGGTTCATTTGTCCGTTTGCCCAGGTGATCCACATTAACCTCTCCCACAAAGTACGCCCTCCACTGGATCTCGCAGCAATCTCTGCTTGTCACTCAGACCCACAATAGACGCTGGAGGGATTGAATTTCACAACTGTATTACAATTTGAGTACAATCTTCAGCTGTGGCATAATGCCACTACTCATGGGATCTTTTAGCCCCTACAAGATTGGAATGCATTCCCATCGATTCTCCTTGGGACAGATTCGAGCGTCTGACCCCAGGGTTGTGGTGAAAATGTATCCTAATTAACCACCCAGCTTGTCTCATATTATATTAATTATTTTGGTTCGCAGTAATGCAATACTTTTATATGGCAGACAACGCCTAAAGAATGAATATGCTTCGATTTAAAGCTTTCGTGACTGCAGGGATTCATCTTCTTGGTTCTTTCGGTAAAGTCACGTAGAAGGGAAGTAATAAAATAATAAAAATAAAACATAATAAAACAATTGTTTTATTATGTTTTATTTTATTATTTAGTAATACAATAATAAAAATAAAACATAATAAAACAATTGTTTTATTATGTTTTATTTTTATTATTTTATTACTTCCCTTCAACGTGACTTTACCGAAAGAACCAAGAAAATGAATATGCTATGTTACAGAAATACTCGGTTAGAAGTTACTTGCCAAAAAATTCAATTTGGCACAACGTTATACATATTTACTTAGGTACACATATATTAATATTGCTTCTAGATTTGAAGCTTTCGTGACTGCAAGGAATCATATTCTTAGGTTTTTTCGGTAAAGTCACGTAGATAAAACATCAAAATTAATGAAAATAAAATAAAATAAAACAAAAATCACGACGTTTCGGAGGCAACACAAGTCTCCGACGGTCCCACCTGATGACGGAGACTTGTGTTGCCTCCGAAACGTCGTGATTTTTGTTTTATTATATTTTATTTTCATTAATTTTGATGTTTTACCTACGTGACTTTACCGAAAAAACCTAAGAATATTAATATTGCTATCATATGCGAGTGCTACAACTGTAACCTGGCGATCTGCTTTGAAGTTAATGTGTGAGTGTTGGTAATTGAATGTTTTTTTAATGTGATAAAAAGAGTATTCCTTTTTTATGTTAATAACTATTTAATTGTGCAAATTATGCATTAGCATTCCCTTTATATGCTCACTTACTTGCTTCATAGCAATACAAATGAAATCGCGATTCGTCCATCAGTCGTGGTGAGCACTGCCAAAGCGGTGAAATAAAATGTAAAGCGCAATTACGGTGTAATATTTTATGAAACCTGAAGATGCACATTTACATGCTAAGCCTTGGCAGTTAAATTAGGGTAGCTGGGGAATTAAAAAAAAGGTTGAGAATGTTGTCTTCATTCGCCTGTCAGTTTGATCCATAGATGGCATGTTGGAAAATTATTAACTTTGACATTGTGTCCAAAATCCTCGCTATGTTATATTCAAAATGTTAATTGTTGAGCCAATCTCACACGTTTCATTATTTTAACAGGGAATTACACGCATTAACTCCTGTAAATTATATGCCTCCTCTGTGAAGAATCATTATCAAGCATTTTTAGAAAAAAATATTTCCCTTTGAACATAAATTACATTGTTAAGAGGGTCTACCATGGCCACCGTTTTGTTTACTACAGCATTTTTCGATTTAAAGCTTTCGTGACTGCAGGGATTCATCTTCTTGGTTCTTTCGGTAAAGTCACGTAGACTGGAAATAATAAAATAATAAAAATAAAACATAATAAAGTTCTCACGACGTTTCGGCCACAACGCAAGTAGCAGTCCGCAGGTGGAGAACAGGTTGTGGCCGAAACGTCGTGAGAATTATTTTATTATTTTATTATGTTTTATTTTTATTATTTTATTATTTCCATTCTACTACAGCATTGTTATTCACTATGATGGATATGCGCACTGGGGGGGCTGGATTCTGTACGGTTCGGATGAGTCACACTTTTCTCCGACACTCAGGGCGTCCAATTTAGTCCCCAAATTCAGGCCATCGGAAAAGTTATACTGGTAGGAACCTCCTGGTTACACCAGCCCACAGGGGATTATTGTGTCCGTCCGTCGTGCAGGGAGGGGCTGGGTGGGGAGGGAGGGAGGGGCTAGGTGGGGAGGGGAGGGTGGGGAGGGGCCGGGTGGGGAGGGGAGGGTGGGGAGGGGCTGGGTAGGGAGGGAGTGGCTGGGTGGGGAGGGTGGGGCTGGGTGGGGGGGTGGGAGGGTGGGGCTGGGTGGGGAGAGGCTGGTCACCCCGTGGTGCTCTTTTAAAACGCAACGTTTAACCTACTCACGCCGGCTTGTGCCCATCCTCACAGACGGGCATATTTGCGGAATACACCACGCCGCCGTTGACCCTGGCCATTGACTGAGCAACCCAACGTTCCTACCAGCTCCCTCCGCAGGAATGTGTTTGAGCAACATAATAAGTATGCTAGACTCAGAACGGGATGTCAGGGCCAGCCGTCTCCTTGGCTTGGTTGTGGGTTAAAAATAATGCATCACGCTCATTTCAACATGAACTATTCGCATGCTGGTGTCACAGCTATACTTGCCAAGACGTTATTCCCTTTGTGTCAAATTTCCCACCAGAGGAGGGAGAGGTACTTGATAATAAATCATGAGTAGATCAGTGGAGCTAGTTTGTGCAAATATGCTGTATGCATTCATTCTTTTCTTCTTAATCCAACATTTAATACCAACCTCAATAGACAACAAATAATCTGCACATTTATCCTGCGTGGTTCAGAACCACCTTAGAAAGATTCAATAACACAAAGGTGTGATGTTGCATGTGCAAAAAAGCTCCCAACTTAATCCAGATTCTCCCCAGCTCAAAAAAAACAGTGCATTTCATTATGCGCTTTGATGTCTTGGATGAGATTTAATGGGCAGGCAACAGCTGTCAGGTGAAAATGGTTCTGAGAATTGGCTTTAGTCTCTCATATTAAGTGGTAGTGTAACAGCACAGGCCAATAGCACACAGGGTTTCCACAAGAAGAGCGCATGGTACATTGACCGAATATGTCAGTCCGTCACTCGAACATGAGCATTTATTGCCCAATGGGGTTTTTTTTCCTGTGCAAAATAATAATTTAAAAAACCTGTGCTTTCATAGTGGCAGCCGTACACTCTGTTTTCAGACATTGACATAGATTTCCTTTACAAAAAAATCATCCATGAATGTTGACATTTTAACAGCGACCTAACAAATAAGGATTTTGAAAAAAGAATGAACGTTATAAACAAATACGATGTTGAAATTGATATGGAGAGAGTGGATTACGAGTGACTGAATGTGTTTCCTTATGAAAATGAGCAGTGTTCACGAGGCGATGAATTGCGCGTGTGGGTGTTTTGTGTTTGTTGAAAAGAACACGATTGAGAGGAGATTGAAAAAAGGTGGTGAGTTAGGTTGGATATCATGAACTGTGTCCGGGAAGGCAGTTAATGATTGGGTCTGTGTTAAAGCAGAGGGGGAGTGGTGGAGCAATGGTTGTGACACTGCTCTTTGAACCCAGCGTCCCGTGTTCAATTCCATGCCACAGCTAACATTAGTCGGGAGTGATATCTGAAATGATACTCTCTCCACCAACCTACATTTAGAATCAGAATATTTATTTATACAGGAGAAATCTAATTAGCTATTAAGCTCTTTTTCACAGATGTCCATTAGGGGCGGGTCAGAACGTTACAACAACAAACAATACAAAATCACAATATGAGTGCAGAGTATAGGAAAGGTAAGCTAACATTGACGAGTGTGGTGAAGTATGTTCAAACAACTATGAAGGCTGACATCGTGTGGGGAGGTGTTCATCCCGCAATATATTAAAATCGGACTGTAGATTTAATCAAAGAAGGAAGATTAAACGTTGTTGGGCAGGGATCGTTCCATACTGTGTTGATAGAGGGGAATGGAATTACTGTCTGGTCGAAATTAATGTGTATCAAACAATGGACATGTGATGAAGGGGCAAGTTGAGGGAACAGCAGGGACCTCATTCTGTAAGGGGTGGGGGGGATGCAAAGTTGGGGAGAGTGGTTGTGGAAAAGGTGATCGAATGTGAGAGGAGCCCTTGATCATATGAATGGCAGCCAGGCTGGGCTCTGAGGGCTAGATCACTGCAGACGGTAAGAGTATGTTCCAGACCGACAGAATAAAGACTTTACTGCGTTGTGTTTAAAATCATTAATATGCGAATTTTTTTATGATGATTTCAGCACAGTTATTTCACAGAGCAGTTGCAATTCTAAAAGTAGCCCACCAAGAATGAACCCTTTACATCTGTCACATCAGGTGAACTCCTATGTGACCTCAAGTGTCTATACTGTATATCTAAGGTGCTGCTATTTTTATTTTTTAATTGGAAAAATGTGGCTGCGGCAGGAGGTGGCTGTATGATGTGTGCTGTTGCGCAGGGTCAGGAGGATGGTGGTGATGGTGGCTCATCTCTGCGAAATCATCAGAGGAGGTCTACGACAGTTTCCACTCTCACAGGCACCCCGAATTGTGTGGCGAGGGCCTTGAACACCATCTGGTGCGAACACTTGGCGAGAGAAAATGAGACTGGCAGATGCCTTGGCTATGCCACCCATGCCTGTGCCACATTTAAATAACAAAAAAGAGAGACAATTAAGAGCACCTTTGATGACTTTAAAACTGGAACATATTTAACGGTTTTATTTACACTTAACGTTTGAAATTGCATTCAAGATCAAAGGATGCAGTGTGTATTAAATCGTATTAACATTTCAAAGGCACGATATTGTTACTGCTATTTTTATGAGAACAGTTTGTCCACACTGCGAAAAAAAAATCCCATTATATTTAGAATGTGTTTATATTTTCATGAAACTTTTAAAAGGACATACACACTTATTTGTGCACACATACACAATTAATGCCATTTTTCCTGCACCTCCGATTCGTTCCTTCCCTCGCACCTCCGATTAGCACGTTTGGCTAAGTACGGTGCGAAAGAAGTCAAACGTGCATATGCATGATTTAACCATAGTGAAATCATATCGGACTATGCCGTGCTCTTTATTGTACCAGACCTAAAACGTGCAGTGGGATTCACATTGCACGTGCACACTCGCCATGCGTCGGAGGCGATCTCACCAGCCGAACTGCAAATACAGTGTCTACGTAAATCAGCTCTCTAGTGTGCTCTGAAGGATGACATAAATAGGGTTCGCTCTATGAGGCCAATATAGCCTGGGGTAGATGGTGCAGTCCGCTGCCATTTTCACAAAGTTACACCCCCTCCTCTCCCTTCACTGACTGCCTGCCTTGCCTCCCTTCAATTTGGATTTTAAAGAGACCTTCTTGCCACCACCACATTGTTACCAGATTTGCACTCGGCAATGCTGGGCACAAGTACAAGTAGAATCCCTCGAAAACGACGGTAATTGGTTCCACGAAACCGGTTGGTAAGTGATTTAGTCGTTAAGCGAGTATAGGAAATACACGTTAAAGGCTTAATTCGTTCTGAGAGTTACCCTTTTTCACCTAAAAAACGGCTTTATCATATTTAAACAATGGATATGAATACATAAATATACTAACAACATTATAAACACATGTCAAAATAAACATGGTTCATCGATGCATGAATTAATATTCACTGCACCTACAACAGCCCGTTGTTAACAGGAGAATGGTCGGTAAGCGAACACATCTATGGAGGCCCGTCGTTAAGCGATTAGTCGTTAACAGAGGTGGTCGTTCAGAGGGGTTCTTCTGTAGAGGGCAACCTGAAAAGTGTGTAGGGGGCTGGAGAGAGACTGATAGGCATATTCACGATAATAATCCTCACCAAATTTAAATCCGTCCCAGTGGTTAGGCCACCATTTTCCCACAGTAGACCCGGCGCATATGCCTGCCATTGGCGCAGAGCACCCAATTGGCCTTTAAAAATCATGAATGTGGGAATTAAACAAAGAAAGTTGAGAATAATGAGGAAATTAATAGCTAGTTCATGATTTGTATTCAAGGACATTAATTCAAAACGATATATGTTTTAATTGGATGACTGAGCACGGTGGTTTATGCAGCCATCAGTGCACATAAGCTTCAGCTTAGAGAATAGTACATTACCGTATGTTAATTATTTATATATATACAATAACACGGGACTGCACTTACATTTAGTCATGCATATTGCCTGAGGATTGAGATACATTTTCTAAAATAATATCCTAATGCTATTACGCTGTTATCCTAAACACTTTTAACTTCTCCAATCTGGTGAATTTATTGTAACGTTTCTACACTTCTACTTTACATCCAGAACAATTGTAGGACCACATAGTAACCATAATACTAATTACTTTCACATATTTAATCAAAAGCGTGTCAAGGACCAGAGGTTGGGAACAATTAGGCCGTTGTGTGACTTTGATCGATTCTACCTCTGGGGAAAATGTCACCGTCGTTGCCCTTTTGCGGAGAAACATGCTCAGAAAGGTGGGCGTCACAGAAGACCATAGAAAGGTTAGGACACTGCGTGAAATACCAAGCAGCATTTGCGGTCCCGTACACTGTGGTGTACACAATGCAAAGCGTAGTACTCGCAGTCATAATAACTTTATGCAGAATGTATGATGCAGAGAAGGCCGATGTGCCAAACATTTTTTTTGTAAAGTCTATGAATATTTCACTGCAACATGAAATTATTAAATGTGTATGCCAATTAAACTTCATATTTGTCCCCAGACATGTGCAGCGTACTCGTAAAATATATATATTTTTTTATTATAGTGGGTGAAATAAAAAAAACCATGAAAACAATATCTCGGGCGACTGTGGCATGAACACACAAAGAGGCCACAAATGTGAATACTGATATTAGTACTGCAGTGTTGCAAACATACATGCAATGAAGCAATGTATTTATGTGCATTATATATGATACATTTCAACAAGTAATTTACTTTTTAAAAGATAACATTAGTAATGGTAACATTGTAAGGCTGCTCAATACATTCTTTCAAACCACAGTAAACCATAATTGTCAAGTTTCAAAATCCTTTAGGCTAGGGATGCAATTTGCTGTAGACAAAAATTTAGGACAATTCAATTTTGTGCCTCATTACACAACATCTTCTGAAGGCATTAGAAAGTCATGTTTACTCTCCATTGTGGCAATTATTTCCCCCAAATTTGCATGTAAGCTATTCAGGAGTGGAAATTGCATGCTGCTAAATAAAATAGCTTCCGACCTCTAAAACATGTGCCGTTATTCTACAGAGCAAATTAAATGAAACATGTGAAGTCTTTTATGCGTTGCTTTCCATATCCCTTCGCATTGCAGTGACAACTTTATTATAATCGGCTCCTTCAATAAGAGTTGCCTATTTTAGGAAAATGGTACGATGTGAAATTTTCAGACCACCCTTGTGATTGCTGGTCTGGCAAATCGGATCAGGTTGTCATCCGTGCCACCTGGCCCTGGTGAGATGAAATGAAATGCTCAGTCATTCTCAATTTCATTCCAAAACTTCTCATTGTCAGGAAATTGGATTTTTGTAAATTAAACTTTTTGGCACCGCACCGTTGATAGTAAAAAAACAAAGTGACACGGACGTTGAAGGTTACAAGGAAGGCTGTGTTATGACTTGTTGCAAAATACTGGATGTTGTTATCTTGAAATGCTACAGAAGCCCATCCCTTACTCTTGCCATCTCAAACATATACGGGACTACGTGAATGATAGCAATTCGCCTGCTGGTGCAAGTTAAAGCGACAAGGGCAAACCTTTTGCCGACAAGAGCTCTGCAACGCCACATTGTGGTATAACCGGTGTATAACGTTCGATGGAAGGGACTTCGTATATAACAGAATGGGGATTTATACACATGGTACATGGATTAAACTAATTTATTCTACCATTTAATATGGGATTTTATTCCTAGTAATGTTGTATATTCTAGTGGGAAAACAATGCAGTATTCGCAAAGTCTTCTTGGTTCTTTCGGTAAAGCCTTCTACGTGACTTTTCCGAAAGAACCAAGAAGATGAATCCCTGCAGTAACGAAAGCTTTAAATCGATATTCCAAAAGTATTTGCAATAGAAACATTTCAAAGTATTGTAAGCCTTGATATGAACATGGCCCCTTTTAGAATTGAATTTACCGTAGTAGCCTTTAGGGAGGTATTCATGAGATATTCAGTACCACTCGCAATGTCCCCATCAGGCTTATAAACCACACATTTGTTTGGGATCCAAATAGAGAATAGGTGCACGCTTTGATTAGAGACATGAAGAGGCACACAAGGATTGTAGAAAATACGCAGATTAGGGACATCGAATTTACGGTTAAGTGCAGACGGCTAGGATAGGGCGCATATCTAGAAGGGATGACGGACGGAGCTCCGGGGGGGGCAGTGGTGGCCGAGACTGACAATGGAAGAAAACGCCAGCTGAAAAGCACGTGGCGATGGATCAGCTAGGTGTGGGCGGAGTAGAACGGCGAGTGGGCGGGGCATCACGGCGAGTGGGCGGGGCATCACGATGAGTGGGCGGAGCAAAACGGCGAGTGGGCGGAGCAAAACGGCGAGTGGGCGGAGCAAAACGGCGAGTGGGCGGAGCAAAACGGCGAGTGGGCGGAGCAAAACGGCGAGTGGGCGGAGCAAAACGGCGAGTGGGCGGAGCAAAACGGCGAGTGGGCGGAGCAAAACGGCGAGTGGGCGGAGCAAAACGGCGAGTGGGCGGAGCAAAACGGCGAGTGGGCGGAGCAAAACGGCGAGTGGGCGGAGCAAAACGGCGAGTGGGCGGAGCAAAACGGCGAGTGGGCGGAGCATCACGATGAGTGGGCGGAGCATCACGATGAGTGGGCGGAGCATCGAAAATGAGGCCTCGCGCCTCTCGGCTCCCGTAGCTGAACGCTGTGGACGTCTTCCCTGCCACGGAGAGGCCTAATTACAAAACGCAAATGCCGCGCAACAGAAGCAAAAGAGCCAAGGCGCCTGCCACGCCGCGGGCCAAGCAGCAGCAGCAGGGGATCAGCCACTACTTCACGAGGGCCGCCAGCGGAGCGAGTGCTTCGCAGCACGCGCGGGCGGAGCGCCAAGCGGAGGCGGCGGTGGTGATGGAGGTGCGCACGACGCATTCGTTTTTTTAAAGCGTTCACATTTCGCACCACGCATTGGCCGGAGCCTCCGCGCCCGCTTCGCGCGGTTGGTCGCTGCGAGTTTGTTTGAGCCAATGGGAACGCACGCGCTCCAACGGCGCGCTGGCATTGACCAATCGGTAACCGAGCTGGGTCGGTTTGCGCTTATCCGGTCTGTGGATTTCGACTCATGGCAATGTTTTATTTTATGTTTTATACCTACGTGACTTTACCGAAAGAACCAAAGAGTATAGTTTTAGGAGTGATGTTTTAAAATGTAAATGAAGATGTAACCCATAAAGCTTTAAAATATATACGGATGCACGCGCAAATTGCGTGTCTCGGACCGTAAATCTGCTTTAAATGATACAAAAGTTCGGACTGGTTGTTTAAAAATAGATATAATTACAATATGTTTTTATTGTACATCCTTCCTTGCATCATAACATTGTAAACATGTTGACGTTACTGGCGGTAGTAGCAGGAGCGCATAATCGATGGTAATGTGTATGTTGAACTAGTTCTTGGTTCTTTCGGTAAAGTCACGTCCAAGGGAAATAATAAAATAAAATAAATTTAACAATAAAATTCTCACAGCAAGAAAATTTGAAAAAAGTTTTCTTGCTGTGGTTTTCACACCTGATGATGATTGCTCGTGTTGCAATCGAAACGTCGTGAGAATTTTATGGTTTTATTTTTTATTATTTTATTATTCCCCTTCTACGTGACTTTACCGAAATAACTTAGAATATGAATCCCTGCAGTCACGAAAGCTTTAAATCAAAATTTATGTTGAACTCCTTTCGGAAGGTAGTGGCCAAACGTGCTGATCGGAGGTTGCGGGGAAGGACAATGACCTATACACAAAAATCACTTCTAAATGAGTTTCCTATCTGGATTTTTAAAGTGCATAGCTCCAGTAGCTTACTAATATCGCACCTTCCAAGTCCTTTGGACGGCGTGTCCCATTAAACGTGCAATTTTGGCACGTTGTTGCCGTGTAACCTTTTAGAACAAAATGGGATTGACGTTCCATGTTTACCAGGATATCAGTATAACCGGTTATTTTGTAGTCATCAGAATTGGAATGAGCAAATTAAGTGAGCAAGCAGTTGCATTGATATGGTGGCTTTGTGTGTGCAGTTATAGTAACCAGGCTGATGGCATCAACTTGCCGCACTTGAGAACCGGGTTAATGACGCGTGACAGAAACCTCAATTGACGTGCTAATTACCCACTGAGCCACCTATATCCCCACACGTATCACCTTTTAAGAAATAATACCGGCTATGCCATCTGTGTTGAATGTAGTCATGTCCCAGAAGTTAAACCTCTGGGGTTGAACAGTGCTTATTTGTAGATGTACCTTCACACAAATTTACTTAATGATAGTTTTTTTACAATTCTTATTTTTTTAGAAAGGGGGAATTGTCAACATTGCACGCTTGATTGTTTACAGAAAATACCGTGTCTGTAAGGGTCTGCTTAGCTTTGTCTACCTTTCCACTAGCTATTTAAATCCTATACATTTTAATTGAGTTGTCAAATCAAATGTATTGTTGCACAAATTCATTGTCATTTAATTGCAGGTTTCATTTAACCATTTTAATCCTGTAGTTGCTTTTTGAATGGAGTACAAAAACTTGGGTCCATAGCTATCAGATGTTTTTATTACGATTTTACCTACTATGTATTATAATAACGTTGCTTTGTTGCATAAATGTTTTTTTTGCTGACTGGGACTAGTATTTAACACCTGCCTCAATTTTATAATTTTAACATTAAGTGATTTTTTTCAGTGTATGACAAGCATAAAAAAAATCAGAAATAGCCTTGGAGAAAGTCTAATTTATATATATGTGCAGGTTACAGCAAAGAGAAAAACGAAAACAGAGAAAAATGGTGTAAAAGAGATTGTGCCACCGACCAAAAAGCCAAAACGAACCTGTCAAGCATTGGAGGACTCTGAAGCGTTTGCATCTTCCAGTGATGATCACGGTAAGTTCACTTTTATATTCTTAGGTTTTTTCGGTAAAGTCACGTAGGTAAAACATCAAAATTAATGAAAATAAAATAAAACAAAAATCACGACGTTTCGGAGGCAACACAAGTCTCCGTCATCAGGTGGGACCGTCACAGCCGAATTAGCTGCATCAAGTGAGGCAATGACTCAGTGAGGCAATGACTCACTTGATGCAGCTAATTCGGCTGTGACGGTCCCACCTGATGACGGAGACTTGTGTTGCCTCCGAAACGTCGTGATTTTTATTTTATTTTATTTTCATTAATTTTGATGTTTTACCTACGTGACTTTACCGAAAAAACCTAAGAATATGATTCCTTGCAGTCACGAAAGCTTCAAATCTAGAATTAGGTAAGTTCACTGTTTTGGCTATAACAACTGTCCGTCTCTGTTTTCCACAAATGACACTTTCAGCTCCTTCAACATCCAAATTCTTGGCCTTCCTATACTCCTTTTTTGTTCTTCTATAATAGCCTTAGTTAAACCATCCTGTCATAGAATGTGGAAACGCTCACAGTGGACATGAGTTTCTGATGTCTTCCACGGTTGTGGGCAGTCACATTTTGGTGATTCTTTCCATTTGTGGATAAAGCTACTGACACCTGCCGTAGCAAGTTTAGATATGATTTAAGTAGCCCACTGCTTGCAGGGAAAGTATGCTTCCTCATGGTTGGATGGTGGGACCCTCTATAATTGTAGGTGATGTTTACGTTTCCCCAAGTGTTTGTCCCATCAGTCTGCGATGCTGCCCAGTTTCCGGCGTAGTCTTCTACAGTGTTCAAGAATGGCTTTTGCAATTTCAGGGTGCATTATCGGGAGATAGTTGAGGTCTGTTTGAATGGGCAGGTCTTTATCTTGGTAGTTTCTAATTTATGGTGGGGGTGTGCTGGTTCGATATGGCAGAGTACCGGTAACCTAAGCTGTGGACTTGATTTTAGTCACGATTGCCAGCTACAATTGTCATCGCCGAATTCAGCTGGACAGCGACGTTCCGTGTGTGCGATGAGCCAAACTGGGAAGCAGCACTCAACCCTAGAGTACAGGCATCCCTCAATATATTGAACAGATATGTGCCTGACAAGCTATCCTGAAATCAAAATTCCGTATTTCAAACTGTTTTCCCATTGAATTTCGTTATATAACACTGGTCAACAAAAAAAAATCTGGCCTGGACTTTTGTAGCTGTTTTAGACTAATTTCAGGGTGCTGATTCCAAATCTGATCTCAGATTTGCTCTATCACATCTCATTTTTATGCTATCAGCATACCCCATTTTCATTGATTTTACCCGAAATTAACTCTGTCACTTATAATTGCAAGTTGTTGCGAGTCAGTGACTGCTTTAGTGTTAAAATATGGTGCTGTATTTTTAGGATAGTGTGTTTATAATATTATTTTATGTATATATCCACATTTATTTAATATTTTTCTTCTGCAGGGCGTGATCTAACAATGGCTACAACATCCGAAAGAAGGAAATGCAATAATGACCCAGATATCTTTTGCTACATCTGTGGCAGCTTCACTTCTCAGGATCAAAGGCGCAACATCAATACCTTTGTCAAGAAGGTTTATCTTGCCTACTTTAAAGTACGACTTGGAGACCAAGACAAAAATTGGGTTCCTCACAAAGTGTGTAAAACCTGTGTTGAAACTTTGCGATCATGGTTTAAAGGAAAGAATGCTAAGCTGAAGTTTGGTGTGCCAATGGTTTGGAGAGAACCTACAAACCATTTGGATAACTGCTACTTCTGCCTTGTCAATGTAAAAGGTTTCAATAAGAAAAACAAACAACACTTACAATACCCAGATATCCCATCTGCCAGACGACCAGTTGAGCACTGTGAGGAAATACCTGTGCCTGTATTTACTGAGCTACCAGAGATTGATGTTGAATCCCTCAGTTTACCTGCTTCTACAGATGATGATGATGCTCAGATCGAATATACGCCAGCTGATGCAGATTGTGATAAAATTTCTCTGTTTAGTCAGCCTGAATTGAATGATCTTGTAAGAGATTTGTATTTGCCAAAGCAGTCTGCTGAATTGTTGGCTTCCAGGCTGCAAGAGAAAGGACTACTCAGACCTGGCACTAGTATCTCCTTTTAATTATCGTAACAGAGAAGCAGTACTGCGAAAGTACTTCCATTCAGATGGTCAACTTGTTTATTGTAATGATGTTGAAGGGCTTCTTCTCACTTGAATCATATGCCCGCATATGATTCAAGTGAATGGAGACTTTTTATTGACTGTAGTAAAAGGAGTTTGAAATGTGTGTTACTTCGCAACAGAAATATATATGGTTCAATCCCAATAGGACACTGTAAAAATGAATGAAGAGTATGCCAACATCAAGATTGTTCTGGATAGATTGGAATACCATGTTCATGGATGGCTAATTTGTGTTGATTTGAAAATGGTGAATTTTCTGCTGGGTCAGCAAGGAGGTCACACCAAATACCCTTGTTTCCTGTGCTACTGGGACAGTAGGGCTACATTAAATCACTGGGTTAAAAAGAACTGGCCACGAAGAATCAGTTTGACGCCTGGTGACAAGAACATCAAAAATGAGCCTCTGGTTGATAGGAATAAAATTGTATTTCCCCACTGCACATAAAACTTAATGAAGCAATTCGTCAAAGCTCTTGATCACACTGGAGACTGCTTCAGCTATATATGTGTAGTGTGGTGCAAGGAGACTTGGACGACGTAGTTGGAGGAACACTTATTTATTAAGTACCAAGTACAGAACTGGCCGGGATGTACAACACTGGAAGGGGTATCGGCCCCTTCACCCGTCTAACTGGGAGGTCAACTCTCTAGGTCACAGCTAGCCTACTCCTAGGTCCTCCACTACCGGGCTAGGGGAGGCTAGCTAACCCAGCCCTGGTTAAGCTGGGATTACGGCACCCTGAGTCCCCAGACCGGCTCTGACAAGAGCATCGGCTCTGGGCTCTCGGGGCCACGCCACTGGCTCGCCCTGGTCGGCCCTGAGAAGGACAGCGATCCAGGGGAGTCCCAGGGCCTATCTAGCAGATCTTCTTTCTTCGCTGGTTAAAGCTGAACACACACTGCCCCGAGCCCTCCGGCTCACCGCCTTATATACCAACTCCCCCACTGAGGGGTGGGGCCGCGGGGGATCCCAGCTCCGTGTCAGCCCCCCAGGCTGAACGGTGCGGACGTCGCTGTAAGCACCTCCTCGAGTACAGACATAGCCACGCCCAGTGTGTTTGTTTTCCATCCGTAACAACTCTACAACACCCCCTCCGTAACACCTCTACATATGTTCAACCTTTTCAAGTCTCAGTGCCGAGAAGAAAAAGGCAGGAATATTTGATGGCCCTCAAATAAGAACACTCATTAGGGATCCACACTTTGTTACAACAATGATTGCGGCAGAGGCTGAAGCTTGGAATGCATTCTCTGATGTGGTGTGGAATTTCCTTGGGAACAGGAAAGCGGACAACTATCGAGAGATTATGGAGGAGCTGCTCTTGAGTTTCCAAGCACTTGGATGTAGAATGAGCATCAAGGTTCACTACTTACATAGTCACTTGGCCCAGTTTCCAGAGAACATGGGTCACGTGAGCGAAGAGCAAGGTGAACGCTTTCATCAAGACATTAAAGTTATGGAAGAACGTTACCAAGGCCGATGGGACTCAAACATGATGGCAAATTACTGCTGGTCCTTGAGAGACATTCCACAAGCTGTACATCGGAGATTGTCAAAGAAGAGGTCGTTTATGCAGATGTAACATCACTATTATGAATGACCTTTTTGTATATATTTTTCTTATTTTCACATTTCAATTCTTACATGGTAATATGCATTCACTCACATTGATATGCAGTCACTCTCACAACTTTGTGCTACGGCTCATTAAATATTTGTTTCATTATTATTGTATTATCTTATTCTTGTATGGATGTCTGTTTAGCTATTCTTATATGAGCATACATTTGCTGTTTTTATTGAAAATGCAATATTTAATATCTCAAAAACCTGATGTGTTAGACAAAAACTGATGCCAGATTTGGAATCAGCACCCCAAAATTACCTTACCCCTGTTGGAATACCTTATGCCAGAAAAAGTGTGTTGACCAGTGTAATTGAAGATGTGTTGCTACGAAAAAGGGTCCGGCCCCAAGGATGGATATGGAACTGTGGAGGGCAGAAGCATTCCCTACAAGTATCAGAATTTCAAGTTAATTCCATGATATTCTGAACTAAGCGCACCCATTTATAAATGTGAGGTAAATATCCCATGATATTGTGCCTTTGTTGTGGGGAAATATTAGGAATGGTCCTCAATTACTAAATTGAATACATGTCTCTGGACTAAATACATTGGAGTTTTGAATATAAATAAGCCAAGCAATTCATGAGGCTACATTTTAAAATTGTTGGAAAATGGGACATTAAGCGTTATTAGTTGCTAAAGTAATACTCCTATTAAGTATAAAGCAACCAAATGAAACTGATGTGTTTTCATTAAAGCTTTTGGCATTTACAGAGGAGACTCGTGATACTCCAGTGGAGAAAAACTTGGCCCCTTCCACAGCAGAGAGGCTTCGGGGCTTCTCTTCAGAGGCTTTGGAAGAGGTTACGACACGAGCATCAAACAGAAAAGCTGGCTCACACAAGAGTCGGGAAGCCTTGGATACAAGAAGGAGCTGCACCACGTCTGACATTAACCACAATGCAACTGCGGATGAGAAGTCACGTAGCACATCGGCATTCCTGAGAAGGTTTTTGTCGAACAGTGGACACTCGGAGAGACCGAAGGTGGCCGACTCCACACTAAATAAGCGAACAAAAACCATATACACGCCCTTGGAGCAACAATACCTGGATATTAAGGAACAACACGGTGGTGCTTTGCTGTTGGTGGAGTGTGGCTACAAGCACCGTTTCTTCGGGGAAGATGCAGAGGTCAGGATGATATTAAAGAATGTAAGGGTGACTTAATTGTATCATTAGAAAGGTCATGTAACATGCAATTCATTAAACTTTTGGGGGGATGCTGCCACTGGACTTGCAATACAGAGGTTGCTGGCATGAAAGAGTAGGCCAAAATACCCTTTAAAAGATGTTCTCGAGAACCTCTCGTGAAACCTCTTCTCCCAGCAGTGGCATGAGAGGGTAATTGCAGGGCTTTTATATTTTAACTGTTAATTGTAGAAATTCTGATAGTGATATTTAACTTTAATTTATGGCATGCAGTTGTCGTGGGTCAATGTAAATTTGAGAAACGCAAGATCATGTTCAAATTGATTGTACTAAATAAAATAATTGATACGGAGATAGAACTATAATATTCAGCAGAATATGTCTACATCAATGATTGATGGCTGATGAATGATTATATGAAATGGTGAACCTAGAGCAGAATTACGTGCTTTTGAAATCTGATCATGGAAAGCTGCATACCAAAGTAGCTGAAGAAGAAAATATAATCGTATATTATCCTTTATGACATGGGCACTAGCAAATAAAATGTAACAAAAGCTGAAAAAGTGCACGAAAGTTTAGAGATATGTTTGCTTGCCAGAGAGTAGCATGTTTCAAATAAATGCAAATCGGATACATATTTACTGTTCAGAAAAGTGGACTTGGGCAGGACACAGTGCTAAGATGGGATATTAGCCATTCGACTAGATTGGTGACAGAAGGTTATCCAAAGAGAAATACCCAATAGGATGATCAGTAAATGTCCAGCAGAGGTCGCAACCGGGTACCCGATACCCGTACCCTACCCGATACCCGGCTACCCGTACCCGGCCGGGTACGGGTACCCGTTTGCGACCCTGGTGCGGCCGGGTACGGGTAGACCGTGAGTCACTGGTGAGTAACTGTCATTCATTTCCCAACGTCTTGTCTCTTCTCACAATTCAAGTTCCTAGAATCAACCCACCCGCGCCTGCAACATGGCTTCATCCCAGAGGTCGCAATCAGGTACCCGATACCCGTACCCGGCCGGATACGGGTATAGGGTACGGGTACGTGTGCCCGTTTGCGACCCTGGTGCGGCCGGGTACGGGTAAGGAATCAAAACCCGTTTGCAAAACCCGTTTGCGACCTCTGATGTCCAGTACTGAGAAAGATTGTGGCATCACAGGACCATGGGGATGACTGCACAATGGGGAGAGCCTTTTATCCAGCAGTGTATAAACAGTGGCTGCTGATTATGAGTTCGATTAGTATCAATTGTGGTTTAACATTATCTTAACATATGACTATTATTAGCTACTTTAGACAACAATTATTATCTGTGTTTGATATATCGCTCTTTACACAGGAATATAAGAGCACTATAAATCAGTTTACTCTTTCATATCTGTGTAAGGATATGATTACGTCAATATTTGTGATAGTCCAGTAAAATGGTAAATGGAGAAACGGCAATGCTCAATGTGCAACTGTTACCATCCTGGCAACGGCATTTTTTTTTAATTATTGATGAAGAAATTATTGGTTGGTTTAATCAATTAATTTCAGATTGCAGCAAAAGAACTGAACATCACCTGCCACCAAGACCACAACTTCATGACGGCCAGCATCCCGACGCATCGTCTCTTCATCCACGTCCGACGCCTTGTGGCCAAAGGCTACAAGGTCGCGTAACTATAGTATCTTCATTCTAGCACGTCTCTTTACAGACCTTACAATACCAACGATGAGCTTCCATTTTCTCTGGTTTTGTACCACTCCTGCTCCTACATTCCTTTCCCTATTTTATTTGAGGCTATCTTCACATCTTGTTGATGGTTTTACTCTACTCATTCCCATTGCACCATGTTCTTTTCTAGACTACTGCTGCCTTTTTCTCATATTACATGCACAGTTTTATCAATAATTTGTTCGCACATTTTAAGAGCGCGATGCTCAAGGCATATTACAATTAAATATTATTATGCAAGTATCTACTTTAAACTGCATTACCATGGTTATCCAAGGTACGAAACTTTGGCAAATAGGGTTTTTCTGATATGTTAAGTTCCTTAAGTGTGCAATTATCTAGTGTATGATTAAGTGCTCATTAAAGCTTGGGGGCAATTTGGCTTGAGTTTGATTAAGTGGTGAGGATTGTTTCATATGAAGAGACACGTGTATTTTTTTCGGCATAATTCTACAATTTTATGATAATTCTACTGTTGTACGTAAGTTATACTTGTACGTTATTGTGTTTGCAGGTCGGTGTGGTGAAACAGACAGAAACGACTGCCCTCAAAGCTGCTGGCGAGAATAAAAGTGCCCTCTTCAGCCGCAAGCTAACAGCCCTCTATACCAAGTCCACACTTATCGGAGAGGATATCCTTGTGAATGTGTGGGTCAAGCACCTTGGTTATAAATGTGCGTATTATTTATTATGTGGCCAGATAACAGTATATTTATTATACAATTTTATGTAACATTAAGCATTAAACACCAAAAATTATCTTGTCATAGGCCACTGTCCTAGCCTTACATTGAATATGTCAGTCATTTACAAAATATATTGTATATATATTTTAAAGCTGAAATGTTACTGTATATATCCTTCAGACGGATAGTACTACTACAGAATAGTTTTTTTTATTTGCTGTACAATTAGGAAAAATATATTTTACATGTGGTGTTTAACATAAATTAATTCTGTCACAGAGAAGCAGATGTTCCACTAGATGTCCCATTTGCTCACAGATGTTAACAAGATCCCTTGAGACGCAGCACAAATTTACCATCAATAACCAACTGCTGAAAATGGTTGAAGCTCTCTAACATGGGTTAACTGTAGCTATAGATCTCACAATTATACACATTTTACATTGGAGCAGGATTTCCCCAAGTCCAGTATTCATGCCCTGCCACAGTGCATCCATTCCTATTTACATCTTTGTTCACATACAAATGAAGCCATTACATGCACACACGATCTCTGGGCCAATTTAAGTTGGCGCTGTATGTCATATGGGAATTGTTTACAAATCATCAGGTGTGTGCAGTGTGTATAAATGAGGGGTGTCCTGGAAAATACTTGATAGCCCACTTTTTTTTTTAGAAAACACTGGTTTAATGGAAAACCTGACAATCTGTGTTTGAGTCTTGTATCATCTCCTCTCAATTGGCCATGTAATTTAACTGAATAATGTAATTCACCAGCACTCAACAAAACCATACTTTCTGGACAGTGAGCTTTTATAGGTAAACAAGTTATTCCAGGACATCCCTCACATGATTCTTGCACATCTATTTGAATGTAGAAGATTGGAAAACATGAAAAGTTGCACCCGTGGTGTTGCTTGTGAACCATCGTTTTGGAAACTGATATAAAAGGGTGGTCAAAAAGTCCTGAGGATGCCTTCATGGGAAAAAAAAATGTAACTTTGACCCTATAATATTATACTGCAGCTCCATATCAGTACAACTATGATATATTAATTGATCTGCATGTAGGTTGCTGATTTGTAGCTTACTGATTTATACAACAAGAGTGTGTGTGGCAGATTCACATACTCTGCAGTTCTATAAACCTTTTCCGCTTACCGTGAATCCAAATGACCTGTCGACAGGACACTTAACGGCTGTGCACATGTTGACCCATTGGATCGGCTTGGAGAGGAGCCGGAAGAAGATGAGGATCAAACTGCTTCACCCAGCAGCTACCTGCTGTGCCTGAGCGAAGTGCCAAGCAACTCCAGTCCCCGCCAGGGTGGTCAGAATGTCACCTTCGGCCTGGTGGTGAGTTTTGCAGCAATGGCATTGGCTTGCCAGGCACAATTGTTTTTGTTGCATGCGCTCTTATAAGCACTCTCATCATCATCATGTCATCGTGTGTTATCCCCAGACCTGGGATTGACAGTTTTTGAACTCCCCAAGCTGTTTGCTGCCCCTTATCTCGTGTTACATGCCACACTTCATATCAGCCTTGTGAACAAAAACTACTTCAATATGTTGTTGAGCTACACTTTACCTCCCTTTCAGTCTCTTCCCTTCAACATTGCCGTTAATGTACAAAGTTAGCCAATAATTAATGTTTTTTCCAGTAATGGACATTTTCGCCAGGAATGCATACTCGTCGGTGAAGCACATGTTGATGCTTCGATGGTTAATGTTAGATGAGTATGAACTGGCTATTGATTTGGAGGTACAAAGTGGGTCATACATTGGTAGTTTATTGTAAGACACTTCTATTTCACTACCAGGTGGTGGCAGCAAAACCTCTTTAAAAGGGAATGGGCATAAATTGACTCTCATTTTTGTAGGTTGGGGGTTGCAATCAATCGGTACGTCTGTATAAACCATAGGCCAGAAATATAGAACCTGTAAACATCCCTGGATGTACTGTTGTGCAGTGATGTCAAGGGTTTTGTATGGAGAAAGCCAATTTTTGTTCGCCACCATTAAAGGTGAAAATATTTTACTTAAGTATGAAAGGCTTTTCTTCAAGATGTCTGGGAGATTACCGCCCTTTGGGAGACAGGATTGACATTGCAGTTTATATATGGATTAAGAATCTACAGCGTATGAACATATTATAGTGCTCAATATGTGTATCGAATCACCTGTTAAAATTAATGTATGATGTATCCAAATTATATGGTAATGTTACATTTAACAAGACCGAACAAACAAGAATATATGAAACTTTTATTCTCAACAAACAGACATTGTAAACCTGAGTACGAATGAAACTAAATAAAAGTAGTCCCTGAATACAATTGTGACCAAGAATCGTGACAATTCATTGAGGATGGGTGGGGGGGGGGGCATTCAGTTGTTACCTGCCAATAAATTCGATGCCACTTTCCAGATCATGTACCATACACATGTACTGTACTGTAAAGTTGGTTGCCATCGTACAACACTATCCCTTATACCCTTTATAAAGAAATCCTAGAACAATTAATACAATTGTTTAAGATGCAGGGGCACAGCCACCAATTTATGAAGACAATCAAGAATATCTTCATCCTTTATCATAAGAACGTTTACTCCAAAATATCCATTGTCAATAAAATTATTAAGTTGTAACCACCACATCATCATTGCCTCCTGTATAAGCCCAGTGACAGTGTTCAATTACATCCGCAGATGAATTCAACTGAAGGTTTCATGCACACACAGCCGGTTGCTTTTCTCGTTTGGAGCGTGTCAATGCCGTGTTATTTTCTTCGGGGGTCCCATGGTATACCCTCCACCTTATTTAACCTGCAGGTTTCATCAATTCCGCAGTAAAACAAACTTGCCCAAAACCCCGCCTTCCAATCTAGACTGCTTCAATTAGAGCGTGAATGCTTGGGGCTTGGACAACCTAGAGATTCGCAAAATAGGACAGCCTTTTTTTTTAGCATATGCCATTACGACATTCCATTTGTCTACTCGGGGAAATAGCAGGAAACAGGATTGAGACTTAACAGCTCACATTGTTCCAGTTTCAAATTGTCGCACACGAGGCCAGCATGCTTCAGTGATTGTCAAATATGGGTATAGTGTGTGTAGGTGGCTGGCCGAACTGCCATTGCTGTACATTCTATTATGAGGTGAGTCCCTAGGGGAAGGAGTGGCTGTGGCTTTATATTTGCTAGAACAGGACGATGGATGGGTGCCGCTAATGAGTTTCGGATTATGAGCTTAATTTATTATCGTGTACAAATATCACAATTTATTTACTTCACCTGCCCTCTTGCTAGCATGTAAGGAGTGAATGGAGGTTTTTATTCAATACTGCACCAAACTTAAGCGCGCCTCATTCACACAATGCTGACTATATCCCAAAATACCTTACAGGTATTACTTATTTTAATTATACCTCTGAGGTGCATTATTTCATATTGTGTGGTCTTGTTAACACATACATTGACGAGACAAAATAGTTTAACATTTTATATAAAAGCCTTTCACATTGAAGTGACATCAGTAATATTTAGTGTCCCAAAAAACATGAAAGGTTACCATCGCAAGAACCAGATAGGTTGGAAAGAACAGTATGGCTAATTAGCTTAACCATATGCAGATCAAGCATTGGGAGAATGCGAGGGAAACACACAATTGTGTCTATATGTTAAACTTTGTTCACACTCTATGTAGCCAACAGTGCTAATCGGAGGTGCACTGTTAAAGCTTTGCATTTTACTTGCAGGCTTAAAACCCGGATTGTGGCATTGATGTAATTGTGATGATAACATCTAGATTGCAAAATTAATTCACATTAACTATGCATGCATGCATTTCACAAGAAGCACCATTTCTTCTAGCACGTTGCTGCTTTATTTGTTGTACTGAGTGCATTTTCAAACCATAGACTTGAATGTCTTCCTTACATTTTAGTTTTATCATGTGTAGGTGCAGCATATAAGCAGTGCTATGTAAATTATGTTTCATAAGTAATTCGTTCCAAATACAGCTTGGGTTAATCAGGAGACACCATGGTCACCCTCATTACAATGCACCCCCATCTCATTTTTGAAGTCGGATAAGTCTACTGAACACAAAAGGGCTGTTAATTAAGGTAGTGCATGCTTCTAATCTCTTCTCTGGTGGCATAACAACAGTACATCTTTGGAGCTCACAGCCTGATGATGAATATTGATTGGTAGAATATATTGTTTTTAATATTTTTAGCAGTCATCAAAATCACGGAAATAATTGATTCACAGTATGAGGCCATTCAAAATACTGAACCTGAAAAGGAGAAGTTTATAAGGCACAAAAACATAACCGTAAAGCAGATTTTATATTTTAATGCCTCTTTACATAGCTGACATTAGTTTTCATGAGTGGTAGCATGGAGAGATATTCCGATTCATTTATTCAACGCAATTATTAGTGCTTACAGTATGTACATAGAAGTGTGTGTGAGAATGGATTATTTTTCTTGTATGGTATTTGTAATACATTGCAGCCACTAGATCTACCACATTGTTCAAATATATATTCGTTCATAAAATGTTCACCTGTCATCTTGAAAGGGCATTGAATCACATTTTTATTTGTTTATCGTTTTGAGACGTTTATTTTAGTATAAAAGTCATGGTTAATCACCTGTTAATACAATTATCTTTCTGAGTGATGCTGTGGTTATCAAACCGGGCTATACTGCTTGACTGGCAAGACTCTTATGCACCAATTGTGACAATCTCTTCTTTACAAAGGTTTTGATGTACTATTCTCAGCTGGAGGATGAATCAGCCCTTTAACTTAACCCTTTGAGTTTTATAATATGAGTAGTACTTTGTGGGATACCAAGTTCACTTTAACCATGGGTTAACTCACACCTGCCATCGGAATGTGGACTTTTCAGTTTCATTTATTAGGATTTACCCTGTGTGCCATTCGGCTCTTGATTTGGGTTCAACCGCAACAAACAATAAAATTACAAGATACACCTAAAATTCATTGTACACAAATCTAAACATCACATACGTAAACAATAAAATCCCACAGAAAAAGCACAACCCGTCCATGTTGCGTACAAAAAGTGCCAAAAATTCCATTTCGATGTTTGATCCCAATAACAATCATAATACAATACCACTGGCTCTTGACTGTCACAGGTCATGAGCGCTCTCACGTATAAATGAATGGGAAACTAATTTGATTTTTCCACACTATATTAGAAAAAATGTTGCTGGCTGGATTCCTGCCTGACTGGCATGCAAGCACGTGTGTGCAGTGGTGATATCGCCACGCACATCTGCATGATGATGTGACCCACATCCCAACGCGTTGAACTGGGTTTGTGCATTGGGCTGATGTCACACCTCCACCCCGGTCGTGTATTCCACACAAAAGTGATAGAAGAGATAGGAGAAGGGTGGGGAATAGAGTGAAATGGCATGAATCGGAGAGGATAGATATAGAGCAAAACAGAAAGAGGAGAGCGAGGGAAAGCGACAAGCAGTGGGAGAGAGGATTAGGGAAAGGCAAGAGAGATTGAGACGTGAAAGGGAGAGGTGGGAATAAGGAGAGTGAGAGGTGAGAGAGATACAGGGAGAGAGATAGGGGAAAGGAAGTGGGTGAGATACAGTGGAGAGAGGAGAAAATATACTTTTTTGCTGGCTTGCTGGAAGGAATGGACAGACGTATAGTCACGTCCAAAAGGACTTGTGGGTCGCTAGTTTTATCGGTTGGCCTTTACCTAACTTTGGAAATTTCCTGCTGCATTTAAAATGCCTTTGCTTCTCACCACTCAGGCAGTGCAGCCCAGCACTGGAGAGCTGCTGTTCGATTGCTTCGAGGATGGAAAGTCACGCCTGGAGCTGGAGAGCAGAGTGCTATCACTGCAGCCCGTGGAGTTGCTCATCCCAGCCGCTCTTTCCGACGAGACTGAGAGGTCGCTGTGCTCGCTCACAGCCAATAGGTAAGGCCAGAAAACTGGATCACGTCGCTGACGATACATTTGTCTGATTGCGAAAGCCTCGGCATGAAAGCGAGTGCCCTTTATAGTCCCACAGGTGTCACTGAACCATAGGCTGTTTAACCCTTTCCTGTTTAGAGACGATAGCAAGTTGGAGGGTGGATCCCGTTCACCGCTGAATCTCGAAACGCGCAAGCGGTTCAGCGTTAATTCTATTTAGAGAGGCATAGTGCTGTTGTTTTTAAAAAACGTTGTACTCACCGCAGAGAACCTTAGCAACGCTACCGCACTCTCAAACTGTGCCACACGTTCTCCCGCATGGCCTTGTGGGAGCCTCGGTACTGATAAAGCTATTTTATTGTAGTTTTTCTTCCGATTCATTAAAAATTTGGTGGAATCTTGGTGCACGAGTTTGAATGAGTCGGGAGTGATACCTGAACTGGTCTTGGAACCCCCCCACCCTTCACAAATGTGCATTGAACAGCATGGTGACATGGTTAAACAATCCTCATAACCAACAAGGTTGGAGAGGCCTTCAGTGGATTGACAAAGGGCAGTGAATTGTACGTTCATGCCGTGACTGAGTTGCCATTTTAAATATATTTCATCTTTGTCTTATTAATCAAAACACAATTGAGCAACCTTAAACAAGTGGAAACTGTTATTTTATAGTTAAGATGCTTTTGTATGCCAGTTGTGACAATCTCTTGACAAGAAAAAAAAACATGGATTGTGAAAATATCTCATTTTAAAACTAAAATAAAACAAAGTCCTTGCCAAGATTCACATTTATTTCAGAGCCTATTCTGGTAAGCATATTTAATCAATAAAAACAATTGTAAACATTAATTATTTTGTTATTTGTTTAATACATGGAGAAACTGACAGTACACTGGTACACGTACCCAGCAAATGCAAATATGGCTTTCCTAAGTATGAGTGCTGAATCAACATATATTTCCCTTCATGTATTGCTTCAGTCAGTGCACTTCATTGCTCTTGAATGAACTCATTTAAAAGTAAATGAGCCTGTTCTGCACGGATATTCTCACAAGCAAAATTCATTTTGTACATATTTTAAAACAAAGTGGATGGGTGCAAATCTCTTTACTGCCTTCTCTCTGTTTAATTTGCAAATTAACATTTTCTTAAAGGTCCTGTTCATATGTTTGTAAAAATGTGTACTCTGGTAATCTGTTATGCTTTTAAAGATGTGCTTAAATGTTCTGGAAACATTGTACATTGGACAATTTCAGACATTTTTTTACCTTAAGATATTAATCACATAGGTTAACGTTTTTAAGTTGATTAATTTGTGAATTTTATAAGATTATTTTAAGTGCAATAGGGCAATGCATTCTTGTTAAGCACGTTTTAATGTACACTTGGTCAATAATTTATTAAAAAGGTTTTAGGTTTCCTTTTTTACTAGTAAAATTATCTGCCGTGTAGTAGAAAAAATGATGTGAAACTGATGTCTTTCGCAGTAAACATCACATTCACTGCTCTACAAATGTATCAAGTTATCTGTGTAGTTTGACAAGAACAATACGTTATTTTGCTGGAAACTTACCAAAATGTATCATTCGTTTAATCCCCTAATTGGGATGCCACTGGAGTTACACATTTTTAAATATAGATTGAAAACAAATTTATTTATAACTGCTTTTTGTGTATAGTTTGATGTCCTTCCCCAACACCTCCTATGCACAGTGGGAGAAGTTCAACATACATGCATATTCACATCAACTGAAGAATGTTTTAAACAAGTCAAAACGATGCGATACTGGGTATTATGCCCAATATAACTAGACCAAGTATAATTTGCATTGGCGGCTAAGTCACTCAACACAATGCACAGCCAAACTGTGCGTCCAAACACAAGAGTAAGGCCTCTTTGCAAAAGGCACTGTCCAATTTTGGCACTTGCTTGTTTGCCCGGCTGTCCCGACAAAGTATTGTGGACCCAGGTCAGTGCTCTCCCATCTCTCTCACTGTGGCGTTGCCAAACAATGAAGAGCGGCTGATTAAATTATCTCGTCACTGTCTCGATGCTGCCACTGCTTACAGACACCATGGGCAGGATGCCCCTAACTGACAAATTTGGAGCATGAACAATAGTGCCAGTGCTAAGGGTGAAGTCAGGAGGAAGCTGTGTTTGTTTGTATATGAAATTAGGACATACCTTTGCATGTGAATGAAAGTTTTATATCCACATTTATATCGGTGTGCTTTAATTGACAAATTTCATTTTTTTCATTTGAGAATGAATTAAGTAATTCAGCAAACACGGCAAAGTAAACGTGATCTGTGGACAATATAAGCGGCTTAAGCACTGGTCAATCCATTGCCCCTCCCCCTTTTCCAATGACGGGCTTTCACGATTCAACGAGAGTTAATTTAAAGTGGAAGGTTGGGCTATTTCATTACGCTTGTGTATTCATTACGCTTGTGTATTAAGGCAGCATTAGAATAAGTAATTAATACATGTTTTCTCTTATTCTGGGGAACGTCCACATGCAACTATTTGAAAGAGCATTACATTATATGTTGTAGTGTTCCACATTTTTCCGTTACCGTGTAATGAATGGGTTGCATTTCATCAGGGTCGTGGTGGTGTCCTGGGCTAGCATAGCTGGCGTGCCTTGGACAGAAATCTGCAAGGCCGTATTGTGGAGCTCTCCTCCCAGATTCACAAAACATTACAGGCTTGGTTTGCTCGGGGCTCAAGGTGGCCGATTCATGAAAGTGGTGCGGCGGTGACCCAGTCAGGGCATTCTGGCTAAGTGCTGTCATGGGTTATTTTGTGTAGTCAGAGTGTCTGTGGCCAATGTTATGACTAAACAGGGTTTTGGTACTTGCATTCAACCCGGTTTTCATAGTTGGCCACCGACACGCTCCGCACCCACCCACCTTCCTCACAAAAGTTTTTCCTCACCTTCGCAAATTGGCCAGTGGTGTGTCGGTAAGAAAGTGAAGTATACAGTTGTGCTTGCGTGGCTTGTTGTGTTGAGTTGCCATTGTTATCCAGGAAGTCAGACTTGGCTTTTCCTGCATCTGATCAGGAGCAATTGTCATTGAAATTAGGTTTAATTCGACTGTCAGTGTGACTTTAGAAAAGTGGGTGAGAGAAGAGGGGCTCGACAGGGAGAGCTATGTGGGGGTGATGGCTGCCTGCAGTAGCGTTGGCTTCCTGCTAGTGTGTATAGTACAGGATTGTGTTGGGAACAACACTTGGCTTGCATAATACACATCCAGCAGGACCACACATGTTGTAATAGGTTTTTCACTAATGCGCAAATTCATTATCAGCTCATTGTCAAATGTTAAGTGCTGCATTTGCAAAAAAAGCCTAACATCTGGCATGACAATCTGGACTTCAGTAAATAAATGTCAGCCACATGCTTAGTGTCATGTTTGAAGATAATTGTGCGAGATGCATAGGGATTTTAATTCCACATTCAGAGCCAAGTGGTGTAGATTTGAAAAGACTCTTTACCTGAGCACCAGCAGCTTTTTTTAGAGTACCCACCTTTCTATCCTAGCAATGGTTTTGCCATTGACTGTTAAACAAAAATGATGGTCTGTAGCTAAGACATGATTTTGTTTAGTCCACTGCTGTATGAATTCCTCCTCCCCACTCTGTGTTGGTAATGAGGGGTTATGTGACCATACTTCACCATGATGGATAGTGCACATTGGCAAAGGGGGATTGGTTATGAGATATCACTCACCACTGACAATAGCCATTGCCGGCATTTGGACTCCAATTACATAATTCATAGTGCATAGCTTAATCGCTGTGCCACTGCTTCACCGATGAAATTATTCACACTATTTCCACAATTGGTTTTTTGTGACATTGATGGGTTTTTTGATTCCAGTGTTTTCATTTACAAAATAGATATTAGTTTTTTAATTATGATTAGGTGGCACTGTTGGATTGGTTCTGGTAGTTTAGCAGCAAACGAAACGTAAATTCACCGACTGCCCTCAGCCAGTATCTGACCAGCCCTTAATGGAATGTTTGATATTTTCTCTTCAGCCAGCAGAGGAGTGTCAGGAGAGTGTGAAAGGCTCCTTTGGTGACAGCTGCTGGCAGTGTCCTTTGAGACTCGATAATTAGGTGCCAGCCAAGCAAACTAAGGACAGCGAAATTGTGGCAGTTTGTTTTTGCGAATAAATTTAAGTGAAAGGCAACAATTATGTTTTTAAAAAGAAACAGGATTACCAGAAGGTTTGTCTTGATAACAAACGGTAGTTCAACATAAACTACAGTAGCTAATATTTTGCTGGCTTTTATGGTCATGTACTAAAGATATACGATACTATTAATTATCCATATACCAAATATAGGTCTTCTCTGAATACCAATTTGAAGCCATATGTTTTTTTTGGTATTTTTATTGTATTTTTTTTAAACACTTGGAAACTTTGTATTCTTCTTTCTGTCTTTCTACGTCTCGTTTGTCTCTTTCTCCTGATATGTATACGTCTGTCATGTCTCATTTTGTGTATCCCCATCTCTTTCCCTATGGCTCTGCATCTTGTTTCTCTCTGCATTGCTGAGTGTCTCCCTCTGCCTGATCTCTGTCTCGCCATTGCCATGTGCTCGTGGTGGAGGTTGTTGCTGCCACAGCTCTGATCTCCTGTGCTCACCTCCTCCCTTCCTGCCCCATCCCCACGACTGCCCATGGTCATCACGTGAACTTACCGTTGCGATATCTTCTCTTCAATTCTGTTGAGTGTGATAATATAACTAAAAGCCCACCTTTATTCGGCCATGTGTAAAATCAGTGAATGTTCAGTGCACTTTTACTCGTAACGTTTTCTATTTACAATGATTCGTATCAATTAAATATACAGTGGTGGTTCATTTGAGTTGTTACTAAGTGACTTATTTGCACTTTAATTCATTATAGACCTCCAGTAATTAGCTTGCCAGTGAGACTGCCTCTTCATACCAGGATAATTAGAGGGATGTGCTGGCGTTATTATGAGCTGTCCCAGGGGAGAGGAATATGGTTGTCACCTTCAGGGTTGGACCTGTCCTGCAAACACCCACTGGTGATCACATTTTGAGTGGGGAATCCCTTCCTGCTACAAGCTGTGGTGCTGTGTGTGTGTATGCGATGTGCTCATCTGGCAGGCTTGGCATATTTGCGCTTGTGTGTGGGAGCCAAGGATTATAATGATTGTGGAATGCCTGCTCTGACATTTGCTTTAAAATGCTATGCTGTTTATAATTTGCCTATGCATGTGATAGGATTACAATTTATATAGATTGATGGTATTTTATGTGGAGTATTCCAAAGGGTTTAAAGATATTTTGTAATTGAATAATGGCATAACATGCAGTGGTTTATATTTATCAGGATATGAATCAGTATTTGTTGAAACACATAGTTTTTCCTTTTTTAACCTTTGTTTCAATTACCTTTTTATTTAAGTGTTAAAGTAATATCCATTGTACAACTAGACATGTATGTTACAATTATATAATGATAAACTAATGCGATGCTTAACCTGAGTTTTTCACCAAAAAATCCATCCATTCGACTAAACATTAATTATTTTTGTTCATGATTCCCTTTGTGTCTACATTGGATGGAGCACTTCAATCGAAATATAGTGCTGAGTCGGTCAG
Source organism: Lampetra fluviatilis (assembly GCF_964198595.1). Taxonomy (NCBI): domain Eukaryota; kingdom Metazoa; phylum Chordata; class Hyperoartia; order Petromyzontiformes; family Petromyzontidae; genus Lampetra; species Lampetra fluviatilis. Next base: position 8,677,584 of record NC_136287.1, on the reverse strand, counting down.
GTGTTGCCACACCAATACAATTGGAAGAGGCATTTTACTGGTAGGAACCTGGTTACACCAGCCCACAGGGGATTATATTGGTAGGAACCTCCTGGTTACACCAGCCCACGGGATTATTGTGTCCGTCCGTCGTGCAGGGAGGGGCTGGGTGGGGAGGGAGGGGCTGAGTGGGGAGGGGCTGGGTGGGGAGGGTGGGGCTGGGTGGGGAGGGGCTGGTCACCCCGTGGTGCCCTCATAAAACTCAACGTTTAACCTACTCACGCCGGCTTGTGCCCGCCCTCACAGTCGGGCATATTTGCGGAATACATCACGCCGCCGTTGACCTTGGCCATTGACCGAGCAACCCAACGTTCCTACCAGCTCCATCCGCAGGAATGTGTTTACACACATACTATAAGCAGAAACAAAGATTATCTAAATTGTAATGGACTAAGAATATATGCGAGGCCATCTGCAGCAGATTAGCTGAAAGCAATACAGCCCTTATTAAAGCTGTATATCAGCTGCGTGCTTTCGGACAACGTACCGTAATTTACTGTTGCACTTCAACAGCCAGTGCAGAGGATTAGTGGGATTTTATGAAGCATTTGTTCACTCACTCTTTAAGTAAAATGGACTCACCAAGTTGATACTTTTGCATAAATAACTGAATGAATCACATGCTATTGGTTGGTTGTTGAATGTACTATATATATACACAATAGTGTTCAACTCCCACATCAATCCACAGCTGGATGAAAGCTTCCTTATCCTGTGTCGGTCATGAGGCGTCTTTCACCATACTTCATCACCTTTGTTAATGTGGGTTGGTAAAGGGGTGGCCCAGAACCGGTTCAGAATTCACTCACCACTGGATTCATCTTCTTGGTTCTTTCGGTAAAGTCACGTAGAAGGGAAATAATAAAATAAATAAAATAAAACATAATAAAATAATTCTCACGACGTTTCGGCCACAACGCAAGCAGCCGTCCTCAGGTGAAGAACAGGTCTGTCGGAAAGACAGCGTCTGAATGGTCTTTCCGACAGACCTGTTCTTCACCTGAGGACGGCTGCTTGCGTTGTGGCCGAAACGTCGTGAGAATTATTTTATTATGTTTTATTTTTATTATTTTATTATTTCCCTTCTACGTGACTTTACCGAAAGAACCAAGAAGATGAATCCCTGCAGTCACGAAAGCTTTAAATCAAAATTTCACCACTGGATGTTAGCTTTGGCTGGGAATTAAGCTCAAATGCCTGGATTCATAAATCGGTGTTAACCATTGTGTCACTGCTACCCCCACTCTATAGTAATGCAAAGGGGTCACAGGGCAGCTTAATACAGGGTATGTATACTGGCAGTAGTGCTGAATGTCAAGGGAGTAAATTGGGGAGGTTGTAATAAGCTATTTGTAAAATAGTTCATTGCAAACAGTGCTGAAATGTGCACACTGTTGCATGTTTTTCTATTTTGGTTCAGATTGAGATGCCGTTGCACACATTATGAGTTGCTGATACGATTATTTCCCATTTATGCATTATCTGGGAATAAATATTACATGTTTAAGTCTCAAAGAAATCCATAATTGTCGATTAGTTATTCTGCAATTTAATATTTTCCCACATCGAATATTCTATTTGGTTGGTTCTCTTAAAAACATGTAGAGGTTTCACTGTATTTGTTTTTGAGTATCAATCTTTTTTGCTTGTGCTGTTTTTACCAAAAACAGAACCTTCTCAGAGTGCAGAAAATATGACAATAACATTAATTGGTGATTGAACAGAGGAGGGGTTTTCTTCCTTTCCTGGATTAACTTAATAGTTAGAATCAATTGTCTATTTAATTTGATTTTTTGGTGCATAACTGAAAGTGATGCTGCTCTACATATTATTGGGCCGCACTAACACATGATAATTGTTACACTTGATCTGCTTGAATGGAACTTTAGCCCTGTTTATGTTTGTGCAAATTGGTCATGGGCTAAAATGTCATGTGTTTTTTTTAGCTAAGTCTTAACAATACCAAACAGCCCCAAACAGAGTACCCCAGAGGATCCACTATAAATTTATTCTGTCCATTTGTGGTGCTTGCATAAAGCTGTACATAATCGTCACTGGGCAATTAGCACACATTTTTGAATTCGTGTTGAGATAATTTTTTTGTTAAATGGATAGTGGCAAGCAGTACAGTGTTTCCCAGTATGACAAGCACAACAGACCCAAAGAAAAACAACAAAAAAACAGTGATCCCTGGGGCTAGAATGTGCCTCCTCTCCACTGATCTCTGATTCGTTTTGACGCTGCATAACATTGATGTGTCTTCAGGCTCAGCAGTGAAAGCAGTCTGTATCTAAACAAAAAAATCCACCTATCATCTTTATGCTTGAGTTGTCATTGCAATGATTGTCGATGCCACCTTACAAGTGCAAACAGTCTCGTGTTGTTGTTGTTGCAGCTCGCAGGGTGACGATCGGGTACGTGTTGAACGTGTGGACGTTGATCTGTTTGAGCACAGCCGAGCCTTCCAGGCCGTCTCACGTTTCTTCGGGGCCGAGAGTTTGCAGTCCAACTGCAATCATGGTAATATATTTTATTTGCTTCTGGGATCTCCCCAAACTGAGCTGCAGCACAGGCAGACTTGTATTTGCAGACTTGAATGATTTGACTGCTGCAAGTTTATTGCCAACAATGTGAGTTGCTCGAAGTTTCATTTCAATCTCCCACTTGGAAATGTAAAACTATTAGAATTGTGGTAGTTAAAGCGAAAATTAGGTCGTGGCTAGGACTCTGAATGAGGTGCTGTTTAGATGCCCTGCAGATGATAAAGAGTGGCCTAGATGATAAAGAGTGGCCCAGCATGGTTCTGGTTTTATTAACATCTTGCCTTTAACTTTATATATTGACCAAAGTTAATATAAATATTCATGTTACAAAATATTTAGAGCCAATTCATGCGATAATGCTGATAATTTGTGGAAAATGGTCAAATAGATAGAGAAAAGTTACTTACCCATTTTTACACGAATATATGAATTTGCCTCTAATTCATTTTATTCTATGTATAAATATAATAATTAGTGTATACATACTTATAATTAATTAAGCATTAATTTTAATTATGGTAGAAAACAAAAAACCCATTAATTAACTTTTACCTAGTATTAGCTGTGTAATTATAGTGGCATGTAAATAACTAATTAATACGCCCTATTAAAACCTCAAGACAATTTTGATTGCCAGGAAGAATTACAGGCTTTTTTCCTCAGTAACTTAATTATTTTTTAAAAATCCCATTACGCTACAGTGACCTCTGTATAAGTTTGAAAATCAAATTCCGAAGTTTTAAAATTGGACATCACTGCATCTAATCTTGCCAGTTCAATAATATTTTGAGCTTGGGCACAAAGGAACGGGTTCTATTGGTTTTGCCTACCGCAAGATAACATTTCCTCCAAAGAATAGTCATTAAATGGTCTTATTTATCCTCCACAGGCTTCTGCTATAAGAAGCTGCAGATAAAAATAAAGTAATGAAACCAGGCTGACAATAAAAAACGTTCAAAACTAAAAATGTGTAAAAAACACAAAGGAATGCCCGTGGGCAGTACTTTGGTAGAGAGAAATGAAAAGAAAATGCAACAACTTAGAATGTTTGGCGTTAGACAACTAAATTATACAGTACAAGTCAATCTTCAAAGAAATGCACTCCAAGTATTAACTTGGCTGTAATAGCCACGTGTGTAAATGTAAGCCTTTGTGTGAATTTCATGCAGAGGGAACCCTTGCTCTTTGGGCATTTGCAAATTGAAAGATGTGCACATTTTAAAAGTACCATATTTGCCTGGAATGGATAGAGCTGCATTTGTACTTTTGTGGGATTTAACAATTTAGGTTCAAGCACTTTGCCTCGTCCTGCTATTCCAAATGCCTTGAAAAAGGGAACCTTGGAGAGGGTTGTCAGTGGTCTCCTTTGGGCTGGCCTTTAATCTTAGCTCTTCCCTCTGCACCTCAGTTGACAGCGCTGAATTATGTGTCAGCGTCGTGAAGGTGAGAATAAAAATTGCCAAATTACTACATTAAAGCAGCACGGTGCACACATTGGACAATTTCACCATTTCACGCCCCACAGCAATCGTAGCACAACCACACGGAAAAACAAAACCACTTAGAGTGCGGGTCGTGGGGTCGCACTAACCACCAGGCAGAGCAAGGGTGCAATCATTCGCTTGGGGATGGAAACAGCATGCCACAGCATGCAAGAATACAGCCGGTGGGAATTGTCTGCTGTAATTATAAGTTAATGTGGGATTTTTTTTAAAGAATGCATGCAGTCATGCGCGTTCGTAATCCGCCTATGTGGTACACTCCATTTTCATTACTGAATCCCTATCCAGTTATAAGATTTAAATGCAAGTTCTTAACATGCATTATTGACTCGACTTTACGTGCATGGGTTTGTCATAAACATGGTGCTTGAAAGGCTCTTAATGAAGAAAAAGCGAGTTTTCTGATGAAGTCAGTAGTGTCCCTGTTACTCATTAAAATAGCTATGACCCAGAAGTCAACTGCTGTACTTTGTGTTTTTATTGTGTAGCATAGACTCGTATAATTCCATGTCCGGATTCTATTTGCCTTGACCAATCACCCAGAATGCACCTGACCTCGTCGCATCTTGGAATCTAAATGAGTTGTGCCGGGATAGTGTTCGGATGGGTTATGGTCATGTTATTATAGGCTTGGGGGCTACGTTGTGGGCAGCAGAGGATAGTACAGCAAATTCCATCATTGTACTGTGCTTTGCTCCCACACCTATGCTCCCCACCTTCACCAACATTCACTAACCTGGGTGTCGAAGTATGGTCAAATAACCCGCACGGTGAGGGGAGACCATCATCCAGCAGTGGATTAACAAAGGACTCTGAATATACATCTTTGTGATCTCTATTCAAAGGTGATCTTAAGCCAATCACATAAAAGGCATATTGATCAAATATCCAACAATAGGTTCAAATGAAATATTCTCTATAAAGAAAAACTATTAATACAGGTACTTCATATTTGTAGCATGTTTTAAAGAAAACATTTGAAGAGGTGAGTGCTCCTCACATGCTGTAATATAGATCCCTTTGTCAATCCACTGTTTTATGAAGGCCTCTGTTCACTGTGTTCAATGTGGATGATTGTTTGGCCATACTTCACCACGCTGTGTAGTGTGGTTGGTGAAGTGGAGGACCCAGGACCAGTTCAGATATATTATCAGTCATTACTGATGTTAACCATGGTTGGGAATTAAACCTGGGTCACCAGTGTCATAGCACAGATGACCAACCACTCTTGCCACCATTCCACCACCCTCAAATGTATGCATGCCTAGTTTAGGATTACTGAGTCAGTTAATAGCATGCAACGAAGGACCTAATCACTGAAGTGTACAGACAAACCTTGTAAAATTTGATGTTTGTTTTGCCAGAACATAATTTTTTTCACTTTGGCTCCAGACAAACCAGCACATTAAGATATTATTATTTAGATTGGTGCTATAAATGTACAAATGATTGCCGACTTTGAGCTATAATTTGTGGCCCGGTCGCTTCTGAAAAATAAGTGAATACCTCGGTGGGCTTTTCCTGGAAAGATGGGGATGGTTTAGTTTTGTTTGTATGTGTTTGGGTGGTTTGTTTCCCTTTCTTGTATTTTGCACTACTATCATGTTTTTTTACTGTTTGCTGTTGTAACGTTCTTACCTGCCCCTACTGGACATCTGTGAAAAAGAGTTTCATAGCTCATCAGATTCCTCCAGTTTAAATACATATTCTGATATTCTGATTCATGGTGCCGTGTTTCCAGTTTGTGTAACTTTATGATTTCTTTATGTGCTGATTGGTGTAATTGTTTTTTTGTTTGTTTGTTTACAATGTGTAAACAGATGAACAGAAGCTGTCCCATGTGCTGGCTATGGAGAAGCCCATCATTGCTTGCCTCGCGGTCCTTATTCACTACCTAACGGAGTTTGGGCTGCAGAGGGTGCTTTACCTGTCAAGGTACGAACACGTCCTCACCTCTGTTTCACTCTTCTACAATCCATAGACTTTCTGCTCCAAGAGTCAAGGCGTTTCATCGAAGCCCCTGGTCAACCATCGCTCAGTTATGGAAGCTCAATTATGAGGAAGCTACTGGAGCTTGATTAGGAAGCCACTGGAGCATTGCACTTTTAAATATATATTGAAAACTAATTTCTCTAGAACTGCTTTTTGTTTTTAGTTTGTCCTTCCCCCGCACCTCCGTTAGCATGGTTGACTATGTACGGTGCGAAAGAAGTTCAGCATACATCCCTACATCTATCTTGACTCTGAAAATGTATATTTGAGTAGTATTCAAAGTATTCCAAAGGTGCAAAAATATAGTGGATAAGCATGGAGTATAAATAGCAAATCTAGATGAACGTTTCACTGACAATGTTCTGTTTAATCCCTGGCAAGCTGTTTATTATTGTGTGAATTTGGCAACATTTTTACTTATGTTTTGATTATAATGCGAGTAATTGTACATTACATTAATATGAGTATCCGTAGAAAAAATATATATTTATGCAATATTTTCCCAAAGTTTTAAAGATCTTTTTACATTTGTAGTGACTGACTTGGAGACGTAACTTCTTGGAGGCAATTCTTTAATTAAACACCGAGCACACTGTTACACACTCTCTGCTGTTACACAACGCTCTGTCTCTCGCTTAAACGCAACTCTACTCTGGTTGCTAGCCTACAACACAACGCTAGCCGTCTGACACTGACGGCGCTGAGCTAAGACAGCCAACTACTGCTAGCAGCGCAATTATCAAGTGGACGACGACAGCGACGAAGGCACGAGACGACAGCGGCGAAGGCGACAGCGACGACGACGACGAGGGGATCCCACTCCAAACGACGGCCCCGATCTCCCGCTCAGGGTCCCCTTTTATCCTGTTAGCGTGGCCTCGCTCCGCCTCGGCCACGGCCCCCTTCTGGAACCTACGAGCGGACTCTCGACGCGTCCCCTCCGTAACCTTTACCCTAGATCAGAGGTCGCAAACGGGTTTTGATTCCTTACCTGTACCCATACCCGGCCGCACCAGGGTCGCAAATTGGTACCCGCACCCGTACCCGGCCGGGTACGGGTACCCGTTCCCTACCCATACCCTTATTTTATCTATACATTGAGTGTAATAAGAAAAAAATGTGTGTTTAGGCTATACAATATTATAAAAACGTGGTATTTACAGATCAGTATTGGTTCCTTATACAAGAGTATTAAACATAACCATGAAAATGAATAAAAATTAATACGCTGTTTTTCAGATGTTCAATATTGTATGTTATGGCATGTTGTTGGATAATAATGCACGATCGAATACAACTATTTTGTAGAATTAAATATAATTAAAATATATATACATTCAGATATTGTATCAACATAACGGATCAAGAAGTTGAACTGCTGTTCCGATTGCGTTCATCACTGTGGTCACTTGGGCACTAGGTGGAGTCGATGAACATGGCTTCCACTGGCGCCACAGCAGCAGCTTTTTCACTCTTGATAAAATATCAGAATTTCAATTATTGTGTAAGGTGGTCTAATAATAAATCACTTAAATCGCAATTCAACGTCCTCGTTCAGTAAACCTAAATGTTTTTTCGTTGCGTAATGACAGATTTATTTTAGAAAATTGGCCGGTTTGAAATCAAATTGCAGACCTAACAAAATGTTCCAATTGTTTTGGCATATGGGAATATTGGATGGGGATGATGCGTGCACATGCAGCACTGCTATTGCTGCACCCCTTATGCGTCCATCTGTCAGGTGGCCAGATAGCCGGTGCTTTGGCAGGGTGGCCCTGTCGTTACAAGTCGGCTTTTGCCAAGTGATAAATGCAGTGCCTGTCGCTGAGCGGCCAGGCCGATTCTCAATAAATGTTAGCTGTCATTTGCACGACCGCACTGGTGCACGGATTGGGAACTCCGCTGGCCTGCTGTGACACGTGGCATTTAGGATGGATGCGTTTAAGCGGTCCGAGTGGAATGGGCTCTTTGAGATGTACCATCATGCTTTGGAAATGGGGGGGTGGGTGGGCTGGCGCTATTTGATAATTGTGCTCACACGCGAAAAAAAAACGTGTTTTTGGGATGTGCTGAAAAATATGCTGTTATCGGATAATTTGTGTTTTGAATTTACAAACGATGTTTATATTCATAACATCGGGAATGATGCATGTTCTATTTGTTTATATGAGTCGGCAGTATGTGTAATTGTTTTCCAAAGCCCACAGAAAAACGTGTAGAAAAAAATGTTAAAATATTTTATATATACATTGGATAAATTACATTGGGAAATGCTCTATTTAAAAAACTAATCTACTTGTTTACTTCGCAGCAATTTTCAGAAATTTTCCATGGAAAGTGAGTGCTTGCACATCAATGGAATTACACAAAAAAATATGGAGCTTTTCCAAAATCAGGTAATATCAATAATATAACCATTTTCATAAATACTTACATACATTACATCTTGATAGCATATAATTGTTTGAGTGAGCATTTCTTTATCTCTCTAGGTGATTGTTAGATCTATTACCTTGATGAGGGTATCTGATTAAAAAAATGTTAGTCTCGTGTTTGCAAGGGCATTTGATGATCATTCAATTGTACACAAACAAATAAATAAGCCTTTATTCGCCGTGATTTTCACAACAGGATTGTACATTTCCAATTATTATTCTAAGATCATTTTTAACTCCACTACTGGATGTAGGTCTCCCCACGCTTTGTCTGTCATGAGATATATTCCACCGTACTTCATGCTAGTGTGGGTTTGTGAAGGGGCGGTTCTGGACTGGTTCAGACATCCCTCACCATCTATGTTAGCCATGGCTGGGAATCGAACTTGGTTAGGTTCATGGCACAGTGCTTTATCTAACCACTTCTGCCACCACTCTACCCCACAAGTAAACTTATCAGTTGTAAAATGTTTGCAGTTATTCAAAAGTAGTTTGAACTGTAGTACATCAAAATATATAAAGTTTTCCTTGATGGTGAATATTTTTCTTGTAGACCAACGGCAAGGTGAAGGGGAGCTTGCTGTGGGCAATGGATCACACGTGCACTCCGTTTGGTCGCCGCATGTTCAGGAGCTGGCTTGGCCGCCCGCTCATCTCAGTAAGGTACTAAGATACGTGCCGACCTGTTAACCTGAACAAAAAACTATACGTTGAAGCATATCGCCACGGACAAAAACTCTTTTGCGATTTGCTTTTCCAGAGAAGAGTGTCAGTCTGGTTTGTGTTTTAACATACTTGTGATGTGTTGGTGATGATTAATACATCGGCTGTTATTCTCTGCACCTTGATATTTGAAGCAGTCGTTCTGATCTCTGTGCCAAAAGCACCGTTTCATTTTATGACATTGTTAACTCGGAAGAAATCCATTGTGTGTTTTAACCAATTTGGCTACTCTAGTGGCTGACTTTGAGACATGTATGAATGGCAGTTATATATCCAGCAAAATGGCATACTTAAATCTTGACATTTCGAATATCTTCCTCCTTATCTGAAAAGTGACTTTTCGATTTAAAGCTTTCGTGACTGCAGGGATTCCTACGCATTTCACAAGTAGCACTAGTCGCATTCCTGCATTTCCCATAAATATGCTAAATTCCTCTTGATATGCAGATTATTTTGTCAAGGCGCATTTTCCCCCCCTTCCAACCCAGCTTAAATAGACGGGGTTTCATTTAGACGCTGTCGCCTCGACAGATCTGGTCTTCACCTGAGGACGGCTGCTTGTGTTGTGGCCGAAACGTCGTGAGAATTATTTTATTATGTTTTATTTTTATTATTTTATTACTTCCCTTCTACGTGACTTTACCGAAAGAACCAAGAAGATGAAAAGTGACTAGTTTACTGGGGTATATGATGGACTTAATTTTGCTTGTGTTTCCAATTTAAGAAAAATAATGATCAACCTTTTTACTTAAAAAGGTCCTAATCATTTTCCAAGGTTATTTTCTATCAGTTGTCATTTGGATAAAATATGTACATGTTAATTATCATCTATTGAGACCCTTGCAAATTATATATCTCTTATCAAGGGATTATGCAAATAAGCTTTTAATAATAACGCCAGAATAGCTGTTTCACAATGCGATGATCACATTTAATGACTTTGGCTTCATGGTCGAGACATTCACTTTATTTAAGTCTTTTAAATATTGAAAATAGTATTTGCATTGGAATATAAGAATGGCAATGCAACATTATTTCTGATCGGTACATTTGTCATTTTATAACAACCCTTTGATGGACACGAAGGATTTTGAACGATAAATTTTATTCCCATGGAAACTTTTCCCAGTCATGCCCACGGCTTCTGACAACCATTTATTTTGTCCTGCCTATGTCATCTGCAATTGGTACAGGGTTTAATTTAGATCTCTTGCGGGTGTACAGCAATGTGGCGAAAAAATATGTATGATAATACTTATTTCCATGTCATCAACCAAACAGTATTATTTTTCATACTCTTTCTGTGTATTTACCTTTTCCAATCCTTCACGGTGCTTTTTTCTTTTTGAATTTCATAAGAGCCATTGGATCTCCAACCCTAATTTATAAATGTTCAGGAAACTGTTATCCACTTTCATGAAAGTTCTACTCATGCCTATGGTGTAGAAAGTAGTGGCCATAGCAAATTTGTGTATTTTGGGATAGTTGTATTATTTTCCATTCTGAAAAAGAAATTGATGTTTTTGAAGTGAAACTCGTATAACATGTTTGTTTTGTTTTATTCAGAGCTCTCGGATGAACATATAGCAAATTAAATAATAAAATTACGAGACCTTCTTTTTCACACTTTCCTTCTGTTGTTGTCACTCGGACTTTCTTTTTGGTTTTACTACCATGTAATTGGTGAACGCACGACCCTATACTTAACATGTAATGTCCACAGCAATTAATAAAGCTTGTCAAATAGATATCCATTTGTTATACATGCATACATGTTTTACTTTATGTTAGCACTTGCCTATTTTCAACAAATATTTGGAACTTGAGAGGTTCTTGTTTAAAAATAGATGCCGATTAATCGATCATAAAAATAATGCATTGCTTGTTAGAATCTATCAAATTGATGCATCATTTCAGCTCTTCTTCTTGGTTCTTTCGGTAAAGTCACGTAGAAGGGAAGTAATAAAATTATTATTATTTAAGCGTTAATGGCTCTTCTGATGCTTTAAATGACAACATAACATTGTCATGACAAATTGTGAGAATTCCGTAATTTGACCCTATTCTCCACGCAATGTTTAGTTTTGGTTTTAATAGCCGGTTGATTAAATTATGCTTTGACTGAAGTGTATTGAATTCGGCTTTCACATTTTGATTCGTGAAAAAAGTAGGATCTGCGTTTTATCTTCTGTCTCACTGTATACATCCAGTATCTTCTAACCCTAAAAAAACTCTTATGGATGGTCTTTCGGATTGTTACTGGAGAGCAGCAGTCCTTAACCCGTGTGGCATGTCCCCCTGTGAGGATGCAAAAGCCTTTCAAATGTTGCTTAGGCAGTGGCATGAATACCTTGTAGGAAATATTCGAATGTGTGCAGGGAACGTCAGAGCGAGGTTGTGGCGACAGAACACACTAATAGCACAACATAAAACAATCTCATTCCTCACTCCGCATTGACTAAATGTGTGGGCATGTGATCTGTCTGTGTATTGTAGACTGGCAACCTGGGGTTGGGGTATGCTAAGGGACCATGGTCTGGGGGGGAAGGGCCAGTGGTCTTAATTGGGGGGGCCACCAGACCAAAAAGGTTGAGAACCACTGCTGTAGAGAACCACTGCATCATTCAGACGCTGTCTTTCCGACAGACCTGTTCTTCACCTGAGGACGGCTGCTTGCGTTGTGGCCGAAACGTCGTGAGAATTATTTTATTATGTTTTATTTTTATTATTTTATTATTTCCCTTCTACGTGACTTTACCGAAAGAACCAAGAAGATGAATCCCTGCAGTCACGAAAGCTTTAAATCGAAATTTCACTGCTATAGAATTTACAACAAGAGGCAGTGCAATTCTACCATTTGATCTGTGGGCATTGCTTAATATATGCTACAATTGTACTTTTTTATGAACACATCATGAGAACTCTTTGACTGGTCAATTACTCAAATTGTAAATGTTGTGGATTTACTCTCCAACACACCGGTGGGCTGAAGTAGTAACTAGTTGGCATTTTGTTTACGTGACAAATCCATTACTAATTGGCTGTGTCGGGTGGTGGAGGGTTGCTATACATTTATACTTACACGATCTAACCCAAAAACCTTTTTTATTATTATTAAAAACACGTCTGCTTATAGACTAAAAACACACTTTTTCAGCATACAGACAAGCCTATCCATTTTCTCTATAGTAAGTCACATTTTTAATGTGTGCCCATTGCAGTATAATACCATCCTCTCATAGTTAAGTAAATAACTGTTATATGCTTAGTAATTCTACTGCTGGCACAAGAAGTATTAATCATGTGTGCCCTCGCAGTGACATCAATGCACGTCTGGACTGTGTGAGTGAAATCTTGGCATCGGAACACATGGTGCTGAGCCGTGCTAAGGAATTGCTCTGGAAGCTACCAGACCTGGAACGTGGACTGACCAGCATCTATCACAGAAAGGTACCGAGTGTTTAACATCTAAAAAGGTTTTGTTTGCTTTGTCTATGCGTACGAAAGTTACTGTTGCCCAAACCTCAAAGGTCTTGGTCCTTATGCCAGGTCAGAATAGAACAGTTACCACGAATGACCCTGGTGGCTATGAAGGGTCCCAGTGGCTTCGACAGCCCATGACTAATGATGAATACAAGTATATGTGTTTAAATCGGACAGCATGAGTAATGTCAAGGTGAGGTGGCGGATGAAAGGTGCAATATTCACGTAATTAGGGGTAAGTAATTCAGGCAAGCACTTGTTTTTTTGCCTGTGAGCACACCAGAGAGTAGGTTGTTCTGGGTCATATAGAGTCGACGGTTTTCAATTATGTAGAACCAGACACATTAACAAGTACTCATCTGGGATAAGTCAACTTGGTGGAGGCCTTAATCACGTCCAGAAATCTGTTATGCCCTGAGGATGTTGAAATCCTCTCTCAAATATGGAAAGAGACTGCAGAGCCACACATTACCTACTTCGGTATTAGTACGTACAAATTAAATCTTAACTTTACAATGTGTACTCGTTGGTTCTTTCGGTAAAGTTACGTAGGTATAAAATAAAATAAATTAAATCGCGACGTTTCGATTGAAACACAAGCAATCATCATCAGGTGGGAAACCACAGCAAGAATTTTTTTGCTGAAGTGTGTTTTATTTTTTCATTTTATTCATATTGTATCAGCTTAAATACTGCCATGTTGTTTACCCAGTGTTCAACAAAGGAGTTCAGCCTGATTGCTAGCAGCCTGGAGAGACTATGTACAGAGACTCACGCACTGGCCGCATCCGCTCAGGACCAGCTCTCCTCTCCGCTCCTGCTCAGCATCCTCCTGGATGTGCCACGTCGGCTGCAGCATATACAGCACTACACCCGTGTGCTGGACAAACAGGCCGCCAAGTGAGACATCTGCACCGAGGCCTTTTGTCTTGTTCTCAATAATAACTTCTGTTTTTTCTGGCAGCTCTTGTTGCCATCTGTGTTGACCTGGGTGGTCTCCCAATGTTTCCTGCCATTTAATTTAACTTGCAATTTTAGGCCCAACATGCAAAATCCAGCACCCATCGGGGATTGGGTTATGTTTTATTGTTTTATTCATTCTGGAATGTTTGTAGTTTAGTGAAGGAGTTGGCATAGCAGTGCCACTCACAGGATCGTGTCGATTAATTTGCTCTCATTTGTGCATTCTGTAGAAACCATTGAAACACTTATTTTAACCTGTGTAAATGTCTATGTTGAGCAGAAATACTGTAATTACAAAAGACAGACTTCTAACTCGTTTAGACCAACTTATACAGCATAGGCAGGTAGTTATAATGTCTACTATATTGTATCTATGTATAATACAGGAAACCTTGAGATGACTTGAGCAGTAATGCAATTGTAACCCATAAAAAAAAAATCCAGATAGGTAGTAGACTGTAGATATAAACTATTAAATGTAAATTTTGTACAAAACGAACACAATAACTAATATTGTTCCTTTTTAAAACTAATATTGTTTGGCTTGCACGGAGCTTGAGTATACAATTATCATAGTTTCCCTGATTCAATTGTAATTGGTTTGCAAAGGTTATAGCCTGCACGGAGCAGTATTACGCATTCAAAACCTACGGCTGTGTTTTTTACGTCTTAGATTGGGCCCTCTGTAGAATTGGCCTGAAATGGAGAGCTTCTCTTGTGGGATAGCTTTGCAGTCATTTCTCATTAACGCTTAATGCCATGAGGTGCTTCTTCCATCACACCTGGCATTTGGTGATGTAGAGGTACTTGATAAAAGACCGGCTCTGACATTCCAGATTTCCCATCCAATAATAAAGTCTCAGCATCAAAGTGCAAACCTAATTGCTGTTTTTAATTTGAAATATTAGGAATAACGGTTCTGTTGTTGTGACTTACATTTGTAGAGACTTACAACTAAATTCTAAATTAAACTCGAGCACAAATCACTCCATAGAATCATTACTTTCTAACTCATGTGCTGTGCTTGAATGAAATTTGACTTTCTTATTCTCAAAAAACAATGAAAATAATCCTTACTTTTTCCTGCATACTTTTTTGTTCATTGCATGTGTTTTGAGTTTAACAGAATTAACAATGTGAAAATCCAATTTTTTTAAATTAAATTCATGAATTTGTTATTGCCCAATAACCTTCTAACAATGTTGGTGCTTTTTTACCTCATACTTGGCAGCCTTTGATTTAAGTAAAAGCATTGAGAGAGACAAATGTGCAAGCATTAACAAATTTTGAATTATTAAGGAAGGGAAAAAGGAACTCTAAAAGCTGCTGCGTTTCAGATCAGATCGATTAGTTGCTGATGACAAAACTCCTGCCCTTCATCTCATCTCTCAGGCGGTCAATGACAAGACACAGGGTTAATTTTTTATTTCGTTGGCTATGGTTGAAAAGAAAGGACCAGATTTATGGACTTTTTTTTTTCAAATGAATTTTTCCCCACATGTTTAGAATGATTCTGACACATTTGTTGACCTTGATGGAAATTCAACGTGAATATAATGTGCCTCATGTCTGAAAAGACATTGTGAATGCAAAATTGCCAACAATTTAGAAACAAATGCCTTTATTGGCGGCTGACGGCATTAACGATACATTTGACTTGTTGATCTAAAATAATTTCAAGGTTATATTATGCACAATTCAGTAGAATACAACTGTGCTTGTGGTACACGAATTCTTATATTTTGACTTAAAGCAAGCCAATGAGATAACTTGTACTCTTTGGTTCTTTTGGTAAAGTCACATAGGTATAAAATAACATAAATCACGAGGTTTCGATCGCAATACAAGCGACCGTCATCAGGTGGAACAGATATAGCAGGAGAAAGCTGACATAGGAGAAAGAGCTGCTGCAACAAGAGTTTATATAGGATTTTGGTGGGCTCAACCCAAGGGTGAGTGGGCGGAGCTAGAGAAGGAACATGCATGTCAATGTGAGAGATTAGCATGTCAATGTGAGATGGTTCCAGCCACCGGAGGTGACGGGGATCCCTCCTGTGGCTGGGCCGCCTCACAGATATTTAACCTGGTGATGTACTCGGAGAGTCGGAAATAACAGTTGACATAGGCAGGTAGGATGGAAAACATCACAGTCAGTTAAGACTTTACCTGGTTAATAACGTCCTTACAATGATTGCTCAGTTTGTACCCATCTTCTCGGTTGAAGTTGTGTCTGTGTTTAAATATTTCTGAAGGTAGCCAGTAGGTTTTCAGAGTACCTCCGTCTTGGAGAGATCAATTTCGTGTGAGCCCACAGCGTTAAAACAATGATCAGCAACGGCAGAGGTATTGGTCCTACCGTGTTTCAGATCTGCCTTGTGTTCACGAACGAGACATGTCATTTCGATTCCCCAATGTAACTGCTGCCGCAACCACAACTCAGTTTGTAGACACCAGGGTATTGCATGTCAGGAATCACATCCTTTACAGATGGGATTAAATCACGGATTTTGTGTACTGTGTTGAAACGAACCTGGATATTGTGTTTGTTTAAGATTTTAGAAATATTTTTGGTAACCCCTGCTATGTATGGTAAAGTGATGGTTTTGGTTGGATCATCAGAAGCTTGTCTCCCCATGGCTGGGGAGACAAGCTTTGCGGATTGTACGGTCCGAGTATCCGTTCATCCTGAGGGCTTGGTGTACTTGCTCCAACTCACTGGCTGGGTGGTGTTTTTCAGAAATAAAAACTTGCTATGGTAAGTGTTGTTGTAACGTGGGTTTATGAATCGGCAGGGAAGGTGACAAGACGCGGCTATTCACGGACCTGACAGGCTTTCCCCGCATGCGGAGGCGTAGCGAGGAGATCCGGGCAGTCTTGGAAGAGCTCCGGGAGCACCGTACTGAGGTCCGGCGGACTCTGCGTAGCCCAGCCGCCGACTACGCCACCGTCTCCGGCCAAGAGGTGCCTGCCCCCTCCCCTAGAAGTGGCTGCTGCCACCGCCCGACTGGCGCGTCTAGCTTAGCAGGCTGAGAACTCAAGATTGTAAATGTTAATTTTGGAGCTTTCGTGACTGCAGGAATTATTCTTTGGTTCTTTCGGTAAAGTCATGTATAAAGATAAAATAATAAATTGAATAATAGCATACATTATTATTATTATTTAATTTGTTATTTTATCTTTATACGTGATTTTACCGAAAGAACCAAATAATTGTAAATGTTGTGGGTTTACTCTCCAACACACCGGTGTGCTGCAGTAGTAACCAATTGGCACGTTTTGTTTACCTGACAAACCTTACTCATTGGCTGTGTTGGGTGTTGGTGGGTTAAAGACACATATTTACACGGTTTAACCCAAAAAAACCTTTATTATGGATAATATTGGTTGCCAAAGCCTACTTGTCAAACAGGCCGAGAAACATAGTCAAGGTGTGCAGTCGCCGATCCGGGCATGGTAGTGCAAGCCTGTGATCCAACACTTTGAATGCAAGGGTTGGTGGATCATGCACGATTGTAAATCTCCCATAACCACAAGGTGGCCAGGTGGTGGTAGTAAAGAAAATGTGTGGACCCATCAGTGTGGGACATCCGTGTGATTAGTTTCCCCTCGCAAGCATCGGTTTTCTCAATATACTTTGGTTCCCAACCTCCCCCCTGCCCCCCCCCCCTCCACATGCTAAATACTCATTCGTGCAATCGATAATACTTCCCAATGTTGGACTGTCATATTTATTGAATAATTCCTGGATAAATAAAGGGTATGTTTAAAACATTCAAGTACATGCAAGTAGAATATGTGTAACAAGATGAGTTTTATCACCTGTTCTGTTTCCGTGACAACCCTTACTAGTTGGCTGTGTCGGGTGGTGGCGGGTTTTAACGACACATTTATATATTTCATCTATATATATGTATGTTCAACTTATTTCGCACCATACATATCCAACCATTATAATTATCTGGCCTCCCTTATTTATTGTGGGGTTATTAAAATCTTTAATTGGAATTCTAGATTTTAAGTTTTCGTGTCTGCAAGGATCCATACTCTTGGTTCTTTCGGTAAAGTCACTTAGGTAAAGAAAATAATAAATTAGTAATTGGAAGTTTCAACATTCTTTGCATGCCTTCAAAATATTTTCTACCATTTCTGGGGGCTCTAGTTCAATTTCGCTGATAAAAAAAAAATCTAATATTTTTATTGGTTAGAAAATCGTAGCAGAGTAACATCGCAATGAAGACTTACCCTGCAGACGTTTTTTTATTGGGTGCATAATCTGGTCATGTTACGTTTGTTTAGGCAACATAGTGTGTTTTTCAAGCATTTGGGGAATACAAGCATTCTGAAACAAGTTTACACGGTCCATGTTTGATCATTGAATGATTAGTTACCATCATACTATCAATAATGTGACACAACTCCATATGTTGGGGTGAAAATTTGCCAAAGAAAGAAACAAATAAATTTTAAGAAATTTATTTTGCTTTTTTGTTGTTGTTGTTAAATACTAAGAATTTTTTCAACTACATAAGCTTTTAAAAAGGGTTTAACTCTACTGTAAATAGTACTATGCATCTTTATGGATTATTTTAAAGAGCACTATTGCCGGGTAAAGCACAAAGGCCTGGCGTTAAACAAAATGATGAATAGTTTTCTATGTAGTCCACATTACATCTATTAATCGAACTGGACGTGAACACTGTGATTCCATTTTGCTTATCAGATTGATGTTTAATTAGTCTCCTGGGTGCCACCATCCCAGTCCTGACCGCCTTTAGCCTACTATTTTTGAGGATGGATCACCCCTGCACTAGCTTGGATTTTCAGTAGTGCAGTTGTTGCTGATAGATGCAAGTTTTCTCAACATTGCAATAAAAAAAAGTCTAAATATTGAGCACATTTTTGTTCTTAGACGTAATATTGTTGTTAGAAATTCCAATTCATTGTAATTTATGTTGTCTGTGTATAATATTGAGTGGTAGTGATTGCACTTACAATTTGGTTCGTATTTTTCAGATTTGTATCTCACCTCAGCACCAAGAGAATATTGCAGTTGGGGACATAATACAACTTATGTTTAAAAGAGCCTAAGACATTGGACATGGGAATGTAATTTTACATTACGCAACAATTTTCTCAATAAACTACCATAGTTTGTATATTATCAAATTACTTATATTATATTTAAGAAGAAGCATCTTATCAAAGCTGGCACAAAATCACTGCATACGCACAATCATAACTGTATTACAAAATTGCTTTCATTTTAAGCGAGGACAATGCAGATTTAAATTTCTGCTTTAATTTGAAAAACTCTAAATCGTTTTTTCAATAATTTTGGTTTCATTTGAAAAAGTGTCACTTTTTAATATTTGTAACATTCACGTAAAACTATCTATTTATTTAATCTGCCTACAGGACCTAGTCATCCGCAAAGCCATTACAACTGAGACATCACTCCTCTGCAGATAATTAAAACTCTGAAATTGTGGGTTAGGTATGGAGCTAATTGATTTGATGTAAAGAGCTTTGAAGTGTTTTTTTAATCAAAGACCAACATTGCTACAGGTGTTGCCTTATTGCTATGAATAGGAAGCCCTCAATAACAGATAGCTCTGCTCTTGACCTGTTAACTCTGGCTGCCCTGTGCTTAATGACCACTAACCTACACTTGTATTGTCACATATACGCAAACATTTCTTTAATTTGTTTATAAGCATGAGAGCATTAAAGTGGAAAGGTTTTTCTGTCAGTATTTATTAAATTTTCATTCTCTCTCCTGTCTTGTGCAGCACTTTCAGATCCTTAATTAAATGCTCTGTACTAATATAATTATTATTCACTTCAGTTCTGACAATTTTAGATCTAAGCACTCTGTAGTATCATGCCATAACATATCTTGTGCTTTTTTTCTGTTTGTTCAAATACTTTATTGCCTTTTTTACCCCCCCCCCTTCCTCCCAGTTTTTAATAGAAGTGAGGAATTCCATGCTACACACAGTTCCTTCCAACTGGGTAAAGATTGGCAGGTGAGATTTCCCTGAGATCAAGCACTCCTCTTACCGATTTACATCTGAGGATGAGCGGCTTGCTGAATGCATCCGGACCAACCGATAAAGGCACTGATTTGGAAATGCTGGTGATGGGGATTTAAAGCAATGAATAGTCTGAGACTGTTTTATGGTGAGTGATGCAGACAATTAATCGTTGAGGGGGCGATTGTAGAATGCATTTATTCACTTTGGGTTCGGGAGACACTGCATGCCCCACCAAATTCATGGGCAAAAGGACGCGTCCGTGACTCGGCCACCGTTGTGGCATCATTACGTAAACCACAAGAGACACCGCCAGAGTTATAACTTTCATTATACGCGGCGTGCGATAGGTTTAACAGCTGGCATTGGAAATCACCACCACAACCCTTTCCCCCAGATTAACAGGCCTTTCCACTGTGCTGGGATTTGGATTTTGGGATTACAAGATGATTATCCTTTTTATATATTCATATACTGTATGTGTAAACTGCTCAACACATAAACATCGAAACAATGCTTAAATGTTAAATAAATAAATGTTTACAAGCTAAGGTCAACGATTGATTCGTCCTCTAGTAAGGTGTTATGAATTTAGAGGTGTAACTTTTAAATTGATGTGCTTTGTCATATGTTTTTTGTTTAATAGGATATCCACTGATATGTTTTCAGTATATTATTCATAAGTGTGACGTGGCCCATCATTAGCGCGTTCGCCGCTTGTTCAAATCCAACATTAGCGTGTTCACGGTTCGAATCCAGCGGCTGCCCTGATTACTTATGTGGGTATAATAACCACGATGACACTACGCGCCGTCTGTTTCACAGTGGACATTGACGATCCCCCTGATGTCATTGTGTGCAGGCGTCAAGAATACACATTTTCAAATTCAAAAAGTACCTACAAATGACTCAATTTGGGATTGGGCATAGCAATAATTGCCCACAGCTGACAGCCGTAATGCCCATTTGCAGGCCAGGTTATTTAGATTATTTTGCTGCTATAAATTTCCACATGATTAGCCACTTCGTTGAGCAATCATTTGTGGGCAGGTCGCTTCTGAAAAAGAAGCGAAAAGCTCAGTGGGCTTTACCTGGTAAGATAAAAATAGTTTAGTTTAATTTGCATGTATTTTTTAAGTGGTTTGTTTACCTTTGCTATGCTTTTCACTCCTATCGTGTTTTTGTATTTTGTGTTGTTGTAACCTTCTGACCTTCCCTCTCTGAACACCTGTGAAAAAGAGCTTCATAGCTCATCGAATTCCTCCAGATTCTGAGTCACTTTGAGCCCACAGTGGCAGCTGCCACTGGGGGTGCCCTTTCAAATGTTTGAATTGAGATGCAAAGCAGAGCCCTCTAAGACGCCTTTGCATATAAGGCGCTGTCTCTAAATCAAATCATTATTCAGTGTAAATATATATTCTGTGCTGTATACATGCTGTATATTTAACATCTATACTCTAAACTTTTATATATCCCTTATGAACCTAGATTCATTTAATTATATAATATATATATATAAATGCACAAGTGTGTGCATGTATATAATGTGTACATATATGCGTAAACACAGGCTGCTAGTGTTTGGCTTGAATCATAAGCATTTATCTTTGCCACAGATGCATTCAGGTGCATGCACAAATGTACTTAATTTAAGAGAAAACGACAGCCTGGTAGAGGACTGATTCATGCCTAACTAGCTGGAAGGAAGCTGTCAACTCGTTCAGATATTTGTTGACATTGTCTCTAGCCATGCGTATTGCCAGAAAACATCTGCGAGAGCAGGAATATGCCTTGACAAATTAGAATGTATGATATAAGAAAATGTGTTCAAATTGTTGCATAGGTTTCCCATTGAATTTTATTTCTTATATAATTTCCCACTTTACTCTTTGTTTTTTTCGGTAAAGTCACGTAGGTGAAAAACAAAATAAAAATAAAACAACTAAATTAAATCATGACGTTTCGGAAGCAGGTGTGGCTGCTCCAGCAAAATTACTGTAGCGTATGAAGAGAGCTATTTCATACAGTAATTTCCAATCTAGAATTAATTTCCCACTTTATTTAGATTTTAGCATATTGGGAATTATTTAAACATATATATGTCTTATCTCCAATGACCCTGATTCGTCAGATTTTCATAATTTCCATCTCTATGTTGTTCGTTTTATTAGAATGTGTTCTAAAATGTGCACATGCAAAGCTTATGGCAGGCATAAAGTGTATGTGTATTTTCTGATCGTTATTGAGTAATTTTATTCCCAATTTCACAATGACATGCAGTGTAACTGTTTTTGCATATATCTGATTATAAATTATTAAGGAATTGTTTTGCGTGACGTTGCAGTTCAAAGGCATCAAAGAAGTGATAACCTTTTGACACCAGGTGGCAATCGATGCATTACCTAGGTGATCTGAAGAGTGTCTCCTGTACGTTAATATATAAAAGGAAATGTACCACTGCTACCTGCAAGTAAACTATTCCCTTTGGTATTTTAAATTCGAATGTGTAGAAAATGTTCTTTGGCTCAAAAAATGTATCGTGTATCATTTCCATTTGCTTATTGCAGCCAGTAATACTACCTTCATGGTGTGTTCTGTTTGGGTTGTCCATAAGCGTCCATTGTTCTGTGCCGTGTGCTACGCTGTGCTGTAAATGTCAAGGCGGTTTTTTGTGCTCTTTCCCATTTCTTCTAAACCTATTTCCCAAGTGAGAGCCATCGTACAGCAGTCTATGGGTTAATGAGGAATAGTCAGGCTCGTGCACGAATGCACGAAATGTGCAAAGTGGGGTGTGGTGGTGCAGTGCATAATATTTGACTTTGACAGCCCGCGTGCACAGCTTTTATAATTAGTTATTAGACGATATCCGTACCATAGTGAGTATAGACATTTGCTAAGGATTTAATTCCAAAAAAAACCACAGGATTCCAGATCACCGCATTTCAAATACAGTCTTAACATTGGATTAATGCATTTGAAGTGTTTCTTTCCATAAAGGCCCTATCCCCAAGGTATAATGTAATTACGTTATTATTGCACAACCACTCGGAATTCAGAATTTCACAGCTGTGTCACTTAATTACCCTTTATTATCAAGAGTTAAAACTAATAAGTTTCGGGGATGTTTTATTCAAATGACACATCTTATAAACGTGAGAGTCACGGATTATGAGCACAGTTAGTGGGAAGTGATAGTGCAGTGGCTAGCACGCTGCGCTACGAACTCGGCGACCCGAGTGCCGGCCTTCATAGGTGCTCGCTAACAGCTCTTGCCTTAATAATCTGTTAAGGGCTATAATGGGGGTCTTTGTTTGAGCATCAGTTATATATTGGGTTTTATCAGTTGTAACAATGCAATGCACTCCTGAATACAGTCCACCACATGAGTATGTTATTTCTACAATGAAAGTGCACCTTACTCTGTCTACATGTTTCCTTATATAGTGAATTATATAAATTAAGAAATTCACCAAGGACTCTTATTTAGAGGGAGCCCCATTCTCTTAAACCATATCCTCACTGAGGTTGAGGTCTTGGTTATTAAGATGTAAGCAATTATAATGATCCACAATGATACCTCCCTGCCATTGTTTTTTGGAGTACACTCCTTTACAAAGTTGTTTACAATTCGTAACATTTTCAAAATACATGATACATTGTCTTTGTAAGGCTATGCCTTAATGTTTCCAAATACCACATGGGCACCCAGGTTAAATTAAAACAAAAAATGCATGTCGACTTTAAAGAAGCTAATTTCCATGATAAACAACTTCATGTATACAAGCTACTGGACATATGTGGAAAATAACTTTATAGCTCATCGGATTCATCCAGTATTCATAAATATTCTGATTCTGAACTTACCTCTGAGTTCCTGCACAGCTCCAAATAAACTCTCATACCTTTGACCCTTTTACCTTTATACGCATTATATAGGCAAAGTGTATTGTGTTATGTTCATGGAAGATGCAATCTAAGCAATAACTAATATAGATAGATACACACCTTAAGCTTATTTTCTGGACTGTCCAAGACAAGTGTGAAGATTTGTAGTGAGACGGTAAGAATGTGTTGTGTATAACCCTAGTTAAGAGCTACCATAGCAGACCAGTGACAATATCATATTCAAACACATCAGTCAGACGTGTAATGACAGGGTGACACCTGCTGGCCGGAAAGGGAATCACGGGTATGGGCACGGTTAAGTACCAACCAATCAGAGAAAGAGGTGTATCTGGGGCAAAGGTAACAGGTGGGGTTAGCCGAGGTACTCCGGGAACCTGCTCGAAGGTTCCACGAGAGGGCGTGACCTAAGGCGGGGCCTAGCCACGCCTGGGGGGATATAAGGGGGCGTGGACCCGGGGCTCGGGGCTCGTGTGTGGGGTCTTGGGTCCTGGCTGCGTCGCTGCTCGCCGACATCTCTCTCCGTTGTCCGGCCACGTGGAAAATCTCCTCCGTGGTTTCCATCGCGGTCATCGTCACGCCGCCAGCCAGAGGCGTGGCCGACTGAGGGCAATGGGACCACGCAGAGTGATTGGCTGTGTGTGTAGCCAGTAGAGGTGTTAATACCTAGAGTTATACTCAGTGTGAGGAAGACCAGGTGTTGGCCTGTGTTGTGCCCAGTGTGCGTAATAAAGAAGTACCCTCTACTCGACGTGTCACGGAAGTCGCTCATTACACATGCATTGGACAGTTCTGGACACAAAGCCTAGGTACGCACCTACAATATCAGAGCCGTACATATTTTGACTGATATTTTTTAGTAATATATATTTTTATTTTTCTGAACACAGTACAAAGGCGGTGACTCGGTTCCATACGCCTTTTGTGGTGCAGAAGTTCAAGCAGCTTTGCCAGCTCCGGGAGAAACTGCGAATCGACAGCAACGCCGAGTGGTTGGGTTTCCTCACGTGAGTACTGCATCAGCAGCCACCTGAGCCATAGCGTAATGTGGAGAAAGCGGTACAGAAAGTGTGGACTAATGTCATCTGTTGCTACTGTATGGATAGAGTTGCTCCCTCGCATGCATTGATTTCCTCCGAGTGTTCCAGTTTCCTCTCACATGTATAGACACCCATTAATTGGCTGAAAACATCGTACCTACGTGTTTTCCACATTGTGCAGTGTTGTGAGATACAGTTTCGATGAATGGCGTGATGTAAAAAAGCTTGATTTTTTTATGCATGTATAGTGACATCGAGGATGTCACTGTACGGTGCCGGCCCGGAAGGGTCGTGCCGTTAGATGTTCCTACATCGTGGACAGCACCGTGTGGGTGGCTGTGTGTAGTACCAGCCATAGCGGGGCTTGGCGAGCACTGGGATAGTGAGGGCACCACGCACAGCGTGTGGTGGGGGCTCCCCCGAGGGGGAGGGGTGAATGTCAGCCCAGGGGCAGGGTTGCCCCGGGCCATGGCACTCTGGTTGACCCCGTAGAGCTCTTGAGAAGGATCGAGAAGGCGGGCGGGGCCGAGGGCGGAGCGGCCCCGACCAGAGAGGGATATAAGGCGGGTCCCTGAGAGGGACCCGGGTCGCTGCATTCCACAAGCTGGAAGCTCTACGTCTCAAGCTGAAGCTCTCCGTCTTACGAGGCAACCACGTGGTCGGAGACCCGAGTGAGGGATCGACCCTTCGTAGCAGTAACTCGCTGTAATCTGGCAAAGAAGCAGTTATCCCTTTGTGTTATGGTGTTTCAAATAAAAGTGTTGCCTCTAAAAGGAACAACGTCTGCGACTCAGTTGGACCCACTACACATGTTTTATTATTCTTATAGCATAGTTTACAGCACAGCCTAGTGGCACGGGACAGGAAACCACGTAAGCGTTGATGCAGTGCATTGGTACCCTGGGGTAATTACGAAGAGCATCATTGTTGTTGAGATGCCCTCTCTCTCTTTCAATTCATGTTATTGTAACTGCTGTGCCATCCAGGCTGCATCAGTAATCTCAAGATTCCCACTATGCATTGCGAATGCGAGTCGTGTTTGTGATGGGGACAATATTAAGTGGACAAGGCTGCCTTGACAAGCACTTGGCTTCCCATCCATCAGTTAGAAGCAACTTGTGCGTGACGCAAAGTAGCCATGACCGAGCAGCACCACACGCCTGAGTTGGTTTAACCACCGTGTTTATCTTCAACTAGTCGTGCCTGTGTGCAGGTAACAGCATGGGTTTAATGAGATGGTGCCCAATTTGCGCTCTTGTATTTTGTGGAGCAGTGTTGCAGAAAATGTTTAAAATTGCATTTTCTTACACATGTTTTTTGGTTTTACCACTGGGGTTTCTTTTGTTCAATCAATAATGTTAAGTTGTCTTCTTATGACATTCATGTGTGTGTTCATTTTGACAAAGAATGGTTCTTAAAATGTTGAGAATGAAATACTTGTACCAAGTTAAAGGTAGGTTTATTTATGAGCGCTTATACTATTTCATATACAGATATATAAAAAGTAAATACAAGTAATCACACATAGATGTATTATCCTCCTGGAAAAACATGAATTTGACCTTAAATACTTTGTAAACTTATATACAGAAAGGACAGTTTATATTCTTTAAGCGAGATATTAAAATGAAGCGATCACGTTGTTGAAACATCTAAACACGAGTGCAGAAGTTGTGCTAAGTGAGTTGAGATTTGCACTCGCAGACGTTACACAAAACTGTACACGCGTATAATCAGGGTGGCATAAACACGTTTTGACAGTAACCTTCCATCAGAGTTAGACAGAAACGTGTGCTCTATGAATGACATGAACTGGACTTTTAAATATTCTTAGGTTTTTTTCGGTAAAGTCTCAGTCCTTTGTTATGTTATGTAGACTAGTCTCAAAAGCCGCACCTTATCATAATAATAAAAAGTGGGCCGTTCCTGGCCCATCCCCCCCCCCCTCAAGCAGTATATATACGGGGTAGTATCTCTTGGAATCTCTCATTTACTTGATACAGCAAGCGTGCTGTGACGATTCCACCTGAAGACGGAAGCTTGTGTTGCCTCCGAAACGTCGTGATTTTTATTTTATTTTTATTTTACTTCTATTAATTTTAATTAAAAAAAATTTTTTACCTACGTGACTTTACCGAAAAAACCTAAGAATATGAATACTTGCAGTCACGAAAGCTTCAAATCTAGAATGGACTTTTAAATGTTGTGGAGGAGAGGTCAGCGCTGCTCCCTTCCTGTTGCCACCCCCAGCCAGTTTGGAGAGCACTACCATAACTTCCGTGCGGCCGTGGCACAGCTGGCCACACTCGATTGCCTCTTCTCACTCGCCACCATCGCATCCAGAGACGGCTATTGCAGGTGAGCGAGTCTTTCATATTCTCCACATTCTTCTATTCGAGGTGGCTTGCTGAAATATGTGTGCGCATATTCGTGAGGAGTTGTGCCATCGGTTCATGAATTGTACCGTGAGAACCTAGATTCGATTCACGGCCATGAATAACTGCAGTAGCAAATTACATCTTAATTATATCCTGGGCCTCTATGAGTTTGGCTCCGCTTTTACACAAATACCTAGTGTGGTGTGTAAACGTCACCACTGTTGACGCAAAGGTGGTCAGGCATTGTTGTTGGGTACACCACATAGGTGCTCACTAACAGCCCTTATTCAAGTGTCATATATGGCTATTCAGGGGTCTTTGTCTTTTTGGACCTATACTTATACACTATATGAGTTCACTGTATGAATAATGCATATACACACAACAAACTCAAATATATAATTTAATTGGTATTCTTAAGCCTTTGAAAGAGATGCTGAAAGTAATTGTATGCCAACATATTTTTACATAATTCAATGTCAGTATTCAGAATAAAACCAAATTAGCTTACATTCAAAATGGAGTCTAATCGTAGGTTGTATAAATGCTTATTTTATTTTTGTAGCATTTTATGGTTTTGGTCTAATTTCTATCTTTTATTGCTCTCCTTTTTATTTGTTTTGATTTTGGTAACCCACGTCACTTGCAAATTAGACTTTCCCAGTCTGATTAAACAAACAAAATAAACACATGCACAAAATGTCATTCTCATCCATTTAACATGTATAAATAACGGCTTGATAGAGCTACACACACAGACACCACAATATGGTAAGTTCTAATTGCGCCAGCATGCGACCACAGAAAGCAGAAATGGTTGAGTAACAAAGCCACAAATGTTTTTTTACGTGCCTCCACAAGCAAATAACTGGTGCCCAGAAGGGAGAGGTTGGCCAGGTCACAGAAGAACTGTCCATGCCGTTGTCTCCACGGATTGTGCCCATGCATTCGATCAGCCACGGTGGGCACACCGCCATCACAGACTCGCGTGACTCAGCGACCTGGCACCACATGATGGCCCCCGTGATCAAAAGCACGTGACCCCGGCTCCTATGCATGTGCACTGCAGTGTGTTATGCAGAGCTGTGTGCGGCTCACCTTTCAGCCTCGGGGTTTAGCCACACAGACCCAAGCCGTATCCTGCCCAAGGGTCAGTTCCCAGCCTTGTGTCTCAAACAGCATTGTTAGGCAGCAGGCCCTCGCAATTCTGGCTGCTCTCCCTTCCTCACCAAAAGGGGCATGGTCTTACACGTACACGAGGAGGATGAGAATATGGGCTATGATTCCTAGAACTTAGAGACACTGGCCTCGGAGCAGGACTCTGAAGAGTCTCCCCACATCAGCAACCACCTCACCCTCACTCAAAGGCCTCAATACGGTTCAGGCCCTGTACACAGCGGTGTTCGAAACTTAGTTGCCGGAGAAGGAC
Organism: Lampetra fluviatilis; assembly: GCF_964198595.1. Classification (NCBI taxonomy): domain Eukaryota; kingdom Metazoa; phylum Chordata; class Hyperoartia; order Petromyzontiformes; family Petromyzontidae; genus Lampetra; species Lampetra fluviatilis. The sequence continues at coordinate 8,649,122 of NC_136287.1, read as the reverse complement.
CGGAGTAAGACGGAGATGAGCACTGTTCTCTTCAAGCCTTATTGCTGCAGCTAGCTGAGAGGGAGGAGCCCAAGCAGCTAAACGAGGACCTGCTTGGCTTCAGCTACACCGATTCCTGTAATAGACATCACTTTCTGTGTACAAAGGAGGATGTTAGAGGCCCCAGCGAGGGCTTTCTGCAAACTGGCCAAGTGCCCCGGTTAAGAATGGAATTCTCATACCACAGAATCATGGTTGGCAAGGAGATCCAAGTTTGATGCCACCTCAATGTGGGGGGCTACCATGGTACACAAAGTCCTGCGCAGTAAATCAGGCATGCCTCCACATGGACTGTGACACCTCCACGATGTGCTCGACAATGTTTTGGAGAGAGAATGAAAGTGGACTCATATGGTGTATCTGGGATGTCATTGCCAGAGATATTTAAACGTATTATTTGGTTAAGCTCTAAGAAGTCCTCCCGAAGAGGTTTAAGTTGCCCAGGGACACACTAACTTTTATCCACCAGTACTTCTTAGAACTGGTTTTGACAGCAACAAGCCATGTGAACCTGGGTATTGGAACTCGTGTCCTGAGAAGCAACTCCATGTCTGGGTTAGTCGTCCGCTACAGAATTCTATGGCGGAGGAATTCCGCCACACCTGCCGACACAAAAAAGTGGGCTTCCTTTTCAAGAGAGAAGGTGTGTTCAGAGTCGAAGCTGTGCCTGTGGCTCAGGTGATGTACACCAAAGCTGCTTAAGGAAAGGAGACCGCATTCTTTCTGAAGCAGAGTGAGAGCCAAGCATCAAAGAAGATACTTTCAAGAGTGCACATGGTTCTTCGTCCTCTATCCCATTTTCATCCCTCCCCTGGGTCCTAGGCAAGTTTCGACAGGACCAGCCAATGGTGCTTGTGGTGACTAGTACTGGAGTAGGAGGTACCGGTTCGCTGAACTGGCGATATCCCAAGACAAGCTACGGATGCGGGTCTCATGCTTCCGATCATGGGGATGATTACGTGGTTGCCAGTCACCAGTTGGTAATGGTGGCGTGGATGGTTTTCCCATGCCCGGGTTGGCCTCTCTCCTCTGGGTTGGCAGTTATTTGTGTTTGGAATTGAAAAAGCAATTGTAGCTTTGTTTCTAAAGTGTTGCCTGTTCTGTGTTGCACACCAGCACGACCTAGCAATTACTGTGTCCTTTTCAGCACAACAGTGTTTATGGAGGGATAGCCAACATGTTTTAATGCATACCTAACTATTATAAATGTATTTTTAAAAATCTAACAGTTAAATGTCTGAATTGATTTGTTTCTCAACATCTGAAATAATCCAATCGTACCTATCTACATCTGCTGGAACAGCTTACTGCTGTCTCAAAATGTTGGCTTATTCTGATATAAGTTTTCTGTCAGATCTGTGAATCATCAAATCTGGAAAGTTCCAGTTTTGGAATAGATTTGTTGAGCGCTATTTCTGTACAGCAAAGGGGCAGTTGTTATCCCTGGGGATGATATCTGGTCAGCTAAAGGTCTTAGTCTATTCCTTCACCATTGTTCACTGTCATTTCCATACGTAACTTTTTTCTCCCCATTTTAACTCTTGCAACCTGTGATCGTTTGGCTATTCTGTGCTGGTTAGGGCTGCTGACAGAGGATCTTAATTTGCTTTCCAAAGTGCACTGCCTGCATTGTCACAGCTGCAAGCCGTGTAATTGCTAAAGATAAAAAAAAAATCCTAATGTAATGCTACCTTGAACGTTTATAAAACAGCTACAAAACACTGTGTCACTCTAGCACAAAATGGAATGTGACAAATTAAATGTTGTGTTGCAAAAGGTAAAATGGCTGCACAGCTTTGCAATATATTTATTTTGGAAGTGTTTCATTTTCTATGGCTTTGATGCAATTATTTTATTGCCAACACCTTCATATTTTCTCTTTCCATTACATCTACTGCTGTTTTCGGTTTGTTCACAATTGTCTCGTCATTCAGGAGATTACGAGTAGTTGCAATTGTGAACATATTATTTTACGCAAATGGTGTATTTTCTGCATGTAATATATGTGGAGGCCTGAACATTGTCACTGTATATGATACAGTGGCCTTGGGCAATTTGGTTACCGAATATGTTTTTGCGGGTATCAAATTTTTTGCCCACAATTTTATATATATTTGTGATTTTCTATCTTTTAAATTGATGGGTGTTATTGCCATTTGTTTTTGCCTAAATTGTAAATGTCACAACAATGTGTTTCGTTTGAACATATTGTTGTAATTTTAATCAATTCAGAATAGCCGAGTTTGAAACCCAATAATAGTATCAACCAAAATGCTCAAAGATTGAGATGATAGAAAATCATATCAGATAATATAATATATTTCCTTTGCACTAATCATAGTCTTGCAACAGAGCATTGATGTTCGGAGTGATAATATTAAAAATAAGAAATATAAATCGTGTATATGCATTCCAGTAATGATTTAAAATGTGTAATGCAAGTCAGAATTAGAAACCTAATTATCTCCAAGCTTTAGGCAACCTGTTGATCAATTTGCCCAGTTTTCTTTAGTCAGTCCCTAATTGATACACAAGTTTAATATTAAGTGAAATTCATTTAATATACAGATCATCTTTACAAGAGTTATCATGCCCCCCCCCCCTTACAGACAGAGCTCATACATTAACACTCTTATAAAATCTTATAAAATGTTAAAAGGCTCATGAATGTACATTTTAGCATGCTGTTACATTCTCAAACTGTATTTGTTGTCCTGCATTAAATTATCGTAAACAGATTTGTAAATGGAAATGTATAAAATCACCGTGTCAGAAAGTTATACTAGAATTTCACTAACTTGATTGTGATGCATCATACATTTTTGTTGTTATTAATCTTGTTCTCTCGGCATCAGGCCCGAGTTTGTCGTGGAGAAGAGTCTGATTGTCATCGAAGATGGCCGTCACCCTGTAGTGGAGCTGCTCTTGGGTGACCAGAATCAATATGTGCCCAACAGCACACACCTTGATGTGAGTGACCGTGTATGTGAACAGATGGCTCTTTAGCAATTGCGGTGTTGTTTAAAGGGAGAGGAAAAAAATAAGCCTTTGCTTTTGTCCATTCAAAGTGAGTTCTTTGGAGCACATCTATATCAATTGTGCAACTGACCAAAATAATACTTAAAAGTGTACTAAGTGTGAGCTTCATGCGGTTGTTACTTATGCCGAAAACGGTTTCTGCGAAATATAGTCTGTTGTTGTCCCTTGGCCAAATGGCTAATGCAGCATGACTTTCATGTGGCAACCGCTCATGGAGGAAGGAAAAGATTGATTGTCATCGGCAGCCACATGTGCGGGAGGAGTGTATTTTTACAAGGCGTGTGGATTTTGTGAGGATATCATTGAGTGCCCTGTGGCAGCGATCGATTGCGTGCCCTGCTTGCTGAGTGCCATTTCCTCTGGTCCGTTGGCAGGCTGACGGAAAGCGAGCCATGATAATCACGGGCCCAAACATGGGTGGCAAAAGCTCGTACATCCGGCAGGTCGCCCTCATCGCTGTCATGGCCCAGATGGGCTCCTTTGTTCCAGCGAGCCATGCCAAGCTGAGCAGTCTCCATGCAATTCACACCAGGTGAGTGAGCCCAGAAGCAGCAACTACACAAACATGGTATACCCACACAAATAATACTAAATTCTCTGTTGGATAAAAAAAACAGTTAAAATTCAGAGACAGTGTGTTTGCTACCTTTGAGTTCATATTTTGATTTAAAGGAACAGTGCTGGTCTTGAGTGACGTGCATTGACATTATTAATGTCATGTTTGTCCCTGGCTTATCTCAGATTCATCACTTTACAACCTAAAAATCAGTGAAGGAATGCTTCATGGCCTATATATGTCATGAAAAGAATTGACCCATTGTATTTAAATTCATCAGAATAATCTGAATTTCAAGATAGGTGTACATGGCACCGCAAATAATGGCAGCACCAAAGCCTCTAAGCATTAAAAGGGGAAACCACAGGCATGAATGCCAGACATGAAGTGAAACCTTGAGTTATCAAAGGGAAAGGATTCTTATAACAGGCTAAGGTCAACTGTCATGATGCATACACAGACATGCATGCTTGCATGTTTAAATCTCTGCTCAAGCTTGCATAGAGTGGTGATAGCGAGGCGCTGCCATGTATCTCTGCATGAAAACAAAAAGCATTTAATGCTCTGCACATTTATTTTCAGAATAATAAGCGGTGTGCACGAGAAACTAAGAATACTCATGTGCACACGTTGCATGTGACGGTCCCACCTGAAGACGGAGACTTGTGTTGCCTCCGAAACGTCGTGATTTATTATTATTTTATTTATTATTATTTTTTACCTACGTGACTTTACCGAAAAAAACCTAAGAGTATGAATCCTTGCAGTCACGAAAGCTTCAAATCTAGAATGTGAACACTTATGTAGCTGCGAGTGCTTGCTTGGGTGTGTAGCAAGTGAAGGTTGCTAATAGCATATTTCAAGATGCTCGTCTTGTAATGTTGATGTGTTGGCTCTTTACTATTAACTAAGCCATTAAACTCGTGTGGCTAATGTATAAAATACATAGAACACGCACATTTCCAAGGTTATAATTTCCCCAAGAAAGTTTACCATCAAGGATCGGAACCCTGATAATGCATGCTCTTTTTCACATGAAAAGCTTTGATGGTGAAATTATATAGTCCATAGGAAAATAGCAGCTTATTTTCCTTATTAGTAGCATCTTCTGTTCTGCAAGTATATAAGAAAGGATTACCAAAAAATTCAAAATATGTTCGTATAAAGAACACGCTTTAAAACTTTGTTATATTTTTTCAGTTTTCATTCTTGGCCTACACAAACATTTGTGCAGTCTACGCTTGTACTAAGTCTTCTTTTAAGCTGCTTTTAATGCCTTGGTAGAGTTGTGGTTGTGGTTATACATTTGTCCAATTTTTTTATTTTACTGTTTTTATAAAGTGAAAACTTGTTTTTAACAATGGCACCTGCCTACTAAAATAGATTGCCTCTTTGCATTCTTACTTAAGTTCAGAGTAAGGGCCGTGTGGGTTTTAAGTGAACCCCATCTGTTTTGACCTAAGGGTTCAACCACACATCTCTATGTCTGTGCATTTCATTAATCACCTTATATTCCTATTTAAATTCCTCACCGATTAAACTCATTAATAATTTACGGCCAGCCTTATTAATAATGTACAAAGCGAGTCTTACCACATTTAGGTCATGACATCATTCAGCCTGGAGCTGTGCCGATATTTCGAATGAATACCTCTTGAGCGTGTGATGAAATGGTGTGCACACGTGTCAGTATCCTAAAAAATCCCGGGGATTCGCATTACAAATTTTAGATATATCTTGGAATTTGAAACGAATTTAAAGTCTCATGTGCCATGTGACTTGTTGTTCATTTAGAACCCTGCATACTGTACACGGTTGTTTGTGATGACCATCGTATGCACATTTTACTCTGCATGTATTCCTTAACGGGAAAATGTCAAAACTGGGTGGTTTTTAACTTTTGCCGACAAAACTGGATCCCAAATGTCAAAACTGGGTGGTCTTGGAAAACGACAGGCAAAACAGGGTGGTGCTTTTTTATATGATAAAACTGGGTGATGTTCAATGTGGACAAATGTCAAAACTGGGTGAAGAAGGTGTACGATTTAATGTATCATTTTGTACACGTTTAGGTCCTTGCGTTATTCATCCATATGTCGCCACAGATTTAGAGCGTTCCAAATGATGTTTCTCGTGGCTCATGTTCCATACCTTGCACCACAAACTTCCCGTTTGCATACTGGCACAGTGTGCCAGCTCGCTACTACAGTAACACTTACTTGCCATATGTATACTGGCACAGTGTCCCAGCTTGCAACTACAGTAACACTTTCAGCTCGCGAACATACACGAACTTGCCATTTGTATACTGGTACAGTGTGCCAGCTTGCATGCTACACCTACTACAGTAGAACAACAGTAGATAGTGTTTGCGTCGAGAAGTATGGTGCTGCACACTTAGAACAAAACATGTTTGTTACATATATATAACTACTTCGACGGGCAAGAGCGCTTGTTGTGGCCCTTGGCGCGACAAAAGGAGCACCGCGTGAGGCCCAATGGGCCACCTTCGCCACGGTTGCGAATCCGACGCTTCTTCGGGCGGCCAGCCTTCTTCTGGCGAGGAGGTGGCATCATGGTGTTGTCGCGTTGCAGCTCCTCGGCAATGGGCAGCTCGATACCGGCAACCGAGGTCCATGTCGTGTTGATGGCAGAGACTTGGTAACACACCGCACATGCGTCGTAGAGCTCGGGCATCCGCCCAAACGCCATGAGGGCACGAATGTAGTGCCGACACGGCAAGCCCATCTGCTTCATGTACCCGCACGTGCACGACCGAGAGCTGAGATCGACTCGGCGCTTGGCAGAGGCGTAGGCGTCTGGATCCTTGACGTATGCACGCGTCGAGGTACTCTCGTAGACCTTGTACCTCGGGGCCAACGCCTGCTGAGCGTCGATGAGTCCTTGAGCGTACGGCGTAATGACACGCCCTTGAGCGGCCCACTTCTCGGCGTCGCTGCAGTGGGCAAAGGCCGTCGTCATCATGTCTTCCATGTGGTGCATGAGGAAGTGGAAGGGGTTCATCTCGCGAGCCGGCAGGGCCTCGCTGTTCGTGGACTCCACAAAGTTTGTCGTGCGCCAGCCGTACAATGGCGTCGTGTGCAGGTGCGGGTAGAGCGCCCACGTGTGGGGGTCGATCTTGTTGTAGTACGTGGCCGCCGCAGGCAGAGCTACGCCCAAGCAGCCCAAGGAGCTGCGGAACGCGGCCTCGGAGGCGCACCCTTGGGCATCGTAGATGATGCCTTGGAGGTCGGGCGTGAACGCGGAGCCGATGTTGTCCACGCCGTTGCAGATCAAATGCCGCGTGCAGTGGATGAGCATGAGGTCCTTCCAGTCGGAGGCTAGGATGCCCGTGCCACGATCGCAGAAGACCGGCGTGCCGTCGAGCTCGATGTCGTTGGTCGTGCAGCAGTTGGGAAACCAGTCGTAGGCCGCTGCCGTCTCGGACGGCACCAGCGCCACGGCGAGAAGGACGTTGCGGTTGTTGCCGTCGCGCCCAACGAGGACGAGCATGGTTCCATTGTAGGCGCGCGCCTTCATGTGCGACCCGTCGATGCCGACGACGCGTTGAAGACTTGGCTGCAACGAGCGTGCGATCGGGTTGCAGATGAACGCACCCCAGAAGATGCCCGCGTCTTCTCGCACACTGCAGGTCGTCGCGTTGAGCTTGCCGAACGTCTCCACCAGCGAGCTGATGAACTCGAAGCCTGCATGGGCCGCACTCTCGTTCGCCGCGATGCACGTGTCCTTGGCGCGGTACATCATCCGGGTCGGGACAATGACGCGAGCAACGTCGGCGACCTGGGCAATGACAGTCGGTGCGGAGGTACGGGGGTTGGCGCGAAAGGCCGAACGGGCTGTCGTGTTCGCCTCCACTTGGCGCTGCGTGATCTTGGTAGTGCCCGTGCAGCCGTGGTGATCCGTGCACAGCGCCGAGACGCGGAAGCCGCGTCGTTCCCCCGTGAGCTTCGTCAGCTTCACCTTGAAGGAACAAGGTGTTGAACTAGAGCAGACGATGGCAACGTGCCATCCGCCGCTTCGCTTGAGGTCAAGGACCGCGCGCTTGCCTTGTTGCAAAGCAAAGTCTTGGATGCCGTGGATGGCCTCGCGGCGCGTGGTAAAAGTCTTCTTGGGGTGGAGGGTTGCCATTCGAATGTGAGCAAGGTGGCAGTGCGCCCGCCTGGTCGCAAGCCCGCCCCGAGCTCACTTCCGAGTCCGAGCCGTAGCTTGAAATGTTGGTCGTTGGGGTGCTGGCACACTGTGCCAGCGTACAAATATCAAGTGTGTGTAGTTATATGGTGCTGGCACACTGTGCCAGCATACTAATACCACGTGTTTAGATGAATGGGGTGCTGGCACAGTGTGCCAGTATACAAATACCAAGTGTTTGGATGAATGGGGTGCTGGCACACTGTGCTAGTATACATTTATCAAGTGTATTTGACAAATGTCAAAACTGGGTGCACCCTGAGTGTCCAAAACTCAAGTTTTTGGCCACCCAGGGTGCACCCAATTTTGACATTTGGGATCCAGTTTTGTCGGCAAAAGTTAAAAACCACCCAGTTTTGACATTTTCCCATTCCTTAACATGTGCATTCGCATATAAGCGTGCATACATAAAAGGAATACAGGCATCCCTCGATGTACGGAAGAGATGTACGTTCTTGAAAAGTTCGTAAAGCGCCAGATTTTCCCTTTGACTTACATCATATAATTGGAGATGCCTTTTATAGGAAAACATAAATCAAGTAAAAAAATACTGTTCAGTACTTACGGTCTCGTTTTGCACTTCTGATTTCACTTGGACTAAGTGGCCTCTTTCCAGGCATCTTGACTTTTAGTGAAATTACAACATTTAAAAAAAGTGAAAAATCCTGCACAGTGCAGTACCAGGCGTTGTCAACACAAAGAACTTAACCCCAAGCTTGGGCACCACAAAGAACGCGGGAAATCAGTAAAGTGTTAAAAGTGCGCGGCGCAAACGATCTGGAGCAGCAGGAAATGCATGCGAGAACAAATGACAGACCGTGCATTGTTTGAATGTTTCCCCCCAAAACGGTACATTTTTAGACAATCAGAATTCTTAAAATGCGAATTTAACGTAACGTATATCAAATTCGTTCCCTAATTAATTAGGTTATTTATAGCGACATTCCGTATATTTATTTTAGTAACAAGGGATGACTATAATGATCCCACCCCCTCGTGATTTCATGAATTGTCACGATTTGGGGTTACAATTAAATTCAAGAATCTAATCTTTTTAAACGTGGTGAATGCAGCACCTGTAGCAGTATAATCATGAACATAAGAATCTATTTTTATATCAACGAATCAATGTATTATATAGCTAACTAGCGGGAAGCACCCGGCATTGCCTGGGAGAAAAATGTACTGAAAAACTTCTCAAACTTAAAAACATAACATATACAAATGAAAAAAAAAACTTTGATCATTACCTCATTAATAAAAATAAAACCCAACGCGCAGTGAAAAAAACTTACGCTCACGCGCCAAGATTCAATTCTTTAGATCGCGCAAAAAAATCGAAGGTTGTAAATTCTTTAGAATCGGCTTATTCCCGTGTAATCGATACCACAAATGATCACCAGATATCGATTCTCGCCACACACTTCATGGTCACCCCCCCCCCCCCATATACTAAAGTCTATTTTTATACGTTTTACATTGTGTACAGTATGGGAGCTAGCCACATGGCAAATTAAAAGTTTGTTACCTATTCCCCCCCCCCCGCGCATTTGTGCGGGATACACGTCCGACACGCGGAGGGTTGGGGGGGGTGACGTCAGCAGGCACACTGTAGCACTGCCGCATGCGGGTGACATGACAGATGACGTCACCGCTCACTTGCGTGAAAAATATATTCATTATTGCGCCCCTCCCCCCCAAAACAAATACAAAAGTCTATTTGTATAATTTATGCATGGTGTACAGTCTGGAAAGTACCCACATGGCAATTTCAAGTTTGTTGCATGTTGGGAAGTACACTAAACATTTTGAACAGACGCACATATTCACAAATTTCCCTTTTATATATATAGATGTATAGCACGTATGTACACATTACAGGTACATTCATGCAAACCTTAGACGTGCGGTAGACTTGTGGAAAATCCACTTGCGTGTAATGTGGCTTAATGGGATGCAAGAACAGCATATATTTGAGATCAGATTGAGTTCAATACCACTGGTATGTAATTGTTGAGGAAGTAATAGCTGTCTGCAGTGTATAAAAATAACACGGTTTTGGTTGTCATGTCTGTGTTAATCAAAGTTTGAAAACTGCCACTTTTGCAGATCATCAATGTTGTATGTGTGCAAGGCCCTGTGGGCAGCAATGTCCCACGTGGTGAGATTGAAAATAAAGCCTGTTCTCATCTTTCCACGTTCAGTGAAAATAATACACACCAATGAAATGTGTAGTTAATGTTAAAACCTTAATCATGTGGGCTGTTAAAATGATGCAACAACATAAAAAAACACATTCATCAATAAAATGTAATGTTAGCAAAATAAGTGTTTATTTTATTAAGTCTGGAAAATAAAGCCAGTGTAGATTAAAACTATTTTTATGAGCATCCACAAGCCATGTATTCTTACCTGTTAATTTTTATTCATGCTTTGGGTTGTTAAGATATTTAATTTGCATAGATTAATTTGTTTGAGAAATGTATTGTCACAAAGTAATTTTCATTCAGATGCATTTGGGACTTATAATGATTGAGCTTATTTTGCATTTTAGAAGCCAGAAAAGTGTCCACAAGTTGTCAACACAGGATACAAATTTGCTGTGCAGCATATAAAGTTGCCTTGCAGGATCGTAGTACATGCAACATGCTTCTCTAGGGATTTGCAGTGCTGTCGTAATTGTTACGTAAATAAGTACAAAAAGCCCTAACCATTCGATTAACAATAGTACATTAATACAGACATTCAAATGAAGTAGTTAAGCATGGCCAAATTGGTTGCTCACAATCAACGTCTTCCGTTTTATTACGCCTGTTTAGTATGGTAAGTGCCACGCGCAAGAAATATTTTCAGAATAATTTATCAAACGCTGCATCCCCTGGCTTTGAGAACCCCGAGCCCTGCCAGAAAAGGAGAAAAGAAAAAAATGTGTGCACAGCTTGCATGCGGTTTGAAAGCGAGCCCTCCTGATTTTTTTACATGGGAATTCAAGGGTGGTGTTATTTTAACACTTGCATTTCATAAGAAACACTGTGATCACTGTGAACCACATGTACGTTGTATTCGCTAATTCATGCATACACAGCGTACAAACATGCCGCTTTTAAGCAGTGTTTGCTTATGAGACTTAGATACTGCAAATAGAAGTACTCGGCTCAAAGGTGGGTCATGCATTGTCCAATATTTTTTCCAATGAAGATGCCTAAGTCACGCTTAATATAGTGTGCATAATTGTATTTGTATTATTATTGTTACATTATTAGGGGAAGACTGCACTGATACTGCAGTAATGTTATAATCCACACATTTAATAGTTCGCTGTAATTTTATAATGCATCTAATTTTGCCGTTTGATCCATTAGGTCAGAGTATTGATATGGAGGATGACATTATTGTTATAAATGCAGGGGGCATCACTGCAAATTGTGTATTAAAGTATCTCATAGAAATTTGAATGTGAAAAAGACATGTTTTTCTATTATACGCGACACCTCGGAGATGAATAATATCTCCACATGATTACCAAAATAACGAACTTACATTTAACGGCATGCATGCAGAGAATGGCCACCACATCCAGTGGAATGATTGACATTTGTGTTATCCTTACATTCACACTACATTCATGCCCCACTAAATCAGGGATATCAATTATCAGGCTTATAAGAGGTAGCTTTTGGGGTTAATCTCTCATCGTGAAGTGCATGTAATGTATTGAAATCATTGCAACTGTCATGAGGCTTATGTTTCTTCCCTTGCAGTGGACTATCAATGTAAATGGTCTGATTTGATAATTGTCTGGGAGTTCCCTGAAGGGATATGTAACACTTGAAGCTGCTTGAAGATTTATGAAATCTGGCTCTCAAATCCAGCCCTGGGTTTGTTATTGCAGATGGCTTAAAAAATGTTTGGCCCAATCTGTTGTCTTCATATATTTTTCTTCCATTATTTCTGCTAAACATTTGGGACTGAGTTTAATTGGAACCACAGGAGTTTGTATACACGAGTGTAATTGGAAATATATGCTCTGTTTAGTAGTCTTCATTAAATTTTGTTATATGCAGCCATAGGCACATTCCTTACCATCTTGTACACAATTCAGTGGCCAGCACACAATCAGAAATCTATAAATTAAACGTTTGCGATGTTCTTTCACATTCGTACAATATTAGGGCCCTAGGGGCATATCTGCACATGTGGTCCCTGCACCAGCTGATATCAGTACAATAGATTTCTGGGCCCAGCTCTTCTCTGTTTGTGTGGCTCTATGGGATTTTAGTTTTGGCATGGCTGCACCATTTTAGCCACTGCCTTTTTAGCCATTATTCGGTGACGTCCATAGCTCAAAACGGTTTTCCTGGTCACTGTAACATCTGCCTGATGGGTGGGAGGATTTCAAGCTTCGGTGCCCCGTGTGTTTAGGAAAGGATTAAATGGTATTGTGGACCTTCCCTGGGTTTCTGTCAAAGGTGGCCTCTATTCATGTAAATTGGGAGATTGCCCTCCCCTCTTTCTGTCCAAAGCCCTTTCTATCAAATCGAGAAGGCTGCATGTCTTGGATGTGGTGAAAGCTTCATCATTTTTCTTCTGATAGTTATGTGTTCTGCCTGGAGCCCATATGAAGGGGGGAGGCTGCATCCAAGCATGTGACTGGTGCATAGATGCATGTTTGTATTGGGCTATCTTAGTAAAAGGCAGGGAAGAAGCCTCTGAACTCTGTGAGGTCCATGGTGCTCTTCTGGGTTAGTGAGGTGGGTATCACTTTGCAGGACAGCAAGCTGAATCCTCACCACACACATTTGCCAGACACTACCAGAGGTGGGACAAAGTCATTGTTATGCAAGTCCAAGTCGAGTCGCAAGTCATCAAATTCATGACTCGAGTCTGACTCGAGTCCAAGTCACATGACTCGAGTCCACATCTCATAGGTGGGACAAAGTCATTGTTATGCAAGTCCAAGTCGAGTCGCAAGTCATCAAATTCATGACTCGAGTCTGACTCGAGTCCAAGTCACATGACTCGAGTCCACACCTCTGGACACTACCATCTCAACATGCTAGCTTCGAGAGATGCTCGTTCATCATTAGCAGCCGAAACCTGGACTCAGGCCCAGGATTCCAAAAGTGGCAACTAAGTGCTCTGGCTGCTGAGCCAGCTGACCTTCTCTGGAACACAATAATTGAATGAAACCTATTGTCCAAACCTGACGAGGTCCCTCGTAAATATTTGTCTTGAATTGTTCGTGACATCACGAGTTGTTAAAAGCATTGTACATGTTACACTATGTTCATCAAGTGATGATGCTTCATCCGTTCAATTTTTTTTTAAGTAAGGTATGTTTTTTTTCATATTGCTACATTTATTCCAGCCACATTTTGCGATACACACTAATGTCTACCCATTTCGGAAGCCTAATCACACAGACTTTTAACGGTCTCATTTGTTCCGTAATTAATGTCTTCGGCAGCAGAAATACTTGCCCTTACAGCAAACTGGGATAACAGACCACTTTTATCATTTTTTCGCCATAAAACCCACTTCCAATTCACACAGCAAAATAACTTTTGAATTGTCTATATACATACCATGGTTATTTACATGGTAGATATACACTAACTCTATTTCCAACTGTGTTGATACAAATATTTTACTTTAACACGAATCGACACGTTGATTTAAGGGGAAAAAACTAGATAATAATATGAAACACCCGACATTCTACCATTTGTTGGAAATTACATTATAATTACATGTATATACTTTACCTCCCTTGGCAATGCGAACACTGGGACAATTCAGTATGAACCTGTCATACATAGAAAAACTAGAAATAATTTTACCAGGTTAGGCCAAATTTGTTATTAGCTTTTTTTCATAAGTGACCTGGCTACAAATGATAGCTCAACGAAGTGGCTTATGTCGAAATGTATAGCAGCCAAATACTCTAAATGGATGTTTCTAAATATGTGGAAGTAAAAACTGGAGGACCAGGCGAAAAAAACCACACGACCACAGGGATAATATGCGAACTCCAATTATACAGGCATTCGGAGCAGGATTGAGCACCCGACCTCCATACCAGGCGAGGTAGTTAACATCTCGACACCACGGCGCCCTTATCAATGCAGTATAATACTGGAACGGAGACTGGATCTTGACTTGCTTTGTACACATGACAATTTGGCAGTTATTAAATGCCTCTTTAGACTGACAGGGCACCCATGGAGAGATCCCAGCCTGCCAGATGCAGTCCTTGCACAGATGTATTTTTAACTTTGTCAATAATGTTTATTTGTTCTGGGCACAACTTCTTGCAGTTCCCATGACCTACTGGACTCTGGTATATTGGGGTGTTTTTGTTTGACTTTCTCACAGATCTGCCTTTGTCTCTGGCTGCATTTTGAGTTATAAGTTATTCAATTTCATTATGAACTTGAAACAAAATAATGGCTGTAATACCAGAAAAAAAAACTTGTTTTACATACGAATTCAACAAAAAACTAACAACTTTTGTATTTAATTTGATTAACAAGGAAAATTAAATGCTTGGCTGATTACACTCTTTAGTCAATTTAGCATTTCTGGATATATGCCCTACCAGTGAAGAAAGACAATTTCAAGATACTTATGTAAAATAGCATTTGATGATGTAAAAAAAAATCACATTCACTTTATTTTATGAATAAATATACGTAAATCTTAGAATCCATTACATTCGTAATTAACCCCTAAGACTGTTGAGTGGGATTGTCTCTTAAAAGTTTCCATTCACCCATTTCCACTGATCTATGAGTATGAAGGACATGTTATCTGTATTTCTGTAACAGGATTGTGCCCGATACATTTACGGAATCGAAATATTCACAGGAGGCCTCGCAGCTATCAAAACAGAGCTTGGGTTTCACTTGACAGAATTGTATCCTCAGGAAAGAGGGACCCCCCTCCTCCTCCCATCATAGCAAGAATCGTGTCCTCGTGATGCCTCTTTAGCTTTCTGGGGCGACGTCTGTGGATATGTTTTCAACTACTGCATTTAAGACAAACAGTATCGTGCATTCCACATATCAGACATTCATTCAAATGACTTCATACAAGTTGTGGTCAGGTTTTGTATTTGGCTATATTGGATTTTCTTACATCAGATATATTTCCAAAGAGAAATATACATATATGCTGTCTAGAGGCAGCTATTTTAATACATTTTTGCATTCATTTGTATTCGGGAAACATGAATAGATTGTATGATGTATAGTTACAATTATTTTATGAGCATTTTATTAAGCTGCTGTAAACATCAAAGACAGCTCAATTTTAGAGTGAAAATTGCATATGGGCATTCAATTAAGTGCTTATGGAATCACCTGCATTTATAAAAAGGATTGTAATCATTTGGGGGAGCTAGCAGTGTTGAAGGAGCAAGGACAGTTTTTGTTTTTAATGTGATTGCCGTAAAAAGTGTGCGTTGATGAATGCAATTAACACTTTTTCAGGACATCTCACTGGTGCAGCCAGTGGATTCTAATTGGCTTGCACTGTGCCCCGCCACTAACCCGCTGCGTTCAGGATGGGCGCATCAGACAACATCTACAAGGGCCGCAGCACCTTCATGGAGGAGCTGAGCGAAGCTTCGGAGATCATCCGCAAAGCGACGCGCCACTCGCTCGTGATCCTGGATGAGCTGGGCCGCGGCACGAGCACGCACGACGGAATTGCCATCGCTTACGCCACTCTGGAGTACTTCGTCAAGGAGGTCGGCATTTCCTGCACACCTCCCGAGCTTTCCCCCCCACCCCCCCCCCCCCCCCCCATAAATTGACGAGCAATGAAGTTAATGCCTTCTGGTTACACGTGTAGCCCATTGTGGCTTTATTGGTGAATTGCATTTTTTATGTTTTCATCCCTGTCGTGCCATCTGGACGGTTCACTGTAACAAAATAAAAAAACGTCTTGTGTCGTTCATTGGATTAAACATTTATTTTCATATAAAATAGTATCCAGAGTAATGTGTGTAGATTGTTACTGGCGTAAGCTAGCGTTAAGAAGAGTTGTTTTACCTCCGTAATGATTACAGTGCCAACTGTATAGTTGATCTTCATGTAGGGTGCATCTCAGTTGTGAATTTTAAGTGAAAGGATGAAAGTTATGCTAAAATAATATTTTGTGTAAATCATTAACTCCATGCAGTTGCGTTTAATTGTAATAACTAAACACTGCAAGTGACAGTCCTTGTGCTTATCAATTATGATAACGTCAGCATTTGCATTGCCTAGAGTTATGAATATACAGCCTAAGTTGGTGTTCAATAGTAATCCATGACAATGTTTATACACATACCTAAATGCATATTGGATTAAACTGTATGATAAATTGGTAACATTTAAAATGATATCTTGATTGCCCTCTTATATTGTTATTTTATAAATATGTTTTGTCATAATTTAATGAGTTAATGTCAAGAGCTATGGAAATAGAGGAACACAGGTATTCATAATTATTAATGGAGTGGATTATTAACTTTGCTTTTGTATAGCCATGTTTTGTACTTTTGAGGCATAATCAATTTATAAATAACACTTACTACCCAGGAACAATTTTTTTTTGCTACACAGTATAATCAAACATGAGTAAGAACTTAATCTTATCCCCAATGCTAAGTTTATAGTTGACACATCATCAACTAATTTTCATCAGGGAGCGCAGCCTGATGAAGGTGTCAATGCTCAGAATGTTATTTAAGTATCGACTAAACGGTAAGCATTCATTGATACACCCCATTTGCCTTGCCACAATTCTGGGTCCCGATTCAACCTAAGAATAAAATGTGTTTTGTCTGTTTACATGTATGCGTTGTGTCTAAATGTACTTTGTCCCTTTGTATTAATTATCTGTCTCATTTTTGCTCTGTCGTGTAATGTTTGGCTCATGTTCCACATTGTTCCGTCTCATTTCTATTGTCTGTTTAAAATGTTATGTTATTTATGTTGTGCCCTATGCAACAACATGAGCATATCATTTCTGTATACTTTACTCAAATCAATACTGACATGCACAATCCAAGTATAGTGAGCATCAGAGTTAATTTTCATTGATTAATTGACGCATCTTTAAAAACCTGCTTTGTGGCATGTCTGTTTTGTTGTCTTCCATCCGGCAGGTGCAATGCTTGACCCTCTTTGTTACACACTACCCACCTGTGTGTGAAATGGAGAGGCTAAACCCGGACATTGTCAGCAATTACCACATGTCTTTTCTTCTCAGTGAGCCCGAGGAGACGGGTAAGAAAATCGAGCAATGCATCCACTGAGCTCTCGTATGCTACTCCTTGTGATCGTTGGCCAAGTCTTTTAGAAAGGAAGTTTTGGCATAATGGTTGCACCAAAACATTAGTTTTCATTCATTGTTGAATTTGGCTGATGAATTAATTAATTATCCACTTCAGCAATTGTTTCTTGCTGTGATTGTCCCACCTGATGACGGACGCTTGTGTTGCGCTCGAAACGTCGTGATTTAATATATTTTATACCTACGTGACTTTACCGAAAGAACCAAAGAGTATTATCCTTCTTTGAGAAAGCACTACCATTACCTTCTTGGTTGACATTGCAATATGTGCACAGGATTGTGTAGTGCATGAATGTCCGTGAGTACACAATCTCGTATGTATTTTATTTGGCGGTGATATCGCCTAGCAGAAGTGTGTTTGTCGCTTGTTGCAGAGGTTCACGGTTCTAATCCAGCGGCCGCCCTGGTTATTACTGTGGGTGTAATAACCACAATACGCACAGTCTGCTTCACAGCGCACGCCATCGATGCCCTGTAGTCATTCAAAATAATTTGTGCCAGCATTACCTGGAAATTACTAAATTGGCAAATTACATAGCAATCAGCGCTTCCTACTAGTTGAATCATGCCCCAGGTCACTCTTGCAAATGAGACTCTATCCTGGTCTCTTGACTTATCACCTGGTTTTAAAATAAATAACTTGAGCTTATGTATGGATACAATTAAGAGCCTAATTTTAATAGATTGAAACCCTGTTTTAGATAATTATAAAATTACATCTCACATTCAGTAATTAAATCATGAAGCAGAGAAATTACCTGTGTGTCCAGTGCACTATTCGTCATGATCCGACAGATTTGACGCTGGCGTGAATACTCTCTAAACTATTACTCTGAAAAGGTTGCTGTGCACTTATAATGGGCTAGGTGTAAACAAATAGAAAAAACACGTGGTGTTACCACAAAGTAACTATGTTGCTAATCAGTGACAGTGTCATAACAGCTTGCGATTTATCAGATGGACCTGAGGCGGCAGGAGCCGGATTATAAAGCTGCCACAGTTGAAAAAGCGTATTGTGCAAACATCGCTGATGCATTGTGCATTCTCGACATCATGCCCGCGCACCTGCTTGACGGTTGCCTCAAGCGTCGTGACATATTGGTCAAAGTGAAACGGAGGTCAGCCAGGCACCTCATTGCCGCTAATTGGGTAAATTACAGATTCATCTCGCTGGAAACCGAGCGCTGGCATTTTAGAGACCAGAGGGTGTTGACTAGTGCGTTGCATGAATGTATTTATTTATTTTTAAACTCGACCTTCCATTTCTGCTCGAGGCAAATTGTGCATTGTGTGATGTGCTAGTGCAAGGGGAAGACGGAGAGAGGCTGGAGTCGGTGACCTTCTTGTATCAGCTTACAGAAGGGCCAGCCGCTCGGAGTTACGGCCTCAACGTCGCGCGGTTGGCTGCCATTCCTGAGCAGGTGTTGCACACTGCCGCTCATAAATCCAGGGAGCTGGAGGCTCACATCAACATGAAACGGTGGGATTTTCAAACGCATCATCCAGTAACTCGGGAAAATTGTGGAACAGTGTTTCAGCACTGCGCTATGAACTTAGTGACCTGAGTTTGATTTGCGGCCTAGGCTAACGTTATGGCCTATTGATATTCAAACCGGGTCCTAGGTCTACTCTTCACGAACCTTCATCGACCAGTTTGGCGAAGTTTGGGCAAACAACACGGCATCGAGAGGTTCTCATCCAGCAGTGAAAATATGTTAAAATAGCCATTTGGCATGACCTAACATGAATAAAAAGTAAATGTTACTAATGAAGATAATGAATTATTACGCTTTTGTAATTCCTTTTTGCATTTTGTATACAAACTACTTTAAATTAAATAAGTTTCTGGTCCAGTGTCCGTTAAATGTGTGCAAAATGTTCAATATACTCTTCGCATCATTATACATCTACTTCTGTAACGTGACATTGATTTTGGATCTTGGCGAAAAAAATACTTTCTTAAATTCCATATCACTGACTTTGTTCTCTGCTGTTAATATCAGGTTGTCAGCTGCATGCAGCTGAGATGGAAACCTGCAGAGGGGCACACATATTTAAATCGACACGTTGGAATAATGCTGTTGATTGAATTTTATAGATGAAAAGCAGGCTGAACAGAGAGCACATCTTTGATGTTGTGGGCGTGTTGCCGTGGTCATCTCGTCATTCAGAAATATGAATATAATGACTATTAGGGGAAACGAAAGCGATGTTTTTTTTAACATATCACAGTTTAAGAGTGCATATAAGTTCATTATAAGTGAATATCGAATACACACTGTCCCAAAATCTGGAGTCGAGGTCATTAATTATAATTTTGAGAATGTATATACAGTGCATTTGATCATAACGTTAGAAAATGCAAGTCAGCCTTTGTGTGCATATGAATGGATTTTATTGATGATGTAAAATGTAATATGTCTTTGCAGAAAGAACATCAGCCACTTCTTAAGAGTCTGGGATCTGGAAGAAAATGAAGCTTCCAACCAATTGCAGACTTTGTTTTCCTGATGCCAGCTTCTCACGATTGTCTTGCGCTCCTTTGCTAAAAATTCCCTGTGATGCATAGGGAATGATGTGGAATCATGATGCTATGCTGTACAGCTGTGTCCTGTTGAAATTGCAATGCCTGCATTTCTGACTGTTGCTGATGTTGTGCATGCATCAAAAGAACAAGGGTTATGCAAATAAGAAAGACACTGGATATACTTTGTAGGTTGTGATCTAGGTATTTTGTTATTCAGTAGCACAGCCTGGATTGATAATGGTTTTGCCAGTTTAATGGTTACAATGTCAGACGAACAATTCTTCCCCATTACAGGAATGAACCAATTCTAGATTTGAAGCTTTCGTGACTGCAATGATTCATATTCTTAGGTTTTTTCGGTGAAGTCACGTAGGTAAACAATTAAAATTAATAAAAGTAAAATAAAATAAAAATCACGAAGTATCAAGTGATACAGCTGTCGTGCTGTGACTGTTCCACCTGAAGACGGAAGCTTGTGTTGCTTCCGAAACGTCGTGATTTTTATTTTATTTTTATTTTACTTTTATTAATTTTTTACCTACGTGACTTTACCGAAAAAACCTAAGAATAGGAATGAACCACTGCTCCGTGCTGCTGCTGTTGTTACTATATTTTTGCTGCTTTATTTCTGAGCCAGTGCTGATTTTTGTGATGGCATCATTCAAATTAGCCGTCTGAGAGATGGCAACATTTTTATGATGCAGACTATTTTCATCTTAAATTACTGATGAAGCAAACATTGGAAATGTTTATAGAAATGTAATTGTAACAAATTTGTTTTGATAATTGACCACATCTCAAAAATATAAAACCTGGAACATATTCTCTACGATCAAAATAAATGCTTTCTTCAAATTCACCTTTCAAATAATTTGGAAGAAGCCAACATTAAACATTGTTTACATTTTCAATATGTAACATTGTAATTTAACTAGCCAGATGTGTCCTGCCATTACCTTTAAAGAAGGCAGATTGGCACTTCTACTTGGCACATAATGTCATGTAATAGATTTCTAATGTTTACGAGTGTGTGCTTCTAATGACCACGTGGCTCTGTGTTTGAGGCCATGCTTCCCCAGAGTTCAAATGTTCATATTTACTATGCAACCAATGTGAAAAGTGTACCCTTGACATTGTTACATTTGAATGGGGAATATTGATCGTGGACGTATGGATGGATTATGGTATATGTGAGGGGAATAAACATTTCTGGTATAGACTTTCCCAACCCTCGTATTAACATTGAATGTAGAAGAGGCTCAGGATATTCTAATGTTTACTTCTGAGGTGCCGGGTTCAAGACTTCTTTGGAGGAGGCAAATGGAAGTGATCCAGCTCTGTCGGCAATATTAGACATTCGCTACTTAAATAAAAGAAGCCTACAAAAATGCTTCATGACCAGCTCATGAAAGTCGTTGCCTAATTAATGCACGTGTATAGTGAAACAATCAGGCTTTCTTAATGTATTTTTTTTAAGCAGGCATCATTGTATACACCGGTGAATCCAATGCTTTGGAGACGACGGTTGATAGATCACTGATGTCCCAAACCCAATGGGCTGAATTGGCTAGAAGATGACACTCCAGTACATCGATTTGTGATTTTGTCTCTGTCTTTTAGCGTTATCCAAATTGGCTAATTAGAAAACTACCCTCAAAATTACTCAATTGGACTTACACATAGCAATCATCGCCCTCTATTGGAAGATGAATGTCCATTTATAGGCCAGGTGTTGAGTCACCTTGTGCCCAGAGGGAGCAGCTGCCACATGGTGGTGCCCTTTAAAACGTGTGCGAAATGATGTTAAGCGCTCTGACGCCCCGCCATGAAGGGCGCGATGTCAAAAGAACATCATTATCCCCTCGTACGTTTAGGTTTTCTACACATGCCCTGGTTTCCTTCCATGTGCAAAACTTTCCACCACTAACATTTTTCAAACGTCATGAGGACCCTCGTGAAATGGTCTTAAGACCCAGTGAGGCTTTTCTACATGAATCATTTTCATTTGGGCATTTATTGATGCATCGTATGATTAAAACGAAAAGGTTAAAATGATAGATACTATTTAGGAAACGAATTACGATCTATGATCATAATCATTGAATTGCCAAGGATGTAAATTTTGTAATGCATTATGTTGACTTGCCATGCATTGTGATGACTTGCCATGGTTTAAACGGAAGGTATGTGTAATAATTAGTGAAATATGTAACATTCCATAATAATGTACAGCCCTTTTATCAACCCACTACTGGATGAACGCCTCCCAGCAAAGTTTTGGCAATGGTGGTTTACCACACCTCACCATGCTGGTCAGTGCAGGTTTGTGAAGGAGGGGGCTAAGACCAATTCCAATATCACTCCACTGATTTTAGCCGTGCCCTGGAATCAAACATCGATCGCCAGGCTCGTAACACAGTACTGCACACTAATCACTACGCCACAGCTCCGCCCCCTGTTTCTAATTTCCTGCCAAATGTCATTTCCATACAGGTTACTACATTTTAACATCAATATTAATAACACTTCGGTATAAAACTTTCATGAAGCGGGTCAATTATCGTTGAAAGAAAAAAAGGTTGCTCGTTGGGAATTCTTGCCTCGGGGTTAATAAACAGTCGGGTAAAAAAAATGTGCAAAGCACCAATCAAGGAAAGGAAATGCAAAAGTGATGAGCTGGAGAATTCCTTGGAAGTGTAGATGGTTGCATCCCATGTATGATTGATGCATTACCTGGGGAATTGGGGGAAGCAGCCCTCACCTCGGCCGTGGTGACATAAAACATCCATGATTAAAACGGGTAATTTCAATAAATTAATACATTTGAACTTTACGCAAGACCCTTGGTAATATATTTGCACACGTGTACTGTACTGTATTTATAATACATGGTGGGGGTACTTTTTTTCATTAATGCTTTCAAAAGACCGCACACAGCACCTTTGAGCATTTGAGTGAAAAGCTTTATCAACCGCTGTATGCTTGTAACAATGCAAATTAATGCTCCACTCAATAAAAAAAAACACTGCATATACCTTTGAATTGTTGGTTACCTTGTTATACTATTGCATGGATATGTAATGATCCATCGATATCGATTCTCAAGGCTCATACGGTATGTGCATCGAAACGCACATGTACAAATATTTTTTCCCCGATGTGCATATTGTAACGAAGAAGAATCGCGAATTTTCAGTTATTTAGTGTTTGCATGAAACTTAATATCAAAGCGCTTTAAAAAATACACACGAATAACATGAACAGGGACTGTGGTGAGAAAAGGGGTAGATTAATATTGTAAACTAAAACTACCATCAATCCTTATATTTTACGAGGTAAGGCCCGCTGAGCTATATATCTTCTTCACAAGTGACCTGGCCACAAATGATAGCTCAACGAAGTGGCTTATGTGAAAATGTTTAACAGCCAAATACTCTAAACGCATGTTTTTAAATGTGGAGGGAAAAACCGGAGGACCCGGAGAAAAAATCCACGTGACCACGGATAGAGACACGCAAACTCCAAACATACATGGGTCAGAGTCGGGATCGAACCCATGGCCTGTATACCAGGCGAGGTAGTTAACATCTCGCCACTGGATTTGTGCAGCGCCTAAATGGAACCACATCTCTCGAAACGCTGAAATAGAGACGGTTTAAAGCACACTCCATTGTCAAGAGAGACGAACGCGTCCTCGTGGACGCTGACAGAGCCACAGCAGGGCCTGGGAGAGCAAGCAGGCACCACACATGATGTGCTCGAGTTACATCGAGGCTAATACATCTTTCACCAAAAAAATTGTACAAATGAGACTGATTTATTTTAATAAGCAATGCAAAAATACACTAATACGTATGCAAAATTATTTAGATCGCAGACAAGCATCGCAATCCTATAGTTGGCTGGTGACTGGGCATGCTCCCGAGTGCGTTTTGAAGGGATACAGAGATTTTTTTTTTTGTAAACGAGACACTTTTAGTTTATCTGCATAAATGTGATACACTCAGGCTTAAACGTTTCATGCGCAAGCATAATCTGTGGATGCTATTTAATTTCATTGACCCCAAATACATTTGTATTTACATTTTGTAGTCATGGCATGTTTTACAACTAAATGGGTGTTGCAGTGTGAAGCCAATTGGTCACTGAAGCTTAAATATAACTCTTTAGGGCTGTGGGATTATTTTGCGTTGTAATCCATTAAGCTGCAAAACTAGTTGATTATTTTAGTTTCAATGGTTGGTAGAGTTTACGATTGTAAAATGCAACTGTTGAATACATTCCGTCTTATAGTCCGTGTAAATGTTGCGAATATATGTTAGAATTTAGGAAAATTGTGGCTTTTGAAAAAAAAAATGTAAATGCCAGCAAAGCAGTCATTCATTTAATTGTGATGGATAACAAATCACCTCTACTGATGTTTAACTATAACATTGTCAGATGTACCAAGCTTAAGATTCTGCAATCCTTTTCACCTGCCTTCTTGGATAGTCCAGCATCTGGCTGTGTTTGCCAAAGCTTGCTTGTGACCATTATTATTCTGCTTTACAATGTAGGAAGGACCTGAATTACATTACACAGCTTTTCCTACGAGGGAAACGTACCCATGGTCGACAACTGCTCATGAATGCACTCAACACCGTGTACTTCAATCACTCATGCGAATCCCTCTGGTTGCCAAGAATTATCAGGATAAATAATTCTCCGTGGTCTACGCTAGATTAAAATAATAAGATCGTTCTATATGAACCAACGAATATGTGGCACATACTATTCAAAAATGTTATTTGTTGAAATGCCAATAGTGTTTCTAGCATGGCCATTAATGTTGAAAAAGCAATTGTTATAAGTCGATCGGCAAGTCGAGTGTGGTGGGGTAAAGTGTGGGTAATCTTTCCAGACGTAAGGCCAACGTGGAAGAGTAGACCAAAGCACCCTCGAGTGTGGCTCTAGAGTTGCCTCCAGTCGAGGCCCCTTCTGTCTGCGTAAGCAATAAATTGCAAGATCGTAGTACAGTACTGAATTGGGCAATACCATATTACAGTGAATTCAATCAAAACGTATCTTGTTCCTTGAATGTATGTATGTTGAACTTCTTTCGCACCGTACGTAGCTAACCATGCTAATCGGAGGTGTGTGGAAGGACAACAATATCCAGACAGTACCGAGGCATTCGTAGTATGATGCATAGATCATCCAGCATTGTCATTAGTCATGTTAAATCTTGACTTAAAGCTTTCGTGACTGCAGTAATTCATATTCTTTGGGTCTTTTGATAATAATATTATTTTTATTATTTTTCTATCTACGTGGCTTTACTGAAAGACCCAAAGAATATTGGTCATGTTCTATCGAACTGCTGGATGAAGGCCAATCCAACGTATCACACTTCTCAAAATATCTCTCCCTCCTTTACATGGCCCAATTTAATGTTCTCCATCTCCGCAGTGTAATCCCCTCTGGTGAGTTCCCTACCTTGGCTGGCATTCTGTAATAAAGCTCGGCCACCATTTCACTATCCTCGTGACAAGTTCTGCCCCAAGCTTCTGTAATTGTTTCAGTCGATCTAATTATAACTTGTATTTGTTTTCTGATCTATGTATTCCTCTTTCTGCGTAGTTTCAAGCGTGCATGTCCTTCCTCAAGCTTCTATGCACTTTTCAACTTTTGTTAAATTTTCATTGTAAATGTTTATGTTACACGTGTCACATGAGGCAATATACACAATCAATTATCAAAAAAAATAATTCTTCTGAAGTCACGTTGGTATGTTGCTTTTCATCATTAAGACCGGTTTAAAAAAAAAACACTGCAACCTGCTCTCAGCTACCTCTCTGTGACATCATTCTCATCCCAGTGGTGCCTTCAATAACTGCCCCAGGTACACGTGCTCTGGTCGACAAGAGTTGGAACGTCAAGAAGTGATTGAAAAACGTAATGAAGAACGCGATCAGGTGGGGCTTCAGACACAATGAGGATAATAAAAGTCACATATGTAGTGACATAGAATTAGCTATGTAGTAGCATAGCGCTGGCTGCTGGTGGAGAATTGTTTTTTGTTCCTGGGTAGTAAGTGTTATTTTCGATTTGCTTATGCCTCAAAAGTACAGAAAATGTCTATTATTCCACACAAACTTCGCTTTTGTGACCAGGACAGTGATATTTAGAAATGTACCTATTTTCCCAAACATTCCAGATGGAGTCAGTGCTGAGTAAACTTAGAGTAACTTCTAGAACATTCTAGAACTTTCCAGTAATATAAATTTTAGTATATATACAAGGGCCTTAAGCCCACCAGTTCAGCTTAGCTCCAGCTGCCTAAGTTGATACATATCTGCATTTTTCTGAGATGGCATCAAGAGGCTGCAAGCATCTGGCAAACGCAGTTTGCTATGTCTGTGGCCAATTTATCAAGACAAGAGTGAAAAAATACTCTGTGGAAGCATCTGCTAAAATGTGTGAGGTCTACAAGGCATATTTTGGTATGCTTGTCGGGGATCAAGACAAATCCTGGGCACCTCATTTTCCCTGCGAGCAATGCAAAAAAACTCTGGAAGGTAAGATGGACAATTGTTGCTGGGAATTTTATGTTCTACAATATGTAAAAAATAAATGTGATTGAAAAATCTTAAAATGTTTTACAATTTTAAATGTTGTTCAAAACATATCTCATATATGAAAAATGTTGCGAGAATCTCATTACACATGAGTCATGGGTGAAATAAATGTGGTTTTGTAGGATGGTACAGAGGGGAAAAGAGAGCCATGAAGTTCGCTATCCCACTGGCTGACGTCACTCCACATGGGAGGCGAGGCGCCTCCTCCCCCCTCCTCGGCGTCAACTTACAACCCTCACTACAGAGGCAGAACCCTCACGTCACGCGATCTCCGTAACACTGTTGAGACATCAAAGTAAAAAGGACGTCATGATGAACAAGGGATTATAACCTTGAAATTAAATAGGTCTGTTTCACCACACCCTTACAAATTTCACACGCATTAATGCAATGAATATCACGTCGCAGTCTGCTTTTCGCTTGCAAGTTTCAGATTAATTACAATACACCTCTCCTTGGACGGGCAAAAGGCTAGTTGTAATACATTCATTTTTTCATTTTCTCAATTTATTAGGTATAACCCTGTGAGCCATGCGGCTCTTGACTCGGGTGTAACCGTAACAAAACAAAAAAATGAACAAGAAACATCTTAAAGTGACTACACGCAACAGAAAAAAATCCTGTAAAAAACAGCAAAGTCTTCCAGAAAAAACACCGCATTTCAATGCTGTGTGCAAAAATCCCAGTGGGATGCATGTCAAACAATAACAACCATAAGACAATGTAGATTAAAGTTATCAGGCCAACTCTGTACTACAACAAACAACCATGGCCAGAAGAAACCGACCTCAAAATCACCAAAATAAAAGCCACAAAAACAATGTAACAATGATCATAGGAACTGTGATTCAAATCCTACAACAAACGATATACATAACATGTACGACCAAACCCCGCAGCCATAGCTGGCTGCATGAATCACTCCATAACAGCAGGAGCATCAGTAGCAGAATCAAAATTTCTCAATACACCTTTAAAGATCAGCACACCACAATCAAAACTCAAGATCATACTTTGCAGTGGTGTTCGATACGACTTATAATACCGTTACAAAGGTATTGGTATTACTCAAAAATTAAATAGAACAGGCAATACTCTGTATGCAAAAGCATTCGACGTAAACCATTTCAATGTCGAAAGTAGTTAATGTATATGCACGACTCAAAATTAAGGACTTCATACCACAGGCCTCAAGTAGTTGTGATTCGTATTGACGAATTTACTTTATAGAGCACTAGCTTATATACCCAGCTAACAGCAGTGCGTACTGACTGTGGTGGTACCTGCTATCACTACAGTAATACATGCTGACTCTATAGCAGTATTTATCGACTCTATAGCACAAAGTACTCACCTGACAGAGTGGCGAGGTGAGGCCTAGTCCCGTGCAGAGCCTCTGGCCTTTCCTAGATTGTCCAGCCGGCCGAGGTGGCACCTTGGCAGGCTGGAGTTGGGCTGCTACCCCTGACCCCCCCCCCCCCCCCAGCCACGATCACCCCGGCCGCTCTGCAGTAATATCTACAGGGTGAACATCACACAGTGAAGAATTTACTTGAGCTTTTAGTGTATTTTAATAGCATTTTTAACGCAAAAGAAAATGTCCCCCTCACTCCCACCGAAGGCATGCGACTTGGCATGGGCCGTCCCCCACACAAAAGGCACGTGAGTTGGTATGGTCCTGCACGTGTCATAAATAAATAGATAAAAAAGAAAGCGCACAAAAATCGTACTAAATCGCTAATGAAACTAATTAAAAGTTGACGGATGTGAAAAAGGAATAGCGGTTGCTCACGGCAGGGCTTACGGCGTGGTACCTGGCTATTTTTATTTTTACGTAAACCCCACCATTGGAGAGCCAAATCCTTCGCAAGCGCGCGAACCCACAAACCCCGCCACAAACCCACACACAAACTATTTTTGACTTTTATATATATAGAAGAAGATAGAAGAAGATAGATAGAAGACAGTCCGGTTATCCTTATTTGCAGTCGACAAGCAGGCGTCTTCTCTTGCCCGCAACGATGCCTCCTCCTGGCCAGGTGGATTGCCGATCGAAGTTCACGACAGCAACACGGCCAACATAACAGTGGTTCTGCCGCCGCTGCTGTCAGTGCTGAACTCTGATGACGAAGTGGGTGTGGACGGCACAACACTCTCTCTCTCCCCCCCGTCAAGGTGACAGCTGGGCAGATATCATCACCTCCCGATGACGGTCCACCGACTTATAGTTATAAAGTCACTCTTTCACTCGTGTTCATTGCGACGTGTGCCTTGATTGGCACAGTTCAGTGCGGGAGGTGTTACCTCCTCGTTGTGGACCTTCTCCTTGAGTCGTACTTACGGGGTCCATCTTATTGGCGTCCATCTAATTGCCTTTTAACTATCCCTAGAACAAGAATGGGAATGGGTGTCAACGCCTTTGCCGTTGCGGCACCAACGTTTTGGAACAACAACAACCTTAATTCCTCTCCGAACGTCGTAAATATACCTTAAAAAAATATCCTAAAGCAGAAGATCAGTGCTGGATACAATCACATTTGCAAATGTGATTTGCAACTTTCATCATTATCTGTGTATCGATAGCTCAGTGTTAATGTGCCATTTTATAGAGGAACTATTGCTGTGTGGCGTTATATTGGTGTGGTCTGGGACTGTTTTGTGTTTTTTTCTGCCAAGCCCAATCTTGATAAATCGGACCTACATAATAAATGCATGTATTATTGATTTGTACGCAGTGCCTTGCTTACCATTTCTCTATTTTACACTCCGATCGTTTTTCTTGTATTGTTTCCTGTTGTAACTCGCTGATCTGCCCACACTGGACAGCTGTGAAAAAATATCTTTAGAGCTCATCGGATTCCTCCTGCAGTCTAAATACATATTATGACTCTGATCTCCACTTATTCACCAACTTACTCTTTACACGTTCCCTCTTCAACAAACGGCAAAACTTCAGATCTCCTTAACACAGCTTTACTGCCGCATTATTTCACCTTTTGAACTCCTAAAGCTCCCCGGCAGCTTATTGCTATTGACTTACTCCACCTGTGTCACAGCTTCTCTCTCCTCTTCTACTTTTTCCACCGCCTTCCCACTCTCCATGTTCAGTGGTGACGCGTTTGTCTCGACGTCGTAACAGCTCGTGATGATGGAGCGGCTTTCCAAGAGCCGCGAGCGATCGCACCCGGGCCGACGTGAAGCACACACGGTGCCCTTGCCACTGGTCTGCCCGCAAGTTCAGTGGTGGCATGCGTTGGATATACTAACATCATGAATTGAGCAATGTATACGAATTACTTGTTTAATTTGTAATCTGATCTTTCCTTTGAGAAAGACAAGTAGCCTTTCTCTCTCTCATGTGAGGCAGTGGAGACCTTGCCACTGTATTTGGACCTCTACAAAGGTAGTTTACGTGTTTTATGGCCTCGTGTTCAACTCGGGGTGCGGCGCAGCTGATCAGTATAACAAGGAGCTGGAGTAGAGGGTGTCTTTGGCACAGTATGTCTATGTATTTTTAACTTCTTTCGCACTGTGTATAACCAACCGTGCTATTAATTACGAGCCAATCTCGACAGGATTCTCATCGTCACATAGCACTGGAGTCAAGTCAGACTCCTGTCTGTGGTTCTAAGATTATTTCAATTTAAACACTTATATAACAAACAAAACGTTATTCAAACACGGCAATTATTGCATTAATACACCTCACTAATTTGTTCAATAGTATACCGACGGCAAATGAATGCCATTTTCATGGCACAGCAATTTGAAAGCAACATTCTTTTGACATATTTGGGCAAGGGTGGTTTGTCCGTGTCCTATCATCTCCAGCGATAACATCTGGGCAGTGCAAGAATCTTTTGAAGCAGGGAGAGTTGCTATAATGTAAAACATACAAAAGGGGAAAAAATGTGCAAGTTGAGCAATTCTTACCAAACCCATTTAAACCACAGTGGAGTAGCGGTCCATAAAAATCATGTTAGCAATTATCTGTGGGATATTTTTTTTTATTCGTTGAAGTGATTTGGAAACTTTTCTACCGCCAATAAATCCACTAGTGCTGGGAATTCACCTTAGTCCGTCAAAAATGGCAGTGGTACACCCACCATTGGCCATTGGGGTATGTTTAATGTTACAAATACAATCATATCACATTGATCTGGTCGGTTGTAAGGCTTTGAAATAAAAACTTACTGTGGAAGCTCACTGGTAAGCACTTGTGACTGGTATCACTGCGATCTAGCCTAACCCAGCATTGCCATGATATTAAATCATTCTTTACATGGTGGCGTCTGCACATTCGTATAACAATGTTCAAGGTCCGACTAGCGCCCCAACAAATATTGTGTCTTGACAGTGACTTATACTTGGAATATATTTCGATTATCTATCCAGTGAATGATTTAGGAATTCTGTGTTGTGTCCATTTGTTACATTGGTCATCAGTTTCAAACATAACAAGCCAGTGACACACACATACACACAATATTAGTAAACATTTGTATCCTGCACGGCTAGATGGACGCTATCTGCCCAAAACTGACCATGACACCTGCTCATACAAAACCACTCGTGTTGTGCTGCCATATAATTGCTATGGCAATCTTTGGTTCCTACAGAAAATCCATACGCGAGCTTGTGGTCACAAAGCCGTTGCCACATTTTAATCACTGGAGGACACACTTCAGCAAAATATTCACAAGGTGACCTCCATCAATAGCTAACAGGCAAGGCCACTCCATTGAATGTAGCTACCCTTTTGTATTCTACAGATATAGACGTAGAACATATACCTGGAAGATTGCTAAATAAATATATTCACCATAAATGTAAGGCATTTTTTTTATATACTGCAGATATATTATAAATATATACTGCCTTTGCTAACATGTGCGTAAATGTATTTATTCTCTGCAAGCACAGAGTGCCAGTTTAAGATTGACAACCACATTTTGCTTTGTTAGAGGACATGAGAACATATGTATTGATGTTAAAGTCCCTGGAAATAAAGGGAATGTCGCTGATTCATCCCGTTAAATCATTAAAGCATACACCAACATGATGTCCACTGCTGTACAATACAAAGGAGGAGTTCCTGGTGTGTTACTCTGCATTTCCCTTCTGTGAATAATTAGGTGTCTCGTTACACGAGCAGCACTGACCCTAGACATTCAAACTCCCTGAAATTCCTCTTGATAAACACAGCAGATGGAAAATGTAGCTTAAACATTCAGAATACAATGTTTTTTTTGACAAGTCAAATAAGTATATGGGCTTCTTCTGATAGACATATACAACAAACGTATATGGCGCTCTAGCTATGATTCAAAACTCATGAATAAAATATGTATAGGCACATTGGGTACATCTTCATGCAGTCTTTAGTTATGCTTTCAAATTAGTTTGAACTTCGAAAATTCTACTCGCTCGACATTATTTCAGAAACACGTCAAAGGGTGTTTTTTTATCACTCTAAATCTTTTCATAATGAGTTAGGAACATCTCACAGGCATAGAGTGGCGCGACTTTAAGTCTGTGCCACAATTGCGGGAAACGAGTATTGAAGGTAAAGCTCAGTGCATCTTCATGTGAAGGAATCCGTGGGATGACCTCATTTAAACATTTTAGCATGGGACGTTTGAAGTGAAATCCTCAACTTTCTAACACAATAACAACAAAGATTTATACCATTGATACCTCCTTTGCCAGTAGCAAAATATGATAATTGGATTTTACCCTTTAATCTGGCAACAAAACTGATACTTCTTTTGTTTTACAAGGAGTCATGTTTGCATTGACCACAATATCTGTGGTCGGAATGCAAACAAAAAAACACAACTCTGATAATGTATGCACTGTCCTTGAAATTGATTGGTCCACACCCAAGACAGCTTTTCTTCGAGCCTAGTCTCACATGGTGTTGGACCAGACGACGCCAAAAGGCGCACAACTAAAAGACAATGCACCATCAGAGTATGAGAGCTCGGGGTAAGAATTTACACCATTGGACCCTCCTTTGCCAGTAGCAAAATATGATAATTGGCTTTTTTACCCTTTTATCTGGCAACAAAATTGACACATTTTTTACAAGGAGTCATGTTTGCATTGACAATGCATACATCATCATAGTTGTGTTTTTTGTTTGCATTCCGACCGCAGGTATTGTGGTCACTGCAAACATGATTCCTTGTAAAAAGAGGTGTCAGTTTTGTTGCCAGATAAAAGGGTAAAAAAAACATAATCATATTTTGCTACTGGCAAAAGAGGTTCCAATGGTGTAAATGTATACCCGGGCTCTCATACTCTGATGCTCAATTGTCTTTGAGTTGTGCGCCTTTTGGCGTCATGTGGTCCAACACCATGTGAGACGAGGTTCTAAGATAAATCTGTCTCGGGTGTGGACCAATCAATTTCAAGGACAGTGCATACATTATCAGAGTTGTGTTTTTGTTTGCATTCCGACCGCAGGTATTTTGGTCAATGCAAACACGACTCCTTGTTAAAAAGGTGTCAGTTTTGTTGCCATATAAAAGGGTAAAAAAACAATAATCGTATTTTGCTACTGGCAAAGGAGGTTCCAATGTTGTAAATGCTTACCCCGAGCTCTCATACTCTGATGGTGTATTGTCTTTGAGTTGTGCGCCTTTTGGCGTCATCTGGTCCAACACCATGTGAGACGAGGCTCTAAGAAAAGCTGTCTTGGGTGTGGACCAATCAATTTCAAGGACAGTGCATAC
The DNA here is from genome assembly GCF_964198595.1 of Lampetra fluviatilis. Taxonomy (NCBI): domain Eukaryota; kingdom Metazoa; phylum Chordata; class Hyperoartia; order Petromyzontiformes; family Petromyzontidae; genus Lampetra; species Lampetra fluviatilis. Next base: position 8,616,056 of record NC_136287.1, on the reverse strand, counting down.
ATTATCAAAGTTGTGTTTTTGTTTGCATTCCGACCACAGGTATTGTGGTCAATGCAAACTGTGTCAGTTTTGTTGCCAGATAAAAGGGTAAAAAACCAATTATCAACAACAAAGATAGCAGGTAAATGAAAAAAATCAGGCTGTTTTAATTAACCTCACACAAGGGATGGGCTGGCTGCATGTTTTGTTGCACTTTAGTGGTAACACGTCTGAGTATAGCCGCGGGCATGCACGCTGGAATACGGTCCACCATTGGCATGTTTGCAGAGGCGTTGGCCTTCAAGCGATCTGCCCCCCCTTGTAAATGAGGCTCCATAACACAGCCATTTGACAGCATGGGTTGTGGGGGCCTGAATTGCTATTACACACTGGCTTCCAGTCCCCAGGACGAGTAGCATTCATATATACATCATCAGAAGGGGCACTGGAAGCCCTGGGCAGCCCCTGACTAATTCAACAAAGAACAGTAGCCATCTCTACGCTGCTCCACCGACCACACTTAATGTGCTGGTGTTTGGTAATGGCAAGTATGTTCAATATCGCTCAAAAACTGTTCACCGTGCAACTGACACTGCGGCTCTAGTACAAACACTGGCACAGAATCCCAAGCATGACCCTCCAGGTAAGGTGCTTGAATATTTGGTAAGATATGTTTTTTTTTTGGAAATTGTATGAATTGAATGGGTGGCGCAAGAACATTGCAGCAAGTGTGGAATGTTGAGGCACGTGTAATGTTGCATATGACAGCCGTGAGTGCCTGTAAAATGTATCCCGTGTAAATCCTGCTATATGATCTCTATCGTTATGTTGTCATGACGAATGGCCTGCAAGAACATCAACATTCAACTATCGACATTGCTTTATATCGACTTGTATAACAGTACCATTCTGTTTTCGTGACGCACCTTACTAATTGGCTGTGTCGGGTGGTGGCGGGTTTAACGACACATGTATATATCTACGTCATCTAACCCCCAAAAAACTGTATTATGAGTACCATTCTTAGTTGATTAGTTTGCTTGTGATGCTATCATTTAATAAGCGCTCTTGCAACAACTTGTTTTGTCACATTATACAAAACTAACGACAATGTCACAAAATGTGCTCGTTAATTGAAACCAATAAAACGGAAAGTTAAACACGACATAGTCACACGCGCAAATAAAATCCCATTTTATTTTTTTGCATCATAAACACTCGGAAAATAAAAGTTGTTTTATTAAGCAACGCCATCCTGGAGCGTAACACATTTATTCCGTATTCATATTTAATTGCTTTGACATAATTGCGTGTAGTCTGCGGCACCGCGCGCATCAGAATGTCCCCGCATATTCTTTAGTGTGCAACAGCACGAGCAAAATATTCAAGATAAGTTCGTGCGTTTTCCTGTCCTCACATCATCATCAGTCTCATTGCCACCAGATGGTCGCGAACAGAGGGGGGAGGCTGGAAAGCAAACAAGCTTCCCAGCTTGCTGGGTCAGGCCGGATTACTGCCGCTGATCCTCGTGAAAATATATCAACCCTAATGTGCCCCCTTGGGAGGTGTGGGGGCAGGGAACTCAAAGGGTCTCCTGCACCTAAATGCGCTTTCAACTCCAGCGAACCATGGAGTGGCTGGCAAGAGTGAGCAGCATTACATACAGTGCCTGAGAAACGCTACCAGGGCTTGCTGCTTCGGCAACAAATAAAACAGCACAGCAAGCAGAACAAAACTGCCAATCTTTAACAACTAAAATTATCATCTTTATTGGCAGGGATACATGGATTTTGAACGTACGTTGGGATGTAAAAGTGTAATCTTGTTATTGCAGAAAATGCATTAATATTATTGGTCCGATTCCCTTCTTTGGAGCGCGTGTGCAGATATTGCTGTTAGTTATTCCCCACTATTTGCCCATGATTAGCCAATACCCTGTATACACTTCACTGCGTGCAGTTCCATGGTGTAGTAGCAGGAGTAATAATAGTAGCAGTTAGTGACATACCTATCAATATTTGCGGCCACGTGCGCATCCCTCTGTGAGTCGAGGGAACTCAACGCAGCTGGGAGGGCACTCTGTTGTGGACTGCAGTCGCCACGTCGTCGCTGTTGTTGTATACTGGAGAACTAAACGCACGCGATTGGGAGGAGTTGGGGAGGCGTATCATGGGCAGAGTTAGGGACGCGGGGGGGGGGCGATGGAATTCGGCTTAATGGAGTAAATCCCAAATCCTCGGCGCGAGCGCGCGCGTGGCGCACGTGCGCGTCTGTGCGAAGGGTCACTCGCAGTTGCCAAAGCGGAACACGACCCCATCCAACGGGAGCTTCACATTTATCGCAGCAACACTCTTTGTGTAGTGGCTTGAACGCGTGTACGCGCGCGCGCGTGTGCGTGCGTGTATAATAGAAACGTTCGCTTCGAGAGACAACGGAGTCTTCTATTCGGAAATGACGGCCACGAGGGGGAGGAGATCGGATTGATAGCTTCTTGCACTCTCACCAATTACACGGCACACGGTCCTTCGGCTCCCCACTGCAACAGGTCCTGGCTGCCTCATCTTCGATCGTCGTTGTGTCCAAAGCATCGTGCGTGAGCGCCACACGCGCGCGCACACACGCACGCGCGCGGGGGAGTGGAAGAGGCGCTGGCAGTGGATGTGAAGGAGGGAGGAGAAGGGAGGAGGTAGTGGTGGTGGTGGTGGTTGTTCGAGCCAACCGGGTCCCACCACCTTCGTTGGTCGGTGGGTGCCTCTCAATCTCAGCAGCCCAGACCGAGCAGGAATTGTAGGCAGAGTGAGGCAGCAGCGAGAATGCAGAAGGGACTGCGCTTCAACGAGTCGCACTGCCTGCACTTGGCTCTGCGTGCCCGGCGGGACGCGTGCAAGGTGGGCTACGTGCGCAAGCGCAGCGCCGAGACGAGCAGGTGGCACCTGCGCTGGATGGCCCTGTACGAAAACCTCCTCTTCTCGTTCGAGAGCGAGGCGAACGCGCGTCCCTCGGCTGTCCATCTGCTCGAGGGCTGCGCGTGCGAGCGGGTGTCCTCCCCCAAGCCCGGCGGCTCCCGTGACCTCCCGGAGAAGCAGGTGAGTGAGGGCGAGCATCATCGAATTGTATTATCGGTGTGTTTGTGTGTGTGTGTTGAACTTCGTTCTAACCGTACGTGGCCAACCGTGCTCATCGGAGGAGGTGCCCGGGGGTGGGGCGAGGACAACAAATAAAACACGACAAATCAGTTCTGAAGAAATTTTCAATCGGTATCATCATCATTATCACAATCTTCGCCCAGTGTCGATTAATACATAATAATGGTAGTAAAAATGGAATGCCCTAAAAATCCGTCCGGAAAAAAATAAGGCTATCAAGTATTGAACGTGATGTTTTTTTTTTATGTAAAACAACGATATACGATGACGGTTTAGCAGTTAAGAAAGATGAACACCTGAGTTTGGTCGACTTGAAACCTGATGCACCGTTCTGGCCTTCTTGATTCAGGCTCGGAACACAGTCGAACGTCTCCTATACGATGTGTACACCTGTAATGTTCTGTAAACAAAGATTTTAAGTACCAGGGCATGATCCGTGCCTGTATGCAAGTTTTAATTGGGGTTCTGTCATCATCTTTAGAGTTACACAAAACACGTAAACTACCAGGCCAGAGTTTGTTTGCTTTAACAAATACTGTTGGATAATGTTGGTCTGGAAAGCCCATAGGTCGATGGACTAAAACATCATTTTATTCATATGTGGAGACACGGAATGGAGTTCTGCTTATATTTAATTGTACTACTGCAAAGTCCTTTTTTCGATATGCAGTTTGATTCGCTAGTTGGTCTCTGTGATTTAAGCAATTTTGCAATATACCCCATACACAGATGAAACACGCATCACATTTGAATGTAAGTGATTTAAACTTCATACGATGTACAGATACAATTTGCATTTTAACTGTTGGTAAATATTCAGTGGATTTGTTTTGAGTTGCGTGATGTTGTTTCGACTTGTTTGCATGTGAGTTTGTCTCCCAGGCATCACCTGAAAAAATTTACCTTTGTTCGCGTAAATTAGCTCTCACCTGATGTACATAAAGTTGATGTAAGTGATGATGAACGCGCTCAGGTGCAAAGGACCTGGGGATTGCAAGCACTTTTAAACAAGCCAGCAAATGATGTAGAGCTGAGAGAAATGCACAATGGGGGTTCTCTCTCTCTGTGTGGTGCCAAACTGAAGATTTACACTTTGGCAGTTCTACTGAAACGTATTTAACTTGCAATAATTGTGCATCTATAATGTATAGTACTTGGGATATAGATCTCAGAATACCAAAAAAAGTTATAAAGAGAACATGTGCACAATAATGTCGATGTGCTCAATATCACAAATGTATTTATTATGCTTAATTACCTCACATCAAGGCGAATTATTAAAATACTGTAAATAGTTATGTAAGTTGACCATGTTTTTAAAATAGTGCATTGTTGACTCAATATGCACTTCTTGTTGACTCTAGACCGACCCAGCTTGGAGAGAGTGTTAATCCATGCGCACACACTAGGTATTTCACTTGTCCGTACAATATTTCCCAACTATTAGTTGTGGTCTTTCAATAGATCTCTAGCACATATATGGTATTTGAAAGTGCTGAGCAATGAAAATAAATGATGACCCTGCTGCCTCCCCATCCGCATGGGGTTATTTTAAAGGTCTTCCTTCTGCTGGTTAGTGATGGTGATTTCGCATGGCTTTAAGAGTAACTTGTAGATAATAATTTTCCTAGTGATTTAGCCATCCGATTGCTTTGAGAGTTGTTTAATTGCTGATAAACGCACCCACCGCATTCAAACGCATAATTGGGGCAGTGCAGACTTATATGATAGTGATTTGGTGTTGAAAGGTTTTTGTTTCTACTTTATCATTAGGCATCTGTATCTTCCATGATTTTGAAATTGTGGTTTAATTAGGGAAATATCCAGCACTGGTGTAAGATAACACTTGCCACTGATGTTAACCATGGTTGAGAATTGAACTCAGGACGCTGCGAGTTAGTAGCACAGTGCAAGCACCAATGTGAACACAACTCCAACCTATTGAAAAGGTGATTGCATTCATTCACGTGTATATTTTTGTTTCATTCTCTTTGTGTTGGCCTTGCAAAGCAATTGGTGCCACTGAACTTTTGCTAACCACGTGTGGTTCCGATTTCAATGGTTCATTGACGACACAAGAAGGGGGTCACACAGTCAATGGTGTGGTGGTTAGCGCAGTGTTGCTGTGTAGTGAACTGGTGACCTGAGTTTGATTCCCGGTCATGGGTAACATCTGTGACAGTGATATTTGAAACAGTCTGCCCCTCCCCCAACACCCATGCACCACCCTCAGCCACCACCCACCGACAACCTATCTGCGCTGTCAGCACGGTGAAGTAAGGTCAAACAACCCTCTACGACTGATGTGGAATGAGTCGGCCTTCCTGCAGAGCAGCAAATCATATCATAATCGAACAAACGTCGTATGGCTGGATTCTTGCCTAGATTCTTTAGATGTCGGACTCCCAAGTGGGGCGCCGCGGTGGCGAGATGTTAACTGTCTCCCCTGGTATTCAGGAGGTTGTGGGTTCGATCCCAAACCTGACGCCTGTATATTAGGAGTTTGCATGGTCTCTCTCTCTCTCCCCGTGGTCGTGTGGATTTTTCTCAGGGTCCTCCGGGTTTCCCCTCCATGTTTAAAATCAACATCACGCGTTTAGAGTATCTGGCTGCTCTAAATGTCCACGTGATGAGCCACTTCGTCGAGCTATCATGTGTGGACAGGCCGCTTCTGAAAAAAAAGCTACATAGCTCAAAAGTGGGTCTTACCTGGTGAAATTAAAACCAAATAGTTTATAGTTTAGGTCCTTGTGCCACGTGCTGATGTCACCTCGCACATCTGCGTGATGACATTGCTCGCATCCCACAGCGTTGAGTCGGATTCGTGCGCGCTGACGTCATGCCTCTTAACCACCCTTCCTCCCTCCATCCCGGCCGTGTATCCTCGGCAAACGCGACAGAGGAGAGAGACTTTGACTTTTATAATTGTATTACCTCCAGCGGCAATTGCGCTGGAGTATTTCCAATGTATCAGAATACCAGCCTTTATGGCAACAAAAATACCAGCCTTTATGGCAACAAAAAAACCAAGCACCGGCCCACACGCCGCACCGCGACTTGCAGCGTCAGCACCACTGTAGGGGTGTTATGGAGGGGCTGTATACAATGGGATCAGATGGGAAAGAAACACAGTGGGCGTGGCTATGTCGGTGCACGGGCAGGTGCTCCCAGCGACGTCCGCATCGGGCAGCCTGGGGGGCTGACTCGGAGCTGGGATCCCCCGGGGCCCCACCCCTCAGCGGGGGGTTTGGTATAAAAGGGGATGAGCCGGAGGGCTCGGGGAGATATGTTAAGCTAAACCAGTGAAGACCGAAGATCGTCCAGATAGAGCCCTGGACTCCCCTGGATCGCCGCCCTTATCAGGGCCGCACAGGACCGAGCCAGCGGCGTGGTCCCGAGAGCCAGAGCCGGTGCTCTTATCAGAGCTGGTCTGGGACTCCGGGTACCGTAAGCCCGACTTACCAGTGTCGGGCCAGATAGCCTCTCCTAGCCCGTTAGTGGAGGACTAGGAGGTAGGTTAGGCATAGCTAGCAAGTGTATCCCCAGCTAGCCGGGTGAGGGGGCCGATACCCCCTCCAGTGTTGTATGTCCGTGATTGTGCCAACTGACGCGGAATAAATACGTGTGCCTCCAACCCCGGCGTCCAAGAGTCCTCAACGATATTACACCACAATCACTGCACGCCATCCGCACAACATCGCCACCGCCCCAAAGCCAGTGTCTGATGCGTTCGTCAGTCCGGGCTCTGATGCCCCTTTGCCTGGCAAGGCACCCCCTGCACATCCACGCCCTCCTCCTCTGCTGGAGAGGGGGGGCAGCTTCAGAGGAGAGAGGATGGAGATTAGAATAAGGAGATAGAGGAGCAGAGATAGAGAACAGAGGCAGAGGGAGGGAGGTAAAGATAGATCGAGGAGCGAGGAAGAGATGGAGAGGAACGGAGAGGAGAGGGGCAGGGGCAGGGAGAGTGAAAGGGTCGTGAAACGGAGAGGAAAGAGAGAGAGAGAGAGCAAAACGGAAAGAGGAGAGCGAGAGAATCCGACAAGCAGTGGGAGGGAGGATTTGAGAGAAGCAAGAGAGATTGAGACAATTCTAGATTTGAAGCTTTCGTGACTGCAAGGATTCATATTCTTAGGTTTTTTCGGTAAAGTCACGTAGGTTAAAAATTAAAATTAATGAAAGTAAAATAAAATAAAAATAAAAATCACGACGTTTCGATTGCAACACAAGCAATCGTCATCAGGTAAATGAAATAGCAACAAAAAATTCTAACCAGAAAAACTATAGACAGACATATAAGCAGACAGATATCACCAAGATACACGTGACTTTACCGAAAAAACCTAAGAAGATTGAGACAGTAAAGGGAGAGGCGGGAATAAGGAGATCGAGGGTAAGAGGTGAGAGAGAGAGAGAAACAGGGACAGAGATAGGGGGGGTAAGTGGGTGGGATGCAGTGGAGGGAGGAGAGGAATGTATAGAGGAGAGATAGAAAGAGGGGGCAGAGGAAGAGAGAAACGGACAAAGCGAGAAAGCGACGTTAATTGGGACATACAGTACAGAGAAGGCAAGAGAGGTGAAAAGAGACAGAAGCTCTATATATGATTACAAGTTTTGCTGGCTGTCTGGCTTGGAGGGGACGTGTGGGCTGCTTGTTTTTTTGTATCTCCTGGCTAAGCAGCAGCATCACACCTGGGCATGCACCTGTTGCTTGGAGCAGTGGGATGAAGAGGCAAGCTGTGCCTGCAGTATGTTCAGCATTTTGACGTAGCTTCCACCTACGCATAGACAGTGCTGAATTCATTTCCATTGCATTACATGTATGCACAGCACTCCTAATTATTAAAATCAAAGAGAATGCAAGATTTGTTGATGCTATTATTACAGTGCTTAGTAATTATTTATGCTGTAGATATAAAAGCTGCAAGCACTGGTAGGCAGGTCGATGGTATGTGAAATGTATTAAATCTCACGCAGCTCCACATATTAAAGGGTGAATTCGAGGTCAGCGCAAGGAGACAATGCCGTTTGAGATCTCGAGGCAGCTGTAATACGGGCTCGGCAAGCCTTGCAGCTGCGTGCAGCATTTCCAAGTGCAACTTAAAGAATGCACATTTTTTTTATCCTACGGTTAGCTATGAACATGAAAAATCAGTGACATGTTTCTACTGGATGCACAAAAAGTTGCGTGTGTGGGTTTTTTTCCCAACATGAAAACTAAAATATTAGTGTTTTTTTTAGAAACATGCAGTGTCCGTTGGGGGAGTGGAGATTTCAATCGGATTTACAGCTTGTAACCAGTCCGTGACATTATGCGTGCGAAAATGTCTTTCAGTAGTATTGCGTGTAACGTTCGTCGATGTTTGACATTGAGCATGTTTTACAAACCATTGTTACAGCCATGAATAAATAATGCCGTGCCAGAAATGCGTAACGATATACGCGCTGGCAGACATTTTCTGCACGAATTTAACAAGACCCCAGGCAAATATTGTTTCCAACGTTAGTCTAATAAATATTGCTCTGTGCACATAAAAGTACTGAACGATACCTTAAAGGCATTTCATACGAAGTGGGGGGGGGGGAGTCAGAGATAAACTGATTTTAAATGTACAATCATGCCCCTCTAAGAGAGATTACGAACATCAATACATGATGTAGAACCTCAATGCAATGTACACCACTTTCGTTGCATACATCAGCGTGCGTATTCCATTAGGCTTACTTTGTTTCCATAAGCCAGTAACATTAATTTTCTTTCAATATTAATATTCCGAAGTCTTAATGAAAATTACACCCCTGACGTAAAACATTATTTGAATGTTATAATTTTCGTAAAGCTGAGATGGCATCCGAGCACGGTTTGCGGTGAAGTGGGTTACTTTAGAATGCACTATTCATATTCACGCATACGCGTATTCAAGCATGGCTGGCTGATGAGACACTGTATGTCGAAACCCATGAAGAGTTTGCTTGTCTTCGACAATGCCGCCGCAATTACGCACTCCCAGTAGGCCGTGCAGCTCACGGGTTGTGTAGAAACACTTTTTGTTAAAGTTGACAGAGATACATCCCTGCTTATTTATTTTATCAACAACTCATAGGCACACGAGAACACGCTCTCTAAAGCATCGTAAAATCCCCGTCTATTTTCTTTATACCCTTGACTGGTAGACGTGTCCACGCAACATAGAGCATCACTTTCTTGAGTTGCATGTGCCAAACATGACCTCATGCTGTGGGAATGCTCTTAAGAAAGGGCCGAGTTGAATAGTCAACTTGGAAAGTTTTGGATTGCTAGTTATAGCGCTCAGCTATTGTTTTTTTTTTAAATAGGATAGGCTACTGCTGCTAGTTGTAACTTTTGTACTTTGATATGCAATATTTAATGAAGACAATTCTCAACCCACTGCTGTGGTGAACATTGGCAAAGCCACAGTTTGGCCAAATTGTAAAAGTAGGGTGCATAGACACGTGGATGGGTCCAGGCGTATCTACTCAATAAATAACCGGGCTGTATTCGAATTATATCTCTTGAGGAATTGGCAAGGAATGAAGATGAAACACAAACGGCAAGGGTACACAGCTGCTGCGTCGGCTCTAGCGCTTGTGCCGTATATCTCGCAGATGTGTTGACAGGTTGCTCCGCGCGTTGCTCAGCACGATGTCCCACATTCACCTCGGTTCCTGATGTGAAGCAACCACAGTGCAGCAGAGGCTGAGATTAAGGAATTGTGTCAAGCGCCAACGACTTGCTGTCCCATCTTGTATTTCACACCGTTAAAATGTACCCGCATGGTTTAATATTTACGTGGGTTTTTTTTTATTTAGGGCCCTTTTATAACATATGCTACAGGCCCCGCACTAGCTTAATCTGGCACTTGCGATGTCGTAGCTTTGATTGAAAACAACAACAACAATGTCAATGCACTGCTGTATGCATGAAGGCCTCCAGGTGCTGTGTCGGTTCGGGGGATTATTTGACCATGCTTCACCATGCTTCTAGATTTGAAGCTTTCGTGACTGCAAGGATTCATATTTTTGGGGTTTTTCGGTAAAGTCACGTAGGTAAAAAATGTAAATTAATAAAATAATACATTTTTTTAACATATTCTTTTTATTTTATTTAACTTTTATTAATTGCATTTTTTTACCTACGTGACTTTACCGAAAAAGCCCAAGAATATACTTCACCATGCTGCATGTTCAGGGCGGGTTGGTGATGTGGGAGTCCAGGACAGACTCAGATATGACTTCGGAACTGGCGTTAGCCATGGCCCAAATTCTAAAGCAGGTCGTCAGATTCACAGCGGAGTGCGTGAACCACTGCGCCCCCCCCCTCCCTTCCCAGCTGCAATGTAGGCGACACTTCTTTGCAATGTGGTATTTTTTTTCCTGTAACAACTAAGAGTGTACCATTGTAGCGCAACCCATATCGGCATGGACCAATGTAACACTCGAGTGTTTGGGCAAGTCGAAACCTGCAGAGTGTATTTGCTGGAATGCTTGTGTGTTTCAACGCACTTTCCACACTTGTCCTTTATTTCATTTTTTTTTCTCCCAAAACCATGTTGGGCTTTGAACTTTCCTTCAAACATTTTCCCTCCACTCTCCCAGAAAATGACGCGATGACATGAGATTGTACAGCTGTCTTGGCGCACCCTGCACACATGTGAACCCGATAAAATAAACAGAGCAATGAGTGACCAAAGGCATAGAGAAGTGAAGACGTTCACCAGTGTTCCAAAAGTGCATGGGAAATATTGCCGTGATCTGACGTGCAGCCGTATTGAACTAATTCGTATAGTATAGCCAATACGCGTGCAGTGCAACGTCTTACTTTGGCAGACCACTGATATTATTCCTCACGCAAGCTCATAATTGTTGTTGCTAGGCAGTGTTAATTATCACCCTCGCCCCCCTCCACCCCCACCCCTAATATTAAGAGGTCAATCAATCAGTGATCTCAGTAATTGTTTTAATATATTCACATATAGGCAATTATACATTTTAATCTCCCTCGTCGCTGTCTCTAATAACCTTTCTAAATTATATTTGTCTGCACCTTCATTCAGACGCGTTCATTTAATCCCATCACAGTCCGTGATACTTTTGGTCTTTAATCGGTCTTCATTGTGATCGTTATCACGATTGATGGGGTGGGTTCATCCACTCGTAGTCACTGTTGACAACAACAAAATCACTTTTGTTCTTACAATTTTTCGCCACTTGTTTTGCAAACAAGCTGAACGCTGCTGATAGGTGTATAATCAGTCCCACCCCCTCCCCGCCCCCATTGAAAGTGAATAAATTGTCACAATTCAGGGCCTATTTTAAACGCAATATATAAACAAAAGTTTAACATGATATATTCGGCAGGCACTATTGGCTGGAGGAGGTCATGTGAACCTATTACATGTATCATACACAAATAAGTAATACAACCTGCACACGTGCTTTGATGCATGAATCGAGTCTTAGAATCGATATTAATCGATGTATTGTTGCACACCCATTCGCTGCCCCTCCTAATATTTCTCTCCTGCTGCCTGTTCATTTGGGGTGCTTTTTATATTGTACGAGACTGGAGCTGCGTTCAGTGCTAATCCGCACATTTTTCAGTCTTAAATGCTAAGATAGTTTAATTATCATTGGGTGAGAGGCTGAAAATAATGGTAAATGTTATATATGCTGGCACTCCATTCATTTCTCCTGCTTTTGAATAATACATGACTTTGTGACAAAAAAATTTAGATATATTTACAAGCAGCACAATGCTTAATGTGAGGAAAAGGTTTTAATGTTAATGTAGTCGTCAATTGAGACATGATATATCAGTAATTAAATGCAATTTATTGTGAAACATGTGATTATGCTTGTGTGTGTGTCTGAAATTATATTGCAAAATGCCTTACAGCGCATTTCATCTTTAGAGTGTAGTCAGCCGTTTTAGGCGACGTTCTATCATCAAAGACGGGAGAGAGTAGGGGGGGGGGTAGACGGTGGGGAAGGAAACGACAGTGATAAACTAAGACATCGGGAGGAAATAGGTGGATTCATCTTCTAGCTGACCATGAAATAACCATTACCTCTGATTCTCTCAAGTTGAGAGAAATGGGCAATGTGGGAGCGGGTTAGAATCGTCGCGATCGACTTTAATTACAGTAGATTGTCAAACAGAGAAAGGAAAACAATCTAAGTGTTAGAATATATTCGTATCTTACAGCGCAACTTGTACTTACTGCGGCAGTACATATACTCAATTTTACGGCACAACTCGGTTAATAAATGTTTCAAATACAGTCGTATCTCGATAACCTTTTAATCAAGCAGAAACTACACTCTGCTTCATGATTTTTCTAAACTAACAGACTGAAAAACTATCTAAAAAGTAATTGTACAAAGTGACTTGCTGTTGACTAAATCGAGGTGGCTTGTATCTCAGTAAAACCCTTACATGCTCAATAAAAAAAGCAAACAAAAGGAGATATGCCTCATTTCCGAAAGGCTTGGAAAAATTTGGTAGAATATTCAAATAAATAATGCCACTCGTGCACGTCTGTATACACAACCCATTGGTTGGATGGCCTTCTGGGAGTGCATCTTATCAGCAGCATTGGTGCAAGACAAGCAAATCCTGGACTGGTTGCAACACACAATATTAGATTGCAAATAACTGAGAAGGGAAACCTGTCTGCCCCTCATTGTACACTGCCAGTAAGCAAATGCGCCTCATAAGAGTTGCTGTGAACACTGCAGGGCAACATTGCAATACACAATATCCTGTCTCTCTTCTCAATCGCATTCTTAATGAAGTGTTGGCACCCAACCCCGATGTCCGTCTTGCTAACCCACACAAGTCTTCTTATTCTAATGCATGCCGGGAAAAGAGTATAAAGGGATGTCCAGTTTGGCGATCCACACAATGACTCCCAAAGATGCAAAGCGGAGAAAATGAGGCGCCTCTCGCCAGCAGAGCGGGTCGGGTCGATCCGATCCGTTCCACGGTCTGTGACTCGTGGCCACAATCGTGGGAAGGGGGGGGGTCATCGCTCATTTTCCACTCGTGAAGCTGGTGGCCGCATCAGCCGTGTTTCCCGCTTGGATTCGGTTCAGTGCCATCCACTGTCCCCAACGGGGTGAGACGGGGGGGGTGTCGAAGCCAGAGACCTCTGCCGTTGAGTCGGTGACGAAGCGCCGGTTATTTATGTTGCTTGCATCACCCGGCTCCGTCCATCTGGGTAATGGGTCCCGGTGCCAGCTGCGCGGATATTTGCCGCTGTTCCTCACAGTGGCCGGCGTTATTGTGAGCGGGTTCAGGTATTCGTGAATTGGAGGTCAGGGTTGCTGTTTGTTTATTTGTTCCATCTCACCGTAGCACAGCGGTGTCTCGGTGATTGACGGGCAGCATAATGTGGCACAGCAAAGGGGGCCCACTCAGTTCGAGTGGACTTGAATAAACAAGATATTATGGTCCTGACGAATGTCGGTGTGCATGCTGGTTCAGCAATGAATGTGCACGGGGCAGTTTAAAGTAGAGAATGATGCTAGCAGTATGATTATGCTAGTTTGAAATTACTGGCGAAACATCGTACTCAGATTGTAAATGATGTGGATTTGCTCTCCAACGCATCAGTGTGCTGTACTAGTGTAGAGGAGTAGAGGAGAGTGGTGGCGTCGTGTGCGCTGTCCGGTGCGGTGACATCACGGGACGTGGGGTCGCACGCGCTGGGCAGTGCACGTGACGTCACGCCTCCTAGGGTATTTAAGGGAGACCCCGTGACGTAAGCGGGGTCACTGGAGGAACGGGGATAGTAAACAGGGTGAAGAGGGAACCAGGGATAGTGAGAGGGATCCAATAGGGAGTCTGGGGAGAAGCCGGTGGTAGCCATAGAGGTGCTTCTCTCTCCGGTCGGTGGAGTCGGCAGACTCCACGATCCGACACGAGAGAGAGAGACCGGAGCTAGCCGGCTGGGACCGGACTCAGAGTATGACCCCTAGCCCCTGGGAGTTGTGTACCCTGTGAAGTAGTGATACGTGTTAATAAACCCTGGGCGGAAGCCCCTAACTCACCTCCGTCTCCGAGTACGTCCGTCGGAACTACTCAACACTAGTAACGAATTGGTATGTTCTGTTTATGTGACAAATCTTACTAATTGGCTGTGTCGGGTGGTGGCGGATTTAACGACACAGTCATATTTACGCAATCTATCCCCAAAAACCTGCATTATGGATGATATTGGTCGCAAAATCCTACGAGTTAAACTAAAGTAGAGAATAACTGTTCACCAAATAGTTAAAAGTGGCACAGATTTTCACTTACATAAAGTTCAAATTTTATATGACTGTGCCTCACCTCAAACTCGTGGAGTTAATCTTAGATTGCCTAATGTTTTCCGAATGAGTAAAACAACCCACTGGTCTCACTATCTGCTGCCACCACAGGTTAGCAAATACTATGTTAAGACCACTAGTGATCAGGTTAAGCTGAATTGATGTAAAATGTGTGACGTAGGCCCTTGGTCTAAAAATGTTCGACTTGAAAATTACCCTTTTCACTAAGAAGTCCATAGCGTTCCCATGGGGTTCTTCTTGCCTTTGACTGCACCAATTCATAAACTCAAAATACTTCAAAACGAGAGCGAGGATCCTGAGCATTAATGTGTTATGCAATGCTATTGTATTCTAGTGCTTTTATATAAATGTAAAATAGAGCCTCTGGGACACATACACTGTATACCAGGGTTTCACAGATAGATAAAATGGCGCAGCAGCGTAATAAAATAACGTGAGGCTGAGACTGCCAAAATTAAACATGATGTATGCAAAAGCGCGAATTTAAACTTACACGTTCTTATCATGACTGCTCTATGCATTCGGGTTAGTGTTTAAGTATTCCCGATGACCGTTTGTGAGTATGAATTTGACGTGTGAATATCCACCAGCTGTTTATTTTACATTCGATAATATACATATATTTAATGTAAACAGTTTAAGCAAAGTGTTTGAAAATAAAGCTGACTCGAGGGTTGTAATTTTTTTTTTTAAGTTGAAATTTATTTTATTTGGTTTTACACAAATAAACAAGTGGAATTTGTTGAGAAATCTCGTTCAATTTTCTAGTGTACAAAGGTACACTAACAACACAATCCAGTAATAATCATTAAGAATAATATATGAAATGCATTTATGTTGCCGTACAGAATGGTCCATTTATAGATACCACATCGATGTCTAATTGCCACACATGCTTTCGTCTCAATAGATGAACGAATATCGTGAAATTGATGGCTCCACGTGTTAGAGAGGAGCGTGTTAAAACCTTTAATAAGTGCATTGAGATCGGTGGGAGCCACGTAGAGGCATTTATATAAAATGCTGTTTTCTCTATCGTGTCTGCCCATCATTAAAAATGCTAGAGTGGGGCGTCTATAAATGGATCACCATTAATATCGTTTTGCCGAACATCACTGACATAATTTGATGGTATCAGTGTACGCTCATTAGACTTAAAGGGTATGGACACTTTAATGGAACGTTATTACGTATCTTGCTTTTTTTGTCTATAATACTGAATCATAATTTAAAATAAAATAAAAAAAAACCTCTGAAAAACTGCATCAATTTAAAACCACCGTTCCAATGAAGCCGGAGGGAGTCTGCGCCGAGTGAAACGTGAAAAGAGACGACGACGATTGCTGCGGCTCATTCCGTGTGCAATCTCGCGCGCGTGATTTCTTTTACTCTCGGTCAAGTGTGAAAGCAGAAGACGTTATAACCACAACGCATGCGTGCATTACACTTATTTAATGGGGGGGGTGGGGGGAGGTCTTCTCGACGCTTTAGTATCATCGTTATTCTTCACGTTGGGGGAGGGGTGTGGGGTGGTGGTGTTGCTGTGAACGCTGCGAGCTGTGGTCGACTACCCTTCCCCACCCACCCAGCCTGGCCGTAGCTCACGTCACGTGGGTGAGAGACACACACCGTGTCAACCAACACACGGTTCACCCGTATATTTGTGCAGGGAAATTGAGTTTTCAGGTCTATACGGCGTTACAGCCGCTTAAATACGGGCGCAGGAACATGTTTTTGTCTATTTGTTTGTGTTTATCCCTTGTGATGGGACTTTGTAGGATGAACGTTGAGATAAGTGACCTATAAGATCTGAATTAGTCTGTAATAAGTTAGGCACTGATAAGGGGTTGACAGGTATGGAGCCATCTGAGGCGGTCTTCGTTTACCAACCCGCACTGACCCAGAAAGGTGAAGTATGTTCATACAACTCCCATGATTGACATGGCATCTTATCTACACGAATGATAAATTGTACATTAGTATTAGCTGATTGGGAAAAAGGGATGGGGTTTGAGTGTCAGGGAGGGGAAGGGATGGGAAGGGATGGCAAAAAATAATAATAAAACAATAAAATTCTCACGACCTTTCGATTGCAACACAAGCAATCATCATCAGGTGTGAAAACCACGGGAAGAAAATTGTATTGTTTTATTTTTATTATTTTATTATTTCCCTTCTACGTGCTCTTATTATAGTTTTAAATTGCATTCATACATTATTCTTTTATATACGTGAGACATTGCTCAGATCGCTCATTACGAACGTATTCTGACAGACAAGACAGACAATACTTAGGCAGGGTCCTCCGTTTCACCCGCACAACAATCTCCCTATATCGTTTGGGTCTTTCGGTAAAGTCACGTAGATAGGTTCAAAGAAAATCACACAAAAAACTACAACGTTTCGATCGCAACACAAGCGGTCGTCATCAGGAAAAGGGGGTTAGCTTCTAAAGGCAAACTGTTTATAAAGGTTTAAAATGGACATGGCCCAAATGTCAGCAGCATGGGTGGGGCAGCTGATGTTAATGTTAGTGATGGGCAGCGACCGCGATGGTGGTGGGTTTCCACCAATTGAAGGGCTGCCAGCTAAAAACATGTGCATGTTAATGTAAGATCGGTGAGCGGCCTCCACGGCGAGCGCGCTGAGGTGGTTATGTTAATGTGCGAGATTAGTATGTTAATGTACCGAAAAACCCAAAGAATATGAATTCCTGCAGTCACGAAAGATTTAAGTCAACAATCTCTCTCTCCACAACCGCTGTACTATCTGCTCTATCTAGGCTACTTACACACACACATATACATATCATCTATCCAGTGCCGGATTAAGCTAGTGCGGGGCCTGTAGCATATGTTATTAAGGGGCCCCAAATAAAAAAAACATAAATATTTAAACACCAATTTTTTACTTGCATAGTAAAGTAATTGCATTTTTAATTGGCTATACAGTCAGATAATACGACAAATCGTTAGCCTTAAACACCCAGTTGTTCATAAAAGTTGCAGGCGGTATAGTACTATAGTAACAGAGCAAGTTTAGAATCACTGAACCGGAATTGATAGCTTGAAAGCATTTAGCGCAGGGGCCCTTGAAAGTGCGGGGCCCGTAGCATATGTAGCTCTTTTGCTCCTAGGATAATCCGGCACTGCTTCTATCCACACTTATACAGCCCTGATTGTCACGTGCGTTCTTATGCAGTGTGTGCCTTCATGTACAACAACAACAAATGCACTATTCTTAGGTTTTTTCGGTAAAGTCACGTAGGTAAAACATCAAAATTAATAAAAAATAAAATAAAAATCACGACGTTTCGGAGGCAACACAAGTCTCCGTCATCAGGTGGGACCGTCACAGCCAGATTAGCTGCATCAAGTGAGGCAATGATTCAAGATGTAATCCCTTAAAAGCAAGTTGAGGGGGGAGGAGAGGGGGGGGGGAGCTCATCAGAATGTGGTAGCCAATGAATGGAACGTATCGGGAGGGAGGGGGGTGGGGCTCAATGCCGTCTTTGAGCCCCGCCCCCCTCTTTCCCGATACGTTCCATTCATTGGCTACCACATTCTGATGAGCTCCCCCCCCCCAACTTGCTTTTAAGGGATTACATCTTGAATCATTGCCTCACTTGATGCAGCTAATCTGGCTGTGACGGTCCCACCTGATGACGGAGACTTGTGTTGCCTCCGAAACGTCGTGATTTTTTATTTTATTTTATTTTTATTAATTTTGATGTTTTACCTACGTGACTTTACCGATAAAACCTAAGAATATGAATCCTTGCAGTCACGAAAGCTTCAAATCTAGAACAAATGCACTCTGTTACACGTATACATTGGGGTTCTGTTTAAAGGTGGAAAACTCCACCTGGGATCATCTCGCACCTCAGACTTCGTCACCAATTTAAAGGCGCTCTGCGTGCAAGGGCCTGGAGGTTGTGCATCACTCGCAGCCGCCCATGGTTTATGAATGTCATTGCAAGCACCAATTATTGTCAGAATCCTCACCGTCTGCTTCTCCAATGCATTTGCCAAAACCACTCACTGGGTTTTTTAATGAGAAAAAAAGTTAAAATTACGTGCTGTTATGGTTCTGCACATTGGACTTGCAATGTAGAGGTAGCTCGATCGATTCTATCTCCTATGATGACAGCTGAAATAATGTTGCAGGTTTATTAAATCCCCCTCCCTCTATCTACCCAGCAGTCAATGAGAACACCAATTCTACAGGAATGTATCAATATTTATCATAACATCAAATATATTCTATATAAAGTGTAATCATTGCCCCCAATATACTGAAATGTTCCTTTGGCAGTAACCAGACAAATATATTTACTAAATTAGTTGATATTCATAACTTTGCCACTGGTTACAGAAAATTGTTGATAGCTTCGGCAGGTCTTCATTCAACAATGGCTTGATTATGGCCGATGATGATGATGACAGCGGTATGTAAAAAATCTATTGAATTACGGTTTTTTTTTCTCGATATGCCTCGGGGCTCTAACGTTGATGTACGTTGTGTTTCTCTCTCATGATGTTTGCCCGCTCATAGTATTACTTCACAGTGCACTTCGGGCACGATGGGCAGAGGGCTCTGGAGCGGTATGTAAAAAATCTACTGAATGACGGGTTTTTTTCTCTCGATATGCCTAGGGGCTCTAACGTTGATGTACGTTGTATTTCTCTCTCATGATGTTTGCCCGCTCGCAGTATTACTTCACAGTGCACTTCGGGCACGATGGGCAGAGGGCTCTGGAGCTGTCTACAGAGGACGAAGCAGACTGTGAAGCTTGGGTCTCTGCCATCTCTCAGTGCAAGTGAGTGCTCAAGCCACGCGAGTTTCTGGGGTGTGCAAAGTAGAGCAGCCTTATTGTATTCCAGAAGAATGTGTCCATCCATTGCCGAGTCCTCACACACACACATTCAGTAATCACAAGAGAAGAATATGTTTTTTGTTTAGAGCTTATGTTTATATATATGTAAAGGTGCAGCCCTGCAATTTCTTGCTCAAACCACTGATGGTTGGGTGCTTCTAAATTGCCACACGCAAAAAACAATAACAATGAAGATTTAGTTAACTGGATTTCATATTGTCCGAGCAGCGTGTGTGTTATAAATTCGACAAGTCACTTTTACAACGAAATTAATTCTTCCTCGTTGAGCCTCGATCTGAATTGATTTTGCTGTCGTTTTTGATTTTGAAGTGAAACAACTCAGGCAACAAATGATTTGCTGCTCAGAAGGGCAAGGTGTTAAATGTTTACTGTATTTATATGATGCCTTTGGCATTTGTTAGAATTATGAAATGACTAAAATTCGAAACATAACATTTCTGGCAAAATATTCAGGAGAAAGAATGATTGGTGTTTGGGGGCTCTTCCTGCATGGAAACTTAGAGCTGTCTGTGCCCTGCCCCCGCGAGGCATCAGTATGACATGTGGTTTGTGAGCAAGTGGATTAGACTTGAATTGTATTTAATTTTAAAGTAAGTAGCGAGATAAGCCAAGGGTTTCAATGCGCTCCTTGACACGTCATGCCTCTCCACTTTCCACGAGAACAAATTCTGTGATGTAGATTAATTTCAGTATGACTGTTTGCATTCACACCGAGGGACCGGGCCATGAAAAGGTAAAATTACATTTTACAATATTACACTCACTACATTCATCATAAAACATTTTCAACAAGCCATCTGTTATGTAACCACACCAGAGACGATGGCACAGAAACTATACTATCCAAAACAATAGCACAGTATTAAACGTTAGACTTCACTCGGCACATCGCTTTAGTGTGCATTGAATTTGGTAGTTTGTTGAGTAAAATAGCTTAAGCTTTCATGTAGAACTGAAAATGCAAGCCCCATGCGGCACGAATCTATCACCGCGCTGTACCTCCATGTGGCATGTTGACTACTCGGATTAATTTCACATGCGAGCACATAATGATGAAGAGGTCGTGGATAGACATTATCTCACCAGGGGATGAAGCTGTAAAATTTCGCTTTGTGATTTCTGACCTGTAATATACGAAGGACAATTTTTGCCAATTGTGGATTCTCTCTCTTCGTCTTCTATCTTCTGTTTTTAGAACCATATGAAGGCGTATTCATAACTTGTGTAAATATTTGTCAATTTGTTGAATAAAATAGTTTAACATTTATAACATTGTTTAATGTCAATGAAGGTTGTTAAAAATGTGTATTTGTTAGCTGGTCGGATTGCTCGGGGTCAAAGCACTGAGCTGAACTCCTGGGGATGGATCTGGGTTCAGTCGCCGGTGGCTTCAACTGGAATTTCAACTGTACCAAGTTCACAGTCTCTGCCCTGCCACAAATGGCTACACCAAACAAAGTGCATCATATTGTATTTGCTTTGCACTTTATTTGGCTCATTACAGTTTTGACTGACGTGATATGAGCAGGTCACACAAGAGGTTATAGCCCCACCCCCCCCGTGTGCGTGTAAAGGAGCCGACTGAAGGGACTTGAAAAGACACAGGTCTCTGATATAATCTTTCGTGGATGTTCTCCGACACAGGATGGTGCAATACTAGCTGCCACATGTTCAATTGGAGTTTGTCTTCATCTCATGCCACGAAACCGATAGGAGATACGAAATATAGCTGGTGGAGAAATGTGCCTTGATGGGGGGTGGGGAAGAAGTCTGGCTGCTAATAGAGGTCTGGAATAGTGATTTCTATATATTTACTTTAGTGCTGTGTAATTCAGAGTGACTTGATTAGCGGTATGAGATGTCCCTACCCACCCACGTTACTGGTTAAATGCGTTCAACCGTCTCCATATGTGTAGTATTGATCTCAAGACCAATGATTGCTAACCTCCTTGTTGAGTCAACGGTCAGTGCCGCAAATAATTGGAGCATGCATCGTTTGCTGTGTGGACGGGTGTAGAGTATCATTTAAGGCCATTAAATGTACGAGACGCGTCTGTGATGAGGACTTCTTGAGAAGGAATACATTGCACAGGCAATCCTTGCAATAGCTCCTGCGTGCATATGTTCCCCCTCTGTGCAGTGCAACAGCTCACGCCTTCAAGTGTTCAGGGAGCTCACACAAGAATAGTGGGAGTAAAGTGCCATATTGTATTATAATCCTTTTGATGATTTACATAAGTATTCAATGGGGTGGTTGGGCCTATCCTAGAAGCAAGGCAAGCACAATAGGTTATAGGTGCTACTCACTATGTGAGGTTCTTGTTAAAACACATAAATTATTATTGATCTGCTCAATGAGCTGTGTTTCCCAACGGGGTGCCGGCTTTCATAAAATATCGTCATTTAACATTAAATGTACGAATACACACTCACCTTTCCATGTGTCCGTCGCAATTGTCATTGGCTATTATAAGCAGACACCACACATTAAAGAAGAACAATTGCGATAAACTTTAAAATTATTTGAAGGCCAGACTTTTCCCTGTGTTTTACAAAAAAACGGTAAGAGAAAGTAAAACTAAATTCACCAGAATATGAAGGCTTTAAAAAAATGCAGCGATATTGGTCAAAATTCAGTTTAACACGTAGGCTTTTGCGACCAGTATTATTCATAATGAAGGTTTTTGGGTTAGATCGCGTTATTTATAAATGTGTCGCAACCCTCCACCACCCGACATGGCTAATCAGTAAAAAATGTGTCACGTTGACAAAAGACAAATAGTTCACTACTTTAGCCCACCGGTGTGTTGAAGAGTGAATCCACAACATTTACAATTTGAGTAGTACGACGTTTCGCTGGATATTACATCCAGCATCTTCAGGCGATTTGCCAGAATTGTGAAGCCACCCACCTGCTTCCGGTCTTAAATAGTGCAGGATGACGTCATAATTTTTGAACCCCACCAGGTTTCGAGATCAAAGGCGGAGGTGGGGGTGTATGCAATTAATTATGTAATACATCAGTAATCAGCCATTTAGCACGTGACTCACCTGTAAGGAATTGCAATATGTGTTGTGTATACCTACTATAATCACCCAGGAATGTCCTTAATGCGCGTGACGTCACTCCACATTGACCAGTCCCCCTCATTAATATTCATGAGCAGGTGACGTTACTCAATTTGGAGTACTCCCTCTCACTAATAATCATGCGCAAGTGACGTCACTCCACATCGAACAGCCCCCTCATTAATTATCATGAGCAGGTGACGTCCTCCAAATGGACACTCCCCCCCCCCCCCATTATTATTACCTACTATAATGAGCTAAGAATGTCTGTGTGCAACGCTCGTGACGTCACTCCACATCGAACAGCCCCCCTCATTAATAATCATGAACAGGTTACGTCCTCCACATGGAACCCCCTCCATTAATATTAATTATCGGGTGACGTCACTCCACATGGGGGGCGAGGCGCCTCCTCCCCCTTCCTCGACGTCAACTTACAGCCCTCACTACAAAGGCAGAACCCTGACGTCACGCGATCTCAGTAACGCTATTGAGACATCAAAGTAAAAAGGACGTCATGATGAACAAGGGATTATAACCTTTAAATGAAATAGGTCTGTGTCACCGCGCCCTTACAAATTGCACACGAATTGATGCAATGAATATCACGCCGCGGTCTGCTTTTCGCTTGCAAGTTTCAGATTTACTGCAATACACCCGTCTTTGGACGGGGAAAATGCACGTTACTTAATCATATACTTCCAGTCTGCGCTGAGTCTGTAACTATCACAGCCGTTGAAATTGTTTGAATTCTTCTCAATTTCGATTGATTCTCTAACTAGTCTTGGCCAGTAATAATTAGTTCTGCATAACACTTCAACGTTATAAAAAATAAATTGAATGTACTTGTTGGCAAGCATACTCTGCCACTGCTGACAGCTGTGTTTGGGAGAATGTAGTGTTCCCATGGTGTTATTTTAGTCTTACGCCAATGTTACCTCACGTCTGTCCAATATAACACTTACCGCATAAGCAATTGATCCGATATACACCTTCTGTTGATAACTTCTGTAATTCATATTTAGTACAAGACACTCGTTTTTGAATTGTGTGGACCGTACCAAATCTCACTTTAATGTTTTGCTTTTGCAAAACACGGGCTAATTTGTCAGTAACAACCAAGATATATGGTATTTTAATTTGATTTGATAATTATTTGATCGCTTACAGCAGTAATGTTGGTCGGTCTTGGTTTGGCA
The DNA here is from genome assembly GCF_964198595.1 of Lampetra fluviatilis. NCBI lineage: Eukaryota > Metazoa > Chordata > Hyperoartia > Petromyzontiformes > Petromyzontidae > Lampetra > Lampetra fluviatilis. The sequence continues at coordinate 8,592,414 of NC_136287.1, read as the reverse complement.
TTCAATGCTCTGTTAATTTGAGCATTATTGTAGCCATTCCTTAGACTTTTACTATCTGACACTGTCTTTGCCCGACGGATGAGCTTCTTGATGAGAGATGATTTCTGTGCTGAGTGATGATGCGAATCTGCATTCAGATAGGCATCTGTGTGCGTTCCATTTCGGTAGACGCTGCGTGTTATTTTGCCATTTTGACCGCGTCCAAGCAAAATATCCGAGAAGGTGAGTGTGTTGTTCACCTCCATTTCCATGGTGAACTGAATGGCTGGGTTTTTGTGCATATAAGGAAAGAGATGAAATATGTTAAAGAAACACGAAAGCTGAATGGCTACAATAATGCTCAAATTAACAGATCATTGAATGCAAAACCAAGACCGAACAATAATACTGTTGAAAGTGATCAGATAATTATCAGAACAATTATACCATATATATCGGGAGTTACTGACAAATTAGCCCGTGTTCTGCAAAAGCAAAAGATTAAGGTGAGATTTGGTACGGTACACAAAATAAAACAAACTAGTGTCTTGTACTGAAGATGAATAACTAAAGTAATCAACAGAAGGTGTATATCGGATCAATTGCTTATGCGATAAGTGTTATATTGGACAGACGGGATGTAACATTAGCGTAAGACTAAAAGAACACCAAGGGAGCATGATATTCTTCCAAACACAGCTGTCAGCAGTGGCAGAGTATGCTTGCCAACAAGGACATTCAATTGATTTTGATAACGTTTAAGTGTTATGCAGAACTAAATATTACTGGCCAAGACTAGTTAGAAAATCAATCAAAATTGAGAAGAATTCAAATAATTTCAACGGCTGTGATAGCTACAGACTCAGCGCATACTGGAAGCGTATTATTAAGTAATACACAACACATATTGCAATTCCTTACAGGTGAGTCACATGCTAAGTGGCTGATTACTGATCTATTACATAATTGCATACACCCCGAACTCCACCTCTGATCTCGAAACCTGGTGGGGTTCAACAATGATGATGTCATCCTGAACTATTTAAGATCGGCAGCATGTGGATGGCTTCACTATTCAGGGAAATCGCCAGAAGATGCTGGATGTAATTTCCAGCGAAACGTGCTACTACTCAAATTGTAAATGTTGTGGATTCACTCTTCAACACACCGGTGGGCTAAAGTAGTGAACTATTTGTCTTTTGTCAACGTGGCACATTTTTTACTGATTGGCCGTGTCGGGTGATGGAGGGTTGCAACACATTTATAAATAACGCGATCTAACCCAAAAACCTTTATTATGAATTGGTGAAAATTATCTGTATTAACATTATTCCACAAATACAGTACTCTGGACTGTATTCAAATAGTTTGTTACCATCTGACCAGTGAATAGAGAACTTGCTGTAGGGTAGGTGCAGAATGAAAGCTTTTAGTGTTCTGTACAGCCTTGACCAAACAATTGATTTGTACACTAATGGAAGGTCAATGGTTGCAGATCTTTAAAACAAATGAATGCACACTGGCCTGCCAGTTCCATTATATAAGTCCACATCCACAAATGGAAAAATGAACGTTGAAAGCATTTTTTTCCTTTTTCCAGTGGAAATTCATTCAATTGCGTGAGATTTGAGTGAATAAATTGACATGAAGTGTGTGTATAAATGTTAATTATATATTTGCCAATTTGTGTCGAAATGTCCCAGTTCAGTGCCGTGAGTGTATCAAACATGTGCCACATTTTATCAAACATCTAATTACAGAAATATTACCGATTTTCATTTTCAAATACACGTCCTTTGTAGCCTGCACATGCAGTCTAAATGAGGCTTGTCATGGACATCTCATGCAATTTTTCTACATTTTTGGAAACAAAATTATCATATGTCTGCGTGTGACTGAAAATGCTTGGTACTAAACATTATATAATAAATTGCTGTCCATATGTGGCCACGCATAAACATTGAAAAATCAATGTATGTGATGTTATAAATTGTAATAGTTTACACTTACTAACAAAATACATGTCTATATTTGTTCTTTAGGCTTTTGACAGGAATGTCTTTATAAAAAACATTTTGTTCAATGTCTCCAAATTGGATGCAGATTGCAGGGTATTTGTAAGTATTCATTGTCCCTTAACATACATTTCAATGACCTCCTGTGTGCAATTACTAGACATTTAAAAGCCCCGAACAATTGCAGTAGATAATGTGTTCATCATGAAGTGAACTCCAAAATATCGCAATAACAATTGCAAAAAATGTATAAAGGAAATTGACTTCTCCTGGCATTTCGATTTTGATTGAATAGCGAAACAACAAGGAATTTAAATATATTATAAAATATCAAATTCGATTGCATCTGGCTTAACCACGTAAATTGCTTTTCATTTAATGAAAAATATATATAATGTATAACAATACTTTACCTGATTAATCCCTTGAGATGAGACATCTTGTTTGCAAAGGTGTCCAAGGGAATTGTTTTCTGGTAATGCACCACAATCACAGCTTTGGACATGTTTTTTTCTATACATGCACGTGGGGATCAGTTCTGCCATGCGATGACATCAATAGCAATTCTAGATTTGAAGCTTTCGTGACTGCAAGGATTCATATTCTTAGGTTTTTTCGGTAAAGTCACGTAGGTAAAACATTAAAATTAATAAAAGTAAAATAAAATAAAAATCACGACGTTTCGGAGGCAACCCTCTTAAGCCTCACCTTACCATATGATTAAAAAGTGTGCCGTACTTGGCCCTTCCCCCCTCTCCAACCATTATATATACGGAGTGGTAGCTCTTGCAACCTCTCATTTACTTGATACAGCTGTCGTGGCTGTGACGGTTCCACCTGAAGACGGAAGCTTGTGTTGCCTCCGAAACGTCGTGATTTTTATTTTATTTTACTTTTATTAATTGTAATGTTTTACCTACGTGACTTTACCGAAAAAACCTAAGAATATCAATATCAATGTCACTCACGGTAGAAATGGACAAAATTGCACCACTCTCTCTATGATCCCAGTTTGTGACACACTCCACTTATCTTCTTGGTTCTTTCGGTAAAGTCACGTAGAATGGAAATAATAAAATAATAAAAATAAAACATAATAAAATAATTCTCACGACGTTTCGGCCACAACGGGAGGATTGTTTGTTCAGACTCTGTCTTCTCGACAGACCTGTTCTTCACCTGAGGACGGCTGCTTGCGTTGTGACCGAAACGTCGTGAGAATGATTTTATTATGTTTTATTTGTATTATTTTATTATTTCCATTCAACGTGACTTTACCGATAGAACCAAGAAGATGAATCCCTGCAGTCACAAAAGCTTTAAATCGAACCACTCCACTTATTATTGTTAAATGCCGTGGCTCACAGGCAGTGTGTGGCCAAATTATCGTAATTTTATTGTCATTGCCTTTAAATTACTCCTAAGCTCTAATCCATTGTCGTTTGTTGTGCCACTTCTCCTTTGTGCATTTCGAGGGGATGCAATGCCGAGGCATGACGTTTCTTTCTCTGCAGACCCATGACCCCTGAGACAATGTTATACGAGCCTCAATTCGGTAAAATAAGAACACGAGCCTTTCGGGAGGATATAGCACGTGCTTATTCGTGGATATGAAATGACACTTGATAAGAGACACTCAGGGCTTGAATGGCGGTGCACGAGATAGCACACTGCACAATGAACCTGGCGACCTGAGTTCAATTCCAGAATTCCAGTAATGATTGACATCAGTGACAAGTGCTATCTTACCTGGTCCTGTCACGTTCCTCTTCCTCCTTCACCAACCAATACTGAGCAGCATGGTGAGGCATAAACACACAATCCTCCTGACCAAAATTCATATGGAGGCATTTAGACAGCAGTGCATTGATAAAAGGCCATTCCATTCGTATTTGTATAAAGACATCTTGGCTTTTTGAGTCACGTTTTCACGAGAAATGCTCATATAGATGGTGTTCTGAAGATAACCCTTTCATAATATCGTTGAATTCAAAAGGTGTTTAATTTAGGAGATAATGAGTTTTTTATAAAAGTATTGTTTTTTGTGTTGAAGAGGGTCCTATAGTTAATATGGATTGCAGTTGTCAATAACATCTGGTGATCCAGCAGCATTTGTTCAACAAGCCTGACTACTGATGAGACCCAAAAGGTCAAAACTGCTCCAGAATTTTCAGCGTAAACAAATGCTTGACAATATTGGGCTGCAAAGCCAATAGCATGATGCATTTAAAACATATTGTTGTTCATATGTGGAGGCACAGAATGGAGATTTGCTTATGTATGCTATATACAATGCAGCTAATTAAGTAAAATGTTTTTACTTGCACTTATGACACATTTCCAAAAATTCTAACATGTTGAACAAAACATTTTATATATGTTTTATGTGTAACTTCTGTAACCAACATCACTAACCTATACCAACCATAGTATTATGTCATTTGTGCATAAAGGGATACTTCACATTAATCTTACTCTTAAGCTACATTAATATTGCTTTGAATCTCATTCTCAATGTTTTATTCTGCCTTGAATATAAAGAAATAACATTTGTGGATTTTTTTTAAACTAACACTTTATAGGTTTTCACAACAGTAAAGGAGATTGGAGCAGTTGACAGGTTCCTCAATGAATGTTGTGTGTATATATAACAAATCTCAATGTAATGGGGGGATTAAAATCTCGGAGGTAATACATTGTAATTTCACAGCACTTCAGGAAATCCCAAGGCTCGTGTATGGGCGTGAAAAACGCCATTCTGGGCAAGAGATGGATTTAGCGTTAGGCATGGGGCCCAGCACCAGCAGGCTTGATGGCTCTGCCATTGAATGACACATGATAGCTGTGAAATGTATGTAAGTATCACATATTTCTGATGTGGGGTACAAGAAATCTGCACATTGACATGTCCACCCAACTGATGGATGATGGGAATAATAATCGTCGTCATCATGAACGTATCATTTTTTTAATACATACCCAGTATTGTGAAGCACACAAAGGCAGACGGTGAGACGTGGCTGAATAAAGTTGCTTAAAAATTCAAACATAGCCTTCGCGACCAATATCATCCATAATACAGGTTTTTTTTGGGTTAGATCGCGTAAATATATAAATGTGTCGTTAAACCCACCACCACCCGATACAGCTAATTAGTAAAGTTTGTCACGTAAACAGAAAGTGATAATTCGCTACTCGTACAGCATACCAGTGTGTCGAAGAGTAAATCCACAACATTTACAATCTGAATACGACGTTTTACCAATAATTACAACTAGCTTCATCAAGTTGCAAGTACTGGTGAAACGTCATACTCAGATTGTAAATGTTGTGGCTTTGCTCTCCAACACACCGGTGTACTTACTGTACTAGTAACGAATTGGCATGTTCTGGTTACGTGACAAACCTTACTAGTTGGCTGTGTCGGGTGGTGGCGGGTTTGACAACACATTTATATATTTACGCAATCTAACCAAAAAAACCTGTATTTATGACCTTCAGTTATATACAATTATCTATTATCACATGCTCATGGGAAAGGTGTGTCGTTATTGTTTTGTATTTCAGGACTGCTTGGTGTATGTGCCCTTTAGGCGTATGTACAAAATCTTGTACCTCTCCTATGACTGTGTTGTGGGACTTCATCAAAGCAGATAGATTTTTAATGATGTTTACAAATTGATTATTTTAATGTTTGAAATCAAATATGGTTACTAATTTATTAACGTTTCTCAAGAATATCTGATTTGGAATCCCCAGGGGAAAAACCCGAACATATTTTTACTGTTAAAGATGTTTTATTAAAGATGAAGTTTAATATACAGCACATACTCTTTGGTTCTTTCAGTAAAGTCAAGTATGTATAAAAATAAAAATTAATAAATCACCACGTTTCGGGTGCAACACAAGCGTCCGTCATCATGTGCTTGTGTTGCACCCAAAACGTCGTGATTTATTTTACTTAATTTTTCTACCTACGTGACTTTACCGAAAGAACCAAAGAGTATGGATTCCTGCAGTCACGAAAGCTTCAAATCAAGATACAGCACATAGAACAATTCTGGAGGAAACCTTACAATTTTTTCTATACTAGTTGAGAACCTGCTGTTATGCACCAGAAAATAAAAGACAACTATAGTTTTACTCTTTTATCAACGTTGTACTCGGAACACTAAAAGTAATATACTTTGTAACATAATAAAATGCCGAGGTAATTTCTCGTGAGGTTTTAAAAAAAATTCTAAGATTTAAAGAATATTCTGATAAAATAATGAGATTAAAAGCAGCACAAATTGAAAATTTGGAGCAATTTTAAGTGAACTGTGCCAGTCTTCTGTACTCATTACTCCCACCTTTTCGGTTTCCCGAACTGTTAAATGTCTTCCAAACTTCTTCTTCCGTTTCAATTAATATCAATGTTTATTTGTTTCATGGAAAATCCCATTTATCCAATAATTTTTTTCTATCTAGTTTCGGTGACAACAGCCAGTAGCAACTAAAAATATAATTATGTATAGATGTATATTGACCATGCTAATTGGAGGTACTGTATTGTTGGGGTAATGAGGAGCCCAGCCAGCAGCCAGCCAGGAAACCTGAGGCATCGATTATTTTTAATCGTAGTTTGATACATTATATGCCTGTAAATGGGGGCATAATTATTGTGGGTAGTGGTGTGTTATGAGTCTGGTGAACTGAGTTAAATTCCTAGCCAAGGCTACTGTCAGTAGCGAGTGAAACCAGAACTGGTCCTGAGCCCCCACCCCAAAACCTTCACCGACCCACACTGACCAGCGGGGTGAAGTATGGTCAACACAGTGTGGGGAATGCCTTCCTCTGGGGTGTATTTTATTAATATGACAGTTCAAATGTGTCAATAAATGGTGTTATGTTAATGCATTCCATTTTTATGGATTCTTTGCATTTGGAATGCTGCTTTTTAAATATTTGTTTTAAGCCACAAGACGGAAATAACTGCAACTCGAATGAAAAAGAATATTTCCTGCTTTTCCAACATATGGAGAATCATGATCATTTGAATGAGAGCATTCTCTTTCAGAAAATCACGTGATAAAAAAGTGAAGTCATTCAAAAAAATGTCAATCAATAGCCATACATGGACTTATCTGTTCTTTCCACGTCGCAATTATACACTGAATTACAAAATGCCTTACTTATGGCTCTCCGATCTGTTTTTTGGGTTGATGTTTCACATGATGTTCAACGTTTCCCTCCAAGTGCTGGGAGCTTCTTAACGCAAAACGTCAGACAGCATGACCAACAACATACGGTACGCGAAAGCGTACGTGTTAAACAAACATACGGTACGACTGGAAAACCCATGGGAGCGCTATACAGCACAGCTGTGAAGACAATACCTTACCGTATTTAAAGAGAGTCATGAAACAGGATTTAAATTTAATCGGCATATTTTTGCTAGGCTTGTACGCACTAATATTGAAGTTCAATCATGTCTTCATAATTCTCATTTCTTCTTGCGGGGGCCACCGCTCATAAAACAGATTCATCCAGCCTCGTGCAAGGGTACATTTCCATTTTTGCACCTATAATGAAGTCGAATGCTGTGAAAAAAATGGTAATGTGTCCGTGTAATATCTGATGTTCAAAACATTTAACCATCCCTGTACTTTAGCAAATAGCCCGGAAACATAGACATTGACAAAAACATTGGGACAAAAAAGCTAAAAGTCTGCAAAGAAGCATGGGGAGGTGTATACTTGAAATTTTACTGAGATACAGAGAGCGAGAGAAACAGATGGATCAGAGAAAACCCGAAAATTAGAGACGTCAGAATCTTCATCAGAATCTATATTTTATGCTGGAGGAATCCGATGGGCTATGAAGCTCTATTTTTTTCACAGATGTTCACTAATGATCACTTTATAAAAGTAAGTGGGCCTTGGGGAGCACGAGTCCCCTCGAAGAGATGACGAACAGGTGTCGAGGAGAGTGGCAGGGCACGGCCGAAAGGAATTCCACTGCGAAGATGGAGTGATGAGATCAGCTCGCGCGCGAGAGCCACATGGATCTCTGTTTCACGGGACCGCAAGGGAGGATGACGACTTTGAGAAGGCTTCATGCAGCAGTAGAAAGATCGTGGCTGATGATGAAGATATATACTAATTTATTATCCTCGAATAAACTGGTCTAAACCTACAGATTGTTTAAAAAATGTATATATATTATTACTGGATACGCATCGTTAATTTTAACAGCCAAAATGGACCCTGCTAGTGCACAGAATGGCCTTTGCAATGAAGAGCGGTGGTTTTGTAGTTAGGCTTCAACACCTTGCATTCAGAACACAATTTGAGGATTTGAGGTCCGTCTGTTTGCATGCGCATTTGAAGACACGTATATGTGGCAGGCGAGACTAAATGGGAATGCAGCCATGTTCACCACCATCTGTTTACAGTATTCCCAGCTAAAGCCATACATCTCGCGCTTTGTGGTCATGGAAACGAATTTTGCTCTTCACCTATGATTTATTCTGCTCCTCTGTAAGATGTTAAATTGTTGGGTCATCTTCGAAATTATGGATATTTTTAAAGGGAATTAGTGGGCTTCACTTTTTACAACATAATTCGTGATATTTTTTCATATGCATATTCTTGGGTCTTTCGGTAAAGTCACGTAGATAGAAAACAAAAACTAATATATAATACAATTTTAATTAAAAGTTCAAATAATAAAAAATGTAAATAAGACATTGAAAATAAAAGCAAAAACATAATAAAAATAAAAATAGTGAAATAAATTTAAAAATAAAACTTGTATGAGAACTCAAAAATTTTTATTTTAAAAAAACATCAATTATTTTTATTCTTTCACGTCGATAGGTTCAAAGAAAATAACAAAAAGAATAACAACAAAAAACTACGACATTTCGATCACAACACAAGCGATCGTCATCCTGATGACTATGAACTCCTGCAGTCATGAAAGCTTTAAGTCAAAACATCAATTCTTAACTTTGACCCCCTTTGTTAACGTTCGATAAAACCACACAGCATACCAAACACAAGTCCTGTAAAACAAAATTCTGTAGTCATAGCCAACAGTGTTTTGCACGAGTCTCCAGTCAAGACAACAATAGCCCCACGTCATTTAAATATACAATTCATACTTTAAATATACAATTCGTACTTTATGTTTTTTTTCTAAAAAGGAAATCGCAGGATAATACAATGGAGCCATGGGCCCCTGAGTCACATTTTTAAACTGGGGTTATTTTTGTTTACACGAGGTATACGATAAAGTAGTTGTATTTCATAGAAAATATTTTTTTTTCACTTCAGATGTAATTATACACAACATCGAAAGACAATGTGCATTCATAAATAACATATGCTTTAGTTTTGTTGGAATGCAAGTCTTGTGGTTATAATGTTGTACATTATATCTAGACACTGGTAATGCCACACTCCTCTTAGACTTGTATTAAAGTTCAGGGGCTTTGAAATCTTCTGTATTTTTTTAGGATGGAGTTGGGTAAAACCGGTTGGGGAAACTCCCAGTGCCATATGGGAATCAGGGACAGTGGCAATGAAGATGGATTTTCAGCTGCGAGAGTGGTGGTTGTGATTCCTGCAGTTTGCTAAATGGACTTGATGGATTACCCTTACGTTCACACGTGTAATTAGCGACTTCCGTTGACGCGTCGTGTCGAGGGCTTCTTCTAATTTATTCTCACACTGGGCACAACACAGGCCGATACATAGAGATATGTCTCCTCTCACTGGGCACAACACTGGGTAGTATATATATATCCGTCTCTACTTTAGCTAAGCACAACCGACCTCTCTACATAGTCCCATCGCCTTCATCCAACCACACAGCTGACTGACTGGTGTGACGATGACGGCGATGGGAGCCGTGCAGAGGATCTTGCATGCGGCCAGATGACGGAGAGAGATTACGCGGAGCAGTGACGCAGCTAGGACCCGGGACCCTGCAACAACCCTGAACCTTCGGTTCCATCCCCTTTATATACCTCTCGGCGTGGCCCGGCCCCGCCTCTGGCCACACCCCCTTCCAGAACCTTCAAGCAGGTTCCTGGAGCTTCCCGACTAACTCCACCTTTTACCTTTAACCCAGATATGCCCCCCCCCCTTCTGATTAGTTGTTACATAACCTTGCCCATACCCGTGATTACCCTTCCAGCCCGCCAGGTGACACCCTGTCATTACACATGTTATGTGGTGAAATAGACGTTGCATAAGAACAGCTGTTGGCTCAGGTGTTTTCCTGTACTCTTATTCACATATGCCTTTTTCAATATTCGTCGGTGAGATTTAAATTTCTTGCTTGGTTGAAATGGAACCTTTACGTTCATTTGTTGGTAGCGAAGTAGTGCCGTCGTGGTCTATGCCATCAGAGGCACAATACAAATGTAGAGAAGTGGTGGCGTAGAGGTTAGTGATCTACGCAATTAACCCATTGACCTGCGTTTGGTTACCATCATCCATGGCGAATCATGTCTGAACCAGTTTTGGGCTCACTGATCTATATTGGTCAAGTATGGTCAAACAACCCCCACGAGAGACACTGTGTGGAAAGGCCATTATCCAGCAGCGGATTATATGCATGCATGTATGTATGTTGAATTTCTTTCATACCGTACGTAGATAACTGTGCTAATTGGTGGTACGAGTTGACAAAGGGCTGTAAATAATATTTTTCTGATACAAAAATTATAAACGTATAGTGAATGATATTTAATACGGTGATGTTACTGAATTGCCCCAATATGCTGTCAGTTTTTTTTGTCCTATTACTATCGATGTTACACCTCCGATTGGCACGGTTGGCTACGTACGGTGTGAAAGAAGTTCAACATGTCCATGTATTCATCATCTTTACAAGCAGGTGGTGGAAAACATAACTTTTTCATTTTAGATTTAATTGTTGATTTCAATATTGTGTTGGTAAAAAGTGAGTAAAATCCCGAACAATGTGTCTTAATCATATTACAATTACATAAGTTCCATTAATAGCATATTGCTTCCTAGGGCATTGATTTTTTGTTAAGTGGTGGCAGATTTCTACAGCTCAATTTTATAGCTGACCCAGACCAACTTTGAGTCGCATTAAACTTGAGAGATGATTTGTATCATCAAGGGATATGTATTAAAGGCGAATCAAAGACAAACCTGCAATCTCACATGTCTCTCACATTATCTTCCCATCTGCACTGTAGTCTGCACCGAATGCTTTTGTACATATACAAATGTGCCCTTAGGGACTCTGCTATCTGACATCTTGGAAACATGAGAAGCTCAGCACTGCTGCTCTGTCTGTATTATTGCACTAAGTGGTGTCTGCTGTGATATATTATAGAGCTCATCGTTTGATGTGTTGTTCTGTCATTTGACTATGAGGCTCCAATGAATACAAAGCCCATGAAATCTTGTAGACTGAGTAATGTTCATGTTTTGCCTATTCGAATTGTGTTACTTCCCACTTCATCATCAAACATTCACACGGCCTCTCAATTAATGTACCCTTAGTCTGTTATACTGATTTAGCTTTTATTTATTTACTACAAAAGGCAACTTAAAAGTTATTTGTGGCAAACCATCATAAACATTACACGCTATTGCATGCATTTGTGCATGACTTTAATCACGTGCATTTGAAGATTGGTAATATTTTTTGGTTATTATGTAAATTGCTATTGTATAAATTGTAGGTTTATTCCACAAAGTGTCAATTAAATGTTACAGCCAATTAGCCGTGGCAGTTAGTTTTGGTGGATTTTGTCTGCATGATCGTTGCAGGGCTTCCAGGTTGCCACTCGGTATTTATACGGTGAATACGTTATACTGACCTATTTATATCGATTGTTTTGTTTATTTTTGGCTTCAGCCCATAATAAACATGAAATTTTGATTTGAAGCTTTCGTGACTGCAGGAACCCATACTCTTTGGTTCTTTCGGTAAAATCACGTAGGTATAAAATAATATAAATCACGACGTTTCGGGCGCAACACAAGCGTCCGTCATCAGGTGGGAAAGCATGGTCTGCTGCTGAGGCAGACTGTTTTAAAAGGTTTCAAATGGGTGTAGCCTAAGAGTCATAAAGAAGTGGCCGGGGCTAGTGATGTTAATGTGAGAAATTAGCATGTAACTGTAGAAAAGGAGGAGAGAGGCCTCCTAGACGAGGGAGTGCAACCCAACGGGTGTAATCCACAGGGCCTGTGAGAATGAGAGTGCAATCCACAGACAAGAGAGTGCAATGCAGCGGACATGTGAGCATGAGAGATCTAAGAGAGAGGCATAGAGAGAGAGAGACACACAGAGTCGAAATAACAGTTGACAAAGGCAGGTAGGATGGAAACATCACAGTCAGTTAAGACTTTACCTGGTTAATAACGTCCTTCCAATGATTGCTCAGTTTGTACCCATCCTCTCGGTTGAAGTTGTGTCTGTGTTTATATATCTGGATGGCTTCATGAACAAATCTCTGAAGGTAGCCGGTAGGTTTGCAGAGTACCTCCGTCTTGGAAAATATATATTTTTTAAAAACTTTCTCCTCCACAAGCAAAACATGAATCAGCCGCATATATCCCATACATGGCCATCGCGACAAATAGTCTTTGGCCTCCGTGAGACCCCCTTGGTGGAGTACATTCCTGGTGTTAGTAGGGGCCTCGTTACGGTCAACTCTGAACAGCCCCCTCTCCTTGTGTGTTCGTCGTTCCGGGCAACGCTCTTGTCCGTTAGCTACAGCGACATGATGATCGAGAGAGAGGTGCTGGCCCAGAAGTACATTCACATCATGCAGATCGTGGAGGCAGAGAAGACGGCCGCCAATCAACTCCGGCAGCAGCTGGAGGACCAGGACACGGAGATCACGCGCCTCAAGGCAGAGGTACCGCCCTGGCACATCCACTAACACCACATTCTCCGCGTGTATTCTCATAGACTCCAGTAGTAGTAAGATGTGTGTATGCATGTGTAGTGGTTAGCACGCTGCGCTACGAACCCGGCGACCCAAGTTCGATTCACGCTCACGGTCGACACCAGTGACGATTATCTGAACCGGTCCTTGGCCTCCCCTAGATCAACTCGAATAAGTGCCTGGTGTGTAAACGTCACCACTGGGGAGACAAAGGTGGCAAGACGTGGTGTTAGCCACAAACCCCCTCGTGTGCCGTGCTGGCCTTCAAAGGTGCTTGCTAACAGCACTTGCCCCAACAGTCTGTGCAGGCTATACGGGGAATCTTTATCTTTGTATGTATGTTGAACTTCTTTCGGACCGTACGTCGGCAACCGTGCTAATTGGAGGTGCAGGAGGGGGCAATAACAATGCCTGTGCATACACACCGGGCCCAGATTAACGCAAGGGGCTAGGCCTCGTATTTTAAGGATCCTCTCCAATAAACACATATATGCACACTTTATCATTCTTCAAACACAATGCTGTAGTATTATGATGAAGCCTATGGTGTAAATTGATCATTAAAGCAATAGCATCACGACTGTGTGTGTACTGCTACAGTTATGCGCTGAAATCCAAATCGATTTGATCTTTTTTTTACTTTGATTTCGGTTTATGACTCGTCTAACACATTTAAAAACCAGAACTCAAATAACCAAGGCGAATAACAATGGTGGGTCTGCCATAAATGGGTTAGGGTGGTGGTCAAACATCAAAGTGAACGAATTGAATGTACAAATAATTGTGTACTTATTGACGAATGTGTTGAATTTTTATTGAATATGTAGTGACATCGCGTGATGTCACTCTGTAATGCCGGCCCTAGAGAGGCACGGCGTGCGGTGTATTCACATCGCGGACACCACGAGGATGTGGGTGCAGTACCGGCCCTAGAGGGGCTCGGTGAGTGCTGATCGATAGCGCTGGATGGCACCACGCTGGGGTGTGGGAGTGCCGGCCATGGAAATGGGGTTACTAAGGACCGTGGCATTCTGGTAGACCCCAGAGGAAACGTGACTGGTTAAGTCTACACAGGGGCCCCCAAGTGGGGGCTAGGGGTGGTCACGTGTCGGGGTCGAGATCCTGCTCGAGGATTCTGGAAGGTGGTCGTGGCTAAGGGCGGAACCAGCCATGCCGCCTTGTCTTTTTTCGGCAAAGTCACGTAGATGCATATTCCTTGTTTCTTTCCGTAAAGTCACGTATCTCCGTATCTACGTGATCTTATTGTTGATGGAGAGCTCTTGCCTATATCATTTGGAAACCCCAGAAAAATTTGTTTCACAGATCGAACTGCCGATGAGGTTCAGAAAGTCAAAACCATTGCCGAGTTTTACCTGCTTCTACAAGCATTGCTAAACATGTTCGTTGCAGAAAACTGATGGACTAAAATGTTATTTTATTTCGGCATGATAAAACACTTGCCTGCTTATCGTACTACTTTGCCACCTCACAATTATTCTTTTTTTGCGGTAGATTGTGGCGCTCAACAAAACTAAGGAGCGCATGCAGCCAAGGCAACTGGTGGGTCAGGAGGAGGAAGATCCAGACATCAAGAAGATCAAGAAGGTCAGTCCTGAGCGCTACTGGGTGCAGTTGTGTTTGGAATGTGAATCTGTTTATTTTTGCTGTAATATTTGAGCATAGAGGCCACGGGAAAGCTACAATTTGTTCCGATATAATCTCTTGGACTTTTCGGCTGGCATGGCCTACCAAAAAGGTGAGGACATCAATATTATTGCTGGGCCACCCTTGTATTCTGAGTGATGATGGTAATTTATTATTTAAAGTGCTCATTTCTCGGCTGAGTAAGCTCAGGAAAGACTCAGGCCAATATCAGATGCAAGTACAGCTCTTAATTATGGGATCGAACAGCGTCATGAAACAAACAATGAGCACGAACTCATTATTCCTCACCTATGGCGTGTTCAATTTGCTGCTTCTCACAATCACAGCAGCATCGCTATTACCCGAGACAGTCTAGAGTACGAGCGTTCATTGAGACAATGGAAAATGCCTCAAATGCATATCTGTACAATGCAATGCTTTTCAAAATCATCGTTTTGGATAGAAAGTGAAAAATGAATAATGTTGCACTTGTGAGTTATGACTCGCATGGTTGCAATGGCTTAATCTTGGTGAGAGAATGATTAATACAAGATAGGCAACAGAGGTCAGGTACGGCTTTCTTTTTGAACGCAGCGTCCACAGTTATACATTATTTTAGTGTGCATTCAAAGGCTGCTATTATTACATATTCTCGCAGTTGCTTCATTCGTGTCTAAAACACATGTATAAAGCAATGGCATTATCGGTCCGTTTCATCGATCCACGGTATAAAAAACAGAATATGTGAATAAGCAGCTTCTAACGGCCATTTGCGGTGACCTCACTTTGATGAATTTAAACGGTGACATCGCGAGGCATTTCATTTTTTTTATGGAAGAATAAGCCTGAGGGGCCAATTAAAATTGTAAGTACAGCATCGTGTGGAGCAGTAATGAGACAAATGTGATTAATGACAACAATAAATTTCCTTCATCCCGCCCCCCGTCAACATGAGGAGGTGACTCGGGCATAATGGAGCTGCTCGTTTCCGCAAATGTCCCGCATGGATTTATTTCAGCCGCTGTCTAAAGAATTATTTGTTCGCAGAGCACGATCACTCAATCCCAGATCTGGCTCAACACAAAACCGACTGCCATTGTTTGGACATCTCGTTCTTCTATGTGTTTGTACCGATAGACATGATTAATTCATATATAAAATAAACTCATGTAAACATACGTATATTTTCCCTATACAATTGGACCACACAGAACATACCTCAACAATGACAGCTGACACAGACGAAGAGCGCATGTCTTAGCATACCAAGTTTCCTCCAGCCTACTCTGAGGTAATTCAATTATTTTTTTGAGACATTCAAGTAAACCCTATTTGATTTTTAACTATGACCATTAGTAATGTAATTTAAAGAAACGTATTATTACTGATGCACATTAGGTTTCATTCCAGTCTTTTTAAGCAATGCATATGTATTTCTACAAAGAAATTCATTTCAATTATATGTAAATTATTCAAAGTATATATTATCTTTGGGCATATTGATTGCCTGTTTGGTCAGATGATGATATAGCCAACTATCTTTGGTTAGCCATATCATCGTAAACTAAATTATACATCCATTACAGCCATAATCAATATAAATTTGATTGATCGTATCATATCTCAGGAGCTAAGGGTGGGTGATCCTGGTTAGTACCAGCATCGTAGACTGCGTAACATTTACGCTTGGCCTGCAAGGTGTCCAGGACATGGCAGAGAGTACAAAAATGGTTTCTTGAATTCATCTGTGTGGAGCTTTAAGTGTTGACACCCTCGTATGTAGGAGTGGGTGTTTCCCCGGGTGCAGTATTCTCCCACACGTAAAGCACTCCTTAAAATGGAATTGGCCATGACATCCCCAATAATTCTCATGCATTGCTGAGATTTCCCGGATAAATGAAGAGTAATATTATTGTTTTATATGTGCGAAGCTATTCGTGCAAACATCCTTCATCATGTGCAGCGGACCATTGTTGGTGGGAACTAACACACATGTACGTGTTTTCTGACTGTGAGCTAGTACCGATCGCCGCTCTGGATTTAATACAGAACCTTCTCATGAGACACATTTTCAGTACAGAAGACAGGAGGAGATTTAATTTTTTAAAAATCCACTGACATGAACCCCATCTAATTCACCGATGCCTGCAAGCACAGCAGCAGCGCTCTTCTTTTAAGAAACTACACGTGCAGGGATTTTTTTTGTTGTAAATGAGGTTTGCACTACATTTACCATCCATTATATATATTCGTGTGTGCGTGTGATTCCTGATATATTCAGTGCAGTCCATCATGTCGGCTTAAATTGCTTGGCTGATTTGCGCCGTATTTCACACGGTTCCCACGTGCACAATGCTGTCATTAAGCTACGCTAACAGCCTTCCCGATGGAATGTACAGCACCATCGTGAAACAAATCCCCAGCGTTAGTAGACTGGAACAGGTCAATAGTCAGAGGTATTTGAACTGCCGACATCAGATGGACACGCATTGAGTGCACATTAGTATCTGCAGATGCCGCTTTCAACATTTCCATTTGAGTCACCATGACAGCAACGGTTTGAATGCTGCAGTCAATACCCAAACTGGCTTCCTGTTTACAGATAGGCTTATCGTGTAAGCCATTGTCATACATTTTTGCATGTTAATGCTGGAGGGTTTCTCTTTTATCTTGGATACGACTCAAACCTGTGCCTTGATTTCTGCTGGAAATTCGTCTGTGCTTGGAAGCAGTGATTTCTGGTGGATTTACAAATATCTGTCAGGGAATTTGTGCTCATGATTCCCTCGTAGCAACATATACTACTTGTCCCCTTTCACAGTCGCAACATGCCTTCGCGTTGTGAAATATTACCTTTAATTCTCGATAGACGACTGCCTGTAGGTTTTCTGCGTCCGTGTTATTCGATCTAACCGGCGCACGTCGGGGGTTGTCACCGCGCGTTGTTCGACATGGCGTCCGACGTTTCGCTCCGCATCCTGGAAGCTTCCTCGGGAAGGAAATTGAACGTCTCACTTTCCTCTGGCGTGCATAACGGAGGGAGCAAAAAATGAGCGGCTCAAAACGCGTAGCTGAAGAGGCTCTCGACCGCGTGGATCAAAATGTCTGACATCATCCCGAACAACGAGCCGTAACACCTACCCCAACACGCATCGGAGGGCTTTGATCCTTGTTATTTCCCCACTGTTGGTGCCGGGGGGGATTCAGTCAATCAATCTTTATTTCACGTGCCAATATTGCCCTCAATGAAACAGGCATCAGTGCACATTGCAACGGAAACGAGAACGGTACAGGGGACATAAAGCAGCGAGAGGAATGGGAAAAAGAAACCCGTCACGACCTCGCCGGATAACAACGACTGAGCAAAGTAAATTGCGACCGTGCGCAACGAATCGCATGCGAAAGTGAATTGGTAAATGAAAAAAACGGAACGTGAAGAGGCAGTTTCTGTTTTTTTTTCATTTTAAAACTGTTGATTTTATGGGAAGATCCGTCTGAAAAGGTGTGACTTGCACACCTTGGATGAAGCTGTGGCAATGACGAAGCTGACTTCATTTATTTTAGTTATATTATATATGGCTCTGTAATCAACATTTGCGATGTCTATAGCCATTTAACCGTGATAGAAATACTGTATGTAGAAAGAATCAAAAACGTTGAATTGAAGATTGCACAGCCACGCCAAGAATGCTTGAAGAAAAGTCTAAAACCTAAACATCAGAAGAGCAGTCAGGCAACAATATACACTTTCAGTTGGTGACATTTGAAGTGACATCCATAGACATTTTCCAAGATCTAGGTTGTATAAATATAAATGGACTAACATGATAGACTATTGATATCTGAACCAGTACCGGCCTCCCAACTTGCACTGACCAGTGTGGTGAAGTATAGCGAAACGAACCCCATCACCAGGTCTTCACCCATCAGTAGAATGTCAATTATTGTTTGCTTATTTGTTTTACGCTCATTATCCAATCACAACAAGTAGTGTAATTATTCATATGTCAATAAGACAATGGGGTGATTGGTGTGACATTGTTTTTTTGTTAATCCCTGTGAAAGGTTCGCAAGAGCAGTGTAAACACACAGTCTTGTGGTCTCTTGTCTTGAGCTGGCATATTATCTGCCCTGCTGGTACCATTGCCTGCCCACCGCCAGTCAGACAAACATCTGTGTTCCACAGCGAAGGTTACGTTAAAGCACCGATTGTTGCGTTTACTTCAGTTTAAAGTTTCAAGTTTCATTTATTAGGTATAGCCCTGTGAGCCATTCGGCTCTTGGATCGGGTGCAACCGCAACAAACAAAAAAACAAAAACATGAACAAGAAAACATCTTAAGGTGACTATGTGCAAACAGAAAATCCAAGAAAAGACAGCAAAATATTGCAGAAAAAGCACCGTAAACCAACACTGTGTGCAACAATCCCAGTGGGATGCAAGTCAAACAACAACAACCACAAGACAACTTAGATTAAGGCCATCAGTCTAACTCTGTACTATAACAAACAAACATGGCCAACCCGAAAAACTTTTCAAAAATCACCAAAATAAAGCCATAAAAGCAATGAAACAGTGATCATAGGAACTGTGACCGAATTTTCACAATAAACGACGTGAACAACATGTATTACCAAACTCTGCAGCCATAGCTGGCTACAGAGGAGAGGTGAGCAGCCCTAATGGGAAGGAGTTGTGCTAATTGACAGCGGCTGCGTCGGCGTCGGCAGCGTTCGCTCCGGAGCGCGTGGCGCCCACACATTCCGGGCCAACCGCTGCGATTTGAGAACCCAAATCTCAACCCCCCCCCTCCCCCCCACAGCTTCTGCTATTCACCGCATGAATGACTTCACGCGCGCCACTGTCTCGTGCATTGTGAACGCTACACCTGCCAGCCCTCGTCTGTTTCTGGATGTTGGCCTTCAAAAAAACACCAACATATGGCGCGTGGCGTGCTAATCACGCCAAATTAGCCACCTGACATAATCAGACTACAATTTGGCATCATAGGCTTCGCCTGCATACTCTAATGCACTATTTACATACATACATACAAAGAGATACATTTTAGTCTCATATTTTACCTTACTGCACCACCTATAAGTGGATACTCACATATGCTGTCACCGAATAGAACACATGCATGTTGATATACTCCAATGGGCTTTCTAATACAACTATCAGGGTAGGTTCTCTCACACTTGGCAAATGAGCGGTTGGTGCACTCTACTCCTATTTGCCAATGCGGCCTTTGAATGGTAAATGGTGCTGAACCCATTAAAGTCATAGCAGGTGGGAGGGCAGATCCTGTCAGGTGTGGCAGCCAGGAACTTGAGCCGAGGGCTCCAGTAGTGCATGCCCAGCCCACCAATGTGGGCATAGCGTCAGTCCCTCGAGTCACCCGGCTGCCTCATTCCAAGTTGTAACACCGGACCGCGACCTTTGTCGATGCCGTTCTCTCGCCATGACCTCCGAGCGTCCTAGACTTAGAGCGGTCGGACCGATGAGAGCAAACCGCTGTCACTTCGGACGCAGCGTTGGCTTCTGGGAAGAGTGCCCGAGTGTGAGTTGGAATATATTGAACATATAAAGAGAGGGAAGCTGCCCTTAAAATGCGTGGAAGGGGAAACTGCAGAAGAACGATAAAGGGTCTGTGCCAGAAAGATTCCAGGTGCTGGACTTGGCGTGCCTCAGTTGGCGCAGAAGAGACGATCACAATGCCACTATGCCATGATGTCAGCTGCTGAAGAATATCTGTCGGGGTGGATGGACCAGTCTCAAAGGTCTTTTGTGAGGAGAACGATGTCACGATGATGAAGATGATGGTGGTGGTGGTCTATGAGGATAAATTGTGTGAGCATTGTTTGTTCACGTCAGAGTCTGAGTATAGCGGATGCAAACCTGTGACACTCCACTCAGGTCTTAGTTTGCGGATTTTGTTTCTTTACTCGTTTAGCCGAGGCGACTAAAAGCAGTCCAATATTTTATCCACTCTGAGTTAATTAATTCCCACCCCCGCCTAATTGATTTCAATCTGCAGCTTCATTCAGAATACATGTCGTTAATTTAGTCTCATCATGGTCAGTTGTGCTCAGGCCTTTTTTGGCTGGTCATAGTGATTGTCACGCTTGATGATTTCCATCCACTCACAGTCGTCGTTCGTTAAACGACAAACGACGCTTCACAATCGACAAACATTTCAGTCTGCAAACCTATCCGCCGTGCGCTGTCCTCCCTCCCACAGGTGCAGAGCTTCTTGCGAGGCTGGCTGTGCCGGCGCAAGTGGAAGACCATCGTGCAGGACTACATCCGCTCGCCGCACGCCGAGAGCATGCGCAAGCGCAACCGCATCGTGTTCAGCATGCTGGAGGCGGAGACTGAGTACGTGACGCAGCTGCACACGCTCGTCAACATCTTCCTGCGCCCGCTGCGCATGGCAGCCAGCTCCAAGAAGCCAACCATCTTGCACGACGATGTCAGCAGCATCTTCCTAAACAGGTGCTGCCTCTCTAAAAGCCTCACCTATTTTGTTTCCATTGGCCATTCTCTTCCTCTTCCATCCCTTCACCCCTCCACTCCTTCCCGTCCCTCCCCTGCCCTTTTGTGACCCCCGCGTCTCCTCTGTTACGGTGACTCGCCCCTCAGCACTTGCACGCCCCTGAAATCACTCTATTTGTGTTAGCGCTTTTTAAACGATGTAGAGCGCCTTGAGAAAAGGCACTCTATAAATATAAAATAAGCTCTTCACCAAGTTCTAGATTTGAAGCTTTTGTGACTGCAAGGATTCATATTCTTAGGTTTTTTCGGTAAAGTCACGTAGGTAAAAAATGTAAAATAATAAAAGTAAAATAAAACAAAATAAAAAATTACGACGTTTCATAAGCAACACAAGCCTCCGTCTTCAGGTGGAACCGTCACAGCCACGACAGCTGTATCAAGTAAATGAGAGATCACAAGAAATACCACCCCGTACATATAATGGTTGAGGGGGGAAGGGCCAGGAACGGCACACTTTTTATTAATATGGTAAGGTGAGGCTTAAGACTAAGAATAGACTGCATAACAAAGGACTGAGCCTTTGTTATGGAGAGGTGCGGTTTGGAGCCTTTTCTGCGTGTCGTGTCCAGCCACTGGGACCGGTATTAGTTCACCTGTCTCACTCTGCCATAGTCCAATATGTTGCCGTGTGTGCTGGGAGCTTCCTCTGAAGGAGCTTCTTCTGAAGAAGAATCTTCTCCTAAAGCTCCCAGCACGTGCAGCGAAACATTCAACGTCACCTCATCCTTGCAGAAGCTTTTGGCTAGTCATCAAACAAAGGGCTGTCACTACATTTCGCGCTTTCAGATGCGCTTCTGTGGCTGTCTGGAATGCTCTTCCTTCCGACATTAGGAAGCCATTGGGGCTATGCACTTTTAAATCATCTAGATTGATAGCTAATTTCTTTAGAACTGCTTTTTGTGTTTAGTTTGTTTTCCTCACCCCGCACCTCCGATTAGCACGTTTGGCTACGTCCAGTGCCTAGGAAGTTCAAGTCGATGTAGTTTACGTGTTTGTTCCTAACCTACCTTGTGCAAGCATGCGAGCGGAATTCAAATCCTCCTTCCTTCTCTTGCAGCGAGACCATAATGTTCCTGCACCAGATCTTCCTTCAGGGACTAAAGGCACGCCTTGCCAGTTGGCCAACACTGGTTCTGGGTGAGTTGTTCATGTTCATTTTTCTCATAATGCAAGATAAAAACAGGGCATCGTTTTTTTTGGTTGCAACAATCCAATCCTCCCACCCTCAGCCCAGCATTTAATTGCACGAATTTTCATCCAGATATCCATTCTATTATTCAACAATCGGTTATGTATTTTTTTCAACATTGCTACAGGGTGACGTGAACTCATCTCATGCGATGCATGCACACCAAAAGAAAACGCCGATTACTGTATTTCACACGCGAGTTGATGCGTACATTTCGATATTCAACAAAACAAGTACATTGATAAATTCATTGAGCGCCGAGCTATGCCCCTACTTATCCTATTCGTTTAAGTGCCCGTTCACACCTGGACATTGCCTGCAAACGTGCATTTTCACAGCGGACCTGTTCGACATCCTCCTGCCCATGCTCAACATCTACCAGGAGTTTGTGCGCAACCACCACTACAGCCTGCAGGTGCTCGCCAACTGCAAACAGAACCGGGATTTCGACAAACTGCTCAAGCAGTACGAGAGCAAGGCAGACTGCGAGGGACGCACCTTGGAGACCTTTCTAACGTACCCCATGTTTCAGGTTCGTGGGTAGGAAAGATGAGAACGGTTCTAAGTCTAACCAGCAGACGAGCTTCCAGCCTGCTGCGTAGGTTTTCGTTTTCAGGCTGTAATGCTCTCCGGTCCATGTCCCTTGGCTGTGCCACGTGCAGTTCGGCATTTGTGCCTCTGTGGAGCAGCACCAGGCTCTGAACCATATCTGGTATGCACAGTTGCATTTATGGTAGCCGCAGCTGTCGAGTGTCTCCACATGATGCTAAATATTGGCCATGAGCAGCTTTGCACACGTAGTTATGTCTGACTTTCTGAATGCTGTGAGTCCAGATCCCAGGTGGGGAGTTCAATTTGAGCTCATCATATCTCCTTTGTGGGAAGTCAACAATGAACAGGCTGGCCCTCGTCACAGGAATGTGGAACTTCCACCTCCACTGTTCAAGGGCCCCAAAATCAATAAGCGTCAACCAGTGATGGTTTGAGTAGTGGCCACTTTTGCTATGACCTTATGTAGTATATTAAAACAAAATTATGATTGTGATTGTCTTGTGCTTGCCGGGCACTTGCTACAGATCCCCCGCTACATCATCACCCTGCACGAGCTGCTGGCTCACACGCCACACGAGCATGTGGAGCGCAAAAGCTTGGAGTTTGCCAAGTCGAAGCTGGAGGAGCTGTCAAGGTAACGTGGAGTCGTCGAGTGGAAACAGCCAGACCAACGCATTAGCCACAGAAGACCCACACGAAGAGCTGCAAGGGGGTGTAACGATGCATCGTTGAATTAAAATAAATTTTACACTTGTGATACGTGCATCGAATCACGCATGTGACAATCGATAATTAATCTCGGTTCACACGACATTGTAAGGGATTCTGCAGTCGTGTAACGGTTACCCCACCGTGTTCGATTAGACCTCTCAGCGCGGCCGTTAAAAGAGTGGTGCAAGTTTCTTAAATCCCCCGCCTGTCAGCCCAGAAGCGTACACGACTGTAAGTGGGGAGCCCCATGGCCAAGTCTTTCGGCGGGGTGAAGTGTGGACGCTCCCACCACTTCAAAGATGTCTGACCGGTGTGGAAGAGTCGGCCAAATGACATCCATAGTGCCCCTCCAGAGTTCCTTCGAGTGGAGGCCCTTCTGCTGCAGTGGCGGCACATGCAAGACTCAAGTCTTGGATCAAATGACAACCGCTGCATTGTGACAAGTCATCGAATTGCGAGGAGGGCAGAAATGCTATCGTTCCAAACGAGCGTGGCAGTATCGAATGCGGAATGTTTTCAATAAAAAATGTATGCAGACAAATACAACTTGCCACAATATAAAACGATGCATGTATAGCTGCTTTAGCTCAGCTGTAGAATGCACACGTATGGACAAATAACCCGCGTCTTATTACGTGCATGTAGGCGTTCTGTGTTGAAGGTGATGATTGTTGCATAGCAGCATGACGCGACTGCTCACCATCACGCCGGCTCTGGTGGAGTGCACCTATAAGCCATTGCTTTTGATGTGGGATTAGTGGCTCGCACATGCCGATAACATATATCATGTGTACGAGCAACCTACCTGCAGGACCGGTAGGTGACAAGACCATGACAATACAAGCAGGTTGAGCAGTTATCCGTTGCGTTTTGGAATGGATATTTAATTCCTCTGGCATCTCAGCTTCCTCCCACTCAGTGCTATTTATTTATATGTGTGAAAAACTCAATCAGAGAGCAGCCAAACATGGCAATGCAAATTTCACTTTAAAAAGTGCCTCGAGTCTGAGTGAGGCTTTTTCTACATAATGAAATGGAACTATTTTGTGTCTTGCCTGGTGGTTGAGATGAATGAAAGTGGCAGCCAAATGAGTGATTGCATCTACGAGGACCACCTCCTTGGAGACGAAGTATTAATATCGGCTCGCGTGCAGATGCTATAGATGTAAAGTTGCATCGCAAGACCGTGCGAGGTGATTACAGGTTTTGGACGGCTTCTTCCAGCGACAGTGGACAGATGACGGCTAATGATCACGATGATAATGACGATGTTGTGTGTTGCTCCTCAGGGTGATGCATGATGAGGTGAGTGAAACGGAGAACATCAGAAAAAGCCTGGCCATCGAGAGGATGATTGTGGAAGGCTGCGACATCCTGTTGGATTCCAGCCAAACCTTTGTGCGACAAGGTGCCTCCTACACACTTCGACACGATGCTTGCATCTACACACGCGCGCAGTGGTTGCCTTAGTGACAATCAATGACCGAGAAGCATTTCTCTGATAATTGCAGCAAAAGCAGATTTAAATACCGCAATTGTCAGCTTGCAATGCATTAAGGTCACTAAGGCAATACTACTTAGCATTGTCCTCCAAAACCCATGGTTTTTATAACACGGGCTTCTTTTAACTACCAGAGGTGCACGTGACGAGAATGTTTAATCTTGATTTGAAGCTTTCGCGACTGCAGGAATCCATACTCTTTGGTTCTTTCGGTAAAGTCACGTAGGTATAAAATAAAAGAAATCACGACGTTTCGGGCGCAACACAAGCGTCCGTCATCAGGTGGGAGAGAATGTTTAAGTGCATCGTGCCGTGCAAGTAAAGAAGAATTCAGAACTTGTTACTTTTTTTTTTTATCTTTCTTAAATGAGCACGAACGTTAAGATTTCACGGTGGCGCACAGGTGGTGTTTTTGAGACGCTGTTTTAGGGGCCTCGACTTTAATAGGCTCTGCTGCGGAGTCACTATGCCGGGCCAGGCATCCGTGCGCCCCGGTGGGCAATATCACGCGGCGCTCTCGCACGGGTCTCTCGCATGCACACACGTGTGATGCTTGACCTCGCGCATCCGTCGCACTCTTAAAATTCAGGGAGCATACTGAGCGCTCGTAAACACCACGACGCCGCAATGGAACGCGACAAACGCAGCGGAATGAATGGGGGAAAATTTGAAGTAATGAACATGATGCAACGCGGTGATAAATTTGATCCCAAGAAGGGGAAAAATCCCGTGGTTTTAACAGATCAAAATCCAACGCTTCCACAAACGGCACCTTGTAGCGAGATAAGATAAGAGAAGCTTCCAAATGTTTGTCACGTTCCAAATGTTAATGTCAAATTTGAAGAAAAAAACATTCCGTGATATTTGATGCTTTTCACACATGGAATGACACTGCATACAGTATGTATTATATTTAATGGCATCCTTTTCATTAAAAAAAATAAAGTGTGTACATGCCGTCAGAGTTAATATATGGCAATCATTTACGCAAATTACATTCGCAGGCATCATTCTGTGAAAGATTTCAAATTATTCTGTGTTGTTTTGTTGACAGCTTGGAGTCCACCATTCTTACGTAAACAGTGTTTCATAATTTTACATTTCATCACTTATTTTTTGTTTTCATGGCATAATTTTTTCAAATCGTACTGTTCATAATTAAATAACAACAAAAATGTTGATACCGTTTGGCAGTGGTGCACAAGCACAAATGATACAATTGCAACACATTGTTAGTGACAAATGTGTTGAGTTGTTTGTCTGTTCTTCATCATTTAGATGTATACGTCGAAATTTGACGTTATTTTAGTTTTATTCAACCCAAAACAAAAGACCACTGGTATCGTCACATGCAACAGGCAGTTATAACAAATATATATCTACCTCCTTCGTAGGCTAACGTTTCAGGCAACATCCTTCCTTCAGAGCAAAGAAAGCTTCAAATATAACTATTTGACTGTGTGACAGTTCAGGAATACAATCTGATACCTTGATAGTCCAGAAGTTAAAGTGGCTTCCTGCTCAAATGAGCTTTGAGGCAGTGCTCAACCTCCTGTTTACAGCCCCCAAGCAAATGGTGACAATTCAACATTCCCACGGTGGTGGCGAATCTCTCCATAGAACAACCACTTGGTGACTTCCCCACAAATCGGTGCTCGTTTCATTGACGCCTCCCCCGAGAGGGATTATGGGCTGAGTCAATCACCACAACCAGGATTTGAAACTCACGCTCTTCCAATGGCGAGGTTATTTCTCTACTGCTGGTGGCAAGAGCGAACGGCAAGATAAGTTGATATTTGAGTAAGCAAACAAACTCTTAAGTGGTCAGAAATACACGTGTAAAATTAGTTATGTTCAAGTAGTACTGTACATCAATTAGAAATATCAAAACCGTGTGATGAAAGACATGTGTGTGTGTGAAGCTGTTGTTGTTGAAGCTGTTTCAATTGCCATTTTTAATGTTATTAAGTCAGCTGGTCCAATTTGTTCATTGGAAAGTTAATTGACAATTGCAACAAAAAAACTGAGTGCATCTGTATAAATGCCCGTGTGCATTTGTGTACACACGCTTACACATGTGTGTGTACTTGGACGTGTGTGTGAGTGTGTGTATGTCCAGACACCGTATCTGCTCTCGCAGAGGTGTAGGGAATCAGAACAGGACGTACGTCTCTTGCTTTATTGACCTGCTCAATGCCGATGAGACCATCAAGAGGCCAGGGCTTAGGGTCGTTCTGCATGATTTCACATTCTCTCACCCTCACCCTACTCACGATAATTAAGGACTTCCATGATGCTGTGCGGGCCCTGGTAAAGCTGCATGGCCAGCAGTCGGGGTCACTCCCTGCTCACCTTAGACTGCGGCAGAGGGATGAAGTTGACTACATCCTTCTAGATTTGAAGCTTTCGTGACTGCAAGGATTCATATTCTTAGGTTTTTTCGGTAAAGTCACGTAGGTAAAACGTTAAAATTAATGAAAGTAAAATAAAATAAAAATCACGACGTTTCGGAGGCAACACAAGTCTCCGTCATCAGGTGGCTGTGACGGTCCCACCTGATGACGGAGACTTGTGTTGCCTCCGAAACGTCGTGATTTTTATTTTATTTTACTTTCATTAATTTTAATGTTTTACCTACGTGACTTTACCGAAAAAACCTAAGAATATGAATTTGACTACATCCCTTTTTCGCATGTCACGCTGACCTTAATTGGTATGTCGGAGGTTGTGGGTTCGTTCCCGACCCTGACGCCGGTATATTTGGAGTTTGCATTTTCTCACCCGTGGCCTTGCGTAGATTTTTCTCCGGGTCCTCCGGTTTTTCCCTCCACACTTAGAAACATGCGTTTAGAGTATTTGGCTGCTATAAATGTCCACATGATAAGCTCTTCATTGGGCTATCATTTGTGGCCAGGTCGCTTCTGAATAATATCTATATAGCTCAGTGGGCCTTACCTGGTAAAATAAAAATTAATTAGTTTGGTTTTAGTTTCATTGGTCTTCACTTACAGTGATTTCCCCAAGTCTAAAGTAGGATATTTGGCTTGGCGATTCAGCATATCTGTTCCCATGTATGCAAATAAATGAACAATTACAAAACAAATTGAGACGTTGCAAATCGGTTAATGTGTACATGTGCAAGTGTGTGCATTTACATGCATGGGTACCTGCATGTGCACACATGTGAATATCTGCATGTATTATGTATGGATGTATGTGTAATAGTCTTTCTGTGGTAGTTTAGGGGAGCGGTAATGTATTGGTTAGCACACTGCGCGACAAACCTGGTGACCCGAGTTCGTATTCCCAATCACAGCCAACATCGGTGACGAATATCTGAACCGGTCCTGGGTCTCCACCGTGGGTTGTCTCAGTCTCAAATGAGTGCCTGGTGTGCTCTTTAAACAACATCAGCATTAAATTTCGATTTAAAGCTTTCGTGACTGCAGGGATTCATCTTCTTGGTTCTTTCGGTAAAGTCACGTAGAAGGGAAATAATAAAATAATAAAAATGAAACATAATAAAATCATTCTCACGACGTTTCGGCCACAACGCAAGCAGCCGTCCTCAGGTGAAGAACAGGTCTGCCGTCCTCAGGTGAAGAACAGGTCTGTCTGTTCTTCACCTGAGGACGGCTGCTTGCGTTGTGGCCGAAACGTCGTGAGAATTATTTTATTATGTTTTATTTTTATAACATCAGCATTGTGGAACATTGGGCCGTGCCGGGTATCCCATACGTGCTCGCTCAGGGCACGTGCCCCAAAAGTCTGTTCAAGGCTAATCGCCGGGGGACCTTTGTCTTTGCGGCCGCCTGCAGGCTCCCTTATCCAGGTGCCGTCGGTGGAGCGGGGAAGGATCTCCCGTGGGCGGCTCGTGTCCTTGACGCTGAAAAAGGAGTGCGAGCGTCAGTGCTTCCTCTTCACCAAGCACCTCCTCATTTGCACGCGCAGCTCTGGCGGGAAGCTGCACCTGGTCAAGGTACGGCCATGCGCAGGCACGCACGTGCTTCCGGGACAAGTGCTGTGAGCGAGCACCTATGAAAGCCCGGCCACCTTTGTCTCCCTAGCGGCGATGTTTGCACACCTCACCGGGTGCACGTTTGAGGCTGAGTCGACCTAGGGGAGGCCCAGCACCGAATGAGCTAATCATCACTGTGAGCGGGAATCGAACTCGGGTCATCGGGTTCGGAGCGCAGCGCGTTAACCGCCACATGTACGCCCACACAAATCCACGTGCAAACACACACACTCACTCAAATACACAAACACACACGCCCACACAAATGCACACACACACCCGCACGCACAAACACATATATATACACACACACACACAAGAACATCAGTGATTGTGCCAGGCTAAATTCCCTTTGAGGCCACGTGAAGTGTCCGAAGCCTCACTGACAGTAGGTCACGGGACAGACCCGGTTGCCATGGGATGACTGACGAAGATGACTGGCAGATGCGCCACTTGTGCTCCCTACTGTGCCAACTTGCTGTATTTTATCCATCCGTCACTCTGCTCGTTGTTGTGTGCCTCCTCTGAATTGTGAGTGTTACTCCCATTGTTGTTCGAGGGCGACTGCCTCCAAGTGGCCAGGCAACTCTTTCATGAGTCTCCTCCACAGAGGCCGATCTTGACACCGCTGGTACCATTCATCGCCAAGTCCACTCAGCTCCACATTCTCCTTTTACCACATCAGCCCGTCTCTTCTGTAGTCCGTAACCGTGCCCGTTTAGCTCCTTCTATCAGGCCAAAGAGAACTGCTTGGGCATGTGGTGGCTGGGCATACAGGCTACGTGACCCAGCCAATGCAGCCTTTCCTGCCAGAGGAACTCATCAATGGGGCGATGTCCAGATCTTTCAAAAATCTGTGCACTCCTCACACAATCGAGCCTGGTTAAACCCAGAATGGATCATAGTTAGACCAGCCTGAATGTTTCAAACTATCACAGATGTTCCTTCAGAAAGATCCAGGTTTTGTTCGCACAAAAACAAAGTCAAACACACACACACGCATACATACATACAATTACACATACACACACATGCACGTCCACTCGCATACAAACAAACGCCCACACTAATGCACTGACATGCACCCACGCATGTGTAATTTAACTTTTATATGTTCACTATTCCCACGAAGCAGAAACGAGCAATAACATCAAGAGCTTCCCAGTAGGCACTCAACGTGAACCGAATGTGAAAAGAATATAGAAGAATTATCATTTATATTCTTAGTTTTTTTTGTTCGGTAAAGTCACGTAGGTAAAAAAAATGCCTCCGAAACGTCGTGATTTAAAAAAAAAATGTATTTTACTTTTATTTAAAAAAATGTTTTTACCTACGTGACTTTACCGAAAAAACCTAAGAATATGAATCCTTGCAGTCACGAAAGCTTCAAATCTAGAATGATCATTTATAGCAATTTCCAAATCCACTGCTGGATGAACGCCTCCCCACAAAGTCATGGGCGTTGTCCAACCGTACTTGGCGATGATAGTCAGTGCTGGTTGGTGTGAGGTGTGAACCCAGGACCAGTGCAGATAGCACTCGCCACTGATGTTGTTGGCAGTGCCTGGAAATCGAACAGATTCACAGTGCAGTGAAGTAACCGTTGTGCCACCACCACTCCTCCGCATCGCCCCATTGGCATGATTGTATTCCTCGGTACGCCTACAAGCGCATTAGTGTGTGCCTGATTGGCGCGGGGGTGCGTACACGCTGAATGCAAATGTCAAATCACCCCCGTTTTTTTTGCTGGGTCTAAATTTTTCAGCTGGAGCAGAAACAAGAAGGCTTGCGTTTCAGTCTGCGAGTGCCAGAGGGAGGGAAGGGAGAAAAAACGAGTGAGGTCAATTATTTCTGTGAGCCCTCATCAGGCGTGTCGAATAGATTCCAAGCGATCAGAATGGAAAACGATCAATCACTCAATTAATTGTGGTGGCCTCACCTGATGATGTGGGCCCTTTGGAGACAACTGTGGTGGCTCGTTTTTTGCTCCAACTTTGATCCCTGTCAACGAGTGATTTTCATCTTTTATGATGCGAAGGTTATGTTGTTCCTGTGAGACAAAGTCCATAGCACCTTTATTATTATTATTATTATGCTTGTAATTAACGTTTGCAGCCCTTTGTCAATCCGCCACTGTGTGTGCCGTTCAATCTATGAGAGGTCTGTTTGACCATACTTCCCCATGCTCGTCGGTGCTCGCTGGTTAAGAGGGAGCTCACGAATGAATGGATCTCAGGTCACGTAAGTTCATAGAGCGGTGCCTTCACCACTATGCCACCACTCCTCCCAATTCAATTCGTATGAATGCTTACTTCCTGAAAATGTATCTTGTTGTTATGTAACGTGAATATTGCACAGTTTATCAACATTGTTTGACCTTGGATTGAAGTTTATAATCAAGATAGTTGTAATATTATTACCTTAAATAGCAAGAGAGAGAGACAATTATGGAAGGTAAATTAAACTCGTATAGTTTCTATTCCCTTCTCCGGCAAAGCTGAACTCCTAACGCAGCCAAATATAGTGGATGAATTGTCTACGCGCAATCCAGATGGCATGCCCGATGCAAAGTGTTTCTTGACGAATTAGTAAAAGTAGATTTGTCTCTTCCAGACTGGAGGTGTCTTGTCTCTCATTGAATGCACCCTAATAGAAGACAATGAGACTTCAGAAGATGAATGTAAGTGACGTTCGTCGGGTATTGTTTGTTGTTGTCAAAAACAAACGTGCTCAATTTCCAAACCGTTATTAATGTGGTAATAATACATTGTGAGCAATCTCTTTGTTCAAACCATGTTGTTCTAGTCTTCATCTTTACTTAAGCGGAGTGAAAGTCCATTGCGATTCACGTCCTCATTTCTAAATAGGGTGCTCGGAAAAACGTGGCACTCGCAAGCACAACCGAATCATTATTACACGGCACATAGAAAACTTATTGAAATACCAAAACAAAATAAATATAATGACAGAGAGTTCACACGTATTTTATTTCATCGCAGGCATCGAGTAAGCTGTTTCGGTCATTTCCTCTGAATGCGGCGTGTGCAGGGCCACATGTCTTGTGTGTGTGTGTCATGTGTATGTATGTGTCTCGTATGTGTGTGTCATGTGCATGTATGTGTGTCTAGTGTGTGTGTCATGTGCATGTATGTGTGCCGTGTGTGTGTGTCATGTGTATGTATGTGTGTCGTGTGTGTGTGTCATGTGTATGTATATGTGTCATGTGTATGTATATGTGTCGTGTGTGTATGTCATGTGTATGTATGTGTGTCGTGTGTGTGTCATGTGCATGTATGTGTCTCGTGTGTGTGTCACGTGCATGTATGTGTATTGTGTATGTGTCATGTGTATGTATGTGTATTGTGTGTATGTGTCATGTGTATATATGTGTGTCGTGTGTGTGTGTCATGTGTATGTATGTGTATCGTGTGTGTGTGTGTCATGTGTATGTATGTGTATGATCCCCAATGCGGTTTCAGGAAAGGGCGGTCCTGCACAGATGCCATATTTTCTGTCCGTCTGCTACAGCAGAGGTGTAGGGAATTCCAACAAGACCTACATCTCTGCTTTATTGACCTGGTCAAGGCCTATGATACCATCAGTAGGCCTGGGCTCTGGGTAGTTATTCGTGCTTTCGGATTCCCTGACCCTCTGCTAACGACCAATAAGGACCTTCATGATGGTGAGCGGGCCTGGGTAAAACTACGTGGGCGGGAGTCGGAGCCATTCCCTGTACACTTTGGGGTGCGACGGGGATGTCCTCTGGCTCCCAGATTATTTAACATCACTCAGAGGAGGAGTTGGAGGCGCTGCTGCTGAACCTGGAGCTTGCCACTAAGAGTTGGGGCCTTACCATCAGCCCCACCAAAACTAAGCACCTGCCTGGGTATTTTGTACCATCGGACACACCACCCCCATAACTCCTAATTGGTGATAGGGCAGTTGTGGAGAGAGTGGAGAGTTTCCCATACCTGGGCAGTGTGCTTAAGACCGGCTCCGGGTTAACAACAGAGGTCTCACTCCGAATCAGTCGAGCAACATTATCTTTTCATCAGTTGCGTAACGCTGTGTGGAAGCTACCTGGTCTGTTGCTCCGCACGAAGCTT
The DNA here is from genome assembly GCF_964198595.1 of Lampetra fluviatilis. NCBI lineage: Eukaryota > Metazoa > Chordata > Hyperoartia > Petromyzontiformes > Petromyzontidae > Lampetra > Lampetra fluviatilis. The sequence continues at coordinate 8,559,217 of NC_136287.1, read as the reverse complement.
CAGGTCTTCTCGGTCACAGTCATTCTCTCCCTTCTCTATGCTTGCGAAACGTGGACCCCTCTAATGGAACATCTTCGCTGGTTAGAAATATTTAGGCTGGCCTGCCTACGATCCATCCTGGGTTTAACCAGGCTGGATTGTGTGAGGAGCTCACAAATCTTTGAAAGATCTGGACAAAGTCCCATCAGTGAGCTCCTCTGGCAGGCAGGGCTGCGTTAGCTGGGTCACGTAGCCCACATGCCCAGCCACCGCATGCCTAAACAACTTTTGTTCGGCCGGGTCGAAACGGGCGTGGCACAGGCTAGAGAAGAGATGGAGTGATGTGGTACAGAAGGATGTGGAGTTGAGTGGACTTGCCAATGACTGGTACCAGCGGTGTCAAGATCGGCCTCTGTGGAGGAGGCTCGTGAAGGACGCTACTGGGCAGTTGGAGGCATTCGCCCTCCAACAACAAGGGAGGGCGGAGGAGCCACACTCACAACAACGAGCAGAGCACCGGGTGGCTAGAGCCCAGCAGGTTGGCACAATAGGGGGCACAGGTGGTGCATCAGCCAGTCGTCTCAGTCAGTTGACCTGTGGCATCTGGGTCTGCCCCGTGACCCCTGCCAGCGGGCGTTCGACACTTCACGTGGCCTCAAGGTGCACATAGCCTGGCACAAGGGTCGTGGTGATGGCACCGCCACTTAGTAGTGAATGGCGGTTGTTGTTGTTGTATGTGGATCGTGTGTGTGTCACGTGTATGTATGCTGTTCTCCCCGTTGCATTCATCAATATTTGTCAGTGCTTGTTCATGTCAAATGGCAGACTCGTTCGCAGCAACACGCTATGCTCTATTCAAAATATTGTTTCGCGAACCCTTTTGTTGAGGGTGTTGTGTTGTTGTCTTTCACCCACACCTGTGATTAGCATGGTTGGCTACGTATGATGCAAAAGAAGTTCAACATAATACGTACATTTAAACACTTCATATGATCGCTGATCCAAGGGGGAAAGAAAGAAGAGTGATGTTGGGTACATTTGTACAGCTGTGAAAGCGTAAAACACAAATTTGGTGGAGTATTAATATTTAGTGTTGCCTTACGACAGTTTGTTTAAGTGGCATCCCTGTAGTTACCTGCCGATGCCTCCCATAGAGCGTATTTGGCCTCCTCTTCCAATCTTGTTGCCTCATATGTCCATTTCTGCACCTCTGATTCGCACGGTTGGCCACGCACGGCGCGAAGGAAGTTCACCAAACCTACGTGCGTCCATTCGCATTAACGAGGGCTTGTCGATGAAATCGCGAGGGAACATTAAATGCGGAACTTCTGAATTCTGTTGCTGCAGCAAAGAGCACAACCAGCTCAGACATCGAACACCTGGATTTCAAGGTGGCCGTAGAGCCCAAGGATGCGGCGGCCTTCACGGTGGTGCTCCTGGCCTCCTCTCGCCAAGAGAAAGCGGCCTGGACCAGCGACATTAGCCAGGTGAAGAAGGTCACTCTCGCCTCGCCCGCGGTGCTCATGACCTCTTGCCCGCGGGACGATGCCGCGTTGGTGCGGTGCTGTAAGCTGCAATTACGGTTGCCACCGCTGATCTAGGAGGAATCTCTCACAATGCCGTAAGATGGGGAGACATGCATGCAGAGGTATTGCCTTGAGTGATGTGTCATTATTATTATGACGCAACTGACAATCAAATTAGGTTTAAATGTCATGGGAAGACTTGCGGGTTTCCCAGGACAGCTACCTCAGGATGTTTTGGGAAAACCGGGACAGGTCGCAACCCTGGCGGTGATGGAGGACCACAAATGATTCACTGGAAATTATCAATCGGGATTGAGGGTTTGGATAAGGCTTCGGGTTTAGTCTTGGAGTTAGAGATATGGCGATGGTTTTTTCAGAGATATGTTAGAGCCATGCTTAGAAATGTTGCTAAATAATGACACATCTGCCAAGTGTTGTTGGTTAATGTAACTGGCAGCAACACTATCTCTGGGGATAATGTCAAACATCATACCCCTAGGTCTAATAGTAACCCGAACACTCTCCGTTATAAACGTTATGCCAAATTAGACAGGAACGCTATCAAATTAATGAGTTTGAAGTAAATATGTGTTGTGTTTTTGTTCAGTCACGCACATTGAAACTTATTATAAAAATTCGAAATGACTGGCGACTGTGGCAAATGAGGCTTCTCTGGATGTGGATTTCGTTTCTATATTTTGTGAATGGAATACCATCCGTTGATTAAACGTGTCTTCTTTCAGTGCATCGACAACATCCGTTGCAACGGGCTGATGATGAACGTATTTGAAGACAGCTCCAAAGTGACGGTTCCACCGGTCATAAAGTAAGACATTATTTATTTGTTAATACATATTTATTCATAAATAATCAAGTTTACATTAAATAGATATTTTTTTCATTGTAAAACCCACACAAGCCTGCGATCATTCTATTTTTATTACTTCATACAAATTCCAGGAATAGTATTTGTAAGTAAAAAAAGATATCAACATTTTCTCGATGTTAGGTGTATGATATATGTGTAAATATACAAAAAAAAACACACCTTAAAACGATAGCCTCTATGTCAGCAAAAAAGTTAAAATTAACTACGTTCATTTATTCTTGTTAATATATGAAACTAAAACGAGCCAACTTTGTTGGGGCGATATCCTAATATTACTGCCTAGGATTTCGCGTTTGTGCCATATCGCTCTATAATTATTTTCTGGTTGTACCGTGCATTAAAGCTAACAATTGACATCGGCTGGCCCATATCAAACACCAGCAGCAGCCGGCAACTCTCGAATTGAGTAGGTGAGCTGCTCCATTCAGTTCCAGAGGATGTTCCCAGCACGTGGAGCGAAACGTCAGACATTGTGCCGAAAAACACACGATTTATTTAGCGAACGCTATTTCTCGCGACTTCCCACAGACAGTCAAACAGGATGCAACTGGAACACGCATCAGAGAGCTTCTCCTCGTCCGAACGTCGCAATACATGACGCGTGTGACGTTTGTCCCTGTCTTCGCCGTGCCTCATCATGAAGGTCAGACACCACGCTGTATTTGGACGATGTCGACATCCGATTCAGCAAGACGCTGAATTCCTGCAAGGTGCCTCACATCCGCTATTCGAGCGTGGAAAAGCTGCTGGAGCGGCTCACGGATCTACGCTTCCTTAGCATCGACTTCCTCAACACCTTCCTGCACACGTACCGCGTGTTCACCACAGCCCAGGCCGTGCTGGAGAAGCTCATGGACATCTACCGCTGGCCTCTCAAGGCCATCTCCCCACGGTGGGCCCTGTGCAAACAAATCTCGCATTCATCTTCTTGGTTCTTTCGGTAAAGTCACGTAGAAGGGAAATAATAAAATAATAAAAATAAAACATAATTAAATAATTCTCACGACGTTTCGGCCACAACGCAAGCAGCCGTCCTCAGGTGAAGAACAGGTCTGTCAGACACTGTCTTTCCGACAGACCTGTTCTTCACCTGAGGACGGCTGCTTGCGTTGTGGCCGAAACGTCGTGAGAATTTTATTTTATTATGTTTTATTTTTATTATTTTATTATTTCCCTTCTACGTGACTTTACAGAAAGAACCAAGAAGATGAATCCCTGCAGTCACGAAAGCTTTAAATCGAAATCTCGCATTCCCAACTGTTGAGCAACATGCGTGCGGTGAAATCGCAGATTATAAAGTGAATCTCTCTCTGAGCTGTGGTTTTCTGGAGGTAAAAAAAAAATTAGTGGTCTGCCAAGGCTTTGAGAGTTCACGTGGTTGTCAAATTTTGCAATGCTGTGTTTATAAAGTCTGCTAAAATGCATTTATGTATGAATCCTCAATTTTTCACGTTACTTATTTAGATATGTTCGTAGCTTAAGGGTCAGTGGTGGTGCTATCCCATTGAGAGCCCAGAGCAGAAAAAATGTTTTTGCCCGCCTACTCTTTTCAATTTACAAACTCCAAATGAGATGACAAACGGGATATAAATGTCGTGAAATGATTGAGGCGTAGATAAGAGACAAATGTCGTGAAATCAGAGAATATAGCCGCCGACAAGATACAGAGGTGAACTTGTTGTGCTCATCTTTCCCGAATACAGGGCCCCTCTCGCTGCTTGGGGCCATACGTTTTGTTCGAATATCGCTGGCGTTGCCACTGTCCGGAGCCAAAATACATCCTCAGGGTATATCTGCTCTCATTCCCCCTTCGCAACGTCCTCAGCTCTCTGGAATTGTTCTTTGCCAACTCGTCGGGAGGCCGGCTAGGCTGCAACGAACCGACGCGCTCGCCCAAGCCTCTGCGCAGCCTCCCCTCCACTCCGCTCGTGGCCTCCTCGCCGGTGCGGAGCCGCCACTCGCCGCTGGGCACCGTGCCGACCATCGGCAGCGGCGGCGGCGGCTTCCAGGCGCTCGACTTGTCCCTGGCTGGCGCAGCCGACTCTCACGGCGCAGTCGCGGTGCCTCCAGCCTCCGTGCCCTCGCCGGCACATGCACCGTCGCCTTTGGATCTCACCACGGTGGGCATCTTGGAGGAGGGAAGCGGGGACAAAGGCCCAGTGGAGGCAGAGAGCCTCCTCAAGAAGAGCTTCAGACACGGTTAGTGGATGAGATGGTGAGGAGGTTGGAGGTGAGTGGGGTCGGTTGGGTTGGGGGCGGTGTTACGATGGGGGTCCCAGTACCTGGCTCTCCCTGGAATCTAAACAAGAGTTTTGGGAGTCAGCGTGTCTGTCTTACAGCCTTGCTCAATTCAAGAAATATGTTACCTGAACTCTGAAAATTATTAAATGCACTTTTCCCCACGGAATTTTTAAGCAAAATTTGGGGCTTTGTCTAATAATTCAGTCGGTGTGTGTGTGTGTGTGTGAGCTGATTTGTGTAATGGCTTGCCATGTTACGGAGCTATAGAAATTGTCGTCATTATTTGTTGACTTCGGGCACAAGGTTGGTGTGCATCGTTCTTTACACTGTTTGGTGATTAGAGGATACATAAACTCTCATTAAAACATCTTCAATCGTGCTGTATGTTGCTGACCGCTTTGAATTTTGGGTCTTTAGTGACTGAGCTCACTAACTGTGATGCTTTGAAATTTAATGAACCAGTGGTGTAAATTCTACACTGCTATGGCAGGGACCGATTTATCCGTGGGGCATCTGCTGTTTTGTGTGTGTGTGGATAGTTAAGGGCCTATAGTTGTAATGTGGTAATGATGGGGCTGACATACCAAGAAACACATCACTGGGTTCTGAAATGTCTTTCTTGGACTGCATAATGGCTCAATGTTGGCCGGGAGAGTGATGCCAACTGCCTGATAACAAATATATTAATAATTATTATGAATTATGGTATGTACATTCTTGATTTGTATGTACAATATACTTTTGCACAAGTTAGCTTAGGCAAATCATCTCAACGCCAATGACACTTTTAGCTTTAAAAATAATTGCATTTTTTTTCTGTGGTGAATTTTTATTTTGTGAATGGAAATGATTATACGTGTGGGAAATTTAAACACATTAATGTGTGGCTGTTTAATTCTGTCTGAATACACATTTAAGTAAAACAAACGTCTACATTACAGCATACATATATCAACTTCTTAATCCTTCCCGTGTGGTTACGTCTCATTTTAATTCGTGCCTTGTGTGCGTTTATGTCATGTAAGTGTCAGTGCGTGCTTATGGGTACGTATGTGTGATCTCGTGTGTGTGTGTGCACTGCGTGGGGTGTGAAGCGATGAGTGCGGGGCTGTTGGGACGACCTGGAGTAGAATTAAGCGACACTGCCAAAGCTGCAGAGTCTCCCACGAGATCCCCAGCGAGCCCACGGCACCTGTACTGCCTCTCAGCAGGTGAGACACCACGGCACCTGTACTGCCTCTCGGCAGGTGAGACACCACGGCACCTGTACTGCCTCTCGGCAGGTGAGACTCCACGGCACTCCCATGCACCTGCTGGATATTCATTCATGGCAAATGTACCAGTGACACACCAGATGTGAGACACACCGTAGAGATACACTTAAGGTGCAGCCCTGCAATGTCTGTGCTCTCACCACTGCTGTCAGAAGGGCCTCCGCTAGAGGGAGCTCGAGAGAGCCCCTGCAGTGGGTATTTGGCCTTCTCTTCCACACTGGCCAGACGTGTTGGAGGAAGAGTTGGGCAGTACACACACATTACCCTCCTGCACGTGTCGGCTGCGTTGTTCAGATATGTAAAAAAATAAACGTTAATATTAAATAGAGTAACGTGAGAAGATGGACTATTTTTCATTCCTAGTGGTGTCCGAATCATCTTATAAATCCTTAATTTGTTAGTGCATAATTTAATGGAATTAACTTGTTCGATAACAAGATGTTTGATCACAGTAAAGCGCACAATCTACACCTGTAAGGAAATCAATCATTGCTCAGTAATCCATGTATCAATATGGTCTGGGCATGAATTCCTATACATTATTAGAGGTGGTGCTGATTTACATTGTCTTACTCGTTCCCTCTGCACTGCATAAACATGCAGGCACATCCAATATCTCAGTAGGTCACTTTTACCACTGATGCCGCTGTGGGGGATTCAAATAAATTGAACCAAACAGTCTGCATGCAATAAAGATGCAACAGCATATATATTACTGACACATCAAGCTTCATGCATTTTGATATCAAGTTCTAAAGTGCAATAAATCAAACACCCTGAGCCCACCAAATAGGTCATTGATATGCGTTTTGTGTGAACTGTTTGCATATAGGAATTGGCCATAATAATACAAATACAGTAGAATTATGATCAAGTTCTACTTATACAGCCTACATACTTATCCAGGAGGATCCTGTTTGAGGTTGTGTGGTAAATTCCTTGTTGAGTGTGGAAGGAACATGAATGATGCCTGCGTGTGGGTATTTCCCGCATGTGCAGATCTCTTTGAGATCCATCAACCAAATATTCAAAGCATTGCAATTGCTTATGCACCAGCACATCCAGCAGAGAGCAGAAACCGTCAACAAATATTGTTTCCATTTTTTCATGCTCCCTCTATTGTCAGTGTGTGCTAATGAAGGCTACATTTAAAGTAAACACTTTAATTCGCAAACAGATAATGCCTCTGTCAAAGCCTGTTGGCTCGCCTTAATCTATTTAGTCATCAGCCAACCCTGTCTTAAAAGCACTGCATTTCTAGCCACATCCAGGAAATAGCGACAAACATGAAACAAATTGTCTCTTTTATTCATACTTTTTGTTAGAAGCTAAAAGGTAAAGGTGCAGCTCTGAAATGTCTTGCTCATGCCACTGCTGGCAAAATACCCTCTAGAGTCCCCTCTCGAGGGCATTTGCCCTCCTCGTCCACACCGGCCAGTCGTCTTGCGCGATGACCTATTCAAAGTGAGCAGAAAAACTCTCTGATCCCTGCTTTACTGAAGGACACAGCATTGCAACGACGTCACAAGCAGGGCAGTCACGTGAGCCAACTGTGTCAGTGGCGGGGAAGACGATGGGGGCCCGATGGACGGTCTCCGAAGAGGCCCGGCGCGTTGACAAGAAGGAGCTCGTGGCCCCTCTCGTTCAGCGGCGGCCGCGTTCCTCGCCCGCGGGGTGCCCGGCCTCGGCGTTCCGTAACGGACGGCCCCTTCCCCTCCCACTTGCCCCGCTCCCACCTGCCCCACGCCGCAGACATCTCGCTGCTGCACCTGAACAGCGGGGTGACGGGCTCGGGCGTGGTGGCGGCCAGCTCGCGCGAGGTCGACAACCACCTGCGCTCCGTGACGGCGGTGTCCGCCTTCGCCATCGCCACGGCCGGTGCAAACCACGGCAGCCCGGCCCACGACGGCCTCGCGGGACCCCCCACGCACGAGGAGCGCCTGCGCAGGCACTCGCTCAACGGTGCTCGACAACAGCAGCAAAAATAAATCAAATGAATCACCCACCCACCCACCGTCTCTCACTCTCGCCCCCGTTGGTAAAAGTCACGGGCTCGGTGTTAGCGGCGGCGGTGGCTTCGTAGCGATGGACAGCTTCAGGTTAACCGGGAGCCAGCTCAGTTCACCATTCATCGTCGTCATCATCATCCACGATCAATCTGTTGCCGGATTAAGGTCTCCACGAGCAAATGCCATCATCGCTCATAATCGCGCAATGTAAATAATCCACCTTGCACCTGCACGCGAGCTGATTTCATCGCTCCATCTCTATTCGGTGGTCGTTCTCGCGAGCACATTCTATTCCTTCCCCGCCAGTCCGTCAATCTTCTTCACCACGGGCCAGCATCCCTTCGAGTGACATCTACTGCCCAAGCGCCCTTACTTTTCTCAACAGTTTTAATTAAGTCCTTCAAGTAATGCTTTTAAAATTGCATGAGCCGTGACCAATAACTCTAATGTTATGAGTGGTGATAAAAAAAGTGTAAATGTGGAATATTGCTGATCAAAATGTCAAGATAATGAGATATGAAATTGCCCAAACTAATGAGATTTTCGATTATCATCTTTTGTGTGCACTACTCATCATGTATAATTGTTTACATGGTGTTCATGAAGACCATTTAAACTTGGAAGTGATACTTTTAATTGATAAAAGGATAATGTCCATCTCTAAAAACCAGTTCACCCATTGGCTAGCTTTCTATAGTTTATACCAAGAGAAAATACATACCTGCAGAGCTTCATTTCTCACAGAATCTGTTCCGAGTCATTGTTAAGACTGGAGTGGGCATGTGACGAGTAGCCACAGCCATAAGCCCCAGGGCATACTGGATGCGGGGTGCCGTGTACAAATATATTTTGTATGGATCACTGACATAGACAGGTCCAGCTGACACTAATCGTCGTATACCTGGCAAATAATACTACTCATTAGCAATGCTAAGCATCCAAGGCTTCAACCCTCACTTTCTGTTTGGTGGAAGAAAATAAAAAAACCTATATTTAATTTATTCAGTCAATGTCGGTATAGTCACTGAAGGATCATCACATTTCATATGCACGCCACGTAACAGCAGCACTGGGGGTCACCATCAGTCATTGTGGGGTTTTTTTTTATTCCTGAGAGACCCAATAATCCTCACAAAAAAACTTGAATACCTTTGTCAGTAAACACTGCCTTAAAAAGAAAATATGTATATAATAGTCAACATTTGGGGCAATGGTCCTTCATAGCACAATTATGCTTAAAATCACCATTTTAATTATCCAACGGGCACATTTACAAGGACTCACACCAACACGGTATGACTACTAAGTGGTGTGCCATCGTGTAAAATGTGCAACAGCCCATTGCATGGACGGACATGCGGGTGTTTATTTAACAGACCAGCAAACCTTGGACAAGGAGTTTGCGATCCGACGGGCTGCCAAGAATCGTGTCTTGAATGTGATGCGTCACTGGGTTTTCAAGCATTCGCAGGTTTGTGAAGCACTGCTCGAAATGAGGAAAGTCACGAAACAGAGATGTTCCATATCCTCCAGATTATAAGATGCACCCCCCCCCCACTCTCATCTTTTAAAGTGAAATTGGGGGAGGGGGGTGAATCCTTTAATCCGGTTGGTGAATGTGTATGAACAGATTTGTTTAACTTCCCGGATACCAGGTACAAGTTTGCGGTTTGGGGTCTGTCTATTCGGAGCGTATTATGACAATCACAATAGCATGGCCAGTTGTTCATGATTATTTTATATACTCTTAATGAATATTTACAATATTAATATTGCATAAATATTTGCTGTTTTTGTTAGGTCATAGTTTGAACAACATCAACATCATTACTGGGTTTTTTTAAGTGTTATTTATTCAGACCAGACACCATATGGATGACTGGCCCACATGGGTTTATTTTTTCCTCACAGGGATCGAACTATATGCCTCACGTGTTTTGCCACATTTTGCCATGGTCATTAACAGATAAGCTAGTCACACAATGTAAACAAATGGATATGGCTGCTCTAAAACATATTTTTACAATTTTTATTTCAAGTATGTCATTTTTCATTTTTATTGAAAGCTGTAATACAAATTATATGCAATGAGATTAATGTCGACCGAGGCTTTTTAAATGTGCTGCATTGGATCTAATGGATTTATTAACCACTGCTAGCCATCAATAAGGCAGACACACTCCATTTGTTTACTTTGCAAAAAATAGCGTTCAACTGTTTCAATTAAACCCTCCAATCCGTCGCCAAGAAGGCATTCCATCCTGCACGATCTTGCAGTGGCTAAATATGACCACCACTTACCGCATTCATCTCAAACTCTTCACAGTTAAAAAATAAATAAATGCTTCACTGTGCCACATATCATACTTGGAGCAGTGCGCGGAGTTTATAAATTACTTTACAACATCATTCCCCTTTTACAGCAACTGAGGTAATGTATTACCCCCCTCCCCCCCCCCCGTCACAGTGTACGGTACAAATGAAACACCGAACAAATCGCCATCATTTACCACCTCCATAATGTCCCTTCCCTCGAGCAATAAAACACTGGCATTGCGCTCGAGACATCATTTCTATTTAACGTCAATTGAAAGAGGCAGAGACCATTGCTAGTTATATTCCAATATACGACGGAATGTGTATAGATAAATATCCTGCCGCTGCTGCTGCTGCTGCATTGGTAGAAGAATGGTGCCTCGCACAATGTAGTTTATTTTTAGATTCAAGGCAAGCCATTGCATTTTTCCTCTCTCTTTTAGGATTTTGAATTGGATAGTAAACTGAAAGCCACGGTGATTGGATTTCTAGAGGACATAATGCGTGATCCAGAGCTGTTGCTTCAGGAGAGAAAAGCCGCAAACAACATTCTAAGGTCAGAACCGGGGGCGGTATTGTTCTCAGCTGTGACGCAACGCATTCTTGACATTCAAAAGAGCGTTTGCTTGTATTTGCTGCTTCATGTTTAATTCGCGGTTTTCATTTTAAAGCTGCCACTGCTGTCGTGTGCAGGGCCCTAATGACAGAAGAGGCAGACGACGGTCAGCTGACTCTGGAAAAAGTCTCACTCACGGTTAGTGTGCATATGCATTCCCTCTATTAACTGTCATTCCATCAGTCATACACAGACTGGCACCACTCTACTCTCATCTGCACTTAATATGGCACCGGCAATAAAATGACTTTTTTGTTTGTTTGAAAGCCAGGGCAGTATTTCCTCACCGTTAATGTTTAAGGTGCAGCCCGTCAATTGCTTACTTACACCACTGCTGGTGGAAGTACCTTCGCTATAAGAACTCTCTATCAAGCCCTTCGAGTGAGTATTTGGCATTCTCTATCACACTGGCCATATTGTCTTCAAAGAGGTCAGAATACCGATATTGTAACTCACAGTATAATCTGTATTTTACTTACATTTGTGGGGTTTGTTCTACAAAACACAAATCAAAATGAGTTTAAATGTAATATAATGGCTTTTTATGGCGATGAAATTAACCATTATGTGTAACTGAATGTGATTAAATTGTACCTTCATTAAAGAACACATTTACAAGCCACTGCGTATGATCTCACACAATTAGGAAAGTCAGCACACCGTAATAACAGTCTGAAATGACCTGCATCTGTAATATGTCCCATGCAGCAGCAAGTTAATTGGCTTATTGTGTCATTCGTATAGAATAAACCATGCATATAATCGTAAATATGGAATTGATCATTAGCTTTGAAAAGTCAGCATGTATTAAGATATGAATATTCTCAAACAAGATATAAGACTCAAGACTGAGACAATGATTGATCACCAGTGTCTTGTTTTTCTCTCTTGCTCTATCGTTATGCTATTGTGGCCCAGCTGATGGAGTAAGAAAACTGTGTCTTGTGTGTACACGCTGTTGGATCTGCATTGATAAAAATTATTCTGTTACCATCCGTACTGTACCCTTTAAATACGGTGTTGTTTCTTGTTTGTGCAACCGGATAAAACAAGTTCAAATGCATAATAACATATATTCTTAGAAATGAGTTTCCCGATCAACTTTGAAATGAGCGGAAGGCTAATATAGATACAAGTAGGTCTGTCGGCACATTTAGTTAATCAAAGACGCTAATACCCACCAAGTGTCAGAAGAAGAAAACAGATTTGAAAGGAATTAAAAATTAATGTTTTAGAATGCACACTAATGCAATGAAATAAAACCATAACACTCGGGGCTTTATGACATGTGTTCAAGGTATACGCCTCAACAAGTAGCGTGTCTGCTATTCACAGGGGAGTACGTTTTGCAATTTTCAGAATGAGGAGATGAAGCCAGAACAGTTTGAATATCTGTCCGTGCTGGAGCTGGCCGAACAACTGACTCTTCTGGACTTTCTCGTATTCAGAAGCATCCCGTACCAGTGAGTGCAATTGTTGTTGTTGTGCAGCACACCAGGGTTTCAGTCTGATGCTCAAAGCTGAAGAGCAATCAAAGTGAAGGGATCAGGCAAGGGCTGCGTTGTTATGGAATGTGAATTTCTGTTTCAACATTTACCGCACAGGCATTATTTATATGAGCGTTTACCACGTGCCTCTGTTGAGAGACAGTTAGATTCACACCTTTGAATACCACCGAGACTGATTTAACAGTTGCCTTTCCAATCGACTCCCTTGGGTTCCCAGAGATCATCGCAGATGTGTGCGCGCGCACTGGATGTGTATTTATGAATTAATTATCCCTCCCATCGCACGGGTCACAGGGGGTTCATGTGAGGTGGTCCAAAAGTGGTGCCTAATTTTATCTTTTAGTTACGTTTGCATCGTGTGCCTTGCGGTGTTTATCGAGTCAAGATGATCGTAAATATTAAGCAAACACATTGTTTGATGACACTGCGTTGGCAGTGAACGAACTCAAATAATAGCGCCTTTTTCATTCACGCTGCCGTAAAAGGATTGTGGCTATGCCAGTTAAAGTTTCGAGGCAATAACCATCCACAGCACATTGAGAAGCCAGAGAGGTTACATTAGAAGTAGCTGTGTGATGCAAACATGCCTTTTGTTCGTGTGCCCACCTAAATGTGTCGCTCTTGTGCTTGCAAAATGGAAATGGGCTGCGTGCCCAGTGGCTGCTTCCGATGTTAATTTCATTAACTGTAATGAAGGCGGTGACAGGGCCTGTCAGAAGGAGGCATTCTGAAACGGAGTTCGTGCCCTGCATCTGATGTGTCCAGAGATAAAACACACTATTAATGTAATATATTAATGTTGTGCCCCACGATCAATATACGTACAGTGTTGCAATCACTAAAACAAAGCTAGCAGTCTGACGTGGTTTCCTGCTGGGTTAGTGAGGCTTAAACTTCAAAATCAATAAGTAATAATAATTCATTTGTTACAGACTCCCGCATTTTTTTACAATTGATTTTTGCCTACTACTTAAAGGTGCGCAAACACCGCCCTAACTCCTTGGCACACATCCTTTTTGCACCATTGCATCCTTGCTCTGTGACACATGGCCCTGACGACAAGGCCAGCGCAGGCCCCCATTTACATCATCGGTTGACCCCTTGCCTGTCGAAAAGCGGCAATGAATCAAGGGATGAAACACTGCCCTTTCAATTCCCCCACCCTACCGACACAGCGTCGGATGTTTTGACATTTTGTCAATGTGCAAACCCATGTTATTTGAGGAGGAGGAAATGTCACATGTGGAAAATTACATGCGAAATGCGTGTCGTCGCAGGGAGTTTTTAGACCGTGGATGGATGAAATCTGACAAAAACGAACGTGCGCCTAAAATCATGAGGACAAGCAAGCACTTTAATGAGGTAATGGCACGAGGGAGCGGCACGTGATCACCTTAAGCTTGGGGCATGCAGGTTAACGGAGACAAAAATATTTAAAAATTTGTCCAAAAAGTAAGCAGAAAAATCCTACTCGCCTATAAAGAATAAAGAAACTGCAGGTACTTGCGTGTGTGTTTTGCTAACGTGTTGTCATTGCACATGGATATTGTATACATTGCACTCTGTTGTTTATAACGGTTTTATTTGACACGCAAACGTGGAAATAAAAGGTTTTTTTATATACAATTTGCAGAACGAGACAGGCCTCGGTCAAAAAAGCTGCTCTGAATCACATTTCAATGTGAATGCACCACCTTGTACAAATCCCAAGATTAATAAATACATTAATTTAAATAATACATTTAAAAGTAAAGGCATCCACGTTGGTAATTTTCAGGGCAAGGGAAACAAATAATAAAAAAAACAATCTGGAGGCGATTGAATCTTTGATGGTGGTCTCAGTCTGGTGCACCTCAAGTCTAACAAAGACTCAATTTTCCGCACAGATGAGCAACTTGGTGGCCTGGGAGATTGCAAGCCGAATGGATGTGGGGGCCCGAGCCGCTGCCATCGACAAGTGGGTGGCAGTGGCCGACATCTGCCGCTGTTTGCACAGCTATAACACAGTGCTGCAGATCACATCCGCACTCAACCGCAGTGCCGTCTACCGGCTCAAGAAAACCTGGGCCCGTGTATCCAAGCAGGTAATATCCACGGGAGACCTCCCGATAAGACTTCTACGACTAGCTGACATTTGATTTCGTTAATCGTTTGCATCACATGGTTTCTCTGTAAATATTTGTAATGAGTCAAAGGGTTGCTTGATCAGAGTAGGCATCGGAGCTTTGAATCACTTGGGTTCAGGTATTGTGCACCACCGTCCTTTTTATGCCGTTCCAAATGAATTTGGAACAATATTAATGTTTAATTTCAGACAAAGGCGCTTATCGACAAGCTCCAGAAAATAGTTTCATCTGAAGGGCGATTTAAGAATCTCCGAGAGACACTGAAAAGGTCAGTCGAGTGAAGGTCACAGCACAACAAAATTTACCTCCCGCAGCTTATTGCCCAGTCTGTCTAAAAATGTTTTGTCTTTTGTTCTGCCATTATAAGCAGCTATTATTCTCAATTATAAATCAGACTTTATTACCTGTCATCATTTTATAAAGTATCCAGAGACACCTACGCTTCTGAAGCAATATAAAACTGCCGTACCGTTGATCAGACGCAGTCACAATTAATTACTACACAATCTCGAAATAACGAAGCATCTAAACGCCACCGTATCCCAAGATTGCGCTAAAACACTGCGACATGCGCATTATTCATGGGGGGGGGGGGGAGAAGACGAACGCATACCCTTTCCTAATACGTGGCGTGCCCTGTGCAGCTGTGACCCACCTTGCGTGCCCTACGTGGGTATGTACCTGACGGATCTGGCCTTCATTGAGGAGGGAACACCAAACTTCACGGAGGAAGGACTCGTCAATTTCTCAAAAATGAGAATGGTTGGTGCTCACCGTGCATGTCGCCTGTTTTTCTCGCGGTCACTGCTCACCAACAGCTGACATGTGGGCTGAGGGTGCCCATGCTGTTACACTCTCATACCAGTGAGGGGCAATATAGTCTAGTAATTTTTGTATATTTCTCTGTATCATGGAAAAAAATGTACATTACTGCAGGCAACTGCACCTTACCAAATGTTTCACTCGCTAGAGGATTAAATCCACGTGTTTTACATTATAAGTTCGTTATATATACATATTTCCAAGCTAGTTTTTAAATACATTAATATGTACATTTCAATGTGTGTTTGTGAGTGTATTAAAAACCAGTGGTGGCCAAACCACAGCTCACAAGCCACATGAGTCCATGAGCCCAGACCAGATATTTTTTACGTATCAGCGGGTTCTAATTTATTTACATGACCAAAAAGAGTGAATTGTGTGAAATTAGTGGGTTGTCAAATAATTTACTCGTTTAAGTTGTATAATTGCATCGATATGACTAACATTTTGTGACTTAACGCAGTGCCAATTTTCTGCTGTCGCCCATGGAATACGTGTGATTCCTGAGCAGTTCTAGTTTGCTCGATAGAGACAGAGATAGTTAACATGTTTTCAATTATTCTCTATTTAAAACAGGACACATCTGTGGAAGCGAGAGCAGCACGTAGCACTCATGTATGGCAGCTGAGCCAGGCATGAGTACTCGCGGAACACTCCCATAGATTTCTAAGTTCAAACCTACAGAGCCAACCAGCACGAGAAAACCAGCTAAGTGACCACCATACAGTGAGGGTAAAAGTATTTGATCTCCTGCTGATTTTGAACGTTTGCCCACTGACAAAGAAATGATCAGTCTATAATTTTAATGGTAGGTTTATTTGAACAGTGAGAGGCAGAATAACAACAACAAAATCCAGAAAAATGCATGTCAAAAATGTTATAAATTGATTTGCATTTTAATGAGGGAAATACGTATTTGACCCCCTCTCAATCAGACAGATTTCTGGCTCCCAGGTATCTTTTATACAGGTAACGAGCTGAGATTAGGAGCACACTATTTAAGGGAGTGCTCCTAATCTCAGCGTGTTACCTGTATAAAAGACACCTGTTCACAGAAGCAATCAATAAATCAGATTCCAAACTCTCCACCATGGCCAAGACCAAAGAGCTCTCCAAGGATGTCAGGGACAAGATTTTAGACCTACACAAGGCTGGAATGAGCTACAAGACCATCGCCAAGCAGCTTGGTGAGAAGGTGACAACAGTTGGTGAGATTATTCGCAAATGGAAGAAACACAAAATAACTGTCAATCTCCCTCGGCCTGGGGCTCTATGCAAGATCTCACCTCGTGGAGTTGCAATGATCATGAGAACGGTGAGGAATCAGCCAAGAACTACACGGGAGGATCTTGTCAATGATCTCAAGGCAGCTGGGACCATAGTCACCAAGAAAACAGTTGGTAACACACTACGCTGTGAAGGACTGAAATCTTGCAGCGCCCGCAAGGTCCCCCTGCTCAAGAAAGCACATATACATGCCCGTCTGAAGTTTGCCAATGAACATCTGAATGATTCAGAGGACAACTGGGTGAAAGTGTTGTAGTCAGATGAGACCAAAATGGAGCTCTTTGCATCAACTCAACTCGCCGTGTTTGGAGGAGGAGGAATGCTGCCTATGACCCCAAGAACACCATCCCCACCGTCAAACATGGAGGTGGAAACATTATGCTTTGGGGGTGTTTTGCTGCTAAGGGGACAGGACAACTTCACCGCATCAAAGGGACGATGGACAGGGCCATGTACCGTCAAATCTTGGGTGAGAACCTCCTTCCCGCAGCCAGGGCATTGAAAATGGGTCGTGGATGGGTATTCCAGCATGACAATAACCCACAACACACGGCCAAGGCAACAAAGAAATGGCTGAAGAAGAAGCACATTAAGGTCCTGGAGTGGCCTAGCCAGTCTCCAGACCTTAATCCCATAGAAAATCTGTGGAGGGAGTTGAAGGTTCGAGTTGCCAAACGTCAGCCTCGAAACCTTAATGACTTGGAGAGATCTGCAAAGAGGAGTGGGACAAAATCCCTCCTGAGATGTCTGCAAACCTGGTGGCCAACTACAAGAAACGTCTGACCTCTGTGATTACCAACAAGGGTTTTGCCACCAAGTACTAAGTCATGTTTTGCAGAGGCGTCAAATACGTATTTCCCTCATTAAAATGCAAATCAATTTATAACATTTTTGACATGCATTTTTCTGGATTTTGTTGTTGTTATTCTGTCTCTCACTGTTCAAAAAAACCTACCATGAAAATTATAGACTGATAATTTATTTGTCAGTGGGCAAACGTACAAAATCAGCAGGGGATCAAATACTTTTTTCCCTCACTGTACGTGACCACCCCGTATAACTCATTCAGCATCTTGTGGCCCTTTACCCTATGCAGGAGTTGGCATGTGGCTCGTAGGGTCAGGAAGTTTGGCTACTCCTGATAGATGCTATATCATCATTTGTTTATGCTTCCTCGTTATAAAAAAATGTCACCTTTCACATTGCAGATTTCGCATATAATTAGAGAGATACGGCAGTTCCAGACAAGTTGCTACAACATCGAACCCCAAACAAGAGTAAGAATGAACTTTACCCGTTGCATTACCAAACACCGCAGTCACAAACAGCACACACATGTCATAGAGCAGTTGGCACAGTTGTTTGTGCACTGCACGATGAACCCAGCAACCCAAGTTCAATTCCCAGCCACAGATAATGTCAGTGGCAAGCGATATCTGAACCGGTTCAGGGTGTCCGCTTTATCAATTTGCACTGACCAGTGTGGTGAAATATGATAAAACAAATAATAATGACCAAAAGGGTGTGGGGAAGCCTTCATCCAGCCTTGAGATAGAAATGGCATCACTGGTGATGATGATTATTATAAACATTATATTAGGTTCTTCCACAGTGTCATGGTTAGCACATTTGGCTTGCAATCCAGAGGTTGCTGATTTGATCTCCTGGCGTGGCAGTTGAAATAATGGGCACGTTTTTGTTTAATCCCCCCGCTTCTGTCAATAAATCGGTTCACCGCAGTCGATCGGCAGATCGCGTGTGGTTGCGTTAAATGTGGGCACTCTCAACTCTTCCAAAATATCTGCCAGCGTAGAAGAGTAGGCCAAGGTACCCTCTGAAACAGCTCTCCCGAGCTCATTCTGCGAGCAGTGGCGTCAGCGAGAAATTGCAGGGCTGCACCTTAAGCTATATTGCATATAAGATATATGTTTAATGTAATTTCTTGTACTTCTTGGTTTTTTCGGTAAAGTCACGTAGAATTGTTTAATTTTATTATGTTTTATTTTTATTATTTTATTACTTCCCTTCTACGTGACTTTACCGAAAAAACCAAGAAGATGAATCCCTGCAGTCACGAAAGCTTTAAATCGAAATTTAATTTCTTGTAGTTTAGAATTTAAAGTGTTTTAAATGTATAAAAATCCCTTCATTTAAATTACGTTTTGGAGGTTGATGTTGGTGCATTGCAGCAGTGGTGGTGCTAGGCTCAAGCAAAGAATGCAGAAGCTTGGGGCTCCAAACACCTCAAGGGGCCCCAGATTTATAACAAAACAAATTATGGGTGCATCAAATATCAGCTCAAATTCAAATGCTCACAAATATAACAAGCTAATTACCATAAAAACCTAATTAATCTCTCTGAACTCTATCTTGCCGGCATCTCTCTTCCCTGATCTCTTAGTGGATCTCGAATGTTGTCTCCGTTTCTCTTATCTCGCTACATTCGTATCTCGTGTCTTTATCTCGATTGTCATCTCACTGGAATTTTATAAATTGAAAGATGGGGGCCACCCTCTGAAATTATTCCGGCTCCCCCCCCCACTGAGACTACACCACCACTGCATTGCAAGTACTGCTGTACATTATCTTGGTTCTTTCGGGTAAAGTCACGTAGAAGAGAAATAATAAAATAATAAAAATAAAACATAATAAAATGAAATTCTCACGACGTACGTGTTCCAACGCGAGTGCACTGCGTGCGTGTGTGCGGCTTGCTGTAGGTGACACGCTTCCTGCTGGACCGGGCTCACGTGTGCGACGACGACAGCTTGTACGCGCTGTCCCTGCAAATCGAACCCAGGCTGCCCACATGACTATACCGGTGCATGATGCGCCAAGTCAGTTGAACGCTCTTCTGACACAGAGCACACGGACGAGGCCAGTTGGGTTGGGGGGCTTGGGAGGGAAGGCGGGGCCTCGCCTCCGCTCGATTACCCTGCATGATTTGAGGGAATCGGATGTTTGCACGGACCTGCGAGGTGTCTAAGAGAGTCTTCGACGGAGGTGATTGCTCTGAGTGACAGAGGTTGCAAGCGAACGCGGAATAAAAATGTGTCTGGCGGCAGTCATGTCTCTTGTGCCAGAAATTGAAACTGGAGCTTGCCACAAGTGGGACTTTTTTTGTAACTGAGGCTTTAATATGCAGCAAAACAAGTTTTTGCTAATGCATAGTGTTTAAGCATGCCTGCCTCACATCAACCATTAAGTCCAGAATGGAGATTATTTTTTGTACAGAGGTGGTATTATCAGTACCTTGAGGCATAGGAAGCGCATGTGAATGGCATTTTATTAAAAAATGCATGAATATGCCTTTTTTCTCAATCCTTCTGATTTAACAACAAAAATGCATTACAATATTCATACACCATTTAATTTAATGGAATGTGAATATAAATGTACATATAATTTAGTTAGCATGTGCAAAAATTACAGGAATTGTATCGTTGCTTATTCGGCTACAGAGGTTAATATAAATGTGGCCTTAATTTAAAACGCACGCAAATTCTAAAATAGCTACACAACATGGAAATGAACGTTATTGTTGGGAAATGCAGATGCTTGGGCTTGCATGCCCTGGGGCGAGTGGGGGGGGGGTTGGCCGCGGCGTATTTCCCCGTCTTCATGCATGGACTCGCACCGCCAGTTGTTTCTGCGGCTCAGCACGGCACGAGCGCTGTTGACCCGTGGTCTCTCTGAGCGCTCGCACCAGGGATGACCACACACCCGAGTCGCGACACGGAGACGATGCTCGCACTCACTCGCACGCAGGCTCGGACGCACGCGCACCAAAGGCGTGCTTGCTTTGTTCGTCAACCCTTGGCCTGATTGACGTTGCACTATGATGTCCTGTTTATTTATTTGTTGTGTTAAACGGCACAAACTTGCATGATTTTTTTTTAAACAAAAATCTTTTTAAAACTATTCTTAATTACTAAACATACTGATTGTTATTGAGACTTGTGTACGATTTACGATTTTAGGTGATGCATCGACGACACATATTGAGAACATATCTTTGGCTTTGATGGTTTCTGTTCTGGAGTCAGTGAGATTGGTAACTCATATGCATATATACAATGTTGAAATGTAATAATGATTATTACATAAAGTGCAAGAAAGCACGTTACACCTTGGTGTTTGTTTTTCATAAAAGGCAGCGTATGTGCAGCCAATCATTTGTATTATTCTCACTCATGACAAACTCCTTCCACTAAATCCTCTCTGAGAACATGCAATCAATCCCTATGGCCTGGCTAAGGTGTCGTTCGTGATAGCTGCCCTTTGTTCTTCACACGATTAAAAATAGCAGCCTCCTTTCGTCCAAGCAGAACATAGCACTCTTCCATGATGTCTGGTCAGTGTGGAAGAGTAGGCAACACCACCTTCGAGAGCCTGTGCTTTCTAGCGCCTTATACTGGAGGCCATTCTGCCCGCAGCGGTGTGAACAAATCATTGCCGGACTGCAACTTTTGCATCTTATATTTTATCGTAGGTTCCATTTAGCCTACATATTGTATGCATGATATACAATGAAAGGATTTAATTCCTGAACAAAGCACTGGCCGCAACTTTGATTAATTGTGTTCAGTGAAATCAGTCGTGAGATTTAACCGGGAAATGTTGCGCCCAATGAGTGTGAGCCACATTTGAACGTACGTCGGGCAACACGATCAGTACTCACATTTATCTCTTCTGGCTTCGAAGCTGTAGAGAACATGTGAGTATAAACGACGTATTATTATGTTGTATGTACATTAACATAGTTTTCCTAGGCGTTGGAATGTTGTACGTTATTTTACATGAGGTACCAAAAATATTTATTCAAATGGAAATGGATTTCATGGGTTTGAGGGGGGGGGGGGGGAAACTCTGTGGGTTATTAATGAGATACAGCTCATTTGGCTGCATATTCTTAACTGCAAAGGAAGATGATAAAACTGCTACATTATGAGATGTCAAAAACCAGTAGATCATACTTTTATTACTTCCTCTGTAACTGTTAACAAGAAAAAAAATCATCTAACTTTTTCCAAACATCAAATTCCTTTAGAATTCGGAGATATTCAGGTTGAACATTTTGGCATGACTTTAGCATGAATTGAAAAAAATACTTTTATTAAATGTAAGGAAGGCAAAGTGGTATTAAAATATATATTTTTTACAAATGATAATTTCTTACACTAAGGATCTCCACACTGCGAGGGATACTGTGCACTGCTTCAATTCAGTCTAATAATTCAGATATTTTTTCTTAAAACCTTTACTTCGTTGTGGTGATGGAAGAAGACATTCTCTCTGGTGGTGCGGAGCAAGCAATCAGCTGGTCAAGTGTGAGAATGTGTCTTTGCATACCATTTTATATACGTAAAAAGTAACATGTACAGTACTTTCATAGAAGGAATAGAGTATGCACATGTACAGTCAATCCACTGCTAGATTTGAAATCCACTGCTAGATTTGAGCCTCCGTGCTGTGGAGAGAATAGGTGAGGTTTCAGCCCATGGCCTTTTTCATTACAGAGAGATCTGCCTGAAACATAATATATATTTAACAGTGTTATGAATAAACGTGATGATTTATTTTGTCATGTGTTGCTCGTATACACAACTGCCAAAGCAGTATCAAAATAGATGTTTTGTGTCACATATGGCTTTGTGATGGGCACATGGGTTGCACATACGAATACCAGCCCATGACAGAAACGATTCGATACAGCTGCCTGCAAACAGAGTATTTCTCTGCAGGTTCACAGTTGTCCGATGCTTGGCACGTGTGGAGATAGGCTGATTTCGTTGAGCATAATTGAAGCACAGTTGAAAAGCTGCGTTGGTCTTACTCATCAGCAATGCACAAGCGTACTCGGATATTGTACGTACTACAGTCTAGTGGGCTCACAATTGGCTTGTTTTAGGGGATTCGAAGACCATAAAAATGGTCCCCGATGAGGAGGCAACTTTACCAGAAGTCATTTTGATCACTGGGGTTCTAAGCGCCTCTTTATTTTTACCTTACTGTAAGTTATTTAAGTATAAACATGAAATTATGGCTGTTAACGACACGCATTAAGCTACGTGTTAATATATGTTCTTTATTAGTATATAGTCATGAGAAATTATCTGAGCAGTGTTTTCCATGAATATTGGAAAAAATATGGAAATTAAGATAAACTCCGATTTATTAAAGTCAAGTTTACATTTGTTTAAACCTTAAATAAATAAACAACTACATCACATAATGCATCTCATAATAGTGGAATAGCCAGCAACGTTCACAATGTAGAATGGTACTTGTATGTTATATTGTCCTTATGATTGTGTGCAGTTGGTAAGGGAAAAAATATCTGCAGCGAAAAATTACAGATGATGCTGAAGGCTTTACACGGCTCTCCCAATGTGCATAGTTGGTGTACAATCGGCAGTACACACCATCTTTAAACGGTTCGTCAATCATGTGCATGGCAATTAACAGTTAAACATGGGTAATGCAAAATCATACGCAGCCATCTCTAGATTACCTGATACAATGGAGACAACGGGTGGCCCGAATGAAACAAAAACCTGAGCGTTGAAAAACATGTAGAAAACGAATATTGATTGTTTACTTACTTAAAATTAGGGTTTACTTTCCGACACGTTTGCGGTTGTACTCATTAAACACAAAGCGCTTGCCGCAAATGAATCACAATACATTGCTAATATCGTCAAGGAGCAAAAACCATTACACAAACTCCGATCATCCTCGCAGTGGCTTGTGGGTGCTCGCCATGGAACAAAGACTGTCACCGCATCTCGCGCTGTCAGATGCGTTACTGCGGCCATCTGGAACGCTCTTCCTTCCGACATTAGGAAGCCACTGGAGCGATGCCCTTGTAAATCTACACTGAAAACTCATTTAGTTAGAACTGATATTTGCGTTTAGTTTGCTGTCAATCGCCCTGCACCTCCGATGAGCACGGTTGGCTACGTATGGTGCGAAAGAAATTCAACATACATACATGCGAGCAGTCACTGACCCATAACGAGTCAGGAGTAACTAATTATGAAACCGGCGCATGCCCAAATCTGCCCACAGATAATCCAAAATTAACTGTACCCACAACAAGCAGGTGTTGGGTGCACTCAGACACAATATAATTGCAACCCAAATTGGATGTATCATTAAAATAAAATGAATAGGTTTTCATCCAAGTTCGGTGAATATTTCATGTATATGTAAGTGTTTAGTGTTAATCCATGCATTGCAACAATTCCATAAAAAGCATTATCTGATTAATGCCTAATCACCCCTCTTGGAAGCAGCGCTCGACTGAATAAAATTTGCACGTCTATGATTTTTTATGTGCTTAGTTAGCAAGGCGTTATTAAACCCGGGGTTTAATTATTCAAGGAGGCATGATCATGTATAATGCTGTGCATAAAACATCTTCATTCTTAGGCTTAACGAAATACGTAGTTTGGTCCGAAGGCACATTGCTGTAATATCCGTCTCATGGCAGTTTAGGAGGTGTTTCTTCCTTGCTGATTACATATTCATCTGATCATGTCTGTTCCACATGATTACTGCACTTGAGCTTGAAGTGTGGAGACTGTGGAGGAGCACATCGATGCTGAAATCGGCACGTGCCTTTTCTCGCCTCGATGTAGCACGAGTCGGCAACTGGGCTGCGATTCACGAAGCATTCACTCAAAAATGCAAGCCTCATTTTAGCATTGTACGCTTCACTGATTTTGCTGATTGTTATTAATTATTAAGAGTTTTTTTTTAAACGATTGGCTTAGATTTTGCACGACTCCCTCCTTGTTCTCCCCTATATACAATCGTGTATCGTGTTCTCTCCGCAGTATGTCCACTCAACGAAAATTGGATACCACCTGGCCAGAAAATTCGCTGCTGCCTGGCTTTGAGGCAGTCACCCAGGAAACCTCTTAGCGGGATGCGAGAGTGGGTTACGCGTGGCTACAGGGGAGGTATTCGCTTAGCATGGCCCAAGGCAATGTTTTTGCTGTTGGTGAAATGTGAGGTTGTGAGTCCGCCCTGTGCTATAGCGAGCGACCCCCCCCCACTATTCCATTGTTCTCAATATACCGTCGACGGCTGTTGGTTGAGTGCCTAGAACTCCTGGAAAAATGGGATATATATACACACACGGGGCTGGCTGGGTATAGCAGCCAGATAGTGTGGTACAAAGGGGAATGGGCGCATGGCGTGCTGGATATTAAAGGAATGAGAGGTAGCATTCAGGGGAGTGTCTAACTGTGGGACACGTGAAAACGATGAGGGTGCGGGGGTTTAACCGAAGAGTAAAGTAGGGGAACGTCATTCCGCTATTTAAGGCCGGTGGCAATATTATCCAGCTCCAATGACTGGAATTTATGCATGCTGGCTTAGCACCGTGCATGCTCAGCACTGTTAGGGGCACATACGCATCAATGCAAACACAACTATTCACGCACATTCAGCGTAGCCCACGTGCGGGCACACATAAATAAACGAATACGCTTGAGCAAGAGTTGGCACACGTGTGGCAAATGATATACGAATTTTACATGGCTTTAGACACGTGCTCATACAATTGAATCGCAATCGAACGGCACCTGCTTTTTTTTGTTGAGGACGTTTCAGGTTAGAGGTCATCAGAACTAATAAACTGTTCACAATTACCACTGAATTGTATGTAATCAACCCGCATCTTACAGCGCAAACACAGCGCTGCTCTTAGAAGTGGCCTTGTGTAATTTATTTGGTTTTAATTATAAATCCTGCCACCCGTGTGGTCATGTCAGCTGCGAGATTTGTACATTAAACAAGGTAATTATTATTTGATATAAGACCTTGCAGACTGAGAAGTTGCATTTAATTAACTTGCAGATTTGCATGTCTACTTCATATACGAACGAGTACACGGAGTGATGATCGTTCCATATTTTAGGAGCTGTGGCATTCTTCGGCGTTACAAAACTAAAATCCCGCTTCCTCTTCTACCAACATTCCATATGAATAGCGAGAGGAGAAATTCATTTAATTTTAACAGCAAAAAGGCATGTATCTCGTGAACAAATACGTGTTACTATTAACAAAACATTTAACGCATAAACATGGCATGTATTATATTTTGCTAAAGTTCAAAACTACATCACTCAATAGAGAGCCACTGCATCTGAGCGGGCGGTTTGTCATTTTGGTGACCCAAATGACTTCTTGCAAATGAGACAATCCTGGTCTCTTGATTTTTCACCTGCTTGAAGAATTAAACTTCACTTGATGCTTTAAACTAAGCCCTACCTACCCCCTCGGCTACTTGCTTCTCCACACCGGTGCTACTTTTTTTTCATATTCAACATCGATGTACTGATAAATACTTATTGATATTATATGATTATATATAATCATGGCATTTTCTCAGCACCATCATCCCACAAATGAGTCGGCTCCCTGGCCCACTCACCGCCCCTTAATTTTACAATTCTGGCACCACCCATGGTCAGAAGGGGGATGCACCACGGAATAGGATGTGACTTGGTAATCTGCTTCACTAGGGAAAAATACGTGTAAGTCTTCGTTGTGCCTTACATGCATGGACTTGCCCGTTTTGGTGCCAGACTGACCCCTGCTGCCAGATTAAAAACCATATGGACCTCAACTCATGCATACACTGCGCCCTTTTGTATACACGACATGTAAACACAACAAAGCAGGCTCACATAATCGTAAGTGTCGTTGTGGAAAATGTAAATAACAGAATAGATAAGGGGACAATATGTCTCATTCATATATCTGTCTAGGACACTATGTCGAAACCGGTTAATAGTTTGCTTGTACTGAATCAATGCTGCTGCATGTATTCACGAATCAAAAGGCCTTGTTGGTGTCAATGGGTTATAGAAATAATAGTTTACTATTTCTGTAGAAAGACAGATATGTGAAGCAAACATATTGCCTACGTATCTATTAAATGCACGCTCACACACTCACACGTGTGAATACATGCGTACACGGGAATGCATGCGCAGATGTTGTTGTATATGTGAGAGCATGTCTTATAGGCGTCTATAGATAACTCATTCAGCCTAGCACTTGCGCATGTTGTGATGAACTTGTGATGCCAAAATCAGTCGTTTTCCACTCAATCGTCAAATAAATCACTCAAATTATTCGACTCCAAATCAGCCTGCTTTAATAAAATTAGCTGAGTATCTTACAGCTTTCCAAAATGGAATTCTCTGGCGCAGTGTGTTGTAATGAATGCATTGTGAACATTACGCCCCTCATTATACCTGCCTGTAATTGCATGGAATCTGCCATATTTTTTTGATATTCATGCTTTGTTTTTTTTTGCATTCAAAATGCATTGATTCGACGCAAATATATATCAAGGCCGTTTACATAATTATTCTGTTCAAAGGTAGTCTGAAGTACACGTCTTTTTTAGAAGGACATATACAATTATATTCGTCCTTCTCAAAAACACAAACCCTTTTGTTCAAATCAATGTCAGTTATCGGAATAGAAAAAGTGAATAGCAAATCCTGTATAAGTCTGTGCCAAATCTGGTGGACAATGGAGGTAAATGAAGTGCATTGTTATTAACAAACATCCCCCATAGCCTTAACATACCGTTGGAGGAAGTGCTATTCGTAAGCACCTATGAAGGTTGGAACGGCATACGAAAGGGGTGGTCGGCCAGCACCACGCCCGGCCGCATTTATCTCCCTAGTGGTGATGGCTACACATCCCACCAGGTACTCATTTGAGTCTCAGTCGACCTAGGGGAGGCACAGGACCGGCTCAGACAATCGTTGCCAGGTTCGTAGCGCAGCGCGCTAACCGTGACACTCACCCTCTCCATACGCATATACACAAACACGCACTATTTTTTTAAATTAAAAAAATAACTATTCTAGCATGATCTGAATACGCTTGCCAAGATCAATTTGTAAAGAAATATTTGGCTTTGACCTCCTCCTTTGCTCTCACTACCACCTCACATTTTGCCCACACCTGCCTCTGATGTTCTTCCGCCTGCCTTGTTGTGATTGACTGCGTTTGTACAAAATATCCTCGACCACAGAGAGGCTACTGTGTACATATGCTGTATATGCGAGCTCATTTTCTATGTACATTGAGAATGACTGTGACCCCCCCTCCCCCTTAGCTGTAGTAAAACATCTAAATATGATTTCGATTTAAAGCTTTCGTGACTGCAGGGATTCATCTTCTTGGTTCTTTCGGTAAAGTCACGTAGAAGGGAAGTAATAAAATAATAAAAATAAAACATAATAAAACAATTCTCACGACGTTTCGGCCACAACGCAAGCAGCCGTCCTCAGGCGAAGAATGAGAACATTATCAAGCTAGGAGCTTATATAGGTGTAGCGAGGAGGAGCGCCTTAACAAAGGAATGTGCATATGAAGAGGAATTTAGCATACCAATGGGCAATGCATAGGAGGTGGGCGGAGGGGTTTCAAAGTCCCATTATGCCCATGCATTATGCAGGATCAACAGCACCACGGGGGGGCGCAAGGAACAGCGTTAATAAAGGAAAGGAATGTTAGTGATATGTAGCTGCATTTGCCAAACAACCACGTAGAAAACCAAAGTGAAAACTACATAAAAAACTAAAATATAAACTGATACTTACTATACTCTACAATAAGCTGAGTTACTAACAACAAATAATAAATTACAATTCTACGTCGTAAGAAGTATATAATATACTTCCATCTAAACTTTATTCTCTTAGCATATACAGTACTATATACTGCCATAGATAAACCCAACATTAAATTATATACTGTATTGCTGTAAACCACCCTATACTTTATACATTTTAATATAACACTATGTATTATTCAACTCACCCTAATGTGTATCGAAATGGTTTATTACGTCCTTCCAATGATTGCTAAGCCTGAATCCATCTTCTCGGTTAAAATTGTCTCTGTGTTTGTATATGTGGATCGCCTCATGAACGAATCTCTCATGATAGCCAGATGGCTTGCAGAGAACCTCCGTCTTGGAGAAGTCAATGTCATGTGAGCCCACTGAGTTGTAACAGTGGTCTGCCACGGCTGAGGTGTTTGTCCTACCGTGTTTTAGATCAGCTTTATGTTCACGAATGCGGTCTGAGACGTGTCGTTTGGTTTCCCCAATGTAACTGCTACCACAGAGGCAACTTAGTTTGTAGACGCCAGGGTACTGTATGTCTGGAATCACATCTTTTACAGACGGTACCAGATCACGGATTTTATGTACTGTGTTGAATCGGACCTGGATCTTGTGTTTAATCAGGATTTTGGAGATCTTTTTTGTGACCCCAGCAATGTAGGGTAAGGTGATGGTCTTGAAAGGCTCCTCAACAGGATCTTTCTTGATGGTTGGAGTGATGGCTTTGCGGATTGTGTAGTCGGAGTAACCATTAGCTTTAAGAGCGTGGCGTACGTGTTTGAGTTCACTGGAAATGTGTTCATGGTCGGAGATGCATTGGGCTCTATGATATAGAGTCTTGATGAGGGAATTCTTCTGGGATGGATGGTGGTGGGAATCCGGTTTTAGATAAGCATCCGTGTGGGTGGCTTTCCTGTAGACAGAGTGGCTCATTGAACCATCAGGTCTCCTTTTGATTAGGACATCCAAAAAGGGTAGCTTGCCATCATTTTCGACTTCCATGGTGAATCTGATGGCTGGGTGTATGGAATTGATGTGGTCGAGAAATTGGTCTAGAGCAGGCCGGCCATGTGGCCAGATGACAAAAGTGTCGTCTACGTATCTCTTCCATAAGGTCGGGCGTAGAGTGGCAGTCTGGATGGCGTCCGTCTCAAATTTCTCCATGAAGATGTTGGCTACAACCGGAGATAGGGGGGAGCCCATTGGGGTGCCCTCAATTTGCTTGTAGAAGGTTCCATTCCAGGTGAAGTATGTATTGGTTAAGCAGTGTCTCACCAGGGGGGGTACCCCAGCATTTAGTCCTTGATGAACCAAGTCTTCAATGATTGCGATGGTGTCAGGCACAGGCACCTTGGTGAACAAGGAAACCACATCAAAACTGACAAGCAGGTCGTCTGGGGACAGGGCAATCCCCTTGATTGTCGATACCAGGTCAGTAGAGTTTAGTACTGCAGAGGTGGTTTTTCCAGTGAAAGGCCGTAGGATTTCGGACAAAAAACGAGCCAGTTTGTAAGTGGGGGAGTTGATAGTAGAGACAATGGGACGAAGAGGTGTATCTTCTTTATGTATCTTTGGCAAGCCGTACAATCTTGGTGGCCTGGCTGCAGAAGGTTTCAACGAGAACTGTTTGGTCTGATCAATTAATGCGGTTGAAGCAGAAATGATGTTGTTGGTTTTGGAGACGAGGCTGTTGGTGGGGTCTCTTTTTATTTTTGTATAGCTGCCATCGTTGAGTAGTTCTTGAATTTTGTTGTTGTATTCTATTTTGTCCATGATGACAGTGGCATTGCCTTTGTCGGCTGAGAGGATGACAATGTCATCCCTCTTTTTTAATTGAGCTAATTCAAAACGCTCATCTTTGCTGATGTTGCTAGCTGGCATCTTAGCGTTTTTGAGGGTTACAGAGATTTCAGATCTTGCTACGTCTGCAGCGATGTGACTCAAGCCCTTGAGAGCTACATCTACTCGAGCAATTATATCATTAACTGGTATGTGTCTAGGTGTGACTGCAAAGTTTAGTCCTTTAGCTAAAACGGATTTCAAACCTTCAGAAATAGGACTGTTACTGCGATTAATTACGACTTTGTTAACATCTAGCTTTTCAATGTGTGGGTCCGGTTTCTTGTTTGAGAGGCGGTTGAATTTGGAAATCAAGTTGTCCTTACATTTAGTCGACATAGCGGCAGCTGAAGAGGCAGTCATTTTTTCCACGTGTTCCCAATCCGATGTGGACATTGTTGCACTCAAAGATAAGTGTGATTTGTAGAGTGTCTTGTCTAACTGATCTAGTTCGGTGCGCGTAAGTCTGATTTTCTCTGAGATAAGAGCTAAGCTAGTTCTAGACAGAATTCGTTTCGCATTAGAAGAAGTTACAGCAGCAGATGTTAGTGTAAATGCGTTTGGTATTACCTTAGAGTCGCGGCATCTCTTCAGAAAGGTGAGAGACTCGATTAGCTGAGCCTTCTTATCCCGGAGCTTGTTGAAGGATCTCAAAGTTATGTGGAAACCCTCCCCGTAGAGGCGGTTAAATTTCGATTTAAAGCTTTCGTGACTGCAGGGATTCATCTTCTTGGTTCTTTCGGTAAAGTCACGTAGAAGGGAAGTAATAAAATAATAAAAATAAAACATAATAAAACAATTCTCACGACGTTTCGGCCACAACGCAAGCAGCCGTCCTCAGGCGAAGAATGAGAACATTATCAAGCTAGGAGCTTATATAGGTGTAGCGAGGAGGAGCGCCTTAACAAAGGAATGTGCATATGAAGAGGAATTTAGCATACCAATGGGCAATGCATAGGAGGTGGGCGGAGGGGTTTCAAAGTCCCATTATGCCCATGCATTATGCAGGATCAACAGCACCACGGGGGGGCGCAAGGAACAGCGTTAATAAAGGAAAGGAATGTTAGTGATATGTAGCTGCATTTGCCAAACAACCACGTAGAAAACCAAAGTGAAAACTACATAAAAAACTAAAATATAAACTGATACTTACTATACTCTACAATAAGCTGAGTTACTAACAACAAATAATAAATTACAATTCTACGTCGTAAGAAGTATATAATATACTTCCATCTAAACTTTATTCTCTTAGCATATACAGTACTATATACTGCCATAGATAAACCCAACATTAAATTATATACTGTATTGCTGTAAACCACCCTATACTTTATACATTTTAATATAACACTATGTATTATTCAACTCACCCTAATGTGTATCGAAATGGTTTATTACGTCCTTCCAATGATTGCTAAGCCTGAATCCATCTTCTCGGTTAAAATTGTCTCTGTGTTTGTATATGTGGATCGCCTCATGAACGAATCTCTCATGATAGCCAGATGGCTTGCAGAGAACCTCCGTCTTGGAGAAGTCAATGTCATGATCCAGGTCCGATTCAACACAGTACATAAAATCCGTGATCTGGTACCGTCTGTAAAAGATGTGATTCCAGACATACAGTACCCTGGCGTCTACAAACTAAGTTGCCTCTGTGGTAGCAGTTACATTGGGGAAACCAAACGACACGTCTCAGACCGCATTCGTGAACATAAAGCTGATCTAAAACACGGTAGGACAAACACCTCAGCCGTGGCAGACCACTGTTACAACTCAGTGGGCTCACATGACATTGACTTCTCCAAGACGGAGGTTCTCTGCAAGCCATCTGGCTATCATGAGAGATTCGTTCATGAGGCGATCCACATATACAAACACAGAGACAATTTTAACCGAGAAGATGGATTCAGGCTTAGCAATCATTGGAAGGACGTAATAAACCATTTCGATACACATTAGGGTGAGTTGAATAATACATAGTGTTATATTAAAATGTATAAAGTATAGGGTGGTTTACAGCAATACAGTATATAATTTAATGTTGGGTTTATCTATGGCAGTATATAGTACTGTATATGCTAAGAGAATAAAGTTTAGATGGAAGTATATTATATACTTCTTACGACGTAGAATTGTAATTTATTATTTGATGTTAGTAACTCAGCTTATTGTAGAGTATAGTAAGTATCAGTTTATATTTTAGTTTTTTATGTAGTTTTCACTTTGGTTTTCTACGTGGTTGTTTGGCAAATGCAGCTACATATCACTAACATTCCTTTCCTTTATTAACGCTGTTCCTTGCGCCCCCCCGTGGTGCTGTTGATCCTGCATAATGCATGGGCATAATGGGACTTTGAAACCCCTCCGCCCACCTCCTATGCATTGCCCATTGGTATGCTAAATTCCTCTTCATATGCACATTCCTTTGTTAAGGCGCTCCTCCTCGCTACACCTATATAAGCTCCTAGCTTGATAATGTTCTCATTCTTCGCCTGAGGACGGCTGCTTGCGTTGTGGCCGAAACGTCGTGAGAATTGTTTTATTATGTTTTATTTTTATTATTTTATTACTTCCCTTCTACGTGACTTTACCGAAAGAACCAAGAAGATCTAAATATGAATCAATGAAGGCTAGTGCCACCCTACAATGTTGCAAGTAATGCTTTTATTCCAGGAGCTCTAAAGTTATTGCCAAGCAGCAGACAGTTAAATTCCTATTACATGAATAAACATCCACTGGATTTTCTGTCAAGTAATGCATTGAGAATGACATATTATACATAAACATATGTAATGTAGCACTCAGAGACACTGTCTTGTTCAAGTATGTATACATATTTATTGTCTATTACGGTCCGCCCGACTCGATGGCATGTTAACGGGTAGACGCGAGTTGACAATGTACAGTGGGTGACTTTATGTAGCTGCAACACGACGTTCACCTATACAGCTGGCTGACTATATAGGAGCCGATGGAGGAGCAGCTACGGCGACAATATATGATCTCCCCCTAGTCTTCCAAGACGATAAAGCGACCAACTCGCAGGCGGTGAGGACGATCCACTCCAAGAAGACGACAGCGACGACGATCCAACTTCGAATCCTCACAACAGCCCTGAGCCCCGCTCCCCGCTTGCTTTTATCTCCGGCTCAGCCACGCCCCTCGACTCAGCCACGCCCTTTTTCCCCGAACTCTCTCTCTCACCTCATTTGATCCTGCTTGTCCCTGTCGCTTCTATTATTATTTATGACCACTAGACTATATTCTTAGTTTTTTTTCGGTAAAGTCACGTTGGTAAAAAAATTAAAATTAATAAAAGTATAATAAAAATAAAAATCACGACGTTTCGGAGGCAACACAAGCTTCCGTCTTCAGGTGGAACCGTCACAGCACACTTGCTGTATCAAGTAATTTACTTGATACAGCAAGCGTGCTGTGACGGAAGCTTGTGTTGCCTCCGAAACGTCGTGATTTTAATTTTAATTTTACTTTTATTAATTTGAATTTTTTACCTACGTGACTTTACCGAAAAAACCTAAGAATATGAATACTTGCAGTCACGAAAGCTTCAAATCTAGAACCACTAGACTCCTTACATTACCCTGCCTGTCCCTGTCCGCTTCAATTACTATTTACTTCCACTAGACCCCTTACTGTCCTTACACATGTGTGTATACTCAGAGCAATATACAGTAAAGGAAAATCACACGCTAAATGCAGGGAAATACACACGATGCATTAATGAAGAACTTTGTTCCACGTAGCTTTCGTTTTTCTATATAATATAACTACAAAAATGTATGTATATATTCTACGTCTAAAGTTTCATTGCTGGCTACTGGCAGGCCTCCTCGACACCCTAACAATAACTTTGTTAGTGGCTGCGGGCTGCTGCCACCGAAACAACTCTCTAGGTAACTGGCGAAACGGGATTTTCCGTGTAACAAATAAACGTTGAATTTAATAAAAAAAATTGCGGAAGTTGTTTGGAAGACGTATCAACAAGATAGCGACACCGACGAGGTGGGAGTTATGAATACAGAATACTGGCACGGTTCATTTACAGTTTCTCCAACTTTTCAACGTATGTCATTCTTTCACCGGAATATTCTTTAAATCGATTTTTTTTTAAACCTCGCAATCCATATTATCGTGGCGTTTTATTAAGTAAAAACCAGATTACTTTTAGTGCTCCGAGTATAGGATTGTGAGAAGAGTCTAAAAATGACAGCCGTCTTTTATTTTGCATTGCAGAGCAATGGCTTCTCTATGAGTATATATATTTTAAAAAAGCGGCTTAACGCATTCAGCAACCTCTATTCATCGTGGGCATTGTCAGCAAAAAAAATACACATACACACCGGTAAAAATATGCTCATATCGTATTGCATAAAAAAATAAGTATGCATCGAGAAGTGCAGACTCTATTCAATATTACATTCAATATGTGAGTGCGCACATCATAACAGAGATCATGAAACATTGCACAAGACCCACAGATATATACACACACGTTGTAAGCATGCATAATTGTACATTTCTTGTAACTGCAGGGTAAATTTATATGTACACCTAGACTAACTTACAAATAATTATTGTACGTGCACATCCATAATCCAGCATTTTGGAGGCAATGGGGGTCCGTGGATCGCACATAGATTTGTGAAACTTCAAACCTACACTGGGCTGTGAGATGTCCAGAAGACGCCAGGTAGGTTCATGAACCTGATTAACCTGTGTGTGGACCTTTGAATGTTCTCTACGCGTGTGTACGGTGGAATGACGACTGTATAAGGGTTGCGTTACATTATAGAGTGCAAGGTGTGTTACATTAGAGAGTGCAGGTGTGTTACATTATACAGAGCAGGTGTGTTACGTTATATAGAGCAAGGGGTGTTACATTATATAGAGCAGGTGTGTTACATTATACAAAGCAGGTGTGTTACATTATATAGAGCAGGTGTGTTACATTATACAGAGCAAGGTGTGTTACATTATACAGAGCAAGGTGTGTTACATTATATAGAGCAGGTGTGTTACATTATATAGAGCAGATGTGTTACATTATAGAGTTCAGGTGTGTTACATTATATAGAGCAGGTGTGTTACATTATACAGAGCAAGGTGTGTTACATTATATAGAGCAGGTGTGTTACATTATATAGAGCAGGTGTGTTACATTATAGAGTTCAGGTGTGTTACATTATATAGAGCAGGTGTGTTACATTATATAGAGCAAGGTGTGTTACATTATATAGAGCAGGTGTGTTACATTATACAAAGCAGGTGTGTTACATTATATAGAGCAGGTGTGTTACATTATACAGAGCAAGGTGTGTTACATTATACACAGCAAGGTGTGTTACATTATATAGAGCAGGTGTGTTACATTATATAGAGCAGGTGTGTTACATTATACAGAGCAAGGTGTGTTACATTATACAGAGCAAGGTGTGTTACATTATATAGAGCAGGTGTGTTACATTATAGAGTTCAGGTGTGTTACATTATATAGAGCAGGTGTGTTACATTATATAGAGCAAGGTGTGTTACATTATATAGAGCAGGTGTGTTACATTATACAAAGCAGGTGTGTTACATTATATAGAGCAGGTGTGTTACATTATACAGAGCAAGGTGTGTTACATTATACAGAGCAAGGTGTGTTACATTATATAGAGCAGGTGTGTTACATTATATAGAGCAGGTGTGTTACATTATAGAGTTCAGGTGTGTTACATTATATAGAGCAGGAGTGTTACATTATACAGTGCATGTGTGTTGCATTATAGACATCTGGTGTTATATGGTGACAACAGGTCCTCTCAGAAGGGGGCAGTAGAGTTGCTGTGTGGGTGGCCACGATAGCACAAAGGTGAACTTGAATCGGCCAAAACGACATTTGGTGTTGATGGTGGTGGCTGGGAGGGGGCGGTGGGAGGGTGCCCATGGGAGGGGGCCCACCCCTGCACCAGCTCAGAAACGCATCACTGTTACATTGCTTTTATGGCTTTATTTTGGTGATTTCGAAAACGTGTTTTGGTTTGGCCATGTTTGTTGTAGTACTGAGTTAGACTGATGGACTTAATCTAAGTTGTCTTGTGGTTGTTGTTGTTGTTTGACTTGCATCCCACTGGGATTTTTGCACACAGCGTTGGTGTACGGTGCTTTTCCTGCAGGCTCGTGTTCACCTTGACATGCAAGTGCCACCCAAGTCAAATCAGAAACGACGAACATGAGAACTTCATGGGCTCAGTACGTGTACAGTAACCGAGGGGGTGTACGTGTGGTCCAACACAGCCCTGTTCCGCCCATTCTACCCGCCCACCCAATGTCAATTCTGCTGTTCGCTTGCTGTCATCTTGCTGCTGCGCGGATATGGATCAGAATCTTCGCACCGCCGAGGGAGGGAATTCGGCCACCACGCAGGTCTCTCTTGCTCCTGTGGGCCACCACCCTCCTTCCTCCCCCTGTGTTGTTGTAGTATCGACACCTTGCCCAGACGTGGACATCTTTAACGTGGGCTGCTGATAAGCTGAACAAAAAACTCGAATGCGGATGCCAGGACGGAGGCCTTGGCAATAGTTTTTGTATTATACGACGGGAACTGTTGGCGCAGCCGGAGTAGAGAGTGTGTGTGGGAGCCTAGTAGTGTGTTCATATCAAGACGATACTAAATACTGCAGTGGTACGGTGTGTGAGACGATACGCTGCTGCAAGTTGCGGTTAACAGTAAAGAGACCCCCCCCCAACAATCTGGAAGCGACTCTCGTGTTTATTTTTGTTTCTCTCATCAGGAAGTTACTTTCGAGTTGCGTCTCGGTTTTATTTTAATTAAAAAGAGAGGGACGTTACCACAGTGATAAAGAACACCCGGGGGGGGGGGGGTTGGGTAACTCGTGGGCAGTGTAAAACGTGAACATTTCGCGTGTGTTAATGTGGCCACGAGGGTGGATCCGAGGCCTCCCCACGTGTGTCGCTTCGGTGGGTGTGCACGGCTCACTCCGTCTAATCGCGTAGGTCAGGGTCAATCCACTGCTAGATTACGCACCCACTTGTTGTTTGTGTTCCACGACCCCCAGCACCTCGCACAACCAACTCGATTTTAACGGCTCCATCTCCGCGGTTGACGTGCTCGGGGTAACGCGATTCCGTTCCTTGACGGTTGCAAACTTCTCTTCTTCCCCCGTTCTTATTCGAGTGATTGTTTCGTTGAATCAAGTGCACAGCATCACGGGGTCGTTGCGTTTTAAAGAGCGGCAGCCAACGTACGGTGCGAGAGAAGTTCTACTATACGGAACGTGTTCCCACATTCCATGGGTACACGCGTACAGCGGCGCGTACTGACCAAGGGACGTGCGGGTCAGGGGAGGCAGGGGAGGCAGAGCCTCACCTGGCATACTCCAATAAAAAGAGCTGCGACTAAAAAAAGGAATAAAATAAATATTAAGATTTTTTTTTCTTCCCACTGATCTGTGTTATAAATGTCATTTCTGTACGATTCCAAGAGACGAGAGGTGAGGCAGCGACGAGCTCAGCCTCCCCTCTGATTGCGCAACCCCTCAGTAACTGGATGGAGCGCGGGCAATAAGCGTGTGCCTGTTACTATCTCAGTATGTCACCAATGTAATGTTTGTAGACCCCTTCATTTCATGTCCTCGCCTTCCATACTGCAGGTAACTTATTTCACGTATGTGTATGAAGATATTTTGGCTCGCTGGTCTCGTCATGAAACTGCAATGAAAAAGCACCAGGGGAGGCAGCTATCACATCTGCCTCACTGAGGTGGGCGTGTTAGACACGTCCCCCTCAGTGAGTCCACGCCCCCTTCGGTGTGTGAATCTGACGCTATCATATTCTTAGGTTTTTTCGGTAAAGTCACGTAGGTAAAGAATTAAAATTTATAAAAGTAAAATAAAGATAAAATAAAAATCACGACGTTTCGGAGGCAACACAAGCTTCCGTCTTCAGGTGGAACCGTCACAGCACGATAGCTGTATCAAGTGACAGCTGTATCACTTGATACAGCTGTCACTTGATACAGCTGTCACTTGATACAGCTGTCACTTGATACAGCTGTCACTTGATACAGCTGTCACTTGATACAGCTATCGTGCTGGGACGGTTCCACCTGAAGACGGAAGCTTGTGTTGCCTCCGAAACGTCGTGATTTTTATTTTACTTTTATTAAGTTTAATTTTTTACCTACGTGACTTTACCGAAAAAACCTAAGAATATGAATCCTTGCAGTCACGAAAGCTTCAAATCTAGAATCTGACGCATGCCAGTGCCTCCCCAGCCATTTACCTCACCACACGGTCACTGGTACTGACTGTCAATGTAGATTTCGGGCACCTTTTGTATGCAGTGCTGATAGCTTCGTGCGTATTGCTGTGCGCTAAAGTGTATATACACGGTGCTTGTGTGGAAACTTGCACCGCGGGATACGCAACGTTCTGGCAACGTTACTTCTGAGCTGTGTCTACCAAGCGTGCTGGCGCTCTTGAGTTGCGTGTTGTTGTGTGCTTTGTAGCAACGTGTTGTTTGTACCGTCTGCTCTTGCCCGTTATGTTCACGTGCTTTTCCATTAAATGCGTGTTTTCTTTCCATAATACACGTGCTGTAAAATTATACACACACATTTCCCCATTATACACATGCGCTTTGCATGTTTAACACGTAGGCTTTCGCTACCAATATTTTCCATAATACTGGAGAGGTTTTTTTTTTGGGGGGGGGGGGGGTTAGATCGCGTAAATATAAATAAAGACGTAAATCTGAAATATTCAATAGAACAAATTTTCAGCTCATGATTATGAATGAGGGGGGTTGTCCCATGTGGAGTGACGTCACCCGCTAATGGTGATTGGGGAGGGGTGCAGCATATGAAGTGACGTCATCCGCTCATGATTATTCATGAGGGGAGGGGTGCGGCATGTGGAGTGCGTTGGTGTGAATTTCCACGCGGGCATGAATATTAATGAAGAGGGGGGGGGCTCTTTTACAGTGACGTCACCCACGGATGTCGCGCTGCTGCGTAGATTTATTTAAATCCTTTATATTAAGTTCGCTTGCTTGCGTGCTTGCTTGCTTGCGTGCTTGCTTGCTTGCGTGCTTGCTTGCTTGCGTGCTTGCTTGCTTGCGTGCTTGCTTGCGTGCTTGCTTGCTTACGACCGTGCAAATCTTTTGGTCGTTTTTTAACCCACTTCCCGTGATCCAATCGAGCTGACATTTTCCACACAGACTCGTTGTGCGAGACAATTAATGTTCGTGAAAAAAAATTCCCCAAATTTTACACTTTTTAGGCAAAAAAAAATATTTTACATATATTCAAATAGAACTCATTCATGGTTTTGGCTGAACGTCAGTGTAAGAGCCCAGAGCGTAACCCCTCCACAAGCTGTGGCGGAGTAGCGCAGTTGGTAGCGCCCTCGCTTCCCATGCCAAAGGTCGCGGGATCGATCCCTGCGTCTTCCACAGGCGAATATATTTTTAAATCCTTTATATTAAGTTCGCTGCCACGCATATAAAGGATTTATAGTGAAAAACTTTGTTTTTACGGGTTATACTTATTTTTCACTTTCTGTAAAAAGACGCCACATTTGAAGCGACTTTGCGTAATAAATTATTTAATTCGTCTCGACCTTCTGCGTTCGTGTAAAAATCCACCCACTCATGAATATTAATTATGGGGGGGGGCTCATGTGGAGTGACGTCACGCGTCGGGCCTCATGTGGAGTGACGTCACACTGGGGGGTGGGCCTCATGTGGAGTGACGTCACACGGGGGGTGGGCCTCATGTGGAGTGACGTCACACGGGGGGGTCGGCCTCATGTGGAGTGACGTCACACGGGGGGATGGGCCTCATGTGGAGTGACGTCACGCGCGTGACATGAGTCGTGAAACCCACCACCACCCGACACGGCCAACCCAACGTAACGAAGCCAGTGTGACAAATTGTCATGTTTTGTTTGCGTGCCAAACCTTATTAATGTGCTGTGTTAGGTGGTGGCGGGTTTAACGACAAATTTGTGTTTTAGAAGTCAAGATTTCCCTGGCTACTGCCGTGATTAACTTGCAGCCCTGTGCCAGTCGACTGCCGGATTCAGTCCTCCACCGTAACACGTGTTGTTGGTTGATTTCTCATACTTCACACTGATCAGTGCAGGCTGATGGATGGGGGAGTGGAGGCTGTTCAGCCTTAGCCGGGAATCTCGAACTCAAGGCAGAAATGCGTTAATCACTGCGCAACGCCTTCACTTTGGTATCACACGATCTATATTGTATAGTACAAACGTGCAATAAGACGCAAAGGATAACCATTGTAATTTATACATATGCATTAATCCCCCCCCCCCCGCCACTTTGCACGTGAAGGGCTCACAAGTGACCCCCATCACATCTACGCCTCTATTTAAGGGACGTAACGAGAGGATTTCTCCACAATTCTGCCGGTTGAAATTACTGGCGAAACGTGGTACTTGTGGATTGTAAATGTTGTGGATTTGCTCTCCAACACAACCGGTGTGCTGTACTCGTAACAAAT
Organism: Lampetra fluviatilis; assembly: GCF_964198595.1. Classification (NCBI taxonomy): domain Eukaryota; kingdom Metazoa; phylum Chordata; class Hyperoartia; order Petromyzontiformes; family Petromyzontidae; genus Lampetra; species Lampetra fluviatilis. The sequence continues at coordinate 8,518,571 of NC_136287.1, read as the reverse complement.
TGGCACGTTCTCTTTACGTGACAAACCTCACTAATTGATTGTGTCGGCTGGTCGCGGGTTTAACGACACATTTATATTTACGCGATCTAACCCAAAAAACTATATTATAGATGTAATATGAACATAACTTACTAAGTCCTTTGTCAAAACGTGAACTTCATCCCATTCATCACACTTCGTAGTGGGACTGGGATACACTCATCTTCTTGGTTTTTTCGGTAAAGTCACGTAACTTTACCGAAAAAACCAAGAAGATGAATCCCTGCAGTCACGAAAGCTTTAAATTGAAATTTAACTGGGATACACTTTTAATGGGATATTTTACGAACACGAAGTGAGCCCGACAGCTGTTGCCCGTAAATACATTGAGCCAGTACCCCTCCTGTCGACAACCCAATGTTGGTAACAACATACAAGGACTTTGCAGAATCGTTACATTAATTGCGCAATCCCTCGTGGGTTGCAGTGTTCATCATCGCAGCAGCTGATGGCATGCCCAAGCTATACACATACCATATTATCCGGATTATAAGATGCCCAACCCCAACCTTCCCTGTATTTTTAAGAAAAAGTTGGAGGTGCGTATTATGATGATGTGCGAACAGCCCTTTTGTCTCAGCTCATGGGGCTTATTGACCCTCTTTCACCACGCTGGTGGAGTTGAAGGCAGGGAGCATGCAAGTCCAGTGCAACAATGTTATGTTGCACAGAGCACCCCCCTGCACCCTATAAAAGCAACCTGCTGTTAATGATGCACAGTGGCCATCTACCAAAGCAATATACAGGCTCAACCCTGGTTTTCCTTCAAAGATGTGGCACATTGATATGATCACTGTTACATTGCTTTCATGGCTTTATTTTGGTGATTTCGGAAAGTTTTTTGGTTTGGCCATGTTTGTTGTAGTACTAATGGCCTTAATCTATGTGGTTGTTGTTTGACTTGCATCCCACTGGGATTTGTGCACAGCGTTGGTGTACGGTTTTTTTTCTGCAATATTTTGCTGTCTTTTCTTATATTTTCTGTTTTCACAAAGTCACATAGTCACTTTAAGATGTTTTCTTGTTCATGTTTTTGGTTAGTTGCGGTTGCACCTGATTCAAGAGCCGAATGGCTCACAGGGCTATACCAAATAAGTGAAACTGAAACATTCCAGGTTCAATCTAGATTTGAAGTTTTCGTGACTGCAGGGATCCATACTCTTTGGTTTTTTAGCAATTGTTTCTTGCTGTGGTTGTCCCACCTGATGACGGATGCTTATGGTGCGCCCGAAACGTCGTGATTACATTTTTTTTTATACCTACGTGACTTTACCGAAAGAACCAAAGAGTACATTCCAGGATATTTGGTTATAAGGCAAACTACTCTCCTCTTCAATCAATGAAGAGCAACAACACATTTGAACAAGGACAATTGAGACAATACAAAGAATATAAACAACACAAATGTGTAACCCAATAGTATCGTAAATGGCCACCCATTGTGACAACGTAATCGTGGAAGATGCACACTCGTCTGCCAAAATGTTTTGTACGACCACTTCGAAGCCGTACACAACACTGACAAAGCTTTCCCTTACAGCCGCAGACACCCAAGGCCATACGCACCCTGCGCTTCCTCAACCCTGGTCCCAACATCTCGGACTTCAACCCTGAGAACAGCAAGCGGGAACGGAGGAAGCTGCAGAGTAAAGTCAAAACTGCAGAGAGGTGGGACCCCACACATCACCAGCGTGTTTGCAAAAGGGCCACATTGTGTCAAGCGAACAAGGAGGGCAAGATCAGCGTGTCATTGCTAAGAGGACAGTGTGTGTAATATGTTCTGCCCTGTCTGGCAATGTCAATCAATGTAATTTGTGGTTTGTGGCTCACGACTGGCTGCCAAGGCAAAATTACCTGAGTTGCAGCATTTAATTTAAGGATGGTTTGTAATGCACACCATAGCATAGCCATCATTTACTTGGGCACGAAATTGTACTTGAAAAGTACAATACGTGATTTAGAAATACTGCATGAATGTATAATTATTTAGAGTATTCCCCAAAGAATGCAGTAAACGGACAGTTTTGCAAATTATTTGCCTTATAACTGATGCATGATCTGCACTATAAAGATGCATTGATTCATAAATAAGTTTATATGCTCATGCATGCATCATATATCTAAGGCTTGATTAATTTATATTTAAGCAAGTTATATACGAATGTGCCGTACATGGAAGTTAATCAAATGGATGACAGAACAATTTGGGACAAGCCAATAAAAACGAAATGCTATAAACTAAACAAAAAACTTCTACATTGGAGCATGCACCTAAATCATGACAATTTGCTGTCCAGCTGAATAACTTCACATTTAGTATGCAGATGCTCCGTACGAAAATGTGCAATGACGTCAAATATGTTGGATTCGTGCATTTGTGAATGTGAACATGTTTTCAGAATCGCTGCCTCATTTTGCTTATTGGAGCTCAATCCATCGGTTGTGGCACCGCCAGGCAATGTCAGCAAGCGAATCAGCACGTGTACGATGAGGCGGGGCGGCTCATCTCCGTGGGGATTGACCTATGCGACTGCCTGGACGAGGACTGTCCAGGCTGCTTTTACAGCTGCTCCCAGTGCAGCTCCTCCAAGTGTGGCCTCCAGTGCCGCGTGCACCGCAAGTGGCTCTACGATCGCATCGATGTGGAGGGGGGAAATACCTTGCACAACTGTGCTGCCAACGGCTAGGCCACACGCCGGTCGCTGTGGTGCCACGCGTGTGTGTGGCATGTTGTTTACCTTCCAATTCACACTCGGTGAGATCCCATTATCAAAAACATTGACACGCTCCTGCGTATATGTCAGTGTATCCTGTGGAAATTTGTCCAAAATAGCATATTTATTTTATTCTGGAGTTATTGCACTTTAAGTCATCTTAGTGAAATTACATTTTTTAAAGTCAATGCAGTGTACTTATGCATGATTTGCAGAATATAAATGTTTATTTGTATTCTTGGGCTCATCACATACTAGCAGAGCACGCGCATCTGTGCGGGATGTAGCTTCACCCCACTCTTGCCCATGGCGTGAAGCGTGATGACATCATAAAGTCAATCAGCCCTATATTGTGATGTCACCATGCCAAAGCCAAGCGCGTTAAGGAACCATGGCTTTATGTAGAACATTTTAATATAATCAATGGGGAACGACTACGAATAAAATGAAAGTCGATCTTCCGAACACTTTTGGCTGCCCATTGGTTTGTATTGGACATTATTTCTTGGAATTTCAAGGGCAAAATGTGAATTCGAAAAGGCAAATATTTCGCGGGTATATCCCCAAGAAAATGTTTAGTGTTCGGGTTGTTTTTGTACGACATACTCTTTGCGACAAAAGAGCTAGATGGACACTTGCACGTTTTATATATATATATATTTGCTAATCAAGTGGCTCTGTGTATAAGATATTACATATATTAACACCTGTCATTTTGGTTTTAATAAATATACAAATATTCTAATTTTCTATTTAAGTTTTCTATTTTTACCAATAACTTATCCTGTTTAGTATATGGATAAATCCTCTCTCAACATGTGGTTTGCAAAATATTCTTGGCCTTCCATTTACAAAAAGTATTGGATTCTCCTGAATATTGTCACACCAACAGCGTTGCTATACAAATGGTTCTTGCCAGCATATAGAGAAAATATTAAGTAGTAAATAAAAGAGAGAAACTAACACGGGCCAGCAGGCCACACAATCAACCATGTTCCATTAGTGGTCCTACGGGCTAATCCCATTAAGACCATTGCCCGTATCTTGAGGAAGAGGGGTCCATGCTGCTGTACAAGCGACGAGACATCTTGACTGGTTTCCCGCATGTGCCTTCATTTAGGCAATCCATAAGTATTGGTGAAAATTAAACGCGTGTCGCCACGAATACACAACCTGGACGCTACGGAACCCATAATGCAGATTGATGTAATGAAACTACATCCAAAACAGTTGGAAAACTATTTCAGGAGATATTCCATGAAAAACTCCCGATGCAATGCTTCGTCTGATGACATATATATGGTATTCTTTATTGAAGTACAATACAAATACTATTTGGATAAATTCTAGTTCATTGTAAACCGTTAAAAATGTAAATGACTCGGGATGATAAGCAACATTAAAACTGAAAAGTAAAATGACATAATGTACCTTGATAGGTATATTGTGAGTGGCTTATTAACAAGTGTTTCAATTACAAACTACTTTTAGCAGAACATTACTATATTTTAGGTGGAAAACATTGTTTCAAATGCATTGTGTACATGGAAGAGAATTCTAAAAATCCACAAAGTCCGAAACTTCACAGATTACCCATGGTGTGCGACTCCTCCCGTAATACAAGGGACCATTTATCCTGAAATCAATACAAAGAATGAGAGTTTTAGCTCTCTCCTGGGAGCAGCCAATTCCTCTCACAATCCGTGGCACACCTCGTCGGCGGCTTATTATAATTATCATAACTTAATATAAAAATAATTGAAAGCACTTCGCATTGCAAATAGGCTACTGGCTTCTTTGCATTATGAACTATATTCCCCTTTTTCAGTGCTTCACATTGCAGATGTCGCTGGGTTTGCACTCCTTGCCCTTTTTTAAGTGCCAGCATAGCTACAGGTAGAATCGTCGAACTGAATTTATAAATAGAGGTGAAATACATTTTTTTTTGCAAAATTGTGTTTTGCATAAACACATACTTTCCCCCACCTCCGATTAGCATGGTTGGCTACGTACGGTAAGAAATAAGTTCAACATACATACATACAGAGCTCTCCTAATTTGATCTGTTGAGTAATAAAGGTGTTTTGAATTTTTTGTCGAATTGGATATCAGGTGTAAGAAAATGCAAAACATATTTGAAAAGACTGCCAGATTTGCATTTCAAGTCTTAGGAAATGTAACCTCATCCGCAAATTGATCGCAGATTAATGGAGCCACTCGTCACGTGACGCACTTCTCCTGTAATCTGTGAATCTTTTTCATATTAATGTTGTCGCATGGCTAATTACTCCTCTACCCGGTGGCACACTGCATCGATTGGCTCGAATATTTTTTCATGGATTGTGGCACAAACCTGCGGGGTGCATCATGTATTACAGGATCCGTGATATGCTCCTCCCATATCAGTGCATATTATTGGAGTTCTGATGTATATTAAAAGCTGTATACTTGTACATATGTTCCATTGCAAAACAAAGCAATACTCAGACAACAATTCAAATCTGGATGCTACATTTATTGTATAAAAGGCCATGTTTAATATAATTGGCTCCTAATCACTGAAATTTTCAAAATAAAGTTATATTGCACACTCAAAATCCCTTCAACAAAAATCCTCCACCCTAGCTAATTTCAAAACAAATGTATAGAGAACACGTCAATTAGAAAACATAGCATACAAAAATAAAAGAAGTTTAAAAAAAAAATTGACAATGAAATGTGTACTTGCAATATTTCTAAAGGCATATTTTTTTTATTCAAGGTACAAAAATTAGGTGTAATCACATCTATAAAATTAAACAAAACATTGGCTTATATAAAATATAAAATATATGTACACTTTTTTAGTACTATAAATGAAACATACTATAAATTAGCATCTAAATAGTAAAAACTATACATTAATTTATTCCGATATTTAACTTAAATATCAGATTTTTTTCTTTATATATACACAAGAGGAAGACAATATATCTGGGAAAGTTAATTGAAGGTGGACTGGGATGAAAGTAAATGCTTAGGACAGATGGACAAGAGAGCAGGTTGGAGTGCTTTTGAAAGGCTAAACTTGATCATGAAAAGCAATTTACCAATGTATCAAAAAAGAAACCCTTTAATAAAATGATATGCATGAAAAACATGGACAATGGAACAACATTTGATAAGTGCACAAAGTATGGAGGGATGGATGCATGCATGCAAGTACTCCATTGAGAGAAAGAAAGAGGAACACATAGATTAGAGAAAATATGCATGTTAAAGACATTTTTTACGTTAAAAGAAGTGGTCCTGCACAGGACACTGCGAGAATGGATACTGGCTGGTAGTCAAGAATAACAATGCAATGCGCCTGAGAGGATGTCCACCATGAAGATGAAGTGATGATATTAGCTCATGTGCAGGTGGTAGGGAAATTGCTACAAGACAGGACCATGAGAGATGATATCTTGGGGAGACCTTCATCCAGCCATAGATTTATTGATGACTTTTGTGGACGTTTAAGGTGCTAAACAATGGGAGCAAAGTGCATAGCATCAAGGGTGTACATTTATGACCAGGGATTTTTTCCAGCATCAATGGAGTCTACAGGCATCGAGCTCACGCTTGAAGTGAGACTCGCACGCCGTGCCGTCACCTCCGAAGCTGGGATCTGCCGTAGCTCTTTACGAGGCTTCCTAACCGTCATAACGCGTCCTGTGTTCTCGGATACATGTGGTAGACGCAATGGGTGCTCATGTAGCTCGGTGGTACCAGGTGGATCCTCGGAGCTTTCAGAATGTCTGCGTGTTGTGGGCGGTGTTGGGTGCCGCACAAGCTCTGCAATTTCTTCTCTCAGCCGACTCACCCGCTCTGCCCGGCTAAAACTAGAATTCTCGCTGTCTGCACCGACCTTTCCTCGTTCAAATACCTTTCCATGGTCTGACCACTCGTCAGGTTGTGCGTTGCCGTGCTCCACACCAGGATTAGACGTTTTATTCTCACTCCCTGTAGCCTTTACAGATTCCATGGAATTGTAGCCATTGCCTAGCAAAGTAAAATGTCATTTACTGACAGTTAACAAAACAATGGACAACAGCTAGAATTTCCACTAACATATAAACATGGTGTTCTTAATTACATTCCTTTATGGTATGTAAGTAGCTTAAGTAGCATAGATATGTGGTGTGAAGCTTAACTTGAATGTATAACATTCTAATGTTAAAGATATCAGACCAGGAAGTATAATTTACAATTAATTCTAAAAGCAGAATCTAATTAGCATTATTTTTTATTAAATGCTCACGTAACATTGAGAAATATGTAATTTTTATTATAATGCATTCCAACAGACAACATCAAACACTGTGGAGAGATTTACATACCTTGTTGAGTGCTTTGTGAGTGCTTATGCTGGATGCTTTCTCCATTGCTTTCCTTTAACTTTTTCTTTAACTCACGGCTCGTCATCTTGTAGAAAAATAAGTCCTTTTCCAGTTGTTGCATTTTCTCATCATGAGTCTTTATATCATTAACACCATCCCCACCTAAAGAACAAAACAATAATACAGCATGCAATGAGATAATTGCATTATTGGAAGAAAATATTTGTCCATCTTATTCAGTTTTTCATATTCCGTAATGATAAGCATTCAATCACCTCATGCACACGTACAATACATTTTGCAGTTGGTGGGATTTACAAAATATGACATTTAAAAGTGATGAGCAATTCAAAACTGGCAACCAACAGTTCTAAAATATATATATGATGCTAGATTATATACAATTTGTCACTCAGCATGGGGTTTAAAAATGTAGCCAAACAAATCATGTTTCTACAATTCCAAAAACCATAAAAATATGAGTACTTTAATTCCATTAATGGTTTCATGCAATTCGAGCTATGCTGGAATACTAATTAGAAAACATACATTATATACATGTAAAATAAACTGCGTGCTTACATGAGCAATTGCTTAGAATTTTACCACGTAAAAAACGATGACAGTCTTTCACATACACCAATTTGCAACAAATAGCAATTGTCATTGTATATCATATTCCTGCTAACTGTAATGTGATCCGGTTCAAGATGAACAGTGATAAAATATAGTGCCGTTTATTGTTGACTTTTAATTAGCTGTGACCAACCGGCATGCTGTTGAAGCAGCAGCTGAACTTTTTGTTCATACTCTTGTTGAAGGACTGTAAGTTTCCTGTCCATATCCATGGCCACCCTGTCCAAGGCCAGCTCCAACTCCCGAACAATACGTTCCTGTTCGTCTGCACGCATTTCTGCCTCGGCACACTGCACATTCAGCCTGCGCTCTGCCTCGCGCAGAGACACGACCTATGCAAACACATGCACGCGCGCGCACACACAGACACACAAAAGTATCGTACTTTGCCAATCACATTCACTTTAACAGCGTGGTTGTTGATGTGGAATACTACAATCCAAAATATTTTCTCTGTAACAGTTTCTCAATGCAGTCCACAATGGAAACAGTACAACAACAAAATCTCAAGCTATAAAAAAAAATGGTGGTGGACACTGCCACAGTAAGTATTGTCACCATGCTCATAACATTGGTTGTTTACAAGCAATCAAGGAATATTTTTTTATATTTGTTTTGTTTCTTTGTGGTTTGCCAAAAGCATGGCAAATAGTAAATGCATATTTTTTTTCTAGAGAAACTGCTGACTTATCTGTACTTTTGCAGTGGAAACTTTGTGATCAAATTTGAAAATATATATATGGTGAAAACTCACTCTTCAATTTTTTATTTGCAAATTGAAATAAAAACAATGTTCCCTCCATAAATAAAACCCCTTTAAAATATATAAATCATGCCGACTTTTAGTTTTACCAATATTCCAAACGCAGTACCTACTTTGTCAAAATATCTACAGAGAAGGGTCCTGATTTCTGAATTAGACAAGCAGCTCAGCCTGCCCATCATGTTGGCTTGGCTCTGGGTCAGGGCACTGGTAGATGCTCGCAGGGCCCGCTGCTGGTTACTAATGAATTCATCCTTGTAGGCAATAGCTGCTTCTAAAGCATCTATCTCTTCATCCAGTCGAAACAGAGTCCTCTCCTGCAATGCACACCAACAAGACTCTTATCACATGCATAAAATGGCTTTCCCGAAGTAACAAAACATGTATAAAATTCCTAAATAAACGAGTGTTGGCAGGTTTTATTTAATCAATTAAACTGTGTTTACCTCAGTACCCAGGACATTGCCTGCCTTAAGTTTGTTTTCAAGCTCTATCCTGCGCTCGTGCAGCTGCTGCTTTTCCTGCTGCAGGACAGCCAACTCCTCAGCTGCCCTACGCTGTTCTGCATCACTTGTAGTCCCAAGTTTCTTGCTCCGATCGGAAATCTCTCGGTCCACTATGTCCAGGCGGCTTGACAAACGAGTCAAGTCATTATTGAGCACCTGGAAACATAAAATATTCAAAAACTACACAGTATATAACATTTACGAATGCAGCCCAGCACCTCTTACTTGCATTGATAAGGAGGGTGGCTACTGATAGATCCTGTAATCCAAGACAATCCACAAAAATACATCTCCCAACTTCTAGATTTGAAGCTTTCGTGACTGCAAGGATTCATATTCTTAGGTTTTTTCCGGTAAAGTCACGTAGGCAAGTACTTGATACAGCAAGCGTGCTGTGAACCGTCACAGCACGCTTGCTGTATCAAGTACTTGCTGTGACGGTTCGACCTAAAGACGGAAGCTTGTGTTGCCTCCGAAACGTCGTGATTTTTATTTTATTTTACTTTTATTAATTTTAATTTTTTACCTACGTGACTTTACCGAAAAAACCTAAGAATACATCTCCCAACCTTTCCCTAAAAGCACGAATATGATTTCCCACGCGAATGAAAACATCTCGGATAATAGGATTAGTGGTGTACTTCCAAGAAGCAATGTCCAGGTGGCTCTTTTGTGTGAATAAATGCAGAGGATAAATTTGCAGCATGACTCCTCTTATCCATGAAACATGTGTAAATAGGAAGATGCAAAAGAGGTGTCGTGTAGTGTGCTGTGATTCACAACTGTGACAGTATCAAGAGTAGCGAGACATAGGCAGTGGTAAAATGATCATCACTGCAGGTACATTAACCATAAATATGCACCGTGTACTTCAAAGTGGACATTAAGCATCATGTCACGTTATGCAAAAAAGAATTGGTCATGTATGCTAGCATCAGAGCCAAAATTTGCCAAGTTGAAAACCGATTTGCAAATCACTTAATCGAGTCAACCCACGTAACATTTCTCCTGAATTGAAGACTATACACATCTGTGACACATAGTGCATTCGTGAAAGCCTTGCACTATAATGGCACACATCTCATAAATTATCATTACCTTTGGATAATGCAGAAAATGGAACCTGAAATTGGTTTCCGATGCAGCAAGTTTATTGTGTTATATCAATCATGGCTGCATAAAAAGTTAGATATCCAGTTATAATCTGGGCTTTGCAAAACATTTCTTTGTTATTTTATCACTGTGCATGAGAAAGCTCGGTGGAGGATTTGTTTGTACCTGACTTGATCGTAGACGCTTAATCTCTAGCTGGCTTCTCTCCTGAAACAGGGCTTCTTTCTTAGCTAATATGTCTTCACGCCTGCTAAGTTCCTGCTGTAGCTCCAACAGGGCATGCCGCTGCTCAAGAACCCGCTCCATCTCCTCATCCAGACAGGCCTTCTGCTCTTCAAGCTTCTGCACGAACAGCCACATGACACAGCTGTTTGTATTTATGTTGAATTTCTTTCTCACCGTATGTTGCCAACCATGCTTATTGGAGGTGCGAGAGAAGGACAACTAAACACAAAAAGCACTTCTCCAAACATGTTTGTTCAATCTAGATTTAAAAGTGCATATAGCTCCAGTGGCTTCCTAATGTCAGAAGGAAGAGTGTTCCAGACAGCTGCAGAAGCGCATCCGAAAGCGTGTGATGCACTGACCATCTTTATTTGATGGTGTCTTTATCTCACCAGTGAAATAAAGCTGTCGATGAATGCCTCATGAAGTCTATCACACACAAGTAATCTTCCTCAAAACTACTTTGTGTAAATAACGGCATTAAACTGGATTATACGGGAATAACAATAAAAAAAGGTCCATGATACAGTGGGCGTAAAACTGTTTTGCATTGTATATTTCAGCGCAATTCCCAAACATACATTTAATCTATATGATGGAGGGGTGGCAGGATGGTTGGTGCACTACGTTGTACCAGAATCCTGGTTCAATTACCAGCAATGGCTGACATCGGTGATGGATGTCTGAACTTGCCCTGGAGTTCCCCAAACCACCCCCCCTCCTCTGACCCCCACCGTTATCTCCCTGCACTGACCAGCATGTAAAAGTATGTTCAAACAACCCCTACAGCTACAGTCAACATGTATATAGTATAATATGATCACCTATCCCGAGCATTTGTGCAGGATCCACGGCCATGGTGGAGGCGTAAATTCTGTATTTATCGTTTTTGCTGCCTTTCGCAAGCTTGATATATATTACTTATATAATTATTTTAGCATTATTTATTTACATTTAAGCTATTTTCTCTATTTTTCACTCCTATCGTTTTTTTTATTGTTTGCTGTTTTAACCTGCTAACCCACCCATACTGGACACCTGTGAAAAAGAGCTTCATAGCTCATCGGATTCCTCCAGTCGAGATAAAGATTCTGAAAAGTCTACACGCACGAACCTGGCTCAGTGCTGTGGGATGTGGATGATGTCATCGCGCAGATGTATGAGGTGACGTCACTAACATGCACAAGCACCTGTGTGTCAGCCAGCCAACCCAGCCAGGAATCCAGACAGGAAGCCAGCCAGAATATCTTTTTTACTGGTAGGAACCTCCTGGTTACACCAGCCCACAGGGGATTATTGTGTCCGTCGTGCAGGGAGGGGCTGGGTGGGGAGGGAGGGGCTGGGTGGAGATGGTGCATAGGGGCTGAGAGGGGACGGTGGGGCTGGGTGCGGAGTGGATGGTGGGGAGGGTGGGGCTGGATGGGGAGGGGCCCTTATAAAACTTAACGTTTAACCTACTCACACCGGCTTGTGCCCGCCCTCACAGTCGGGCATATTTGCGGAATACACCACGCCGCCGTTGACCCTGGCCATTGACCGAGCAACCCAATGTTCCTACCAGCTCCCTCCGCAGAAATGTGTTTGTAATATAGTATGATTTACATGTGTATTTTCAGTATTTGCATTGAAGAATTGTATGAAGTGTAGTAAAACGATTCAATGTGAAATAAAAAACAATCATGGAATATTTAGACCTTGTCTTCAATGGACATGAAGGTTCCAATTTGCTTTTGTTTTTGAAGAGCCGCCATCTCTAGAGACTTTACTTCCAGGACCTTCTGCTGTTGTTCATTCTTCTTCTCAAGATCCTGAAGGCAGAGTATTAGAAATGTGAAAATAACTTTTATTTACCTTAAAATTACTACTTGGGGAAAACTTTAATATGATACTTAATGAGCAGTACATATCATATGAAAAACAACTTCAAAGGCTACTGGCCCATGGATGTTGTAATTTTACAGCATACAATACATAAGCATGCCATACAATGTGGCAACATGTTACTAAAACCCAACCATTCACTCCAATATTGTAATAATTCATATTATTCACTTTACCAGCTTCAGAAAGTGTATTTTTTAAATATATAAAGGTAATATACCTTTTTACACCAAGAATATCAAAAGTGCATTCATAAAAAATGTGAAACCTTAATGCGCTGCAGTTCCCTTTCCATCTCATTCTCCAACCGCCTCTTTTGCTCGGTCTCAGCTTGCAGTTTCTTCTGGAAAGAGGCTTGCTGCTGCTTCATAACCTCCACCTGCCGCTCCAAATCCTTCTGACGCTTATCACCTTGTGTTGCTATTGAAGCCAGCTTCTCTGTGTCCTGATGCTTCTTATGCAGCTTCTGTTCAAATAGATACACACATTGGGATTTTAAATAAAACTAAACTGAAAGCATTTTTATTTTACCAGGTAAGGCCCACCCGAGCTATTTCGCTCTTTTTCAGAAGCGACCTGGCCATAAATGATAGCTCAACGAAGTGACTTATGCAGAAATTTAAAGCAGCCAAATACTCTAAAAGCATGTTTTAAAATGTGGAGGGAAAAACCGGAGGAAGTGGAGAAAAATCCACACAACCACGGGGAGAACATGCAAACTCAAAATATATAGTCGTCAAGGTCGGGATCGATCCCATGACCTCCTGCATACCAGGCGAGGAAGTTAACATCTTGCCACCATAGCACCCAAACTGTTAAAGTATTAACAAATCTATTCCATAATTAGCAAACTTTTTGTATATATACCCAATAGCCAATGTATGAAAGGGTTAACCAAAACTTAAATTTAAAAACCACTGTTAAATTAAAAGCCTTTTTTTGGTAATTACTTCACACCATACACACATTTCGATGTCATAACATGCGTTGTTATCCCACCGTCACGTGTCGTGCAATGTCATCTTGTTGCCCAACTCAACTACTCACCATGAGCGATCTACTGCTCGATCGTGAAATACTCAATCGTGAATTGAACAAAGGTCACCAGAATTGTTTATTCAACACATATGATTGTCTCCCTGTGTCAAGTGATACAGCTATCGTGCTGTGACGGTTCCACCTGACGACGGAGGCTTGTGTTGCCTCCGAAACGTCGTGATTTTTATTTTATTTTTACTTTTTTTAATTTTAATTTTTTACCTACGTGACTTTACCGAAAAAACCTAAGAATATGAATCCTTGCAGTCACGAAAGCTTCAAATGTAGAATTAATGTCTCCCTGTGCTTCACGCAAAAATGTAGGAATGTAACCACTCCACTGGCAATGCAATGTATCACCACATTTGGAAATCATGGTACTTAAAAAAATATTTATTTATCTGATTTGTACTGTTTCTGTGATATTGTCCGATTTACTTGGTCGATGAATTGGTTTTAATTGATTGATCAATTGTTATGTGCCTGGTGGGTGCATATACCATACTGAAAATAAATGTTCGTCAGATATTGTAAATACCTACCATATTCTTATGTGTTTCAGATAAAAAACATACTGTAGATGTTCTTTACAATATAAAAACCACGTGTGATCAATTTCGGCAAACTCAGACCTGCATATTTGTCCTCAAATTCATTCGATGTAATTTTGAAAACAAAGACGCCACATCTCGCACACTACAATTGGTCACACCTGGCAAAAAGTGAATGTACACCACAGGGAATATATAAATGTCCGCATTAAAGGACACATGCTTACAGAAAAAGAAAATGTCCATTCTTATCAACAAGGAAAATACATTTCACATCTCTTTAGCTTAAATGTTTAACTAGATGTAATTCATAGCACAAAAGCATTATTGCGGATTTTTTTAAGCAAAGGAATTATTTTACTGCTTACATTTTACTTTACAAACATAGAAAGAGCAATTCACTGGACCACAACCTCAATCCAGCTTCTGACCTGAATGTTAACCTTGGCGGCTTCCATCCTTTTGCGAAACTCCTTCTGCAAGCGTGCTTTCTCAGCCACATCCCTCATTTCCTTTTGCTCGACCTCTTGCAGCTGCCGCTGGGACTCCTGAAGTTCTGCTCGTGCCGCAGTGGTCTCACGCTCTGCCTCCCGCATTTTCTCAGAGTACTCTCGGTTCATCGCCTGCGCCATTTTGCCTGGCAATGCCCACCAATGCCCATTAAATCGATCATTTATTTGCAGATCTCAAATTACTTCCAATCATATGCAAAATGTTTAAAAAACTTCACCACAGTGTATACCTATGTATCAAATAGGTAGTGGTTGTTTGAAACTCATGCCAGTTTAATTATCACCCATGAAATATAAAAGAGCATTCATTAATGACATTGTGTGGGGTGAACATGTTTTGACAGGATGATGGATGAGCTCCTCAATTTCATCTTAAACAAGGGTTCATTTATGCAATATGTATTTGCAACATTTTTTATTCCACTGCACATCTTTATTTGAAGTATGCAAGAGTGAGCTAACGATACTCAAACCAGAGTTAAGCAGTCCGTACCTGTTTTAACAAGTTCGCGGATCAGCTCTTCCTTCATACGGATGTTTATTGCAAGCTCGCGGTTCTTCTGCTGCGCCTGCATGAAGCGTATCTCCGAATCCTTCAGCCGCCTTTTGTTCACCATTTGGCTCTTTTGTAAAAGGGCCTCCTCATCATCATTTCCAGCCACACTAACACCTGCTCAGCCCAAATAGAACGTTATCTTTCATTAATATAATTAAGGCTTTATAACTTATTTTTTTATACTTTTCTTGGTATTACAAACTTTTATATAAAAAAAACCTCTTTTGTATTAGTGGCCATTTTAAATTATACATCACCTGATGAAGTGATAATTTCAGGGATCTCCCCACTTTGCTCTGCCATCTTAGACACAAAGCCTCTGCTTTGTTTGTTGATGCTCATGAATGAAGTTGGTTTACGGCTCCACGTCCGATTAACAGAGCGCCTAGAAACACAATGCATGGGTTCAGAATTCAACAAATGAAAATGCAAAATTGTACTATTTGATCAAGCACCTTCTTACTCTGTGCAACCACAAATAATATGGGTATATTCACATAATAAACAGAATAACCAATACATATATAGAACAGTCTGCCAACATGTATGCTTAAACTTGCAATCCAGTCCTATAGTACATTTACAATATGTTAATTCATTACTCACGTGTAAAAAAGGTAGGCGATTTGGGGAGACTACAAATAACCTGTTTAATTACTTGGACGAATTTACCTGAAGTTGCTGTGTAGCTCAGGCTTATCCATCTCATCACCATCATCAGAGAAACTCTCCCGCAGCACCTCGTCCTGTTCCTCCAGCTGTTTTAGCAGAAGCTGACTGCGGGCATGGAATCTGGCCACCACACGCTCCAGAGAGTACGTCGGAGGGCTCGTGTGCACCTGCAACACCGGAATTTACTTAAGGGCACACACTTTCATGTCTGAGAGCTTACCAAGAATTGTATTAGCATGCACAATTATATATATATACACACACTTGTGGACTCTAGCATACATGTGCAATATCGTATGTCAATAAAGGGTCAATATAGTGGCTTCAGTACATGGTTTAGTATTGTAGCATGGTTTTACCACCTGGAAACCAACAGATGTTCATATATTGGTAGATAATATGGAGTCCTTATATGTTTAATAATTAAAAAAACTAAATTTGCATATCCAATTATAGAAGTTTGTACAGGAATATTTAATGCAAGATCATGTTTTCTAAACTTGCTTTCTGTGTTCGGATGTATGCATAATAAAATACTTTTTGCTGCAGTGCTGAATACCAAATCTGTCTGCCCAATCTTAGGACTACTTATATGAAGATATGCAAAGTGTAAAAACCATCCTAGCTGAATCTTGAGCATGCATTCTGTGCTAAAGAGAAACATCACATAGCCTTGGAAGCATTTTGGCTGTCAATTGAACATACCTCATCAATCGTAGCAGCAATGTCATCACTTTTTTTTACTGCCAACTACATCATTACAATCAAGCATTTCATATAAAACTATCATACATAACTGAACATTTGTGAATTCAAATTGCATTAAAAAAAAGTATTTCCCACACCTTTCGAGCCTTCTGTGTAAATAGGCTTTGGCTGGCTTGCTCAGCACTTAAGTGGATAGGTCGGACAGCCTTGAGAGGAACTGTGTGTGGGCGTCTAAAAGGCTCCGATAAGACAGGACTGACGGGGACAATATCTGGATTTATGCCAGCATGCTGTGATTTCAGCATATGCAACTTGTTCTCAAAATCTGCAATCACCATCTGTTGCTCAACCACCTTGTCACTCTGTGCAAACACAAATATGGGTAAATGTTATTTTTTTTTCAATCATAACCAATGCTTATATACAGCAGCCTGTGCATGTTTTTGCTTCAATATGCAATATTATGCAAAAATACACGAACAGTATAAATGTTTTACTGTTGTAACAATGAGGTTGATTATTCCGGATTTCTTTTCAATTGTGGACTGTTAGCATTTCATTTTGAAATCAGTGTAAGCAGGAAAAAAAGTAAAGCGACATAAAGAAAACATTTAATAAAAATTACAATTTAAACACTATCAGCATGGCCAAATATCCTAAGCAACTGAATGTCAACACAAACACACCTGTTGTTTGTAGCGCTCCATGGCGTCCTCCAGAGCAGCCAGGCACTCCTTGTTCTCTGCTTCAAGTGCCATTACCTTCTCATGCAGCTCTTGCAGCTCCTTTTCTTTTAGTCCAAATACATTCTCGTCTGCTGCCAGACCATCCTTAAAATGTTTGCAAATGTACAATAAAAAAAAAACCCAGACCATCCTTAAAATTTTTAGCAAATCTACAATTTCAAAAAATAAATTCGAACCACCTTTTTTAATATTACATGCCAAATAAATGCAATTACAGTACATATACGTTTTCATGTTATGTAAACAATTGCTATAATTGCCTTGTCACGCTACATGTATACTGTTGCAAATTATGAACAAAAATAATCCCTACCAGCTCCAACACAACGACAAAAATAGACCGATGCATAAACCCAGAGCATACAAAAGGCATGTTTGCACGAGGTTATTTGCCAACCTGGCATTTCTTGAGTTCTCGTTTGAGCTGCAGGATAGTAACATGGTGTGGATCCTCGCCTGTGCTCTGCACCCCACTATCCTTTTCAGATGCAGTTGCAATGTCATCTCTATACTCTTCTGCAAGGTCAAGCCATTCCTTTGCACGTTGAGCCTGTCGTGAGTAGAGCAATGTAGACTGGTATTCTCATGGCATGCTATTGCAGACTTATTTATTAAGGCACAGAGACAGTTTACATTTAAAAGTGTGAGGAATCCACTTTCGATATATCAAACAATGTTTCCGTAAAATAACTTTTCAAAATATACATACCTGGTTCCGTGTAATGTTGGAGGCTCTACGTAATTCCATGAGAAAGCGGTAAGCTTCATCTGTACAATTTCGGTAGTGGTTGCACTCCGTCTGTAAACTTCCCACCTTATTCATAAACAGAAAGCACTTAGGCAAGGATGGCATGGCTTCTAAAATGTAACAGTAGTTCCGTTATCTAAATTTATTGAGTCCACGCCTTTAATGAATGCGCATTCTTTTCGTTTTGTTAATCCAATATAAATTAATGAAGTGTAATTAGCATCTAATTGTGGGTAATTAACACAAAAAATGCGTGCAGGTGTTGCATGTATCAATGTGCTGTGATATGTTGTGACTGCTGCTATATTTATTTATTGGGAAAAATATTAAAACCTAAGATTAAGAATATTTTCATTTTAGAATCTTTAGACTGAAAATGCATCTACTGTATATAATTAGTTAAATCCCGTATCAATATACCACTTTTACAACCACCAGGTACAGTTAAAATATAGGGGGGGAATGTAAAAAAAAATATTTTTAAAGTAACCATTTTATTGTTATATTTTATTTTCAAAGATCTCACCTGATCCTCCAAGGATTTTATACGCAACCTGTCTTGAGCTTGGAAATCTTGTGATACATGACTGGCTCGTGTTGCTAAAGTAGATCGCTGATTGTGAAGGGCTTCACGCAACGTCTTGATTTCCTGCTCCATTTCATCTATTCTGTCCCAGTCTGGGTTGTAGTTTACAACTGGTTTATTACGGATGTTTTTGGCCCTGTTTGCATACTTCAACGAATTAATAGTCTCGTCAAAGTTTCCTGATGAGGGACTGATGCAGGCGATCATTAGTGTCTTTGCATTACCTCCAAGCGAGTCCTTTAGAATTCTAGTGATTTTGGCATCACGATAGGGAATGTGAGAGCTCTTTCGTTTTGGGTCCCCTAAGGCACTTATGACATTACCAAGGGCAAGAAGGCCACTGTTGATCTGTATGGACTCCTTGAACCTCTCTCCTGTGTTGCCAGTTTTTGATACCCTTTCAGAACCAGCCAGGTCAACAAAGTGAAACTTTGATGATAGTGACTCGAAAGCATTCACTTCAGATTCATCGTGTAGGTTGTCTCCAGAGTTGGATGACCCATAGGGACGCCTCTGAGTAACAGTCAGGGTGAATATGGTGTGTGACCGACTTGAGTGCTCATTCATCTGGGTAGTGCCAGTATGCCGAGCAGCATTACCAGCCTCCAATAAACTTAACACCTCATCCTCCGTCTCCACCACACTCTCTTTTGTCCCAATAATAACTGTAAAAATGCAAGTATGCAGAAAGGAACCAAAGTCAAGGAATTAGTACGCTTAATATATACAGTATATACGTATTATAAATATAGTTGCTACATCATACAATATAAAAGTTTATAGATTGAATACATAATTGTAAAGTATAAAATCTGTAAGCGTTTTATAAACCGGAATTTTTCTTAAAGAAGAAATTCCCAGATTAAATAAGGTCGTCATTAATAATAAGTTGTAGAGTTGACTTGCACAAAGGTCAAAATAACAATAATGTATTGACAGTATCTACCTGTATTCCCTTTGTCATCCTCTCTGATGTGCATATCTTTACTCAACGTCTCAATATCCAAAAGGTCTCTCAGCTCCTCCTTGTAAACTTCAATGTAAGACACACCAACGGAAAAGTCCGTATTGTGGCTTTCCTTCATTGCAAAAAACAAATCTGCAATTGCTCGTGGGATGATTCCCCTCTCATCCTCAATACTCGAGGCTGAAAAACACATTAGGTATCAGGTGCAAATATTGTGCAATCTCATAAAAACATTACAGAATTATATACCAATCATAAGCAGTACATTTAAAACTGTTGTCCATATTTTACATGCCTTTGGGTTTGCACTAAGGAAATGACTATACATTTTACCCCACAATATAATGTAATTGCAAGATGAATTATTACTTTGCATCGTTAAATTAATCCGGGTTTTTTTTTATTTCAGGAACATGGAAATTCTGTGTTTCCTCACCAATGTTTGCTCCTCCTATTGTAAACGTCTTTCCAGAGCCTGTCTGGCCATATGCAAAAACTGTCACATTGTAGCCATCAACAAATGATTTCACAAGTGGCTGTATACACGTCTTGTACACCTCTTCCTGTGCCACTTTTGACCCAAACACGTGGTCAAAAGTAAACGCTCGGTCTTTTCCCAGCAGAATTTGTTGGCTCCCTGGTACTACTCGTACACATGTCTGCTGGCTGTAAAGAATTTCATTACGTAACAGTGGACGAATCCTCACTGCTACTCTCACCAGCGTGTCATCCATTCCAATGCTGGAAAATTCAGAAAACACATGCGGGAATGATAAAGTTTAAAAAAAAAGCACTTTCAAATATTCCACTGTAACAATTACCGTATGAAGTCCAAGTACAATACTGCAATTACTTAAATGCTCAAGTTAAATATAAATTCACCATTTCCGTAACTTTTTGAAAGAGCGAATGTGTCACTCTCAGCAAGACAAATTTACCTTGTCGAATTCTGCAACATCACATCATTACCAATTATAATTTAGTTTCACAATTGTCTTCAAATAGCCACCGTTGAAGTCTTTGTGGGCAACAGTTGAAGAATGCGTTCACGAGCGACGTTACGACCATGTGTGATTAAACATATCATGGCAATGTGCTGTGAAGGATCATTGGCCGAAACGTCGCCTATTACATAGTTATTCTTTTCCGTACGTGCTGCAAACGAACAGGGCTAGCATAATCAAGGTGTTTGGGTTAGATCGCGTACGTATGTGTCGTCACCCTCCACCACCCGACACATTCAGTGAGGTTTGTCACGTAAACAACACGCCAATGAGTTATTATTGTAGCCCAGCCAAAGGGTAAAAACCCAATTATCATATTTTGCTACTGGAAAATGAGGTTCCAATGGTGTAAATGCTTTCCCCGAGCTCTAATACTCTGATGGTGCATTGTCCTTGAGTTGTGCGCCTTTTGGCGTCATCTGGTCCAACACCATGTGAGACTAGGCTCTAAGGAAAGCTGTCTCGGGTGTGGACCAATCAACTTCAAGGACAGTGCATACATTATCAGAGTTGTGTTTTTTGTTTGCAAACATGAATCCTTGTAAAAACAAGGTGTCACTTTTGTTGCCAGATAAAAGGGTAAAAACCAATTATCATATAAAGCTAGCATAATTACAACGACAGCGTGGTACCGCGTTGTGCGATACAGTTATCATTGCAAGTGGAGGATGTTTTCATCGCCTCGATATGAACGTTGTACTCTGAATAGTTAACCGTAGTCGCGAAACACACAAAAGGCCCAGTAGGTGCCTCGCCCTGCGGCCTTGCTTTTAAACTTGCACATCTATTGTTACACACCGTGCCGCCGCCGCCGCCGTATCGCTCGCCAAAAAAAAAGCAAGACGCAAAATCCGTACCCGCTGTTGCTCCTCTGCATCAGAACGCACGCTAAAAAAACAACCAAAAAGTTGTGTCATTAAATAAAATCGTAATTTAATTGCGACCCAACATCGTTCTTTCAAAGTCGGCGTTGGTTTACGGGACGCGGCGCGGGCGTTGGTGGGGGAAGAAGTGCGTCGCCTAGCAACGGCTACCCGGCATGCAGCGCGACGGGAGCAGGCGGGGAGCAGCTGCACCCAGACCGGTGTAGCTGCACTCAGACCGGTGTAGCTACACTAAAACCGGTGTAGCTGCACCCAGACCGGTGTAGCGGTACTAAAACCGGTGTAGCTGCACCCAGACCGGTGTAGCTGCACCCAGACCGGTGTAGCTGCACCCAGACCGGTGTAGCTGCACCCAGACCGGTGTAGCGGTACTAAAACCGGTGTAGCTGCACTCAGACCGGTGTAGCTGCACCCAGACCGGTGTAGCGGTACTAAAACCGGTGTAGCTGCACTCAGACCGGTGTAGCTGCACCCAGACCGGTGTAGCGGTACTAAAACCGGTGTAGCTGCACTCAGACCGGTGTAGCTGCACCCAGACCGGTGTAGCGGTACTAAAACCGGTGTAGCTGCACCCAGACCGGTGTAGCTGCACTCAGACCGGTGTAGCTGCACTAAAACCGGTGTAGCTGCACTCAGACCGGTGTAGCTACACTAAAACCGGTGTAGCTGCACTCAGACCGGTGTAGCGGTACTAAAACCGGTGTAGCTGCACTCAGACCGGTGTAGCTGCACCCAGACCGGTGTAGCTGCACTAAAACCGGTGTAGCTGCACCCAGACCTGTGTAGCTGCACTCAGACCGGTGTAGCTGCACTCACACCGGTGTAGCTGCACTCAGACCGGTGTAGCTGCACTCAGACCGGTGTAGCTGCACAGAAACCGGTGTAGCTGCACCCAGACCTGTGTAGCTGCACTCAGACCTGTGTAGCTGCACAGAGACTGGTGTAGCTGCACCCAGACCGGTGTAGTTGCACTCAGACCGGTGTAGCTGCATTCAGACCGGTGTAGCTGCACTGAAACCGGTGTAGCTGCACAGAGACCGGTGGAGCTGTCCAGTGTACCCGCAGCAATGAAGCAAATATAAATTAGCGTAAAAAACCAACTGCATTGCAAGAGAAATAGAAAATATTTCATGAAGCAATGCACTTGTTGTGGACTGCCAGAGCAATAATATTTACAACTGCAGTTTGCAGCACGGTGTTAAGCGGTGTACTGATATTTACTCTTAGTGACAGGATAAAACGTTTTTTTTAAAATTATCATTATAACCTTTAGCTTTATGTATTAGCATGCTTTGTGTTAGTGAAACGGATTCGTATCCCGTACGTGAAGCATTGAGCTAACACCTATCCAATCATTGCCACATCTTTGTTAAACAAATTGTCTTTATCTTCCTGGGCACCTTATTAATTAAGCAGTGTAAGCATATGAAATCGGCCTCGCTTGTGCCAAAGAAACTTGTGACACGCTGTGTAACAAACACACCATAATGGCGAGATGTTAACTCCCTCGCCAGGTATACAGGAGGTCTTGGGTTCGATCCCGACCCTGAAACCTGTATATCTACACGTTCTCCCCGTGGTCGCGTGGATTTTTCTCTAGGTCCTCCAATTTTTTCCTCCACATTTATAATCAACATGCATTTAGAGTATTTGGCTGCTATACATTTCCATATAAGCCACTTTGTTGAGCTATAATTTGTGGCCAGGTCGCTTATGACAAAAAGATATATAGCTTCGTGGGTGTTACCTGGTAAAATAAAAAAGAGTTGAGTTTCTAGTTTTATACGTGGTAGCCACTGTGGTACAATATAAACGTAGCGTGGGAAGGAGGTGAAAACGAATGTTTAAAGCAATGAATAAAACAACACAATAGATAAAAAAAAAAATATATACTGTACCGTACTAATTCTAACTTACCAATACCGTGAGTTAATTGTTAGTGGTTTAATGATTTACATTCCAAATGGAACCCAACCACCTTCATCGTTAAAGGTGGCTTGCAATAGAAAAGGTAAATAATAGGTTAAGGTTTTGGAAAATGGCACTGACTGGCTGGAATGCATACTATTGCAGCATTTAAACATCGTTCATTTAACAATGATTAAACAAATAAAACCAATAATGGAAAGGTCATACGTCTCACAAAATACAAAAGCACGTGGGATAGCCATTTATATAAACAGTTTTAATAAATGTACACTATAAGTAATACATTTGACCAAGGGTTCATTTGTGGGCTATGTCATATCACAAACATGGAATCGCAAATGCGATGTACATAAAGTTCCACTGTAGGTTTTAAATAATGCCACGTTTCTGCTCGCAATTTGTGATGAGACTGGTAGGATACTGTGGGCACAAAACGGAACACCGAAGCCAAATTTGCCACGTGTGCACACATTTGGCGACCTTCGGGAGGCAATGAGAGAGAAGAGGACGATGTTTTCACAAATGAGGGAACAGAAGCGTTGACAGGTACAATTCTCCACGTTTTAACACAAAAAAAGTTATTTCACATCCAACCAGAAAAAAAAATACTTGGCACACAAAACATGCTGTGAGTCATGCATGCACAGACAGACAACCAAATATATTTCTCCAGCAGCGTTTGTAAATGCTTGGCTATAGAAGCAATAGTAAATAGACTTTAATGTATTGAGAAATAATAAGAACTGTAGGCAGCAATGTTTGGTACATGATGGGTTTTGAAGTTTCTTGCTGATTTTCCAAGGAAATGAAAAACAAATTGATATCGTTTTTTTGTGTGCTAGAAATATATTATCAGACCAATCCCCTTAAAAGTGTTCCATTTATGAAGCATTAATATGGAAATGCATTGCAATTTTATTTATATATCTGAATTTTGATCACTTGAACAAATTACAACACAGCACTACTAATGTATTGCATTGAAGGTTATTGTTAAATCCCATTAACACCTACGTGGGTGCGTTGGACATAACAGTTTCATTAAGTGAGCAATTTGTTCCGTACAGCACTGCCGCTATCACAACGTATGTGGGAAAATAAACTGCTGCAGACAAATCAATCCAATGCCACGCTAAACTACCGAATGACCCGGCCAAATGTATTTGTTTTTGTAAAACATTACAATTGTTTTTGTGCTGGGTGTGTGCAGCAGCACAAATAAATCTGCGTATGCTGTATTTCATACATACACTCTTATTACTCATCAGAACATGCACTATAATAGTAATAACGCTGAGACTCACTTGTTATTTTGATGCTTCTTTGGAGACACCATCACAGCCATGGTAAATCTGATGCTGGATCAAGGCTTCTCCAGGCAATCACTATCTCCCAAGATCCTGTGATGTTAATAGTCGACCTAGTACTTGCACACAAGCTGATTTAATCGCTCCATTCTCCTCTGCCGACATCTTCTTGGCTGCGTTTAATTCCTTGGCTCCCACTCCACTCTGTCATTATTCTTCACCACAATCATCTGTTCTAGCAACGTGCCCTGTCCAAGCCCACATACTTACATTAACCCGTGTAGGTTCTCTAATTCATGTGTTCCTCTGGATGTCTCGCAGCGTAATGTCAAGTATGCATCTCTCCATGCTTCTCTGCGGACCTTTCTGATCGTGAAATGTTTCTTCACTTACCGACAGACATAAACATGTTTCGTCTTACCAGTCTGTGATTCCTTCCTATGTTGAAGACACATCTGACGATTTGGGATTTATCCTTAATCCACCGTTTGGGCTTCTTCACGTCTATTTTATCGTTTCCTTCTTGTTAAAAAAAGACAGGTCTGTCGTTATTTTTACGTATTTTCCAGCTGCAAATTTTAGTAGTTGCTGACCACTCATCCCTCACTCCAAAACCCAAATTTACCAATCATCTTTTCGTCTCTGTGTCTTTTACATACGTTTGCATTACAGTAGTCATCCATTATGATGCTGTAAATGTGCTGTACCATAACTTAGTAGTTTGATAATTTATGTGTATAGTTGTTCTACTTCTTCATCAGCATGCCTTGTTGGAGCATATACTTGAATAATATCATATTTTACTTGTAGTGTTTCGAGAGTCTTAGACTAAGGCCTGAGGCTAAGGCTTCAAGGCTCTCAAACCACTAAACAGAATATTGTGCTGTAAAATTTCAATCTGCACACAAAATAAACAATTTCAGAGCTACTAGTTGTTCTTTGGCATAGATTGGTCTCTACCCCTATCACCTCAACCACACACAACTACACACATACTGCACAGTGATTAGTCAGTTTATTGGGTGCCGATCAGCGGTAGAGTGAGCGATTGGGGGTTGACTCAGAATCAAAATCTTTATTTCGACTGTAGGAACCCGATGAGCTATTAAGTTATTTTTCAGCTCATGATCTCTCTGGAGTCTATAAAAATGGGTAAAACTTTGTGGGGGAAATCAACAGTGGTATTCCTCTGGAGTCACCCCATCATAGCAATGCATAATATCCACCACTAAACTCAGGGCTGTAAACAGGAGATCAGTTACTGCCTCAATACTCACGTGAGCAAAACATCACTCACTACCGTCTTCGTTTCTCGAGAGTAGGGCAGATGTGTAAATGCTGACTCGGACTGTGTTCGTGAATTCTTATCCATACACATGAATTCACTTAAAACATGTGTGATACGGACGTTAAGACCTACATCAGTATTTTCAACAAGGGTAAACTGACTTTTACTCCTGATCCACCTATGTTTGTTTTGCCTAAAAACAGCAGGACTTTGTAAAGAAAGATACGCTGTACAAATACCAACGGAGAAACACTCCACCTGCACAGAAGTTGGTGGATATATAAATGGAAGCAGCATTTCCACTGGTTACAATTGGTGTACGTTGAAGAACATAAAAACATGATGTTAATCGTAGTGTTATTTTCATTATTGGCGTACTCATATGGTACTTTAAAAACATCAACATTTTTGTACTTGTATTTTTTTTAACTAAACTAAATATACATGTAAAGTGGTAAATGCGGCACATAACGTATTATATTTGCACAGATCAATACTGCTACAGGTGGAGAGGTGGTAGAGATGTTCGTGCACTGTGCCATCAACCTAGTGACCTGAGTTTGATTTCCGCCATGGCAAACATCGGTGGCGAGTGATATATAAACTGGTCCTGGGCTGCCCATTCACCAACCTGTATGGTGAAGTATGGTCCAACAACCCACACGTTTAGGGGTGGCCTTATCCAGCAGTGAATAGGCAAGGGCTATAATTATTATAATCAGGTCACCCCTGAAAAAGAGACTTCATTTCTGTATCAGTGGGTTCTCACCTAGCAGAAGCCATCAATCATTAATGTCCTAACTAACGTTACAAACATAGCTCTGTCAGAACAATGAGGAAAACAAAACTCATACATATAGTGTCCATATTGATATTGGATCTTGTCCAAAATATCTACAAAATCAGATTGTGCATATTGCACATCGTTTCGACGGTTGCTCGGTGTGAATTTGTTCCAGAACTTGCAGTATAAAAATATATCCAGTAACATTGATTCATGTTGTGTTGCTGCTGCTGTTGCTGGTTCCTCTATGGGTGCAGGCCAGAAGTGTGGGAGCCCATCCATCCAGCCTGTTATCTCAGGCTTCTCCAGGGTCATCAATGGAGAGGAGGCTGTACCTGGGTCCTGGCCCTGGCAGGTCTCCTTGCAGGTCTGCTCCTCCATTCCCAAGGAGCTCATTGGTTACCAAATGTTAATTTAAACTCTTTTAAATAGCATGCGCCATATTACACAACACTGGATAAATGGTCCAACTTATACAATCCATTCAAACTCGTATTTATGTCACAGTGGAAAGTTGCGATTGACAATGTGTATGGAATTATATAGTTTTGACTTAAAACTTTCGTGACTGCAGGAATTCATATTCTATGGTTCTTTCGATAAAGTCATGTAGATAGAAAAAATAATATTTGATATTATTTTTCTATCTACGTGACCTTACCGAAAGAACCAAAGAATATGATATAGTTGTACTGTAGATACTGCAACTCCCTATTGGGATATACCATATTTCATTGCAAAGTTGATTTATTACGTTTAAAAAAAACATATCCTTCATGGAGAATCAACTTCATATATGCTTATTTTCCATCTTCATCTTTGTATAAATAACCAATTTTCATTCATCATTTTTAAACTGAAGATATAACGGTGTGTGCTGTATTTTTAATTTTGTCAATTTTCTACTCCCAGTATGAGGACGGATTCCATTTCTGTGGAGGCTCCATCATTGATCCTTACTGGGTCATCACGGCCGCGCACTGCGACTTCAAGTAAATGTGGCAGTTCGACTAAAATTTTTTGAAAGGACGCAAAAAAAGCACGGATATTTGTGATACGAACATTCAACATCATGAAAAATGGAAAAGAACAAACAGTCTCACTGAGTTTATTTTTGTGCAATGTCTCTTTCCAGACCAGCCAATCATCGCGTAATTGTTGGCGAGCACGACAAGAGCAGCAATGTGGAAAACATCCAAATTCTCAACGTGGAGAAGGTAAGTGATAGAACATTCTGTACAACTCTCATCCATTTGAGTACCAATTTTTTTTGACAATGCTTCCAGAAGGTACTGCTTTTTTTGTGAAAGCTTTATAATAAAATGAATCATTCTACATTAGAGTATTTGGAAATGCGATAAACGCTGTATTACCATTATTTGAATCACCACTTACATTTACACTCTACGCGTCATGTGACAACCAGCAACAGCAATGCGTTGCTTTATCTTTTTTTGCGGCATGTCATACAAAATGGACATTCTCATTACAACACTTTCAATGTTGAGCACTCACCAGCTTAATTTGTATTTGTAAGAAAAACACATATTTGAATCACACACAGAGAGGCGTTGAAATCCAATAACATACATTAATTAAAACACACATGCTTCAATGTGGATCCTCCGTTGATGCAGGCGATCACTCATCCCTTGTACGACCCAAACACCATAAACAACGACATCCTGCTTCTCAAGCTGAAGGAGCCAGCCTTCTTTGGAGATACAGTGTCGCCTATCTGCCTGCCCCGAGCTACAGACGCGTTCTCCCCTGGGACCAACACTGCCGTGACTGGCTGGGGTGTCACCCGGTGGAACGGTACGTGCTTTCGGTCACCCCGCTGCTCACGAACGAGTGTTCTCACTCGCGAGGAGCGCTTGCAGCTGGCTACGAGTTAGTGTCGTCAATGAAGCGTGCGCGCGCAACACATCGTGGGAGGCTGGCTGCGTGGAAGCTAACTACCGCGCTACATCGAAATTGGCGGTGTCGCATCGTAAGCCACATGAATGCATGTCTCTCATACTTCCCCGCTGCGAGCACAAATTTTAGACATCTGGCTGTGTCGGTTGTGTTGCGCACTGCACAGTGGCGGCACCACGCACGTGTGTTTTAATTTGCTTAATTAATATGCATGGGTAATAGCAATTACAGAACCTCACCGTGATGGCAACATTTTTTTTATATGATATAGAAATTATTGCAGATAAATGCTTAGCAGGTGAGTTTAATTTAATGCAAAACCATCTCCGAGCCTGTATAACCCAGCTACACTAAAACAATACCACTGCTACAAATCAATTGCTGCATGCATAGTCAATTAACAATTTTAATGTTTTCGCTCATCGTAACGTGGCATGCTGCCTGTTTAATTATTGTTTTAATGCATCACTGTGGGCGCAGCTGAAATATATACTAATGAAAGCATCGTAAATGTTCGTTACTTTTGTAACGTGTTTAAATTTATAGAATGGGTACCGAGGAACATTTTCAGTGTGGACTTCCTGCATCTTACAAGCAGTGGCAGCGCGAGGCAAACACAAGCCAAGTAAATGGATAGGGCCCCAAGGGGTTCACGGGGTCGTGGATTCATGAAAAAATTGGCACGCATCAAATATCCGCTCAAAAAATCATTGTAGACATAACAAGCTAATTGATATTTAAAAAAAACTAGGAGGTAAATATGTAGTGAAATAAGATAAGTAAACTAACATGATAGGTGTATTTCTCTTCTTGTATCTCACTACATCTCTATTTGTATATATCTATTTGTATCTATATTACTCTTATCTCGCTACATATCTCTCCTTTGTATCCCTTCTGTCATATCGCAATAAATTATCTCAATTTAAAGGGGGGGTGGAGGCAGTGGGAGGTGGTGGGGGGGGGAAGATAATTTCTGTTTCGGACCCCCAATGGACTAACATGACCACTACTTAAAAATATAAACACTTGAGCTTAAAAGATGCCGTTCAAACATGCACATTCAGCGGAACAACCTCATGCAGCCAATTGTCCGTATGATAAATGCATGCAATGTATTCACCCACAGCTAATTATGGTTCCAGCACGCTGCAGCAGACAGTGCTGCCCCTAATCTCAACTGAAGACTGCAAGAAATGGTGGGGCTCTTACATCATGGATCCCATGATCTGCGCTGGAGCAAATGGTCACTCCACTTGTATGGTGAGCTATACACTACTGACTTATCATAAAAGTGCATTCATATCAATACATTACTATAATTTCAAAGCCATGTTTTGTGTCCTTGTATATGCAGGAATTGCATTAAAATGTCCAAGATACATTCACCGTCCATAGACAGACGTTATATCCGTATGTCATACGTAAGTTTTGTGTGGTATATAAATAATATTCACCCCGTCACTCAAAAGTGAATGAAATATGGGTTGTAACGTTCCAACACATAGCAGACATTAAACGTATTGCAAGTTCCATTTAAAATTGTCATTCACATTGTATATATAAGTAAATAAAGATACTCATAGCAGCAGTGTTATAAATATACAAAGTGACGCTACAGTGCAAAAATACAGAAAATATCGTAATGCCATTTATCTAGGAGAGCCTCTTTCATTCTCATGCTCCTCTTTCAGGAGGGTCTTGCTTTGCCATGTTCGTCCAATTGTTTTAAAGGACTGTTTAATGCCCAAGGCTCAGATAACAAGACTAAGGCTTCTTTAGGGTTCCTAAAGTTAAGCGTTTCTACCAGAGGCTCAAATAGCCAGACTAGGAAACCTTTAGGATTATTACCGTTCAATGTTAATAGCAGAGGGCTCACATGAGACAGTTTCAAGAGTGGCATAGCCACAGTATTTTAAGTATAAATCGACTCATTCTTCTTCTTGGTTCTTTCGGTAAAGGCACGTCGAAGGGAAATAATAAAATAAAATAAAAAAATTCCCTTCTACGTGACTTTACCGAAAGAACCAAGAAGATGAATCCCTGCAGTCACGAAAGCTTTAAATCGACTCATTCTGTAAAATGATCGGGCTGTTGTACTGAATAGGTGGCGGCATGTGGGTGGGGTAAGGAGGAGGTTGTATGCAGTTTTAGTTTAAATATTCATGAGCAGGTATAATTAAAAATCGTTTTTCTTTTCCCCACCGGCCCCAAATGACGAGCCGTGCTGAATGCTGTTGGGTATTCCCCATAATTGCGGTGTGGCAGGGCGACTCTGGGAGGGCCCATAATTGCGTATGTTCACATAATTGTGGTGTGGCAGGGCGACTCTGGAGGGCCCCTGACAGTGCAGAAGGATGGGATGTGGGTGCTGGCCGGACTCACCTCGTGGGGCAACAGTCGCTGTGACACCTCGGTGCCCGTGGTTTACACTCGGGTCACCACGTTTGTCGACTGGATCGCCGAGACCATGGCCAAGAACTGATTCCTCGTAAAAATGTTCGCAAGGATTTAAATAAATTTAATTTCCTGCAAGACGTGATTTCTCTATGTGATGCAATGTGGAATGGTTATACATTTTTAGATGTTTGGTTAAATTGAATGACTCTTTTGTTGTCATTATGGAAGACTGAAATATACTGTATCACCTATTTAGACATGCATACAGTGTGGCATATGATAAACATGTATTTTCCAAAATCTGATCAATGGTAGTAAAACATCTCCTCCAAGCCAAGTTTTTCCTCTATATTTCCCATTATTCTGTCCCCAGTGATCTTCATGAACCACGGGTTGTAATAGGAAGGAGTTATTTTAAATGTATAAATGCATACTTCTGGAAACATATTGAACAAAAACTGAAACAGGCACAAAGCATGGAAATATGTGGAGCCATATTGAGACAGTAGAGGAATAAATGGATAAGAGAATATACATAGGTGAATAAATCATCCGCTTAAGTGGGTTTGGGTAGGATACATAACTGAAGATGATGGCATATGGTCATGAATAATAACCAAGTGGCAAAAAAGGAATACGTCTGCTAGATGTAGTGGTAAAATCACCTTGTTGGCAGCTCCTAGGTGGATTGTTAGGTCGTGGGACCGCGATATGGTGACGGCTTGGGGAGACATCCAGTCATGGATTGGCCATGGCTGATGATTACTCAGTGTAGTCAAGCGTATTCACATTAAATATATCGTTCTATTATACAACTCTCGTATATTTCACAGGAATTACTAACATTTAAAACGTAGGAGAGATTTTTTGGCCAATTTTTTTTTTACTTTACTTCATAAATGTAGGCACAAGAAAAACACCCATAAAAGCAACACTCATTTAGCTCTTCTGCGTGTCTTGTTCAAGTGCCATTTCTCTTAAGACATTACAAATGGCGAGTTGGTTCTCTGGACAGATGGTCCCCACGTATTTGGTGATTCGTGTATTTTAGCACACGGGATGTTATATTTAGCGCCCGCAATGTACATCAGATTCCACCGCCCACCAAAGCCATTCCTCACGATAGCAAATTACAATCAGAATTTTTTTTTATCCTGGATATATCTGATAAGCTTTAAAGCTTATTTTTCACAGATGTCCAGTAGAGGCAGGTCATAACGTTACAAGACCAATGGGAAACGTGTGATAAACAATCATAAGACTTGGACATGCCGAGTATATTTTTTAAATTGAATAAACAGTCACTTGTACAATTAGGTATACGACTCGTTCACTGTAACTTCATGAACACAATTCCAGTAACTAAAATAGTACTAACGTATGAAAATGTAAACTTAAAATTATGCACAGTTGGCAACGTACGCTGCCGAAGAAATTCGACATACATACATTTAATTTGTATTGCTTCATGACAATCGCAAAAAACTAACATTGAAGAGCTACTACAACTGTGTTTAGAACTCGAATAACTATTACATTTCATCACCTTTCCAATAAACATTCCGCTTTGCACTACAACCAGTAATGAAAACATTTGCCGACTCATTTTTAAATAAAGTCGAGGACCCAGCATTAAACATGTTGTATAGTTAAACGTCTAAATTGGACGAAATGTGAAAATCAGACAAGTGAAATTGTATACACAGCCACATGCTGTGCAACCTTTAGTTACATTCTGGAGTTTGTTCCCTTAATTAAATCATGACAGCTCCCCGTTATTTACAACAATAAAGGTACAATTTGCAGTATTACTAATCTATTTCGAAAGTTATTAAATGATTACGTTTACAAAGCTCTTTAATTTAAACCAATGTCCTTTTATTTTTTCCTGAAGTTGCTTATACGAGATTGCAAAAGTACAGTGTTAGTTGTGTTAACTGCAAAAACATGTGCCTCATAATTGAGCACGAAGAAATAGAACACAATAATTGTACATTCAGCAAATACGACTAAGTAAACATTTATTGTCCACAACTAATTTTTGTATGCCATAATTTCGCTTATGCCGCAACTACTGATCGTTATCATTAAAGGGAAAATTAGAAAAAACAATTCCGAATGAAAATATCACCTCCATGGTGGTAATGTGTCAGGTTAACCTTCGAGCCAGTACCACTGAAAACATGGGTCTTGAAGCAATGCTTTCAGCCATGCTGGCACAGTGTCCCTCAGTAGTATATGCAGCGGATGTGGTGGATTGGGATGTGTGCCATCTCGTCGCGGTGGGCACGTGCATAATCCCACAGGTAATAGTCTAGCAGGACGGCGTTAATATCTTGAGCTTTTGCAACACCGCGCTCGGCCAACAAACGAGCCAACTCCTCTTGGATGAGCTCCACGCACCAGATGGAGCATCCCCGGATCTCGACTTCCTGCTCCTCGCCAGACTCAAACATCACACCTGCGGAATATGAATGGCAGGCAGGCTAACGGGGGAAGGCGTCCATAATGCTGCAGCCCAAGACTTTTGCCGCTCTGATGAAATGTTTTTTACACGTTTCATGTCCACTCTTTGAAGTCAAATACTTTCCGGCAAGAAAGGTAACCATGTCGGGTTTTAAAAGTCAGCTCAGCAAAGGTGCATTTCATCCGTAGATCCCAATGCGGCATGTATGGAAAGCAGGAAATAAAACAGAACCAGGGTAAACGGCCAAAACTACAGGGTAAATTTTATAGGTATTTTCAAGAGACTTAAATAGCTCTAACGAATCTCTGATTGTTTTATTACCAAAGCATCCCATAGTCTGGGAGCTACACTGGCAAAAGCCCAATCATCCCGGGAACAGAGCCTTGACGTCGCAGTACTTCGAATGATGCGATCAGAAGATCTCACGGACATTGTTTAGAGAATACAAAATGATTATTTCCTGCAAATATTCTGGGGCAAACCCATTGAGAGCCTTGCAAATCAGTAGCAGCATTTTATAATCCACGAAATACTTGACTGGTAGCCAAATACAAATACAAGAGAACAGGTGAGATGTGCTCACGAAACGGTTTGCATGTCAGGACTCTAGCAGTTGCATTCTTAACAAGCTAGAGTCTGCCCAGCACCTTAATCGGAATCCCTAACAGCAATGCCTTGCAGTAACCAAGTCAGGGGAACACAAAAGCACGGACCAGACTTTCTCGGTAATTAGGTGACAGGAATTAACGCAGCCAGGTAATATTTCTAAAGTGGAAGAACGAGATTCTAACCACCCTGGATACATGTGCCTCAAGGGACAGGGACTGGTCATTTTGAACACCGAGATTTTTGACCTCCTGTGATGGGCAGACATCGTGACCATCTATTGACACATGTGGTTAACCAATTTTAGACAACTGCAGATGGGAGCCAATGAATATGGCCTCAGTTTTGTCAGTATTGAGTAAAATAAAATGTTTATGCAACCCAGATTTCACTAATACTAATGACATAGACAGTGCAGAAGCAGCCGTCGGAGCCTAACCGGATGTAAATTTGCGTTTCATCAGCATAGCAGTCATAAGATAAGCCCAAATATTGCAGCAGTGCCCAAAGGAGCCATATAAGCATTAACAAGTGGGGGAACAAGTACATATCCTTGCTGGACACAGTATTGAACCGGTCTGATTGGAGATTTAAAGCCATCCATTGTGACAATGCACGAGTTTCTCTAAATAACAGCGTGACCACTGCAAGGTAGGACCAGAAATTCCCATCGAGTGTTCTAATCGCTCAGGAAGGACCCCATTAGCAATGGGGTCAAACGCGACACTAAGATCAAGCAAGGCGAGGAGACTGGCTTGGCCCCGTAGTCGCTAACAGCAACGACTCATTGATCGCCCTCTCAAGAACTGCCTCGGTGCTGTGCACGGCCTGGAATCCCGATTGAAATGAGTCAGACTTGTTATTGAGACGCGAGGCGCTGGTGGAAACGAGAGGCCACAGCACATTCCGAGAACTTGGATAAGAAAGGATGGAGATTAGACGCGACTTGTCGAAAGTCAGGGTGACTGCAGCGGTCTTAATAAATGGTGAGAACTATACCAGCCTCAAGAGGCTTGTTGAAGATGCCAGGGGCAAAGGGCCCCAATGCAGAAACATTCTCCTGTAATCGTCTACAAGGAAAGGGATCCAATGAGCAACATGTAGATTGGGAATCCACGATAAAAGAGGCGAGTCCTGCAGTTGCAGTAACAACAAAGTGCCCCCGAACCTGGGAAAATCGGAGGGACAGATAATAATTGGGAATGGATAGTGGAAATGTAACCAAAAAATATACCGAATGGTGGTGCAGTGATCAGCAGAAGAATTTTAATTTGTATCCTTAATCAGAAGAATGATGGTAGATAATAAGGTGTGGGGGATTACGCTTGCTTATCGTAATGCAACCATCAATATAGGATGATTTAACTCGTGAGATGTTGTTGGAATGGGCATGATGCTGTTCTTTAAAAACATGGTGATGAATGGGAAATCCAGACTTTCTCCATGCATGTTCACCTCCGCGGCCAGTGAATTTCGGTGCCCTCAGATCAGTAGTGTACCATGGGGAGGGGTGAAAGGTCTTATTTTGTCATATTTTAATTGGTTCCTTATCCCTTTTTAAAAAAATTATAAAGAGGATGATTAAAAGAATGGTATTAAACACCAGTTACCATATCCTACTCTACGAAATTGAGCCTCCACTATGCGATCTGGTAAGTATTTAAATAAATAAATAAATGGCATAAACATATTAGCTCCATTTCACATCTTGATGTTGATCCTTCCTCACTGGAAGCTTACACTTGCCAACAGCAAGGATAAACAAAGAGTGTAAATGTCAGTGTGCATATTTTCTTGCTTTGAATTATATTTAAAACGTAGGGACATGCTCAACTAAAACCCACTTTTCCACTTACTGTACGCAATCAGAATTAAAGCCACACATTTTTAAATATTGGTCAGTGTTTTTGCAGCAAAGTGAAATACAAACCGTCTTTGAGTTTCTGCGTGAGTCGGCTGGAGTACTTCAGAGCACCCAGGTAAACCAGTGCCTGGGGCACCCGATAATCGGCAAACATGGTCAGGGTGCCAATGTCATTGAAGAAGCCATCGCCCTTGCCCTCCAGGAGGCCCCAGATGTCAGCCACCAGGATCTGGGCTCGCTTGTACAGAGCCACCCTTTTGCTCTGCAGGCACAAACACACACACACATATAAACACAGCACAGAGAAAACAATGCACATCCAAATGAGTCTAGAAAAGTATCCGTGTTGGGCACAATTTCACGTTGGCACTCTGCATGATTAAGATACGATCACTTGCTCTGCTTGTGGATAATTGTGAAGTATATGTTTAATAAAGGCAAGAGCATATATTTACGTGGCATTTTAAAACAGTGGTAACACATTTACATCATAGACATGAACTTAAAAAGGAATTCCAATAACCATACAATATTTATTTACTTATAAAGGCAGTCTCGCATTGTATATAACTTATCAGGCTTTGAGGAAAAACAGGTTGTTATGATACTGCAGGCTATATAGTAGGCAGCAGAGGGCAGTACGGCAAAATCAATTGGCTGTACTTTACTTCTATGCTCCCTGCCTTCACCAACCTGCACTGACTGGCGTGAAATATGGCCAACTCCCACAACATGGGGAGGCCCTCATCCAGCAGTGTGCTGACAAAAAAGGCTGTGCACAAATGTCCACATTTAAACAGCAGGGACAAATCTCTCCATGGGACAATCGATGTTGACCTCTGACATATGGTTGAACAGGAGTCATATTGGCCATGTCATGTCTCAGAACAATCGCCTCCAAGGCCCAGACTTTGTGTAGGCGCAGCCACCACCTTTTGTCAATCCACCCACAAATTGGCAAAATGGCTGTGCGTGTAGTGTCACATAAGCAGGCTACATTACACAGTCTGTTCTCCTATAACCCAGTAGTTAATTCCCAGAGAAAATCACGTTATGGAAAAATTGCGTAAAGCACAGTCTGCGATAACACGTGAGATGCATATGCAGGCGCAACAAAGACTGAGGTGCGTGGGTAGCATCTGGAAGCATCCAGCAGCATCCCGCAGCCTTGTGATGCTACGCCGAAGCAGCCGTACAACCACTTTTTCCTACTCGCACGACGTAGTTCTGGTCACTCAATCGCGTTATATCCAATTTGCATCCGCGTTATAAGAAAATGTGTTCCCTAATACATTGATCGCGTTGTATCCAATTCACTTTATGAAAACACACGTTATAGGACAACAGACCGTACATACATCGTGCGCAATGTACCTTGAAGGTTGCTTCATCTCGGTAACATGGGAAGTTCTCCACCACCAACCGAAGCAGAGCCTGCGCACTGTGTCCGCAGCGACGCAAGCACTCCAGGAAGGAGCCGCCAAAGCTCTGGACAAGGATACGTCCCGTCTCCGTGAGCACGCGGTGCCGCTCCGCCAACATGGGCATTGGTGAGCCAGAGTCAGAGCGGAGAACGTGGCTCAGCTCCTCGAAGGTTATGTTGCTGTAGTACGACGCACTGGTCATATGAAACCCTGAACAAGATTATACATATTCATTGTTGATCATATACAAACTGCATTCTGCCTCCGCATACATAGATATTTTAATCCAACAGCCTATTGTCTTTCCAAACCAATACTATTCAGCTGCATTAGTTAAGCAATCAAACCCTGGTCTGATTTCGACCCTGTAGGTCTCGTAATACTGGTAGGAACCTCCTGGTTACACCAGCCCACAGGGGATTATTGTGTCCGTCCGTCGTGCATCCAAAAATGGGAGGGGTGGGGCTGGGTGGAAAGGGGAGGGTGGGGAGGGGCTGGGTGGGGAGGGTGGGGCTGGGTGGGGAGGGGCTGGTCACCCCGTGGTGCCCTTATAAAACTCAACGTTTAACCTACTCACGCCGGCTTGTGCCCGCCCTCACAGTCGGCCATATTTGCGGAATATACCACGCCGCCGTTGACCCTGGCCATTGACCGAGCAACCCAATGTTCCTACCAGCTCCCTCCGCAGGAATGTGTTTAAAATGATGTACCCCAGTGGCACGATGGTATCTGCCTTCGCCTGGTATACAGGTCGCAAGTTCGATCCCAACCCTGACACCTGTATATTTTAAGTTTGCATGTTCTCCCAAATGTTCGCGTGGATTTTTCTCCAGGTCCTCTTGTTTTTCCCTCCACATTTAGAATCGACATGCATGAATAGTATTTGGCTGCTATAATTTTCCACATAAGCCACTTCGTTGAGCTATAATTTGTGGCCAGATCGCTTCCGAAAAATAGCTATATAGCTCAGTGGGCCTTACCTGGTCAAACAAAAATAGCATAGCATAAATATATTTGTTTGTATACAACAGCCTATTGTCTTTCCAGAACAATATCAAGCATCATTTGTTTAAGCAAACCCTGGTCTGATTTAGACCCAGTAGGTCTCATCATTCAAATAAGACGAACTGTTCATTATGGGAGAACATATTCCAAATTAACGATCGGTGAGGCTTTATGTAGCTTGCAAACCTTTTTTTGGCCATGCTCGATTCTATTGAAACGGATTTGGCCAAGGTATCCCAAAGCCTGACACACTGCATGAATGCCAGGTTCATACTCCAATTGTATTCATCATGAAATGCAAACAAAACTCCTGAGAGAAAACTTTTTTAAAATTCAGCTACAACTATGACAAAGGCTGCAGGGAATTGTAAAGAAAGACCATATTTAAATTTAATAAAATAGCACAAATAAGCAGGTGTATAAAATACATTTTATAAATATTGAACTGAATGTCTCAGACATGCCTACGTGCACCCGCACATCAAACCCCCAGCTTGTACGATAAACATTAAATACAAGTACAAAAGAAAAGAAAAAACAACCTTCATCAAGGGCACGGTTCATAGCGGCACATAGGGTCCAGTACCCGCTGTACATCTCTTCCTTGTATTTCACCAAGCACTTTGTGTCATCGCTCTCAGCCCAGAAAGAGAAATTAAGTGTGTCCACCACGAACACCCAGTTAATGGCATCCTCGTTGCTCATCTGAGGATGAAGCTTGTGCATGCTTTTCCAACACTCCACCCCGAAAGTCTTTTCCTGATACTTTTTACACAGCACACTTGCCACCGACCGCACGCCCTCCTCTGCAATAGAAACGTCCTTGCTGTTCTTGGCAATGAATCGCCCGGCATCACGTGAACACAGAACCTCCTCCATTCCGTCTTCTGTTAAAACAAACATATGCATGCATGGCCATTCAAGCAGGGGACATTGTAGTAAATCCGTTTGACGTCTTCCTGTGCATACCACCCAGCAGTATAAATGGGAACAGCAGTTCGTCGATCGACAGATGGTGGGGTAAAGGGTGGGTACTGCCACCTCTTCCAAGACACCTGGCCAGAATGAAAAGCCAAATGCTAAGGGGCTCTAGTGGAGGCCCTTCTACCAGCAGTGGTGTGAGCAAGCAATTTCAGGGCTGCACCTATACCGTTTTGAATATGCTCCTTCTACGTGACTTTACCGAAAGAACCAAGATGAATCCCTGCAGTCACGAAAGCTTTAAATCGAAATTTATGCTCCGATAATATATGGTAATTATTTAAAGCAGGTTTTTGTTTTACTAATTTGTTTTCAAGCTGAGATGAAGTTTTCATGATGAGCAGTGCAACGCATCGTGTTAAGAGTGCAGCCCACGGAAGCAGATATCACAGAACTTGAGATTTATTCAGGTAGTGTTGCATTGGAATGTATGCGTATATTAAACAAAAATAACAGCCACCTTTCAATGAAGGCTACAAAAAGTAATACATTTTAAATCAATTTAAAAAATCTGACAGTGTAATATTGAGCCTGTTAGGTGTTAAAAACGAGGGTGCTAGGGTCACGAGAAATGTTTTAGCCCATGCGTGGTTATTTTCAGCTCCAGTGAAGGCTTTTTTTTATTCAGTGATGGAAATCCCACATTCCTTTTCCAGGGCCCAATGCATCCGTAAAACTACCGACGAAATTCCATAAAACTGGTGCAGACACTCCAGGTGGTGTTCCAACTCAAGTCGGCCCTTGACCAGCACATTCATTAGACGTGCGGACATCTGCTGAACATTCATTTTCTGCCTCTCAAGAGTCAACAATCTGATATTGCAAGCGACTACCCGAGCTTGCGTTAGGTCTCTCACAATGTGCACGCATTACAAACATTGCAATGCAATCTATGTTGCAATTGTCCGCAAACACGAGAACGTCTTTAGGGAATCACAACCATCCACACAAAACAACTCTTGTTCTGGAAATGTCCAGGTAATGAAAATCATGAGTCATGCAAAGATTAATTCAATCAATACTATTGAAAACGTGCTTACTCTTATCTAGTGAAACCTTAATTGTGCTGTTTATTGCTGGCTGCTTAGCATTTTGGGGTGCTCAGCAACATCGTTAACAGCAATGCAATCGGTCCCATTATCCGAATCAAACATCGGTTCTTTCACGCCATATTCATGAGCCGATTGAATCGAAACGATTTTAACATACGAATCGCTGTTTCGTCGCGTCATATGCCGATTCCGTAGGTAAAGTTAGCAGAGGCACAAAAGCCCAAAGTCTGCGATATTGCAATGCAACAGTTGCGGTGGCGATTCGTGAGAGTCGCAGTCAACGCGGTACGTTCGGCCTACGTTGGGCCAAAGTTGTTCCCACAACGCGGCAAACGTTGAGCGTTTACTCTGGTACAGACCTGGGCTAGGGCTAAGTTACAATTGTAACCTCTTGCTAGCCGACTACAACGTTCGCGCTACAGATGCCGCTTGCACAGAGTTCGCACTGTACCGTACACGCAGGCTGCACGTGTTCGGGCAGCGAAGTTGCTGTAAACTCCCCCCCTCCGCCACGTGACCGCGCGTTGACGTCACCGCGTAATCGCGCGGTGACGTCGCCGCGTAATCGCGCAGTGACGTCACCGCGTAATCTCGTACGGGACGAGGGGGGGCGACGTGCCTGGGAAACACCATTCATGGGGGTTGCAGAAGGGCCGTTGCCCGAAACGTCGCCGATTATATATTGTTTCATTGAAGGCTACAAATGTCTTTGAGTCGTTTTTTTTAGCCTGTCGCTTCTTGCCAAAGCAACAGCAGCGATCACAGTAACAGGGTTGGGTCGCGTGCGGTGTTGATGTGTCGTAACGCCCACCCCACCTACCACCACCCGACGCGGCCATTTGGTGAAGGTTTGTCGCGCCGCGTGCCCAGTCACAGCGACTGCTTCAGCACGCCCCCAGGTGTATTAGGGGCCGTCCATAAATGACGTCATGGGGGGGGGGGTCAGATTTTTGTGACGATGTGTGACGGGGTTTGAGAAATGTGACGTCACATCAAAATGCGCAACTTTAAATAAATATAGAATTGTTATAACAACACTAATTGTTATAACGACACTCCGACAACATCAGAGTGCAGCGCCACATTAAATACGCACTAAAATGACAATAGTTTAAAGCGATTTGAAGCATGTTTTATTTTGGAGGGGTGGGGGGCAGAGCTTTGTGACGTCATATTTGAGGGGGGGTCTGACTTTTTGTGACGCCGTGTGACGAGGGGGGGGGGGTCAAAAATCATCAAAAATCGCGTGACGTCATTTATGGACGGTCCTTGTTTAAAAATAAACAAACGGTCTCCGATTGGGGGAAAGGCATTCGGGGTGATTGTTCGGGAGGGCAGACTTTTAAAGGGGTTGGAGAATGAGGGGATTGAACGCAGGGACAAGAAGGTTCGAGAAAGGGGGCAGTGGGATATATAAGGGTAGAAACGACGAGGAGTGGGGGACGCTAGGAGGAAGATACAAGCATGAGGACAAGAACGAAGCCTAGGGTCCCTAATCGTGGACGTCTTTAGTAGGGTTCCTGATTGTGAAAATCTCTAATAAAAGTGGCGCTTCTTATTACTTTGTCGTCGGGGTCATCATAAATACACGCCAGTGACGTGCGGTGACTGTCAACGGCTGGGGAGGCACTGGCTAGTGTCAGAGCCACATTCATACACTGAGGGGGGCGTGGCCTCACTGAGGGGGCGTGTCCTCACTGAGGGGGGCGTGTTAGACACGTCCCCCTCAGTGAGGCAGATGTGATAGCTGCCTCCCCTGGTGCTTTTTCATTGCAGTTTCATGACGAGACCAGCGAGCCTAAATATCTTTATACAGTAAAACCGTGGATTGCGAGCATAGTTTCGTTCCGGAAACGTGCTTGTAATCCAAAGCAATCGTATATCAGTTGTGACCACGTGACGCTCTGCAGACAAAGCGTATACACGTACTACTCGTATTGCAAGACCTCGCTCGTTTATCAAATTAATAT
Source organism: Lampetra fluviatilis (assembly GCF_964198595.1). NCBI lineage: Eukaryota > Metazoa > Chordata > Hyperoartia > Petromyzontiformes > Petromyzontidae > Lampetra > Lampetra fluviatilis. Next base: position 8,476,364 of record NC_136287.1, on the reverse strand, counting down.
TTATTTATTTATTTACTCGCCTTGCAAAACACTCGCAGACCAAATTACTCGCAATCCAAGGTTTTACTGTACATATCTTTATACCTAAATATCTTTAAACACATACGTGAAATAAGTTACCTGGAGTATGGAAGGAGAGGACATGAAATTAAGGGGTCTACAAACATTACATTGGTGACATACTGAGATAGTGACAGGCACACGCTTATTGCCCGCGCTCCATCCAGTTACTGAGGGGTTGCACAATCAGAGGGGAGGCTGAGCTCGTCGCTGCCTCACCTCTCATCTCTTCCTGTATTTGCAGCGGAGCTCCGCAAATTTGGCGATTTTGACTATAAAAATGATTGCAATCGTACAGAAATTACATTTCTAACACAGATCAGTGGAAAAATCTTAATATATATTGTTTTACTTTTCGTAACAGCTATTTTCATTGGAGTATAACAAGTGAGGTTCTGCCTCCCCTGCCTCCCCTGACCGCACGTCCCTGGTACACGCCGTTGTGCCGAAGTGGTAAAACTGATCGGCGCGTTTCGGTTCGCGTGGCAAAACTTCCAACGAATTGGCCGTGTCGTGGTGGAGGTGGATTGACGACACATTTACATTGCATTAACGCGATCTAACACCCCCCCCCCCCCCCAGAAAAACATGAACATTTGGTCGCGAAAGCCTACGTGTTAAATACCTCACTTCCGATTAGCTCGTTTTGGCTACGTACGGTGCGAAAGAAGTTCAACATACAAACAGCAGCAGCCTTCCCTAATAATTGGTTTGACTTTCAAATACCGGGCTACTTAGGTGGGCGAGGTGCCAAAGTATATCCGACTTTTTAACGATCCACCGTTAATTACGTAAATACAAAGTTACGCCCATGTACCGTTTGTAATGTATTTTATATATTTATACTTGTAAGTGATATAAAAGGGAACAAAAACTGAAACCATCGAAAATCAAAAGCCAATTCCCGGATGCATACCCAGTAAACAACTTGGGGCCAACACGGGCATGATGCTACAAATAATGGGACTGCCTGGCACGTGTAACCGGTGTGATGTAGCTAAGAAGTCACAACATTGCTTTTGGGAAGTGACTCAAGAAACGAAACACAACTCCAACAAAAGTAAAGTTGATACCAGCAAGGCTTACCTGTGCTTTGAAATCTGTGCTTCTCTTACCTGTACGACAAACTCACCTGGCCTCGTGGAGTAGTAGAAGAGCAAAGAGTACACTGACACGACAACATCACGTGGTACCCAATACTAACATTAACCTGTGAGCGAGTTAATAGTTTATGGCCAGTAGTGTTGCAAGAACTCACCCTGGAATTATACACTTGTACGTACAATATAAATGTAGTGACGCCCGACACAGCAGTCTTGAACAGTACGAGTCTTTATTTCTTCCAGCACGAGACACGTGCGGGTCTTCAAGGTTTCCCTTGACTCCAAGCGTTCCAAACTCTTTCTCTCTATCTCGCTTCCTCTTTATATCATCCCTCAAGCCCCTTTTCTCGAAGGTTCCTTAACCTGCTTTCCTTCCAGCCAATCGCCTTCCACCTTTCCCAAGGGATTCCAACCGTTCCACCCGGTGTGCTGTACGAGCAACGAATTGTCACTTTTTGTTTACGTGACAAACCTCACTAATTGGCTGTGTCGGGTGGTGGCTGGTTTAACGACACATTTATATTTAACTGGATGTAACCCAAAAAAAACTATTATTTATGGATAATATTGTTCGCGAAAGCCTACTACGTGTTAAACGTTCCACTTTATCAATCATCCTCCGTTTGCCACTCTTCACATTTGTATTTCTACATCCAATCCCATTCAATTCCCCCCAACCGATTCCCCCTTTTAGGCCCGTTAAGCAGCAATCCGAAGGCGTGCTTTACCTTTTGACTGTCCGTGTCAATCAAGTATTTATTTCTAAAGCACTTTTTCGTGCAAATTATGCCATTCAAAGTGCTGTACAGATTTAAAAAAATGTATAGACTAAATCACAAGAATAATAAAAGCAAATTCCATACAAACAAAATTGCATTATAATAAATTACTATCGAAGGCATATTAAACATAACACTATATAAGAATCTTAAGTAAAAGCAAGTTTAAAAAGGTGAGTTTTTAGATTTAATTTAAAACTACAGAATGATTCTTCTTGGTTCTTTCGGTAAAGTCACGTAGAAGGGAAGTAATAAAATAATAAAAATAAAACATAATAAAACAATTCTCACGACGTTTCGGCCACAACGCAAGCAGCCGTCCTCAGGCGAAGAATGAGACATTATCAAGCTAGGAGCTTATATAGGTGTAGCGAGGAGGAGCGCCTTAACAAAAGAATGTGCATATGAAGAGGAATTTAGCATACCAATGGGCAATGCGTAGGAGGTGGGCGGAGGGGTTTCAAAGTCCCATTATGCCCATGCATTATGCAGGATCAACAGCACCACGGGGGGGCGCAAGGAACAGCGTTAATAAAGGAAAGGAATGTTAATGATATGTAGCTGCATTTACCAAACAACCATGTAGAAAACCAAAGTAAAAAACTACATAAAAAACTAAAATATAAACTGATACTTACTATTCTCTACAATAAGCTGAGTTACTAACAACAAATAATAAATTACAATTCTACGTCGTAAGAAGTATATAATATACTTCCATCTAAACTTTATTCTCTTAGCATATACAGTACTATATACTGCCATAGATAAACCCAACATTAAATTATATACTGTATTGCTGTAAACCACCCTATACTTTATACATTTTAATATAACACTATGTATTATTCAACTCACCCTAATGTGTATCGAAATGGTTTATAACGTCCTTCCAATGATTGCTAAGCCTGAATCCATCTTCTCGGTTAAAATTGTCTCTGTGTTTGTATATGTGAATCGCCTCATGAACGAATCTCTCATGATAGCCAGATGGCTTGCAGAGAACCTCCGTCTTGGAGAAGTCAATGTCATGTGAGCCCACTGAGTTGTAACAGTGGTCTGCCACGGCTGAGGTGTTTGTCCTACCGTGTTTTAGATCAGCTTTATGTTCACGAATGCGGTCTGAGACGTGTCGTTTGGTTTCCCCAATGTAACTGCTACCACAGAGGCAACTTAGTTAGTAGACGCCAGGGTACTGTATGTCTGGAATCACATCTTTTACAGACGGTACCAGATCACGGATTTTATGTACTGTGTTGAATCGGACCTGGATCTTGTGTTTAATCAGGATTTTGGAGATCTTTTTTGTGACCCCAGCAATGTAGGGTAAGGTGATGGTCTTGAAAGGCTCCTCAACAGGATCCTTCTTGATGGTTGGAGTGATGGCTTTGCGGATTGTGTAGTCGGAGTAACCATTAGCCTTAAGAGCTTGGCGTACGTGTTTGAGTTCACTGGAAATGTGTTCATGGTCGGAGATGCATTGGGCTCTATGATATAGAGTCTTGATGAGGGAAGTCTTCTGGGATGGATGGTGGTGGGAATCCGGTTTTAGATAAGCATCCGTGTGGGTGGCTTTCCTGTAGACAGAGTGGCTCATTGAACCATCAGGTCTCCTTTTGATTAGGACATCCAAAAAGGGTAGCTTGCCATCATTTTCGACTTCCATGGTGAATCTGATGGCTGGGTGTATGGAATTGATGTGGTCGAGAAATTGGTCTAGAGCAGGCCGGCCATGTGGCCAGATGACAAAAGTGTCGTCTACGTAACTCTTCCATAAGGTCGGGCGTAGAGTGGCAGTCTGGATGGCGTCCGTCTCAAATTTCTCCATGAAGATGTTGGCTACAACCGAAGATAGGGGGGAGCCCATTGGGGTGCCCTCAATTTGCTTGTAGAAGGTTCCATTCCAGGTGAAGTATGTATTGGTTAAGCAGTGTCTCACCAGGGGGGGTACCTCAGCATTTAGTCCTTGATGAACCAAGTCTTCAATGATTGCGATGGTGTCAGGCACAGGCACCTTGGTGAACAAGGAAACCACATCAAAACTGACAAGCAGGTCGTCTGGGGACAGGGCAATCCCCTTGATTGTCGATACCAGGTCAGTAGAGTTTAGTACTGCAGAGGTGGTTTTTCCAGTGAAAGGCCGTAGGATTTCGGACAAAAAACGAGCCAGTTTGTAAGTGGGGGAGTTGATAGTAGAGACAATGGGACGAAGAGGTGTATCTTCTTTATGTATCTTTGGCAAGCCGTACAATCTTGGTGGCCTGGCTGCAGAAGGTTTCAACGAGAACTGTTTGGTCTGATCAATTAATGCGGTTGAAGCAGAAATGATGTTGTTGGTTTTGGAGACGAGGCTGTTGGTGGGGTCTCTTTTTATTTTTGTATAGCTGCCATCGTTGAGTAGTTCTTGAATTTTGTTGTTGTATTCTATTTTATCCATGATGACAGTGGCATTGCCTTTGTCGGCTGAGAGGATGACAATGTCATCCCTCTTTTTTAATTGAGCTAATTCAAAAAAAAAAAGAGGGATGACATTGTCATCCTCTCAGCCGACAAAGGCAATGTCACTGTCATCATGGACAAAATAGAATACAACAACAAAATTCAAGAACTACTCAACGATGGCAGCTATACAAAAATAAAAAGAGACCCCACCAACAGCCTCGTCTCCAAAACCAACAACATCATTTCTGCTTCAACCGCATTAATTGATCAGACCAAACAGTTCTCGTTGAAACCTTCTGCAGCCAGGCCACCAAGATTGTACGGCTTGCCAAAGATACATAAAGAAGATACACCTCTTCGTCTCATTGTCTCTACTATCAACTCCCCCACTTACAAACTGGCTCGTTTTTTGTCCGAAATCCTATGGCCTTTCACTGGAAAAACCACCTCTGCAGTACTAAACTCTACTGACCTGGTATCGACAATCAAGGGGATTGCCCTGTCCCCAGACGACCTGCTTGTCAGTTTTGATGTGGTTTCCTTGTTCACCAAGGTGCCTGTGCCTGACACCATCGCAATCATTGAAGACTTGGTTCATCAAGGACTAAATGCTGGGGTACCCCCCCCTGGTGAGACACTGCTTAACCAATACATACTTCACCTGGAATGGAACCTTCTACAAGCAAATTGAGGGCACCCCAATGGGCTCCCCCCTATCTCCGGTTGTAGCCAACATCTTCATGGAGAAATTTGAGACGGACGCCATCCAGACTGCCACTCTACGCCCGACCTTATGGAAGAGGTACGTAGACGACACTTTTGTCATCTGGCCACATGGCCGGCCTGCTCTAGACCAATTTCTCGACCACATCAATTCCATACACCCAGCCATCAGATTCACCATGGAAGTCGAAAATGATGGCAAGCTACCCTTTTTGGATGTCCTAATCAAAAGGAGACCTGATGGTTCAATGAGCCACTCTGTCTACAGGACAGCCACCCACACGGATGCTTATCTAAAACCGGATTCCCACCACCATCCATCCCAGAAGACTTCCCTCATCAAGACTCTATATCATAGAGCCCAATGCATCTCCGACCATGAACACATTTCCAGTGAACTCAAACACGTACGCCAAGCTCTTAAGGCTAATGGTTACTCCGACTACACAATCCGCAAAGCCATCACTCCAACCATCAAGAAGGATCCTGTTGAGGAGCCTTTCAAGACCATCACCTTACCCTACATTGCTGGGGTCACAAAAAAGATCTCCAAAATCCTGATTAAACACAAGATCCAGGTCCGATTCAACACAGTATATAAAATCCGTGATCTGGTACCGTCTGTAAAAGATGTGATTCCAGACATACAGTACCCTGGCGTCTACAAACTAAGTTGCCTCTGTGGTAGCAGTTACATTGGGGAAACCAAACGACACGTCTCAGACCGCATTCGTGAACATAAAGCTGATCTAAAACACGGTAGGACAAACACCTCAGCCGTGGCAGACCACTGTTACAACTCAGTGGGCTCACATGACATTGACTTCTCCAAGACGGAGGTTCTCTGCAAGCCATCTGGCTATCATGAGAGATTCGTTCATGAGGCGATCCACATATACAAACACAGAGACAATTTTAACCGAGAAGATGGATTCAGGCTTAGCAATCATTGGAAGGACGTTATAAACCATTTCGATACACATTAGGGTGAGTTGAATAATACATAGTGTTATATTAAAATGTATAAAGTATAGGGTGGTTTACAGCAATACAGTATATAATTTAATGTTGGGTTTATCTATGGCAGTATATAGTACTGTATATGCTAAGAGAATAAAGTTTAGATGGAAGTATATTATATACTTCTTACGACGTAGAATTGTAATTTATTATTTGTTGTTAGTAACTCAGCTTATTGTAGAGTATAGTAAGTATCAGTTTATATTTTAGTTTTTTATGTAGTTTTTTACTTTGGTTTTCTACATGGTTGTTTGGTAAATGCAGCTACATATCATTAACATTCCTTTCCTTTATTAACGCTGTTCCTTGCGCCCCCCCGTGGTGCTGTTGATCCTGCATAATGCATGGGCATAATGGGACTTTGAAACCCCTCCGCCCACCTCCTACGCATTGCCCATTGGTATGCTAAATTCCTCTTCATATGCACATTCTTTTGTTAAGGCGCTCCTCCTCGCTACACCTATATAAGCTCCTAGCTTGATAATGTCTCATTCTTCGCCTGAGGACGGCTGCTTGCGTTGTGGCCGAAACGTCGTGAGAATTGTTTTATTATGTTTTATTTTTATTATTTTATTACTTCCCTTCTACGTGACTTTACCGAAAGAACCAAGAAGATGAATCCCTGCAGTCACAAAAGCTTTAAATCGAAATACAGAATGATTGTGAAGCCCTCAGATCCTCTGGCAAGCTGTCGTGCACCACCATGTCCCAATAACCTCGGGCAAGTATTTCCAGTTGTGACTGAATCACAACTTAAATATATTTCATGTTAATACATAGCAACAATGTGTACGAACAATAAGTGCCACTATGATATTGTGATGGGACAGTGAGTTTGTGTAACGTGCTTTCGTTTTTACTGTTTCAATAAATGTCCTCTTGAAATTGACATCTGATCCATGTTTACATCTACATGACAATAGAAAAAAATGCTATACAGTGGAAAATTTAGCAAAACGCCATTCCGTTGTTAAGTTTAAGGCTTGTCTTTTTTTTTACAACAAAATCTATAAAATGTATCGTAAACATGTTTCCGTAAATTGTATTCATTTTTTTTTATGCAGTAACGATTTGTATATATTTGTAGCGTCTCAGTAAATATGTAACCTTGAGCCAACGTTGATTAAACGGTTCCAACCACGTGACATGTTTATTGGGATATTCGTCCAGGCGGGCCTGCAGATTATTCTGCCATGGGTGGATGGCACCTCTGGCAGAACGGCAGAGTGAAACAGAAACGATCTGACAGCTTCCAGAAGACCCTTCTTGAGGGCATCTGGGCAGGTTAACATGAATAGACTACAAGCCCTGCTCAGGGGAAATTAATTCGAGACATTATGGTTGCTTCTCTTAGTCCTCTGTATAGGAGGCGATAACCGAGACCAATTTTCACAAGATAGATCTTATGAAATCATGTATTTGCTTTCATCAGGTATTTAAAATGTACATGCTTTATCATCCATAGAAGTACTTTATCATTTATAATATGCAAATTGTATTGTTTGGTTTCTTGATGCAGAAATGTAATTCACAGCCCTTTATCAACCCACTGCTGGATGATGTCCTCCCCACACTGTCAATCACGTGGGGTTTTTGATCATATGTACATTACTCTCTGGTTTTTTCGGTTAAGTCACGTAGATAGAAAAAATATATATTACCATGCCAGTTTAACACTTAGGCTAGTAACGAATTGGCACGTTTTCTTTAGGTGACAAACCTTACTAAATGACTGTTTCGTGTGGTGGCGGGCTTAAGGACACATTTATATTTACGCCATCTAACCCGAAAACCTTTTATGGATTGCCATGCCAGTCAGTACACGTTTGTTAGGGAGGGGCCCCGAGACTGGTTCAGATATCACTCGCTAGCTACTGATGTGAGCCATGGCTGGTAAACTGCACTGCACTAACGACTGCACCACTGCTCCACTCCACAATAAGCATATCATTATTATGTCATTGCTAATATAGTTTTAACTAATGCTTGCAGGAAGTCCTAATTGTGTGTGCGAGAGGTACTGATCATGAAAGAAAGGCATGACGATTGCTTTTATCACCTGCCTTTGGCATTGTCATTCTGATGATGTCATTAGGGAACGCCTTCCGAATAATTTCACGGGGCAAGCTCGAATTGCATGACCTTACAATATTCTTCATTTGCATCACTGCAATACGTTCTAATACACAGAGTACTCTTAATTTAAAAGTTTTAATTGAGAAATTATAGCTGGATTGTAGCATAACATGAAATCATGTATGTTGCTTTCGATTGCAATTCAAAACGGGATAGTCATTTAAGATGTTTCGTTTTAATTGTGTTATTGTTTTTTGTTTCTATGTTTAACTAAGCAATACATTGGTAGAACGTGAAATTCTTCAATATGTTGCGTATGTTGTGAGCTAAAATGTATCATATCTCTGCAATTTATATCTCATCCTCTCTTTTACAAATGCATTGGTTTTCATTATTTCCACTGACGACATTTTAATTGCATATTACTTTCAATTATTTTAATTATACAATTAAAAAGCCCAACTAAATATTTGTGTGAATCATTATTGACCTACGCTACTTGATAAGATTGTAACATTCTAACACTTATTAATTTATATACAGCATAAGCTATACAACCTTGCAGCGATCGTTGTTTAAAAAAAAACTAATTATTCTCAATGTTTTAATTAAATAGGTGTTACATAGAATTATGTATAATGCTAGCAGTTTATTAAATTTCAATGTAGGCGAAAATTGGTTGATCCGTTCTATTTGAGCTGCTCAGTAAGAATATCACAATTTGCAATAATACTTGTTGTGTGACCCAACAATGATGGATGTGGTGCTTTGGCTGAGGGTGTTGGAAAAGAATGAGGATGTGTTTTGGTTCCAATCAAAAAGTGCGTCTCAAACTGGTGCTGAGTGTCAGGGGTCGAAGGGGTGGCGGGCAGTTGTGTTTTGGTAAAAAAGAGGTCTGTTTGATTGTCCTAAGACACTGCCTTGTTTTGGGATGCACACTTATAGAAGGTATATCATAGCATTGTGAAAATATCACGTCCAATTGCATATTCAAGCTTATCGCACCATTTCATTTCGACAATACTGCTACAATTTAGAGCACCTGAAATGTTTATAATTGCTTCCTACAGTTATTTTTTTTACAAGTCATAAAAATAATTTGATCACTGCTGCATTTTCATACGATGGTTAAATGATAGTTTTACTGTAATCTTATATTTCACCTTAATGAAACACAACTCTAGTAAGAGTTTTTGATGTGTATTATATTTGAGCGTAAATATGGATTTACGAGTGAGAACGAAGTAGAATTAATGTAGGATACTACTCCAGCAGATCACTAACGATTTTAGAGCTAAAGTAGTTTGGAAAGCAAGCACGAACACATTTCACGTTAAATTTAAAATATATTTCACATTACAGCATTTGTACATTGCTTTGTGTTAAGTAGACAGAAACTCGTTTGGGCCAAACTTTCGTATTTTTATTACAGAGGTACATATTGATCCTGTGTGGACAGGCCTTTGTCAGTCTACTGCTGGATGAAGGCCTCTTCCATGCTGTGTTGATCATGGGAGTTGTTTAAAAAATAATTTACCACGCTTGCCAGTGTGGGTTGGTAAAGACGGGACTGGTTAAGGACGGTCAGGAATACAATCCAAGTGCAGTGTGTTCATCGCTGGCCTACCAACTGCTTATGATACATGTCCGCACCTCCGATTAGCATGGTTGGCCACGTACGGTGTGAAAGAAGTTCAATATACGTACGATCGTGTTAAGACATGTTTGAAGTATCGACATAGTACACAGTTACATGTGAGGGCGCGTATGTCAACCCACCAAATAATGAATTAAAACTCACTTTGGATGTTATTTAACCTAGTTAGTTGACAATTTCCAACTATACAGAAAGGGGAATACAACGTTTTAATCTTTTGAAATGCTTCGCATGATTTCTGAGGATATGTTTTTTTTATGTTTAACTTTTTCAATTTTATTGCACAAATAGGGGGCGGGGGGCAAGGTCCTCCATGGCCAACTTCGTTTTAAGGAGTTTCGTTTGCAGATGGTTCGTTCGCAGAGGTATGACTGCACATGCATCAGAGAACACATACAAGTTTAGGCATCGTGTTAACAGTAGTTACATGAACATGCATGTACTGATATATCTTCCATGATATAATTCTTCACCATGTAGTGCGATACATTTTCACGAATTGACGAATATTCCCACATCAGTTTATACCACAGCCTATATAGACCACTGCTAAATTTAACTGGCATGTTAGGAACATATGTACGCAGCACGAACTGAAGCTATAATTGTTACGCTCATGAAACTGCCAAAACTCATACGACATTGCACGGGCGAAAGGATCCGATATCTCACAGGTAGAAAAAATAAACTGCTTTACGCTGATACTGCAGAGTCGAGTTTGTCTACTCGTTCTGCCTGCAGTCTGTGCTCTGGCGACATGCTACACCTATTTATTTTTCTTTCTCTGCAGAGGTAGTCTGAAACAGAAGCCTCGAACTCGAACCTGCCCTGAACTCGGTATGCTTTTGCACACATGTTGGTTCAATTACCTATACCTTACCCCTACCACCTAGATGTTATAATATCCTCTTAGTCACATACCCTGCACATGCACTACTAATTTCTGGTGCCACACTGATCAACTTCTCTATTCAATCTGGGCACATCTTCCTCCATTTCTGTCTGGAAAAAAACTCTTAACCAGCCTACACTCCAGCATGTTCTCCCTGCAACTCATGGGGGCCCTTGCACCACCGCTCATACAATACAGCGATCCTCATATATAGTCTATGATGATCACGGCAGTCTTTTTTTTGTATTCTCTCAAGGAGGGAGGAAAGTGAAAAGTGAAATCACGCGTGCCCACAAGTTTGAAAATGTGTACGAGCATGTTGAAAGAAATGTGCGTGCGTGAAGGATCTTAAATAATGTGGGCTAGAGTATGTGTGTGTTGTGAAATCAGGTCGAGACATGCATTTCTGTCAGTGTCTAAAGGTCATTTGATGTTATTGCACACCCAAGAAATCAGAGGAAACACAAACAAGCTCATACAAGCACACATGTGTGCACTCAAAGAATACTATGGTGAGCGAGTTTGTGTGAATCGCAAGCCAACTGTAATATTTTTAAAGCCATGGGAAATCATTTGTCTTGGTTATTATGCAGTTATGGTCATTTATATGCTTTTCACACCTTTACTTTGCCATGGAGCACATTTTTCCACGAGTGTAATCTATACAGTAATTATATTTGATATATTTTAAATCTGCCTTCAAAAATCTTTCATTACTCTTGTATTACAAAATAAGGTCTGCAATTGTATTTTACCCAAGAAAAAAACAATAGAAAAGCTTGCTATTCAGAAATACAACATACCCAAAATGCTGACCTGCATATCAATGCTAACATGCTTTGTGTGTTGGAATATTTTTACTGTACTGAATTATTTTCTTATTGTGGCTTTTGGGAGGTCTGTGACCTTGACCTCTAACCTGCTGGCCAGAAACAAAAACCCCAGGTGAACTACAGCTTCTGGCAGAAGTCTAGCATGCTGTGAGAAAAAAAGCATTATTAATAAAATCTTGCATATTTTTTCCTCGTCCCAATTGTTCATGAATGTTGCTGTCGGCATCATGTTATAAAATTAAATTTCTATTCTGGCCTCTCACAGCTAACAGTGCAACACCGAGTGCAGAGAACAACCCCATAAGAGGACACCACATAACTACTTTTGAAGTACCTTCAGTCGGCCTCTGTATTCACACTAGGGGCTCGCTCACCTTATACATCCCAAATATGTGCTTGTCACACGAAGTTAAAGAGGTAATGATGCAGCCTTATCTCCAAACTGTCCGAGGTGCTCCTCGGGCGTGATACACGATTGCGAACATGCTTTCTGGTTATGCCTGACTATTGCTGAGTTATATGAACATGTAATGGGGGAATTCAATAATATTAACAATACATTTGTAAAAATAAGTGTGGAAACTACCCTGTGGAACCTAAGAAAAGTGGGACTAACTCGAGAAGAGAACATTTTATTCAGGACTTTCAATATAGAGGCCAGGAAAACCATATTGAGTACGTGGAAGATCACAAAGCCCCCTGCCATACTCAATGGCTGTATTTATTAGGCCCAATCTCAGCACTGGAGCATCTGAGCTATAAGCTCAGAGACCAGGAAGAAGAATAAAATACGTACATGGGGTCCATTCCTAAAGCACATAGCAGACTTAAATACCTGAGACCAGAACGGCAATGACCCGGCCCCTTCCACAAAGAAAATCGAATTCCCCCCCATCTACTCTGATGAGTCCGGTTTACCTGGTATCGTCAATGCCCCTGGTAATGCCATCCAGAACGTCAGGATGTTACAATGTATAATGTGAGCGAGGATATGGAATAAAACATATTTTATTCAAAAAAAGCAAAAGAGATCATATGTTGGATTATTTTGCAACCATTTGTGAACAGGCTGAGATCATCAACTCACGACACTTACGCATCTGGTTTAATCAAAGGTGGCTGTCTGGATTCGAACCCAGAATTTTGTCAGTACCAAAACACTTTGACATTGTATTAGCTGCCTGAGTCACCCTGCCAATTCCTTCTTTATTATTCTGTATTGCAAAACCAGCAGCTTCACCAACCAGCAGGTGAACATGCAATACATATATTTCACAGTTACTCTTAAAGTGGAAATGTATGCACTGCTGTTTTGTATTGGTAGTCACCTCACACGGCGAAAAATCAATTTTGTTTAAAATACAAGTCCATAATATTGTTTTTTTTTGTTTAAATAAAATTACTTAGTAGTGCATAGAATTACGTATATCCGTGCAGTAAAGCAGACCCCCTAATGATCCTATTTAAAAAACTGTATGAGCGGATCTGGTTCAGTTTTATTTTTCCCTGGTGGGGAAGGTCTCCTGCCTTGCCATTCCTGTTTATCCAATGTAAATGAAGACACCACTGTGCCGTTTCATTGCTCATCTGGCTCAGCCAAAAATGTCAAATTACATGTACATTGTTTTACAGATGAAGGCTGCCGTATCGAAACTAAGTACATTTGGACCATAATATGCATCATGATGTTCTTATTTTATTTGATTTCAATATTTGGATGAGGTTCATGCTTTTAGCCATTGTCTTTCAATTTGTGAAGATGAGACAGAGAGTTGTTATTATTTTTTAATGAGGTTATATTAAAGTCATTCCGCGTGCCAATTAGGTGTCTTGGCATGAGGGACTGTCTCCATGAATGGCACTGGCTTCTGGGGACTCGTAAGTTGTGCCAGAAGGCATGTTTGGTGAAAGGTAATTATCACATCAATACACAGCCAGCGTTCAAACAGCCTGTCAACTCGAAATAATTTCCTGTGCCACTTCACAATCTATAGCAGGCAATATTGCGCAATTCGCCTAACGTCGCACCATTACATCTCAGGCAGCTCACATTAAACCTGCTGCAATAATAACCGGCTCTAGTAATATCAAACACGTTCACTTTCTTTGTGTAGCTAAGTCATAGATTTTCCGTTGTTCATGATACGGTCTTTTCTGATGCCACAAAGCACCTGTCATCAATAATCCTATTATTACAAGCCAGAAAAGTGTCTGTTGACCTTTGCTGTAAGAAGAATTCAATTCATTTACTGTATAAATACTCTAGATAGTAGGCACATAAAACAGAGCCATTAGCTACCATTTTGCATGACTGTTTACTTATTTAGATCACAGGTTTAAGGAGAAAAAAATGGGCAAAATAAATGTTACGCTATTTCAGTACTTTTTTTTGCAACAGTGAACAATTAGTAAATTGTGATCTATGGATTTTTTAATATATAAACTAATTCTTTCGTGAAATATTTGCCTACATTTGAAAGACTAAAAGCTTTGTCATATATGTGGATTGGTATTTTTCCATCACTGATGAATAGAATTCCATTGCAAATGCTCTCTCAAGACACTCAATACACATTATGCTTGGCCTCGAAAAAAATACACATGATTTGATATCGATAGAAATGTAATTCAAAACAACCTTAATATGGCAATAATATTATTATTTTATAATCAGAAAATATATATTACAGAAAGTGAGACATCCGATGAATTTCGTAAATAATGGCACAGAAGGGTGGCATTTGCTGGGATAAAATGTAAGGTAAGTATTAAAAAAGACAATCTATATAAACGCAAATTAGAATATGTATTACGTAAAAAAATATGACGGAATTTTTAAAGTATTATTCTTGCATATTTCCCCAGAAGCACCATTATGGGAGCTTAAAACTGTCTCTCATTACTGTAATTATAGAAACAAGTGATTAGTTTAACCTTGATTAATAATGCAAAAAATGCAATTAAAAGAGTGTTTTTCTGGGTAATTTCTCCGCTAAGGATCAATAATGGTGGTATTTGTTCAGCAGTGGGAGGGGAGGTTTTTTTGGCGAGCGGTTAGAATGATAAACACGAGGTTGTTCTGTGCAAGCCCCACATGTCCCACCATCTGTGCCATCCAGATTAGTTGTTACGTGCCGGGTGACACACAGCTGTTCGGCTTTTAGCCCACAGGGGAATTGTGAGGGCGGTGGGAGGGAAGACTTTGGTAAAGGGGGGGGGGGAGGGGGGCGAAACGTGGTCTGTTGGCTTCACTAGAAACATAACCAAACAGAGAAGATTTGTGCCCCTGATGGCAATTACCATGTGCCATGGGTCTGCTTAATGAACCTGCTTGTAATTAGGAAAGATCACAGAGACGTTGTGGATTAGACGTTGAAGGGGATGGAAATGTGATGGTTGGCATGGCCCTAATCAGCTGTCCCATATACACGGGATTCAAGGCATCATTACAATCAGACCAGCGTATTGGTTCTGCTGAGAGCACAGTGCACGTCTGTGGCAGTTACAATTAGAGATCCAAATACATAATTCGATTGTAATACAGTAGTGGTAACAGAGGTGTGCGAGTTTGAGCTTGCTACATATGATGACAGAGAAATATAGATTTTTTTTTTTCTAAAGTGAATTTGGCTGCTTTTTTCTTTAACTAGAGAAAGCAATTGCTTTTAATTAATGCTGGGTCACGTAAATATATGACATTGCTCCTTAATTGTTATAAAAGCATAATTGCTAATTTACCTTTTTCATTAGCCTCTAAAATTTTAATTTCCACATTTAATGCAGAGGGGAAATCAATTTTCTGTCGCGACTACACTGATAGTTTTGCATTATGATTCTCTATTCTAACTAAACCTGCTCTACAGATGCATTTTAAAGCAGCCCATTGAAAACAATGAAAACCAACCATCAATGAACATGAATCATCATCATCGTCAGTGCCATTATCATTAGTATTTCTTGATTACACCCATGGTAGTATTAATGGCATCATTCAACCCATGGGAATTTGGCTCATTACAAACAATGGTTCCTTGTTTAACCAATTAAAAATTATATAGCCCCACTACTTAAACACTTACATGTTATATGCACTTCAAATAAACTTTGGGTTTCTTTTACAAAAAAAATAGACACCTGCAGTAATCTCCAATTGGCCAATGTCGAGTTATTAAATTATAAAGTATATTTTGTATGCATGAATGTGGTGCAATTTTCCAAAGCAATTTCAGGGGAGGGGGATACAACCCCCATGCAGTATTACTAAATGATTAAATTAACTGTACAGACTTCATTAAATTTCCACTGAAGGACGCGACAGCCAGTTGTCAGAGAAAGCTTTTCTCTGAGGTGTCTGTCGTCGGGTCACGGCAGTTCAAATCTCACGGCTCCAATTAGGTGGCTCTAGAACCCATGCTGTTGCCGCTAACATTAATGCTAATTAGACATAAATTTGAACTGAAGTCTTTCACGTGCCATAGTCCCCAGAGTTATTGTTTTAGGCAGTGGAGACCGGATATGGTATTTTCGGGGGTGTCATCTATAAATAGGTTTGTATCCAGAACGGTGAATGTAATAGAAACAGAGCACTTACATCCCAACCGCTGGTCTGGCTAAAACCACTGCACGAATGCAACTTGAATGGCCTTGTGCATCTACCTAACTGTCTGGGTAAATTACACTGGGGGAGTAGTGGCGCAGTGGTTAGTGTGAAACTTGTGAACTGAGTTAATTTCCCAGCCCTGGTTAATATCGGTGGGAAGTTACATTTGAACCTGTCCTGGGCTCCTCTTCACCAACTCACACTGACCAGCTTGGTAAAGTAGTGACACAACCCCCATGACTGACACAGCAAGTCAGGTGCCTTCATCCAGTAGTAGATTAACAAAGGGCCCTAGAAATACAAAAGGATTAAGGACCTAACAGTGGTCGACCATTTCCAATATCACTTTAACTAATATTAGAATGTTGGTGAACGTTGCTTTTACCTATTACTGTAATACTTTTTTGTTATGTAATTGCAAAAAAACATAGCTTCGATCGTCATTGCCATGCGTCTGCACATTAGCTAATCTTACCGCTGCATCTTCCACAGTCGTCGTCCTCTCGGGCATGTTTCCTCTTTTGAGATGTCATTCCGTTCACCAGTCTTTTCCATCGACCATCATCCCTTCAAGTGATGGGTCCTTCCCAAGCGCACTTACTTTCATTAATAGTCCAGAAGGTGTCTCTAAATTTGCGTTTGTTTTACAATCCCATATGTTCCTCTTGTTTTCTATGTGTGTAATTTCCAGAATGCTCCTTTGTGAAAATTTCAGTTTTTGTGCCATTTCCAGTGTACTTTCATATGACGCAGATAATATGCACTGATTTAAAACGTTTCGTTTTCAGCATAGTGGAATGTTGCTTTTCATTTTCAAATGCTTTTCATTTTCAAATGAAAAGCAACAATCCAATCTGCTATCGCTCTCCTTTTTTAATGTCATCATTTTTCGACCAACGTACCTTTAATAATCTGCCCTGGACATTTTTTCCCATAATCTTTAGCATTTTCCAGTAGTGTCCTTCACACAATTATGCTGCACCAAAGCATTAATGGGGGGGGGGGGGATATCTCCTCTTTCCAGCCGATGAACTTTGACCTTAGCAGCCAGAGCATATACTGTGCTTCACCGGCAGCAAGACATTACTACTCCACTCATATATCCGAGTAAGCCTTTCTTAGATGACGATACAAAATCAAGAATCAAAGTCGAAAAAGATAGGGACTATTATATTCTGTGGATTAATACGCACAGCCGACCGCACCTAGGTAGCCAAATGTTCAGCACAGGGAAGCTTGCGCCAATGAGCCTGGCCTGCATAGAGAAGGAAGAAAATAATTTTAAAAGTAACTGTTGGAATTTTAATAACTCCTCCTTGAGCCAAGTTTAAACTCATGACCCCAGAGAGATCATTCATGGTATTTCTGATAAAAGGACTATGGCCCAATGATCCACCCAGATACTCTAGAGAGTAATTTTGTACATTTAAGCATTCAGTAAAAAAAAACCACTCAGGTGTCAGCTGTGGGTAAAAGTAACTTTGCGATTATTTGGTAATTTGTGCGTAGAAAATTCCGTAATTGTAACGTGCGTATTCAATTTGTGCATACAGGTGTAAATTAGAGCACAATATACAGCCCATTTGCAATCAATTACTGGATGGAGGCCTCCCCCTTGCACCGTGTCATTCATGGTGGTCAAATGACCACACTTAATCATGGTGAAAAGTGTGGATTTGGTAAAGGTGAGGGCCAGGACTGGTTCAGATATCATGCGCCTCTAATGTTAGCCATGGCTGAGAATAAAACCCAGTTCACCGGTTTCATAGCGCAGTGCATGAGCCACTCCGATCGAGCCTGGACCCAATATGTGGTATGTTAGGGGTTAATCTAATACCTATTTCATTTAGAGGTTATGGTGCTCACAGTATGCACCCCCCCCCCCTCCAAGGGCTGCCAGGCAGAAAAGCTGCTGTGAGTAACAGGGCTTTCAGCATTGAGTGATTGCTCAGAAGAACCAATAAAACCACTTCAGATAAAACATCTGGATTTCTTAAAATGAACCGCACCAAGCAGAGATAAGCTTCAGTAGTTGAAAGAAGAAGTCGTGGATTTTGTCATGGGTTGCCTTTAAAAAAAAGTAATTTTAATTAAAAATCTGCGTGTGACCATGCTACCCACATTGGCAAAGATTATGTTAGAGTCGTAGTGGCTAATTACGTGTGACCTTTTGAAAGGGTGTTTATCCTGCTGGTTCATCCGCTTATGTGGACTTTAACGATCCCAAAATACGTTTTCAATGAAAAGTCTCTGCATAGTTTTGTCAAGGATAACCTCTGGTGATTGTCCGCAAATAGAATAAATGTTATCCTCCAATTTTATGCCACTGTCTCATTAGTGTATTGCACACTAAATAAGGATTAATAAATTATATTACAAAAATGCATTCTTCTGGACTGGAATAGAACATTCTTTATAATTACCTCTAAATCTCCGTCAATGCCATTCGTACAGGCATTACTGCCATACCACATTTGACTAATATAAACATCCAAGTTCTTAAACAAAAAATAGAAGAGCTACAAGCATTATGTCACTTTAAATGTTTGGTCATTATTCCTAGAATTACTAACCATCCTTCCAATGCCCTTTGCTGACCCCTGCCTTGTGAATGTTTCTCGACTGAGTCGATTCTGCTCCACTGTTTGGCAATAATTGTCATTAAAAATACCAGGAAAGTGTAGAATCACATTACATGTGGCATATTGTGATGACCTGCTGACATCAACAACCTTAAAACACAATGCAGTGATTACATGGAAACCCACTAAGTACATTGCATTGCCATATGCTGGAATATTCTAGCAACCTGTTTTGTAACAGATTTATATTTTACTAATGATGCATTAGAATAAATTGGTGTATAGTATATTTGTGCAACACAGTTTCCAAACATAGAATATGTACTGCCTAACTACATTCTGTCGCACTGGCCATAAATTTATTACCATTCAAAGAAGCTGCACGGTTTCCAAGGGAATTATTCATGGGGTTATAGAGAAATGGTGAATGTCTAATTGTTGTCTGTCAATTCTTATACTTGGCTCTTTGCATGATTTACAGACGATGACAGAAAGGGTATGAACCTTGTTTCATGAATTGTACTAAAAACCAGGGGGCTCTAATCATTAATGGAGGTTTGTGCAAAAGTTGGTTCATGTCATTACCTAACCTGTCATCTTTGATTTTTAATTGTCTGTATATGGATTGCTCATGGGATTGTGTGAAATTATGCCTGAAGAGGGGCAACAGCAGTTGCGTGCACGTCCACATTCACTCGAGAGCACACCACATTTGTCTTCATAGCTATTTAAATGTATACGCTTGCGAGCAAATCAGTTATCTTATATCTACTCTTTAGTCAATTGTAACATGAACTGGGTAATATAGAAATATCTGCCTCGAGATATTCACGAGGGGACTTCGAGGTCAGAAGACTGAGCTGGCACCACTGACATTCTAGGTTTCAATCTAGGCAGCTGCCCATGATTCAATTAAAAATTTATTCTTAAGTGTAATGAGTTGCTTTTGCATTTAATTGGGAAAAATGCCGCTTATAAAATAAAAGTAAATTAATTAATGTGATGCTAAAGTGGTGTGCTGCCTAGTGTGAATAAGAGGTGACTTGGCATTTTTTGAAATAGTTATGTAATGTCTGCTTCCGCCGACCATTTTCAAGTACAGGGTGCAATTCACTGCTCTGCGAGAGTTCCGTATTCGTCTCTTGACATGATACCCCGAGAACAATCGGGATAACGTTGGGGAAACGACCATTTACAATAAGCAAAATAGATTATAATGTTTGTTGCTGCACCATTGTTCATGTGACTTAAAATTGTTTGCCGTCTTCGTCAGACTAATTTTTGTTAGTTCATAAAATATTTGAACGAAAATGATGGAGGTTTTTTTTTACGTGGGTTCAGCCTAAAAACATCACAACCTGCTTCCAAATTGCAGGCGGCACTCATGACGTACGCTCATTGCCAATGGGAAGCAAGCACAGACAACAGACATGGAACACTGCTGTAAAATATGCCCTGCATCATTGGTGAAAAATATACTAACGCTGTGCATTATTGAAAGCATTGTTTCGGTGGTTCAGTGCTGGATGTCACGTGGCGTCCGGAGTGATATCCATTTGCTTCCCAGCCACTCCTGATCTACACTGATTCCCTTGCATTATCGCATCACAGCAACTGATGATGAACGCACATAACATGACAGTTTTTAGTTGTATGCTGCTGTTGTCACCAGAGAATACAGCGGCTGTCCTGCCCTGCCAACAAAACTGGCAAGCCACAGGAGGCTGCTGCGGCTGTTGGAGACCGTGCGGTGACGTGCAAGTCCAGATTAGCCAACATCACAGCCATAGCTGGAGTCCAGGTTCCAGCGAGGTCTACAGTCAGTAACTCATTGCCAATTGTTGGGAAAGACATGTGGATGAAAGCCAAATTTAATGTCAGACTACACTGTGCTCTGAGGCTCCTTACGTTGGCATCTCGGTGTCTTAATAGCCTTTGCGATGGTCATGACTAACAAGCAATTTTCATTAGTTTTCTGTTAGTGTACAGTGGCTTGAAGCAACAACAAACGATTTACATATAAAGTGCTGCACACATGTTAGTCATATATTTGCGGGGCTTGGTATCCTTGTTCTTTATCACATTTCTCTTTGACATGGGTTTGTATAGTCATCGGTTTGACTCCAGCATTCACTTGGTAATTTCCTGCAGGGAGACGTGAAAGTGTGCCATCTTCTCTAACACTGAGGTTGCGAATTACCAGATTCATGATAAAAGTAAAAAATTATGAATAAATAAAAGTTTCACACTTTGATACAGAAAGCTAACAGCAACTGTCGTTGAAGACCCACAATTGCCCACATCCTTTCCAGAAAGTGTTTAGTTTGTTGTCCTTCCCCTGCATCTCCGATTAACATGGTTAGCTGTGTACGGTTCAACATGCATACATACAAAGTAAAGGTAGAAGTGTAGTCCTGTAATAATTATTTGCTCATGCCACTGCTGGCAGAAGGGCCTCAATAGAGGGAGCTCTAGGGACCCTCTCTGGGGCTAGATATCTTTGAAGAGGTAGGAGGGCCTACAATTGGCACTCCACATGTGAACTGCCAATTGTATATATGTTGAACTTCTTCCGCATTGTACGAGATACGATTGACTGTGGCATACTCATTCATACGGAGGAGGAGAAAATTAATGCATCAATGTCGTGGCGACATTGATGCATTTCAAGTCAAGGGTCTTAAGCATTACCCCACGGTAGCATCCTTTTACAGAACAGAAGATTGATTTCACTGGGCTCTAACTTGCTTAGTGTAATGATTTAATTAGGTCCGAATAGTTGTTATTGTAGATAGATGTACCTGTAATTTGAGAAGTCGTAAAAAAGTATAACTCTTATCAAGTCAGTATACGTGCATCATCAATACCCGGTGTCATGAGCAAGTCGGCCTTGATCATTTCATCGGTGCTGGCATGGCTCAACTTTGGTGGTGGCAATTCTTCTTTAGGGCAGTAGTAAGCACTCCTTACGGCAGCAAATGTTGCTATGGGGAGTTAACCCTTCTAGCTCGGCGGCTACACCTTCCGTAACTTGGCATAATTCTATTTCTCAGCTCTTTGTTAATCCACTGCTGGATGAAAGCCTCCCCATGCCTCGTTGGTCATGGGGGTTGTGAGCGTACGTTCCCACGCTGATCAGTGCAGTTTGTTGAAGACGGGGGCCCAGGACCCGTTTATATCACTCACCACTGATGTCAGCCATGGAGCCAGGAATCAAAGTCAAGTTGATGGGGATAACTACCCCTTCATTGTTCCACCATCCCACCACTCTACTTCCATATACTTAAATATAGTAGTGGTTGATCATAATAATACATTTTCAAGGAATATACTCTGAGTCTCAATATACTTAAAGGATGTTTTTCCAATTACATTAAAGCAGTATGTGCATATAGCAGTATGTGTGAACACAATGTGCAATCATACCGCCTTTCTCCAAAATATATATTTATTACAATGACTGGAATGATAACACCGTAATAATAATAATAAAAGTAATTAATTATATTCATTATTTTTTTTATCTATCGAATTTAATGTCACCATATAACTCATTATAAATGGCCAAAGTAAGCGTTATTTTGAACGATTGATGAATTTTTGGCATATCCACGTGTGGTGAAATGTACGTGTGTGGGGGGGGGAGGGTCTCCAGCACACTGATAAAACATTTTTATTGTATGGGTTGGGATAATTTTGGACACTAAATTGGGCAGCAAAGTGCTGTCCATGATAAATTGTAAAATCACCATGGCTATTGCAGGGTGCAAGTCTATTGTTATGCATTTATCATGAATTATGATTGCTATGTTCCCTTGAAGTGAAAATCTCCCATGAACTCCATACTGCTAAACAGAGAAAGACAAAGGGAGCTAGAGACAGAGACACGGACAAGGGGATCCAGGTCTAGGTATCGATACAGGGAGAGACAAACAAGGAGACACAGACAATAATATAGAGACAATGAGACAAATACACATATATAGACAAAGTGATAATAATACAAGGAAACAGAGACCAGCAGAGACAGAGACGAGTACAGATACAGAGAGAGAGTATGAGTTTAATTACATACTAGAATCACCCAGAAATGTATGTCCGTCCGAGGCCCACCCCCCCGCGTTATTTAACTCCACATGAGGCCCCCCCCCTCATTAATATTCATGAGTTGGTGGATTTTTACACGAACGCTTAGGAATGTCGAGCTGAATTAAATAATTTATTACGGAAAGTCGCTTCAAATATGACGTTTCTTTACAGAAAGTTGCAGTAAAAATGCAATCTACGCAGCACAGTGCTACATCCGTGCGGGACGTCACTGCAAATTACCCCACCCTTCAATAATATTCATCACACGTGTGAAAATTTACACTAACGCACAAGGTCACGCACTCCACATGCCGCACCCCTCCCCAATAACCATTAACGGGTGATGTCACTCCACATGGGGCAACCCCCCCCCCACCTCATTAATAGTCATGAGCTTAACAATTTTTCTATTGAATATTTCAGATTCACTGCAATATACACCCGTCCTTGGAAGAGCAAAAAAGCTATAGAAGCAATAAACACATTCCTACGGAGGGAGCTGGTAGGAACGTTGGGTTGCTCGGTCAATGGCCCGGGTCAACGGCGGCGTGGTGTATTCCGCAAATATCCCCGACTGTGAGGGCGGGCACAAGCCGGCGTGAGTAGTATAAACGTTGAGTTTTATAAGGGCACCACGGGGTGACCAGCCCCTCCCCACCCAGCCCCACCCACCCAGCCCCACCCTCCCCACCCAGCCCCACCCCACTCTCCCCACCCAGCCCCTCCCCACCCAGCCCCACCCCTCCCACCCCCACCCAGCCCCTCCCTGCATGACGGACACAATAATCCCCTGTGGGCTGGTGTAACCAGGAGGTTCCTACCAGTATAAGGGAACAAGTGAGCCTGGCATAGTGATTGCTGAGTTCGGGGCCAACCACGTACGTATGGAGGGGGGAGGGGCGGGTTAAACCAAATGAGTAGCTTGCGGATGGGGGGGGTCTACTGACAATGTGCGCATAGGAAACAGGGGGGGGGGTGAAGCCTCGATAATAATTTGTCGACATTGTTGGCCTTTAAATTAGTTAGATAGTCCGGCGGTGGACTATCTGTTTGCTTAAACGCGTTAATATTATGAATCCTTGATCGTTTCTGCATGGAGTAAATATCGGCTGTTCTATAGGATTCGGGGGTGGGGGGTGCGTCAAGCTGTACATACTCAGGTGGGGGGGGGGGTAAAAAGTCCGCGTGTGTACAGGGAGGGGGGCAGGGGTCAAGTTTTGACAGATTTTTGCGTTCCTACTCAATGGATGTCCCCTTCCTGCGTGTGCGAGACAGGCTGAAGAAGAGCAATGGGGACAGGGAGCAAGGGAAACGAAGCACGTGGTGGTGGTGGTGTGAGAGTTTTGGTGGGAAGCAAGAGGTGGTTGCGCAATTGTACGCAACCAAAGTGGTGATTTTTGTGATTGTTGAATCGGAGGTGGGATTATTGACCAAAAGCGAAGTGGTGATTCACGATATAGGTAAATCTGAGGTAATATTGCATCGTTTGCAGAATTCAGGTTTGTTGTGGTGGAGATGTGTGATGTAATTGTTGTGGAATTTAGGGTTCGTCGTTGTCGTGCTGTGTGTATTAAATGAGTGTCGCAAACTCGCAGATTGTGTTGTGGGACTACAATATGTTTAGCGTTGTGTGGCCATTGACAGGAACTCATTCATGTGTGTCAGGGAATTAGGGCGTTTAAATACATAGGGGGGGAGAAACGAGAACGATTAACTCAGACTTAATACGAAGGAGCAGTGGGAGATTTTATTGTCAAGTGAACAGCATAACATAAATGCAAGAAATTGAAGATATAACACAGATAGCCGAAGAAAATTAAACGGGGTAAGATCTATTTTACGCCGATAATAATATTTATATTTTTAATTTCACAAAAGTTCTCACTAAATAAAATCAGAATTTTCAATTATACACCAACCATGAATTATTTTTTATATCTCCACATATAGTTTATATCTACTGGATTAAAAATTTTTTTTAAATCATACTTCATTACATAAAATAAATCACGACGTTTCGGGCGCAACACAAGCGTCCATCGTCAGGTGGGAAAGCACTCAAAGTATGGATTCCTGCAGTCACGAAAGCTTCAAATCAAGATCATACTTCATTATATGAAAAAAAGTGTTTTGGATATGCAATATATATAAACCTCAGTTTAACACGTAGGCTTTCGTCGTACTCATATTTTAAAAATGCTGTTGATTCTCTCAACACACCGGTGGGCTAAAGAAGTGAATTATTTTGTCCTTTGAAAAACGTGACACTTTTTACTGTTTGGCCATGTCGGGTGGTGGAGGGTTACGACACATTTATAAATAACGCGATCTGACCCAAAAACCTTTATTATGAATATATAAACCTGCTTGGCTTCCTGTCTGCCTGGCTGGCGCGCACCGCAGTGTGCATGGTGCAGTGGGCGACGTCCCCGCACACATCTCAGTGTAGAGCCGCGTCGTGTTTGATGTCGCCCCCCCCCCCCCCACTTAGGCTGTGTATAGCAGGCAAAAGCTGTAGAGAGCAGAGGTCCCCAACCCCCGGGCCGCGGACCGCTACCGGCCCGTGACCTGTTAGGAACCAGGAGGTGAGAGTGGTGAGTCCACACGTGGAACCCGCCCCCATTGTTTTATTATTGACCACTTCCCTGCGCGCCTCTTTCCCGCAATGCGCACACTTGTTTCAGTGACGGTTTTGGTGAGCCCACAAGTTAACCCCGAGCCACAATAAGTAAAAAACAAACGTCGCTGGAGAGCTTCTTTGAAAAGGGGGAAAGACCCAATGATGACCCCCCCCCCCCACCGGTCCGTGAAAAAAATGTATTCCACGAAACCGGTCCCTGGTGCCAAAAAGTTTGGGGACCGCTGCTGTACAGGACAGACACGGAGGTGATGGGCGGACATAGATGAGGGAGAGAGAGTAACAAAATAGGAGAGGGGTGGGGAACGAGTGAAAGGGCATGGAACGGTGTGGAGAGAGAGCAAAATAGAAAGAGGAGAGCGAGAGAGAGCAACAGGCAGCGGGAGGGACGATTAGTGAGAAGCAAGAGGGATTGACACGGGGAAGGGAGAGGTAGGACAAAGCAGAACGAGGGTGAGAGGTGAGAGAGAGAAAATGGAAAAAGATATGGGGAAGGGCAATGTGTGAGATACAGTGGAGGAAGGAGAGGAATTTGAGGGATGGAGCAGTGGAAGAGGGGATACAAGAATAGAGAAACAGGTAGACAGAGACAAAGTGAGAAAGTTAAATACATTTAAATATACAGCACAGAGAAGGCAAGAGAAAGGTGGAGGGAGATAGGGCTCTATATAAGATTAAAGGTTTTGATGTCCGGCTGGGAGGGCTGGACGGACGGATGGTCATATCCAAAGGACGTGCCTTGGTCTGTCGTTGGAATATGATGACATAGTTATCACGTGAAAACAACGACACTAACAGTTTGCCAAATAGCCAGCCAAACTGTAGTTGCTTAATCCCAAAAATAGTTTACCAGCAGCTAGCGCAGTGGGGGGGAGGGGGGGCATCTCTACACAATGGGGAATGTCTTTGCTCTGTGTTCTGCATCATCACTCTTGCTGGATTAATCTACTTTAGCAGTGCTTGACTCCCTTGCTGTAAATCTTACAGTTTAGGCCATAAAGCGGCTTTAGAGAGAGGACTAAATGAGATATTGCCTCGGCAAAAAATGTAGGGTGTATATATGTTTAAAGTTGCATGCAGTAATACTCGTGGAAAGTTATAGAAGACAACGCCTCACCAAACAAGCTGTTTGGAAACAACTCACCATCATCTTGAGTTAACTACCACAAGCAACAGATCTAACAAGACACTGTCGCTGAAATGGAAGCGTTCCTCAAGACCACAACGTCCAACAAGGCACTGGGATATGACGGCCTGTGTCCTGAATTCATGAAGAACATGGGACTATATGGACAACAATGGCTTGAAACCCTCTCCATTGTCACACACAGGGCAGGCAAAATCCAGAAGAAATGAAAGCATGCCAATGACAACCTCCTCATCAGCCAAGACCTCAACAATGTACCTTGCCATTGAATCAAGTCCCAATTCAACTTCTGAGATCACGACATCACCATCATAGCATTTCGCCCATATTCGGAAACACGCTTTTAAACAAAGTGGAACAATATGGACTGTCCAAAATAAATCCCTCAGTCGAGACCAAAACACCGCACCTCCTGGCTTTGAGCTCCCTTGAAGAGCATCAACAAGCCGAAAGCGCACATCGCCTTCATGAATGGAAAATTAAAGACAAACCGCAGTTCGACTGCGGCTATGCAACCCAAGCTATGAACCATATAGTAAACCACTGATGTTTGCGCTCCTTCCACAGGGGAATAGCAAGGATACGTGATCTCTCTCCTGAAGCCCTATCATGGCTAGCAGATCTCGACATCGGCATTTAGCTCCTCAACGTATTGCCATCATACGCAGGAACAGGCTACAATGACACTGCAGTAGATTTTTCAGTTCTTAAAATATTATCTGGCATGAAGAAAGCATAATATTTGATTAAATAATACATTTTCAAAATCAATTCAACTTTGAACATTATTTAGTTTGTTGTATTTATAGATTTCTAAAATAAAAATAAGGTACTCTCTTTGAGGAGCAAATCATTCAAATTGAATTATTAAACAAACAATGCAGGACTAATGTATTTTTTTACGTAATATACATGCATTCCTTTTAGTAAACACTATTAATTTGGTGATCAATTGGGTGCCTAAATAACGTCTATTTTAGAGAATATAGTTTGGAACATGTAACTGACCTAATGATTTTATTCATAATATTCATAACTTCCGCTTGTATTTATGCATTCAAATACAGAACTTGTTTTTGCTTCCATTGCAGCTTTACATATACTGAATTTTATTGTCAATTCCAGCAAACTCAATGCATTTTTACTAATAAATTCATACCTGCTAAGTTCGGGGCTGATGATAAGCAGTTTCCATTACACTGGGAAACTGCCATTCTGAATTACCAAGCTAAACATTACGTAATTACCTGTCATTCACTTCAAATCCCTCTGCCTTCATTCCAAGCCGTAATTTGTGTTTGAATTGTAATCACTCGAAAAAAAACTCTGGATAGCCAGGCAGGGTGGGGTGGAATATTTATTCGAAAGAAGCTGCCGCACCGAGGACAAATTGGGCTGCAGAATCTGTGATACACTTGGCACGACAGGGCAGGGAAAAAACTTAGATCATTATCCTGCCGCTAATGGGCTATGACAAACTCATTTCGGGCTGCCCCCCCTGGTCGTAACGCTTCACGCATCATAAACATCTTCTCAAAGCGGCACGTGCCTCACTGGGCATTTGTGTAAAGTGCCAGTTACACCAGATGTCATTTGGCCCATGCCAAAGGCACCATTGTAAATGCCTTTGAATGGTTTAAAAAATGCACATTTTAATTGGCAACACAACCATGTCTACAAACATTAATTGGAATGGTATCTGAAGTGTTAATCCTCAACATTCTTATGGGATACTTTCAGAGATCATTGTACCTTTTAACAATTTTGAACTTAAGATGTAAGTGCTGTAATTGGCAGTTTAAAGACGTTAATTGTTAATTCTATTTTAGAAGCAATTTCCTCTGTGACTTTTATTGTACATACAGACATTGGCAAGAGGTGAGGACGGCTCATTACGGAGAATAACAGAGGCCACGAGGAGGGAGGTCTTAGGCCAGACTCTGGACTCCAATTAAATCACACAACACGCCACAAATGTTGTCTGGAAACTCAGTAATTGTTTAAATACAAGGGAACTTTTAAGAAATGCCTCAGCAGAAGAAAAACAAATTTGGTTAATATGTCCCTGGCTCATAATTACTGAGATTGTCCACTGTGCAGTTGCTTTGATGTGTGTACTATTCAAAAATATTATTTAATTTCAATTTTGGAATACAAAATGAAAAGTAGCATGGCAGGTTTCTTGTTTGTGCACTTTAATATGATTAAGTCGGCTGTGCAATTCAGAGGAGTTATTCTAATGGTTTTCATTTACTTACCAGATAGAGTGAAGCATAAAAGTCCGCATTGTTACAAGAGAGTGGACCTTCTTTCGAAGTGTTATAATATACTTACCAAATTGCATATGAAAATCACACATGATGGACGGGTTCAAATTTAGTTTTAAAGCATTGTTTTTCAAATTGTTTGAAACAAACTCCTGTTCGTGGCCAATTTCAGTCATTTAATTCCACACGAATAAATACGAGAATATGCATTCCAATCTCCAGTGTCCACACGTCTAGTCATGAGGAAAAGCATTCTGATAAGCAGTGTGTGTGTCTACCAGTAATGTAAGAAATTACATTTCACCTTCGTGAGTTGAGTAAAAACTAAAAATGAAAACTTTAAAATGCATGCACAATGCCATATTGTCAGTATCGTGTTTGTATTTTTTGAGGACACGAAATTAAACATGTGACTCTTAGCATCATCAAACAATTACTCTTGCTGTCAAAAGCACATTGATGTTTTCGGCAGAGAAATTAAGAGTATGACAGATATCTGCACGAGAGGTAATGAATATGTCACACTTGGGAAACAAGAGATCATGAATATTAGCTCAAATCTGTCACATTACATTAGGTGGTTTTGACAAATATAGCATTCTATATGACCGCAGCATCATAACATTAATTTGCAATGACTTATTTAAATTTGAATAGTTTTTATTTCGACAGTCACAACACAAAACTACCGTACATTGCGAATGAGATTTGTTAAAATACAGACAATACAACTTGTGAGGGCATAAAAATGGCAACAATGTTATGACATGCATTTTACAGAAGTATTTCACAGCATCATGCAACATGCAAGGAAAACATGATTAAATGATTCCTGTCTCAATTATAAAATGAGCAGTGTCTGGTTTTCTAAAACGTGGTTAATTCATATTATTTGGTTCTTTCGGTCGTCACGTAGATAGAAAAATACTAATAAAAATGAAGTGAATAAAAATAAGAAATATAAAAATTATAGAAACAAAAAACGAATGTAGACTGTAGCCTGGTTCTTAATCGGAGTGAGTGCACTGGTGAATTGTTTGCCAGCGTCCATGCAATCAAATATGACCTATGCCTATCATGCATATTCAAACCCGTGCTCGGTTTGCTAGTGTTAACAGGTATGAGTTTTATCAATATGTTTGTTAATTATACTTCAGCATGAACCGCGACGTTTGCGAGGTGGGGTACAGAAAGTCCGCGCACGCCAGTCGCAAACTCTGTGCTCCAGAACTTCGAGGAGGGGAGATTGGGCTCGCCGCCCCACCGAGTGGGGGGGGCCGTGAGTGGGGTGTGTGCACCTTTATGTGGGGGAGGAGAGGGCGCGGGGGGAAGAAGGGGACGTGGTGGCGGAGAAACAGCCGTGTTTAAACACATGCAACTTCCTCATTTTCACAAATGTATGGAAATGTGATAAATGTTTAATTTTCAGAACGTATACAGTACAATGTACATTTGTTCCCCCCGTTGATTTCTTTTCATGATGCGAATAAAGAATCATGCGTTCAGAAAGAATACGTAATTGAGAAAAAGGCCGTAAAATGTTGTCCAGTCTTGATAAAGAAGACAACCGCATGTTTCAAAACTACATTCTTACATTGCACTTTAATCAGAATGACCGCGACGTTGGCATTTAGCTTCTGAAAATATTTCCAATGCAAGAATAAAATAGCAGAAGAATGTCTATTTGCTTAACGTCTTAATCAACCAACGCAGATAATGTCTATTGAAGGGACTGGCATGGATTCCCTCTGGGGTGTATAATTGCTCCCCTGGGAGTAATCAGTTAAGGACCCTGATGTGCATTGTCTTCTTCCATCAGATCTGGTTAGGTTGACAGCAAACAAACGGTAACGTGTGCTGTGAGGCTGCACGTAGCCAAAGCAGCCAATATTGACAATTTGTATACACACGTATGGAGCACACATGTCGAATGAAGATGATGTGACTTAATTTACAGTACACATCAATAAAGTACGTATCAGCAAACGTCGTTTTGTCAAAAATGAGCATCATTCATTGTGATCATTATTGGATGGTGCTTGATATGTTGTCGAAAATACTTTCTCTGTATAGTATTCAGCCATGGTGGTGTTTATATTAGCTGACCAGCCGGCCGCCAGCATAAGCCCCGTTTTCACAGCTTCAATGGCATCCTGTTTATTCTGCTTATTCTTCTTGAGACGCTTTTGTTATCCAAAACATGTTTGAATCCATTCATTTCAAGGCTTTACTCATTTATTCCAGGTACGTATATAGGTGCGCACACACGACCACAAATAAAAAGAAAAGACAAAGGCACACACACACACAAGTCCTTTCCTTTTTCCTTTCCTCAATCCGAATGGCCTCGGCTGCTTTCACTGAACAAACTTCTGAATCGTATTTTCACACATCTCTCTGAACCGCACAGAGCAGCTGCCCGCCCTCCGCTTAGCATTCTGGGTATCGTGCTCTCGGCAGAATGCTTCCATTGGTACAATATCATTGAGTAAGATAGAACAAATCGCCATCGAACTTGACATCACGCTAAATATACTTGACACTGAGCAGCCCTGTAGGCGGGCAAACACTTGACACTCTGGTGGCAGTCAGGCCATCCGTGCTTGCTTGATGTAACGAGCGGGTTTCGCTTGCTCGCATGACGTTGTGCTGCTTTGAAAATCGCTCATAACTGTCGAAAGCGAAAAAACGGCAGGCCCCCCAGATTGGGTCCCCATCCATCCAGTAAGCGACCAAGCGTTAACACTGGGAGCTTTACTCGGCATCAAGAACGTGCTCTCGCTTATCTCGAAGAAATTGAGTGTCCGGGGGGTTTCTGCTTGAAAATGTCTTGGGTGTTCAGCTCTTGTCGCCTTGCGTCAATGTTCGCACGATGTCGATGTTGTTGAACGAAATGTTTACCTTTGCCGGTGAAAAAAATAGATCACGTGCATATTGTCCAAGTGTCTGCAATCTGTAACTGAGAAGTATGGCGATCATAGGGTGTGCATATTTTATGCACAACTCACTATTTAGCAATTATGAATCCAAATTCAAGTTAATTTAACATTGTATTTAGTCGACATCGGGCTTTGTGTTGAACCGTCACAGCCCTCGATAACAGAAATCGAAACAGAAATTTAGTTATGGGCATTAATTGCTGAAATAATACCAACGTTCTAATCAATGCTATCATTGGGTAAATACTCGGTATGTAACAATGCATCAATTAATGGAGTAAAAAACAATATATTCCTCTTGTGAAAGAAATATAAATTTGACCTTTATTATTTCTTTTTAATAAGTCTCATTTAAAAATATATATTCTTAAATAATATGCATGACCCCAAATTAAAATCACGAGGGAAAATAGTGGCATTGGAAATGATCTGAAATAACACCACAAATGTACACGAATAAAATTACGTGGTATGGCTTATGACATCTGGTTTTTTTTTTGCATTCAATAACATTAACTGCTGTGGAGACGTGGGTGCACGTTGTTTTTAGGATGCTGCACAATGAACCCGGTTCCCTGAGTTTGATTCCCAGTCACGGCTAACATCAACATTGTGATATGCGATTTTCATAAATTGCACGATATCAAAACAGTATTATTATAGTGGTGAGTGATATCAGAACAAATCAGATATTATCCATATGTTGCCTAGTGTGACTACCTTTGAAACCAAATATGCCACAAATAACCCACATACTATGAAAGCAATTCATTAAGAAACTAAAAGAACAATTTACAAAAAATATTAATGCTTTTCCAATAAAGATTGTACCGTAACATATCTGAACCGGTAAAACGTATTTGTCATGGTCTCGTCACATTGTTTCTCATGGGGCATTTTAGGTCATTCCGTGTGGCGATATAATCTTATGTTCTCCCTCTCAAACAGCTAAATGCAATGTGTGGTGAAAGCCAAGAGATTTCTTTGTCCCAAGGGATGGCTTGGTGCATTGGTCCAGAGGATGCACATATGCCCTTTCACTCAAACGTGATTAGTGGATTACAAAAACATGACAACACTTAAGCGATGCTTCTTTTGGGCCTCATAAAATTACTCTGTAATCATGCGTGATGTGAATCTTGTGTCACACTCAAGTACGAGTTACTTTTTTCCTTGTAAAGTAATCGATAATAGTTTGTTTGATATTTACAGCCCTTAGTCAATCCACTGCTGGATTAAGGCCTCCCCATACAAGTTGGATTTATATAGTGGCATCTAAATGCCACCGCTCCCCAAGACACTGTACAGTAACCATGGCAATATATATTTTAGAGAGAAGGGAGTCGGTCATAGGCAGAGGAGAAAGAAAGGGTTTTGAGCCGGACTTGAACAGAGGCAGGGAGTTGACAAAACAGATGGCTGGGGGAGGGACTTCCAGACGATGGGGGCAACAAAGGAGAATGAGCGACCTCCAACTGAGCAAAGGTTGACTCGAGGCTTCAACGGAAAGCATCGGTGACTGGAGCAGGCAGTGCACGGAGTTGAAGACGAGTATTGCAATAAATTTGGTATTGGCGTGATGTGATCTCATTTATAGGTGTCTATGGGACCTTTTTTGCCAAGGTAAAAAAGGGTAAAGCCTCGTCTTCTTGTTTCATCCACAGGTGCGAGGGAGGAGTCTGCTTGTGGAATTTTTCATTGT
Organism: Lampetra fluviatilis; assembly: GCF_964198595.1. NCBI lineage: Eukaryota > Metazoa > Chordata > Hyperoartia > Petromyzontiformes > Petromyzontidae > Lampetra > Lampetra fluviatilis. Next base: position 8,442,815 of record NC_136287.1, on the reverse strand, counting down.
CTGTAGTTTTGGAGACGAGGGATTTGTAGAAGCTGTTCGAGCCAGAGAGTTGCAATGGTCAAGTTGGGGTCTGATCAAGGTACAGACTAGGGTCTTACGAATGATTGTTGGGAGCCCATGAAGCAGACTTCGAGAGACAGATGCCTGGTGGAGTGTAAAAGGGAATGTGGAATCAGGAAGGAGATGGCTAAAGGAGGCAAAGTGAGAAGTTTATGAAGTGGTCGTGGGATAAATTATAAAATCGAGTATGTGGCCATGGAAGTGGGTGGGAGATGAGATATATTTATCATACTTAAAAACTAAACTACTAAAACTATTAATATTTTACCAGGTAAGGCCCACCGAGCTATGTAGCTCTTTTTTCAGAAGTGACCTGGCCACAAATGATAGCTCAACGAAGTCGCTTATCATGTGGAAATGTATCGCAGCCAAATACTCTGAACGCATGTTTCGAATTGTGGAGGGAAAAACCGGAGGACCCGAAGAAAAATTCACGCGACCACAGAGATAACATGCAAGCTCCAAATATACAGGCGTCAGGGTCGGGATCGAACCCACGAACTCCTGTATACCAGGCAAGGTAGTTAACATCTCACCACAATGTTGGCCAGCAGTGGTGAAGGCGGTTGCCTAGGATAAGTAAAAAAAAACACTCAATAGTGATGTTAGCTGTGACCGGGACTCAAACTCAGATGGCCAAGTTCACAGTAGCATCCATGAACCACTACAGCAAAATTGCTGTAATTAATCCCACATTATTTCGAAAACTAGTTTTATGTTTGTAACAAAAGTTGCTGAGCATATGGACTGCGGCGAAAATATTATTTAAAATTAGAAACTGTGAATTAGGGATAGAACAATCAATCAAGCTATCAAGTACATTCTTAATCTTACAATACATGCACAGAATCGTTTGTCTTAATATCATAATTGGTATTTTTATAACCCCCTTTGATTTATGTACTGGACTGAGTTCACATTTCCTCCTGTTGCCACTAATTGCACCAGCTTTCAGCACAAGGGGGTAGAGAGAGTGGATGGGTGTGTGCATCTTTCCACTCATTTCCGACGAGCACAGTTGGCTACATACGGTGTGAAAGAAGTTCAACATACAAAGCATTTCTGGTAACCACGGTTCTTGCATTCATCGTTTTTAAAAATGCACTAGACACTGCCAATTATCAAAGAGTACATTATGTACAGTATGTAATAGCTATCAAATGTTATAGCAGTAGTATTTCATACTTTTTTAAGTGGTGGATTTTTTTTTTATCACAGCTCATTATTCTCACTCCACATGACTTTTGAAATATGTTTTTATCAAAATAATGTGACATTCATTTCTTGTTATGTCAAAAACATATATACTTCCATGACACCTCTTTCTTATACGGATAAGAGTTTTAAAATGTTCTTTTGAAAACGGCTTTATCCATTTTCTTCATCTAAATCATCCAAAACCTTACATGTCCTTTTCATAACAGCTCAAAAGTTTTTCATTCAAATCTGGTTATATTTTAAAAAGGCCAATGTTTCAGAATGTTCCATCTGATTTACTAGGATGTAAGACCAAAGGCTTAAAAATAAAATTTACATTTTACAGTGCATTCAAGATACAGGAGAAAATTAATTGAGGATCATGCTAACTTTGTTGTAAAAAAAAAAACTTAACCATGGAGATTCTCTTATCTAGATGGATTAACACAATATTTTTGTTATATTGTACTAGCATATCATTTGCATAAACCCAGCCAGCAACATGCAGATTAATGATCCACACTGACCTAATCTCTTATAAATGTTTGCAGTTATCATCACTCCCATCACACCTTCTCTGTCCCTTCTCATCTGTAGTCCTTTCCAATCCCCCGTTGCCCTCCGTGCCTCTGACTATTCAAGCTAAGCAAATTAAACAATGCATAAATATAATTGCTATTTCATAGCCGTACTTTGTCATTTCAGCTGCAATGTCAGACTTTTAGAGGGTGCAAAGCTATTTTTTAGAAGCATATTATATAAAGTTGCACATGACGTAAAAATTATAATGTATTGTAATATGAAATAATGAAGTTGAAAAAAACACGAAAACAAACAACATTTAAAAATTTCATTTGAAAAAGATTAAATAAACGTCATCAGTCAAGAACATTTATGAATTTGTATTCTTTATTTCATTTTTATAAATAAAGGAGCAGCTTGTACAGGAGACAACAAAGTTTATCATGACTGACATACACAAAAATAACTTTACAAATGATAAAATATTACAAACGGCATTTAATTCATTTAAGGTGGTAACGGTAATGAAATATTGGTCAAAATTGTGCTATGAAGAAGGAACATTGCCCAAAATGTCACCCATTATATGTTGTTCTTTTAAGGCCACAGTGATATTAACGGATTACTTTTTTGGTAATTGTGCTTGTGCACTACAGCCAACGCAGCGTCACCAAATAACTTGCACTGTAAATTTCGATTTAAAGCTTTCGTGACTGCAGGGATTCATCTTCTTGGTTCTTTCGGTAAAGTCATGTAGAAGGGAAGTAATAAAAAAAATTAAAAACATAATAAAATAAAATATTGTTTCATTTTTATTATTTTATTACTTCCCTTCTACGTGACTTAACCGAAAGAACCAAGAACTTGCACTGTAGTTTAAACATTCAATTGGAAAGGATTCGTACAACTGGAGCACGTAATGCTGCTACTTCATGAAGCCTTATATTTTGGAATTCATGCATTTTCCTCTCTTTTGTACCTTTAATGCTTCACAGGTTTCAGCCGCAGCCTTACTCCACGGGGCAGCACTCCCTTGAAATGAAACAAGCATACCGTTAGATAGCTGGTGACGGGAATAGTTTGCACTCACTGTGTCACACATTAGACTAAAACGTTCATGATGAAATGCATTCTTTTATCTGCTTTCTAATGGATGTGATGCGTCATTTAACATTTAGATGAGACTTCAAAATAAATGTACGATTTTGCTGATAGTCGCAGTTTTCATAATGATAAATATCTATCACCAGTGAATTATATGCAACCCCGTGTTAAGATCCTTCTGACCTCGTGCAATGCATGATAATTCTTATGGTGTTAGGCTTTTCTTGGCCGACCTTATTCATAATAGAATTGCACGTAGTTCTTCTCTGCACGGGGACATGCGGCATGGCACATTTTAAATGTGCATATTTTTGTCGTAAAAATATGGCTGCAATGTGTATTAACTTATCTGCGAGTGTGCCTGGAAAAATGTATGTATGGTGAACTTCTTTTGCACCGTACATAGCCAATCATGCTAACCAGAGGTGTGGGGGAAGGAGACATGAAAACAGTAGAATGCTATTTAAGATTCGCATGCTGTCATGTCTAAACTCAACTGTAACTAGAGGCACACATCAAGGCCAATTTAGAATTTGTGGTTGGCATGTTTTAAAAGTCAAAATACCATTCTAATAAATTATGCAGAAAGGTCTCCTTCCCGGAACATCTAAACCAGCATTGATGATTATTAAATTAGTGTAATGGATTTTTGCAATTTGTGTTGAAAACTCAAAATAAAAAATGATGCATTACTGATTGCACATTGTATACATTTATGTGCTTGATGTCATTTTGCATGATATTTATATTTATTACTCTATATTATGATGGTGAAACATTTCATGAGAGCCATTCAATAAACCAAAATAACCTTTCGAAATTAAGATAAAAAAGAACATAATTTAAAATGTCAAGATTGACTATACCACTTTGTGTGAGACAGTGCTGTATTAAAAAGCGAATTATTGCGTGTATATAAATAGGGGTTTTAAATCAGAGGTTGTCATAATTTATGGGAGATAATCATAAAATACTTTAATTTTCAATAGCCTCTGAAATAATGGCCAATTAAACGAATACTGTAAATTACAGGCATGCACATCGGACTTTGTATTAGGTTGTTCAGTACTGAATATTTTTTTGTATTGGATTACAGGGCTTACACTTTTAGTTTTACAAATAAACTCGACAAACATCTATTGACCAGAACACATGCATTTATAGAAAAAGTTTTCTAAGTCAGCCCCAGGATACCTTTCAAAAAGACACCCTTATTGAGCACCAGTGTGGTGGAACTTGGTAGTGTGGCGCGGCCAGCACCAAACAATGACGTTTACATACAGGCAACCCTTGATATACGAATAGATACGTTCCTGAAAAGTTGTCCGTAAACCGAAATTCCATAGACCGAACTATTATCCACATTGATTTCCATTATATAATTATTAAAGATGTGTTCCTTCAGGAAAAATTATTTTCCCCCAACCATTTTAAGCACAAATTTAATGGCACATTAAGAATTTTCGATAAACCATGATCATGATAACACTCAAAATAAGTCGCGAAAAAAGCCCGGTACTTACCGGTCACTGCGGTGATTGCTGTGCGAGGTGGTGGTGTGCAGCGAGATGTGGTGGATCCAGAACAAGCCAAGCTTGGGCAGCATGAAGGGCGCGGGAATCGAGTACAGTATGATAATTATTTGGTTCTTTCGGTTAAGTCACGTCTAAAGATAAAATAATAAATTAAATTACAGCATACGACGTTTCGATTGCAACACAAGCAATCATCATCAGGTATAATGAAATAGCGACATAAAATCTAACCAGAAAACTATAGACAGACATATTAGCAGACAGATATCACCAAGATACATAGCGAGAGCTATGTATCTGTCTGCTAATATGTCTGTCTATAGTTTTCTGGTTAGATTTTATGTCGCTATTTCATTATACCTGATGATGATTGCTTGTGTTGCAATCGAAACGTCGTATGCTGTAATTTAATTTATTATTTTATCTTTAGACGTGACTTAACCGAAAGAACCAAATAATAATTCCTGCAGTCACGAAAGTTCTAAAATTAAGACAGTATGATAAGTTGACTTAAAAGCTTTCGTGGCTGCAGGAATTCATATTCTTTGAGTCTTTCAGTAAAGTCACGTAGATAGGTTAAAAGAAAATAACAAAATACCACGAAGTTTTGATCGCAACACAAGCAGTCGTCATCAGGAAAAGGGAGGTTAGCTTCTAAAGTCAACTGTTTATAAAGGTTTGAAATGGGTGTAGCCCAAATGTCAGCAGCCAATGTTAATGTAAGTGGTGGACAACGACTGTGGCCGTGGTGGGTTTTCCACCAATCAAAGGGCTGCCAGGTAAAAATTAGCATGTTAATGGTAGATCGCTGAGCATCCTCCACGGCGAGTGCGCGAAGGTGGCTATGTTAATGTGAGAGATTAGCATGTTAATGGAAGATCGCCATGCAGCAACCTCGAGGATGGCACGCGAGGTAGCTGTGTTAGTGTGAGAAATTTTACCTGTTAATGTAAAAAAATCAGAGAGCCGAAAATAACTAACATCGGAAGGTGGTAGGATGGGAACATCACAGCCAGTTATGACTTAAACTGGTTGATAACGTCCTTCCTATTAGTTGCTCAGTTTGTACTCATCTTCTCGGTTGAAATTGTGTCTGTGTCTATATATAGGGATGGCTTCGTCTTAGAGAAATAAATTTCGTGTGAGCCCACCACATTAAAACAATGATCAGCCACGGCCGAGGTATTGGTTCTACCGTGTTTCAGATCTGCCTTATGTTCATGAACACGGTCCGAGACATGTCGCTTAATTTCCCCAATGTAACTACTGCCGCAGACACAGCTTAGTTTGTAGACGCCGGTGTATTGCATGCCAGGGATCACATCCTTCACAGATGGGATCAGATCACAAATTTTATATACTGTGTTAAATCGAACCTGGATCCTGTGTTTGCTCATGAATTTGGAAATCTTTTTTGTGACCCCCGCTATGTAAGGCAAGGTGATGGTTTTGATTGGGTCCTCAGATGTTTTTTATTTACCAGCAGTTGGGGTGATAGCTTTCCAGATTGGGTAGTCTGAATATCCATTCATCTTGAGAGCTTGGTGTATGTGTTCCAGTTCACTGGCTAGGTGATGATGGTTGGAAATACATCGAGCTCTATGGTGTATAGTTTTGATGAGGGAATTCTTCTGGGATGGATGGTAGTGGGAGTCAGGTTTTAGGTCGGCATCCGTATGGGTGTCTTTCTTGTAGACAGAGTGTCCCATTGAGCCATCTGGTCTCTTTTCGATTAAAACATCCAAGAATGGTAACTTGCCATCCTTTTCCACCTCCATGGTGAATTTGATGGCTGGGTGTATGGAATTGATGTGGTTGAAGAATTGGTTCAGAGCTGGTCGGCCATGTGGCCAGATGATGAGCGTGTACTCTACGTACCTCTTCCACAAGGACGTAGAGTGGATGCCTGGATGGCATTTGTCTCAAATTTTTCCATGAAAACATTGGCTACAACTGGAGATAAAGGAGAACCCATTGGGGTGCCTTCAACTTGTTTGTAGAATGTTCCATTCCAGGTGAAGTAAGTGTTGGTGAGGCAGTTTCTTACCAGGGCCAGTACATCATCATTCAGTCCTTGTTGGACCAAATCTTCAATGATTGCAATGGTGTCAGGCACAGGAACTTTGGTAAATAAAGAGACCATATCGAAACTAAAGAGCAAATCACCTGGAGATAGTGAGATGTCCTTAATTAACAATACCATTTGAGCTGAGTTATGTACAGCTGAGGTGGTCTTACCAGTGAATGGTTGTAAGGTCTCAGACATAAATCGGGCTAGTTTGTCGATGGATGAGTCAATGGCGGAGACGATAGGACAAAGGGGCGTACCTTCCTTATGGATTTTTGGTAAGCCATACAATCTGGGTGGTCTAGCAGCAGAGGGTTTTAAGGAAAACCGCTTGGTTGGTTCGATTAAAGATGTCGAATCAGTGATGATATTGTTGGCTTTTGTTAAGCTAGGTGTTTGGTCGGATCTCTTTTAATTTTGGTATCATTAAGTAGGTCCTGAATTGTGTTATTGTATGTGGTTTTGTCCATGATGACTGTGGCATTGCCCTTGTCGGCTGAGAGGATGACAATATCATCTCTCTTTTTAATTTGAGAAAGCTCAAAGTGCTCATCCTTACTGATGTTGCTAATATGTGTCTTAGCGTTTTTGAGGATTGCAGCGATTTCCGATCTTGCCACGTCTGCAGTAATGTGTCCCAAACCCTTAAGGACTACGTCGACCTGGGCAATGATATCATCAACTGGGATATGTTTAGGGGTGACTGCGAAATTCAACCCTTTGGATAGAACCGATTTTAGGCTTCGAATATTGGACTGTTGCTCTGATTGATAACAATCTTGTGAACGTCTAACTTTTTGATGTTTATCTGGCTTCTTCTTGGAAAGGAGATTGAACTTGGAAATCAGGTTATCTTTGCATTTAGCTGACATTGAGGCGACTGAAGAGGCTGTCATGTTATCTACATGTTCCCAATCAGATGTAGACATTTTTTCCGTCAATGTTAAGTGTGATTTCAGGAGAGTCTTGTCTAAATTGTCTAGTTCAAATCGGAGCAATCTTATTCTCTCTGAGACCAGGGCTAGGCCGGCCCTGAACACGATACGTTTTGCATTGGGAGAAGTGACAGCAGCAGATGTCAGTGTAAAGGCGATCAGTATTACTGTAGTGTCGCGGCATCTCTTTAGAAATGTGAGTGACTCGATCAGATGAGCCTTCTTGTCTCGAAGTTTGTTAAAAGATCGAATAGTTGTGTTGAAACCCTCCCCGTAGAGGCGGTTAAATCTTGACTTAAAGCTTTCGTGACTGCAGGAATTAATATTCTTTAGGTCTTTCGGTAAAGTCACGTAGATAGGTTCAAAGAAAATAACAAAATAACAAAAAACTACGACATTCCCATAGCAACACAAGCGGTCATCATCAGGAAAATGGAGGTGAGCTTCTAAAGACAAACTGTTTATAAAGGTTTGAAATGGGCGTAGCCCAAATGTCAGCAGCCAATGTTAATGTAAGTGGTGGGCAGCGACTGCAGCGATGGTGGGTTTTCCACCAATCAAAGGGCTGCCAGGTAAAAATTAGCATATTAATGTAAGATCGCCAAGCATCTTCCACGGCGAGCGTGCCAAGGTGGCGATGTTAATGTTAAGGGTTTGGGACACGTTACTGCAGATGTGGCAAGATCGTAAATCGCTGCAATCCTCAAAACTCTAAGACACCTATTAGCAACATCAGTAAAGTTGCTTGCCTATCCACTGCCAGATGAGGGCCTCCCCACATTATGCGGGTCGTGGGGGTTATTTGACCAAACTCAATAAACTCGGGTCATTGAAATTGTATTGCACGTGTCCAACAACTATCCCACTGCATAACATAAGGACTCAGACAAACAGATGCGAAGTCTTGACAGCATACATGAATATCCCGCAATATTATATTTACACATATTTGTGGAAAATTAAGCAAATCGAATACGTAAATACTTACAAATTTAAACATAGTATTTTGCTTGTTATGAACCCGAACGGAATTTTGCATTAATGCTGCAAGTAGTTATTAACACAGTGTGGGATTTAATCATCAAATTGGAGATTAATTTTAATGCCCATTACGGTCTTATGTAGAAGACACTTGCATTTCTATAGCAACCTCACATCCCTTCATTCGAGATGGTCGTGCGTCATTCACCTTTTTAAAAGTGAGAAGTATGGCTTAAAATAGGTATTGATGGAGGATGATTGGATGAGACTTTCTATGGTTCGTAATTTCAAAATGTGGAGGCCATTGTATTTTCATGGTGCTTTTGCTATCAGCTTAAAGTATAGCTAAGGGGCTGTGAACATCACTCCTGTGTGCTGATCAGAAGTCTGTGCTAGACGGGAGACTGTGACTTGTTGCTTATTTTCATATTTCAACAACAAAATCACTAGTCTTCCACCTGGCAGCAGACCAGCTTCAATAGCATGTATAACCTGACAGACATATATTGTGAAGACATATAAAAAAAAGTAAATGATCGGGTGTACTGAATAAAAGCATTCCTTTTACACACAAAACCAATTCCATTTTACTTTGAGTTCAAAATAATTTAAGGTGGATACAGATTGAATTTGGCCGTCAATCACAAGAATGTAATACAATGCTTCCAAACAAAGTGGTTAATTAATGTTTCACAACATAATGAGAGAAACCTGGTTTATAGTGAAGCCCTTTTTAAACCCTATTTATTTAATATAAAACACCCATCCGCACTTATCATTACGGTTTTTAAATTGTCTATTTTGAAATGAAATGATTTGGGAAATTATCATTCATTGTTCTATCTCTTATTGGCAATAAATTCATCTTAAATATGTAATATGTGTATTTATAAATGCGAATGGAAACAATGCTGTGGGTTGGAATTCATAACAAGTGCATTTTAAATATAGGATTGGCAAGATAAATATTCTAAAAACGTAAAAAAATGCTCGACTATGTTCAGGAACATGCTGATAATTGTTATATGCTGATAATTGTGATTAAATAGTTATACATATGCATTAAAAGCTGCAAACATTATTTTCCTTTATAAAATTACGGCAAAAAATGCATGGGAAAAATACTGCGACAAACCATAAATTAAATGATTGTGCAGCTTTTCCAGGTGCATATTGGGAAAACTGCCATTAAAAATGGATAGTCATCAATATATTTTTTATGCATGCACATTCTTGCTGTGCCCTAACATTCAAGAAAAATGTTCCTTCCAGCATCGGCCCATGATGCACGATATTAGTTGTGTCTGTGGACATGTATCTTCGTGTTCTGCAGTGTAATATAAGTTTTTCAGATATCACAGCCAAGAGCTTTTGCAAGATGAGCGTTGATAAACGAGGTCGAATACACATAATAAAGAAGACTTGGAAGAAAGAATGATTGCGACAGCTCGGGGCTTGACAGATTATTGAAACAAAAGCCAGCTCAGCTGTATGTGTTTAGATTATTGAAGATGATAGTGCATCCTGATGAAGCAAATATAAAAAAAGGAAAAGTCTAATTTTAAGATGTGGCTTTTAAACGTGAAAATCAATGATACATTGTCCTGTGTGTTACTGTTTGTGCTGGTATTTTTGCAAGATGAGTCATGATGCCTTCCTCCTCTGTCTTTGTTCCTAGCACGACACTGTGATGCATCTGCATGCATGTGCACCTACAGCATGTATAATTTTGCTTCTATAATAATGGGCTGGCAAGAAAAGGGTCAACGGAAGTGCTTTACATTCTGAGTCTACATTCACCAGTTAAGCCAAATCTTACTCGTTGGTGCAGAATGTAGTGGTAATGTAGCAGAGTGCAGTAGCAACACTCATCTATAAACATTAATCCCCTCACTATATCGCACCTATCTTTCTGTTTAGAAAGCACTATTGTAAATATTAAAACGCACTTTTTCCCCCAGGCCTAATCATGATTTCAGGGTCCTTGCAATGCGTATGATTTGGTAGTATCCATGTGGACTCTAACCTACAGAGTGAACGTAGGAAACTCTTCCATCAGCTGGAGCACATTACAATATACGTGTAATGTGTCATTGCCAAATAACCAATAAGTAATGATATTCTCAAAATGTTGTCTCCTGCAATTATCTGTGTGCTATAGAGAAACAGCTGCATTGAATTGTATTTTGTTTTAAAGCAACATTGTTGGCTGCAATTGCAATCATTAACCTTTCAGTGGTTATTAAACGGTGGTTTAAAAAAAAACATTAAAAAATTCAAACAGCAGATTTTACTTTGATGCCGAACCATTTATACTTTGAATAAAACGGTGACGCTAATAAAATCAATGTACATTTACTGGCAACCAGGGAGGTGAATCTGTCAGCTTGAAACATTATATTTTCTCTACTATTCTAATCAATGTAACAGTAAGATGTACATCTAATTGAGTTGCAGGTAAATAAGCATTTGTTTACACTGCACCTAATGCATTTTACGAGTGGGCAAAATAATTGCTAATTCTCTAACCTCAAGCAGCGTATTCATTTGTGGTTGTACAGACCAAGAAATAGTGCTGCAAGGCTCGCGTCTACATTCTCGCGCATTAAGCGCCGTGCATAAAATATGCAGCTAGCTGCAAGTGTAATGTAGCATAATCTAGACAAAAAAAAGAAGAAGAGCACCCTAGGAAGATTGGAGCACCAGCCATTATAATCTCGTCTGTCACGAGAACACAGGTGTCGAGCAATCCCAGCCAGCCCCTGCAGTCCTTTATTTAATTTGAGGGGCAGGCGCAGCGTCCAACCCCCATAGTGGACATCCTCGATTGACAAAAAAAAACCTGCATCTGTATTCGTATTCATCCGCGTATTTACTTACGGATTTGTCCGTTACCACATTGCTAATCGAGAGGGCAGAATAGCTTTGTATTCTTTTTTTGTATCTTAACTACTTAAAACCAGCTGTTTTATTAAGGTTAAAATACAACTTCCAATATAGGTGTCAGAGCTGGTTTTGGCTAGTTTGCATGTGTCCTTTCATACGCCTAGAAGCAATGCACTCTCATAGTAACGTAGTGGTCACTCTAAGCACTCCGATAATTAATTACGAGATCCTGGTGTAATAGTCAGGAGAGTGAATCTCTTGCTGGGTGTAGGACGTGACTTTTGAAGTGGTTCGGTGCATATTCTTTGGGTCGTTCGGTAAAGTCACGTCGATAGGTTCAAAGAAAATGACAAACACTACGACGTTTCGATCGCAACACGAGCGTTCGTCATCAGGAAGACGAACGCTTGTGTTGCGATCGAAACGTCATAGTTTTTGTTATTTTCCTTGAACCTATCGACGTGACTTTACCGAAAGACCCAAAGAATGTGAATTCCTGCAGTCACGAAAGCTTTAAGTGAAGATTGGTTCGGTGCACTTGTGGCTGACGAGCTGTGTGTAAATACCCCCAGGTGCCGACACTCTTGTCCATATCAAATATTGAAGAGTTAGTTGTGCAGCAGTCTCAGATGATTTTGTTTTTTATTGAACACTATTTAAATTTCAATCAATTGTTTTTAAAAAGGTGAATCAAGTATATTGCTTCTTTTCCTGTCCACGCATTCGCTCGATGTCCATAGCAAACGGCCAAATATGGAAACCAAAACCTTTCATTGAATGTGTTATCGACTGTAGAATACTTTTCAAAACACTAGTTTTACACAAAAGTGGTGAACGATAAGACGAACGGAGTGGTTAAAAATGACACATTGCAGTGCTGAAACATATAACCACTACGCAACGTTGAATGTCCGTGCGCATTTCCTCGATGTCAATTTCAGCATTTGCGATCTCTGTACCAAGAAACAAAACACTCAAAAACAAAGAGTTAATTCCCATTGCACAGTTCCATGCAACATTCTGTGTGAATTCGGACTTCCCATGCTTGAAATCGGGGGCTCTGTTTTGGTTTATCTCAGCAGGTTTCACAACAACAGGATATGTACTGCAGTTTTAAACGTAGGCATTGGTTGGCTTTAAACCTTCTCTCACAATTTTGTGCTTCCGTGTGTTCAGGATGAAAGAGATTAAATCCCATTGAAACATTTTGAAACCCTGATAAAAAAAACATATTGGTTTGATGTACTTCAAGCAAATGTTAAAATCTAGGTGCTAATATTTCAAAGTCTAGACAGTGGACAGTCAGCAGCTCAGTGGTATTTCACACTCTTATAATGTTCCAGCTTGGGTGACATATTCGGTGACATTAAACACGTGAGAGGCAAAGGGCACTGACATGAAAGCGCTTTGCTTTAGACTGTCCTCATGCCCGTCTGCCACAGTGTAACCAATCTGCCGATGCACGAAAGCAAAGCGTTAAGTAATGCCCGAAAGTTAATCAGCTGTAAAATGCACACTTAAACCCTGGACCTTAAAATGGACCTTGAATTTAATGCAGTGTTTAGGTTTAAGGAAAGCTCTCCTTTTATGTTAAATATTACCACTCATTCGGGGCAATAAAAACAAAACTAACAAATTATTCATATCATATTTTTTTGTATCTTAAGGCTATTTCCTTATATTTTATAAATGCACTTTATGTGCTTTTGACACAAAGTGCTGTAAATGCAACCATTTTGGCTTTGTCTAAAATTATTTAGGGCAAAGTAAATGAGCCACATATATTTGAGTTATCCTCTACAGTAGCAACTAATGGGCATCCTACTGTGCCTGGTATATTACTCGCAATATTACACTTATACAAAACAATAAAACACGAGTGTATTGCAATTAGAAATTTAAACTTAAAACCAATAACATTGTATCAGGGAATATGTTAACTAACATCATTGCTATAATTGCCTTTTTTAAGCTATTTTCTATAATGTTTACATTTTAAAACAACTACTTTTAGGTCTAAAGATCACATTTGTGAAAAGTTTGAGGTGACTACAATCGCTCATGTTCAACAGAAAACGTTACTTTAAAATTGTTGCTATTTAATTTACACTTCATTCGGAAAAGACAGATAAATTAATATACTACTGCTGTGCATCATAATCTTTACCGAAATCGCTGAAACAAAATTTATCACCAAAACATGTTATCACGAATATTGGAAAGTCAGTTCCTTGTTATATTGTAGTTTGATCATATAATCACCTAATCTGGGTGACATTAAATGTTCGCTTTAAGGTAAATTATATATTTTTATTCCCCTTGTGTCTGGACTTAATTGCAAGCCACATCTATTGTTATGATAATCCCCAGATGGTGATGCTCTAAATTAATGAATTCACAAAGTACATTTAGGATATTTAGAACAAGTCTGCTTTCAATGGAAATGATTTTATGTAAGGATGGAAATCTTGATATATTTTGTTGCACTTATTGCAAAATAACTATCCGAGTGCCATTGTCTGGGTCTATGGCTATTCTGTTCATTCATGGACTGAATGTTATTGTGCAGACTTTTTTTAAAGATAACATTCGGGTACATCATTTTACCAAACAACTTCATTAAACTATAGGAAATTTATTATCAGGGGTGGCTGGCAGAAAAAAATCAATATTTTATAATTTGATTAAATATATTAACAAAACTCTTTCAACTAAAAAGTAACAGAAAAGTAAAACACGCATTTGTAAATGAAAACAATGGTACATAATTATTTTATATTATTTTAATTGTGAGCATTCATTTTGTGAACATTGGAGATAAAAAAGGAATGTGGGCCCTTCAAATTTTCCAAGGTCAATGTTTTATACACTAATTTTGTATGTTTATAAAAAAAAACTTTCTAATTACGAGCCATGTCCCTATTGTGTGATAGTACAGACATGCTCCATTAAGGCAAGAGCATTTAAGAACATTATAAATGTTAGGCACAAAATGCATTCATACATTGTTGATTTTTTGTACAATTAAATTGTGCTCGTTTGGAATCCCAATACTAATTTACAGCTCTTTGTCAATCCACTGCACCCACGGCAGTCCGACCATACGTCACCATTGATATTCTCGTGAGGGTTTGTCAAGTGGGAGGTGGCTCAGGACCAGTTTTTATATCAAATCACGAATGATTGTTTAGTCATTGCCGGGAATCGAACTTAGGTAACTTTCTTTCTATAGCGCAGTGTGTTAACCACTGTGCCACCACTCCACCTGTGTAGGACTGAGACCAACATTTCCTGCTGCAACATATTTCAGCAATTGCTTATTTCTTTCCATTTATAGTGTCGCTTATTATTTGCTTAGAGATATATGCTATACAATAGGCTAGCACACAAAACACCCTTTCCCATACTAAACTATCATCAATAATTCAATGACAAGATTAGGATTACGTCTTGCTCATATAACAATTTGTTTTAGCCTTGCACACATTCCATTTAATATTTTACTTATTTTGACTTTTTAAAATTACTTCCTATCCGAAGCCCCTCCAAGGTTTAAAACATAACATTAAATCCAGTATTATTAACCGGTATTATTATGCACTGTTTTAGAAACTGTGTTGGTCCCTAAAATATACCCGTCATTGGATCCACATAATTACACAGGAAAATAACTCCGGATTTAAATTGTCTATATTTATTGAAATATTGTGCACTCTGAGCAAGCATCTTCCAGAAGTGTCAATAAATGCAAAAAAACGAAGGTCCTTGATTTAGCACCTTATATCCTTTGAATGTGTGGAATGAATGCATCAGGCAGTGTGGGTAATAATACACAAACTATGGCACAGAAGGCTCCGGGAAGTAAATGTGTCCTGGCAGTGTGGCATTTCTCCTCAATTTCCTGCCTGACAGGTTGGAATATTGTCTGCCGAAGCTCAGACTACTTCAGCGATCTATTAGGCAAGGCCTCACCTGGGTCACCATGAAAAATATGCAGATTTATGCAGGTCCTCTTCTTCAAAGCCACCTTTCCTTTTGTCTGTGGCTTAACTCAATCAGAAGCAACACGATCGACAAAACCAGACACCAGGAGGCCAAATGACGAGTGTAAATATTACAATTTAAAGGATGAAGCCGAACAAGTTATTTGCAATTAATAAATACACCCTCAGGGCAGGGCAAAGATGACCATGTTCTGCAATATCTTGTTATTTTTTTGAATGATGTAAAATTACTACCCCATTTTCGTCATTATGAAATTATTTGAAAGCAATATTTGACCGATTTGAACATTGGAGAGTTAAATTATTCCATTTTTGCTAAGTTACATTAGAAAGCTACATTTTATGGTTTTAATGAGACAGCCAAACCAATGTGAATAGATTTAATTTAAGCTGTTCGGTGAGTGCTGTTTACTGAACAATAAGCACAAGGCCACTCACGAAATTCACGTGCCTGATTTAAATGCAAACTGAGCCTTTCATTAAAATAGAACATTTTTGGCAGGACAGCTGTATTATAGTCAGTACATATGTAATTAACACACCATGTTGTCGCTGCCAGTGTCTCAGTGTAATGTTGATTTCATGTGTAATTTGATATAATCAAGTTCAGTTCAAGAAAACTTAAAGAGAGAAAAATTGTACACTCGTGCACGAAAATATAATTGAAGAAAATCTCAAGAAAAATAACACCCTCCTCTCTCAGGCTATTGGGCGGTATGTCAAGTCACAATACCTCCGAGGCAAAACATGTTGAAGGTGTGACCGTACTGGGCGATTCCTCCAGCCCTTCTTTACACACAGGATTTTGATAATCTGTTCAGGCTTCAGCCATGGTGGCTCATGTTGTGAATTGGATGCGATCCGGCCAGAATAACAGGTCCCAGCCACAGCTACAAGCGCTGAGCATCCAATCGGTCATGGCCACGTCTCGGGAAGCAGACGCCTGGCATTAGTTAGCCTCACGCCCCAATCTGTTACGGTAATTACAAGGCATCGCTTTGCATGGCCAGGCTGGGCGGACGGCTTGTTGTCCGCAGTCCAACACCCACACCATTAATTCAGCACGGCCCTGTCATTAATAAGGGATGAAAGCAGAAGGACCACAAGGAGGCATTAAAAATATATGACCCCAAATGTTAAGTAATGCACACTGCTGTCACTCTAGTTTCAAATTGTATGATGTCGAAAGAATGCTAAAGCTTTGAGCCACACATAAACTATTATGATGGCAACATTTTCTTGGTCCTTCGGCGAGTTTTTTTTGTTTTGCTCCCCGCATCATTCAGCTGTACATGGGATCAGCGCTGACATTTGCTGTGTAGCATCGCAGTGGCCTCGGCGAGGGAGCTGTATAAATGAATGCGAGTCAGTCTGCAGAAATCATTCTCAAACACACTGTCATCAGGCAAGATATATATTTATCTTCTGTGTCCAGTATTGTAATGCGCGACGACACATCACCATCTCTATTTAATATCTTAAATGGTTTTGACAAGCGCTGGCTATCACTTGCTCGGTGTTTTGTATGCAAAAGGGATGAATTCCGATGTATGTATGCATGCATGCACACATTTTTACGTATAATATCACTGTAAAATGTCACCTTCGAACAAATATGTTCAATATGGAATAAACATATTAAAACAAAATGTTGTATTATGTCATGTGTTTTAAGGATGTATACGATAGTCTGACAAATGCATTATATATATATATAGTTTAATCCCTCCATATAGTTGAATCCCTCCAAAACCTCACGTTAGCTAATGGTTTATCTCACGTTGATACTACTACTACTACAGTCATTCAAAATAATATTTTATTTAAACAGCCTGGTTATCAATAAAAATGAGTGTTGATGCACAGATGTTGCCTGAGACAGGCACACCAATTAAAACCCCTTCATTATGTGTTTACAAATTATTGTAATGATTGCTATAAATACTATAATTTGCCTGTGCATCTTCTTGTGTTCAGATAACATAAATCATTTGAGAATTTTTTTTAATGACAATAAAAAATATACAACCAACTGTTGATAAATATGAACCAGTATTAAATGAATGCAATCAATCAACTAACATCCCTTTGCTTTGTGCATTGCTTATTACGAGTAAAACGGCAGCAATATGAATGGTGCTGTCTTGTAGCCATGGTGTTTTGCCTTGCTGTCATTCTCTCTGTTGTTGCATGTCTTCGCCGTGTATCATTATTAAATAATACATACGTGGCACATGCACGGCATGTACGTCCGTGGAATGTTTAGTGTGCTGGCGTGTGAAGTGGACGCTCTGCTGGGGACAGCAGAGTGAATGACAGCGCTGCGATCGGGATGCTGCGTGCGCGGCGGGATGCACCCGGTGGTCACTCACTGCGACATCGACCACGACAATACGCGCGATGCTCACGAGAAACCAGCCACGCTGACGGGCAGCACCAACCGAACCAACGTTACAAGCATAGAGACAGTTAGAAGAAGAAAAAAAAGTGCCAGCTTAATGGCAAATTACAGACGGATTCAGTGAACTTTACATAAATCTTTCGAAAGGAACAAGAGTTAATATAGGCTATTGAAATGTATAGATTGGTGTTGCACCGGCTCACCTCTTACCCAGATAAATCCTCTGCGTGTGGCTGTGTAATCTGCAGTTGTGACATGGTGGGCTGTGCTCGCAGGGCCCAGACAAAAATTACCAAGAGAGCCCAGGGCTCTTATTAAATGTGCTTCA
This sequence comes from Lampetra fluviatilis, assembly GCF_964198595.1. Taxonomy (NCBI): domain Eukaryota; kingdom Metazoa; phylum Chordata; class Hyperoartia; order Petromyzontiformes; family Petromyzontidae; genus Lampetra; species Lampetra fluviatilis. Next base: position 8,424,794 of record NC_136287.1, on the reverse strand, counting down.
ATTTTCAAAAAGGATTTTAATATAGGGTGACATTCAGAATGTACATATTGCTTAAGGCAATGCGTGCTTTGAAAATGTGTGTGTGCACGTGAGTGTATGTGTGTATGTGAGTGTCTACCTGTGGGGATTTCTCTTCCCAAAGTGCGCCAGCTAGCAATATCCCCGTTAGCTCGCACTGAAAAAGTATTTAAATATTTTTACTTTCAGTCTTTTTAATTGTCTGGGCTTTAAAAGTTTGGAAGGTACAGTATATTACTTATTTGCCATACGTGTTAAAAGCAAAGTAATACACTCTCCATATTTTACATACAGTACATAGCATTGAATAATAATGGGCATTACCGCTGAGTTGTAATTAATATTGAAGCATTTTGCTCGCAAGAAGTTTATTGTCAAAAAAAGTGAAGCCAATGCATTTATGGAAAAAATGGCTTCGAAAGAAACATAGCTTGTCGATGCGCTTTTCAAACTCTAAGATCGAATCCTAAAGGTAGCGGTAATCCTCTGGCTCAGCAGAAGGGAGGGGAAAAACACATAAATGTCAGAACTATTTTTATAAGGACATGTGAAATACTATAGCGGCTGTTTGGACCAGTCACCGGAGATACAATTTCAAAATCATCCAATAGCGATGATAAATGGAAGCAGGTAGGCGGCGCCTTTTTTCAGGAGAAAATGTCACAGCTAATCACGGGTGAGGACATAAGGTTTTACATTTAAGAATTTTGTTTAGTCACAACATTTGCAATCTACAACTATTCGGTACCATAAAGGCTATCCAAGGCAACCATGGCTTTTTTTCCCACTTCACGCACAGGTGTGTCGAATAGAAGTAGCTAATAGAATCAGCATTGAATGGCTTGCGGTGAAAAAACGCGTTTCCTTTTAAGGTTAGCCTGGGAATTGGACAAGTGCCCGAGAGGATGAGGAATTGCTGGTGTTTAGGGCTCTGTGGGTTCAGCTTCAATTTAAGTCCATAAGACAGACATTTCCCACAGTTTCAATTAGCCTGCAAGCCCGGCAAGGGCGTCCCCCCCAGGCTGGGTCCAGAAATGAGCACCTGGCACTGAGGGTTTTTTGCGTGACGTTGCCGGGCACGGAGATGGTTGAACACAACCGCACATCCATGCACACAAACATGTCCTCGTTAGCAGCCGCTTGCTGCTGCGGTTCTCAAGAGGGTAAGAAAAAATGGTCTCCTTCATTCATACAAATGGCAGAGTCATTGGCAGGTGCAGAGGAGTCTTCACATTTTAAAGAAGCCCACCACGAAATACAATTCCTTGCGGTTACCATTTACACCTTACCTTATTATCCTGTACGAAGTTACGCATGTGGAACATTAGAAGCACAACGCAACTTTTTAGGGGTATTTATAAATGCAAGCCCATTATACATCTGACAAGAAGTGAAGACAGAACATAAAAAATGAGCAATCCATAATAGCTAATAATGTAGCCAGTAAGCCATTGGTAAGTGATATAATAAGGTAATAATGGTTATATTGTATGAAAATGGCTCAGTTAGGAAAGCATAGTGCCCTGTTATGAGTTGTTTCCTCTACAATTCACCCGGCCAGGTGGCTCAGTGAATAGCTCAGATTAAGAAGGTTGTGCATTTATATTCTGGTTAGTGTGGTTCACTCCAACCTATCATTCCTCCAGGATCAATAAAACAAGTACCACTTTCTAGGGAAGCCAGCAGTGGCTGTCCTTTGTATATACTTGCACCTGTCATTGGTATGTGGAATTTCCAACACTTGGCTCAGGGTTGTAAATGGGAGATAAGCACTGCCTCAAAGCTTGTTTGAGAAGAATATCTGTCGCATAAATCTGATACCCTAAATCAGTTCTGTTGAGATATCATACTGAACCATTTTATTTGCTCACATTTGTATTTCGCAAATTACCACGTGCAGTCCATATATACTAGGCAGGGGCTAATTTAAACTTTTTCTATCCTTACTTAGCATACCAAATCCAGTTTACCTCTCGCTATGGCTGTAGGTATGAATCATGTGCCTAATCCAGTCTACTAGTGACTTGGAAAAAAATCAGTGAGCAATTAAGCACTGATACTGGGTCTAGTGTTTCAGCGAAAGAGGTTGAGATGTACGTGCATGCATACATACACACAAGTACACTACACATATATACATAGGTCATGTTTAAATTATCCTCGAAGAAAATAGTGAAGCAAAAATAAAATTAAGATTGAGAACCAGTAGCATTGAAACACTTGAAGGAACTGATGTTCAAATAGCAACTGCACGACAGTTATAATGTCTCCAAAGTGTTTTGGGTTGTACCGTATATTGTTTGGTGGATGTCAATTCAGTTCCTGAACAAGCTTCAAGGACGTGAAGCAAAACGTCGGACATCGTTTCAAACAACATATGGTACAACCTCAAAACAAACCAGAGCTATACAGCGCAACCGTGAAAACCTACGCAGTAGAATTGGCAACATGTATAATGGGGGAGGGTAGAGGGGAATAATGAAGAACGAAATGTACAGCAAAGGCCATAACTTGTAATCGGGAAAAACAATTGTTGGGATAATTCATGGACACAAAGGACAGAATTCCACAGTAGCAAAATAATAAAATCGCAAGGAAATGTGATGGGAACCTCGTGAATGTGAACACGTGTGCAACTCTCTGCATGATACCCCAAATGGACTAAAGTACAGCGAGGTGGCAGTCTTTGTTACGGTGGAAATAAAGAGAACAATTAAAAGCTTGGACAGTTTTAACAAAAAAATATAAGAAAATGGCCATTGTCTCAGTGTGGAGATGAGAGATAATAAAAAAATGGTTATTCTAAAGGAGCTGGGGAAATGGGGGTGAGATGGGAGTGAGAAGAGCAGCATTGGAGATAGGTAGGTAAGATAGATGGAGGAGAGATGGAGTAATTATTTGGAGGACATGCTAAATATAGCACAATAGAATATGATATATGGGGACAATGAAGAGAGATTTAAGATTGGTAACCAAACCAGAAAGGCACGGGGATTGGAGTATATGAATTCCAAAGTAGGGTTGATAAAGCATTGCCGTTAAACACAATATCGTCTGGTTGCACATGACAATCCGCTCAGCTTTGATAACAAAGAAAGTGACAGCAGAGGACAAGAGAAGAGTACCGTAATTCCATAGGTGGTTAGAAAGGTCAGGACACAATGGGTTCAACAAAATGTAACATTTGTGGCGCAAGTTCTAATCACGTTCACATATGCATGATTTCTGGTCACAAAATTTTTTACCGCAATTTTAAGAATATCTAAATGCTATGACTTGACTTTTCAATGACACAATCTAACACAAATATCCTAATATTTGATTGGTAAACACATACATATTTTTAGGATTTGTATTCTCATTCACAATTGATTTTGATTACAATGTCACGACTAACCGCACTTGCCTCAACAGTCTGTTAAGCTTATAGGAGGATCTATATCTTTGTACGAGGGCACTGTATATATGTGGGAGCGGATGTGCAGCGTTTAGTGCGATTCGCGACAAAGCCTGCAAGCCAAGTTCGATTTCCGCTCACGACCAACACCAGTGATGATTATCTGAACCAGTCCTGGGCCTTCCCTAGATCTATTCAGCCTCAAATGAGTACCTGGTGTGGTGTGTAAACATCGTCACTGTGAAGACAAAGGCAGCCAGGTGTGATACTAGTTACCGCCTATTTATGTTCCGCGTCGGCCTGCATAGATACGATATTCGCTTTCAGCTCTTGCGCCAAACATCTGTTAAGGCTATACGGGGGATCTTTGTCTTGTGTTTGTATATATGTTAGACATTTCCAGAGATGATCGTAACAGACAGATTGAGTTATGATATACATTTCACGCGAATTTATCTGAGTATATGATTATAACTATATTCCAAATATTAAATAATTCCATAATAATCACATTTGGGCTCAAAAAAAAATATGACTCAAAGGTTGATTGATTTTACTCATAAGGCCGGATCATTTTAGAGTTCTCAAAAGTCTTGTACAAAGCCCTTTTCAAATATTTGATCCCCATCATCAGTGAACCAGGTAATTCACCTGCCTCAGAGTGTGACGAATGACAAATCCTATAAAATCTGGACGAAATCCAATACTGGTTGCTTGTACCAAGTAGTAAATTGAACTGGTGTAAACAATACCGTCCATGGTGCCCTAGTTAAGTTGACTGAAACTGAACGAGCCTGGCAGTGTGCTTTCCAGTTGACGCTACTGGTGGAAGGTTTGCACGAACTCAGTTATTTGTATTTTTCAAAACGTGCCAAATAATGCACAGCACGACTGTACAAATCCCATAGCATTTCAGTATTTTATTCAAAAGCAGTCCATTGTGAGAGGTGGCAGTGGTCTGGAGAAACCGTCAGTGGATGGACCATGGCTAATGATGATGTCCCCATTGTGCACCATTCTCCCGGCCCCAAATATAGCAAATTAAAAATATTAATATTTAAAATGATGAGGTGCTGCCTTGTTTATTTGCCATAGTGAGCAGTCCCCTAATTTAAACTGCTGTAAGGTTAAGATGTTGAGCGCAAGTACCGCATGAGTAGGTTAATTTGGTATCAAACCATTGCAAAACATGTCATCAAACGTACACAAATGTCATTCCCCATGTTATTTCCTGAATAAAAACAATGCATAGCCGTGTAAAATGGTATAAAAGTAACAAATAAATGAACAGAGAAAAACAAAGCATTATTTGAGTTATGAAGATTGTGTCAAAATACTTCGTTTTTTTGTTTAATTCCAATTAACGTATATATGTTTTATTATTTCATAGCCCCTGTGCTGGATGAAGGCGTTCTCATATGTTGATTATGGGATGTTTGACCATACTTCACCACAATATGGCTCACCACTGATGTTATCCATGGCTGAAAAATAGAACTTAGGTCGCTGTATTCACACCATATGAAGCAGTATCATATCTATAATTATAGATTAAACACAATAAAGTCTAACATTACTAGACTAAGGTTAATCATATCAGTATTATGTAAAAAAAAAACTAACTTGTGACCACTGGCTTCATTTATTTTATTCCAGTATCAAAACCAGTCCACTACACCTCAGATAAAATTGGATGGGAAAATTCTATATCAGTTTTGAGGAAAATATACACTCAGTCTATTTTGGGCTAAATTAAACTATTGCTGTAGATGTTAACCAAAACTTCCTTGTTTTTTAGGTATTATGTGTTAATACTGTAAGCAGTCAGATTGCAACACAGATTTACGGGTATCCGCTTGATCAGCAGTGAAAATATGAAGGGTAACATCTTCTTGGTTCTTTCGGTAAAGTCACGTAGAAGGGAAATAATAAAATAATAAGAATAAAACATAATAAAATAATTATCACGACGTTTCGGCCACAACGCAAGCAGCCATCCTCAGGTGAATTTACCGAAAGAACCAAAAAGATGAATCCCTGCAGTCACGAAAGCTTTAAATCGAAATTTATGAAGGGTAAGTGAATGATCACATCAACTCTGGAAAGAAGTGAAGCCTGGATGCGCATGCAAATAAACAAACAGCAAATTCTGTCTGATTTAAATACGAGAATCGTAGAAATGTAAGGTAAATAATAAACAGGAAGAAGCAGTGGAAAATATAAGTGAAGGTGCCATTAAAAACCAATCAGGGGTAGAAAGGTTTTCATTAAAAATATTGTTAAAGTCAGATTAGTCTGGGTATGGAGAGATTTCAAAGGTGCTCTAAAATGTATCGTAAATGTAAGCAAATTTCACACTAATTTCAGAGCATTAATAGGTGGCTATACAACAGAGGCAGATATGTGAACTCGAAAATTGTATTGTAATATTTAAGCAACCAGTAAATGTAATTATAAATAAATAAATTGGACTGGTTAAACAAGCAACAAAGCACACAACACCACTGTGTGACAAAGCTTTGGCTCACTGCGTGTGTGCATACTGATGGCAAGACTCAGCCTTCGACAGATTGACACTGCACGAAGAACATAAGCTCACACGCCATGGCTAGGTGTAAAGGGTTATGCGAAAAATGTTAACTAAATGGAAAATATGTTAACTACATTCCAAATATAAACATCATGGGGTTTTTTTGTTAAAATGTTTTTATTCAGCTGTCACGAAACACAATTGGGTTAAATATTAATGGCGAAATAAATTAGATTTAGATAATTTCATAAATCATTTACATGAACAGAACGGGCTCTACTTTACACATCCAAACACCTGTTTCTGTTTTCCATGCAGGAGGACATGGCAAAGGAGGTCGTTTAAAAGTGGTTGACCATGTATATACATATATATGTTTTCAACCACTCAGAAGGAAATTGAAAACGTTGCAGAAGATGCTGCTGGCTAAAAATTAATTCCCAAAGGTGATCAAGTGTAATATTGTACATTTCTGACAGTAACATATCAACATGAAGTTTAAAAAATATATTATTTAGTTTGTACAGTTCAAACCAATTTCCCCTGAGGCTATTATTAGCCGAGTGTGTTAAAAATAAAACAATGGCCAGGGACATGCATTAAGATTTAAGGAATTGGATACAATTAGCTGTCCAGATGTGGGGTCTTTTGTATCACCAAATATAAGGGAGTTACCTCTCTCGCATATGAACCATACGCACCTGACGGGCAGTAACTGTAACATCTTCATGTTAGATCAACATGATGTGCTGTGATTTTTGAAAAAAGCCGCTAGCTTTGAAAACATATATTTTTTAAGAGGGTGGTGGTGGGCGGGGGATTTTTTTTGCGGAGACTTAAAAAATATTAAAGATGCATTTTAAAAGTGTGCAAAATTATGCAGCACACAGGGAAACCCGTTTTTTTTTCTCTTCATGATTGCGGAAGACCTTGTGTGACACGTTTGACAGGCAGTGGCTCAAATTAGCGGAGGGCAAAGACAGCGCCGCTGGCTCCGATTGAATTTTGCAAGCGTTGCTCACCGCTCACCTGTCTCAGGAGCACGACATCCGAGACGCGTTCGCGGCATAGGTACGAAGAATCTGGGTGCCTGGATCGAGTCGCAAGGCCGCATCGGGCAGCAGCGCCGTCGCTCATTCAAACGAGCCGCCGGGGGAGGGGGGGGGAATTAACAGTTCTCAATTAGACAATTAACAATGGGACACGATCAACGCAGATAATTACCGGGGAGGAACGTTGTCACGAGTCCCTCAAACTTGGCCAAACAGGCAGACTGCCACAGGCACCCCTTGGCAGGGAGTAATCGCTAGATTGCTACCTCATTTATCAACCTAATCAGCGAGGGCCACTCCCGGTTGACACCGAGCGGGTGCCTGGGTGGCTGGGGGAGATAGCCCAAGAGGTTGGTGGTGGTGGTGGGGGGGGCTAAATGGGAGAGAGGAGAGGGCCGGCGGGGTGGGGTGGAAGGAGAGGGTTGGTTGAGGAAGTTGACGGGGAGGGAGGGGGGGTTGAGGAAGGATGTGAAAGAGAGAGTGTGGTGGGGGGGGTGTGGGGGACTGGTTCGTGTTGTTTCTATAGTAACGGCCTTTTGGTACAGCTCAGAAGTGGCTGGAGGTGATTGGCTCTCAGCCGCAGATGCTGCGGTTTTTAAATACTGCTCATCGCACTGAAAGAAGCAGCATTGCCTCCGAGCCTCTGAGGGTTGAATATAATTTGTAAACTGTGGTAATTAGAAGGAAAAAAGTAACAAAAATATTTAAGAATAAATGTGCGTAGAAACATTTTGTTCATGCAGACGGTAGTAACGCGTGCTATTAAAGTCAATGCAGTACTCTTGGGGTATGTGTGGGCAGCACCATAGACAGCTGCCTTTGTATCGCCATTGCTAACGCCACAATTACTCATAAATATATAACAAAAATACAAACTTTGTATAAACAGTATTAATTACATGACGAATGCAAAACATACACTTTGAACTACACTCAACCCGATGATCATTTTCATAAGGTGCCAATGCAGGTTTTGACAATGATACTGATATTATTCGTGTGCTCTTTGCGAACAAACAATGTGGACTTGTTGTGGTTATTGGGACGAGCATGCTGGACTCATAACTCATTTAATGTTCGAGTTGAACATGGTTAAAAGGTTGAGCAAGTCAAAATACCGAACATTGCCCCTGTCCACCAAACGGTAAAATGGGGACACACATGTGAAGTTATTGGCGATCAGAAGTAGTGTGGTAAATTATACATAGCCATCATCTATTTTTAAATATTTTGTTATTGTGATAGTCTTTAAATAGCTAACTAGTAAATGATGCCCTTTAAAACAGGGCGTCTGTCTTTGCCTGCAGCAGCATATGCACGACGCGTGAGCCTGATATTCATTCACCTTCAGAAAAGGCATTCTTTACTATCCATAGCACACATACACAATTCATTCATGAATATCCTTTATTTTACCAGGGCAAAGCATACATATTTCTTTGTGTATGTTTTAAAAATATAATCTGAAACTGTCATTAAATAGAACAGTGCATTAAACATTTTGTACGATTTTATATCGTGGGCGGTTCTTTGAATATAAAATGATCTGTTGTGTCATTGGCACGCAATTGCCTCTTGTGCATGACAATTGTGCCACCCGAGTCTTTAACATTTGCCGTACAGCAGGCGCGCACGCGCTTTCTTAATTCCCAGCGTGAAAGCTACCGGGAGGTCGCGGGAGTCAAACCCCCCCCCCCCCTGAATCCTCGAAAAGCGACTCAGCGGCGGCTTTTCACCACCCCCTGAATGTCATTCGACAACTTAAAGTCGTCGACGGCCGCGTCACGAACCCAAAATGAATAGCCTACGCGAGGGGTTAGTCGAAGCGAGCTGTCGATTACTCACGCTAATGCCCGCCCACCCCATCACGAACTAAACCCCACAAGGTAGAGCTCACCCCCCCCCCCTCTCTCTCAGAACGACCTGCAACGTACGTCCACTTACCAAGCGAGCTCAACATTTCCTTTCCAATGTGCCCGGGCGTTGCTCTGAGCTGAAAAAAGTTGGAACGGCACTCTCCGCACGGGAGGTGCTGCCATTTTTGCGCATTGCCCGTGTCCTGCACCAAGGCACCGAAAGATGCCCCCCCGTTAGCGCCTGTCTGGCTGGAGTGAGTCCTTCACATGAAATCGAACGCAATTTCCTTTTTTTTTCTCGATAATAATAATTTTAAAAAATGTTGCATTCAGAAGCATCCTTTTTTTTCTTCATTGCAACTAAGGTTTGTGGGCTGTTAGGCGCAAGCTACATTCAGCACGAGGTATGAATGTTTTACAATGTAATTAAAATGTAAGAGTAGCCGGCTACCTGCAATTGAAGACCCCGCCGTCTCAACATGCCCACATGCGCAATTGCACCTGAGCCTATATAGAAAAAAATACATGACCACTTCCACGGCAAATAGCACTGCCGATTTCCTCTGAATTGCATATTACTTAAATGCTATAAGCTCTGGTGCAGCAGTGCAAAAATAAACTCTGCAAGATCAGAGACATACTTAAAGGCACTAATATTGAACTGGATATATCATTAGGCATAACTCAAATGATGCTGATGGCTTGAGCTGATAGAAGACCTTATAAAAAGGCTCAGTAGTGAATCAGGGTCTCTAATTTTAATTATATCGTTAATCCAGCTCTCAGTGTGAAAGAAGTAATCTATTTTTTTTTCCTTCAAAGATGTAAATTTTCACACAAGGGACCAAAAACATAAGCCGTGGTGCTCGCTGTTAATTAGGTTAGCGTTTTTAATGTAAAATTCCCTTCCGATTTTTATTGATGTCTTCAGGAATACATTGATTAATATTAGTAATTTTTAAGTTCACACGTTTCTTACTATTTATACAATGACAAAATAGCTTTAGACATCAATGGTAATATAAATATGAAAACTAAATGTAATAATTGATGTCGAGTTGTAAACATGCAATCTGGTTTATCCATATTGCAACTAAGGACAGTGTCAACAGTTTTTATTATGTGCCTTACTGTGGAAGGTATTTCTTAAACCAGCGACGGCTTTAAAGTTAATGAAGAAAAAGACTTCATTTTTATCCATACCACTAATTTATAGACCACACTATAATGAACACTGTAAATTGTAACTTCCAGCTTTAGAAGATTGGTTTACGTTTAGCATGAACATATGACCAAATTATATATATTTTTTTACATGTAAGGACAAGTTTAAAACTAACAAATAATTGACTTAAAGCTTTCGTGACTGCAGGAATTTATATTCTTTGGGTCTTTCGGTAAAGTCACGTAGAAACAAAATAATTAACAAAAACTACGACGTTTCGATCGCAACACAAGCAATCGTGACTTTACCGAAAGACCCAAAGAAAACAAACAATTGGCAACTACAATTTGTAATTTAGCCGCTTTACATGCAGACTGCATTTCACACCAAATGTCAAACACCAAAAATGACGAGTAATTGTGAAATAATAATTTCCAGCCCTTCCCCACACTGTCAGTCACGGAGATTTGTTTATCAAACTTACAATGTAATTAAAGTGTCAGTGTGGGCTGGTGGAGACACCTAAACCCGATTTCAGATATCATTCACCAAAGATCAGATGCTAGCCATGGCAAAGATTTGAACTCGGGTATCCGGAAACATATCTCAGCAAGCACCAGTTGCATTTCACTGGAGAATAACTGACGTGAAATTGTATGTAGCGATAAAGTCTAAACATAGACACACACGCGTATAATACAAAAAAAAACACGCTACGAGATCCATAATACATGGTTTTTTTGGGGTGTTAGATCGCGTAAATATATAAACGTGTCGTTAAACCCGCCACCACCCGACACAGCCAATTAGTAAGGTTTCTCACGTAAACAGAACATGCCAATTCGTTACTAGTACAGCACACCGGTGTGTTGGAGAGCAAAGCCACAACATTTACAATCTGAGATATTAAATAGCCAACTCGTCCCAATGACACATTCAACATTTCCCCCAAACTGAATTTACCAAGAATTTATTTTATTTTATTTAAATCTCGCCGCGTTAAAGTGCTTCGGCACTCAAAGAGGAACGGCGTGACGGCGCAAGCTGCCACCAACCCACCCCGGTACCTGTTGTGAGTGCGGTCGCCTTCCACCCCCTTCGCTCGGTGGCAGTCGCTGCAGAGACGCAGCTCGCGAGCCTCCAGCTGAGAGGGCTTCACTGACAGCGCCGAGTTCTGGGAGGAGGCTGTCAGAAGGAGAACGAAAGGGGACCCGGTGGGTAACGCAATGGCAAGCGGTTGAGCCGTGAGCGAGGGCGCAAGAGGTTGGTGGAAGGCATGGCTGGAGGCGGAACGGACGGGAGGAGGTGGGTTTGCAGGGGAGGAATGAAAAATAAGACTGAAGGTGGGGGAAAAGGTAGGGGGAGCAGCGAGAGGGGAGGGAAGCAAAGGATGAGAGAGAGGAGGTGGGCTATGGCGTTGTGGCGGGCGGTGTAAGGAAGACGGCGCTGGAACAGGCAGTGGGAGGATAAAGACATCAGCTAAATCGATCCCGGCTGAATCTCGTGGCCGGCCAGCACTGCACTCTCACTGAACAGCGGCGTCCGAGACACCGGCTTATAGCCACGGGAGGGGAGTCAGGCTGGCCAATGGCGTGGCTGTTGCCGTGGAAACTCTTCCCATCATCAAATGCACATTGCACAGTTTGCTGCGCTCGAAAACCATTGTACCACCCCCCTCGGCCTCTCGCATCGTGCCCAACTGCAACATCCTCGTGGTTTTGACATTCAGGGGATAATTCCTGGAAAAATATTACCTGCTCTGTCCAATTTGCATAATGATAAAAAAAATGTATACTATCATTACCCGGCAGGAATTAGGCTCAAATGAAACGTACTCTATGTTTTGAGGTTACCCAATTAAACTAAACTGTTGTCAAAATACAGGAATATGCTTTAGAAGTAGTTTTATTTTTCCATGCAATCTATTTGCACCTGTTCATATGCATAATTACCATGTATGAATGGAAACAGATTACCGCTATAATGCCTTATATTATCGTTGTGATTAAATGCAATCAAATTACAGTTATGTGTACATCATCTCAGCTGTATCACAACATATCCATCAATCACATTGCTCTATGAAGCCCATATAACTGAGATGCAAGCTATTCTAGTTGTTACCGTGGCGCACGCTATTAGTAATGTAGATGTATGTCATGTAGACATTGTCGGTTTACGGAACATGGTTAAAACCATAATTCTACGGCAGTATAAGAACGACTGTATATGGCCATGTGTACATAGAAATATATACAATGGGAACAATACATCCTTGAAAACACATCCCATTTTAGGCTAGTCCTAGTTATTTAAAAAAAAACAACCTCATAAAACTCGTAGTTTCTACAAAAAAAGGATGTATTACTTTTGTTTTTAAAAACAGAGTTAATGTATGTGATGATAAATGTATCCATACTGGCTTTATAGGCCTTGATATATTACCCCTATTGATGATAAATTTACAAGACTTTTCCCAAATCACATATTGAATTTAAAACCCTCTATGCATTATGGATAAATCCTGCATGACTCCTGCTGCCTAATTTATTTCTGCTCACAAAGCAGGCTCGTGTTGTCCGTATTCCGTGAAATCTCCAGAGAAATCTAGGTGACACCACTGTCCAGAGATTGACTTTTTTTCTTTGAAATACCAACTGATATACAATTGATGCATTCTACAAAGGACAAGCATAGGGTTTTGTATCTTACTGGATTTTGTGAAATGAATAATAATTATTAATTGGCCGCTTCGGGGGTGCTCTGTATAAAATCAGCATTTGAGTCATCACCGCTAAGTTGCACTTTCCATCTGTTTGTCTGCCTATCTACTACGTGTCTTTGTGCCTGTCTGGAATGATCCTATATGTACACACATCCACCTACACAACTTTAAAATTGTCCATCCAAACGGGAATCGTAGTTGTAATGTATATACGTATTAATCCTGGGCTAAATATTTGCATTTCAAATTCTCTCAAATCACCGGATCTGGCAGCTCTGATGATGACGGCAGAAATACCAGTGACAGCAATAACGGTAGGATGAGATGCAGGCACAGTGAGTAAATCACGCGGAAAGCTGGGGCATTGCGTCAAAATAGCAGGACCTCTCAAGCCTGCTCCCTATCTTCTCCCAAGGGCATCTCCATACAAACACATAATCGGGCTTGTCTTGACGGCTCAGCCAGAGAATACTGACTGCCTACATCTGGGCAGTGCAATAAAAAAAATAATCCCCACACCACTACATCTTTTATTGCTTCCAGGGAATTTCTGTGCCAATACATAACCAGCTAAAAGTCACCGCGCAATGTATCTTTAGGGACTCGTAACTTATACGTGTATCCCCTCAGGGACTTTCGAATATCAGACGTGGAGCCGCTACCACCCTGGTGAGTATTAGGATTGTCACAGAACGCTCTCAGGGGCACTGATATATTAATGCGCAATTTTACTTCCCAGTCATTCTGTAAAATGGGAGAAACAACTTATCACGCCTCGCTGTAAAACCACGGAGCTCCGCTCACGCTCTGCGTCATGCCATAATTCTACTTGAAAACTCGGCCGGGAAGCAAAAGCAAGCGCATGGCAGAACAGCGTGGCACTCTGTGTACAACACCGGCAAAAAATGTTGCACATGTACGGTTTTGTATCCACTTTCGTCTTGACATTACGGCGTTCCAGAGACGAGAAAATGCACGTAATTTACATGCAAAAACTGTGTTGGACTGAACAAAAGAATTCCTCACATGCATGTGTTTTCATTTGCACTTTCAAACTTTCAATACCATGATTATGTCAGCACACTGTAATAGTTTATGCATGTGAAACAAGGAGGTAATATACTTTTTCCGCAGACTAACTTTGCACAATTCATAAAAATGACGAAATTAAAAGCTATCTTGAGCTGTATGGTAATTTAATTGTGATGGCAAATTGGTCCAAACACACAAATGACGTGACCATGAATTTAAAAAAATCAGAGAGAAAATCCTTTGGCTTGTGGAGCTAACACATTGTCAAAATATTGAAAGGAGCCAAAATATAGGGAGTATATATATATACACATGCCATATATAAACAATGTTGTTGAAATCCTAGTCTTTAGTCACTCTTCATGCTTGTACCACATTTGTGGTGATTGTTAATTATACAGAATTAACTTAGTAGGGGGAAAAAATCAAGATATTTATGGATAATTATTCTTGTAAAGGCACACAAAAACCAAACCAACAGCTGCTAAACACCAATGCCCCCCCCTCCCATCTTGCTAAACATCCAAATTGTAACGCAGAAAAAGTGTCCTCAGTTTTGTTACCTAATCTATGGTTCTTTCGGTAAAGTCACATATATAACAATTATATAAAAAATGAAAATAAAGTGAATACAAAATAATAAAAACATCACGACGTTTCGATCGCAACACAAGCAATCGTCATCAGGAGAAAAAAGAGGGGTAAAACTGCTGAGGCAGGCTGTTTATAAAGGTTTAAAGATCGGCGGGGCAGCTAATGTTAATTTAGGAGAGGTCTCCGACATCGGCAGTAGGTGTACACCATCTTTGTTACCTTTCTGTGGAGGTTGAGCATCTACACGCACCGTCTCATCTGGCTTTCAGGTGATGATGGCTACAGGATGGAAGAGTGAAGAGACCAGGGGCGGTTTCTTCATTAGGGCGATTGGGCGACGCACCACCAATGTCATTCAACCACAGAGTCACGCTAGCCGTCACTGTGCCTCTGGATATAGTCCAATCAGCGTCATGCTACGTTCTGTGGAGTACCGCCTCTTTTTGGGCGATTTCACTCCGGCTGAGAATCGCCCAGAGTGTTCCCATAGACTTACATTCAAAGATGTTTTTTTTCGAACGGGGGGCGCTGCAATGCATTCTCTATGGCTTCCGGGAGGGCTCGCACTAACGTGTTTACGTCATCATACGTAAGCACGTTTCATCCAACAATATAATTTGTCGCCACCTAGTGGAATCTTTAATAAAAGAAACTTGAGTGGATTGTATTAATAGTGAGTATAGAAACAAACAAGATGTATTGTAAGAGTCACTTTTTTTTTCATTAATATTAAAGAAGTGAAGTTGCCTTTACATGCTTAAGCTGTTAATTTATCCATTGCATGGGTGGACCTTATCCTTATCAATCATCCAGACATTTGCCCCCCTGAGAGATTTTGCAGGAGCCGCCACTGGAGGAGACCACATTATTTATGAGTTGTGCACATGCTTGGAATGTTGGTTTCATAGTTTGCTTTTTTCCTTTCCAGGGGTGGATTAAATAGTGAGAGATAAATGGAGAATATGTGATGACTGCCACCTTGACCATTTCTGCCATGCATGCTGCTTAGGTCTCTAATCACTGCCCACTGCTGGCTGAATAGTGGTCAACAATCAAAATGGATGAAAGCAGAACGGTACCATTAAAACGCATAATTGTTAAGATAATAGACGATCTGCCACAACTAAAAAAATGCATCCACATGCCATTCACATACAATTTGCTAAAGTTGTGGCAAGATGTATTTTCAAGGCAAAATATGACAGGCTCTTATATTGGCACTAGCTAGAACAGATTGACAACGCTCCAGTACTCACAGGAAACTAAGATAAGCTTCACTTCTGTGTAACTCAAATGTTTATTTTTAAATAGATCATTACTTGAAACAACATACAAATGTTCCCATTAATGCACGACGTACAGTTTTGGTTAAAAAAAAAATATGTAACATGTAAAATTATGCTGATACTCCAGTGGTGCAAATATGTGCAAGAGATGCAAATTTGTATAATTATATATAAAGGAATAACAGTTTGCGAGGTAGTGCATCGGAGCATGCCTTGGTAATTGGAGGAAGGAGATAAGAGAGAGTGTTGAATCGAGATGCCAAATTGGCAGGGAATGGTGTGAGATGTAATCAGGCAAGGACCTCTACCTGCAGTAAAAGCTGCTCAGATGAGCTCAAACTAAATATCTGAAATGTGCTTTACTATCCCGTGATTTTTAAATGAACTATCTAATGTGGCCTGTGAATGTAACTAATGAAAACGGTTCAGCACATGAGCATGATTAGTGACAGCACGGATATCACACCGTTCTGCTCACCTGAGCTTATTAACCTGATGGCACGTGGGCTGACTTTGTTGATTTTGGTAGCGAGACGGAAAGTGACTGCAGGGCCAGTTTTACTCGTTTTTTTAACCCCATAAGTAAAGGCCGTGACTGCAGGCAATTCATGGCTGATAGAATAATAAATGTAGACAGATACAACCCTAAAGATGGAACGGACTATAATGAGAAGAAATGAGGAACGCAGACTTCTATGTGAAGATCATGTTTGAAGAATGGCACGAAACAGGAATCTACCAAAAGTAACGGGAACATTAGTCGAAATAAATAGAGGCAGAGAGACAACCGGAAGCAAAGATGGAATGGAGAGATATGACAAAGCAACATCAGCAACGGCGAGATCGTGTGGGTATAATGTGAATTCGAGCAATGCACCCTCCACCACCCGACACAGCCAAACAAACCGAGTTGTCACGTGGGCAAATGTGCCAATTGATGTTCTTTAGCAAACAGGTTCCGTTGAAAAATCAAGCAAATTTTGAGGCAAGGACCGTAAGAGTCTATGTATGAAAATAGATGGGATATGATAACGATCGCCAACAGTGCAGGACTGCTGCTGGAAGTTCAAGGTCTCAGTGGCCTCCATAAAGGTGCTGGATAGGAAGAGAGGGATAGATGTAATGCACTATGAAATTGTGCAGAGTGGACAATTGGGTAGAATGTTGAGGACATTGTAAATCAAAGCCATCCCTCTTGTCAAAATAAAAAAGCAGAAGATTTTTTTCAGAAAAAATAATAAAAACAAGTATAATTATAGTATGTGTATACACATTATACATGAATTGAATTTTGCTATCCTAAGTGATTTAATTAATTGTCACAATTCTGGGTCTCGATTCCATTTAAAAATCTATTATTTTTGGTCTCGTTTATAATTTTCTCATGTTCCTGTTTTGTTTGTAAAAAAAATGTCTGCTTCATTTATACGAAACGTGTTTAAATAATTTGCATACACGTTACATTTCACAAACACAATTTAATACATGTGTTGCTGGCTAGGGTTTCCATATCTGAGGTAAGTAAAAACAATGGAAATATCATGTGAAGAAAAATCTCACAATTTCAAAAAAGAGGTGGATTATTAAACAACTGACAAAACCTGTACTTTTAATGTCCCAGGGATATTTACAGATATTGGAGGCAAAATATCCTCGGCATACCAAGACAGGTGGCAACTCTAGTAATCAGAATAGGAATCAACATGAATGAACGAATCAATGGATCATTACAAAACTAGTATACATAAATGCAACAATACACTAATTTCGGGAATTGCATCCAGAATAAAAGTAGAATCAGTCTATTGTTGGCTTCACTATGAGGAAACTTATTTTTATGCTCAAACACTATTCAAAATAAATGAATTAATATGTGGATTGTTAAAAAAAATGCTCACATTACAATTATTTTTTCATTGTATTTTAAAATCCTCCTGATTCATGCACAGAATATCCTTTTGATAATTAACACCAATGGTACATTTCTCTCCCATTGAACGGGCAAGCACACTGAAAATTACATCTCACACAGGAGTCGCATGCACTGATGGGAAAGTTTCACAAAGGTTCACCCTGGTGGGCACATTATCACTCTGCACTTGTTCACACCAGATAGTGTATTTTTGTCATCAAAATAATCCCTGTCATATTCCAAACAACAGCTCATTCAAAGTGCTGTCACTCTTGGCTCACCGCTCACATATCTCCATGAGTATCAACCTCATATAAAATCCATCTATAATATCAATATATTTGTATGAAACACAAATATTGGAGGGTTTGAAAATATGGGTATCCCTCAATATATGGAACAGAAACATTCCTGAAAAGTTGTCGGTAAAACGAATTCTATATATCGAACCCTGTTTTCCCATTGATTTCCATTATATAATCGAGATGCGTTCCTAGAGAAAAGATTTTGTCCCCAAGGCTTAATAAAATCTCACCTAAGAATGCAGCAAACCTTTTTTAAGCACATTTAATGGAACAATCAATAACTGTACGAGTTACTACTAATAATACTCGAAATAAGTCGCAAAATAAAAATGCTGTGCATAAACGTATACCCAAGGTAATTTATAGTGTCGTTTTGCACTTCCGCTATCACTTGCACTTCAACGGTCTCTTTCCATGAATCTTGACTTACATTTAGTGAAAGTAAGAATGCTGACAAAGCGATGAAATCATGAACAATACAGTACAGTACCGGGCGTGATCAACACAAAGGACAAAACCCAAAGCGAGCCAAGCTTGCGGGCCACGAAGAATGTGGGGAAAACTGGTACAGTACTAAAAGTGCACCATGAAAACCACCAGGGGCAATATGAAATGCACACGTGGACAAATGACAGAATCTGCATCGTTTGACATCTGCCCCCCCCCCCAAATATATATAATCTCGAGATTAAAAATTCCGTAAATGCAAATTGAACGCAACGCATATCGAATGGATTCCTTAATTAAATAAGTTACGTTTTGTGGACATTCCACAGATTGACTTGCCGTATAATGAGGGATAACTATTAAAAATGTATGTTTATGTAACACTTTTGACTGACAACCAAAAAGTTATGCCAGTGGAATTCCTCTTATTGAAATGCCCCTTTTTAAAGAATATTTTAAGACAGTTGTATTACACTTTGGGAATGCACAGAATTCGAAAGGTATTTCCCTTAAGTTTGTGGTTTAATATTTCATCATGTGATTTTACAATCCACTGGTTTTTTTTAAATGCTGTGCAAATTTTTGGGCTTGGTGGTCTCTCCATTGCTACCAGTAAAGGTCAGACCGTGACTCCTGGCCATACTAATTTCATGTGCAGCAGCTCAGCTGACCTTCAACAGAAATTAGAAAGACCTTTTAGGAATCAAGGAATCACATTAAAAAAGTCAAACATTCAAGGATGCATTCGTTTAGAATGAACTATATTCCACAATTTACAAACAAACTTTTTTGTCTGGAATGTTTTTGCAAGGTAACTCACTAAATGTGTAGTAAGACTCCCCACCTATTATATAAAGAACATTCCAGGTGTCAAAGGAAAACTCGACGAGTCAGTACAATGACAGCAGCTAAACTGATCTGAATTTAACACAAATTTCGCTAGTTCAATGGTTTTCAATAGATATCAAGTGCTGGTGTTCAGTAAAATGCAGTGAAGCCTGTATTATAGTCACCACTGTAAAAAGGTCACCTGTCTTACAATGCAGCATACAAATTTATCCAATCCATCTTCTATTAAAGCTTAAGATAAATCCCAATATATAGCCTACAAGGACAGCCTCTAATATTCACACACACACACATCTCTTTCTCAATATATATTTGCACGATGAAGCCTAACAATCCAAATGTTAAAATGAAATTCGTTGTCAAGATTTTTACATTTTTACATTGTATTAATGTGTTGATGCATGCGCTCGGAAAAAAAAATACAATTGCTCAGTACTGCTACATTCATGTGCTGTATTATCCTGCCATATACCATGATGAAATTTTGTAAACCTAACCATCAGTGGCGCCAACATGAGTTATGTAATCGAAAATTAAAACCTATTTTTGATTTAGAAACCCATTGCTGACAGTAAGGCAGATATATTGACAATCGTAGTGGAGCTCACAATTCTTCTTCCTTCAATTCACTGATTTGGTGTGCAATTATCTAATACAAGACACAGTATGTGGCACGTGAGATATTTCACTCCTCAGTGGTTAATTTCCAGGCACCATGTAGGTGGTATTCTCAAGGGGCGAACCTAATGATAGCCAGACTTGCTTTCAAGGTGAAGGCCTCTCAGGAAAGGGTGAAAAGCTGTTAACTAGAGCTACAATTAGACTTGTGTGGTGAGCTGCAATTCACAAAGTCAGCGAAATGGGTCTCGTGAAGACAGCAGACAAGCAGTGACCACCTACCCTCCCCAGTGCTATTAATCCTGCCTAAATGTCAATTACCTGATTCACAATTACCCTACAGCTATGCAGAACTTTTTTCATCTTTTTCCAACCTCCATGATTTCTTAAGGTCACTGGGGTGGGGGGGGGTCATCTCAGCTGGTTCATAAAAAATAGTCAGCCGGTCTGGCACAATTAAAACAAAACGAGACAATGGACACATGTTACCTGAAAGTCACACACCACCTGTCTCAGAGTTACTGGTTGCAGCTTTGTAGAACAGATGCTCGCTGCGCAGCTGCCTATTGCCAGACAGTAATGAGATTTCGCCTCTAGATTACAGGCACAGAATAATACTGGGATGGATAAGGTGGGTTATCCTGATTCTAATTCCTCAAAGAATAAATACCAAGTTAAATCCATTCAATGTCAGTTTACAATGTATAATCATTTTATATTATCAACATCCCTGTACTTGTATTGCAAATGAAATACATTTTTAACAAGTGTCCAGTACTGGCATAATCAATGTTACTCTTTGGACATATGTTGTAACATATTTAATAATAATATAAACTACTATCATAAAAAAATATTAATTGAATGATTTTTTAAAACATAACTGACCAAATGTAAAATAATATGTAAACAGTGCAATGGTACATCTGGACATAAGAAAACTGGTTATTTTGTAATTATGCCCGAAAAGTAAATTGTGCCTCTATTTTAAGGTGCTGATAACTTCGAGCACAAACAATAAAAAAAAGTGTTTTGTATAATAGCACACAAACTAGACAGCGTATTGTAATTTCATCCCTTTGTCCATGTGTATTGAAAATCAGTTGAGACAACCTTGTAAAATAATGAGGGGATAATGACAACTCACGTTGAGAGCATTGATTTTCAAAAACACGAATATTGTTTCATGCTTGTTCTATGATTACTATGTCAAACATCACGCCTTCAATAAATCCACTATTGGCAGCTCAAAATATATACCATTCATATTACAATTTCTGTAAAAAAAAACAGCAACCAACGTATACAAGTGTAACAATGAAACGTAATCTTCAACCGATATGCAGAAGAAAAAACAACCTTAAAATTATCTAAACGGATTCTATCCATTGTGATCAACACATGGCCCTTGATAACAGTACTTGCATTTATGACGTCAACATAAAAGCATGAGACTAAAAATACAGGCATCTTATTGCCACTATAAAAAGAGATGTCTACAGAGTGCAGCTGTGTGGCTTAATATTGCACCTGACCTTCGTGATTTAATGAAGATAAAGCATATATTATACATATTTCCCCAACGAGATCATTTAGACACTACCACTCTAAGCATGTCTTTGCCAAGTCTCATACATTGCTCATGACATCCCATATTTCCATACGGTCTCTCTGTATGTTAAGATGCTTAACGCTATTGCACATGGCGTATTGTTTCTCGTAAAACAAATTATACAAAATGCATTTCATCAATGTTATTTTGATTAAAACACGATGTGTGACAATTGTATTACCCATCAAAAATGGACATTTTTCACTTATTGCCATTTAACATTGGTAATGGCTACAGGAAATTCATTAGGTGCCATCTGATGAATACATCTTAAAACTTAATGGGACCTCTTCTTGGTTCTTTCGGTAAAGTCACGTAGAAGGGAAATAATAAAATAATAAAAATAAAACATTATATTTTATTATGTTTAATTTTTTATTTTTAGAAAACATATTTTATTATGTTTTATTTTTATTATTTTATTATTTCCCTTCTACGTGACTTTACCGAAATAACCAAGAAGATGAATCCCTGCAGTCACGAAAGCTTTAAATCGAAATTTAACTAGTGTGGGTGTCTATAACATTAGCAAAATAACGTATTTCAAAAAGTGTCTATTGACATACGCTTTTCAAAGAGAATAAACATATTTTAAGAAAATAACAAACACCTCCCGAAGATACGATTTTATTACACGTTTAATTTATTATAAGTATCATCGCTGTTGTCAGTATTCACAATTGCAATGAAATGCGTAATAATTACTTTCCTGAAGTTATTTCTTGAATAATTGTACCAGTTAATTTTCTTTTTTTAAAAGTGACATTTAATATCATTGTGTTTTGGCATTCAAAGTTTCACTTGAAGGTATTTTTTTTTTATAAAAGCCTGCTATGGAAATTAAACAATAATAAAATAGATAACATCGGCAATTCATCTTAAAACCAATTTCCTTTCTTTTTCCAACACTTGTGGACATGCATATTTAACCTTTAAGAATGTATTCGTCACAACGTGGCATTCGTTAATGTTATTAATTGCAATAAACTAAATCTAAAAATCTAAATGACTCCACTTGCCATACTTGTGTTCAAACTTTATTTATCTATCGATATACATATATTCGTATGTGAAGTTTTATATATTTATATAATAGAATATCTTCATGTTTGAAGCAACTACATTACAATAAATGATATTGGCATCAAGTCAAACGAACAAAACATACAACGTAATTGGTATTGGCCAAACGTCCCAATGCTGAAAACTTCCGGCAAATTACTCAATTTGGATTACACGCAACGCAATATCGCCCTCTATTGCAAAAAAAAACCTGGCAGGGCCCTCCTGAAAAAAAGTTAATGAGAATCGGTGAGGCTTTCTTGAGTAAACGCGCATCATACTTATACTAGCTAAAGCTCTTGTATTCTCAATCCCATACAACAGTAGAGTAATGACAGGAAGGAATGACAGCAGAAGGAAAGTGACGAGACCACCCTCCAATCCCTCTTCAATTCGTTTCTCTCCTCATACCAAAACCACTAGAGGGCACTCCAGGTGTCAAATCAAGCACTTTGCTCTATTTCATCTAAAACATTGAACGGCACAGATCTGGGTGAAGGCACAGCATGTATATCTTTACTTTATTTAGGAATTACTAGTGTCCCATAGGGCCATGACGATGCATCGCTGAAAATCTGCTCTTGATCCAAAGGACGTATGCATCGAATCACCCAATAATACATTATTTTAAATATAACATAAATACATTTTAATAATTAGACATTAAGTTGATGTTGGCGCAGACAAAGTGGATGGGCAATGTGATTGAGACAGAAAATACAGCACAGCCAAGATGGTACAAAAAGGCAGTCCAAACAAAAGACAGTACAACAACCAGGACGGATGAGACAAAAATACAGCACAAGAAAGGGCACAAACAGGGCATTAAGGAAAGCATAGACAGCCTAAGGCTGTGCTCAACTTTCAATCCAGAGGCGACGGTGGAGAGGAGACAGTTGGGAAAACTGTAGACCAGTGTGTGGTGAGATTATTTTTTCTTTCTTTTTTTCCTCGCAACCAAATTAAAAGACTGAGTTTATTTTATGTTATTAATTACCATAGTAGAATCACAATCAAGTTCATTGAAAGATTCACACCCATTGACTGGGGATTTTGTTCTACTATTCACGAATTAAATCGCCACCTGGATTATTATGGGGCCCAAGTGACGTTAAACTAATTTTGTCTAAAATCTAACCAAAAGCTTCAACCCAGAATTTTGGTGGCACTGGTTCATTTTGACATTGTGTAAGCATTGCAAATCTGAGCCACCCAGTTATTTTATCCTGTGAACATGATATCCATATGCCATGAAAAGTGTAAAGCTAGTGTTTAGGGTAAGCAAAAATATACAAATATATCTGCAATTCTAAAAATACTGTAAAAAATATTGGATATTTACAATGTGACTACACATTTCTTCTAGCACTAGCTTGTTTGCCCGTCCTAGGATGGAAGCTGTAATATTTACGAAAAAATTGAGCAGAGTATAATTGTATCTTGTGTAAATTTATTGGCAGTGAATCTTGCACGAAAGTAAGTCATCAAATACTTCACTGCATTTCACTGTAGCACTGTATTAATGGCAGTGAATCTGGCACAAAACGAAGTCATAAAACACTTCACTGCAGTTCACTGTAGCACTGTATTGATGGCAGTGATTCTTGCGCAAAACTACTTCATAAAACACCTCACTTCATGTCACTGTAGCACTGTATATAACTAACCTTCAATTTGTTCAAATCCACTGCTCTGATACTTTATTCTCTTCTGCTTTTGGTCGCTGGGGTTAAAATAAATTGGAATTCGATACAATATCTGGCAAATCACCGAGAAATGTCTATTTAACCATAATGTAGAAACATAAATTAGACTTACCTTTTGTCTCAAGTGCTGAAGAAATAAATAAAGACACCAAATCCACTTTGTTGCTGAGTAGAATTATTTATTAGATTCACTTTCAATAAAAAAACGTCAAACTTTTAGCGAATTTGCAAAACAAAAATATTTCCGCTCGACCTTCTTCTGCGTGAGTGTAAAAATCCACCAGCTCATGAATATTAATGATGGGGAGGGGTGCGGCATGTGGAGTGACGTCACGCGCGTTACACACAACAGACATTTTTGGCTCATTATAGTAATAATTGTGTTCACACACAAACATTCCAATAACTCCAATGAAAGCACTATGGTATTGCATCTGCTGAAAGGATGCATTTGGGACATAGCAAAAAAACAATAGATGGGTGATTACTAAGAACTGCTGTTTTACTCATTTTTCCATTCATACCAACTGCATGTTCAGATGCTCAAGGAACATAAAAAATCTAATTACGTGAAAAATGTTAATTGTATGAAAAAGTAGAATGTAAAAACTAAGTGATGAACATGATCTTTTAAAAAATAAATTATATGCTTTCAGGAGGGTATTGAGCTATCAATGTGTAAATGTACACTGCAACTTTGATGTGTATTTAAATAACGTCATGTTTCTTTCTGGGCTCTTATTAAATTCCCAATTGAATCAACATCCCAATGTAAATTGGGACAATATTAAAAAATATCCTGACTGCATGACAATGAAACGCAGGACTGTCACAGCACAAAGGTGTATGCCTGAGTGCCCTTGTCCACCAGGCATGCTGCTCAGCTGAATGGAAGAAATTAGAAGGACAGGACTCCCAGCGAATGAATGGTTGGTGTCAGAAAAGGCCATCTGACCCCATGCTGTGCCAGCTATGGCACGACGCCCGCCAAAATGATTGACCTTCGTCGTTCATCACAAGGCAGGCGGGGGCTCGGGAAAAAGTGCTGCACGCACACGCCGCCTCCATTTGTCAGAGCAGAGGAGTCGTGTCTCAGCAAGGCCTAGACCACTTTACTTGGACCTTCCCCCTATGCCCCCTCCCAACTGCCTCCCTTCCCCTCGCAACCCCCCACCCCCTTCTCCTAAACCATGCAACCTCTCCCAGGACCCCCCTACGCCCCCCCCCTTCTCCCCAAAACCCCCAACGCCTTCCTCAATCCAATGCAGGCAACAGTGCTTTCTGGCCTCGTTCACCTACACGCAGCACTGCTGATGGTGAGCTTGCGCTCACAGTGACTGCTGCTAGACTGCTGCTGCATTCGCTCCGGCCCTGTGTCCCATACTCAGGGCAGGAGAGAGCAGATGTGTTTTCATCATACTTTAGTATGCTCTTTTGATAGCCTGCGACCATTACGGAGACATGCATTATCATTAGAGTCGTGTTTTTTTATTATTATTGTTTGTCACGTGGCTTTATCACCTTCATAATTACTGTTTCAAAGACCTTGAGGGCCCCATGGGGACATAAACACTGGATATTGCAAGCAACTTGGTCTTTGTCTTCCAAAACACCCCACGGGCTCCCATGTGATCCCATAACAATTTGGCAACATGACAATGAAAAATTCACCTATTCCATCACTAGCGAGCCCGCTGGGGGTTATTTTTGCAAGGGTGGGGCCCGCTCCTCACCTCACCAGTGGGAATTGTGCAGCTGTCTAGATCCCGAAGCCACACAATCACGCCGTCAGCAAATTGGTCTGCCATTATAGGCCGACTGCCCTGGGTCTGAGCTTCAAACATGTGCCCGTCTTGTGGGATTCATTTGTTACTGATAGACTCTTCTTATTACGGACAAAAAGGGCAATATAGTGAGAGCATCGCGACATGTAACAATGACGGGGGAATGCTGCATCAAATGTGAGTCGCGAAATTATTTACGCGTATTTGAAAATGCGGTTTTGTAGATTGCATTGTTTTAATTATGAATTGATCACAGATTTAAGGATGTGTTTTTGAACCTTTGTTTAAATCTTTTATTACTGGACAGTCATCACCTTTTCTGAAATGGCACATGAAATCGCTTGACTAGTCATCCCACATGTGGATAGTATTGATTTTACATTTCGCGATCAATCACTGGGCTGAACCATGTGACATGCACACGTTTAAATTAAGTGCGGAGCTTTGTTCGCTATAAAGATATATATCTACAACCATGGGCCACTAACAACAAGGGCTGAAAGTCTGAAAGGTGTTTCGTGTCCGTCCAACCTCGAAAATAAGTTCATCACTGGACGTGACAGATTGGAAGCTGAGAGACCGAGATGTGCGAAGACAGAAGGGCCGCGATAGCGGCTGTCTGGCAGTTAGTGAAACCATCGTCAAAAGGGGCAAAATCGACCACACAATGCAAGCTTCAGGGGGATCAATGCTCGGAGAGATGGGTGCGACAGACTCGCACATTCACGTTGGGTGCTACATCTCATTTCCTGCATATTACTCGCATCTTCAACATTGCTTCGGTGGGAAACACACACGATGAGACACATGAGCCTTGCAACGTATCCACATTGCTAACAGAGAATTACCTCTGTGTGAAGCAGTGAAGGGTGCAGTGTTTCAGGATGAGTCACGTTAAAATATACACGACCTGTGTGGAAATGTTATGCCACTTCAAACAAGGGAAGGCAGGAACATATATAACATCTCCAAAGTAACTTAAACGAAGTATCATCTAATTTCACGATGTTCTGTATGTACAAAATTTTCATTAAATTGTAAAAAGAAATATGCGAGTAATCATCAGCCTTGATCAATCCACTGTTGGATGAAGGCCTCCTAAAGCCAATGCCATGTCTCATGCTTTTACAACGTAATAATCCACATGGCAATGGCACACAAACTGATTTCATCACTCCATATCCTCGATAAATGCCCTCCCGGATGAGTTCCATCCGTTTTGCTGCCACTCCGTGATTACACTATGTAACACAATTTTAGTTCCTGGGTAGTAGTGTTATTTCCAAATTGCTTGTGTCTAAAACGTATAAAAAATGGCTTTTGTGATCAGGACAGTGATATTTTGAAATTTATCTATTTTCCAAAACATTCCAGATAGATTCAGTGCTGAGTAAATTTGGAGTAACTTCTAGAACATTCTAGAACTTTGCAGTCATATAAATAGTAGTATAAATACAGGGGCCTTAAACCCACCAGTTCAGTTTAGTTCCAGCTGCCTAAGTGGATACATTTCTGCATTTTTCTGAGATGGCATCAAGAGGCTGCAAGCATCCGGCAGACGCATTTTGCTATGTCTGCGGCCAATTTATCAGGACAAAAGAAATAAAATTGTTACACAATGTTATTCTTGAATACCAGCCATTATTTAGGAAAGCGACGTGTCCTATCCAAGCCCACTTTTTTCAGTGTGAATAACCTGGAATTGTTCTCTCATTGTAATTCCAAGCATGCATTTTTCCACACTTCGCTCCACACTTTTGAGTTTTTGTTTCCATTTACATGACAGCTAATACGCACTGGTTAAAAACGTTATTGAGGTAGATTGGTTATGTTATATTCTTGGTTCTTTTCAGTAAAGTCACGGAGAAGGGAAATAATAAAATAATAAAAATCAAACTATACAATTCTCACGACGTTTCGACTGTAACACAAGCGATCATCATCAGGTGTGAAAACCACAACAATAATTTTTTAGAAAAAAGTGGCGTTTTTCTTTCTTGTTGTAGTTTTCACACCTGATGATGATTGCTTGTGTTACAGTCGAAACGTCGTAAGAATTTTATTGTTTTATTTGTACTATTTTATTATTTCCCTTCTACGTGACTTTACCGAAAGAACCAACAATATGAATCCCTGCAGTCACGAAAGCTTTAAATCGAAAAAAATTGGTGATGTTGCTTTCATCATTAGGTTCAGCTTTCAAAAAACACTCCAACCTGCTCTAATCAGCATCATTCTTTCATCATTCTACTTCCAGCCTGCTTTTGTTACCTGCTCTATACATACACATTATTTTGTATGTTGTAGTATGTCCCTCTGACATATCCTCTATGAGTTTTTTTTTCTTATATTATATTGAGTCCAACATTGTAGCCTTTTATTAAGTTATAATATTTCCTGCAGTTCACTCCCACTGCAGGATACACTATGTTATGAACAAATCTGAGATGGTGAATGTTTTGGTCATTAATATGTAAGCCTTTGTTTATCCGATAACATTATTATAAAATGCCTTCTAATACTGCAACGAATAGTGAAAGTGTGGCACCTTGCCAGACTCCCCATTTAATTTTTTAAAATATATTTTGTATTTTAAATATATTACATATTATGCTGACATTATGAATTTAAATATGATAAGAAAAACTGAATACATCTTGAAAAAAACATCTTTTCAGAATTGCCAATTGTTTAATTTGTCAAATGGGAAATATTTCAATCGTTTGGTTCATTTGCACGGTAGTAATTGGGATATTTCCGAAATTTATGACAATTATAATTATTACAATGATTGCTTTTCAGCACATTCGAAAATTTAGTTATTTTAAATAATGTATTTAATATCCAAGACTTTTTTAAATGTATCCAATCATTGCAATCAAAATATAATCAGGTAAATTTAGAATTTTATATCGCCCGCATGTCTTGAAATGAGAACGATTTACAACAATAGCAATGCCACATTTCTACTACCCTCCTCCCAAAAGTAAAGCATAGCGGATATTTTTTTCACAAAAAGTATAGTAAGTAGAGGAAGTGACTCATGAGTGGGTGCTGATTTCTAATGTCCCTTAATAAGATGTGTAAAATGCTTTGTTATATTTTGGAATTATTTCTAGAATATCTGTTTAGGATAATATGGTGTTACATTAATGATATTGAAATTTGTTTACAAGAAAGTCCTACTTTAAAAATTATCACCTCTTAATTGCAGGCAGTTAAATTGCCCAGAGCATTGGTCATGCAACAGCTACTTTTGCCGAGAGAAATGTGAAATTTTAACATCTGCACACAAGCACATGGCATTCCCTGTGATTGTGTTCTAGGTTTTAGGCAACATACTTTCAAAGTGGCTGTGAATGGGGCTTGAACTGATGAACCTTAGACTCTGAGATAAGACCGTACTTCTCCAGACCACTCACAATCTGCACTGATAAGATTTCACCTAATAGCTCTGACCAAAAAACTCTATATCCAGAAACTGTGCAACACTAAACCAAATACATACAATGGGTAGACTCCTCATGGTGCCCAGTCACCTAGTGCCCAAACGGTGGCTTCGGATAAGCTGTGAGCAGTGTACATACATCGTTAGTGACCTTTGAACCCCAAATGATAAAAGGGTTTATATTTGCTGGCTTCTTCCAAGGAGAGGGGATACGCTCATTTCTGCTATGTCAGTCGTGAACAGGTATTTGAGGATGAGGTAGCCGGGTACTGTCCTTTCCCAGTACTTCTCCATTTTCAGCATCTGCAGCGCCACATCCTTTGGCACCGCTAGGATGGCACTCAAAAAGTTATCCTTGCCTATCTCCTCCGTTGGGACTATCCCTACAACCCCGGGGTGGCTACTAGATCATCTGATTTTATAAATCCGGGTCACAGACAGTGGTCCAGATTATCCCCTAACCTTAAAATCCATAATCTGGGGTGGATTTGGATCAATTACAATCAATTCTGATCAACTATTATGTCTTATTTGTGTAGAATCAAGTCTATGGTGATACTGTGGCTCCTATCAATCCTATTGATTCCATATAGACTCTACCAATTCAATATCTATTTCGACTTCCAAATCAACTCAATCAATTCCTGATCTATTTCGACTACGAATCAACAAAACTGATACAAGATATCACTTCGACTCCCCCTACGCCCATCCCTTCTATAACTCTGCCACCTGCACCACCCTCGTTCGACTCAAAGCACACATGGGATAGGTACAGAACACTTTAATAAAGTAACTACAAACCAACTACCCACACTATTGGCAATACTCAACAACATCTATTAAACAAAATCTGAGTCTAACCCGCTTCCACGAATCTACCCACCCCTAACTAGCCTTCCACCGATCTCAGGAATCGCACCTCGCCTTACCTTCCGAATCCCACCAAAGGCTACTTGACATTTCCTGACACCCCCTTGACCTCCTGCTCTCGTGCTTGTACCTCCCTCCCTTGGCGCCTGACCCCTCCTCTAGGGTTGGTGCTGGGTCGCTGGAGGTCGACCATGCAACTGACCAGTAGGTGTGCGGGGTGGGGGGGATGTTGGTGTGGACCGTTCAAGGGATATGGCACCACCCATTGACTACAACAACAACTGCCATTCACCACTAAGTGGTGGTGACATCACCACGGCGCCTGTGCCAGGCTATGTGCACTTTAAGGCCACGTGAAGTGTTGAATGCCCGGCTGGCAGGAGGTCACGGGACAGACCCAGGTGCCATTGGTTGACTGACTGAGATGACTGGCCGATGCACCACCTGTGCCCCCTACTGTGCCAACTATACACACTGACTACACACACACGCGCGCACTTTACACTCCTCGGTGCGGGGAGGGTTCTGCATTTCCTTGGCACCTGTTAGGATGAATGCTGTTAAACGAGGTGGAAAAGAGTAACAGAAGCCCCTAAATTGCAACGTACATATAAAGCAGGTGTGCGCAGCTTATAATTAAAGTGTGTCAGGCTTGCTCAAACAGCCGCTTTAAATAGATTGGACTTTGCTCAAATTGCCATTTTCTGGTCAAACAATCTGTGCTGGGTAAACAAGTTACTGAGATACGTTCACTGTATTTTCCATTCAAAAACATATGACTTTATTTCACAGACACATACACCGAATGGTTGCTCTAAGTTTATAGAGACAGCTGTGGTACCACAAGCCCTAAAAGGGCCCCCCACCAACATTCCCCCCCACCCACGTGCCATGGGAGTTGCCAGGGAGATGCCAGGCAACCGAGCGACACCAAGACCCCAGAGGAGGGGCCGGGGGGGGGGGCAAGTCGGGGAAATGACGGGAAATGGGAAGTAGTGTGGGGTGGGATGAGGAATGTAGGAGGTAAGGCAAGAGGAGGTGTAGGTTCCCCGAGAATATATTGTAAGGTTAGTGCGTGGGGTAGATGAGCGGAAACGGGTTAGAATTAGTTTGGTGTGTATGTTGAACTTCTTTCGCACCGTACGTAGCCAACCGCGCGTATCGGAGGTGCGGGTTAATTTTACGCTTTTGTGGCTGTGCTAGTGTTGGGTGTAGTTGTTTTGTCATTTTGTGCGTGACTGTTTCTGATGGGAGAGCCTCAATGGCGGCCTGCGCTCCTTCAACCAGGAGGCGCGGCAGCAGCAATAAAGGACGTGAAAGCAGCTTGAAAGGATCCAGTCGGGAATAGAAGCACGATCCAGGAAACTAGAGAGTACCCAACTGGTCTTCAACCAATGGGTGGAACAGCTGGAGGGGGATATGTGCCACCTACAAATTGTTCATGGGACTGCAGGGGTCCTGCTCTGTGTGTGGATGGACCGGACACTTATCCCGGAACTGTCCACAAGTGTCCTGGGGTGAATTGGTGTTAAATACCAGCCACCCTCAGTGAATGGATCGGCACACCCAGAAAGTGGAGACAGAGAGCCAGCGGACGGGAGCATCAGAAAAGGGCAACCGGAGGGCATCGGATTATGATGGCAGCACAACGAGCGAGGTTAGAGGCGCTGGTTGCTGGGGTATCAAGGGTTACATCTCTGCTCAAGGGCTTGCTTGAGGGGCACAAGACAGAGATCCTACTCGACACGATGGCCCTGGTGCCACTGCAGGAGGCCATCCATTGCCGAAGATTGGGCTTTGCCGTCGACCAACTGCTATGTCCCAATCTGGGGCTGCACACCGCCAGTGGGGCAGAACTGGGCTTA
This sequence comes from Lampetra fluviatilis, assembly GCF_964198595.1. NCBI lineage: Eukaryota > Metazoa > Chordata > Hyperoartia > Petromyzontiformes > Petromyzontidae > Lampetra > Lampetra fluviatilis. The sequence continues at coordinate 8,392,658 of NC_136287.1, read as the reverse complement.
CTGGGCCAACTGATGGTCCACTTCCTCCTCGGGGAAACAGCATCCAGAATGAGTTCTATGTTGCCCAAATGTTGTGTCAGCAATGCATCGCTGGGACAGACCTGCTAGAGATGTCGTATGTCCAGTATATACCGCCAGCAGCACTATACTCATGCAGGGAAGATGGGGCAATCAATCCGCTATCTGGTACGGAGTCGGTATCAACTTCAAGTGTTGGGCTGGTAACCTGCAATATTGAGGTGCCTGCTGCTATACCGTGATTGTACATCGTGATCTGGGAGGAGACCTGCAGGAGTGGGTAGAAGTGGTGGTGAGCCCGTTAAGGCAATGGCCGAGTGCTACGGCCTTGTGAGGTCAGCCGCACTTATGGACGCCACCCGACCAGTGTGCAACGCCGCTGCCATACCCCTATTGTCACTGTGGATGCTCTCTGGGTGGATGAGCCAACTGAGGTAGAGTGGGAGGACACTGACCTCGTGTGGCGGGTGGGTGGTGAATCCAAGAGTGTCCCACTACTTGATGTGGTAGAAGTTAAATTGGACCAACGACTGGTAGCGGAGGCTGCCCGACAGCCTCCGCTACCAGTTGAGGGCATTGCTGACAGAATTCAGCGATGTATTTAGCCGACACGATGGCAATGCCAGGCACACCAACATGTTGAAGCACAACATTTACACTGGCATGGCCAGCCCGAGCAAGATCCCTGCTTATTGGGTCCTGGCGCCAGAGAGGGGGCAGATCAATGATGCCACTGACGAGACGCTGTGCTCGGGTATTAAGGTCCCCTCGTCAAGCCCCTGTTTGGCGCCATTGGTGCTGGTGTCCAAGAAGGATTGGTCCACCTGCTTCTGTCTGGACTATCGCAAACTGAACGCCGTCACATTTGGGGATGCCTTCCCACCGCCCTGCATTGGTGAGACCTTCGACAGCATAGTGGAGGTGAAGTTCTTCTTAATAATGGACTGGGTGTTCGGCTACTGACAGGTTGATGTATCCCCTGAGGACCGGGCGAAGACTACATTCGGTGCCCCAATTGCGGCTCTTTGAATTCCAGGTGATGCCTTTGGTGATGCACCGGGCCACTTTCCAACACTTGATGAAGCTGGTGATTTGGGGACTCCAGTGAGAGCCGTGCTTTGTCTACCTGGACTTGGCCATTGTCTTGGGGAAGACCCTGGAGGGGCAACTTGCCAGGCTGCACGTGAACGCTGAGCCTGAGAGGAGGGGGCCAAACCCAGCTGCAGCTCCCAAATAAGTGCGTCCCCCAATCCCGTCCTGGTGGTTGCCCTGGATGCCTGCCTACCTCCAGGACTACATGGCCGTGGCAACTTCACAAATGGCACCAGAGACCTGCAAGATGATGAGACTGGCGCCACGGGGGGCTACGTAGTGCCACAGCCCTAGATGCCCCCCACCAACACCCCCCACAAGCCACGGGCCATTGGCCAAGGAGACATCCGGTGACCAAACCTCATCAAGACCCCAGAGGAAGGGCCGGGGGGAGCAAGGGAGGGGGTGAGCACAGGAAGTCAGTGGGGCAGGGGGGTGACGGTAAACAGGAAGTCGTGCCTGGTGGTACGAGAGACGCGGGAGGTGAGGCAAGATAAGCTTCCCGAGATAGATGGAAGGTAAGTGGGGTAGATGAGTGGAAATGGGATAGAGCTAGCATGGGTTTATGTTATGCTGTCAGGGATGGTCATGACTGAGGTACTGTATCTGTACTCTTAAACATCAATGTAATGTGGTCACTTGTTGAAACAATTTTAGGGAACCTATTTGCTAAATGCATACAGAAATTAAATACGTCAATTATAGAATGCCTCAATCTTGAAGAAATGAAATGCCTCAATCAAATAATTACTCTATATGTATTATATTCAAAAAGGGAACCAAAACTACGAAGAAGAATAATAGACGTGATAGCCTTATATCACGTGTATATAGATTGTTCACAAAGATCATAACGAACTCAATAATTGACATCATAGGAACTGGATAATTGACAATTTAGATGCAACCAACCATGTGAATGAGTTGTACTTAGAAAAGGTTCTAGCATCAGCTACTCACCTGCTATATACATAATCTAAGAAGATATTAATTAATTTAATATATAATTCCTGGCTTTTGTAGATTGTGAAAAAGTATTTTACTCAGTGAAAACGGATACAGTCATACAAGTGCTGACAAACCAATACTTCAAAAAATGCAGAGAACAGAGAAACCATTTATAAGATGGAACACTTCAATGAGATTGCAAAGAAATAAATAAATGTCAGAAGAGGAGTTGGAGAAGGAGAGCGTCTCACTAAGGCTGTTCATAACATCAGAGTGATATTTTAACATGACAATAGTAATTATAACAACCATAACAAAATTTCTGCAGAAAAATATTAAAACTTAAAAAAAGATTGCCACAAATTTGGGCTCAAGATAAATACATGCAAAACAAAAGACGCCAAGGTCCAGTACGTCTGAGACCATCCCTTTCCCTACCATACTGGCATCGCACCCGCCCCTCACCCTTCATCCTACAGACGGCGCCACGTAGCCATTTCGGTCTGGGCTCGACCTGGTTATATGGGTCACCCTGCCGCCAGGCACTTGCCGGCGAACACCACCCCCAGGCCTGGATCCAGCGGTGTGTCCCGGTATCCCTTGTCCGGGCGAGGTTCTATGATTTTGGTATTTTTAACCATTCATGAGGGGCTTTTATTTTTGGACCGTTATTTGTCTGGAACCTCCCCGCAGACCTGTCCACCAAGGGAGCCCCTACCAGGAGTACAAGACACGAGGCGACATAGATCTGAGGGTCAGTGGAACACAAACCCCACCACCACAATGAGTTTTTACTTAAAGCTTTCGTGACTGCAGGAATTCATATTCTTTGGGTCTTTCGGTAAAGTGACGTAGCTAGGTTCAAATTAATAAAAATAAAATAAACAAAAAACTACGAAGTTTGGCTCCCAACACAAGCGATTGTCATCAGGAAGAAAAAAGAGGGGGGAAACTGCCGATGGCAGGCTGTTTTTAAAGGTTTAAAATGGGCATAGCCCAAGAGTCATAAACTAAGTGGGCAGGGCTAGTGATGTTAATGTGAGAAATTATCATGTTAATGTAAGATCGGAGAGCGACCTCCACGACGAGCGCGTGGAGGTGGCTATGTTAATGTGAGAGATTAGCATGTTCACGTAAGATCGCAGAGTCGCCGCCACGTCGAGGTCGGTGCGCGGAGGTGGCTATGCTGGTGTGAGAAATTGAACCTGTTAATGTAATGTAAGATCGGAGAGTGACCTCCATGACCAGTGCACAGAGGTGGCTATCCTGATGACGATCGATTGTGTTGTGATCGAAACGTCGTAGTTTTTTGTTTATTTTATTTGTATTAATTTGAACCTATCTACGTGACTTTACCGAAAAACCCAAAGAACACCACAATAAGGTTACGATCCTTCGGTGGGGTGTGCTCCAACTACAGAGGAATCACACTCCTCGGTATCCCAGGTAAAGCTTATGCCAGAGTGCTGGAAAGGAGGCTCTGTCCGATGGTCGAGCTTCAGATTCAGGAGGAACAATGTGGATTCTGTCATGGTCGTGGAACAATAAACCAGCTCTTTTCCCTCAGATATTTGAGGGGTCATGGGAGTATGCTTCTGCAGTATACCTCTGCTTTGTAGATGTGGATAATGCATATGACCGGGTTCCCCGCAATGTCTTGTGGGAGGTGCTGCAGGAGTATGATGTACCGGTGCTGCTTTTATGCACTATCCACTCCCTCTATTCCCGGAGTCAGAGCTGTTTCCATATGCTTGGTGTTAAATCAAAGTCGTTCACTGTGGGTGTTGGACTCCACCAAGGATATGTCTTGTCTCCACTCCTGTTTGTGATTTTCATGGATATCAAGGCATAGCCAAGGTATGGAGAGTATCCAGTACAGGGGCATGGAGGTGGCATCGCTGCTTTTTGCAGATGATGTTTACTCTTTGCCTTGTCAGTCTGTGATCTCCAGCGTTCACTTGAATGGTTTGATGCCGAGTGTGAAGCGGCTGGGATGAGGATCAGCACCTCCAAATCTGAGGTCAAGGTTCACTCCCGGGAGACGGTGAATTGTTCTCTCCAGGTGAGGGCGGAACAGCTACCCTTAGTGGAGGAGTTTAAGTACCTCGTTGTCTCTTTCACGAGTGATGGTAAGTGGGAGCGGGAGATCGGCTGGCAGTACGGTGCAGCGTCCGCAGTGTTGAGGGCACTGTACCATTCCATAGTAGTGACGCAGGTAGCTGAGTTATCAAACAAAGCTCGCGGTTTATAGGTCGATCTACATTCCCACCCTCACTTATGCTCATGAGCTTTGGGTAATGACCGAAAGGATGAGATCGTGGGTACAAGGGGCCAGAATAAGTTTTGTCCGCAGGGTTGCCGGGCTCACTCTCTCTTTGATCGGGTGAGGAGCTCGGATCGAGAGGAGCCAGTTGAGGTGGATTGGGCACCTGCTAAGGATGCACCCTGGTAGACTCCCTCTAGAACTCTACCGGGCAAGTCCCACTGGGTGAAGAGCCCAGGGCCGGCCCAGGACACGCTGGCGGGACGTCGCTCAGCTGGCCTGGGAACGCCTGAGAATTCTCCAGGAAGAACTAGAGTCTGTCGCCATGGAAAGAGAGGTCTGGACCGTCGTACTCAACATGCTGCCACCACGAACCCTCACCAGGAAAAGCGCACTGAGAAACGAATGAACAAAAGTCAAAAGAACGGTGAAGAAATGGCGGTCAAAGGAGAATACATCTCTTATCGCACGACAACCACAGAGATGGAGTGATGGGATCAGCTCATGTGCAAGAGTGACATGGATTGTGGCTTTGAAGGACCATGTCGGGTGGCAACGGCATGCTACTGATGATGATCGCGATGTTTGTGATGTATTCTTTACCACTAAGGAGAGATGCTGTGTTCTCCCTGTTAAAATTTAAAGAGCCAACTTTACGTGAAATTCTCTTGAGTATGTCAAGCATACATTACATGTATTTTATTGAAATTTTGTACAATTTATGCACCGAGCTTAATTTCAGCCAAGTTTGTTCAGCTTATCACCCCAGTAAATATCTCTGCATCTGGCACACTACGTTCAGTATACCTATTTCTATGGCTGTGGATATTAGTCACGTTTTAGTTTCAGTCTATCTGGGGACTGGAAAATATTCGGTGGGAAATTAACATGCTGGGTATATACGGGACGTGTATAAGAATTAATACTTATCTGTATGAAAATAATCACAATGATTATCGTTAATTTATTTCAGAATTATACATTGGTGATTCCAAATTACTGGACGTTATAACATTTATTAAAATACGAGAAGCATAATTTATTGTTTTAGCTGCAAGCTCTTAGCTAAAATGCAGGTTTATCAAGTGCTAATATGATTATGACAGCTGGACATTTTTTTCAACAATTATAACAAACCCTACTGCAAGCATCGTTTTTAACCGTGAAATTATTGTTTAATTAATAACGTACACTTCGAAAATAAAGATTATTTTAAAAAATACATCTCAGCTTGACATAAAATCCATTCCTTTTTCTGTATGTCAGGGTTATAGCGTTCACAGTTCACACAAAAATAAGAAAGAAAATTAGAGTCCAGAAATGATAACAGACCTTCCCAACAGGAAATGCCTGACAGGTGGTATTATATAAATGACCAGGCTACTTAAGAGCTGCCGTTTTTGGAGTCCGGGCTCTTTGTCCTGTTTTCTTTTTCATCATGTAATGCTGCACTTGTGCCTGTGCACATACTCTACAATTTGTCGAGGATGCTGTCACGGTGTAATGGTTAGAGCACAGGACTTGCAATCCAGAGGTTATCGTTTCGATCTCCCGGTGAGGCAATTTACATAATGGGCACATTGCTTAAACCCCCCTGCCTCTGTCCTCCCAGCGGTAGGAAATGGGTGCACAAAAGTTGACCAGCAAGGTCATGTATGGTGGGATTAAGTGTGGGTACTCCAAGATGCGTGGCCAGTGCCAAAGAGTAGAACCAATACCCCCTTAGGAGGCTCTCTAGAGCTCCCCTATTGTGAATGTTCTTACACCAGCAGCGGCACGAGCAGGCGATTGCAGGGCTGCACGTTTTCCAATTTTACTCCTCGTATTCGGCAGTGCTCGCGTTCTTTGGCTCATAAGTGTGGTCAAGATGTACTTCCAAAACTAGGTGCATTCAAAATGCAGTGTAGGGGAGCTGCGCTGAGAATCCTGCATGCATAATCGGATCGCTCACGTCGGACTACGCTATAACCTACATCCCTGTCCGTTGGTCTCCACCTCTGCTTTAAACAGTAACCGCACATTAGCCGTCTCGTTAGTGTCATGTCACCGGCACTTAGTAATTTAGGATTATTGATTAGAACAAGAGGTAGTGATCACCTTCAGCTCCTGCTACCTGCTGCCAGGTCATAATCTCCTGGATCCCAGTTTTCTCACTTCATGCAATCGAACTTCACAAGCATCCAGTTCTATTCCATGAGGTCACCTCATCAGCATCCCAGCCTGACTTCATGCCAAGGCATGCCCAAATGTTAAGCCTCATATCCATGGGTCATATATATGACAATCCATTATGCGGCCACAAAATGTGTGACTTTGTAAACTGAGATGAGGTTAGAGCCTACTCGGATCATAGCCTAGATCATGGTAAGATGCAAGAAATGCCCCTGTGATCAAGTTGTGCTATTTTTCATAATATTGCTAAAACCCACTATCTAAAAGCTTTGACATCATTCAGCAGGGTTACTGGGACAGCACCTATCATAGCCCCAAAACACAATCTTCATGAGCAACTTCAAAAACTAAATATCACAGAATCAGTAGCAGTCATGGAAAAAGTTACAGATTAAATTTTTCCCATTTCTGTCATACATTTGGTTTATTTAAAGTAAATTCACACAAGTTACATTTCAATTGCAATAAAATACCATAAAATTATGCTTACACCTGTGTTTTTAATTCCTAGCCACACGAATAATAAAACAATTGTCAGTTCTAAGATTCATTTTTGAGCAAGTAATTATAGTTCATACTGAATTAGAATTCTGAGTTGATATGAGTTGTCTCCATTGGCTCTTGCCTGATTAGTTACAGGATTGCCCATCGGTCTAAATGTGTGACAACGAAGTTAATTATATGGTCCAAGTAAATAAGGAGGCACATGGCCTCATGTTTTGCCGAAAAGTGGAATGGGTCTTCTTTAAGCCTTTATTGGATAAATCAACGCAGCTCTGCAGATGTCCCTTCGTTCGTTAAGGGTACGAGTAACTACCGCAGTTACAAAAATACATTTAAATACATTTACTCACACAGTTGAAAGAACACCTATATGCTATACAAACTAGTGAACATATGCTCAGCTGCACAATATGCCACTCAGCGCATTAACTCCCATGCGTGGTGTACATCGCTGCGTGTGCTTTGTTAGACACCCACCTGCTTTTCCGTTTGCGGAGTCCCTTGCTCTTACGATTCTCAGACTGCAGGTGTGGCGTACTGTGTTGCACGCCGCTAATACCGCTAATGCCGCATGTTAAGGCCATCATTAGTATGAGCAGGCTGGGTCGTGCGTGGCTCTCTGCCCGATTACAGCTCCAGCCAGGTGCGAACCTGCCAGCCGGCCCATCTTTCCAGTCACGTGACACAAGAATGCACATAAAATCTCAAAGCAAACACCGTCGCCCCCGTTGTACAATATTTCAGTGGGTTATATTCTATAGGGTAGTTGAAACGTCTACAAATCAGAAAAATGTTTTATTATCGGGTGTGATGCAATTATATATATATATTTATTTGAGATGCTAAAACAACCTGTGATGACCAGTATGGTGAAGTGTGGTTAAACAGCCGCCATGACGCACTTGTCACAGGGAAGCATTCATCCAGAAGTTGTATTATCGAGAGCTCGACTTTGTAGCATTCTTTGTTGAGTTATTCGATAATTACCTTGAGTTAATTGCCACTGGTGGTTTTGAGGTGTGCGCCATCAGGAAATCGGAGATGGTTAATATTTTCTGAACATATGTTTATGTTTTTATTTATCGAATCCAATGTTTGGAATATGTTAGTCGACCAATTCACTAAATCGTTACACACGAATTAAATATTTCATTCACATAATTTTGCTTAAATAATTATTCTATTAAAAATGTCAGATAAAACTTATTTGAAGAAATACAGACCCATTCGCCTCCTATCACACGTGAATAACTTATTTACAAAAATTGGGAACAAAATAATGGGCAATTTAGGGAGCAAGCATCCACGTAAGTAAGCTCGATTCAGGAAAAAGAATCTACCATTTGCAACATATATACTTTCAATCGGATTTTGAAAAAGCATATTGAACAGCATCAAATACCTTAATGTATAGTTTTTTTTCGTAGACCATAAAAAAGGCACTTGACTCTCCAGAAATTGATGTAGTCATCAGAGCTATAACCACGGGCTAAAAACAACCATTTAGAAATTATTAGAAACATTCCATGGAATAGCTGCACTTAGATGACACGAGGAAAGTAACAAAACATACATCAAATTGAGTCAGACAATTTGATAAGCTCTCATCAAGGTCATTCAGAGCAAGGATCGCACACAAGGAATACATGAATTTCCTTTTTTGGAAGCACGTGTTATTGTCTCAAAGACTGGTATTATTTTCCCAATAGTCATTTATCAAGTAAAACATAAATTATGGAGTTTTTCTTTTACAAATTATTTTATGTATTATTGTTTTATCCAGAGTCATACATGCACCCAGCTTATGCTTGAAATCCAAAATGTTTGTCCAAAAATATTTGTTTATGTATTGTACTGGCAAATGGGCTACTTAGAGAAGTAATTATTTTCTTCGGAATTTTATAAATTGACATCTTGAACTTGATAAATACGATCTGTTTGTTAGCTCTCTTTAGCACAGAGAGTTCACAAATTACCTTGCTTTTTGAAAATGTTGTGATCAATTATATTGATTGTTCTTTAAAAAAGCACACTTGTTTATTGATCAGGTACTGAACTAAAAGGCCCCAGATTATGTGCAACCTTCACTTAATATAGTCATTGTGCGCACACAATTCAATTCCTTAGCATACACCTGCTAATTCACATTACATCTACCAATTTGTGTTCAGCATCAGTATAATATATATTATTTATTAGCATTTAATCACGAAAAAACATTTTTGCAAAAGACGTGAATGAAAGTCACAAATAATGATAGTATCCATTACTGTTTTTACCCAGAAAAGCCTCATTGAGTTTCACGACAATTGTTTTTTATATATTTGGAGACCTCCATGAATGAGTGTTTATCATATGGGAGGAACCAGTTGGGGTTGTGATGCGCGAACGCGACGAACTGCCATGCTCGCCCCCCTCGTGTATTCGACGGAAGAGTATTGCTCACCTGTGTGGGAACACAGCGGCTACATTCTCGTCAACCCGCACCTTCCGAAACATTGAGACATAAACCCAGTGTCGCCTGTTCGCCTAAAATAACGCCACCCCTTCTGGATCACAGCAGCCTCACTTCACGCCCCAAATACAAATGAAGGCGAAAGATGGAAGTAAGTCTGGGCTGCGGCCGACTTCAAAAATAAACGTCTCATACAGTACACTACCATCAAATCTCCTGGTTTCAACCTTCCACGCCGCCAATGGTTGACCACCAACCGAATCAGGACCGGGCATCGCCGATGCGGCGACCTTATACAAAAATGGTGCATCAAAGATTTGGTGGCCTGCGAGTGCGGCTACGAATTACAAACCATCGATCCACATTGTAAACACTCCGCCACTGCTGACTTCACTCATTTAATGGAGGAATGGACGATATTCACTCTGCTTCTGAACAAACAATTGGGTGGATAACAACATCAAAAATGACATATTTAATCTGCTGCTATGAATCCACACAAAAGAAGAAGAATGGGAGGAATTCAGAATACGTGGGAGAAAAGTTAAGCAAGAAAAGGGGGGTAACACCCAAAGCTTTGAACCATTATATTCGAGAAGCCATCTCCTAGCCACCTCGCAGCACAAGCCTAAAACACAAAAGGTGTTGTAAGCTTGGACAGGAAGTCCTCAATTCAAGCAATAACCCTGCTTAGCTTCTGAGATCAGGCATATTTGGGGTGATTTGGTGGTAGGAAAATGGAACGAAACATTTAGCTAATTGGTAATCATGTCAGCCGCATAAAATATTATTTTGTCATAACTTAAATGACTAAAGTCTATTTAGCAAAACATTTAATGTTGAGTTTTTGATTGCCGTATTAATGTCGGAATTTTAATCAAAATCATTCTTAACAGATTTATTTTACAAAGGGTGATTAATTAAAATTATAGAGTGCTGTACTTGCTATCCAACAGCAATAATAACACTGTGTAACACATTTTTATTTATTTTTTGTTCCCGGGTAGTAAGTGTTATTTCCTAATTGCTTATGCCTGAAAAGTACAGAAATAGCTATTATTTTCCACAAACTTTGCTTTTGTTACCAGGACAGTGATATTTAGAAATTTACCTATTTCCCAATATATCCCAGATAGATTCAGTGCTGAGTAAACTTGGAGTAACTTCTAGAACATTCCAGAACTTTCCAGTAATATAATTAGTAGTATAAATACAGGGGTCTTAAGCCCACCAGTTCAGTTTAGTTCCAGCTGCCTAAGTGGATACATATCTACATTTTTCTGAGATGGCATCAAGAGGCTGCAAGCATCCGGCAGACGCATATTGCTATTTCTGCGGCCAATTGATCAAGACAAGCGCGAAAAAGTACTCTATGGAAGCATCTGCTAAGATGTGTGAGGTCTACAAGGCATATTTCGGCATGCCTGTCGAGGATCAAGACAAACCCTGGGCACCTCATTTCACCTGCGAGCAATGCAAAAAAACTCTGGAAGGTAAGATGGACAAATTTTTTTCAGAATTTTATGTTATAAAATGTGTTACAATTTAAAAAAATTGTGAAAGTTTTTAATTTTTAAATGTTTTACAATTTTCAATGTTTTTGAAAAAATATATCATATATGAAAAATGTTGCGAGAATCTCTGACACATTAGTCATGGGTGAAATAAATGTATTTTTGTAGGATGGTACAGAGAGGAAAAGAGAACCATGAAGTTTGCTATCCCAAGAATTTGACGGGAACCCACTGACCACTCAAGCAACTGCTACTTCTGCATAGTGGACCCTTCCAAACGTCGGACTGGCAAGAATGTACCTGCCATCACATATCCGGACCTTCCTTCATCCATCACCCCAGTGCCACACTGCCATGAGCTCCCGTACCCACTCCTCTGGAGAGAGAGGAGCGGTCTTTAGAAGAGAGAAGCAAGTCAGAGAGTGAGGAAGACGTTGTAGATCCAGATGACAATTTCAGAGGTGGAGCTGAGGAGAGAAACCCATACTACCCCAACCAAAAAGACCTCAACGACTTGATCAGAGATCTTGGTCTCACCAAATCCAATGCAGAGCTTTTGACGTCTAGGCTCAAGCAGTGGAAATTGTTGGATGAAAGTGTGCAAGTCGCAGATCAGAGGAAGCGTCACCAACCTTTTTGCAGCTTCTTAACCCATCAAGATGGGCTCTGCTTCTGCCACAATGTGACCAGTCTGTTCGAGGCAATTGGAATCGTTTGTAACCAGAATGAGTGGTGCCTCTTTATTGGCAGCTTATCCAGGAGCCTCAAAGCCGTGCTGCTCCATTATGGTAACAAGTACCCGTCTCTTCCCCTGACTCACTCGGTGCACCTCAAAGAGGATTACAACAGCATCAAGACCTTGCTGGACACCTTGAAATATGATGAGTACGGCTGGGAGGTCATTGGAGACTTCAAAATGGTGGAATTCCTGATGGGTCTCCAAGGCGGTTTTATGAAGTTTCCCTGCTATATTTGCCTTTGGGACAGCAGGGACACCAAGGCGCACTACCACAGGCGGGACTGGCCACATCGGACCAAGTTATCTGTGGGGAGGAACAACGGCAAGTGGGACCCACTGGTGGACCCCTGGAAGGTGCTGATGCCACCACTACAGATCAAATTGGGCCTTAAATAAAGAGTCGGCAGCCTTCAAGTATCTTCAAGACTTCTTCCCTAAGCTGTCTGAGGCGAAGGTCAAAGCCGGTGTCTTCGTCGGACCATAGATAAGAAGATCCTGGAGTGCAATGAATTCCCCAAGAAGCTCACTAGTAAGTAGAAAGTGGCTTGGGACAGCTTTATCACAGTGGTTCGTGGCTTCCTGGACAATCACAAGGTCGAAAACTATGTGGAGCTGGTTGAGACTCTGGTGAAGAATTACAGCACAATGGGCTGTAGGATGTCCCTCTAAGTCCATATCCTTGATGCTCATCTTGATAAATTAAAGGAGAACATGGAAGCGTACTCGGAGGAGCAAGGCAAGCGCTTCCACCAGGATATACTGGACTTTGAACGCCGCTACCAAGGACAGTATAACGAGAACATTATGGGAGACTACATTTTGGGGCTGATTCGTGAAAGTGATTTACAGTACAATCGTAAATCTCGAAAACCTACTCACTTCGAAATCTTTTGTAGTAATTTTTGTATAACTTTAGTATAAATACATGTTAATTTTGATTCATATGTTGTTGTTTTTTACTTTATGTGAACGAAAAGACACAAATTTGCCCATTTTGTCATTGAAAAAAGGTAAATTTCAAAATATCGCTGCCCTGGTCACAAAAGTAAAGTTTGTGGGGAATAATAACCATTTTCTATACTTTTTAGGCATAAGCAATTACGAAATAACACTTACTACCCAGGAACAAAAATTGTGTTACATATTGTAATAATAATAATATCACTGTGATTGTGTTCCCAGAAAATGTATTAGGATTCTACGGTGGACTGGCTCAGTAAACATGCCACGGGGATAATTATTTTTTTGTGCGATTCACACAATGATCACATATTGTACGAGTGATACCCTAGGCAGCTAACCAAGTGAACTGTGTCAAAAGATCGAGTGGGTGTAAATTGTTCCGTGCCTGTTTCTTGCACAGCAGACAGCGTGGGGCTGCATGCACCTTGTTGGGAAATGTCAGGGAACAGGAGGCAGCGGATTTTCTGATCACTTCATAATTATTTCTCATGCTGCATAATACAAAATTGTCGTTTTTCAACACAACAACAATCCCTGCTACATTATCGTCGCTTGTAACGTTTACGAACAGTGCATACAAATTAAGCATTGAATCCGTATGTACATGGAACATACTGGCACGATCTGAATCTATAATTCACTTCGCTCTTGAGGCCAGTAGTTTTCCCTATCATGCAATTTCTACCCCGACATAATTTTCTACAATTTTTCCCTCATATTTCGATCTCCTCCTAATCTTCCACTTTCTCTTAATCTTAAATTTCTCCTCGTGTGTTCATCAGAACCGGAGAACACTGCAATTATGTATCTGGGCAGTGGCCTTTCGATAAAATGTGTATTCCAGTTATGTTTGCCTCTGTTGTTGAAAACCATGCATACAATATTTGTATTAAAAAGATGTAATTAAATTCTGGGCCAGATCCCTCCCCCTGAGAACTATCAAATTCAAATCCCTAGACTGGGCCTCCACGGAAAACCTAGAGGAGGACCAAGTGTAGTGCAGCCTCATCCCCGGACTACCCAAGGTGTGCCCCTCGGGTATATTACACGATTAACGAACATGCCTCCTGGTCTTGTAGGACTATTGCTGAGCTCTATAAACATGTAATGGGGGTTTTCAATAAGGTTAACAATACATCTGTCAATGTCATCGTGGAAACTACCCCTGTGGGGCCTAAGAGCAATGCATGGCTGACCCGAGAACGGAATGCTTTGTTAAGGACTTTCAATATAGCAGCCAGGAAAAAAACATATAGAGTACGTGGAAGAATCACGAACCCCCTCGCATACTCAATAGCTGAATTCATTAGGCCCAATCTCGGCCCTGGAACATCTGAGTTATAAGTTCAAGCGACAAGGAAGAAGAAGAACACACAAACGTGGGATCCTTTCCTAAACCTCAGACCAAACACCTGAACCCAGAAGCGCAATGACCGGCCCACTCCCGCCGTCCCCCCTTCACCCCTCCCCCTGCCCCCTCCTCGGTGTGGGACTGATGCCCTAAGAACTACCGTCAGAATGTTGATCTACACCCGGCAATGTATGAAGTGAGCAGGACCGGATTAAGGCACGAGGCTTTAGGGGCTGCAGACCAGGTGCCTCTGCCAGCTGGAGGGCCTCCAGAGATGAAGTGAAAAGCTATTTCATTTGTGAAGGCTGAATTTTAGTTGTTGTTAGCCTTGTAAAAATAAATTTTATTTTTCTTTAAATTTGTTTTCCTTTTGAAAATATCACCGGGGGCATCACAGTACCTGTAGCCCAGGGGCCGACAAAATCTTAATCCGGCCCTGGATGTGAGGGAGGATATGGAATAAAAAAATATATTCTATATACATATTTTAAAAAAGCTATAATTCACATTTAGTCTTGTAAATACAGTCTATAGATAATAAATAAAATTGCAGGGTGTGTTATGTCTGATTACGTTACATTACAATATATTAATTTTGAGCAATATCATATTTTAAAGTAACAATGACCGTTATGTAATGTGTTAATTTAATTTAATCTTCTCATATGTAACATCTGTTAATGACAAGCTGGAAGCTCTTGCCCCGGAGATCCTCAGCACAACCGTACACTATTGACAGCTAATTGTTGAACAAGATTGTAACATTGATGCACTATTCTGGCTTCAAAGATTTCTGGATACGCAATTGTGCATGGGGTGTTGTGTTGGGGCGAGCGAGCGAGTGGTAGTGTGCCTTAGTAAGTGTTTGTGGTGTTAGTGTTTGGCAGAATGAGAGCGAACACACTTTCCACAACTTAAAAAGTTCACCACCTGAATTCGTAACTTCCTTCCTCCTGTTAATGCTTCAGGGGCCCCAGTATTACAAGTTTTAGAACATCAACAACTTTCTTTCCGAGGTGAGAGATGCAACACGTTTAGATGCTATCTGTATGCTATTTTCACCACCATAACCAACAACCATCAATTCACTTGCTGGATGAAGGCCTGCGCACACCATTGCTGCTGCCCATCACAGTCCTTGCGATGCGATAATCCACCTCGGCCATGCACGTGAGCTAATCTCATCGCTCCATCTCCTGCGGTGGTTATCCCTCCAGCCTTGTATTTCCCCTCCTTTGACTGCTGCTTAGTTGTCAACCTTAACCATTGGCCATCACTCCTCAAAGCAACGTGTCCTGTTCAAGCTTATCCGCTAGGCTTAACGGTGCCTAAGATGTCTCGCATTTGCAATTTGTTCTCTGATCCATGTGTCCATTTATCTGTCTCTCAGTGTGAATCCAAGCATGCATGCATCTCTTCACGCTTCTTTGCACACTTTGCAGTTTTTAGGACGAGGGCTGAGCTCTCACTGTTGACCCTGCATGTACGGCCGAATAAATTGAAATGTGGTCTCAACTTTTTACCAACAAACGATGCATCAGTTGGAAATAAGGAGGAGACACTGTAGCTTAGGGGATAGAATGTGGCATCTTATCTAGCATGTAACATACACGGGTTTGATTCCTTAACTCAGATTGCAATTAGCTGTCATGTAAAAGGAAAACAGTTTGTATTTGTGATTAATGCTTATTGCATCAATAATAACCACTAATTGATAAAAGTGTTTTTTTTACATGCAAATATGAAGCTCCCTTTTACCTGACCTGTGCAGTGAACCTGGTTCCTGACCCCCTTGGCAACAGCTTCTTTGACCTGGTGTTGTTTAACCATATTTAATCAATAGCGTTTTATATTTTCATCTCCTATAGACTATTTCAAAAGAAAGAGTGTCTATTAAACATACTCAATATTTTTTGTTAATTCGTATAAATTGGCTCCTAACCCCATGCCCACGTACATCAACACTACTACCACATGGATTCTGAGTGAGGGCTCAAGTCTCTTGCTAGATCCCTACTTTCCCAGATTGCTATTAACATATGCCTCTGACTACAATGCACTCCTATTTCTCATCTCTTGTTGATTGTTTCAGAAAGATGTTTTTTTTCTCCTTGATATGACCCGTTGACGAAGCGTAATGTAATTACTTAATCAGGATTTCTAGCTTGCTTTTTGGAGCATAGTAGGATTTGTTAAGTTGGACTCAAGTAACTGTTCAAGCAGCAAGAGTCAATTTTCATGAAAATAGATGGTGGCTTCCAGCCAGGCAATACGTGAACTCACCAGTTTCTCAAACTTTCTAATGGATGTAAATTACACTCAAAAATAATTCAGGCAAATCACTTGAATTTTTTTGAGCTATTCAAAGACAATCATAAAATTCATGCAGACTGCCTGAAATTTCAAGAAATCTACATGAACATTTTCAGTTCATTAAGAGCATGCATTTTTGAGATATTTAATTTTTATCTTGTTTTTTTTTCTTGCTTCCATATCTTAATAGTAAAGTTGTTGCAATCATAATGTATATAAAAACATTTTTAATGAACAACCCTGAATCAATAAACTTCCGGAATGAAGGCCTCCCCATGCCCTTCAGTCATTGAGGTTGTTTAACCATGCTTCACCATGCTGGTCAGTGCGTGTTGGATGAAGAAAGCCCCCATGAATGATTCAGATATAATTTGCAACTGGTGTTAGCCATGGTGAGGAATCAAACGCAGGATGCTGTATTCATCGCGGTCACGTGCCACCCACTGCGACATTGCCATAGCTTCACCCGGCAGTATTGACAATTTTAGTTTTTATAGTAATACTTTCATATTTTTGTATCATTTGTTTTATTCATGTGCATCTAAGAAACAGACTTATAGCTGCATAGTAAAGACCCCTACCATTTATATCACGCAAATTCATGTTATTGTGCCACCGCCTCAGCTGTACGCCAACACGTATTTGAGCAAATCCGTACATCTGGTGTTGCGTTGTCTGCCAAAGATGTTGTTTTTTAGTTATGTCTGAATTGTCTGTGATAAGTAAGTATACAATATGACGCATCACACTTTGTCGATACAGTATTTATTTTCCCAGGTGAAAAAAGCTACAATTATACCTTGCCAAGCTCTTGACTTCTTATGTTACCTTTGCTTGTAGTATTTCATTAACAACAAATTCTGAAGGTCAAATGCTTACACAATACTATTGTGGTCTTTTGAGGTGTAAAAATGATTTCCATATATTTTTTTAAGGATGTCATATTGCCCTGTTTAAATATACTGCTCTGCATTATGCAAGAGACTTGCTGGAATACCAGCCATCATTGAAATTATAAATATGAGCATGGTCGTGTTTTACATGATGAAATTACTGACAAAATTGAAATTCCACAGAAATTGACACTTTCGAACATGGCGCTACGGTATGTTATTCAAGTTCACAATAAAATACCTGTTTTGCATGTTGCCATTTAAATAGGCAAGAATCCATGCACATCTCTGGCAAATGGTGCCAATGCTAATATGCATTTCCCAAATACATTTATTTGAATGCAAATTGAGTTTCAATGGCAGAGATTCAAATCTCATAATCCAAAAGCAACCCACATACTTCTTGTGGCATCTTAGAAATAAGCTTCAGAAAAATAACACGAGCAGAAGCTTCACGTACTTGAAGATGAAATACCTACTCAGTGAAAAAAACAATCAAAGACCTGTTGGTATTTGAACACTCATACATTTAGGAATGGCCTTTGAGAAGTCCCATGACCTTATAGGTGATAACCTGCAAATTGAGTTAGAATTATGGCAACAATTGCTGGTTCTCCTTTCACATACATGAGACGAGCTTAACATTTAATGCACAAACCACTTGCTACTCGTGCGACCCTCTACGTTTTCTTCTGGCCGTTGGGACATAATCGCCATTCAGGTATGACTTGCCTGATGGATCCCCTTGGCCTCCAAAACCTATAAGACACATAAATGTCGTCTATTATTGCAGATTATTTTAAAGGATCAGCTAGAGTAGGGTCAAAAAGACACTTCCACATGGTTTCTGGAGAAAATAGGGTTAATAGAAAGGAAAAAAACGCGACAAGCTTGTTCAACTAATAAGGTGTCATCAAATCCCATTACTGAAAATGTAAGAAATTCGGAGATTATGTATGATTACAATGGAAGATTGTCGTCATCATCATGGAGGCCTCCCCATTCCGTTGCCATCCCTCGCGATGTCGCAATGCAATAATCCATCTGCCTTTTGTAAAGACTGATTTTATTTTTCATATTTCAATGGAGGTCATCCTATCAGGCATGTTCCCTACTTTGGCTGCTATTCCATTGTTAGTCGCAACCATCTGTCATCATCTCTTCTGGTAATGTTCCCTACCCATCCCACTTTTATTAGTGGTCATAATGGTATATATCATTTACATTTGTTTCCTGATCCATGTGTTCGTCTGAGTAAAATTGCAAATGTGCACATTTTCATGCCTTTTTCAGCTTTTTGATAATTTTATTTGTCACTGGTCATATTTCCAATCCATAGATGATTTTTTTATAGGCACATTGGTAAGTGGCTTTCATCAATTTTGGTTTCCCAAAAGCACTCCAACCTCACCTCTTTGGTCATTTTGATCCTGGGACACCTTCAAAAAGCCGAGGTAGTTTACAATTATGTCCCTCCAACAAATATCTTCACTTGTAAAGACAACTTTTTGTACATGACATGTGTTTTCCTCAGTTATATTGAACTCAACTGCGCAGCATTCTTTGTTAAGTTCTTCAATAATTTCGTGTAAAATAAATCCATTGGTTGCCATCAGGGTTGTTACTTGCTTTTGAATTTGAGTATTCAACCAGGAACTCAATACCGAGTTATAGGTCCCACATTGGGTTTTTATTTTAAGATGTTTTCAGCCAATTTATCACGTGTGTTTAAGCAAGTGGGAGGACACAGTGGAGAGGGAATTTAAGAAATTTCCCCAACTGTTTCAACTGCCTCCCCGGAAGATGACATCAAACCAGCAGCCTCTAGATTGAAAGTTAAGTGTGCTGACCATTGCACCACAACAGTTCCCTCCTGTTATCAGGGGGAAAATGTTAATTGATCATGTTTATTGCTAAAAAATGTCTTCGTGTGCGGCGAGCTGGTAACTGGATGTTCACCGTTTTTGTTATTCGGTACCTGATAAAGTCAAAAAACTATTTTAACCACCATGCTTTCTATAATGGCTGTCATGAACAAATCGAGCATGTTACACATTTCCTACAAGTATGTTTATGCATTTATTTTTTATCCATAGATTTTGGTTCATGAATGTTTAATTTAAGTTTTGGTTTATAAAATGCATCGGTTTCCACTATTGTCATATGTCTATTCATAGTCTACAAAGGCTATGCATAATAGTATAATGATATTAATGTATTTTCCAGATTGGATTCGGACAAATGGATCATACGCATTTTAAACTTTTGTAACTCACGCTTTTGGGTTGGCTGTTTACTTATCGTCCCCTTAACCTCCATCCTTAACCTTCTACTTAGCGGATGCTAACACTGTTTTCTGCATTAGGTTCAGCAAAATCACGGAAGACACGCGTGGATTAATCATCAACCTTAGAGGCATCTATGCAGGAGGAGGAGGAGGTGTTTGTGGAAGCCAAATCCATGTGCCAGTTATTAAGGCAATGCTCGACTTGACCCAACATCAGCAAACACAAAGTGCCTGCCAGATGGAAGCAGATTTTCCCTCGTTTTTTTTTCTTCTTGCCGAACAAAACACACATGAGAGCCGAGTCTTTTGAAATGATAGTGAGGCTCTAAAAAAACCCGAAAGAGCTTTCTGCAACCTCAAGGACTTCGTGCTTATTCATACTAACCCTCACCTCCCCATCAAGCCCCATCAGAACCTCGATATCACAGTCTTGGCTAATTGCGTTTTAGCCAGCAACAATGCCTGGCCAGATGCATGCATGGGGAGGGGGGGACATTTCAGTTGCCATGGTGCCCGGCTTGAAGGTAGGCAATGCAGGTGAAAGGGAATAGAGTAAGATCGCTCTTTTTGCACATCATTTGCAGCGAGCCAGACTGCAAATTATTTTGTCGAATGTTTTGTATTGATGTTGGTTAACTGTACCATGCTATTGTTTTGTTAATTCGTTGTCTACTTTCACTGTAGGCGTAATAATGTCTTTTTTATTATTATTATTATGCTACTGCTATCCTACTTTATACTGAAACAATGTATGCACGCTATTTGAAATGGTATGATTTCGCTATTTGAAATAAGTTGTGTGAAAAAAGGGGTGATGAGTGGTAATTTTTCAAATTAAAATGAATGCATGACGGAATTTTTAAAATAAGCGTTTGGTTTCAAAAATGTGAAAAACAACATTTGCCAAGAATGGCATTTCAGTTGCTTACAATTTGTTCTAAGCATTTGCATTCGATACATTTGATGTGCTCTCCCTCTGCTGATAAAGGTGTGTTGATGTGAAGATAAAGCAAATCATATTATGATTATTTGTTATAATTTAAACTTAAATAAACATGATACGTAACTACTATACAGTGTACATTGCCATTGCATTCATTCATAGCATAAAACAATCGTGAGACATTTTTCTGATGCAAATATGCCAAATCGTTGCATGAAAAAGAAAAAAACACTCATGATTTTGAACTATAATGTGAGTGAGTAAAACATTATTCAACTGACTTATCCATATTAACGTGCTTTAATTGCTTTATAGCTTTGCAAATTAGGACAGAGTGGTTAAAGTATTGTGGCTGTCATGGTGACACGCACAAATAAGAGAAGGCAGAACACGCGGCGGTGTTGATGGCGAAGAGCAAAACCATCGTGTGTAGCATCAAACCTCTGGGGTTTTTTGCACCATGTATGGAGGACTTCCGTTCCAGTGCTGTTTCCCTGGTTTCACTTTTTTAGATAAGGAGATTTTCAGAGAAAACCCACGCCAGCTTTTCCCACGAATCATTGACATGCCTGTGGCAATACAAAGAGAATTGAAATAAAAAGCATCGCTCGAAGGTTTGTCGCTCAGCAAGTGCGGGTCAATTTGAATAACAATCGTCAGCATAAAAGAGGGAAACGGGGTTGAAACAGCAGTTTTGGCATGGCAATAATCACATCAAGCCACTGTCACTGATGTTTGCATGGAATAATGGAACCGCAGCCAACGCAAAGCACACACTCTCGTAATTCTAGCCTGGAGGCCTTATCTTGCCTTTACAGTGCTAAACAGATTCAGGCACTCAACAAAGGGGTATTAGTCGGCTTGGTGGCTATCATTTAAACGGTCCTGCTCATACAGATTTACCAAACAAGGTTACATGGCTTTCAAAGACGGGGCCTCTGTCAGTCTGTCAGAAATGCGAGCTGTCCACGAGGATGGTTCTGAAATGTTCCCAAAAAGCACGATGTTAAATACACTTTACAGGAAGACATTGAGAAATTAATAATTCATGCTCATGATGTGTAAACCCATTTGATGTAGCTGAAGTAATGCGTCATAAAAACGTGTCTGTTTACTATGTTCACACAATAGTTGTCGCATATGTACGAAACTGTCTCTTTTAACTTTTAGTGTTGTCAGTGTACTCAAACAGTACATTTAAAATAATTACAGTATAGTGCATATTTATACTTGGAAGGCTGCAAATAAATTATGCAAGGATCATCTTCACCAACTCCGCTCTTGAGAGACGAACTAATTTAATTTAAAAGCAATGCACCTCTGGACTATATAATGTAAACTTACATATGAGGGATGGGGAAAATAAATATACTGAAACCAGTTGCTGCAACCTCACATAATATTAGGACTTGCACATGAAGGTGAAATACATTCAGAGCCTGGACACATTTTAGTAAAACGGTGAACTGCAAGTAAAGTATATAGCTTAGTTTATGCCAGTACATTAATATGTAAATATTGGCTTGAGTTGGTCCAGTCGATGCTCATGACCCTGTATTTACTTTTTTTTTTGTATTTACTGTAAGCTGTATTTACTTCGCAAAGTGCTCGTAATAGATAACGCAATGCATAGTTCCAACAATGTATTTGAAGAGGAAAGCCATGTCCTCATAGGCAGATAAAGGCGAAATATAAATTATTCCATTACTGGACAAAATGTTCCTGTTCAAGGACCCATCACCAATAAAGGACCTTTTTAGCACATTTTTACATCAATTAGAACAGTTTACTAATTGCCAATGCCCTCATGCAGCTGATGGCAAATCTATTGTGAAATTGATGATGAGCCAGTGATACAGCAGAGGACAATTATACAACTCGCACTTGGCTACGTCTTAATTCTATGGTCATCTGTTTGGCTCAAATTGCAGCACCGCCTGACGTATGTTGAACTTCTTTTCACACTGTACGTAGCCAACCGTGCTCATGACAGAATCCTTTCCATCCTCACAGGGCAGTAGACAGCTTTCTTTATGCTCTATGCTCTGGTATGGACCAATCAGATTAAAAAACAATGCATATATTACCAGAGCATGTTTTTGTTTGCATGTTTACCACAAGTATGTGTGAATAATGCAGTCATGACTCCTTGAAAAAGGTTTCTGTTTGGTGTTTTAACATCTTAACACCGGTTTAATTGCCAGAAAGGGTAAAAACAATTCTTATATTTTGATACTGCCAAGAAAGGTCCCCACCATGATGATAATTCTTGTTGTTGTAGATATGGGTATGTAAGATGGCCAGGAGATGGTAGTATTGAGTGTTATCCTGCATACATGCGGATTTCTCTAGGTGCTATGGTTTACTCCCACATGCCAAATACATATGAATGGTATTGGCCAAACATCACCAAGCAAGATGCTGCTAAAAAAGAGTCTTGTGACTGCGTGAATCTTTCTAACTTTCCTAGATAAATAATTTGCATTACTATTATTATTTTAAGGCCATATGAATTCCACTAAAGCTATCAGTGTAAAATAATGACACTGTGAAATGGTGCCAAGATAAAAAAAAAAGTCACCTTACAATGATTTTTTTGCAGGAAACAGTTTCATGATCTGTTTTACATTAGCGGGGATCATCAATGACCTTTTCATTCTATTTCACAAATATATTATTCATGTAGTCTTTAAAGTAAAATTACATGGGTAGTTTAATAATCTTTTCTTTTATTACAGTGGCAAATCTACTACGCCACACCAATCTTTTTGTATATTTTTTATTCACAAAATGGATAATAGTGTGGCGTTGCAAAGGGTTAAGCGACACAATTACCTGTCTGCCAAAGATTTGCTCTTTCTATTTGCATTCGACTGATATGCACTCCAAATAGTGTGTATGCTCCAGTGTAGTCTATAACCTTTACACTACAATTTGCATATATACACACTTTTGTAATGGTAATACTATTATAACAATAACAGACAGTTAAAATGTGACTTGCTGCCCATTAATTTCGTCCACAATTTTTCCAAATTGGATTTTGATGCGCGTGCCTCACTAAAGTTTTTTGTTCCTCCTCTTTTGCAATTTTCATGCAATATAAGCCATTTGAATAGCAACGAGGAATTGTGAACTTGTGAACAATTACATACGTGGATGTAGATACCACAAAGCCTAACAGCGTGGCACAATGTGGCGATGTAATTGTATCAGAATAGGTTCCGTGTCTTGACTGGGTTTGGATAACTGACCCAAACAAAAGCGACAAAGTCCAACCAAGTATGGTTTTCTTTTTTAAAGTAATTTATTAGAAACACTGATATAAGTCACATCCATGAGTTTGGTAGTCTGTGTAAATTCTGCGCCAACTATAAAGTTGACATCTATCAGATTGCTTTAAACACATTAATTTATTACGGCATATTTTACAACGTAAGTAACCACATGGTAAACGAGCTTCATGAGATGTTGTGGAAGAAGGAACACTTTGAAAAGTGACACAGATACAGGTTTGCGATTAGCACGGTAAGCTACTTATGGTGCAAAAGAAATGCAACATACCTCCATACATACAAAGTTTACATTTTTTCCTCAAATGTAATTAAAAAAATATTTTTTTTAATTAATTTTAACAACTTAGTATATACTACAGTATATTTACGTCAAAAATTAACCTGATATCTTTTAGAATTGGGGTCTTTCACTCGACGTGTTCTATAAAGGTGGCACCTTTTTAATTGTTTTGTTTTTACTTGTTTTTTTAAGTCACAAAACAAATGCTTAAGCTGGCACGACTGTGTAAATCATAGGATATCGCTTCTGCCGTATCTACCATGCGATGTCTGCAGTGGGAATCTGACAATGCTGATATACACACTCGACCAGGAATTGTGCAGAATAGCTGTCACAACATTTACTTGCCATTGCTGCCCTGATCGCCACAGTTAAATGATCAAACTGTAAATGGAAGCGGCAGAGAGCACAGTTAGACAGGTACAATTGTGGTTTTAATGTTGCAAGTACGCATTACCTAAATTATCAGCTGTTACTTAAAAAAAATCGTAGAATGTCAGACTTTTTTAGTAGCATGATTCATATGAGCAGCTTTAATAGGTATGTGCTATTCTTATGAGACATTGCAATGTGATTAAAGTAAATTTAAAACATAGCACGTACATTTAAACAATATACAGTACAGTATATATATTTTTGATGTTTTATATTTAGCAGTTTAACTATACATTATGTACGCAACTCGGATAGTTTTTTATTTAAAAAAATCACACATTCATAGATTTGCAAATCGCCTTGGAAACAGACCATAAATGTTTAGGTGTAGAAAATGTATGCGTGGTAATACGCCAATTCATTTAATGAAAAATATATAACAATGTAAATTTCATTTGTATTCCTTTGCCCATGATTTTGCAACGCATTGCAAATTTTGCAGCCACTACTCAAATATGGACATTGTTTGCACATACCATTTACCACGCTTCGTAAGAAATCCAGAAATATTATGACCAGTCTTGTATTGTTGAATGACACTTTTATTTTGAGCTCAACACATACAACTTTAACGAGATTTTTCATTAACTATCTTTGGCACCTTGTAAACTGCATTATAAAGGGACCCTTTTGAGCAGGATATTTGTAACAGAGGTGCAGGCTGTGGAGGTTCTTGCTACAGACTGTAGATGGCCTGTTTTAAACGTTAGTGTTGTGTTGAGGATACAGTATTCCCTCGTTATTCATGAACTTGCTAGCCAAAATGTTGACGATCTGCAAAGGAAGTGATGAGGTAAAGCGATGAGAGAGAATGTGATGCAAAATGGTGATGAGAGAGAAAGTGATGAGATAAAGAGATGGTAGAGATAGATAACTTATTGCAGCTTTAGAAGCATCTGCAGACGTTGCTCGTACACAGTACTGCATACGTTTGCAATGCTTGTACGATATATCGAAGGCCAATATCATTGTCCGCGAAATTAGCTATTCACAAGCATCTCCGGAATGTATCCCTCGCGAATAACGAGGGAACACTGTATTGTAAACAAAGAGGTGAGAATTTTCATTCCGTTGAAGTAATTCGTTTCCATTTGTACATAAGTGTAAAATCAACAATGAGTGATACATGTAAGCATCAACACGCATTCATACAATAGACACAAATGCATTCACACACAGTACTGCATACGTTTGCAATACCTGTGTACACTTTTATGATGGCAATAGAAACATTTCACTCATTTCAATAATACATTATTTGCACATACCATTTACGACAATACCATCAAAGGCCAAACATTTTCATCACCAATGAAATGTGATAGTTGTCACACCGACTTCAGACGAATATTTAATCGTTTTGCAATTAATGCCACTGTTAAACTATTGATTTGTTTTATTATAATAAGAGACCAGTTTTGTTTTTCAATCATAACAACAAAAAGGGAACTTAATAACATTGAAGAACAAGACATGTCTTATTCGGAGTGACATACCTGGTTACAAATAAAGGCCGTCTATTTACGGACATACAGAAGAAGCCTACTACACGTTCAAATTCCATACTCTATCGGCAATTAGACAATGCTTGCATGTATACTTTAACCAGGCTCCTCCAATAAGTGCTGGCATTTTACAATCGTTAACAGCTAAACATATGCCCGGTTATGTACCCTTTAGGCAAACAAGCATCGTCTGCCACCGTTAGAGTTATCACATTTTACTCCAGTTATGTATACCTAGCAACCATCTGCAATGTTCGCATTTTTTTGCAGAGGCAGACTCGCATACGCGTATATGACAAATATAAATATCACGGCAGGTTGGCAGGCTCTCACTTACCATGCTCGCGCTGTTTGACACCGACGATCTCTCTCTCTCTCTCCTCCTTTCCTGTCTCTGTTTTTGTCTGTGTAAGTCGGTGCCTGCATGTGTCTATCTGTCCATCTGCCTTTTGGTCTGTCAGCCTCTATGTAGCTCTGTGTAACTCTGGAGAACTCCCTCTGGTCCCTGGCTTCCGTTCAATACGTTTTGTTTCACCGCTGTGGGGAAGGGGAGAAGCTTTCTGCCCACCGTTTCGTTGGGTGCCGCTCGTGGGATTCATGTGTGTACCCAGCCCTAACAGAGCGGACGGCTGGCCAACTATCTCTCTCCAGCGTATATTGCTGAGGCAGACTAATCAACACAAAGGTGGCCTGTCAATTACGTTGAGACAAAGTGACGTCAGGAAATGTCAGCTCACTTGATGCTGCCATGCTGCAAAGAGAAGTGGCCAAAATCGCCTGCAATTGACAAAACGTGGTTCATTTATTAAAATAGTGAAAATCCTGTAAGTACGTATTTTTTGTCATCCATACAAAGACATTAAAATACAGCACTACGTCAAATACAGTACTGTACATTGCTTTTTGTAGTGGTGGTTCTGGAAAATTATGTATATGATTGATTATATTATTGGATATTTTCATAACAATGAAAAAGCATGGCATTGTACAGTATATTCTCATGCATGGCTATATTATACAGGGTAAGCAACAACAACAACAAACACCTGGAACTTCTGGGGATAACGCAATAAATGTACCGCACGAACGTGCAGTATCTAAAAATCAAACAGTCTGCTTGAACATGAATTATGAATGTCTACAAATTATATGAAGCTAATGAGGGATTGCCTTAATATTTATTTGGCTGGAGTCATTATACATTTCTGAAATAGCAGCATTAAAAATTTGGAAACATTTGTAGCTAATAAAAAATTACCCAAAAACAATTATAATTGACACAATGCTATATTCTATCTCCAAAGTTTGTTTTGAGAAATGTCATAGACATTAAGAAAATAAATTACATTTCGCATTTTCATTAAACAAATATATAAGCAGTATGTAAATTAATTCCAACAAACCTTAATTACTGGAATTGATAGATGTTTTATGAGCTAAATTAGATTTTATTGCAAAGGTGCACAACATAATAATGAACGTACGATGTTACAGTGCTTTATTCGTATTAAATACAATTTCATAAATATTATTTTTTTACAAAGCAGTTATTGTGTCAGTCTAGATGCACGGTGAAAGTTTTCACGAAACGATAAATGCCGACAACTATCAATAAGAGAAACTACTTTATTTTACGATTAATGCATTTGCACATTGTTGTCAATTAGGGCAAATAAAGCGAGCGGATGTTTTTCTGCATTTGAATCATTTAGGATCAAATTGAATAATAAAAACTGAGTAGACTATTAATGCCTCTATACCATGGCACCACTCCTACCCTTAATTTTGCATATTACTGGGAGCTGTTATGCATTACGATAACCATTTACTTCCACCAAACACCGCACCACAACAACATTGCGAGAGCCCGGAAAACATAATTAGGACAATGCTGGCAGTGAAAAAAATCAATGTCAGTAATAACCACTGAAATTATATAAATATTTATACACGCATATCTATATAAATATACACACACATGCAAATATATGTAATTTGCCACCGTATCAAGCATTTGTTGTTTGAATAAATATCCACTGTTGTTTACAAATCAGTGCTTGGTTATGAGGCATCATGCGGCCAACCCATTGGGGCCACAGCACATCTTGGGGGCAACAGTGTGCATCACCTCCAAGCCCAGTGCTCTGCATCCAAATTATGCGTCATTACACATTCATCCCCCGCCAAGGGAGGGACATAAAGATAATTGGCGGGTGAGGGGAGGTGAGGAGGAGAGGGCTCGACCAGACTCTGGCGTCCCAGCCCTCAGCAACTGCTCAAGGAGCGGCGGTGTAACAGCAAACGTCTCGTTCTGGAAAACAACTCTTGCAACCAAGGTTTAACCACTGCTCAGCTCTCCGATTAGGGTTTTTTTTGGGTTGTGCCATGTATTCTCCAGATTATTTTAGTTCCCGTAGAAGCATGTGAAGCAAAACGTCCGACATCATGCCAGACAGCACACAGCACAACCCGCAAACCCACCGGAGAGCCATACTGCACACCCACGAAAAACATTCTTCACAGCAGCATTAACCCCTGCTCACCTATGGTATGATCGAAATTTTTTTTAGTTGCCCATTTAAAATAAAACTATTAAAACGAACGTTCGTAATTTTGTGAATTTAATTCAGAGGCTGTGTCTGCGTGAGCGCTCTATTCAGGGCTCATGTCGCACAATCTGCTGTGTTTTTCTGCAGAAATAGTGAGTACTGCAGAAAGTGGAAGGAATCATTGATGTCGAACCTGGTATGTGAGCACCAAACGAGAAAGAATGAAAGCTGCCGTGAAAAGAAACGTTTGTGTTTGTGAATGCTACACAATCACGTATGCTTTAGAATCTGTCTGCACATTGCCTCATGATATATTTAAGGCTGCCTGATTAGGATATACAATCAACCTAGAAATGGATGGCAAAAGACATCCTAAAATACTGAGTGAAATCATTTCACTCCATGAGCTGAATTACACAATGTTAGTAAAATGCAATGATACTCATATTGTTAATATTAAACATTTTGTATATAACCTGTTGAATGATAAAAAAAACAATAATCTGGCAATTAAATATGATAAAAAAGAATCCCACAGAATGCTAATTGAATTTGCTTCAAAAAATTGCAGTACGATTCGTAAATTTGTTCTGTTTTAGGTTTCCCCAAAGCAACTATCTAGGTTTTCATGTTTTTTTCCCACAACTTGTTTTACTAACGTTGACAGCACATATGTAAGCCCATGTGGTCCCTCATGCTTAACATCCACTTGGCATGTTTTGTTCAACTTCAGCATATATTCACACACACCATTTTTTTGAAGCAGGAGTGCTACGTGTATGTGGATCAGAGAGCTGGACCCTGAAGCAGTTTGAAAAATATTGTTGGCTTTTGAGCACAGGTGTCTGCAATGGAGGAGAGAAATCTCCTGGTAAAGATGCGATAAGAAATGCGGAAGTGTGGAAGAGAACATAGCAGGTATGTGCTGTTGATATGATGAAACAAAAAATTATTGCTAGGCAGGCCACTTATACAGGATGGAAGAGAGTCAGGTATCGTGACAGGCATCGGAGTGGTCTCCACAAATCCGGTGACCAAGGGGAAACACTGAGAGTAGATGGTGGGAGACTGTTACGTCAGATCTAGGAGGTCGCATCATCTACTGTGCAGCAGCTATTGGTTCTGGTATAGGGAATTTAGCATTGGCGAGGTGTGGTTGCATCAGTGGCTCTGGCCATGATGACATCTTGATCTTGTGTTGCTGCAATAGGTGTATACGTACATTAAACCCTGTATTATGTCGCATTCCTATAACGATTTGTGGATTTAAACAAGTTTAATCGCCTATATTCTTGTAAAAATATCACTTATTGCTTTAAAAAAATATCTGGGCATAAAAACACAGATTGTCAAAACACCGTTGTGCCAAGTTTTTTCAGTGAGTTCCTTGATGGACAGCACTGCACATACGTGTTTTGTTTTACACAGTTGCTAAGCACAGACCCAAAGGCCTCAAGTATGAAGCGGCTAGAAACGAACATGAATGAATACATTTATTAAGCAAGGTTATAAGAGTTCGGTAAAATAAACAATGGAAGAGAATTCCGGAGTACCGTGTTTGAAAACATACAATGATGTTTGACGTGCTATGTGGTGGTTGAACACAACATGGATTAGGAAAAACAGTCAGTCTGATGGTCGGAAGTCCTCAACATGAGTGGATGAATCAATAAGTGAAGTTCATCAGAACAGAAGCCATGGTGAGTATGTGCAAATAATGTATTATTGAAGCCTGTGATGAGTGAAATGTTTCTATTGCCATCATAAGTGTACACAGGTGTATATGCATACCGCAAACGTATGCAGTTCTGTGTGCGAATGCATTTGTGTCTATTGTATGAATGCGTGTTGATGCTTACATGTATCACTCATTGATATTTTTGCACTTATGTACAAATGGAAACGAATTACTTCAACGGCATGACAATTCTCACCTCTTTGTTTACAATACAGTGTTCCCTCGTTATTCGCGAGGGATCAATTCCGGAGATGCTTGTGAATAGCTAATTTCGCGGAGATAAGGTAGCAACTCAACTGCCATCCAGTGAATCCGTGCCTGCTGGTCTATCGATCAACCGGTCTGCTTTCCATTGAATTTGGTGGTGGTGGAGCTCATCTCATGCAAACTAAGCTGCATACCATAACAGGTACTCTTTGAAGGCTGGTTTGAAAGTGTATGAGGTCAAATTAGATAAAAATGTAATGACAATCCAACTTCTGGGCGAGGACCTCCCCATATGTCATCGGGGTTGTTTAATAGTAGAGATGTTTCTTCATGATCACGTGATCATCATTAGCACCATCATCTTCACCACAATAATTATTTCACTAATTGAACCTTATGGCGGGACCCCGAGGTCCTGAAAATCGTAATTAATTTATTTATTTTTGGCGACTCCGTCCCACCGCGCACATAAACGCCGCGACCCACCTGGCGCAGATCATTCTGTTGTCACGTCGTGTCCAAGCGCAGCAGCGAGGACGAATGCGCAGAAGAGCTGAACAAGCGAATGCGCTCCATGCTCGGGTATGGGCAGGATCATAAGTCTTATCCAAAGCTGCTCAAACTGCCTCCACGACTTAAGTCCTTTATTTGTCATAACGGTATCCATAATACAGTGAAACTGCTCTCTTATCTTCATTATTATTTGTGACCTACCAATGTCTGCAGCCAGGATCAATCGATGACAATCCTGCAGATATTTAACAGATCAGATGCATTGCACCGTTAATTCCTCCTGTTTGATAATACTTCTCTTGTCGTATGCATCTGTGCAGATAGTTTTTTGTTGCGGTTAAGCCATAGTCCCCACATACCGCTCGTATCAATGTGGATAAGAGGAGCGGCGACCCACTACTCTGTAGAGTTACATTGGTATAAACGCTTGTTACAATATGAACAGGGCATTGAAAACGCGCACTATTTCATGTACTGTTTACAAAGTGTGTTCACAAATCCACACTGAGAAACACGATGATTGACAGAGGGGTGTAAATAATTTTTTCGATAGTGTATTTAAATAGAGTTACTGCAGGTAAGTAGTTTTCAGTTTAAAAGACATAGTTTAACAAGACAACACTTGTCACCATCCTTTGTTTACATTACAATATGTTTATGCGAGAGCCGTGGGCTTATGGGACCCCGGGGTCCTGCCATAAGGTTCAATTATGAGGTAAAATCAGAGAAAAATAGGGAATAGACATGCTGATGGCAGCCATTATAACAAACAATCTATATAAATTGCAGGAAATTATTGAAAAACATAGCAAATAAGACCGCATACTTGGGCACAAGATAAATATGAGCAAAACAAAGTCACGTAAAAGTCCGCTGAGCAAAAACGATGCATTAAATGGACAGAATTGGAATTACTGAAGGTGGTCCAGGCTAAACTTAATTAGTTTGTCATTTAAATAAATGTAAAATATATTTTTTACCTGGGATAACGTGTTTTGTGAACCTGGCAATCAGATAAAAAAGTACAAATATTGTTTATGTCACAATTAAAAAATATTCTTAAAAAGGAACACTATTGGAAAGTGATATTGAAAATAAGCTGCCAAATATTAAATGAACAATTGAAATTTGTTGAAATTAAAACATATTTGCTAAGTTTATTAATCTTTTACTGATATAAACTGTAGAGCATTTTTTTTTCACATATACATATTAAATGTACTATGCAATATCATATGTACACAGCTAATACGTATCCTAATGTACCAGTCTAATAGGTTCCATTAGATCAGCGAATGTTAAAACACATTGTCTTAAACACCATGCGTTAACTCTGCACCACAATCCACAGGTTCGGGCAACAAGCCTGGAACAATGCTTTCCATATGAGTGGATATTTGCCTTGTTTTAAAAATATCCACATTGACACTATGGAACCAATAAACAATGTAATATACATAAATAATAAAATTATGCCAAATGACAGGCGGTGAGGTAAACATATATGCGGTTCTTGGTCGCATTTTTTTCTTCACGTAAACTGCTTTTTAATCAGTTTGAATTTTGAAATAATGAACTGTAGATAATTAGTTGATGAGGTATTTAAAAAAAAACATGCATTGAGTGTTTGTCACCTATCACCCACGTAACAAAAGCACGGAATATCTGCAAAAAAATTTTGTATAAAGTCAATGCACGTATGGAAAATAATAATTTTATATATATAAACAAATTCACATAAATGGTCACGTTATTTACTTCATGTGGCAGTTGTGTTATTACAACAACAATGATCTATGACGGCCACATATTTTGCACATGCCTTTGCATTTTATGTTGAAACTGCCCCCTTCAATTCAGGCATTTGATGTAATTATACAAATCCGTATTACTTGCGTGAATAATGTGCCTAGGCGTATTGAATGTTTTCAAGTATAAATGGCAAGTATGCATACATATTTTTGAAACCCTCCCTACCCCAAGTACTACAGTAACCAGTCAATGCGTATCATCTATAGTGTGTTTCCCCTTAAATTTCACATGAATACACTGACGCTGAGCATCTATGTTAAGCATGTCACTATTCAAATAAAAAAAACACACCCACGCGTCTTTTATCAAATAAATATGTTGAAAAAAAAACCGTTCTAAAGATGACGCGTCATGCCACTAAATTAAAACTGTTACTGTAATTTAAAATATGTACTTAAAACATGTATTTATACATATTTTAAATGGCATGTAATGAATTGGTTAAGCATGCTATGTCTCTTTTTCTCTGTCCATATTCTGGAATGCTATTTATAGCTCATTAAATGTATTGAGACACAGATAGTCAGGCTTCTTGTTGTGGTCTTCATATTACGCAGCCAAGGTTGTGCAACATACAAATACTCACAATGTTGGTCAATAGGCAGATTCTTAAGGTCGATGCCAGGTTCAGGGGTCATGCTCACATTGTCATGCTCAGATCTGACCATAATGCTTTGGTGCTTTCTCTTATCACTTAGTACACAATGAATACAACGGCAATACACGTCTAAAGTTTTCATGACGTTTGCCTTTTTCATGGCCTCTTTTTTGTGTTGTCTAATGTGCACAGTGACCCTAGTTGATGCCAGAACAAAGTAGAGATTCATGGGGTTTCTTTTTTACAGGCACGGTTATATATATAATTTCACCCACCTTTTGGCAAAGCGATGGAGTCTAAAGAAAAAAGCAGGGCCAAAATGTTAACATCACAAACACAAGGGACTTGCTGGAGGCTCTATCTCATGGAATTGTGCGGCACTTCCGATGTATTTTAGCCATGTCAAACATGACCCCGCACCATGGGATGGTTTCACACGTGGCCTGCTTGGCTTTGTCCATCACCGTGGTCAATTCTGTGATAGCCAAACAATGTCTGCTTATAAACACAGGTGCTGTTTCACATGGAAAAGATTGACCGACCACCTAAGGTAGCAATGTATTATCACGTACCTAGGAAACAATTTATTCAGCAGTAGCTTCAGAAATCGCATACGTGACGTGAAAGAAAGCTGAAAACACCTGGCTACCTTTGGTTAAATGCCACGAATGGCAGATGCTGTGGCAGGTTCCTAATTCGTGCTAAGTCAAACTGGAAAGGTTCTCATTGAGTGTGTGTAAGCCAATTAGGAGCCAACAAAAATTAAATGTTGGCTGCCACCAAACTGAAAATCGAACCCTGATTACTGGGACCTTAGCACAGCACGCTAACCACTACACCGCCTTTCAAATTAGCCAAATGTTGCCATGGCAACACTGTGGGGTGAAATGAGGGTCAGGGCTGTGTTGCATCCAGCACCAAACTTTAAAAAAGCGTACATGCTTTCTGATTAGAGGGAAGGGGAGAGGAAGGACGGAGAATTGGTCTGGCAATTAGCTTTCCCGACCTTAGCGACTATCACAGCCCTCTATTCAGTACGGCTAATCTTGTTATGTGGTGGGGGATGCATTCATTTACACGAGACTGTGCTCAAGGCCGCAGTGGCCATTCATTGGGTTCGGGTGAACGGCCTCACGGGTTTTTTAAAAAATTGTGTTACATTGGTAAAGTTGGCTGGATAAACCCGTTGATATTTTTCATTCTCAAGTCGACACAATGGAGGTGTGGAGGAGAACTCAATTTTTGTCATAAACATTACGTGATCCATAATACAGGTTTTTTTTTGGGTTAGATCGCGTGAATATATAAATGTGTCGTTAAAAACTCGCTACCACCCGACACAGACAATTAGTAAGGTTTTTCATGTAAACAGAGCATGCCAATTCGTTAATAGTGCAGCACACCGGTCTGTTGGAGAGCAAAGTAAATACAATTAGCTTCATCAATTAATGGCGAAACGTCGTACTAATATTGTAAATGTTGTGACTTTGCTCTCCAACACACCGTTGTGCTGTACTAGTAACGAATTGGCAAGCTCTGTTTACGTGACAAACCTTACTAGTTGGCTGTGTCGGGTGGTGGCGGGTTTAACAACACATTTATATATTTACGCGATATGACCCAAAAAACCTGTTTCATGGAATATATTGGTCGCGAAAGCCTACGTGTAAAAATGATGTGAATTTATTAGTAGTGATCATTTTATTGTTTCTTACTTAATTTTTGTGGATATGGATAAATGCGTTACAATGCATTCATACATGTTGAACATTCGTTTTCAAAGAGTAAAAAAAAAACTACACCAATTTTAAGCCCCATATTTATGGAATACCGTGGCCATATAGTATGTTAAATAATTTAAGTGGTCACTCAAATAACTGAATTAATAAGTGTGAGTATGTACATTTAGTATTGCTTTCATAAATTGTCACCTGTCCCGAGTGTACGAATAAACGATTTGCTTGCAAAAGAGACAGCATATATTATTTTACATAACGAAAGATAATTAATTTACATGTGTAGTTGACTTGCTCTATTGCATACAAATAGAATAAAGCAACCTCATTGAAGCCCACCCTGGATGCAGACACCAATTTCCACTGTTCACAGGTAATAATCAAGCCTGCATCCCACAAACTCGTAGGCCACTTTAACCACCACCATGCCATCAATACCAATGCATACAAAGACAAATATCCCCCATATAGCCTTTAACATACTGTTGGGGCAAGTGCTGTTAGTGAGCACATATGAAGACCGGCATGGCACATGTTGGGTAGCTAACACTATGCCTGACTGCTTTTAGCTCCCCAGTGCTGATGTTTGCACACTACACCAGGTACTCATTTAAAACTGAGTCAACCTAGCAGAGGCCCAGGATTAGTTCAAATATTTGCCACTGTTATTGGTTGTGAGCAGGATTCAAACTCGGGTTGTGCAGGGTTTATGGCCAAGCGCGCTAAACATTGCACCACCGCTCCTCACATCAATACATATACACAATCACAGGTTCGCTATGATGCACCAGTAGCTTATTATAATGTTTAACACGTAGGCTTTCGCGACCAATATCATACATAATAGAGGTTTTTGGGTTAGATCGCGAAAATATATAAATGTGTCGTTAAAACCCGCCACCACCCGACACAGCCAACTAATAAGGGTTGTCACGTAAACAGAACGTGACCATTTCGATTTAAAGCTTTCGTGACTGCAGGGATTCATCTTCTTGGTTATTTTGGTTAAGTCACGTAGAAGGAAAATAATAAAATAATAAAAATAAAACGTAATAAAATAATTATCACGTTTCGGCCACAACGCAAGCAGCCGTCTGTTCTCCACCTGAAGACGGCTGCTTGCGTTGTGGCCGAAACGACTTTACCGAAAGAACCAAGAAGAAGAACGTGGTCAATTCGTCACTACTACAGCACGAGGGTATAGTGCCGTAGTGTATAGTGTAGTGTATAGTGTGGTATATAGTGTAGTGTACTAATGCAGCACACTGGTGTTTTGGAGAGCCAAGCCACAACATTTACAATCTGCGTACGACGTTTCGCCAGTAATTACAACTAGCTTCATCAGGCGACAGCCAGATTTGTGGAGAAGTCCACCTGTTTCGCTCCTTATATAGAGGCGTAGATGTGGTGACCACCCTTCTGTGCTCTTGCACAATGTGGGGGGGGGGGGAGGATTACTGAGGCAACGTACATTATGACTTTAGCTACCGCCTTAGTGCTGCGTGGAAACGAATAATCAAAGAATACATTATTTAAATGCATGCCTACAAAGGGCAGCATACTTCAATAGGGATTACCGTTGGTAGGGCTATTTTAATGCACACAATAGACAGGGAGGACAAGTTCAAAGGGCTCACATAATGCACATGCATAATGTACGGTTGACTCAGTAATCCCCCCCCCCCCCCACATGGTGCAAGAGCGCAGAAGGGTGGTCACCACATATACGCCCCTATATAAGAAACCAAACAGTAAGACTTCTCCACAAATCTGGCTGTCGCCTGATGAAGCTAGTTGTAATTACTGGCAAAACGTCGTGCTCAGTTTGTAAATGTTGTGGCTTGGCTCTCCAACACACCGGTGTGCTGTACTAGTACACTACACTATACACTACTATACACTACACTATATACTACACACTAGTGCTGTACTAGTATACTACACTATACACTACACTATACACTACACACTAGTGCTGTACTCGTGACGAATTGGCCACGTTCTGTTTACGTGACAACCCTTACCAGTTGGCTCTGTCGGATGGTGGCGGGTTTTAACGACACATTGATATATTTACGCGATCTAACCCAAAAACCTCTATTATGAACTTATTATAATGCTTCCTCAATATGAATATCCATAATATCACTGTGTGCTAATTAGGTAAAAAAACATTTATAAGTACCACCGTGAGCATTCAATGACATGCATTCTCCGGTTGATATTCTTGCTTTTATCGTATACATTCTTTATTCCCAAACCACATACAAGCGGCATTCGACAACGTGGGTGTGTCTGCTTTGTTTTAATGTCATATTCACTGACAGGCACTACTTTAATCTGTGGCCAACGGTGTCCAAGCCACGGTACGCGTGCCCCGTGATTTACCCAGAGAAATGCATGGAGACAGGTGACCTTTACACGAGTAAATACAACTTACCTGCAGACATAGATGTGAACAGAAAAATGTACGGAGCTGAAATAAAATTTTCATACCAAACATTTTATGACACATTGCACGATACATTTTAGGATTGTATTGTCAAGAAGCTCAGCATTGCCCACGTCCTATCCACTGCTGGATGAAGGCATTCCGAAAGCTGTCGCCATCTGTCACAGTCCAGAGATGCAACAATCCATATAGCTCATGCAAATGAGCTGATTTATGATTTATTTAAATCACTCCCGTTTCCTCGGTGGGTATACTCTCGGGACGTGTTCCCTTCTTTGGCTGTCACTCCATCGCTAGTCTCGACCACTGGCCATCATCCCTTATATGTGCGTGTCCTCCTCAAGCTCACTCACTTTCCTTCAGAGGATCTCTAATTTTAGTTTGTTCGTCGATTTGCATGCTCCACTTTCTGTCAGTGCAATTCCAAGTGCACATTGTTCACGCTTCTTTTGCAGAGGTTTCAGCTCATATTCCATTTTATTGTGTAAGTGTCCATTTTTCTTCTCTCTATGTCAAATCCGGTATTATGCACTGATTTTAAACTTCTTTTCAAAGCACTTCGGTACGTTGCTTTTCATTACCAAGTTCAGTTTTCACATGGCACTCCATTCTGCCCTTATTCGCCAATTTCATAATTTTAATCCCGGTCCGCCTTCAACAATTGCCCGAGATAAACATATTCTGCTCTGTTTTGTATCTCCACCAATTGCTTTATTTAACTTGCTCTCCGTGACTTCACGTCAAGCCAACAATTGCAGCCTTCATCATACGTTCTTCAATCACACCCGTGGTTAATTTTCAACGGTTGTCAGAAAGACGGTTTGTTGAGGACAGAGACATTCCTGCCATTATGAGTGTTGTCCATGAGAATTAATTACATATGATTTAATTTCCGACTTGCCTTTTTATATTTTCCTGACTCTTAATTTTTAGAAAAAAAAGTATTATCGTCATGTCCTTGCTGGCTGTAAACTCTTGTAGATGTTCTCATCTCTTGCTCCTCACTCCGACGCCAAATATATGAATTATATTGCATTTTGCATCTCCCAATATAAAGATGTAGCGTGTTTTGCGCTCACTTAAAAGTTCAGTAATTTATTTTAACATCTGGTCTACTTCTACATCATCTTCATTGCTTGTTGTTGGGCATACATTATAACGACATTTAACTCGACCTGAATTAACATTGAATCCTTGAACGCTATGTTTGATTACGAGAGAGATTTAGAATCCCACGCCTCCAAAATAATGATAGAAAAGGTTTCCACTATTTACATGCACACAGTGCTTGCCTTTTCCCTCCGTTTTGTCCCAATTTCTTTTTTTCTCAGGTCTGTCTCCAGTTCAACAAGGGTTGATTTTCCAGACAAGAGTCCACGTGCTGCATGTAGCAATCGCCACATCTACAAGGCATCCTATTCTCACCCATTGATTATTGGCATTTCCTATTCTTTCACCTTCCGAGTTGATGCCATAGGTGGTGGAATCAGAATCGCTGTGGACTGGGCATTCTGATTGAGGTATGATGGCTACACATCATCACACAGGCAGCACATTTTGTCTTGCCTGTCACAGAGTATCTGCATGATGTGGGTGCCTCAATCCAGTAAAGCTACTCAGGTCACAAAGGCTGTCGAACTTCCTCGCCATAAGGCAGTGTCCCATTGTAGAAGTGCTATATATTACATTTGAAAAAAATCTGTTATTTTTACTGATATCTTAAATCATCAGCAGCAATAATAGCAGCAACAGAGCAGCAGATGTGCTTAAGAAACATGATTTTACTTTCAATACTGTTATTTTAAATGACATTTTGAGATGTTTACAGGTGTGAAAATTTGCTATTTAAAATGCTAACAAATATAATTAAATGTATTTAAAGAAATAGAAAACTTTACACTCAATTGACAATTGTAGCAAAGTATCCAAATAACTGATCCAATATGTGCTTTTGACCACTCCCCTGTCAAAATGTCCCCTCCACAACCTAGAAAGCCATTCTGACCCAGAGCAGCTAAGTTAATTTTCTCTTTCCACTCTCTGTCATTGTAAAAGCATTTCACATATACGACTGCCAAATGATTGTGCCAATACCACAATTCTGAGATGGTTTTCTGCTCTGAATGAATGTCTACTGGCTGAGCATGTCAAGCTTTCTACAGTTAAAATGCATCAACAGCTATCATGTGGGAATTGGTTCAAATGTTCTTCCTCGTGGCAAATTTAAGCCCAGTATTTTATGTGGGCCAATTTAGTGACTTAGTATTCTATTTTTCGTTAGCAGATGTAAGCAGCTATTTGGGCAATAAGCAGTCAAACACCTCTTTTTTACTTTTGAAAACAATGACATTCAAGATAAAATATTAATATAGTTTTAAATTCTAGGTTTTCCATTTCATAAAACTGAAAGGAAGTCCACACGAGGCAATCTTCAGGTAAGGGCTTTATTAACAAATCCCTCACACCACAACACACGTGCTCTTTTGTGGAAGCCATTTCTCCAAGAACCCTGAGCACATCTAAGGGTGCCACGGTGGCGAGATGTTATCTCCCTCGTCTGATATGCAGGAGGTCGTGGCTTCGAGCTCGACCCTGATGATGTCTGTATATGTGGAGTTTTACTGTTCTC
The DNA here is from genome assembly GCF_964198595.1 of Lampetra fluviatilis. Lineage (NCBI taxonomy): Eukaryota > Metazoa > Chordata > Hyperoartia > Petromyzontiformes > Petromyzontidae > Lampetra > Lampetra fluviatilis. Next base: position 8,352,453 of record NC_136287.1, on the reverse strand, counting down.
CCCGTGGTCACGTGGATTTTTCTCTGGGTCCTCCAATTTTTCCCTCCACTTTTAGAAACATGCATTTACACGTCACACAACCTTTATATACCTTCGCTCTCAATCTATACAAACTTCCAGGAAGTTTCCTCGAACCTTTCCAACCAACCATATCCCTAGGCCTATTGCTTCCCCCTCTCTCTCCTTTCTCTTTCCAATCAAATCTCTCTCTCTCTTTCTGCCAGTCAGAATCTAAATCAGAATCTTAATTTATCATGGAGAAATACGATGATCTATGAATCTATTTTTCACACATGTCCATCCCTCAGCTAATCCCCTGCTTTTTTCTTCCCAGCTGTAGTCCAGCAGCCTTTCACAAAGTATTTAGTTGTGGTGTGCCTATGCCCTTACACGATCCCAAAGTGTCCTTTCATGACCGTTACAATATGATTCAAGCCCAGAATGATATGAGTCTTGTGTACATCGATGATCCTTGGTGCATCATTGGAAACAAATGAGATGCATTATTTAATGACATATCACCCAATAAAAACTGGCAAAATATCAATAAGTCATTCCATTAGCAATAGCTACTATTATGTAAATATTCATATGCCAATTAAAAAACTGATCATCAAAAAGCATTTTTTTTTTAATTATCATCATGCCCCGCGGTGTAAAGTACAGTATTCAACTCTTATTCCACTCTGTCACAATGGCCTCTCTTTATATGTGCTATGAAGAAAGGCCGTTGCCCAAAAAGTCACCTATTATATATTCCCTTTTAAAGGTCACTGTGTTTTTGATGAATGTGTTGAGGGTTTTTTTTCTTTGAAGTTAGTGTTGTGCATAACATGGGTTATCTCAATGTATACTTATTAAGAACTGCAACGGTAATATTAGATTTATTCATTCATAGAAAAAATAAAACAGCCACAAAAGTGTTTTTATCGTAATGAATAAAAAAATAAACTATATATTCAGAAATTATTCCCTTTTTAAATCCTTTATATTAAGTTCGCTTGCTTGCTTGCGTGCTTGCTTGCTTGCTTGTGTGCTTGCTTGCTTGCTTACGACCGTGCAAATCTTTCAGTCGTTTTTTAACCCACTTCCCGTGATCCAATCGAGCTGACATTTTCCACACAGACTCGTTGTGCGAGACAATTAATGTTCGTGAAAAAAAATTCCCAAAATTTTACACTTTTTAGGCAAAAAAATTGTATTTTACATATATTCAAATAGAACTCATTCATGGCTTTGGCTGAACGTCACAATGTAAGAGCCCAGAGCGTAACCCCTCCACAGGCCGTTGCGGAGTAGCGCAGTTGGTAGCGCCCTCGCTTCCCATGCCAAAGGTCGCGGGATCGATCCCCGCGTCCTCCACAGGCGAATATATTTTTAAATCCTTTATATTAAGTTCGCTGCCACGCATATAAAGGATTTATAGTGAAAAACTTAGTTTTTACGGGTTATACTTATTATTCTCCTTCTTTCGTGTGGCCTATGAAGAAAAACGATATCCAGGTGTAAGTGATCAGCCACTTACAATAAAAAAAAGATGCAATATAATATTCGAAAAAATTACACTGATTGATGTAATATATGCAGCTTGAATAAATATTCATATGAAAGTTTCAAAAATATGGCTCTTTGTGCAAACAGAGAAAACTCTCCACCGTGCTGAGCTTTCTCTTCTTCACCTAAAGGACTTCCACTCTGCTCGGCACACAATTGCACATTTAATTGAATCCAAACCACCCATAAATGCCTCCAGAATAAAAGTAATTTCACGAGCAATACGACATGTTCAAAAGCGTGTTCCTCCTGGATGTCCACCTGCATTCCATATCGTGTGCACTGCCATAATCCGTCTCGTTATCGTAACAATAGCATTCATAATACAAATATTGCGTTGCTGATATCTGGTCCACATATGTCAATGGCGGCCTTCGTGAGCATTATTCCATCACCACTATCACAAAAATAAATAATGACAATTATACGTTTATGTGCACACTGTGACTTTACCTCGAAGACGTCTTATTTACTTAAGACTTGATTTAATATTAATGAAAATAAAAACACCATCTCGTGCATGAAAGTGTATATTTGAATCAGGGTGCAATGTTTGATATGTTCCCTACTGTGTGGCGCACTCTGAACAGGATTATGCATCTCATTTGAATAATGCCCAATATCGCTCTGAATGCCGTGACAGCTAATTGTGATGCAGATGCAGGCATCATAAATGAGTGTGATAAAGAGCGGAATGCGCTTTGCGCTCTGGGAATCCAATCTGTGCTTTATTTACATTTTGTGGTTGTGTTACGGCAGCCTGTTGTGCAAGCAGAATTTCAATTCTTCAGATGGTGGTCTAATTATTAAAGATGCACTTCTGGTAAGTTTGGAGTGTGTGGAGCCTTTGAATAAAATCGAAAAGCAACACGTCGGCTGATGCCAAACTTGGCTTTGCAAAACCAAACACGGCCATCAGTAATCACAAATGGATTTCGCATAGATGGCTCTGATTTGATTTTAACTCCAGATTCTGACAAATGTCCTGCTGCAAATAGTTCTAGCCTCGCTGGCAGGGGATCGCAACAAATACAATTCCAAAGAGGAATCGCGAGGTGTATATTTTCCAGTTGTCATTTACGGCAACAGTACATGTAACAAAATATATAGAAATCTTACTTCCATTTCGCGAACTATCCACACATTACCCATTCACCTTGCAAAGCATGCTATTCAGATTGTGCATTGTGCTTCGAGGATAGGAGAAATGTTCTGAATGTGAATTCTGCTTGTAAGATGGCACATTTACCATATACCATTGTGTAAGGCACAATACGGTATGCCAAACTGCTTTTTCAGAATATCGTATTTGAGGTGTATTTTTGTATTTACAATGGCATAGGTCTATATGATGAAAGTAGAAACTGTACGTAACATTTATATACAGTAAACCCTCTCAAAGCTGGACTCAAGGATGCCGGAATGCAGGGTAAGCCGAAAGACGTGCCGAAAGACGTACCGAAACACATATAGTACATACATGTCAAAGCATAAACCAACATCTCTGACTTCAGGACTCTTAGCACACTTAAAAAGCTGTAAGAATGTGTGCATTAGCAATTCTAATGCTATATACGTGCTGTACCTACTTGTTGTAATTATGGAATGCCACACAATCCGTCAGTGCTCTTTATCTCTAAATCTTTCACATTATTTAAACATTTATGTTAAAAATAAGCGTAAAGTAATCATGCTTCAGGCTAATCAGAGAATGTATTCAACCTTCCACATACAGTGAACCTACGCCATCAAACTTCAGCTTCACGGTGACTTGAATCAAAACTGTGCACTGTCATTATTGAGTTCAATGCCATAAGGTGTTAATAAAATATATAATTGTTATTCGTATGTGTGAATGTAATAGAAAAAAGTGTTTTTTTTCCAAATTGTTTAATAATTTGCAGTATGTCAAACACCCTCCCATATTAGGCTGCCTTCGAGATGTGCATGAACGGAATGTCTTCAAAGTACCTCGATAGCTACACTACAGCTGCATTTGAAATAATTTGGTGCTTGTTGTTAATGCAAAGCCTAAATTACGAGGGAAACAACAGCAACAACAACAAAAATACCCCTAACCAAATAATGTGGATAATTTAGCATTTCAACCCCGGTGCTGCTAATTTGTCATAAAAAAGTACAATAACTGCGTAAGTGATGCAACTCCTCCTTCTTTGAAATGCGCACAATGGATAGGCATGTGCCATTGGGGAGGGGTGTATGCTGGACGAGGTCTGGCTGGGGAAGTTGGAGGTGTTAAAATAGAATGTTCTTTCACTTTCGAGAGACTAACGGGTGGCCTCTCGTAATTGGAGATGTGAAAATGTGTTTTAAGAACATCAATACATTTAGCAAGAGGGACATATTTTGTGTGAAGTATGACATTTGACTGATATTCAACCATAATAAACTTTTTGGGTTAGATCGCGTTATTTATAAATGTGTCGTAACCCTCCACCACCCGACACGGCCAATCAGCAAAAAAGTGTCACGTTGACAAAAGACAAATAGTTCACTACTTTAGCCCACCAGTGTGTTGAAGCGTGAAACCACAACATTTACAATTTTTGAGTACGATGTTTCGCTGGTAATTGCATCCAGCATCATCGGGTAATTCGCCAGAATGGTGAGGCTCTGCTCTTGCTCCCGGTCTTAAATAGAGCAATAGCAGAGCCTCACCATTTTGGCGAATTGCCCGATGATGTTGGATGCAATTACCAGCTAAACGGAGTACTACTCAAAACATTTAAATGTTGTGGTTTCATGCTTCAACACACCGGTGGGCTAAAGTAGTGAACTATCTGTCTTTTGTCAACGTGACACTTTTTTGCTGATTGGCCGTGTCGGGTGGTGGAGGGTTAAAACACATTTATAAATAACGCGATCTAACCCAAAAACGTTTATTATGAATAATATTGGTCGCGAAAGCCTACGTGTTAAACTGATATTTAACCACTAAACAACTGGCCAAAATGTTCTTCCTGTTTATAATCGTGTAATTGTCAGTTAAAAAGAATTGAGATTAATGTTCATTGACAACGCTACAGTTTGTCACAACTTATTTAGAATACATTATTACGCCTTAATCTCAACAGGCTTCCCACTAATATGTTAGAAATCTTAGATATAGTACCATACAAAAACAAATAAGACCCGCAAATTATGATTGCACGTTACAAATGGTCCATCCATCTTCCATGAGCAATCTTGTGACCAGGCCATTCGGGCAGTAGCTCTGGCCGAGATCTCGCCCCACCTTGCCCCGTCCTTCGCCTCGCGGATTGGCTGGTTGTGGTTTAACTCCGTCTGCCCTCCGATGTTCTGAATTCAAGTCTACCTCGGGTGCCCTCTTTTTCGAGTCCTATCAGTGGTGCCTTTTAGGGTGGATTTGGATAGGCTGCTGCATCTATTGGTATGTCCAAATAACTGAATGTGTCTCTGTTTATTGATGGCACATATTCAGGAGATTGAAAAAAGTATGCATTTGAAATTATTATGAGAGGTAGGGTACAGTATATTATGGAAGAGTGGTGGTTAAAGGAAAATACTGATCGAAACAGAAATGTATTACTCTAAATGAAAGTCTCACTAGCCATTTCATTAAATGTGGTATTATGAAAATATTGATCGTTCAAGGTAGAGTGAAATGTCAATAACTTCATTTTATCACAAACCAATTTTGTTTTACCACAAAAGAAATACTGTTGTCATATCTTGTGTCCAGGGCTGTTTGATGATCACCTTACGATCTACAACTGAGTTGTCCAAATCAAATACAATTGCAACCATATTTGTCACAGTGTTATTTTGCAGCCTTCTTGATAATTTTCTTCGAATGTTTCCTGTAATCATTATTAAAGTTGGAGAGTAATTAGGAAGATACTATACCTGCATTGCATTTGCCTTTTTTGTTATGAGTTATAAGACCGTTGCGTCGTAGTAGTTTTAAAGTTGTGATATTTCAGAGGTAAAAAATCCTTTTTACCTTGTCCATCAAAGCAATGCAAACAGCGTTTGATGTACGCAATTTAAACTGGTAAGACATTTTAGACACATGCTGCCACATTTTTATGGGAAATCTAAAAAAATTGCAGGCACAATTAAAAAGTTATGATCATGATGCTTTTTACGCAATTTAAACATGTAAATTGCCTACTCTTGCAAATGGTGCCACCAGGAGCTTTAGTACAAAGCTCAAACGGTAAGCAGCTAGTTTTCTTTAGTAATGCCACGATAATCATTGAGAAGCTGTAAAACGTTTAATGAGATGCCATGCAAATTAGCCAAAGGGTATACGAACTGACCACTCGGACATTCATCCACCTGCATCCTGATATTTTTTATGGTCGTTGAAAAGACGATTACAGGGAGTGCAGGTCACGACGCACTGTATGATCCAGAGATGGAATACGTTCTCAACTACAGGATCACTGTCTTATCTATATATAAAATATAGAAGGGACATTTGTGAATGTGTGTCTGTTCAAAATGTTTAGCGTTACTTCCCGACATGCAACAAACTTGAAATTTGCCATGTGGGTACTTTCTAGACTGTAAACCATGCAAAAATTATAAAAATAGACTTTTGTATTTTTTTTTTGGGGGGGGGGCGCAATAATGCGTCTATTTTGCACGGCAAGTGAGCTGTGACGTCACATCTGTCATGTGACCCGTATGCGGGAGTGTAACGGAGTGTGCCTGCTCATGTCACGCCCCCCCCCAACCCTCCGCGAGTAAAGTGCCATACAAATGTGTTGTAGGTCTAAGGCGTTCTTCGCGCAGCATTGCTGCTTTATTATCTCAGTCGTTTACTGCCGTACGCACCCTGAAAGTTGTGTGTCTGCAGCAAGCGCGTGTATGTGTACCTATGGACGCGTGTGTGTGTGGGGGGAGCGGTAGTGTAGTGGTTAGCGCGCCGCGCTACGAACCCGCTACGAACCCGGCGACCCGAGTTCGATTCCCGCTCACGATTCCCACTCACGGCCACCACCGGTGACAATTATTTGAACTGGTCCTGGTTCTCCCCTAGGTCGACTCAGCCTCAAACGAGTAACTGGTGTGGTGTGTGAACATCACCACTGGGGAGACAAAGGCGGCTGGGCGTGGTGAATCCAAGTCCCGGGCGAAGCCGGGGTAGTAAAGTGAGTTTTAATATAAATTTAGGTACCCATTGATTCTTACTAAAAATGGAAATTAAGCCCTGATGCAATATACTTTATACTATTTGTTAAAATGGTACGTGTTTATGTTTTACTGGCAGTGGTGAGTGCACTGCAGTAACCCACACGGTCCTGAGTTACATTTCCAGCCCTGGCTAAGATCAGTGGCAAATTACATCTTAACCCATCCTGATCCCCCCCCACCCCCTTCACCAACCTACATTTGACTCACGGGGTGAATTAACACTGCTTGGAGGAGGCATTCTTCATCCAGCAATGTATTGAGACAAAGGGGGTTCAGATGATTAATTCCTTAACATATACTTCAATCTTCAGAACCTGCCTGTTCAGGGCTGCATTCACAGAGGGAATCCCTCTAGAAATAGAGCAAGCACGTGTTGAGAAAAAATAACAATGAAAATCCTGTGAACTTTATTGTAATTCTTCAATAGACATTAAAAATAAACATAACTGCTTTCTATTTGTCTTCTAACACACAGCTACTGGTATCAAAGTAAACACGCTTCTGTGATCTGCCATACTTTTCCTTCCCCTGTGTAATGTTCTACAAAAAATTATCACAGTATTCTGATCAATACTAAAACTCGTGGCATTTCATAACCAGGGCGTAGAATTCATTTCAATGGCAGCGGTTAATTACTTTGGTGACTAATAGGAACCAGTGAAGCAGAACAGAATTTAAAGTAGGATAATCTCTCTAAGGGCAAACGGACTGCCACACAGTCTTTAGTATGCCAAGTTTACTCAAATGTGTTATCATAGAAATTAAAAAGAATTAAAGTTTGCGTGTGTGTGTATATGTATTTATACAGAATGGAAATTATAATGCCATGTAATTTTAAAGTGTCTTGCTAAGACAATATTTTCTTTATTTTTCGATAACAACCTTCACTCAAGTGTGACCAATCTAAAACACAGTGTGTGTTTATATAAAACGCAATGAAAGCACAGCAAAAAATATATATGTATATACTGAATGCAAAAAAAAGATGTAGTGCACACAACAGACATACATACAAAGAAACCAATTATCAACAAAAAATTATTACATGAAAGTTCGTAACAAATTTTAGGCAATATTGTACATTGCACAAAATTTGAATCGACTTTAACATGCAAAAATTAGTTTTACTACATAAAAAAATATATAGCAAATTCCATTTAATTTCACTGAACATAATACACCAACTGTATATGAAAAATTAGGGGCACTAGTATAACGTAATGAGAATGGTTTAATTAGACCGTGGTTTTATAAGCCCCAAAAGGGACGTTTAAAGCCATGAAACATAATTACCGCAGCCTCCCTTTATATATCCTTAATTATCGAGTATTCACCATGGCTTTTCAATTCACATATTCAATTAGATATTGTGATCAATGTAAGGAGACAATGGCACGGCAGCCCACGATTATAAGGCGCTCCTGGCAGAGTACGGCTCGGTTAGTCAGTGAGCCACTCTACGACGGATGGCCTTGCATGGAGCCTGCCTCCCAGAGACACTTGATGTGCGATTACCATTATCGCCTGCACATGCCGTGCGCTCGTGTCACAGTGTCGAGCCGAATTGTCACTGTGACTGTACTCCTGCCCCCTGCTAAGTTGAGACTTGGGCAGACCTCAAAAAGAAAAAAAAAGAAAAATTACATATTATACAGACATATACCGAAGCATCAATGTCAATTATTTTAAAATTGTTAATTTTAGGAGTAATAGCTCCGGTCAATGTATGACACGTTATCCGAGTTAAATGTACTCGTAATTTTTTTTCATTGCGGAAAACGTTAGTATTTCTGTAACGTGTGCATTTATAAGTTAATATTTCAGACGAGCAGCAAGATTCTGAATGTGAGATACATTCCTGGCCAAGGTTGACACTGCCTATCATTCCTCGCAGGTGGGTAAAATGACCACTGACTGACGAGTATCATTTAGTGAAAAGCAACATCGGCTATGGCGCTCATGTGGGGAAACTGGTCTCCATCATAACATGTGGAATTTTCACCACTGAATCAGAATCTCGTACAGTGGTACACAATTGTCAAAAACCCATTTGACTTTCACCTGACACCTTCCACAGATTTCTGATATCACCCTCTCATCTTTCCAAGAGGCTGGAGACTATTCTCTGAACCATTTTGTCTTCAGAACTAAGCACTTCCTGTGTTGCCACCCTTTGGGAACAAAATAACCAGCTACCAACAAATTGAGGGCAACAAAAGCACAGTGTGGGACTGCGAGGATAGAGAACGGATGTGGTGCTGCTTGCACATGAGTTTAAGGAGCCTAAGATTGTACAATGCTTCGCACCATAACAAATCCACTGTAACTTACAGCTAATGCCATTATTACAAGTACTACCACACAAGTGATGGATGAGTCACTTTTAGTTGTATGAAAAATAATGTATGAGATTTGAAACAACCTATACATAGCTTGAGTTGTTCAGCAAAGTAACAGATATGTATGCATATACATATACACACGAGGACGGTCTACGGAATGTCGTCAGCAAACCTGAAATGGTTCATGTTATCAAGCCACACTGATGATGAAGTAGACCAATTGTAAGAGTAAATTACCCAACTGCTAAATTAGGGAAAATTGCATTACAACATCATAATGGGTGACCTAAACGCAAAAGGTGGTGAGTTGAGAAGGTGATTTGTAACTTTGTCCATCAATGATGAAAATATCAACTTTTTTCAAAATGAAGAAATTTTTGATGTTTATGGAGACGTCCAAATGGTGAAATTAGAAACGAGATTTTACTAAATTGTGATGGACAAATCCAAGATCGTCGGAGACGTTTTTGCCGTCAACGAATTCAGGCATCAGTCCCTGCTAATGCAAAGGGACACCGTAGCACTTCCATTTTGTTACGGAATGGATGTTTCAAAACTTTTTTTGTTACCAATGCATGGACTTGACATTTTGCACTTAAAAATGATGCTTTTGCTGTCGCTCATTTTCTAGCAAGAGGGCTTTTTGCTGCATCTGCATCAACAACAGGAGAAGAAGCAAAACATGTTGTTGTCCCCATAATTATGGCTGTGATCACCCCACCCGCCGCTCCATTTGCGTCAATGATAAGTGCACCACAATTACAGGTGCTCTAAGTGTTCCACGTTGCCTTTTAAAGTTCTGGTTTTAAAGCCTCAAGCAGTTACCTTGATGTTGCAAAAAAACTATGTTTATTAAAGACGTAAACATTCACATAATTGTTCTTTTGGAAAGATGAACTGGGGTTCATTTAAAATATGCATCTGGACGAGTGATTGCAGGTGTTGTGTGTGCATTGCAAGCGACAATTATCATCTTTCGATGAGCAACTTCTTCACTCTGTGCAATTCTCATATGTATTAACAGTCACAGCCCACTTTTCTCTCATGTGAGTCATTTAAAAGTTGTATTTTGTTACATATGGTGTGTTGCAGACATAAGCAGCTGCATTTTTGGAACAACAGCAAATGCTATAAATGGATGTCTATATTCTTCCCCAATTTAACAGCATTTGGCTGGGAGCTGACAAATTGCTCTGGTGCCTTTACTCAATGGTCTTCATAGGCACTGTGCAGTTGGCTCTCTTCTCCAATGTTTGTTTTGCTCAACATGTGGAACCATTTTTTATCTTCCACTTGTGTAGAGGATGAGTGTATTGGCCGTCTGAATTCACGTAACCTGTGGTCCAGACTTTGTGGGGAAACAAGAAGCCGGGAAGGGAGTTCCTTTGCGTCAGTGACGAGTTCCCTCCATTCCGTCTGCCATCTGTCCACATGGGGTACGTTGTGGTTGTTGGAGTTTTTAGTTGGACCAGAAGGGTGACCAAATTTCAGGCGAGTATTTTGGGGGGCCTCAGTTGAGATCGTCACGAATCGGCAGTTTGGGGTTTTATGTGACCCTGTCATACTTCCTTATTGTTGTTGCTGATGCTCGGTGAGTGGAGGGTAAAATTGTTATATCCATTGGACTTGATAATTTTGGTACATGTCTTCTTTTTCTTCCATGTGTTTGTCCCACTCATGTGGGGCCCGCTGTCCTTGCCAACCCTCTCCATGCTGCCCTCTCCAGCGCCATCTCTCGTTCTGCTTCTCGGGCCACCATGGTCCGATCGCACCACATCGCCCCAGCTCTTCTTCTGCCTTCCTTTTGATCTCTTTCCTTCCACTTGCATCACCTTCTGACCCACAAAATTTTCCTGTTGTCTGTCAACATGACTGAAACCAGCCTTTTCTCTCTCATCTCTCATCTTCTCTGTAATTTCAACCACCTTGAGTCTTCCTCTCACTTCTTCATTTTTCATCTCTTGTCCTTCCTTGTTAAACCCAACATCCACCGCAACGTCCTCACCTCTGTGACTGCCATAGCTTGGTCCTCCCTCTTTTTTGTGCCCCAGCACTCGGCCCCATACAACAGCACCGGCCTCACCACCGTCTTGTACACTTTTCCCTTCAAACAAAATGGGACCCTCTTATCGCACACCACACCAGTCATCTCTCATTTTTAGTATATGTACAATACTCAGAGTTAAATTTGAGCCAATACCAGCTGATTATCATAATCAAAGAAATTATTCAATCCCCAGTCCAGAAATTCAATGAATTGCCATATTTACCGTGTTGTTTTTAGTCTAAGATATGTTTGGCTCATTTGTAGAGTTTTGTTCCCTACATTAGCCTAAATTTTGCATTAGCCTAGCATATTCCTACAATATAATTAGAACAAAAAATACCAATAATTGATACTTACACGCACAATTTGACACAATCGTGAGCTTAGAAATAAATACTAATCAGTGAACTGATCAATCGTAATACATGTACATGCACCCAGAGATCCCATCCATTACATATGTAGTGGTGATACGCGCTGGGTGTATATGTCGTGTGCCAGCGCGTATGTACGGGTGTGTGTGTGGTGACGCGCGCTGACGGGGAGGAGCAGGCGTCAGTGCGCGGGTGGGGGTAGTGCTGCTGATTGGCTGTGTGCCGGTGACGCGCCCAGAGGGAGTGATCGGGTAGCAGCGCGGTGTGATTGGTCGGGGAGTGGAAACACGCGCTGAGCGGAACCGGATCGTAGGGATAGCGCGTGGGGATTGGGTAACTGAGGAGCGGTGCCGACGTTGAGGTCCGCATCCGCTCCGTCTCCCGGGAAGAAGGGGTATATAAGGTGATGCACAGAGGAGCAGGGGCAGAAGTGGAACCATCTAAGAATGAAGACGAAGGTGCAGAGATAGAGCCCGGAGAGGAGAGTAATGGAGAGTAATGGAGAGTAGAGGAGAGTAAGGTATAAGTGTGTAGCCAGCGAGAGAGAACGGTCTACACGAGCTGAGTAATGTATAGTGTGTAGCCAGCGAGAGAGAACGGTCTACACGAGCTGAGTAATGTATAGTGTGTAGCCAGCGAGAGAGAACGGTCTACACGAGCTGAGTAATGTATAGTGTGTAGCCAGCGAGAGAGAACGGTCTACACGAGCTGAGTAATGTATAGTGTGTAGCCAGCGAGAGAGAACGGTCTACACGAGCTGAGTAATGTATAGTGTGTAGCCAGCGAGAGAGAACGGTCTACACGAGCTGAGTAATGTATAGTGTGTAGCCAGCGAGAGAGAACGGTCTACACGAGCCGAGTATGCATACGGTGTAGCCAGAGAGAGAGGAAGGTCTACACGAGCCGAGTATGCATACGGTGTAGCCAGAGAGAGAGATGCAAAGTCTACACGAGGCGAGTGGAGAGTGTAGCAGAGGCGCAGAGTCTACACGAGGCGAGAGAGGAGTGTAGCCGAGGCGCGGAGTCTACACGAGGCACAGAGAGCCGGCAGCACAGAATCCAGAGTCAAGAGAAGCGCATTGTGAAGAAGAGAGGCCACGCGTTGTATTGTTACAAGTCAAGATTTAATAAAAGAAGTGTGTTCCCGTCAAGGAGTTTCCTGCCGTCATTTTCCAATACTTCATCTGGTGTCAGAAGTGGGGTCGAATACTTTACCCGATGGCCTATGGCGTGGCCTCTCGCTAACCAGTCGGCAGCGGCTGTGACGGATGCCTTCGTCCAGGGCTATGTCCTGGACAAGGGGGCTCCCGAACGCCTGCTGACCGACCAAGGTAAAAAATTTTTGAGTAAATTGTTGCAAGAGGTGTGCGATCTGTTGGGTACCAAGAAGGTGCGTACCTCCCCGTACCACCCGCAGACTGACGGGATGGTGGAGAGACTCCACAAAACCTTGACTTCCATGCTGTGCCAGCAGGTGTGCGAGGCACATGTAGATTGGGACCTGCAGGTCCCGGGAGTCCTTGCCGCGTATAGAATGGCCCCCCATGCAGCTACGGGGTTTTCCCCATTCTATTTGATGTACGGTCGGGAAGCTGACCCGCCAATAGAAACGCAACTTGGCCTGTCCGCTCCACGAACTAATTCTAATTTGGCAGAACATATTAAGTTTAATATTCACAAGCTGACAGAGGCGAGGGAGGCCGCGCGGCTTAATTCGCGGGCTCGCCAAATTGCTAATGAACGGTTGCGGGCACGGAAGGTGTCCATGCACGAATGGAAACCAGGTGACAGGGCCTGGCTGCATTGCCCTCAGGCACCCTTGGCTACGTCGCCTAAATTGTTGAGACCGTGGAGGGGACCCGTGGAGGTCGTGCGCGTTGCACGGCCCCAGTGCGTTCAGATAAAGTGGGGAAAGCGCCGGTGGTACGTTCACCCCTCCCGACTGAAACCGTTCTCGCCTCCATATGGCCTCCCCTTGTGTCGTGATGGCCGGGCGTGTGACGTGACCGGCGACCCAGAGGGGGAAATGTCTCTGCCTGATCCACACGTATTTTCGCCTGATCTGCTCCCAGGTGTCTCGGAACTGACAGCTGCCGATCACCGGCGGCCGGATCTCCGCGGCGGGGCCGGCCCTTTCAGGCCCGTTCCGCGCCGTCTGGAGCAGCCGGAACCGCCGGACGGTCGTCAGTGTCCCGCCCCATACGATGGACCAGCCAGACGGACTCGCGCCAGGTCGTGCTACTTTGCATGACCTGCCTCGTGAGGAGTCGGGGCAGTTGGAGCGCCTCGTCAATGCGTGTAGTCGCAGGGACGTGGGGCGCGTTCGTTTCGAATTTGCTCGTATCGTGTTATTGTTGACTTTTCGGGTTCATTGTCAATCTGTACATAGTTATTCTTGTTGTTGTTGTTGTTGTGTTATGTTACGGGGCACACTCGGGGGGTTACGGGGTTTTTTTTTGTTGGTTGTCGTTTTATCGTCGCGGTTGGTTGTTGTTAGCAGCCGGGTCGGCTGCGAGCTATGTGGGAGGGGGTGATGTAGTGGTGATACGCGCTGGGTGTATATGTCGTGTGCCAGCGCGTATGTACGGGTGTGTGTGTGGTGACGCGCGCTGACGGGGAGGAGCAGGCGTCAGTGCGCGGGTGGGGGTAGTGCTGCTGATTGGCTGTGTGCCGGTGACGCGCCCAGAGGGAGTGATCGGGTAGCAGCGCGGTGTGATTGGTCGGGGAGTGGAAACACGCGCTGAGCGGAACCGGATCGTAGGGATAGCGCGTGGGGATTGGGTAACTGAGGAGCGGTGCCGACGTTGAGGTCCGCATCCGCTCCGTCTCCCGGGAAGAAGGGGTATATAAGGTGATGCACAGAGGAGCAGGGGCAGAAGTGGAACCATCTAAGAATGAAGACGAAGGTGCAGAGATAGAGCCCGGAGAGGAGAGTAATGGAGAGTAATGGAGAGTAGAGGAGAGTAAGGTATAAGTGTGTAGCCAGCGAGAGAGAACGGTCTACACGAGCTGAGTAATGTATAGTGTGTAGCCAGCGAGAGAGAACGGTCTACACGAGCTGAGTAATGTATAGTGTGTAGCCAGCGAGAGAGAACGGTCTACACGAGCTGAGTAATGTATAGTGTGTAGCCAGCGAGAGAGAACGGTCTACACGAGCTGAGTAATGTATAGTGTGTAGCCAGCGAGAGAGAACGGTCTACACGAGCTGAGTAATGTATAGTGTGTAGCCAGCGAGAGAGAACGGTCTACACGAGCTGAGTAATGTATAGTGTGTAGCCAGCGAGAGAGAACGGTCTACACGAGCCGAGTATGCATACGGTGTAGCCAGAGAGAGAGGAAGGTCTACACGAGCCGAGTATGCATACGGTGTAGCCAGAGAGAGAGATGCAAAGTCTACACGAGGCGAGTGGAGAGTGTAGCAGAGGCGCAGAGTCTACACGAGGCGAGAGAGGAGTGTAGCCGAGGCGCGGAGTCTACACGAGGCACAGAGAGCCGGCAGCACAGAATCCAGAGTCAAGAGAAGCGCATTGTGAAGAAGAGAGGCCACGCGTTGTATTGTTACAAGTCAAGATTTAATAAAAGAAGTGTGTTCCCGTCAAGGAGTTTCCTGCCGTCATTTTCCAATACTTCACATAGATCTCAGTCAGATATGCTGATGACAGTCATAATGTCAAATAAAAATGAACCACAGAAAATGTATGAAGAACTTAAAAAAGAAGGCTGTAAAGTTGAACAATATAGATTTATATTCTTGGTTCTTTTGGTAAAGTCACGTAGAAGGGAAACAATAAAATATAAAAAAATAAAAACCATCACCTTACCCTACATTGCGGGGATCACAAAAAAAATCTCCAAAATCTTGAATAAACACAAGATCCAGGTCCGATTCAACACAGTACATAAAATCCGTGATCTGGTTCCGTCTGTAAAAGATGTGATTCCGGACATACAGTACCCTGGCGTCTACAAACTAAGTTGCCTCTGTGGTAGTAGTTACATTGGAGAAATCAAACGACATGTCTCGAACCGCATCCGTGAACACAAAGCAGACCTAAAACACGGTAAGACCAACACCTCGGCCGTGGCAGATCACTGTTACAATTCAGTGGGCTCTCATGACATTGACTTCGCCAAGACAGCGGTTCTCTGCAAGCCATCTGGCTACCATGAGAGATTCGTTCATGAGGCTATCCACATACACAAACACAGAGACAATTTCAACCGAGAAGATGGATTCTAGCTTAGCAATCATTGTAAGGATTTGATAAACCATTTCTCGGGTCTTAATTGATTGTGTTCACGCTTACGGTGACTTTCAGACCGCTTTCCATTCTCTTCCACTCCGCCCTCCTCTTTTCCGAACATAGATGGACTCGTCCATCTAAACAACTGCCAAGTCGCTGTCCGTGGTGCTAACGTTAATAAAAAATCGCCACTTTTTTCAAATGTTCTTACTGTGGTTTTCACACCTGATGATGATTGCTTGTGTCACAATCCAAACGTCGTGAGAATTTTATTGTTTTATATTTAATTATTTTATTGTTTCTCCTTCTACGTGATTTTACCGAAAAAAACCAAGAATATGAATCCCTGCAGTCACGAAAGCTTTAAATCAAAAATACAGATTTAAACAAAACAAAAATCACGTACAAGTTCGCTAACCAATCGGAGATCTCATTGCTTTGGAAAAAAAACACAATGGAAGATATTCGTCGAAAGAACAAAAATTATTAACTGAAGCTGAATGTGTGTATCTCGGGGCAGCTATTGGAGGTGGACTAAGATAAAAAAAAAAAATTAAATGAAAGGCAGATGAGAGTGGGTCGGAACACTCTTCGGAAGCTAAACTTGGTAATGAATAGCAACGTACCAATTTGGCTGAAGAGGAACGTTTTTAATTAATGTGTATCACCTGCTATGACATGTGGTTCAGAAACAAGGACACTTCTTCTTTTCTATGGATGATTTGATGTGGAGCAACAGCTATAATTTGACACGGAGGTGGTTGAGCCACGTAATTGCATCAGGAGTAGCGGAGTGTATCGCTTGTGACGGAACAAAAACCCAAAAGTGCCCAAATAATCATGGATGCATGCATGGGATTACACTGAGAGACATGACGAGGAATGTGTACGGATTAGACAACATACACAGGTTAAAGATATCATATTGAAGCCCACCTACGTCTGGCCAGTGGTCGAGACTAGTGAGTAGCAACCAAAAGCACAACAAGAAGGACGTTCACTGTGGAGATGAAGCGACGGGATTGGCTAGTGTGCAGATGCTGGGTGGATTGTTGCATAGTAAGACCGTCAAGGATGGTGGCGAGTTGGAGATGCTCTCGTCCAGCAGTGGATTAATCACGGTTGATGATGATGATGATACACATAAATTGCTAAAACTGGCACAAAGATGGTCAGGGCCAGAAATCTTACATTGATTAAAGCATCGCTCCGAAATAATAGACTGCACTACATGTTGACGTACTAAAATTGTAAGATGTCTAACATGCCGGACCTTTTTGCGTCCCCATTTCAGTGCCAGCGGTATAAACTTTTAAAAGGTTTTTTTTTCTTCAAGAGAGCCACAATTGCTTCTCCGAAGGCTTTGTTGATTTTTTTTGTAGCGCTAGCACAAGTTGTTTCAGCAGAAGCACACTTGAAAGGCTCAGACACCAACACACTCGTACACAAAGGCCAATATCTCCCTGTAGCCTTAACAGGCTGTAGGGGCAAGTGCTTTTAGCGAGCACCTATTGAGGTAAAAAAGGCACACGAGGAGGTGGGTGGCCAGCACCTTGCCCGGCCGCCTTTGTCTCCCCAGTGGTGATATTTACACGCTGCACCAGGTATTTATCTTTAAAGCTGAGGCAACTTAGGGAAGCCTCAGGACCGGTTCAAATATTCGTCAGTGATTTTGGTCATGAGCAGGAATCAAACTTGGGTGGCCGAGTTCGTTGTGCACTAACCACTTCCCACACCATCCACACATGCCTACACACAACCATAAGTTCAACATGAAATGCTCTGACCAAGTACTCGACTTGCACCACAACGATTTAAAACTATAAAACTATTTTTCTTAATTTTACCAGGTAAGGCCCACTGAGTTCTATAGCTCTTTTTCAGAAGCGACCTGGCCACAAATGATAGCTCAACAACGTGGCTTATCATGTGGATATTTATAGCAGACTCTAAACGCATGTTGATTCTAAATTTGAACGAAAAATCGGAGGACCAGGAGAAAAAAATCCACGCGACCATGGGCAGAACATGCAAACTCAAAATATACAGGTGTCAGAGTTGGGATCGAACCCACAACCTTTGTTTAATGAACGTCTATAATCAGCATTATTTGAGCCATTCCATATTCTTTCAAGACAAAACCCAGGCAAGTGTGCAAAATGGCCATTAAACTAGCACACAGTGGTCCGCCCTAAGCGGACTGAGAAACGAACAATGGTCTGCCCTTGAGAAAAATTGCATGAGTATGTTACCTTGCGCAAGCAGATGGGGAAACGGGGCAACAGGCAGACGTGCCACACGTTCCTGGGGTTTTCACACAGGAGCAGCAAGCAGAAACATATTTGTAGCACGTGCCCCTTGAACTCAGAAGCTCAGACCACCACCCTTGAACCAGCCATTTTACTAGTCCCCATTCCAGTGTCATTAGCATAACCATCCACTTATAATTCTCAACACAATAGATTTTGAATTAAGGTATGCATACACCTGGCCGACATCTGTACCCATCAACCAAAGGCAAAACAATGCAAGGCTCTAAAACATATAATGTAACGTTGCTGAATACTAGAATAACAATAATAAAACATATTAATCAACGTCATCATATTTTCCCATCTCTCTGTACTTGGCTAATTGAAATATTTTATTGTGATGGAGAGAGTTTATTTTTGTAAAGCCTAGGGCTTTGAGGGAACAATGTCTATTGCTTGCAAAAGCTCCTTATTCCTCAGGCAAAGTCAACACAATTTTAAATGTTTTTATTGTTATGGATAAAAAAAAAATATTCATGGAAAGCGATGACGACGGTAATGTTTTGCAAACTATCTGAAGCCTTTGTGAAATTGTTGCAAGGCAACATCTCTCGTTGTATGTTGCGTCTTTGTCGGATGGCAGATTTGCTGCAAATGGTTCACGTCGTCCAGTGCACTGTACATCGGATGCAAGTTTCGAGTCTCATTTTGAGGAGACACTACATTGTTCGTTGGTCTTGTTAATCGTAGATGCTTAAATGTGATCGCCAATATTGTTGACCCGAACAAGCGAGAGCCAATTGAGATTCTGGATCGTGTCTGACAATGGCCACTTTTTAACAGTTATTTAGGAATGGTTTTATTTAGATCAGAGGGCATCTATAGATATATAATCCATTATTAATATATATAATTCGACTGAACTACTCCTTGGTTATTTCGGTAAAGTCACGTTAGATATTGGAATACGACGTTTCAATTGCAACACAAGCAAACCTTATCAGGTTGAACTAAAGTTGAGAGAGAGACAAAACACAGACACAGAGACACACAGACAGACACACAAGCAGAGAGAGATAACACATAAACACACAGAAAGAGACACACAACATATCTAATTTATTTTCTTTCTACGTGACTTTGCCGTAAGAACCAAAGAGTAATTCCTGCAGTCACGAAAGCTTCAAATCAAGTTTGAATTCGACTGAAGTTCAAGGTTTGGTTAATAAAAAACAAAATACACACAAACAAACACTTGGTCAAGTGGCATTGAATGCCAAGAACAAAACAAATAACACGAGTATTGAAACTGCCCAAGAAATTAAAACGATCAAAATACCGCACATTGCAGGAGTAAATGATAAACTAGCCAGATGTTTGGAAAAACAAAACAACCGAGTCAGATTTGGCACGGTACATAAAATACAGATATTAATATCTGGTACAAAAGATATATTACCAAAGCTATCAACAGAAAGTGTGTACAGGATTGACTGCACGTGTGGTAAATGTTGTTGGGCAAACAGGACGAATGATCAGCACGAGACTAAAAGAACATCAGAGAAATATTAAATTCTACCAAATACAACTGTCAGCAGTAGCAGAACATGCATGCCAACTAGGACACTCAATTGATTTTGATAATGTTGAAGTTACGTGCAAAATTAGCTACTACTGGCCAAGACTAATTCGAGTATCTATCGAAATTGAAAGAAATAAAAATAACTTTAACCGTTCGGATAGCTACCGCCTTAGTGCTACGTGGAAGCGAATAAACAAATAATACATTAAATTCATGCCTACTAAGGGCAGCATACTTCGATAGGGGTTACCGTTGGTACAGATATTTTAATACACACAATAGACAGGAAGGACAAGTTCAAAGGGCTCGCATAATGCATCGTGTACGTTGCCTCAGTAATCCCCCCCCCCCCCCACATTGTGCAAGAGCGCAGAAGCGTGGTCAACTCATCTACGCCTCTATATAAGTGTAGTGGTGATAACTACTCGCTGTTCGCAAGCTGTGAGGGAGCAGTTGGTAAACAAGGTTTTCCCGCTCAAACAGTTAGGGTCAAATGGGGTGAAGTAGGATCCAAACGCCAGATTGGGAAGAACCAATCAGAGGGGTCCAAGAGGTGGCCGGGGATTGGACAACCCAGCCACGAACGGGTATAAAAGCCGGAGCGCTAACACAAGGGGTATACGGTCAGCTGAAGACAGCTAGGACCCTGGACCAAGCCCTCCAGCCCTTATCAGGGCTGGGGCTCAGTGTAACCAGTGGTCGGGGGAGATTAGGTCCTGGATAGGGAGGACCCTGGCTCCCAGCCTTCCCGCCCTTGTGAGGGCGAAGGTCCTGAGCGACCAGAGGTCGGGGACCCGCCGGGCCAGCGGCGGGTCCGTGTGCCTCCCCTAGGCTAGCGGGGGAGATAGCCGGCAAGTCCGGAGTCTGTAGCATCATCAGGATAACGGGTAAGGGGACCGTATACCCCTTGTGTTAGTATTTGGTGAATAAAAGCGTGTGGCCTCTAAGAAGTCTTCGTCTCCTTCAAGAACGTTACATAAGGAACGAAACAGACTTCTCCACAAATTTGTCTGTCGCCTGATGAAGCTAGTTGTAATTACTGGCGAAACGTCGTACACAGATTGTAAATGTTGTGGCTTGCCTCTCCAACACACCGGTGTGCTGTACTAGTGACGAACTGGCCACGTTTTGTTTACGTGACCACCCTTACTAGTTGGCTCTGTCGGATGGTGGCGGGTTTAACGACACATTTATATATTTACGCGATCTAACCCAAAAAAACTATTATGGATACAAGTGAAGATGTTAATTGGTTCTTTACCCTTCTATCTGGCAACAAAACTGACACCTTTTTACAAGGAGTCATGTTTGCATAGACCGCAATACCTGCAGTCATAATACAATCAACTTTAAGGACAGTGCACATTATGAGAGTTATGTTCTTTTGTTTGTATTATGACTGCAGGTATTGCGGTCTATGCAAACATGACTCCTTGTAAAAAGGTGTCAGTTTTGTTGCCAGATAGAAGGGTAAAGAACCAATTATCATATTTTTACTGGCAAATGAGGTTCCCATAGTGTAGATGCTTGCCCCGAGCTCTCATACTCTGATGGTGCATTGTCTTTGAGTTGTGCGCCTTTTGGCGTCATCTGGTCCAACCCATATGAGACTAGGCTCTAAGGAAAGCTGTCTCGGGTGTGGATCAATCAACTTTAAGGACAGTGCACATTATGAGAGTTATGTTCTTTTGTTTGTATTATGACTGCAGGTATTGCGGTCTATGCAAACATGACTCCTTGTAAAAAGGTGTCAGTTTTGTTGCCAGATAGAAGGGTAAAGAACCAATTATCATATTTTTACTGGCAAATGAGGTTCCCATAGTGTAGATGCTTGCCCCGAGCTCTCATACTCTGATGGTGCATTGTCTTTGAGTTGTGCGCCTTTTGGCGTCATCTGGTCCAACCCATATGAGACTAGGCTCTAAGGAAAGCTGTCTCGGGTGTGGATCAATCAACTTTAAGGACAGTGCACATTATCAGAGTTATGTTCTTTTGTTTGTATTATGACTGCAGGTATTGCGGTCTATGCAAACATGACTCCTTGTAAAAAGGTGTCAGTTTTGTTGCCAGATAGAAGGGTAAAGAACCAATTATCATATTTTTACTGGCAAATGAGGTTCCCATAGTGTAGATGCTTGCCCCGAGCTCTCATACTCTGATGGTGCATTGTCTTTGAGTTGTGCGCCTTTTGGCGTCATCTGGTCCAACCCATATGAGACTAGGCTCTAAGGAAAGCTGTCTCGGGTGTGGATCAATCAACTTTAAGGACAGTGCACATTATCAGAGTTATGTTCTTTTGTTTGTATTATGACTGCAGGTATTGCGGTCTATGCAAACATGACTCCTTGTAAAAAGGTGTCAGTTTTGTTGCCAGATAGAAGGGTAAAGAACCAATTATCATATTTTTACTGGCAAATGAGGTTCCCATAGTGTAGATGCTTGCCCCGAGCTCTCATACTCTGATGGTGCATTGTCTTTGAGTTGTGCGCCTTTTGGCGTCATCTGGTCCAACCCATATGAGACTAGGCTCTAAGGAAAGCTGTCTCGGGTGTGGATCAATCAACTTTAAGGACAGTGCACATTATCAGAGTCATGTTCTTTTGTTTGTATTATGACTGCAGGTATTGCGGTTTATGCAAACATGACTCCTTGTAAAAAGGTGTCAGTTTTGTTGCCAGATAGAAGGGTAAAGAACCAATTATCATATTTTTACTGGCAAATGAGGTTCCCATAGTGTAGATGCTTGCCCCGAGCTCTCATACTCTGATGGTGCATTGTCTTTGAGTTGTGCGCCTTTTGGCGTCATCTGGTCCAACCCATATGAGACTAGGCTCTAAGGAAAGCTGTCTCGGGTGTGGATCAATCAACTTTAAGGACAGTGCACATTATCAGAGTTATGTTCTTTTGTTTGTATTATGACTGCAGGTATTGCGGTCTATGCAAACATGACTCCTTGTAAAAAGGTGTCAGTTTTGTTGCCAGATAGAAGGGTAAAGAACCAATTATCATATTTTTACTGGCAAATGAGGTTCCCATAGTGTAGATGCTTGCCCCGAGCTCTCATACTCTGATGGTGCATTGTCTTTGAGTTGTGCGCCTTTTGGCGTCATCTGGTCCAACCCATATGAGACTAGGCTCTAAGGAAAGCTGTCTCGGGTGTGGATCAATCAACTTTAAGGACAGTGCACATTATCAGAGTTATGTTCTTTTGTTTGTATTATGACTGCAGGTATTGCGGTCTATGCAAACATGACTCCTTGTAAAAAGGTGTCAGTTTTGTTGCCAGATAGAAGGGTAAAGAACCAATTATCATATTTTTACTGGCAAATGAGGTTCCCAAAGTGAAGATGTTTCACACAATTCTCATCCCAATCACCTAACGTGTCCACCACATCGTCGGTGACAAGCATCGTGCTGAGATTTGGAAGAGTCCCTGGTGTTTTGACATCTCATCTCCGCTGCAATTATGTCCAATGCTTCTGGTATGTGCTGTTGAACAAATTACGTGTTAATGCTGTGTTGGCAGTGGTGCACAAGCACGTTTAACAACAACAAAATCCCTCACATTTAATCAATAACACTGCCTTAGAGGCCCTGAAAATGGCCTTTATTCATAGGACATAAATAGAGAGGCCATAGAGACAGAGTGGACAATAAGTGTTGGAGACTGCACTTTATAACATGGGGCCTGATGAGAATAGTGGGATGTGCTGTTAGAAGATCGCTTAAGATTTTCAGTAAAATATATAGAGGTACAGAAGGCATATGTTTCCAACCATGCAGTTCAAATGACTGCATAATCACAATTATTTAAAAATTATTGATAGCTTCATGAACACCCTGCACACTTTGAAATCTATTTGTGGTCATTTCCAGATTTAGGACATGGACCATGACACTAGCGTAACATTTACATACTTTGACTAGTACCGTTCACAGGTCTTAATCATTTTGGCATGCTTCGATAAAAAATCAATAAAAATAGATGTGAATGCGTCCATTGTATCCAGACAAACTAAGTGGTAACCATGCTACCAGGCTGATAAATTAGCAGCTAAAGGCATGATTAAAAGGAAGTGTTAGAAATGTGTTTAGAAGCGATAATTCGTTATTTTTCCAGCAGAGTATATTTATTTGCTGTGACCAGATCTCTTTTACCCACGAGCAGACAGAAAATAACGTCATTAACCCCTTCTCCATGTTGGGCCTATAACCCATAACGGTACACATCCATTGGGCAGTAGTGGTGGCACATGCCTGTATTCCGGAACTTTAGAGGTGAAGGTTGGTGGATCGCACAAATGTTGTAAAACTCCCTTCCCATGGGTGTTGTGGTGCCATTCCCTGGGTCTCCAGGAGAAGGTGGTACAGCAAAGTGCAAACTAATATCGTATGTCCCATTTGTGTGGTACACAGTGTTATCCCCCTTTCATGCGTGGGGTTTCTCTCTGTACTCCAGTTTCCTTCCACATATAGAGACACTCATTATTTGGCTGGAAAGATATATATATGCAGGTACAAAGCGGTGTGGACCAATCAACTTCAAGGACAGTGCATATATTATCAGAGTTATGTTTTTTGTTTGCATTATGGCTGCAGGTATTGTGGTCTATGCAAACATGACTCCTTGTAAAAAAGGTGTCAGTTTTGTTGCCAGATAGAAGGGTAAAAAAACCAATTATCAGGTACAAAGCTGTCAAATTAAATACCAACTAGCTATTATATAACCATGAACATGAAAGATAATTTAATGTATGTATGTTCATGCCTCTTTCTGAGTGGATTCCATTGACACCAAGTCCATTAATGTTTAAAATATCGGAATATTGACAAGCAGTCATCTATAATACAATATAATTTGAATAGCTAACATGACTATGAAACATATGTCAATACACTACCATAAATCATTCAATAAAGGCCACAATTTATATATTGCCCACCTGGGCATTGTGACTTCACATAATAATGAATCTGAGGACCCTTCCACTTTTTCATAAGTGTATTGTCCCGACAGCCCATACATGCTCCAATCTTGCTCTAAGTATCTGTGAGCTGAATTCAAAATAAACGTGACTAAAGTTTGTATCAGCTCTATCTGAGAAACGCACTTCTGCATTTTATGATTTAAAAAACCTAGTCATGAGAAACACTTTGATCATGTATTTGTTGAAAACTCCCACCAATTAAAAGAGATGATTAAAAAGAAAGGTCCTTTGAATCAAATATGAGGGAACACCCATTCGTTACCATGACGCTTGCTTAGTGATAAATGTTTCTTGAAGAATGAGCCGGGATTATTATGGGAACTATAATAAGCCCCATCGTTAACTGCAAATTCGCCTTGCTGTTGAAGCAAATCAAAGTCACATGAAAGTCTGTTAAGATTAAAATCGTGTTTTGTTTTATACATATATTTCTAGATACAAAGGTACAGGTCAATTAAGAAAGTGTCTTAGACACTGTTAAAAAATTATTTGCCAAAAAATTGGTGTATTCATTGTTATAAAATGTCTAAGCAACAAAACTACTTAGCATACATAGTTGGGTTGTTTCTAATGACAAAAACACTAGAAAATTTGCTCACTAAATACTGTACTGTAAAATAATGTCATTTGTATACATGGCAATTTAAACCACAAGTAAATATCGGATTTTAGTGTTGTTTTCCTAGTATGCATAGTGGTGTATAGACTACACAGTAGTAGACATATTGAATCTCACTTAAGAAAACATGGAGCTTGCAAATATTCAGAAAGAACTGGCGAAACACAGTCTCCCATGCGTGTAATCTAGCCCTTTGAAGACGGAGGTTGATGGCTCACGCAGTTTTGTGAAACTCTCAAAAACCACTGTGGTGAGGGATAACCAATACAGCAAATAGCTTGTTGAATAAATGTGTGTGGACATTTGGGTGTTGTCCCTGAATATGGGTGGGTTAAATCCATATCCTCTGGTTTCCTCGCACAAGCAAAAAATCATAAATTGAATTGCTCAAACAGCTAATCCAATCATCTAAAGACAATACGTCTTACCTGGAGGAATAAATAGTAATATTATAAATTGTGGTTCTGATGTGCATTATGCTCTTCATTACTACATTTAATCACAATGGGTTTTTTTTAAACAACGCAATGTGCATCATAACTGAAACACTGAAACCGACAACAATCCCCTCGCTCCCTGTTCTGATTGTATGTAGGGAATCCAGTACTGGACCAGGTATCACTTGTCAGCCACTCATGTACAGTAGCTGTGGCCAGAATTTAAACTCAGGTGGCTGGGCTCACAGTGCAGAACACTGATCAATGTGTCATCGCTCCCCTCAACAGGACATATAAGGCCTAAAACAATCGACAAAGATGTTGAACTTAGTTGAAGTGTATTACCACATTGTAAAAAAAACTACAACTAGGACATGAAGACAAACCTCTCCCATACATAGAATATGATCTTATTTTGACATGTTGATTAAACTTAACAAAATTATTGTATTTTTTATGTGCATTTTGAATGGGGTAAAAAAAAAAACATTACCTCAACACGTAAATAAACCTGATTTTAGTCCCACTGCATTCTTTCATCACACGTCATGTTGCACTAAACTGCCCTCTGGACAGCATTCAATGCAACGAGATGTAATGATTTATCCACTGATCTGGAAATACTTCTGACAAGACAAAATGAAAACAAGGATGTACTTTATCCCTCAAAGTTAATTAAATCACGGCAGGGAATTTAAACTGCAAACAGCAACAAATCCTTCTAGACTTGTTTTCATTTCACACTGCCTTTCTTGGGAACATTCTTTTAAACACCCACACATGCAATCCAGAGACCATATAAATCGCGTGTAATTATTGTACAGAAACATCATCAATGGAAGATCATGTGGGGGAGTCGCATCTCAGCCTGAATTTTTGGCGGCCTCCCAGTTCCACTGAAAGCTCCCTGGAAGTATAAAATATGAGAGCACCTGGCAAGCAGGGGATCACCAGGCTCTTGTTCAAATAATTAACGAGGGCTATCAGAAGCCACCTGCCAAGCAGGCTGCACCTAAAGAATTCCAACTCAAATTAGTGGCCATAATGAAAAAGCATCTCCGCAGCTACCAGTCACACAATGCATATGTCTGACAAGTAACATAGTATTATATAATCATGAATTTACAGCTCTTTGTCAATCCACTGTTGGGAAATTGCACCCCCACTCTGGGTCAGTCGATTAGGTTTGATTGACCATACTTCACCATGCTCATCAGTGTTTGTTAAAGGGAAAGATTGGGCATGCAAGATCACTCACCTCTGATGTTATCCATGGCCAGCAATCAAAATCGGGTGGTCGGTTTTATAGTGTAGTGCGCAAACCACTGTGCCACAATTTCCCCCAGTTCGATACCATTTGCACAATAAAATACAATTCAATGTAAACTCTTTTCTGTTAAGAATAAATTCAGAGCTCATTGGCACAAAATATTATTTTTTTTACAGAGGAGATCTAGGTAAAGCCAGGTAAGAAAATCTATATTTATATTAGAATTTAGTCAAAGATATTTTTCTACTCTTAAACTTAGACTATAGTAAAATCCTACTCTTGCATGGCAACCTACTTACATGCACTTGTTTATTTCATAATTTTGACCCCGGTCGACCTGCAATTACTGCCCTCGGTATACACGTGCTCATGTGCTCTCAAGTTGTCTGTCCTGAACACTTATATTCGTTTTATATTCAGTTTAGCAAGATAGTTGCACGTCGCTTTTGTATTGCTAATATTTATTTTGACCACAAATTTGTAGCCGTCTTCTCTATAAAGCTATATTTTTTTTTAATTTGTGAAGTTCTTAGATCAATTCATGGCAGCCCATTTCCATTTGGTTATAAGATAGAAAATATGGATCAGAAAATAGACGCAAGACTTTGACATCATCATCACCATCATATTGACTATGAGCAGTGTAATTGAAAAATACCGTAAGTTGACTTGGTCAGGCCATGTTGCTAAAAGGAATGATGGCCCGTGGTTGAGAATAACAACGGAGTGGTGGCCAAAACAAATTGAACATGAGCCCCAGATCACGTCCAGTGCGGAGATGGAGCGATGATATCATCTCTCGTGCACCGGAGCTCGATAGAGACATCACGAGACTGATAGATGGCAATGCGTTTGGAGAGGTCTACAGCAGCGGATAGTGTATGCCTGATGAATTCAGGTGTTGTGACAGAAGAACATAAATTAAATGTAAATAATGCAAAACAAAGGAATGGTTGACAATTTGAATAACTTCATTTGAACAGTTCAATGTTTTCCTGCCTGCAGTGACTATATCCTGCAAAATTATTGATATACTTCAATACAAAAACAATTGGGTCTCCTCACAGGCGGGGGCAGAAATGTTCGCTTGAAAGATAACCACTCACAAATTGACATTAAATTGACCAAAGCAGGGGAGCTTTTCACAATTCATTATGGCGTTGCACCAAAAGGTTCGGCCACAATTATTACCTGCCTGGTAAATCATTGCTGCTGCTGCTACAATTATAAAATATATTTTTTTCGCAGGTCGGGGAGCTGTCAGTACACATAAATGTCCAATACAAAGATTCCTAATGTAAGCAGCATCCTCTCCCCTTAAATAAATGTCATTTTCGTTGCACCGTGCGCTCTCGTGAAAATATCCATTCATTTTGGGAAGTCTTGCACGTATAATTACAAGTACAACTTTCACACCGGGAGCTATTTTGTCAGTAATCGGGCAAAGAAAATTGTGTTTACAAGGCACAACAGAGCATGTAATTGTATGGCGAATAGACCACACATACTGTGCGATGACAAGCTAACAGCATATATCGACAGTGTTGATGCACATAGTAACGTGCAATTAATATGGAAGTGCATGTATTACCATTCATCCCCATAACAAATGTTTGCATGTGTAGTGACATAGAATGGTCACTACTGTGTCGGCCTGTACGAGGGCTGGGGGCCCCAAGGGGGTGCCTGGGGGGTCACGTGCTGGAGGGATCCGGACCTTCCCAGAGGTGGGGGAAGTGAGGCGTGTCCTGGGAAGGGAGGCGTGGCCTGAAGAGAGCCAGCCACGCCAGGGCGGAGCCCGCCACGCCAAACGAGATATAAGCGTGGTGTGAACGCAGAGCGAGGCTGTTGTACTGTACTCCGAAGTGAAGACATCATCGGTCGTCAAGTCCTGAGTCGTCGTCCTGGGCCAGGCAGGCCGTTGCCTGCCTGTTCCAGTCTGTGTCGCGTTCCAGAGTGTTAGTGAGTTGAGGAAGGTGGTCACCACCTCATGTACAGTGTTATATTACTTACCGTTAATAAATAGTGTTGCCTCCAAGCTGCGTGTGTGTGCACCTAATTCGAATCTACTACCTTTGGCATCAGAAGTTGTGGAAAAATAAATATTGCTAGGTGTTATCCTAGGGAAGTAAAATGGGCACACGAAAAACAAATATAAAACTCACCTGGACGCCTTCGTACGACGGGGACGGTGTGACGACCATCCTTCGGACAGCCCCGGGGATGGCAGCCCCGGTGACAGAGAGAGAGATGGCGCTGCACGCGGAGCGGTGGGACTTGCATCGCACTGCTGCTTCGCAGCCATCGGGAACGGAGCTGGCGGGGGAGGCCCGGGCATGCGGCCCACGCGGTGGGCCCGCCATTTCGGCGGCGGGTCGGGGCGCTGTTCCCGCCAAAACGCCGCTCCCGCCATTTCGGCGGCGGGTCGGGAGGCTGTTCCCGCCAAAGCGCCGCTCCCGCCGACATCAACGCCTGCGGAGGGGGAGTTCCACACGTGCAGGTGGCGCCCCCGTCTTGTGGATGGGGGTTCGCAAGAGCAGGCCGTGTTCACCATGCAAGATTCTTCGGGGTGTCCCAGTGCTCCACCTTGCCGCCCTCCACTATTCACAGTTTGCCAGGCGAGTCGTGACATGACAAGCACCCGGCCTCAAGAAAAATAATAATAACTTCACCCATCTTGCGTGTGCCGGGTTGCGATCGCGGGTGTTTTTTTTTAACTCGCTGGTTTGCGGAGCGTGTTCGTCCGGTTGTGTGCGTGATAAAGTGACGCGGCGACCATGCGGGTTTCTGCTTGTAACAGTGAAGTATTGGAAAATGACGGCAGGAAACTCCTTGACGGGAACACACTTCTTTTATTAAATCTTGACTTGTAACGATACAACGCGTGGCCTCTCTTCTTCACAATGCGGTCACCATACAACGGTACAACTCGTGACCTCTTCTCTCCGCCCTACGCTTCTCTTGACTCTCGTAGATTCTGTGCTGCTGGCTCTCTGTGCCTCGTGTAGACTCCGCGCCTCGGCTACACTCTTCTCTCGTCTCGTGTAGACTCTGCGCCTCTGCTACACTCTTCACTCGTCGCGTGTAGACCTTACGCCTCTGCTACACTCTTTACTCGTCTCGTGTAGACTTTACATTTCTCTCTGGCTACACCGTATGCATACTCGGCTCGTGTAGACCTTTCTCTCTCTCTGGCTACACCGTATGCATACTCGGCTCGTGTAGACCTTTCTCTCTCTCTGGCCACACACTATACATCGCTCAGCTCGTGTAGACCTTTCTCTCTCTCTGGCTACACACTATACATTACTCAGCTCGTGTAGACCTTTCTCTCTCTCTGGCTACACACTTATACCTTACTCTCCTCTACTCTCCATTACTCTCCTCTCCGGGCTCTATCTCTGCACCTTCGTCTTCATTCTTAGATGGTTCCACTTCTGCCCTCTACTCCTCTGTGCATCACCTTATATATCTCTTCCTCCCGGGAGACGGAGCGGATGCGGACCTCAACGTCGGCACCGCTCCTCAGTTACCCAATCACCACGCGCTATCTCTACGATCCGTTTTCCCCCCAGCGCGTGTTTCCACTCCCCGACCAATCACACCGCGCTGCCCCCCGATCACTCCCTCTCAGCGCATCACCGGCACACAGCCAATCAGCAGCACTACCCCCACCCGCGCACTGACGCCTGCTCCTCCCCGTCAGCGCGCGTCACCACACACACACCCGTACATACGCGCTGGCACACAACGTATACACCCAGCGCGTATCACCACTACATCACCCCCTCCCACATAGCTCGCAGCCGGCCCGGCTGCTAACAACAACCAACCGCAACGATAAGACGACAACCAAACAAAAAAAACCCTGTAACCCCCCAGTGTGCCCCGTAACATAACAACAACAACAACAACTATGTACAGATTGACAATGAACACGAAAAGCCAACAATAACACAATACAAACAAATTCCAAAAAACGAACGCGCCCCACGTCCCTGCGACTACACGCAGTGACGAGGCGCTCCAACTGCCCCGACTCCTCACGAGGCAGGTCACGCAAAGTAGCACGACCTGGCGCGAGTCCGTCTGGCTGGTCCGTCGTATGGGACGGGACACTGACGACCGTCCGGCGGTTCCGGCTGCTCCAGACGGCGCGGAACGGGCCTGAAAGGGCCGGCCCCGCCGCGGAGATCCGGCCGCCGGTGATCGGCAGCTGTCAGTTCCGAGACACCTGGGAGCAGATCAGGCGAAAATACGTGTGGATCAGGCAGAGACATTTCCCCCTCTGGGTCGCCGGTCACGTCACACGCCCGGCCATCACAACACAAGGGGAGGGCATATGGAGGCGAGAACGGTTTCAGTCGGGAGGGGTGAACGTACCAACGGCGCTTTCCCCACTTTATCTGAACGCACTGGGGCCGTGCAACGCGCACGACCTCCACGGGTCCCCTCCACGGTCTCAACAATTTAGGCGACGTAGCCAAGGGTGCCTGAGGGCAATGCAGCCAGGCCCTGTCACCTGGTTTCCATTCGTGCATGGACACCTTCCGTGCCCGCAACCGTTCATTAGCAATTTGGCGAGCCCGCGAATTAAGCCGTGCGGCCTCCCTCGCCTCTGTCAGCTTGTGAATATTAAACTTAATATGTTCTGCCAATTTAGAATTAGTTCGTGGAGCGGACAGGCCAAGTTGCGTTTCCATTGGCGGGTCAGCTTCCCGACCGTACATCAAATAGAATGGGGAAAACCCCGTAGCTGCATGGGGGGCCATTCTATACGCGGCAAGGACTCCCGGGACCTGCAGGTCCCAATCTACATGTGCCTCGCACACCTGCTGGCACAGCATGGAAGTCAAGGTTTTGTGGAGTCTCTCCACCATCCCGTCAGTCTGCGGGTGGTACGGGGAGGTACGCACCTTCTTGGTACCCAACAGATCGCACACCTCTTGCAACAATTTACTCGAAAATTTTTTACCTTGGTCGGTCAGCAGGCGTTCGGGAGCCCCCTTGTCCAGGACATAGCCCTGGACGAAGGCGTCCGTCACAGCCGCTGCCGACTGGTTAGCGAGAGGCCACGCCATAGGCCATCGGGTAAAGTATTCGACCCCCACTAACAAATATTTATTCCCTCTCGGCGTGACTGGGAAGGGCCCCAAAATATCGAGTGCAACGAGCTCGTTGGTACGCGAGACCTGAATAGATTGCAGCGGTGGATTAGCTGCCACGGGCGGTGGTTTACGCCTGGCGCACTCAACGCACCCCTTCAGAATATTTACCACATCACTTCCCATTCCCGGCCAGTAATAGTCACGCTGAAGCAGGGCAAGCGTCTTGTTAACTCCCAAGTGCAAGAGGCGTTCGTGTGCCGCCAAGACAACCCTCCCCCTCACAGCGGAAGGCACCACGAGTGCGTTCCGCCGGGACAAACTGTCCCATCTCAATAACATGCCCTGCTCAAGTACATAGGAGCCGGTACGCTCCTGGTCCCCCTCAGGACCCCCAACCTTGCGGCGCAATGCTAGCAGCGAGCTGTCCGCCATCTGGAGACGGCCCCATTCACTGAGCGACAACGAGAGCAGCGAGTCCCGACCCTGAGAGGCAGTGGAATCATCCACGATCGGTGCGCCCGCTGTCGCAGCCAGTGCCCCCATCTCCCCCGCAAGCGTCGGTTTACAGCGCGCCGATCCCGACAAACACGCGCATTCATCACAAGGCAACAACCGCGACAAGCAATCGGCATTTGTGTGTCGCAACCTCTTACGGTACGTAGTCGTAAACTGATAGTCCTGGAGGACTTCCAACCAACGCGACAACTGGCCCGAGGGTTGGGCGACCCTCAATGAATACTGTAGCGCCGCGTGGTCCGTTCGGACCGTAAAGTGACGACCATAGAGATATGGCCTAAACTGCTGCACAAAAAAGACAATGGCAAGCAGCTCGCGACGGGTGACGCAGTAGCGCTGCTCCGCCAGAGACAACACCCTACTACCGTAGGCGACAACTCTTTCGACACCCCCAACGACTTGGGATAGCACCCCCCCAATGCCCGTGTTGCTAGCATCCGTGTCCAGCAAAAAGGGCCTCGCAAAATCGGGATAACACAAGGGTGGGGCACCCACCAAGGCGTCCCGGAGGGAGCGAAACGCGGCCTCCTCCTCCGGTCCCCATTTGAACTTCACTCCCTTCGCCGTTAGAGCGTGCAAGGGTTTTGCAATAGTGGCGAAGTGCTCAACGAACCGCCGATAATAAGAAGCAAACCCGATGAAACTACGCACGTCGGAAACGGACGTAGGTGTCGGCCACGAACCGACACAATCCGTCTTCGCGGGATCGGTGGAGATCCCCGAAGAATCGACAATGTGACCCAAGTATCTAACCGACTTCCGAAGGAGGTGACATTTGGCCGGTTTAAATTTCAGCTTAGCCGATCGCATTCGCAAGAACACCCCTCTCAATCGCTGGAGGTGTTCTTCAAACGTTTTACTGAAAACAATGACATCGTCCATATAAATCAAGCATGTATCCCACTGTAAGCCCGACAAAACCAACTCCATAAGTCGCTGAAACGTCGCTGGAGAGGAGTGAAGTCCCATGGGTAACCGGTTAAACTGGAACAGCCCCCCTGGAGTCCGAAATGCTGTCTTAGGTTTCGACTCTTCGTCGAGCGGCAACTGCCAAAACCCCGATAACAAATCAAGAGTCGAAAAATATCGCGCACCAGACAATGCATCGAGGGACTCATCCATCCTGGGGAGCGGATACGCGTCAGCCACAGAGATCTTATTCAGGCGACGGAAATCAACGCAGAATCGCAGGGACCCGTCCTGCTTCTTAACCAGCACAATAGGCGCTCCCCACGGGCTAGAGGAGGGCGAAATAATATCGGCTTCTAGCATTTCGTTAACAGCCGACTGAACGTGTTCCTTCTCCACGGGACTCAGTCAGAAGGGATTTAGCTTGACCGGCGCCGCATCGCCCGTTTCAATGTGGTGGTGCAACAAATCCCTGCACCCAATGTCATACTTATGTTTACTGAACACATCAGAGAATTCTATGAGCAACTCGCGCAGCGCACCCAACTGCGCCGCCGACAAATCGTCCGAGGCGGCGCATAGCGAATGGACCCACTCAAGGTCTTCCCTTGGCTCAACGTTCCGCGCGGGGCTCGAGCCCACCTGCGCAACCAACCCATCATCCACAGGGACCCGCGCCGCGTGAGCCAGCACGGTGCACTGCGGAATGACAGCTGGCCGCGACCCCGCGTTCAAAACCATCACAAACGGATCCCTGTCAGCCCGCACCAAAGTGTGAGCCACCGATAAATCAAGACCCCCGACAGCCTTATTAGAAGGACCCAAAAGCATACTCTGTTCCGAAGCCTCCCTCACCCATGGTTTCCGCAACCGGAGGGGAATCAACATCTGTGAACCCGGGGGCACTTGCACGGTCTGTGTCGCCACCGCTTGTATCGTAGCGCACGCCGTCCGAATGTCAGTAGGGCTCGTCAAAAATGAAATCCGGCGACCCGAAGGCAGTTCAATGCATCGTTGATCGATAAGAATTTTAATAGGCATTTTAGCCAAAAAATCAGTGCCCAAAAGACACGGAACTGCCAAAGAAGACGAAACGAAAACGGGTCCCGACAATTTGATATCTCCAATGCAAATGGACGCCCTAACCTGACCGATAATGCCCAACGATCCCCCATTAGCGGCGTAAAATGGCACATCCACTGGAAGCAGCGGACGACATTGGACTGGAAGAATATTATAAATGAGGTCCGATATAATAGTTGCCGATGCCCCCGTGTCCACTAACACCCTAATCTCGACCCCATCAATAGATCCCGTAACAACGGACGAACCCGCCGAAGCAGCCACAATTCTATGCCCCAATTCCGCCCATTCAATGTCTCCCTGGTCCCGGCCGAACCCCCCTCGCCGAACCGAATCCCCGAACCTTAACCGGCCCTCCTCCGCCGCAACGCGGCGTCCCATGTGTGCCAAATAAACAGGCCGAGCGTGTGAGGTGCCGCGACTTGCCGGGGAATGTAGAGATGACTTGGGCTCTCGGTCGTCGTCCAGCCGAGCTCCCATGGCGCGCTGGCGCGGAGCGCGGCACCCGGACGCCACGTGGCCCCGGAGGCCGCAGTTATAGCACGTGACGAGGGTCGGAGTAGATCTTGGTTGCTCCGACTTTCGGCCCGATCGCAGAGGCGACCGGGCCCCCGGCCTCCAGTCCCCTGGTCGTCCCGTGGCGAACGCCTCCTCTCGTGGGCTGACGACTTGGGGTTCGGTGACCACCGAACCCGGGGCTGCGACGACAGCAACGTTGCAACCAACGCCTTGTTTCCGTTGTAGGGCCTCGTGCGCTTGAATACTCGTGGCGACTCTCAAAGAAGAAATATCAATCTCGTCAGCTGTGTTGATAGGGACCCCCAGGTCCTGCGCCAACTTAAGCAGCTGCTCCAAAACCATCGCGTCTTGACCCTCCTCGTCCATCCGAGGGAACGCAGCATCAGCAAGAGCCAGCAACGCCGTGCGATAGGCCAGCGCGGTCTCCGTGGCCGCTTTCCGTCTTGCGTAGAAATGATGGCGGCACGCCGAGGGAGGTCCGTAGACCCTGGCCAACAAACCCAGCGCATCCTTCAGCGTGGAGCGGTCCGACTTCCGTGCCGACCTGAAGGCCGCGAGCGCGTCGTCGTCCAGCATGGCGGGCAACGCCCGCAGCGCCGTAGCATCGGACCACGCTGACATCTCTTGATGCGCCAAAAACCTTCGCTGAAATTGGCCCCAGTCTCCGCCTTCCGCCTTGAAGGCTGACAACGTGGGCAGACGCTGCTGAAAAATGAAGTCATCCGCCTCGTGGTTCCTCTCCGCCTCTCCGTCGGTGTGTAAGATGGCGGCTCCAGCGGCAGACGTAAAATGGCGGACCCCCTCGCGCGCTGATGACGTCGATGCGCGCGCTTGGGAACCCACCACCACGTGGCGCTCGCCGTTCCCGCCAAAAGTAGGCCCAGGCGCCATGGCGGGAATCCCCCATTCGTTTTGGCGGGAATCTGCGGGGCGACCTTGTAAAATGTCCCCCACCGTCCCCGCTCCTCCCGACGAGCTGATCTCCGCCAAGATGGACGCGGCGGCGAGCAGCAGCTCCGCCAGTCGGGAGTGCGCCTCACGAAGCACGGCCACGGTCTCCGGTCGCTCGCCCGGCGCCGTCGACGGATCCTGTAGCGTGGGCAAGTCGTCCTCCTCGCCCCCCGCCACCAGCGGCCCCGAGTCGTCCAGGTTTTCCTCGCGGTCAATCCCGTGGGTCCTACGGGTCTTCCTTGTCTCCATGCTTGGAAGCCCGTTTCACTTCTGACACCAGATGAAGTATTGGAAAATGACGGCAGGAAACTCCTTGACGGGAACACACTTCTTTTATTAAATCTTGACTTGTAACGATACAACGCGTGGCCTCTCTTCTTCACAATGCGGTCACCATACAACGGTACAACTCGTGACCTCTTCTCTCCGCCCTACGCTTCTCTTGACTCTCGTAGATTCTGTGCTGCTGGCTCTCTGTGCCTCGTGTAGACTCCGCGCCTCGGCTACACTCTTCTCTCGTCTCGTGTAGACTCTGCGCCTCTGCTACACTCTTCACTCGTCGCGTGTAGACCTTACGCCTCTGCTACACTCTTTACTCGTCTCGTGTAGACTTTACATTTCTCTCTGGCTACACCGTATGCATACTCGGCTCGTGTAGACCTTTCTCTCTCTCTGGCTACACCGTATGCATACTCGGCTCGTGTAGACCTTTCTCTCTCTCTGGCCACACACTATACATCGCTCAGCTCGTGTAGACCTTTCTCTCTCTCTGGCTACACACTATACATTACTCAGCTCGTGTAGACCTTTCTCTCTCTCTGGCTACACACTTATACCTTACTCTCCTCTACTCTCCATTACTCTCCTCTCCGGGCTCTATCTCTGCACCTTCGTCTTCATTCTTAGATGGTTCCACTTCTGCCCTCTACTCCTCTGTGCATCACCTTATATATCTCTTCCTCCCGGGAGACGGAGCGGATGCGGACCTCAACGTCGGCACCGCTCCTCAGTTACCCAATCACCACGCGCTATCTCTACGATCCGTTTTCCCCCCAGCGCGTGTTTCCACTCCCCGACCAATCACACCGCGCTGCCCCCCGATCACTCCCTCTCAGCGCATCACCGGCACACAGCCAATCAGCAGCACTACCCCCACCCGCGCACTGACGCCTGCTCCTCCCCGTCAGCGCGCGTCACCACACACACACCCGTACATACGCGCTGGCACACAACGTATACACCCAGCGCGTATCACCTCTACAACAGTGTTGTTGTTAATTACGGCGTCGAGATCGGTATCTTCTGGGTGTAGTTAATGATTAATTCGTTGTTGGTGTCCCGAGCTCCGTTTATATCCTGTATGTTGCCGTGTTAATGACTCGTGTTGTTACATCGTTGTGTTGCGAAATCGCCATTGTTATTGTGTATACTGTATGGAGTTTCGCTCGTGATTGTCACTTGTAACTGTCAGAAACTTTGATCGTCATTGTTGCCAATGTACAGACCGTATGGAGCTTTGCTTGAAATTGTTAAGTGTATGGACTGTTTGGTACTTGCTTGTGATTATTTACTATGTACGGATTATCTGGAGTATTGATTGTGTGTGTTGCCATGTGGGGACTGGATGGAGCATTGCACCAAATGATTGACTGTACGAACTTCGTATACTGCATATACTGTATTAATCAATTCAGCGATTTTTGACGTTTGTGTCTAGTTTTTTTTTGCTCTCAAAATTCGAATGCCCTGAGTCCCATGGTTAATGTTGAAGGGGATTTTGAAATGACAGGTTCGGTTTGTTTCAAACTCACTGGTTGGTCCCTGTCCGTTGTTGCACAGATGATGTCTTTTGTGCGGGAATGCCCCTTGTGTTCTACATCGATCGGGGGTGCGTTTCCGTTAATTGCTGTCAAATTGCGTTGCTCTCTCCACTCGGTTGGTACAGCTGCATGCTGCAATGCGAGTCTCAGAGATGATGTGTACGGATACGGGATGTGAGGTGTATTGTTGTGACCATTGAATATTCGGGATCGTCACAAATTGTGCGTACCTGTTCGGCATTGGATCAGTTCTGTGGGGGATCATAATTCAAATTGTATGTGTTGTGATGGTGTTAAATTGCGATGGTGACATGCTGCCAGGGATTTGGAATTGTGCTGCTGGCTGTCACCTATCTTGGGGCGCAGGTCCTGACCAGGATGGCCCAGTGAGTGTTGCGTGTCTAACATGAACGTTGTGGTCCCGTCATGCTGTGTCTGACGGCTTGACCTGACAGCCCGGAGATCGAGACACTCCGTGGCTTGTCTAGTTTAGTGGGCTGTGCGCTCACATGGCTCGGAGAGTGTGGTCCCGTCATGCTGTGTCTGATGGCTTGACCTGACAGCCCGGAGATCGAGACACTCTGTGGCTTGTCTAGCCTAGTGGGCTGTGCGCTCACATGGCTCAGAGAGTGTGGTCCCGTCATGCAATGGCTGACGGCTTGACCTGACAGCCCGGAGATCGAGACACTCCGTGGCTTGTCTAGCCTAGTGGGCTGTGCGCTCACATGGCTCGGAAAGTGTGGTCCCGTCATGCTGTGTCTGACGGCTTGACCTGACGGCTCGGAGGTTGAGACCCTCCGAGGCGCGTTGAAACAGTGGGCTGGAGATTCGTAAGGTTCAGGTGGAGTTGTCCTGTTATGTTGAGACTGTATCCCTCAGTTGTTAGGGTGCATGTTGTGCAGTGAGTGAACGATGGGTCGTCTCAGCTCGGTCGGTACAGCTATATGCTGCGATGCGAGTCTTGGAGAGAGACTGGGTCGTCTCAGCTCGGTTGGTACAGCTATATGCTGCGATGCGAGTCTTGGAGAGAGACTGGGTTAAAATCCCACCGATATGGCCGACGCGTGCTGCTGGTTGTGACGCCGCATCGGAAAGGCGGTGGGGTGGTAACATGGAAATTCCCCCCCCCCGATATGGCCGACGTGTGCTACTGGTTGTGACGCCGCGTCGGAAAGGCGGTGGGGTGGTAACATGGAAATTCCCCCCCCCCCCGATATGGCCGACGCGTGCTACTGGTTGTGACGCCACGTCGGAAAGGCGGGGGGGGTGCTAATGGGTGACTGTCATTGCATGCGTGATTCTAACGGGGGGGGGGGCTGTGCTGGAGCGTAAGTTGGTTAGCCAGTTTTCATGTATATTTGTTGTTAATTCCCCGTTTTCTATGCGGTTCCCTTTTACCCTCGTCGATTCTGTATATATTACGTGATTGTATTTCTTATCGGTCGCCGGTCATTTATTGATGTTGCTGGTTCGGAGGCACACCTTTTCGATTTTTCACAGTTGTGTTACAGCTGGGGACGGCTGTGTGTTTATACAGGGGGGGGTGATGTAGTGACATAGAATGGTCACTACTGTGTCGGCCTGCACGAGGGCTGGGGGCCCCAAGGGGGTGCCTGGGGGGTCACGTGCTGGAGGGATCCGGACCTTCCCAGAGGTGGGGGAAGTGAGGCGTGTCCTGGGAAGGGAGGCGTGGCCTGAAGAGAGCCAGCCACGCCAGGGCGGAGCTAGCCACGCCAAACGAGATATAAGCGTGGTGTGAACGCAGAGCGAGGCTGTTGTACTGTACTCCGAAGTGAAGACATCATCGGTCATCAAGTCCTGAGTCGTCGTCCTGGGCCAGGCAGGCCGTTGCCTGCCTGGTCCAGTCTGTGTCCCGTTCCAGAGTGTTAGTGAGTTGAGGAAGGTGGTCACCACCTCATGTACAGTGTTATATTACTTACCGTTAATAAATAGTGTTGCCTCCAAGCTGCGTGTGTGTGCACCTAATTCGAACCTACTACAAATGTATATTGAACTTATTTCGCTCCGCACGAAGCCAACTGTGCTAATCGAAGGTGCAGGGGAAGGACAACTAAACACAAAAGCAGTTCTAAAGAAATTACTTTTCAATTTAGATTTAAAAGTGCATAGCTCCAGTGGCTTACAATTGGGAGTATCTACGTAACTGCTCATCCAGTCTTTGATGTCAAATATTCTTCACGGGTAGTTTTTTGTTGTTAAATCCTAATTCTGAAGGGGGCTGCAATGTAAGTGGAGTTGTAGCCATACAGAGGAGGGTGGCTCAAGGTATAATGATTCACCCTCACTTGTGCACATCACACTGCCTCGCGACACAAAGGAAAATCGACCCACGCTTATGAATGATGCGGCAGAAGACAGGCAGCACGTGTTTACTGCTGCTGGAGGGGTGATGTTCCGCGTCATGTATAGCGAACTGCAACAAGCTACACCGCGGAACGATTACTGGGATCATGTAGCATGACGGCATCTCCCCAAAAAGCATTTTGTTCGCTACTTTCTGAAGGGTCTCTTTGTAAATGGCAAAAGTAATGATGTTCTCTGACCTGTGCTGGTGGGGCAACGGGTACAGGTGGTGTCAAACGTTTTTTTTTGTTAATGGGATATTATTAAAAGCACAAATTTTCAATGTACAATCACACAGCATAACAACGCATTATAACCGTCACATTACAGATATCAACCAAAGTGCTTTCCATGCAACCTTTCACATTGAGCCTGAAAGTAGAGATGTCCACAATGTTTAAATGTGTCATCATATGCCTAGATTAGAGCAGCATAATCGTGATACGATCAGAGGGGAATAAAAAAGTAATAAAGCTCAATAAGTAGTCTCCACGTACCAATATCCAGGACCTGCTGCAGCATATCACTACGACTGTGTAATGTTGGTCATTCATAATCTGCCGCTTTGGGCTTTGTGAAGTGACAGGCGATATACTCAAATAGATACGCGTGGGGAAGAATAAGTGAACAATCGTCACGACAATCTTTCATTAAAAGCGAATCTTCTGGGTTTAGTAAAAACCGTACAACTTAATTTCAGAGATGTATGCGGCTAGTACCACTGACACACCTGAAGAAAATACATACAAAGGCATTGTTTTGTTATTGCAATATGCTATATGGAGGCTCATGAAAAATAAATGCATCAGCAATGAAAAAAAGGGTAAACACTTTATGTGCAGTCATGTAGGAAACGCTCATTAAAAATGAATAAAAACCACCTGAAATTCAGCTATTGTAGTTCGATGTTAGTATTTACATAATAATTTCATATATTTTTCATGGCTTTCCATTTAAAATACGTTATTAGCATAAAATCAACAGGATATGAACGGGCTTATGTATATGTTTAACTTGTTTGTGTCTGTGTTTCACATGCACATTGCTAAAAGAAAAATGTGTTGAGAAACGTACACAAG
This sequence comes from Lampetra fluviatilis, assembly GCF_964198595.1. Classification (NCBI taxonomy): domain Eukaryota; kingdom Metazoa; phylum Chordata; class Hyperoartia; order Petromyzontiformes; family Petromyzontidae; genus Lampetra; species Lampetra fluviatilis. Next base: position 8,311,211 of record NC_136287.1, on the reverse strand, counting down.
TCCCATAATGGTACTAATCACCCCCTCCCTCCAAATTCGACAATCATTATTTTCCACTCCACCATTCTCTTGCCACTCAGCCACAGCTGCATCTGCCTCAATGCATCTCTGTGAAGTTCATGGATCTGGCTAACAAAAATAAAGCATTTGTATCAACGACTGAATTAAATTATGCTTTTTTATATAATATACTAACAAACATTACAGCCGTTCATCAATCTAATGCTGGATCAAAGCCTTCCTCTGCTGTTGTTGGTCATGAGGATTATTTGACCATGCTTGGTCAATGGCAGGAATTGTTCAGATCCCGTTAACCGCTGATGTTCGCAATGGCCACGAATCAAACTCACCTCAGCAAATTCACAGTGTAGAGCATTAACCACTGAAATTCTACTCCACCCCACTAAACAGAAATTCAAAATATTAAGGTAAAATACTAATTTACAGAAAACGTAATTACATTTAACCCATTTTTTACATGAAACCAAACATTTAACCAAAATGTATTCATAAAAAAATGTTTGCACTAAAAGGTATGTTGCCATAAAGAAATCCTACTATTGTGGCAAATAAAATAACGTATGTAACAATCCATGTTAAACTATAGCAGAAAATATCTGACATCAAATACATCTGCTCTTTCCTGCTTAAAGTCAAATATTGCACGTTTGCGATGAAAAAAGCACACTAACATAAAATGGAAGCAGGTTCCTCACCCCAAATTTTGCAGTGATGCAGTTTTAGAGATAATGCCACAATCCAAGCACAAAATCTATCTCAATCACGGATACTCTACTGTGGTGGAGTCCATTATTTTTTTTTCCTCTGCCGCTTTTCAACAGGAAAACATTCCGGTGAATCTGCTTTAAATTCAGAAGACTTGTTATCAAAAAGGCGAGGACACTTCTTAGAAAGGAAGGCCCACCCGCTGACATCTTTTTATTGGCTGTGATTTTGTCTGCTCCGATGGCTTTAAAACGTTATCAACGAATTGGCTCCTGAATAATCTGTCTAACGCTTTTTGCACTGAGAACCTGTGCAAAGTAAAAGCGATTTTCGCTCTTTTTGTTGTAATGCTAGCGATGCATGTGTAGCTCTTCCGAATTGTCCGGTTTGGTGGCTGCACATTTAATTGTTTTAAAGATAGTATGTCAGTGGACTCGGGTGTCGGCATGTACCCGATGTTTCTTCCAGGCAAACTTCAACTCGAAGCTGGTACAGAAGAAGTGTCACCCTAGGTATCTCAGTCCACATGTAAGGGGCTATGGTGTTTGGTGGGCAATGCAACCTTATGACTGCAGTGCAGGTTACACTGGTGAGTGTAAGTATATTTCACAGTACACCATATTTCTTTAATTCATGTCAACATTTTATTTCAATACTGGAAAGTATAAAAGATTATTTACGATATAAATTGTCTTTGTTTACACTATTAACGGTGAGTTATGAAGTGTGTGTATAGTTAAAAATGGTAAGTTACAAAGGCTGGGAACACATCCTCATAGTATTGTCATCGTTATTCAATACATGAAGTTTCAATATATGAACGAAGCTCCAGGGACGAATCTACTTCGTATATCGAGATATTACTGTCGCTTTATACTTTTAACAGAATAAATATTTTCAATATACTTTCGTGTCTGGTCTCATTTCATCGTAATGGGCATTTATAACTGTCACTGTAACATTGTGAAACCATTATTGATGAGTAATCGTTTCCAGCCTTAAGAAACATCATAGTACCTATTTATATAATCGCAATAATTATTCACACATAACATTATGGTCTTAGTAAGATTGTAAGCAACAACATACACATTTCAAAACTCGTTTGTGGGTCGAGTCTCATCTCTTCATAACCATTTAACACTTACTGTGCAACTGTGAAACCGCTATACTATAACTCACTGTAATGGTTTACAGCATTAAAGGCGCATTAACTATATATTTAATTATAACGTTGATTCCAGCATTTCTAACTATAACCAGCAACCACCCAGTCAGCCAGCAAAACTTGTAATCTCATACCGAGCCCTGACTCTCCACCTTTATCTAACCTTCTCTGGAATGTATATCCCAATATATCCCGATGTATTTGTTTCAGTTTCTACAGTGTTTTCTTCTCGATACCTTTGTCCCCTCTTCTACCTCCACTCGCTCTCCTCATTCCCTCCGACCTCTCCTTTTCCCGTCTCAATCTCTCCTGCCTCTCCCTATTCCTCTCTCACACTCACAGCACGTACAGGCATGTCTCGCTTAATGAGCGTTCTTTCTACGATAAATTGCTATAATAAGCAATTTGACTTACACCCATTTGTTCGCAAAACGTGCCAAATGTTCGCTTAGCGAGAGGAAACCGATCGATCAATATGCGTCCCGTGGCGGCCGGGGGCGCGCGGTCAGCCCGCAGCTGTTTGCTTACCAGCTGTGCTGTGTGCCCACGTGTTTCATCGCGTGGGGGGAGGGTGCCTCGTGATGAGCCACTGTAACTAGTCGGTGGTGGCGCAAATTATTTTCAGACGCTGAGGACAGGAAGCCGTGCTCCATCGCGCGCATCTCCACATCGTGGATGTGAACCCAGCGACCCTGGTTCTATTCCGAGCCACAGCGAACATCGGTGGCGAGTGTTATTTGAACCAGCGGTATTGCATGCCGCCTTGCTACTACTCCTTTCACCCACTATCATCGACCCTCCAAACAACATTAATTCCAGGCACCTGCAAGCACTGTGATTCTTCATGTGTGATACGTGTTACATTTGATGTTTCATTACTTTATTTTTTTGTTATAATTTTTTTTTTTCACGTGAAAATTTTTTTTTCAAGAGTGAACAATGTTGGGGCTGAAACGTAGCTTAGCTTTTAACGAGAGGAGGGAGTCAATGGGAAAACGACGATCATTTAAGGAGTTTACGCTTACCGAGCAATTTTCACGGAACGTATCTCGCTCATTCAGCGAGACACGCCTGTATTAAGTGAGTAATATGATGTTCAAGACTTTAACAGAATACAGACACCTTTTTGACATTGTGGTGTGCTCAGATCCACGTTCAATTATTAACCACCGAACTCACTCCATAACAGATTAAGAATATCCCACGGATCCCTACGTCATAGTTCTATTTCAGAAACTGCCAGTGACTCAATTCCACGCATTGTACCCATACACAAGAGGTATCACACTAGATCTCTCTCAGTCCACACGGTGCAGCCCGTCTGTTCCCCAGATCAGAGTCGGGACCGCAGGGCGGGAATGTGTTCAGGGTGGGCAGAGCCGCAGTGTTCCACTGCTTGAGTAAATACTGCCTCTTGACCGGCCATATCGGCTAGGAGAGGGGGGGGCTTCTCCCAGACCCCCTACCTCACACCCTGTGACATGCGTGCACAAAAATTTTAAGTTTACAACATAAGAGAAAGAGTGCATCTGTAAAATGATCAAATTAGACGTGGAAAAGTGTGTATTCTGTGAAGTCACCACTTTGGTACAAAACGATGTATAAGCAAGTAACTTCACTGGGCTTAATGTGGTTATGTCACACTTTTATTTAAAAGCCACAACAAAGACTGAGACTTTTCAAAGTGCTTCCTAAATTGTGACTGTTAAACGTAGACAGACTCCACCTTAAACTTCCAGAAAGAGCCTTTTTTGGAAGCAAGTGCAATTTTCTCCATAAAACCTTTTTGCAATCTTGAAAAATGTCTACAAAATTTCATGCCAGCCATAAGGTATGTAATTGGGCATGAGCAGGTAACGTCTCTCTCGAAAGGATGACGGCCAAAGGTCAAGAATAGTAGCGGTGTGGAACCCTAAGGGAGTGGAATGTGTCTGAGAAAACGTCCACCACGGAGATAGAGTGATGAAATCAGCTTGTGCGAGGGGGAATGTTAAACCACAGAGTGGCGAGAGATGGCGATGACTTGGGGAGACCATACAACAGTGGATTGACCATGGCTAACGATAAAATATAGCATTTCTTCTTGTGTCAGGGATTTATGGCACACTAAAATATCACAGGGCTAAAGGAATACATTCAAATTGTCAACATTGCAAACGCAACCCTTTACTTTCACTGAAAAGTAAACGTATATATGCAGATTGTCCGTAGAATAGAAAAAGAACAGTTATAGGTCGATAACCCTCAGAAAGTGTAAATTAGGGTGGCCAGCTGTATTAAAACACAGCTGAATTTTTTTGCACAACAAAAAATCTACTCCTGTATTCTGTACGGTATTTTTTTACCTTTGGGCCTGCACTCAGAAACGGTGTTAAATATAGAAATATATTAAACCATAGATTATAATTGTGTAATTGTGTACAACAATTACGCGTGATTTATTATGTACGTCGATTTTCCTTTTCTCACATTATACATGTATATTCCCCCACACCCCCCACTCAATTATAATGGTGCTATCAGCAGAATGCTTTGAGGTTAACACATTTCCATGTGGAACTCCGGAAGCTAGCACCCTGTATCAGAGAATTGGCATCAGAGAGCCAAACTGTGGGCACACCATTTATACTGAAAGAGTTATACTGACTGTAATGGTACCTTTTACGATTATAGCAGTGCATACTGACTGTGGTGGTACCTGCTATGATTACAGCAGTGCATACTGTGGTGGTAGCTCCTTTCACTACAGCAGTGCATACTGACTGTGGTGGTACCGGCTATGATAACAGCAGTGCATACTGACTGTAGTGGTACCTGCTATCACTACAGTAGTGCATGCTGACTCTATAGCAGTATATATCGACTCTATAACACAAAGTACTCACCTGACAGAGTGGCGTGGTGAGGCCTAGTCCTGTGCAGAGCCCCCGGCCTCACCTAGATTGCCCAGCCGGCTGAGGTGGCACCTTTGCAGGCCGGGCCCCTATCCCCCCCCCACCAACAATACAATAATACTAAGCGCTATAATATTAGTTTCTAACGACTCTATAGTAGTAAGTGCACACATTGGGGTGGCGGGGGAGAAGAGGACATGACACTTTGATAAATTGACCTCACTGTTGTGTGTATTTTTTTTGCTTTTTGAACGCGAATGAGAAATCCCACCCCCCTCCACCGCTGATGCATATGCGTTGCTAGGGGCAACCCCCGGGCAGCTTTAGCGGCGCGATGAAATAATAAAATAATACTGAATATCACTAAGTTGTTAATTTAACTGCTTTAAAGTTGACGGATGGGAAAACAGAATAGCGCTGGCTTACGGCGTGGTACCTGGCTACTTAAAATTGTAAACCCCACGGTTTGCGAGCCAAATCCTTCGCAAGTTTGCGTCCACAGACATATGGACAGACGGGCAGACAGACAGACAGCAAATAACGACGTTCATAAGTAAGATAGACAGATACAACAAAGACGTTGATTTGGTGCAGCTGTCGCTGCCCAATAAAATATATGCCAACTTCATGAACAGCAAATAATTATATTTCATCAGTGCTGTTTAAAAATTTGAACAAGAATATTCAGTTCCTAGCAATAAGAAAACTAAAACTTAACTAATTCGACCAAAAAATTTATCCCTGAGCCAGTTATGGAAATTCCACATTCCTATGACAGAGAAAAGTCTTACAATCAGATAACCACTATAGACTTTCCCCACAAGTGGTGCTCATTTATCAACTCCACATTGATATTGGGGCTGACACGATCCCCCAAACAACATTTGAACTGGCAACCTTCTGAATCAGAATCTTTGTTTAGACTTTAGACTGGAGGAGCTGCTCACTCCTCCACTGGGCCACCGGGCCAGACTATTATCACTGAGGGTGAACAGCACACTCGATTCCTAGGATTAAAGCAACTATTTAAAATGTGCTTAAATCACTCCTGGAATAGCTATGATTAAAGCAACTATTTAAAATGTGCTTAAATCACTCCTGGAACAGAAGAGGTGTATAGTTATTCACTTAATCAGAGCTGAAAGGAAGAAAACGTATGGAGGCTTTGTCGCACCTGCTGCCTCCATTTTATCTCGAGTGCGAGCTAATTTCACTCCAGGAATGAAATTCATGCTGAGCAAACCTTGGGGCAAATCACACATCAGAGAACGGACGTGTAACGCTGGCCTTGTATTATGCAACCCCTCCATATTTTATTTACCCTCCCCTTTCCCTTAAATGTAATTTACAAACACGCGCAAAATTACGTACAAGCAATGACTAGCATGTTCAAAATGTTATATATTGGACATTATTTTAACACGAATGTAACTGCCCTTCATATGACGGGTATTTTTACGTTGTCAACGTTCCAGTGTTTCTTGACTTTGTCAATTACGCCATCTCTGCTGTCTTTCTCTATTCAATCGACGTCTTCTTTTGTCTACAGACTCTTCTGGATTCATCTGAATTAAATCAAAATTACGGAATGTGATGTACTGAATGTCATTTATTCTTTCTGAGAGTAATTTATTACAAACTGTTCTGCCTCACGGCAGGGGTTTTGCCTCACGGCAGATGGGGGGGGGGGGCGTATGTACACAGAAATTTCCTGTTTTTGATGCTAAGTTTGGTCACGTGATCAGGGAGTTGAGATTTAAGATTCCCGCTCAACCACGCGGGCATCGGCCATTACCCACATAATTCAAGATGGCGGCACACATCGCGTGCCAGTGAAGCCAGCCGCAATTGTCCATTGTGGGACTTTAAGAAGCATTGTCTGCAAGTTCGTTTATGTTCTTATAATATTGGTAATGCTGTTATAATGTTAGAATGACCGTTATAATGATGTTAACGCCTTTATAATGCTGTTAAATTGTTATGATAAATACGAGGCCTAGTTAACAACGAAGCCTGCAGCTTTCCTTATTGTGAATGTTACTTGTAATTGAATAAGTCGAGTCAAACTTGTACCCAAGTAACTATATTGCGATCCTGAGAGCAAGGATGACAAAATATATCATCCACAATTTAGTGTTATGTGTAATACTGTACATATGGGGTGCAGTGTGATGAATACACGATGTGCCTTTATGTAACAGCAGCTTATGCTCTTGTGTAGCTATTCAGTGGTAATGTAGGGGCCTGGTCCATCCAGGATCTATTGTTTAGAAACATGTTATCTAAGACAATGTTATGATGCTGTGGTGTTCATTCATTGTGTTGGTGTTTCCGGGTATTAACAGATGCTGTATCTGTGCTGTTTTCTTACCAGTTTTACCTCGTTAAATTCAATAAATGATGTTTGGAGTCGGACGTTCATCCTGGCTCTGAGGGTTTATTGGACGCGAGGTTAAGTACTCAGCTAGCGGTGCAACGCAGCACACAGCGAGGCCGAGACACAAACCTGTAAATAAAGAATTACAATTGTAAATCACTTTCATCGTAGCGTTATGAGAACTGTTTGAGTTACCTTTCTATTAGGAAGTAAATTAAATGTTTCCATCAAAAATTGGTTTGCCAAACTTCCATTTTTCCTAATCTGAGAGTGAATAAAAAAATAGAAACACTTGGTTCTCAACTTATGTGTGTTGCAAATGTGCAATTGTTGTAGGAATTATTTAAATATTATAATGAGTATTATAAAGGCGGTGCTGGTATATTTTTGGAGAAAATATATGATGCATGTAACAAACAAATAATTAGGGACAATTTTAATAAGCCTTTCATGAAAAACTAAAAAATATATTTAAAATTTCATGAAAATCCACATAGCCCACCCATCGTTACACACAAGCGTACAGTGTCAGGCGTTAGGCAGAGATCACCAAAACAATATGTACGGGATGCTTCAAAAAAATGTGAACACATTTGCAACAATACCACAAAAAATGTGCCTCCGGGCTCTGGAGACCACCTCGAGAATATTCCAGGCGTGTGTTGAAAATGATGGTGAACAAGTGGAGACTCTTTGACTTTTGAAGCTATTAACATCCATTTGTTATGTTACAGTGTATTATTCGTTCTTTTTCCATTAAAAACGATAGTCCCATATAAGTCAGTTTAACACGTAGGCTTTCGCGACCAATATTGTTCATAATCAACGATTTTTGGGTTTAGATCGCGTTATTTATAAATGTGTCGTAACCCTCCACCACCCGACACGGCCAATCAGTAAAAAAAGTGTCACGTTGACAAAAGACAAATAGTTCACTGCTTTAGCCCACCGGTGTGTTGAAGCGTGAAACCACAACATTTACAATTTGAGTACGACGTTTCGCTGGTAATTGCATCCAGCATCATCGGGCAATTCGCCAGAATTCTGTAAATGTTGTGGTTTCACGCTTCAACACACCGGTGGGCTAAAGCAGTGAACTATTTGTCTTTTGTCAACGTGACACTTTTTTTACTGATTGGCCGTGTCGGGTGGTGGAGGGTTACGACACATTTATAAATAACGCGATCTAAACCCAAAAATCGTTGGTCCCATATAAGTGTTAACAATTTTTAGAAGCACCCTGTATAATGGGCACCAGAATGGTGGTACGAACACGTGACAAATTCCAGTATGAACCCGTAAGATGTCTCTTCAACCAGTTCAACATATGTTGAACTTCTTTTGCACCGTACGTAGCCAACCGTGCTAATCGGAGGTTCCGGGAAGGACAACAAACTCAAGACAGCAACAAGCGGTTCTAAAGCATCGTTATCGATCACAGAGTTGATTTATATTTAATGCAACGTAGTGTTGTGCGGGGATTTATTTCTCACTTAAATTGTTCTAGGTCCCTGGTAGACTGGAGTAGACATGTGTCGAGGAGCCAAAGCAATAGGGGTACCCAGGTTGGGAGTGAGGGGGGTCAGGTTGGGGGCAAGGGTGGAAAGGGGGGAAAACGGGCCACAGTGCCAAATCACCTTTTGGATTTAACCATTGCTATGGCAAATCATATTTAAGAATATAGCAGTATGTTTTAAATGACATACCCACGTGTGATACATTATCACATCAGAGTTTTGTCAGGTTAGAAAATGAAGTAATATCGAACAATGATTTTTTAAATTTTCTCATAGTCAAATAATTCACACATTTAATATTTTTACCGTTGCCACTAATGTTATATATAGCCTTTTTTGATGGGAAATAAAAGGTGTCTTACATGTAAGTGTAAACATAAATTAAGTTAACATAAGTGTCCAATGTAAAAAAACAGTCGAGAAAAATCAATGCTTGACCATTTCACACTTCAAGCACAGTAATTTAAAGAACTGAAGGATATCCAAGCAGTGCTCGTAAAGCCAGTATGGGATGTGAATTAAGGGATTACATAGCGTGGAAGAAGTAATTCATCAAATGTTTTTCATGGAATGAAAATGAGATTCATATGCAAGGCCATATCTTAAGGGCGTTTGATCTTAAGTCGAGAAATGCCGTGAACTGCACATATTCTAAGAAAATTATGGTGATGATAATGGTTGTCTGTTAAACTACACTTTCTACGGCAGCAATATCTATATATAGCAAGATGTAAAATGGATGGAACATTCCTCATGTTTACCTAGATTATATATACAGTATTCCTATTATCTTCAAGAGGCAATGCCTGCTGGACCGCCATATTGTTCAGATAATTGTATTCAATGATGAAGAGCTTGTGTGGCATTATGCAAAATGTAATGGACATTGTTTAAATTTTAATGACATTTATTTTTTCAAACTATGTAAATAAAAACTTGAAAATGTATACTTTTTTCACTCTGTTGTATAAAATGAATGAAAAAATATGTACAACATTACAATGATTCGACGAATGTGCTTCAAGCAAAATGGTGTGATTCTCAAGATAGTGAGTGTTATTCATTGGAAGGGCAATGGGGGAAAACACGTGATTGGATGGATCAGTGGGCAGGTAAACAAACACTATAAACAAACTTTCAACTATTTTTTATTTCCCCAGGTAAGCCCCACTTGAGCGACATAGTTCTTTTTCAGACGCAACCTGGACACAAATGATAGCTCAACGAAGTGGCTCATCGTGTGCAAATTTATAGCAGCCAAATACTGTAAAAACGGATGTTTTCTAAATGTGAAGGGAATCACCGGAGGACCCAGGGGAAAATCCACGCGACCACGGGGAGAACATGCAAACTCCAAATATACAGGCATCAGGGTCGGGAAGGAACCCACGACCTCCTCTATACGAGGTCAGGTAGTTAACACATCACCAATGTCGGTTAGTGGATGGGTAGCGGTCAGCCCCCTAAAGTTGGAGCAACTGGAGGGGCAAAGCCCCCCCCCACCCCCAACCCCCACCTCTTGCTGAAGGCAAGGCCCCTTATACATTCTCAGTCAAGTCCAAAAAATGTGGGATGAAAGCAACTGGACAAGATGAAAACATTTCCACAATCAAGCATTGTGCTTCACAGCCTATACCTTATGCATGTATGTTGAACTTTTTTCGCACAATATGTAGCTAACCATGCTAATTGGAGGTCCTTATATGCATAGGGGGTGAGAGCTAGAGCAGAGTGCATGACAGATAAAGGCAGATTGTGTTGTTACCCATTCTCTCTGGCTTGTAACATTTTTATAAAATTTATTTCACACTCGCTACGCCGTGCCCCGCATTTAAACAAGGTCACGATTCAGGGTTGGCGGCAGTTGTGATGAATGCTGGAATTGTGCGAAATTAAACGCTAACCCGCAAAATTCAGGTGAAATTATTACTAAAAATGCTTAATAAAAACAGTGCGCCCAGATGCTAAGGCAACCAGTTGAGAAGTATCTCACTTGCTGACCCGCCCATACTGGACATCTGTAAAAGAGAGCTTCATGACTCATAGGATTCCTCCTTCAGTCTAAATAAAGATTCTGATCAAGATTCTTATTCTGCAAATCAGCTGTGTATGCGGGGCATTATGTAACACGTTCGGAATTGAGCATGGCAAGAGAGTGTTGTAGATAGGGAGCGGAGGAAAAGGTGGCTATGAGGGGTCGATCGTGCGCTGGAGGCACGAGGGCAGGTTACAGGGACGCGCGTCAGAGTGAGCACATTGGGGTGTCTCTGACCATGGTGAGGACCAAATGGAGGGATTATGAAATAATGGACCTTGGAGGTTGAGAGTGTGGACTTTGCCACAACTACAAAAGACCTAGCAGAGAGAAGTGATCGCATTGACCTCTTGGCCTTGACATTATTCTCTCATCTTTAAATGCTCATGCATTATGATGTTTGAAGAGGACAAACAGGAGTTATCGGTCTAAACCATGACCGTATACAATTACAAATCGTCACTTCCGCTCGCGAATGAACAACATTTCATGTCCGCTGAGAATTGTAAAGAGTTTGATGGTCTCAAGCAAACCTATTCACCATTATTTAACAACCCCAAAGTCATATGTTTAAAAACTATTGTTTATACTTTGCCCAGGCATATGAAGCTCTGATCATATGACTATGGCATCGTGGACACAGTGAAACGCTGATGCGTAGCGTGCACTGCGGAACCCACTCATTGATTTTGCCACTGGGTTACTAGAACAGAGAACAGCTTCACTTTATTATAGACCCAGGTAACACATTGGCACACAAAAATGTAATGTAATGTAAAATAAACTAACGTTTCTTAGCTGGGTCTCTCTTTAAAGCAGTCCTCTTATTGTGAGAATCTCCCACATAGAGATTAAATGGAACCTCACCTCGTTATAACGGAGGGGTTTTATTTATTCATACCGCACAATCCATCTAGACTGCGGATCACCCGATGCGCTTGTTATGCAGTTCTTCATACGAGCCGTGCGAAAAGAATCCCGAGCACTCGTTGCGATAGGATGTTGACAGACGCTCATGACAAATAGGACGTTTGGTTATAACAGCACGCTCACCCGGCCACGGAATGCTTTACACATTGACTGTCAGATGCACTTCATCAATGGGCTAGCGTTTTCTCTATGTTGCTCTAAGAGCTGCCTCGCGTTGGAAGAGAAAACTTAGTCACATTCACCACCATTCCGCTGACAAATAAAAGCATTCATGTGAAATCCCGAATTGTGCATTGTACATCGAACATAAATAACACAAATATACATATGCAATCGGCAGTACTTTTTGCTGGGGGGAACAAACCACTCTACCATGACCATTACATTCTAAATGTGCATTTATTTGTATATATATGGACTCTCAAAGGTTTGGCTGAAGCATAGCCAAAACATTATTTACAGTAGCTTTTAGGAAATCATTGGTTATTTTAAAAATTAAAAATGAAATTCCAAAGTAGATTCACACATCTTTTTTCAGTCCCTGAAGTGTTCCCGTATTTGAAGTTACATTTCTTAGGCGGTTTATTCAAAGAAATGCCGATAATGAGACATGCATTAACTACGTGGTGCTGCTAGTTTAAATGTCAAATGCATTTTTCAGCATAGATAAAGGAATTCACAAATATATATATATATATTAAACACACCAGAGGTCACGTTGTTTTCGCAACAAATAAACATATATATGAACAATCTAACGTTATTAATATGTCAACGATTGTTCCCGGCAAGCCAAACGTGGGGGAATTATAGGGACTGTATGGAGGTGTCTGAAGACAGCTCGGCATGCAATGGTTCACAGCCCTCGGTGATTCCAAAAAGTGCCACAATCTACGGTTGTGACAAACTTAATTTGGAGGTTGTGATTAAATTCAGGAATGTATTCCGTTTTCGTCTCAGTTCACCGTATGTTTTATATATTTTCAAAAACCAAAAAGTCCATCTAGGTGACACACTATTTTCACTCAATTAGCGTAAACAGAAGGTAAACAAATAATATGCATTATATGCATGATTTGATGCATGTATTGCAAGTGTAAGGATCAATGTTAAAGCAACAACTCAATGTCTCATTCCACACCTAATGGTAACGCATTTGTCATGCAATTCTTTAGCAGCTAACTTATGATGGTATTTATTAATTTTAAAAAGTGACAGTGAATCCCAGCTCAAATGAGCATCGAGGCAATGCTCATCTTCTCCTCATTTACAGCCCTGTGCTAGTGGTGGAGATTCTACATTCCTGCATATGGACGGAGTCAGAATTTGAACTCACAACCTTCTGATTGTGAGCTACTCGCCCTGCCGCTGAGCCACCTGGCGTTATTTAAAAATCAATATATAGTGCTTTTTACTTGTTTTTCTAGTGCACAATATTGGACAAAGGCATAAATATTAATGGAGAAAACATTAACCATTTCTGATTTTTCCGACGACATGGTCATTATATACGTCCAGTGGGATTTAACTGCCATTGATAAATATGAGCACAATAAGGGTCACATACAACAAGTTAAATAAACAATCAGAAGTTCTGCTGTGTAGCGACACAACAGAAAACACAGGCAAATGTGTATAACTAAGGTAGATTGGAATTTTAAAAATGAAATAAAGAGGTGGACAATAGCAGGTTGGAGTGCTATTAAAAATCTGAACTTGATAGTTAAAAGTAACATAGAAACGTGCAGAAAGAAGAAAGTGTTTTATCAGTATGTACCACCTGCTGTGACATGGTCCATGCACATGGTCATTAACAAACAAACAAGGATGAATGTTGAAGGATCATGAGACATGGTGCAGATTGGGGAGGACTTCATCCCGCAGTGGATTGACCATGGCTAATGATGATGAAGGGGTGGTGCATCTCTTCATATGATCGAAGAAGTTAAGTATGAAGTTCAGGCACTGAAGAGTATTAAAGCCCCCGGATTGGATAACATGAGCAGTATCATTAGTCTTCTTGGTTCTTTCGGTAAAGTCACGTAGAAGGGAAGTAATAAAATAATTTAAAAATTATGTTTTATTTTTATTATTTTATTACTTCCCTTCTACGTGACTTTACCGAAAGAACCAAGAAGATGAATCCCTGCAGTCACGAAAGCTTTAAATCGAAACAGTATCATTAGCATTGGCAGAGACACTCAATCCAGAATAGCATGGGCTTGTTAGTGTGAATTGGGAGACTGGAAAATTGGCCAAGATTTAGACACAGGCCTTGATAATTCTGTGATCAAAAGGGGCAACCAGTCAGTCATTTGTGGAATCTACTGGATATTCTCATTATTGACACACCTTCGCAAGACCTTGTTGGGTGTTATCCAGAATATAATTTAACCCAACACAGAGAACTTTCTGGCTAAAGAACCAGCTGGGAATTAAACCCAAAAGAAGTACAGTTCAGAAAATATTTAATGTGCTATGTGAAAAGTTCTACAGGAGGATGGGAAGATGGTCCGTGTAGTCGTGGATTTTGTCAAGATGGCAGACAACCTGGCACAGACCAATTTGTCCTGCGGCTGGTCAGAGTTGGTGAAAATGTAATAAGTTCGATACAAAAATGTATACGGATGCATGACAGTATTGGTGGGGTGTGAGAAAAGTAGTTGGTTTTATTTGAGGATATATGTCAGACAGGGATCCATGCCATCGCCTATCCTCTCCATTTGTTATCTTGAATAAATATAAGAAAAATTACTGCTAGAAACCGACTGCAGGGTGTAACGTATCCGTGGATGAATAATTAGTTATCTGTGTGTTTGCCGATCATATTGACTTGCTTGGATCATTGCAAGAAGAGGTGAAAATGTTTGAAAAATATTAGTGGTGCAAGCAGAGCTGTTGGGTTTAAAAATAGTACGTGAAAAGACAATCGATACATCTACATTTTTTGAAAGGGTCTGGATGTGCCTACCCGAATATGAGATGGAAATGGAGTGCGATGAGCACTTCAAATTTCTGGGTAGTTTGACTGCAAGGGACACTTGAACATCACTTTGAGATCTGACGATGTATTTGACCTATGACTACTGTTATAGCTGCACTCAGCCACATATGGAAAAGCAAAGGTATTACCACAAAGCGTAAAATGAAATTGCTGCATTCTCTTATCTTCAAAATCTTGTTCTATGTAGGCGAGAGATGGATGTTAAGGAAACAGGACATTACGAGACCTTTTGACCTCAAATTGAAATGCTACAGGAGATTGTCACGTGTTAACTGAACCGTGACATGCCTATCAAACGAGGCAAAACAACTAAATTTCCAGCAGAATCAGAGTGAATCCTGATATCATCACGGTGTTCAGATGATGAAAATTTGAGTTTGTGGGGCATGTGGGTCGGATGAGGCAGAAGAAGCTTGCCAAAGTAAGTTCTGCAGAGACTGGTGCCAGAGGGATACGACATATCTGCTTCGTCTTCTTGGTTCTATCGGTAAAGTCACGTAGAAGGGAAATAATAAAATAATAAAAGTACAAATATGTTTTATTTTTATTTTTTTATTATTTCCCTTCTACGTGACTTTACCGAAAGAACCAAGAAGATGAATCCCTGCAGTCACGAAAGCTTTAAATCGAAGTATCTGCTGTGGTCAGTGTGGTTTGACGATTCATACAACTGAACAGAATGCAGCGTGCTGTGGTCCTCAAGGTTGTGTGAAGACCACAAAACGATGCAGAAATATTGCTGGTGAATGATTTCCATGTGCTGTATTTACCGTTCACGAGGATGTGACCAGGGCTTAGATTCTCACTGGATATTTTCCGGAACGCTGCTATAGGCCGGCTTGCAATAGGCATAAGACACGACCACTGCAATACTAAGTATGCTTATCCATAATCATATATTATTGTACCCTATATTCCTATAAGCTGATGAAGAGACGTACACAAATTAAATGACAAAATAACGTGAGATGGATCTGGCATACGAAAATAATTTGCAAAACAGTGTACTGGACTGTTCCAGCTGAATATTAGCACTGCATGTATATGTGTAGTATGTTGAACTTCTTTCGCAACGTACGTAGCCAACCGGGCTAATCGGAGGTGTGACTGATGCTGTGCGCTATGAGAAGGGCAGTAGTTACATCTTCAGGTGTGACATCTGAAACATCCACCTCTCCTCATGTGAACATGTATCTATTTCCTGAGGCATGTGTTTCTTCTTCTGTGAAGATCGACATATACTTCCTTCACGAATGATATGATTCCGGTCCCATGCATTATGGTTCCATCTTCTTGAAGAGCTACTATTTGCGATTACAACGTATATATGAAAATACCAAATGTGAAATTTTTGCTTTAGCATGGAAAATTGCACAAATTACGTGTCCATTTTTTTTAATTTTAAGCATTTTACCGAGTTCCCGAAGAACAGTTATTTAAAAAATGTCTACCGCGCAGGGCTTTACAAATATAGGGGTTTTCTTTTCCAATTCACAATAATTATTCTTGAACAAACATACGAAAACAAAATCCATTAGCAGATAATGCCTATCGTAAACAAAAATGTCAATCATTCAGACTGAATTTAATGGGCAATTAGATTTATCAACAAAAAGCTCGAATACCAAAAATATGTTATATATAAAGCGATAGCACAGTGGTTAATGCACTGCGTGATAAACCCAGAAACTCAAGTTCAATTCTCACTCATAGCCAACATCAGTGACGAATATCTGAACTGGTCCTGGGCCTCCCCTAGGTCGACTCAGCTTAAAACGAGTACCTGGTGCAGTGTGTAAACATCACCACAAGGGAGACAAAGGCAACCGGGGCATGGTGCTGGCCACCCACCCAATCATGTGCCATAAAGTAATTATTGGTGCTCGCTAACAGCATTCGTCCCAACAGTCTGTTTAAGGCTACATGAAGGTATCTTCGTCTTTGTTTTATATATTTATATACATATAACACACACAACATTTGTACAGCACTTATATATGTAAAACATAGGTTAGGGCGACCTGCTCCAACAAACAACTCTCCTCCATCAATCTCCCTTCCCTTTCCCAATATTTGCTTTTATCGTAAAACTCAATCAGGCTGCATCCACTTCGGGAGGAGAAAAAAATAACTTTACATGGATCCTTTTATTTCTGCTGAATTAATTTCAGAATTGCAAATGGCTAACCCATTTCTGGAATAGCACGTTGGGCAATGCTGATATGTGCTCCTCCAGACATCAGAGCCTAATGCAAGGAGCCTGAGTGCTGATCCGGGCTCTTGGGCAGAAACACAAAACAGCAGCTGGAACTCTGTTGACAATACAAATATAAGAACAATTTACTTTTCCTGTGACCCCAACTTAAAATTCAAGTTCTGCCCATGGAGTCACACTGCATCCAGCAGCAAATGCATGGCCAATATGAGACAGCAGCCATTGCTATGGAAACGTGCATGCATAGCACCGACTGCAGTGGAGAAAACACATGTTTACAGCCGGGGCGAGCTCGTCTGGTGATGCCAAAAAACCAACCTCGCCACGTTCTGATCCCCGTTAACCTCAATTTCAGGCCTTCTGCCAATTGGCCGGTACAGCATTGACAGCGCACGGCATCCTGCGACTCAAAGCATACTGGCCGACTCGTGCTCACACAACCGAACGAGCATCGTCATCGTCAACCATCATCAATCCACTGTTGGATGAAGGCCTCCCCAAGCTGTCAACCATCTGCCCTCACCCCCTCAGGATCCTGCGATGCTACAATCCACCTCGCGTTTTACGCATGTGCCGATTTCGTTGCTCCATCTGCCCAGTTTGTGTCTCCTCCAATGCGTTCCAACCCTTGAAGTAACCAATGATGATGATACATAATACCTAATTATGCAGGAGGTATGGCCCATTTTTGGACTGCTGTAAGTGGCTTGTAAATTCTGACACTAAAATACCTTTACCAAAGAACGCAAGGTTGCCATAGATCACTGTGGTGCAAACTGCCCAAACTGAACAGCTGACATGTGGATGTTATAGCATTTTCAATTGTACGGATCTTGTTTGATTTTTGCCCGTGAGGTGACTACCCTCTGGAGCTACATTGATGTAGGTGATCCAGGACTATCCTGAAAACCGATGCCAGTTCAATCAAAGACATCAGAGTACCAACGAATATGCATAAGTGACAGACTTTTGGTAGTGTTGACATGTAATCTTTGACCTGAAATAAAGCCATGGTGAGATATTGTGGTCATGCATCATCTGTGGAAATGTTGTCAGAGTCAGTGAAATGGTGTGACATATTGTGGCAAAAGGTGGATTGACAGAATGGTGATTACTCTTGTCACTTAACTATTTGGTAGAATTACTGTGGTTTTATACATTCAGTTTTAATACTACATTATCAACTTTATTTTCCCTCAGTATTAATATATACATGTATGTATACGTGTGCACATTTACATGTACGTTAAGAAATATTTGTAGGCTTTTCTTCTGTACTTTTGCCATTACATATGAAAATATTTTCTAAATCTATTAACATGAATTGATTTGTTATTATTAAAAGATAGTTTGTTCAGGGGTTTTTTTCCTTCCATTTCACGCTGTTGAAAAACAATTCCAGATGCAATAAACATCATGTCATGTTAACCATTCAGGTAAAGAGGGGCACAACAAATCCTGCAGCTGTTTTCTTTTCCGTGTAACCCGACATCTTCCTACAAACAGATGGATCTCATGCATGTGCAAAATTTCCTGACATTTTTCTCTTTACCTCCTGGCCAGATAATGAAACAGGAGAACCTTGCTATCCTCAGGAGATCAGGTGCGATCCGCTGCATTACCACTGCCTCGCGCATTCTGGGTCACCGCAGCCATTCACCGCCCGCACAGCCAGGAGTCCGGCAAAACAAGGAGATCGCACGCTTAACACACACCGTGTCAATATCTGTGAGGTTAAAGAGCAAAAAGGTCTTGCCTTTTAAACTTTCATTGAAATGTTTTCACTTTGGTAAATTCGGGCTCTCTCTCTCTCTCTCTGATAGGTGTTGTTAGGAGGTGAGCAGGCGTCCGTGTGCTTGCGAGGACGTGTCTGTGCGTCCGTGCGCGTGCATGCGTGTAAGCGCAGAGGTCTGCTTCATCTGACTTCACCGCTTGACTGCAGCTGGGGCCGAATTCGGGTGCCGAGGAACAGCGGGAGAAATGATGGAGATGACAAAAACATTGAGGGATTTCGTGTGCGGCATGAAAGCTGCAGGTGGGCAAGCGCTGGGCAGCGCAGTGATGGGTCACAGCAGGAACGGGAGCAGGGGAGCAGGGATTGCAATATGTTTCCCTTTAGTGGCAGGCCAATAGGGGAAAGAGAGTTGCTCTGGTGGTGTATATTGCAGCTTTCAACGGACATTGAGAGAAAGAACAATCTAAAAGGCTTTTCTGGGTAACATTTCAATAACACAGTGTCATGATTGCGTGATTTCAGACGAAAACATATTTGTAGATGCTGTTGAAGGCATATCCGAATTACGTTTATATTCCATTATCATTAATGGTTGATAATCACAACAGTACACATTCATTTGTTATTGACCTAGATACAGCAGTGGTTTGTCAAATGGGAATGTGCAGCCTGTGTGATTGCATCGCTGTTAATGTGTTAAGCATAAATCTTAGCAACCAAAGTAAAAATTCAGCACTTGATTCCCAATGAGTACCTGGGTTTACTTGTTAACAGAGGCACCTGATGCGGTACTGACCACACCACACCTGTGCAGCACCGTGCCAGCCGAAGAGATCATTGAAAACAGCACTTATTCTATTAATCTGTACCATACACTGGATCTCTTTGTCCTTTTGTTTTTGATTAACAAAAATGGAACCGCTTTGCGTATGTTCTGCAACCAAACTATTTTACTTGCAAATAAGTAATGCAGGAAATGCAAATTCGCATTCGCATCCTCACATTTTATTGTAATTAGTGTCATGATTGCGGATGTCTTCAAATTTCAAAATGAATGAGGAATGATATTTCGCATAAACTGCTGCTGGCTAGTATTGCTATAGATATGAAAGCAAGCGTAATGCTTCAAGGCACATGCTAGCAGGACATTCGCTTCATCCAAACAGAAGCAGTCAAGCAGTATTTTCCTGCTGTTGCTTAGTAAGCAGAGAATTAGCTAAAAATGGGATGTAAAGCACAGATGCCGTTTGAACAGAAGACCTGCTGGGAAGCAACATTTCATGGTCGTTTGGCATATATAAATATCTGTTCCTCATATTTGTGGGCCCTAGGTCTTTCTATATATTTTTTTCCCTTCCGAAGAGTTATTTTTCAGGTGCCTCCATAATGGTTCCGAACAGCAGGAAAGCAAAGCAATTATAAGTCGTTTTATTTATCCCAATTCAATCACTGCAAGGTTTCTGACATGGATTTTCAATCTTATCAGTTTTGAATGTGTATTATTTTACAACTGTGTATCATTGGCGGGGTAGTCACACACAACATTAGAGGTCAGCATTTCGTCATTTGAGTAGGGCTGGTCACAAGTGATCTGTACCATCTCAGCCACAGAACACGCACCGACATTGAATTCCCACTTTCAAAGAGTCATAACGCTCAGGCTATTTTGCTTGTCCTGCATTGCAAGGAGACGAGCAGCATGCTTTATTCCAGCGTTGTTGTTTATATTTTAGCTATTTCATGATATATGAAAGTGTTTTTCTGAATTTTCATACACATTTTGGAATATATTAAATATTGTATATAATACATATTTTTTCTGGTATGTAAACAAACAAAATAACTCTTCACCAGGTAAGAAAAGATGTGATAGTATTGTTCCGATGTGGGAAAAAGGTATTTGTCTTTTGTTAAGTATATGTAAGAAAAAATGTCAACGTGAATAAATCTATACTTCTCATATTCCCTTTATTATCACTATAATACCCCCAAACAAATTTTAGCATATACATCACATTTTGTACCTTTAGATTTGCTATTCAAAATATCACCCTGACTTTTATTCAGCATGTGAGAAGGGCAATGCATGCACATAGAGAAGCCGAACCAAAATGGCCAGCGGAATACAGAATACATCCACGTGAAAAGGTCTGCGCACAATAGAGTGGTGAAGAAGAGAACGGCGCTCAGCCATCACAAGTCAAACACAGCAGTTTCCCAAGGCAGGGCCTTTTTAATATTTAGATACAAATGCTCGTATAAATGATATTATCCA
Source organism: Lampetra fluviatilis (assembly GCF_964198595.1). NCBI lineage: Eukaryota > Metazoa > Chordata > Hyperoartia > Petromyzontiformes > Petromyzontidae > Lampetra > Lampetra fluviatilis. The sequence goes on along the minus strand of NC_136287.1, from coordinate 8,290,335 downwards.
GACGCACTGTGATTATTAGTTGATGAATGTTTAAAGTTGAATTAAGCTTGCACAAGCTTTAATTGTTATGGATAATATTCATATTAAACCTGTTTGAACCATATCACCAACATAATGATGTTGTGAAATACGTAATTAACTTGCAAAATGTTTAATGTGCGTAATGTCGGTCAACATTATTAGCAGCACCTCATAACCCAGGCATTCCACAATCTGCATTAAAGTAATGATAATAAATATGGTCTCCAATCAGGTAAGTATGGCCTCGATGACTGATATAGATGGGAAGACCTTCATCCAGAGGTGGGTTGACAATGAGTTGCACATTATTACCATTAATCTTATTTATTTTAGGCCAGATTCTCGTCGCCTTTTGGAAGTTGCCACAGTGTTGGTGATGGAGACGTTGACACGTTTCTGTCAGACATCAGATGCAAATTAACACTTGTCACAATGAGAATGTGGTCCCGTTATGTTAACGCAACAGTTGGGGAGTACCACCTTAGTGACGTACTATTTGATGGCACAACCTTACGTTTGAATCCATCAAAGCTTGTGTTTAGTTTACGAACGAGGAACCGAGATCAAAACAATTTGGTAAAAAAAGGTGTTGGACAGCAGCTGCTAACTTGTAATGCGTATCACTCAATGAGAAGTGTGAATGTACGAGGGTAGCCCGACTATAATACAAATACAGCGATGTAATCGTGCACGGATACATTTGGCATCGTTCATGGGTATGCGTGGAGGACAAATATCTACTTGACAGTGTATGAGCTCGCGATGACATACTTGACAACAGCGGCGACTCGCGGTTAGACATTGTCATGATGCGGCAACGGTGCAGCGGTTTTGACCTGCCATTGCCATCCCATGAGGACGGTTGGGCTGACAACAGACTGATTTGCCGATCACAATGCGCGTGGGAAAAGGGATGCGACGCCAGTGCCCTTGCATACTCCACATCTTTCCTTTTCAACCCAGAAACCCAAGTGGTCAGAAAACTGGCACGGTTATCTATAAGCATACGTGACCACGACAGCATTGGGTGATGTTTTTTGTTGTAAGAGACTGCAAACCAGTGGCGTGTTGTTGGTGTTGTAAATATATACACAACTAGATCTGGACCAGATAACTGACAAGCATCTGCTCATGACTGGGACAGAAAGCGATGAGTTTCCTCCTCGCTTCGTTACTCCAAGACATCAGCCGCGCACACGACCTCCGCCTGTGTCTATGACTTGCACACACGTAGTGTCACATTGAAGACTGCAGAGGCACACACATTAACACGTTAATTAATGATTGTATTATATATTATATATATTAACAATTATGTATCTGGATCTTAACTTAAAGATTTCGTGAATGCAGGAATTCATATTCTTTGGGTCTTTTAAACGTCGTAGTTTTTTTTATATGTTTTGTTCTTTCTTTGAACCTATCTACGTGATTTTACCGAAAGACCCAAAAAATATGAATATAGATATAACACGTAACATTCTTGCGCTTTATTGTGCGTTACAGTGTGCAATAAGTATAACGAAGGTTGGTATATTTATGTTGTTACATAACAGGTCTAGCCTTAGCTTCATAGGACGTAGTAGTTGGCAATTTCCAGTATGTTTTGATTGCACTATATATATAAATATAAAACACCAACCTCAATTTTAAAGGGCTCAGATTTGCCATAACTGTGGCAAGTCTATAAGTACAGCATAGTAGTCCAGTTCATATACATATAAATCCACCGTATTTAACATACAGTAAGGTTCAAATGTTCATTCGTTTCGTTCATCTGTAAGTCCTCTTGTCCTGGTAAGGGTCACGGCGACAGCATGTTGAGAAGGTTGGTCCAAACCTCCCTTTCCCTGGTGACAGACTATAGCTCTTCCTGAGGAATTCCCAGGCCAACCGAGCGACATAGTCCCACCAGCGGATCTTGATCCGGCCCCGGGGTCTTCCCCCAGTGGGATGTGCTGCCTGGTAGAGTTCCAAGGAGAATCTAAAAGGGGGCATCCTTATCCGGTGCCCGAACCACCTCAACTGGCTCCTCTCGATCCGAAGAAGTAGCAACTCAACTCTGAGGCTCTCCCAGAGCTCCTCATTCTTTTGGTCATTACCCAAAGCTCACAATCATATGTGGCACATTAAGAATGGACCACTCTTTATATTATTTCCTCGTGCAGCAAGGGCGTAAAGTGTGGTTTTGTGAAAGTCCTAATGTGCTGCACAGTACATCAATGCACGTGTGTACACCAGCAGGCGATAACTGAGTGGGTGGCTGGCAGGGTTATTGAGTAACCTCACTTGTACACCAGTCACGTGGTTAATGGCGACTCGGTTGAAGATTGCTGTGACACACGTGCTGTTGCATTTTACAGGCAAAGGACCCAAATGTTGTTTTTGATCGTTATAGAAATGTTCTAGACATGTTCTAGACTTCAAGCTTGGCTTTGAATTGTTAGTTTGTGATATATGCAATAGGATGGGTTTTAGCACTATGCACTGTAAAGGATGAACGTGCTGTAGTTAATATTTGTAATTCTCTAACCCTAATACTGTTTATTCTATAACCATGCCCATGCACCCAGAGTATGACTACTTGCAATGCTATTGAGAATAGAATACATGTACAGTATTAAGTTGTACAAATGTGACAAGTACAGTACGTATACTGTACACATACAGTACAGGTAATGGGTGTAAGATACCGATATACAGTGAGGGAAAAAACTATTTGATCCCCTGCTGATTTTGTACGTTTGCCCACTGACAAAGAAATGATCAGTCTATAATTATAATGGTAGGTTTATGTGAACAGTGAGAGACAAAATAACAACAACAACAAAATCCAGAAAAACGCATGTCAAAAATGTTATAAAATGATTTGCATTTTAATGAGGGAAATAAGTATTTGACCCCCTCTCAATCAGAAAGATTTCTGGCTCCCAGGTGTCTTTTATACAGATAACGAGCTGAGATTAGGAGCACACTCTTAAATGGAGTGCTCCTAATCTCAGCTTGTTACCTGTATAAAAGACACCTGTTCACAGAAGAAATCAATCAATCAGATTCCAAACTCTCCACCATGGCCAAGACCAAAGAGCTCTCCAAGGATGTCAGTGACAAGATTGTAGACCTACACAAGGCTGGAATGGGCGACAAGACCATCGCCAAGCAGCTTGGTGAGAAGGTGACAACAGTTGGTGTGATTATTCGCAAATGGAAGAAACACAAAATAACTGTCAATCTCCCTCGGCCTGGGGCTCCATGCAAGATCTCACCTCGTGAGGTTGCAATGATCATGAGAACGGTGAGGAATCAGCCTTGAACTACACGGGAGGATCTTGTCAATGATCTCAAGGCAGCTGGGACCATAGTCACCAAGAAAACAGTTGGTAACACAGTACGCCGTGAAGGACTGAAATCCTGCAGCGCCCGCAAAGTCCCCCTGCACAAGAAAGCACATATACATGCCCGTTTGAAGTTTGCCAATGAACATCTGAATGATTCAGAGGACAACTGGGTGAAAGTGTTGTGGTCAGATGAGACCAAAATGGAGCTCTTTGGCATCAACTCAACTCGCCGTGTTTGGAGGAGGAGGAATGCTGCCTATGACCCCAAGAACACCATCCCCACCGTCAAACATGGAGGTGGAAACATTATGCTTTGGGAGTGTTTTTCTGCTAAGGGGACAGGACAACTTCACCGCATCAAAGGGACGATGGACGGGGCCATGTACCGTCAAATCTTGGGTGAGAACCTTCTTCCCTCAGCCAGGGCATTGAAAATGGGTCGTGGATGGGTATTCCAGCATGACAATGACCCAAAACGCACGGCCAAGGTAACAAAGGAGTGGCTCAGGAAGAAGCACATTAAGGTCCTGGAGTGGCCTAGCCAGTCTCCAGACCTTAATCCCATAGAAAATCTGTGGAGGGAGCTGAAGGTTCGAGTTGCCAAACGTCAGCCTCGAAACCTTAATGACTTGGAGAAGATCTGCAAAGAGGAGTGGGACAACATCTCTCCTGAGATGTGTGCAAACCTGGTGGCCAACTACAAGAAACGTCTGACCTCTGTGATTGCCAACAAGGGTTTTGCCACCAAGTACTAAGTCATGTTTTGCAGAGGGGTCAAATACTTATTTCCTTCATTAAAATGCAAATCAATTCATAACATTTTTGACATGCATTTTGTTGTTGCTATTCTGTCTTTCACTGTTCAAATAAACCTGCCATTAAAATTATAGACTGATCATTTCTTTGTCAGTGGGCAAACGTACAAAATCAGCAGGGGATCAAATACAGCACCCAGTCGGGGGCTTATAAGTATCCCCACACCCGTCCGGGGCCTCTCACCAGAAGTTACTCCGGAATAGGAGACCACCCCCAATCGAGAAGTTTGGTTGCAGTGCCAATGCTGTGTGTGCAGGTGAGACCAACTATACCTAGTCGGTACCTTTCCACCTCCTCCACCAACTCTGGCTCCTTTCCCCCCAGTGATGACATTCCACGTCCCAATAGTGTCCATCGCCAAGGTCTAGTCCATCTGAGACCATCCCTCTCTCTCTGCCATACTGGCATTACATCCGCCCCTCACCATTTGTCCTACGGATGGTAGGCCCAGAGGACGGTGCCATGTAGCCATTTTGGGCTGGGCCCGATGGGGTTACGTGGGTCACCCGGCCAGCAGGCACATGCCGACGAACACCACCCCCAGGCCTTGCTCCAGAGGTGTGTCCCGGTATCCCTTGTCCGGGCGAGCTTCTCTGATATCTGTATTTTCTAATCATTCGTCAGCGGGCTTTATTTTGGACCGGTATTTGTCTGGAACCTCCCACCAGACCTGTTCGACAAGGGAGACACTATTAGGAGTACAAGGCTCCAGATGACATATCTCTGAGGGTCAATGGAACACACAAACCCTACCACCATAAGTTGACGATCCTTCGTTGGGGAGGTTCAAATGTGATAGTACTTTAGGAAAAAACTGCAAAACTCTTATATCTGACCCTATTTTATCCACAATTTCAATTTCCCAAGGAGATATATCGAGTACTGTGAAAACTCATATTAGCCAGACCAAATTCTTCCTATGATTCACAATTATCTGCATTTCCCCATTCCGCATTGTGAAACTAATTTATATTATCCTAATTTTTTTTTTTATAGAAAAGAGGAATTGATATTTTAATGGACATAGCTTTACCCATAGCACATTCAGTGGTAAAGCTGTATTCTGTCCGTGAAATGCATGTAATTTTCCATAGGGGAGACTGGCCATAAATATTTTTATTGCAGATGTTATCGGTGGCTTGCAGCTTTACCGTGTTAAATGTAATGTTTGTGTTCTTATATATAAACAGACATAGATGATTCACAAACCTGTAATTGACTAATATTATTGATTTCAAATGTTTTCCATTGACAAATATTAACCTGGAAATATAAAATGGAGAGGTTGTGCACTGATGTAATTCTAGGTGTGTCTCTGATGTCAATTCATACAATGCATCGTGATGTGGTCAAATACGATTCATCAAAATTCTCCTATCAAAGAAAAGAACAAAAAGCGAAGGCAATTCATCGAAGGAAACAATGAGAAAAGCCAAGCTAGAAATTAACAAATACATAGAAATCTACATTGTCAGGCAAGAGGAGCTGCAAGACTAAGTCTGTCGCATACAGATTTGCAGCTCAGAGAGAAAGGGAGGACTCGCAAAACACAGGGATTAATTTACTTCACTCCCACACATTGATTTATTTTAACAATTTGAAGTGGGTTTTTTTGTTCCTTTTCTGAAGTGACTGTGATAACCCCTGCCAATAATGGAATCAGGTGCAAGGAATTGAAAAGCAGGATGTGCCGTATCTACAACAAAAGGTGTGAGTTCTCTTTCAGTGTCTCTTTTCCAATCAAAATTTGCCTTATAGAAAAGTCTGAGCTAGAAAAGTCTGTAAATTAAAGTAACCTATTGAGCACCTGTGGCCAGTTGCATAAATCACCTGTAGTGAGTTTTTTTTCAATTAGTGTCTGATTCAGATTGCAAACTAAGGGCAAATATCACTGAAAATGCTGCATGTAGCCAGCCAATGTCATGTAATGGAGTATAGTACAGAATACATATGTAGTGAGTTCAACTGAGTCGCAGACATACTCTTTGGAGGCGACACATTTATTGATACCAACACAAAGGAGTAACTTGCCCCTTCACCAGATAACAACCTATGGTGGTGGACCACCAGGGTAACTATTCTAATTACACTGGGAGTTGCTACAATGGGCAGGACCCCAGCTTGGATCCAAGTCCACATGTTGGTGACTCTTATCGTACGTCGAACGTAGATTCTTCAAGATGACAACAGCAACGCTGAATCCCGGTCCCTCTGGGGCCCCGTCGTATATCCTCACTGGTCGTGGCTGGCCTCTCCCTTGGCCACGACCATCTTCTCGAATCCTCGAGCCGGATCTCGCCCCGACACGTGACCAACCCTAGTCCCCCACTTGGGGCCCCTGTGTAGACTTTTCCAGTCACGTGTCCTCCAGGGTCAACCAGAGTGCTACAGAATATAGTAACCCCATTCTCACACCCCATCCTGTCGGGGTCGGCACTGCACGTCAAGCGTGGTGCCACTCAGCGCTATGACTCAGTGCTCACCGAGCCCACCTAGGGCCGGCACTACACCCACATGTACGCGGTGTCCGCGATGTGAGTACATCGCACGCCGTGCCTCTCCAGGGCCGGCATTACACCGTGACGTCGGCGATGTCACTACACATATGTAGTGAGTAAATATCTTGCAAATAAAAGTGCTTTAATTAAAACAAATCATCTAATTATAGTAACTAGAAGATTGCAGGCCCTACAGGTGATCAACTCCTAGCTCTGAACATACAATTTGTTACTGAAATTGACACAATTTTTGACAAATGTTTAAAATATTTTGTCTTACCTTATCTTCTTCCTTCCTCTGCTTAAGTGCCCTGACTTTTTGTCAATAAAAAACTCGCCGACTTTCTACTACGTTGCAAAGTAAAAACATCACCGTTCAAATGTGTTCAGTCATGTTGGAGGATGGGTCGTAAATAAAGTTCCAGCATCGTAAATCTATCGACGGTGGTCTTCTACAGAAGTCGTAAATGTGTTTCGAAAATCGGACTGTCCTAAGCCGGTTGTCATGATTTCCAAAATGTAAATAAACATTTGTACTGACATTTGAAAATCCATGACAGAATTACTTCGCTGAATATTGTTTCACAAATGATATGCGCTCAAAAATGGGATTTTAGTTTTTTTAAAAATCCGGACACACAGGAACAGACAAACTCACACTTGCTCCATTGTAGTATGATAATGATACGTTTGCTGACACTGGAATGCCTATCTGGGTCTTTAGACATTTAGGAGGGTCCTTTTTGGGAATGTTTTGCACGATATTTTATTTAATCAGTGACCATAGAGACAAACTGTAAAACTCCGTGGCCTCTAGAGCTTTGTCAGAAACCTCGTCTCTCCGCCATCCCTCATAGGCATCACTCTGTTGCCCTGTAGGTGGATGTAACAGGTTGCTCTAGTGCTCCGTCACAAAAAAAAATGACAGCGATTGTAGCTGAACAATTGATGTTCATTATGTCACACATATGTTGTTCGCAAATATTAATTGGTTTTCTGGAAATAAATTCATTTTAATTTTTTATATATATAAATAAACACATGCACACACACACAAATAAACACTCAGTTCAAACAGTGCTTAATTCATCCAAACACCATCTGCTCCGTATGTCATTATCAGGTTGTCACCTTTCCCAGCCGATGCGTATTCATTATTCGAGCATTTTCGAGTAACCGGCAGAGATCCATGGAACACTCATGTCCTTTACCCCCTCGCAGACCTCACGGCGAGGGCGTTACCTTTGTTGCAACAGCAGGGCAGCAGAACCAATGTCTCACAATTCTGTTGCCGGTTTTAACGTGTTCAATTAAAAGCGCGCTTCAAGTTTCGATATCAACTGTTTGCGTTGTTTATTTATCATGCAACAATTGCGCTGTCTAATTTACGTACTGTATATTATAACTGTCTAGTTTGGGTTATTTGAAAATAAATATGCCATTTCATGGAGGTTTGTAGGAAAGTGTTTACCTGAGACATTAAAATCCATTTTCTCGAACAAAATAAAAAACAGTTTGGAAATTGCATTACCTTTCATTTTACATGGCTCAGCAATTATCGCAGACTTGTACTAAATGAGAACACAATTACCTCTTGACATTAAATTAAATCAGGTGAATTAGGGCAGTTATGAATTAAAAAACCACCACGATTTGATGTACTGGCAATATATTAATATAGCACTATGGGTAAGTGGTTAGTAACAGTGATTAAATATGTTGTGAGATGTTGGAACTCATTGGCAAATTTTTATATTACAATTTTTTGTTGTTGAAAGTGTTACCAGGCTGGCTGACGCGGGCATTGGCGTCACTGGGCACATTTGCGTGGTGACGTCGCCCACATCCCGTGCTCGACGTCATGCCTCGCACATGTTGCTGGCAGTGTTATTTATTCAGTGACAAACCTCACTAATTGCCTGTGTCGGGTGGTGGCGGTTTTAACGACACATTTATGTATTTACGCGATCTAACCCCCCCCCCCCCCCCAAAAAAAAACCTGTATTATGAGTGTTATTAGTTATTTAACTGTATTCAACAACGAGAGTCTTCAGACATAAATGGTCCAAACAAATCCCATTGGCACGCTTGCTCGCATACAAAAAAGACATCTTCAACGCTACCCATTATAAAACACATTTAAATTAACACAATTCACATCTTCGTGGTAATTTTACACGGCGTTTTTAATCAGTTTATCTGCACATCCCTTCTGCAATAGGGGTACAGAGGCAGCACTAATTTAATTCACCATAAATGCACAGTTCCGCCAGATGCCACGCTTAGTATGAAACCGGTCCAAAAGCTGCAGTAGTAGCAGAAGAGTAGGAGGATTTATAGTGCAGAACAAAACCGGGCAACAAAAAGCACACATTTCTGGGTGCACGTTCCAGAAGGAAATCGTGTGGGTTATAGTATCTGGGACTTTGCCTTGAGGTGCAAATACACTTCACACAGTGACAGGTTAAATAAAACAGCTGTCAGTGCCGAGGCACATGTCGATTTGATACCCAATTGATTCTCCTGCGCACTATCTTACACACAAAAATAGTTTATTTGACTTCCTGTCCCATAAGAATCCGGCCATTTTATTATTTATCTCTGTGGCCATGTATCGGTTAGAAATCACCTCGTGTTTATCTCCAGTTTATTGTCGCTCCCTTTGTTTGCCCGACCACCTTTTTATTAATATATACTATAATGTACTGTATATACATAAATGGTACATGCACAAATATTGAAAGTATAGAATTACAAACGGACCATCATGAGACTACACTATTTTATGATTGTACTAATAGCGTAACATGTTTTTTACATACACAATACGACATGCTACCTGTGCATGAACGCTTCATGGGGTACAGTTAATCCATTAATCAAGTCTGACACCTACTCTTTAGGGATCACTTGATTTAACCAGAATGTGTTGCATATATACCTGTGAATATAAATATAAATAAATCCCGACATGGAATTACAAAAATTGTTTTCAGCTGTTTTGCCCATAGGGTGTTTAACATCAGATTTCTGATGCAACATTGTTTGTGCAAACAGTCTCCATGTAACCCTTCCAGATATATGGGAATTCCTGAATTGTATTGGGAAAAAAAATGCCCCCAGGGAAAAATGATAACAATGGCATGAATACAAATATGAGCCAGAGAATGCTGTGTCCGTGTGTCTATGTATGTATACACTGTAGTGGATATACATTGTCTACGTACCTCCTTTTTGTTTTATAGTCTGATATTACACAATTCGATTCTCAAATTATCAACCAATCAATATCCTATTCTTTGGTTATTTCGGTAAAGTCACGTAGATAGAAAAAATCAAAGTAAATAAAATAAAAACTACGACGTTTCGATCACAACACAAGTGATCGTCCCTTTTCCACCTGATGATGATTGCTTGTGTCGTGATCGAAACGTCGTAGTTTATTTATTTCATTTACTTTTCTTTTTTCTATCTACGTGACTTTCCCGAAATAACCAAAGATTATGAATTCCTGCAGTCGCGAAAGTTTTAAGTCAAAATTCAATCAATATCACTATGAGATCTCTTTTACCAGTGGCAAAATATAATGGTAGGTTTTTACCCTTTTAACTGGTACAAAACTGACACCTTTATTCAAGGCATCATGTTTGCAATGACCACAACACAAGTAGTCAATAAAGCAAACAAAAAGAAGCAACTCTGATAAGGATAATAATATGCACTGTCCTTGAAGTTGATTGGCCCACACCCGAGACGGCTTTCTTTAGAGCCTAGTCCCCATTGGTGTAGGGCCAGATGACACCAGAAGGCGTACAACTCAAAAACAGAGCAATATCAGAGTATTGAGAGTTCGGGGTAAACATTTACACTATGAGATCTCTTTTACCAGTGGCAAAATATAATGGTAGGTTTTTACCCTTTTAACTGGTACAAAACTGACACCTTTATTCAAGGCATCATGTTTGCAATGACCACAACACAAGTAGTCAATAAAGCAAACAAAAAGAAGCAACTCTGATAAGGATAATAATATGCACTGTCCTTGAAGTTGATTGGCCCACACCCGAGACGGCTTTCTTTAGAGCCTAGTCCCCATTGGTGTAGGGCCAGATGACACCAGAAGGCGTACAACTCAAAAACAGAGCAATATCAGAGTATTGAGAGTTCGGGGTAAACATTTACACTATGAGATCTCTTTTACCAGTGGCAAAATATAATGGTAGGTTTTTACCCTTTTAACTGGTACAAAACTGACACCTTTATTCAAGGCATCATGTTTGCAATGACCACAACACAAGTAGTCAATAAAGCAAACAAAAGTTGTACGCCTTCTGGTGTCATCTGGCCCTACACCAATGGGGACTAGGCTCTAAAGAAAGCCGTCTCGGGTGTGGGCCAATCAACTTCAAGGACAGTGCATATTATTATCCTTATCAGAGTTGCTTCTTTTTGTTTGCTTTATTGAATACTTGTGTTGTGGTCATTGCAAACATGATGCCTTGAATAAAGGTGTCAGTTTTGTACCAGTTAAAAGGGTAAAAACCTACCATTATATTTTGCCACTGGTAAAAGAGATCTCATAGTGTAAATGTTTACCCCGAACTCTCAATACTCTGATATTGCTCTGTTTTTGAGTTGTACGCCTTCTGGTGTCATCTGGCCCTACACCAATGGGGACTAGGCTCTAAAGAAAGCCGTCTCGGGTGTGGGCCAATCAACTTCAAGGACAGTGCATATTATTATCCTTATCAGAGTTGCTTCTTTTTGTTTGCTTTATTGACTACTTGTGTTGTGGTCATTGCAAACATGATGCCTTGAATAAAGGTGTCAGTTTCAATCAATATCCTTTATTCACCCATAAACGAGGCGATTGAGATTCATAATATCTTATTTTTAAGGGAGACCTTAGCAAGCATGATAAAATGTAAATTGAAAAAATTCTCTTTACAGTTGAACAAAAAAACGTAATTATAGAGGGAGCGTTATTTATTTATTTAAAATTACGAAGGTAAAAAGCTCTCATCAGCGCACATGAACAGGTGCTTCAGTAATTCGTATATAAAATGCATGGCAGCAATGGGAATCAAACCATTGTCTGCAAGAGAACATTAACCACGAAGCTATTAACCACTCGGCTATCCAGCCACTTTATTGTTACACTTCATTATATAACGGATGTTATTATATTATTGTTATCTTCAGTGGTTCTGTAGTGCATAGTGTGGTGCGCAAATGCATTTTGATGTCACATAAAACGTATGAATTTTTTTCTTTCCAAAACCACAATGATATAATGCCAATGTTGACATAGTAATGTTTAAATGTTGACGTTGGACCATATGCTAAACACGACGATTGTATTACAAATAACCTGGACAAACAGCTACAATACATCACATTTTGGAGTGTGGAAATTAAATATGAAATGGCATGTGATTATGTTTTGTGTATGTCGTATATAAATGTTTACAAAACAGACAGCACCACTGCATTGGTTGTCGAGGTGATGTTAGCTGTCCAATGTGTTTTCAGGTTGCACTGCACCACACATTCACCCAAAAAACACAATGACAAAAAGTTTCAAACAAAAAGCCTATGTTCTATTTAAGTACTCACCAATCACGACTATATTTAACAACGAGTGCTGCCCATCAAGCTGTATCCTATTAAGCCGAAAATTAAAATGAAATACGGGGGACATACTTATAATGAATGCCAAACACACTCATCCTCTGCTATAATGCTGTTTCATTATCATACTCACTGAAACACAACACACTTTTAGGGGTGGATCTAAAAGGCTGGAGGTAGATTATAAAAAGGTCAATTGTGTTTTGCAAAATTTTGGAGCACCTGCGGTGCTCCAACCAGGACGGCAAAGAGACACTATTGGGAGTGAGCCTTTGGTTATGATGCAGGGCCGCTTTGTCCTCATAAATGGCATGCAATTAAATTCATGGAGACTGAAAAATGCCACTCATTTGTGTTCTCTCTAATAGCATGGGAACAGATATGCGAGCTAACATTTTCAGTCAAAATGACCCTCTTCTGCTCTCTCGCTCTCTTCAGTGGATATGAAATGCAGAATTTAGCCATAGACGATAGATGAACATTTCAGAGAATTTATTTTGTTTGTGTGCATAGGCGTGAGTGCGTTTTGTTTTATTAAAAAAACTCTTTTTCCCTCAGTGAGAAACATTTTTAACCAGAAACACTCATTATATACACATATAAGTTATGTGTACACCACATGAGTTTTTGTATTCATGTAAAAATACAAAATACATCGAAATGTGTCTCTATGTTTCGCTACGTACCTTTATATTGTGCTTCACATCTCCTGATGCTTCATACAGCTGCATATAAAAAACACGTAAACTTCTTCCAATGTGTTTCTATTTACATGTATTACACCGTGCAATATCTGCACAACTTTTTTTTTGTATAGTTCCTATTTTTATTTTGATGACCGACAACACAGTGTAGACAGAATTTGTTTACGCTATGTGCTGACTCTTCAAAGAGATCAGACCACATATGGGGCATACGACTGCACGGCGTGTGGCCACGTTCACCCTCCGGATCCAGCCCTTGTGTTCCCTCATTTTGAGCAGCAAGGCAAGCTCCCTTCCCAGTCCCATCGCCTGGAGGTGACGACCAACCTGTAACAGCCATGAGGACATCGGCCTCCCCCTCGGCATCCTCCAGCCGGCAGGAACTCCGACTCGGAGCCGCTGCTCTGCTGGGGAAGCCAGCCACATGTCCACCAAACAGCCACACCAGGCTCGGATATATGTATGTTGAATTTCTTGTGCACAGTATGTAGCCAGCCGTGCAAATAGGAAGTGCGGGGTAAGGACTACAAACTCGAGGGGAGTCTCAGCTCAGTCTCCCAAAGTAAATGATGGTTTGAAGCAAAATCATCCCACCTACACCCCAGGATCATTTGCAGGGGCCCTCGTAATAAAGGTGTTCAGCCGGGCACTCAGTACCTTTAGTGCCCATGTCTCCACTCAGGACAGGTAACATCAGGGCACTGAACAACCGCGTGGTCGTCCTCCTGCACAGGTAATGGGAGTGCTACACACTGAGGTTGAGTGTCTCCCTTAAACTGTGTGCCAGACCCCGCCATCTCTGAACGTTTATGGTAGGGCCCCCGTTGCTCTGGATGAGTCCTGAGGTAAGTGAACTTCCTAACAATTTTAACCTCTTTTCCACACACACAAACAGACCAAACTGCAACATCAAAAGAGTCGACGACTACCTGGATCTTGATCTTCATCCAGAAAGCCTGCAACCCCAAAGGCTTGGCCTTAATTTCAAGGGTCTCTTGTAGGGTGTCTATCGACTCTGCGAAAACCACCGTATAATCGGCACAGTTCAGGTCCATGAACCTGAACCATCCAAAAAATGTGCTGTAATAGCCCCGATCTGATCCCTGCCCCAACACCCAGTCCACACAGCAGGAATCAAATAGGTTGGGAGCCAGGATACACCTCTGCCTCACGCCGACATTCACCGGGACACTGTCAGAGGTGACCCCACCCCATTGAACAGCGCTCAGAGACTGTGAGGACAGCGCGAAGATCAGAGCAATAATGTCTTCGGGTATTCCACTGATATGTGGGACAACCCACAGGGCCTCCTGGTGCACTAAATCGAAGGCCCTCTTCAGGTAAATAAAGGCCACAAGCAGCACCCCCATGCACTCCCTGCAATACTCCAAAAAGACCACAATAGCCAGGACCCGATCTATCGTTGACCTCTTTGGTGTGAATCTGGTGTGTCCTGGCCTCTGGTGCATCAGAAGGTGGCCACGGATTCTTGTCAGGAGAATGTGATCTAGTACTTTTCCAGACACGTACAGCAACGTCAGTAGCCTCTGACCAGTATTGAGGAAAACCACACACCTGATGCCCCTACAGTTCTGCAGGAGCTTCCAGTGGATGCCCACAGTAACATAATCTATTTCTCTGCACTGCCGGCAATGGAGATAGAAGTACAGTGTTGCAAGTCAGACCATTGGAACCATGAACCAGCAAGTCTCGGTCGCCTGGACATTGAAAAGTCTAAAACCAATATACATCTCATAGGCAGTCCTTGTTGGTGCCAGTTTCTTCATTGAAGTCTCCGTGGACAACCAGGACATCTCAAGGGGGACACCTGTCCACCACTAAGTAGAGCATAGCATGAAAGGTTTCCTCCTCCTCAAGATCACTCACGTCGGTAGGAGCATAGACAGTGACAAAGAAGAGGTTGAGTTGAAGCTTTCGTGACTGCAGGAATCCATAATCTTTGGTTCTTTCACACAAGCGACTGTGTTGCGATCGAAACGTCGTGATTTATTTTATTTTATTTCTACCTACGTGACTTTACCGAAATAACCAAAGAGTAAAGAAGAGGTTCCCTTGGTTTGATCGTCTACCAGGTTTGGACATTATAGGAGCCAAAACTTATGACTTGCCAAAGGTTAACACCAGACTGGCTCTCCTCCACTGGTACCCATTGTACGTAGGTAATTTGAACAACTTTTTCACCGTACATAGCCAACTGTGCAAATCGGACATCCGGAACAGCCGGGCCAGGGCAGCAGGAATTACCTACCACCAACCCGGCCACTGGTCCTGCAGATCTTCATGAGGACATCAGGAAATTTAAATAGTGGTAACCTAGGTTGTTTTGGGCACCAAATTTTTGAAAGAGCTAACTCGAAAATATTATGAATGCACCCACAATTAATCAAATACTAAATTAAATAATGTATTTACAGATAGAGAATAACTCGAATTAAGTAGTCTCATACATATTTTAGTTTTAGATTTGAAGCTTTCGTGACTGCAAGGAATCATATTCTTAGGTTTTTTCGGTAAAGTCACGTAGGTAAAACATCAAAATTAATGAAAATAAAATAAAATAAAACAAAAATCACGACGTTTCGGAGGCAACACAAGTCTCCGTCATCAGGTGGGACCGTCACAGCCGAATTAGCTGCATCAAGTGAGGCAATGATTCAAGAAGTAATCCCTTATAAACAAGTTGAAGGGGGGAGGAGAGGGGGGGGGGAGCTCATCAGAATGTGGTAGCCAATGAATGGAACGTATCGGGAGGGAGGGGGGCGGGGCTCAAAGACAGCACGGAGTGCTAAGTACAACGCATCGGGAGGGGGAGGGGGGGCGGGGCCAAAACAATGGACAACGGCTTGGGCGCGGTTGCTGCTGCACACGCCAACACAATGGACAGAGAGGGGGAGGGGAGGTCTGATACACATGATAGACAAAGGAACGAAAATGCCCATGTTTATACCAATGCTGGCTGAACAATGAAGAGAGTACTGTTAAAACATAACTGGGGATGTTAACACTCGGTAAAGTAAAGTAAAATAGTGCCTGTCAGATAAGATGGTCCAAAAAAGATGAGATGGTCTTGGACCACATCAATTCTAGACACCCATCCATCAGATTCACCATGGAAGTGGAGAAAGACGGTAAACTACCATTCTTGGATATTCTGTTTGAGAGGAGGCCTGACGGATCCTTGGGACATTCTGTCTACAGGAAAGCCACCCACACAGATTCCTACTTGAAACCGGATTCCCACCACCACCCATCTCAAAAGAATTCTCTCATCAAAACGCTATACCACAGAGCCCATGGCATTTCTGACAAACACCACCTGACCGGTGAATTAAGACATGTACATCGGGCCCTCAGGATGAACGGATACTCTGACCGTACTATCCGCCAAGCTGTCTCTCCCACCACACAGAAACAGACACTTGAAACTCCGACCAAAACCATCACGTTACCATAGATAGCAGGCGTGACCAAAAAGATCTCCAAAATTCTAAACAAACATAAGATCCAAGTCCGATTCAGTACAGTGCATAAAATCCGTGATCTGATTCCATCTGTGAAGGATGTCGTTCCTGACTTACAGCATCCTGGAGTCTACAAATTGAGTTGCATTTGTGGTGATTGCTACATTGGAGAAACGAAACGTCATGTTTCTGATCGTGTCCGCGAGCACAAGTCAGATCTGAAACACGGCAGAACTGATTCTTCTGCCGTTGCCGATCATTGCTACAACTCGGTGGGCTCTCATGATATTGTCTTTTCCGAGACCAAGGTTCTCTGCAAACCTCCCGGCTACCATCAAAGGTTTGTACACGAAGCCATACAAATATACAAACACAGACATAATTTCAACCGTGATGATGGGTACAAACTGGAAAGATGTTATCAACCACGCAAAAAAGACTTAATTACACTTTTTTGGACCATCTTATCTGACAGGCACTATTTTACTTACTTTACCGAGTGTTAACATCCCCAGTTATTTTTTAACAGTACTCTCTTCATTGTTCAGCCAGCATTGGTATAAACATGGGCATTTTCGTTCCTTTGTCTATCATGTGCATCAGACCTCCCCTCCCCCTCTCTGTCCATTGTGTTGGCGTGTGCAGCAGCAACCGCGTCCAAGCCGTTGTCCATTGTTTTGGCCCCGCCCCCCCCTCCCCCTCCCGATGCGTTGTACTTAGCACTCCGTGCTGTCTTTGAGCCCCGCCCCCCTCCCTCCCGATACGTTCCATTCATTGGCTACCACATTCTGATGAGCCCCCCCCCCTCCTCCCCCCTTCAACTTGCTTATAAGGGATTACTTCTTGAATCATTGCCTCACTTGATGCAGCTAATTCGGCTGTGACGGTCCCACCTGATGACGGAGACTTGTGTTGCCTCCGAAACGTCGTGATTTTTGTTTTATTTTATTTTCATTAATTTTGATGTTTTACCTACGTGACTTTACCGAAAAAACCTAAGAATATATTTTAGTTTATTATCGTTTGTTGTGTAAAATCCCTGGGCAAGGGGAAAGTCAATCCATAGGACAGCCACTGTTAACTTCCCACAAGAGTGTACTTATATTATGAACACCAAAGAGATGAAGGGCTGAGTTGATCCTTAACCCGGATTTTAACTTGCAACTTTTCAATTTTGAGCTGCAAGCTCTAACTACATCCAACACTTCGCTAACTTAAGATATAAAAGTAGAATTTTATTTTTTATTGTCATTGATGGCCAAAGCAATTATGCAAACATTTGTAAATATATACAATGACTCCCAATATTTACCCTGTTTTCTGTAGTTTAAATGCAATTTCATTGATTTGTACAGTTTATGTGTTTCCACTAAACTTTTAACAGTTTCAAAAGAAGTCATGTAAATGTGCAATTGTTTAGCGAAAAACATGTAATTTAAATAGCAAATACAACAAACTAAAGTTGCAATTCTTTTTTTTATTACTTCTTTTACAACTAAATAAAAGGAATTCAATTATCGTTTAAAAAAATCATGTTTAAGACATTGAAACTACGTAATGGTGCCCAGGATTCTGAATACAAATCGAGTCTCGATAAGCATACGTAGCTATATTATACCGAAAACTGTTTCATCTGACACATTGTTATTGTTAATTGCAATATGGCAGTGTGAACAAATGATCTAAAACTGTCCAATTAAATACATTTAAACACCAATTATCCATAATTGAGGATCATTAAACCTTTGCATTCTTACAAATTGGCCTGTCAAGGTTAATAGCAAAGGCGTATAATTTTTAGCAGCGGTACAAAAATTAGAAACAGTCAAAGTTTACCGGTGCAGTCCAGCTGTATTCAAATCCACTTCAGCTTTTTTTCATTTGCACATGTTAAAAGCGGTTTTTTTAATCTGGAAAATGACACACATCATGGATTTTTATGATAAAATTGCACGTGTTTTCAATAAAAAATAAGACCTGTATCTAACAGGAAGGGTCCTTACGTATAAACATCAGTTCACCAGTCTTGGCTCAAGTAAGCTTGACTGCTGATGAGACACTGAATATCAATTCTGGTCCAGAGTTTGCTTATGTTGAACAAATGCTGCTCAAATTATGCAAGGCCGCATAGCTGATGGGATGTGTAGAAAATACGTAACTTAGTTTTCATGTGGAGGAACATATATGTGAAGGAAACATACTGTCTGCTTATTTATTTCGTGAATTATATTCTCCACGACACTTATAATTGATTTGTGTTGCGTAGTTTAAAGCAGTTACCTCCAGAAAATGTGTTGAGACTTGGTGAGGTTTTCATAGGTAAACTATGAAATTATATACAGTGTCTACTCGGGTCCATGAGGCATGGTGACCGCATGGAAAGGCCTTCATCTAGCAGTGAATAAATCATGGCCGATGATGCTGTCTACTTTAATATGTACTGCTTCTATATGTAAACAGGTATAAACAGAAGCAAGTCATGGGCTTGTTGGAAATCATTCAAAGTGCCTCCTTACTCCGAACGATGAATCCGCTTCACTGCCATAATTACAAATTACTGCTTGAGTATTCCCCAGGTAAATGCATCCGCATTTAAGAACTGTTCAAATTAGCAATGGTGCGGAGAGGCATAGTCACGTGCGGCGAAAGGTTTAGTTAGCCGAGCCAGACATCTGTAAATGGTGCATCGAAGCATGAAGTACATCTGCGTTAAGCAGCATTCCCATTAACACCAGTCCAAGCATTTCTTTGCTATAATTGACGCTTGATAACAAATCACTTAACATTTAATCTGAGCCTATGCGTTTTAGTGGTGCCAACGGTTGATAAGCAGGAGCCATACGGCTATGAATAAAAAAAAAACTGACAAGTATTTGATATTAATCATCCATAATTGTAAAAGCTGTTCTTTTGTTAACTCAGAGCAATATTTCTTAGAAAGTACATTTCATTGTGAACAAAAAGTATACACAGCTGGAGGGTAATACACTCCTTTGATAGGAATCGTTATATAAATGAGGTAGAATGGCAGGCGTTTCACAACCGCTAGCACACGTCACCGGCCAAGTGACACGCTGGCTAGTGTGCCTATTACACTGCTGGGGGGTGATGAACAACCAGCAGATCCAACAACTTACACCGAGAGACAGAAAGAGGAACACATGATTCAGAGAACAAACATAAATCAGACATAAAACTGAGTGGGCATTGGGCAGGACACTGGCCAAGAAAGGATGATGGACCAAAGACTGGTGACGGAATGGCAGCAAAAGGATGGAACGTGCGCCAAAGAGGATAACCACTGCGTGAGATCGTGCAGAGATCAGCTCAGGTGCATGAGCGAGATTGATTAAGGCATCACAAGAACACATAGCAAGAGGGACGGTGCTAATGTCAGGAGGCGTTTATCCAGTGTGCACAGATCACAACTCTTGATAAAGGTGACGGGAGCATACACTGGTGCATAAACGAGTCTATTGCAGTAGCACATACTTAACGCCATTCTTACCCAAGTATATAATACGCTGTTAAAAATAAATAACATAAGACAACATCCATATGTGGATTAAAATTGCACCCACGGCAATACCTAAGGAATGCCAAACATGTGCCTTACCCTTGAACCAAAGTATCTAACAGCATCAATTTAAAATTTTCAATTAATAAAAGAAGTGCTAAGTTAAATCTTGGGAACATTAAGAATGTTGCACTTTTACGTGCACCTTTGAAGGTTGAAAGATGTGAATGCATAACTAAGACCTTCGAAGATAAACTGAAAGGGGATCCTGGTGTAAAACAATCTAAACACTCATATTCAATAACCGCAACACGGCAGAAAACAATTAATAGTTTATCAACACAGAAATACTCCACATGTAAATTCAAATAACCTATGAACAAAACATGAACACCTGCCAAGGCACCAAATCTTTCGTAGTCACAGCATGGAAAACATAAACACATCCTTCTGTATTTGATTTTAAACGTGTATGTATGTTTTTGTTTAATCACAATATTTTACAGCTCTTTCCCTTTGGCGAATTCAAAAGTGGTCACAGGAGTTGTTTGGCCATACTTCACCATGTTAGTCATTGCAAGTTAGTGATATGTGGGGTGGGTATGCCGACCCAGGACAGGTTCAGAAATTACGAGTAACTGATGTGAGCTATGATCGGGAATTGATTATTTAATCACCCAGGAATGTCTGTCCTTCACGCTCGTGACGTCACTCCACATCGACCAGCCCCCCCCCCCCCCCTCATTAATATTCATGAACATATTATTTGGGTCTTTCGGTAAAGTCACATAGATGGTTTAAAGAAAACAACAAAAACAGTGATGTTTCGGTCACAACACAAGCGATCGTCATCGGGAGGAAAGAGAGAAGAATATTAATACCTGCAGTCACGAAAGCTTTAAGTCAAGATTCATGAGCAGGTGACGTCATCCAAATGGACACCCCCGACCCCTTCTCATTAATAATCATGAGTGGGTGACGTCACTCAACATTGACGCCCCCCCCCCTCACTAATAATCATGCGCAAGTGACGTCACTCCACATCGAACAGCCCCCTTATTGATAATCATAATCATGAGCAGGTGACGTCCTCCAAATGGACACCCCCCCATTAATAATAATTAGCGGCTGCCGTCACTCCACATGGGGGGGCGAGGCGCCTCCTCCCCCCTCCTTGGCGTCAACTCACAACCCTCACTACAGAGGCAGAACCCTCACGTCACGCGATCTCAGTAACACTGTTGAGACATCAAAGTAAAAAGGACGTCATGATGAACACGGGATTATAACCTTAAAATGAAATAGGTCTGTGTCACCGTGCCCTTAGAAATTGGCACTGGCATTAATGCAATGAATATCACGTCGCGGTCTGCAAAAGGGCAAAAGGCTCGTTGATTATAAGTCTCCATGTTCACAGCGTAATGTGCAAACACTACTGGGCCTACGCTCACCACCACAATGCAAAAACATCTCTCAACGATGTGAAAAAGCACAGTAAAGCAGTGGGGAATGTGACAAAATTAAACACAGCTTTTACTCGGTATGAATTATGTTACAGTGTGCAACAAGGGACTTGCCCTCTCTCCCTCCACCATGTATTATACTCTCATCTTCATCTATCACATCTTCATTTTCCCGCTTCTCTATAATTCCCCAGCACGAGTGAGTCTGCAGGTGCAGCTGCGAGCAGCACTTAGCAGGCTGGAGGAAAACTGCTCAGCGAGTTGGGAGATTGACGGCATCGTATGTCGTCTCCCTTCGTAGAGAGCTTTTATTTTAACGGTAAACGATTATGAACGGTGCACACACAACAAATGTGCTTCAGTACTAATGGTTGGATTCCATTAAATGTGAGTTTTACGTGCAGCTGAGAAGTTATTCAGGTTTATTTTAAGAGAACAAATACACCTTTAACGAGTCAGATATATCAGTATGCAAGCAAACATATGTATTATTGATTTTATTATATTGTAAATAACTTTTGGGCAGTTATAAATAATGTATCAGTGCTACTAACTTGCAGGATAGTTTTTTTTCTCGATTCAGAATCATGTCAGTGTAACATCCATTTATATTATAGACCCTTAGTACTGTACTGTTTTTCATGGGACCTCCTTTGCCAGTACCAAAATATGATAATAAAATCAGAATAGTGCTGGCTCAGCACGGGACTTATGGCGTGCTACCTGGGTACTTTTTTTAAACATAAACCCCATGGTTTGCGAGCCAAATCCCTCGCAAGTGTCGGCCTCTCACAGACAGACAGACACACAAAAAATGTCTTTTATAGTTTAAAGACTAGCGGGAAGTACCCGGCGTTGCCCGGGCAAAAAAATATATTTAAAAACGTCTCTTAAAAACATGACATATACATACACAGATACTAAGCTATTGTGAAAGCCCGGTGGCCCGTTTGTCTGTCCATTTCGCCACCAACAAAATTATAAGATGCTTGCAGAAGTCCAAAAATGTATAGAAAGTGGGGGGTAAATAGTTGATATGAAAGGTTTCGAAAAATTGTCGACCCTCCCCTTAAAAAAATATTTTACCCCCGCGTAGGTATATATACGTGCACACCCTACATACAACAAAGTAGTATTTATTGACTCTGTAGTTATATCTACTGACTGTACAGTAGTATCTACTGAGCCAGTAGTAGCTACTGACTGTGTTGTAGTATTTACTGACTGTAGCAACTACTGGCTGTATTATTAGTTACTGGCCCTACAGTAGTATCTACTGACTCTATATTAGTAACTACTAACTCTGTAGTAGTATCTGCTGACTCTATAGTAGTACCACTGACTATAGTAGTAACTACTAACTCTATAGCAGTATCTACTGATGCTATAGTAGTATCTTCTGACTCTATATCAGTAGCTACTGACCATAGTAGTATCTACTGACTGTATTGTAGTATCTACTAACTCTATATAGCAGTATCTACCAACTCGACAGCAGTATTTACTATGACATACCGACTGTGGTGGTTCCTGCTATCACCACAGCAGTGCATACCGACTGTGGTGGTACCTGCTATCACTACAGCAGTGCATACTGACTGTGGTGGTACCTGCTATCACTACAGCAGTGCATACCAACTGTGCTGGTACCTGCTATCAATACAGCAGAGCATACCGACTGTGGTGGTACCTGCTATCACTGCAGCTGTGCAAACCGACTGTGCTGGAACTTGCTATCACTGCAGCAGTGCATACTGACACACGCGTAAATATAGATGTGTAGTTAAACCCGCTATCACCTGACACCGCCAATTAGTAAGGTTTGTCACGTAAAGAAAACATGCAAATTCGTTGCTAGTACAGCACACTGGTGTGTTGGAGAGTAAACCCACAACATTTACAATTCGAGTATGACGTTTCGCCAGTAATTACAACTAGCATCATCAGGCGACAGCCAGAGTTGTGGAGAAATCCTCCTGTTTCGATCCACCGCTTCACCCCACAAACAAATTAATACACTGCACTGTGCTTACATGAATAAAGGTAAATATGATAAAGAGTGCTGATTTAGGCTAACAAATTAAGTACGTTCGAAAAATGTTCGTCCTGCCTAAGTTCTCATTACATTCTCCATGACCATTTTTAGGTCTACATACAACATAACATAGCAATAAAACAAGACAAAATGTTAGTTCACATAACTCTTAAGATAAATCCTGCATAAAATGTATACAGCATATGTAAAATCTAGATTAGTTCAGTAAAATTATTCTGTGTGTAAATAAATATCTTCCAGTTCTCTTAAATAGGAGCAGTATGTTCTCGACAGGAAGCAACCAACAAGGATGATATATATCATGCCCAATAAACAGCTCCAGGCAGCTTTCAATTTAGTATAAATCAGTCGCTGCGATGTAACATGGTAATGCAATATGCAGCCACCTATTAGCAGAAGTTTAGTTTGTTTAACTAGGTGACAACTCAAAGCAACCAACATAGTCTCATTTGCAAGTGTAATCAATATATACAAGGGCCATTATCAACAAGTCGCATACTCAAGTTTTAAATTGGTTGCCATCCTCTTCGTGTGAATGTAATTGGATTATTTTTTGTATTAAGCGTATATCCTTAACACATCATCAGCCGTTCAGAATGCACTCCTGGGCAAGGTCCTTATTTCCTGACGCTAACACCACTGCCAAGGATCCTATGCAGATGCCATTTATCCCACTCCCACAATGTACCCCTGTTCCATCAAATCTACTCCTTGGTCATCCCTTCATGCATCTTGTATATTTATAGTTACAATTTTCCCAGTGGTTTCCACCAATTTATTGTCAATGCCTTCTTGTAAAATAAACATCAGCCCTCGGTCAATCCCCCGCTAGATGAAGGCATCCCAGTGTCGTGGTGAGGCCTTCATCCAGCAGAGGATTGTCATTTGAAGGGAGTGGGATCTGGCTGTGGTCAGTGCCGGCCCGAGCCTCTTGGGGGCCCTAAGCAGAATTTGATTTGGGGGCCCCCCTCCCACCATCATTTATTCATTCATTCATTAATTCATTTATATCACTTGTTTAAGTTATTTAATTGTAAAAAAAAAACGATTCGGGGGCCCCCTGGTGGCCAGGGGGCCCCAAGCAGCCGCTTAGTTCGCTTATGCCTCGGGCCGGCCCTGGCTGTGGTCAGGAATTGAACTCAGGTTGCTCTGTTCACAGTGCCACGTGTTAACCACTGCGCCAGCACTCCCTCCATCACACTGTAAAATGCGTTTCCAATTTCTGCTTTTTTTTATGACTGCATGGTTCTTTGATCTTTTTGTGTTTAGTTTGTTACCCGTCCCTCACACCTCTAATTAGCACGGTTGGCTACGTGCTGCGCGAAATAAGTTCAACGTACAACATAGTTCAATATGCATCCATGCGTTAAAGTTTTGCACAGACACAAGCGCAATACACATATTTGTTGCACACTCGAAATGAAGGACGTGAGCAGGTGCTCCAAATCGAGGGAAAACACATTTGTTGTGGTTAATCTGTAAAATGCAACAGCACGCGTCACACACAGCAATCTTCACCGAGTCGCCATTAACCACGTGACTGGTGTACACGTCCGGTTAATCAACAATAGTTTCTCTTTAACCCAATTCTACTACTGATTAACCATCTTTGTCTTTGACAATAACCCTTGCATTTCACTATTCGAATATTACTTTAATCCTAAGCTGTATGTCTATTTATACCATCCATTTATATTGGTAACTTACACCCATTATCTGTACTGTATGTGTAGCATATACATACTGTATTTGTCAACATTGTACAACTTACTACTATACATGTGTTCTATTCTCAATAGCATTGCAAGTAGTCAAACTCTGGGTGCATGGGCATGGTTATAGAACAAACAGTATTAGGGTTAGAGAATTAATAATTACAAGTATTAACTACAGTACATCATCCTTTACAATGCACAGTGCTTAATCCACTCCAATTGAATATATCAAAAACTAACAATTCAAAGCCAAGTTGGAAGTCTATAACAAGTCTAGAACATTTCTATAACGATCAAAAACAACCTTTGGGTCCTTTACCTGTAGAATGCAACAGCACGTGTGTCACACACAGCAATCTTCACCGAGTCGCCATTAACCACGTGACTGGTGTACACGTCCGGTTAATCAATAACCCTGCCCGCCACCCACAGGCCGAACTCAGTCATCACATGCTGGTGTACACACGTGCATTGATGTACTGCACAGCACATAAGGACTTATTAAAAGAGTGGTCCATTCTTAATGTGCCACATATTGATGTTAACGTCTAGTTCCCATATAAAATGTGTATATATATTTTTTAAACCTATGTGCTTCTGCAGATCAAACTTGATTTGGAGCTTTCGTGACTGCAGGAATTACTCTTTGGTTATTTCGGTAAAGTCACGTAGAAAGAGAACATAAAAAAAGAATTATATAATTATTATATTCTTTCATAATAGATAAACTAATTATATAACTTTATTTTATTTATTATGTTCTCTTTCTACGTGACTTTACCTTCAGAAGATCACTTATTACAATTCATTGGATGTTCAGGAATGAATATTTTTTTCCTCAAAGGCTCGTACTCAAACATATTTGCCCAGAACATAGCTTATTGTGAGAAATACTAATTTCTCCACCACTTTTCAGTAATGATAATACTGTCAGAAAATGTTGTTTATATATAGTAGAATAGCACCAACCTCAAAATTTGGAATTAACTATAATAGATTTTTTTATAGCGAATAATTCAGACTTTATCCGAATGCCCACACAGCATCCAAAACATGGTGTGTTCAGCCTTTTGAGTCACACATCCCACAGTTTAATCATGTTTTTTGTTCAACACCCTTTATTGAACCCTTTCACAGCTATTTTAATATGTCTGTACAGCAATCCTGAGTGTCGGTGGCATTACTTGGGCGCATTCAATACAGCCAGTCTTATTGCATTCAAAACGTATGAGTCGGTATGTCTCTCTCTCCCTCCGTGTTCGTCACGAGAGAACAGGCCGGCTAAAAAAAGAATTCGACTACGAATTTTTGTCTCCTTCCGTATCACAAGGAATTCTAAGATGACTGGACAACTCCGAGAAATGGGCAGTGGGTCACGTTACAGCTAAATTTTATTCAAAAGTGTTCTTCTGGGTAATGTTCGTATCTCTGCAACGTTTACCCAAATACACCAACATTAGCCACAAAACACCACACTGCTCAGTCCTCCTGTTGCCTGCTGAGCCACAACTCAACATAACATACATATTTTAACAAAAATACCTCAAAATATATCTCAGCCTAAATGTCCTATTCACCACCATTGCAACAATATGTACACTAAATTAGTACTTTCCTGCAGTAATCATGAACATTTTTTATATCTAATTATGTTCATATCTAAATGAAGCAAATAATACTTTACCAATACTTTACTAGTTTTATTTTATCTGAATATAACAAATTAATTCCTTCCAAAACACCAGACATAACTCTGCTCGCACCAAAACACTTGGAACTCAATGCCAAATCCAGAGCTTCGCTCTAGCCACGCCTCCCTTCTTGAACCCACCAGAGGGTTCCAGGGGCCTCCCGAATAAGGTGTACCGTGACCCTTGCCCCAGTTCCTCCGCCTTGCCGGCACACCCGTGTATATGACAAACGGCATGTGCACTAACTGTCCACCGCAGTTACTGCTGCTGGACAGCAGTCGGCGCTGTGTCACTACACATACTTAAATAGAAACATCTCGTACCTGCAACAGCAACTAAGAGACACTACCTCAGCCCCAACGACACAAACCCCCACAACTGCTCAATCCCCCTGTCGATGGAATAGAGCAAATTGCCATAGATATTTTATAAACAGTACTAATTCATAAAAAAACATGAAACTTTAACACCAAATTTAACTATATATTTATTATCACAATCCAATTCATGAACAATCAAATCACGTTTATTATGATCTCAAACATGATAATGTTTACTGTTAATGAGTGGTGGTTTTAACGTTATACAGCTAGGTTATAACAACACATGGATTACCCATCTCCCACTGAGCCAGGACTGAAGAGAGCCCGTGAACATGAATCCGACAGCTGCTGCCTGGGCATGGCCCAAAAACCACGTGTGGCTTTCGGTCCAATCCTGACTGCATCCGATCCCTATTGCATCACAATTACACCATGTGGACCGCAACGTGCTACTACTCCGTGCACAATTATACGAGCGATTAGTCACAGACAAGCACGCATTGGCTACATATGGCTTTTCTCATGAGACATTAATAGTTAAAACACATTAATGGTTACTTACGAAGGAATTGTTTTAATTGTATACATCGATTATCCATTTACATGCAAATGCAGTATTTTGAAATTATGAATTATACTTCACAGGGGACGAATACTAATTACATATAAGCATGTAGGAATTATAAATTACTGTATAAAATACAGAACATAAAACACACTCACACATACCTACACATGCACTCAAAAATTGCCTGACAAAAATGTTTTATCATAAATAAGGTGGAAGGTCATTGGCAATTATAGAGTTTGCTGAAAAAGCAATGCATTAGCGTAAGTGCACACAGCAATGTTATTTAGTAACACTGTATTTGTTTATTTCAGTTAAACATTTCAATAAATATTGTTGTAACTGCAAATATGAACGTGGATTGATATGGGGGGGGGGTGTTTATTCAAAATATATTTATAAAATTAATTATACTATTTATAAATAAGTTTCAAAAATTTGTATGGTAAAAGATAAAGGTGCAGCCCTGAAATGTCTTCCTCACACCACTGCTGGCACATGGGCCTCCACTAGGAAGCTGTAGAGGGTATTTGGCCTACTATTCCAAACTGCTCAAGTGTTTTGGAAGAAGTGAAAAGTACCCACACTTTACCCCAGAAATTAAATCGTTTGCATCAGAACATCTGTTATGGGTAGTGTAGTTTTAAAATATAAGGTGGACAATATTTAAGAATATGCACAATTAAACATTATACAAAAATCTATTGATTGAAAACAAATTGATTACCTCAGTAATTTTGTTAATTGGCAATCAATAATTCCGTCTGTGTGTAGTGACATAAATAGGGTCACTGCACTGTTCGCGTCAGCCACTAATTCTGAAGTGCCGCTGAGCGATGGGAGCTAGGAACTCCGGACTTGATACCACAGGGGGCGTGGCGAAAGGCGGAGCAAGGCCGTGGCCAGGGAAATAAAGGGGGAGCCCCGAGAGGGATCTGGGCTCGTTTGTGGGGAAAAGCTCTTCCTACTTCGCTCTTCGTTCGCATCGAGTCTTAGCTGGGAATCGTGGGTCTGGCAGCGTGTGTGCTAACTGGCCCGTTCATTCAGTTAATGCACACGCAAATAGCGAACAATATAGCCACACCTAGCTATAGAACTCAGAGTGGTTACATAGGTAGTTTATTCAACGTGTTGCAAAGCCCCACGCAATTGACGGCCCTGGCACGCCGTATTGTCGCTGCGGCGGCGGGTTCGTCCACGGTTGTCGGGACCGTAGAGGAAGTTGAGGTGCGGGTCCTTGTCGACACCGGTGCGTCGGCGACTATCATTTCCAAATTGATTTTCGAGTGCTTGCCGCCAATATCACGCACCATTTTGCCCATTTCAATTCCTTGTTTTGCCACGAACGGACATTCGTTAGGAATTATTGGGCAGATTTCGGCTACAATTTGCATAGGTGACATTTGTTTGACGGGGTCGGTGCTCGTTTCAAAATCTCTAGCCGTGCCCTGCCCCTTAGGGACTGATTTTCTAGGTAAAATGCCGCTCAAGATTCTTGTGGATCAGGGCTGCATTGAGTTACCGTCGGGCTGCCGAATGGCATTCTCATCATCGCCGACACTGTTCTGCACAGCGAATGTTTCGGTCCCTGCGATGGCCAACCAACCAGTAAAAATTCCCTCCGGTGCACAGATGCTGATTCCTTTGTGTCTGAGGAAACATCTTTATTACCAAACGTTTCCGCAAGGGTTGTTGCTGGTCCCCTCCACCAGGGCGGTTCGCACCCAAAATTTAGTCTACGCGCAAACGTCGGTGGCAAGCGATCGACAACCTTTCATTCAGGTTCTGAACATCGGTCCAGATGCATCGGTGATCTAAGAGGGCACCGTCTTGGCTCATGCGTCGGTCGCGTTTTGCGAAGGGAAAAGCGGCGGGAATATGGATGTTGCAGTGGCTGCAGGGCAGGGTGAGGACTGTGACGAAGCATGGTTGGATAGATTTCTCCACACTTGATTTGCTGTCCGGATTTTGGCAGTTGCCTTTGGATGACAGTTATAGGCCAAAAACTGCATTTCGCATGCCCCAAGCCCTTTTTGAGTTTAACCAGCTTCCGATGGGACTTCACTCAGCCCCGGCCACATTCCAATGGCTGATGAAGCTGCTATTGGCAGGCGTACAATGGGACGCGTGCTTAATTTACTTTGACAATGTCATTGTATTCGGACGTACGTTCGAGGAGCACCTACAGAGGTTGCGGGCAGTTTTCCTCAAAATGCGGGCTGCTAAATTGAAGTTTAAGCCACAGAAGTGCCACCTGTTGCAAAGATCAGTCAGGTACCTCGGCCACATCGTCGGCGAATCTGGGATATCAACGAACCCTGACAAAACTGCGTTCGTGTGTATGTGGCCAGCCCCCAAGTCGGTGGGTGAAGTGCGTAGTTTTGTCGGGTTCACCTCCTATTATCGACGTTTCGTCCCCGGGTTTGCCACGATCGCAAAACCGCTCCACGTCCTCATGGCCAAGGGTCAGAAATTTCGGTGGGGGGAGGAGGAGGCTGCATTTGCCATGCTGCAAGATGGCCTGGTCAACACGCCTCCCCTTTGGTACCCCTATTTTTCTTTGCCCTTCATCCTTGATACAGATGGGAGCAACATGGGCATTGGCACCGTTTTATCACATGTTGTAGACGGGGTAGAGCATGTGGTTGCATATGGGAGTAGGGTGCTGTCTCCGGCGGACCAGCACTACTGCATTACGCATCGAGAGTTGCTGGCGATAGTTTACTTCGTCCAGCAGTACCGCCTGTACCTCTATGGACTCAAGTTTGAGGTGTGCTCGGATCATGCGGCTCTGCAGTACGCGCTGCATGTCGAGCAGCCGTCGGGCCAGCTATCCCGTTGGCTTGAAATCCTTCAGTACTATGCATTCGTAGTCTCTTATAGAAAGGGCGTCCGCCACACGAATGCTGACGCACTATTACAATTACCACCCAGTGACCAGTGCATGTGCATTTCGGGTGCAGGACGGTGCAAGCCATCTGATTCAGCTCCGCCCCGTACTGTTGTCGCTGCAGCCGATGTCGCACACAGGGATGCAGCTGACATGCGTGACCACACGCTCGGTTTCACCAACACCAAGTGGGGGTGACTCCAGGTGGAGGACGCCTCCTTACTCACTATTAGGCGCCGTGTTAGTGACTACGAGGAGGGCAAGAGCCGACGAGATTTATCCATGGTAATCCTGCAATGGAACCTCCTGATGAGATGGGACACGGAATTGCATAAGTACAATGTGGTCGTTCCCACCATCCTGCGGGGCAAATTGATTTGGGCAACGCACGGACGAATTATGCATTTGGGTGTCTGAAAGAACCTGTCACCCTTCGCCTCAACTTTATCTGGCCTAGCATAGCTGCTGATGTTCTCAATGTGTTGCGAGGGTGCACTGAATGCGCCCGCCGAAAACCTTAGCCCAAAATGGCGTGCCCATCTCTCCAATCGATTTGTGTATCCCGTGTGAATGAGCTCGTCGCGCTTGACATGCTTGGTCCCTTCCCCACCACCCCGCGGGGAAATAAGTATTTGCTGTTGGGTGTAGAGTACCTTTCTTGGTGGCCAATTGCCTGGCCAGTGTCGGACCAGTCGGCTGCGACGATCACGGATGCTTTTCTCCATGGGTACATATTGGATAAGGGAGCCCTGGAATGCCTTCTCACAGATCTGGGCAAATCATTTTTATCCAAACTGTTCAAGGAAATGTGTGACCTATTGGGCACCTCGCCCTATCACCCGTAGACTGACAGCATGGTGGAGCACCTACACAGGACCCTAACATCCATGCTATGTCAGCAGGTCAATGCGGAACAAACCAGCTGGGACCTGCATGTCCCGGGTGTTCTTGCTGCTGGAGGGGCCGATTTTGTTGTAATTGGCACTGTCGTCGCGCCTAATGTTTGTTGGCGTGCTCGCAGTGCCTGGTTGACACTCCTCTCACCCGAAACGTTCTGGTTGGCAAGGCCACAATAAGCATTGGGTTCTTGTCAGGTGCCGGGCTTTACGGCCCCCCCTCCCTCTTCACAGCTTGGCATGTTTCAGCTGGGATGGCTGTTCGGAATATTGAGGGTTTTTTTTCTCTCCCCCCCCCCCCCCTTCGATTTTTCAGGGGTTTCCAATGCCAGGTCGGCTGGATTTTATAAAAGGGGGGTTAGTGTAGTGACATAAATAGGGTCACTTTACTATTAGCGCCAGCCACTAATTCGGAAGTGCCGCTGAGCACCGGGAACTTCCATTGGAGGCTTGAGGGACATGTGACCGGAAGCCGGGAGCTCCGGACTTGATACCATAGGGGACGTGGCTGAGGGCGGAGCAAGGCTGCGGTCAGGGAAATAAAGGGATCGGGGCTCGTTTGTGGGGATGAACTCGATAAGTCTTCGCTCTTCGCTCCTTGTCTTGGCTGGGAATCGTTGATCAGGCAGCATGTGTGCTGACTTGCCCGTTCGTTCAGTTAACTCACACGCACATAGCGAACAGTATAGCCACACCTAGCTATAGAACTCAGAGTGGCTACATCGGTTGTTTATTAAACGTGTGCCTCCAAGTACAGTGTGTGCGCCTCTTGTTTTCCACACTACATGTGCATTCTTAAATCGAAAGATTCAGGAAAACTTCAGTCCATTAAAACTGCACATAATCAAAGCACAGTCTTTACATTTGTGTGTTGTCGCATCTACAGTCTACACACTCTGATCTGCGCAATAAGTACTTTAAATGCTGCCCATACTTGCACATTAATGCTGCACTCTATACACCGCAATTGTCTAAAATTGCAGTCGACATGCTGTGCGTGGCTAAAAATGCAGTCTATATGCCGCACGTGCCTAAATAAAAAAAATGCGTTGTGAAGATTATTGGACCACTTACCAGGAGGCTTTTAGTAGCAGGTTTGAACATTGTACACAGATTGTACTCATTTGGCGGTTCATATAGAGCAGTTTGGTGGATTCTCGGAGACGCCTACCACTTTAATACAGGGCACTGAATTGAAGAAGAGTGGTGCCAAAATGCCGAAAAACATTTTCAATTCGCACATTAAAAAGACTGCCATGAATGATAAGAGCTGGCGTTCTCTGATACGCAACGTTAAAACAATGTGTAACGTGAAAAAAAATTCGTGTTCATTCAATCTTATAAAAACTCAAATATCTTAAACACAAACAAATGAACCTACAAATGTATTTCATTCGTTTTGTATGTCAATATATGTGCTTTACCTATGCGCATGCAAAACCATGGTGGGTCAAGGTGCACACATCAAACAAACATAATTTACCAGACGAGGAAATTGTAACTTTCAATAAACATGTTTTTAAATGATTGCAGGGTGCAACGTTTTAAAGGAGCAATTCAAACTATCTTAAAACTCATGGGGTGCATGTTAGACGCAGTCACTTTAGAGAAGAAGAATAAACTCACAATGCAAATGAAAGTATTAAATATTGCATCGGCATTATAACTATTTTGATACCCCGCTATATCATTGTCAACAGTGAGATTACAACTGCGGTGGGTTGGATTTTTTATATTATTTATTGTGCGTAGCCAATTTTCGCTTGACAGGCTGAGTTATTAGCTGGCATTTTGCTACCAAGTGTACTCTAAGGGGCCAGTTCAAATGAGCAATTATCACAATTGCAGTCTATCAACTTCTCGGAACAGATCGCTGTTCAACAAAAAAAAACGACTGTTGACCCTGAACATTTTCTTCAGCCCATAAAAGCAACTCTGAATCTATCAAAACAAAACACACCCTGGTTTTGTCCTTCCATCGCATGCATAGTAAAATGTTTTGCGTGGCATATTTTGCTCGTGTTATAAAGCTGTAAATGATTAAATTAAATCGTCTAGAAATCATTGAATGCTCATAATTTCATACAATAGACCTCGCTCATTTGAATGCAGGTGCATGGAAATATTGCATATTTAATTTCTGCAGTAGTCTCTTTCTTAAAGGCTCAAATACGTATCCTTGCACTGCTGATTTGACTGCAATTCAGACATATAAACCGTTATAGTGTAAAATCACCGACTATCATGATCTCAGCACCTTCCTGAAACCACCATTTGCCTCTCGCTAATTTAACTTCCCCAACTCTGCCTAATTTCTGCTGCATGCAAAATTTGCCGATTTTAAACCAAACAATATGTGCCATACAAACGATCACATGTGCATGCAGACACCACTCCCGCACCCTGAAAATTGCACAGTGGAATTAAATTAATGTGTCATTCCCAGCATTAATTTTATTACATTCAAAATATGAAGCTCTAGGAAGGTCTTTATTTCTAACTAGCCTTTTACCCGTCCAAAGACGGGTGTATTGCAGTAAATCTGAAACTTGCAAGCGAACGGCAGACTGCAACGTGATATTCATTGCATTAATGCATGTGCAATTTGTCAGGGCGCGGTGACACAGACCTATTTCATTTTAAGGTTATAATCCCGTGTTCATCATGACGTCCTTTTTACTTATCTGTCTCAACAGCGTTACGGAGATCGCGTGACGTGAGAGTTCTGCCTTTGTAGTGAGGGTTGTAAGTTGACGCTGGAGGGGGAGGAGTCGCCTCGGCCCCCCATGTGGAGTGACGTCACCTATTATTAATGAGGGGCGGGTCCATGTGGAGGACGGTTAATTAATATTAATGAGGGGGCTGGTTGACGTGGAGTGACATCACGAGCGTTAAGGACATTCCTGGGTGATTATAGTAGGTATGTATTGTTTTAAACACAAAAGTGACAAGTTTGCATATTAATGTATTAAAATTAACACACAAATGATGTCAGTTTACCAAGTCCATGCACAATTCGAGAACACATACACCAACTCAAGCTGTTGCTTATTTAAAATACACAAGAGAAGCAAATCACTCATGTCAGTCGATCCACGGTAATTTTCCCAATATGAATACTATGCAAATAGGGTACTTGTTTACACTCAATATCTTTAAATATATACACTAATTGTTTGCAGTGATTTGTTCACGTCACGTAAATATTTAAATCCTTATTTTTAAACGTATATTTTTCTAAATCATTAATGATATGGAAACTCACCCAAACAGCCCAAAACGACGCGAGTAGAATTTTCTTTAGCATTACATTTATCTGAACATGTTCCGTGAACAGTACACATACCTCTCTCTATTCATAGCAGCTGATGCAAATAGTAGTCAGTGAGCATTGCCCGATGGTGCTCCCATGCAGCTCAAAGAGAGAGAGCTCAAAATCTCACCATACGCAGTATAATTCAGCCCTCCATCACTTAAGCCTACAGTGGCAGTGGGGATGTTAACACAGGGTGATGCAAACGTAGGGGTTTAATCATGTTTCAGTTGGGTCTTGGCAATGAATATATTTATATATCAAAAAGGTACAAAATACTCTAATGTATTTTAATTTTCGTTACGTGAAAACTGACTGAGAAGACCGTGCAGATGAGGTTTCAATCAAGGGAAACGGTCGTCACCCTATGCCCTATCGCTTGTGGTGCGACTCGGCTGCATGCAGTGTCATGCCCTGCTGATTTTTTTAAGGCATTCGTATGTGCGTCTGCAATATTCAGCGTACTACGATGTGGTTACCGCTGTTGTTACGTGTGTGGTAAGTGAAAACACAAAGGCTACTGAAAAAGAGTGTTACCTGCAACATAAATGATGTCTATACCACATCCCCTATTTCTTTGCAGTCGACAAGGGAATATAATATCGGGGTTATGATATCATGACTGCAACTCAATGATAAACCAAGTGCAGCAGACGTAGCCTATCGTCCACTAGGTGCAGTGTGTAGTCCATTGGTCATATCCACTGACGCAGTGGTGTTGTGTTCGCATGCTATTCCCAATTCAGTTGATGCATCACCAACATCAGTCCATTCGCCATGGGGTTTCGGGGTGCACCAGTGATGCTTCGGAAATCCACTCTCCACCTCTTGCTCGAAACCCTACCCATCCTTCCCTTATTTTGCCATTTTGTACCGTAGTCGGTGAGCATTGTCAAGCGCCTTGGCGAAAGGCGCATTATAAATCCAAAATAGAAGAGAATAGAATCCAGCGACTCACCAGCCGATGTATCGTTCTCGTCCCTTCCACTGGACCCTGCAAGGTAGTCTTGTGAAGTCCCTCTCATCTTCGAGTGACCATGGAAAAACCTTCACAGCTCATGCCCCTTCTTTGTCGTTGCCAGTGATGGTGCGTGTACTCTGATTCATTTGGTCACCTCTGCACATATTGACTCGTTTGTACGATGGGCGGTATATATAATTCAAAGCAGTCTTCGAAAGCCCTGCATCTGAACAACCTGGATTTTCGTCTTGGTTGCCAATTTTTACAGCCATATAATGCTGGCGATATTGCTATTGTTTGTAGTACTGTACATGTAATTTGGACCCGATAGTAGTACCTTTGTTTACCCATATCCATCTAAGTTTTGCTAAGATTCCTGCTGCAATGGCCATTCTAGTTTTAACCTCATTCTCTGATCTACCATCATCAGTTTTCTGTGTGCCCTTAAATATTTAAAGCTCACTTTTCCAGTGTTTTTCCTGCTGACATATATGTTCCAATGTGCTGTGTCATCACTCATCTAGTAATCACCCATCTTCCTCTCTAGCCAATCATTTTCATTATACATGATGTTGCCACTGTATAGTCTACATGGTAGTTATGTCAGTTTATCTGCTGACCCTGCAATCCAATAAAAAATATGCCCATCTAAGATTGCAGATCATTACTTCTCCGAATGATACACAATAATAAAATGAGTCAAGGGTATCCTGGCATGAACTATTCTAAATCCATGCTAAATAGCGCTGGCGGTAAGGGAAACCAATCCTAATAATAATCACAATTTCTAGAACACCGTACCATAGGCACCCATTAAAAGGGCACTGAACAAAACACAAACGCATTAAACGTCAGTCATGAATCTATTGCAGTGAGATATAGATGAAGTGTCACTTGTGGCTATTGAAAGGTGATATTTGAGTGGGCTTTTTGAATGACTCGGCAGCTTGGACACGCAGTGGCAAGGATTCTTCCAGGCCTGGGGGGGTGGCCGGCAATGGCAAAGGGGTGGTCGCCAAACATCGTTTTCTTCTTTGGAACGCACAGCCCACCTTGCGCATCAGATCTCAGGCGATGCCTGCACTCATTGGCGGCGACTTGACACTAGGGGGGGGGGGCTCACCGTCCTGGCGCAGTTGTAGGTCAAGTTTGAAGTCGACACGCTAGCGGACCTGCAATCAATG
Organism: Lampetra fluviatilis; assembly: GCF_964198595.1. Lineage (NCBI taxonomy): Eukaryota > Metazoa > Chordata > Hyperoartia > Petromyzontiformes > Petromyzontidae > Lampetra > Lampetra fluviatilis. The sequence goes on along the minus strand of NC_136287.1, from coordinate 8,253,268 downwards.
TGCAGGGTGTTCCAGATGTCTTTGAGTGGGCTTTTTGAATGTAAATTAATTAAATTAAATCGACCACTATTTTTCCCCCCTTTGCAGATTCATTTCTGTTTTAAATATAACCTACTGTGAAAACATATATAGAACGTTTTAGAGGATTAAATGGGGGTCACGAAAAATCCGAAACACCCAGTAGTTTGTCGTGCAGGAGACGTGTCACGTGACCAGCTTCTGACTGCCGCAGGTCAACTTGGCAGCGGCATTGATGATTGCTACACACCAACTGTTGCATGGAACCACTCGCTAAGAGTGTTGTCTACCAGAAAGTGCACTTTGTGTGCATTATTTTAGCAATTCCACAGTTTCTATTATAATTTGGATACTCTGGGTTTTGTTTCTCACACACTATTTGTGATTTTGAAAATGTGCTCTCTTGTACTTCTTCCACCACTGAAAGATGTCTGTTTCTTCTGGTAAAAATTGGTTCTCTCTGTGAATTGAGCCTTTAAAGGACACATACTTTACTCGGTTGGCTGATGAGACTAATTATACAATAATTTTTACATTGTTTGAGGTTCAGTTAATTTTGTTTTAAGTATCGGTATCATTACACATCTTGTCCATTAGGTTGGCTATTTGCCAGGCTGCCAGATGGTAGTGCAGATGTTGTGGAGGTTGTCAATTTTTATCCATCTTGCTTTTACAAGTTCAGCTTAAATGTTATGTTTTACAGCTGCCTTTCCAGCTGCCATGTTCCTCACTGGCTCTTTGATTTCTTCCTTTCTTTCTCTTTTATGTTACGTGTCAGTTTATCAAATATAGTTTTGTCTGTGTTAATGGTAAAGGTATAAAGTGTTTTAGTACTCTACCCATATTTCTATGACCGTTTTACTTGATATCTATAGGTTTTAATTTTGTCTACCTTTGCTGATATTCTTGTTTTGTGTTCTTTGGGTAGTTTCCTGACAGATAAATTTGAGTTTATTCTCTCGATACCATTCTTATTTTGCTTCCCCTAGCGTGAGTTCTCACGGCATTTGATGATACTTTTTAGCATTTTCTTCTGCATTGTGGTGTCACTGATTTCAACTATCCACGTTGGTTGCATGCGTCCATCCTGTCGGTCACCCATCATTGTTTCACCTCATTTTCCACGCCGCTCCACTGAAATGTTGCCTGGAATCATGCTAGCAGAAGTAGTGGTGGAAACTTTCCTCCAAACAGGCACGTCGTGTTTTGTTTGGGGATGCCTTCGATGTTTGATTTTGATGGTCATCATGAGTAACTCATGAATGATCTCTGTGGACGTTGGCGCCTAAGAAATATCAAGCCTTGTTCTTTTTAGAAGACTGGAAATATATTCTTGGTTCTTTCGGTAAAGTCACGTAGAAGGGAAACAATAAAATAATTCAAATATTACTTGCAACAAATCTTATCTGAAATATTATTTTATTATTTCCCTTCTACGTGACTTTACCAAAAGAACCAAGAATATGAATCTCTGTAGTCACGAAAGCTTTAAATCCAAATTTAAGACTGGAAATGTTTGTACCTTAGTCCGCAGTCAGTGTGTTTGCAATATTCACTGCCAAGCAGATGCTTGTGAATATTTTCATTGGTGTGCGGGGGCAAAGGTTGCTGACTATGCCATCGTTGCTTAGTTTAGCAAATTCATTGAGCTTTAGACAAAACTGAATTATGTTGCCCTTCGCATAATTCCCCGTCGTGTTTTTCCAAGTATCTGTATGCATTTGTTCCTCCTCTGGAATATTTATCTTTGCTTTATCACGATATCCTTTTGTGTTTTAGCAACCATGGTATCAAATACTCTTCCACTTTGTTAACTGCGTGATCATTAGCAGGTATAGATCATGAGTATACTTTTACAATGGCGATGATTATACTTGCACAATGGCTTTGCATGTGGACGAGCGGAGATAATTCTACACGCGACAAGGAACTTGCATCAAACTTGGCAAAATTGTAACCATGATACCAGCACACAATGGCCTACTCATTTCGAATAACACCGGGGATGTTTAACGTCCACCGTCGAGAAGACAGAGCACGTTTTAGGGTTAATGCGCCCACAGTAATAACCAGAGGACCCTGCCGTAATCGAACCACAATCCCTGCAACAAGTGCCGAGCTTGATACCGCTGGTCCAAGTACTTTTTCCGTAATTAGTTCAGTTTTAAGCCATTACATATATGTTATCCCAAGTATATCGCCATCAGAAGCACTCCATCTCCTAGTTGAAATAATCGAATGCTCCCGTGTTGTAGAGTCTTCTCACATTCCATGTTCCTGTCGGAAGATCTTGTGAACACAGTTTTGGATTGCTTTCCTGCCCAGGAGCATACTGCACTCGATGCTTCTACCCTAGTAGGAGCCAGTGAAAGGTACGGCTTTGTTGATGCAGGAAACAAAAAAAACGGTGGCCCTTACCCAGGCGGGCTGATGGGAGGAACTCAATTTAATCAATTTGCATGTCATGCTTAATTAACACAAAATCGCACCCGGCGTGATGTCTTAGATATGTTTAGATATATCAGGTGTTCAGATAATCTCATTGGTGTGGGGGAGGGGAAATGCCACGTGGGCAAGTCCAATTGTAACCAGGGCACAATCTAATTCACCAAGAGCGGTCATATTTCTGCATCTGAAGACCTTAGAGTTGGGAGATGGAAAGGCAGCCACCAGGGAGTCCGTGGATTTCTTTTCAGTTCGGGGGCGACTGCCCTTTGCTGCCTCGTGATGGCTGGTGTCTAACAGTGTCACGAGATTAGGAGCTCAACGAGGAACACGTCAAGCTTGTGCAAGGTGTGTTATCGGGTAAATTAAAAGATGGATGTAAATAGTGCAGAATAAAATGTGCACAAATATTTCTAATGAAATATCAACTGCCAGAAATAACACTCCCCTCCCCACCTCCTCCTCCCTCACCTCCCCCTTCAGTTCTACAAGACAGCAGGTATGCATTTTAACGCAGAAAATGTTAATTGTTGAGCGTTATCTCAAATCTATAATACACAGAGATTCAAAGACATTGCGGTTTCAAGGGAGTGAGGCTTCTCCCCTGTTACCTCCTGGAGGCCCAACCCCGATCCTATAGTTTGCGGTCGACTTTCAATGAAATAGTTCTTGTTCCATTACCGACACTGCCGGTGCTCCGCTATCCATGATGTTTGCTAAATAACCCACGCAGTCCGTCGGTGGTGTGCAGTCTACACTGGAGGAACGGGACAGCCAGCACCGGCTCTTTGCGCTGTAAGGAACGTGGGCAAACAGTGTCGCCATCCGTTCGTTCATCGGTATTGCGTGAACACCGGACTGAGGCATCGCTGCGGAGTTTGAAGGCTTTCAAATCAAGCGTACGGTGACGAACGACGCCATGTACGTTAATTAACCAGACCAAGATGACGAAATATGTTGAGTCACGCATTCTTTGGTTTTACGTGAATCAAGTGTAGAATTTTTTTTCGATGAGAAAAATCTGTACTCGAGTTAATTAAATTTGAACTCATGTCGCTGTGTACATCCTTCCTGTTCTCAATTGACATTGACTAAACGACAATGTGCGTACACCTAAAAAAACTCACACAACCAAATCGCTGAGAGTTTTGATGGAATGTATAGACTTTAGACTTCGCCCTCGCCTGTCATTTGAAGTTAAAATGTAACTTTGAAATGCACAACAACAAAAAAACAGCCATAGCCCCGGTGGCAATTCAAAATCGCATTTGATTTATCTTAAATAGTACGCTAACAAAAGTTAATGGGAACATCTTTTAGGAATTAAATATTTTGTTTACATATAAGGGGCCGTCCAGAAATGACGTCTCGTGATTTTAGACGATTTTAGACCCCCCCTCATCACAAAATGTCAGACCCCCCTCAAATATAACGTCACAAAGCTCTGCCCCCCCCCCCCAAAATATAAAAATGCTTCAAACCGCTGTAAACTATTGTTATTGTAGTGCGTATTTAATGTGCCGCTGCACTTTGATGTTGTAGGAGAAAACATGTATTAAAAAGTCTATTTAATTAATAGAACGTATTGTCTATTATTATTTAAGGTTGCGCATTTTGATGTGACGTCACATTTCTCAACCCCCCCTTCGCCACACGTCGTCACAAATCTCTGACCCCCACCCACCCCCCCCTAGGTTCGTACACCACAAGGCAGTGCTACACAATGTAATGCACAGTACAGTGCTTCACACTGGTTAGCAGTGACCTGTAATATAAACTACCTTTATTTCAATGCAAATATTTTCACCGATTGGTCCCATCTGTACAACTTCCCCGCACCTCCGATTACCACGGTAGGCTACGTACGCTGCGAAAGAAGTTCAACGTAAATTTCGATTTAAAGCTTTCGTGACTGCAGGGATTCATCTTCTTGGTTCTTTCGGTAAAATCACGTAGAATGGAAATAATAAAATAATAAAAATAAAACATAATATTATTTGAGAATAATTTTATTGTTTTATTTTTATGATTTTATTATTTCCATATTATTTGGGAAAATTGTTATTTTTATTATTTTATTATTTCCATTCTACGTGACTTTACCGAAAGAACCAAGAAGAAGTTCAACGTATATACATACATTCCCAAATTAGCATCCCTACATATATATAAAACATGATGCTCTTGCTTTGCATGCTTGTTTTTTCTTCATTACTGTATTCAGTCATCCCGGTGGTCCCGTATTCAAGTGGGATGTTAAGTATAAAGGCTTTGCTGCTTTACAAGTCACAGATTAGTGTGCAGGTCCACATGCTGTAGTCAATTTCAATTATATTAAAGCAGCATGCCTTACGATGGCCTGCTGTGGTTTTTACTGGAGGAATAACACAGCATACCGTTCGGCGGAGCGCTAGCTCGATAAGACAAGTTCATCACAAAGAGCATTGCCTTGGAAAATTGCGTGACCTGGCGCAGACTCGCAGACACATGGAGAGAGTGTGCCACAGAGATGTGCCCCCTCTGCTTAACACCACATTACACCCACGCCGCATTTAGACGTGACCTCCGACTCACATTTATGGAAGTCACTCACGGGAGGTATTGATCAGGTAAAAACGGAACGCTCTGAAACTCATGTTGAACACAGTGGTGCTTTTTGTTTATAGATTGCTACTGAATGTGTAGGAATAAACAATTCACATGCTGGTAAGGGGTAATATTTGTATGACCCTTCATGTTGCAACTGGGTCACTTCAGAAAGAAAAATAATAATTACGTGCCCTACTTTTATAGTCTGGTAAATTTTGGGGCAAAGAGTTGATTTGTAACCTGTTGATTATATGAAATTAGCCTTGGTAAGCATTTTCTAATTATTACTTCTATGAATCAAAAACACCCACATATTTAAAGAATATCTTAATTGTTAATGAACCTCGCCTCTTATGTAATTCTCCATCCTTTGTAAGTAATAATAAAAGATTAATAAATCAAAATACTCGTTATCTTTATATCGTGGCAAGGCATAACATTCCTCAGACTTACTGAACCACTGCATGTCAATTCCAGTCGTTAAAACCCAAGTTATTTCATTTCCCATGTACAGATACTGCTACGGAGATTTGACAAACAAAATCCCCAAACCACTCACATTTCTTAATTTAATCATGATCGTAGATTATCACAATGCGTAGCTTTCAGATAATAGGCATAAATCCCTTTTGCAGTTGGTAAAGCATTTGCCTTGTTGAAAAAGCATCCGAGTGCATATATAAATGGACCAGTTAATCTGTCACTAAGTGCCACTCCTGTGCCCCATTATTTGCATGTAACAGGGCAATATGACCCAGGCCTGGTACAATTAGTCGTCTGAACAAGCCCATACCAATAATCAGAACTATAGATGCAACCGTGCATTCCTGCAAGCAGGGACATCGTGTAGCATCTGGATTGTGTTAATACACGGAGAGTGATGGATATGTATAAATCACAGTCCAAAGAAAAACGTTTGACAATAAACATCATTCTGTAGGGTGGGATAGATCCTTAATCAAACACCAAAGTTGAAAATTGAAGGATGAAGCATTTTCATTTATTAAGTGCTTCAATGCAAATGCATCTCAAAGTGATTTACAAAAATGTATAGACATGCTCGTGATTACAGTGTGAACAGAGTAATGGTAGAGAAAAGAGAGACAAAGTAAAACGACATCAAAGGTCGGGAAATGCGTGGGACAAAGGATACGCAACTTGAACATAACCAGTTAGTGGAGTTCGAGCCCCCGAAGCTCCATGAAAAGTCAAGTGCACACATCTCCGTTAGTCAAATCATGTTAGCGAGAATGCAACATCGCAAAACTAATTCCAAGACCATACACATTAAACTGTAAACTGTTTCAAAGCGGTACCATTAAAAGCAAGTACACTTAATGTTGTTCATATGGATCAATTTTCGTACAAAATGTTCAATATGTTCAGCCACATTGAATTAGAGTGTTCACTGTTATTTTTAAAAAGCACACTATGTCTTTCACAATCTGTCAGCTTGGTCTTTATATTACACAAAATGGAGAAGAAAATACGCAACTTGCCATAAATTACATTTCACATATTTTATAGTAAAAAACGAAATGTTAAACCTAAACATGTAGCTACAAAACCGTTAAAGGTTTTCACAGGCTGAGGCTCTCAAGTCCGCTGCCATCACGTAAATAATGACGCAGCTTTGCTAAGCAATTTTGCAATAAATCAATAAAACTTCATTCCACCTGGGAAACAAAAATATGTAAAGCCAGCTACTATGAGTCAACTGAATTTCTGCAATTTAGCAAAATCCATGCAAGAAGAGCTGCCAAGTGGGAGCAGCTGCCGCTTTTAGAAGCAAGCGTGACTCTCAAGAGGTGCAGCTGCTTTTTTCAAGTGCAAAGTCAATGTTGATTGTACAAACGTCAGTAATTAATCCTGACAGGGTTCCCAGCACTACAATGGACAGCTTTACCTGCACCTCCTATTAGCACGGTTCGGTAGGTATGGTGCGAAATAAGTTTAACATACATACATTGTCTTATTACAATTACAAAAGGCGCTACAAGTATAATTCTGAATACTTTTAAATATCATTACTATTCTGGGTGTACCAAATACAGTATGAATAATTATCGATTAAAAGCTTTCGTGACGGCAGGGATTCATATTCTTGGTTCTTTCGGTAAAGTCACGTAGAAGGGAAATAATAAAATAATAAAATTATAATATAATAAAAATTATCACGTTCCGATTGCAACACAAGCAATCATCATCAGGTGTGAAAACTACAACAAGAAGATCTTAGCTGAAGTGGGAGAGATGCTGTGGTAAGGGGTTATATATATTTGAGAGGGGGGAGGAGCAAGGCAAGTGGGGAGGAGGAGAAGGGTAGCGTTGCGCGGAATGCTACTGGACAGGGGGAAAGTGGGCGGGGCTAGAAATGTGCAGAAAACCAATGCAGTGGCATTGCTTGTGTTGCAATCGAAACGTCGTGAGAATTTTTATTCTTTTATTATTTCCCTTCTACGTGACTTTACCAAAAGAACCAAGAATATATATAAATAGTTTCAACATGATACTGTAACATGTATAGTGACATGGAATGGGTCACTACGTAGCATAGCGCGGGTTGCTGGCAGAGAAAGGGATCTGCAGTTGCAGCAGCCCTGTCTTGTCAGCAGGTCACGTGATAAGTCAGAGAGAGGGATGTAGGGGAAAGGTGATAGAGGGGGCAGCGTGAGGTCAGCCCGGGAACCCAATAGTAGGTTCTAGAAGGGGGCGTGGCCAGGGCGGAGCGAGGCCACGCTGGGAGGATAAAAGGGGTCCCCGAGCAAAGGCTCGGGGCTGTTGCTTGGAGTGGGATCCCCTCGTCGTGCTGCTGGAGTCTTCGCACGCCGTCTTCACCTTCTCGACATCGTCAGTCAGGCAGTCTGCAAGCTGTCCTGACTGAGAGTTGTAGTTACCTATTGTGTAATAAATAGAGTGCCTCCTACTCCTAGTGTCTCTGAGTGCATCTCTACACATGTATTGTAAAGGGTAATAAACTAAAGTTGATTTTGCAGTTTTTATGTCGAAATAAACTCAATTTCAAAACAAGATGTTCAACAGTAGACTTTTACGCCATAACAACAATCACTCTTATCGGTAGACTTTTACCGCAAAAATAAATTGCGTATCTAGAATAAGGGTGAAGCCAAAAACTTACAGTAAACTACCCGAAGGCAGTTATGGAGTCAGATTGAGAACACGTGCTCTAGCAAAAGCCACAGTTATTTTAGAACAGGGATCGGCAACCTACAGCTCCGGAGCTGAATGTGGCTCTTTAACGACTGCTCCGTTACGTTATTTATTAAGGACCACCATCGCGTATTGATCACGTGCATTATGGCTCTGGGAATATTGAGTTTTTTTACCGAATTCGAAAATAATGCCTCTCGTTATTTTGGTTGCCTACCCATGCTCTAGACTTTCAGAAAAAAAGGGAAATGCAGATCCCAAGTTTACTAAAACATGTGACCAGATATTCATCTGAGTGTCGTTAAAGTCGTTGTAGGTAATAGGGTAGATTGACGATTTCAACATTTATAGTTGGAACACTTCCTGCCGGGTGCCTAAATTGCCTTTCACTTTATCAACTCAACAATTGCCAAATTTCAATCTTTGGACATCCTCCCCACTCCATCCTCCCCCACTGCACCCATTGCTCCACTGCCAAAGGTTAAAATTACACCCATCCACCTATGGGCCAATGTCTACAATGAACATACTATATGGGTAAGAAGATGTAATCCAGATTTAAATGCAATACCTCGAACATCAGTAACATGTACAATCGTTTACCATGCCAATTGTTATTGCTTCAACTCACTCGTAAGTCAAAGAACATATCTCTCAACCAACATTCAGCAGTTAGATGTGAAGTTTCACTTGAAACTGAGTCAAGCATACTCAAAGTAAAAAACAAAAATTCCGACTTCCTGGTTTCTGACCTGAGGAAGCTTGAAACAGTTTCAAGCAACTAAATCCAGGGAGTCAAGCGAACAATTTAACCTTATCCAACATTTTAAATGTGCCATGACATCACATGAACAACAATTCACATACAGCCTAGATACTAATTAATGAATAAATAAATAAACCTCTTTTATCTGCGCCAATTATTAGAACATGCATTATTCATTACAACTGCTTATTAATGTATTACCTGGAGTAGGAGTGCATTGTTAAATGAAGCTTAAACTGTTAGAAACGTCATGAGTAATCATTGACATGCAGAACTATTAATTGATTACCCTATGACCCACACATCCTCTTAACCTCAGCAGCTCTAGCGTCCAACAAAACTTACATTACTTCTGGCCCTAATCTTCCTATTATCCGCCGTCATCCACAATTGTCCCCGTGATTGTGGACAGATTCCAATTTTCGCGGGGGAAAAGGATGCGCGTGGTTAATTCATCCTATTATCTGCGGGTTATCACATACTGCACAATACAACACAAAGACACAGAGATAGAGAGAAAGGGAGACGAACATAGCGATACACACAGAGACGTGAAGACAAGAGGTATGGAAACACCCTTTTCTGTGAGTAGGGCTTGGGCAGAACACCTCACTATAATGGATGATGGACGATGGTCAAGAATAATAACGGAACCGCAGCCAAGGTATGGAACGCATCCGAGAGGACGGCCACCAGGGGAGATGGAATGATGAAATCAGTTCAGGTGATGTTGCTGGATAGATAGTTGCGTCACAGGTTCGTAGAAAGTGGCAGCAGCTCGGGAAGTCCATCATTAATTGATTACGGAATAAATCACACTGTCTTCTTGGTTCTTTCGGTAAAGTCACGTAGAAGGGAAATAATAAAATAATAAAAATAAAACATAATACAATAATAAAAATAAAACATAATAAAATAATAAAAATGAAACATAATAAAATAATACAAATAAAACATAATAAAATAATTTTCACGAAGTTTCGGCCACAACGCAAGCAGCCGTCCTCAGGTAAAGAACAGGTCTGTCGGAAATTGAAATCACACTGTGATTGCAATGCCGGCATCCCGAGTTCGATTACCGGTCACAGACAACATCAATGGTGATTACATCTGAACGGATTCTGAGTCTCCTCTACGTAGACTCGGCGTTAAATGGGTACTTGATGCGGTGAAACATCACCACTCGGGAGACAAAGGCGGGCGAGCGTGTTGGTCCACACCACCCTCCTCGTCTGCCTTGTCAGCCTTCAGAGGCGCTCGCAAACCTCACTAGTCCCAGCAGTATGCGTAGGCTGCACGGGAGATCCTTGTTTCGGAGTGTCTTTGCGTGTCCGTGTGTGAGTCACATGACGTCATGTCAGCGAGTCTTCGACACTCCATGGTGGCCTCAGTGTCCACCTAGCCTGGCACAAAGTGCCCTGGTGATGTCAACCATCAACTTCGTGGCGAACGACAGCTGCTGTTGCGCTCGCAGAGGTTAGCGCACTGCGCTACGACTCTGGCCACCCCAGTTCGATTCCTGCTCACGACCAATCACAGTGGTCAATCTGCGAACCTGTCTTGGACCTCCCCTAGGTTGACTCAGCCTAAAATGAGTACCTGGTGCGATGTGTAAACATTGCCCCTTGGGAGACGAAGGCGGTTGGGTGTGGTGCTGGCGAACCTTTAACCGTGTGTGCTTTTCCAGCCTTTACAGGCACTAACAGTGCTTGCTAAAGGCAGTCTGTTAATGTCTATATGGGGGATCTTTGTCTTTGTGTGTGCCACTCACACCCACAGTACACGAGTCTCAACTGCGATATAAAGTGTATGGCTCGGGCTTCTGCACCCTGTTGCATTCTTTCTAGCTGCACTAATCGAGCCATGTGCAAAATTGCAGCAGCCTTGATCACAGGTTGTGCAGAATCAGGGCAGCGAATGGCCTATGCACTGTCATTTTAAGACTACCTGCGTCAAACCTCTGCTTCAGTACCCTACTACATTCTGCAATCTTATCGATATAATCTCATGATGTGTACACGTAGAAATCATTAGATATGATAAATTGAAGTACGAAATCACAACAAAAGTCAAATAATAATTTGTTTTTAATATGCAGGTACACATTGTAAAAACCATGACATAAAACAATGTTTTGACTGTAAATTACATTTTATTTGAATGTTAATATTAAACATTATTTTAAAAATACGCTTTAAAAAATCTACATATTCATAATCGCATGTGGAAGAGGCAAAAAAAAACAATTTGCTAAGTAAAAAAATATTACAATTTCACTTATAAATGTGAAAAAGGCGATTTCATGCATTTTTTTCTCAAAGATTTGAAAGAATGCGAGAACTTCCGATGCAAATACTAAAATAGGCATTGCATTGTTTACCGTACAGTACAATCATTAAACACGTGGCATAGCCATCCAAAATTGCATGTAATTTATTTAATTTCCACAAATGTTGCAGTTCATTTCATTTAAATAATAGCTAAGGCTTTGAAAACTAAGAGCTACTAAGTAATATTACAAATACAGGAAGATTTACCATTCAACCATTTACACTCTTCACATTTATATTTATCTTACAAGAGTATATATTTCGTAAAAGAAACCTAAATGCCCATGCACAATGAGTGGATAAGCAAACTGTAAGCTTTGTGTTCATGTCATTTACAAAATACTGCACTAATAATAGTGTAGTGGAATCATGAAAATAAAATGTAATTACAGATCTGGGCATTAACAAGGCAATGCTGAGCAAGTGTATCATAGCATTTCATACAACCCAGGAGCAATTGAAAAAAGGTGAGATCATCATGTTACAGCAGCCGTCCAATGCTTCCCTGGTATAATTCCCACCGATGATAATGTTTTCAGGATCAATGACTTCAGTGCTGAAAAGACAACATAAACAGACGTCAATGGATTAAACATCAAAAGGCCAACCGAATACTGACCCAATTCAGCTTAAATCCGTTTAAATTAACACAGCTTAACAGCTCAATTTTGTGTAGTTTAAGAGGTGCCCTAACAATACATGTTGGGCTATAAACAAGTCTATTTATCTGCTGCAACATAGATGATGTCACACCGTGGTCGTGGTGGTGCGTTGAGGCATTTATCCAGCAGTAGATTGACAAGGGGCTGGAAATATTCAATTTTTTTTTTTTAATAAAAATACAAGTGGATTGGACATATCACAGTCGAGTGATGAGGTTAGCTTCCCAGGTGAGGCGAAACTCTGGAAATGTTACTTGAGGCGAGTCATTTCAAATGTTTATTTAAATGTATTTTTTTCATTTCAGAGAAGGCAACCGAAAGAAAAAAAAACAAAGCCTGCTGCTATCTCCAGAATTGTAAGCACCACGCAAGGGAGAACTCCACCTTTAAAATGAATATCCAATACAAATGAGTATGCCACAGTAATTAGGTAGTCTATTAGAGTAGGGATACATGTACAGTCCTTGCAACTGCTGGCATCTCGCCACTGTAGGCTCCGTGGTGGTGAGATGTTAACTCGCTCGCCTGGTATACAGCAGGTCATGGTTTCGATCCCGACCCTGACGCCTATATATACAGTATGGAATTTAATTCTAGATTTGAAGCTTTCGTGACTGCAAGGATTCATATTCTTAGGTTGTTTCGGTAAAGTCACGTAGGTAAAAAAATTAAAATTAATAAAAGTAAAATAAAAATAAAAATCACGACGTTTCGGAGGCAACACAAGCTTCCGTCTTCAGGTGGAACCGTCACAGCCCGACAGCTGTATCAAGTAAATGAGAGATTACAAGAGATACCACTCCGTATATATAATGGTTGAAGGGGGAAGGGCCAGGGACGGCACACTTTTTATTAATATGGTAAGGTGAGGCTTAAGACTAAGAATATACTGCATAACAAATGACTGAGCCTTTGTTATGGAGAGGTGCGGTTTGTGACTAACGCCTAGCCTACATAACAAATGCTGCAAATGAGACCGAGCCTCTGCCATGTAGATGGTAATAGACTACATAACAAAAGACTGAGCCTTTATTATGGAGAGGTTCGGTTTGTGACTAAGCCTGGCCTACATGACAAAAGTGTGAAAAAAGAAAGCTAAACCTGGTAAAACAGAACTGGCTGTCTATCAGTAACCTGTAATAGTTGTCTGTCAAATAAGATGGTCAAAATAAGTTTAGTTAAATCTTTTTTGCATGGTTAATCACATCTTTCCAATGATTACTCAGTTTGTAACCATCATCACGGTTGAAATCATGACAATTTCATGAAATTGTCTTTTTCATGAAATTGTCTATTTCGAGACCAAGGTGCTCTGCAAACCTCCTGGCTACCATCAAAGGTTTGTACACGAAGCCATACAAATAAAGAAACCCAGACGAACATTAATTGTCACGCACAACGAGTCTGTGTGGAAAATCTCAGCTCGATTGGATCACGGGAAGTGGGTTAAAAAACGACCGAAAGATTTGCACGGTCGTAAGCAAGCAAGAAAACTTAATATAAAGAATTTAAAAAAGAGCTAGCCAGCTCAGTGGGTCTTAGCTTGTAAAATAAATAAAAAATATATAATAGTTTTAAAATAGTTTAACAGAAGGGGCTCTCGTAGAGGGACTCAGGAGAAATGCCTCTCCAGGTTATTTTCGCTAATTTCTCCACAACCAGTCAGATGTTTATGAAAAGGCAAGAGCACCCTCACTCTATCCCACTGCACAAGTGACACTTGCTGATTGGCTAAAAGAGGTGTGCCCATTTATACTGCTGGATGGACAGAGGTGGGAAGAGGATTTAAGCCACTCACACAATTTCAACTACCTCGGCGGGACGATAGGCCCATATCCAGTGTGAAAACCATTACACCAGGGCAGCATCACACAGGGAGTCTATGAAAGGACGTTTATTGTATGGCAAGTGCCTCAGGAAGATGGGGAGGTAGAGGGGGGACGAAAAATACATTTTAGCTCCCCACTAAAAGTCTCTGGGAGTATTGGGTTAGGAGCCAATTGACATAATTCCAACAGTAAGGTAAACAATATGTATTGTTGTGAATGCATATTGTGTAATGATAAAATAATGTGTATAGAATATATCCAATTGTTATCAAATGTAAAAAAAGGCATTGCTCTATGGAGAGGCACTGTAACTGAGGGATCGGGAAAAAACGAAATCTGAGGCAGGGGTTAATTTACTTGTAAAATGAATTAAGCCACATCTCAATTTTATTTTAGTTTAGCCACCTCCCGTTCTTTCACCTCAGCTACAGCTCCCCATGCACTAGACTTCACTGCTCCTGAATGTTTGCAGATTCAGCCTGAGCCCCAGCCCGACCTGCACTCCCTTATTCCCTAATGCATCTTTACCCTCCCACCGCTGTAGCACAAGCAGTGCCCCCCCCCCCCACTAGAAAATGTGGGTGTGGCCAGGGCCGGATTAAGGCACGGGCTTTCGGGGCTGCAAGCCCAGGGGCCTCCGCCAGCTGGAGGGCCTCCAGAGATGAAGTGAAAAGTTATTTCACCTGTGAATGCTGAATTTTATTTGTTGCTAGCCTTGTAAAAATGAATTATATTTTTGTTTAACTTTGTGTTCCTTTTGAAAATATTACTGGGAGCCTCACAGTACCTGTAGCTCAGGGGCCTACAAAATCTTAATCTGGCCCTGGGTGTGGCCCATGCTCCCATGGCCTCTCCGTATGCCTGTCACCCCTTATCACAAAGTCCACAGCACAGCTTTACGAATATTTACGATACCTGTTCACAAGCGTAGCACAAATACAAACTGGACCGAGACTGGACGAACACATGATTCTCAGCCATACCGATTGAAAAGGTCATTGCAGCAGGTGACAATGATTGAGGAGTTGGTTGGAACTTCTCCGCCACTGAATGCGTCACCCAGAATGACGAGGCACGTTGGTTGCGGTGTATATAAAATGCCTGAAAATAAAAACATCAAGAATATTACAGTAGTACAATTTAAAGGTGAATAAGAATGTCTCGTGGCTAAATAAAATAACTGCAAGTGTGAAATGTTCAGACTGCAATTGTACATCACCTGCAATGCAGGCAGTCATGAAGCAAGCCACGGTACCAGATATTAATGCACGGACTGCGCATTTAGCAATATCACCTCTTCTTTGTGGGGCCATGGAAGCTGAAAAGTCATAAAATTACATCATTATTCTTATCTGCTGTATTAGATAGTGAGATTTCAATATATATAATCTAATACTCACACAGGCCACCAATCATAATTCCAATGGAACCGAGGTTGGCGAACCCACAGAGGGCATAGGTTGCGATGGCCTCCGAGCGTAGCTGTAATGAGATAAAAAAAAATCCAGTTTCAGTCTGGGCTAACATCAATGCCAAATAGTAAAATGAAGTCAAGTCATTTTTCATTAACATGTGGCACTTTCTGGCACAAATCTGCCACCCAAAGTGCCATTACATCACTAAACGTGGCAATAAACAACACATATCAGAGCAAGTTGTGGCTGTGAACTGGATAGGAAAAATTCCATAAACAGTGGGTTCCCAACCTTTCTGGACAAAGGGATCATTGGCAACCCTAAAAAAAAATTGTGTGGGCTGCCATGCTCCATTGATTTATATTTTTCCATTCAAACTACTCATTGTTGACCAATCTTAGCAAATAAGCAGATTCAGTCAATATCCAGCTGTGCTTATCATCCATACATTAAACCTAAATCGCTCTCCGATGAGCCGTAAACAAAAACAATGTGTTTTGTGAATAAAATCACGGAATGTGCTACAGTTCCGCGGACAACTTTCCACAGCCTTGTGGAGAGCAGTGATCCGTGGACCACAGGCTGGGAAACACCAAGTCGAAATATCCTACATCAAATGTTTATACTTTGTATGGATCAAGGTCTGTATTGTTAATTTTCAAGTGGGGGAAAGGGTATTAAATAATTAATTATAAAATAGTTATACTTTGTATTTTTTTATTTTTTTTAGAAAACAAAAATGGCATTCTCATTGCACAATCCACGCTTAGTTTTATATTGAGGTTGATTTCTTAATTGCGAGGCTTGAACCATCGACGGGTGTGATCCGTCAACAAATTTTAAAAGGTTATAACAGAAGGTAAACAGTCCAATTGGGTTATGCTATTTCTTAGCTAAGGACAGCACTGCTTTGCCAACAACATCATAAACTTACGCTCATGTACTGCTTCACTCCGTCCACGTACTCGGGAGAGCCATCTGTTCGCGCTTTAATGAGCAGGGAGAGCCTCTCATAGGCCACGAACTCGTTGAAGAACGTTTTCACTCCGAGGAGTTCTGCCACCATGAAGGCGTCAGCCCAGTCCACACCCATCATGAACGCCAGCGGCATGAACACATACGAGCAGATGAGCTGGACACAAACACAAACAGGGAAGAAGGAGCCACGTGGGGTGGTAAATGAGGCTTTGGTTGCATCTTTAGCTCGGCAAATTGCTTGATCACGCCACTGTTGCTGGAATGGCCTCCACCATAGGGTGCCCCTTTAAAGGGCATTTAGCAAACTCTTCCATGCTGGCGGGCGTCTTGAAAGAGGCAGGTGTACGCACGTTGACCTGTTCATTGACTAATTATATTATCAGGTACCTATTTATATTGCTGAGTGGACATAGGTGTCAGAGAGATTTAAGAAACTTTCAACATTGTTTCTACTGCCATGCCGGAAGATCAAACCAGTGACCTCTGGATTGAGAGTCCAGTGTGCTGACCATTTTGGCACCAACTAAACATAATTACATGAACAGATGGAATGAGCATAGCAGAGGAGTATGGAGTTAGTTAGGCAGTCAAATATAACATCATGTTAAATATAAATGCCAATGCGAAACACTGTGGTGTCTTTTTCCTTCCTTTACTTAAACACAGTCACCGCAATGGTGTTGTTTTTTTTACGAAAGTACTATTTGTTTTATCGCGGCATTTTTTGAAAGCAAAACTTCGTTGCATCCACTGAGTTATATAATTATCTGCACAATATTGAGATGTGCATATAATCAAATCCGTCCTGGCAAACATTACTTTACGACCAGAAAATAGCAGCTTTAATTTGGAAAGATTGCCAAGGTTTTAAGTATCCATTCACACATGGATATCAGTTTTTGGAACGGGCTATGAAAATTGTATGATTATTGATAAACATGTAGATGACTTTTTTCAGTACACTGTGGATAAGACCCTCCCCACACTATGGGGGTCATGGGGGTTATTTTACCACACTTCCCCATGCTGGTCAGCGCAGATTGGTGAAAGCAGGCAGCAAAGATGTGGAAGAATAGAAGTACAGTACAACAATGGATTTTGCTGCGCTGCCCTCTCCTGCCTATCGCAGCCTCCCAAACACTACGACAAGCCGTTTGTCCATGGTGGTCACTCATCTATTAGCACTCTTCAGGATCAACCCAGCTTAACTTCCACAACGTACTAAGATCGGATGCATTCTGGATGATTCGGTGACATGTGACTATTGGTATTATACCTGAAATGCAGGCTCAAATCCAGGCTTGGTCTTAGGAGTGGGAAATCATGGCAGCCGCTAAGGGCGCACAGCTGTAAGGGTTGCCGAAAACATGCGGAGTGCCGATGGGGGGAAAAACACAGAAGACGAAAGACCCGGAGAAAGGCAGAGACGTAGACAGAGAAATAGATCACCCCCTCCCCGCCAGGCTTGCTGGCAACTGCTAGGGGCCCAACACATTTTCTTTGCCCACGGCACTATCTATGTGAAGCAAATCAGTAAACCAGGACTGGCAACGGGCTAAATAAGGTAAGTGTCATGACAATTTATGCCTGGAGGTCAATAAGCCTAAAATAAATCTACGAACTCTGAACCGCGCACCACGTAACTTCGCATGGCAAATGGCCAACTCTCAAACAAAGCAAAGGGGTGGCTAAATGACCTGCAGCTTAATATCAAATGGTTGCTTTATATGGGCTATAGCATAGATGAAGGTGGAGAAGGCAGAGGCGTAGCTAGGGGGGGGGCAAGGGGATACATATGTCCCCGGGCGCCAAGGTAAAGGGGCGCCAAAATGAGGCTTACAACGTTACATTATAACTTGTTGCGGTGGGCGCGGCAGCCTGAAACTACTGCACAAATATACACCTCAACCTAAAGGTGTATATATCCCGCCACACACAGCCTACATGTCACGTAATTACATTTTGGTATGTGATTAAACGGGGGGGGCGCCAATTTTATAGTTCGTCCCCGTGCACAAAATATCCTAGCTACGCCACTGGGAGAAGGTACCTCGAAGCTGAGATCTGGGTAGTTGAACATGCCACCAAGCCAGGACAGGATGGCATTGATGAAGGCCAGCAGGGCCAAAAACGCAATGAGGTTTGCTGCGATGTTGGCGACCAGGGGAATGGAAGCAGATGCACCATGAGAAGCTGCCTCCACAAGGTTGCTCTCCGTGCTGTCAGTAGTACGACAAAAACAACTGGGCATCAGTGCACATAACAGAGACAGTAATCGTAGACAACACATAAGTGCCCACTGTCATTCAACAAACAGACAGTGTTGAGGTTTACATTCTCTCAGCGAACGTAACCTATTCAGGAACTGGTTTGAGATTAACAATATGCGGTTGTGATTTTAAACTAAGCCTCCATACATTTCTAGTGTAGTTGATTGCTGCTGCATTTACATTGCATTCGACGTATAAGTTCACATACGCATGCATATACGAACATACAGGAATTAAAAGCCAGTGATATGCATTTGTCCAGGTCTGCTGTATATTGCATTCAGTTCGATGTTGCTTCCTTATTCAACACAGAATATTGCTCTGCTGCAGTGTTTTGCAACTCCAGTCCTCACGACCCACCAGTGTTCAGTTTCCCATAATTACCAACTATCAGGTGCGTGCCGTGCGCAGTGGCTTAGTTTGGACATAAATAGAAAATATTTAGGAGCACGAAAATGTGACCTGTGTGGGGGGGGTTATGAGGACTCGAGTTGAGAAACACTATTCAGTAACTTAGGTGGCCCCAGAATATCAAAACCAACCCAGAGATTATAAGCATAAACAAATACTGCTGGGTGGATCATATAGGTCTGAAGAGCCAAAAGGCTGGTAGACTTCAAAAATGCATTCTTGTACACGGATATCGAACGATATTCCGCAAATATATGTTTCTGTTTTTATATATGCGCGACACGACTCTTCAGCTAATGCCCCCTATCACATCTGGTTGGAAGCAAATGGCAAACACAGGATAACAAACCATGACAACTATGTTAAATGCCTGAACTGTACTTGTGAAGGCCATCTCTAAATACAGTGCGATGACGTTAAAGGTAAAATGATGAAGACAGAGAGTGGAGGTAAAACACTTCCTCAAACACATTACCCCTTTTCAAGCTTCAAGCTACCCTTGACTTTAAACTTGGATTTCTGGGTTTCAGGCCAAAAGACCTTAGATATAGCGAGGGCTGCAGGTGCTGACATTACGGAGGCTGTCAGCAGATGGGCAGCCGGCACCTAGGGAACGGCATTGAGCACACACACGCACCCCGTGTCATCAACATAATGAATATCACAAGTGGTCAAAGGGTTTGAGAATTAAATAGTAAGTGTATACAACCTCAAAAAATGAAGTGCCACCATAGTCCTAAATGGAATTACCGTGAGCGTCAATGAATTTGATTTCATTAATGTCTAGGCTTTCTTTTACTCCTTCATTCAGAACTTTCAATGTAACATTAAATGGACTACACATTTTCATTCAAATATGAATCGGCGAGTTTCGTTGAGATCTTGATGATTGTGAAAGCGTGTTTTCAAGAAAGTAAAATTTACAAAAGAGAACTTTACAGCCACAGCCATTTGTCAATCCACTGATGGATTATGGCCTCTCGTTCGCTGTGTCGGTCATGGGGTGTGTTGGACTATACTTCACCATCCTGGTCAGTACAGACTGATGAATAAGCGGCACGCCAGATCGCTTCAGATAACAAGTTGGCGTTGTTCGCCATGGCCAGGAATTGAACGTGGGTTGTCCAGAGAGTACAAAAGTCTAGCAAAGGCTAACAAATATTTATCTGTGTGAGAGAATACTACACATGTAAGTGTACTTCACACCCTAGACCTTGGGTTCAGTAATACGTATGGGATTAAAGTCCATTTTGTGTACAGAATGTGCTTCAGATGATAGCGTGGATTGTGTGTGCTATTTGTTCTCTTGAGTGCCAAACCAAAGCCGTTTATTATAATCAAAGCCGACAGGTTATATCCTGAATGGTGTCCCACAACTATATGTGAGAGCCGACAGGCTAAAAATCATAGACATATCAATTTATACATTTGTCAACATGAATTTTTGTTTTTTTACCTGAGGATGCCTGACACGTTTTTAAAACGAGACATGATATGTAATTGCTAGATTATGTTGTGGGAAATGTTCTTTACTTACCGGTGAGCTGAAAATGTAATAATACGCGTGTTCAAAGATTGTACACGTAACAATTTAATTTGTTTAGCTGTGTCAGGTGATAGAGGGTTATGTGGCAAACATCTGGCCAGATCGCGACGTGTCCTTACCAAAACATCTATTATGAATCATAATGATGGCAGCAAAACCCTTCGGGTTAAGGTAAATTCGAATTTGTGAATGTTGTTTTGTCATATTCAACCCTATGCGGCTGCCCCCTCACATCCATAACACAGAAAAATCTGTCAACTTTAAAATCCTCGCTGCCCCCATAGCTGACAGTTATTGGGGTTATTTGCAGTGACCCGTGAAGTAACAAGAATGGGTTTTGAACACACAGGATTTATACGATGTATATCGAATTAGATTTTTGCTGTTTCAGTCATTGTACAGAAGTCAGTTAAACACAAATAATAAAAAACACGAATATGTTCAATCGCTTGTTTTCCTGAGATCGAAAAAGAGCTGTAAAGTGTTTCACTTCATTTTGATTCGTGCCAAATTAAAAGTTGTTATTTTTATTAATGTGCAGGATAGCAGGGCTCATCCTTCGTCTAGTTAGTTATATGTTGGGGTAAATGCTGTGAGCAATCACCTATAAAGACCAAAATAATGCAAGAGAGGATAGTGTGGCCAGCACCACTCCCAGTCGCCTTTGTCTCTCAATAGCTGATGTTTAGGCACTGCATCAGATACTCATTTTAGGCTTATTCAACAAAGGGAAGACCAAGAACCAATTCAGATATCACTGATACTACGTTTATCTGTGACCAGGAATTTAAATTAGGCCACAAAGTTCATAAGATAGTGTGCTAACCGCTGTGCCACCACTCCCCACAATATATCTCACACCTACCTGTGAGCAGTGCTTGTGTCATGAAGTCATTGATTGGCTCACTCGTGTAATGCGAGTGGCCTCATGGTGTATGGATTCTGCCAGCCAACAAAGCATTCTGCCACGCCCTTACATTTCCAAAGTGTGCCTAGGGTTGTCACCTCCGAGGTTCAAAAACCGGCACTTATTATAGGAAGAAGAATGTCTTACAATACCAGAAGAGGGAACATCTACAAATGCATTGTCTTGGGTTGTGTATTATTATGCAACCGACAAAAATCTGGACGATGGCCTCGTAAGAGAACATCCTGGGAAAACCAGGACAGGTGGCAACCATAAGTGTACCGTGGCAGATATCTATCGGCTACACAAATCAGAACCCATATTCATGCATTCCCAATCTGCAGGTCTTATAATATCGCCAGTAAATGACAATACAGCAAGTAAGTCACTGGCTAACCCATCTATACAATGTTTGTAATGTTTGTCTCTCTTGTGGATGGGTTTTCTCCGGGAATTTATATATGAAAATCCTACTGCACACAGAAAAACTCAGTAAGGAAATGTTTGCAGAGCCTAAGAAAGACCATCGTGAAAAATATTTTTGAAGCCCTTTGAGACTTTTCTGAGTGAGCAAAATGGCATAAATTGCCGTGTTAATATCTCTTCACTTACCCCAAAGGAGATGTATGCACCAAGGACACTCCCAGCAATCGTGGCAAAACCACTGGTCATGACCGAATGAATCTCGGACAACGTTAGGTCAGCGAGGTACGGGCGAATCAACAGTGGAGACTCCGTCTGCGGAAAGGAAGCAATGCTGAGTGTGCGTCAATATGCCAAGGAACTTTCACAATTACAAAGTGTAGCATTCACAGTTCATGAAGGCTCAGGGAACTCCGTAACGTACCTGCCCTACGAAGATGTTCCCCGCTGCCACCAGGGATTCCGTCGGAGACGTTCCCATTGTGATCTGCATGACCCAGCCCACCTGCCGAGCATCCAGGATGTCAGAAATCGCTCGGCTAAGGGACCCCACCGGTCCTATCATCTCTCGAGACCAGAAAATGTAATTTGTCTGCAGCAGAATATGCCACACTGCCAGGTGTTTGCACAATGGCGTTTGGTGGAACGCAGTATAACATTGCAACAAATAATTAGCTCGTGCTAGATATTGTGTTGCGTTCGCTTCAACCATAGTTGAATATAATTTAAGGCATTTGCGCAAGTTTGAATCAGAACCATGTGGAAACGTAAATTAGTTTTGTCACTGAGAAAATGCTGATATTGGTAATGGATACCAACCTGTGCTTGATATGATAAATAAAAATACTCACACATAGAAAATAACATCACAAAGAAACATCATACTACCAGGCATGAGACAATAAGAGTCATCGCAATGCTAAACCTCAACACGTGTATTTAATCTCTTGGCGAAGTAAAGCATACTGAGCGACTCACTGACTATACAGAGCATTGGAAGAAACGGATGAGTGGCAGTGAATGTTATTAAATGAAGACCTCTGAAACAATAGTCTTTTGGAATAACATTTTAACTAGACCCATCTTTTAAGAAATAACGAATCGTTGTTTTTTTTACGTGAGGTGGAGTTTATTGGCTCCTCTACCTGCAACCGTGAATCACACTCCCGCTTTAAACGTAATGCAAAGGTGGCCACTTATTTATCAGCTCACAAATGCACTGCACGAGTAAGCAGTTGTACTTTCGGAAACCAGGGTCATTGCAAGATTCCCCCCCTCCCCCCGTCGGCACGGGACCCTGGCTTCGTGTTCGACGTGGCGTTGCTGCCCCCTGACCAAATGCCCACTCTGGGGTGCCCCAGCTCCGTAGCGTGACCTTGCTGAAGGGGTGGGGGAGGGGGGCATGCAAAAGACTCACTGGAGGCTTGGGGAGAACTGCACCGTCAACGTTGGATGAACTTTTATGTTTGTTTAATCAAATGTTACACGCTTAAAGAGAATGATTAACGAGAGAATCTGGGTTTTTTTTCCCAACCGTGCAGTGTTGCTCTAGATATGACCCCAAATGCATGTTGAAAGGAAATGCTGGGACCCCCATCACTGATGTCATCACGAGTGTTAATCACTGTACCAACACTTTTTAACTCGGCTATCAGGATTTAGAATGGGTTTGAGCCTTCAGCAAAGAGGAAGGTGGGGGGGGCTCAGCCACCTCCAGACCCCCCCCCCACCCCGACACTACGGGGCTGGTACAACAATGGGCACCTTGAGGATGAGCCACTGCATGAAGCCAACGTAGTAGAGCATGGACATGATCATGCTGAAGAAGATGACAATGGGCAGCACCTGACACGCACATGGGATAGGGAGCAGAGCAATTTCACCAGTGGATTCAAGGGCACGCAACTGTTGCTTGTTGTTGGCGTTATCTCACGTAGGTCTGCAGATGCAATGATATTATGCTTGAAGTGGCACAGTTGCATCATTATTCTAGTCGGGATATGGTTGTGAATGTTTTTGGTGTATAGTGCAGTGGTTTGTGACCTGCACTATGAGCTCGACGACCTGAGTTTGATTCCCGACTCCAGCTAACCTCAGAGGTGAGTGATATTTTAACTTGTCCTATGCACCCCCCTCCCCCACTACCTTCACTAACCTGCACTGACCGGCATGGTGAAGTATGGTCAAACGACCCCCAAGAGAAATGCAGGGTGGGAAGGCCTTCATCCAACAGCGGATTGGCAAAGCACTGCAATTATTATTTTCTTAATAAAATGACTTCATGTTTAAATGTTCCTTGCACAAAATGCACAAGGCTAATCCTACGTGTTAACAGAACGTTTACAACTTGCAATTTAGTAAGGATAATGAAAGTTGTTTTAAGCATATGTTGTCGATTGTACGGTATTTAAATTCATTATAATAGTACCGAAGATGACTCACCAGATTAGTTTCACAATTCTAGAATCTGATCTCAGCTAAATGTAGGCTGCAGGAAAATTGCTCAAGTCAGCTTTGGCGGGACACATTCATTACGGGTGACCACTCATGAGCAAACCCAGGAATGAAATGCCAGGAGAGATAAATAAATAAAGAGTTCAACGAACATGTGCGGAGGCGTTCCAATGAACAAGAGTTAACACATTACAGGAGAACAAATCCATACAGATTTTGAATCACGTTCATATAATTGTGATAATAAGAATCTTCTTCTTCTTTCGTACGGCTGATGCCGATGCAGAGCATCAACTACAATTTCACATTCATGTGGTCAAGCCAGACACCGCGTCAGGAGTAGCTGAGTGTATCGCTGCGATGTCTCTGTATTTGTCATACTGGATGACGGTGATGATGACTTAAGCAATGCTGGCAATAACATCAGCACACAATGGCCTTCTTTTGTGAACCTATTATGTATTTATTTATAATATCAAATGAGTAAACAAAGTTTTGAGCCTCTAATATCAAGTGTATGGTTAGTGCTGTATTTTGTTTTTATTAAAATATAGCCACACCACAACGTATATGCGCTAATTCTATCACAATGCATAGTATCGCCAACAGCAGAGGTTTGTTAACTGCAGCATTTTATTTCGATTTAAAGCTTTCGTGACTGCAGAGATTCATATTCTTGGTTCTTTCGGTAAATCACGTAAAAGGGACATAATAAAATAATAAAAATAAATACAACTAAAACCGAAAGAACCAAGAATATGCAGCATTTTAGTATTATGCTTCCAAAAATAATTTCAAAGGTAAAAAAATGAGCTGACAGAACGATTGTCCTCCTCTAAGCTAACCCACAATGCATAGCGAAATGGTGACATGGTTGCTGCATTACCTTAAACGCAAAGAAATGATCTGTGTATAAGTCGCCAAACACAAATTTAGATCCAGCATCAGTGTAATCTAGAAAAGTCTTAGACATGTCCACACGAGAGAGAGAGCACAAACACACACAGATTAATAATTACAAATGTCTCATCACTACGAATCGTTACACACTTCGCCCTGTGTTAGAGATAACTCTGGCTAATCAGTTACGAATACAGTCCATGAAAATGTAAGTTAATGTTAACCACGATAAGAAATAGGTACTATTTTTACATGAGATTATGTGTAACCAACTCAAGCCCCTCTTCCATAAACCTTAAGTTATTCATCTTCAGCACTCGCAGTCTTAAACGTACAACGATGAATAAACCTCCAGATCTAAAAATACACATACTGAGATATAATTAACAAGCAATTAGTGGTGAGATATGGCTTCTAATCTGGTTTAATAACCGGTGGTTATGATTGTCAGTAAAAAAAACATGTTAACTTCTGTTTTTAACTTAATCTGACTTGATCCAGCTATGAACTTTTTTTTTTACGTTTGATTTATATGCTAGAAAAAACAATATTTACAGGGCATTAAAACGTGTGTCATTAGTGTGACTAAATAGGTCAATAAAAGTTACTTCGTAAGTAGCTCTGTTATATCACCTTCCAGAGCCATCCTCTGACACAGGGTAAACTACTGTGCAGAACCAATAGCTCCAGAATTCTGATTGGGAATTAATGTGTATTATAACACGATACGAATAGCATTATTAGAATAGAGGGGGGGAGTATGTAAAAACGTAGCTAGTTGAGATATAATTTAGAACTGTCTGCGAGCATGCTCGTAAATGTACGAGAGTCCGATATAATTGCATTTCACATTACCTGCACTTGACTACCCAGCCACTCGAAGGCATCCAGGCCCGCTTCAGTGCGGAGAATGATAATGCCAAAGACCCACTGAATGCCCACGCCCCATAGGACAGGCCTCCACTTAACCTGCAAAACAAAGCACACAAGAGGAGGGAAGAGGAGGTGAGGTGAGGCTCGGGATGGTCAATAGGCCTAATAGTTTCTGCTGAACCTACATGCGAATTCATCCCCATGCTATGCTAAGGCTAGACCGGTATGTGAAGAAGGACCTTTTTGATTAATGTGTTTGCAAGCAAAGTTTGGGAAAATGGAGTTGTGTATTCCGTGAAGCACCCGAGGCACTAAGCTAAAGGTTCTAAGCTGTTCGCATTACATATTTGAACAGGCAAAAAGGCAAATTGCACATATTGTATAAGAAGTACAAACATTTCAGTAATCTTTAATTGCCTCCCTTTAAATAAGGTATTACCATTTGAAAACCGAAAGCTACTTAAAATGCTTGTGTATAATTGACCTTTAGTCTTTGTTGTCAGTTAATCATTACAAAGACAAACTACTTAACACTCTGAACTTAAGAGATTAGGACCGAATCGGACTTAAGACTTGGTCACCGTGGAACATTTGCAGCATGATTGATGTGAATAATCTCTGTAAAGTCAGAACCAATCATAATATACAATAATTACATCTGAACTGGACCTGACATTTCAAACGGTGATGGGTGGCCCCTCCACCAACTCACGCTGAACAGCAGTCAACCGCACACAGGGAGGCCTTTAACTAGCAAAGGGCTATACATTAATATATTCATGAGCAGAATGTTTAAGTGTGGCTTCTAAGATAACCTGAAATGCTATATATTACAGTAAATATACAACCCACTGCGTAATATTACTCCATACTGAATTCCTACTCGAAAACCCAAACATTTCATGATTCGGAACGCAAAATTGCTAGCTAGTGATGATTAAATAACGAAACGCAGTTTCTAATAGCATGGCATGTAGCCGTAGACAAGAAAATCATAGTGGCATCGAACCTCGCTGTTATCTTTTTTTAAAAGGTTGCACATTTTCCAAAATAGCTTTTCCCACCTTTAAACTTCACCTCTGAAAATGACCCACCATCTACCTGCCTATCACTTGCCTTTCACAGCAAGCCTTGCAATATGAAACGCTGGAACTGCTGGAAGCTAGCGAGATAATAAGAGAGACGTGGCAGTCCAAATGTCATCTCTTTCTGTGCTGGCCTATAGAAAGATATGTCAAACACTGTGCTAACATTTCATACACAAATTCTGTCATTTTCCCAAAAGTTTAATGTCACTTCTGTAACCCAGCGCAGCTTGCTATGAGTTGAGTTGATTAAGGCAAAGGTGTTTTCAATAGTCCTGTTATCAGCTATCAATAGTATTGTTATCACCAGTCTTAGTTTAACTCAGTCGGTTTCTTAGGTCACACACGTAAAAAAAAGTGCCACGTTAGACTGTCCGGTTTAGTGCTGCCGCACAAGAGGGCTTTGCTCTAGTGTGCAGTGGGGAAGGTGTGCGTGGTATTCCATCAGGATTGTATGCATTTACATTGTATGCATTTACCCTAAGAGAAAGACGTTTAACAAGGTCGTACCAAAATGTATCTTTGCAATCATCACCATGAAATTGTACGTTATTAAAGTATTCATACGACTGTGTTGAAACGTGTGAAAGATGTTGATCGTGCACTCTGTACCCTGGTGGGGTGCTTGGAGCAGATGAACATGATAAGAATGAGCATGATTAATCCTCCGAAAGGAATCAGCTGATTTAATCCTTGCTTGGCGGTATCCAGAGCGAGCCACAGGACAATAGCAATCAGCACTGCTGCGTAGACAAACCTAGGTAAAAAAAAACAGATCGCTTTGCTTTCACGTCCAAGATACCAGCTGCAAGTGTTCGTGTGCGTCATTCACTCTCGTCCGAGGGACGATTAGTCATTAACACGGCCACGGTACATTGTGTTGCTCAGAAACTGAATATGGTACACGTGACACAAACAACATTAGGCCTCTTTGTCCTTTAGCAAATGGTGAATCTAAACTTGGTGTACCAGTACATTAAGGGGGATTCCACAGATTACTGGGGAACACGATAACGACACGTTATTCATTTGGACGGTGGCCTCATGAATGTACCGATGAACACAACCAAATGTAAATTGCGAAAGGGTTACTTTGCTTTTTTTTGCTTCTGCAACATATTTATGACTACCGTTATACACACATCCAGCTGAGGTGCTTTTTACCAGCCTTAAGTGGCACATTGGCCACCTACGTATGTGTTTCTGTTGTTTCAGTTTTTAATTTTGTGGTGATGCACATTTACGCCAATATATTTTTTAGAGAGCAACAACTCGACCGGCATGCACATGTAACCCAAACTCACACTCCTGGCATGACCTTAATATGAGAAGAAAACCATTTATGGGATGAGAACAAGCGTGGTTTTTTTCTTTACTCCGAGTCATCCGGTTTTCCCCTCCATATTTAGAAACATGCGTTTGGATCGTTTAAATTATTTGCTGCTATAAATGTCCGCATGATAAGCAACTTCGTTGAGCTATCATTTGTGGCCAGGTCACTTCTGAAAAATAATCTTATAGCTCAGTGGGCTTTACCTGGTAAAATTAAATAAAAATTAGTTTTATGTCTATACTTTTTTGTGGTTTGCTTACCTTTCCTATACTTTGCACTCCTATCGTGGTTTTGTATTGTTTGTTGTTGTAACTTTCTGATGACCCGCCCCTAGTGGACATCTGTGAAAAAAGAGCTTTATTGCTCATCATATTCCTCCAGTATAACTACATATTCTGATCCTGATTCACTCGGCCCATCTGGCGTGCCCATATCATTACGTACTCCCTCCACTCTATTTCAATGCTGCCAGAAGGACAAACATGAACATGCAACGAGTGCCGGTCTCTTCTGGAGGTGTTTGTTAGTGTCCTCAATACCTCTTGTTCAAAGCCCATTTCATAAAGGTTCAACCACAAGGAGGCGTTTTGTGAAATGATATATGTAGATATAAATAACTCCGAATAGAATTGTTGGTTTCTTTGAGCAGCATTATAAAGGTTTCAAGCAACTATGTAGTATTTTTTTTTAATTACTTTAATTATAAAATGTTGTAACAATACCAATGATTACCTTGATCAGTTTCGAATACTTATATTATTATTTGGTTCGACGTACATTTGACATGGGATTGCAAATACCTCGTAATCAGTCTAAACAATTCATCCTGCAAATAGTTGCGGTCAGATCTATATATATAAAAGGGAATTTATGAATATGTGTGTCTGTTCGAAATGTTTAGCATACTTCCCAACATGCAACAAACTTGAAATTTGGCATGTGGGTAGCTTCCAGACTGTACACAATGCAAAACGTATAAAAATAGACTTTTATATTTTGGGTGGGGGGGGGGTGGGCGCAATAATGCATATATTATGCACGGCAAGTGAGCGGTGACGTCACATCTGTGATGTCACCCGTATGCGGCAGCGTCACGCAGTGTGCCTGTTGACGTCACGCATTCCCCCCCCACACCCTCCGCGTATGCCGTGTATTAATCCAAGACAAGAATACAAGTCTCGGGCGAAGCCGGGTAGTAAAGCTAGTCATCAATACATGTATGCACATATAAACATTGTAGGTAATGTTTACACTCATATGTAATGTCACAGCAGCTGCATTTAAGCCACGTGCAAGCATCCTAATTGGGCATGTAACAATGTATCAGTTCATTGATTAAAGTAAAATATTGCACTTATGACACAAGCACTGATTTATGCATGTAAGATTCAACTATTACAGTGCTTGCAAATTAGATGTTGATGTTACATTTCAGCTAATAAAGCAAACACAACTGAGTGAACGAGATGGAATAATAATAGACGATCCAAATGATATATTTTTTTTTACAAAAATGCCAGTGACCCCAAATCATGACAGTTTTTTGTATAACTGCGGGATTAAATTGTTACGTGCCTATTTTTAATGAACTAAACAAAAATGGGAACCTATCCCCTCCAACATCGTTTTTGAGACTTACCCTGATCAATATCCACTTCCTTACCATTGTATGATGTTCCAGTGTTTGTTGAAGTATCTGATGGCTGGCTGCAGAGCCTTGACAATTTTACTCTCATACTTGGCCATGAGAGTGTCCCACACGATAAAGAAAACGCCCAGACATGTTAGCACCAGCAGGGCCAAGGAGGCATTGAAGTTGACAATGCAAGCGGCGATCACCAGAGCCAGGAGCCCTAGAGAACAATACACATCATTGTTACTGGTAGGAACCACCTGGTTCCACCAGCCCACAGGGGATTATTGTGTCCGTCCGTCGTGCATCCAAAAAGGGGAGGGGTGGGGCTGGGTGGAAAGGGGATGGTGGGGAGGGGCTGGGTGGGGAGGGAGGGGAGGGGCTGGGTGGAGAGGGTGAGGAGAGGCTGGGTGGGGAGGGTCTGGGTGGAAAGGGTGGGGCTGGGTGGGGGGTGGGAGGGGTGGGGCTGGGTGGGGGGTGGGAGAGGTGGGGCTGGGTGGGGGGTGGAAGGGGAGGGGCTGGTCACCCCGTGATGCCCTTATAAAACTCAACGTTTAACCTACTCACGCCGGCTTGTTCCCGCCCTCACAGTCGGCCATATTTGCGGAATACACCACGACGCCGTTGACCCTGGCCATTGACCGAGCAACCCAATGTTTTTACCAGCTCCCTCCGCAGGAATGTGTTTAGGATGTCTGTCAGTCGATCTATTGTACCTTTCCATTGCCTTAATGCAATCACATTCATATTTTCAGTAAAAGGTCGGTGGATACTCTATAATATTATCATCTGCATAAACATGGTATTGTTATTTGCATGGAACAGGGTTCCATCATTACTGTATATAACAAGCCTGACTGCTGATGAGACGATAAAGATAAAAACCAGGCCAGAGTTTGCTTGTTTGAACAAAGGGGATTTTGTTTTATATGTATGTGTGGAGTAAGAACAGAAATCTGCATAAAAACATTTTTTAAATACCTATTAGGACATTTTTCAAGATACAAATCCAATAGTATATAAACAATATCGCAATATCATTGAGAGCTGACTGACTGAAAGAAATGTGTGGGCTAATGAACACCTCTGGTTATTAATTTCGATTTTACTTTAATCCTGCCACTGAGGCCAATTCCACAAATATTCCACTTCAACAATCTGGCTTCCAGATCACAATCCACAAAATTTAAATTAATACCCAGTGAGTGCCTTGTGCAAAGTGTCCTTGATGTGTGTGTGTGTAATAGTGCTCGAACAAAGTGACTAAAGCACAGCAAGTTGGCACAGTAGGGGGCACAGGTGGTGCATCAGCCAGTCATCTCGGTCATCTCAGTCAGTCGAACCGTGGCACCTAGGTCTGCCCCGTGACCTCCTACCAGCGGGCGTTCGACACTTCACGTGGCCTCAAGGTGCACATGGCCTGGCACAAGCGTCGTGGTGACGTCACCGCCACTTAGTGGCGAATGGCGGTTATTGTTGAACAATCTGTCCCCTTCGTTATTCAACACATCACATCAATAAGGCGGTGGTGATCAGTGTTTTGAAATCAAAGAATCGTTTTCCAATTCGAGTCTTTGAAAAAGTGTTGGTAAAAAATAAAAAAAATAAAAAAAAATAACTAAATTAAATTACGACGTTTCGGAAGCAACACAAGCCTCCGTCATCAGGTGTAACTGCTCCAGTAAAATTACTGTAGCGTGTGAAGAAAGCTATTCAAGACACGTGTTTTTTTTATATAGGGTGCTGGGCACCCTATATAGCACCCTATATAGCACCATATATAAAAAAAACACGTGTCTTGAATAGCTTTCTTCACACGCTATAGTAATTTTGCTGGAGCAGCTACACCTGATGACGGAGGCTTGTGTTGCTTCCGAAACGTCGTGATTTAATTTAGTTATTTTCATTTTTTTTACCTACGTGACTTTACCGAAAGAACCTAAGAGTATAAAGTATTGACAATAATTCAACCTCAGCCTGCTGTTCTCTCTTCCAGCTCCTTCCCACCAGCTCATCTGGATTGAGAGCAGAATGCAGCCTCGAAGTAAGACCATTTATAAATGCGCAACTCTCATAACCTCGGCTATTATGTATAAATGTAGAACTTATTTCGCACCATATGTAGGTGCGGGGAAAGACAACAAACTGAACACAAAAAGCAGTTCTAAAGAGATGAGTTTTCAATCTGGATTTAAAAGTGCATGGCTCCAGTGGCTTCCTCATATCAGAAGAGCGTTCCAGACCGCCGCAGAAGAGCATCTGGAAGTGCGCGATGCGGTCGCCGTCCTTTTCCGATTACACTGGTCAACACACTTTTTCTGGCATAAGGTATTCCAACGGTTTGCATGTAATTTTGGGGTGCTGATTCCAAATCTGGCATCAGTTTTTGTCTATCACATCAGGTTTTTGAGATATCAAATATTGCATTTTCAATAAAAACTGCAGAAGAAAAATATTAAATAAATGTGGATATCTATATAAAATGATATTATAAACACACTATCCTAAAAATACAGCACCATATTTTAACACTAAAGCAGTCACTGACTCGTAACAACTTGCAATCATAAGTGACAGAGTTAATTTCGGGTAAAATCAATGAAAATGGAGTATGCCGATAGCATGAAAATGATGTGATAGAGCAAATCTGAGATCAGATTTGGAATCAGCACCCTGAAATTAGTCTAAAACAGCTGCAGGCCAGAAAAAAAATATTTTTTTTGTTGACCAGTGTTATGAGTGTGATGGGAGTGCGATGTGTCGACTGTTTCTGTAATTTCTTGTTTGTACTTTCCTGTACTATACATGTCTCCTTTATACCTTCTTTTCTTCATTATAACCTCTTTTGTACGTTTTTCTCATATAGTTCAATACATTTTAATGCGCTTAAAACATCTATACAGAATTTATGTATTATATTTTTGACTAGATGCAAGATGTTCGTTTACATTCGCTCAATCACGCATATGAATAAATTAACTGTAATTTTATTTTGGAAATTTGTTCACAGGAACCTTAACCACCCCATGTGATCACAGGAATCACAGAAGTCTTAAACGGAGGCTGAGAAATCAGCTCAAACTTACCTGCAGAAAGAACACCGAGACCAACCCAATGGTAAATTTTCTCATGTTTCTTGAAGTGCTTGTGTATTTTATCTCTGGATTTGTCAAGTTTCCTGAAAGGTCATAAACGACAAACATTCCATTGAAACCACCTGTTTAAAGTGTATACAGTGCACTTCAGTTTTATAAATATTTTTGTTTAAACCCTGTCTAAATGTGGTGAAAAAATAAATGGCTATAAATACATTACCTTTTTAAAATAAGGATGAAAAATATTACGTACTCTTTCTATGGTGGTGAGTGGTGGAACCATAGGGCACTGTACTATGGACCCATCGACCTGAGTTAAATGTCCAGCTACGGCAAACGTCAGCGGTAAGTGATATCTGAGCCAGTACTGGGTCCCCTGCCTTCACCAATCTACACTGACTAGCAAGGCGAAGTATGGTCAAACAACCTCCACTACCGATACGATGTGGGCAGGCCTTCATTCAGCAATGAGTTGACAAAAGCATGTCATTGTAAGAACTGTGTTTTGCCACATTATATATACTTAACATTGTAAATAAAAGCAGGTGGTAACATTTGAATGTGACAATTCGTTCGGTCCAACCAGCAGCATAAATATGGGAGAGGAGTATTGAGATGGTATTTGTTTTAATATACATTAATATACACATCTTAATACATTAATCATTCATCGTGAATTCGTTCATTAAAAAAAATAAGAAATATAATACGAGATACACTATGTACGCTGTTACATGCTGGGGGGAAAAAACCACACTTATTACAACCCTGGCATTCCATTATAGTAGGTAACCGGAATGCATTTGACTAATTCGTGCCCGCTATAGTACGATCATTATTATTGTGCAATGTGGGCACAGTGGTGTCATACTGCGGCGTCGGAGATTCGTGTGTGCAAGACTCCCACCTTGCCCAGGCTGCAGTGGCGACATATTCTTCGTCGTCGTCTGTGTCTTTTACGTGCACGGATACATGTCCCTACCCAAAACAAACGTCACGCAAATTAACAGACGGTAAGGGGCAAGTGCTGTTAGCGAGCACCTTTGAAAGGCCGGCACGGCACACGAGAGGGCGGGGTGGCTAACACCACGCCCAGACCGCCTTTGTCTCCCCAGTGGCGATGTTTACACATCGCACCGGTTACTCATTTAAGGCTGTGTCGATCTAGGGGAGGTCCAGGACCGGTTCAGAAAATTGTCACTGGTGTTGGCCGTGAGTGGGAATCGGATCACTGGGTTTGTAGCGCGGCGCGCTAACCACTGCCCTACCGCTCCCCCACACACACATGCACGTGCACGTATTTGATCATAACCAAGTGTTT
Source organism: Lampetra fluviatilis (assembly GCF_964198595.1). Classification (NCBI taxonomy): domain Eukaryota; kingdom Metazoa; phylum Chordata; class Hyperoartia; order Petromyzontiformes; family Petromyzontidae; genus Lampetra; species Lampetra fluviatilis. The sequence goes on along the minus strand of NC_136287.1, from coordinate 8,218,814 downwards.
GTGAATATGCATGTTGAACTTCTTTCGCTTCGTACGTAGCCATCCATGCTCACCGGAAGTGTGGCTCGCCCACTTGTAGGATATGTCAACAATGGCACTGGTATTACACCCAAACACCAGCGTTAATGTTTAGTCTTGTGAAGTCCCATTCATAGCATAACACTGGTGTTTATTCGTTTGGTTATAATACCAAACAGAGACAGAGATGCCCCGTAATGACTTTAACAGACTGTTAGGGGCCAATGCTCTTTGCGAGCACCTATGAAAGCCAGCACTGCCCACGATGTGGTGGGTGGCGGACACCACGCCCGGCCGCCTTTGTCTCCCCAATGATGTATACACACCGCACCAGGTACTCGTTTAAGGCTGAGTCGACCCATGGGAGATCCAAGACCGGTTCAAATATTCGCCACTTATTGGTCATGAGCGGAGACCGAACTGGGGTCGCCCGGTTTGTAGCGCAGTGCGCTTACACCATTTACATCATATGAACCCACACATTTTGGGACCAAGTGTACAAATGTAGTTCAACTAGCCCCGTACATTATCCAGATCGAAACTTTTTCCTACCTGTAAACGTTTTCCTAACTAAAAAAAAACAGTTATGAAAACGTATTGAAGCTAAAAAAAGGGCAAAGATGCAACCTAGGAATTCATTTCTCACGCCACTGTCGTGGTTATTTTGGCCTACTCTTCCACGCCACTGCCAAAACGTCTTGACAGAGGTGGGAGTGCCCACACTTTACTCCACCTCACGTGGCCTGCCGATCAACTTCGCTGTGGGTTGATACACATTTATACCTTTGGAGGGGGGGGGGACAGAGGATGCTTAAACATTGTCCATCGTTCCAACTGCCTCGCCAGAAGGTTGCAAATTCCAGCGTTGCTAAACCATTAGACCGAGGCGCCGCATTCTAGAAGAAAAGCAACTTTTAAACTTAGGAAAACGAGAGAATTAAAAAAAAACTACTGCAAGCGGGGAAAGAGCAAACAAAGTCCAAAGCACCGCGTGCGTGCGTTCAGACGACAAAAGTGCGCGCCTCGCTTGTTGTACCTTTTCGTCCACGTCCTCACCCCCCTCCTCCTCCTCGCCCGGCTTTCTGTGTCTGCCTACATTTTCGTATTCGGCCATGTAGGCTTCGTTGTCCACGCCGACCGACGTCGCCTCTCCATTGGCGTTGTCGGATGTCATCTCCATGCCCGCCGAGAGGTACACTTGCGACGTTTCTCAGGCAGCAGGTGCCGAGTGTGGTTTGCCTGCCTATGTGCGTGGGTGTCACCATCACCGACAAGAAAGCATCACTCCCCCCCCCCGCCCGCCCCACTGGCTGAAATCAGTCGCGCCTTCGCTCCGCGGGGTCGTGGACCTCATGTTGGTGCGTTTACGACGCTTGTGGGTCGCATACCTCTGGAACCCGATTTGCGCACTGGGCAGTCCTGTTCGCATAAGGTGGCGTGTGCACCGTGTAGGTTTGATGTGTGGAACGGTGGCGTGTAGTGTGTGATCAGCGCGTTGCGCGACCGAAATCGGCGACCTAGGTTCGATTCCCGTTCACGGCTAACATCAGTGGCTATTGAGATCTGAACCGATCCCCTTCGATTCGTTCCTCCTAAAATGTGCGTCCTGTTGCGGTGTGTGCAAAGATGAGCATCGGAGAGACAAATACGGCCGGGCGTGGTATCTCGGTAGGCGCATACAGGGCTTTGTGAGCGCACGTGTTTGTGTGTGTTGGTGTAGTGGTTAGCGCGCTGCGCTATGAACCTGGCGACACGGGTTCGATTCCCGCTCACGGCCAACACCAGTGACGATTATCTGAACCGGTCCTGGGCCTCCCCTAGGTCGACTCAGCCTCAAATGAGTACCCGGTGTTGTGTGTAAACACTGGGGAGACAAAGGCGGTCGGGCGTGGTGCTGGCCACCCACCCCCTCGTGTACCGTTCCGGCCTTCATAGGTGCTCGCTAACAGCACTTGCCCCTACAGTCTGTTAAGGCTATACGGGGGATATTTTTCTTTCTTAGATTTGCCTAAGCCCTCTCGACATTTGCAAGGACACGCTTGTACAAACTTCTCGAACATGCTTTGCACGTTCCTTCAGTCAGAATAAATGTATGTAGCCAAATGTGATGTGCCGACAGTTCATACTCGGATATAGTTGGAAAATCTCTCGACATTCCGTGAAACTGGAACATTGCTTCTGCTCACTGACTCTGACTGTGCCCTCTCAATCGCTTGTCGTGGGTAAACTGGATTCATGACTTGTGTAATATGAATGTAAATGCGTTTTGCCATTGCCTTCTAATGTGGTCGCTATCCTGATCACGTTTTTTGATTTGTGGAAATGCGTTTTTTGTTCACGTTGAAATGTATTAACTTGATCTCACACAATTAAAGTGTTTCGTGCAATGTGACTTGTGTGTGTGTGTGATTTTCAGGTGCACTGTCTTTCGTAGTTGTTACTTACTTTGCTTCTGTAACCAGAGGTCTCACCGCAGCTCAGTTCAGTGACGAATCCAACCGGGGTGGTGGGTGGGCGTTGGGGGTCGATTGAGCCCCGTCAGTCCCAATGAGAAGCCAACAATTTATACTTCATTTATATTTTACATACCAGAGAAAACACATTTCATTGTTTTAATGTAAGCCCCTCATTTTTGTTTTAGTTGACATACTCAGAAAGCCCTCCTCTGTAGGTAGTGTCTAGATCTGTCTATGGCTCAGATTTCGCATTCGCTTGACAAAAGGTGGAGCAATTGAAAATATTGTAAGCGACAAGACATCGCCGGCACTCGATGTTCATGAAAAAAAAACACAACGTAACAAAAACACACACACACACCCTGAAAATGCCACCGTAAAACTTCCACGCGACCACTTTCTCCGTCCGTAAGACGAGGAGTTTAATCAGCAACGTGTTTGCATTGACGTGCCGATGTTGGTTGGTGAGTGAGCCAGTGGGCGGCTCAGGACTATATGAGCAGCATGGCAAATGTCTGACACGCTACCGGTGCTTACAAGCGTGGAGTGGGTTTTTTTTTACAATGCATTACACTTTACAACAACTAGAATGTTTAACTAGGCGAGAGCTCGTATTTAATGTATACGGCACGACAATGGAACGTTGTGTGCATGTGGGAGCTGTTGATGTTTGTCCTGCGGTTTAGATTTTGTCTCAAACCATTCCATTATCAACTATTCCATGATCACGCGCTTACACTGATGCTCCGTTTATCTTACAGCGTCCAATTACAATACAACATATTCTTAGGTTTTTTCGGTAAAGTCACGTAGGTATAACATTAAAATTAATAAAAGTAAAATAAAATAAAAATCACGACGTTTCGGAGGCAACACAAGCTTCCGTCTTCAGGTGGAACCGTCACAGCCACTTGATACAGCTGTCGTGGCAGTGACGGTTCCACCTGAAGACGGAAGCTTGTGTTGCCTCCGAAACGTCGTGATTTTTATTTTATTTTACTTTTATTAATTTTAATGTTTTACCTACGTGACTTTACCGAAAAAACCTAAGAATATGAATCCTTGCAGTCACGAAAGCTTCAAATCTACAATACAACATAATTATAATAATCTACAGCCGTTTGTCAATCCACTTCTGAACGAATGCCTTCCCACATCGTGTTGGCCCCCACGGGGCTTGCTTTGACCATCCTTCACGCTGGTCAGGGCAGGTTGGTGCAATGCGAGTTGGTTTGGGGGGGGGCTCAAGAACAGTTCAGATTTCACTCCCCACCGATGTTAGCCGAATGGAACTGCCCGCAAGTCGCCCCGTTTCAGACTGGAAGTGCGAAAACCACCGCGCCACCGCTTCCCGTTTGACCCGACCTATCCGCTCTAATGTACCGCCGACCCCACCGCAGATGTTACATCAACAACTACAAAACGACTTTGAAATGTACCTCGTGATTATATGAAGCTTTATTATTTCTAAACGCACAATTGCCAAAGCAACGTGAACTTCAAAGCAATGACGGGCGGATCACGACGATAGTTTTGAGGGCAAACTCACGAGTTGTGGCTGTTGAAATAGCAGGGGGGAAATTGCTTCGCTTGGTTATTTCGTAGCACGGGGTACAGACGAGTTTGCGTTGTCTATGTCAACACTCAAAGGAAAGAGTCGCGTGAAAGTGACATGGGAGAAATGCGCACGCGTTGCAAACGCGCTCCCTCTCTCAAGGAGCCACTGTTGATCATCCCTCAATCGGTGCGGCAGAGGGCGCAATTCGCTCACTTTCACGGAATTCCACCAAAGTCCGTGATAATGAATATTGATCTTCTTGGTTCTTTCGGTAAAGTCACGTAGAAGGGAAGTAATAAAATAATAAAAATAAAACATAATAAAATAATTCTCACGACGTATTGAAGCAGACTTCTTTCACTGGCTGTGGTTTTCGCAACTGCTCGCCGCCCTGAATTCAGATTGAGTCATTATAGTATACGTTTGGTAAATCGCTATGTTTAATTATCGAGAGCGAAAAAAAATGCATTACGCTTTGTAAGTGGTGGAGTGTGGGCAGTAAGATAATGCAATGATAAATAAGATTGTTTCACCGTGTACAAATTATAAGCGGTCATTTTATATGAACGTCAGGCTATGTGACTTCTAGATTTTTGTTTTACATTTTCAGCAACATTTGTTTTAGAGGGGAGAACCCTTGGCTGAAATCTACTTTCATGAGTTTCATCTGCAGCGTGACCGGTAAAAACAATAATGATGCTGGGTGGGTTTCCAAATGTTGCAGACAAGAGCTCTCTGAAACCACGGTGAGGTCCGTTGAACGAAGTACGACCACATTGTACAAAACCCTTTATGTGCTTTCGTGATGGATTGTATTTAATGGTAACTAGCAACCTAGGCGTGCTTTGGACGTGACCGCCCGCCCAGCCAACCAATCAATCGGCAAAACCTTTAACCTTACACAGTGCCCTGTCTCTCTCCACCTTTCTCTTGTCTTATCTGTACTCTATATCCCAATTTATATCGATGTCTCGCTCTGTTTTTATCTGTTTCTCTATCCCGCTCTTCCACCTCTCTGTACATTCCTCCCAGGTCCTCCACTACGTCTCACCCCCCCCCCATCTCTTTCCCCGTTTCACTCTCTCGTCTCTCACCCTCGCACACCTTATTCCCACCTCTCCATTTGTTTCGTCTCGAGCTCTGCCTCTCCCTAATCCTCTCTCTCACTGCGTATTGCTGCCCTCACTCCTTCCGCTTTGCGCTCCCGTTCCTCTCCATTCCACGCCCTTTCACCTTCTACCTTCTCCCCGTCCTTTCCTCTCCGTTGTTCTCCGTTCTCGTCCTCCGGTCTCTATCTCCTTCCTCTATCTCTCTCCTCTGTTGCATATGCGTGGGATACACAGCTGGGGTGCAGGACGGAGGGGGTTGTCAGCACGCACGAACCCGGCTCAATGCGGTGGGTTGTGAGTGGCGTCATCGCGCAGACGAGCCCGGTGACGTCCCTACTGCACACGCTCACTTGTGCACCAACCAGGCAGACAGGAATCCAGGCAGGAATCGTACACATATCAAGAAATAACACTCGACGCTCTGCACAGACGGTTTCAATCCATCGCTGTACTGCCATCTCCTGGCCATCTCACAGTAGAGAGGCGAGTGCAGGTTGTGGAGGCATCAGTGGTCACTGTGCACTCTAATTGTGCGATACATATCCTGCGAGTAAACTGCTATCAAAGAATACACTTAAAAGCTACTAAATAAAGAACCTTAAAGCACCGAGAAAATAAATGGTGTCCTCGTGCATATGAATCTATCTTTGAGCCGATGTCTTACTGGCATCCTTCAACAGATGACCTCACGTGACAGTAACGGGTCGAGTTCCATCCTCTGTGATGGGTGCAAGATGAATGTGAAAATTTGTGATGAAAATGCCCTTGTTGCGTAGGTATTCACGGCTGTGCTGTGAAGCTCTCCGACATATATATTCGGGTTCTACTGCGTGTTGTTTGGCGTGATGTCTGGCGTTAAGCTCCATATTTCGGGAGCTTCTTCAGGAACTGAATTTGGATACCATGCGGAGCAACGTGTGGTACAACGCACAACACATCGGAGAGCTAAATTGCACTCTATGTCTAGGAAAGACTTTGCGCTGATTCTTATGGTCCTGCAATTGGATGTTCGGTTCATCTTATTAGCGGGAGTTTGGCATTGATGTGGTCAATCAGTAGATCTAACCCGGACCGTGAACCTCAACCATTTATATAATTTGATTTCCTATTAGAACTCATATAACCGCACCCTGTGGCTTCAAAAGAAACTCTGTAATTAGTATTTTACAGACTTTCACGAGAGCACTCCCGGTGATAGTCTAATCCATGTTGTCTCGTTGCTGTGGCCATGTGCTTGCCAACGTGGCACAGCATTTGTTAGTACGGGATGCTTCAAAAAAATGTTAACACTTATATGTGACTATCGTTTCAAAAAAATGTTAACACTTATATGTGACTTTCGTTGACAAAGAACGGATAATACACTGTAACATGATAACAAATGTATAGCTTCAACAAGTCAGAATCTCCAGTTGTTCGCCATCATTGTCAACACGTGCCTGGAATCTTCTCCAGGTGGTCTCCAGAGCCCGGAGGCACATTTATTGTGCTATTGTTACACATTCTCGGAAGTGTTAACATGTTTTTGAAGCACCCTGTATTTTCGTATTTTCATCCCAAATGGGAAATGTCCACATGGGCCACTCCACAACGCACTTGCTAAGTTCGTGCCATTAGGGCTGCGGACTTCTATTGAAGATGGTTGACGCGAATATAATGGGCACCGACCCAAAATGATCTCAATAACATCATTAGGCAAGCATCATTTACAGGCTGGTTGTGCTCGGTTGATCTGCACGTGTCACATCGGCCATGTCAAGTGTACTCAGCTTGAATAAATGTAGGCAGCAGCACACATTGAGCACAGCTGCTGTTTTTCACCATTTCTCAGCAGAACAAAATGTACCTTATTAAAGCACTTGTATCAATTTGAGGGTCGGTCCTGATCACAACTTATATTTTAAACCCCCCGGCTCACACTTACTCATGGCGAAAGATGTGAGAAACTGCCACGATGATTTATCATCTGCAAAATTAAGCCCTGCCTTAATGTATTTATTCTCCAATAAAGAGGTTACAAAACCATCAGCCCAAAACACTCGTTAAAATAAACAGCCATCTCATGCACAGGTAACTCTATATACTACCCTACATGATTTCATACTACAATATACACCATATATCTTTAATGTGTATTTAATGTTTGTTTTGCTATCAATGTCATTATAATACTTACAATAAAGTATTGCGATACCAAAGACAAAGATCCCCCGTATAGACTGTAACAGACTGTTGGGGCAAGTGTTGTTAGTGAGCACCTATGAAGTCTGACACCGCACACGAGAGCATCGGCGGCCAGTTTACACGCCGCGCTCGATACTCATTTGAGGCTGAGTCGACCTAGGGCAGGCCAAAGGCCGGTTCAGATAATCGTCACTGGTATTGGTCGTGTGCGGGAATTGAATTCGCGTCGCCGGGTTTCGTAGCGCAGCGCCTAAACGCTACACTCCCGATCCCCACAATACATACATACACACACAAATACACAGTTGCTGACAATTTGTAAAAAATAAATGTATAATTCCCAAAAAAAAGCAAATGAGATATTCGATTACAGAAGCATTCATGCACTGAATAACGTACTCATGAAATATCAAAGCCCCTTCATCGCTTTCCCTTCTGCAGTGTCCCATTAAACAAGATGGGATTTCAGGTGAACCTTGCAAAGCACACGCCTTCATCTCCACCCCACTGCTGTATTGGACAATGCATCAACGTACTATGAATAAATACGTTTCCAAAGTATCATGAATATGCATAGCACCCCGCAACTACGTACATTAACCGGGGAGTCGTGCACGGTTGGCTACGTACGGTGCGAAAGAAGTTCGACATACATATACAGTATACAGAAACGCCGCTTATGCAAACGTAAAATGTTCTATGGCGGAGGAGGAGCAGTACAGCGGTTTGGACACTGCGCTTTCAACTCGACCACTTGAGTTCAATTCCCCACCACGGTTGACATCAGTGGCGATGGGTATCCGAACTAGCCCTGTCGTCCACCTTCCCCTTACTCTTTACCAACCCACAACGACCAGCATGGGGGAAGTATGGTCAAACAACCTCCACAACCAACGCAGTGTGGAGAGGGCATCATCCAGCTGTAGGTGGACAAAGTACCGTAATGTATTATTGTTTTTGTATTAATATTTACAACGGTATTACACACTCGTTTAAGGGCAGTTCACTAAACATCTCAAATCAGGACCCTCCATTGATGAAACTGAGTTTTGAGATATCGAGACGCTTTAACATTGCAGGTATTTTGTACTGAAAATTATTTCGAATAAAACTTCCCCCCTCTCTCTCTGTGACATGCCCCTCCTATTTGTACAGCATCTTGAAACCTTTTCGAATCCGCATGGTGTTATTATAAATAGTATTTACAGTATACTGTAAACCCCTGTTAATGTATGAAGTTGCTTCTCTTTTACACGAAAATTAGCATCGTCAAGCAGGAAATTTGACAATTTCCACCCCCTCTGCAGCCTGCTCACATCACCAACCTCAACCCCATGGGAACGCACGTTGAGATACGTTAGGGCCCCAGGTCAGAACCAGACCCCAGCAGCTCCAATACCTTTACAAACGAGGCAACAGGCCACAAAGTGCTTTATTCACCAGACATCCGACGAGTGCATGCCGTGCGGTTCCTGCATTTACCCACGCCAAGACGCACTCGCAGATACAGCCGATTGACGGAGCACGCACGAGCAACCTGAATGGCCAGACATCGTAACACCGTAACACTTGTCAAAATAAAAAAAAATGAGCCGGCATTGCAGCATAAATCCCCTCCTAACACAGAATGGTCCCTGGGCGAGTTTATTATAAATTACAAATGCACCCTCATGGAACACTTCTCACCATAACCCCCCTGGGTGAGCTTGAAACAGACCTGCTGCTCTCCCACTACCACTCGTGTCTGTGTGTGTGTGTACATCAGAGGTGCAGCGGCTCGCTTGACAACATCCGTGGGGTTAGAGGCCAAGGTCACGGCTATGGTGTTCTTCGTCTGCTTTAAAAATTAAAACCGTTCACAAACATTACCGCCTCGTGTTCTGTAACGGTGGATGGAATGTACGGTGTAAACGATTTGGTGGGGAAACTTTAGCTCCGAATGTCATATCGACGCTCGTGATTTGCAAACTGCGAGTAGAACACGTTCACCACTTCCAAGCTTTTCGATTTAAAGCTTTCGTGACTGCAGGGATTCATCTTCTTGGTTCTTTCGGTAAAGTCACGTAGAAGGGAAATAATAAAATAATAAAAATAAAGCATAATAAAATAATAATTAAATATTTCTATTGTTTTATTATGCTTTCTTTTTATTATTTTATTACTTCCCTTCTACGTGACTTTACCGAAAGAACCAAGAAGACACTTCCAAGCTCTGTCAATCCACTGCTGGATGAGGGCCTCGCTACGCCGTGCGAATCTCGCCACGCTGGTCGGTGCGAGTTGCTGAACGCGGGGGGGGGGGGGGAGTACAGATGTGGGTGCATAGTAGTACAGTATAACAATGGATATTTCTACATTGTCCTCTGCCTCCACACTACAGCATTAAGCCCCACAGCCTGTAACAACCTGTGATGTTTGGTGGTCATCCATTCAAGCACTGCCCAGGCTCGATCCTGTGTATCTTCCCAGATGTGACGAGATCGGACACATGCCGGGAGATTCGGTCATATGCTGCACTCGAGCAACACGGCTCTCTTTGGTGGTCTCTTTCTTATTTGTAACTTTATATTTATAGAGTGCCTTAGCTCAAGGCGCGTTACATAGTTTAAAGGTGGTAACAAGAATCTAGTGATTTCGATGGCAAGGGCGTGCAAGGGCCGAGCAATGAGTGACTGTTACATAGGTCACACGGGGTCATAAACGGGCTATAGGGGAGGGACGGGAAGTAGTGGAGGGGCGAGGGGAAGGAAGAGGAGGGCAGTGGGCAAGAGAGAAGAGGTGAGGCTTTGGGAGAGGAACGAAAGGAGGTGAAGGAGGGGGACTGATTGATGCCATTAAATGCAATAACTGCAATGTCACCTTCGTTGCAGACCACACTGCTCATGGATACGACACACATTGAGCGTGGACGCGTCGTGAAAAGTGTGTCCATAACCAAGCAAGAATGTAAAGAAAAGTCATTCAGGGTGACTGCGTGTGAGAGGAAGCACCTCCAGCGTTTTCCATGTCCATGATGAGATGTCTCCATACCTCTGGGAGGTGATCGTGTATTAATACTTCCAGACAAGAAACGTGCTTATCAATTGCATTGCATCTCGTGAGTATTTTGTGATATTGTAAGTATTTTGTTTCTGTGCGCGTACATTTTTTGTTTGCTATTCATCAAGTCGTGACGTGGAGTGGCGTCTTGGCAACCGTTAAGTTGTGAGCAGGAGGAGGAGGTTTCGTTTGCTGATCGTTACCGCTGCCGGCCCCAGGATGCCGAGTGATAGGACATTGGCTGCCTGCGATCATTCTGCGCGCGTGGGAGGAGGAGGAGCAGTCACAGTGGGGCACCACACAACGGCTCAGTTCAATCTGAATCAGAATATAGAATTATACTGGATGAATTCGATGAGCTATTAAGCTTTTTTCACACATGTCCAGTAGGGGACGGGTCAAAACGTTGCAATAATACATAGTGCAAAAAGTAAAACACGACCGGAAAGGTAAACAAATCACTTAAAATATGCACAAAATACAATTAAACATTGTGTTTTTTATACTCTTTGGGTCTTTCGAGAAAGTCACGTAGGTAGAAAAGTAATAGATCACGACATTTCGGACGCAACACAAGCATCCGTCATCAGGCGAAAAATGGTGACGGACGCTTGTGTTGCGCCCGAAACGTCGTGATCTATTATTTTTCTACCCACGTGACTTTACCGAAAGACCCAAAGAATATGTATTCCTGCAGTCACGAAAGCTTCAAATCAAGATTATTATTGTATTTTACCCGGTAAAGCCCACTGAGATTTTAGCTTCTTTTTCAGAAGCGACCTGGCCACAAATGGCAGCTCAGCAAAGTGGCCTATCACGTGGACATTTATAGCAGCAAAATAATCTGAATCTTAATGCACTCGCCTTTTTCCCGTCCAAGGACGGGTGTATTGAGGTAAATTTGAAACTTGCGAGCGAAAAGCAGACCGCGACGTGATATTCATTGCATTAATGCCTGTGCCAATTTGTAAGGGCGCGGTGACACAGATCTATTTCATTTTAAGGTTATAATCCCGTGTTCATCATGACGTCCTTTTTACTTTGATGTCTCAACAGTGTTACGGAGATCGCGTGACGTGAGGGTTCTGCCTTTGTCGTGAGGGTTGTAAGTTGACGCCGAGGAGGGGGGAGGAGGCGCCTCGGTCCCCCATGTGGAGTGACGGCAGCCGCTAATTATTATGAAATGGGGGGGGGTCCATTTGGAGGACGTCACCTGCTCATGATTATCAATGAGGGGGCTGTTCGATGTGGAGTGACGTCACTTGCGCATGATTATTAGTGAGGGGGGGGAGTACTCCATAGTGAGTGACGTCACTCGATCATGATTATTAATGAGGAGTGGTGAGGGGGGTGTCCATTTGGAAGAAGTCACCTGCTCATGCATATTAATGAGGGGGGCTGGTCGATGTGGAGTGACGTCACGAGTGTTAAGGACAGACATTCCTGGATGATAATAGAAGGCATACTACACCCATGCCCTTTACGCTTACGTCTATAGGCGGATGAGTAATCTATTTACCTCTTTGTAATAATACAATATTATATTCCTTCTCAATCCACTGCTGGATAAAGTGCCCCCCATGCTGTTTTAGTCATGGAGGTTTTATTTTCTATCATACTTCACCTTGCCCGTCAGTATATATGGACAAGGGGGGGGGGAGAGCACCCGTTCAAACAGCACTTTCCACTGATGTTAACAGTCACTGAAAATCTAACTCAGGTTGTCAGGTTCATAGCGTGTGTGCTAATACAAGCATTGCTGTTGTCCACCCACCCCCACCCCACTTTTATTTTATGCGTGATTCCTCCCGAATGCCAAAAGTTCATCGATGGCATTTACCAAACATCCCAATGCAGGAGCCTCCGGGTAAAACAATTGCCTTGAGGCACACTGAGGCTAAGTGACATTGTCATCCAATTCCTCGACAGTCACAGGAATCGAACCTGGGTAACGTTTGCGAGAATGACCGCCTGATTTCCACCTTCCACCGCAATCGTGGGCTTGTTCAATGCATTCGGTAGAGCGATTTTAAAATTGTGATAAATTTCACGGATTGAAATCCCAGCCTTCGATCTCATTGATTCATAACGGGTGAAATATGGGGTCACCTTTCCGCCCGTTGTTGGATGTATTCGCGCCACGCGTCATGGCCACAGGTGTGTTCCAGTGTCACTTTAATATGAATGATCAAATTATTTAATTTTTCCAATCTCCGCGCCTCAACTATTGGAGTTTCGACCATTTATATGATGTATTATTTTTGACCCCTCGACGGCATTACAAATAATGCCTTCGGCTGCGATAGATTTTAGTTTAAAACTCGGAACTGGCGGCAGGATTTGTCCGTGGTCAGCTTTATTCTGAGATTGTTACAAAAAGTACCCAAAATTTTAGTTATGGAAATATAACATGACATATTTGGTGTCAGCATAAATTAAAATCCTCCAGACGAAAACTTTCAGAGGTTAAATAAGAATGTAGTCATATATGAGAAAAGAGGGGAACCAAAATAGACCATTTGGATTTTGTACTTAAAATCCGAAATTTCATATTTGTATTTGGCACCCTTGTAGAAAAAGGTGATGACGTAACCAGTGATAGTTTTGCTCAACTTTGATTCCAAAACATAAAATATATTTTTTTACACCCCCTCCCCCCCCCCATTCATAGGCCTAGGTCAAACAATACAAAGCTAAATGTGTATCTAATTGCTACATTGGCCTGTGGGGATTGTAGTTCAACTGTGAGCTGAAACAATAATTGGTACGTTAAACGCTTGTACACCACGTGACAATTTAGTGTGTTTGGCTGTGTCGGATGGTGGAGTTCTTAATGACATACGTGTGGCCAGATCGTTACTGGCCAAACCCAAAAATAAATTATGTTTCTAACATTGGCTGTGAAAATCTGTGTTAAATATTTTTCTTAAATGTTTGCTCTCAAAAATAGTTTTTTTTATGGTGGAAGGAAAATTACGAAATGTTGGCTTTCGGATATTTTTAGTTACATTATGTTCATACCAATGTTTTGCTCTACGGACCTTATAGAATATTATTAAAATCTATGTTATCAAAAAAATGTTTGCAGCCAATCATAGGGATCCCAAAATTAAAAATGTATCATTCGAATATATTGATTCATAGCTGTCGAGTATATTACAATAGCATGCTATCCTGTACATAGGTATTGCTATGGCAGTGATTAAGACACTTTAAAGTAAAGAATAAGAGGAAACTGCATACAAATAAAAAAACACATGCTTACTGAATATGTTCGGAGTGGGAACAAGCATACGGCTCAGCTGATGAGCACTGGATAAGTGAAGCATGAAGTCATACAATTATCCGCATGGATACTACCTGAAGGGCCACTTAATACTGAAGCCGAGTGATGACTAGAATAAAAAGATTGGCAATGGTGTATGTATGTTTAATTTATTTTGCACCGTACATAGCCAACCGTTATAATTGGAGGTGAAATGATGATGGTGTTGGTGAATTACAAGACAATTATTATAAAAAATGTACCATTATTGTCTTTCATTATTAGGTTGTGATTAATCCAAAACATATCATTACAATGATAATTATGATGACAAGATCATTACAGATAACATATTGTGATGATGATGATGAATAAAATACAATATTCATTAATATCAATCTCAGTGTAGCTTTTAAACTCTTTTCAACAATGTTTCGAATTTCTAAATAATTTTTCAGTTGTGGCTTTGTTTTTGTTAAAGCCTGGATGACTGCATCACTTACCACTTAATAAAATGCCGTTTTGTCCTTTACAAAGCAAATCATAATCGTATGATATTTCATTGGTCTCCTTCAGAATCAGATTGAAAGTGTGCATGGCAGAGAACTCCTTCCTAAATCCACTTTGCTCACGTGGTTGATGAACAGCTGGATGTGTTTGTCCTGTTCCCAGTGATCTTCACGAACAATGTGTGTGCATCTGATGAGGGGCTCGTGCATGTGTGTGTATACTTCTTCAAGTCAGTTTTTCACCGTTCTTAGATATACACGTCATTGAGTCGTCACTCCACGACCGAGGTAATTCCTTTGTGTAAACATTTAGTGAGTCGGCATGGTATTCTAGTCCCCGAAATCCGGTCCTGCTTTTTGATATGTCCTCAGTTATGTTAAGGGTGCTTGGGCACGCCACACATTGCCCACGGTCAAGACTAATGACTGACTGGCAGCCAAAGAAGGACACAGGCCTAGCGTGGAGATGGAGCAACGAAATCAGGTTGCGTGCAGGCACTATCGAGGGATTGTTGTATTGACACCGAGAGGGATGCGATGGGTTGTGGATGCCTTCATCTCGCAGTGGATGAGTCACGGACAATGGTGATAATGATGATGAGGATGCTTAATTACAAAATATACAATTACAACGATGATCATGAGGCGTCACTTATTATGGTTATAGATGGGCCCTCAGTGTGACTTTATTACAGTACTACGAAATATTTGTTAAAGCAGTGAATTACATTGTTTCTTAATCTGCTACCCCTTCAACCGTTGAAGCTGCTTGCTGTTTGATATATTGTGACGATGGTCGTGTTAGTCAACACCAGACTCGATCATTTAAAATGTAAAAATGATTGTAATAAACGACGCGAAACTGAATCCTCAATGTTTACACCGGCATTACACCCAAACATGAATCCACGTCTGTGGATACATGGAAAAGCAGCACCATAAGCAAATACAATTAAAAATAGAGCCATTACTGTAGCAAACACGATCAAACATTCATAGCAATCAAATCACTCAGCCCTGCAGTGTTGACAAAACAGCCGAGAGCAAAGTAAGTTAGTGCGGTAACTAATGTATTTTTCACTCATTTATGCTATGTATGCAGTTGCACAATAGCGGATTGTGAAAGGTGGAGGGGCAGCGTATGAAGGTGATGTTCTGGCGCAGGAAAAAGTCACTGAGAGTAGTTCGCCCCACCGTTACCGTATTCCCCCGATTAGAAGACACTCCCGAGAGCGAGGCTCCAAACATTGTCAGAAAAATTAAAAAAATGATCTGGTCACACACACACCGGATTCTAAGACGCACCTCCGCCGTTTGCTTTTAAGATACAACGGGGGAAGAGTGCGTCTTATAATGCGTACAATGTGGTAATGGTCATCACGAGCGAATCCTCACCCAGTATTCGTGTTTATGCAGGGTTTCCAAATCATGGCTTTTTTTGGAACAGGCATATCTTTGTAGGGCGATTTTGTAGGTTTCTTGTTTGACATGTCTACTCCGTCAATCCACTTTGTAAATCCAATTATGAATATGGGTAGTTTGACTACACTTTACCATGTGCCACCGCTTCATAACTGCATTTCTACACCAGCTGGAAAATGATGGCAGTATACTCTACTCGGGGCTTAAACGCCACACTCCACAGAAGGCAAATTATGAGGATGACCGATTATTGGCAGCAAGGCGACGGTAACAGTAACAGTTGTGTTTCACAGCAAGAAGCGTCTGGGTTTGATCCTTGACTCAGGCGCCTTTACGTGTGGGTTTTATGTTCTCCCCCTGTTTTGCATGGCTTCCCTCCGAATCCCAGCTTCCCCCCCCCCCCCCCATAGCTAAAAAAAACACACACAATGTAACTGGTCCTGGCCAAATTCCTATGCTCAAAATGTACCTGCAAATTACTCAATTGGGATTACACGCAGCAGCAACATCGCCCCCTACTGCGAGGCTTTCCTGCTTAAACAATCGTAATAAACACAACGAATGGGCACGCATATATGTAGGTGTTTATCACAAGAAGTAGAGCAATGTAGAACTAAAATGTAGGCTTCCCCTGCCCTATGAGTGAAACCAATAAATATTCGCATAATTTTTGTGGATTCAAATCGGAAATGTTGATTTTCTAGTTATGAGGATGTTTCTAGTTGGTAAGCATCTTACCATCTATATTCATGGAAAATGTCGGTTTTCTCGCCCTTCTAGAACATCGTTACAATTTACATCAGTCACTCAGTAACGATCGTCTGTATTTATTACGTTAGCGATAATGCATTACCAAGATATGTCTTCCCGGAGGAACTTCATGATTGTTGAAGTTAATACATATTTCATTGCATCCACCGAGTCGAAAATGTCTGAGTTTTTAAAGAATTGTTGTTAAAGATCCGCGAGAGGCGAGTTTTATCACACGAAAACGGTTACTTCCCAGCAAATATGTGACGTGGGCCCAACGCTGGTCCAACGGTTCCGACCACGTGCCGACGTTGGCCCAATGTTGGGGGCCGTTCACTGGGTTTTGTTGGTTTCCCACTCCAATTAAAGCGGGCCCGGCCACGCCAACCCACTAGCGAAGAGTGCAAGAAAATCACGCGCGCGCGTGCGCCGACTGCTACGGAGCCTTGGAGCTGCGCTGGACGGGATGCAGCAGCATCAGGGCTCTGGTGACAATTAATGGCAAACGATTAAATCATTGGCGGCGTCTTTTCCTTCCCAAGAGCTCGGATGGCCTCGCAGAGAGGTGCCGCGAGAGAGCGCGCACGGGATCAATATCGCCTCTCGGGGTTTCACACAGCTTCCATTTGTCTGCATAACGCGATTTTTAGCCGCTCGCTTTACCACGTCCTCCCCAATTCCGACCCCCCCCCACCACCACCGTCTCCTTGATTCGCTGCGTTTGAGCCAGCCCTGCAACTTTCAGCGCGGGATAGCTCTGCAGTCTCCACCGTAGGAGTTTCGCTGCTGCTGGTATTGCAAAGGCTTCCAAGCGCTCGCCTGGTTTTCACAAATTAATTGCACCACCACCCCCCACCCCCGGTGAGTGAGTGTCCGTACGAGGGCGGTGGGCGACATACACGCGCACGCGCGCGCACGCACGCACGCACGCGCACCCAAGACACCCACACGCGCACAGACAAAGATCCCATCTATAGCCTTAACAGACTCTTGGGGCAAGTGCTGTTATCGCACGCACGCGCACACCTTAAACGCCGTCAGAACGTCCGTGACGTGTTTCATTTCGAGCGACTGACGGCAGAAAGGCGAAGCGCCACTGCTGATGCGCATGTGCGTCACGGTCTGGGAGCAGTGAATTAAGACTCATCACGTTCAGCGCCTCGCTCGCGCAAGAGGCTCGAGAAGAGCAGCGGCTCCTGCGAGGTCCAGGCGAGTGTGTCTGCACGATTCGCGTCGCTTTCAGAATCGCTCGCGCATTCCAATTTTTGCTCGTTCCGTTACTGCAAATCTACACCGCTGTCGGCACGGGGGAGTGAAGTGGAGATTGGAGGTGGGGAAGGTTGGGGGTAGAGGAGGGTGGAGGAGGAGGAGGAACAGAATCACGAGGAGGAGGAGGAGTAGGTGGTGGAAGCGCGAGACACAGCGGCAGCGACGAGATTTCTCAGCCCCTTGTGCCTGCAGCTATCTCTATAGCTCTACCTCGCTCAATCCCAATCTGCCCTCTCGCCTCTATCCTTCTCTCTCTCTCTCTCGCTCGCTCTCCCCCTCTCTTGCCGGCCGCTGCTGCTGCTGCAGGGCGTGCGGGAGCGTTCCGAGTCGCGCCGCACGCGGGATGCCGGGGACTCTGGCCAAGAGACGGCGCCGCCGGCCCCAGCCGCTGCTCATCCTCGCCCTGGCGCTGGGCAGCGCGGCCGGCGCACTGGTGGCAGCACCCCGGGCAGCGCCTGGGTCGTGCCCCGAGGCGTGCGCCTGCACGCTCAGCCGCCTCGCCTGCAGCCGCAAGGATCGCTTCTCGGCATTCCCGAGCGCCACCGCCGTGAGCCATCGGGCCAACCTGCTCGAGATGTGAGTGCACGCTGCTCGCCAGCGCCGGGCACACGCATGCGAGCTCCATCAGCTGTATGCGGCCGCGGCTTTGCCACGGACAGTGTTTAGTACAGACTGTCTGTGACTGGGTGGAATTCACACCACGGCAATCACACGCACGTACGCGCGCGCAGGCACACACCTCGTGCGCGCGCGCGAAACGGAGCTTCAAAGCGTCCTTAATTTAGATGTAACGCTTGCTTATAATCTGCTGTCACCTTCAATTTCAATCGGAGGCACGATTGCATTGGCTGTTTTTTGTTGTTGTCTCTTTTTATAAATATGCGCCTGCGCAGCTGATATATATATGCAAATGTTAATGAATTGGCAGCTGCCTAAGCACATTCCAGCGCAGGCAATTCCACCCTGGGGCGCGCATCTGACTGGATATAAACGCATCTAAATGCCCGATGACAACACACGGCACCTGCTCTGTTGCCTCTCAAAGGCGCGCTAATTGATTGCTGCGCTTCCCAGCCGCACAGGGCACACAACACACACACAACACACACAACACACACGCGCGCGTGCGTGAGCCGCTTCGCTGATGACGGACGCACGGTTGCCAATGCTCGTTATGTAATTAACATCCGCAAATATTTTTTTATACGGAAACCTTATATAACGCAGTACTGAATTAAACGTCGCTAGGCTGGGCAATTTGCAATTCGCAATGCTGTACACAGTAGATTCAAAGTGGCACGTTTGCGAGTGAATTCGTTCACGCGTGCGTGCGCGCGCAAGTGTGTAATGTCCGTGCATTACTTTACTTATTTAAGTCCGTCACCCGTGGCGGGGAGCGACAATGATGAGATCAGCGCAGTCGGCTACGAACCCGACGACTCGGTCTTCATTAGTTACCCGGTGCGGTGCGTAAACAACAGCACTGGGGAGACAAAGGCGGCCGCAAGTGGTACTTGGCCACCCGACCCCCTCGTGAGCCATTCCGGCCACAAGAGGTGTTTGCTAACAGCACTTGCCCCCAACAGCCCGCTGTGACTACACGGGGTATGTTTCTATTTTTAAAATCCTTTATATTAAGTTCACCGGCTTGCTTGCTTGCGCGCTTACGACCGTGCAAATCTTTCGGTCGTTTTTGAACCCACTTCCCGTGATCAAATCGAGCTAACATTTTGCACACAGACGCGTTGTGCGTGACAATTTATTTTCGTGAAAATTTTTTTCCTAAATTTGATACTTTTTAGGTAAAAACAAATTATATTTAATTACCAATTGCTTAATGGTGGCAGGCAATCATCTGACCCATAGGTGGCAGCCATCTCAAGCCAGAGGACGAGAGGACTCTAGCCGTCCGTTTCAAAGACCAATGTGGGCTGGGTTGTGGCCCATTGAACACGCATATGAAGGATTTATAGTGAAAAACTTTGTTTTTACGGGTAATTTTTTTTTTATTTTGTCGTCGTGTTTTGGCGTGCGTGTATTATGAAGTCCGTCACGTGTGACTGACGAGACAGACGGCGCGCGCGCGGTCCTTTGCGCTCGTCTGAATCTGGCTTCTTCAACCTCGGCGTGACCCGCAAGGCCATTTTCCCGATCATATTCCCTTCGCCTTTTAAAGGTCACGCAATATGCGGGAACGCATGCTCAGTTACTCAAAAAATGAAAGCGTTCGGCATGCGCGCGGACAGTGGGGGTTTCTTACGCACGTTCTACGCACGAGTCTTGCGCCCGGCTTTAATCACATTCGCTCTCATTAGTTGCAACACCAGATCGCTTCTGTTGTTGCGCGGAACTTTTGAGAAATTTTGCACACGCGAGTGGCTTGCAGCCGATTGCAGTGTCGTTACGTAAAACACAGCGCTTGACTCGGTGGAGGACATTGCAAAAATAACAACACGGAACAAACACCACTCAACACAAGTTGCATAATGTTTGGGCTTAAGATTTGATCACCCTGTTTGCGCGTCGTCAACAAGGAGCCTTGAATTAGCATCGCGAAAATATCTCAGACTGACACGGAGATAATTGCATTTTAATCAGCAATCATAAAGTTTGCAATACGATACGTGCACACAATGGCAATGCGGCGGCATGTCGTAAGCAAGATAATGACATAGCAGAGGGAGAGAGAGAGAGAAAAAAAACAACTCCCCGTCAATGTGCTGAGCAGATGTGTACGCATGCACACCTGCGCGTCGTCATGCTTGCTACCGGCGTGTGTATCAGGCGAGTAAATCCACGCATAATGGACCGCTTTTACAGCATTCCGGTGCATACCTCCTGTGCATCCTGTGAGCCCGATCCTGATGGCCTTGCCAGACCAGTGTCCTCACGCTTATTTTCATGCCGCCCGCCGTACGTGAAATCAGAACGCGGGGCATCATGCGAGTGGCTTACTTGAAAGTGCTGGTTGCACTTGCGCGGATATATTATCCTTAAAAGCCGATTTCCCGTTGGACCTGATATTCTAATGTTTTTTTTTAGAACAATGGTCGTGATAATTGTTTCGGTACACTCGTTAATAATTGTCTCCCGGTGCGTTTAAATAACATGACATGGGAGGAAAAAACGCATTTTCCATGCAAAATTAGCGTTCGTTAGTGGTAAGCACATATGACCAATGACAGTTTAAGGAGGGTCAACAGTGCAATGCTCATTATTGCGCAAAATGGGAGTATCACCTTTTCATACCCACATTACCCCGTGCTAAAATTAATTTTGGCTTAGTTTTCCAAGCATTAGCCATAGAGTGTGCAGGCATGAAATTATCCCCGTTTGAGCATGTACAATTACAGTCCTGGTGACATCAATGGGGTGGGAACAATTTGAAGGGCTCTGCTGTACGTTTGGGGAAATGAGATACATTTAATTAAATGCACCGCTGACAAATGCACATAATTGGCCACCCTTAAGGAGATTCTCATATGCCACGAAATCAAAGTGCAAATTGTGCAGGGTGTCTAATGTTCATTTACGTTGTGAGTACCGAGTGTTACATTGTTAGTACTGAATAAGTTAAATGGTTGCGTCTTTGCCTTTGTATATATTCATTGAATGGCCAGAGGGCTCACTTTATATACTAAACGATGAACTACAAATATGTTTGATAATATGATACATGAAATGTCCTACCAACCTAATTTCACGTGCACAAGCCACATACTAATACATACTGTTAACATACCATCACAAATTTAAAAAAATATATATTTACACAATACAGTTTATTAAGATATTCGTAATAATGTTGGTGCTGTGCATACTTTCAATATCCCATTCTCAAAACATGTTGACTAATCCATTTGCAGTATTAAAAGACCCCCCGTATAGACTCGGCAGACTGTTGGTGCAAGTGCTGTTAGCGAGCACCTATGAAGGCCGACACGATACACGAGGGAGTGGGTAGCCAGCAGCACGCCCGGCCACCTTTGTCTCCCCACGCGAATATTACCCGCTTTGTTTAAAAAAAAGCAGGACACTCATTTTCACGAGAGACAGTTGTGTGGCTGAATAAGCACTTCCAGGGTGTTTCTAAGCAAGGGGGGGGAGGAATGGTTGTTAAATCGAGGACGGGAAAAGAAACCCAAACCCAGAGTGGGGAACGAAAGGCATCAAAGCAAGCGGTGCTGCTGTTTAAGAGGCGTTGCTCCCCTGCCTGGAAATTAGGCAAACAATTATAAACGTGCTGCAGGTGTGCCATGAACACAGCGGGAACGCTTTCTCACCAATACCGTGGGCGCCTGTCGCAACGTGGGACGCCTCTTGCTCCTGCATCTAAATGCGAACGTGTCCAAGGGAAGAAGAAAAAAAACGAGGAAAATGAATCCATGTTAAGCGTTCAAGAAGAGCAGAGTTTCTTTTCGAGCTAAGCTCGTCTATAGTGGAGTTCTGCTTATCACGACAACAACAGAACAAACTCTAAACTCACAATCGAAAGAGTCATTTTGGCTGGCAAACTGTCTTGAGACTTAGGAGGCCTTTGCTGAGTAAATAAAGGGATTTGTTATTATAATTACTATTTATGAACCAGTTCACATATGTCATCTACATCCGGTGGAAAATCCCGGAAAACTGTTCTGGGAATGATTTTGGCACGCCACATTTATCTCACCTTTTTCATGAACAAAAGCCAAACTTACAACTATTATGAGTCCATGCATCTATTTTTTGTTTCTATAAACCTTTCCATAAGATTACAGGGTACAATAATATTGGATTATCATGGATAGGTGTACCTTGCACTCTCGTGGTAGTGCCTTACGCTGATAATCCGTAACTCCAAACCGGCCTAGCAGCATTGCAGAAAATATCGAGCGAGAAATTAAGCCCTGTCTGCATCTAACACATTAATGACCGTGCTGATGTGTTTTTTTGCTGTCGCTCCTTTGCAGAATTATAAAGAACCAACCCAGATTAACAAGCGTCAACCAAAGTGATTTTGAGCAATACACCGTTTTGCAAAACCTGTGAGTGTGGGCCTCGCACTGATTGCATTACCTGACCTAATGGGACTGTCACTCGCTCTCACCGCACCACCCATGCTTTACGCTAAAGTCCTTGGCATGCACTCATCCCTGCTGACGGAGACTAATCATTAAACCGCAATTATTCAGACGATGACGACAATGACGGTGACCAACGCTGGCAACGACGACAGACACGGTCGCGATAATCTTGCAAACTGACAGTTGTGTTTGTCACTTCTTTTCCCTGTGTAATTGCATATATTGCTGCCTTTTATTTTTATTATTACAGCACCATAACCAATACCGGGCTCATGAGTATTTCACAAGATGCATTCCGAAACAACAATCGTCTAAAATATATGTAAGTCTACTTGCTTTCCTTATTCCTTTTCACCAAACGTGTGTATGCATTTGTGCGTGTGTGTTTTGTAATTAGAGGCACCTAAATACGTCCATTAAAATATTCACAGTTGGGAGTCATATAATTATGCCACTATAGGAGCATCCTTACAATTGATGAGCTACCAGTTACACGGTGAAATATGTGCGCATGCATATTTCAACAACATCAAATCTCCTTGGCTGCCATGTATGGGTGGATGGTATGCACAGATCTGGAGCCATTTGAAGCATCGTCATTTGTGAATGTTGAAATATCAGCTTGAAATGAATAGCTGTCTGAGATGCCTTCAAAGGTCCCGTATATAGCGTGTTGTCGGTAAAAGGGTGATGTTGAAAGTGGCTCTTTTTTTCAGACATTGAAGTGTGTGACAGCTAGAGAGAGGGGAAGCTTTCCATTTGTGTAAGAAAAAAAAGGTTAAATAATTATCCTTAAATCCCACAGGATTCTGCTCAACTTTAATTCCAATTGTATGTATCTGGATTTTAATAAACGACAAATTATTGCCAGCATTGTTTAAACACAATCGTTATGGAGAATTATAAATACAAAAAAATGCATCAATGTAATTTGTTAGCATGGATAGTTTGTATGTATGGCATGTATCCATACTAGCACACTGAATGCATACCATTTGCGGCTGAGCCCATATATTCATCTGCGTTTATAAGCTTTTTTTGGTGAGCTACAGAAAATTTCTTTACAGAGATGCTCTATTTTATATTTAGACAGTCTATCTGCAATTATGATGGGTCGAACATTTGACCTTGTTGGTGCATGCGATCACATATTTGAACAAACACAGATCTCGACAATACATTTTCATTCTGTGCCATCCAACCATCAGCTGGATTCAATATAAAAATGTAGTGTGTGCATACACAAAGCAGGAACAAATATTTCGATGCAGCCCAACGCAGTTATATATTTCTTCTCCGCCTTGGAGGCTTTGTGCCAGAAGTGCACCGTGGTGACCACTTTCTTAAAGACCTCTACAGCTCTCAGCTGCCATGAAAAAATGCTCTAGAATGCGTTGCAACACGGAGAGAACTTTCATCAACTGATCCTTATGGTGGTACCCTGAGGTTGCCAAATAATACAAAATGGCCGAGGCAATTAAATATTTTATTTCTGGGACAATATTTTTTTCTCCAGGGGTGTACTTAACTCCGCGACTGGGGTACCAATCAATCCGAAATCAGTGCTACTCCGCGACGTCGAAACGCAGCGAGGACGATTGTGCCGAAACCCTGAACGCTCGTACGCACCGTAGTGGTGCTGCATCGTGCACAGCTCGTCGAGATGAGTCGACTGCTGCATCGCCGACCATCAACAGACTAAACATTTTAACACGTAGGCTTTCGCGACCAATGTTATTCATAATCAACGATTTTTGGGTTTAGATCGCGTTATTTACGACACATTTATAAATAACGCGATCTAAACCCAAAAATCGTTGATTATGAAGACTAAACATTACTGCATCACGGACATTATACGAGAGCCGGGGTACTACGGTAACCCGGGGTACAGGTTTAACTGGAGAACATTGACGTTATTTTTTGTTGTTGTCCTCGCAGAAATCTGGCTAACAACAAATTGACTCGCATCTCATGGAAGGTGCTCCAAGGGCTTCAGCTCAACCAACTGTAAGTTCCAAAAGTAATTTAATTAATACATATAAATCACATTCATCAAACCATTAATAATAGGTACATGTATCCACTCGACGCCTTGATTTCATAGCCTTTGCTGTGATTAACAATATCATGTTTTTCAATAGTGTAAAAGAGTGGTTAATGTGACCAAGGTACTGGCATATGAAGGAGTCTACACGTTCTAAGACTATTCTTTGATCTTGGTCAATATAAAACGAGCTGGTTTAAGAGCCATGTATCGTCTACGCGACAATTGCGTGCTCTTCACAAAACTCCGTCATTGGCATTGAACATCTTTCACGATCTGCCGTGGCCCAAAAATAAAAATACTGCTGCTGCTGTTGCTGCTGCGTTGCCTCGTGCACATCTCCCGAGAGCAACTCTGCTGGGAACGGGAGACGCTGACGTGCAGGACACATAAGTGGCTCATTTGCTGCTCACCCATCGCAGCTGTCATTCAAGGCTGTTTTGTGTGAGATAATGATATGAAGGCACCAGGTACTCTTGTTTACGAGTCACCGTGGCTGCAGAGCGGCAGCAGTCTGGCAGCAATGCCGATGCGTAATTGGGCGTGCAGCAACAGAGTAATTGGTTGAATCTATTCCAACTTTAGAAGCAGATGCTTCGATAAAACTTTGAAAACTGTGCGCCTGGTGAGATTATCATTGAACAGGCTGCTCGATACCAACCGGCCGCTACTGACTACTGAAGCGCTAATCGTGTGTTGCATGCGTCCACTGCTGCATCGCTGCAATGTCAGACCTATTCTTTTTGTATCCACGCAGGAATTTGTCCGGGAATCCCTTAGTGTGCTCTTGTGGCATTTGGTGGCTGCAGCTCTGGCTGAAGAGAAACCCGGGCACTCTTGGGGGCCAACCCAGCTGCAGATTAGCGGAGACCGACAGAGTCATTCCTCTCTCGAGCTGGGCTGCCCCGGGCTGTGGTGAGCGCTACCCCAGTGTGATACGGGGGGGGGGGTGTGGGTGGAGCCGGATTGTGACAGGCCCATAAATAATAGCTCCATGGGTAACCGGAGGACAGGAATAGTCGGCACCATTACAAGCGTATACAAAAAATAAGGAAATATAAAAAAAATGGCAAAACCTGGAAGAACATTTCCCGTAGATGTATGTATGTTGAACTTCTTTCGCGTTGTACGGAGCCAACCATGCGAATCGGAGGTGCAGGGCACTTTCAATAATCGCATGCCATTGTGAATGCTTGTTCAACTCCAATTCAAACTACATGCACAATGTGTAATTCTGTAAAACAAAAATATATTGCGCAACGTTTATTTCTGCACTGCAGAAAATAATGCAAATAATGCGGTTGGGCAAAGAAGCGCATGGCTTATTAGTGACCCCGGGCAAGTCACGCTTATATAAGTGTCATCCATCTCACTCGATCACCATAATCAATTGTGTGATTCTCTTGAATGCAGCATTGTTGACAATGAGTTACATTCCTCTTCCTATTGTTTCTTTCATGCCTATGAGTCAATACAATTCAAACCCACGAAAGCAATCAGCCGCCCAATAGTAAATGATGCAATCGTTCGTATCTATTTAGTTTGTGTGTATGCGTGTACTCGCGCCTAAGCAGTACAACGATTGGGCTTAAGTGTCAGGTTTGGTTGACTTTTGAACCATGCCTTGCCGTAGAAACGTTGTCAGCCTACGCCTCACACGCGCACAGCAGTTTATGTGTTACTTGCATTGGAGGCAGATTTATAGCAGGAGCATAGTATTCGTTTACAGGGAGTTAAAAATAATGTGAAATTATAATGATGTATATCTATGGATCTACAACACTGCCATACCTGTTTTTAATACTGTATTTCCCTTTGTTTAGCCTCCATCTGCCATTAATTTAAAATTGTACGAACAGAGATGTGCTTTGTGTGTTGATGTGTGTGTTGAGGAAGCATGTGAAACAACGTATTAATTAAACTGTCACTGACAGGCAAGGAAGATCTTGATGTTTTGGCTCACTGGCCTTCATCATTTAAACTGATGGTTAACAAAAACCTGTTATTATATTTAATTAACTTTAAAAAGTTCGCTGACAGAATTTTTTTTGCCTTATACTTATATATGTACATGCGCTTGAATAATACTGATTTAACATTTTTATGCAATGTAAACTATCTACAGTGGAAAACTTGCAATCGATTATTTGAGTTAAAATATTAGGGAGTAAAATCGGAAATCAACAGAGAGCTGAATTGAGGCAGTGACTCTCTAAGGTGACGCTTATTGTACCCTTCATACGGCATGCGAACATTTTTAGTAAACTGACGATGCTTGTGCTCTTTTGTTCCTGCTCAAATTATTTTCGTGTAACAGTGTCGCAGTGGTTCGCACACTCAGCTATGAACCCAGTGACCTAAGTTTGATTCCCAGCCAAGGGCTGACAACGGTGATATATGAAGTAACTTGTCCTGGGTCTCTGCCCCCCCCCTACCAAACCAAACTGACCAGCGTGTTTCGTTACGCTCAAACAACCTCCATAACTGACACAACATGGAGAGGCCTCCATTCAGCAGAAGATAGACAGATGGCTGTAATTTATAAATTAAATTATATTTGTTTGTTGATTGAAAAGGACTTTACCAAACCAGAATAAAATAATTCATGTTAAACCAAAGTTTCATATTGCATCCATATTGTTGGATTATTGTATGTTGACACTTGTGGTGATCCCACTGCACAAAGTAAGAAATTCATGAAAATGTAAACTGTATATATATAAGAATTAGAAGATAATTAGAATGCAGGGGTGGTGGTCAAAAAATTGTTGTTTAGAGGCAGTCGAGAGTATACCACTCCAAACTACGTGCAACGAAATACATTGGAGCCCAATGGTTGCTTTGTGGTTTGGCTTTAAAACGCACCACTAAATTAACTAAGAAATCGTGAAAGCTTCCATGCCGTATACAATGCAACAACAACAGCACAATAAAGCTTCGCGGATCACGAGAGTGATGTGCATAAGCTACCGTTGTTTTTTTTCTCTGCGAGATTGTGCAGTGCTGTATAAGAGACATTTCCAAGCTACAGATACACATTTTTCGCAGGGTCAACATGCAGTGTTTACAGCACAAAAATAACTGCGCGTGTGTGTGTGCTGTAGCAAGACATGGCCACCATCAGAAATTGATATAAACCGCGGGGAGCGGTAGTGTAGTGGTTAGCGCGCTGCGCGACGAACCCGGCGACCCCAATTCGATTTCCGCTCCAGGCCAACACCAGGGACGATTATTTGAACCGGTCCTGGGCCTCCTCTGGTTCGACTCAGCCCCAAATGAGTATCTAATGCGGTGTGTAAATATCGCCATTTGGGAGACAAAGGCGACCGGGCATGGTGCTGGTCACCCACCCCCTCCTGTGCTGTGCCAGCCTTCATAGGTGATCGCTAACAGCACTTGCCATACTGTTAAGGCAATGGGGAGGATATTTGTCTTTGCGTCCTATCAAGACGTGGCCACGTTCAGAAATGGATATAAATGCGTGCTCTGTAAACAACTGCGAAGGGATGAGATCATGAGCTGTATATACAAATTTGGAGTGGGAAGGGGATGGTGCTATTTGATAAATTCATGATGCAAGGGATAAGGAAAATATAAAAATGGGCAATAAAAGGCCGTGTGTGATGAGATTATAGATGGGGATGCTGCTTTATACAAGTTAGGCAGTGGCATGTGTTGATTAAATGTTTGGCCATGGAGCTGGAGTGAAGACGGGAATTGGGGTGACAAAAGAAAGTGTTTGATTGACATTAGAAGCAAACTGTCCTCTGCACAAAGTGAAAATATAGAGCATCTCTGAAGATGAGGTTGTGGGGAGGGCAGCAATGAATATCAGTATCCTTTCAAGAATATATTGAATGTTTCAAAGGAAATGTAACATGAATTGGTTTGAGAAGTTCAGGAGTGGCACTAATTAAATGTGCTCCGCTATTGGCGGGAAGGCCATTCGAGATGAACGAGGGAGTCATATAAATGCAAAACATTGTTAAAGAGAGACATTAAAAAAATCTGTGGCCAGCACGAACCCCCCTCCCACCACCACAGGCAAGGCTCACCCTTTTTTTCACCTCTCATCAGAAGTGTGCCGTGTAACAGAGGAATAAAATGACATTCGCGATACGGTCTTCGCGGGTTTTGGTCACAGGGGCGGAGCCCATCCATCAATGTATTATCACTGACGGAGAAATATGGAACCTCTTTAAAATGTATTATTATTGGTGTTGCCTCCCAGTGAATTTACTTCGACTGCATGCAATATACCCGTTTTATATTGTTCACATTGTAAAAAAAATTGTGTTCAGCACTACTTTTGCCTGCACCTGCTACGCGTTTTGTTCCGTTGCTGCCTGTTCCTCGGCACGCATCAACTTTACGTTGTTGTTCTTTCCTGATGCTGCACCATGGCTCTCCCTTGCAAACTGTCTGGGTAGCCGGCTAAACGGGACTTTCCGTGTAACAAATAAACATCGGTCGATTGGAACATCATTTGCCAGTAAAAATATGATCATTGTTTTTTTACCCTTCTATCTGGCAACAAAACTGACACCTTTTTTTACAAGGAAAGCTGTCTCGGGTGTGGACCAATCAACTTCAAGGACAGTGCACATTATCAGAGTTATGTCTTTTGTTTGCATTATGACTGCAGGTATTGCGGTCTATGCAAACATGACTCCTTGTAAAAAGGTGTCAGTTTTGTTGCCAGATAGAACGGTAAAAAACCAATTATCATCGGTCGATTGATCGATTAATATATTCGGAAACAGCCACCAAATGTACGAGAGCTTCAAAGTTCAGTGTGTGAGTGCAGCGCTGGCCCCGCCGCGTCATGAGTCCACGTCCTCTTGCCTTTCTCCGACGGCGGCGGCGGTGCTGCAGACGCTCCGGAGGTGCGCGTGAGCAAAAGCAACATCTCGCTGTTCGAGGGGGAGGACGACATGGTGACGTGCAGCGCCACGGGCATCATTCCGCTGCTGCGGTGGGAGTTCGCAAACCTGAGCTCCGCGTGTGAGCCGCAGGTGAGATCTCCTACTGACCCGCGGATTGCCGCGACTTTGCACGCGAGGAGTATCCACTTTGGAACAGCGGGGGGGGGGGAGGGTGGGAAGGTCTCCGTTGCAGAAATCACTGGCAGGGTATAGGAAGACTCGGTACCCATGGGGGGGGGGGGCACGGAGGGGTCAATGTCCCCCCCCCCCACCCAAACTGGACACCTTTATTCATTTATTTTCAATAGTTTTCAATGAAAATAAAAATAATACGCATTCCTAAATATAGAAGTCAAACTCCGCCTATGCTGGTAGCCCGTTTCTTGATTCGCATGTGATCCGATCCTTTCCCCAATTGTGTGAATTCAGCCGGACCCCCCCTGCCTCCGCTGCCCCTCCCCCCCTTCTCGCTCGTGGTCTGGTACGCGGTTGGGGTACACGGCTGGGGTACACGGCTGGGGTACACGGCTGGGGTTCATGGCTGGGGTTCGCGGCTGGGGTTCACGGCTGTTTTTCGCACGTTTTTGCCGACTGAGTCCTGCGGTGTTGGCAAAAGCAAAAAGTAAAAAAACATTGGGAGCATACAAAAGCTCGCAGGGGGCATCAACACAGTCACTGTTAAACAAACGTTTAACAAATGTTAAACTCTGAACAGGATGAGTAACGATACAATATGCTTTTTTGCCTATTCTTCATTCTGCTTTCAACTCTCATAGTTGCTGAATTGTACTTTTTTTCATTTTGTACAGCCCCTTCCAACTACT
Organism: Lampetra fluviatilis; assembly: GCF_964198595.1. Lineage (NCBI taxonomy): Eukaryota > Metazoa > Chordata > Hyperoartia > Petromyzontiformes > Petromyzontidae > Lampetra > Lampetra fluviatilis. The sequence continues at coordinate 8,188,376 of NC_136287.1, read as the reverse complement.
GCAGACCGTTTGCATATGAAATGACTTCGCTCCAATAATTTCGAAAGTGGGGGCTGAGCCTTCAACAGGGGGAGGGGCCCTCCAGCTCCCACGGACGCGATGGGGCGACTTCCACCTCCCCTCCATCGCAGGGGTCTCCAGGCTGTCCCCTGCCCCCCGCTCCCCGCCATCCAATACATTCACAATGATCGTGTTTACGATGATGCTGTATTCACAGTGACACCGTTCACTGTGCGCCTGACCAAAATAATCACGTTCCTGTTGATTTAGTGAGAGATGCTTGTTGTTTTGCTTTTCACTTGAAAACCAAAAATTGTACAAGGGTGAGCAATACACCAACAATCATCAGAGGCCACGACCTGACCTGGAGGGCATGGACAATATTTAAATAGGACAACTTGTCGGTTGTGATTGCTTGCGAGAGACGTCTGTTGGCAAATGGATGAATTACATTATTTTGATTTACATTATTTTGATACCCTCACTAATTCGCCGTTGATGCATCGGGAATATTATTGTCCATTGTTTGGCTTTTAAACTGGGAAGCCGAAAGTAGCCCGTGCTACTATGTGCTGCTGCGTAGCATGGTGGAGAGAGAGAGGGAGGGAGCCGATGGGAATGCCGAGGACATGAGTGCAATAAGCAAGTTCTCCCAAGATGAAATCCATCCGTGTTCTTTACTTTCTTTAAGCCAATTGGAATTGAAGTTAATTGCTTTTTAACGTGCAGTGGCTGTTTCAATCAATCTAACAATCAAATGTTTTGCCCATTCATTAGTGAGTCTACACAATTATCACCTTTGCCAGTTGAACACCATCCTAAACAGCAGTGCACGTTCATACCGATGAATGATATATGTGCTATAGACTTATTGTATTGCAGATTATAAGTGCCGTCTAATCTTGTGTGAGTATATTTACAGTGTACGCGGCCATGTGTTGCACTCACAAACTGTGCGCTAACCCCGTTGCTCTGGCGGTTTCATTCCCAGGAGGAGAGTCAGCTGGGCTCGGCGGTGTCCTTGCGCATATTTAACATCTCGTACGAGGACAACAACAAAAACATCACCTGCGCAGCCGAAAATGCGGTGGGAATGGCAAACGTCTCGGTGCAAATCACCGTCCAATGTAAGAGCGCTTTGCCCTGACTCCATTAGACCTTTGAAGCACGATTATTGTTTTTTTTTCCGAACAGGCATCTCTGGTGTCTAATACTTGTGCAATCGTGCAATCTTATGCCCGTAATCTTAACACCGCTTACTAGATATGACTTGTGAGGCCCCTTTATTAGTTTCAGCTAATATGTTCCTCTTCAGAATGAATAATAATCAGACAGCGGCCCATACGTACATAGCAGCAATGCAATCGTGCTCTCTCGTTTTGGATGAAGCAATTTCGTCACTTTTAAGAATATTTTCTTTGGGAGGGTTTTTTTCTACCCTGCTGCTGAGCTTTTCCACTCGTACAGCATTCCCTTCGCTTATTCTGCATTGTTGCTGCTAGTGCGTCGTAATGTGTCTACATGAAAATAGGATGTTGCAATGAATTATGAGGGCATGCAATGTTTCTCCACACGGCTTGCATTCATAATGTCTCAAAGCCTAATGGCGCAGTACAGCACGCAGCTGCAATTCACATATTGCAATTCCACTGTCATTTTAGAGCAACGGGAGTGGCGTGGCCCTGGCCTTATGTCATTAAAGGGCATTTATTATAAGCCAATAATTTGTATGGAACACACTCCATTACGGGCTGTAAATAAGGCATCAATAAACTCGAAAGGCTCTTTTTAATGTCCTTTTGATATATTTACTGCACATTTGAAAATAGCTTTGAAATAAAATTTGAAAACGTGGCGAACGAAAAATAAAATGACAATCACCTCCGATTATCACAGTTGGCTACATATGGCGCAAAAGAAGTTAAACATACATACGCACACGTACTGCTATGTAGTGCAAGCCCTATGCATTATTGATGTCAGCAACTTTTTTATACTATTTCCCAATTTATGTGCGATTTATCAAAACATGGTGCCTTACCCTCCAAGAGAGCATCTATGCCTACTTTGCCGTGAATGTTATTAAAGACAACTTTGCTTATTTAAAGTAACCACAAATTCACATTTTTTGACTAAACCATTACCCTCACCATTTCTCCAACTATATTATGGACCAACAAACCTCAACGTTGCTTAATTATTTAGTTTTTAAGGGTAATGAGTCGTCATAGAATATACACAATAATGAATTCTGTTTTTTTTTTAGTTAAATTAATGATATTAACATTCTAATTTGAATCCAAGTTATATGAACATATCAATGCACTTGTCATTGTTACTGCATATGTAGAATATATTATTATATTTGACCGGCGAAATTTGTACATATGCTGAGGAAGCAAAGTTAGAAATGAATGATGGTCTTTATCACGAAAGACACACAATAAAATCACGTCTGTGCCCAGACCTACTTGGACAATGAGCAGAGAGCGGTGCCATTTTGAGAAGCAATGCCTCCCTTTAACCAAACGTCACTCACTCTCAGGACAATAAAGTGTCTTATGACAGTTTTCTTTTTATTCTGCCAACCAATTTTTAGCCTCTGGCCATTTCCTTCACACCACTGCCAAATTTGAGTAAAAAAAATATTTTTTGTGAAACTAAGTTTGGCATTCCTGAACACTCTTCCAATTACACACGAACAGCTCCATTACTGCTGCTGCAGCAGCAGATGATCTCAAGCTGTATGGTCGAAGGCAATGTGCAATTGTCAGATTGCACTTGATTGGGAAAAAATAAGTTGACAGCACTTTGGCAAATCCCCTACTGGACGAAGGCCTCCCCCATACTGCAATGGTCATAGCGGTTGTTTGACCATACTTCACAATTTTGAGGGTGTTCAAGTTAAAGGAGAGATGCTCAGGAGCAATTCAGATATAACTCGCTACTGATGTTAGCCAAGGCTAGCAATCAATCTCAAGGGGCTAAACAAATGCATGCTATACCGGACAATATATTGTTCAGTGATTTCCTAATTACAGACATTGAGTTTTGGTAAATCCATAAAGGCCGAGCATCCCAACACCCCGGTAGCGTTATCTCCAGATTGACACGTGACCATGTGCCAACCTGCCCGTTTGTCACGTGACTGTTAAAGAAACGCGCCGCTGCACGGTGTGCGTTCTCATTGGGCAACCGCGCCGTCTCGCATTCTCACCCCGCAACTGCCACAGACATTCCGAAGATCATCTACCTGAACAAGGCAGAGAAGTACCACGTGTGGTGCATCCCGTTTATGGTGCGCGGGAACCCGCTGCCCACGCTCAGCTGGCTGTACAAGGGCGTGGACCTCAACGAGAGCCGCTTCGTCTCGCTGATCGTGCACCCGCTGGGGCAGGACGGCATGGAGGGCTGCTTGGACATGGACTTGGCCACCCATCACAATAACGGAAACTACACCCTGGTTGCGAGCAACAGCTTGGGCACTGTGTCGCGCACCGTCTACTGCCACTTCATGAACAGCTCCGGTGAGGCCACGCGAAATGAGCGGAGGATGAACGGGCAAATCGTGGGGAGCATTCGAGGCGCACGTCGGATAGCGGCGAACCCGAGGAGCGTTTGGTCGAAAAGGGAAAGCTGGGTGAGATGCGATGCGCATTGACAGCCAGCGCCAATGGCGATCGAATGGCGATGATGATAATTCACACTTGCGATCAAACGCATTGATTGTATTCAACTCGATGCAAACGCAAGCTGGTCGTCAGCGACTTCGTCACCCAAGGCAGTGTGCATGAAAGTCGGAGTTCATTTCAAGCAGTTAAGTAATTTCTGCAGGAGATTAGACAAAACTGTCCGTTGGCTGTTTAATAGTAGTCTGTGGTATCATTTTTCAAAAGGATATTGTTCAAGAGTGGACAATTGTGTGCACGGTGTCAATCCTCAAATCTGAAATGGGGAAAATTATCTGTAACTCTATAGAAAATAATTTCAGTGAGGAGGCATATTTAGATTTTCAAGGTACCACTATTTGCATATTTCAAATAAAGAATAGAAATTTCATTAATTGTTTAGTGTCTAGGTTTGTTTGAGTAACAGATCTGATGGCAGCACTGTTACACAACGCATTGGTAGAAACCAGAAACTGCACTCAATGTCATGCGAAAAATATGGGTGTCAGATGTTGGGTATAATTGAATCTCTCGCTGTGTCCACTAAATCTTATACTCGAGTTATATTTATATTCACAAGGTGATAATAAGTGTCAGATCCTATTTAATATCACCCTGAGGCTGTTTATGTATCTACGGGGCCTTATTTAGTGTAGTGCCAATAAATTGTAAATTATCTTAAGTGTTCCTTGGCAGCGTATTGCCAAGCTTTATGTTAGGCACAATTACTGTTTTGATAGTAATTTACTGCACACCAACAATGCATTTGTGAGCGGTTAGCATATTTGTTGATGGGCAAAACTCAAGGGGGTAAAACACACGTTGACACGCGCACACCTAGTCACTTATGCTACATGAATCGCTCTGGAGGGAGGCCTGCGCTGTGCACGCTGCCCTCAAACATCTCGCCGGAGCTCCTGCCACCCATATTCCAAGCAGCCGATTTACTATTCTGCCCGTGCGCTCCACAGAGCCACACTTGGACTATGTTGTCATGGTCACGACATTCATCACGACGGTCCCCCCGCCCCGCCCCCCCCCCCAAAAAGCGAGCTCAGAGACCATGCAAAAAAAGTCCCATCTCCGTCTATTTGCGAACAGGCAGCTGCTGCCGTGCCCCACTGGCGAGGTGAGCAGACATCCGTATAGAAAGAACCTATTGACATCTTCTTGGTTCTTTCGGTAAAGTCACGTAGAATGGAAATAATACAAAAATAAAAACTTGATAAAATAATTCTCACGACGTTTCGGCCACAACGCAAGCAGCCGTCCTCAGGTGGAGAACAGGTCTGTCGAGAAGACAGAGGTGTTTGAGGGCAGCATTCAGACTCTGTCTTCCCGACAGACCTGTTCACCACCTGAGGACGGCTGCTTGCGTTGTGGCCGAAACGTCGTGAGAATTATTGTATTTTATTTTTATTATTTTATTATTTCCATTCTACGTGACTTTACCGAAAGAACCAAGAAGATGAACCCCTGCAGTCACGAAAGCTTTAAATCGAAATGTATTGACAGTTAATGTTGGTGAGATAAATGCGTTAATCGTGCCACACTGCATGGTGTGGCACGCGCATAGGCAATTGGCTGCAAACGTCCCGCATGAATGCCATTATAGCACGAGCTTCTCATAATTAACTCTCCCTTACGTGACTTTTTTTTCTTTTCATATATATTCATAAATAAGTGAGAAAGTTCCCAACTTTTCATATCTTATAAATATTTGCCATGCATATATATTTTAAAACCGTGCAAATTATCAACCCCAGTGTAGTTGTTCATTTGTAACACGTGAGCCGCATCTAAAATTACACTGTGCTAAAAATGCCTCGTTGGGAATTCGAGCAATAATTTTTAAAAAATCACCTAAATCACACTACAAATAATATTATATTTTTAATTGAATTTCAGTGTTAATTGTGGACATTACTTCCTTGTGCTGAGAGTCAGTGTAAATGTTATCACTTTCATGCCACTTTATCAGATTTTTTTTTATGAAAAACCTTGGGAAAATGTCCACTCAAAAACCTACGTATAGATGATATTCTATCAACGCAATGCATAGTGTGAGATACGACAGGGCTTTAGTTTACAAAAGTGTATTTGCATGCGAAGTGTGCATATCCTGAGGTGGGTGGGTGACTCCAGAGGCTAATGCAAAATCTCAGGTCCCTGTCATTAAACTGGGTTTTTCTTGTTATACATTGATGGTCGCAGCCCAGTCACCTGTATGAAGCCACAAATAGCCACAATCAGACATTTTTATTTTTTACTAAATTTGGATTGTTCCAGCTCTGATCATTAAACGTACGATCAACAGTGTTTTCAGGACATATAAAATAATTATTCCTGTTGTGGATAATGAGACCTATACAGCTCACTTCAAAAGTCGTTGTGAGCCATTGTGTAGCACAGTATGGTGCCCAAATCTCTCTGTGCGAGTTCCAAATGGAGCTTTTTAATTTAAAACGTGCAGACAACACACTTGGAATATAATTGTCAAAGATAGCATTCTATATATATACGTGATTTTTTTTATTCCTATTCCAACAAATGTATCTTGTGCAGTGCCACACATTCAATTAAACCTCAGCCTGTTCCCATGGTATTAATGTTGGGATTCCATCAATTGAGCAATCAACCACTGGGAAATCAACACTGGTTTTCATGCATTTTTGGCCACCATACCGCCTTTTGCATTAGAAACACGTTGAAGAATATCAATAGGCACACCTGCGAAACATCTCTTGCTTAGACACCATCTCAGTTCTACCAAATTCAAGGGTTATTTAAACATTGCGTCTCATATATATGATAGCTTGTCAATAGTTTTCAGAAAAATATAGCAAAATAAAACCAGAGTTATGGCAAGCACCAATCCTGCATATTTTAATGTCGGTTAAGGTAATTTATTTCCTTTGATCTACACAACATTTTAGGGTATTGCAGATATATATTTCTAAATGCTTACCTATAATTGTATATGTCTTAGGAACAGGACAAGATAACCATATGCTAACACAGGCATGCACATGCACATAAACGTATTAATTTACAGCATCAGCGACATGTAGAAAACTGAGTCTAATTATTTGCATTTTCAATTTATAGGTTTCCTTTCGGAGGAAGTCGTCATCAAAAGCGGTAATGCTTAATATATTTTTGTAACTTAGTCATTTTTTTACACAAATTCATAATGGCAATCTCATCCATCAACTAAACGTTTAAGCTGCAGGGAGCCGTGTGGCTGAAGGGGGTCCCAGATTGATGCACAGCTACGGATTAACCAAATAGGCAATTAATTTACAAGCTTTTTATTTATTTATGAGAGTTACTGAAGCAGCAACTATTAAAAATATTTCGTGTGTGCAGTTGCTTGGGGCCCCGACTGAGGACCTTGATAACCTTAAAACCATCCCCCACGTATACAAAATTAAAGCGTTGTAAGATCCTTATTCACAAATAAAACTATACTTCACAAAAGATGTAACAAAAGTGCTTACACGGTGACCAAACCTAAAGTGAATCCTGTACACAATTTAACGCAAGCCCTTTTTAGACAGGAGGGTAACGATTTTTTTTGTTTAAAGAGAACTAAACTATACATGTTATTTTGGAGCCCTGTGACTTTGTGACACCGTGCACTCTTTATTTTATTACGAATTTCACAGACGGGCCAATCTCACCGAACGCGACACGGGAGGAGCCAGAGGGCGAGGCATACGGGGTGAGTGAGTTGCCACTGCTTAGCATCACGGCCCCTTTGGATTCTGTGAATAATTCAGCTTCCCCGCAAGGCGTGCAGAGTCGACAAAGCTGTCGGGGTTTTTGGTTGCAACAACAAAAAAAAGAATCGCTGGCAGGGGGGTGGGGGTGGGGTGGTTTGATCACGGGGCAGTGCCTGCACGAGACCGATAACATGAGGCCATGTGGCCAGCTGAGCAGTTTTAATTAACGCTGGCGCGTACCACGCAGCGCACGAACCGAGCAGCGCGCGCATGAACAGCGGCGTCAGGCTATTTTGGTGGTGGCTGTGAAAAGAAAGGTGCAATTAAAAGTTGTTTAAACGTAATTGTGCTTAAAATGCACATTTTCTCCAGATTTCATCTCGATGCAAATGCTAAATAGTGGTAAGTGAGGGCGTTGTACGAACGCTTCGACTGTAACGATTAAGATGGTGATCACGACAGCAATTATGACTTTATCGCATTTAAAGATAAGGTTTGATGTACAGTGTTTGCCAAATGATACTGTTCGACCAATGTTAGCAAATACACGCTGATGTCTCCATTGCATGTTTGGGACAATAACTGTTTTCATTGTAAAAAATTGCACTAAACTGGAAGATAACTTGTTCATATTATATCACTTCTGAAGAATGTGTACGGCGTGCACTTTGCATGATGAAATACAAATGTGGTCTTACTGCCATGCGCAATGTTTTGAAACCCCAAGCATCAAATTAATCTGCAAGTCTGGCACTCAACATCTGACATGCAGTGTGGACAGGATCACTTCCTATAAATTGACTGCGTGACATTCATCCACTCAGGGTGCTTGATATGCATTCATTGGCTGGGCTCTTTAACCAAAACCAGACAGGAGTAACATGTAAACAGTTTGTAATTGCAACATTGTCATTCAGTAGACTGGTTAATGTTCTCATTTTAAGCGGGTGTCATTTGTAATAATATTGATTGGGGCTTTTTTATTATGATTATGATAGCAGCAATCATAGCAATTGTTGTAAAAAAAAGGTATGAAGGAAATTAGTTATTTTTCAAAGAATAAAATTGCGAAACTATTTCTAAAAAAATATACATTGCAATTATCTTCCACACCAAAATATTGCAGTTAATTTTTTGACGGGTTTTCAGCTGTAACTACGATATGGCTAGGTGGTGCCGCTGATTGAACTCAATCGACCCTCCAAAGCTCGCCAGCTGAAAGCTTGTCAGTTAGTTACCGATGAGTGACTGACTCAACCTCTCATGCCCGTGGAGTCAATAACATTGGTACTGCTTTGCGGGAAGTCAAAAGCAGCCTCAGTGTGAAGACTGGTCCCTTCCATGGGAAGGAACAATTTACATCGCTGACATCAGATTAACTTTATAAGTGCCCACTTAATTTATTTTGCCGTGTATGGAGACACTTGAGCTTAAACTTGATCTGAAATGACTAATGCTGTGGTACAGTACTGTACTCATAACTTGTATTGAATCAAGAACTGTGCTATTAACTTCTTGGTTCTTTCGGTAAAGTCACGTAGAATGGAAATAATAAAATAATAAAAATACAACATAATAAAATAGTAATATTATTTAATAAAAAAATAAACCATAATAAAATAATATAATAAATGTATTGTGGTGCATTTTTATTTATTTTATTATTTCCATTCTAAGTGACTCATATTATTTTATTATGTTTTATTTTTATTATTTTATTATTTCCATTCTACGTGACTTTACCGAAAGAACCAAGAAGATGAATCCCTGCAGTCACGAAAGCTTTCAATCGAAATTTAACTGTGCATTTGTCAACGCAGGTTTACTTGGCAGTGAGCATTGCGGCATTTGCTTGCATCGTACTCGCTGGAATGATCGTCCTAATCAACAAGTACGGACGTTCCAAATTCAACATGAAAGGTACCAATTTTCAGACATTCATGCACGCATGTTTTGCCAAGGGCGCGGGTGCCCAAGACACGTCTTGTGCAGAGTAGTGCGGGACATAATTGCTCTCCGTAGAAACCAGAGCAGGTCGAATCGTGTGGTTGTCCCGACTGTGATGGCACAAAAAATTCAACTAGTGCGGTTTAGGCACACGAGAGGGCTTACTCACCAACACTCGTTGCTGTTTTATTTTCCTTTTTGTCCCCGTGCTAAAGGAACTTTTCTGAGGAAAATGTGGAGGAAAATGTGTTGCTTTTTGCAGTGTTGAAAGTCTCGAAGGGACAACGCAGCTCTGGGCTTGTGTGAGAGATGTCATTTATGTCATGAGAGGTGGCGTTATAGATGTCGGTTTTCTGGAGGAATATTGTTTTGTGTGTATTATTGTAGGTCTTTTTAACAAGTCGCATTACTTTTAAACTGTAATAGTATAGATCTACATTTTTAAAAAATACTAAAATAAAAAAAGTTCATACAGTCTACCATATTCTACAACATTTTGCGTCCCACAAATTACAATATTTTTAAACACCCAAACTAAAGTAATCATCTATACGTGTCTAATGTCTACACGTAAATGCATGTACTCTACTATAGGCGCTTAAAACATCAGCTTATCTTGAGTGCACGTCTAATCATTCGTATTTTTGTGAAATATACGTGCTATATTGTGTGATAACAATAGTGTGATATTAATACAATGTATTAGCTAATTTACATTGAATAGCAGGAGGTGGCTTTTACATAGTGTTGCTGACCAGGGTGCTGAAATTAATATAAATATTTTTTCTAAAATAATGTACAGTACTACATTTTTAAGTATTAGAAAAGTTACAATGTACCAATCTTTAGGATTAAGACAATTGTATATATTTAAACTTCGTCTTCGCATATGTGTGTGTGTGTGTGTGTAAATATATAACAAAAGTCATACAAACACATAAAGGTAACGCCTGATCAGACATTGTTCACAAATACACACCAGACCTAAAGTGAATGGATATACTATAATTTAAAGACACATTATCTCAGTAATATATGTATTAAATGTCGGAGTGCCTTATCCAATAACATAGCATGCAGGTTATCAAGATTTTCATTACAACAGACGTTTGTGATATCGCAAGCTGGTACAATGCATTTACCTTCGCTCAACAGTTTAAACCGTCCTTTTGCATATGGTTACTGTTTGCATCTTCATTACAAAAGTTTTTTTTTTTTAAGTTGTGTGTTTGTGAATTCATGACCAATGCAATGATGTATAGAGACCAATACGAATACCAGGCTGTGTGGACTGCATAGCGCATCAGTCATTTAATGTTGTGGTGAATGCATATGAGAGGCTATGGGTTTGCACTCAGTGTAGACGGTGCATATTTACGTCTAATTTGTCCACGTGTGTATAATACCCTGAACAAAATACGTTAACTCAGTATCATTGTGTGCCCAATTATCCGTGGTTTTTTTTCCTGCGTAAACATTCGCACGTAACATTTTAAACAAGGACAAGAATTTACAAAAAAAGTTGATGTTACGTCAAAAATACCACGCAAATTCTTAATTATTATTGTCAAACAGCAATTAAGAGGCTCATCAAAATAACGTGGCGATTTGCACCGGAGCGTAGCTGTGACCTATATCGTGCTGTACGGTACTCAAATTGAGAATGTGTCAAATCATCTATAAACGCTGAGATGTATTAGGCTGCCATGATGATTGCAATGCCCATCTTCCTCCTGTGTATGCACCATGTATTATCCAGCTTGTAATTGAACATATTTTGGGTTGTATAGCTAAACGCACACATGGTGTTTATGCATACTTATATAATATATAACAAGAACTAATTTTATATGTCTCATATTTAATTTGTCTGACCTATTTTGCCCAATAAGTTTCATATATATTTGATAAAAACTGTATTTGATGTTTACGAATTGTAGATGTTTGTTTTATTTTTGATTTCCATCTAATAAGTTGAATAAAATAAAGACTTTTTTTATCACGATTTGATTTTTATTTTATTTGTCCAGATATTTTTTTTATAATTTAGAATGTTAATTTAAAAGATCGAATTTGTAGATTATTATAAACCAATGCAAATGCATAAACTCATATGAGACCAAATAACTGTCAATTAGGCGCGTCAGGTTATACAGTGTGATTGACATGCAATTTAATTTTTGTATCCATCACTGCCAATAGAATAATTTATGAAAACGATCTGAGCTGTGAGGCAGTTGGAAATATCCAATATTAACATATTAATTCTAAACAACAGCCATCATCTTACAGAATTTCAACAAGCGTTCTGTAACAAATAACTTTACAATTTTGGGGGAAATGGTTTGTATAAATTTTAAAATATAGTTTGTCCCGAACATTCCAAACTATACTGTTACAGATAAGTGTTTTTTGGTACAGCATCTTGAGATGCAGTTGCATTTAAACGCTATATAAATAAAAGTTGTATTGTATTGTTTATCCTGAGATAAAGACTAAACCTGTGGAACATTTAATGATCTCACTACACTGCATTTACCACTACCACATGAGCTGATTATTAATAAAGTATCACTTGATGTTCTGAGTTGGAGGCACATACAGTAATTCCAAGTCGTTTTTACTGCAAATTTGATCAATAATCCCCAAGATATTTATACAGCTAATGAAACACAAGCTTCTTGGAAGCATAATAATTACCCAAATAGAGTTAAATATGTTTAGTTACTTGTGGCGTCTGTTTCTCATTGAGGCTACTAGAACTGCCGTTAAACATTTCCCCTCAAATATTCCCCCTTCCCAACTGGGAGACATCCTATCATTGGCTTCCAACGGTGCCAATCAACCGGAGGATTTAAATGATTCAGGCATTACATTGGTGCCGGCATCTCCACTTTTGCCCGCGGCAGGCAGCGGCGTTAGCCCAGGGATTTTAAATGCAGAGCGGAGGGCTTCGGTGAGGGAGGGATGCGAGGCGAGCGGATTTCAGCTCAGGAGCCAGGAGAGCTAAATTGGCCCTGTACAAAATTGGATTTGCGTGGCCAAAATGCTTTCAACTTATCTGTGTCGCAGGTAGCCATATGTCTTTGGCTATTCACTTAACAGAATTAAACTCGGAGCAATAATTGAAGCTTTGATTTATGGTGGGCAAGGTTGACCTAAGATGTGAAAGAAAATACAACAAATTGCTTTGTATTCTTTGGGTATTTCGGTAAAGTCACGTAGATATGTTCAAAGACAATAACAAACAAATAACAAACATTCATTGTTTCTTTGAACCTATTTATGTGACTTTACCGAAAGACCCAAAGAATATGAATTCCTGCAGTTACGAAAGCTTTAAGTCAATATTTAAATTGCTTTGCTTTTTGTTCGTGTTTGCTAACGCTGCAGCAATATAAACATTAAATGGCCAACTAATTAAAATAACTTAAAGAAAATGAACCCTCGACCACAAGGCAAATTTGAAAGATGTTTGAAAAAGCGATGCAACTAAATTGACACCAGCATGCATTTACCTAGTTTACCTACAGAGTAAATTTAAACAAAATCAACCATGCAAATCAAATGTGCTATAAAAAAAAAAGTCTTAAAATGTACATTATTTGCATGACAACTAAAATTTTGTGCTGTAGTTTTATTATTTTCCATTTTGATACATTTATTTAAAAAAAAAACGAATTACCCTGAGCCATTCTTCACCAGTGTTTCATTCTACAAGTAAATTAATGAAGCCTGAAGCTGTAATTAAATGCACAAAAAGGACCTGCCGGTTCCCGTGCGCGTTAGATTTTCATTACCTAAAGAGACCAAACTCAACGGCGCGTTACGGTGAAACAGCCAACAGGGGAAATGATTCACAGCCACGGCTGGGAGTGCAACGTTATTGGTGCATCTTCACAAAACATCTCTCTTGCTAATGAAGGCAACACCCTCTACAAGCCCCTGAGGATTCATAACGGGCGAGCTTCAACTGTAGGGTGCGTGTACCCCCCCCCCCCAGCCAGCCCCCCCCGTCTCTTTGTAGGCGCACATTAGTCACAGTTGTCGTAAACAAAACGATGAATAACGCTCAGAGGCTCGTGAGACGCTCAGGACAGGCACGGACAAGCCAGCCCAAATGCCTTGAAGCATTTCAACCAGTTTAACGTGAATCTGCCGTATACTTAATTCATGGGTGCGATGTATCGGCTGGAGGTTAATAAGTGAAGCACGAAACTTATAATTGCCCAACAAATTCGGACGATGAGCTTTTATGATGGAAAAAAAAGAATTTACACTATCTAAACAAATCCTTCCGGATCACTCAATCTGACCAATGTGGCATTAGAGGCAAGCATAAACTCAGAGCAGTCGGCTGGGTAAAAACAAGCAGCACTATTGTCTCACCAGGGCTCCACACTTTGGAAGGCAATTTTAAGGAATTTTCACAAATCACACGAATTCTGAAGGCAATAAATCTAATCTTCACACCGTTCCCCCCCCCCACCTCAGCATGTTCACTCATTGCACGAACCACGATGGACTGCACAGTGAGATTGTGATGGCATTTCTGTGCCTTCTTTTGTAGTGCACTGCACGCGCCCACATTGTATCCCTGGCTGTTGCAGCAGCTTTCGGCGTGAAATGGCAAAAATGCCAAGAAATTAAAATGACGCTGAAAAATGAGACAATGGGACTTGCTTGACATATCAGCTGATGGAGTCTTAATTAGGACTGCAGAATGCCACACATATCAGCAGTGATTTTTGTATCATTCACTTCCAAAGGCGAACAACTGAGGCATGTAATGTGGTTTCTTCTAGTATAAGAAAAAAACCCATCTGTAATGAAAAGAAAATAATGAGCCCTTTCATAAAAGTAGGCAAAATGTGTTTTTTACATTTGTTATTCTGATAGTATTAGCATAATAAAATGTGATATTATTAAATGTGCAGCATCATGAATGCATTAATTTCACAATTTAACTCGGATTCTCGAGCCTGGATTAATGCGTGCACGCATGCAAATCTCAAAGTAAGCACACGCATTGGATTTCCAAGGTTATCACTGGAATTATATTCCAGTTTGGTATGTTCGCGAAAACTATGCTCATAAATCAGTCGTGTATTTGCTTAATAAGGTCACGTTTATGTAGGTTTACCACGATAAAAAAGTTACAGATTTACAACGACGGATGCAAAACTTGGTAATTTCAAATTAATTAATTGGGGCACAAAGTACAGAGACTCAATCAGTACCCATTCAAACACTTCTAGTAAATCAAGAACAGGTTCTACTAACTGCACTTCCAATCAGATGTAATAATACACGTGTAATAAGAAGTGGTATTTTTTCGAGGCTAGTTTTCTGATATTTAGGGGAAATGTGAGTTTTGGCATTAGCTGGGGCACTTTCCTTAAAACAACAGCTGATATTTGCACTTCATTGGGCATCTCTGATCGCAGTGCCTTCTGAAGGTACGGGGAGCAAATGGAAGGTAGGAGGTGAAAATCGATGGAAAAATCATTATTAACCTTGATGGAGCATTAGCTATGTATATTCTTAACACTCTCAGTCTCTGAATGATTGCCAAATTGTGTCTATTTTATTCTGCCATTTTAAAACACGAGCGGCTTCTTCAGCCCATAACTGTGGAATTGAAAAATAGTGCATTATTGTTTATGGTCTTTGTAACACCGAAATATGTACAATATTTTGTTTGTGTTCAATAAAGCTGCATATTAATTTTACATTTCAAGCGATTAATTTAAAAGTGGAAAGACAGCTATCCACATTGCCAGATTTAAAATTCTAAAACAATTTTTCCGAACAAAAAAATATAAAAGAAACATTGTACATTTGGTATTTGAACCTTATGGCGGTACCCCGGGGTACCATAGTACCCCGGCTCTCGCATAATGTCCGTGATGCAGTAATTTTTAGTCTGTTGATGGTCGGCGATTTGGCAATCGACTCATCTCGACGAGCTGTACACGATGCACCACTATGGTGCGTACCGCGAGCGTTCAGGGTTTCATCGCTGCGTTTCGACATCGCGGAGTGGCACTGATTTCGGATTGATTGGTACCCCAGTCGCGGAGTTAAGTACACCCCTGGAAAAAAGTGTCCCAGAAATAAAATATTTAATTACCTCGGACATTTTGTATTATTTGGTACCCCAGGGTACCACCATAAGGATCATTTGCACCATTCTTATTGCACACAGGCTATCACAACGGCACTATGTTTGAGAGATGAGTAAGTTATGCCAATAAGAGGCAATGTTGCTATATGGTGTTACCCAATGTAATAATGATATTTTTTTATTATGTGGATCATGACGTTGGCACAGATGGGCGACTACTTTTTTTTAATGTCACGCAATCTCTAACATCTACTCTGAAGCAGATGTCTCAAATGTTTGGTTAATACACCCGCAGTATTAACTAGGGCAGCCGCTGATCTCGATCCACGAACCTCTGCAACTAGCAGAAAATGCAATATTGCACAGCCATTCACTGTCCAAAATAAACAGTTAATTGCTGGGTCTATTCCCCAAAATTTACAGATATACATCAATTTAGTGTGAACATATAAAATTGGGTACTTGAAAATAAATTGTGAAAAAATATTAACGGCACAGATCAGTGCACAGAATTAATTCTCATAAAAAAAATCGTTCCGGACTTGCGCTACGATGCCGCACTGATGTCAGACATCGGTGCCGTCCAGACTTTACCCATTCCATTCCATCCACTTTGAAAAAAGTATTCACCTCCGCCACCACGATCGATACGGATGGGATATGCAAAAAGGCAGTGGCGACATTGGAGTCCTTTTGACATTGTCGGCAGCCGAGTGCCCGGCCTCTTTGTAAAAGTGACACAGAAAATATGCCCGCACGGCAAAATTCCGGGGGCGGAGAGCGATGAGAGTGGATGATGCAAACAAGAATTATCGGACATGTCGGCCGTAAGGCAGAGGCTCAACCACTGCCGGGGGCTTGAATTTCTGAGAGTCAGCAACGACAGCCACTCGGCAGCCCCATCAAGGTTAAACGGAGGGGCAGCATCGGAAGGGGGAGGGGGAGGGTGGAGTGGCCGTGGAGATCGTTTCTCTGCAATCGCTTCGTGATTGTGGGCCAAGAGGTTAATTTCCCTCGAACATAAACAGGAGTTAATGAGAGTGACAATCTGCGGAAAAAATATTTACGCTCAAATCGGAGGAGGGTGTCAATCAATACGCGGTAATGACTTAAATATGCACCAGGAATGGTTAATGGTTACAGTAGGATGAGACGATACATGCTTGACACTGCGCGCAAAGGTTTAACTGTAGCTAATGGTATGGCAAGATGACTGTGCAAAGAACACAAATGCAAAGTGAATCATGATATTTATATTAACATTCAGCTTGTGTAAGATTTAGTTAGTCACTGACATGACACGCTGTTATCGTGCGGAGATTTATGGTAGACTGCTATGAACGTCATATTGGTAGATATTGTTTTCCTGCTCAATATTACATTGCCTTGGCACAGTGGTTAGTGCAATAGCACTTTAATCCTGGGCACCTGAGTGCCATTCGTGGTCATGGCTTATGTCGGTGTCGAGTGATATCTGAAACGCTCATGAGCACACCCCCTTTACCAACCAGCACTGACCAACACGGTGAAGTATGGTCAAATAACCCACATAGGACGGAGAGACCCTCGTCCCGCAGTGAATTGGCAAAGGGCTATAGAGTATCCTAATGTATTTAAACAAAAATTGCTATGAACTAAGTTCAACGTTCCTGGCTTTTGCGAATTGCAAACTACGAGACGGTAAGAAAATCCACCTAGACACTTAGTCGGTCCCCACGTTTTCAATGTGGTTGCAGCACCAATGACCTTTGCTGATTTGGAGGAACGTGCTGGTAAAATTATGCAGTAAAAATCTGTACAATCTGTAAACAGGATCGAGTGTATAATCATGGCACATTTAAAGGCATTGATGTCCTTGTAAAAGGTCATCATAATTAATTATTAGTTGAACACAATCAAAATAACGAATCCATTCAAAATGTTGAGTTACCATAAATATGGCTTCATTATGCGTGGAAGAAACTGGATACTTTCCCTCCCCAGGCTTCAATGTGTACTACCCGTGCATATTGGTATGCATAGGTGAAATGAAGCCATTCAACAATCACTTCGAAAGCGTAACAGAAAAGCCAGTTGTGGTGTGCGCACTAATAACAGTACAAACGTTTTCACGTTTTGCATTGCAACCAATGCTGGCAGTCGAACACTGATTGCGTTGTTCTTGTGCAGAGAAATCCCAGAAAAATGATCGTCCATTACATGGGTACCATTTGGCAACATACCTATTATAAAATAAAATAAAAATACTACAATCCAGAAAACATTGCATTAATGAACAACACAACAATGCATTAGCAACGAACACGCTTATATAATATCGGAGCTGCACAAAGGAAAATGACTCCATTACATTTAGCCAGGCTGACAGCAAATCGTGACTGTTTTGGCAGGGAACAAATATAAATTGCCAGGCAGCCTTCGATAATTTGCCTTGATCAGCAACCCTGTACATCGCAACAACATTGTTTTACATATTTATTGATATGCACTATGAAAGCACTGACGCAGCGAACAACTATTCCATGGCCACTAACATAATATTGTCCGAGGGAAGAAACTGCATCACGTTTCCAGCTCAGTACTTTTGCACCAAAAGCTTTTCATTGTAACTTCATTCGGAGGTCAGCGGGACCGCTTAATTGAAGCCATCCCTTTTCCCTTTTTTGCCTTCATTGTTTATTTATAAAACCCTTCCCAGCTGCGGATTTGTAGCAAATTATCTGCGTTACATTGAAGCGATGGCTTTGTGTCACGGGAATGCAGTGCCCGCGTGGGTGAAAGACGCGTTGGCCGTCGAACGTAACGCATGAATAAATCCTCCTGGAGCCGCCAGAGTGAAACGGCTTTCGGCAGCCTCTGCTCGTGTCAGATGTTAAGGGCCGTGCCACCTTGCTCTCCCAAACAGGAGAGCTTCAAACCCAGCTGCCCAGCCGATCCACACGGTCGCTGCCCTTTTCAAAATAATTCTCAAACGTTTCCCAACGTCGCTGAGCGCGGGCCAAGAATACAAATGACTCTACCCGAATGCGATGATTAAAGCATCAGCTTTGCCTGCCACTTTTGTCATCCTCAAAGACAAAGATCCCTCGTATACCCTTTAAGAGACTGTTGAGCGAACACCTACGAAGGCCGGCGCGGCACACGAGGGGGTGGGTGGCCAACACCATGCCCGGCGGCCTTTGTCTCCCCAGTGCTGGTGATTACACACCGCACGATATACTCGTTTGAGGCCGAGTCGACCTAGAGGATGCCCAGGTACTGGTTCAAATATTCGCCACTGTTATTGGTCTTGAGCGGGAATCGGCTCGAGAGTCGTCAGGTTCACAGCCCACTCCGCCACCGCTCCCCACTCTGTCATCTTCACAAACATTCTCACATGCAACAGCAACAAAAACACCCATTTCTAAACGTTGCCTAGGTGTCACCAGATTGCAGCTTCATTCCGTGATCGCTTTGACTCGCACTTCCACCGTCAGGAGATGCGAAAAATAACACCTCGTGCAAGTTGCGTTTGGGTGTCGTCATCATCTTCTATCACATATCCTGGACATTTCAAAGAATAATATTGCAGTTCAGCACGAGGGTCAAGCCCCATTCACGATGCAATTTTTACTGAAATCACACTGACAGGTTACAACACTATTAAGTGTCTGTACCTATTGAAGTGCCCTCCTCTTTCACATCGCTGTATATCATTAAACGAGACTCGCGGTGAAAACGGACAGAATAAAACATTTCCCCCCAGAACTTGCATTAGAATTCAGAGGCTCTAACACGCTGTTGAATGAAATTGCTAAAACAAATAATAATAATAAAAACAAGTATTTTGGAAGAAAACAGAATTAGGGATCCAAAGGTCAATTTCTTAACACGGTATAAAAGCGAGGTTTTGTCGCAGCCTTGTGGAAATGTTGATTAGTATTTGGGGCGCAGCTCTTCTTTGAAAGCTTCCGTAGTTCCGACAAAGACAAGGAGACTCTGTGCTCCGTCGTTTGGTGAGCCCTCCCACACACACACATCCTTGTGCAACTGCCAACACCATTCTGTTGCTGAATGGGACGGTGACGGGAAACAGGGGTTGACCCCCGTCACCCGTAGACATCACCTCCCACTAACCCTCGCCGCCACAGCCCGCCAATCCACTTGAGCCACGGGGGCCCCCCCTTCCCCCCCCGCTCGTCAACGGTTCCCACGGCCTTCCTGGGAGGAATCCGTCCCCTTGCTGCACGGACAGCATCGTCCCCCAAGAGCTTAGCGCTAATGCCAAACTCCTGATGAGATGTTCTCTTCGATCGCAAGGAGACGATGCCGGCACAAAGAGACAATTGTTTCTGTCATCCGGCACAAAGCAACACCAGAACAACAACAACAAGCCATGTCACAAATACAACTAATTTATTAACTTTTTAGGTGGTGGGTAAATTAAACTTGGTGGGATTTTATATCTCTCATATAAATTCCCCCGTTGCGTTGAGTTATTAGGTCCTGTTCCTCTAGGGAGAAAAGTATGTTCATAATGTTGGGATTAAATATCCCCCGATTGATTCAGTACGTATAGTATTTAACATTGCCCAGCAAGCAGAGGGTGAAATATTTTGCTAGACGAGCAACCTCCATGTCCTTTGGACGTGACCGTCCCTCCGAGCCAGCCAGCAAAACTTTGAATATTATATAAAGCCCTATCTCTCTCCACCTCTTTCTTACCTTCTCTGTACTGTAAATCCCAATTTATCTAACTTTCTGGCTTTGTCTGTTTACATTTGTTTATCTATTTGTTTATCTATTTGTTTATATATTTGTTTATCGATTGCTCTGTCCCCTCTTCAACGTCTCCCTCTATCTTTCCTCTCCTTTCGTGGCCTTTCACTCTCCTTACCCCTATGCTCTCCCTCTCTTTCTTCCTCCTGTATTTCACTCCCTCAACTCCATTATGCATCTCCATCCCTCACCTCTCTCCTCTATCTCTGTCGCATTTGCGCGAGTGCTACGGCTGTGAGGGAGGGTGTGTGGGGGGGGAGAGTGTGATGTCAGCATGCACGCAACGCAGCCAGGAATCCAGGCAGGAAGCCAGCCATAAAACTTTATTCTAATATAGTATGATGCTCAGAGGTTTTGCCAAGGGAATTTGTATTTGATCAGGTTAAACCTCTGGACCACCTAGCCATGGCTAATGATAATAAGTACTAATAACCATAGAGAGAGTAAGAGTAACAGGAGGCCAACATTAGTGCTGAATAGCCATGGCCTCGGTCATTAGCAATTGACGTTGCCTCCCTTTCATCTAATTGCGGCTTTGAAATTAGCATGAATGCAAAGTCCTCTAGAAGTACCAGAAACAGAATCTTTAATTATCCTGGAGAAATTCGATGAGCTATGAAGCTCTTTTTCACAGATGTCCAATGCTTTCACAGATGTCCAGTGATTTAAGGAATACATTAATGCTGTGCTTCGAGAGCATTCTCATGTTTTAGTCCATGCCTAGCCTATCAGAACTGAATCACTGCATTCCCTACCATCTCTAAACTGTTCCCAATCACGTCATGAAGGCACATTTTGACTATAATCAACTGCCGATGCAGCAACTGCGCGTGAAACCCGCCTGTAAAGTGGAATCACGTCACCCTGGGAGGAGATGACCGATAAAGGCTCCCGCATCTTCTGCCGCCACGGTTGCACCTTCACATCCACCTGGCGACACACCCAGTGGCTTGCCCCTGCCCCAAACCGCTCCCCTTCCATCACCCCTCGCTTCCCCGGTCCTACCCCTCCAACCCTGTTCCCCCCGGGTGCGCGTTTGTCCCCTTCCCCGCCGTCCCAAACCCCGGCTCGCCCGCCCAGGCTCCAGCATGGTGGTGGGCGAGGAGGACTCCGCGAGTCCCCTGCACCACGTGGCTCACGGCAGCGGCGGCTCCGTGTCGTCCGGAGACGGCGGCTCTGACACGGTGCTCATCGGCATGACGCGCATCCCCGTCATCGAGAACCCGCAGTACTTCAGCGACTCGCTGGGCCCCGGCAAGGACGCGCACATGTGTGAGTTGTTTGTCGAACGCGTGCACGCGCGCAACAAGCGGGAGCCGTCGAAGGTGTAAGATTGAAACAGTTCATCTTCTTGGTCCTTTCGGTAAAGTCACGTAGAAGGAAAATAATAAAATAATAATAAAACATAATAAAATAATTCTCACGACGTTTCGGCCACAACGCAAGCAGCCGTCTTTAGGTGAAACAGTTGATACGTTTCAATCTTGATTTGAAGCTTTCGTGACTGCATGAATCCATACGCTTTGGTTCTTTCGGTAAAGTCACGTAGGTAGAAAAATAATAGATCACCTGATGACGATTGCTTGTGTTGCGATCGAAACGTCGTGATCTATTATTTTTCTACCTACGTGACTTTACCGAAAGAACCAAAGAGTATAATTGATACGTTTGCTGAATTTTAGTAATGTTGTACAAACTCGGTGATAGGAGATTATGGGAGGGCGAATTCGTGCAATGCATGGGAAGAAGCGGAAAGGTGTGTGTTGTGGGCTGCTGTGCGAAGAGTGAGTGCGGTGCTGAGCCGCAACTGTGGTGGCTAAACAGTGCGACCGCTGAGTGAAGTTCACGGGAACGGTAACCGCGGTAGTAGCGTGAGAAGAGTAATAAGGAGGTGACGTGCACCCGAAGAAGAGATTCATGCCGAAATTCCTGATAGAAATTAACGTAACGTAAAAAACAGAATTGCGTCAAGGGCTTTGCATCGGGCAGATACACAGGCAACGCTCAAACTTAGTGCCATAATTTTAATTTACAAATGCATATGATGTGTTTAGCAGACTGCCAAGTCAATCAGAGGGCAGAGGGAGCAGACCCAAGGGCTCTCAAGTTTTTTTTTAATTCATAAATAATTTTTTTTTTAATTGTCACACGCCATGGGACCCTTTTGCATCAAGATTTTCTGCTGCGGAGTGAATGTATTTTTACAAATTACATTTAAGTGACGTTCACGTTGCACAAGTGAAAAAGCCGACGCACGCCCAGCTTCACAGGGACGCGCAGGCACAAGCGCGCCCGAACACGCACGATTGCATCGACTTTGCTGAACGTTCAAGAGGTATCTCGTATTCCACGTGCATAAATGTTTCGTGTTATCTTGGTGTGGCCAGGGACTGTTCTGTTGTTTTGCTGCCTTCCCCAAGCTTGATAAATCGGACTTATATAATTTAATCTTTTTTTTTTACATTTAGTGACTTGCTTGCCCTTTTCTCCATTTGTGTAACTTGCTGACGCGCCCATACTGGGCATCTGTGAAAAAAAAAAGCTTCATAGCTCATCGGATTCCTCCTGCAGTCGAGGATTCTGATAAAGATTCTGATATTTCTTGTGATAATGGATGCGGGTGGAGAGGAATCGTTATTAATAACCCACGGGTTTACTTAATGATCCTTAGGAATGTGCAACAGAATGTGAAATTAATCCAAACAATATCTACATGTCGGTGTGATTGTGGCATGGATCAAGTAGGACATCGCATTTTTTTAAAAAGTGGTTGTAAGTTTTTGGAGTTTGGTTGAACGTGAGTGCTTAAAAGGTGGCGGTGCTTTTAAAGTGAACTCTTTTTAAGTGGATATTGAACGCTTTATCGAGAAAATCTATCCCAAAAAAAATAGGTTTTCAGTAATAACAACTATCAATCAACAACGGTGATTCAAAATAACTGGTCAGCAAACCCTCGAGTGTGCTTTTTGCGTTCACAACAATGAAGGCGATGGCTTTATTGTCAACCCGGGTTATATCGCAAGGCAAAAGAAACCAACAGGTTTGAGACGTCATTTATTTTATATCGGCGCACGCGCGCCTCTCTCGCGCTGGAAGCTGATACAGTCGTGATTAAACATCTCCGACAGCCTGGCACTTTCCACCAACCTCACAATAGCGCACGCGTCAGACTGCATGGCACCGTGCTTGCGGTCTCTGTGGTAACAAGCTCCGCATCTCTAATTAACACATTATGAGCCAGCGTTGAGACTAATGACTGTTGAGTTTTGAGTATTTTTTTGCAAGGCAAAAGCTTTTATTTTTAATTAGGCTTCAGACGGAGGCGCTACAATTGCTTTTTTAATACACTGCACACGTATGCCGGAAGGTCAAAATGAGTTTGAGATGTGAAAGTCCACACTGACTCACAATTTACAGGATTATTAACAATCAAACATATTAACAAGAAAGTCCACGGCGTCTTTTTTTGGATGCACTCTAAAAGCAAACGACACGACGACTTTCATTTCCTGGTTGCAATGAACATCAGCGGCGAGTGGTCCTAGCCACTGGCCACCAACGCCAGCAACCTGCAATCGAGCCGTCCGTTCAACGCGTCGTAAGCTTTCGTGCCCAATATATGTAAATAATAAAAGGGGGTGGGGGGAGGGGTGTTGGGTTAGATCGCGTGAATATAAATGTGTCGTTTTGTTTACGTGACAAACCTGGCTAATTGGTGGCGGGTTTAACGACACGTTCATGCTTACGCAATCTAACGCAAATCAATATTTTTACTACTGATCAGTTTGTTGAAGTATGGTCAATCTTCCAGGACAACATAGTATGGGGAGGCGATCGTCCAGATTTGGATTTACAAATCCAACTTTTTTTTTAAAGTGCGCTTTTTCCCCAAAACTGCAATTCATGCCGCAGCTCCTTTTTGCTGAGAATCAAGTGGTGACACATAACGCGTATATGCCCCACAACCTTGAGCAACTGTGGCAGGTACAGACTGGAGAGCCCAGGGATGTGGTTTAACGGGCCCACAGCCATTGATTAAGGGTTGAGGCTTTGGGGGCTTTGGGCTTGGGGGAAAGGGCATTGGGGCCAGACTGCTGAAGCTGCATGGGTTCAGCCTGGGTGAGACCTACAGGGGGGCCTTTCCCTTAACTCGCACAATTACACCGTGGCCACAGCAATCCCACTCGTGAGGTCCGTGAGATCAAGCCATTCTTTTTTTTGTATTCCCCACACAACCTGTCAACCCACAAGCAACGCACAGACAGCACGCAAACTTTACGACGTAACTCGACCTCCACTCGATTCTTTTTTTACGCTGGTGGGAATTACAGCACTATTGTGAGGTTACTTAACGAGAGCTAATGGTTTAGCCTGGTTTACCACAAAAGGCAATACGTCATGCAAAAAGCAGTCCATCTTGTGCACACGTTGACTACGGCCATTGTAACTACTGTGGATGCACGCCTTGCAAGCCAAGCTCCGTGTGTTGTGGTGCCAATTATCGATGTTCAAGCGAAGCTGCATTTAGCATTTCAATAAACTTGGCAGGGTGACAATTAGTCCAGAGCAGAATCGCATGTCATGAATATTGCAGAGCTATTAATCGTCCTTATTTTCACATACAATATATATACACACGCACACACACACGACCGTATGAGCTTGTGTTCACTATTGTCTACGTATGTCTGTTCATTCGCCTCCATTCTCCTCCCTGCCCGCCACAGTTGTGCCGCACATCAAGCGGCAGGACATCGCGTTGATGTGCGAGCTGGGGGAGGGTGCCTTCGGCAAGGTGTACTTGGCCGAGTGCTCCAGCCTGGACGTCGGCCAGGAGCCGATGCTCGTCGCCGCAAAGGTGAGCCCACCGCCGGAGGGGTGCTACGTTGCCAGTTTTCTCCCACCACAACGAGCCGCGTGGAGGCACCGCGCGCTCCTCCTGCCTTCGCTACAATGGGCTACCGTCACCGCGGTTAACGCAAGCACACGTGCCGACATGCGTGCCCAGAATGGCGCTTGGCACGAACACTTTGAATGGAGGGAGTCTGCTTCACACACAACTTGTTACTACTGACTAATCGATCGTTCATCGGTAGGGTGGCGCAGTGGTAACATTTGTGCCTCACAGCAAGAAGGGCTTGGGTTTGATGGACAACTCAAGCGCCTTTCTGCGTGGAGTTTTGTACGTTTTCCCCCGGTTCTGCGCGATTTTCCTCCAGATTTTCCAGTTTCCTCCCATAAGCTGAAACATACAATGTAATTGGTATTGGCTAAACATCCCAATGCTGAAGAATTACCGATAAATTACTCAATTGTGATGGCACATAGCAGGAGGGTCCTCCTGAAATTTTTGCAGGGCCCTCCTGAAAAATAGTATTGAGACTTAGTGAGGCTTTCCTGGATAACTGGGTGAACAAGTATAATCATAAAACAATTCTAAATCATAATTTATTCTCATGTTGCTCTGGGGTTTTCATTGCTTGAGGAATCCAAACAATGTGACAATTCGTCATAAACTACATACGAGGACAAACACACACTCAGAACTTCCTATTCGGATGCAATACACTAAGTACTCATCATTGGCACAATTCTCTAAAGGTATCTCGAATACTCTGAGACGAAGCACACTTGGCGCAGGAGCCCAGCACATGATCCATCAAGAAAAACTTTTATGAACAGGTCCAATTCCATGCACAACCTCTGACCTCTGCTCTTGGATCCCTGAGAAGTGGTGTATTATTCTAACAGAGGGTTCATATGATCATACGAGCTGAGAATTAATGTAAATACATCGACACCATGTGCTCAAATGGATAAGTGTGCTGTTCTAAATATTTAGAATGTCATGGTGGGTAATACATTTTACCACTTTTTGCGGAGCACAAATAAAAACACAGGATACAATAATACACATACAACAGATAAACATGGATGTGTACTCACAGGCCTGCATATTAATGTTGGAGAGACACATGATACATTTTTTCACATTTGCATTTTCTCCGTCTGATCTTATTTTTTTCTAAACTAAATGGAATCCATTTATTTATTTGGTTTTCTGTGGGAGTATCTTTCCCACCACCCTCTCCTTTGTTGTTATTCCAGACGATGTGACTAGCAAGTCAACATCCATTTTGGATATATGTCAGACTTCAGAGCACTGCTTCGCAAACAAAAGCAAGGCATGATAAGCGTTAGCATTCTTGCGATCCAATATTTAACCGACCGGCCGCTTCGTCATCCTGAACGTTATCCCCCTAACAAAACTGATGACAACACAACAAAGTCACTGTTAAACAAACAGCATGTTCTTGGACATACTGTGTGTATTTTTAGAAATGATGGGTTTATTTGGTTGAGACACTGCATGTGACTGTTCCCGTTAACGAAAATATTTGCTCCAACTGAAGGCATTTGACATTTTTCCGCAACAGTTTAATTCCCGGTCACATTGCCAGGTGATCATTTCCACTGACATTTCAAATAAACACGATTAGTGGGAAATACTAAAGATGGGACAAATCGGCATACCACTTTGCCATACCTTACCCAGTTTACTCTGGTTAAGCAAATAAGCTTGGCTTGATTATGATGACAAATGTAACATTTTACAGCCTTTTGTCAATACACTGCTGAATAAAGGCCTACCCGTGCTGTTTTGTTCGTGGGGATTGTTTGACCATACTTCACTGCGCTGGATAGTACGAATGTTATCCGTGTCTGGGAATCAAACTATAACAATGCAATTCACTCTGTGAACTTTGTCAAAAAAATAGAGCACCGCAGACAAACAACATCTGTCAACAGAAGTCTGACAAAACAAACATTTTAATTATAGCGATATGATATACCCAATACACTTACTGTGGCATTGATACAAAAAAAGCCAATACAAATCTGATTACCCCTACTTAAAAGACCATTTGAGGCATCTGAAAGCCACCACATGAACCCTTTTAATGAAAACAATAAAGAGGACTGAATGTAAAATAGCCAGCATGATGTACGCACGCTCTCGAACCCGGGGCAGTAAGAAAGATCTACCGCGTGCCCCGTTCGGACGCTGGCGAGAATTCTGAACAACATTCGGCATATTTAGTAGAATGTTTCATTTACGTAATGGCGGTCTCTTATTTTTGGATTACGTCTCCTTTTCCGATTGGAGTGAAAACACACGCACGTTTTGGCTCTGTTTATTTGAGTAACGATGGTGAATCGAAAGATCGTGTCAAAGGATTTTGGAACTTGTGTTGCCCGTTTGCAGCGCTGCCACAGGTGCAATCCCGTAACCACGGCCCACAACATCGCAACGCGTCCATCAACCAGCGAGATGCTTTCACTGCTCCAGCCAAGCCTGCACCCCCCCCCCCCTAATAGGCAGAGTAGAGACACCGTCGGCTCCTCCCGTCTGCAGCTGCTCGCGAACAGCGAACAAACAGTAGTGGCACGGAGTACCCCGTGCTACGATCCCAGGGCAGGGAAGAGTTATAACCACAGCAGCAGTCATACCCGGCAGCGTCGCTCCAACCTCGTTCTAATCAAGTCTCCTTTACAGCACTGTACTATAAAACACGAGCACCTTGTGCTTTTAACAAACGTCATTTCTGAAATATGACCAACAAGGTTGACCAAATCACAGGGCATGCGCCCAATCTCGGTCATATCTCCGAAGCTAAGCAGGTTTGAGCTTGGATAATGCTTGGATGGACAACCAGCGTGCGTGCCAGGTTGCCATAGGTAGTTTCGAGGCTGGGCTACATTTCGGGCAAGTAGAAGGGTGGTGCAATGTTGTTGTGCTGTGATTCTACTGCTCCTTCACCGTATTGACCAGCGTGGTAAAGTCGTACGGCGCGGGGGAGGACTCCATCGACCCGTGGATTAACACAAATGCGCGATATATGCAGCCAATTACAATATGTTTGCTAAGAACTACATTTCCTGACAATCACATATATAGTTTATTATCTAAAAGCGTATTCGTGGATTAACAATATCATGTGTAGCTTTGATAAGGATGGTACATATATACAAGGGTCCATGTATGAAACTGAAACCCGATGAGCGGATGCACACATTAGCAGGCCCACTACAATAGTAAAATTAACATGTACGAGCGAAAACATTGGAACAAAAGTATTTTACATGGAACAGCGCCAATGACTACTTTTCCACAACATCGCAGACCACCAACAGACCACAAGCCACGTGTTCACAGAGAATCGCTCAATCGTCTCAACGCACTCCGTGCACAATCGCATCGCGGCAGTGTTAATCTTGCGAACAGAAATAGTGACGAAAATAATCTTCAGTGAAGGCCATTTTTTATATTCTTAGGTTTTTTCGGTAAAGTCACGTAGGTAAAACATTAAAATTAATAAAAGTAAAATAAAATAAAAATCACGACGTTTCGGAGGCAACACAAGCTTCCGCCTTCAGGTGGAACCGTCACAGCCACGACAGCTGTATCAAGTAAAGAGGGGGAAGGGCCAAGTACGGCACATTTTTTATTATTAATATGGTAAGGTGAGGCTTAAGAGGCTGTGCCTTTGTTATGGAGAGGTACGGTTTGTGACTAAGAATATGAATCCTTGCAGTCACGAAAGCTTCAAATCTAGCCTTTTTTGTTATTTTCTTTTAGCCAACGACGACTGCAAGCGAAGGGAAGTTGCGGGGTCGTGATAAGGACTGCGACCGCCACCTAAGAACTAAGCGTGGCTGAGCACGACGAGAAGTTACTACAGTGGTAGGAATGAAGATACATTAGTAACGTTATTGGATGCTGCACTGCCCTAAGAAAGACCAACACTGGTAATAGGATAGATATATCTCTCACACTATGATAAAAAAAAATTATATATTCTATGCCTCGAGTTTCCTGGCTGGCTGCTGGCTGGGCTCCTCAACAATAACTCTGTTGTTAGTGGCTGCGGGGCCGTTGCCACCGAAACAACTAGTTGGGTAACTGACTACACGGGATTGTCCGTGTAACAAATAAACATTGGATTTACTTTAAACGGTGGAAGACGTCCGGAAGACGTGTAATAATTTGCAACATCGAACAGTACGCGAACACGGTTGCTATAACTTTTTGATTTATGTTCCTGTTAATGTAATTATTTCGCCAAAATATTCTTTAAATTCTAGATGATATTAAAATAAAAACTCACAATGCATTACCTTGACATTTTATTACTTTAAACCGAGATTAGTTTGGGTGCTTTGATTACACAATCGTGACAAGAGCATGGAAATGACAGCTGTCTCCTGATTATATTGGAGGGGGCAAATTACATTCCCCTCACACCAACATTTTTTTACTAAGAGTGTTTGGCTAAATGTTGACTGGATTAAGAGAACGACTGAATGATATCCACAGACAAAGACTCAAATAAACATCCACAGCTTGTTATTAACTAGATTTAGACTATGACTAAAATACAATGAAAACGCTGACTATATTAACACTGTAGTTAAAGAAAATCCCATAGGAGGCATCAGAAATTCCGGTTTTTAGATTCGACGATGTTAGATTCGACAATGTTGCATTCCACAATTGGCATTTGCAAGGCGCGCCGAGACAACGTCTTGTTTCCACGGCAGGCGACCAAAGAAACGAGTGCTAAAAGCAGCAGCCAGGAGCTTGCTGGCAGTAACAATACTCACTTGCATCAGCCAGGACTGAACAATGGCCAGGCTTTGGATAAAGTCAAACCCCAATGGCAGATGTAATGACAGTCTTCCCATTAAAACGCATCGTTCTTCGCGGGTAATTACAAACACGTGCCCGGAATCACGAGACTTGCCGCCGTTGCGACGTGTGGAACGTTCAGCCTCCAATTTCGGACGGCGTCAAACAATTCGGTTCCTGGAAGTGAGCAGTGATTTAAACTTGGAATCGTCGAGTCCATTGCGCGGTGTGTCGGTGGTTGTGCTGGATGAGATCGCCGATGTGTTTACTGGTTGTAGACTGCGTGTGGTTCGGCACGAATGAAATATTCAGTTCGCGAAAAAGGCCCCCCAGAACGTGGAGTGAAACATCCGACGCCGAACAACCCGAAAACCCCCTTGGATTGCTAATCTGTCCCGTATAAATAGAAAAGAGACACTGGCAATTCTATCTTTTTCGAAGCTAGTGTTGTGTTAGTGTGCCACAGCTTAAATCCCAATTGATGAAAATGTTGGAAAATAATTTAAAGGCGAAAAAAAACTGTATTTACGATCTACACGCATCTGTCGACATCTCACTGTGTGATAAAAAATCCTAATTCCATTGGAATCTTGGTCAGTTCAATGAAAGTCATGAAATATAATTTAGAGTTGGTTCTCCTGCCCCGACTCCCCAACTCTTCTTCTACCCTTCACGTACTTCACTGTTGTACTTTCATAAAGCATCCTAAGACGTTTTGACGCTATGTCCACTGTGGTAGTTTGTTCCTGTTGATGTTTTTGTCATTCATAATGTTGTTCGCTTGCTGTTGTTTATTGCCGCGTTCAATATGTATGCACGTTGAACTTCTTTCGTACCGTACGTATCCAACTGTGCCAGTCAAAAGGTGCGCACCTCCGATTAGCGCCTCCGGTTAGCGCGGTCGGCTGCGTGCGGTGCGAAAGAAGTTCAACATACGTACGTGCATGCGGGGAAATCGGAGGTCTGTTGTTGTCTTCGCCGTCGTTCAATGTGTTGTTTTTGTCGCGACTAAAGAAAAACAAAACTCTTGCCGCTGGGCAGACTCTGAAAGACCTGAGCGAGGGGGCCCGGAAGGACTTTTACCGCGAGGCGGAGCTTCTCACGAACCTGCAGCACGAGCACATCGTGCGATTCTACGGCGTCTGCGTGGAGGGGGAACCCCTGATCATGGTGTTCGAGTACATGAAGAACGGCGACCTCAACAAGTTCCTCAGGTGCGAACCTTCTCGACGAACGTGACGCGACAGAATCGGAATGTTCATTGATTACCGGAGGAATCCGATGAGCGATAAAGCTCTTTTTTCACAGATGCCCAGTCTGGGGGGGGGCGGGTCAGAAAGTTACAACGATGGGAAAACACGATAGGTGTGCGAAGTATAGGAAAGGTATGCACATCGCTATGCAGTATATATCTTTTTTTTTAGCAGGTAAAGCCCACTGAGCTATTAGTCTCTTTTTCAGCAGCGACCTGGTGACAAATCATAGCTCAGCGTCGTGACTCATCATCACGTGGACATTTATAGCAGCCAAAGCATCTGAACGATCCAAATGCACGTTCCAACAACACCCCCCCCAACGCCCCGACAATGCGGGCAGCTTTTGAAACTTCCATTTGGCCGTATAAGGCCTAAACCTGCGTGGCTTTTCGTTTCAGTGGACAGCAGTTAACTCTTTTTTCTAGCCAGGTGACAACTCAAGAGACCAGGACGTGAGTCTCGTTTGCAAGAGTGACCTGGGTCACCAATATGAGAGAAAAAAATGAGTAAAAACGAAATCCGGCAGGGAAATAGACAAAAGTCAGAGCAGAACAATCATGCTACAAGATTTAAAAAAACACATTCGTCTTATGTTCAGAAGCGTATTTGACTCCGATTGTATATATAGTAGGTGAACGATGGATTTAATAATTCCATTAATGCACACAAAAGGGAAACATTCTCAATCGGGAAATTGGATTCAGATCCAAGCAGAATCTTCCCGGAATTGAGCTTTGTGAGGTTTTCATGGGCCAGCTTTCACAGCCCTTTGTCAATCCACTGATAGATGGAGGCTTCCACGTGGCATGTCG
Organism: Lampetra fluviatilis; assembly: GCF_964198595.1. Lineage (NCBI taxonomy): Eukaryota > Metazoa > Chordata > Hyperoartia > Petromyzontiformes > Petromyzontidae > Lampetra > Lampetra fluviatilis. The sequence goes on along the minus strand of NC_136287.1, from coordinate 8,156,392 downwards.
CTCATGAGGATCGTTTGACCATACTTCACCACACTGGTCATTGTGGGTTGGTGAAGGCGTCCAGAATTGGTGTTCATACCATTCACTGCCGATGTTTTGCATGGCTGGGAATTCAATTCCCATCACCAGGTTCATAACACGGTGTCTTTACCACTATACCGCCACTCCCCATACAACATGGGCAAAAAAAGAGTATTATTACAGGAGCCAAACCACGCCATGCCTTTGTTACCTTCTTGTCACCAAAAACAGTTGCGCAAGTTACTAAACATAGCAATGGTGGGATAACAACACAAACAGTCTTGGCAAGATGCTCGTTTAAATTGAGGCAATAGCACAGTACATATTGCATTTGCACCTAATGTATACTCCAAGGCGTGTGTAGATGTATAGCAGCCAAATACTCTAAACGCATGACGTTGATTCTAAATGTGGAGGGAAAAACCCTGAGTACCTGCAGAAAAATCCACGCAACCACGCGGAGAGAGAGAGACACGCAAACTCCAAATATACAGCATGCGTCAGCCTCGGGATCAAAGCCAAGACCTCTTGTATACCGGGCGAGGTAGTTAACATCTCGCCACCGTGGCAATTTGAACGGCGAATGCCCCTAACCCTGGGGTTTTTAAATCCTTTATATTAAGTTCACTTGCTTGCTTGCTTGCGCGCTTACGACCGTGCAAATCTTTCGGTCGTTTTTTAACCCACTTCCCGTGATCCAATCGAGCTGACATTTTGCACACAGACTCGTTGTGCGTGACAATTTATTTTCGTGAAAATTTTTTTACAAAATTTTCCACTTTTTAGGGAAAATTTTTTTTCATATTTAATTTCAAATACCAATGTGATAAAAATGAAACTCTTACTCAAGAAAAACAGAAATGAATAATAAAATAAAACCGATGCCACGCATATAAAGGATTTATAGTGAAAAACTTTGTTTTTACGGGTTGATTTTTTCCATCCCAGGCTGCGTGGCCCGGACGCGGTGTTCATGGGGGACGCCCCGCAGGCCGAGCCGCGGCTGCTCGGCCAGGCCCAGATGCTGAACATGGGCAGCCAGATCGCAGCGGGCATGGCGTACCTGGCGTCGCAGCACTTCGTGCACCGAGACCTCGCGACGCGCAATTGCCTCGTGGGCGCGGGGCTTGTGGTCAAGATCGGGGACTTCGGCATGTCCCGCGACGTCTACAGCACCGACTACTACAGGGTGAGCGAGCGGGGGAGAAGAGACGCACGCTTACTCTGGTGTGCTTACTCAGTGCGCGCCGCGGTTGATGTGTGGCGCAGACTAAGTGCTGCACGCAGGGTGTCTAACACAGTACGCGCCGCAGTTGATGTGTGCTGCACACTAAGTGCTGCACGTGTGTGTCTAACACAGTACACGCTGCAGTTGATGTGTGCTGCACACTAAGTGCTGCACGTGTGTGTCTAACACAGTACACGCTGCAGTTGATGTGTGCTGCACACTAAGTGCTGCACGTGTGTGTCTAACACAGTACGTGCTGCGGTTGTGTGTGCTGCACACTAAGTACTGCACGCAGGGTGCGACATGCGTATACTTACACAGTACGCGCTGCGGTTGTGTGTGCTGCACACTTGGGTGCTGCACAGTTACGTGCTCCGACACACGAGGCGCGCTTACCCAGTGACACAGCAGCCTTACGTGCTGCGCCCCTGCACGCCGCAGGTGCGTGCGCTCTATGCTTGCAGAGCGCTCAATCACGCGCCGCACAATTACGCACTGGACATCGGTGAAAAAAGAGCTTCGTCGTTTATCGGAATCCTCCAGGATAAATCAGGATTCTGATTCTGGATTAAGATTCTGATTGTGACGTGCTGGAACCATTACGCGATGCACACTGAAGACCCACTTACACCACACCGCGTGGAAAAAAAACATCTCTATCTTATTTGCTCTTCCCTTTACAAGTGCGCCTTAGTGTTGTCTGCTAAAACAGATGTGTCTGTAAACACCTGCATTTGTATGTGGATAAACAGACGGCGGCTGTCTGGTTATGTGTTTGAAGTCTGCTTTGTTTTGATTTACTCTGATATTTAGAACAGCCTTTAAGTTATGAAAAGGATTGTTTCACAAATACAGTAAATATTAAACATAATATCTTAGTAGCAGTTTGGTTCTGGTTACTTTAGTGAAACGGGTACATCAGACGAAACATTTGAAATAAAAAGGAAACGCAATTGCACTACATGGGCTTTATATTGCAATAGAGTATTGATTGGTCATGAGCTAACACATCATATATGCCCAGGTAGCTTTGCAGAATTGCATTACTATGAATGCTTTGGAAATAATTTTACAGTCAACTTATATTCTAGGCAATGTTATTTCATTTGATATTGATATATATGCGCAGTATTTTTCTTTCTCATTTTTAATACGGTTGTTCTTCTCTGATTTGTTTCATTTCCTTTGCTGTATTTTGTTTTATTCTCTCTTTGTCTTTTCGGTGACCCGGGTCAAATGACGCTATCCCGATCTTCTGCGTTCTCGCCTGGTTAAACGAGATAAACTAACTACCTTTGCACAAATGTCAAACCTGCAGTGGATACACTCGCACAAAAGAAGCGTTATCTTTCGCTTACAAAACAGAGCACATTCAAAAGCGAATCCATCATAAAAAACGAATACATTTTGTTTTCCCACTCATAATGCTGGCGGTCATGTTGGGTTTATTATTTTGATTTTATCGGAACGCCATATCCTGACGGGGGTTTTCAAAAAAGCCAAATGCAGAACAGCGAGCGGATGTACAAAGCAGGTGCAGGGGAAACTGGTTGTGGGTGAATGGACTCATTTGGGGCAGGCGATCTCAATAACACACCAAGTCCACACACAGCAAGCTCTGGTGTAATGCTCTCCAACAGCTTGAATCCGTCCGTTTTGACCCCTGATCCAACCTTAATCCTGGGACTACATATAATTCCCAGCTGTCATTTCTCAAGAAATGCACGAGGATAGTTATTTTAATATATATAGAATTATCTCTTTTTTTTCCCAGAACGGATATTAAAGTACTGTACACGTGGTCTCTTATTTAATACTTTACATTTCAGTAGAATAATATACAACGTGAATGTGGTTGTTATATTATATCTTTTTTATCATTGAAAGATGGAGCATTAAATCAAACTTGACGTCAGTGTTGGCACTTTAGTGAGCTTGACAACCACGCATGCATGTATAGACATTGATGACAATCGTCATGTACAGGCCCTTCATGAATACACTGCCAAATGAAGGCCTCCACATGCCATGGCAGTTATGAGGATTGCGGACCATACTTCACCATCCTGGGCAGTACGGGTTTGGACAGTGGAGGATGTTGTTACCAGGCCGTTTGCTGGATGGAAATGCCACTCGCCACTGATGTTTGCCTTGGCTGGGAATCGAACTTAAGTCACTCGATTATTGTGCAGCGTTTTCAACACTGCGCTAACATTTCCCTGCGTTTATCAATTACCATATATATTGAGCGTCATATTTGAGTCTGTGACTCGACTGTGCAGTCATGCGCATGTAGGGCTGCAGATTAGCATGTCGAATTTATGATGCACGCCCTAATGCTTTGATTTAAAAAAAAAACTCTTCTCCTTTAGGTATAAAAGTTACCAATGCCTCGCCAACTGTCTCATCCCCATGACTGCTGGACGCTAAAGATCTCTGCGTGATTTTTGCATCATCGTTGCATTAATTAATGTTGATGAATAGTACCCCCGGTCTAAAAAAAAACGCAGGACTCGTGAATATAACATCGCAAGAGAAACCTGTTCCAAAAAAATAATGTCAAATAAGGATGTTGTATGAAAAACGCATTATGCCCTGTTGCAGAGCATTATGGTAATTTACAGCTCCTTTGTAAATCCGCTGTTGAATGAAGGTCTGTTTATTGATTGTTAACAAAATATATTACAGCTTACAACACAGTAGCAATTAGCAAGATAAGACCGGGAGGTTGAAACCAGTCCAGAGTTTACTCGCTGAACCAAATGCTGCTGGTTCACCGTAGTCTGGAAGACTGAATTCCGAATTGACTAAAACATAATTTCATATTTACATGGACGGATGTAAAAAAAAGTTTGCTTATTCATTTTATTTTTTAAAAATATCACGGCAAGGATACAATTCTCATGACACAACACCTTGCTGATTTCGTCAAGGACCATAAACCATCACGCAAACTCCGGTCATCCTCACAAGGGCGGTCTGGATCCCTCTTCCTAGTAAGCCACTTTCAAATCTCGATAGAAAAATTATTTCTGCAAACTGCTTTTTATGTTTAGTTTGTTGTCCTTCCCCCGCACCTCCAATTAACATGGTTGGCTACGTAGGGTGCGAAAGAAATTTAACATACATATATGCATACGCATACATACATTTCACACGCATGTACCATATTCTCCAGATTACAAGATGTTCTAGACCATACAATGCACCCCCAAACTTTGAGGTCATTTTAAAAAAAATGCATCATACAATCTTGAGAATAGGGCAACACCAATAGATTGCACTGGTAATACTCCTGATCCGTGCAGCCAGACTGAAGCTTTCACTGGGCTCGGCAGAGGTCTGCGCTGTGGACATTTCACGATGCTCAAAAGCTATTTCCGCCAAATCAAAAGCCAGCGTCAGGTTTAAAAGTAGTTATTGTCTCACACATCCAACAGAAAACTTCGCTGACACCATCAGATTCACCGCACACACAAAGCATTCAAGGCAGAGAGTGCCGTGTTTATCACTGCCGCAAGGTTTTCACCCCAGACGTCCAGACTGACAGCTCAGTTTGCCGACGTGACATTAACCCCGCTCAGTCACTCACACGCATGCACCACCGCCTCCACTTGACAGCATTTAGATCGGTTCAAATCTTGCGGTGGCCAGCGCTTTGATTTGTATAATTGCTTCCGAAAGAAGGACAATTACGTTCCAGAGCACGGGCACCTCGGCGGACGATCGTTGACCCCTGTCATTCCGCTGTGTGGGGTGGATCGCTGACACCTACGTTATTTATACTTTTCGGCTGGCAGCTCCTAACGCGGGCAGACAGACAGACGCGTGAACGTAGCACCGCCGCACGCGTCTGCAACAGGAACCGTGATAATTTGCAGATGTTAGTCAATCGGCGCACATCAGAGGCAACGACACCTGGACCTGAAATGTTGGACGCTGACAACGGGGAGACAACCTGAAAATTGCCCAAAGCAGCATGGGGCCGGCGCACGCTCGGGATTGCACCGGGAGACGGGGGAGAGGAGCACGTGGGATGATGATGAGAGCAAACGCAAATTAGAGACATCGTGTTGACTGGTCAGATAAGTAAGACGGCTTGGGCAGGACACGTCGCTAGGAGGCACAATGGCTGGTGAAGATGAAGTTGCAGCCTCGGGAGGGTTCTTCACCTTCGAGGAGACAGCGACTGCGTAGATGAGCGATGAGAGTGGCTCATGCGCACGAGCTCGATGGAGTGTTGCATCACAAGACGGTGAAGGATGGCAAGAATTTTGGCGAGGCATTCATCCAGCAGTGGATACGTCACATACCGACGATAATAATGACGATGCTTCTTGCACGGCATCGATTTTTATAATATTGATAACACATCCAAATAACATCCTCCTTTTTAAAACAGGCGTGTTACAACTACGGGATCTAACTGAAGGAAGCGATGGCATTGGTCATGATGTCCTCTCAATCTTTAAACGTATATGTCTATGTATGTTGAACTTATTTTGCAACGTACGTAGCCAACCATGTTAATCGGAGAAAACAACGGGATAATTCGGGCACGTTTCATCCGTTATGGCATCATACCTGGCGATCTTTGCCACCTTAGTGCTGTTAAAATCTCAATGGCGATGATGTATAAGGTAGATTTTAAATCCATTTCAATGGGGGAGTGGTAGCCGTGCAATGCGTCGACTCCTTAAAACAAATCAATAAACTAGAAATCTGACGCTGAATAACATTTCGAGAGCAACAATATGGACACAACACATTGAGCATAGTTATGTGTGACATATCCAAATGCAGCACCCCCCCCTCCCGGCTGAAGTGGAGTTTTTGCAACTTAATGAGGCTGTTTCTTGACAAATTACACTGGTCAACAACAAAGAATACATTTGTTTCTGGCCTGGACTTTTGCAGCTGTTTTAGACTAATTTCAGGGTGCTAATTCCAAATCTGACCTCAGATTTGCTCTATCACATCTCATTTTTATGCTATCGGCATACCCCATTTTCATTGATTTTACCCGAAATTAACTCCGTCACTTATGATTGCAAGTTGTTGCGAGTCAGTGACTGCTTTAGTGTTAAAATATGGTGCTGTATTTTTAGGATAGTGTGTTTATAATATCATTGTATGTAGATATCCACATATATTTAATATTTTTCTTCTGCAGTTCTTATTGAAAATGCAATATTTGATATCTCAAATACCTGATGTGATAGACAAAAACTGATGCCAGATTTGGAATCAGCACCCCAAAATTACATTAAACCCGTTAGAATACCTTATGCCAGAAAAAGTGTGTTGATCAGTGTTATCATTCACCATTAAGCCATGATCAATCCGCTGCTGGATAAACACCTCCTCAAGCTGACACCACCTCTCCTGATTCCGTGATGCAACATTCCACCCAGTGCCAGCACACTATTATTATCAATGTTTACTGCATCAAAAGAAATCATTTACAAGCAGGCATAGGAGAAAAAATATCCCCCAAAAAGGCACAAGGACATATATAGAAACACACGTGTATGCACACTCTGGGTGACTGGATCAGTCATCTTACAAAGGCAATTAAAAATATAATAATACAAACAAAAAGGAAATGAGAAAATAGTAAAAGGATACATCTAAAACCCTAGCGACAAAATTATTATTTGAAAGTAAATTTTTACAGTTATCAATTTTGAAGATATTTTTTTTTTACCTAAAGACAACTACACATTAATGATCAATGTGGGAAATGTATTTTCTTTTTTCTGATATATGTAGAATGATAACCCTAGGGTGGCTGGGAACACCAGGCAGGTGTTAATTGGGTTTATGTTAAAGAGAAAATGCAACACTAAAAGAGGTATTCACCGTAGCAATATGAATCTATTAATTACATGATTTTTCATTCGTTACTATATTTACCATTATATATCAGAATACGTATATTTTATACAATTCAGCTCTGTTAACTTCCGTTAAGTTTAGTTAAACAATTATAATACAGAGCCCTATTGTCAATCCACTGCTGGCTAAAGGCCGTCCCGTGCATTTCAATCACAGAGGTTATTTGCCCATACTACACCATGCTGGTCGAAGTGGGCAGGTGAAAGTAGCGGAAGCCCATAACGATCTTCTTGGTTCTTTCGGTAAAGTCACGTAGAAGGGAAATAATAAAATAATAAAAATAAAACATAATAAAATAATTCTCACGACGTTTTGCGTTGTGGCCGAAACGTCGTTGTGGCCGAAACGTCGTGAGAATTATTTTATTATCTTTTATTTTTATTATTTTATTATTTCCCTTCTACGTGACTTTACCGAAAGAACCAAGAAGATGAATCCCTGCAGTCACGAAAGCTTTAAATCGAAAAGGAAGCCCATAACGAGTTAAATACATCAATCATCACTGGGGAGAGTCATTGCCTGGAATTAAACTCGGCTTACTCGGTCCGCCGTGCAGTTCGCTATCCTCCCGCACCACCATTCCACTCTGAGTCAGTGTGCATGAATACAGTCTAAATACAACATTTACACATCAAAGAATGTTTAATCCACTCTAACACCCAGTAGTACCCGTACTCGACAATATTTGTACATTTAGATTTTCTTTTATTGCATAGTTATTTACATTTTCATATGCTCGATTGAGAAATGGTCATGAGGACCAATGTAAATGCGACAGCAGAGCACATTAAGTTCTGGGTCACTGCAGCCACCTCCTTTGCTCCATGGCATAGAATTACAGTTGCAAAATTACTTTCGTGAACTTTATTTCACCATTGGGTTGACAATTTCAGATTTGCCTGGGGACATCGCAACGCCAGACTATTTGAGGACTCACAACTAACCTGCAGAAGGACGGCTCGAAAGATTTGCAAATTCATTATAGCAAGCACGACGTAGGTACAAATAATTATTGCGTGATACATTTTCAATCTGAGTACGACGTTTCGCCAGTAATTGCAACCAGCTTCATCAGGCGACAGTCAAATTTGGCTGTTGTGGCTTGGCTCTCCAACACACAACCGGCGTGCTGTACTCGTGACGAATTGTCATGTTCTGTTCACGTGACAACCCTTACTAGTTGGCTGTGTCGGGTGGTGGTGGGTTTTAACGACACATTTATATATTTACGCGATCTAACCCACAAATAACTCTATTATGGATTATGTTGCTCGCGAAAGCCTACGTGTTAAACTGCGATGCATTTGTATGCCAGGGCGTGATGATTTATGTGCTTTTTTGCTTATTTTATCATATTTAATGGTTTCCCAGTACAGGTAACAAACCACAAAGCACAGGGCTACATAGCACAGCCGACAGATTCAAGTAAAAAAGGAGAGAATACATTTCTACCGACGACCGAGCATTTCGCATCCTTGAATTAGCCTTATCATATTAGCGAACATTCCGACGAATGTGTTGAGATTTTTACAAAGAGCTGAGATTAGGGATATTTATCATCATCAGCCGTGATTAATCCACTGCTGATGAAAACATCGGCAAGCCACTGCCATCTCTAATGATGCTGCAATGTAATATTCTGCCTGACACATAAATACGAGCTGATTCAGTGCTAATAGCAGTATCGAAAACATGAGGCATGTTTTGAAAAGTCTAGCATCCATTGCGCGATGTTGTTATGACAAATAATGAGAGAGAAACGCAGCATCCATCTAAGGTGGATACATCACCTTGGATCATTTGCTAGACAGATGACAAGATCTACCTGAAAGTGAGTTCCATCAAATTACAATGAACTATACATTCCGATGTATGGGTGAAACATATGATGGTACGTGTGTTTGAAGGTGAATTCGTATGCTGAACGCAGACAAAGACATTTCAAATTGTGGTGCATTCCATGTGGTATCCTAACCGGGTTGTAGCATCATTTTTCATGATAAGATATGATACTATGTTACATTTTACAATATGGTGGAATTGTTCAAAATGGACGATGGGATTATCGTGGATCTTATACCCTTTGATTTATTGGAGTATCACCAACTCGTGGCAACTCTAGTCTCTCCTAAATGTTTATTTGTCATAGTTAAGGGGTTGCTCGTCATGATCTGGTACAATTGTCGCCGTGTATTGGATGTTTATTTTAAAATTTTTGGGCAAACCAGAGAAGTGGGTTATATATGTGCCAACTGCTACGCGAAATAACGATGGAATATCCAGAAGGCAAAAAACAACAAATCTCGCATTACAAAATGTGCAATATTATCCACTTACAGTTCCTGTCGTGGCAACATCCCCCCACCCCCATACCTGCTGTATTCAAACAAAATCAATTCCCCCTCTGTAAATGTTAGCTGGATGTCCCCATTAAAAGAGGTAGTTGCATTTCAGTGACTCTTTCAATCATAAATCAATTTTTTTTGAAACACAAACAGGCCTAAACCATATGTTTAAAAAAACTACCTTTTTAATAAAAGTCATGTTTCATACAAGCTAAAATAAGGCCTTTGTATAGGTTTAATAATACCATGATCAAAAAAAAACTAACTAAAGTTCAGTTCTAGTGAAGTTTTGCCATGAATTAGAGAATCATTTCAGAGCCGTCTTTCAACCTGACCACCCCTTTTGTGGTGTAATGTGATACAGAGTAGATTTTTTTTTCATGCAACATGCACAATATGGATCATCCTGGTCCTGTGCGTTTTTAAGGGTCAGACAGTCATGTAAGGCGCAGCGCTCGGTCGCCCTCATTAATAATGAAGCAGCAGGAAACCATTTTCCACGGTGCGCTCTCAAGGCCGTCTCAGAGATGGGCTTCATTAATATTTGACGGCCAAGAAATGGAGAGAAGTGAGTCTCATAGGCAGCTGTGTGAGTCTGAGTAAACTGGTAAATTTTTAATTAGCCAAAGCCTTCTTCCACATTAACTCATTTCACGAAAAAATTAGATTTTTTTTTCTAACCTATATCTGAACAAACAACACAAAATTAGTATGTTTACGGAGAAGGCATGGAGATGCATTGAAGTGATGCGATTTTCAATGTGCATAACATAAAAGACACGAAACGTCCACTGATAACGATTGAAATATGACGTTCTTGACCTGCTCCATGGGTGTGTGACATTTGTATAATGCATCGCTCCATGCAACCTGCACTCGTATTGCGCCGCCCATCAGATTGTAACAAATTCAGCCGTTATGAATATCCATATCAGTCTTTGCTGCTAATTGCTGGCCAGTGGGTCTTCTTCAGAGCACTCAATCTCAAACAACCACCTGCAATGTCAGGCGGTTTCATCGGATGACCCGCGGTGCTCCGCACAAAGTTGGTGAGTTTCCCAACAGACACTCGAGATAGGTTTTTGTTTTTCCTCGCTGAAGTACATTTTGTTTCGCGGAAAGAAATAAAAATGTGGAGCAAACGCTCAGCTACATGGAAAGAAAAATTGTTCAGCCTTTATAAACGTCATAAACTGGTAAATCTCACGGAATTATGAAGACCGACTGGTTCGTTTCGCAGCCGATGATGTGCAGTGACGTCGAACTTTGCGCGGAAGCAGCTGATTTAACATCTTTACGGGCCCGGCCCCAGGAACTTGCTTTACCACAATGCAGTTCTACATTCACGCTCGATCATTTTAATGTATATGCAGTCTGCACATGTAATTTTACTTTTCTAAAGGTTAATTTGATTAATTAGCAGCATCTCCTAAGAGAAACCTGCTCATGACAACAAGAAAATAACTGTTTATTCGTAAACGTTTTTAAAACGTGCCATGTTTTGATGGAGCACCACAGTTTTAAGTGAAATATCCAGCGAGAGTCAGTCCTTCTATGAATAAAGGACCTTTGCCCCAACTTTCAACCGAACATGCATTCGTTTTGATGAGAGAACGTTCATGAAGAACGCGGTGAATTGTTCAAACGAGAGAGGCCTCGTTGGGGTTTGCGGACGGATGTTGTTGCCCCGTTATTTGCAAATTCCTCGCCCATCGCCACCATTCCAACAACAAAGACAAAGATCCCCCGTATAGCCTTAACATACTGTTGGGGCAAGTGCTGTTAGCGAGTAGCACCTTTGAAGGGCGGCAACGGCACACGAAGGGGTGGGTGGCCAACAACCACGCCCGGCCGCCTTTGTCTCCCCAGTGGCGATGTTTACACACCGCGCCAAGTACTCATTTGAGGTCGAGTCAATCTAGGGGAGTCCCAGGACCGGTGAAAATAATCGCCACTGATTCTAGATTTGAAGCTTTCGTGACTGCAAGGATTCATATTCTTAGGTTTTTTCGGTAAAGTCACGTAGGTAAAAAAAATTTAAATTAATAAAAGTAAAATAAAAAATTAAATTAAAATCACGACGTTTCGGAGGCAACACAAGCTTCCGTCTTCAGGTGGAACCGTCACAGCACGATAGCTGTATCAAGTGATACAGCTATCGTGCTGTGAAGACTTTTATTTTATTTTTATTTTACTTTTATTAATTTTTATTTTTTTTTACCTACGTGACTTTACCGAAAAAACCTAAGAATATAATCGCCACTGGTTGGTGGCCATGAGCGGGAATGGAACCCTGGTGGCCGGATTTCGTGGCGCGGCGCGTCAACCTTCCACGCCACTCCGCAGCATTGCCCCCCCACCCCCCACAGCTACTGCTGCTGTTCCCACGGCGCTCTGCGTGCGGTGCTGGCTGTCCCCCACGCTCGCACGTGGAGGCAGCCAACGCAGCACAGAGGTCGCAACCGGGTACCCGATACCCGTACCCTACCCGATACCCGGCTACCCGTACCCGGCCAGGTACGGGTACCCGTTTGCGACCCTGGTGCGGCCGGGTACGGGTAGGCCGTGAGTCACTGGTGAGTCACCGTTTGTCACTCATTTCGGGTAGGGTACGGGTAGGGAACGGGTACCCTACCCTATACCCGGCTACCCGTACCCGGCCAGGTACGGGTATGGGTACCCATTTGCGACCCTGGTGCGGCCGGGTACGGGTAAGGAATCAAAACCCGTTTGCGACCTCTGACGCAGCAGCAGCAGCAGCGAGCACGAGGCCGCGCTGTCGCCCCTGCTCGGCGCCAGTGGCGTGCGGCTCGCTCGCGGCCACGTGGGCTCGCTCACCCCGCATTGCTCGCGACTGTTATTCATCCTTCATCTATTCCTCCTGCATCGTCAGCAACAAGTGGAGTGACTTTAAATTTCCATTTAAAGCTTTCGTGACTGCAGGGATTCATCTTCTTGGTTCTTTCGGTAAAGTCACGTAGAATGGAAATAATAAAATAATAAAAATATAACATAATAAAATAATATATATGACTTTCGTAGGAAGTGCATTGTTTACGGTTTAAATGTTCTCCGTGATCATCACCCATCAACAGCCTCGATGCGTCTCTCCACTGCTGGGTGATGCAGAAATCCGTCGGGATTCTGCGCGCGAGCTGATTTACTTGCTCCATCTTCGCGGCAGAAGATTTTCTCCAAAAATTAAACCCGCAAGCTTATGATGATGATTATGATCATGATTAGTGCCAATAATAATAATACCAGTATGGATTAGGTAAACGAAAAAAGTTAATCTTATAATAAGATTTAACAAAAAAATTATAACCCCAGAGGAATATTCGACTGAGTTGAGCTAAACCAGGATTTGAATTACCAACTTTCGAAATGTACGTAAAATACTGTCCCATGGCACCACTCAGCCAAGCTGTACACTTTTGCACGAATCACGTTGACGGTAATAGTTACAGTCTTGCATGGAGTGCATCTGGAATGTTTCTGATGTTGTTCTTTACAAGCCCCAAATGTCTGCGTGCAGTCAAGACAAGCTGCTTCATCTCGGAGTTGATGGCCACAGTGGCCGCTGTGGAAAAAAAAATGCGACCGTTGGTTTTGGCACTCAGCCACCTCACACCACTCGAACCACACGACGCTCAATCACTTTATTACGCGTCAGCCACCACAGAACCCATAGGCGTTAAAACACTTCATAAATCACGCACAAAAGAACCCAGTGGTGCCACTATCCCAACACGCATCGCACACCGCAGGACCCATCGCTGCTAAACCGCTTCATACATCTGCCGTAACACCGCAGGGAGCACTGGAGCACACCGCATTACGGAGCAATGAGCGCACTATTAAGTCACGTCTCATGCCAATGATCATCGGCAATTCCTCGCACTTGACCTCGTGATGCCTTCCCCTTCACTCTGGTGACTCATCACATGAGTCACAGTCTCTGCACTCTCCACTGCTCGCGCCTTACAACCCACGCACGTGTTGTCAAAAAGTTATCGAGTCTCATTGTAAACGTTTGTGTTGTAGAACACCTGATTCACAGGACCGAGGCCACGCACATTCCAGCGAAGCCCGTGTTTGTGCCATGCATTTGTCTCTGTGCGTATTCGTGTGGGAAGCGGTTGTACAGTTCAGTTTTCGAGCGTGGCAAAAATCTTTGTCCTCGGCCTCCCCTAGGCCGACTTCACCTGTGCAGCGTGCAAACATCGGCACTGGGGGTGACAAAGATTGCCGGGCGCGGTGTTCACCGCACCACAATCCCCTTGTGTGCCATGCCCGCACCTAATATGTGCTTGCTAACAGCACTTGCCTCTGTGGTCTATACAGTGATACAGGGCAACTTTGTCTTTTCTGCATGTTAACTTGTGAATATGAATCAGTGGTGTATCTGGTGGCGCTCTTGGCTGCATCTCAGCATTTCATTACTTGTCTGATGTTCGCTGCTCTGCCATTGCCCACTCGCATTCCCCGCCTCTGCTTCGCGCCACATGCAGTCCTCACCGCGCCAGCCTTTTCTATGATGCCAAAACACACCTGGGTCAAATTCTGGGTTAGAGTTGCCACCTCTCAGGTCCAAAAGCAGGACATGTTATCGGATATTTCACAATCCCAGAAGAGGGGATAACTACCTCCATGCGACCGACAAACACTGACTTCATGTTTAATGTCCAGCGAAGACTTACCGATTTCCCAGGAAAGCTACCTCCAAAGAGAAGATGATCGTGGGGAAAACCAGGACAGGTGGCAAACTTATTCGGGCGATCATTTGTCAACGTGAATCCGAACACCTTGCGCCGTCCGTGGGATGCGCAGGTGGGCGGCCACACGATGCTGCCCATCCGCTGGATGCCCCCGGAGAGCATCATGTACCGCAAGTTCACGGCGGACAGCGACGTGTGGAGCCTGGGCGTCGTGCTGTGGGAGATCTTCACCTACGGCAAGCAGCCCTGGTACCAGCTCTCCAACACGGAGGTGAGCTCGCCGGCCGACCGGCCTGCGCGTATCTGCGCCACCGTAACCTTCCCACAACCTTTCCTGACTGCAGGGATTCATCTTCTTGGTTCTTTCGGTGAAGTCACGTAGAAGGGAAATAATAAAATAATACAAATTAAACATAATAAAATAATTCTCACGACGTTTCGGCCACAACGCAAGCAGCCAAAACGTCGTGAGAATTATTTTATTATGTTTTATTTTATTATTTCCCTTCTACGTGACTTCACCGAAAGAACCAAGAAGACTTCCCACAACCGTCACCACTCTCGCAGCAAATTCGTCTCTGCAGTCACTCTTGCAAATGGGACTGTCCTGGTCTCTGTGGAGTATTCTCACCCCCTCCCACCGCGCCATGCAGGCCGTGGCGGTTCTTTGATCCTACTTCACCAATGCTGGTCGTTACTGGATGTCGAAAGCATGGAGCATAGACGTGGGAGCATAGAAGTACAGTACAACGATGGATTTTAATGCATTTTAGTCCTGCGGCAGCCTAACACATAATTTTTGTATGCATGGTGGTCGCCCATCCAAACACTATACGTGCTCAAGCTGGCTTAGCCTCTGAGATCGGACGAATTACAGGTGATCTGATCATCGTTACTATTATTAAAATAATTATTAAACAAACATGTTGTTGGAACATACTGTATGTGTATTATATTCTATGGGTCTTTCGGTCAAGCCACGTAGATAGAAAAATAATAAAAATAATCACGTGTATTTATTTGTACGTAATGGCTCTTTAAATATTGGGTTGAAATATTGCAAAAAGTTTGCTCTAACTGAAGTTAATTTGTCGCAACTTCCCTCAGTTTAATTTCCAGTTACTTTCCGAGGTGATCATTTACATTTCAAATAAACATGACTCGTTTAAAATACAAAAGTTTCACATATTGGACACGTGGGAATACAACTATAACAAACACACAACACTAGAGTATAGTTAAACTGATTATGCGTGAATTACTTTATCCGGGACCAGCAAAACCCGGTTCTCTCTTCCAAATATTTGGGGGATGTGGCCATACATATATCCGAGGTTCAGACCACGGCTAAAGGAGGTTATTTGGCAAATAATTCCAAATATCCGTCGTTATCCAGAGTAAAGTGGGTGAACACCAAATCAAGTTAGGGTGCAAATGTCGATACGGCGCTTTCTGCACTGCATTGTTGAAGTGTTAGCCCTGGGGCGTCTCTCCAAACACAAAAGCAAGCAAGCCCCCTTCCTATACCTACCCATCTCATGGTAGGCTATACCCCGTAGGTCTGGTGCCTGAGGGGCAAGCGCCTTATGATGATGGCGACCTCCTCCCGTGATAGTAAATCTTCGTCACAGAAAGCCCTCGAGGTGTCCCCACGCCTTTGCCTGCTGGTCCATGCCCCATTCAGTGACGTTTTTGTCACGTGTCACGCGTAGACAGGGCTCTTCCAAATATCCAGGGTCCGGGGCCACGGATGAACAGAGATATTCGGCGTTTTTTTTCCAATTATCCAGTTGGGACCCCATATATTGGGAACCGGAGCTCCTGTCTCCCATGTTTATCCTGGATAAACGGAGTTTGACTGTAATTTATAGGCCTTTTTTAATCTACTGCTGGGTGAAGGCCTCACCTCACCATGCAGGTCGCGGCAGTTTCATGACCATATGCGACCACGTTTGTCAGTGCGGGTTAGTTCAGATATTTCTCGCCATTATTATTAGCTGCGGTCAGGAATTGAACTCAGGTGGCTAGATTTGTAGTGCATTGTGCTCACCATTGATTGAACAACAACAAAATTCATAACATTCTTTAAAAAATGTATTGTTTCATCACCCTGAAGGTGGCTGGGTGGCTCAAAGGTCAGAATACCAATCCAGGATCACTAAGGGCCTGGAGCAAATCTGGGCAACTCCCCACAATTAAACTGGGTTCTCAATTGTAGTGAGTGGACGGAGTATCAACCTGGTTACCACTGACTTCTCAAAAAGTAAAACTGCATAAAATAGCGTTTCACTTTATTTGGCTTATCCCTGCTCTGAGGCTTACAAAAATCTGTTTAATCCACACGTGACACTCTGCAAGACATTAAAAGGTGTGTCTCTCGTGTGAATAAAGAGGTCTAATGAAGGGGCTACACAAGTACAGAAGTTCATTGATGTCATCTTCCAAAGCCATTCCCTGACAGGATGATGCTCTGCTCAAAATGAAAATGACTTCATCTTATGACGGGGCACCATCGCACGATTGGAATAAAATTGGTCAAAATATATATTTCTTAGATAAAAAAGCCCACCTCGAATATGATCAAAATACATATATAAAACATACTTAATTTTCAGTTAATGACCATTCTAATCCGAAATGTCAACCTGGTATAATTTCCTTTTACAAAGTGGTGTCGATGATATATGCGATACAATATTTCGAAATATATTCTTACATTTTCTAAACTAAGCAATGTATTTGCAACTTGGTTATTTTACACGTATACCGTCACAGTATTGTGTTGCACAATCAAGCAAGTGTCAGGTTTAATCTCACGTTAATAGTGCTGGAAATTCAACTTCCGCTGGCAGGGGTGAATTTATAAACAGGACAACAACTGTTAACGTCCCACATACCTATTGTATGAACTCCAGATGAAAGAAAGGCCGAATGGACTGCTGCGACAACCATCATTCCTTCCTCATTATTGTCATAACACCTTCATTACAGTGCTAAATTAGCCATTGGTTATGTTGTCGGCAGCAAAGGGCAGTGGCAGTAACATCCATTGTATGTAATGTATGTATGTTGAACTCACTGCGACTTAAACCAATGTTTTTTTCAGTAGGCGGTGTGTTGCAATGTTTGGCCAAATCCCTAAATGAGTCTTTGGCAGTATAGTTAGTTAGTTCTGCATTCAGACTACATTATAGTATACAGTACATACAATGTGAAACATTGTGCATTGTGACGAGTTTTGTAATTACCCATACGGACGTGTTTACATAACACACACACGACTACCCTGTCATAATGCAGTTATAATATAGTGTTATATACATACGTATGTATGTTGAACTTCTTTCGCACCGTACATAGCCAACCATGTTAATCGGAGGTGCGGGGGAAGGACACAACACTAAACACAAAAAGCAGTTCTAAAGAATAAAGCAATTCTGTTGCCCGCCTTCACCAGCCCGTACTGACCAGCGTGGTGAAGTATGGTCAAATAACCCCCCATGACCACAAAAAGTGATAAAACCCTCACCCAGCAGTGGATAGTCAAAAGGGCTGTACACGCACAGCACCTTCATTGCCACGATTATAATCATCAGCATCTATGTCGTTATCATCATCATCATCATCGGCAATCTGGACCAGAGCGCCTAATGGAACTGAGGCCAGGTGGCCACAGTCTTTGATTCGTCCCATGGGAGACACGGCCGTTAAAAGGTGATAATTGTTCTTGTGTACGCCACAAGCAAATCACAAAATAACAACTCTTCAAAAAAATAATTGCAGAGACTTTAATTGTGCTAATCCATCCGAGATGTCCCTGGCAGATCCCCCCCCCCCCTTCAAGCAGCTTCAGCAGCCAGCAATATGTGACAGCGATTTACCGCGAGGGCACCTGGCACCCTCCAGCCCGCTACTGGTGTCAGCTGTGGCCGGAATTAGAGCTCAGGTCGCCGAGTTCATCCCACAGCGCGCAAGCCACCGCGCCCGCGGCTCCACTCCGTAATGTCATGGGACACATTTATATAACCAGAAGCCGAGAGCTATAAACTACAATTTGAAAATATGTACAGTGGGGAAGAAGTTTTTGTTGTTGCTGTTGCTTGTTGTCTTTCCCCCGCACCTCCGATTAGCATGGTTGGCTACGTACGGTGCGAACAAAATTAAAGTTACAATTTGAAGCTGAGAACACGTCATTTTCCAACACAAACAGACAACACAACAATGCAGGCCACGGCCAATGTAGAGTGCAGCCAGCACACACGTGGAAAACGTAACGTCGCCTTGGCCGTATTAGTCATGCTCTGATGGGTGTACCCGCCCTTAGCCAAAGTTTCACTTAAAGCTTTCAAAATGGCACAATTAAGCGTGCAACAATATGTAGAAAGTGAGCTGCCATGGCGTAATGGATAGCAGCACACTGCATACTCCTAGGTTTTTTCGGTAAAGTCACGTAGGTAAAAAAATGTATCATTGATACAGCTAATCTAGCTGTGACGGTCCCACCTGATGACGGAGACTTGTGTTGCCTCCGAAACGTCGTGATTTATTATTTTATTTTATTTCTATTATTACTTTCAGTAATTTTTTTTTTACAAAATTTTACCTACGTGACTTTACCGAAAAAAACCTAAGAGTATGAATCCTTGCAGTCACGAAATCTTCAAATCCAGCACACTGCACTTGCAATCCAGAGCTCGGCAGTTCGATCTCATCTCCTGGCATGACAGTTGAAAAAAAAACAATGGGCCGGGGTTTCTCAAATTCCCCCCACCTCTGTCCATCGCGATGTACGCGTACACTAAAATTAGTCGATCAGTAGATTGCGTGTGGTGGGGTGAAGTGTGGGTATGCCCACCTCTTCCAATAAGTCCGGTCAACGTGGAAAAAAGTGGATCAAATAGAAAGGTTTCTCTAGTGTAGGCCCATCTGCCAGCAGTGACATAAGCAAGCAATTTGCAGGGCAGTATAATTACCTTTTTAATATGTAGCCATATGTCACCAAACAGAGTGCCATATTGGTTGATACGGCAATGAGGATATTTTAAAATGCTGCATTCTAAATGTGTGGTGGATTAAGGTTGATGGCTATGGCAGTAGAGCTGGAGGGACTCGCTTGGCAGTCGTGGGATTTTCCATCTGCATCATTCGACGAACACCCTGGATACCTTTGACCATTTGCCACCCATTAGCAAAGCGCTCCCTCGCTACTGCAGAGAGACAACTTGACAAAAGCAGACACGATTAATATTAAAACCCCGATTATTATGCAGTCTGTTACCTGCACTGCAGGTATATTTTTAAACTCTCTCTGATCAGGATTATAGAGCACCTCCGGGGAAATGCATACGCAAAGACTTGCAATAAAGAAGGGGGACGGGGATTGCCGTTATCTCATATTGGCAAGGGTAATTGTGGTCTGACTTGTATGACTAATAACTTGATCATTAAAATTCTAGAACATCAATCAGGGACGAGACCCCTTGCCTCCAACACTCACTTACAGGGGGGAGGGGAGAGTGATTCCCACAGATGTGCTGTCGTCATTAATTGCAAGGGAATGAATGTCCAGAAATTCTGGCCAATCCCTCCATAAACCCCTGTCAAACATCACTATCCACTAATGCTGTCAAATCGTATAACACACTGGGGAGGGCTCCAATAACCACACGAGCAGCCCGAGAAGACCCCCGTACCTACTACCCACATCCATGCAGCAATGTTAATTTGTGAGGCTCAGAAAGAGATTTTAAATATATATTTCTATGAATTTAGTTTTTTTTTCCATTGCGTTATCCGATAACGGTCACACATATACAGTACCTGTGTGTATTTTGTTAAATCTACTCAAGTCTAGCTATGGGCATTGTAGGAGGGAAAATATTTTCCTGTGTTAAAATAAATTTGAACGTCATTTATTTTCCCCCCAATAACCAGGCTTTTCGGACTCGTATCTGGTGTAGCAATGTAAGAAGCGGTATTATTTCCTGTCGAGGTCACAGGAAAGAAAGGGCTCCTGGTGTAATGGATGGAATTCTTGTAGCAGTCGGTAATAATTACCGTAACCCGCGTGGGAGCACCGTACCCCGGGGGAGTGGAGCTGGGCTCTCGGTAGACATGGCAGGGCGAGTCACCTTGATGTCCACAGCCAGGTCACCCCGAGTCAGACAAAGATCCCCTGTATAATCTTAACAGATTGTTGGGGCGAATGCTGTTAGTGAGCGCACCTATGAAGGACGGTACGGCACACGAGGGGGCGGGTGGCCAACATCACCCCCAGCCGCCTTTGTCTCTCCAGTGGCGATGTTTACACACTGCACCTTGTACTCATTTGAGGCTGAGTCAAGCTAGAGGATGCCTATAACCGGTTCAGATAATCGTCACTGGTGTTGGCCATGAGCAGGAATCGAATTCGGGTTGTTGCGCAACACGCTAAGCGCTACACCACCACGCCTGC
Organism: Lampetra fluviatilis; assembly: GCF_964198595.1. Taxonomy (NCBI): domain Eukaryota; kingdom Metazoa; phylum Chordata; class Hyperoartia; order Petromyzontiformes; family Petromyzontidae; genus Lampetra; species Lampetra fluviatilis. The sequence continues at coordinate 8,135,728 of NC_136287.1, read as the reverse complement.
CGAGTCACACGCACGGACACAACGCAGGACCGTGCTAACTGTGCACGTTGGAGAGTTCATTAGCCAACACGTGCGGCCGATATGATATGCAGCTCTACAGTAAATATGACATGGAATACATTGGTTTGGGATCATAAAGCAGCACTACGGAAACATTGGTTTTGTTGGGTTGTTGTGTGCATGAGGCTTATGTAATCATTTTAAAGTTACATACAATCCAATGTTATTGCTAAGGTTTACATTGCACCACCTATTTATGAAAACGTGTAGCCCTGCAAATGCCTTCAAATTCAGTGCACGTGATATCTATTTTTTTTTGCAACCTAATTTGAACTGCATATGAATAGCATTTGAGTCAGCAATAAATTAAGAAGATAACAAAGCACATGCAAAAGTCATTCCTTGACCAAATTTCCAATGACATGCGCCCATTGGCTGACACCTCGCTGACGGGATTCCACCTCGGGATTTCGTTCGCCCTTGGTGGCGCGTGCATCATTCGCCACCACCTGCTTATGCACCGCTCACTGCCCGCACGCTCTGCACGGACTGCGCCTCGCGCAGCCTCTCTGCCAGTCCGCTGCTGGATGAGGGCCGCCCCACGGCCGCCTGGGTCGTTGGGGGGTTTTCACCGTGCTTCACCACACTTCATCGGTGCCGGTTGGTGAAGGTGGGGAGCGTAGACATCAGAGCACAGTAGAGTACAACAGTGGAGTTTGCTGCACTGCCATCTGCTGACAACGTAGCCCTGCAGCAGCCAACAGCACCTGTTTCACGCATAGTGGTTGCCCATCCGAGAACTATCCAGGCTCAAGTTTGCTGAGCTGTCAAATTCAGGATGGAATCAGGCAGATTACAGGTGATTTAGTCATAGCCTATTGGTGTGTGTGTGTAGGGAGTGGAAGTGTGTTGGTTAGCGCGCTGCACTACGAATCCAGCGACCCGGGTTCGATTCCCGCTTATGGCCGACATCAGTGGCGATTTTCTGAACGGGTCATGGGCATCCCCTAGGTCGACTCAGCCTCAAATGAGTACCTGGTGCAGTGTGTAAATATTGCCACTCGGGAGACAAATGTGGCCGGGTGTTGTGTTGGTCACCCACCCCCTCGTGTACCGTGCCGGCCTTCATAGGTGCTCGCAAACAGCACTTGTCACAAAAGTATGTTGAGGCTACATGGCAGTCTTCGTCTTATTTGTCCTGAGCTATTTAAGCCTTGGAAAATCAGCTGTTACTGGTCCAGTAGTTCGACCACAAAATCTAGAATTTGGGCTTCCTTAATCCATCAGCAAAAGTGCCGGCTTCTCTTAAAACGACCGATAGAGTGATGGTAACCAGACCCTGGGTCCTCTTGATGCATTTGCAGGAGTCTAAAAACACCACATGGTGCAGGGGAATTCATGCCAAGGCGACGCGGAGGAAAAACGGTAGCCAAATGTCATAAATAATGAAGCTGCCTCATCTCTGTTTGACACTTTACACTGAATTGGCTCCACATGCTTTTAGAGCATCAGAGCTTTTGTCAAGATGCCCTGCGCTGGGTATTCTTTACGCTGCCTTATTAATTATCATGGAGATGTCATGACGTCATGTAAACACAATAACCTGAGATGCAAAAGGGAAACTAAATGTTTTGATCGGTACAGAATGCGTTCATTGGCAGGGAGATTTTTCTAGACGGAATAATGGTCGTAATTTACAGCGCTTTTTCAATCCACTACTGGATAACAGCTTCCCAATGCTTTTCGGTCATAGGTATGTTTGACCATACTTCACCATGCTAGTCAATGCGTGTAGGTTAAGGGGTGAGACCAGGACGGGCTCAGATCTCACTCGCTACGTATGTTAGCCACCATAGTGTGCTAACCACTGCACCGCTGCATTGCCCATGAGTTTACATACAGCTTCTTGATATGTTAAATATGCGTGTGAAAAAACTGTGCCTTATTTGGCAATTACGTTTGCATTAAATAGCAATATACCCAGTTATTAGAGTAACTGCATGATACATTTGCTATGCTCATTAGTCCATATTGGTCCAGCAAGGCCTGTTACTTCATGATCTTCAATTCAAGTTGCTACAATAGCTCCATTTTAGCTGTAATCAAACACAATTGTGCACAGCCCAAAGACTCTTACACACGCCGATTCGTACCAACAACACTTCATGAAAATTCACTTTTAATGCTGCCAATACCTGGAAAAGAAGCCTTTTTTCAATATCTGCTGTCGTTGCCATTACATCTTGTGCAATGACGGAGAGAATCCATAAAATCTCCGAAATTGTAGGCAAAAATGGCACAAGTCTTTTGATTAAGACTGAAAGCTTGGAGCAACGATTGCAGCGTGTCCGTATTGCTGAGCGAGCCATCCCCGTCAAGCCCACCCTGGGCCTCTGACCCGCTCGCATCAGGCCTGTCTAATCCAGCCTTTCCGATGCTCGGATCAATGGGGCTGATTCAGCGTTTGATCAGCGTTCCAGGTGACACCCGAAGGCAGAGGGCAGCTTCGCAGACAGCCGTCTCATCGCCAACTGGAAAATGAAGGGGCTAGTCAAGAGAACGTACGCACTGAGCTACTGTCATCGTCAAAGGGCAAAAATGGAAAAGGCGCAGCTCTGTAATTTCTGGCCCACGCCTCCGTTGGAAGAAGGGCCTCCGCTAGAGGGTGGAGAGCTCCTCTACGAGGTTTTTTTGGCCTACTCTTCCACGCTGTTCAAATGTCTTGGTCGAACTTGTTCGAGTATTGCATTGCAATTATTGTAATTTGTCGTGTGCGGTGGGATGCGTTTGTAATGGAGTGACCTGAAGGTGGCTTTGTGGTTAACATAACAAAACACATCAAAGCCTCTGCCCCTGCTGGTCAGAGCAGTGGTCACTGGTCGAGTCAAAACGAGTTTGGATAAATCACGCAAACGCGTTTGTGCTTGGAAGTATTTAATCTACGGCATGGAATCTGATGGCTAGCTGGCAGGGAAATAAATTCGTGTTTTTGTATTTGCAAATACAGCAGTTATTTTTACTCTGATTTGCGTATCCAAGGTTTTGTCAACACCTTCATCAAGTTGGCCGGTTTTCAATTGGGTATATCCCTAACAGAGACACAACCTTCTAAAAATGCATTCGTATTGGATCACAATTATGTATGTATGGTGAACTTCTTTCACACCGTACGTAGCCAACCGCGCTAATCGAGGATGCAGGAGGACAACAAAATAAACACAAAAAGCAGTTCTAAAGAAACTCGTTATCAAATTACAAGAATTTGGGTCCTCCCGCTCCCCATCCTGCCACTCCCCCCCCCCGCCCCCCCACGATCATGGACATACGGACGTACAGAGATAATGCCTAAAAGTTTTCCCACTTCGTCAATTTTAATTAGTTTCATCAGATGAGAACTCAAGAGACCAGGATAGTCTCATGTATTGTATGTTGAACTTCTTTCGCACCGTACGTAGCCAACTGTGCTAATCGGAGGTGCGCTGTGCTGTGCGCGCATCTCTCCCCGCGCGCCACACAGGTCATCGACTGCATCTGCCAGGGCCGCGTTCTGGAGCGGCCACGCAGCTGTCCCATGGAGGTGTACGAGCTGATGTTGGGCTGTTGGCACCGGGAGCCCCAGCACCGCCTGGGCATCAAGGACATCTTGGCTCGTCTCGAGAGCCTGGCCAAGATGTCCCCCGTTTATCTCGATATCTTGGGGTGACCAGTGCCCTCTCGCCTTCGCTTCGCAATGTGTTTTTTTGTATTTATTGGTGGGGGGGGGGGGGGTTTGTTTCTTTTTTTAAATGGGTTCCCTCTGTTGATTGTGAAGGGATGTAAAGTCTGTTGTTGTGCGGAATCGGTAATCACATTCGTCGTGTCCAGGGTGAGAGAGTAAGAGAATTAGAATTGAATGTGGTAAAAGAAAGTACATATTACGATCATCTTACACGTAACCCTAAAATGTATTTCCCAAAAAAGGGGAACGGGCTTCTTGGGAGAAGCTATGAATGGTCAAACGTTGAGGCACGATGCATGAGATATTAATGCTGTCATCACATTTCAAATTCCCCTCCTTTTAAAAAATCTTTAAAATGTTCAAGTACATTACGGTTACATAATTTGCAGGAGACAAGTTTGGGCAGATTTTAGGCTCATTTTCACGAGCCTTATATGACTTTATTTAAAAGGTTTGGTATTTGCTCCAATGTTACGTTAGAGCAAAATACCTTTGCTGCACGCAGTGTTTCGGATTTAATTTCAAATTTAAATTTCCATTGCAGGCACCACACTGCACGGAACTTGACAGCGTGAATTCTCTTTGCAAGCCTCTCTGCTCAAACTTGCTGCCGTCAGTATTTAAGCAGTCACTGTTTGTCGACAGTGACCATCCTCGATGGTAAATGACTTCGCCAGAGTTTGGACCATCAGGCTTAATTTCCTGCACACATTATCTACATCGGTGCAAAAGGTCATTGTCATCGAACTTTGAGCATCGTTAGATCTCCACTTTCATCAGAACAACTAATTTGAGGCGAGCAAATGATCAAACTAGGTGTGTTTGGGTGGGTGTAGGATTGCAAACTTCATTTTCAGATTGGATATATCGATATGAATGCACAAAAGATAACAAAAAATATTCTCGTGTATATTTGTTAAGAGACAAGTTATGCGTTGAGAATATCAGTGTCATCACGCATAATCAGTCCGATTCTCTTGGGCATAGTCATCATCATCGTCGCCGTCATCATCCATGAGTATCTAAAGTCGATACAAAAAAACCTCTCCCGGGTGACCTCGTTCACCAAGCGGGAACGGCAAAGCATTCGTAGAGATGTTCTACAAAGCAAGCGGCTGCCCCCTCGGTCATGGTCGAGCGTGGGGGAGGCCCTCGCTCCCCGTGCCACCCTCGTGACAAACACGAGAACCCCGTTTAGCGTGCGCGCCAGCCAGCCAGCCAAATCGACTGCACCTCGCTCGCCGATGCATACAGATCAATGGGCGGCGGTGGAGGGGGGGGATGTGGTGGTGGGAGGATGGCAAGCCCTGCATATATTTATCGATTGGTTTTATTTCGTAAAAGAGTGCGCTTTGGCACCGCGTCGCAGACTCAAATGTCGCGCGACTCTCCGCCCGCGGATCTTGGTGGCCGCGCGACGTGAGGGCTGTTCGGTTTGGGGGAGGTGGGGAGGGTGGTGGTGGGTGGTGGTGGTGGGGAGGGTGGTGGTGGTGGTGGTGCCATCGCAAGGAGGCCGCCGGCGTGGGGCGTGGGCACGCCGGCGGCCGTGGCTTAGCTCGCCCTTTGGGTTACGGCCGTGCCATCACCGCGAGCGTTTTGAACGTGCAGGAGCCCAGGGCACGCAATGAGACATCCGATATGCGAATAATATAATCAGATGCCCGCCGCATTGTGTCGCGCGGCGGAGAAGGTTCGTGTGGCCGATCACGCAGAACCTTGGGGGCTCTCAATAACCGGCTGAAGGTAACTCAATTGTGAGTACTACAAAGGACGCTCCGAGGTCCTGTCTTGTTTATCAAGCCTACAATTGTACGTCGAATTGAATATATAATGTACATCTCTACTAACTGTGTCAGTTTCCGGCGAGAAGCAAAGCGTCTTTTTGAAAGCGCTACCAGATCGCCGCAAATTACCTTAACGTCGTTGTGTCTGCCTACTAAAGCTACCGTGTATTCGGCTATTAGCGTAATGTACGATAGTCGTAGTCTTCAATTGACTCTAGCGTTATTGATAGAAGTATATGTGTTATTTAATTAATGATCAAGACGTCTTAACTGGGTTGAAAAAAAACTATTAAAAAAACTAAACAGTAAAAGATATACTTATCAGCTATCATAAAATATTGCACATTTCAGCATTACTAAACCAGATGTATTGCATTTAAATCGAAAGCAACATGTGAAGTAAACACAGGTTTGTACTCTATTGAGAAGATGCATGGGCTGTGTGCATTAGTGACATATGTTGGTTGCATGTAGCGGTTTCATTTACTATCACCGTCATGTTTTACATTACGGCGTTGTGCACATTTGGCGCGGTGTTCAACGGGTGAAGGGAGGAAAAGGAAATGATGAATACGTTTCGAACGTGTCCTCTGATGAATGTAACGCACAGAAGTTTGTATTTTTTTTCTGAGATTGGGTCGGTGATTGCTAAACACGGACCACATTCCGACACATCCAAGCTCGTGAAAATTGGAAGAAGAAGAATAAGAAGAAAAACCAGTATAACCCGTAAAAACATAGTTTTTCACTATAAATCCTTTATATGCGTGGCGGCTAGAGTCTTCTCGTCCTCTGGCTTGAGATGGCTGCCACCTATGGGTCAGATGATTGTCTGCCAGTATTAAGCAATTGGTAATTAAATATTTAATTTGTTTTCCCTAAACAGTGTAAAATTTTGGAATTTTTTTTCACGAACATTAATTGTCTCGCACAACGAGTCTGTGTGGAAAATGTCAGCTCGATTGGATCACGGGAAGTGGGTTCAAAAACGACCGAAAGATTTGCACGGTCGTAAGCAAGCACGCAAGCAAGCAAGCACGCAAGCAAGCAAGTGAACTTAATATAAAGGATTTAAAAACGTGACTGAAAGAGTGAAAGGTAGAGGATCTGCTCGGAATGCATTGCATGTTCGGTGTTACAGGGATGATCTGCACGGCAGTCCGACAGAAAGCTGTCATCTTACACATCAGCTAATACCCACGGCAGTCACAATGCTCTGCGGTATTGCTATAATGTCTCCGTCTGCAAATACAAAGGAGACCTCACAGCGATACATTACGCTGCTCCTAACACGGTTGTCTGGCTGAAACCACCTGAATGTGAAATTGTCGTTGTTGCTCTGCATCTACATCAGCAGCCGTACGCGTGATGATATCAGTGCAAGGCAGATGACGAGTTGGAGCCGATCCTGTGCACCCCGCGTTGTTTTGTAACGCGTCGTGAATCCGAGCTGCCACGTGCTCCGTGCATTACCCAGCACTTTCCTATTGCTCATCGGTGAGAAAGTCGTATGCGGCCCGCATCCCACCGCTATTGTGTCCATGCTTACAAGCGTACAAAGTAAATCGTGAAATTGTAAATGACGAGCAATAAGAAAAGGCTCCATAAAATAAGGAATATAGCATGTTTTGGATGATTGTCGGAATAATCGTGAACGATGACCAAGTTGTTTAGCTCTTCGGTGTGTGTTCAGGTTGTACCGCGTGTTGTTCGGGTTTCATGTCCGACGTTTCGCTCCATGTACTGGTTCTTCTTCAGCATCTGCTTCAGTTCTTGAAGAATAATACTCATCATCATAATAATCTAGTACATTTGGTATTTGCACCATTCTCATAGTACAAGGCTACCGCGAAGGCGTGATGTTTCACAGACGTAGTCAGCAGTAGTTTCACAGTAGGGGGCGATGTTGCTGTGCGGAACCCCAATTGAGTAATTGTAGTGAGTAATTTTCAACTTTTGGTAAATTTGGACCAGGACGCCAAACACACTGAGACATCAGGGTTTGGATCTTTAGCGCCGACTGTAGAAGCAGATGGTGGGTATTTTACGCTTAATGCACCCGCAGTGATTACCAGGGTGGCTTGTGTGTGGGGGTTCGAACCGGGAATCCCTGCAACAAGCGGCGATCGCGCCGGGGCCAGGCCTCGCCACTGCCCCCACGATGCTCTCAGCTCGCGGAGCGGTGGCGTCGGATGTCGCACCAAACCACACGCGGTGCAACCCGAGAAGGCATCGTGAGAGCTAAACGACCATAATACCCACTAGGCATTGCAGTATGACTCCGATGTTATTGATGAAGGTGATGGTGATTATATGTATGACAATAACATGTATATCAAACCGCGGAAAAGGCAGAAGAGACTTACAACACGAATGTAGGCTACACATGACAAGGACACCGATGAGAATGACAATTATGAACGGCATAGCGAGAAGAATTATTATGAAGACATTACCATATAATTCATTTAAACTGATCCCCAGATCCTGTTACAACTTGACCCGTTTTGCCAACGACTGTTGCCACGGTTATGGAATTCTAATTATCTCCTGGCAGTTCGGTCAGTCGATTTATTTGCTAATGAGCCACTTAAAATGGTTAACGTTTTTATTTGTTTATTTATTTATAGTTCACTTTAATATATTGACATGTATAATGTATGTCGCGTTTTTGACTAAATTAAAATTAAATATTACAACAATAATCAAATTGTGATTCCGTGATGCATTTAATGAAATTATTCCAGCCCAGACGACAAGGCAAACTATGCTCCGTGCGTACACATCACACCGAGCACAATCCTCGTACTGTACATGGAAATGCTCGCACACAAAGTATGTTCTGGTAAGGAGTACTGAAATATGTAATTAGCGTGATTATTTCTGAGCGCATAATCCTTTCCATGTTCAATAGCAAGCACAATTCCAGCATCAATATTTTCCCTCGTCCGCTGGCGTATTATATTTGCTCGCGCCGGGCACATATTTATCCCGCGACGTAGTAAAAAAAAAACAAGCAGCTCGTGCGCCAAAAACACTCCGCAAACCCGAACGAGCGAGATCCGCAATGGAGAACGTCTCACGATTGGATACAAAAAAAAAGATTCCGCGAAAAACCCGTGAATGTTGAGAACGCCGGACGCGCCTAACAAATACCCGCGAGGTTTTGCATTGCCCATGGGCGAAGGAGCACTCCGAAGACATGGGGCAGGTGTCGTGCCCTCCTGGAGCCACGTGGCCATCGACGACGCCAGGTTTAGGAGACTTCCACCGTCGCATGAGCTGTGTTGGGGGGAGGGGGGGGAGTCTGGCCAAGCAGATGAATGAGGCTTCACCATACAGCTCCTCAAGATGTGCCCCGAACCCTTCCAAAGTATGTCACTTGCCAATGATTTTTTTTTGCATGTTTTGTTCCTTCGCACCAGTTGCAGGGTTCAGCGCACTCCGTATTTTCCATTAAGATATTGCACTTCTCCACGGCACTGCATCACTTCCAGAATAATAGACCTGCATTTGATTATTTTGTTTTATTTTATTCCAAAACGCTGGCTTTTTATTAATAATATTTACACTCAATGTGCAAACATTTTGCATAGCTCTGTAGAGTATGATAAATTATGTAAGCGATTATCTTGGCGAAGTCATGCATTTTTGTAAAGTCATCTGTTAAAACAGGATTAAATCAATATGTCGAGAATTATAGTTAGCAATATGCATGCTTTTAATGCGACTTACAAATGATTGACAGATCCACTCGATGTAATTTCGCATTCCCAAAGATACCCAGTCAACACTAGTAAGAAGTATATACTGAATTCTACTCTGTAGTTGATATTATTGATAACCTAACAAGTTTGGGCCACAACTTGAACACACGTTGGTCTACTCTTATCAATCATGCCAGAGGGTCTTTGACATCAAATTCACAGCTGCAGGTGCCCTTCGTTAATGTACTGCAGCATTAGCAGGTATTCATATTCTTAGGGTTTTTTCGGTAAAGTCACGTAGGTAAAAAAAAATTAAATTAATAAAAGTAAAATAAAATAAAAATCACAAAGTTTCGGAGGCAACACAAGCTTCCGTCTTCAGGTGGAACCGTCACAGCCACGACAGCTGTATCAAGTCAATGAGAGATTACAAGAGCTACCACTCCGTATATATAATGGTTGAAGAGGGGAGGGGAAGAGGGGAAGGGCCAAGTACGGCACACTTTTTATTAATATATTATTTTACTTTTATTAATTTTAATTTTTTATTTACGTGACTTTACCGAAAAAACCTAAGAATATGAATCCTTGCAGTCACGAAAGCTTCAAATCTAGAATTAGCAGGTATTGTAGTTTGCCTCTATCACCTTAAGTATGCCATGACACAATTTAAGCTTTTTTAACATAGCATCAGTACTTTATAGGACCGTTTTAAATCACTGCAAAAACTTTCTGGATTCCTTCAATATTCCCAATGGCACCACCTCTGATTATAACCATACACTCTTTGGTTCTTTCGGCTATTCAATGCAACTCTATAGGATAGATTTTGATTTAAAGCTTTCGTGACTACAGGGATTCATATTCTTGATTATTTCGGTAAAGTCACATATTATTTTATTATTTCCCTTCTATAGGATAGGTTAATAATTATTAACTGAATAGCCTGTATGATATGCTTAATGTGAGAAAACGTCCACAGGTTGATAATTGTTTTCTCAGAAAAGTCAATTACGATGCGCATTGGCTTATTATTTTGTCAAATAAATGACCATGCTGCCAATGGTTTTTTTCCCATCGTATTAGGAATGAATGCGTCACCTATTAATGAACTTGCGTCAAAACCCTTCATTAGCAAATGAGATAGCTAGGAAGGTTGTTGTACTGCTTATCTGTCATCAAAATTGTAAATCATTAAACCAACAACCTATCGTTAAACACCAATATAATGACATTCATCACACAAAGAGCGAAACGTTGACTGCATGTTCACATTATCAACAAGGGTTTGAAAGCACAGCTATGCAGTGAGTGTTTATGCTAATTATCCTCATCTGCCCGCAGTAACAATGCACTATTGTTTTACTTGGACAAAGAAACACGAAGCGTTTGACAAAAGGCAAGTCTGAAACCTATTAAACATAATGCAAGGGACGGTAAGCGATTAACTTTCATTTCCTGTTTCAAAGGAAACCATCTTCACTTCATAGCTTTCATGCCTCAGGCCAACAGCAATGAGACACATCTGACCATCAGTGTCCCGTGCTATCGTGCAAATGTCACGGAAATCTGATTTAGTTTCACTCACGATCGTGAGCAAATTTTCCATAAAGCTACACGTTTATCAAAATAAAAGGAGGAATGTAATTCACGTATAAACATTTCACCATCTCCGTGTCCGCTTGACAACACATGCTCGTTTCCTTTGAATGAACACAAGCTGTCCCCTTTCTAAATTGTAATTTGTTGGAACATGTGTGTGGTTTATTTTATGTATGTTTTTTTCCTTTCCCAGCCTCCAAAGTATAATCGTGCCCAGAATGCGTGCCAGGGTGTAGTTGTTCCAGAGTGTTGCAACGGTGCAAACTGGAAAAGCTGCAACTGCAGTGAGTCTCACGGGTAAAAACAAAAACGACTTTAAAAGGTCTAAATCCTACATCTGCTGCGGAACATCGAGTGTTAACGCTTCGTATAAGCGAGGGTTTTCTCCAGGCACTCACACGGAATCCAAACACTCAACATTGGAACTGGACAAACTTCCCAATGCAGGACCCTTTTTAAAAAAAATAAGGCTGAACCTGATTTTGTCTTTTCCGGATAAATAAAGGCCATGATTATCATTAAATAATGCCACGTGGCTCTTCCGGTGTATCATTGAACAATTGTGTCTTTCTCTAAAGAAAATGGTGCTGCTTCATAAAATCAATGGAAATAGTTACATTACATAAATAAACCAGGGGTGTTTGTTTGTATCACCAAAGTCAAATAACAACGAGTACATTTGACCAGTGTGCGATGGCTTCAGTTATGACTCCTTCACGCATCTAAGGTCTTATGCTTAAAAAAACTAAACTCGCCTCTCTCCGAGATGTTGTGGAACACAGCTTAGTAACTGCCGGCGATGGGAGGATTAAGCAACACCGCTTTGAAGGTACGTTCGTGTCTTAACGACGGAAGTGACGGAAGTAGGATTGATAGCTCGATGGCTTTTGCATTTAAAATAAATTTTATGGGGATTATAATGTTTTCATACCTATGGCTCTGCTGTTCATTCGATGCTGTCGTTATGGTCACTGTGGAGGTAATTTTGCATCGCTAAACGCCCTTCATAACCTTATTTACATAGTCGATGTAGTAAAGTATTGCAGTAAAGAGCCATGCATGTGCTGTGTTGTAAGTTCATGAAACCGACATCAATCTGTGCTAATAAACAATACACAACCTTTAAGTTAGCCGAAATAAATAATGAGTAATTCCGTTTTTTTTTTTAACTATGTGCTTGCTTTCCTTGCACTTTTCGATTTAAAGCTTTCGTGACTGCAGGGATTCATCTTCTTGGTTCTTTCGGTAAAGTCACGTAGAATGGAAATAATAAAATAATAAAAATAAAACAATAAAATAATTCTCACGACGTTTCGGCCACAACGCAAGCAGCCGTCCTCAGGTGAAGAACAGACCTGTCGAGAAGACAGATTTCTTGCACTTCTTTTTTGTCACGACCTGGCATGGTACCAGGGCCGGGAAAGGACCAGGCACGTGGCGAGACAGAGGTTCTGCTGGCCTGGAATGGAATGGGACGTTAATGAATTCGTGCGCCGGTGCCTGTGATGTGTATGCGAAGACTCCTGACCCCGCGGCATGAGCACCACTTGACAGCATACAGACGATGGCCCCCATGAAGATAATATGTATGCGCTTCTGATCGGCAGAGGCTTGCGCGTGACAGGCCATTTAACCGAGGTTGGGCCATGCTGACTCACGTGCAAATCAAAACAGATGGCGCGAAAACTCTCGGATCGGGTGTTTTGCGTCCGTGGATTCCCGGTGAGGCTGCACTCGGACCAATGCGCACACTTTGAGAGCGAGCTGATTGGGGCACCGCGGTGGCGAGGGGATGTTATCTCCCTCGCCTGGTACGCAGGAGTTCGTGGGTTCGATCCCGTCCCTGACTATGCCTGTTGTATAGTTGGAGTTCGAGTGGTCTCCCTCCCCCGTGGTGGTCGCGTCGAATTTTCTCCGGGTCCTCTGGTTTTGTCCTCCACAATTAGAAACGTGCGTTCAGATTATTTGGCTGATAATGTAACACATTCCTGCGGAGGGAGCTGGTAGGAACGTTGGGTTGCTCGGTCAATGGCCAGGGTCAACGGCGGCGTGGTGTATTCCGAAAATATTCCCGACTGTGAGGGCGGGCACAAGCCGGCGTGAGTAGGTTAAACGTTGAGTTTTATAAGGGCACCACGAGGTGACCAGCCCCTCCCCACCCAGCCCCACCCCACCCTCCCCACCCAGCCCCTCCCCACCCAGCCCCACCCCTCCCCACCCCCCACCCAGCCCCACGCCAATAAGTTTACTACTTCAGCCCACCGGTGTGTTGGATAGTATTTACGTGACAAATCCCTTACTAATTGGCTGTGTCGGGTGGTGGAGGTTTACAATAAATTTATACTTACGCGATCGAACCCAAAAACCTTTATTATTGATTCGTTTGGTTTAGATTGCGGAGCTCACAAGACCGTCCAGTGTGAAGAAGACCCCCGCAACAGTTTACCACCCGATGGGGAATGTCTTCACAGCTAAATTCAACCGGACACCGGAGAATATGTTAAGGGCCTTGCCACTGAGCACTGTATTCAAGTTGCTGGAAGATAAAGGAGGCTCTTGACTTAAAACTTTCATGACTGCAGGAAATCACATTTCTTTGGGGTCTTTCGGTAAAGTCACGTAGATAGGTTCAAAGAAAATAACAAAAATAACCAAAAACTCTGACGTTTCGATCGCAACGTAAGCGGTCGTCATCAGGAGGTAAAAAAAGAGAGGAAAGCTACTGAGGCAAACTGTGTTAAAGGTTTGAAATGGGTGTAGCCCAAGAGTCATAAACGAAGTGGGCGGGGCTATTGATATTCTTAGGTTTTTTCGGTAAAGTCACGTCGGTAAAAAATTAAAATTAAAATTAATAAAAGTAAAATAAAAAAATAAAATAAAAATCACGACGTTTCGGAGGCAACACAAGCTTCCGTCTTCAGGTGGAACCATCACAGCACGATAGCTGTATCAAGTAAGAGAAATTCAGCTATCATGCTGTGACGGTTCCATCTGAAGACGGAAGCTTGTGCTGCCTCCAAAACGTCGTGATTTTTATTTTATTTTTATTTTACTTTATTAATTTTAATTTTTTACCTACGTGACTTTACCGAAAAAAACATAAGAATATAAATCCTTGCAGTCACGAAAGCTTCAAATCTAGGGGCTATTGATGTTAACGTGTTATTTTTGTTATTTTCTTTGAACCTATCTACGTGACTTTACCGAAAGACCCAACGAATATAAAGGAGGCTGTTAATTCGTCAGATCATGCCGGACGGTTCTTTGGGCGATTCGCCAAGAGAGTGAACGGAAGTCGGGGGGGGGGGACAAACATAAAACACGCACAACGCCGAGAGATTCTATCTGCGTAGGGCATTTAAACCCTTTGGGCGTCGCCCCACGTGATCGCAGAGCGCTGGTGATACCTGCCCCGATTATCGAGTTAGTGATTAAGTGGCAACTCTAACAGTCACCTTGTTACACGTACGTAACGTATCTTGTAAGAATAGGTTTTACTCTTTTTCTGGCAATAAAACAGGTGTTAAGATGTTCTTGGTTCTTTCGGTAAAGTCACGTAGAAGGGAAATAATAAAAATATTAAACAATACAAATTCTCACGACGTTTCGACTGCAACACAAGCAATCATCATCAGGTGTGAAATCCACAGCAAGAAAATTTGAAAAAAGTGGCGGTAATGATGATTGCTTGTGTTGCAGTCGAAACGTCGTGAGAATTTGTATTATTTTTTTTCCCTTCTACGTGACTTTACCGAAAGAACCAAGAACATGAATCCCTGCAGTCACGAAAGCTTTAAATCAGGTGTTAAGATATTGAAACACCAAACTGAAACCTTTTGCATGGAATGATGTCTGCATCAACCACATATACTTGTGGTGAACATGCTCTGCTAGTATATGGAATTGTTTTTTTACTGATTGGTCCACAACAGAGACAGCTTTCTTTAGAGCCCAGTCTCAAACAGTGTTAGACCTGAGGACGTTTCAAAGACGATGCATAGACAACCAGAGCATGTGTTTTGTTTGCATGTTCACCACAAATGTATGTGGCTAATGCAGACATGATTCCTCGCAAAAGGTTTAAGTTTGGTGTTTTAACATCTTAACGCCTGTTTTATTGCCAGAAAGGGTAACACCTATTCTTATATTTTGATCCTGGAAAGAGAGGTTCCATGTACATAGCTTATGTTATTTTTATATTTATAGAGGGTGCCTTCACTCAATGCGCAAAAACATAGTTTTTAAAAAACGGTGATTTAGATGGCAGGGGCGTGCAAGGGTTAAGGAATGTGTGACCGCGATAGAGGGTACTGAGGGGTCACAAAACAAACAGGGGAGGGACGGGAAGGAGTGGAGGGGATTGAGGGCAGGGAAGAGGAAGAGAATGGGCAAGAGAGAATAGGTAAGCCTTGCCATCTTAACCATTACGTATTGATGTTGAACTTCTTTCGCACCGTCACACGGCGTCACAAAAAGTCAGACCCCCCCCAAATAAGACGTTACAAAGCTTTGCCCCCCCCAAAAAAAATATATAACATGCTTCAAATCGCTTTAAAATATTGTCATTGCGTTTTCAATGTGGCGCTGCACTCTGATGTTGTAGGAGAAAACATGTATTAAAAAGTCTATTGAATTAAATAGAACGTGTTGTCTATATTTATTTAAAGTTGCGCATTTTGATGTGACGTCACATTTCTCAAACCCCCCCCCCCCCCCATCGTCACACATCGTCACAAATGTCTGACCACCCCCTCCCCCCCTAGGTGCGTGACGTCATTTATGGACGGCCCCATAACGCAAAAAAGCAGTTCAAAAGAAATGCGTTTTTCAATTCAAGATGGCCAAGGAGGCTAGGAGTAGATCTCGTACAGACCACGCTTTGTGCGTCCAGAAGGGAACCCGGTGTTTAGGGCAGACGCAATGCAGCAATGAAAACGCGAAACGTGTCTGGTTCAATAATAAAATGCTTACAACACGCACGGCCGTGCTCTCTGTCACAGCCCATTTGATTCATTCATCAACAAACCTCTCCCGCATGTGATCAATAATGCTCATGTGCCACTCGCTGTCTGCAGGCTCTCGGCTCAGAACGCTCGCTGTCTATTTTACGCAGATGGGGTGGGAGGCGCGTTCCATTGCCACGTGGACTTTCCCATCCACCTCAAGGCCGGGCCCTAGCGGGGATGATCAATAACTTGTCCTTTTCACCCACTAAAGCGGAGAGCGTCACAAGTCCCCGACGAGGAATCCGAGACATCACTTCTGTGTTACTGGTTACAAGGACACGCGGCTGTCATGTCCAATCGCTCGCCGGAACGCGTCTCGAAGCGCGGTTTGTTTGTGACGCCATCGCGGGCGGGACGACAGCGGCGGGAACACGTGGACGGGCGTTTTGCACCCACCGCTTGAGCAAATGTTCCGCCGTTCAGATCAACGATGGTCTCATAAAAGTTAGAAGGACGCGTGGCGTATTCGTGTTTTGAGATCCACATTTGCGTACTTTAGCATCGGCTAAGCCAAGGTGAATATCCCGCACGCCTCTCCTGTTGTCAGTCTCTACACAAAAAGTAAATGCTGGATTCATATACTGTACCGTATGTTGGCATTTAATCATTGGCAGCCACTAACTTCACTACTCCCCTTCTTAAAAAAGTATGTTTTGCAAATGTGATATACGTCTGACCCAATGGTCATTTCTGAAAGAAGAAAAAACAAGAAACTATCGCAAAGATTCACAAATCAAAGCTGATATTGTCTCGTGTCCCAGTCGACCTTGAAAAAGAGCTCAATGAGCTTTAATCGACAAATACACTTCTTCTAAACGTATTGACTGTTATTTCAAAATGATTCAATGATTGGTCTTTCGCCATTGTCATTCCGATGCATAATTCCAAGGCTGCCAGATGAGAACAAGATCGCCGTAATAATGACACCAGAGCGGCTTCAATTAAAATGTAGAATGGTTTATTACATTTAAAAACATTCAATTGGATGCACAAAGTTGCTGCACATGAGAGTGCAAAATCCAATTGCTGATAATCACCGTACGCACTGCCTGTAATTTAAAATGGTGACATGAGACGTTTGTTCGAGTCATTTGTCTTTCAGTGCACATCTAATCGCCCTAAAGTACCACCACACCACCAGATTGGTGCCCATCAGGCACTTACCAACAATTCCATTCACGGTTCCATGCTCCTCGCCGATTAATGTTTTGCCCTGGGCAGTTGGGTCACGAACATCTGTATGACATTGTGGTGGTGGTGGTGGGTCCCTTTTTTCCACAGTGGACTCTAAATAAATACTTAGCAGGACCACACGCAATGGAAGACTTGTCTTTCTGTAAACTTCTCCCCGTGTTTTTGGTAAAACGATCCTGACACTTTACACTGATTTCACAAATGAACCCTTTCGAGCATCCCCCCACTAATCACGAAAGTTCACAAGACTGCAACAAACAAAAACAAGTACGTTTAACAGTATGTGTATTGCACGTGTTTTTTTCTTTCCTTTACAGCGGTTAAAAACGTTTGTCAGTTTTAAGTCTCATAAACAATACATACAAATGTATGCGGTTATGCCATCGCTATCAATAGACTTTGTCTTCAGTTATTTTTCAAAAAAGTGTATGCTTTCATTCAAAGTATTGCGTAGCAATGCCAAAGAAGTTAGGGCACAACCGCTTCAGCTTAAAAGCCCCATTGAATGATACATGTTATGCAGCAACACTGAAATCACTGTTGTGCCCCTGGTGGTGCTTTTATTTTGACAGATTGCTCAGTGCTGTCTTATTGGGATTGACAGGGTATCAGGTGACCACTTAACCAAAACACTAATTAAGGGGGTTTTTTCCCCAAGCATGCGGGGGAACTTTAGAATGCCATTTCGAAAGGGTATGCTGTAGTTTAGACAAACAATGTAACGATCAGCCCACTGCGTCTAAAATATTCAACAGCTGTTCGGTAAACGGTATCTGGGTAATTCGTTTCTGTCAATGCAACTTATGTTTCTCTTGCAAAGTGTACAATTATAACCAACCCCCCTGTTGTAGAGAACAATTCGGCAAAATCCACACAGCTCTCATAACAACGTTATGCACAGGCACCCTGCAAACTCTACCCATCCATTCTAGATTTGAAGCTTTCGTGACTGCAAGGATTCATATTCTTAGGTTTTTTGGTAAAGTCACGTAGGTAAAAATGTTTGTAATAAAAATAAAATAAAAAATCACGACGTTTCGGAGGCACAGCACGATTGCTGTATCAAGATGCTGTGACGGTTCCACCTGAAGACGGAAGCTTGTGTTGCCTCCGAAACGTCGTGATTATTTATTTGATTTTTCTTTTAGTTTAATTAACTTTAATTTTTTACCTACGTGACTTTACCGAAAAAAACCTAAGAATATCTACCCATCCAATACAACTTCGCCAACGCACATACGGCTGTGCCAGGAAGTGTGACAACATAACTTGTGATTGTTCTCCCAGGGACCAACATGTACGGTTCGTATACTCGACACATCTGTCATGTGAACGAACATATCCACAACAACAAACCCCTCGCATTATATCGCGACCGTTGAGATATTCATACGATGGAGAGCACACCTGAAGTGTGCGCTGGGAATTGAACGGCAAAAATCTGCACCGCGCGCGACCACCACCCTGGGAAAAAAGGTTCTTGCAGCTGGTGTGTGAAGTAGCGGGGCACGGGCTCTGCTCAGAGCGGTCTCTGTGTCACCACCTACACACCCGTGGAGGTGGCTGGCTGGCGTCCCCCAATATTGGCCCTGGAACAGACAGAGAGAGCTTGCAGATTTCATCAGCAAAATCCATTTCGCAAATTTGCCGAGGCAGACAAGCGCTCCCAATGGTATACAAGCGAGGCTAAAAGCCTACTCCAGGAACCTTGACATTTTTCTGTGAATAATGATGCACGCCTTCACTTTTCAATTGCTATTTCGCGCGTACGTAGGTGCGGATGCACGCGCACGCAAACACGCGCGCACAACAACCCATCCCTACTTTTGCAATGCGATACATGTAGCATTTTCAAGTCTCAGCAAACCCAACAAAACAATGTTGTCAACAACGGAGAAACGTTGGTTGACTAACAATGCTTTCTTAGCAATGGCGATGTCCTACGACATTGTGTCGTTTTAAAACTCTTCATCACGACCTCCCATCACAGCTTCCATCCAGGTGTGTCAACTCCCATGTTGCCTAGTGTTCTCACATCACTCCATCACTCAGGGTGTAATTAAAGTAGCAAGCATCAGTATCACATAAACACGAGCAGAGCTTAGTTTCAGATGGGGGCTATCTTGGGCTGAGCTCCAAAATGTCCTTCAATGCCCTCCTCAGCCCCAGAAAATATTCTGGGAAAATGTAATTTATGCCCTAGAGACCGGGATTTAGTGGCATTTACAAGAGTGGCATATGTCACCAAAGTGACTAAAGCAAAACTAAGTACAGCAGCAAAGAAGAAAATATCAATGGGAGAGAAAAAACTACAGTGTCACGTGAGAAATCAAAAGTATCGCACAAACATGAATGCTGATAAAATAAAAAAACATGCTATACTGCTGCAGAACACCCTCTCTGCACCAATTTGGCTTTGGACAAAATAGGTTTGGTTAAACGGACCCATAATATCCGTGGGGAGACCACGATGTTTCACGTTTATATTCTAGATGCACTAAAATACCGTGAAAAGAACGGGAATGTTGCATGGTATAGAATGTATTTTGTGAATTCCTATAATTCCATTATGTAATATATAATACAGTATATAATCCATTGACATGGACTGGAATACCGTTATAGACTGTCATATAAAATATGTATTCAATGCACTGGGATGCCATTATATATGATATACATTTACACACGACAAACTGCTTCATGCAGTATATAACATGTATAATATGTATAATATGCATTGTGTAGTCTATAATGCGTACTAAATTCACTAGATGACATGTCGTAGTATACAATGTATTAAACTAAACTTTTTTTTATTGTACAAGGTAAGGCACACTGAGCTTATATAGCTCGTTTTCAGAAGCGACCTGGCCACAAATGATATCTCAATGAAGTGGCTTATCATGTGGAAATTCATATCAACCGAATACTCTAAACGCATGTTTCTAAATGTCGAGGGAAAACCCCAGAGGACGCGGAGAAAATCCACGCGACCAGGGAGAGAGAGAGACACGCAAACTCCACACATACAGCATGCATCAGGGTCGGGGTTGAACCCACAAGCTGCTGCATACCAGGCGAGGTAGTCACATCTCGCCACCTTCTTCTTCTTCTTCCTAGCGTTGTTCCCGCTGTGGCGCAGGGTCCGCTTTTCGGCATTGTCTTCTCCATTTGGCTCGGTCCAGGGCATCTTCAGGGGATGCGTTGACCGTCTTCATGTCTTCCTTTATTCGGTCCATCCATCGCTTCTTCGGACGCCCGCGTGGACGGCGGCCCTCTGGCTCAATACGCAAGGCAGTCTTGGCCACTGATGACTCTTCACTTCGCATCACGTGGCCGTACCACCGAAGCCTTGCCTCAAGCATCTTGTCCGCAATGGGGGCCACACCAAGTCGCTTCCGAACGTCTTCGTTCCTGACACGATCCCATCGAGTGAGCCCGAGGCTCCATCTGAGCATCCTCATCTCCATGGTGTGGAGAGCTTGTTCGTGTACAGTTGTGGCTGTACACGAACAAGCTCTCCACACCATGGCACCTAAATATTCGAGAGACGAGAATACTTTACGTTGCCCTCTGTAGACGTTACCTTCGGTAGACAGGCACATACCTCACGTCACCTCTCACACGTGTTAGACCCTTGTCCTCTCTCTCCCTCCCCACGGAGATCACGAAGGCGCTTTCTTAAAGTCTCTTCCAAATGCCCCCCCCCCATTCGCACTAATTTAGTTCATTTAGCCATAGACAGCCCCTCATTCTCCCCTTTTGTCCATCTTTCCCAGAGTAATGATTCAATTCTGTATAATTAACCTCTCGGTCAGATGTAAAAAAAACATTTAAAAAGGCCATTGTCATCCTTTGACTTTAAACTTTCGTGGCTGCAGGAATTTATATTCTTGGTTCTTTCGGTAAAGTCATGTGGATAGAAAACAACAACAGCAAAATTAAAAATAAAAGCAAAAAACCACGACGTTTCAATCGCAACACAAGCGGCCTTCACCGCCTGATGAAGACCGCTTGTGTTACGATCGAAACGTCGTGGTTTTTTTTCTTTCATTTTAAATTGTAACTTATTTTTTAATTTAATTTAATTTTTATTTTTCATCTACGTGACTTTACCGAAAGAACCAAGAATATACATTTTCATCTTGGCTGGTCTTTCCTGTTTCGCAACCTACCAAGATGACAGGCGTTAATGCACTTCTGAACACGTTCCTTCGGAGTGGGCAGGTAGGAACTTGGTTAGACAACGCATTCGTGCGATCCGTGTCACGCGGCGCAAGCTGCGTGACACAAATCGAGGGCGTGGCTATGCACGACAGACAAACAGACAAATAATCCCTGGTGGGCAGTATGGAACTGTTGTTCCTACCTGTATTAACCAAGCTTCCATTCATCTGCCTTGTTACAAACGGTGTTAATTCTAGATTTGAAGCTTTTATGACTGCAATGATTCATATTCTTAGGTTTTGTCGGTAAAGTCACGTAGGTAAAAACATTAAAAAGTAAATAAAATAAAAATAAAAATCACGACGTTTCGGAGGCAACACAAGCTTCCGTCTTCAGGTGGTACCGTCACAGCCACGACAGCTGTATCAAATATTTTACTTTTTAATGCTTTTTCCTACGTGACTTTACCGAAAAAACCTAAGAATACAAACGGTGTGTTTACATCTTTGAAAATCCCTATAGGTTAACATTGTCTTTGCTACAAAGAAGGGTCATTGCCCGAAAAACGTTGTCTATTATATGTTTTCCTTTTAGGGCAATGTTGTTGACGAATGTGTTGAGGTGTTATTAAGTGTGCATGCGCACAGCTGACAATGCAGAACAATGTTTCGCTTAATACTGGGTGAGCAAATGCACCCATCACGGTATCGGTTTGCGCCGTTGACAATGCTGTCTTCACGAATGCTCATTGGCAGGGGAACCGGCAGAGCGTTGTTTATTTCGAGTGTGCCATTCATTATTCATTTTAATTGTCAAAATGTACAGTGCTGGCAATTTGCATCATAACTCAATAGAACCAGAAGACATTCTCTCAATTTGTAGTTACATAAATGTGAGAGGGAAAATGCAGTTATCACATGCGCAGATGCATGCTGATGTATTCAAATGATTTTAAGATATTGTAATTAACGTATACCTTACGTATTTTATATTTATTATGTTTATAAATGAGTATATATAAACACCAAAATATAACATTTCATCTACATAAGCTGTGCTATAAAATAAAATAAAAAATTGCTTCCAATAAATATTTTGGCAAAAGCCATTCACTACGGTGGAACACAACAAAGAATATCGCTATAATGGCGCTGTTCATCCCACGATCCTGCCTTTTCAAAAACCGTAAACATATCTCAACAAAACGTACAAAATAAGAGCTGAACTGGTTAAAAGAACAGTCCAGAGAATGCGGTTTTTGCAAACACCCTCACAACGATTTAAAGACATGCAGCAGTATGTGCATTAACTGTATCATTTACTCTGCCACTTATTCCATGATAAATGGGCCCTTTCCATCTTTAATGCCTCATTTAGCTTTGCATGAGACCGTTCACATTGTGGCTTTCACAAAGTGACGCAATTCAATGCCTTATTAACACAGATCCTTCTGTTTCTGTGCACCCGCTTTGCATATGTATGAAGTCAAAGATCACCCTTGCTTTTAGCATTTTCACGAGTTGTCGTTTGCAATATAATTTATAATAAAGACAACACGGCATGAATTAAGGCCACCGAACTCAGACATGTTATAGAAATCTGAAGTTGGGTGGGTTAAATCTGCCACAAGAGGGAGCCCATATATGCAGGACTCTAACTGTGTCATGGATACAACAAACAGACTGAAAAGCACCCAAAATACGAGCGTTGCTTGTTATAGAAGGGTTAAATCGCGACATGACATATCAACAAAGGCTGCAGGCAGAGCCTTCTTAACATTCCTCTGCATGTGCACTTGCATTGTTAGAGAAGGGGCTCGTACAGTGTTGTGTTGTAGAGCAAGTCACCTTTAACCAAGATAATGTGGGTTTTTTTCATGTCAGCTTTACTGCATATAGATGCTTCCAAGTTTATCACAAAACCCCATAATGAGGGTTCTCTTCCTCTAAGTGCATCTGCATCAGCCACAGCCGCCCATAAATGTACCCTTCTCGCCCAAAGCGAACCGACAAAGTGCTCCCTAACAGCATTTGCGGCTCACGATGATCTTCATGTTTCCCAGTAATTAGTCTTAAATTGCTATTAGCCTCCAAAGTGTGACCAATCTAGACGCATGTCGCCTTCCCCAAAATTCCGCCACTGAATTCATGTATTCGCGGAGAGCCGACGTGAAACGGGAAATGGAAAAATCACTTCTTATACTTTATTAGCCGTGCCTGAACCTTGAACTGTCCACAGCTTGAATATGAGTAAAGAGCTTTCAGTTTAATCACGAGAAAATGTTTTTTTTTATAATTCCGAGAAGAGTTGAGGTTAATGCTCTCTTTAAAGGATTTAGCAAAAGAAATATGAACCCCAGTGGCACTGCGATCCTTTCATTCCGGTTAATGGCACACACTCAGTCTCGCTCCGTCGCGACTCGAAATCGGTTTGTCTTATTGTGCTCGTAGGCCCCGCATTTATCCGGGTCCTTCAGCAATCGTAGTCGCCAGGGTAACTCAAAAACCCACCTGTGTCATTATCCCAAAGTATCAGCTTTAGTACACATTGCAAAATAAATCTTCATGGTCTAGCTCCGCCTGCGTTTAACGTGTTTTGTTTATATTAAACCAAATGTTTGTAGGACTGTATTTGCAAAACGTTGGTCATTCGTCATTTTTGTTTAAATTACAAATTAAAGTTACCGTATAAACATTCAGTTTTTGTACCGCCCATAGACAAAATCTTGCATCCTCTTCCTGGTGATATAATTAATGTTCTGCATGAACAAAAATTTTGGTGGTCACGTGGGTTGAGCGGGCGCACGCCTTTTTTTTGGCCTTGTTTGCAGAAGTTTCGTGTTTCGATCCCAGCGGCAACCCTGGTTAATACTGCCGCTATACTCACCAACAACAATTAAAAAAACGCGTCGCCTGTATCACAGTGAATGTAAAAGATCCCCGTGACGTTATTTGCTTCTCAATTTAGTCGCAATTTCACGATTACTTGTCACGGTCCAATTTAGAAAATTACTCGCAATTTACTTAATTGGTTTTAGAACACATAACAATATCGTCTCTCTAAGTACTATAGACTATACTTGCATGCAGCGCCTTCGTTAATGGCCTTGCGCTATAAGAATTCCATGAATACCAAATCTACTAAATAATAACTATTAGTGTATTTAAAAAAGGCAAGACAACCTCAGTTATTTTCACGACTAATTACTGAGGCATCACTTTAAATGTGTCATTCAAAAAGTGTTAGATAATTACATATCGTATTGTACTAATCTACAATTGACATTAAATTACAATATTATTGTATTCCACGGCAAATAAACGATGTTGAAATGGGGTCCAAAATATAGAATGTTTGTTGAAATCGCTCCAGAGTTTAAATGTTTTCTCAACGTAACTTGGTATCACTTCCCCCTCCCCACCCCAGCCATCCACGTGTTCCTCGTTATCACTGCTTAAACTAACAAAAACATAAATACCGATTTCGTGGCGTTCTGCCTCACTGCATCACAGATTACCGTGAGCGCATGCAACAATTCTTCATTCAATGGGGCAGCGGCCACCATAACTCAAGGGCCCAATCTTTGCGACGCGTTTACCCGCGTGGCAAATCGGATGTCGAGAATGCTAAAGCGTCCCAACCACGTACACATATACCAGTACACATACATACCTTTGGCCCACCAACGACTCTACGCTACTGCCTCATGTGCATACAGATTTCTCTGGCTACGCCCATGACGCCATTCATATATATCTCTCAAATAAATGACCGCATCATGAAATAATTGTAACGCCCATTTGCTCCGGTTGTCATTATGCTTAATGAACTGTCTCAGCAACCAGTTTCACTTGAGCGACGGCTTGTATTGATAATTACCGTGCGACCATTTGCGAGTGCCACCACAGATTAATTAAAATATGCTGCAAAGAGGACAAAGACTTTACGATGGGTTTTCGTGATAAGATAACAAAACATCAATTTATTTTAATTCCAATAATAATATTTCGAGCATGAGCCCACAAACGTAAGCAAACTACTGTGTTGTGAAAATGTTTGTCGGACAGTTTTTGGTTCTCATTATTTAAACGGTTAATACTGCAGAGTGTATCGGTTTTATAGATATTGGGCCGCAGCAAACTAGTGGCATGAATATTTCATTTATTAAAGAATATATGCCACTAACCTCTTTTTTTCTTACATCATCGATGTCACCGATGTCACATCGCCCGGCAATAAATCAAGCGCACATAATGGTTTCGTGAAAATGCTGTTACATCAATCACCGATGCTGGAGTGGCCATTTTAATCTGGAGAACATTAGTGTAAGTTGATTTTTACAGCACATACCCATCAACGTCGTGATGGTCCGACGAGATCCAACGCAACAAAAATGTTGATACCGTATCCAAAAATGCTGATGAGAACAGGGTTATCTCAGGTCCAGCCTACACGCAGCATGATGATGACGATGTGTTGTTAAAACACTTAGTTAACGTCGCGTGTCACGGGTTGGGTTTTCATTGCAGAAAACGCTCACGCAACAATGAACAGGCTGGAAGAAAGAAAAAAAACACCTTTGCGAGACCGTTTACTCTGTGGGTGTAAAGCAAGCCAAGCAAAGGCTTAGGGCCCCAGGAGGTTTGAGTGGACCTGGATTCGTGAGAGAAAAAAATGTGTGCATCCAATATCAGCTCAAAGACAAATGCTAATAAACATATCAGCTAATTCTAGATTTAAAGCTTTCGTGACTGCAAGGGTTCATTAGGTTTTTTCGGTAAAGTCACGTAGGTAAAATAATATAAATAAAATATTAATCAATTTAAATTAATCAATTAAATCACGACGTTTCAGAGGCAACACAAGATCCCACCTGAAGACGGAGACTTGTGTTGCCTCCGAAACGTCGTGATTTAATTGATTTATTTTCATTTATTATTATTTTTTCCTACGTGACTTTACCGAAAAAACCTAAGAGTATATCAGCTAATAACTATAAAAGCCAATGACTCTCTCTCACGTATATCGTGTCCGTATTTCTTCTATGAACTCACTAGATCCCTAGTTTTTTTCTACATGTAACTAAATCTCGTGCCAATATCTCTAATATAGATTCACAAAGATTTTGTGAATTGAAAGGGGAGGGGGGGGGGCATTAAATATAATTTCTGCTTAGGGCCTTCATTGGGCCAGCACCACTGGTAATCATCATTCATGTTTCATATCACTTGTCTGTAACTTGGCAGCAGCATGACAACCACACGAATATGCCCACAATTCTTAATAATGCAGCCTCATTTGCATGCACTAAAATGCATCACTATGAGACTGCTGTGACGGAATAAAACGAATAATTTTGTGAATCTAAAAATATTTATGCACGTTAGCGCATACAATATTCTGTGTTAAGGTTCCTCTAAAAATATATTGTGCAATTGTCTCAGCCTAGCAATGCTCATCCCACTGCATTACCGAATTTCCCAAACGTACTACTATCAGTGGCATAGTTTACAGATATTATTTGTGGGTGTCGCCATTCTAATTTAATCTGCATACTGTAATTGTCAACCAGTTTTTCTATACCGTACATGTCCTCATGAAGTTGTACTTACCCTTGACCACTTAAATAAAAGAACTAAACATAGTATCAATCGTTTTTTTCGATAAATAAGTGAATATGACACGCCATTCATAATAAACGTTTTTGGGTTAGATCGCGTAAATATATAAATTGGTCATTAAAACCCGCCACCACCCGACACAGCCAACTAGTAAGGGTTGTCACGTCAACAGAACGTGGCCAATTCGTCACGAGTACAGCACACCGGTGTGTTGGAGAGCCAAGCCACAACATTTACAAACTGAGTACGACGTTTCGCCAGTAATTACAACTAGCTTCATCAGGCGACAGCCATATTTGTCGAGGAGCCTTACCGTTTCGTTCCTTATCTAGAGGCGTAGATGTGTTGACCAGGCTTCTGCACTCTTGCACAATGTGCTGGGAGATTACTGAGGCAACGTACATTATGCATGTGCATTATGCGAGCCCTTTTAACTTGTCCTTCCTGTCTATTGTGTTTATTAAAATATCCCTACCAACGGTAATCCCTATTGAAGTACACTGCCCTTTGTAGGCATGCATTTAAATAATGCATTCTTTGATGATTCGCTTCCACGCAGCACTAAGGCGGTAGCTATCTGAACGGTTAAAGTTATTTTGATTTATTTCAATTTCGATAGATTCTCTAATCAGTCTTGGCCAGTAGCAGCTAGTTTTGCACAAAACTTCAACATTATCACGCGTGTTCTGCTACTGCTGACAGTTGTACAGTATTTCGGATAATTTAATGTATTGATCGCGGAAGCCTACGTGTTAAAATTAAACACTTATGCTTGACTTTTGTTAGACTATGTAAATGCTTTTGAGTCGACGTGCACTGTTGCTGCTATCCAAGCTCTTGCAATTGCCTTAATGAAAATTATTTAGAAATGATCGAAACCGTTTACAAAGATATAACAGTTACACTGACATCATGTGTATAAAGTAGCGGAATTTAATATTTTACAGGATTCCCCCAAGCCCCAACGAAAAGCAAACAGTCACCTAAACATTAAAACAAATTGTAAAGGATTCTGAAACCTGCGTTTATCCGAAGTCGTTACTCGATCTCAGTATATTATCGTGACACAAGTGTGCAGACAACTGCCTTAAGGGATTTGAAATAACAGGAATATTCCATGTACTTTAATGTAATCCAACTGCATAGTCTATTTCATCAAATTCACTTCCAATGAAACAAATCAAACCACACAGCAAACGCAGCTTGCACTGGTTTCGACCAAACGCTTGAAACTTTAAATGTGTTTTTGTATGAGTGTCTCTGAGGACACACAAAACCATGTCACAATCAACCATATGTGGTAAAGTTGGCAAAAAAGAATAATAAAATATATATATTTTTTTGCTATTTTATATTGTTTCCAGCGTTTGTATATTTTTTTCCAGCTTTTTTTATTTTTTTATGTTATTTTCTGTTTTTTTTTCCGAAATGTATCCTGATAATGAGAAGAATCCATTTAGAAGTGTCGTAGAGCAATGCAACCTCACGGCCCACAGAGAATGACCCATGGAAGCAGACATCACAGAACAACGTCTGAGATCCTTTTAAGTGACCCCCTTATACACACTATGGGGCAGCACTTTCCTACCTGCCCTCGTCCATAGTGTAATGTTTGTTACATGACAGTATGTGTGTTGAACTTCTTTCGCACCGTACATAGATAACCGTGCTAATTGGAGGTGTGGGGGAAGGACAACCAACGAAACAAAAAAGCAGTTGTAAAGAAATGAGTTTTCAATCGAGATTTAAAAGTGCATAGCTCCAGTGGCTGGATGGTGATCCCTACTTGAACCACACCCTGCAGACAATGGCTTGTTCAAAGAAAGTTGTTTACCAACTACATCAGGTTGTATTGGGGTGGCCTGTCTATGAAGTTAGGCTGCCCAAGCTGGCTCCAACCCGGCTGCTCCAGCTACAGCCTGAGGATGCAGTTGATGTGTTGACGACCCAGACCCAAATAAAATTCTGGATCCAGGCTGCCTTAAAGGTGGGTGTGGACAAAAAACACTTAGTGTGTCCTGGTAGGGCCGTGTGGTAGCAAGAGAGAAACGAGCAGTGTTTATCAAGACATGGCTGCGACTTGAGGAAGACGGCAGGCTTGACCGGTGTTTTGGTATGGTCTGCAGGGCACATCTGTGGGATGTGATGTAGACTTGGAAAGATGAGCCCCAGCTGCAGTTACTCAAGACACCCATTCACTGCTCTGCTCAGCCAAGCCGTTCCATCCGCTGGCATTTACGTTTACTTTACGCTATGTACCATTTACTAGTTTAACACAGATTTTCGAAAACTTTATTTATTAAACAGCACCACAGTTGGTTTCAGTTGCCAGACATATGCAATTTATGGTAAGACATTGCAAAGCAATCAGTTAAAATAACAAGAAGCCTGCCAGCACAAAACTGGCTATTCCATTCACCGCCAATGGAGGATGGATTTTAATTAAAAGGCCACCATAAATACACGAGTGAATGGCAGAGATTAATGATTTACCCCCCCCCCCCCCAATTGATTAACGATCTTACAATGGACAGCGCACTCGCAAGCTAATGCTACGGTAATACAGATTCTGCACTTTTTTTAAAGCAGTTATCGGCAAGACTCCTGCGAGCAGAACATCTGTCCGTTAAGAGGCCGGGGATTTGTGCATACTCTTGACAGCATAATGGAAGGATTGACGTTTTCAGCTGTACCGCAACCAATTGAACACGTGTAATTGTGAAACGCATGTACTGGGTATTACTCGCTTAAGCACCTTGGGCTTTGTCACACGCAAAAAAATAGTGGCTGCAAATGCACACGTCCAGCGATATACCTCCTGCTGACCTCTTGTGCTCAAGAGGTAACGGAGAGTTTCACTTACAGGACATATTGGCATGCTCTGGGCAATCATGAGGGACCCGGGTGTGCCTCTCCGATTGCACGGCGTGTTGGAACATTCTACTCAATCAGCCGGTGGTGCTCGGGCTATTTGGATCTTCATCAATTACAAGTGCCCAAATCTGCCACTGTAGAATCGCTTAAAGGCCCCCTGTGATGAGTTCATATCCCAACGTTGTTCCGAGCGGCATGGTCTCTTGTGTTGCTTGTGTCACAGAATCATATTTATTTTAAACTGGAGGAATCCGATCAGCTATAAAGCTATTTTTCACAACAACAAACAATACAAAAAGAGGAAAGGTAAGCAAATCACAAAAAATACGAATAAAACTAAGCGATTTTTATTTTAACAGGTGTAGGGGTGTTAGAGAGAGAGCCCGTTATGCATGGCAGCCTATGGTAAACAAACACAGTAGGCGGGGCTACATGTGTGCACAAGCAGGTGCCCTCTGCGACGTCCGCGCCAGACACCCTGGGGGGTCGATTCGGTCGTTATGATCCCCCGGGGCCCCACCCCTCAGGGAGGGGTTGGGTATAAAAGGGGAATGTATCGAAGGGCTCGGGAGTGATGTTTAGCTAAAGAAGAGGAGGCGGAAGACGTCTGAGATAGAGCCCTGGACTCCCCCTGGTACGCCGTCCTTATCAGGACCGCGCAGGCTCGAGCCAGTGGCGTGGTACCAGAGCCAGAGCCAGTGCTGGTCTGGACTCTGGGTACCGGGCCCGACTGACCAGTGTCGGGCCAAGATAGCCTCCCCTAGCCCATTAGTGGAGGACTCAGAGGCAGGCTAAGGTTAGCCTAGAGGTGTGTCCTCAGATAGACGGGTGAGGGGGCCGATACCCCCTCAATTGTGTATGTCACAAAGTTGGTGTTCAAATAAACAAGTGTGTCTCCAACTCCGGTGTCAACGAGTCGTAAGCGTTACTACATCTGGCGTCAGAAGTGAAACAAAGTACGAACATGGATACACGCCGGACGACTCGAGTCGGAGTACCAGGGGCGGAGGACACCGCTGCAGTTGGAGAGCCCGAGACGGCTGAAGATGCCATCGAGCAGCCGGGGCTGGGTGCATCCACGCCACAGCAGCTGGAGGAAGGGGAGCCGTCGACGGAGGGGCTGAGGCAGGCGCACACGAAGCTGGCCGAGCTGCTGTACGCCGCAGCCGCCATGCTCGATAACATCACACGGCTGGGGGCTGCGGGACCGCCACGAGGCGACAGCAGCCAACAACCACAGCGCCTTCCCGCCATTTCAACGGAGCAACATTTTGAAACTCCCGCCATCGCCGCAGCTGCTGTTGAGGGCGTGGCCGCTCTAAGCATCGCGTCCAACGGCGGGAGTACAGTACCTGCCGCGTCACCACGGGTGCGACCGGCGATGCCATCGCTGCTTCGGGCCGACGCTGAGTCGAGTGAGGGAGACGAGGGAGCGCGATCGTCCTCTGCAGCCGCTGCCTTACATCAGCGACTGCCGCAGCTCAAAGAATTTGTGGGCGAGGAGGGCGACTGGGGCGGCTTCCAGCGGCGCTTCCTCGCTCACCAGGAGATGGCACAGTGGACAGACGCCGAGGCTCTCCGAGCACTGCCAGCACTCCTCGACAGCGACGCCCTCGCCACACTAACATCGGCAACGAAGGAGAGGCGTTCCACGCTGCGGAAGGCGATGCAAGTGCTGTCCGCTGTGTATGGGCCACCATCGGACTGTCGTCAACTCTTTTACGATCGCCAGCGGGGGACGAAGGAGTCGCCCCTGGCATACCGTACAAGCCTCCTGGCGCTGGCAAAGGAAGCCTTTCCACGAATGGACGACGAGGGGATCGACGCCATGGTGACAGAAAAGATACTTTTGCTGGCGGACGACTTAGACATCGTCATTGTCGCACAGGACGATGCAGAAATGTGCTCCCTCCAAGTGGCCCGTCTCCTCCACGCAAACCTGTCCTCTCAACGACGGAAGGCCAGCAAGGCGGCGAGCGGGCGCGCCGTCGCTGCGGCCACCCTCCCGGCGGAAGAGGTTTGCGCCATCAACCATCGACGGCAGCACGGAGCGGGAGCGCGGGGGGACCGGGCCGGTTCAAGCCATCTACAACGTCCATCGTCGCCACCAGCGCTTCCACGCTGCTACAACTGCGGCATCCGGGGCCACGTCGCCTCGGGGTGCCGCTCTCCTCGGCAGCGCGGGACGACACCTCAACGGGACGCCGGCCCTCGTCACAAGCTCCACCATCATAATCCGGCGAGTCGCGGCACCCCTCACGTTTGGCCCACGCACACGCCCGTCGCACACTTAAACACCGCAGCGAAGGGGGGGCCAATATCGCGTACCATGGCACCAACACGCACCGCTCTGGGTACTCACATTGAACCCAGCCAGTGGTCCGTGTTGGCCCATCGGGTTGTAGCCGCGTCGTCGGGGTCGTCGGCCGTTGTGGGTCACATCGATGGGGTGGAGGTGCGCATCTTGGTCGATACAGGAGCATCGGCGACCATTATTTCGGAGTTGATTTATAACATTCTCCCTGCCCAGAGCCGTCCTTTGATGCCTGTTAATGTGCCATTCTTTGCTGCTAACGGGGGTTCACTTGGCATCATCGGACAAATTCGAGCCCAAATTTGTGTCGGGGATATTAAATTATCTGGGCCGATTTTTGTTTCCTCCTCGCTGGCGGTTCCGTGCCTGCTGGGGACGGATTTCCTGGCCAAAATGCCGATTAGGATATTAATCGACCAGGGATGCATTGAGCTCCCATCGGGCCGACGCATGGCGTTTTTGCCATCCCCCGCTACGAGCCGGACGGCGTTCGCGACGGTGCCGGCGTTCGTAGATAGAACGGTGCGCGTTCCTCCGGGGGCGCAAATGTTAATTCCTTTGAGACTTCGGCGGCCCTTCGCTAAGGGCATTGGGGCTCAAGGGGTTTTGCTGGGACCGTCTAGGGCCGGGGTCAGTGGACCTAATTTACTCCCGGCCCAGACCATAGTGAGAGGGGATGGAGAACCCTTCATCGCGGTCCTCAATGTGGGCTCGCAGACGGTGGTGGTCCCACAGGGGACCGTGCTTGCTCACGCAACGCCGGTGCCCTGTGAGGAACCCGTCGCGAGTCATGTCGGCGCTGCCCCTGCACCGCGACCACATTCAGACAGCGATGAAGGGTGGCTCGAGGCGCTTTGCGCGGGATCGACGGACCTGTCAAATTTAGAGCGCCAACGTCTTAAGACACTACTGAGGGAATTTTCCGACGTTTTCAGTCGGGATAAATACGATTTGGGCTGCACTCATCTGCTGCGTCACCATATTGATACGGGTGACAGCGCGCCAATACGCCAAAATCCTTTTCGGTTGAGTCCCGCCGAATAGGACCATGTCAAATCGGCTGTTGATGACATGCTAGCCGCCGACATAATTTCTCCCTCCAACAGCCCTTGGGGAGCGCCGATCGTCCTGGTTAAGAAGCAGGACGGTTCGTTGCGGTTTTGCGTTGACTTTCGGCGCCTTAATAAAATTACGGTTGCCGACGCATACCCGCTCCCACGGATGGACGAATCGCTTGACGCCTTGGCGGGAGCGCGATTCTTCTCCACATTGGACTTACTTTCGGGATTCTGGCAGCTTCCTCTGGACGATGATTCAAAGCCTAAAACTGCTTTCCGTACTCCGCACGGCCTGTTTCAATTCAACCGGTTGCCGATGGGCTTACACTCAGCGCCGGCAACTTTCCAGCGGTTGATGGAATTGGTTTTGGCTGGATTGCAATGGGAGTCGTGCCTGATTTATTTGGATGACGTCATTGTCTTTGGCAAAACTTTTGAGGAACATCTCCAGAGGTTGCGGGCGGTTTTCCTAAAGATGCGGGCTGCTAATTTGAAATTTAAGCCCCAAAAATGCCATTTGTTACGCGAGTCGGTGCGTTATTTGGGGCACATCGTGGGGCGCTCAGGTATTTCTACCGATCCCGCCAAAACGCAGTGTGTAAGCTCCTGGCCGACTCCCACCTCAGTGGGAGAGGTTAGGAGTTTTATTGGGTTTGCGTCGTATTATAGACGCTTCGTCGCTAATTTTGCGACTATCGCCAAACCCCTACATGCTTTAACATCTAAAGGGGTTCGGTTTTGCTGGGGTCAGGAGGAGGAGGCTGCTTTTTGCTCCCTTCGGGATGCTTTGGTAAACGCTCCTCCCCTGATTTACCCTGATTTTTCAAAACCGTTCTTGCTCGACACCGATGCGAGCAACACGGGTATTGGGGGCGTGCTCTCCCAGGTGGTTGACGGCGTGGAACATGTGGTTGCGTACGGCAGTCGGGTGTTGTCTCCAGCGGAGCAACGATATTGTGTCACCCGTAGGGAACTGTTGGCAATTGTCCATTTCATCCAACAGTATCGCCCATATCTGTACGGTCGGCGTTTCACCGTCCGCACAGATCATGCGGCACTGCAGTACGCCCTGAGGGTTCAACAGCCATCGGGACAATTGTCCCGATGGTTGGAGGTCCTCCAGGATTACGATTTCCAAACCACATACCGTAAGGGCGTTCGCCACACCAACGCGGACGCTCTGTCACGCTTGCCAACCGCCTCCGAGTGTGCATGCCTCCTGGGGTCTGGACGTTGCAGGCCTCCAGGGGACACATCGCTACCTGTCTTGGCGGCCGCCAACGACGACGATGCAGTGGTTCCTAATTCGATCGAACAACAGGGCAAAGATTCCCTCTTGGGGTTGCCCGTCATTGAATGGGGGCGCCTCCAGATGGAGGATGTCTCCCTCCTCGGGTGGCGACGTCGCGTTGGCGGTGCGGCGGGGGGAAAAAGAGGTGGTTCCGACGCATGGGAAATGTGCCAAGGTCTGCTGATGCATTGGGACGGGAAGTCACGCCGACATCGGCTGGTGGTCCCTACTGGGTTGCGGGGTAGGGTGGTATGGGCCGCTCATGAGCGCCTCCTACACCTGGGGACCCAAAAGACTCTCGCCTTGTTGCAACTTGATTTTTATTGGCCTGGCATGACGAGGGATGTTGGGGATTTGTTGGGATCATGCCCTCAATGTGCACAACGCAAACCGCCGGCACGGGAGTCTAACCCGCCTTTGCAATCGATCAAAGTGTCCAGGATAAACGAGCTGGTCGCTCTGGACATTTTGGGACCATTCCCCGCCACCCCCAGGGGGAATAGATATTTGTTGACTGGTGTCGAGTATTTTACACGCTGGCCTATGGCCTGGCCTCTGGCCAACCAGTCGGCCGCAGCCATCGTGGAGGCCTTTGTTCAGGGTTATGTCCTGGACAAAGGTGCTCCGGAGAGGTTGCTGACCGACCAGGGCAGAAATTTTTCCGGTAAACTACTCAGACAAGTCTGCGATCTCCTGGGCACAAAGAAAATTCGGACCTCCCCATATCACCCACAAACTGACGGGATGGTCGAACGTTTGCATCGCACCATCTCGTCCATGTTATCACAACAAGTTTCGGACTCGCAAACGGATTGGGACCTACAAATTCAGGGGGTCTTGGCGGCGTACCGGATGGCACCCCATGCAGCTACGGGGTTTTCTCCCTTTTACCTCATGTACGGCCGAGAACCAGACCCGCCTGTTCGTGCCCAGTTGCGGATCCCCGTGCCACAGGGAAAAACTAATCTGGCTGACCATGTTAAATTTAATCTGGACAAATTGACCGAGGCACGGGATGCTGCAATGCAAAACTCTGACCTCCGTCAGAAGGCGAATGAGCGCCTCAGATTGAGTCGAGCGCACATACTGCAGTGGAAGCCGGGGGACAAGGCATGGTTGCACTGCCCCCAGGTGCCACTGGCAACCTCCTCTAAACTGGTGCGGCCGTGGCGGGGCCCTGTGGAAGTGGTGGAGGTGTTACGTCCGCAGTGCGTGCGCATAAAGTGGGGGAAGCGGAGATGGTTCGTGCACCCCTCTAGGTTGAAACCCTTCGCAGCGGTACACAATCCCACTTCACACGCGCGTGGCCAAACGTGTGGGGGGTCGGCCGACTCGCTGGGTCCGTCTCCGTCGCTCTCACCTAATGCCTTGCCGGCTGTGCCACCTTCAGGAGCATCGGGAGTGACGGGCTCACGCCCGATCACCCCTCCTGCGGATACCGAGGGTCACGCGGAGTCGGATGAATGCTCACCCCAAGACGGACAGTCGCCACCTGATGGTCCGCCACGCGGGGTTACCCCGTGCGAGGGGCCCGCTGCAAGGACGCGCGCTAAAATGCGCAAACTGTTGTGAGGCCGGAAAATGTGTACATAGCTGTTGTGTTTATTGGGTGTTGTGTGGGTGGTGTGTTCCCCGCTCCTCGGATGTACATATGTTGGGTTCACCGTGTGTTGTGTGTGCGTGGTGGGTTCCCTGCTGATTGTATATAGGCTGTTTTTTTACGGAATTCGTATTTATTCGGGGGGGGGTGCGTCGGGTTGTTTCTCATCTTGTTGTTGCGTTCTTGTTCTGGTTCCTGTTATTGTTCAAAAATAGTGAGGCACACGCGCGGTCAGGGGGTGAAGGCACCTTTATTGTCAAATTTTTGTATGTTGGCAGCCGGGACGGCTGCATGCTATGCGGGGGGGAGTGATGTAGGGGTGTTAGAGAGAGAGCCCGTTATGCATGGCAGCCTATGGTAAACAAACACAGTAGGCGGGGCTACATGTGTGCACAAGCAGGTGCCCTCTGCGACGTCCGCGCCAGACACCCTGGGGGGTCGATTCGGTCGTTATGATCCCCCGGGGCCCCACCCCTCAGGGAGGGGTTGGGTATAAAAGGGGAATGTATCGAAGGGCTCGGAAGTGATGTTTAGCTAAAGAAGAGGAGGCGGAAGACGTCTGAGATAGAGCCCTGGACTCCCCCTGGTACGCCGTCCTTATCAGGACCGCGCAGGCTCGAGCCAGTGGCGTGGTACCAGAGCCAGAGCCAGTGCTGGTCTGGACTCTGGGTACCGGGCCCGACTGACCAGTGTCGGGCCAAGATAGCCTCCCCTAGCCCATTAGTGGAGGACTCAGAGGCAGGCTAAGGTTAGCCTAGAGGTGTGTCCTCAGATAGACGGGTGAGGGGGCCGATACCCCCTCAATTGTGTATGTCACAAAGTTGGTGTTCAAATAAACAAGTGTGTCTCCAACTCCGGTGTCAACGAGTCGTAAGCGTTACTACACAGGTAAAAGCCAGCCAAAGAATCTAAATGATCGTAACGCATGTTTCTTTTTGTGGAGCGAAAAACCGGAGGACCCGAAGAAAAAAAATCGACGCGACCACGGGGAGAACATGTGAACTCCAAGTATACAGGTGTCAGGGTTGGAATCGAAGTCCCGACCTCCTGCATACCAGGCGAGGGCGATAACATCAAGCCACTGTGGCGCCTAATAAATAAATAAGTAACATCTCATTAGCACACTCCGAGTAATTTTTTTTCATTCCTAAAACAAGCATCTCCACACTTGGCTGCCCTTGTCAGAATCCTTGTCAGAATTCTACCTCCTTACGATGACCATTTTGAGGAAATGCCATGGGTTCTCCTTGCAAAAGAAACAAATCCTCACGAGGCAAATGACATATGAGTGTGAAATTAAATGTAAAGCAATGACATTTTTCCCTCTCCTGTGGTAAGTAAAAAAGAGTGCGTAATTGTGCAATGCACTGTTGCTGATGTCAAATAATATTTTTCTTGTGAACCGACCCAAGAGATACGACCAATGCGTTTACCCAAGCAGAAGTGCGGGATTTGTGATGAGTGTTGGCTGCTGTAATGGCTGGCATTACATTACACTTGCATAAGTAAAGGGTTTAACATTTATTTTTTTATATATCCATAAATATAAAGGAAAAGTTGTGAATATGTGTCTGTTCAAAATGTTTAGCGTACTTCCCAACATGCAACAAACTTGAAATTTGCCATGTGGGTACTTTCCAGACTGTACATCATGCAAAAATTATAATTTAAAAAATACACTTTTGGGGGGGGGGGGGAGCTCAATAATGCATTTATTTTTTGCATGGCAAGTGAGCTGTGACGTCACATCTGTCATGTGACCCGCGCATGTGGAAGCGTAACGCATTGTAGTGTAGTGGTTAGCGCGCTGCGCTACGAACCCAGCGACCCGAGTTCGATTCCCGCTCACGGCCAACACCGGTGACGATTATTTGAACCGGTCCTGGGCCTCCCCTAGGTCGACTCAGCCTCAAACAATTAGATGGTGTGGTGTGTGAACATCGCCACTGGGGAGACAAAGGCGGCCGGGTGTGGTAAATCCAAGTCCCGGGTAGTACAGCTAGTGTACAATATACAATATACAAAAGACACACGTGCATGCATGCATATCAGAGTAAAACATTTTAATATTAAGAATAAAGCTTCCATTAACTACACAAATTATAGTTATCTCCAAACTACAAGATGTCCATGGTAGAAAATACATAGATGCCAGACGCGCCGAATTGAGAATACATTATTACTGTGCTGCATATCTACAGTGAATGCTACAACATTCCAGAAACATAATGAATTATATATTATTTTTTTTGGCTCGCATTTCACTTAGAATAGGTTTTACAACTTTTTAATATTTCTGTCAGCACACCATGTTCCTGGTAAAAACATATATTTATATATATTTATTTATAATCTTGGAACAAAAACTGCACTGCTTGCACTAATATTAACCTGGATGTGGCAGTTTATCACAAAATCCCTCTGCCGAGTTGGACAATTATTGCATTATTACCACACGTGTGCCTCACCCATTCAATTAAAGTAAGATTACTGCACTGGCTTCAGGTATGTTATTTGCATGCAGATATGTGCTATTTCGGTGTATGTCATTGAACGGGTAGACACATTGAAGCTTACAATGGAATGAATTGCAACCCGAGTAAACAACACAAAACATACGGCCCATTACGTAATAGCTTTCCACATTTAGAGTAATGTTTTTATAATTTGAGTCGTAAAATGTAATGAAATATTGATAGGCTGGCAAATATTTTAGCAGTATAATTAATGTGATGGGATGCAGGCTACAGCCCCTGTATGAAAACAATTACACTTAAGTTTCAAATATAATTAGCATTCCTATTAAATGCCCCCAAATATTTAAAGCGTGTTTCATTACTGCCAAGCTGGTGTATAAATCTGTATGTTGTGCTACTGTAACCATTGTTGGTGCAATACATCACTGTTAATGTGCGAGTTGCATAAAAAAAAACATTCTGGTCATATCAAAGGAGCATTCGTGCTTACCGAATGCTAGCGTATGAACTCTATAAAATGTGTTTATGGGGTAACTATATAAATCCTTTGACTTTCTTCTTCTTGGCGCACTGCCTGAATGTGGCGAAGAATCTTGAGTGCCTTGCAGATCTGAGTAGCACACAGTCGTACAGCCTATTACACACCTGTTGTGCACGGTGCTCGCCCGAAATCACTATCCAGGCTCAACCCTTCTTACCTTCTGGGACCTGACGAGATTTGGGTGCATTCCACGTGATTTTGTCATAGCCATCGTACATACACACGGAGAGAGACAGACACATATGCGGGCCATTCAGGAATGACTTTAAATACCAGTTTGATGGAGAGAAATAAATTACAGGAGCATGATTATTTTTCACTTCCTACATCGGTGGCAGACAATAATGCACAATGCACGCGAAACTATTAATCATTGAATAAACAGCGTAGGACACATCCGACATTGACACACAGAAAAACCCAGTTTGATTAATGTTGCTCAACCTCGTGGTAATTAAATCGGGCTCCGACATTAAATGCATGAACGCATGCACGCTAATGAACACATTATTATTTTAATTAGTGGGTGAATACGTCTATCCATAATAAATCATGCCATTAATGAGCACTTGCATCGGTTTCAGGAAATTACGCCTGGCGTATTGCATTGTGGAAGTGACGTTGCACCGGAGAGTCTCTAACTGAACTAAAATCAGAAACCGGTTTTAACCGGTAATTTTGTTCAACTGAAACCTAATCTAAATAAAAATGTGTTGCTCTTGAATGACACCCAAAAAAGAGGATGCGGTTACCGGTTTAAGCCAGTTTTATGGGGGGGGGGGGGTCAAAAATATATATGGCTCTTTGTAGCTGGGGTGTTAAAAGTAAAAATGGCCATGATCCCTCAGCCAGTTTCAGTTCTAACCAATAATGCTAGTGGGCACATTAGTGGTGTTCCCATCAGTCATTAAGTGCGCCGCCGAGTACACAGAGCTGCAGTACTCGGCATTGAGTCAACACAAGGCCACACGGTGAGATGGCCACACGGTGAGATGGCCACACGGTGAGATGGCCACACGGTGAGATGGCCACACGGTGAGATGGCCACACGGTGAGATGGCCACACGGTGAGATGGCCACACGGTGAGATGGCCACACGGTGAGATGGCCACACGGTGAGATGGCCACACGGTGAGATGGCCACACGGTGAGATGGCCACACGGTGAGATGGCCACACGGTGAGATGGCCACACGGTGAGATGGCCACACGGTGAGATGGCCACACGGTGAGATGGCCACACGGTGAGATGGCCACACGGTGAGATGGCCACACGGTGAGATGGCTACACGGTGAGATGGCCACACTCTGTGCCCCTGCATCTACAGTTCTCTCTGTAGCTCCATCTCACAGTTGCTTGCAAGCTGCAACACAGAGAGAGAATCGCGTTTGAAGTGATTTAAACACATCTCTCTGCTTTGCAATAAACATTGCACAATGGCTCGCAAAATATCAAAACTAACAAAATGTAAACCTCCCGTGCAGCCTGCAATGTAGGCAAATCTGCAAATTTGAACCGGTTTTTAACAATTTTAGCAAACGATTCACAAGAACAGGCCCTTTGAAACCCACCTTGAATCTATTGAACCGTAGCCGACTCAAATGGGTTTCGGTTAACCCGAGCTTACACAAAAAAACACAATAAGTTCAACCCCTTGTATGGCACCACGACTATGGCATCGCATAGCACTACATTTGTAGCATAGAACTTACAGTTGTATGTATTCGTAAGCAAATATAAACCTAGTGTGGTGCAACTACACCTATTTTGTATGGTCGGGAGTTCATCATCAATGTTTAAATGTTAATGTCGAGGTTGGTGAACCAGCGATGGCTTCTGGAGTAGCCTGGTGAATATCTGGAATCCTGCCAATATTGAACCCAGATGACAAAGAACAATCGTAATAAAACAATGGGTTTGGTTTTCATTGTTTCCCTGTCCACAACCAACTGTGTACACTGTTAATGCAAAGCACATGTTTGTATTTTAGATATTGTAAATACTGTGACGTGCCAGAAAACTTTCGAGCCTCTATTAATGGCAATTAGCGCAAGGCTTGATGGACACAGTTCCATCTCTGAATCCATCACTGTGTGACGGTACAATTAAACGATGCTATTCTTTAATTAACACCTGTCGTGACCCGCGCATCAATTTGCATAAAGTTACTTGCCTCGTAACTAATTTGGTTCGTAAATCATTGCCTGTCACGTGTTACCGTGGCTTTTTTCCGGTGGAAGAAAAATAAAAACATCCACATGACACGCAACAACAAAAAAGAACACAACGGTTGATTATTTTAAGCAGCCAAAATGATAAAGCGA
This sequence comes from Lampetra fluviatilis, assembly GCF_964198595.1. NCBI lineage: Eukaryota > Metazoa > Chordata > Hyperoartia > Petromyzontiformes > Petromyzontidae > Lampetra > Lampetra fluviatilis. The sequence goes on along the minus strand of NC_136287.1, from coordinate 8,094,447 downwards.
TTGACCTGATTGCCACCTTAGGCTGATATAATATCCACAGTGTCTTATTAATATATTTTTAACAAATTTTATAATTGAACAAACGTGCCTAACCAGCGCATGACAGCAAAGTAATAGCTCTTACAATGAGCATAAATTCTGGATTTTAAATGAAACAACAAAATCAAGACTGACGCCGTTTTCCTCGACCTCTCTCTCTCTCTCTTAGGCCTATAATTGAGTTTGGAAGAAAAGCCCCAGCCTGAGGCTTGGCCGCAACCCTCTCTGGGCACTCGAATGCTGCGGCCGATCTGTACACAAACCACACAAACCACAGCACCGGCGTGCTGGTGCATAACTGCACCAAAAATGCAATTGTATTCAGTGCTGATTTATCTTGTGACGTGAGACGTGTTCATTTTCTGAGTTTTTATCTTCACATATTATTACAAGAAACCGTCCTGAGACGAGCCCCACAGTCGTCAGCTAGAAAACTTGAGAGCAGCCGACCGCCTCTGAAGCTGCAACCTCCACTGACTTACACAGTAAATATGACAAATGTTTTAATGAAATTGGATAATCATCCCTGTAAAATATCTGCCTGACCGTCATATGCCCTGTAACGTTTTAAACAAGAAACGTACATGCTATGCAGTTTGAATTGTGTCGTGCCTTCATATGCCCTTGCAAAGTCTAAATGAAACAACATGAAATACTTTGATTTTCACCGCAACGAGACTCTTTTTGCAAGGGAAATCCATGAGAAACAAAAGTACGGGCATCCGTTATGACGGTAACATTAGCCATGCCCAAAGGTTTTATGTGCTTAATTGCATGATAATTGGTTACTTGTTAGCTACAAAGTGACTGTAAGCCCTTCCGTTTACTGGTTTGTTAATCATGTTCCAATCACTGGAACAATCGATTCGAATGGGACCATTCCACGCAAAAAATACACTTCATCCGGTATTTTAAGAGTCGATTTTAACTCTTATTCGTTAAGCTGACATTTCTGATCAAGCATGAGCATCCAACCATTCACATTTTAAAACAGTAATTTACTCATTTTAGATCTCCACTGCAATTTGCAAACCTAGTTACTTTCATAAAGATAATCTGACATTTGTAAAATTATTCATTTTTGTTTTGGAGGGAAGGGGGGGTAAGGAGGGGGCAAGAGCGGTGGCGCAATGAACACGGCGACCTGAGTTTGATTCCCAGTCACGTGATGCACACTTTTATCAAGCCACACTGCCGGGTGCGGAGATGTACGGTATAAACTACCCCCATGGCCGGGAGGTCGGCAACCAAAATAACAAGAAGAGCCGTTTCTTTTTTCTAATTCTGTAAAAAAACCTCATCTTTCAAGAGCCACAATGCCACGTAAATACGAGACGGCGGTCTTTAAGTAACGCCAGGGAACAGTCCTTACAGAGCCTCATGCAGCTCTGGAGCCGCAGGCTGCTGACCCCTACCCATGACCAACACAGCGTTGAGAGATCTTCAGCCGGCTGTGAGCTATTTTCTGTCATGATAGTCTGATCACACGTTTATTATGTATAGTATCGCCTGTTTGTGTAGCTACTTTAGTAACCATGAAGTGCCAATGGGCTGCACAGGCCTACAGTGCATATCGGATCACACCTACTCCCACATCTGACAACTGTTGCAATTAACATTCCGTTCTGCTTGTAATTTTGACATTGCTGCCTTTACCCTGAAAGTGAGATCACTTTATAGAATTGTTCCAAACTTATTGCAATCACCGAGACATAATGAGGGTGATTTTTAGTTATGTATGATAAACTCCTATTTTGTCATGCATTACAGCGAAATAATTACTCATTACAAATATTTATGCAGACACGGGGAAATTGCATTGTTGAATAACTTATAAAATAGCGTACTGTGTAATAAGCTAAATAGATATACGCTGCATGATAATGTATACTGTTAGAATATAAAATCAATGTTAGTACACATGCTTAAGATTCTGCTGTGGTTTAATGGTTAGCATACTGGATTTGACATTTAGAGGTCACCGGGTGAAACATTGGGACGTATTTCCTTTTCTTTTTATCCCATAAGATGGTACAACCGCAGTAATTCTATTGATAGGTCACGTGTGGTGGGTACTCACACCTCTTCAAGGATGTATAGGCCACCTCTTTAAAAAAAAAAGTCGAGCTAACGTGGCAGAGTAGGCGAAAATACCCTCAAGAGGGGACTCCATAAAGCCCCTTCTAGTGGCGATAGCAAGGATAATGCTAGCGCCTTCACCTTTCACACGCTTAAAACATACTGCGCGAACCATCTGGCTTATTTATGATAAAAGCGTGCACTACTTACTCCAAGAGAACCCGTGATTAGCATCATTAATTTGATGCCACAGTTCAGGGTTTAACCTCGGCAGATAAGTGGCCAATTCTGAATCTCGGTTGCTCAGCATCATCATTCTGTACTCTGCCTTGTTTATTGAGCTATTGGGGCCGAGTCTTCTATGCCCGCTCATACTACACACGGCGCTCGCTGCGTTGATTAAATGATTTCAAATTCACTGCAGCTCAAGTAAACATACTTCAGCTCCAATCAATACAAGACCTGTGCACAGAATAAAAGCAACAAAATCAATTAGCTAGCAGCTTGTCACATTGTCACTGCTGAGGAATAGTAAAATACAAACTAATTTGGCTGTCTAAAATTTACGTATTGATTTGCTGTTCAGTTAAAAGTTTTGTACTTTATACAAATATAAATATTGCATTTGATGTACGGGTTTTTATACCAATTCATTTTGCGTGAGCTGATTGTCCAGAGAAGGTAAAGTGGTCATGATGTCAACCGGTGATGTTTAGAGTGAAGAAAAAAAATCATAATCTTGAGCAACATAACTCACCCAAGTTTGATAATAGGTTTTCCCCATTTGTCTGGCAACAAAACAGGTGTTAAGATATTAAAACACCAAACAGAAACCTTTTACAAGGAATCATGTCTGCATTAACCACATTGCTTGTGGTCAGAATGCAAACAAAAAACATACTCTGATAATATATGCATTGTCCTTGAAACTGATTGGTCCACACCAGAGACAGCTTTCTTTTGAGCCTGGTCTCAAACGGTGTTAGACCAGAGGACGCCAAAAGGCGTACAAAGCACAAAGACAACGCACTTCAGAGTAATGAGAGCTCGGGGTGAACATCTACATAATGGGACCTCCTTTGCCAGTACCAAAATATGATCATAGGTTTTCCCATTTTTTCGGGTAACAAAACAGGTGTTAGGATGTTAAAACACCAAACAGAAACCTTTTACAAGGAATCTTGTCTGCATTAACCACAATGCTTGTGGTCAGAATGCAAACAAAAAACATACTCTCACGGTCTTTTTTCTTCTGATTTGGTATGTGAGTGCATGTTGAGCCATAGTCCTTAATTATGCTTTGTAAACATCAATCATGGAAATGAGCAAACACGGCATGGACTTTATCACGTAGAAACACCTCAGGCGTGGAGAGTCAAACTGCTGCATCCTAACAAAACGGGAGGGCGTGGTAAATGATTTACAATGGAATAGGACGCATCTACATATTAAAGATGGATACAGTATATAATTCTAGATTTGAAGCTTTCGTGACTGCAAGGATTCATACTCTTAGTTCTTTCGGTAAAGTCACGTAGGTAAAAAATGAAATTAAAATTAATAAAATAAAATAAAAATCACGTTTCGGAGACGGAAGCTTGTGTTGCCTTCGAAACGTCGTGATTTTTATTGTTTTATTTTTATTAATTTTTATTTAATTTTTTACCTACGTGACTTTACCGAAAGAACTAAGAGTACAGTATATAACTTTCAGGTACATTTTACAGGGCGTGAAAATAAATGAATCAATAAACGCCTAAATGATGGTGCGATGCAGGGCAGGATCGTACACTGGTGCAGTCGGCTCCAAGCAGCCTCACGAGCTTCTGCAAATGTGATGACGCTTCGCTCGGGAGTGATGACTGATGTGAACAAAAAAAAATACATCAGCCCAACTGCCGAGCTCTCGTGCCAATGTGGAAAAAAACACCGTTCGTGAATCGTGTTCGCCAATATTTACGATTCAATACTTCTCAGGTTAAACCTGATGGGTTTTTTTTTACGCAGAAAAAAATCACACACAAGTCAGATGTCCCATTTGTACCGTGACCACGTCAGGAGCACTAGAGGGGCCTCCAGTCTAACTGAAAGTCAGATTATAGTAACGGTTGTCCTTAAACAAACACTACATTTATTCACCTCGTCCGTACATTTCAATTATAAGCAATACCGTGAGTGGCTTGTTATTGTTTTTGGCACAGCGTATCAAAGCACAGCGCAGTGCAGTGTTTAGAAGAGCAAGTGGAGTTGGGCAGGACACGTCCCTCAGTGTGCATGGTGAGTGATGGTCAACTATAATAAGAACCAAGTGGCAGCCAATGAATGAAGCACGTCCACCGAGGAAAATATAACGATGAGATCGGCGGCTCGTGTGCAGGTGCTGGGGCGGAATGTTACATCGCCGGATCGTGAGAGGTGGCAGCAGCTTGGGAAGGCCTCCATCCAGCAGCGGATTGACCACGGCCGTTGCTGCTGATGGATGATTTCTGGTAAGGGAAAACTATTTAATGTCATTTGACTTTTGGTATGGCTTGCGAAATAATCCCGTCTCACTGCAATGTCACGAAGTACGGTGCCAGTGGTAATGCAATGGTTGGTTCTCACACTAGTTCCCGTTCTTTCTTTGCTTTACAATTCCTCTCCGCATGAAAACGCCTACAGTTTATTGACTCGTGCCAGTGTGCATATCGCTGGGGATGTCTTAAATAGTGGGTGAAAGAAGCCTTTTATGAGAACAAAGTCTATTTAAATGCCACTGAAACCGACGAGTCTTCGTAAGTATTCTATACCCAGACATCGTGCGTATATTTTTTCTTACGATTGTGTAATTCTAACAAAATGACAAGTAAAAATTGACAGATGTATGACAGTTACATGGCAAAACATTTCATATTGGCAGAAAATCCAGTAGCTTTGCTCGATGCCAGCAGAAAGCCGGCGTGTGGCCTGGCTCCTATACAACTCATCATTACCGTTGCCAAAGGCTGGGCCTCGAAAGGAGAATTTTGGCTGCGTTTTATGAACCGGGAAAGGAAAATGTGGCTCCAAGCATGGTAGAGTTATTTTGTGCATGAATACCCAGGAGTCGCCAGGGACACAGATGGTCGATGCACACACAACGACAGTGCTGATAGCAGATTTTCTAAGAAGAAAAAAAATTCACAGAACGTCAAAGACAAAGAATGGCCGTTCCCTTCAGTATTCGACAGACGTGGGTTTGTAAATTGCTTTTATAACAAAACATTAGCCCTGCCATTGGCCAAGCTCCAGGACTGTACCACGCTGGTGAGGACCCACGTGAGGGTGAAATTAATGCCCCTGAATAATGTGCTTTTCGATACAAAGTGAAATTGCAGTTCTTGCTCTTGATTTATTTATTCATTTAGTTCCCTTTAGGCAATATGGCTAAGGGAAGTTTACTACAAAGCACGGGACTTGTTTTCCACAAGCAATTGCCACCGCTTACTGCATGGTGACTATGCATCCATGACTGACAGGCCAATGCATCGCGGTGCAGTCCTTTGAATGTTTTAGTATATATTCCTCCCAGAAAAATAATTAAAAAAAAATAAAAACAACACACTTTTAAATAATAATAATAAAAGCCATGCAATGTTTAATTCAACACACATTTGCATTTCAAAATTAAACCTCAGAACACAGGGGAATAATATGCTTGCCTTGCATACACTTTGCAAAGGCGAGACCCAACGTAGTTTTCCACGTGTGCGGGAGGTCGTTAGGTCAATTGCACAGTCCCAAGCATGACATTTGCTAATTGATGTCAATGTTTGTAAGTAGCTTCTAGGAAGGGAGAGATCCTTGTTTCACATATATTATGAACTGCAAAGAGACAGAGCTAGCCTGTTCCTATGTCTTCTCAAAATACACTCAACGGAATGTGTAAAAAATCTCACCTGCACTGCGTTATTTCTCTAAGGTATTGACACACTTATGGTTCCAAGCAACATTTTTTTATGTTGACATTTTTTTTTATCACTTTTACCCCAGGTGTTTATATTATCACCGTCACTGGAAATTGCACGGCATCTTTGGATTTCGTTTTAGTTTTTTTTCTCACCAAAAACAGCACTAACATCCACGTCCAAGCTCACACGAGCATGTGACCACGACCATATTTCAGGTTGGTGTGTAACGCACGTCTCGCGATATAATTAGATTTAAGAAGGCAAATCCAGTCAATATATCGGGAATTGTGAGTGCCGTATACTGCATTGAGCCTACAATACAAAATTCAAAAGATGGGATACTTTTCGATTTAAAGCTTTCGTGACTGCAGGGATTCATCTTCTTGGTTCTTTCGGTAGTCACGTAGTAAACTTCCCTTAGCCAGATTTATTGTTTTATTTTTATTATTTTATTATTTCCCTTCTACGTGACTTTACCGAAAGAACCAAGAAGATGGGATACTCTTTCCTCAATTATGCGATTTATGATAACCGAATTCATTCTCGTTGGTTCCCTGAATGAAACGTCAGGCATCGTGCAATACAACACGCGGTACAACCCCGGAAACACATCGGAGAGCCACGCAGCACAACTGTGAAAAACGAAATGCAGTCATAGCCTCCAGACTACGTTGAGGTTACATCCTTGAAGACGAGAAAGTGTATAATGTAGCAATCAAGACACGTAACCAGCGGCTTAAATCCAACATATCAGCTGGCTGCGCAAATAAGTCAGCTTCATAACGCTATTTGTATGCCTGGGTTTGCCCACACGAACTTATAATTGTTGTCACCCATTAGAACAAAATGTTCTGGCAAATATTTGATCTGACATTAGTTTTTATAGAACAAATGTAGACATGTAACATTACAGTAATTGAGTCACGTTAGTTTTACATGTACAGTATGTAAACATATATTGTTACCCTGCATACACGACATCCACTACGCGTGCATGCTATACACACCTGTCCGCATGCATACATGTGTTGCTGGCATGAATTCATTGGCGATCAAAGGAGTTTCCCGTCCGAGTGGGAGGAAGGGATGAAGGTATGGCTCTGTAATTACTCCTGCTGAAGTGGCGGTGATGGGAGAGGGCCTGCTGTTTTTAATGTGACACAGAGCACAAGGGACCAACAACGCGAGCGAATCACCTAAAGCAGCACAACGTGCAATGTAATCATAAAAACACACAGGCCACCTCGTACTTTAAATGTTCCTATCCCATAAGTGCGCATTACGAACACAAGTCCTTAAAATACCGTTTGTTTGCTTTTTTGTGTGAAGAAAACCCAGACGTTATAAAGAGTACAGTATTTACAAATTATATCAATTCTATTCTTGAGAATAGGTTTCCCTTTTTTCTGGCAATAAAACAGGTGTTAAGATGTTAAAACACCAAACTGAAACATTTGACAAGGAACCATGTCTGCATTAACCACAATAGTTGTGGTCAGAATGCAAACAAAAAACATACTCTGATAATATATGCATTGTCTTTGAAACTGATTGGTCCACACCAGAGACAGCTTTCTTTCGATCCTTTGCCAGTACCAGAGGACGCCAAAAGGCGTCCTCTGGTACTGGCAAAGGAGGTCCCATGATGTAATTCTATTCTTGGTATGCTACTAAAAAGCAGAGGACATGTATTAGTATTGTTGCCTTGGCTTTTGTTGTGATTGCTGGAGAGAAAAAATCCTAGCAGTTGTTTTGCAAAGGGATAGAGGATACTTATTTATGACTTAATTTACCATAGGTGCATTGGGCACTGAACCGTGACAGTCCCATGAGATCAAGCTTTCAAAACGGCTCTTCAAATTGAGCGTGGTATTTGTACCTTAATTTTAACATCAACATCAGTGTTGTGGAGCTTACAGGTTAAATGGAAAAATGCAATTAAGTATGTTTACCGAACTTGGCAAACATGAATGATACCAGTTATCTTGCTCTTCTTACAACTTCATATTGTTCTCATTCGTAAGCTATCTTTAAAATGGGCTCAAGAAAAGAGTTTTGCAAAAGGTAACTCTGATCCATCATTAAAAACATGTCATCTAGTCATGTGACAATGCAGGTTTAATATCCCGAAGCAGCCGCCGCATTTATAATATAATAAAATGCATAGTCCATTGCCCAAGTTATTAATATTACGCATATAGATTGCTGTTGATGGATTAACCGCTAAGGTTTTAAGCAATTCTGGAGCAATGCATAATGCGCAAATAAATGTGTTACTACAGCATGCAACAATTTTTCATATATTTTATTGAGCACGAGATTAATTACTGAAACACAGGCAAATGATAAGCTGTGCAGCATTACAATTTGTGATCTGCCATAACATATGGCTGTACAAAAACTCAAAATACAGCACTTAACGGATCAACAGCGAAGTATGTACACAACTGTATGTAGAAAGAATCCACATGACAGTATAAAAGGGGAGAATAAAAATGCACGAGTGCATGCAACATATCCAGCGTTTATAACAATCAAGGGGTCAGCACCGACGTGACTTGTGAAGGCATGAGCTCTGCTGGAGACGGATTCTGTGTCCTACACGTGGGACATTTTTGCTATTTATCGAGGGTTCACAAGGACCATCCATCAACATACACCTACAATGTGGTGAATATGGTTGCTTTGAACACATTTTACATAAACAAAAACGTAAAACTACATCCGTGGAATTCAACAACCACCCTGTGTGAGGGACACTACAATATAACCGGTTGGAAGAACACTACTTCATGAACACGTATGCTTTCAAAACCAATATTATCCATTCATGAAGCATTCCAAATGAGGGTTTTTTTTGGGTGAGAGCACGTAAATTTACACGATCTAACCCAAAAAAAACTTTTTACGGATTGCTTCGTGAATAGCGAAAGCACGATTACAACAAAAGCACTGCACTGGGAAGCTTGTAAGAGCCAATATTATTGGACCTGTCTAGGTGCTCTTTTACAGGCAACTACAGTCTGTAGATGAGATTTTAACAAGACCTACAATTCTGAAAACGTTACTATACGGCTGCGAGAATAACACTGAATCACCAATCCTGCATTGCAATAGCATGCATTATAGTAAGAACATAAATTAAGATGCGCTTTTTTTAGACGGTAAACTTAACTCGGGCACAAAGCAGGAGAGGAGAAAAACAGTATAATTGGCCAGATACGAGGCACTCAAAAGTTATCTCCTCATAAACTTACGTGTATATATGTAATCATTAAACAAAAACGACATATTTATTGTAAATAATCAATCATCACAAACTGCCAAAAATCGAGATTCTGACATTACCTGCTCTTAAATTTCCAACTTTGGGTATAATTATCCAGCAACTTATGGAACCTTTGATCGTGAACAAAAATACGGTTTAGGGTGACGAAAGATACAATTCTGTATTCAAAGAACAGGTTGTTTTGAGTTAGCTGAACTAAACATTTTTTTAAAGGTCATGCAACCATGCAAAAGTTGTATACACAAAATAATTGGCACCATGTCTATAGACAACATATACAATTATGATATTGATGTTAACTTATATTTTGATGTTTTATTCATCAATGCTAAATTATAAAGTACCACCCCTGTCTTGCTTTCCCATTAATGTAGCCCGCGTGATAGAGAGCCACAATATTTTGGTTGCTGTAAGAGTAAAAGGTATTCAATAAATAAATAAAAAATAAAAAGACCACTTTTGTTGTACCTTATTGAAGCACAACTCATTTGCACAGAACATATCAAAGACACGAGAACATTTTTGATCCGATATAAAGAAAATATAAATAAAAAAATCTCTTCGAAAATGAAAGGCTGCTGCTGATGAATTAGACACCGTGAAATTAATGGCTGGAACACCACAGCAGGTAATTTAAAGCTAACGGCTGCCACCAAGCAACTTGACCAAGCTGTGAATGTTTTACAACCAAGAGGTGGAGAATTACTCATCTTGTATACATGCATTTTCATCGTGAAATTCTCTGCATTTATTATGACAACACAGAAAAAAAACAAATGTCAGTGTAACTAGGGAAAAACAGATCGTTTCACGATTCATCAGCCGATGGTAATTTTGTCTCGTCTCTTGACGCAACCGTGTGCAAGAAAATACAAAACTCAATTAACACAACCGTTTTTACAGATGTAACAAACCTAAATATCACATTCTGATTAAATTTAAAGCACGGTAAATGGCATGCAAATATATTTAGCAGCAAGGAATTAGATGTATTATTTAATACCATGGTTTGAGATTGACAATATTTGCATATTTCTGATATTATGAAAGTTTTTGAGTTTCAATGATAGGATGTATAATGTGTGTGTATTCCAAGTTTTACACATGCTTTACAGAGAAATGTTTGAATGACCTTACCAAGGGTTTCTAAATCAAAACCATAAGAAATGAACCGAACCATCCACCATCATGTTTGAATAAAAATGCAATACATACATTTGCAACAGCGGTGTTAACGTTCTTTCGAATCAGAAGTTACCACCGACCAGTACAGAATGTTATAAGGAAATCTGACTCAAACGACTGATGCATGAATGTTAAACGCAGATCAATTGTCCATCACCTTGCTTGAGCTCACACCAGTAAATCTGGACTCCAAACAAAGTTGCTCTAAAGTTGATGCTTACAGAACAGAGGAGGGAAACAACCAGGGTTATTTAAGTGATCCATCCAACACATGTGATTGCTTGCATACCACCTTGCATCCCTGCAACAGGGATTAGAAGCCCACAATTTTCCTCCACATACAACTACACGACTATCGACATTAACCATACCGAACTTACTTTACATCATCAAATGCCCTCGAATGTTGTGCATTTTACAGCGGCAAAGGCAGACATTGCTGCAAACACGATATATACAAAAGTTAGTGAATGACAATGCAACCGTTGGTGGTTGTTAGAAACCTGCAGCAGATAGCTGGGCACAAACTACAGAACCGTTCGGCCAAAGTTAGGCAACTGGAGTGAGACCCCAACTCTCTCACGTGGGTTTACGCTTGAGTGCTGTGCCACTATAAGCATTGGCCCGGGATCGTCTAGCCTCAAGTTCAAGTTGTTAGCCCATATATTTATTTGCCTATTTACGGTAGTTTCAGTTCCAAAGTTGTGAAAACGGTATCTCTGCAAACACCAGGGGGTAACTGCATGTTATTTTTCACACGCGACATTGAATCGAGCTGTATCTGTGAATACCGACCGGTGCATTCCTTTTGTAAATCTGCAGAACATAGAAACACATTGCACCACAAACCTCCAAATGTTGCACTGCACCACAAATCTCCAAATGCGGGTGCAAAATGTCAACCACTTAACGAAAAAGTTGATAAATAAGTAGGTAAATAAATAATTGCCCCCGGCTCTCGTTTTACATGACTCATTTAATGAGAATAACAAGAATTTTATTATGGTGGCAGTCACAGACAGATGCCAAATTTGGCTGTAAATGCAAGTGTTGCTTGGAAATGTGCTACCTGCTTTTCCCAACTTTTCTCGACGTTGGGAGAAAGCAAAGATAATGCAAAGAGGCAGCGGTGTACCCTACCCTTACTACCTCTGAGGTTATAAAGAACAGAGCTGTCTCGTGTGAACAGATGTGGTACCAGGTGTAACATCGGACTCGGCTCCAGTGCGGGGGAGAACCACGTCAAAACAGAGACCAAGTAAAAATATTTATCTTCCCTATGGAGGGCTGCAATCAAACCAAAATACGGGGAATGATAGATAGCACATGAGCCACTGGGCAATCTATAATATTGCATATTCCCTCAAGAAAAAATATGAATTACTAAATTCTGAATCATGTAATTGGACTTTAAAAAGTCTCTCGTTGCCTCTAGCATAGACTATCTAATACACTATTTGTTACCATGCATGTGTTTTTAAAAATATTTACCATCCCCAAACTTTGCGGTTTTGATAACATGAATGCATACAAAGTGCAGTAATATGTCAGTTTTTGATTCTCGACATAAAAATTGACTCAAGAACATTCAATGTTAAATTAGTTACAGACCCTAAGCATAACAACAAATAAGGTCAGGTCAAGTAATGTAAGGAAAGTGGTTTCAAGAGCTGTCATGTAGCCGTCTGCAAGCATCCTCATAAAAAAATGAGCAGATGTGCACGAGCCTTTTGCCATGGGCGGCAGTAATGAACTGATGGTCATGACGCTTTGAGTGGAAACGCTTTACAAGGAGGGCTACAGCTGCACTAAACATTCCATTCCTTTCTCACGGCAGATTTCCAGCATTAGCACAGCCAACGGAAACCTCCTAGGAGAATTCAGGAGAAGATAAAAAAAATGGACAAATATTACTTCATATTTCCACGTAAAGAGATTGCATGGCGCAACAGAGGCTCAAGTGAGTGAACGGTGTGCGCAAAAGTTGTACGAAAATTTGTAAATACAACACGTGTGTGTGTGTGTCTGCATAGAGCTCAATTTAATCTTGATAAAAGTATTGATTGCCTGCCAAAATCACACAACTTTAAATTGTTTTCCATGTCTGGTGCTCGGCAGGTAACACTTCCACTATAATTATACGATTGCTTTCATCCCACTGCAAGGGCTACAGTCACGAATGATGTGCCTGCTCCATAAATTAGGGTGCACCCTCATATGGTGTTGATTTGTACGCAGCTGCCTGGGGCTTTGAACATTTGGGCAGCTGGCAAGATGAGGACACCATGCAAAATAAAGAATCTTTACTGGGACATACGAGTACCCTGGGCTAGCGTGCCGCATGCACCTCGCACAAAGTGCTATTGACCAAAAGTATTCCATTTCAACTAAATGTAAAGGATGAATCATAGTCATCATAAACTTGCCTTGCCATCGAGTGATGTGCAGGGAATGGCAAATGCACTATCGGTGCAATTATTGTGTGTTCATGTGGATCCGTTTCATCCAAGCCTGTAGGTTCTTATTAATTTGAAGATTTTAATGAGCATTAACCTGCGTATGATTTAAAGGCTTCAGTGACTTCTGCTATCTCTCTTAAATTGGACATTTTCTATAAAGATATGCCTCTCATTTGTATGCTTTTCTCAGCATGCACAACCACGTTATTTCATGTTCAGTGAAGCATGAACAAAAAAAATAATTTGCTCCTCCTTCCCTTCATTTGGTTTGTAAATATATTTTGGCAAGAAGACAGTTATGTACTTTTAACTTTATATTTCTGGGATGCTTACAGCCTCTATGTACAGCATATTATGGCAATTAAAGCGAGCATGAAACCATCTATACACCTGTCAAAGTTTCCTCAATGACTTAAAACGTACCATTTATGTCTTGGAAATGTGCCCCATTGCTTTACAGATTTGGTTTTGAGTGGCGAATTCTGAGGGCCGCTTGTCTGATGCACATTATTTGCAATTTGCTTCAAGTGGCATCTGTTTTAAAATGTCTCGGATACACTAACCTCTTTTAGTGAGATTCAGTTGTCGTTAGCGCACGTCTCTATACATGACAGCACTATGCTCCTTTTAGTGCATTCTCCAGAGGCACGAGATGGGATTTTAAAGCACTGTCATGCACAGCTCTCGGGCCCACACTCTGCACATGTTGCCAAATATTTTTTGAAGTACAGTATCTCATTCCAATTACTGCTTGTAGATGTGAACAACATTTTACTATGGAAATAATTGTAATGATCATAATGTGGCCTAGTCTTTTTTGTTAATGCTCTGTAATAAGCCACCGTTGTGGCTTAGTGTCAGTTGTATTTACTTTGTCTCAACACCATTATTGTGCATCCTATTTTTTAGATGCAATCAATAACATGAGTATATTTCAATTATATGAGTTAGCAAAATATATTAGAATTTTACAATTAACCTGAAACTGTAATTTTTCTGCATTACCCTGTAAGTACACATTTCTTGCTTTTAATGATGTTCTGGACACACTAAAAAAAATTACAATCATTTCCTTAATAAAATATAAACTTACGAACCAAGCAACATTTACCAATTTTATAAATAAACCTCGGCTGCGGCTTTCTTTATGGAGCAAGACAGCCAGCCACCACCCCCCACCCCCAGCACCGCAGAGTGACCGAGGGGTCGTGAACCCGCCGCGCCTCTAGCAGTACTCCCTGCGACCGGTGTGCACGTGTGGTGACCGGTTCTCGTCACTATCGTCTGGCGCAGCAGCAGCGGCGGCGGCGACGGCGACATCGTCCTCTCCGCCTTCCTGCTCGTCCAGGCTCTCGGCGCTGTAGTCGATCTCCTCGGCGAAGCGCGGCTCATCCTCCAGCGAGAAGAACCTGCTCACCAGCATGCGCAGGGACACGGAACCACCACCACCAACCCCCATGTGGCCGTTAACAAAAACTCAACGCACAACCATCAATGACACTGCTTGAAATCGATTTTTGTGTATATATGTAATAGGAAACGATTCAAGCAATGGTCCTTCTTCACAGAAAAGTAAGGCTTCCAGAGGAGCCCACTCACTCCTGCACACACACATACACCCTGCGTAGCCTTTTAAGAGACTGTTGAGGCAAGTGCGGTTAGCATGCAAGTATGAAGCCCGGCACAGCACGTGAGGGAGTTCGTGTGGCCAACACCATGCCAGGCCGCCTTTGTCTCCCCAGTGTGTATGTTCTATGTGTCGTGCCGGGGACTCGTTTGAGGCTGCGTCGACCTGGAGGAGGTCCAAGATCAATCCAGATATCACTTGCCACTCATGTTAATGCGTGAATAGGATTTTAACCCAGGCAACCAGATTTGTAGTGCAGCGCAATAAAACCACTGCTCCCACATGCACCCAAACATATATATATACACACACGCACGTGCACAACACAGATGCACGTACGGGATTGTTAAGACACCGTAACAATCCACACAACCTTGTAGCTCATGCTTTTATATGAGAAGATAGGGTTAATGTTGGTAACTGGTCATCACCACCATTTGTTTTCTTGTGATTCACAATACAGGTCTCAATGCTCAAACTCGAAACGGCACGTGCAGGTGCTTTGAACTGGTGACGCCATTATTTATATAAGACAGCAGGTTTACATCTGCCATGAGTAATTGTCCAACATCAGGAGTGCCAGGGTGGCCAGGAGGTTATAGCTTTCACCACTGATCCAGTTTGCACGCAATTGACAATTTGATTCCTGCAGATGCCCAGGAATGTCTGTGAAAAATGACCAGGGCTTGCCATCGGCTATGCTTTGGACATTTAAAAAAAGTGTCATTACTCAAGTGAATACACAATTTGTGTGCCACCGTCAAAGCCTACTTATATTATAGAATTACCCACAAATAAAATGCAGAATATTACAAGGGAGACAGCTCTGTCTCCCTTGTAAATAAGTCATGATTTTCAATGGGTTATCATCTAATATACAGAGAGAGTACTGAGTGATTGATGCACAATGTGATAATGATCATAAATGTATTATTTGTTTAAAATATAGCACCAATTACGCAAGGGCATCTCAAGTGCGCTGCACATTACATCTCATCACAACACACTTGAATGAGCACCCCCCCAGTGGTGGCTGTGGCTGTGGGCACAAAGTAGCTTAGCACCTGGCCGGCAAACGGGCATTAGTCTGCCAGTAGGGGCCTGTGATTGCGATGTGTAATCCCAAGTGAGTGATGTCGAGTGTTTCTGTGCAACTTGTTTCAATGGTGCCCTGCCCCCGCAATAACAACCTCATTATTATTTGCCATGAATAAGCGGGGGTGATGTCATGCTGTCTTCTCTCAACAATACAAGTAGCAAAAAGAAAAATACATTCAGCAAGCGTGCCACGGTGCCCTTGAGAAGAAGTACGTTCCCCGAGTGTGAATGCAACCAGGCTACATTAATGAGGAATTCCAAAATCCTTCAAGCCAACAAATGAATGTCAAGGACTTCATCAAAGAAATTGCCACAAAAGGGATAGTATATTTTGATGGGGTCCGATAGAGGTGGAACAAACATTGAATCATCGATTACTTTAGACTCAGATGCTTACAAAACATGCATCAAACTGTGTGTGTAAGAATCAGCATTAATGTTTGCATGTTATGGACTTCACACTAATCCTGCGACCAACAAAGGCGTGAGCATTCACCGCAACGTTTAAACTAGGATTGATCCTTGAATCGAAATGCGACAAGTCATTAAACCACTAGGTGAATCCTTTACACCCAAGACAATCTCTTATCATGATGGCTCTATTTATAAATAATCTCACAACTCTCCACCTGAGTCACTGCACTTCAAGCGTGCGTAAAAAACATATAAGCCAAAATCGCAGAAACATCTCTGAAATCACATTGCATCTTCCAAAGCAATTTGATTTGACATAAAAACTGAACATCACTCTAAAATGTTGCTAGTCCCCCATACGACATTGTCAGCAGAAATGAACGCATTCTGACCCCGGTGGACCGGGGCGTGTGGCTCACCGTGAGGGCTTGTACACAGTCTCGATGGTGTCGGGGTCAGGTCCGGCCCAGGCCCCACGCGGGGGCAGCAGCAAACTCTCAGCCGGGGCGAGAGAGCTCTTGAGACGAAGCAGAGCCACGCAGAACTTGGCTCCCATCTCTTCCAGCTCCTGGGAACCCATCTGGCTTCCCTGGCACCATTCACGCACGCACGCCCGCCCGCCCTGTTATGAACCAAGACTTTACTCGGGATTAGGTTTTGACTTGGTTTCGTTAAAGTGTGCAATTATCATTGCTGTTGGATTTTTCTTCTTGCTTTTTTTCTTCTTCTTTATTTTGCCCGCTCTTCACCCTCCCTTTTTTGTAGCTAAGTGATTTGTTGCTCAGGATGCCTTTTAAACACTTTAATTACTGAAACTTCTTTTTTCTCTTACACTGAAAAAACAACAAGGAGAGGACGTATTCCAAGCCGTTGTTGATTTCACTTGAACATTTCCCAGGGCCTGAGCAGTGTATGGAGTAATTTGACCTCTTTTTACACACTAGAAATTAAATTTCTATCCCTGCACGCTCTCTGGCAACTGTTTCCAATTATAAACACCATGTCAAGTTTAAAGCGATATTTCCCAATTGTCCTGCTTACAAACATGTGTTCGCCCACATACAATTGTGGTTTATTTTTACATAGCAGCCCAATATACACAACATTGGTATGAAGCAATTTAATCTGTGACATGACATTATTAATTCCGCATTGTCATCAACGGAATTAAACATGGTGTTACAACTGCAATGTCATGCCAATGACTATCTTGCCATACCTATGTGTTGCACATTGAATATGTACTGTGAAGACAATCCATCAGGGCTTCATGCCCTTGGTCACTATAGATACCAAACAATACATTGGTTGAACATGATGGCCACATATTTAAAATAACAGGTTTGCCAAGAGTCCAGAAATGCATAACTTTTCAAACCCCCAAATCAACAGATTTGTATCATGCCATAGGAATCGGAAGGAACAAGGTAAGCTAAATAATGATATTTGAAAATGTTCTCTTTTTTCATCAGTTTCACTTGTGACGATCGGGATACTAATAGGCGTATACAGTAAAACCTTGGATTGCGAGTAACTTGGTCTGCGAGTGTTTTGCAAGACGAGCAAAATGTTTTAATAAATATTAATTTGATAAACGAGCGAGGTCTTGCAATACGAGTAGTACATGTATACGCTTTGTCTGCCGAGCGTCACGTGATCACAACTGATATACGAGTGCTTTGATATACGAGTGCTTTGGATTGCAAACACGCTTCCGGAACGAATTATGCTCGCAATCCAAGGTTTTACTGTATAGTCAAATGAAGGGAAAAAATAGGTCAAAGTGGTCATTACAATTATGGCTTCTTGCACATAAATGCATAATTGAAGTGAACAAAAATACCATGTCTCTATGGAACTGAATTCCAGGTACCACCAATGTGACCCCTCCCTGGCACGCACAGGTACCTTGTAGATGCCCTGGTCACAGCCACAATAGGTGCTCTCCATTGTGTAGCTACGCAGCACACCGATGTCCCTCCACACCACGACCCGCGCCGTGGATGCCTTGGACTTCTCCACCACGAAGTTGCAGCTGCTCAGGCAGAACGCGGGCGCAATCTGGTGCAGGATCCTCGGCAAGGTCTGTACATGCAACGGGAAAAGCAGTATTGGTGGCGGTGATGGTGGCACACCATCATTAAGGCTCTCAGAGAAACCTTTTGACAGCACTGCAATTTGCATCGTCCCACACTTAATGTCATGTGGCGACATGGCATCCATACTCTATTAACCCCGATAAGTGATACAGTTGAGCCACTCAGCCACTAAGACGAGTCACGCAGAAATGTAGCAAAAGCATGACCCCAACGCCAATCTCATGATGAACGAGTGACAATGCTGACCGTGATCAAGTTGCTTTTTGCACGAAAGTCAGTGTCATCATTTTTTTTTTCCAGACTGTGCACAATAGGTCCATCATTGTTAAATGGCATGTGTGGGGTGATAAAGAGCATGGGTATTTCAAGTCAGCTTTAATTCTGGTAATAGCCAATTCCATTTAATGTAATGTAGTTTGAAAACCCACCACACATTATAAGCAGATTCGACTCTATGGCAATTTATATATTTCCACTTTCTTGAAATAAAATAGATTTTTTTTTTATGGTAGTTTGACTGCTGTTCACATGTAAAGCATACAAAACAGACTGGCAAAAATCCAAAAGTAAACAATGACAATGCAACATTATTGACAAATTAAGTTTTGCAAATTGTTAGCTTTTATGTTAGCAAGAATAAAAGCAACAATTTATCTTTAAACAATTATATTTAGTAGATATTTTGCCCGGTGGACACGCATAAACCTTATAAGAAAAAATAAATATATAATATGCTGCACTAGACTGAGAGGATTCAGATAGCAGATGTATAAATAGTAAAAGTGCACACAAGCCTAACCTCAAATTGCAATTATAAAGGCAACACTCCAGATATGTTTTTTTACCAAATCACTTCGCACACCATTAGAGATAAATGCGACACAAAACAGGGTGCCACAAAACAGGGTGCCATGCATATAGAAAGGAAGGATGTTTGTTTAGGAAGCATTGTTTGGATAATAATTCTCTAAGCAATAAGAAAACGCTGACACGACAACAAGGAATAGCTTTTAAATGTGCATGGTGAAGCAAATTAGCTCAGTTTTTCTCTAGTGGATTTCAGTTGTGATTTAAGAAGTTGTTTATTTTGTATTCATTAAGAAGTCACCCAACAGAGCGTTGCAAACTGCAATTCCCCACAGAAAAGTCAATCTGCTGAAACAACCTGAAACAGCAACTGGTGTAATGCCATTTAAATTGGCATTGAGGCAATGAAGCAATCTTGACGTGAATTGCACCATGTGTTGTGTCGTTTCGCTTTGTTCAGGGGATTCCGGTTGGAAATCGGTCATTTCTACTGAACTATTACAATGTTACAACAATTAACAAATCTTAATTTTTTTGCCCGTGTACATCTCATTGAATTACCTGCGTTAAGATTTGGTTTTACAAAACAATTCATTAATTGGCAATGTGATGACCAGACTAAAAACCATGCAGTGGCTGGTTTCCAACAAGTGTACATCCTAAGTGAGGATGGCAAGATATTTACCTACCTACTTTCACATCGCTAGGTACAGCACATAACGTATTTCAATAGGAATCATTTCAGAGCTCAACTGTGGACTGTTATATGCATTATTCTTTGGCCCTACACATGAAGATGCGGTGGCTGTTGATGATAGTCGTTGCCACACAGTCATTCACAATTATTAGACATGACCCATAGACACTAGGCATTACAGTCTATAATTATCCGTACCTCCAATTGACTAACATTTTAAATGTAACCATGAACCCATGCATACCTTTGAAATTGAGAATAAAAGCAAGAACTGTATGGAGCTATGTAATCAATTTGCATGTATAATTTGACATGGCTCATTTATATATTTATTATTTATCTTACCTCATTATCCTCAATGCCTTTTATCGTTTTTTTTATGTAGTCTAGTTAAGCACTGACATCTTGCCTAGGATAGATTTTATATCGTCGAGCTAATTTAATCATGAAAATCTCAGACATGTCCGTATAATTGTATCATGTATACGACCAGAATTATTTCTCTGCAAAGATTTACTTCATTGTATTCAACCGCAAGCAACTCTTATGTCAACAATCCCTAACTAAAAACACGCACAATACTTGTACATACATACAAAGACATTCAATATGGTTACTATGCAGGATCTTAATTAATCCAAAAGCCCACCCTTTTGCCAAATGCAAGCATTTGCACTCAACCTAGGCACCGCTGTGTGTGGCACGCCTACCCTGTAGCTTAAATCCTCGTAGACAGAAGATGCTTTGGCCTCAGCAGCAGTTTGCCAGATGGTCTCCTTCATGCTGCAGCCATACAAGAAGACATTCTTCTTCCTCGAGTGGCCATGGTAGTCACAGTAAACCTGCCCATGGGGTGTAAAACAAGCACATTATTCCACGTGAAATTACTCTTGAGCAAGCAAAGTGATCATCAGCTTGCCTGTGTTCAAACATGTACGCGGATATTCTGAATAAATGTCATTTTTATCTTCAGAAGAGTCAATGAGTCTCTGAACATTTTCAGGAGACCCATGCATTATACAGAATGATGGGCCAATCTGTTTTAATGAGTACTTGATTGTGAAAGAAAACAAGAGTACCCAGAGGAAACCTACACGTAGGAGGGGATAACAGAGGTCCACACAAACAAATTAAGAACCAATTTTACGCAGTCATCCCAGAATCAACTCACAGTTTTAAGAGTATAACACAATAAAATGTGATGCACCATCCTGGCTTTTGAAGTGCTGAATTACAAACATGTGTCACTGCATCCAACAACACAGGAGCCTATGTATGGCATGTATGCTCACCCACCAGCTAAAAGAAGCTTTCTGAAGTGGTAACACTGGACTCGTACACAGTGTATCCATAATGTAAGGACGTTGATAATCTGAGAGGCTCTAACACCAGTTATTTTTCCTATAAGCTGCTGTTATTTACCAAAAAAAGTTAGGTTTACATAGTCAAAACAATGTTTTTATGTAAAAAAATTAATATGGATCACTGCTTTTATTTGTTAACTTTACTAAAAAAATTACTGAGTTATAGATGACTGAAAACACAATAGGCTTCTCGTAAAAGTAGCAAAAATGCACAGACCCATTGAAACCTTAAAAAACAATTGCTTTTAAATACTCGGCTTTATAAACTATGTGCACATCAAACTGTATTTGGGTACATCTAACTGAGGTGTTGGTGTTTCCAGTGAAAGTGTCACTGGAAAGTCAGTCCCCCGGTAACTTTCATGAGTCTGGCTGCAACTACGGCAAACATTTGGAGATGAAGTTTAAAACATCAGCAATCCTATTGCCAAACGATCCATTGCATGCCAAGTCTCATTAATCAAACCGCTAAATGCAATGCATGTTTGAGCCAAGATTATAAAAGCAAAATCTTTCCAGGCAAGTTTTCCTTTCCTTTGTGCAATAACTCCTTTTAATACTTTTGACTTTCATTTATGTTTGAATGGCCGTTTTTTTTATAAACATGACATTTTACACTCTCTCATTTAGCACGTGGTTTATGTAATACGTGTTGTGACTTTAAAATCTCAACAGGAACTGAACAATTGCTTTATTATTTTGCTGAAACCGCTCATGTGAATAATGCAAAATAATCCCGCGTAAAGAAACTTGCAAGTGTTTACTTGGAAGCCATTCAGCTCCGTCATCACAGATTTCACGAGACATCTGTTTCAACGACTTGCAAAGTTGCACTCTATGAAGATGGAAATCTAAATTATTAGTCACGCTCTCACGTGCCAATAATGGCTTTTTATCCCTCACTGCTAGTGCTAGGGTACCGGGAGTTCAATCTCTGACTTAACTGACATTACATCCTGCCTATAAATGTATTGGGTTCGTGTCTGCTGCCTTTGCATGCATTTGCCAAGACTGTGGAAATTCTACCCCAACTGTCAGACGGATAAACTTGAGCTTTTGATGAAATATTTCAGGTCTAAGCGAGAACGCTATATTGTATTGCCTTTCGTGAATGTTTATATATTCAGTCTATATATGACTTAAACAATACATCTAACGTTCTGTAAACATAACTATTCATACTTCTCTGCATAGAATAATATTTGTTCATAAGACATGCAAAATCTTCTTTAATACTCAGAACTTAGAACAGCCCGAGGCAACATACCATTAGAGAGAAAATAAATAACATTAAACCGCAAATCATGAAATAGTGCATGGTTTACATTTTACAAAGTGATCATTTGCGTAGAAAATTGTGACCATTTGAAAATTAAAACAACAATCATAATTAAACAAGGATAAAAAAATAAATAAATAAAAAGATGGAGAATCGGCGGATTAATTTCATCCTCACCAGCGGAGTGTGGGCTATGCTAGCCAAGTACTGCAGGAGCCCTTTCGTGTGAAAGATGGTGGGATGCAGCTCGGGGTCTGGGCTGGACCACTGTCGATTGAGATCCTCTCCACCCAGAGAGCAGCGGTAGCTGAACAAACACAACCGCTGTCAACAGCGGGACTTCACACACACACACAACGGTGGAACTAACACCATTGTGGCGATTGAGCCGGCATCATAAACACACTTGATCCCATTCACTCATGCAGAACCACGTTTTGATGCATAATATCTCCTCTGTAATGAAGGCCAGCGCATTGCACACCATGGACACATAGGTATAAAAAAAAAAATAGGGGAGGAACAATTCAGCTCCCTCGCCTCCACCCACCCCAGCACAGGCGATTTGAAGAATTGTCGCGATTCAGGGTCACAATTTAATGCCATAACTAACTGAGATTTGATATATTCAATGCAAGCTTATATAATTACGTGAATTGATACATTGTGGCACCCCTACTAGCAATAATATTACGAATATTAAACATTTACCAAGTAAAACAACTATTTCTGAAAACTTTAATAAAATTATATTTCAGGACGTTAGTAAATTGAGATATGTGTTAAATACAGTAAATGCATGTGTAAACATGACAAAATTAAAACATGACTGCATGATGGCTTTCTCAGAGCCTTTCTGGAATCACTTATATGAAGTGATATAGATGTCTGGAATATCTAAATAATCAAAATGTTTATTTCGTTTTATATATCGTAGTTCATACAAATTGCATTTCACAAGCGAAGAACCACAGGAATAAATTGAAGGCAGCCAGGCTGTGAGCTGGTGCCAACAATTACCCAAGCTCTGCAGTCCTGTGTATTAAGATGTTTTCAGCCAATTCATGAGTGTTGATACACGTGGAAGGAAACTGAAGCACCCGCAGAAAACCCACACGTGCGAGGGGGCAACACTCTATCCCATATAGAATGGACAGATGATATCAATCTTCACTTTGCTTTACCACTTTCTTCAAGCAAGTCAGGGTATGGATGGCACCTCGATGTCCACGGGAAAGTATTTTGCAACATTTGTGCAGTGTTTCATTAACCCTCACATCCACAGTGCTGGATTACAGGCATGCGCCACCACTGCCTGGCTTTAAATTTAAATCGGAAATTAAATAAAATCTAAAACAATGCTTGCAATTCCAGAAACACAGATAGCAGCAATTTTGCAGCAACTACATTTATTACAACGCAATCCAATATAAATTCAAACAGAAACATTTATTAACTATATAATGACAGGGTGCCATCTGTTGACCAGGAGGGGTAATCACGAGTATGGGTGCATTATATAATAACCAACTAGAAAGGGGGTGTAACTGGGTTAAAGGTAAAAGGTGGGGTCAGTCGGGAAGCTCCGGGAACCTTCCCTAAGGTTCTAGAAGGGGGCGTGGCCAGAGGCGGGGCCTGGCCACGCTGGGAAGTATATAAGGGGTACGTGACCGAAGGTTCGGGGCTGTCGTGGGGTCCGGGTCCTGGCTGCCGTCGCTGTCTTCGCTGTCATCTCTCTTCATCGTCCGGCCGCGTGGCCGATCCTCTGCACGGCTACCATCGTCGTCGTCGCTATATTAGTCAGCCAACTATATAGTTAGATGCCGCCGATGGGGCTGTGTAGATGGGTCAGCTATGCGTAGCCGTGTATATATATGTCGCCCAGTAATTTGCCTGAAGTGTGAGAAATAAATAAGAAGCCCTCTACACGTTGTGTCTCGGAAGTCGCTCACTACAACTACATGACAATGAATACACCAACGTGAATACGTCATTATGCTCTTCCAACAAGACTTAGATAAGCCGAA
Source organism: Lampetra fluviatilis (assembly GCF_964198595.1). Taxonomy (NCBI): domain Eukaryota; kingdom Metazoa; phylum Chordata; class Hyperoartia; order Petromyzontiformes; family Petromyzontidae; genus Lampetra; species Lampetra fluviatilis. The sequence goes on along the minus strand of NC_136287.1, from coordinate 8,070,055 downwards.
ACTGTGAAGGGTAAAAATACACTAAATACTGCAGATGGCCGAGTTTGCTGAAACATAATAAAGAAAACCCCCGTCTTTTTAGAATGTCACATGACATACAAAGTGTCTAAAAACACAGGTTTTTTTATCCTGCCATGAAAGATTAAAAGCAGTGTATGTAGAACATCGGACCCATGGCATGGAATAGAATATATCACCGCAATCACGTACCAGTACCAAGAAAAACACATCTGCTGGAGCACATCTCTAATATAAATACCAATTTAAAATTTCTCCCCACGGGTTGGCTTTTCTGCAGTGCTCCACCTACACCGAGTGCTACTACAGTAAGGCAGAGCACATTCCACCCATAGAGGGATAGTGTCTCCCTCCATTAGTGGTATTTTGCCAATGAAGCTATTATTCTCCTGCAAGACACTTGCATCAAAACCCTATGCGGGTCCCACTCTCTGCATAGCATTCCGACAGCCGTTAACCTGCATGAGCATTTAATTAAATTGCCCGTGATAGAGGCAGCCTTAATTTAGTGATAGTGGCATGGTGGTGCTGTGATAGTCGCGTTAATGTAATCTATTTAATATTAACCCCTGTTAATATCATGGAACAAAACATTTCTTGCGGCACAATTGCAGTAGGCGAATGCTACATTTCACAAGCAGTTTTTTTCATCTCAATGTTTTTTAGACTAGGAAGCCAACGTGAGGCCAACATATTTCTACAAAACAATGGAGTAAAACGCACCCATGTGTGCGATTGCCGCTCATGTGCTTTATGCAGAATGTCAGCGTTAAACCACATGATTTCAGCATAAGAGACCTCTTAGGGAAGTGTTCTGAATAGAGTGCTGGCAGAGGCTAACATTACGAAAGAGACAGCATGCTGAGATGTCTGTGTTTCTCCACAAGAGTTTTTCATTGGCTGGAACAAATTCTACCCAAAGGCTTTTTCTCCAGCACTGCCTTTTACATTTCCTGTTTAATTAAAGAGTGTTGCAGAGCTTGAAGCGAACGCTTCATTTGTTCGCTGTGGTCACATAATGGCTTACTTGTGGATCTGTCACCACACGAAATAGGACAGGGTTCTCTTCGACTATAATGGCTCCTTTGTTGTTGATTCGAACAGCTTACGGGTGTTGGTTTGTAAATTGCAATGTCTCAGAAGTGATTACGGATCCTATCTGGCTTCTGATGAATGTGAACTCTCTACAGGTGTATAGTGTATTTGCAAAAAGCTATCATGTTTGAATCGCATTGTGTGTGCTTGTATATATATACACGCCATGCAAGATATTGCAGATCGGTCCTGTTTTTTGTCCCTTCAGAAGGTACATGATATAACGAAAATCATATTGCACATGTCTCACAGGCAAGACAGTGAACAGTTTCGGTACAGGCAGAAGAGAGGGTAAATAAAGAAACTATAAACACTGCCATTTCCCTGTACTCAATAAATAATATAAACTATCCTCTAACATATACACTGACGTTCAATGTCAAAGCACTTGTTTTATTTACGCGACTTTGTACGTGACTAATGCTAATAGAAAGTCCAAAAATACAAAGCAAGCTGGTGAGCCAGATTATTTAAGAAACTTCAGTTTTAATTCTTGAATTTAACAGTATGAAAGAATGTACACCTGGGAATGCATAAAAATATGTAGAATCAAGAGTACGCGTTTGGTGTGAATGCTTAAACCCACGTGCTCGAACTTTAATGCTTGCGCTTAAGCCCACATGCACGCCTTCCAATGCAAGTACATGCGTAGCGTAACAGCGCCGGCTGGTGGACAGCGGCGGCAACTGTGGTGGACAGATAGTGCTCAAGCAGGTGAGGGTGTGCACGGTGTGTTGGCAGAGGGGAGGAAATAGGGTAAGGATCACGGAGAACCCCAGCTGGATGCCCCTGGAACCTGTTTGCGGGTTCGAGAAGGGAGGCGCGGTCAGGGCGGAGCCAGGCCACGCTGGGAGCATAAAAGTAGCCGAGAGCGGGAGCTCGAGGCTACCGGTTCTGGGAATGGACTCGTCTCGTCGTTGCTGTCGTCTCGTCGCCGTAGTCGCTGAAACGTCTCCGCTAGATATTGTGCTACGAAGGATAGTAGTTGGTTATCTCAATCAGCGCTGTTGGTGTTAGACAGCTAGTGTTATGTACAGGCTAGGCTGAGCGACTGTGGAAAATGTGCGGACGAGACCGTGAAAGTTGTTAATAAAGAAAGTGCCTCCTAGAAACTCTGTCTCTTAATTGTTGACACAACACATATGTAGTGACAGCCTGGTCTACCATTGGGACACATGGGCGAAGCCCGGAGCCTTCTGGGGGAATCCAGAAGGGGGCGTGACCGAGGGCGGAGCCTAGCCACGCTGATAGAGGATAAAATGCGACCTCCGACTCACAGTCGGGGCTGCCGTGGTCTGGAGTGGAACTCGTCATGCTGCCGTCGTCATAGTCTTCGCCTCTTCAAGCTGAGGGTCAGAAAGCATGTTGGCTGTCCTGACCCAGTGTGTAGTTATCCCCTATGGCTGTGAAGGCCAGAATAAATGAGAGTGCCTCCTACTAGTGTCTCTGAATTAGCACACTACACGTACATACACACATAGATGCACTTTCCAATGCCTGTGTTTACACCAATGCAACTATGCGCACAAATAGATGCACTAACATGCAATAACACGTTTACACCTACATGCACTCACACAGGAGCATAACCATGTTAATCAGCGTAGGCTGTTTTAGCTTTCCAGAAACATTAAAAATCATGGATGGACAAACAGATGGACATACAATGTTTCAGGCATAGCAATAAGCAGCAAATATTCTTCTCAAAATGTTGATACATTACGTGTTAAAAGGATGGAGAAGCACATAATGTAAAACCCTGTTAAATCGTGAATAGATCTGTTGACCGAGTGGGAAATAAGACATGGTATATTAAGATTGTTTTCGATTGCTCTGAAATTATACCTTTTGTAGTCTGCACAATGCATGATCATCACAAGATAATTAACTCTAATAAAGATAACGACACAGCACACATACTTGTGTTTCTGAAGTCACAGTGTCTCGGACAGAAATGAAGATGTTTTAAAAAGCAGAGTGTCCAACAAGAATCAATGACGATGAAAACAATAGTTTATATTATACATTCTGCTACTAAAAGCAACCTACGTTTATTTATATAATTGCAGAAAAGTAATGAAAATAAATCGCTGTCACAGGTGAAAGGATTTTATAATGCACCTATCATTTGGTGATACTGCACCGGCAGTGGTGCGCAAGCACAAATAACAATAAACTTGACACCTTTGTCAATAAAACTGCCATAAAAGGAAAAATATTTAATAGACGACATTTCAGGCAATATCCCTTCTGAACACATAAACAGCGAGTCCGCACTCTACACCATGAGACCCCTCTGGTATATAGAGCAGTCTCCAACTGACCTCTACTTATGCGCTATGACAAAGGGCCAATGCCTGAAACGCCACCCGTTATATATTCTAAAATGCATTGCACCACTTAGGACATCTCACCTCCCATTGATGACCCCGTCAGCGTTGAGCATGGGGACAATTTTGAAGATGTACGATTCGCGCAGGCTCTGGGCCAGGGGGTCATCACTCATGAGGAACTCCAGCGAGCCTTTCATCACCCAGCTGGAGTTGCTCTCGCCGGGATGCACCCGCGAGGTGAGGAAAATATACGGCCGATTCCCTTCACACGCACACACGCGCACGCAGGCACATGCACAACATACATACGCGCGCACACATAGGGAGCATCGCAATGTACAACATGTTCCATATTACCACAGCCTACATCGTTCTTTACGCGGGAAAACGACGACCACAAAAGAAGAGTAATATATCTAAAAACAAGGTGATGTGTGGAAATTTCATGCCGGTGCAACTTTCTTCGATCATCCACACCATTCATTGTCATCTGAAGTGCTGCCCTCCCAGTGGAGTGCATGTATGCAAATTACCCTGTAAGTAGCAACAAGGGCACAGAGTGTGAGCAAGGTCCGAGGAAGGGAGTACACATTTTCAATAAGCCACAGTCCATTAACCCTTTGTATAGTCAGCCCGAGATTGGGCTTGCTTTCCAGCGAGAAAATGAACCACACAATCGGAATGAAAATGTGCCTGTGAAGTGCTGCCAGCTATTACATCCGGGAAACAGCACTCACAATCGGTTCACAATTGCAGTGAGATTAACATGCATGTGTGTACTCGTTCGTGGTGTTCCACAGCCAACTTTTTGGGGAATTGCTTTGATCTACATTATTCCACGAATGGGATGTGCCATATGAGCACTTCTGGTTTAGCAAATGTGTTGGTATTTTAATGGAGACCATGTGTGTGATGCGTCACAAATAATATTATGCTAGAATGTGCAAGCTACTGTGTGGTTTTTGTTTTGTCTATTACAAATCACAAAGTAACTATAGTTTAAATTCAAGCTTGTAAGATCTCATACAAGTGCGGAAACTGGCTTTCCTTTCAACTGCTTCAGTAGCTATCAGCCTCGTTACACATATATACCCTAGCAAAGAGTAAGAGAACTGTATCTCAGGAGGAAAATTGCCTGTGCATAATGGGCAGTTGTAGAGCTTGCATAGATGCTAAAAGTTGTTGAAATCTGGATAATGACATATAAAAGTGAGAACTGCATGAAAAATGCACCTAAATGCATTTCAACATCACTTTGTAAGCATTATAATACCATTAAGATTTACAGTCATAATTAATGTAAAGAATAAAAATGTTAATGGTGTTTCTGTTCGTAATAAATTACAGGGGCACACGTACCAGCACACACTGCCATCATGGCATAACCTTTTGCATTTCGGCTTGCTTATGAATTTTTTATAGACATTACAGGCTCCCCGGCATCAGACTCAAGCGAACACTGCAATTTGTCAGACTGGCAGTGGCACCTACAATTTATAGTAATATCCATGAGGCATACCAGATAAGACGACAGGCGTAATGGAACGTTTAAAAGCCAGTGTCAGTTTAGACAAAAACTGGAGCCAGTGCTCCAGCATGTTTAATACTTTTCAACTATGACAGTAAAAATGTTTTAGAATTTTTAGAATTGAACATTAATTGTACAGATTCAGTATATGCAAATATATGCAATACATTTTTATATTTTATATTTCTTGATATATACTAGCAACCTACGTGTCCTTTGGACATCCATCCATTGCTCCCAGCCATCCAGCAAAAAATGTAATCTTGAAAAGGGCCCTGTCTCTCTCCACCTTGATACTGCCTTCTCTGTGCTTTATATCCAAATGTATATCGATGTTTAACGTTGTCTCTGTTTCTATCTGTTTCTCTATGCCTCTATCCCCCCCTCTACCTCTCCCTCCCTCGATATTCCTCTCCTCCAATAGCAGCCGCCATTCACCATTAATCACTTCATGGTATCACCACAGCACTTGTGCCAGGCTAGGTGGACTATGAGGCCATGTGAAGTGTCGCCCTTTCACTCCATCCCCACCTCTATCCTCCCCACCTCTATTCTCCCCATTGCTCTCAATCTTTCACTTTCCTCTATCTCCTTTCCCCACCTCCCTCCTACTGATTATATCTAGATTTCAATTAACAACCTCCATTTGGCTGAGATGACGGTATTAGTTGTGTTTAAAATAACATTAAAACATGTATCGGATGGGCCGCAAGAAAGCTCCGGTCTCAGAAAGAACCCTGGCGAACAGTGGAACAGCGCGGCCATGCAGAATAAAAACCTCATTCGAGATCCAGACATTGCACCTCATGGCTTTGACATTTCCTCAAAGACAATGACTGACGTGACCATAAACCGCATCAGAACATGAACAAGCTGTGATGAACAACTCCAAAGCAAGGTGAGCTAGAATTTGCAGTGCTCTTAGATAACAGGGTTTTGAAGGGTTATCAGAGGCAATTTGGTGATCTCACCTTCCAGAGGCAGTTCTCTAACAAGGGGGGGGGGGGATGTTCTGCTTTCTGAAAGAGTTCACATAGGAATGTATTTATCTCATACCATGATTCCTTGCACAAATGGAATATAATTGAAAAAAAACAAAAAAAGCCTGACTATAACTTGGTGGAAACAATTCACCATAACTTGGTGGAAACAAGTTATTGTTTTCAAAACTTACGGACCACCCTTTTGAGACTTCTTTCGCATGGTACGTAGCCAACCATGCTAATTTGGAGGTGTATGTATAGCCTTTATTTAAACAAGATGATAGCCAATCCATTCTTTATGCCTGTTATTACTAAAGGGTAATTAATGCATGTCATAAAACAATAAACCCTACGCAAAATGTCAAAATATCTTACATCGTAAATCTTACATCAATATGAACATTAAACAACCATTAATAATAAATTAACAATCACAAAATATGTACGTACATAAACAGTTAGGGTGTAATACTGTAAACAAGTAGAGTGAACATTTACATTGTATGTTACAGCTGCATAGGGTTACTGGCCATAAAAAAAAACACCTTACACGTAAGGTTCTTTGAATTATACAACACACTAATTAACAACAAACATTGATTCACAGGCACAATTAATTAAGTAACACTTCGTCAGCAGTTGCTTAAATTTCCCTGTTTGAGGATCTGCTTACGGAGCCTGTAGATGTCCTGCCAGCCGGTGGATTGTGGGGCGGCTGTGATGGTGACCACAGGGCACCCGTTTCCGCCCATGCTTTGGCACAGCGTCTGCTGCTTAAAGTATATCTGTCGCTGGTCACAGGCTGCCCCCAGGCCCTGCAGGTGAGCCTGTATCAGGGGGAAAGAGCAAAGAGAAAATATAAAAAAAACAGCAGCGCAATCCAGCTACGAATGTAGTTGTGCAATGTGGTGCAAATGGAGTATCTGATGTTTCTCCCTTTGTCTTTATTTCCCCTAGCCTTCCCTTCACTTTACAAATAAAATCCATTCTCCTGATCGTTGTCCCTACGTCAGTTGGGTAAGCGAGCCCATCTCTCTCCCTTTCCCCTGCCGCCCGAGCACCGCACCTCGGGCTTTTGTTAGCGGGATATCTGTGCCTCCTTTCCTTTTTTTCCCACTCGTGCTCTGTACCGGAACTTTTCTCCCAAAAAAAAATATATACGAAATAAAACTTCTGATGTTTTGTAGGTGTGATGATGTTCATGACACGGAAGATATCCTTTTGAAATGCTGTAATATGCAACATACTATCTGTACAGCCCTGTGCTAATCCACTGCTGGATGAAGGCCTCCATGTGACGTTTCAGGCACGGCTGTTATTTGACCGTAGTTTACCATGCCAGTTCGTGCTGGATGATGAAAGAGAGGGGGTTGCCCACGACTGGTTTCCGATATCATTCACTGCTGATGTTAGCCGTGACTGGGAATTTAACTCAGGTCGCCTGCTTCATAGCGAAGTGCGCTCACCACTACGAGACCAGCCTCTAATATACTCCATATGACTGTGGAAATTCATTTTTTTTAATTAACTGCTGCTGATTATCAAGCTATAAGATAAACATAAACTCTCCTCTTCAGTTGGAAAATTCTGTCTGAAGGTTATGCATTGATGAATATTAAACGTGGTCAATGGCCAAAATCTAACAAATAATTGTTTCAGGTATTAAAACATATCTTTAATAAAGAGAGCACATAGAGGAAAGATATATTGCTGGGTATGCCATTTTTACTAAACACTGAAATTCAATCACAGGACCTAGCAAAATAATTGCTTTGAAATTGAATTGTATGGATACAGCCTGAAAATAATTGAAAATGCAGTACAATTTCCAGCTGGCTTTAAGTGTAAGGGCATGTACTTAATGGAGCATTGTATTACTCGTAACTTTACCATCATTTCCAGAAACATCGTACAGTATGGAGTAAACCCACCTTTTAGGGGCACCTCCAACTACAAAACGCCACCATTTTTGGTGTCGATATTCAATCAATTATTCACACTGCGCCCTTGAACTATGACTGAGGTCGAAGATATTAATTGAATATGGCTGCTCCAAGTTATTCCTGTGCTTAGTATTTCATATAGATCCTATGCTAAATACAAATATTAATGGTCAAATCTAAAACCATTAGCATGAAGATGTAAAGGTCTTCAATGTATAGCTATGTCAGGGTACCATAGCATGGCTACTTGAGCCTTAGCCATTTTCTCCGAATCATAAATAACACAACAGTAAGCTGCATGCAGGCAAATGTTAAGGCAATCTCCTGCAGAAAAATCACAATAAAAGCATTACAGCAAATATAAACACACCCTGTTGAGAGTAAAATCTTTTAAAACAGCACTTTGTTTCAACAACACTAGGACTACCAATTTACTATAATTGTCAATTCTTGTTTTGTTTGTTTTTACGGGCACTAGGTACGATTTGACAAGTGCACCTACCGGAGCAAAAACAACAGGCCGCTCAGGTTCTGGGAAAAAACCACGTAATGCGGGTATTTGTGCAGCCATAAAAGGAGAAATGAGTGGCTCATGCATGAAAACTATACGAATGATATATCCGTGCTCACGTACATGTGTGAATTAGGGGTGGAATGATTCACCCAACCTCCCACACAGCAATTCAATTGTCACAATTCAGGATCGTGATTCAATGCAACGGTGGATTACTCTTTTACATTGTGGCAAATGAAAGCACCTCAAGCGTTTGCAGAGGTGACTTGAACCCATTATATATAACAAGCACTCATTGGGGAAAAGCACATTTATATATGTATGTTACAATGCATAATAGGCAATAACTTCTGTATTGACCGAGGGATGACAGCCATTTTTTAATTTAACACCTTAGCTACAAAGTGCAAAATACATTTCGAACCGGCTAAAACCGGTAACCAAATCTAATTTTTTGGTTTTCATTTTGGAAAAATATATTTATTTAGGTTTGTTTTTCAGTTTTGGTGAAAAGTAGGCAGTTTATTCCAGTTGTTGATTCTGGTTTTTGGTTCCACTCTCTGAAGTAAGTATTTATACATATCTCTCAGGGCAAGTAAAATCATTAATGCTACTATTATTTTTTATGTATATATTTAGCATATATATTGTTTTCTAAGACAGTATATTTTTGGGTAGCTATAAATGTACCACATGGAGCACACCTGTGCACAAATAAATACAAAAATTACCAAGATATATGATTTCGATGTATGCGAAGACTCTGTAGTGCCTCATGCTTATAAGCTGTACGCTCAACTTGAACAGGGTTGACTTAAAACATAGGTTTCCGTAGCCAATAATGCGATCCATATTTGTTGTGATAATGGATTCGGCCTAAGTTACTTTGACAAAAAACGAATTGCGGCAGGCTCGCACATTGCACGTCTAATATGTAATATGTCACGTAATTAATACATGCATAGCGAGAGGTGACAGCTCACCATTAGGCTGGTGTATGTATAAGGGAAGTGGTAGGCAAAGTAGCAGGCGTCATCCTTGTGAAAGAAGGTCACCGTGAAGGTCAGAGTGTAGTAGGATTTGCCGCGCTGTCCGCCAGCTGCTGCCGAGCTGCGCGAGAAGCTGTTCCTAAAAGCAGCACACCGTAGCTATTCAGTTTTAGAATCGGAATATTTATTTATACTGGAGGCATCTGATGAGCTGTAAAGTTCCTTTTCACAGATGTCCAGTAGAGGCAGGTCAGAACGTGACAACAAACAGTGCAAAAACATGATAGTAGTGCAAAGTACAAGAAAGGTAAACAACTTCTTGGTTCTTTCGGTAAAGTCACGTAGAAGGGAAATAATAAAATAATAAAAATAAAACATAATAAAAGAAACAAATCTCACGACGTTTCGGCCACAACACAAGCAGCCGTCCTCAGGTGAAGAAACAGAGCTGTCGGAAAGACAGGGTCCCAATGTTTTTTTTATGTTTATTATTATTATTTTATTATTTCCCTTCTACGTGACTTTACCGAAAGAACCAAGAAGATGAATCCCTGCAATCACGAAAGCTTTCAATCGAAAGGTAAACAAATTGCCAAAACACATACAAATCCAACTAAACCATCCCCATCCTACCAGGCAAAGCCCACTAACGTATTAACTTATTTTTCAAAAGCGACCTGGCCATCACAAATTATAGCTCAACAAAGTGGCCCATCATTTTGACATTTATAGCACCATATATAATATAATCTAAATAATCTCAATGCATGTTTACAAATGTGGAAGAGAAAACCGGAGACACATGCAGGCAGCCACATGCAGCCGCCCTACGACTTAATGTCACGCGGTCCACATCACTTAGGCTGCACACCAGATGATGTAAGAAAGCTAAATTGGGCAATGTCAAGTTAATTTTGCTTTTCCAAAAGCCAGAACTCAATTGACCAGGATTTAGTAATTTGCAAGAATGACCTGGGGGTCACCAAAATGACAAAATATAAACAAATAAAATACAGTACAGCAAATAAGAAAACAAGCACAATGTATGTTCACAAACTACAGAGCAGGGATTCTCCTGTTTTTCCCTTCACGTGCTGGGAGCTTCTTCAGGTACTGAATCGAGTGGCTTACTCCCTTTCTCTCTTTCTGGTATAGAGCATTGCTGGCTGCTGTTGGCATATCTACGTAGTTGAATGTGATTGGCTCAGTTCTCTAACATGTGTTTGTAACCAAAACTGAATGCGTAAATTAACCAACGTACTTAGGCAAGCTTTGTGTTTAATCATTGAAGTTCGTCATGGTAATCTGACCAAAATCGTATATTAATTTCATATTGCTTAACTACTATAACTGATATTTTAAAAATAGTTGCCACACTATTAGTATTGCTGTTTTATATATGTTGTAAATCACTTCAACATATTGTACAAGTTAAATTAATAGCAATGTATATATTTTAATGGCGTATGAGTATTTTTTACCATAGGAATTAATATCAGAAGCACTTCAGTACAGAACATTGGCATGTAAGATATGAGATTTTAAACCAAATGTGGTCGACCTTTACATAAAATCACCATGCATTATCTCTGCAGAGTGAATCTACTCATGGTCTGGGTGGTGTTCACCCTTTACCTGGAACACTTCATTCTTATTAACAATTGTGTAAAAAATAATCCACGACTTAAATGGGCAGAGACCACGGCCATCACATGCCTATAAATTACAGACTTCAGCTATAAGTAATGGAAGCTAAATGCAAACACCCCATGGCTACACCACCATGAATTGCATGTAGTAATGCGCACAGGGCATTACATTTAACTGCTGCGATAATCTCAAATGAGTTTTGTGAATTATAATGCTTTACGGTGCTGTGGGGGGCAGGGGGGGGCAAGGTTAAAAGGGCACGCTCAATTTGCTGGGGGGAATCAGCTTGAACAGAGCCTCAAGAGTCTGGACATATTGATTGGCATGAGACTGACCCCCACCCCCCCTCGCAAACAAAAGTAGAAGACTGATAACTAAAAATTAACAAAGATAAGTAGAGGAATGCTGCTGAATAAAAAAAAACGTGGTGCATTAACGATCCGCGGACACCGCCCGGAACTTTAGGTAGCCATGAAGTGCTTTGTTGCTGTGTGGTCAACAAACATGCAGGAAGTTTGTGATCTTTTGTGTGGCAAACAAAATATTCAGTTACACTTGATACCATCATAGAATAACGTGTCAGTCAATGTTTCTAAGGAAATTACACCTTGTGTAAAATAGCTTAGGCAGCTTAAGGACGGACTAACAATACACGGTTGGAAAAGACGTGAGCCACAAACCATCAAACACCAATGGGAAATTTGTAATACGCAAAATAGGACTATAACATTGCATCACATCACTTCATAATGAGCACACTGACTAAGTTACTATATGTGCCTCTCCGTGGATTCACCACGGAGGCTAATTAAAAAGGGCCAAAATTACTGACGTAGTCAATGGAAACTCTCCGTATCCATTAGTTAATTTTTTTGCTTGTGTACACAATCAATAATGCGCAAACATTACAGCAAGAACACAACATGCAACATGGTCATAAAGTAGAACAAGCATAACGCAGGCGCCTATATCCATGGGGCGTGGTATTACAATTATGACTGTGCTTTCCCATAACAAATGCTGCCAGTAATAAACAGGTGAAAAGAGAAGCAGTTAAAATGCATCTTTCCTTCAGCCAGGTTGTTTACGGCTCTACCTGAATTAATGCTCAAATCCCATCTATTATGTAGTCGCTCTCCATCCTCGCCCACCGAAAGTGAACTACTTAGCCTAATCAATATGTTTGGGCCACAGGAAATGGCCGATTGACTAAGGAGATAGCGATGGGTCGAACAATGACTCCAGAGCAGTGCTTAACTCTTCCCCATCTATTCCCTGTCCGCTAATTATTCTCAAGGCTTTTTTCCTACACGTTCTCTGCCACCCGGTTCTCTCCATAACCCCTTTAATTCATCGCCCAGTGCAGCCGATGCAAGACAGCTCTGTGCTCACTGGTCACCCATCACCCCATATGCTCACCCAAAAAACCTATTGATTTTTCATTACGGTAAATAAAAGTCCCCAGTATAAGAGGTCAGAGCGTGTCCCATTATGCTGATATTGACTCCGCGCTGACATGGGTAAAACAACCTAAACAGATGTTTTTTAACAGCTTTGTAATTGTTAACTACCATTTACAATATGAACCATAAACAACTAAAAGTATTTTAGGAGGAACATTTCAATAAAAAGGTAGTTAAATTAGTGGTGCATTTCCATTGCTCTCCAATAATTGTAATAATGCTGTTAACATTTTTTATAAACATCTGCATTGTTAAAAATGCTTCATATACAAAAAAAACTTGATAGATTTTACAAAAGTTAAATTGCATGGTAAATTTGACATCTTAACTCTACCCCAGGTATCTGCTTGCTTTCTCAAATTGGCTAAGTCAAAGACCATGAGTTCACAAGTTTTTATTTTGCCACACAAATGCTCTCAACTTCAATAATGGAACAAAGGCCTGCTTTTACATTTCCAAAACCAAAGAGATCAGGACGAACCACGTACAGAACATAATCATGTAAATTCAATAACCTCCTCCACCAAAGGCTTTTGTAATAAGTGTAAAAACATTGGCGATTGAAAAACGTGTCTTTTGGCAGGTCCTGAATATAAGATGTTGAGTAACTCGTCATTTGTGGCACACGGTTGCACATGATAAGTTGTGATTTGTGCACGTGAACGTGCGGTCTTGACACATGCAATTGAATTCCCACTGTCCACAATGTGGGAAACGCACACCGCCGCTTTCCCTGTTTAATGATTCGGTAATCAATGCAGACCGCAGTTCAGAATTTGCCAGGCCCTAATCTATTCCAATTAACTTTTAACGCTGAGCCCCAATGGGAAGGGCGTGGTTGGACACTGCGCTTGACCGTTAGTAAATTGAATGCCTGTAATTGTCTTCAAGTTGTGTTTTCCTATGTGGCACACACGGTACAAAACATGTGACCGCCCACACAGCCTACCCATATGCAATGCTGCTTAAATGTGATGCTAGTAAATTGCCAGCTATGCTGCGGCTCATAAAGTTACCGTACTTGTAGTAGCAGATGTCTGTGCCGGCCCGTGCCCAGTGAGGTCGCCCTGCCATTGCCTCCCGTACTGAATACATGACAGGCTGCATACCTGCAGGACATATGCGGACACACACACATTCTAATACACATCAAACTAGTATATGTATACAAGATATATTCTGATTATATATCAGTTTCCTACCTACAAAACCAGTGAAAAAAAATAACTATTCACTGCTTGAATTCAAATTTGAGTTGCTGGGGTAACTATAAAAAAATTGCGTACTTTTTACCATTCAATATTTAAAACTAATATATTTATTATATATATATCCCTGCAAAAAAATATAGATTTTATATTCTTTCTCTTCCAATGTCATATAACCATGTTGCTGCTGACATCCCCCATTAGCCTCTGGAGGCTTTAGGGTATCCAGTAGCATTGGGGTTATGATAACCATCTAAAATTCACCTTATATATGCACCTTGCTCTTGCCATGTAAGCCTGCACCCAAGGGGTCTACAGGTCAGTGGGCAGACCATCTGTACTGGCAAGTAAAATGTGCTTAAGCCAGAGAGACAAACAGACTTGTAGAACCCAATGTCCCTTGGTGGGTAAGTCAATCATCTGCAAACGGTTCAGTTTCAACTTGCTTTTAAAAATAGAATTCATATTGATCTTGGCCTTGTTGTGCTGGCATTACATTGCAATAAAAGCCTTGTGCTTCCATTTGAATTCCCAGTGATCCGCAAAATGTTTTACATCATAATGTCATTATTATAATTACAACTATATTTTTAAAATAGGAAATGACTCCTTGTCAAAAATGATTTATAGTCTGATAATTACAAAATATTTCTTCCTTAAATTTACTGAAATTCAGTAGCATTATTTGTCTTGAGGTTGATAGAAGCTAAAGTAACTTATTTGGTGAAACACTTGAAGACTATTTGTGAAGATTCATGGTGCTGTGTAGACTACATACAGTAAACTGCTTATGATGGGTGCCATTTATTCTCAAAGAGGTTTAAATGCCAGAGGTGCTAAGGATGTTCAAGGCTTCAGACAGAAAGATTTCTACATTCTGATGGCACTCACTATCCCCTGTACATTGCAACACGTACCATAGTTGAATTGGCTGTTGACCTTCTCGCAGTTCACGATATTGAAGCGGTAAGGCACTCCGCTTTCCATTCCACTCACTTCAAAATAGAACCACTGATGGTGCCGGTTGCTGTTAATGTCCGAGTCCAAAATCAGGTCATACTCATATCTGAAGGAGCACAAATAAATCAAAGGCATCAACAGTGTAAATGGACCAATGTGTAATTTGAGGCTTCAATTTTAAGGTGGCCATCTGAATTCATGAGAAGCTGGCTTGAATAATGCGCTCCCCGAATCTGTTGGACAAACAGGAGGATGTCATGTGATGAACAGCATGGTTGTCCACAACTTCAAATAAATAAAATTCCCCACCAACCACCATCATCAGCCATGGTTTATACACTGGATTAAGGCATCATCACATTATTGCCATCATCGTGTGATGCATCATCTATCTTTCTACTTCACGTAAGCTCATCTCATCATTTCAGGTGGGTTCCCTCAATTGGCTGTCATTCCATCACCAATCTCATTCATGGCCTTCATCCGTTCTACCGGTGTGTCTTGCCAAAACCAACTTATTTTCCTTACCAGTCAACAAAATGTCTATAATTTATATGTTCTCTCCATGATTGGAATTTCGAAGTGTTAAACTTCTCTCCATACTTCAAGTTTTTATTTACTTTACTTTGTCCGTTTCCAGGACTCAAAACCATACGTCAAAGCAAATAGTGAAGAATATTTTGTTTCGTACTATTAATACCAAACAACAACAAAAATGCTCTTACCATCTGTGATTTTAAGTATTTTTAATGAGATGGTTTCATATAATTGAGCATCTCTGCAGTGACTACTTTAAATTGGCGAAGCAAGCAGGCAAACAATAAATAACAAAGGAGAAACATGTTAATTATGAAAAGAATTCATGAAAAATGAACAAGAAATAATGAAATATTACTTTATAAATCAAACGAAACTGTTCTCAGAAAAGCAATCAAGCACACATGTTACATTTTTCTGTGTTTAGTTTGTTGTCCTTCCCCCACACCTCCCATTAGCATGGTTGGCTACGTACGGTGTGAAAGAAGTTCAACATATATACATGACAAGCACATATTTTGTGCACAATCGAGTGGCCATTCTCACCCTTCACCTGACTACATTATTAGTTCACAGAAATTGTATACATCATTTCACCGCTGTGACCAATATAACACTGTAGATTTCAATAAAGCTAACCATTTGAAAAGCAAATTAATAAACTCTTCCATGAGGTTCCCCATACACAAATGTATACATGCCAACAAAACTATTCCACATTTAATTTATATATTTTCTACACATTGTATGTATGTATGTTGAATTTCTTTCGCACCGTATGTAGACAACCGTGCTAATCGCAGGTGTGGAAAGGCGATCATGTATAACACTCTTAAAATAAGAAACTCAAAATTTTAATCAAACATAATCAAGCTTTTTTTTCTTTGGTTCCAAAAATTCCTGAATGGTTGCTTTTCCCTAAACCTGTCTACATCTGTGCTCCCTTGCTCCCTGTCTCCCTCCCCTCTCCTGCACCCTTCCTGGTCGCTCATCTGGGACCCAGCAGTGTCGACAAATGGTCTGAAAAAAGCATGAAAATAGTTTTTGAAATTGCCAAAATGCTGAGCAACTTAACTCATTAATTAATAGACTCGTTCTCGGCTATCATAAACGTGTCCGGCTTCATTATATACAGATACATGTCCAACAACTGGTAATACGCTTTTCATAATTACGAAAATTTTGACAATTACCTGCGAATATGAATGGCTTTTCGAAGATTTCCAGACTCAAATTCTGAGCAAAATTTCAGGCAATCTCCATCTTCTGAGACCAAGCTGAAATACATGTCAAAACAATACAGGAAGCGCTCTGCATTAAGCTCTACTTCCAACGGAGGCTTTTAAATATGTACACATAATGGCAAGCATTAAACAAATCCATGTTTCTGAGTATTACCTGGGCATATCAAGGTCATACACCACTCGATCTATAATATCACCAGGGCGAATCAATCGCTCAATGTCTTGAAATATCTTGGACCTTTAATTAAGAAGTTTCAGAAAAAATACATTTGAATGTTAATGACACAGTGTGACAACCGCAATCTGTAAATGGCACACTTCCAAATATATACGAATTAAAAAGGAAAAATGCTAATTTACATAATGGAAAGATAAATTACTTTTGCTATATTGCATAATAAAATTCATGAGATATCATTTGACTTTTATCATCACTGCATTGTATAAAGATGATTTTAAAAAACGCGCAACAGGCATATTTCGGAATCATATATTTTATAAGTCTTGTATTATGTGGTTGTGTTATCATTACTCCTGTGGGGGTGAGAATTTCGCCATGACTCCAATAAAGTCAATTACCTCTGAACGCCATATTCCCTCTCCACCGATGGCTCCCTGTACAGAGGGGGTATATGTCCATAGTAGTCGGGAAAGGCCATTTTGCTGAACCCCGCCACAGATTTGGTATTGCTGGCTAGCAGCGAGTAAAGTTCGTTGTCGTGTGAAGGGTCCAGCTTGTCCCTCGACTCCTTACCACCCATCATCTTCTCCTTCAGATCCCGCTGGACAGACACTGAGGTCGGGGCTCCGCCAGTACATTTTACATTTGCCTGGGCCTTCTTGGATGCAGCTAGCTTTTGACACCAGTTGGCACCCTCCAACCGTTTGGCTTCCTTGACGCTCAGCTCCGGCGTGTTCTTTTTCAAATCGCCGAACCTGCTTGCGTCTACGTGAATGCACACCTTTGCGTTCAAGCACCCGCAGATTAGCGACTGTTCTGACACCTCCAAGCACAAGCCTCTGAATCCGATGACGAAATCGCGAGAATCGGCACTGTGCCCACAACCCTGCGGATCTTTGAAGCTGTTGCCTTTTGCCATTTTCTGGGCTCCGGGTTCAGAACGAGGCTTCTGCGTTGAGTCGTCGCCATCAATAAGAGGTGATGCCATGCTGTTCTGAATGGGCAGCCCCTTACCTGTTGAGCTACTGCACTTGTCGTTGCTGCTTGCTGTTGGTATTACAATGGGGCTGGGCATGTTCTTTGCACTTTGGTGATTTATATTTTCATTTACTTTGGAAAATGTGTCCTATAGATGGGATGCAAAATGATGAGGAAATGAGTGCAATCAAAGCAAGTGAACATAAACAACACAATTTGATAAGGATACTCATCCTGAACTGTTACTCAAATGTACTTCAATGATAAAAAGATCACAGTGTGGAAACAAGCATTAGTTTAACAGTGTAAAAAAATGTATACAAAAACATTTTAAAAATAATTTACAAAGATAATATATTCCACAATTAAACTACAGAGAATTGAAAAAAAATATTTTGGCTGCAGAGAAGTTCCAAAAACTGAACAAATTACTTGATGATACTGCATTGCCAGTGGTGCCTCATGTAATGTTCCTCTTAAGGCCACAGTGACATTGACGAATGTGTTGAGTTTTGTACAAACACTGAGGCACGTCGCACTCACCGAAAAACTGTCCAAGAGCTCTGGGAAAAACTGCTCGTACATTTTGAGTGCCTCTTCTGAGCGATCAAGCGTAGGCTTCATCTTTAACTTGTCCAGATCGGTCTCAATGTCAGGATCCTGAATAACCAATATTGTATTTGCATGACACTTTTGCATGCCTATGGACTGAGCAGACAAAGTACGTCAAAATAGTTTATTTCATTTTTTAAATATATCTCAGCTGACTCATGTAATATATAATTTTCTTCCAGTAAATATGTTTCTATACAAAATGGTCACATAAGCCATCGTTTAAACTTTTTGAGGCGAGGTGCCAGTCTTATTAAATTCAGTCTATTGATATGCATATCTATATATGTGAATATATATATGCCTATGACCAAGTTACCTGGAAATACAATGGATCTTGTCATATCTCCGAAGTCAAGCAAGTTTGAGCCTGGTTACTGTTTTAATAAGTGACCACCATTCATAACCACCAAGTGGGGACACACTTATCCAGAATTGGAATTTAAATATGGCTGTACATGTCCACACTGATATATGTGGTAAGATACCGCCTAGACGAGATAAAGACCCAGATTCCATGGGTACAGTGACCATCTACAGTTTATCACAAAATTTATGTAATGTGCAAACACAACTATTCAGTAGACACTGAATTATTGTCCAGCACAGCAAGAAGGGAATTAGGAAAACCATTTTTTTTTAAGTTCCGCACAGAACTGAGTAAGGCTTATTGTTTTAGAAAAGAAATATATTCAGCAAATGCAGCCAAGGTTAAATAAATATCATTCAAGTACTGCAGAGGTGCTGTTACCTTCTCTAAAAAGTCATCTTCCTCTTCATTTTCATTCTCCTGCTCGGAATCTTGTTCAAGGTTATCGTCACTTTCATCGGCCACGTCATCCACTGACAAAACAAGGCTTTCAATTAGGGAAGCGCGCAATCAGTCTAAACAAAGCCTCATCCGTCAAAAAGACGGCGACCTTTAGTGTAAAGTGAGATATACGAAAGCAGATTGCTCGTGACATTGGTACTGAAAAGTTGTCTACCTCCGGCGGGTAAGTTGTAGAGCTGTGCCACTGGGCCCGTGGTGGGTATGACAGGCAGCGGGAAGTGGTGAACGCTTCGGATGGTGGGCAGAGGCAAGCGGTTCTTGGGGCAGCACTTTCGCATGATCATGGTAGACAAGTTCACCAGCAGGTCCAGTCCTCGGCTGGTAAGGCACTCCTGCCAGGGGGTGCGCATTCGGCAACAATGAAACTTGTTGGCTAGCCATTGACGCGTAACATACCTTTGAGATGTGCGACAATGGGTTAACATTACAGATGGTTATAGTGACGCAAGCACTCATCTGCAACAGAAAACTTCCATTTGTGCCAACTGGAAGCCGTGCACATGCAGCTTATTGTGTGAATGGGGTTAACGTTCAAAATGTGGATTATTTTCGACAGGTTAATATATGCAATCCTGCACAGCGGTTTTCAATAAAAGCTTACATGGTGTATACCTGTTCAAAAAGTTATTCCGCTACACTTATTCAGTGACACCACGGCGGATTGCCCCATGATCCCACATTTATGATGCCCCTGCTTTTAGGTGATCAGTGTGGTGAGTGTGGAATATCCACCTATATATTTTTAGTTAATGAAAATAAATATTTCAAATGCAACGTCCATAATTCTCAGCACTATTCTGGCTCTTGAATAAGCTTTTGTGATTTGACGCCATTGTCGCGAACACCTATTTGCCAAGATATATGACGTTGAAGTACAACACTTTCTTTTGCGATCTCTGTCGACATGTCTTGTTAATTTCAAAGCTGGCAACCATAGAGATGGGTGGGCCCACCTGTGAGGTGGTGTAGAAAATCTTCATGCCGTCAGCCTCCAGGAAGGCCCTTCGGCCGTGCTTGATGGCGGTGATCTGCTTGAGGCAGGTGAGCAAGCCGCGACGTACAGGCACATGGCTGTGGCGAGCGTCATGACGGTGCCAGTCTTGGTACACGTTGAGCAGGAAGACAATGTTCCCCCGGTCTACCGCTCTTCTTGCATTCGTTTCTGCAGTGAATTTCACAAGCAATGTTGTTAATCTTCTTGGTTCTTTCGGTAAAGTCACGTAGAATCGAACCAAGAAGATGAATCCCTGCAGTCACGAAAGCTTTAAATCGAAATTTAATGTTGTTAATTTATCCAATTAAACGTGGATGCTTGTATGAGCTATAATGATTCTCAGCTTACACCCCTGTTGGTGATTTGGTGCATTGTTCTGATTCAGTGTCTAAATTTTATTTAAAAAATCATTTTATAAACAGTGTGGTGGATGTGGTAGGGTCTCAAAGCCATTGGATACAAGATGTGCAAATTCACAAACAATGAATCTTACACATGCAATTCAATGCACGTATTGTGAGCTGAAGAATAAGCATTGTATTGATATAGTGATGTATTTTTACATATCTTATGTTTAATCTTTAACTTGTCCATTCTGGAATTCACAAGTGTTTACATACTTATTTATAGACTAACTTCCTGCATTCAATATTTCAACTAAAGGTTTACATCAAAACGATGTATTGAATATAAAATTAAGCACGCTTCCAATATTGACATTCTCACCACAGACCACTGAAGTTATACTATATATTTTATATTACACTATTCTTTAAGCTTAAATGGAAACCAAGCAATGAACCTGTTCCTGATGATGAAAACATATACCAAGCAAAAGCAGGCAGATTCCATATACATATGCTCAATGTTAACTCCAGTAACCCTGAGAACCCAACACTTAATGTAATTGTTTAAATGCAGCCCATTTATCACTTACTTGATTTTAGTAATGTTGCAAGGGTATCCAAGGTGATCCTGTCAAGGTAAATGAAAGACAAATATAAGTTCCACAAATGTAAGGCTAGAAGGCCAAGGTAAGATTTATGGGAAATGCTTTATCTGCCAAAGGGTCAAATCCATTATATAACCAGCATCCTGCATCTTATTACAACACAGTTGCTAATGCTTGATACTCTCCACCGCACAGCACACCCCCAAATGAATACTCTACATCTGTGCTGCCAAATCCACCCTTCACTACATGGTTGTGTGCCATTTTAGTTTGGGGCATATTTGGTTCGAGGGGTGAGATGAGCTACAGTCCGCTTCTGTTCAAGGGACCCCTGATGTTTTATTTGACTCCATGCAGCCGGTCCTACAGTGCCCTCTGCTGGGAAAACGTGAGCAGCACGCTTGACAGACAATGTTACGAGAGGTGGACGAGTGGTTCTTAAGTTAGCGCACTTTGGTGGCACGACTGAGATCCTCGGTTCGCATCTCTTATTAAACCGGATCTTCAAGTTTGGCGAGTTTATGATCTCATCCGGGTCACCAATTACTATATACACACAAAGCCCATTGCATAAAATTCGTTTCTGCACTTGCTAAAAAACGTTACAAATTTAAAATATTAGCTTTACTATCATATAATGAAATTTACTCTCAGTGGATCGGTGGGTGGGAAAGTTATGTCCTTATTGTAATGACCAGAGGTTTGTTGAAGTGATTTCAAAAGGTGGCATTGTGATATGTGATTATGACAAAAATGGCAATAGCACAATTGGACATAAAATACTTGAAAAACATTTTAAAATCAAAAGACGATGTAACTATTGCTGAAAGGTTTCTCCCCAGAGATACAGACAGAGAAGAGACGAACAGTTTAATAGTGGTGAATGATGTTTTAAGTGTAAGAGGCCATACCCTTTCAATCACAAGGTCGGCTGCTGCACACAGAAGTGTTATGCTTTGCAAACCTTTTTAATACTAGACAGGCATCCATTACACTGATGGCATCATGCACATAAGCAAAGGTAACAGTCGCCTGCTCTGCTTTAGGTTATTTCAGTGCTCTGCTACTTCAATTACAGTGACTCACACTGCAAAAAAGTATTTACAACACTTGTGTTGTATTGTTATTTTAAATCATTTCAGTAAATGTATCTCACTTTCGCTAAAAATTCAACCATACCACTTTCTTGGGATTGTTTTGGTTATATTTCATCTGGATATTTGTAAACGACATAATACATACCTCTAATTGTACTGAGAAATACCTCGCATATCATGTGATAATATATATAAGCTACAAATGTTAATATTGGTGTGGAATATTCCGTTGAAAAAATCATTTTAATAACCGAATAGAAATATTCAATAAGATTAAATGGTGGGATGTATAAGCCAGATGAGTTGAAACTTTAATGCCACACAACCAAAGCACAACCGCTACACGCCTGAGAGCTTGGCTTTGAAACTGCAATTATAGTTCTGATCCCCAAATGCAAAACTGCTAAGTGATGGGTGAAGTCTTTAAAATGCTCTCATTGTAAAACGTGTGGAAATAGTGAACTGGAAGAAAGCTATCTATTATATTCCATGCTAACAAGAATACAACAACAGTTGAACCATCGGCTTTCGCGACCAATATCATCCATAAGAGGTTGTTTTGGGTTAGATCGCGTAAATATATAAATGTGTCATTAAAAACACCCCCTCCCCCCCACTTTGCGCAAGAGCGCAGAAGTATGGTCACCACATCTACGCCTCTATAGAAGGAACAAAACAAGTGGACTTCTCCACAAATCTGGCTGTCGCCTGATGAAGCTAGTTGTAATTACTAGCGAAATGTCAACCTCAAATTGTAAATGTTGTGCTATACTAGTGAGGAATTGGCATGTTCTGTTTACGTGACAACCCTAACTAGTTGGCTGTGTCAGGTGGTGGCGGGTTTTTAACGACACATTTATATATTTACGCGATCTAACCCAAAAAACCTCTATTATGGAAGAACACAATATCCAACATGTTGCAATGAATTACAGCACGTTGCAGTTAAACCAATGTCAATATAAAAGGTCTTAAATTCAGATTTGCTACATGCTAATAACGCTCTGAAATAAATTTTCCATTGTGTAAATTAATAACAATAATTTGTGATGTATTATCATTTTTTTTTATGTTAGAAAATGTGTTTCTTGAATTATTTTCATTTTAAATGTGACTGCACACACAAGGCTAATGATTGTGTTATTTAAAGTGATGACTTTATGCAGTTCAAAGTGATTGCACAGTTGATTTGTGATGGTATTGGCATTGACTGCTTACTCACTTGATGAAAGTGCTTTGTCTTTTGCTGAATGGGCCGACGATTTTGAAAAGCAGTTCCACCGCACCATTTCTCCCAAGCGAGACAGCATTCACAACTGCATTGATGACAGCAGAAGGCCATGCGCATAAACCCCACCGACGCAGAAAGTCTCCATTACCATGGAGGCAAAGCCAACTCATCAACCGGAGGCCCATTTACTGTAAATCGCTTTGCATGCAGTGCATTTTTTTGTGGAAAGATGAAAAGAGATCAAATGTTGCCAAGTGCGGAAGCTCACTGCTGGCGGAGTAGGCCTTGATGGTGTGCATGCAGGGTAGGAGCAGGCGTTGATTGTGCAGATTCTGTTTGACAAGCGTCAGCGTTACTGGCAACGCACCGCACAGTCTGGCTTTTGTTGCGAACTTAGCATCTGAAATCATAAAATAAATTACATGATTGATATAATATAACAAAAGTAGATCTTTTATTTATTATCAAACATTATATTCATAATAAATCACCGATTCCCATAGTAAAACTGGTTGACCAATCATTGTAGCGAGCGCTTACAAACTTGTGAATACAAAAGTACGTAGACACTATATTTTATCATGATTAACTACATTTGCACCAATCAACTCCCGTGTAATTCGATAAATTGTCACAATTAAAGTTCATGATTCAAGAATAAATAATGTTGTTTTTCTAGTGGCTGCAGTTAGTCAAATTAACCAATTATGTACAATGTATATGAATCGAAAATAATCAATTCTCACACTCAATTCAATACATTTATCTTAATAAGAACGGATTTCAAAAGATGAATCAATGCACCATTACACTATTTACTTTTCTCACGCCGACTACATATTTTATGCATCACAGTTTCTGAATTTGATAATTAATTTAATAAGCAACACATGCTTCTGCCTACCACAAAGAGCCATAAAGATCCAAATGCAACTCAATTGAAAGGCTATGTTGAATGCTGAATACTGACAACTATAATGCACGTGAATAGTGACTACTGAACTCCTTGAAGGATGGTCAAATACATCATGATTAGAAACAATTGCAATACATTCTGACGCACAACATTCTATACATTCATCACGAGCACTGATTAATTTGAAAAAAACTGATAAATGCCAACAACGATTAAGGCAGAGATTTGAGCAAACAAGATGCCAGGCTGGCTGGAGTAAAGATGGACCAGATGAGAAAAGCTGCCCAACCTTTTGGTCCCACTTTGGCAAGCAGAGAGTGAATGACCAGCATCAGCTCATCATTGGTGGGACTATCCTTGGCAGCCCTCACCAGCGTCTGAAGTAGAATCTGAGAGCCACCCTTACACACCAGATTGCTCACACGACCTCCGCTGCCTGGACACACACAACAGCCCCACCACACGCACAGGTGAACAAAACAATGCCGTTAAGCCATGTTATTTATAGATGTGAAATTTAACAATTTGAAATTAGTCTTCTTCATTTAAATGTCAGTAACAGCGAACAAGTCCTTGTGCATGTACAGCCCTCTGGAAATCCACCGCTGGATGAGGGTGAGTCGTGGGGGTTACTTGACCATGCTTCCCCATGCTGGTCAGCGCGGGTTGGCGAAAGTAGGGACCACCGCTGTGTATGCAGCAGCATATCAACATTGTAGTGCTCAATATAGCCCACCACGGAGCCCCAACGTGGTAGCTTCCTGTTGTACATGGGGGCCATTCACACAAGTGCTATCCAGGCTCAAACTACGAATTCTACAATATTTTGTGGTAAGGAACTTGCAAACGAGATTTTACTACACATTAGGTTGCTGTGATATTTCTGCGTGCTCAATTTTGAAGACCTTAAAGTAACTCATGTTTTTAAATATAAACTGTGAGCATGAGCTTGTGAGTTGCCTCGTAAATGCTTTGTGACTTAAAAATAATTGCACATTTAACAAGTATGGAGTGCTCTGAGCCAAATTACTCAAAGGCAAACATTCACAGAGAATAACACCATTGCATGCATAAGCAGCCTTACACAATCTATATGCATTGCATCACAAGCCATAGATGCTTTTGATAGCTTTGTCCCCATTATGTGTATGAAAGTACAGTAAATATGTAGCAATACCAGCTGAAAGCAACTCCAACAAGATATTCAAGATGTCCATTGTGACCTGGTGGTCCTTTGAATTCTGAAACAGAAAGATTTGTTTACAAAGTTAATAATCTAATAATAATGTACATTCTCTAACCAGTATAGTGATGGATGAAAACCTACTCACCCCTTTTGGTCATGTTTATTTGACCATACTTCACCAAGTTGGGAGTGTGGGTCAAAGAAGGGGAGACCGAGGACCAGTTTGGATATTACTCGCCACTGATGTTTGCCAAGGCCAGTGATTGGAAGAGGGTCGTTGGGTTCATAGTATAGTGTGTTCACCACTGCCTCACCAGAATGAAGCAGTATTCAATTTGAATATACAGTAAAACCTTGGACTGCGAGTGTTTTGCAAGACGAGCAAATTTTTTTGATACATTTTAACTTGATAAACGAGCGAGGTCTTGCAATATGAGTAGTACATACAGTATAAGCTTTGTCTGCCGAGCGTCACGTGATCACAACTGAGCCGATGGTTCTTCTCACTCTCTCGCTGCGGGATTGTGGGTAATCGTCTCCCATGCTCGGTCTCAGTCGGCGTGTCTCACTCGTATAGTCAACATCCGTGCGAGCGTATACTGTTAACTATAGTGTTGTGACCACGTGTGTGTGCGTAAAGTATTTTTTTATTTGATGTCCAAGTGTAATCACTGTTCCTTAGTAACTGTACTACAATAATGGCCCCCTCCTCCTCTCTCCCTCACACCAGCCACGATTAAATGTAATTAATACATTTTATTACTTGATATTAAATTTAAATAATAAAAATATAAAAAAAGTATTTTGTATTAATCATTTTAACATGAATATTTTTGGGTTGTGGAACGAATCATCTGAGTTTCCATTATTTCTTATGGGGAAATTCGCTTTGATATACGAGTGCTTTGGATTACAAGCACGTTTCCGGAACGAATTATGCTCGCAATCCAAGGTTTTACTGTACTTGACTAGATGAGTAATAGTCTCCTAATTAAAACAAGAAACAAAACTTCAAAATAAACCCACATTTATTTTCTACTTTATGTTAACAGAGCAGGGCTAGAAGTATCAATTTCAAGTTCCACAGATAAACAAACACAAAAATACAGCCGTACACAGTATAAGTATACAGAATCGTATGTGTACATGTGCATCCATGCTCTCATTTGTAAAAAAAAAGAACAGAGCCTGCAGACATTCATGCAACATTTCCCACATCTGAATTACATTAGACGAAATACTTTTGTGAGCAAAATACACTTGGGCACAATCCCAACAAACGTTATAAGAGCTCACACCTCCAAGGTTGACAGCATTACGTCCATTCCACTGCAGCCCTTGCCAGCCATTTCTTTTCGGGTTTTTTCTGCAGAGCAGAGAGGACCACCATAAGCACCAAATAATCAGCAGAAGCCTGCCAAAAGCGCACAAGCAAATATGATATTTATACAAATAGCCTCCTCCTAATTCATTGGATTAACAGGTATAACAGTCAAAACATGTTGCGTAATATTACATCAGCTGAAAAAGGTATTTTCTCAGGAATTATCTTATTATGGAAAAGGCTAATATAGTTTATCAATAATAGCCATTTTCTTCCAATAGTAAGTGTGGCACTGGAGCGTCACACTTGAGGAAGTCAACTGTAGCTTTCACAGCATTCAAATGGGCAACACTCCTGAACCACGTGGAGTTAATGTGGACATCAACAACAAGTAGTATCAATTGTTGGAGTTGTCTACTTGGTTCTTTCGGTAAATTCACGTAGAATGGAAATAATAAAATAATAAAAATAAAACATAATAAAATAATTGTCACGACGTTTCGGCCACAACGCAAGCAGCCGTCCTCAGGTGGAGAACAGGTCTGTCGAGGAGACAGAGTCTGTTGTGTTACTTTTTTTTACATAAAATAGAATATTGATATAATGACATACCTCAATCATTATTCAATTCAATAAGGGACATAAAACAGATTTGAAGAACTATAGTCCATTCATCATCTCTATGCAAGTACACTATACAAATTATTGATGAATATCAATAGGCACGGAAGAATTAAAAATGTCAAGGTCAACCAACTATGGGAGCAAGCAGGGTTTAGGAAAGGTTTCTCTACTTTGTAGTTAGCCAAGCTCTCACAAATCAAGGACTAAATTAAAAAGAATTAGAAGTGATGTAAACAATATCAAAAATAAACAAGAACAAAGCATGATAATTGGTTCTTTACCCTTCTATCTGGCAACAAAACTGACACCTTTTTACAAGGAGTCATGTTTGCATAGACCGCAATACCTGCAGTCATAATACAAACAAAAGAACATAACTCTGATAATGTGCACTGTCCTTGAAGTTGATTGGTCCACACCCGAGACAGCTTTCCTTAGAGCCTAGTCTCATATGGGTTGGACCAGATGACGCCAAAAGGCGTCATCTGGTCCAACCCATATGAGACTAGGCTCTAAGGAAAGCTGTCTCGGGTGTGGACCAATCAACTTCAAGGACAGTGCACATTATCAGAGTTATGTTCTTTTGTTTGTATTATGACTGCAGGTATTGCGGTCTATGCAAACATGACTCCTTGTAAAAAGGTGTCAGTTTTGTTGCCAGATAGAAGGGTAAAGAACCAATTATCATATTTTTACTGGCAAATGAGGTTCCCATAGTGAAAGAACAAAGCACTCAAATAATACTGAAAGGGGAGTCAGACAAAGTGACGTGTTCACCAAAATTATTCAGTGATATTAGAAGATTATTTCTGAAAATGAGATTGGACAAAAGTAAACTTATATATAGAAAAAACATTAGCCATCTCTTATTTTAATAAGGACAAAACAAATAATCTCGAACAATCAGATATATGCAGTATGTGATAAAGACCAACCCGGAAAACACAGCAGATTGTGTATCTTTATATATTTATGACAGCTAATTCAGACTGACTGAGATCAAAGATGTTGAGCATGGAGCACTTTTGGGAAGAAACATTTTGATAATGCAACGCAACACGCCCATGTGTCTAAAGAGGATAGTTTTTAATCAATGCATGTTCACTGCGATGATACATGAATCAGAAACATGAACACTGATGAAGATGGACCAAAAGTTCTAAAGTGTGCACAAAAGTGTGGAGAAATGCATGCTTAGGTTTACAGAGATAGAGAGAGAGAGAACACATGGATTGGAGAACAGACACAGGTTACAGACATAACTTTAAGAAAAGTAAGCGGGCTTGGGCGAGACACTTTGCTCAGAAGGATGATGGCTGGTGGGCTATAATAACGAGCGTTGCAAGTCAAAGGAGGTAACACGTCTGAAGGGACATCTGCCAGCTAGATCAAGCAATGACGTCAGCTCCTTTGCAGGTGCTGGGTGGATTGTTACATCTTAGGACCATAACAGACGGTGACAGCATGGGGACACATTCATTCAGCAGTGGACTGATTATGGCTGGTGATGATAAAAAACAAAAGTGAATCCACTACAAAATGTGCAGAAAGGTACTAAACAACAACAATTTAAAATTCCATCAAAACACATCACACCCACCGGCTTGAAGTGGCCAGATGCAGTAAATCAAGCAACAAGCACCCTTTGCTTGCGCTGCCTTCAGGGTTTCACGTATGTTTGAGATTGTCCAGAGGAAGTTGCTATATATACAGAGATAGTTTTGACCAGGGGGTGTCTACTCTTCCCTGTCTGACCCAGGCAAGCCCACCACCCAGCACACAGCCTCATTTTCCATCTCACTCGCCACCAAGCAAGAGCGTAAGCCTTCTATTTCTGGACGAATGCTGGGGGCACTGCAACTTTTTATTCAGCGTATCGCATATTAATAACGCGGAGCTGATGTGTGTAATCCAGCACTGTGGGAGGCAAGGGTTAGTGGATCGCACATATGTTGTGAAAACTCCCTTACCATGTGCATCGAAGAGGTGCCATACCCTGGCTTGCCTTAACAATGTGGTAGAGTGAAAGTGGGCCTTACCTCTCCCCTTTGTATGGGATATGCGTGGGTTTCCTCCCACATGTACATACTTATGGCCGATAAGACAGTAAAATATATAAAGTGCAGTGCTCGAGAGGGAATGTGGCACTGGCTCATCGCCTGCTTGCTCATCTGTGGTTCCTTGAGCGAGGCGTTCTCTCTCTTCAAGTTTGAGCGAATATTGCATCGCGCGTTACAAGTTGAAATTACTATTATTAAACCATGCTCCAAGTTAGTCCGTAAAAAATAAGTAGCTTTCAGTGGTTAGAAATGTACTGTGTTGTATCGTTCTAAAGTTAGATCGAAACGTAATCGGTGAGCGAGCTACTTCTTGTAATCGGACCGCCACAGCACTTGCTGGTGATAAACGATGGCCAGGTCTTAAATCTGTCGAGGCCATTGTGTAAAGAAAGACAATTGAAAGTCACGCATGTTAACAATGGTGCCAGGTACTCCAGTGTCCCTAATGTCTGGGCACGCTCCACTTAGCAGTAAACACTACTTTAACACTCACACAGTGCAGCACACGTGGTCATTGTTTATGTATTGAACATAAACATATAATTTTAATACTTGTGTACCTTTGAACCGTCCAGCTGCTGTGATTAGTGGCTCAGCTATTTTGTGCAATAAAATCTTGTTAAGAATAGATAATATATCTTCATGGTTTCCCTACGAACATAAATATTCCTCTTGTTTACTGTGGATGTTTATTTGCATCAGTGTTCCTAGGCACCAAGAGCTGAATAACAAGCATTTGAATCAGCTGCTTGTTTCAGATTGCTCCAGTGGACATAATCCATTTACAAATATAGCATGCATTAAAATACCTGCAGCACTGCAATGCATGGAATTTGAATGAATTGGATAACTATCATCATAGGCAATAGTCAAAAATACACTCCTGGTCATTCTCAGTTTTCACTTAACAATAGCCAGATAACATCACCCAGTCAACCTATTTAATACACCGATTCTTTTTCAGTGAACCATGAACCAAAAAACAATTACTGCATCTCTTATCTTGATAATAGGTACTTGGAATCATGGGATTTCCAACACGAGTTTTAAGTTTCATTAATAGGGAAAAAGAGACAACAGAGTTAGTCTGGTCCTCCACTAAAGCATCCGTTCCTGCAACATCACTATCATACGTTTTAATATGACATCAAGACGGTACTGTTACTAGAATGCAACTACATGCGATTTACTAAAATATATGTTTTCATTTACAAACCTAGAAACTCATATCAGAAATTCTGGGACACACTGCCTGTGTGTATGCCTAAAATACATGTAATTTATCGTGTTTTTTGTTGTCCTTTTGAAGCACAATAATAATCTCCATATAAATGTAAAATAAGGTAAAAAGTTAACTATACCTGCACAACATACTATCCTGAGATAGCCATTGGAGACATGTTTGCAAATACAATTAAATATTTTTGTTTTAAATTACAGTAGGTGAAAAAAATACAACGGTTCCCCAGCTATCACTTTCTCATCAGCAGCCATGTTCAATCAACTCCTGTATGAAGGACGCTCCAAGCCACCACCATCTCTGATAGTCCTTTAATGTAACTACCCATCTAGTACTTGCACAGGAGCTAATTTAATCACTTCATCAAGAGCGTGTTCTCTCTTTTAGCTGCCACTCCATCATTAGTCTCGACCACCTCGCATTGTTCCTCCAAAGCAACTACAATCCACTGTGTAGAGGCCTTCATCCAGCATCGGATTGACACAAGGGATGTGCATGTCGTGATAATGATGAGATAACAATATTAAACGTTTAAATTTGTTTCTATTTGAATGCCTTTTTTTTTATTAAAAGCGATATTACCACCACCTATCACGTGAGAAGTAATGGTAGCTTTGGGAAGCCTTCATCCAGCAGTAGATTGACCACGACTGATGATGATTATGTTGAGGACCAAGGTAAAGTTTAATGCACCAGCCTTGGATTGCTGTCACAACATCAGTGCTCTATGATGTGGCTCAATGGTGTTCTGCTTACATGCCGTCTTTAAAATTCTGCCGTTCGTGTTATGTGCAAGATATCTATTACATCGCCATCTGAAAGCAAGATGAAGACATAAAAACTCGCATGTCACTGCAACTTTATCTCAATGCCTCCACCAAGTATACATTTATAGCCTCTGACGCTTTTCTACAATCCATCAGCCATGAGCACATGTGCTTTTTATTTTATAGTCACCCATCATTTAATGATTGTCTATTATTGTTATAGGTGCCAAAGAAAAGAAACATAACATTCTCAAAATTAAAATACTCTACTCCATTCCATAATAACTGTGATACAGTGGCAGAATTTTTTTCCACAATAGAGGTTTTTGGGTTAGATCGCGTAAATATATAAATGTGTCGTTAAAACCCGCCACCACCCGACACAACCAACTAGTAAGGGCATTTTTTAAATATAAAAACCGAATGCTCTGATCATTGTGGAAGTGCTACCGGGCAGACAGAAGCATGGAATGAGCTTTGTATTATTTTGTTTTTAATTCTCGCTGTCAGCTTTCAGCGTTGATCCCTGCCAGACACGCAATGGACAGCAGCCTCCGTGCTGACACCGTGGGTCCATCAATCTACCTCCACTCCTGTCTCGGGAGGGCAGCTTTCCACTGGACTGACGAATGAATTTCCGCTCCTGAGCTGTCATTGCAGTATTAATTTAAACACATCATGCTTAATAAATAAATGAAAAGACATATGATGCTCCAGGGACGAACTGTGGTATTTTTTCAAAGTAACATGTTAATGTATTATGTGTGGCTTTCTCAGATCACATGCTTGCCTTTCCTGAGCATTAGCCTGATCTGTCCACTTGTTCCTATAACCTCCTGTCCACAACACATGCCATAGTTTAAAACATCCATCCCATTGTCACGCTGTATTACCGCATTGCATGCTGGGTTTTACATGTCAAAGGAGCAATAACGTGTCACAAGCTGCCAAAGCAATTATAAGTAAAAACATTGTTTTGATTTTTATAAGACATGTATGCCTGTACCTTTAAATACGGCACTGGCATAATTACCAAACTCCAAAATGCATTTTTGTTGTTTAACCAGGAAAGCCGGACTATGTTGCAGGCCTTTATCAAGAGAGTACTGCCAAATGCTTGCAGTAGGAGGCGATGTTGCTATATGTAATCCCAACGGAGTCATCTGAAGGTTAAGTTTTTACCCGTTACACTGTATATATTTGTGTTAGCTATTGGAGGAAACAGGGGAACCTAGAGGAAACCCACAAGCAGACAGGGGGAGAATATAAAACTCCAAACAGAAAGGCACTTGAGTCAGATATCAATAGCAGACTCTTCTTTTTGTGAGGCACAAATGTTACCACTGCGCCACCATGCCACCCTAAATGCATAATGTGTTGTTTTAAATGCGAGGGGAAAAGGTTGCTCATTATGGTTTACAAGCGGGTTTTTTTAATCTTGAACGTGCCTTACAAAATAATCTTTGTGAAACACATATGGCCAATGTTACAAAAATTCCAATTACAAATCCAAAGCACATGACATGACAGCAAGTGTATGATGTGGCTTGCTAATTGCAAGCAGTATGTGATGACATAACATTTTAAATACATCACAACCAGGGGCAAGATATTTTTGATCGTGAAGTTGTGTCTTTTAAGTGGATTAACTAGTTTCAATTGACCTGTCCAGTTTAAGCTCCATTGTGAAAATCTCTATAAATTGGACAAAAAGACAGGGACACGGTGTTACCTCACTGTCAAGGCAGCAAGTCCATGAGTGGACAGTGAGCAGAACAGCAATGACAACAGATAACAAGCAATGGTTCAACCACAAGTCACGGTTCCACATCGCTAGCAAGTGTATTCTTTTCAAAACAACATTTGAGAGCCATGCATATTCCAGACAGCGTGATGCAAAGTGCCTGCATATAACTACTCACAATTCTCCTGTTATTAATGTTGCTTTGTGTGCAATTTGCATTACAAAGGTGGCAAAGGAAAAGGTATCTATGAACCGCATTAGAAACACCACACTATATCTCAAGAGTGCAAATGAGAATGAGACACCAGAGTGATGCATAAGTTAGACAGCTGTGCAAACCCATGGGAGCTGATGTCTATTCTAAGAACTTTGCTTGGGTTTCATGCTTTTAATATCAACTACATTATGCCCATGATTGTCTGCATATCACCAGATTGCAGTGGGGATCTGGAATAATGAAAATGTCATTTCCATTGTAAATAAATAAAAATATAACTGTGCTGTTGACAATTTCACTTTTGTCAAAATAATGGTTTATCAGTGCACCCAAAACAAAAGTATCCACTAAATAACAGTATTGTAAAGTGGCTTTCAGCTTTTATAAGCAGGGGCCTAAAAGTACAAGTGATTTGACATAAATTTGTATGTCAAGAATTAAAAAGTTTTTGCCATCAGTTTTTTTTTATCCGCTCACTGTACTGCAATAAGCTGCTTAACATTTCTGTTAAAAAGTGTAACTGGACAAATTTCATTCAACAAGATGAATGTGATGACGTTCAAATGGGCTATTTTAAAGATTACACACGAGCAGTGCAACCCTTATGTATATAAAGTATAAATACGAAGGACTGGCCTTGCAATTTCTAAGTTAACCAGAGGCACTGCAACTCGACACTCCGACGTCACTCAGGCATGCTTAGGAATCGTTCCCCTGGTTTGGGTCAGACATTGTTGTGTTCGTTAAGGCAGTGGGGAACCAAAATAACAAGAGCCTTTTTGAATTCGGTAAAATAAAGCTCAATCTTTCAAGAGCCACGGTGACATGTGAATAACATCATGAAGAAGTCCTGAAAGAGCCGCATGTGGCTCAGAGCCGCAGGTTACTGAACCCTGTGCTAAGTACGGGAGCTCAAACTTGTTATAACTTTGGACCCATAACTATTTGCGTGCTTCCATTATACATGAGACCAATAACCCAGTGCACACACACATAGGCTCACCACCCATAGCTAGACACCTACCCACGCAACAAACCACAAACAAAAGTGGATAAAGGGCAATATCTCAATTGTTTACATATACTGGTGATACCATAAAACAAACGTTTACGTTATATTTGTTCCCCGCCTGTGTTGCACTTTTACAAGACAGAGAATGACACGTACGCATAACTCATGGTTCAGCAGCTTTGAGCCATCATAAACCCGCACTGTGAGTGGTGAGCGTTTGGTGAGTGTCTCCTGAGTGATAAAGGTGAGCACGGAGTAGCCGGTGGCTGTCAGGTATCAAGTGAATGGTTACTGTCCTGTAACAGGTGAGTGGTGTCAGGTGAGTATCTGATAATGGTGAGTATCAGGTGAGTGTGACCAATGGGGGAAGGGTGAGGCCAACCGGGTGGGGGCCAACAGGGGAGCGAACAGGGCTGATGGGGAAGGTTCACCCTGCCCATAGGACATGCTGTTCATTATCATCATTCAAGCAAGGGCAAGCAGTCATAATGCAACCATGTGCACCTTATATCAATACAAAGCTAAATATAGAATACCGCACAAATATAACCACAAAAAGAATTTCGATTTAAAGCTTTTGTGACTGCAGGGATTCATCTTCTTGGTTCTTTCGGTAAAGTCACGTAGAAGGGAAGTAATCAAATAATAAAAATAAAACATAATAAAACAATTCTCACGACGTTTCGGCCACAACGCTGCTTGCGTTGTGGCCGAAACGTCGTGAGAATTGCTTGCGTTGTGGCCGAAACGTCGTGAGAATTGTTTTATTATGTTTTATTTTTACTATTTTATTATTTCCCTTCTACGTGACTTTACCGAAAGAACCAAGAACACAAAAAGACTATTTCACAACTTTCCCTACAGAAACATTTTAACCGCACAGCAGGAAACTAATTAACACGTTTGTAAATGTGCAATGCCACAACTAGTTTAAAAAGTAAAAGTACTTCAGCACCTGTACTACGATCCTCCAATTAGATATAACTAAGTATAGAATGCTATGCTGTAATGTTAAATTTATGAGGACTGTAAATTGTAATCGTAAAACATGGCATGTAATTTTATAGGGATGGAAAGGAACAGTTGAATTCAACAGAACCACAACATTAATATTGTAGTAACTAACATGCAAAACTTGTCTTCAATGTATTTCTGGTAAACAAAAAAAATATCATATTAAATTATGGTACTGTTGGTACATGTTAAATGGCTATACCGAAACGATGAAATGTAAAAATGTTCGCAACATAAATTATACGCAAGCACATCCTTTGACCTATAATCTTACACAGATTCATTTCACTAGCCATTCTGGAAACATTTAAAATATGTTCCACTCATCCATGTGGCAGTGAAGAATCTGAAATGAGAAATTGTAAACGCACCAGCCAAATGTTTTTGTCCTTAACGCACCAATTCCATGTTACAATGTTCAATATCAAAGGTTTAGATCTCTTGGTTAAAATGCAAGGTCAAAACTGGCAGTGTTTCCTGCCTGAAACTGTTCAATTCCAATACAATTGCACCTGATTTGACCAGTACTTAAGTTCGCATCGGTGAAATTTTTAGGGATCGCCATAACAACAAAGTGCGGCACATTTTAAAAGTGAGTGGAAAATCAGACAATGGTATTCACAGTTCCACTTCATTTTACTTATGAATTGTAATTTGAACCATCGCCATTAGTTTCAATGTGGGGTATGAAAGGTTCTTGGTTGTGACTAAACAGGTCATCGAGTGACTACGATGGGCACTTTGTCAAGTCCATGCTGACAGAATCCACAAGACATCTCATTATCTCCAGGTGACTTGTTTGTCAGTTTCTATGCAGTTTCTTTGTTTACCAAAGTTCCTGTGCCTGACACCATTGCAATCATTGAAGGATTGGTCCAACAAGGACTGAATGCTGATGTACTGGCCCTGGTGAGACAATGCCCTACCAACACTTACTTCACCTGGAATGGTACATTCTATAAACAAGTTGGAGGTACCCCAATGGGTTCTCCCTTAGCTCCAGTGGTAGCCAATGTTTTCATGGAAAATTTTTAGACAGATGCCATCCAAGCATCCATCCTACGTCCTTCCTTGTGGAAGAGATATGTAGATGACACGTTCGTCATCTGGCCACATGGCCTGCCAGCATTGAACCAATTCTTCAACCACATCAATTCCATACACCCAGCCATAAAATTCACCATGAAGGTGGCAAAGGATGGCAAGTTACCATTCTTGGATGTTTTAATCGAAAAGAGACCAGATGGCTCATTGGGACAGTCTACAGGAAATCCACCCACACGGATGCCTATCTAAAATCTGACTCCCACCACCATCCAGCCCAGAATAATTTCCTCATCAAAACTCTACACCATACAAGATACAGGTTTGATTCAACACAGTACGTAAAATTCGTGATCTGAACCCATCTGTGAAGGATGTGATCCCTGACATGCAATACCCTGGTGTCTACAAACTAAGTTGTGTCTGCAGCAATAGTTACATGGGGGAAACTAAGCGACATGTCACAGACCGTGTTCGTGAACACAAGGCAGATCTGAACGGTAGGACCAATACCTCGGCCGTGGCTGATCATTGTTGTAACGCTGTGGGCACACACAAAATAGATTTTTCCAAGACGAAGGTACTCTGCAAACTTACTGGCTATCAACACAGATTCGTTCATGAAGCCATCCAGATATATAAACAGACACAATTTCAACCAAGAAGATGGGTACAAACTGAGAAATCATTGGAAGGACGTTATTAACCAGTTTAAGTCATAACTGGCTCTGATGTTTCCACCCTACCTGCCGATGTTATCAGTTATTTCCGACTCTCTGAGTTGCATTTCCATGTTGGAGGTCTTTGCATTGACAGGCTGTATGTCTTACTAGCACAATCACCGATGCTCCTTTCCCTCGATGTGGCGGTGGCTCTCGTTTTTTCACAATACAATGGCTACCTTCACAGCCTCAGGACGCCCTCTGATCTTACATTTACATGCAAATACCATCTCTAACCCCGCCCACTTACCCTTGGGCTGCACCCATCTCAGGCCTATATAACATCCTGTTTCAGCAGCTCTCTCGCTGTATTTATCACCTGAAGACAATTGCTTGTGTTGCGATCGAAACGTCATGATTTTTTTTCTATCTAAGTGACTTTACCAAAAGACCCAAAGAATAAGAATCCACAGGGCTTACTTCAGCATGATGCAAGTGAGCAATAGTATGGTGGAAGCGTAAAAAAACACATTTCACCTTCCACTTATTCCTCAATTCCTATTGCTGATAAGAATGCTTACAATTCAATAACAATGTAATAATGTAGTTCTTGGCAATTTCACTGCTGGAGGAAGGCCTCCCTACACTTGTCTGTCATGGGGGGTTGTTTGACCATACTTCCCTGTCATTAGTACAGTCGGTGAATGAGTGGGGGTCCCAGAATCAATTCCATGGCCAAAAATTTAACTCAGGTCGCTGTGTTGAGAGCGCAGTGCCCTTTCCACTGCACCATCGCTCCCTCCCAGAATGGTTATATACAGTATTAAGTTAAAAATTGCCCGCACCTCCAATTAGCATAGTTGGCTACGTAGGGTGCGAAAGAAGTTCAACATACATACACACAAGTGCAGTCACTGTCCATTCCTCATAAAATCCCTAAAAATTTCCCACCGGTCACAATTCGTTGAATAAAAAGCACGTAACAATATATTCATTTATAATACAGGTTTTTTTGGGTTAGATCACGATCTAACCCAAAAAAACCTCTATTATGGATGATATTGGTCACGAAAGCCTACATGTTAAACTGATGTATTAATTGTACAGCTTCTCAGCATTTTTTTTTACTGTGTCTGTACATTTGCTTTAAGCAGTCTATTACTAGTAGATAAGCATGCAACTATGCACTAATCACTCACAGGTATGCCGAGTGCATGGCCCCAAGGAATTGATGCTCAGTCTTCACTGCTATATATAACGGTGCCCTGATCACACGACCCCAATTCATCACAGTATATCGCATTGACAAGAGAATGCTGTTATGTATGTTTTATAATTAGCACCAAAAGGAACATATAAACTTGTTTCAGGATAATACGGTTTCAATGTAATTGTTTGCATGATGGTTGACTTTTGCTTTCGAGAAAAAAAATCCATTACAAAAATATTTTTCAATAAATAAACTACTTATTAATTCATTAAAGAGTCATGTATATTGACCATGTAATAGACATGACATGTCCATTACAAGCCCATTACATTGCAGAATACATATGGACAATCCTATGATCAAATCACCCGGAATGCACTCAATCTAATCAAAATTCAGAAGCTAAGCACGGGCTCGGCCTAGACGGTGATGGTTTGAGTGACCACAATGCATAATAGGTATTATACGCTGCAGGACTAGATGGTGATCAGCAAAGGGCAGTGCAGCAAAATAAATTGTTGTATTGTACTTTCATGTTTCCCACCTTCCCCCGCGAGTATGATGGAATATGATAAAATAATCCTTACGACCTGTATGGCATGGGGATGCCTTCATCCATCAATGGATTAACATTCATGCATATGACATAGTGATGATTACAATGCACTATGATCCCTCTGATCTGGATTAAATTACTGATCATGCTTACTATTAGCAACTACCAATTGGGATATGTACTTGATGATAACGTCTCATCAGTCAACTGCCTCTAAAATGAGTACATTAAAACCTTGGATTGCGAGCATAATTCGTTCCGGAAACGTGTTTGTAATCCAAAGCACTCGTATATCAAAGCACTCGTATATCAGTTGTGATCACGTGACGCTCGGCAGACAAAGCGTATACACGTACTACTCGTATTGCAAGACCTCGCTCGTTTATCAAATTAATATATATTTTAAAAATTTGCTCGTCTTGCAAAACGCTCGCAGATCAAGTTACTCGCAATCCAAGGTTTTTCTGTACAGTAAATTGCCGGGTTGCAGAAGACCCGACTTACGAAAATCCGACTGTAAAGAAATGCTCCCATAACTCATGCTAAAAACATTTCAATGTGGAAATGTTTGCGTTAGTTATGTAAGCGCAAATAGTACAGCGAAGTGAGGTTGCGAAGAAAATAACGCGGTGCGAGGTATAAGCCCCTCCACCAAAACGCCACCTTCACCGAGTCCAAGCTTCACTAGGATTAAGGTAAATGGAATGTTTGGTAGCATTGTAATTCTTTTCTTTTAGTAGCATTACGTAATTGTTTTCTATGCTTAGAACTATCTTTTTTCCCATGTTTCAATTTATAGTTTCTTAATTTTAAGTTTATTTCACGAATAATTTACTGTATGTACTTTATTTAACACAATTACACTTCGATTATGGTCTCAGCCAACAGCGATCGTAGAATTCTAGTGCTAGCCTAATTCGGAAGTGACTGCTTTCTGTTAATAATTCATGTTAAAATGTTTCGTGGTATTCAGAAACAATTGGATACAGTATACGTTCCATTAGTTTAATTATGGGTAGTGTTCGGGTAGATATTCCATTAAATTAAAGAATAATAGGAAGTGCAGAGCGTATGTACAGCGATACAATACGGGAAGCAATAGAAAACAGACCACAGCCCGATCCAGTACTGAGTGAAAACGAACTAGTAATCGGGTAGGGGAGGCACAGCTATTTCCGGCTATGGGATTTTATCTTCATTTTGGGGGAAAAAATTTATATTTCCTACATACAGAAAATTTCGGGTTACGGATCATTCTCTGGAACCTAACACTTCCGTAACCCGTGGACTCCCTGTACCTAGTGTAGGTGTCAACAACAACACTAGAGCAACGACAAAGTTTCTGGCCTCATCACTCAAAAATGAGCTCTGCTGGTTATAGTCAATGCCCATCAACAGACACTTGGCCTCAGAGTGAAATATCAGTTTTCCTCTGGCACGTATGTATGTTGAACTTCTTTCGCACCACACGTAGCCAACCATGCTAATCGCAAGCGTACATCCTAGGGGAGCCAGCAAAATTGTTTGCATTACATGCTTTTCCACTGGACCAAAATGTGATAGGTTGGCTTCACATGACATTTGAATCTGGCTGGAGCAAAAGAGGGCCATTTTCTGGGCTAATGATACATTGAATACACGGCACATCGGTCAGTACACAGAAAGGACACAAGGTCACCACGTCATCTACATATGTCGTGACTCGTTCAATGCGTGTGACGTCAAAAGCACAGCTCGGCTTCTGTAATGGAAAATCAACTTGGCGTCTCCTGACCCATGCCAAATTGTCTCGGCATGGCCCCAGCGCAGCTCGGTTTTACAGAGGAAAAGAGATATTTCACGAGATGGTGATTTTTTGCCTTACGGGAGCTGTGTGATACAAGCTATCGGCAAATGAAAGTACACTAATCTGATAGCCAGAGGTGGATGAACCATCTGCACCTTGTGTCTGCACCAGTTGCAGAAGCTTGCAGCTGACGCTGCGTGCCTGCTCCATATCGCCGCGACCACTTGAGGTCAGGC
The DNA here is from genome assembly GCF_964198595.1 of Lampetra fluviatilis. Classification (NCBI taxonomy): domain Eukaryota; kingdom Metazoa; phylum Chordata; class Hyperoartia; order Petromyzontiformes; family Petromyzontidae; genus Lampetra; species Lampetra fluviatilis. The sequence goes on along the minus strand of NC_136287.1, from coordinate 8,029,115 downwards.
CCTCGTCCAGTTGAGCCAGCAGGCTGTTAAGCCGGGAGACACTGGCCACCAAGGACACCAACAAAAACGAGTGCATTCTTTGCATTAAGGAGGCAAGCGGGAGAAACTACACCATATGTTTATTTCGCGATGAGCCGTTGGGGTGATGTGGCATTTATTAATGGTCAATAACCACATGCCTTCTTATGCATTTGCTATTTTTGTCTCAATACAATGTTAACATTTCGCTTGGAATATGTATTAAATTGATAATATATAGCACGATTCACTGAATTGGATAGTATGACATTAGAAATAAATAAAATCTATAAAATAAATCAAATATATCTAAATCTATATTTCACTTTCGTAAATGGAAAATGTTTCGAAATACTGCAAGCGCGGTTGAAATGAAGCAAAGGGCCAATGATTCTTGCGAGCACTCTGCTCTGCAGTGTGTGGTCCTTGACAGCCTTCCACAGATGAGATAGTATAGCAGCGATAACATGTCTCACACCTGTGTATTTTCTATAAGTATTAAGAGCATTTATAGCAGATCACAGGTGTGCCACATACATTTTAAAGTGCTCCATAAATTAATGCTGCGTTTATGCTGCTTAATTATTTCCACTAAAGATAATGACGAGCAAGAGTTATGTGTGCATAACATGGCAGGTAAAATGCATTATATTCAATTATGAACGACCACTTAATTGCATTTTATTTTTTCATAATCATAAACATTACTTCCAAAAGGCAATGTTTCAGCATTAAAGGTAATCACTATAATTAAGAATGTTTTATTTTAATAAAATTAAACCCATATAATTGTAAAAAATTCGTACAGCTTACCTTTTGTCTGGAGTAGATTTAGCCTTGATCATTGTCTTTTGTCCTCAGCCAAAATCACATCAATTATTCATCCACAAAAAAGTGTCCTGGCAAAATGAGTCAATCACCAGAAACAAAAGGAGTGTTATAGTGGCAAATGTTGCTCTCAATACAGTACCGCAATATATATTTTAAAAAATACAAGTTATATTGCTGTTTCATATTGCCACGCTGCCACCTCTCAAGTTGTTAGTCAACAATATAAATCAATGTATACTGCGTTAAAATGGGCCTCAAATGCACAATGCGATCTGTACAGAACTGCTATCCAACACAGAGCAAACAAAAACGTGGTCTATCAAAATTCTGTACCGTTAGCTTTTAGCGAATTTCCATTGTTGAATGCTCATTGTTGCAAAACACAAAAGCTATTCTGCCGACTGCCAACATTCATTTTTGCTCCATGTGCTTCACTGCCTACGCTACCATTGCCCTCTAGTGGATAGTTGTATATAAAACAGCATAAAACCCGTTAAAGATTGGTGTTGCACTCACAGTGAACAGAACCCTGGCTTAACACACGTAACATAAGAAAACACAAAAAAATTTCAGAACATCAATGTGTAGCCTATATAAACGTGATAGCTTTTCTGAACGTAAGCAAAAACTTATTTCTTATGTTTAGTTAAATCGGGTTAAAACAAAGGCACCATGTGTTTAAGTGTCTATGTGCCACTTAAAACGGCTTATAATCGTATCCTGTGCTATTAAGGGCCATTGCCCGAAACGTCGCCTACTATATATTATACATTTTTCCTTTTCAGGCAGTGTTATTGACAAATGTGTTAAGTGTTTTTTATTTGTGCTTGTGCACCACTGCCACAGCAACATTATTAAACAATGTTGAGCCTGTGTAGTTTCCTCCGGGCACTGTATGTACTGGGGTAGCTGCCCAGACACAAAAACACTTTCAAACTTGCCAATGCGGGCCTCAGACACAGCGGCGCTTTGCTGAATAAATGACCCGTCACTACAATAGTACGTTAGATAATCCAGTAATTGTATCTATATGTCTCCATTGGCTCAGGACAATACTCCAAAGGTCAAGCTTTCACATATGCTCATTAATATGTATACCACATCAATCATCACAGGAGATACTGCATGCCAGGTGAGCACAAAGCCACTTCCGTTTTTGGGTTAACGTTGACATTCGATGTTTAGCTGCTCAAAGATGGCAATTTGAGCGAAACATCGTATCCATAATAATGGTTTTGGGTTAGAGCGCGTAAATATAAACGTGGTTAAACATGTCACCACCCGACAGCCAATTAGTTAGGTTTGTCACGGTAACAAAACATTCCAATTCGTTACTAGTACCGTACACTGGTATGTTGGAGAGTAAACCCACATTTACAATTCGAGTACGACGTTTCGCCAGTAATTACAACTAGGTTTACTCTCCCATCACACGGGTGTGCTGTACTAGTAACGAATTGTTATGTTTTGTTGACGTGACAAACCTTACGAATTGGCTTTCGGGTGGTGGCGGGTTTAACGACACATTTACGCGATCTAAACCAAAAACCTCGATACTGTAGTATGGATATTGGTCGCGAAAGCGTACGTGTGAAACATCGCATGTTGATGTTCAATTCTGTCATGAAAACCACCGGTTAGCTTTATCGATAATAATATGATCGAAACACTAGCCTGTATAAATAATATCTTTGTGAGCGTGACAACCTTGTTGGGTTAATGACAAGAACACCGTCATAACATTACCACGTAGCATAACCCAAAAACAAATGTTTCATCGCACTGGCCACAAAAAACCTAATTTCAGGAGATAGTTCAATAAGGCAAGATATATCCCAACTAGGTGAGGCCACACATTGTTGGGACCACGTATCTATACAGGAATGGGACTTCAAAGGTTCACATTGGTCCAGCTTCTCTCTCTCTCTGTGTGCATAAAGACTGCGGGTAAACAGCCAATGCGGCCCATTATCTGTAATGGGCCTACACTAAACACAGAATTCGAGTGTATTTTTACGTGGCCATACAGATTCTGTCAATGCATTTTATATTTGTAACAATGCAAGGCAGTGTGCATTTTACATGTGCACATCTTGTGGCCAATGTTGCTTCAAGGGCCCACATCCGTAGTGTTCACACGAGGACCGTGCCTGCTTAAACAAATGTTGCCGGCAAATAACAATAAGGACCACGGACGTAGACGTTCATTTATGGTGGCGAAGCAGACCCCCCCCTCAAATGTGACGTCACAAAGCTCTGCCCCCCCCCCCCAAAAAAAACATGCTTCAAATCGCTTTAAACTATTGTCATTGTAGTGCGTATTTAATGTGGCGCTGCACTCTGATGTTGTAGGAGAAAACATTTATCAAAAAGTCTATTTAATTAAGTTGAACGTGTTGTCTACATTTATTTGAAGTTGCGCATTTTGATGTGACGTCACATTTCTCAAACCCCGCCCCCCTCGTCACGCATCGTTACAAATGTTTGACCCCCCCCCCTAGGTGCGTGACGTCATTTATGGACGGCCCCATACTTCAAGCACGTCGGTTTCATACTGCACTACGTGAACCAACTGCGCGCTCCTTGCAGCCAGGCTAACACAAACATCGTCATATGCAAAATCAACAATAGCCGATTAATAAATACACAACGCTTGATAATCTTGGTTCTTTCGGTAAAGTCACGTAGAAGGGAAATAATAAAATAATAAAAATAAAACAATAAAATTCTCACGACGTTTCGATTGCAACACAAGCAATCATCATCATATTAATCCCTGCAGTAGTCACGAAAGCTTTAAATCTAAAAATAAAACACAACGCTTGCTTAACCAAAACCTGCCCACACGCAGTTACTATGGAAACAACGTGAAATCACACCACGCACACGAGCCACAAGACACACAACACACACGAGCTCTGCGCGTTTGTCGCCCATCGTTTCGCAGAGATCAAATCGTCGCATGATGTGTGGGGGGTGTGGGGGGGTGTGGGGGTGTGTGGGTGTGGGAGGAGCGCGATTTTTAAGTTCACAGTTATAATAAATACCAAACAACGACGAGAATCCATCGCCGGCTTCTTGTAGCGATGCGCGCCACTCGTGAGCGTCAGGCCGGCCCACGTGACACTGGCGGACAGCAGCGCTTAGCCTCGCTGCGATTGGCTAAGACCCCGGTGAGCCCTCGACCAATCGCGAGCAAGCTGGCGAGGGGCGCTCCGCCAATCACCTCGCGCGTCGCCTTATGCGGTCTAGCGAATGTAATTGCGCGCGCATCCGCTGTATGTTTTTATGTATTAAATTTAAAGAATGTTAATACTATTTTTTAAAACTATTTTTTTTTTATAAAAATAAAACAATTAAATCTCTCCGGCTGGTGTTGCGAATTGTGGGTCAAACATACCTGTCAACCCCCTTATCACTCTAGATTTGACGTTTTCGTGACTGCAGTGATCCATACCCTTTGGTTTTTTCGGTAAAGTCACGTAGGTATAAAATAAAATACATTTAATCACGACGTTAATCACGACCCGCCTTATTACGTCTTTAAATCTCAACGTTCATCCCACAAAGTCCCATCGCAAAACGTAGCACGTGGGGCCGCCACCTTACTGAGGGTGGAGGGGGTGGGGTTGGAACGTCTAATCGACTTTATAACGACGACGACGACTTGGCTGTGTTTGCTGGCTGTGTTTGTTGGGTTTTAGATGTTTCTGTCTGACGACGACGTCGTTCGCTGTTGTTGACGGACCTGGCCCCGAGTAAGATGGCAGGCGCGAGTCGAAATCGCGTTTTCTTTTTTTTTAATAATTTTATTTCGCAAAACGGAACAAGCATTCGGTGGTGGCCGCCGCCTTACCGAGAGGGGTTGCGACGTCTCGTCTCCCCCTTCAATAACAACAACAACGACGACGTTTTTATGGCAAATGTCACCGAGCGACTTTGTGCCCCCCTGTGGTAAAACACGACGACGTGAAGCCCTCAGTAAGATGGCAGCGCGCGTCTTCGCGTGCTGATCGCGTTGCGCCCTCGTCGTCGTCATCATCACCGTCATCACCGTCACCACTACCACCACCACCGTCACCACTACCACCACTACTACCGTCACCGCCACTACCACCACCACCACTACCACCGTCACCACCACCGTCACCACTACCACCGTCACCGCCACTACCACCACCACCGTCACCACCACCACCACTACCACCATCACCCCCACTACCACCACCATCACTAGCACCACTACCACCACCGTCACCACCACCATCACTACCATCACCACCACTACCACCGTCACCACCACCAAAGTCTGGCGTAGCCGACTGCCTCTGCTCTGCCAGTCGTCGTCGCGTGGCGGGCGTCAGACCCGGGTCTGGGGTTTGTCGCCGCCTATGAATGGTCAGCGTCTAAAGGGGGCTTTGTTGTGAAAGGTATCGCGAGTCGTCGTCGTTGTTGTTATTGTTGTTGTTGCTGCTGCTGCTGCTGTTGTTGTATAATAGTCATCGCTGCCTGTGTCCGTGGCCTCCCCTTTACCCAGAGAGCGTCTTTGCCTTGTTCGGCACCTGCAGTGAAACAACATTGTGCATTAAGTATGCCGACATGAGGTTTGAGAATTGACGTGTTGTAATAAACCCTGAAGGTGGAGTAATGTGTGCATTGTATTTGCCTGATTCTTGAGCCTCGCTTATAGCATTCAAACCTAAGAATCAGAAAGTTGTCTCCGACATTAGTAACCTGACAAACCATAAAGGTCCCTTAATCTTTCGCGGTATCTTAGTCTGGTTCTATGAGTGCATCAAAATTCGACGCTAATAATTCTAAAGGTGCCATAGGGTCTGTGAACTTCAGAAAATAACATTTAACCCGAAGAATCCCGACGTTTCCTTCGGCTGAACTTCAGGCAAATGCATTGAACTCTGAAAATCAGAAATGTGACTTAAGTCTAGATCATGTAAATGAAAATAAAGTGATGCATTTCGCCTTTTTTTCCAGTTGTATCTTATAATGTATTCCACAAGCTGTCATCGTCTGACGGCCTTTGGAACCCAAAGATCAGAAAGGTGTCTAATCGTACTGGGAGCCAGAACCACTAATACTGTACTCAACTAAACAATAAACACCAAGCATCTTAAATGTCCCTTGTTCTGACTGAGCCTTGGGAATTAACATTCCATACAAGCATACTTCTGGCTCTGAAATTCAGGCATTAATCTTGAGCCCCAAGATTACTGGGTCAAAATGAGTGTATAGCAGTAACCATTGCGTGTTTAACACAGGAGGGCACGATGGTAGTTTGCCAAGCAACAGAAGAGGAGGAGGTGAACTGGGGCATGGGTCTGACTGAGAAGGCAGAGAAAGGCCCAACAGAGTGGATGGAGATCTCAACAGACTTTACAGACTCCTGCAAAGGTAATGCTGCCACACTAAAACAGGCCCGTGCCTCGTAATACTAAGGCACAATTCAAAAACACATCAGACTGTTTGCCTAGGGCAGTTATTAAAATGTTTTTGTCTTTTTGCAGAGCTCAAGCTGGGAGAATTAATTCATGACAAGGGGTAAGGAAATTAACGTCCTGCAGTACACCCCCTCCAAAATTAAATTGTCACAATTTGGGGTCTCCATTCAATAAAAAATAGATTTTTTGTTCTATTGACCAAAATTCAATGTTCTTAGAAAAAGTTAATACATCGCAAATAACCTATTTTTATTCACTATACAATTACATACATCCAGATAATAAGATATGTTTTAACTTGTGATTGCAAATTCCTTGTTATCTATTTTAATTGGTTTGACTTTTTAAGAATATTAATGCTGACAATATATTTAAGCCAAATTTGGAAATACATATTTTAAAATATATTTTTTATTGTATATGTCATGACATTCTTTGAAACATACCTGAAGTCAAAACAAGTTTATTGAATTATTATTTGTGTATCTGACGTATTTAGTTTTGGCTTATTTGAAGCCATGTCAGCCATCGAAATGATGGACCCGAAGATGGATGCGGGTATGATTGGCAACCAAGTGAATCGGCAAGTTCTCAACTTTGAGCAGGCCATTAAGGTAAGAACATGTCACTTTAACAGGTTATTTCCATTACCATTCACTGTCAACAAATGGTGATATGTTTAATGAAAAAGTGTTTATTCCATATGTTGTTTTTCCAAAAATAGCTGCATATTTTTAAATTGTTCCCAAAGATTTGGCTGCTTGTTCAAGATACCTGCATAAGGTATTTAACATTTTCTTACTTACCCCAGTGGATATGTTTTGTTTTATAGGAAGGTGCTGTTAAGACCAAGGACTTGACTTTATCTGAACTGATTGGGATAATTGACACGTGCTTCTGCTGCTTGGTGAGTGCATCAATAAAACACATGTTCATGCTGTTTGTTACCTACTGCAGTGTGTCACTTTACGACTTGAATGAGTGTTGCAGTTTTTATAAAGTCTGCATTGTCAAAGTGGAATAACTTTCTATCAGAGAGCACATTGCAATTGCACCTCACTGCAATTACAATGCTGCAAGTGGACAAGGAAGTTCAAATATTACACGTACTTAGGTGGTTTGATATATTAAGCAACACACTGTGTTCTGTCAAACCAACAGATCACATGGCTGGAAGGTCACTCTCTGGCACAGACTGTGTTCACGTGTCTGTATCTGCACAACCCTGAGCTGATCGAGGACCCTGCTATGAAAGCCTTTGCCTTGGGCATCCTGAAGGTGTGTGACATCGCCAGAGACAAGATCAACAAAGCATCTGTCTTTGAAGAGGTGAGTGGGACAGTTTGTTTTTTACATACAGCTTCTGTCAGAGAAATATTCTCATGTAGTATTCACCAAATCAGGTCCAGTGGCACTGTCCTTAGAGCACACAACTCCCAGTGAGAATATTCATCCTCATCAGCCATGTAAATTTACTGCTGGATGAAGGCCTTCTCAAGCCTCCACCATCTCTGACAAACCAATGATGTGTTAGTCCATCTGGCACTTGCACACGAGCTGATTTCATTGCTCCATCTCCTCGATGGATATCTTTTCGGATCCATTCCTTGGCCGCCTAGCCTTTGTTGACAGTGGGACGTCTCATTCAAATTCTGATTGTAGGTCAACTCAGCCCTACATCCCACTGGGGTCAATAAAATACTACTGTTTGAGAAGTCCGTAGTGGTTGTTATTTAAATAAACTGAACCCGACAGTAGGAATGTGGAATTTCCATCGCTGACTTGGGATAAAATAAGAGATGAGCACCACCCAATGTTCAGTTGAGTAGGAAACCACTTGACTTCGAATAATCACCAAGGCATATATCGTAGGAACATTACTTGAAAAAATATAGTAAATTATGCTAAATGTGATGTTTTAAATGCCAATGTTATTGAATGTTTACAGCTGCGAATATGGTTGTTTTATAGGAGGATTTCCATTCAATGACATATGGATTTAAAATGGCGAACAATGTGACAGACTTGAGAGTAACAGGTAATGCTGTTAACACACATTTTATCGCTGCACATCACAACAGTATATGATGTCAAAATGCATGAGCTGAGAAGTGTCTCACTTGCAGGAATGCTGAAAGATGTCGAGGATGACTTCCAGAAGAAAGTGAAGGTGATTTTATCTGCTCATATTGGCAACACAATTGAACACGCTTTTTTAAATTATTTTTGTTCATGCATTCTCATCTCGTGAAAAGTGCAATACTATTGGTATTAGTAATATACCATTTTAGTAAATAAAGTAACATGAGACAAACATTGGTTTTGCAGAATACAAGAAGCAGACAGGGGGAGGAGAGAGACCCAGAAGTCGAGCTGGAGGTGAGTGTCGATTGACATGAGAAACTCGCCTTGTAGGTGTTAGCGATGCAGTTTGGTACAGTGGTTCTTGGTTTGTGTGTTATGTATTTTACCGAATGTTACTGTTGTCATTTTCAGCATCAACAATTTGTGGCGGTGTTCACCCGGCTGAAGTTCACACGATTGCTTCTCACGGCTCTTATAGCGTTTACTAAGAAAGAGGTGAGAGCTTATAGCAATATTTATATATCTGTTTATGTCAGGTAACGGCAAACATGAATGAAATACATGTTTATTAGTTTGTGGCAATGCTTTAAAAGTCATTGTGAGCAACATTCCAGCCGATCATGGTTTGGGTTTGTTAACATGTATTTGGTTACTAATGAGCGAAATGGCCTTGTTTTCCTGGCAGATGAGCGCGGTGCAGGAGGCTCAGAAACTGATGGTGCAAGCGGGTGACCTCTTGCCCTGCATCCTTGCTTCACTCCCCTATGGCATCCAGGCCCAGACAGACTCCAGCAAGGGGGGTGAGCAGCTGTGGTAGTGTACATCGAACATCCAACGTAGACTTCTGTATCTAACGCTGGAAAGTGCATTGATGTTGTTTTATTTCCACCAAGGAAGAATTTTTTTTTTTACATTTTTTTGTTTGCATTGGAATGTAAATGTCTTTCCCCGCATATTCATGTTGGGAGCAGACCAGCCGGTGATGATGGGATTTGAGCCACTCGTCAACCAGCGACTGCTTCCCCCAACCTTTCCACGCTACGCCAAGATCATCCGCCGGGACGACATGGTGGAATACTTTCGGGCACTGATCGAGCGCATCAAGGCTGTGTGTGAGCTCATCAATCTGGCCAGCTTCCACAGTGTTCTGGTACGACACAGCACTGTAGATCCTAATTATTTTATATTTTATTCAATTGGTGTTTATAAAGCAGTGTCCCAAAGCAAGGTTATCTTAAAGCTACTGTATAGACATGACATGGTTACATTTCGGGTGAGTGAAGTTATAAGTGCACAGCCACATCAGGAATATGCTCCATTGATGTTTTAATTAATATCTGAATGTGTCTTTAACATTTTCCATTTTTTCTTCTAGGAGTTTTTCATTGCCTTCAGTGAGCAGTCTCCATGTGTGCTGTCACGGTCCTTACTGCAGGTGTGTTGTCCACAGACAGCGCTCTTTTAGCCTTTATTATATATCGTGGGCTACGACTGGTGGTTTCTAATCTTTTTTTCACCAATAAATCCTGAACTGCTCCTGCATGATTGTTGGCTATGCTGGCTGGCAGGTAACCTTCTTGGCTGACAACAAGAAAGTGTTTGGGACCCATCTACTGCAAGAGATGCTGCGTGATGCCCTCAGAGCCTTTGTGAGCCCGCCGGTGCTATCCCACAAGTGAGGCCTTGCTAGCTTTTATACACCTCAATGAGTAGCTCTCCGTTGTTTGTTTTGGGTTGCTCTGCGTGTTTGACATGATGTCGGATGTTTCGCCACCCACAAACTGAGCCACTTGAGGAACATGTGAAACGAAATATCGGAGACCATGTTGAAGAACACGCGGTACAACCCGAAACCCATCTGAAAACTATCGAGCGTAACCACAACAATCTTTGCAATGGTATTACTGAAATGTGTATTTCTGAATGTGTACATCAAGGCTCGTGGCATGTGTCTTTAATAATGCAATAAGTACCATTAAATCATTTGGGTGGAACGCAGTTCGTTTCATTGCATATTGTAATCGCATATCATGTGAAAACTACTTCAAGGACATTGAATTAAATGCACTCCGATAATTTCCTTATTAAAATTATATTGAGCGTTTCATTAAGGTTAGCCATTCAGGTTCGTTTTGAGAGTTTGCAACTCGGTACGCTTTATTGTTTGAAGTGCGATAATTATATTGAGATAACCTAATTGCTACTGTGAAACTTTTCAGGTGCTCACTGTATAACCATGCCCAGGCCAGGGAGTACGTGGAGACGTTCCTATCTCATGCTGTCAGGGTGAGTGTTCGCATCTCTTCTCACTCGACATTCATTGAGCACTCTTCAACACTACATCCCTCTTGAACCTTTGCACACCCTTATCATTGGTTTTATTCCTGAATAACATGTTTTTTCAGGTTGTGCTGCTTGTTGTTTGGCATGATATCCGTTGGTTCACTCTACATGCACCTGGAAACTATATATAATCAAGGATGAATGTGAGCTGCACCATTAAATTCCTGAAAAGTCTCCCAGAACGTGGCGCAAAACATCGTACATCATGCCGAACATTGCGCTGTACAACCTGAAAACACATCAGAGAGCTACAACGCAGTGATAATTGGTTCCTTGAACATTTTTCCTTCTGGGTGCAGCCGTTCTGCAGCCTCATCCAGATACACGGGCACAACCGCGCACGGCAGCGAGACAAGCTGGGCCACGTACTGGAGGACTTCTACACCCTGCAGGATGAGGTGGGCATTATCAATGGCAATCTACATAAATAGCAAATCATAGGTCGATGTGAGATTAAAGGTGCAGCTCTGCAATTACTTGCTCACACCTCTGCTGGCAGAAGAGCCTCTTGGAATGGCTGCCCATCTATCTGATATATATATGCCTAGAAGCAGCATAAAGACTGGTCAGTAATCGGATAGAAGTTTATCGGGCAACACCAGGTGTTGTAGGATTGTGCTGCATCTTTGCAATGCGTTAAAAGTTACCCCCTCGTATGCAAGGGTTTTCTCCAGATTCCCTCCAATGCAGGCATCGTGGTCCAACTTTGCCGAATTTTGAAGTTACCCACAAATTATTCAATTAGAATATACAAAGCGAATCATCGTTTCCCACTGCGAAAACATGACAGGACATTCAAGAAGGGAGTAATTTGACTCCATGAGGCTTTCCTGAGTAAACAAGTGTAATATTCAAAGCAATAATTATTGCTGGGTTGTACATTTTGTTTCCAATGTTGTTTGGGTGCGTACATCATGTGGGTGTAAAGAGGGCAGCGTTGTGTTTGCTATTCCGAAGGCAGAGAAGGTGGATGCGGCGCTGCACACGATGCTCATCAAGCAGGAGCCACAGCGACAGCACCTGGCATACATAGGCACCTGGGTGCTGTACCACAACCTGCGCGTCATGATCCAGTACATCCTGAGCGGATTCGAGCTGGAGCTCTACAACGTGCATGAGTACCACTACATTTTCTGGTGTGCACCTGCAGATTCCTTTTGTTGTGATAATCCATATTTGTTGTATTTGTAACAGCTGCGTAAGGTGGAGCAGTGGTGAGTGCACGGCGCTGTGAACCCAGTGGTCGCATTCGATTCCCAGCCATGGCTAACAGCAGCAGTGAGTGATATCTGAACTGGTGATGGGCCCCCTACAATACAGTCTGGAAGACCATGAAGCAGTGGATAGTTAACGTAGATTTTTATCAGCTGCTGTTGATGAGCACTTGTTCCTTATATTGTGGCGCAGCAGCTGCAAACCAGTGCTTTGTAGACAAGGCTTGCTGGATATATGCAGCGTTTCTGGAATTCCAGAGCCTGCTGGCCTGCAAAGTGGTCAGGAGATGACATTAAAGCAAGTGGGTTCGCTCAACTATCTGTGGACATTTCAATATTCTTTTATATTTGTGGATTATCTCTAGGTACTTTGGTTTCCTCCTCCGTGGAAAATAATCTTAAAATATAATTGGCCAGACATCTACTGAGAAAAGCATTGCAGCTCAGGGATAGTGTTCTGAATATGTAAATCACAGCAACATTATTACCATATCGAGATTATAAGGAGCACATTTCCCCATGTATTTTGAAGAAAAAGTTGGTGATGCTGCTTATCCCAGTGTGTGTGACCAGAGTTGTTTTATTTACACCTGACACAAGTTTGGGGCCCGTCTTTCTTTCCGGAGATTTTTATCATCTGGAGAATGCAGTGATATAGTTGTTCGGCCAGTTCAGGCACCATGCATCCTAAGCTTCCTTTATGTCCTCAGTCATAGAGGGTCTTTTTGGCAACTTGCTGTGTTATATTCGGTGCCCCACAGGTACCTGTCAGAGCTGCTTTACGGATGGCTCATTTCCACGCTCTCACGAGCTGACGCAGCCCAGCTGGCCGAGGAGAAACTATCTGAGGAGACTCAGAAGGGGCGGAGCAGCAAGAAGTCCAAGAAAAAGAAAAGGGGTAAGTTAACAGCAGGAGTCTTTCAATGTTTCCCTCATTGTATTGGAACGTTTCTGTTCAATTGTTTTGATACTTTGAATGGTAATCTGTAGCCTGAGGATTTAGTTACGTACAGTCATTTTTAATGTTGCAACTTTTTTCAAAATGTAAATTTTGTTCCTCAAATATAAGAAATGTTCAATGATCTTTGTATGTATGAACTTCTTTCGCACCATGCGTAGCTAACAGTGCTAATCAGAGGTGCGTGAAAATGGTCATTTTTATTCAATTGTTTTACCTGGATAATCCCTTGAGATGGAATGTCTCAGTTACAAGACTGCCCAGGGTGTTCTATGTTGTACCGTTGCACTTATAACAACTATGTAAAAAAAAATCAAGTCGCTTTGATAATTTTTGAATCTATGAATGTGCAGAAATAACACAAATGTGATATTGTATTGGTTTTAGCACGACCACTTGGAAAAGAAATCGCAATGAACCAAGCCTATCAGAGCTACTGTGCAGGCATGTATAAGGCAAGTGCTAAACATATGACACACTTTATTCATACACATGGGGGTGTATTATATCATTCTAGCAGGAACCCACAGAACTTCTGCAGTAAAGGATGGTGAATATGAAGATTTCATAAACTTGGAAATAATGCATTTTCATACTTATAAGCTGAAAATAAATAACAATTATTCACGATTGTACATGTATTACAATGCATGTCATTGATAAAAGTAATTAAAAAACAATCTGGGCAATGGTTCGCAGTAAACACTGGCAAAGAGCGTTAGAGACAAACAAGATTCATACAGTAGGATGAAACAAAACTTCAGGAAACACAGGCTGCACTCTCTACCCACTGCCAAATCCCATGTGATGCCATCAACCCCTTGTCATCACCACTCTCTCCAGCTCACCCATGTCTTGTGACGCCATCAGCCCCTCTCCTCACTACCTCCTCCTCACCAACTAACCCCAATTTTGCGTGACGTCATCACCCTTCTGCTCTGACTCACCAGCGTTGCGTGACATCATCACTCCTCCCCTCTCAACACCCCAGCATCTCTGACGTCATCAACCCCTCCTTTCCACCTCACCCCAATCTTGGGTGATGCCATCAGCCCCCCTCTCCCCAGCCAGCCAAACTGTTACTCTTTATTTTAGGTATGTTACAGACAGACAAACAAGCATATTATTATTATCATATGGAAATAAGATATTAAAGCTAAATATCGTAGGAACATATGGATATTGACCATGTGATTTAAATGTCAGTTTTGTTGTGTTCCCCCTTGGGCAGGCAATGGTGGGCTTTGACCTGGATGGGAAGGTAGTGAAGCCCACTTTTGAGCTGGATGGCGAGCAAGTCCGCTTCGAGCACCGCTTTGCGCCCTTCAACAGCGTCATCACCCCACCGCCCGTGCATTACGCACAGTTCAAGGTGTCTACTGCTCCCAGCACTTGTCGTGGATTCCAGGAAGAGAGAGTGTTTATTGCACTGGTTACGTTTGGTTGTGGCGGCGTTAAAAAAAAAGTGTAACAGTGGTGCACTGGTTTAAGAACAATGAATGCATTTGCTGTTTGTTTGCAAGGAAATGACAAATCTGGCCAAGTACAACCCCCCACTGCAGGCTGAGGACTTCTACAACTCTGCTGGGAAGCACTTCCAGCAAACCAAGCTCATCCTCGACAACATGGCCAGCCCAGATCCTGAGGTTAGCAAACATTTTGCACAGTCCCCATTCTAAACCCCACTCTATAGGGTAATTCACTTATAGATACCCCACTAATTCCTAATTACCGTGATCCGGTCCAGTACGTGACTGGTCGATGTGGAGCAATCACATGCCCTCCCCCCGTGTATGCCTGACGTAACTTTGTTGGAATTTTCATTTTAGGGTCATGTCAAAGAGCACATGTGCATGTGGAAAAACCATGAGATATGTACCTTAGCTTGCACACCATTGAATGTTGTAAGCAAATCACTCTGGCTATGTTGGTCAAAGTGTACCAAGAGAATGTAAAAATATTTCATTTGTGTTGAGATTTGTGGAAGGCATATAGCTGGTCTTAAATAAAATGGAAACACGTTGTACATCAAAGCCTGTTCCTTAACCTATCACAAGTCTCATTGGCTTGACATGGCAAGCTTTCATGAAGTCTAAAAAGCTGAAAACTAACACAAACCCTTTAACTCCACACCATATAAACTTAATGTATCCTAACTAGAGGTTGCACCACTGTCCATATAATTATGCTGCTGTTTATGATAGCAAAAACTGTATAAGAAACATGTAATAGACAAAAGTTACACTGTATGTATGTTGAACTTCTTTCTCACCATACTTAGCCAACGTGCTAATCAAACATTCAGGAATAGTAAGTGATATGGTCACAGTATGCAGACTTCAATTACACTGGTCAACAAAAAAAAGTTTTTTTCTGGCCTGGACTTTTGCAGCTGTTTTAGACTAATTTCAGGGTGCTGATTCCAAATCTGATCTCAGATTTGCTCTATCACATCTAATTTTTATGCCATTTTCATTGATTTTACCCGAAATTAACTCTGTCACTTATGATTGCAAGTTGTTGCGAGTCAGTGACTACTTTAGTGTTAAAATATGGTGCTGTATTTTTAGGATAGTGTGTTTATAAAATCATTTTATGTAGATATCCACATTTATTTAATATTTTTCTTCTGCAGTTTTAATTGAAAATGCAATATTTGATATCTCAAAAACCTGATGTGATAGACAAAAACTGATGCCAGATTTGGAATCAGCACCCCAAAATTACAATAAAACCGTTGGAATACCTTATGCCAGAAAAAGTGTGATGACCAGTGTTATTAAACATGCATAAATAACATTTCAGAATTTACTCAAGTTTGGTTGGTGCAATTATGTACTGTTTAAATAAAAATACAGAAATTGAAGATTCACTTATTTTTTACAGATCAACAGTCTGCTCAAGATTGTCAAGACCAACTATGTTGTAATGAAGCTTCTTGCTGGAGGCCACAAGAAGGATTCAAAGGTAAACCATTCTGCTACACTTACCTACTGCAGTCTATTGTAACTTCTTAGTCTCTACTGCATACCACAGTTACATCAGAACTGCCATATGTATCACTGGAAGTACATACACATACTGATTGTACCTTGTTCTCCTTTCCAGGTTCCTCCAGAATTTGATTTCTCAGCACACAAGTACTTTCCTATCATCAAGCTTGTGTAAACCCGTGCAAGAGACAGAAATTAAAGAATATAAAGTGGAACTGCCTAGATTTTTAATAATGTCAATTCAAATGTTTCTGTTCAGCAACTGCCATACTACAGTTCTATTATTTATATATATATAAAACTTTAAATGACTCGCTACACACCTTTTATGAGCGATGTAATGGTTAAAGAATGGCCGATACAAAGGAGTCTACTATAAAATAAAAACATATCTGCACCAGCCAAAGTTGATGTGTGCAAGCCATAAAGCAATCATTAAAATACTTTCTAACAGGACTGAATACAGTTAGCATTCTGCAACATTGAGATGAGGATTGCTCGTATTGTTTTCCTTTGTAAAATTATTGCATTAATTGGTTATTGGAATTGTCAGTTCTTTATGAAAAAATGAACAAAAGTCCACTCCCCTTTGCCTACATGGAGCCCCATGAGCATCGTTAAGGTGTGCTTCAATTTAGATTGTTCAAGTCCGAATTTCATGTAACTACCGTTTGTAAGTTCATACACATTTGATCTGCAGTATTTGTTAAAAGTATTCCTAAATATGCTTTGAAATATATGAAATCAAATGATTAAAAGCAACGAGCCTACTATGATGTCTGCTGTAAAATACCTACGTGAACACTGAACGCTTATCAGGATTTACCTTGAAGTTGAGTATAAAATGGTTGTCCTTTTTTTAACGATTTGTAAAAACATAACAGATTTATTTATTTGCCAATACATTTTTTTACAATGTGATGCACTGATATATGGACCCACAAGAATCACAGTGACATAAAAACCTGTCAAAAGGTTTTTTATCCTGTGATCTCGGTGTACATAAAGTCGTGTAATGAAATTAATGGTAACTGTTGATGACATTTTCACCTGTAATTGATCCTTGTGTTTGGTTGAGATTTATAAGTTTTCTGTTTCCATGTGTTTAATAAAAAGTGCAGCAAGCCTCTAAAGGATATGTTTGTCATTTCAGAATTTTACTATATAGAACCTATGCAATTTATTACAAATCTGTGATGATACTTTGACAGTGGTACACAAGCACATTTATCAATAATAACTGCCAAAGAGGAATATATATACACAGTATACTAGGAGACAGTTTGGGAAAATGACCCTACTTCATAGAGTAGGAAACCCTTTGCCTAAAACATCGTCTGTTGTAAGTTTTCCAAATCAGGGAATTGTTATTAATCGGTTTTTTTACATTGACAATTGTACATTGTAGGCCTACGTGTGAATGATTGTCAAAGAAATAATGTAATATTCCAAAGAGGATTTAGGACAGATAAAACCTGAAGTCGCCAATTGGCTCCGGGGTATAAAATGTCAGATCATAGGACTGGTAAACCGGGTTCTCAAGTGTAGCGAGTTGTTGATCACCCCAAAGATCGCAAAAAAACACTTTGTTTTTTCAATTTATTCCAGCTCCTAAAAGATTTTGTTCGGCATGCGAAGAAAGCTCTTTGCTCGGCACATACAAGTTATGCCCCGAGTGTGGATGAATAGGCCGATTCTAATGTTGCGTGTGGCAATAAGTTCAGGAGTTTAAATGCCCATGTCGAGGTCTGCTAGCCACGAGAGTGCTTCAGAAGAGAGTTCGTGTAGTTTCGCTACTCCGTTGAAGGAGCGCAGCATGCGGTGGTTTACGATGTGGTGCAAGTTCGGGTGGGAAACTGGAGCCTTCTCGTGGCCCACATTCTCCTCTACATGTTCTCATGTTACCCTAAACACAATGTCATCTCGGCGAAATTGACTTAAATCATTAGAATATGCCGATTAAAGTGGTTTCAAAGTAACAAAATACAGACAAAATATCCCCTTTCATATATCTGGCTGTCCACATAAATACCAGTATTTTTACTCTTCCTGCCAACCACAAGGCATTCTTCGAGTGCATAAGTTCAACATTATTATGTGATGTGATCGTATGTGGCTATTCTATAACGAGGGTTCCAAATAAAGATGTATTTATGACATGCACTGAAAGTTGTTCAGAAAGTAATTGGGGTAGGTCAAAAGTAGGTCAAACGTGTCACGTCTTAAAGATATTCTTTACTCGTTGAACCAAATTCGTTCAAATGAGTTCACGCACAGCAAATAACACCCAGTACTGCAGTAATCAGCTAAAGCCAACAACATCAATCTTAACATTTAACTTAATATAACAATAGGTTTTACCCTTTATGGCAATAAAACAGGTGTCAAGATGTTAAAACACCAAACAGAATCCTTATTCAAGGAATCCTGTCTGCATTCACCACACGAACATGCAAACAAAAACATGCTTTGATAACATGGATTTCATCATGGGACCTCCTTTGCCAGTACCAAAATATACTAATAGGGTTTTCCCCTTTTTTTCTGGCAACAAAACTGACACCTTTTGCAAGGAATCATGTTCACATTAACCACAATACTTGCAGTCAAATGCAAACAAAAAACAATACTCTGATAATTTATGCATTGTCCTTGAAACTGATTGGTCCACACCAGAGACGGCTTTCTTTTGAGCCTAGTCTCAAAGTGTTAGACTAGAGGACGCCAAAAGGCGAACAGCACAGAGACAATGCACTATCAGGGCTTTTATAGCTCGGGGTGAGCAACTATAATACAAGGGTAAACCTATTGTTATATTTTAGTACTGGCAAGAAAGGGTAAAACCTATTATATTTTAATATACTGGCAAGACAGTTCCCAATATTGTAGCTGCTGACCCCAAACAACAAATGCCCTGATAGTGCATTGTCTCTGTGCTGTTTGCGTTTTGGTGTTCTCTGGTCTAACACTTCGAGACGAGGCTCAAAAGAAAGCCGTCTCTGGTGTGGACTAATCCGTTTCAAAGACAATGCATAGATTATACACTGTAACAAAAATTTGTTCCTGGGTACTAAGTACTATTTTTTTTATTGCTTATGCCTAAAAAGTATGGAACATGGCTATTATTCCCCACAAACTTTGCTTTTGTGACCAGGACTTTACGTGAACGAAAGACACAAATGCACACCACGTATTCTCATTGAAAATATGGAAATTTCAAAATATTACTGTCCTGGTCACAAAAGCAAAGTTTGTGGGGAATAATGGCGATTTTCTGTACTTTTGAGGCATAAGCAATTAGGAAATAACACTTACTACCCAGGAACAAAAAAACATTTTTGTTACAGTGTTATCAAAGCATGTGTTTCTGTTTGCATGTTCACCACAAGTACGTGGTGAATGCAGACAGGATTCCTTGAATAAGAATTCTGTTTGGTGTTTTAACATCTTGACAGCTGTTTTATTGCCATAAAGGGTAAACCCTATTGTTATATTTTAATAATACCGGGAAGAAAGGTCTCATATTTAACTTCATGTTAAAGAGACTTAAATTATTAATTGCTCAAAATAATCTTGAGTGTTGCGGTACATATAAATAACTATTTAAGCAATGTCTCTTGCACACATCCGTCTCCACATTAAATAAACATGTCTTACACAGCCAGAGTTTTTCTTATTTTGAAACAATCCTGAATTTATGCAATCCCGTAAGACCACGCATTTTTATTGTAGACTCACATGCGAAGGCGATATTATCCTCGAATTTATTTTGCCACTCACCGGTTGCTTATACCTTACATTGGCGGCATGAATACTACATGCACTGGCAGTAATGCACACACGGTATCGATTACAGAAACACGACAATGCTTTTTTTTCGATTTAAAGCTTTCTTGACGGCAGGGATTCATATTCTTGGTTCTTTCGGTAAAGTCACGTAGAAGGGAAATAATAAAAACGTCGTGAGAATTTTTCTTATGTTCTATTTGTATTACTTTATTATTTCCCTTCTACGTGACTTTACCGAAAGAACCAAGAATATGATTCTAGATTTGAAGCTTTCGTGACTGCAAGGATTCATACTCTTAGGTTTTTTCGGTAAAGTCACGTAGGTAAAAAAATAAATAATAATAATAAAATATTAATAAATTCTATATATTTTTTAAAATAATATTTAAAAAAATCCTAAAAATAAATAAAAAAAAATATAAAAAAAAATGTTATAATACAAAAAATATGTTATTTTATTCTTATTTTTTTGTTACCTACGTGACTTTACCGAAAAAACCTAAGAGTAACCAAGAATATGAACCAAGAAACACGACAATGCTGTGGTTGACTGAATATTTTAAAAGCGCGTTTCGTGCTTGTGTCTCCTCTCGACGACCCGTGGTGACTCCGTCGCCACGGTAACCCGCTCCTCGGCAGCTCTGGTCACAGCGGCCTGTTGTTATTTTCCTCAAAAATAACAAAATAGTTAACTCGCTTAGTTTATCTTCGCGATAACGTGCGGATACATCACTCCGTCTTGTTATTTTACCTATACTAATTTAAATCGGACGCGCGTTTTTAACTCCGGACAGACACCGGCGCCCTTCGGCCTAGGCCCGAGTCGTGAATCACCGGTGGCTGCTGAAAACAACAATATCAGTCGTGTAAATTTACTACCATCGCTACTGCTAGTCGTCGTAGTGGCACTAGTATCAGATCCCTCGGGTTATCGTCGACTACAAATGGCTACGAGTAACGGTGGAAGCGATGGCGATGCTCGCAGGCCCTTCGTGCTGGAGGTGCCGAGCGGTCGCTGGGACGAGGCGGACGGAGCCGCCGACGAGAAGTGAGGAGATGAGGCGGCGGACGACGAGGCGGGGTTCCTCATCCTCCTCATCCTCCTCACTTTCTAGCGACTCGGGAGGGGGGGGGATTAGCTTCACATTTCACCCGGATCTTCTCGTCTCCTTCCCCGGCACCGAGACATGCTTGAGGATCAACCTCTGGAGCGGGTGTTGTTTAATAATGTTCAGGGGTGGAAGGCACTTTCGCCGTTCGGAGCCATCCACTTAGTACGCATGGAGGGAGGAGGAGGGTTAAACCAAATGAGTAGCTACTTGCGTATGGGGGGTCTACTGGCAATATACGTACGCATAGGAAACAGGGAGGTTGGGGGGTGAAGCCTCGATAATAATTTGTCTACATTGGCTAGTCCGGCGGTGGACTATCTGTTTACTTGAACGCGTTAATATTATTAATTCTTGATCGTTTCTGCGTGGATTAAATATCAGCCGTGCTATAGGGTTCGGGGGGTAGGGGGGGGTGTGCGTCAAGTGTACGTACGCACGCAGGTGGGGTGTTAAATGTACGCGTGCGTACCGGGAGAGAAGGGTCAAGTTTTGACAGATGTTGGCCTACGTACTCAATGTATGGCCCCTTGAGATATCGGGGTGAGGGCCGTCACACCGCCTGCAAGGGGAGTTTTCGCACTTGCGTATTGTCGGGGGGGAGGGGGCGCACTAAAAGCCTCCAGTGGACAGCGGACCTTGCAATGAAGAACACTGCTCTAGTTAGAAATAGTTGTTCATGTTTACCCAGTCAGAGACTCGAGCATTCACCTCCCCAGCATGTGGAGTCTTGGACACTACAGGATTCCTCTTGTCCGCTTCCCCCACCCCACGAGTGTCTCTTTGCGTTGACCAACACCGTGTCGTCTAGATGACTCCTCAGTTGTCAGTGGTTTGTGTCGTGGTGTCTACCACCAAAGTCCTTGTGCATACCTAAAAAATGTCCCACAATGTTCTGTATCCCGTAGTCAAACAGAGTGGTTTTCATAGCGAGCAAGCTCCTGTCTCATAGTCAACTACCTCAACCCATGTATGTACCGTAAAATTAAACACTTGCAAACAACTATACCATAGCTGCGTTGATGTCAATGTGCAGGCGGTGCAACTGCACTGGGGTCCACAAAGAAAGGGACATTGGATACAGGACCACATTTCATGTATTGTATCCTGGGGTATGCCAACGATCCTATGTCACTTGACAGCAGTGCACTAGCATTGAACACAACTGTGTGAATAACAAACATCTTGAGTTATCCAAGACGTATTTCTTGTCAGTCTCAACAGCAGCCACTCCAGCGATCACACAGAAACTCCGTCGACGAGACCCAGTGGCAGCGCCAGAGAGAGGAGGCGGAGGAAAAGGGGTGGCGACTTCACGTCTGGCGAATGGAATTCCCCTCCTGAGGACAAACTGCCCATCGCCACGAAAATGGCAGAGGCACACATGAGAAACAAACAGGTAGCATTCTCAGTACCCAACAGTATTATTTGCCAATGTTTTAGATATTTATAGTGCTGGTGTGAATATATATAGGTTGTGTTCCGAACGGCAGACAATCATTTTATTTTATGTATGCCAAGAGTGGTCTGCAGTACACACGTGTTATCAGTGTCTCTGAGGCGAGGGTTGTTTGATCACTCAGATTTGTGAAACTCCCAAATCCACTTGGTTGCAAAGTGACAATTCATCAAATGTATTCATGGCCCACCATTGTGAACCTTTGAGTGTTTATTCCCTCATATGTGATGGTTTGCTCTGGGTATACCAGTTTATTCCAACATTCACAATACTCGATCAAAGAAAAGTGTTCAAACGATCCAGTGCAACACCCTCCTGAAAAATGTGTGAGACTCGTGCTTTCCTGGTTAAACACATATTAGTATTACAATAAATGCCACGTAGAGATTAGTTCTTGCATTATGCTTCAACCAGTGTCACCTCGTAAAAAGTTGTGTGTAATTATGTTTAAGTGGAGTGATAAAGAATATTACTGAAAGAAATGTGATGCGTATAGATTATCTTCATGCTGATTATCTTTGTCTAATAAATCCATAAACTTTTTGCAATTTGTTTGTTTATTGGGGTGTATGTATATGCACAGATACCAGAAGCTATGACGGAGCTAATACGGTGTGTGGCTCTGAGTCGAATTGTTTTTGGAGATGAGCACTGGCAGGTGGCACAAGCTTATGCCAACCTGGCTCATGGTTATCTAAGTCTGAGAGGTGAGATACTTCGGGACTTTTTCTTCTTTCGTATGGCGGATGTAGATGCTGAGCAACAACTACAAATTCACATTCCGGTGGTCAAACCAGACTTTGGGACTAATGGTCAAACATATGCATCACGCGTAAAATACAGAGAAAAATTGATGTAGGATATTAACTGTCACTTGTGTTTTAATAGCTGAGATCATTTATGACTTGTATCATTTAGCATTTTTTGTTGATAGAGCATCCCAGCTTTGATTAAAGGTTAAACATCTTTTCTACTTATCTAGATTAATTGATACAGCTTAGACGGTTCTTGATTTACTGTGTACACCGAAAAACAAGCCATTAACAAAATCAAATTTAAATGTGGCTCATCAACATAGGCGATCTATAATAACAAACATTAACATGTAATTATTGTGTTAACTTTTATCACACTCTGCTCACCCTGCCCACCCTCTTCTCCCTCAACTCCAGGCCTGGCACTGCAAGCAAAGCTGCACTGTGAAACAGGCCAGGCGATCATGTTGACAGCGCCTCACAGTCCCTCGTCACCGGGAGAGCGCACCAACATACTCAAAACTCTCTTCACAATCTACTGCACGCTGGGAAAGGCCAACACTCATCTAAAAAAATATCCTTTCCATTGTGCAGCAAACTCCCGTATGGAACCACAAGTATTGTACTGAACCTTTAACGGATCTCTGTGAAGGTTTACCCCTTGCATGACTATATGTTGTCTGGTAAACAAAGGTCTCTTTGCAAAGGCTTTTCTATGTTGATGTTGTAATTTCTTTTGTTATGTACATTTTGAAAGTGATTCTTTTTTTGATATGGAACCGGGAAATAGCGTGGTATATATTTATGTAAAATTAATACCTTTACATATACAAAACATATAAAAAAACGTAATGATTCACCCCCCGCCTAGCAATTCCATGAATTGTTATGATAAAAAAAAAATTAGTTTTGATCATCTTTTTAAAAAAAATTGTCAAAATGTGTACAACATTGCTCCATTAGCTGAAATGTAACAGCGGATAATTTGCATACATTTAAAATAACCAATCCTTCAAATATCTGATTTTGTGAGCGTAAGAATGTGTTTGTACAATATTCTAATGCACATGACTTCTT
Source organism: Lampetra fluviatilis (assembly GCF_964198595.1). Taxonomy (NCBI): domain Eukaryota; kingdom Metazoa; phylum Chordata; class Hyperoartia; order Petromyzontiformes; family Petromyzontidae; genus Lampetra; species Lampetra fluviatilis. The sequence continues at coordinate 8,005,028 of NC_136287.1, read as the reverse complement.
GACAAGCATCACTTTGAAAGAGGCAGAACAATGCCTGCTTAGGGCAGAGCAGATTGCAAATGAGCTGTCAAAGACAGGGATGGTGCTGGAGAGAGAACAGGGGGAGATGGACCTGGAAGTCACACAAGCCTTGGGCAGGTGCTGTCCCATGGAGAACACATGATATCACCACAAGTAACTTTTTAAATTAGATGGCTTAATAGAATCAAAATGTTAAATCCCATTTACAGATTACTGGGAATGCAACCATATGTCTCCGGTTTAAAATAAAGCTTTGGTAGGAATAATTTGAATCCATTATGTATGAAAGCCGTTGGACATTTTGTCCATGGTATGCTTGGTTTGATTCACCTGTGGATGATTACGTTTATCTAGGTCAGAGATGCATTGCATATATAAGACGTCCATACTATAATTGATAACCATGTAAATAACATAAATAAACGATCCATATGAAATCAACAATTTAAAAGAGGCAATAAATTAGGTTTTTGATATATTGGAAACTAAGGTACAGTAAGTAATTTAATTTCATGTGTTAGTTTTTATTTTAGCATTAGCTAATCTATTGTAATTGTTATCCTCGTAAAATTGCTTACAGTAGAGGCATGAATGCATTGTATTGCAGATGTTTTGATTGTTCTGTGAAAAGAGCTAGTTTTGAATGATACACACTTGTCTAGACTTCAATTATAAAAGTGAATTTTAAGGTGAGCACTAGGCTATCTCATTTTAGTGGCTGCACATCTGCTTGGTGTGTGCTTGGTTGCCATCAGATTGTCCATACAACAGGAGAAGCCAGCTCTGGCAGTTGAGCAACTGCAGAAGACACTGAAACTACTGCAGTTGTCAGTTGGGGAGGACAGCCCTGAGCTGATCCCAGCCTACCAGGATCTGGCCCATGCAGAGGACGCACGGCAGAACCACCAGCAGACAATCGAGAACCTTCTGCAGGCAAGTCACGGCTGTACTGTGCTCACTTCGAAGCTTTCAAGAGTTCCAGCTTGGGGCATCTTGACCCGTAGATAGCACGCATTCAAATTGCTGGATTAAATATCGAGTGAGCCCTTAAGCATTTTTTATTTTAAATTCACAATGGACTTTATATGGTTTGTCATTTGTTCTCTCAATGGATGGTTATTTTAAAGGCAGCCTCTCGGCCAATGTGAACTTTTCCCACCATCTCTTTTTTTCCTCAATACTTCCACAAAAGCTGTACCTCATAATGGCTCTGTAAAGAATGGCACTGCATGATGGTTCATGCGCCTTAGCTGCAAGCTGAAAAATAGTGAAATGAAATTTGCGTGTCATTCATAATGAAAAGCATTCACCGAAGTGAGCCTCATGTACACATGCTGGATGCACTGCAGGCTCACTCCATTGCGCTGGCCTCTTACACCACCGACAGCAAGGAGGCAGCAGAGACGGCTCACATCATGGCCAAGGCATGTGCAGCGGCCAAAGATGAAGAGTTTGAGGGTAGGCCGAATACATTCTCAAAGTGAACAGTGTTGGTGTGTTAATGTTTTTCATTGCTTTATTTAAAAGCATAATGACATTTAAAGATTACGTACATAAATGGGGCAGCACGTGCAGTTTTATTGATTGGGGGAATTTCACTGTCCGTGAAGTCAATAAAATGAATACCACTTCGTGGAATGCAAATAGGAGTCATGGGATCAACAGACATGCTCCGGCCAAAGGAATGCAGAATTCCCACCCCTGGCCCAGGGCTGTAAACAGATAAGAACTGCCTCAGTCCTTTAAGTTGGAAGCCATTGCATTGCAATAAGTAGGCTATGTGGTCCACTAAACATGAACAGATTGTGTTGGCAACAGTGTACAAATATACTGTACAGGAGGCTAACGTCTCCTGTACAGTAGATCGAAGTTGACTAGCAAATCATCCGTGTGCACCATCTGTTATTGCTTTTACCATACTGCCTCTTTCAGAGCTCAGGCACGTGTTCATTTCACTCATCATACTTAGATATATGAATGTAGGGTTCAAAGAGTAGTTATGACATGGCTCCTCAAGCTTTTCTACTTTCATGTACTTGTGCCAAGCACCTGAGCAGGACTAAAATTGTGAAATACAAAAGAAGTGTGCTCTACTTTCAGAAATTGTGGTAAAATTACTGAATTAGAAGGGATAGGTTCCACGGCATGCATCAATATTTATTAATATTCTTAGGTTTTTTCGGTAAAGTCACGTAGGCAAAACATCAAAATTAATAAAAATAAAATAAAACATCAAGTGATGCAGCTAATCTGGCTGTGACGGTCCCACCTGATGACGGAGACTTGTTGCCTCCGAAACGTCGTGATTTTTGTTTTATTTTAATTAATTTTGATGTTTTGCCTACGTGACTTTACCGAAAAAACCTAAGAATATGAATCCTTGCAGTCACGAAAGCTTCAAATCTAGAATATTTATTAACATTTTACATACCCCAAAAATGCATTGTTGAAGGTTTTAACACAGGAATTATTTACATGCATTGACTGTTTCAATTGTTTGCATCAGGCTTGGCTGAGAAATACTTTGTAGAGAGCCTGAACTCCTATGAGCTGGTGTATGGAACTGACAGTCCTGAGTGGCTTTGTGTGCAAGATGATCTCTGCCACCTACTGGTTCGTGCCAAAAGACATCAGGTACATTACACAAGTTCTTTAGATGGCACAGAACACTCATAATTGCAGCCAGTTTGTCCAATAACTTATTATAATTGGGAATCATTCATGTTAGGAATACAGAAAGGACATTTACTAAAGCTGAAGTCTCTTCAATACTTAACAAGCAAGATTGAACAAATTAATCCATTAGCCGTGTCATTTGTCTGTAATTGGGGGTCATTGTAACCTAAACTACACGAATCGTTTGTATAAAGTTGCATTACTATTCGTGCATTACCCTACAGAAAACAAGCCAGATTACTCAGTTGCCAAAAACGTGTTTTTCACAATCAAATTAGCAGTGTTCACATTTAATTTCAGTACGAGACCTGATAAGACTGATTTTCATGTAATAACATTTATTTGAAAAAATAACGATTTAATATATACTGTAACCATATTTTTTGACCCTGATCATCATGATAAATTAGTATATTCTAATAATAGTAGAGGGTAAATATTAGATAAGAACACAAACATTAAGACATTTAAACGAAGGCCTGTCAATATCAATATTTGCAATTCAAAAATTAAATCTAACATCGAAGTTTAGCATTTATCACTGAAAAATACAGCAGCGCTCAACAAATTGCAATAAGACACGCATGGTTTCTGTACACAATGAAGCAAACTAATGACATCCCAAAGTGCTTGATAAAAGTAAACTGTCACTGGTCCATAGTCTTCTCGTGTCTAATGTAAAAGATGCAGCACATTATTTTGCTGGTGGAATTGTCTATTTGCTACAGGAAGCAATTGTCAGGCTCCAAATCTCCCTGAATGTCAAGGCGTCTGTGTTTGGGGAGTTCAGCAAGGAACTGGCGGAGACTCACCACCTCATGGGAGGAATCCGAATGGCCGAGGGCCAATTGGAAAAAGCTTACAAACACCTCAACAAGGTAGCTTTGCAGGGGAAATATTGGGAAATATAGTAATCATCACGTTATCAAAAATATGATTTTGTAGTTTCACAGAATGTTACTTTATATTGCATAACGTGCAGATTCCTCAAAATTTCGCAGTGGGTTGGTCTTAAGTATTCACATAAAGCATTCCCTTGCAAGTAATGTTCATAAAAAACACATTTGGTAGTGCGATAGTGGCGCAGTGGTTTATGCCCTGTACTACGAATTTGCCCATTTGAGTTTGATACCCAACCTTTGCTTATATCAGTAAAACTTAATATATCTCATCTGGTCCTGGCCATCAACCTTCAATCTTCATTTACCAGCATTAACTATTATGGAGCATGAACTATGGTTAACAACCACGATGATTACATGGCGTGGGGAGGCAGTGGATTGACAAAAGGTTGTAAATTGTTACTGCGTTTTGGCATCTTATGTAGGGACAATATATTTTGACCATGATTTGGGAAAGTATGCAATTCAAGTGAAAGAAGACTAGGTGCAATATCCCTTAAAAGGTATCATAACTATAACACCATTTTTATGTAGTTGACATGAAGTTGAACAACACCGTATTTTTTTAGGCATATAATACTCTGTTTCGCTTTTATCAGTGTCTGGATGTTCAAACAATCCTGTACGGCGCTCAGCACAAGAAAACCAAGTCTACACAGAAAACCTTGGACATGCTCTCCAAGTACGATAATCACCTTTGTACTTTTGCAGGCATGTCACATTGAATTATAATTAAGTAGCCTGGAACTTGACATGTATTTACAGTGTTTTTGTTATTCATTCACTTTTAAGATATAACATTTGATTAACTCTGAAGCCAATGAAGTAAAACGAATGGCAATAGGCTTGTGACATGCAATAATAACGGACACATTTACAAATCTGCACTTCATTGACGTTGTTCTAATATTGGCAATATAACTGCCGTATTAGATCATTCACAACTTTTACACTGCAAATATTAAATGTAGATATTCCTTTTGTTTAAACCCTCAAACACAGGACTCCATCAATGGCAAATAAACAGAAAATCTCTTCTGCAGAGAGCATCAAAGGGCGACCGCTATTCACTGCTGTTGTCAGCAGACAAAAACCACTTGGAGGAACCAAGGGAAATGTTTACGATTGAAGTAATGTGTTTGTATCCACAAGATCAAGTCCAGTTCAAACTGTACAGCAAGAAAAGATGATGAAAATGTGTATATTTATGATTTTTACATTATGAATGTTGTCTATAAATTATAACATTTACAAAGACTCAATATAATGCAGTGTCTTTCGGAGCCTCCATCAATATACCACCTATCAATTATTTATTGTAAGTTGGAGCACCTATCCAATGTTTATACGTTACTATGCAACTTTAAAATATGAATAATATCCAAACAAATGAGTTTCCTATGAGACTGCATTAGACCTGTCTGCATGGCCACATGCTTTCTTTTAGAAGTAGTTGCCAAGTGCAAGCATGTAAAATGGTGCTTAAGAATTTTAGAATCAAATGTTACAACAGAAAACTAACAACAATATCTATAATCACCACTTGTTGAATATCAATTAAAGTCCTGGTAAAAAATGCTTTTCTCGAACTGCGGCTTTTGAATCCTTGTTCGCGGTAAAAAAATTTATTCTGCATTTTAATCTCGACATCGGTTTGTAAAATATAAGTATAATTTAGGCTTTAAGCATGCAGTCCATTTATGTTGGGATTTGGACTAATCAATTATCTTTTATGTCTCAAGTGTACATTTTTAATAAATTGTCATTGCTCAATATGAAATGCTAACAATTTGTTGCCAATATTCATTTTAAGGTGTACGATTGTGCTTCAGTGACAAAATGTAATTACAATACTTGCAAAATCTAAGTTTTCCTAGATAATGTTTTTGAGGTGTTTCGTCTATTTGTTTAATCAGCTGTTTTGTATTTGGACACCCAAGAAATCAACCTGTTTCCACTGCAAGGAGTCCAATGGAACAGCTAATTCTCATTTACATCCCTCAACTGCTCAAGAAGCAATTTCAATCATGCAGGTGCTTGTATGCATGTGCAAGCAGATGTATTTTACTATGGCCATGAAGATATGTAAACACATGCATAATTCAATTGTGTGCACAATTAAATACATGTAGGTTACTCTTTGGCCTTGGAGAAAAATATCTTAATTTTCATAACATTTGGCTATTTAATTCACAATTTAAAAGTATAGTGTTATACAACTATCCATTGAAATATTGCATTTTGATGTCGATTGTAAATTTACTATACTCTGTACAAAAAGATACAAACCTTTCTGTACAGATCAAAACATTTAGTTTTAACCATACACATTTTCATTGTGGCATTGAGTTTGCAAAAGTATTCAGTTTCCAAAATTATTTTTCTAGTAATCACATGTTTAAAGTAAGTTTATTGAAACAATACAATTACTGTGCCATCTGAAAATAAGTTACCTAAAGCCTATATTTTCCTTTCAATTAAAATTGAGGCAGGGAATGCTGTTGAAATAATGATAAATAATTATAATTTCAAATTCTTGGTTCTTTCGGTAAAGTCACGTAGAAGGGAAATAATAAAATAAACATTAAACAATTATTATTATTTCCCTTCTACGTGACTTTCCCGAAAGAACCAAGAATATGAATCCCTGCAGTCACGAAAGCTTTAAATCGAAATATAATTTCAAAGTTTACAGTCAAAACAGGTTACTATTATATTCTTGGTTCTTTCGGTAAAGTCACGTAGATAGAAAATAAAATTAATAGAAAATAAAGCAAAAACCCACGACGTTTCGATCGCAACACAAGCGGTCTTCATCAGGCGGAGAGAAAAGAGGGGACAAGCCTCCAAATGCAACTGCTTATAAAGGTTTCCAAAGTGAGTGGGCGGGGGACGAGAGCTGCGTGGTGTAAGTCAGCCAGTGGTAATGTAGGAGTAGACAATCTTGATTTGAAGCTTTCGTGACTGCAGGAATCCATACACTTTGGTTCTTCGGAATTAGGGATTTCGATCGGATCATTGGGGGGGCACGTGCCACCCCCCCACTGGCAGAGCCAGTGGGGAGAGGGGGTGGTAGAGATGGGGGGGGAGGCATTGCACCTGGCGACACACATCCAGACTGCTGACGGTAGAGGTTGACAAGAAAACACAAATCAAGTCAGCCCTCCTCCTAGCTTTCGTCCCCCGCTCACTCACTTTGGGAACCCTATAAGCAGTTGCATTTGGAGGCTTGCCCCCTCTTTTCTCTCCACCTGATGAAGACCGCGTGTGTTGCGATCTAAACGTCGTGGGTTTTTGCTTTTATTTAAAATTTATTATTTTTAATTTAATTTTATTATTTTTATTTTCTATCTATGGGACTTTACCGAAAGAACCAAGAATATGAATTCCTGCAGTCACGAAAGTTTTAAGCCAAAGGTTACTATTAATCAACTAAGCCATTGTTGCAAAAATATTGACAACTGTAGCTTGCTAAATGCCCCATTTTGATGTAGGTTGCAAAGGAGTTAAAGGCTGTGGTATTGATAATGGCTCATCGATAAGCAGACCTTTGATTTAAACATTAAGATAGTTCAGTTGCAGTTTTGCACCAGCTCCGTAGTAATGTATTAGGTTGATCATTCTAAACAAATCAACAAAGTCTGTTTAGGAACATAAGAAACACTTTCTAATGAGGCTGACAGAAAATCAATGCAAATGACATGTCAGTACAGATAAGGGTGCATCAAATTATTGCCCTGCTGTGCACTAAATGGCCTGGTTCCATTTACTGCTGCTGAAAAATAATTGCATCGACCAAATCAGTTATATAACATGTATTTGCAAACAAGAATAGGTGCCACAATTGCTCAACCTGCTTTTTCAGATCGAAGGTGGCAGTGTACAGAGCAAAGTTGCATGGGCATGATTCTTACACGCAGGCTTTCAGAAGCGGGTGATTAAATGGGAATGTGGTGCTCGTGCTAAAGGCAGCTTTCCTGCACATCATCCAACTGCTCCAGCATGGCCTGCACGATGAGCTTAAGAGCGTGGCCCAGCAATTCAGCACTATATGGCTTGTCCAGTGGGGGTACATGCACAAACGTCGCCTTGCCATGGCTCAGGTACAGCGAATAGTAGTAGGTGTAGTCGCACAGGTACCTGCAAGCAAAAGAAGCAGGTGCACACAGGTAATGTCTTCCACACTGCCTCATTGCAGATGTATTCATCAGCCTGCAGAACTAGTGGGAGCACATGGATGTTATATATTCTGCATGTTGCCCCTGTTTTTGTACAGCATCTTGGGACACATTTAGATCCATTATAAATACAATTATTCTCCAGAAAGATTGAACGTTGTCGAGTCAATGCATATTTATTTTCTTGCAAATAATCCATTTGGGTAAGGACCAGGGCATACATTGACCTCTGCATAAAAACTAAATAAAAAAAATAATCATCAACATACACTTTTCAGCAGAGATTGCGCGTTGATAATTCTATGCCTAATTTTCTTGACGGCACCAATGATTGAACTCTCAACGTCGTGCAAACTGGCTCAATGGGGAGTGTGCAAATAACTAAGCCACCGAGCTGCCCTAGATATGGAATGATACAGGATATTTTTAGTTGCTGCGCCTGCATGCTGGAAACAAGGGAATGAAACCCACAACAGAGGGAAATAACTGATGAAGATTTGGAGGCTTTTTTTGAATGCTCAGTTGAGCAAACAATTACTGACTTTATTTTATCTGTGTGTGCTGCACACATTCTGAGAGCCACTTATGCATTTCTAGGAATTAAAAAATGTGACATCACCCTTATAACAGCTGTGGCACAGGACCTGGCCTAATCACAACTGATTATGGACACTCAGGATTATGCGAAACATTAAATGACGCATTATTTCATAATGAACACAACATTGTAAACGTGAGTTTTAACACGTAGGTAAAAAAACTTTATTATGGATTATAAATGTGAATTACTGTCGTTGCATCAAAACTCGCACAAAGTAGACAACAAAGCAACAATCTGGCATTTTCTATAGCAATGTATACTGATCCCACAAATATATTTTTACAGGATAAAAAACAAAAGTATAGCTATGCTGTGTTGTCAAGGACTTTGCACATATTGCTTTCAAACAGACCAGATAAGCAGGGGTTCGACCTTGGTTAGTAATTGTATGGGCAATGTAAGCTCTGGCTCCGAGGTAGCCAGAATATGTAAATATATCAATATATTATTGAATTTATCTTGTGGACGTTTTAGTGCTACCCTCTCATGTGTTTCGGTTTTCTCCAGATACTCCCATCTCTTACCACATGGCAAGCACATATAAATGGAATTTGCCCAACATCTCAATGCAGAACCCATCTAAATGAGTCTCAAAACCTAGTGAGGTTTTCCTGGATGAAAGGTATTATTACTCCAACTGTATTCTCTGGATTATAGACGCTTTTTTTTCCCTTGTATTTTAAAGCACCGTGTGTAACCATATTTGTATAACTTTGTTTATGGCAGACAAAGTATTAAGGTGCTTCTTACATTACAGAGCATCTTATAAAATGGAGGATAAAGTATTGGAACATCGCAAAGCTATTCCACATTTGATAAGGCGATGTCTGCAGACCCATCACCTACTGATGAACACAAACCCCTTGCGACGTTTGCCCACCAACCGGGCCGTGTCTTACCTGCCTGCGTCATCCGACACGGCAAGCTGCAGCTCGAGTCCCTGAGCGCGCACCTTGTCCCGCACAGCCTCCATGTTCACCCTGGAATGGAGGCATTCTGGCCCTCCCTCCACGCAGCAGTGGCTGCCCGGACAGCAGCGCGCATTGTCCAGCACCACATAGCCCACGTTCTTCCCACACTGCTCTAGCGTGACAGCTTGCGCCACCCCCGACACCCCCACGTGAACCATCAACTGCGGAGGTGGTCGGTGTTGAGTTGTGTTTTGGAGGAAGTAGGGTAGCAGCAGAGTTTGGACAAACCACAAGCAAAAGTAGCATTTACAGAGTGAGCAACTTTCACAGCTTTAATAGAAGTTGAGCATTGCCCAAGATGTGGTCTTTCGTGGATGAAAGTGAATATGGTACAAATAACATGACAAGAGTGAAATAAACTCATGTGTGTAAAAACCTCTATCCTAGGTACAGATTTTCTTAATCAGCAGTTAAAATGTTTAAAGCATTTACTGACTTTGCCTGTCAACTGTGACACGGAATCTTTAAAACATGCAATGAACATACACTGGCCAGCTGGGAAAAAAATACTTATTTTGCTGAATGATTAATTGGGTTATCTGCATTTACAGCATACGAGGCACTCAAATGTGCTATGAAATTACAGTAATTACGCATCTAAAGAGGCAGTGGTTCAATGGCAACTTTTTATTAAGTACTAACTTTTAAGAATGCCATTTTGGCAGAACTGCCTCAGTCACCACTTCAGCCGTCAGAACAGTTTTCCCAAAAGGAAGAATTCCACTGCTATGAATCACATCTCCCTGGAATAGAAAAACAGCCGGAAAATGTTCGAGAGTAAGATTAACTTTGTTAGATGACTGATAAAGTCAACTGCAAGAGCAGACAGCGCAGATCACTAACATGGGCAGAGAGAACTCCCACTTTCCAACGGTTGGCAAAACAATTAGAATGCCTCTAATGCCATAGCGAAGACACACTATTCGAAATCAAACATCGTGCTTTCAGTTATAATTGCAAATTAATTTGCAAATGTCCTTCGGAGACAAATGACATCCCTGGTGGGCAGGTAGTTGAGTTGGCATTGTTTTGCATTGTGAAAGTGAACTGTACGAGAGTGTAGAAACACATACCTGGGGGTTGTGCAGCTTCCATATAGATGGCACAAGCTCTTGCACCTTCTGGTACTCCACAGGGATCTCAAACACTTTCAGGTCAACGTCTTCACCCAGACCCAGCTTCTCCAACTCCTGTGTAACCATAACATGGGGAGCACAGATGAAGACTTTGCTTTTCAGTTTCTACATTGCATAGATATGTGGACTATGGTGCCTGTACCACATGTAAGTGACCTATGCCTTATCTTTGTCTTGCAGTGATCCATGTGGTTTTCACCAGAGAACGTATTTTGCTTGTCGTAACTTGTGAAAATAATTTAATGTAAATAATATTTCATTTTACCGGTAAGTATGGTTCAGATGCAAACACAGGTGACGATGGTCTGGTTGACAACCTTTTTTTTGTCAAATAGTACTTGATAACATAACTCTGAAATAACGAATAAAAAATATAATGTACGGGCATTTGTCTATCCACTGCCGGATGAAGCCTCCACACACAGTGTCGTTCAAGGGGGTCGTTTGACCATTGACTATGCTGGTCAGAGCGGGTTAGTAAACGGGTGGCGCATTGGTCCTGGGCTGTTCAGATATCGTTCACCAGTGATGTTAGCCATGGCCGGGAACGAAACTCAGGAGACTGGGTTCGTAGCACACTGCACCATCTGTCTCACAATCCCGCAATAGTGATATATATCGTTTTTTTGTGTGTTTAGTTTGTTGTCCTTCCCCACTCCTTAGATTAGCACGGCTGGCTATGTATGGTGCGAAATAAGTTCAACATACATACATACATATGAAAGAGCAGTTAAAAAACATACCTGCACAGCCACCCAACTCGCATTTACATTGTGCTCTCGAAATGGACCGAACCCTGTAACACAAGCATGAACACATGGACTTGAGCACGGACTCCACCACTGCACTCCCTCACTCCGTTAGTGTCTGCTTAACATGTCCCATGCTCTAAGTGTCAGATCCCCAGTAAAAGCGCAATGAATTGCCTACCGTTTAAATTGAAAAAACACACTTGCACCTCTCTCGAGAGCACGTGTTCTAGAGTTTAATCCAACTATTACGTGACCAATGTATAACTGTGCGGAATGTTATCAAGTGAATGAGTGAAAATTTACTGTATAGTTTTACGCAAAAGTAAAAAAACGTGAAAATAGTTGAGGAGAGCTCCTTATGACATCAGCAAAAATGTTCCTGTTCTTTATTACACATTTTACAGTTTGTCATACCTGAGTGATGGAAATGTTGGGTTTCAGGTTTTTGAAGCCACCTCAACCCAATGGACTCACACCGGGTTATAATAATAATTTACAGCCCTGAGTCAATCCATTTGCTGAAGTCAAAATCTGTATTTAGACTGGAAGAATCCGATGAGTTATGAAGCTCTTTATCACAGATGTCCAGTAGGTCCTCCCTACACTCTGTCAGTCATGGAGGTTATTTGACAATACTAAACAACTTGATTATTACAGTCGCCACCTTTCCCACAGACCAAACTGGACATATCAGTCAGCCTTGGTCTATAAAAACTGCACTTTACAGTAATAAAGTTCATAATACCACCAGATCTTGGTACAAATGAATTCCTGCCACCCAAACACAAACAGGTGGTACTCCTTTTATAAAGTTTGATGGATACTCCTGACGACCAGAGCCTTGCTAAATATTAAACTGCAACTGTGGCTGGTTCTAGATGTTCTAGGTAGAGGTGCAGCCCTGCACTTTCTTGCTCACACCACTACTCTTCCACACTGGTCAGATATCTTAGAAAAGGTAAGAATACCTCCACTTTACCCCCACCACAAGCTGCCCTTCGATCGACTAATTGTGGTGTACCCATTTATACTGCTGGGTGGACAGATGTGCGAGTATTTAGGAAATTCGCCAAAGTTTGCAACTGCCGCACTGGGATATGTCCCACTGGTCTGGAATCATCAGAAATCATGTGGACTTAATGAAGACAGAGTTTTCATTCATGGTACTATATATAGTAATCTTTGACCATTGTATTAACACGTGTAATGTTTGCAATGGCAGTTATCCCCAATAACATTAAAGCAATTATAACTGTGGCCCATGTAACGCCATATTTAATTCACGACTCCCAAGTGCTAGAAGTGCTATGCAACTAGAATGCAATTTTTCGTTGTATATGGCTCACATGAGCTCAAAAACACGAGTTTAAGTGTATACGTGTACAGTTAATCATTACGTGGATGGTGAAGCATTCCATTATCTAGGTAACTTATGAACTGCTGCTATGCTATAAACAAGCAATACTGAATCTCTAAATGACAGAAAAACCCATAATTATAGAAACAACATAGTTGCAGCCGGCTAGTCTATGGCATGATATTTGTTGCCATGTTCGATTCTTTATAATGTTCGATGAACGACAAAATATTGAACAATCGTTTAAAATGTCCTAAATTATTGACATTAAATGACATCTTTAACGTATTTCATTATCTAAAACATTAAATAACTTTCAAGAATAAAACATTACGTCTGTTGCATATAATAACATACCTGATACATTATTTTCAACTATTGAAAATGTTTGATAATCGAGGCACATTAAATCAACAGGTAATAAAAAATGTGCTGAATTTAAATTATGTCTAATATCAAACATTAATGTGTGTGTGAAGTTTCCAAATAGTAACCTGGCACAGGGTTACCATGTTGTAACATATTAGGGAAGTAGCTGAAATCCTCTAAATATCTTTCATGTTACTAGTTATCTTGGTGCTATAGGATATCACAGGAGTGGGTTATGGTTTTACTGGATTTAGTACTGAGTGGTGACTGTTAGATTAAATGTGACTAATCATCCATAATACAGGATTTTGGGTTAGAAATGTGTCGTTAAACCTGCCACCACCCGACACAACCATTTATTAAGGTTTGTCACATAAACAGAACATGCCATTTTGTTACTAGTACAGCACACGGGTGTGTTGGAGAGCAATCCACAACATTTACTATCTGAGTATGACATTTCGCCAGTGCCTAATCAATGACAAAGATATCTTTTCCTCCAGAATTTTCTCAAGGGATACCTCATCCATGTATTTTTCCCTTGAGGTGTGAGAACTGGTTTAGGGTGAGATTGGAACAGTCAGGGCTAGGATGTGGTCATCTGACCTGTAACTCGAAGTTCCAAGAATACATTTCGGTCACTCCTCGTTTGTCGTTGCACTGCCGGTACTGGGTTTTTTGCTCCCCTTAAAGAAAATGTCTGTGCCAATGCAGAGTTTGATCAGCTGGAGCTGAGTCCTTGTTGCTGGGAATTTAGCACTCGGAACTGTGATTTTTCCATTTTTTTTTATTGAGTGAAAATGCTAAACTTGCCTGCGTCATCGTTATTCACCCTCGGACACTCATGACTGTGGTGCATGTTATACTCTACCGACTGAAGTTTCTGGATTGCAATTGCCTGGTTACAACTTACCTGTTTTCTTTGTGTTTTCGTCCAAATGTAACTTTTTGAGTGCGGTTGTTGCTTGTAAATATTTTTGAAAAGTGTGCTGGTGTGGGAGTCTGGGGTCCAAGTAAAAAATGGATTATCCAATTCTAAAACATTGAATCAGCCTCAAAACCACAGGCGCGTTGGAACTTTTGGGAGGCCAACTGCTACATAAAACTACATCCCGACAGGGTATCAGGAAAGCTATATCCCATGTTGGAAACCAAAAACAGGACTCTTAAAAGAGATCATCAGAACTGGTGACCATAAGGGCATCGCAATGCTGGCTCAACTCTTCACAAACAAAACATTTGGAAGATGTCACTGCAGACTTGGATTTAACTCACTCCAGCCATAAAGCCTGGCAGCTCCTCTGGAACCTAGTTGTCTGAAAACCAACAGAGCACAGAAATTAAAAACCACAGCAAATGATGTGGCTTCCTACATGCTGTCCTGCTCAAATGCATGTGGACAAACTCACCAAACAAGCTGTCTGCAACTCACCGTCATCTTAATTTCACTAACAAGACCATACACTGTCGCTTAAGTGGCCCTCAGGGCCACGAAGTACAAGACACCGGGATATGATGGCCTGTGTCGTGGGTTCCTAAAGAACACTGGACTATATGGACAACAATGGCTTGCAATCCTATTAATCGTCACACACAGGGCAGGCACAATCCCTCCAAGCTGATGGAACGTGCCATGCATTCCATCCTTTCCCCCATTGCTTCCCAAACGATCTGGCTTTCAAACTGGCCATATCTGCTGCGAACAAAGAATTGCCTTCACCACCCTCCGAGAAGCCGGTTTGCAGCGTCAACAGACAACTGGCACAGCAATGATTGACCTCTCTGCTGCCTATGACACTGTTTGGCGTCATGGCCTGCTGGCGTTCTACGGCACACCTAATTGACATGATGCTCAGCAACTGCACGTTTAGGGTACACCTCGCTGGTAAACACAACCACAACAGATATATCAACAATAGCCTCTCTCGAGCACCGTAACTATTTAAGTGACCTGACAATCTTGCAAGTTCATACAGTATATACAAATGACATAGTCCTTAATGCACTGGGCACAAACCTCGAGAACACTGCAGATACTCCGACAGCTGATCTAACTTTATGGGAGGCATATTTCCGTCACTGAAAATCGACCAAATTCTTCCAAAACCACCACAAGCGTTCTCCACCTGAACAATCATGCAGCAGATGCCACCCTGGGTGGTGTCCTTCTGTGGTAGAACCCTGTGCGCACTGACCCCACTTCAAATATATAGGGGTTGTTATGACAAGCCCCACATAAAAAACCATGATGTGTTGTTCTATACTCTTAGGTTTTTTCCGGCAAAATCACGTAGGTAAAAATAATAATAATCATAAAATAAAATAATAAATGAAAATAACTAAATTAAATCACGTTTAGGAAGCAACACAAGCCTCTGTCATCAGGTGTAACTGCTCCAGTAAAATTACAGTAATTTTAGTAAAATTTCAATTTTAGTACAATTTTAATTTTAGTAAAATTACTGTAATTTTACTGGAGCAGTTACACCTGATGACGGAGGCTTGTGTTGCTTCCGAAACGTCGTGATTTAATTTAGTTATTTGCATTTATTATTATTTCATTTTATTATTGTCATTTTTTACCTACGTGACTTTACCGAAAAAACCTAAGAGTACGAATACTTGCAGTCACGAAAGCTTCAAATCTATGTGTTGTTCTGGCAAACATTCTGCCACCAAACATCCACAGAGACACGTGTTCTTAGAACCCATAAACCAAGACCTCAACAATGTCACCTCGCTCCCGACTCAAGTTCCAATTCCCCTTCTGGGATCACTCGGCCACCATCCCAGGATGTCCAGCGCACGCTGTCGGACAGTAGCACCGACTGGGGGATACCATCAGTACCATCAGTGGCATCAGGACATCGACAGGCCGATGCACGGATCTCCTTCACGAATGGAAAATTAATAACAAACCACAGCGCGATTGTGGTCATTCAACTCTGATGGCGCCATATAGCAAACCTTCAATGAAGAAACAGCAAAATCACACAAACTCCCCTCCTCCTCCTCTCTCCATGAAGCCGTCTTCGTCGTGGCAAGCGTATTTATCTCCTGAACGTCTTGCCATTATACGCAAGAATATCGTAGCAGCAAGAACACAAGCAGAATGGAATATCAGAAACAGGGACGCAAGCAACACCACCACCAACCTGTTACAACGACGGTGCGACTCCTGTTCGGACGTGGAGCCATGGTGGTGAAGCCAGCACCGATGGGACAAGAAGTGAGATCCTTCGTGTGCGGGGGGACACGAAGCTCAGCTCCTGTCTGTACCTCGTGTACGACTCCTCTGTCTGTAGCCACCTCTTCCTGGGGCTGAAGCCTCAATGTGGGGGACACGCCACCCACAACAACACCCGGCGTGTCGCTGTCGCTACTGTCGGTGCGCGTTACTGAACAAGTTGTTTACAACAACAACGACGAGAAGGAGGATGAGGCATGTAAACCGAGTAAAAGAGACACGAATGTGTGAGGGAATCTGCCTCTGTGTGCGTGTGTCTATGTCTCTACCACCTCTGTGCGTCTGCGCGGGAGACGAATCTCTCGCTCGCGATCCCGACCCGGCGCCTCGTCTGATGCGCGTCGCACGTCATCATCGCGCCCCGTGACGTAAAACCCGCGCTTCTCCCATGACGCGTCATGCGGAGAGTGGGGCGAGCGTGAGCAGGTACGTCACGCGTTTCGGCTGAGAATGTCGTCACCACGCACAAGCCCCGCCAATCTCCTCACGCACGCGTTGGGGGCATGGACGTCGGGGTTTAGCGAAGATCAGTGACGCCATCGCGCACGCATGCGACCCGGTCCAAGCGAGTGTATGTCGTCATCACGCAAACCTGTACGCAAATTACACGCTGGTGACATCATCGCGCGCGGGGGGGAGGGGGTTAAACCTATGACCTCATCGCGCACGCACGTCCGCCAAATCGGAGC